>NC_040879.1:40025236-42907751 GCF_003676215.2 Rhopalosiphum maidis | reverse complement strand
TTACAGTGATTCTAAAACAGAACCATTGATGTTTGCTACTCTAGGAGTTTATAAAATTATCAGTTTCTCTTGTATTTTGACGGCAGAGGGGGAGTGTTGTAAAAAACGTTTTAATATTAATCACTTATTTTTTGTAAATATTTTATTGTTTTTAAAGGAGCATGGACAATATCATAATAGGAAGATAAAAAAATTTTAAATAAATATAATTCAATCTATTACTTGAATTCTGTGGCTTATTTTTATAAAACACCATTAATTCAAGTCGGGAGAGTGGCACATAATTGGCAATTTAATTGAGTAGCACAATTTTCTAAAAATTGGATTACAACTGGTTACAGAAAGCACATTTAATAATGCATTGTTCTTAAATGTTTCTAGTAGCTTTATCTGTTTTATGTAAGGAGAATTTCAAAATTTGATATTAATATAATAGAATTGTTTTTTCATTATACACATGAAATCTATTTAATCATAAGCCTATGTTAAAATTATTAGATTTGAAGTAGATTTATATGTTTCATAAATATTATTTTACTCAAACTCTAAGCAAAATTATCGTAAATAATATGAATTATTGATCTCAAAAACGATACTTCTGCTCACCCAAAGTGTGGTTATTCTGCAATTACCCATTTTGTTGTTTTTGGTTGATCAACCCTAGTTGTTATGATATTATCTTAAGTTAAATTTAGAATCTAAATAAGTGTGTAAATATTTTAGAATTACGTATCGTGTAGTATAGTATGCTTAAATTATACATAAATAAAATTTTAATCAATAGTGGTTAATTTTACATTTTAACATTATTTTAAAAATGAACCAGTGACATTGATATATATATATCCTATCAATTAGAATAAATATTATTAATAGTTACAGACACTAATACAGCTTTCGCCAAAAAAAAAAAAAATATGTGATTCATAAGTTATTGCTTAAATTAAAACATTACATTACTTAATTTATTATATGATTAATATTACTTAAACTTAATATATTTAAGGAATCTATAGTATATTACTATTTTATAACTATTTATAATATTTACTTACATAATATTATTGGTCCCTCTATTCCTATCAATAGAAATAAATATGTTTAATACAAATTATGTATTATTCACTACTACAGCTTACGCTAAAAAAAATGTGGTTCTTAGTTATTGTTTAAATTAAAACATTATGTTACTTAATTTATTTTATGATTACTTAAAAATTAGGAATCTATTGTATATTATGCTAGTAGATTATTATTTTAATATTATTTACTTACATAATATTAAGCCCCTACATTTCCTATCATTTAGAAATAAATATGTTAATACAGCTTATGTATTTATTTTAAGTTCATTATTTTTAATCATAAATATAAATATTATAATATTAAAAAAAAAAAAATGTATTAGTCAACCTCAACAGTTAATTTATAATCTATTCTTTGTTGTATAAAATTAGCAAATTAAATAATCATTTATATATTTATTTATGTTTTTAATTGAGGTTAATAATTTAATATCTAATTATTAATAAAAATGTATATTTTAATAAAGTCTTATTAAATTAGAAGTGAGTACCTCGGTTTTCTTTGACATTGTAGATTTTAAAATATAATTTTAGGGTATTAATAAATTAAATACAAGATACCAATTCAATTTCTGTAGTATTCTTGATGCGGCGCTTAAGGTGTACTTTGTCCAGTCTCTTTGGGAGGATCATGTTTGCTTTTGCACCATTATGTTTAAGTCAAATATCCTTGGTCTAAAAACAATAATATAAAACAGTTTAACATTTTTTTTTTTATTATTACATCTAATTTGTACACTATGATAACCATTCTGTCATTGTGATTAATAATTAAGATCTGATTTTTTTAAATACAAAACCATATTAACCTGATGCTAGTAACTTCTGTAAGCATGTATCTAATGGTCCTGGTGAAATAGATCTTCTATCAGAACTATTGGACATTTTTCAATGAGTTCTTGACAAAAGTTTATTACATTTTCAGTTGAAGTGATTTGACTTGACATTATTGCATGACTTCGTATTTTTCATTACTGCAAATATTATAATTATATATATCTACTTATATATAATTGTATATAATTAATAAAAAAAAAAAAATTAACAAAATTAATTTCTTTACACATAGAAATCAGATGCTGCAATATTGATTCTTATTACAACTTTTCCATTGTATCCAGCCATTTCAATAGCTGTAATCATTAAGCACAAATTTTTCTTGATTGACTTATTAACAATGAAAGCACCGTTTTCAGCAATATATATAGTGTGCAGTCCAAAACTTTTATTGATTATATGCTTAGGTCTATATTTAAAGCTTCTTCGAAAAAACTTGCTCCTATTTATAAACATTTTTTAAATTAAATTAATACAAAAACTCAAAGTTGAATATTGTTTTGTTTATTGTATTTAAAAAAAGTTTACATTTTTAACTACAAAGAAATAAATGGATATAGTACAATTTTTTTCCAAACTATACATGGGAATTCAGCTAATATTTAATATTTTATTCATTACCCATAGGCATAATTATAAATTATTGTATAGCTGAACCTTTTTTTGTAAGATCACTATTAATAACTGTAAACACTGTGCGAGATTTATAATTTCTTTGATTCCAGCTAATTTAGCTCTGTAGCTAAAATAAAAATTATAATATGATAGTTTAATGACAATTAAGAATGTTCTTAATAGTAAAATAATTTAATAATTATATTTTAAATCCCGAGAGAAGCGGTGATATATTATTTTTATTTTTTTGTTTTTGACTATTTGTACGAAATAATGAATTAATAAGTACTAAACCCTATTAATAATAAGTACCTACTTCCTACTTTATTATTATGAAATTACAGATAAAAAGCAATATTTAATGATTGTGAATAATATACAATTTTTTTTATTATTATTTAATTAAGTTAAATTAGCCAAATTATTATGAAGATCTAAACCTAACCTATGTCAGTTTAATAATTAAATAAGCTACCTGTTCTATAAGAGCGGGTCCATCCAATTTCGTTACAGATATTGTGAACAGTCTTTGTTACTCACTTTCCGTCATGTTGAATACCTTTATTATCCCGCACTTCTATGGTACTGTTGTACGGACAATTAATCCGTCGTTAAGGATTAACAAAACCTAGGTAATATTAAGTATACTTAATCCGATAACAGAACTATAAAAAATCAAAATAAATACTTACCTCGATTGCCGGAATTTGGATATTGTCCACAACTCAAATAATTCCCTGAGCTACAATTTTTTATAAGACGTATTGTTTTGTTGTTCGTTAACGTTGATTTTAAAATGTTGGAAATCTTATTATGTAGCA
The DNA here is from genome assembly GCF_003676215.2 of Rhopalosiphum maidis. Taxonomy (NCBI): domain Eukaryota; kingdom Metazoa; phylum Arthropoda; class Insecta; order Hemiptera; family Aphididae; genus Rhopalosiphum; species Rhopalosiphum maidis. The sequence goes on along the minus strand of NC_040879.1, from coordinate 42,904,393 downwards.
CGGACTAGATATACGAATATTATAGTATATCTTAGTCCGCGCTATGCATAGGCCTTACACAAAGTGACGCGTCATTCGGTGTGGAATGTGGTTATGGGTGGGCGGTGCGGTGCTGTCTCTCCTAGGTGTGTGGTAGTGCGCAGTATATCACGTCGAGGTAACTACTTTTCACTAATGTAGAAGTGTATCGATAGGCTAAATAAAAGAACACCAACTCGAGTAGGTTATTGACGAGTATATTAAAAAAATTTAACTAAGACGAACAAAACAAAGGTTTTAAAATAATAAAAACGAATATGTCATCGGTTCGAAATGCGGACGACGCGTCAGACGACTACAACGGGAATGGGCAATGGCGGCTGACAGCAAGTCGGAGGGGCCGCGGAGAGTCGGCACCGACGGCCGACTTGAATGTTGTTACGGGCATAAAGCTATAAACTAGTTTTGTTATAATGGTAACACTGTTTTTCACAATTTATAGCCAAGGTATCTCTCTTTCTCAATGTTGGCTGACGTTTTCCTCTCTCTACCCGCGTCCATTAATTTATAGGTCTATGGTTTCGGGTGTAGCGCCGTCACGTTGGTAACATGCTTGTTCAAGGCGAGTAAGTTGACCCCATTGACCTGTATGAGGATTAATATGGCGCGCGTTTACAAATGTTACAATCATGAACATTAGAGAAAGGACGCCGAACACGGCAGGGCGAAACTAAAAAACATAATCCGGAATTATCGCATTCTGCCAGAATGCGCGTCGGAGTGTAACGATGGTGTTTTTACATGTACAGCAAAGGGAAATCTAATGTTCATAGTTACAACGATTTTACCTTGGATCATATGCTATACTTGTATACGATCTAAGGATTGTACAATCCCATAGTACTTGTGCGCATGTGCGGTGTACCTACTTGTACTACCATGATCATCGCCCTCACGTGTGGACGCCGGAACTACTACCACGTACCGTCTATTGGTATAAGGTCTATGGCGGACGCTATGTAGGTACTTACCATAGATCATATACTATGGATGGAGCCATATTTATGGTGCACATATAAGCGACGAATCTCTGACATTGATGTTCGATGTGCGCATACTAAATATGCGACGGTTAGCCTCGCGCATACGCACATCACTCGTCAATGTCAGAGTCTCGGTGTTTTATTATTTGCTTCAAATTGTTTATACGGCCGATGTGAGAATGGCTTCGTCCATTGTATATGATCTAAGCTCTAAGGTACTTTCATCATTACACGATAAAATAATTATTGGGTGTACCCCAATCTGACTGATAATCAAATGCATATTTATATATATATCATTATCAGAATGGTCAAATTGCCATACACAAATTTAAATATAATAATGCTGTTGAAAGCGGATCGTTTTTTGTGCATTTAGACCAATAATTAGAATTATAACTGTATGGTACACCGATACAAAAATTTCATAATTATACAATTGATAGGAGAGTGGTTACCTTCATCATTCGATTTTGTCAGAACGTTGATTTAATAAAAAAAGAAATAAAAAACAATAACCATATTGAACTATAACAGTGTATCTATATTTCATACTAATTCCGTGCACTCAACTTAATGAACAGTGCAGACGGATTAGACTATTAAAAAATATAAAATAATTAATAAGTCTCTGTTGTCGACACTCGCCGACAACGTACACAAGGAAATATAATAATAATAAATTGTATTGTAAAAAATGTCGTCGTGGTCTGCACAACGCATGGCGATAACACAAAATATACAACATAATAATAATAATAATAATAATAATATTCAGAATCACCACAGTCCGGTTAATTCTGACATTTTGTTCGTCTCGAACAAAGTTTGTAGTAATTGTGACAATATTCAATAAAACATAATACAAGTATAGTAATTTGATGTAAAATAATAAAACAATCAAATAAAAATATAAGTAAACAATATATAGGTAATACAATCAGTATGATACAAAATAATAATAATAAGAATTACCACACAATAAATTTTGTTTTCATAATGTACGTAGATACAAATCTACATTATAGTTTATTAAGCCTCTGCTATGAATCACCAAATTTAACGTAAATATAAACATATAATATTTAACTTAAGAGTTTTATAATGGAATTATTGTTTATTTCAGTGACGTGGCGAACTACTATTTGACCCAAGACGAAATACACAATACCAACCCATATACAATTAATATTAACACTTAAATTTAAATGTCATGGGTGGTATTTAATTTATTTCACGCCTATACTTTACCTAGGTACCTATAACTAAAGGCTATATAGTTTATACCTACCCACCCACCCACCAACCCACCTAAATTAAACCCAACAGGGGCCAAGGCCCCTGGAAAACCCCCTCATCACGCCGAAGTCAGTGGCGTGGCGAACTACTATTTGCCCCGAGACGAAATACACAATACCAACCCATATACAATTAATATTAACACTTAAATTTAAATGTCATGGGTGGTATTTAATTAATTTCACGCCTATACTTTACCTAGGTACCTATAACTATAGGCTAAATAGTATATACCTACCCACCCACCCACCAACCCAACCAAATTAAACCCAATAGGGCCCGAGGACCCTGGAAAACTCCCTCACCACGACACTGGTTCACTGTCTTATCGATACAACTGCTTAGCCAAAGTGTGGTTTTCCTGCAAATTACCCACTTTGTTGTTTTCAGTTGATCAGCCCTAAGTTGTTATGATAATATCTTAAGTTAAATTTAGAAGTTATATCAGTATGTAAATGTTTTTTATTAATTTATTGTGTAGTATAGTATGATTAATCATTTTGCTTAAGTTATACCTATATAAATATTTAATCAATAGTAGTTAATTTAAATAATAAGTTCGGCTTTTAGCTTTTAATGCATATTATTTTAAAATTAGATTTTAAATGGTCTCTTACAGTGATTCTAAAACAGAACCATTGATGTTTGCTACTCTAGGAGTTTATAAAATTATCAGTTTCTCTTGTATTTTGACGGCAGAGGGGGAGTGTTGTAAAAAAACGTTTTAATATTAATCACTTATTTTTTGTAAATATTTTATTGTTTTTAAAGGAGCATGGGACAATATCATAATAGGTAAGATAAAAAATTTAAATAAATATAATTCAATCTATTACTTGAATTCTGTGGCTTATTTTTATAAAACACCATTAATTCAAGTCGGGAGAGTGGCACATAATTGGCAAATTAAATTGAGTAGCACAATTTCTAAAAATTGGATTACAACTGGTTACAGAAAGCACATTTAATAATGCATTGTTCTTAAATGTTTCTAGTAGCTTTATCTCTGTATTTTATGTAAGGAGAATTTCAAAATTTGATATTAATATAATGGAATTGTTTTTTCATTATACACATGAATCTATTTTAATCATAAGCCTATGTTAAAATTATTAGATTTGAAGTAGATTTATATGTTTCATAAATATTATTTTACTCAAACTCTAAGCAAAATTATCGTAAATAATATGAATTATTGATCTCAAAAACGATACTTCTGCTCACCCAAAGTGTGGTTATTCTGCATATTACCCATTTTGTTGATTTTGGTTGATCAACCCTTAGTTGTTATGATATTATCTTAAGTTAAATTTAGAATCTATATAAGTATGTAAATATTTTAGAATTACGTATCGTGTAGTATAGTATGCTTAAATTATACATAAATAAAATTTTAATCAATAGTGGTTAATTTTAAATTTTAACATTATTTTAAAAATGAACCAGGTGACATTGATATATATATATATATCCTATCAATTAGAAATAAATATTATTAATAGTTACAGACACTAATACAGCTTTCGCCAAAAAAAAAAAATATGCGATTCATAAGTTATTGCTTAAATTAAAACATTACATTACTTAATTTATTATATGATTAATATTACTTAAACTTAATATATTTAAGGAATCTATAGTATATTACTATTTTATAACTATTTATAATATTTACTTACATAATATTATTGGTCCCTCTATTTCCTATCAATTAGAAATAAATATGTTTAATACAAATTATGTATTATTCACTACTACAGCTTACGCTAAAAAAAATGTGGTTCTTAAGTTATTGTTTAAATTAAAACATTATGTTACTTAATTTATTTTATGATTACTTAAAAATTAGGAATCTATTGTATATTATGCTAGTAGATTATTATTTTAATATTATTTACTTACATAATATTATAAGCCCCTACATTTCCTATCATTTAGAAATAAATATGTTTAATACAGTTTATGTATTTATTTTAAGTTAATTATTTTTAATATAAATATAAATATTAATAATATTAAAAAAAAAAAAAATGTATTAGTCAACCTCAACAGTTAATTTATAATCTATTCTTTGTTGTATAAAATTAGCAAATTAAATAATCATTTATATATTTATTTATGTTTTTAATTGAGGTTAATAATTTAATATCTAATTATTAATAAAAATTTATATTTTAATAAATTCTTATTAAATTAGAAGTGAGTACCTCGGTTTTTTTTGACATTGTAGATTTTAAAATATAATTTTAGGGTATTAATAAATTAAATACAAGATACCAATTCAATTTCTGTAGTATTCTTGATGCGGCGCTTAAGGTGTACTTTGTCCAGTCTCTTTGGGAGGATCATGTTTGCTTTTGCACCATTATATTTAAGTCAAATATCCTTGGTCTAAAAACAATAATATAAAACAGTTAAACATTTTTTTTTTTATTATTACATCTAATTTGTACACTATGATAACCTTTCTGTCATTGTGATTAATAATTAAGATCTGATTTTTTTAAATACAAAAAACATATTAACCTGAATGCTAATAACTTCTGTAAGCATGTATCTAATGGTCCTGGTGAAATAGATCTTCTATCAGAACTATTGGACATTTTTCAATGAGTTCTTGGCAAAAGTTTATTACATTTTCAGTTGAAGTGATTTGACTTTGACATTATTGCATGACTTCGTATTTTTCATTTCTGCAAATATTATAATTATATATATCTACTTATATATAATTGTATATAATTAAATAAAAAAAAAAAAATTAAACAAAATTAATTTCTTTACACATAGAAATCAGATGCTGCAATATTGATTCTTATTACAACTTTTCCATTGTATCCAGCCATTTCAATAGCTGTAATCATTAAGCACAAATTTTCTTTGATTGACTTATTAACAATGAAAGCACCGTTTTCAGCAATATATATAGTGTGCAGTCCAAAACTTTTATTGATTATATGCTTAGGTCTATATTTAAAAGCTTCTTCGAAAGAACTTGCTCCTATTTATAAACATTTTTTAAATTAAATTAAATACAAAAACTCAAAGTTGAATATTGTTTTGTTTATTGTATTTAAAAAAAGTTTACATTTTTAACTAACAAAGAAAATAAATGGATATAGTACAATTTTTTTCCAAACTATACATGGGAATTCAGCTAATATTTAATATTTTATTTCATTACCCATAGGCATAATTATAAATTATTGTATAGCTAAACCTTTTTTTGTAAGATCACTATTAATAACTGTAAACACTGGTGCGAGATTTATAATTTCTTTGATTCCAGCTAATTTAGCTCTGTAGCTAAAATAAAAATTATAATATGATAGTTTAATGACAATTAAGAATTGTTCTTAATAGTAAAATAATTTAAATAATTATATTTTAAATCCCGAGAGAAGCGGTGATATATTTATTTTTATTTTTTTGTTTTTTGACTATTTGTACGAGAAATAATGAATTAATAAGTACTAAACCCTATTAATAATAAGTACCTACTTCCTACTTTATTATTATGAAATTACAGATAAAAAGCAATATTTAATGTTTGTGAATAATATACAATTTTTTTTATTATTATTTAATTAAGTTAAATTAGCCAAATTATTATGAAGATCTAAACCTAACCTATGTCAGTTTAATAATTAAATAATCTACCTGTTCTATAAGAGCGGGTCCATCCAATTTCGTTACAGATGTGGTGAACAGTCTTTGTTACTCACTTTCCGTCATGTTGAATACCTTTATTATCCCGCACTTCTATGGTACTGTTGTACGGACAATTAATCCGTCGTTAAGGATTTACAAAACCTAGGTAATTATTAAGTATATTAATCCGATAGCAGAACTATAAAAATCAAAATAAATACTTACCTCGATAGCCGGAATTTGGATATATTCCACAACTCAAATAATTCCCTGAGCTACAATTTTTTATAAGACGTATTGTTTTGTTGTTCTTTAACGTTGATTTTAAAATGTTGGAAATCTTACTATGTAGCACGGACTAGATATACGAATATTATAGTATATCTTAGTCCGCGCTATGCATAGGCCTTACACAAAGTGACGCGTCATTCGGTGTGGAATGTGGTTATGGGTGGGCGGTGCGGTGCTGTCTCTCCTAGGTGTGTGGTAGTGCGCAGTATATCACGTCGAGGTAACTACTTTTCACTAATGTAGAAGTGTATCGATAGGCTAAATAAAAGAACACCAACTCGAGTAGGTTATTGACGAGTATATTCAAAAAATTTAACTAAGACGAACAAAACAAAGGTTTTAAAATAATAAAAACGAAATATGTCATCGGTTCGAAATGCGGACGACGCGTCAGACGACTACAACGGGAATGGGCAATGGCGGCTGACAGCAAGTCGGAGGGGCCGCGGAGAGTCGGCACCGCCCGACCGACTTGAATGTTGTTACGGGCATAAAGCTATAAACTAGTTTTGTTATAATGGTAACACTGTTTTTCACAATTTATAGCCAAGGTATCTCTCTTTCTCAATGTTGGCTGACGTTTTCTCTCTCTACCCGCGTCCATTAATTTATAGGTCTATGGTTTCGGGTGTAGCGCCGTCACGTTGGTAACATGCTTGTTCAAGGCGAGTAAGTTGACCCCATTGACCTGTATGAGGATTAATATGGCGCGCGTTTACAAATGTTACAACCATGAACATTAGAGAAAGGACGCCGAACACGGCAGGGCGAAGCTAAAAAACATAATCCGGAATTATCGCATTCTGCCAGAATGCGCGTCGGAGTGTAACGATGGTGTTTTTACATGTACAGCAAAGGGAAATCTAATGTTCATAGTTACAACGATTTTACCTTAGATCATATGCTATACTTGTATACGATCTAAGGATTATACAATCCCATAGTACTTGTGCGCATGTGCGGTGTACCTACTTGTACTACCATGATCATCGCCCTCACGTGTGGACGCCGAAACTACTACCACGTACCGTCTATTGGTATAAGGTCTATGGCGGACGCTATGTAGGTACTTACCATAGATCATATACTATGGATGGAGCCATACTTATGGTGCACATATAAGCGACGAATCTCTGACATTGATGTTCGATGTGCGCATACTAAATATGCGACGGTTAGCCTCGCGCATACGCACATCACTCGTCAATGTCAGAGTCTCGGTGTTTTATTATTTGCTTCAAATTGTTTATACGGCCGATGTGAGAATGGCTTCGTCCATTGTATATGATCTAAGCTCTAAGGTACTTACATCATTACATGATAAAATAATTATTGGGTGTACCCCAATCTGACTGATAATCAAATGCATATTTATATATATCATTATCAGAATGGTCAAATTGCCATACACAAATTTAAATATAATAATGCTGTTGAAAGCGGATCGTTTTTTTGTGCATTTAGACCAATAATTAGAAGAAATAAAATATACTTCCAAAAGTCCAATTTTAGTTTTGAACAAATATTTTAATATTTTTTCTCCTTGCAGTATATTTTAATCTCTTTCCTATGCGTGAACGGCTCGGCTCGTCTCATGCGATCGTATCGCAAACCCTCACCCCCCTCCCATCGCAGCGATTTAGTTTAGCAGCATAGGGAATTCTAATGTTCATGGTTACAACGATTGTACCTTATGACCATATGCTATATTTGTATACGATCTAAGGATTGTACAATCCCATAGTAATTGTGCGCATGTGCGGTGTACTTGTACTACCATGATCATCATTCTACAATTAAACGACGGAACCACATCAAAAATTGAAATTATGTTATTATTTTTATTCCTAAAGAAATTTACGGCAATAACGGTCGGCAGCCTGAATACCGATGCTTCCCCACTTCGCCAAAGGACTAGTGATTATTGTTGATTTTCAGCACGGACTAAGATCCATGATTATCAGTTATGTTTAATATGTTCATATCAGTACAATCAAATTCGAGCATTGCGATTGCGTTTACAAATCGTTTGCAATTACAATAAAAACTCTTTATAACGAATCTGAAGTGACCAAGAGATTTCTTTCGTTAAAGAAAGTTTTTGTAATAGAGAGTGTTTAAAAAAAAACAAAATTTTTGTTTGAAATTACATCGATAATAATGGTATCTATTATTGCGATGTTAAAAGTAAATAATGAAGGAATGTAATCGTTATTGTAAATTTCGGCATTTTTGCCGATTACTTTTATAATGTATAATACAATAACAATTAAATTGTCTTATGAAACATGAAATATTGTTTTGTTATTGAGAGTGACTATATGTTATAGAGAATGAATTGACTAATGGGTTATAAAGCAAACCAACCATTATTATGTAATGTTTACGTTGTATAGAGTTTTTCGTTGTAAAGAGTGTTTACTGTAATTTGACATTTTTTTGATTAAAGATCCAACTCAAACATCAAACTGAATTGAACTGATTTCGAGTAGGTGTATACGTTTAAACGATTTAAACTAAACATTGTTTTCATAAACAATAACATTCTGTGACGTTACAAAATGTATGTTTAATATCTATTTAGTATGATTTGATTACCTACTTTATTTTTATCATCTAAAACTACTCTTTGATTTCTACATACTTTGTATTATAAAATATTATGTAAATTTTATAAATTGTTGGGTTTTTTATAATTAAATCTCTTTTATTTAGACGACTGTTTTTGAACTATTAGGTATGGAATCTAATAAAAGAGTGCTTTTCATACCAAACCATGTTGTTAGTGGATATGTTGGTAATAAATGTACTGCGTTTCCATTATAGGTAATGAACAATTTCAATTTACATACAGAATATTAGAATTAATTATTGTACTTTTATCACAAGTTATGTGTTGTGAGGTGGATGCTATAAATTCTGTGCAATTATCAAACCATACTGGATACAAAACTTATCGTTTCCAATTATTAAACAAAAATAATTTATGTAAGATGTTTATTTTATATTTATTTTGAGTACTATATTTTTTAATTTATTTATATTAATTTATTAAAATTGAAATCTTTTTAAACAGAATTAATAACTGGTCTTGTTGAAAATGATTTGCATAATTATTCACATCATTCATTTCATTTATTTCATATCTTATATGTAATAAAATTGTTATTGAATATTGATGTAGTGATTAACTTTTTACCTATAGTTATCAACGCTCCACAGCTGTAATAACCTATAACCTGTAGGAAACCTAAAAATCTCAAAGTATTCAACATTGAGCATCTATAACCCACTAATGATTAAATAAAAAATAATAATTTTAACATGAAACTTCATAAAAAAAAAGTAGCCCTACTATTTTATGACATTTTAAACATAGGTTGCCATTTAGAAATAAAAACTTAATAATGATTTTACTATCAAATATAAGGGTGAAAAAAATAAAAATATATAGATATAAAAAAGTATGTACCTAAAATTTTTTTGAAATAATGAGTGTTTAATGATAAAAGAATCATCCTGTATATGCAACTAACGTGTGATAGTGACATTTTAGGCTCCATAGTTTTACTCTGCCCTGAGCCCCGCAAATCATTGAGACGGCCCTGTGTAAATGTATTGAACATTTATGTAACTAAATTGTAAAAGTTTCCATTAATAATTAATTGTATTAACTGTTTTTAGCCAGTTAAATAACTATATTCTATGTTACTTTATAACTTTTAAAATCTATAAATGTGAAAATTATTCAAGGTTCTGGATTAAGTTGTGATAGTAAAATATTTATCCATGATTATAGAACTATCATGGACCATGTTGAAAATTAGTCTTTTTGCAAAAAAAACTAGGCTCTATGTGTTTGTCCATTTAATAACTACTTACTTATCATTTTTCTGAACGGCTGGCTGTTTTATAGGCTTATGAGTTTATTACAGGTGGATTTACAAAATTAGGCCTTTTAAAAACCAAAATAATTTTTATAGAGTATTTTATTGTAATTTATTACTTACAAAACTAAAGAATAAAAGAATTAAAATATGTAAACTATAGAAGTTTACCTATTGTATTTATTTAGTGAAGTATATTATTGTACAATTTTTGACTATTATATTAATAATTCTATATATTTAAGCATATAACAAATGTCACCAAATAATAAATAAAAAAGAAAATATATGAATACATTTATATGAACTTCTTGTTACATGTTGTTTTATCAAGACATTTTATACTACACGGTACTTAATTTTTCCAATGATTGCATCTATTTGTTTTGCAAAAATATTTTTAATAAATAAAATTGGTACTTGTATAATTTACATATTGTAATCCTTCTTTTGTTCGCTTTTTTTGTACGAGTAATAAATTACTAGATAATAATTGTAGCTAGTTTTTAAAAAGCTAACTGTTTTTAAACTATCTGCAATAAACCTAAAAAACCAATAGATTATTTAAAAATAATAAGTTAATCTCAAACGACATAATCTTTCTGCAGACTAATTTTGTAAATGGCCCATGACAGAGCCATACCAACTAGGGTGATTTTGGATTTTTTTTTTGGTTTTCTAATAGCTTCCATTCTTATATAAAAATGTGTTTCATATCTGTATTCAAAATAAACTTTATGTAAATTACTCTTCCTTGTTCAGTACTATACAAATGTACAAAATCAATAAGTTCAACTTTAGTATTCATATTTTCTATTAAAACCTTCCAAGACTCATCGTTTACTTTTTCTCTCGAGTAGGATTGATTGACGGATGTAGTATGTTTTAGTATAACACTGCACTGTTTGCAACGATGGCATTGAACTAGATCACACCTGATGTGAGAATCTTATACTTTTATTTATATGAATCAAATAATTTTTAATTTGAAGGTATCATGATTGTTTGGTGAGAGATTCAAAGAATGAGGATGGGCTTTTTAGTATGTTAATGACATTTTTACCAGGAATCCATTTGATTATATTTCTTCTTAGATGAAGTCAGCAGAGATTGAGAGATAATCTAACTAACCTAACTAATAACGATTCTGTATGGTCTATCTAATTATCATCGTGTGTCTATTACGTGCGGTATGCTGGTATTAGAACAGTTTTTATTGAACAGCTTAATTACGGTAATTACACGGTAAGAGTTGGAAAAATGAACATTTATTTTGCCATTTGCCATGTGGATTTGTATGGTAAGCCTTGATTTTTTTTCTTATTTGTTTTAAGTTCTTATATATATCAACGTAGTTAATCGTAAATGCTATGTAAATTGTCGAAGGTGGAAGTGGATCCTTGAATTCGACGTTCTTTTCAGTGTCCATAAAACTACTATCTTCCGCGATGGAACAATTAAGGAACACTGATAAGGAGATATAAAAATGTTTAGTTTATTTTTTTTTTTTTTTTTTGTATGAGGTGACCTATTATTAGGTGATCTAATACACTTAATTGATTTGATTTTTTTACAAGGTATACAAAACTAATTTGTTTATGAACCAAATATAAATATTATTCCAGCTTCATAAACTCAAGAATCAGATTTAACAACTACTCAAGATTCTGCAGCAGACTTGTTGTATAAAATTCAAAGTAATATAGTTAATTATAACTAAAAAATTAGGAATAATTTTATTGACAGTTGTGAGCATATTATGGTTAATTATAACATTATAATGGAATATGAAAATATTGAATTAAATGTGTCTAATTTTTTTAGATAACAATAAATTCACAATTATCATGTGTACTTGATTTACTTATTTATCTTGCTAAATATCCTAGCTTTCATTATAGGTACTTAAAAAAAATATCGTCTTGTTATCCAGGCTGTAAAAAAAAAGTCAAAATAATGTTTTAAAAAATTACAGAAAAAAGAACGTTTGATGTGTTTAATGAGGAAGCAACATGTATTGTCTCAGTTTAACAAGTATGCAACATAGCAAATTTACGCTCAGCAGATCATATTTTGCTCCGTTAGTTTAAAAATAAGAGTGAGTCCACCTATTATGAAACTTAATTGTAAGTACATTATCTGTGTTTGTATGTTGGATTTTTACGATAGTTTAGTTTTTAAGTAAGTTATAAGCATTTTTAATTTACGCTATGTTATATACACATAACTTGATAATGAATTGAACTATTGTTAAAAATCAACATAAAAACACAGATAATGTACTTACAATTTTCTATACTACTTAGCTATGTTTTTAATAATCATTTAAAAACATGCAAATTCCTATAGAAGTCTTAAGCCCTAATAATATATATAATACCTACATTTGTTGCTTAAGGTGTTTTTATTAATGGGTTCTTCTTCAATGAGTTGATTAATTATTTTTTAAAATTGCATTTAAATTATTCTTAATCTTAATAGTATTAATATTATTGTTTATAAATTATATCTGTAAATAAAAGTTATTATAAATTAGGTTAAGTTAAGTAAGTAAGGTGTTTACTGTTTATTGTAAATTTTGATAATGTCCAACTGTCTAAGTAGAATGATGAATAAAATAATATAATATTTTATTAATAGATGCTAGTTTAGAGCTTAATTTAATAATCAATAATGTGGTTGTTTGTAATGAAAACTTGATTAAATTGACACAAAATTATTCATTAGATGTTGAGACTTTTCAATTAAATGAAGTAAATTGCATTGTTGAGGATGGTGAAAAAAATTTGTTAAACTATGAAAAACCCCATAATATAATACTTCAGCATAATAATCAATCAATTTGGTAAAAATACTATTTCTGGTAACTTTATAGGATTTAAGTGATTTTAATTGTAAACATGTACAGTTAGCAATCTATTCAGTAATAAATGTTATTTTCATTTTATTAGTCCACAAAGAGGAATCGGAATTCTATATACTATCGATACCAAACCATATTAATAACCTAAAGTTAAGTTTAATAGTTGTTAGTGATTTAACAGAATATTTTGTTACGGTACACATAACATAAAAGGCTTTTTTTTTATAAATATAAGCTATAAATGATAATAGATACAATACATTTATATCTTGATCTATTTTACGTAGCTATAATATATTTTGATAAGCTAGAACGATAAATGTAAATGTTATAATTATTTATTTAATTATAATAATTGTATAATATTCATTATATTATTTTATAACCACTAAGTTATTCTATTTTTTAAACATAAGATATATTTTAATTTCTAAATACAAAATTCTGGAATAGGATAAGGTGAAAAAAATAAGTATAAATAGTTCATAATTTATATTTTGGAAGAAGAGTTAGTGGAGCTAGTAGAGTTTTCAACTTGACTCTTCCTAATTTATATATAAAATAAAAGCAGGTAGTTGGCCAAATAATGAAAATTATTGAAAAACCATACATTATTATTCACTGATAAATTGACAACAAGGTAAGTGTTATGATAACCAACATAAACAATAAGCTAATAAAAAACTTTTCTATTTGGTTATTATGATAGGGATACTGCGAAGTAAAATTTACTATTATTTTATTGTCGATTCACTCATCAAAGCAATGATTACTTGCTATTGAAGAATGACATTTATTGTAAATTTATCAATAAACAAGTTTATTAAACAATTATAAATATTTATAGTTATATTTTTATATGCTAGAACGATAAAAGTAAATGTTATTATTAATTTAATTATAATAATTGTATAATAAATATTATTTTTTTTTTTATAATCATCGTGTTATTCTATATTTTAAACATGTAATATAATTAAAATATTCTGATGTAGGAAAACATAAAAAAATATAAGTATAAATAGTTAATAATTTATATTTTGCAAGAAGAGATTATCTCTTGTAGTTAGTAGAGTTTTCGAGTTAGCTCTTCCTAATTTTTTTATAAAATAAAATCAAGTTCTTATTTAGATAATGAATATGATAGAAAACCATACCCATTAAACTGATAAATTTACTATAAAGTAAGTGTTATGAAAACCAACATGAACAATAAGCTAAAAGTTCCACTGGTTTATTATAACACAGATACTACATAGTGATATTTACTATTATTTCATTGTCGATTGACTCATCAAAACAAAGATTACTTCCTATTAGAGAAAACTAATATGTACATAGTTAATATTTGCTATTCATGTTTTAATATAATAATGAAATGATTGATAGTATTATAAATAAATGTAACAATAACATTTATTGTAAATTTATCATATTTAAAAATAAATATGTTAACCAATTATAAATATTCATTGTATAACATAACAAACAAAATTTTAAAAATGTTTAACTAATCAATGGTCAATGAATGATTATTCAAAAAATAAAAAAAACAACACTTAATTTTTAAAATGTAATTATTTATTAAAAGTAATTATTAAAATTATTAACAAATTCCAAATAATGAATCCGTGTTACTTTGGTTGTCGATGATCACTCGGTATACTTATTATGCCGACCTCTTCTCCGACTTTCCAAACTGTAAAATCAATTCAAATTATTAAAGAAACTTTATCTTGAGTAAGGATTCTAGTTTATTCATTTTTATGTTTATGAAGAATAGATAATAGAGATTAAAGAAAATAAATTTATTAATATTTAAAAAGGGAATGAATTGGAGTTAATGGGTTATTAAGGTTTTTTTTAGAATTTTCCTATAAAGGATCACCACTCCAAAGACTTGATTACTTAAATTAGTTAAAAAAATATTTGATTATATACATAAAATATAAATTAGAATAACATTATATCCCACAAATGACATATTTAAAGTATGTATATTTACCTAGGTTAAATAATACACTGAAATAATCTATTTTCTGTTTTGTGTCTATTTTTATGTTAGGACTAGCTGTTGTTTTTTCCATTGTTTGTTTTCTGTAATTTATACAATAAATATTAATTAGTTATTGAACAAAATCAAATAGTTAATTTAAAACAGAGTAAAATCTTATACAATTTCATTGTAGTGTAGTTTTTATTTAATTATTATATGATTTGCTAATTTTGGCTCATCAAATAAACACAGGATGATCTATGTATTATTTCAATTGTCTATAAAAAGTTTCAACATTTGTTAACGTTATAGTTATGCTGGTCTTAACTGTACCATCTGATATCAATTTTATTTAAAAGTTAATAATAGAACCAATTTCAGATATTTCTTTATAATTATTAATCACACTCCAATCCTAATATTTAATTAAATTATAAATTACATACATATTTGGTTCAGTCGATTCGGGTCTACAATAATTTTCTTTTAAGTATATTCTTGTACAACTTTTGAAACAGCATTCATCCACAATACCACGTTTTGAGCGCCGAATAACATTTCCTGAAAATGAAGTAAATTAATCATAAGTCACAATATGTGAAGAGTTAAATAGATAAATCTATCTACATAATATTACAATAGATTAAGATTTTATTTTATTTTTGGATTACCAATTCATCAACAAAGTCCATCCATAACAGTTTATCAAACTATGGTTTTTTCAATTTTATACTGTTTTTTATTGTTAAATCTCATGTAAAGCAGTAAAATAAAGTTTATTTTGTGCCAAGTTATAAAAATGAATAACTATTATTAAAATAATATTTTAAATATTTGGATATTAAATGTTTTTTAAAAATAAAAATAAAATGTTGAAAATTATTTGTTTCTCCTTAAAGTTATTAACACTTTGTAATTCTCCATCACTACCTACCAGCAAATGTGTACCACTAGATACATATCAATAGAAATAGTTAGAAATGAAGAGCTGCCATATTATATAATTATATTTAAATTTTATGTAATAATAATAACTGATGTTTAGATGTCATTAAGAAATTATATTCACCTCTAGCCTCATTGTACTTTCCCTTACATAAGATAGAAAGTTCAATTGCCAATTTCGAACCGCAAAACTTCCCAAGACCCTCCATGTATTTATTTACTGGTACACTTAAACAATGTACAAAAAATTGTACCAGCATGATAATAAAAATTATATTAATCTTCATTTTATCTGAAACATACAAAATTTAATTTAAATTAGTTAATTATAATCTTATTATATAAATTATTATTTATTGTTCTTATGTGTTAATGAATTTATTTGTACATCAATATTAAAAATAAAAATAATTAGAATTAAAGAAGATACGGTGATGTTGATATAACCAGACAATTTTTTTAAACAACTTTTTAAGATGCCTTTTTATAAACTGTAAATATGATAAATAAAACCATGGATTATTTTGTAATTCTTATTAATTATAATAAAGTTATTTTTTCGACATAATTATAATACAATTTCAATTTTTTGATTTGTATAAAATAATCGAATATCAAAGAGTATCATATTCCAAAAAATGTGGTCGGAAATTAGTGTAGTAATTAACTTATCTAAAACTACAAGTTTAACCTTTGTATGATGTTTAAGAAATTATAAAAACAATTAATTTTATCGTTAATACAACTTAACTATAAGTAATCTGTTGATAGTAAATAAATGTAACATACTTTTATTGAGAAGTCTTGCAATTTAGTATATTAAATAATATACGGGATGGTTCAATTTCTTTGGTGTACGTCACGGTCGTTGTTCAAATTCTGGAACTGAACTGAATTGTAATAATTTTAGGTATACTGTTGTCGTCTTGCTTTTACCTGTGTATAAAATGCATCATGTTTATCGGTGGAGACTATTTGGTGGGGTTCAATAAGACCTAGCCAGTGACAAAGGGATCTTAGTAGCACTGCAAGAATGTTCTACCTTTATTCCATTTTTACTGCAGGTACCTATACAATTTTATCATGTCTTTCAAATCTGTTTTTGTTATAATATACGATATAACAACATAATATATTTACTTACACGTAACCTGACCAGCCGATATTTTTAAATCATAATGAATTTTATTCGGTACAATCTTTCTGAACGAGACTTCTCTTTTTATGATTTCTAAAATCGATTTTGTATTTAAATTTTTAATAATTGACGTTTAATTAACGTTATATTAGTACATCATTTAATTGTTAGCATTCATTTTTAATATATTATAGTGTTGTCGGGGAATGAAAACTGAAGACTAAAATTATTATTATTAATATTCAATATTGATTGAACAAAAATATTAAATACTAGTTAATTAGTAAAAATATATTATTTATTTTTATTTTTACGGAAAAAAATTATCCATTCAAGTTCTTAATTATTGATAAGATTTTATAATGAATTAATAAATATTGCGACGAAAATGTTCACAAGTACTATTTGTATCATTTTTATAGCTTCTTTTTCTTTGTTATTTTTTTTTATCCCATATTATATTATATTATATGATTTTCAGCAAATCTTATAAACTGTGTCAAATTCCGATTGCCATCCAACCACATCGAGTTTTCATTGTTTTCAGCAGGTACCGATAATCCCCAAGAGAAGCACAATTGATAGTTTTCGCTTTTTTTTAATGTGGCACTCTTAAGCCCATAAATAATTTAACGCCGATTGTTACAATTCATAGAATACTTCTATAGGTTTATACAAAAATATACACTGCACATATATATATAAGAATTTTATGAAGAGATGGTTGTACAGTTTGTACACTATTATATATTGTACATGCTATTTCTTATTTATTTCCATTACTGCGTGTTTACACTGTTGTATACACATTGTAGGAGGTAAGTACATTACGTAGAACGTCTGCAATAACACAATAGATATTCATAGCCCGCCTCAGTGACGCCGACGTAGGGTAGGTTGTTGTTTATATAAAATGAAAAAACACTTTTAAATAATACTATTTACTTGGCAAAAACGTTTTTGTTTAAACCTGAGCAAGACCTAAATCGAATGTATAAAAAATAAAAATTATCTAACTATTTAATAGCAAGAGTTCATTATTTTAATTTTTGTAGTTACCCAAAATATTATTATGTTGTACGATTTTTGGTAAATCTTACAAACAGCATCGGTACTCCGATTACCACTGAAGTATCGAATTTTCTGCGAGTATCAATAATCCCCAAAGAAACAATATTTCTCCCTTTTTGTTAAAAAGACATTCCTAAACCCTAGTGGTTGCACCAGATATTTTTATTAGGGGGCGCCGCGTTACTTGGGTATTTTTTTCGGTTGGGGCATTTATGTATGACTGTACAACACTTGCCGGTGTGACCACTGACAATTAATGCACATATGCCGCTCTCTGTTGTCGCCATCATACGGTCACATTCGACTCATCCCGTATATAGACTACCGGCCGATTAATTGCGATACCTTTTCTCATTCACTTTTCTTCAAACCCGCATCCCGTATAACAGCATGGAAGAGTAGACAAATTTGTCGTTACGCCCGCGGGTGACATAGGAGACACTGTAACGTACCTTAAATATTATATATATGTATTTACTATATATTTCGTCATTCCGTCATTACGTCATTCCGGCCTTACTGGGTCTCGGCTAGTGGTTGGTGACCACAATGTTTTGTTTTCTAGTTTATACGAGTGTGACGCGTCGCTTACGTGCAGTCTATGCCCTATTATATATAGATTATTAAAGAGCACTACAAAAAACAAGTTAAGGTTTCGAGCCCAGGTTATAAAATATATTATACTATTCACTTTAACCAATAATAAATTAATCAATAAATGAGTTTTAATTTTCAAAATTTTAGTAAGTGTTATACAAGCGCAATTGGTTTATTGACCCTAAAATATAAGGAGCGTAATTGGTATACTGACCCTACTCAACAATTTTATGTTAGGCGCAATTGGTCCATGCTCATTTTTATCAACCAATACTTTTATAAATATAGATGCCTTTTAATTATCATATTATATTTAAAGTACAGCCTAAATACCTATTATATTTTATTATTAATAATTTTTTCTTAATATTTTTTTAGATTGTTTAGAATAAACCGAGAATAATCTAGATTCCCTAAATTCTTTGTTACAATTGAATGAAATAATTTGTAAAGTACTTCAGAAAGAACTAACTGATTCAAGTAAATCGTCAAAATTCAATTAGTAAGTTTTATTGAATATCATTAATGTTTGAACGTGTGTTCAAATATTGATGTTTGATTTTAGAAGCGTTTTAATTACAACTTACATTTAAGCTTCATAGGTACTATTTATAAACTTACTATTAATCAGAAAAAGTAGCTTAAAATTAAATGTAAAAGTGAGGGAACTAAGTACCTAAAAAAAAATATCTATTATTAGTTATTAGAAGAAATACATTTAAATTAATTTATTCTGTAGATTATTTTTATTCTTTAAAAAAGGATAAAAAAGGGACGTATTAAGAAAGGGGTCCATGGCCCAACAAAGGTTAATTCTAAATAGTACACGGTATAAAATATAAGTATTAATCTTATATTTTTATTGTTAATTTATCAATGATAACTATATATTATCCAGTTTAGGAAGATTCTTTTGTACATTTTTAGCGACAATAATAAATTATCTGCATTATCTAAATGGCATTAACGAACCAATATATAAAGCTACTAAATAAGATAATAATATTTTTAACGGGTTTGTCGGGTTTTGACTATACATGTTCGACTCGTAACAAATTTCCACGTTTTTCCATTTTCACTCTTTTTTGAACGTTTGCTGTTCAACCACTACATGATTTTTATCCAAATGCAGTTCGACCATTACTTTTTTTCAATCCAATTGCAGTTTGATCATTTCTTTGTAGGTAATAAGTTCAATTCGACTATCCCGAACGGTGCTAATCTTTTCCCCTCTCCCGTTGGATGTGCTTTTGGCTCAGTCCACCTTAACCGACCTTTGAGCTTGCTGAAGTAGCCCGGTTAATTCTGTTTTACCACCCGTTGACTAACATCCGTTCGTATCACGGACTATGGTGTGTAATACTTCGTGGCATCGCGAATTGGCGACAACGTTTAAGCTGTAACTACCGTCGGTTCTAATACGTGTGTCACACGTGTTGTTCGTCAATATCATTTTATGCGTCGCCACTTTTACGGCAAACATCTGCGTATATCATATATTACATTTGTATATTGTCTTCCGTAACTTGGCAGTCAATATTGTCGTTTACGTAATCGCTACCACTGCCGTAGGTGTTATTCGCCGCCGTCGCTGCCCGTGCTATATTTGCTGTGAACTGGCATTATATGGGGTCAAGTCACAGCTGTTGTCGCCGCGCATTATTATCATCGGACATTATCACTGGTCGGTTGCCTACTGACCATATGTGTATATCAATGTACATTAATGTGTATATCAGATAAGTTAACTATTCTAACAGTCGCATAGCCTGTATTTAGTTAAAGCGTTGTTTCAGCCAATCAAAATTTGTTTAAAAGATATTTATGACTGTGGTTAGAAAAAATGGGGCCAAAATCTATTGCCGCCTTAAGTAACTTATTAGAGACAGTCAAGAGCATGTCAAGGTGGGTTTGGATTCTATTGGATGCCACAAGAGGGTCATATGGAGGGCTAGAATGGCTTTATCATCAGCGAAGTCACCTGGGGTGGTGAAGTTGATGGTGGATTGGTCCGATGTGTACAGGTTGAACAAGAGAATAAAACATTAGTCGTTCTGCTCTGAATCTAATATGTCATTTGTGTACATATTTACCATTATATGTGAAAAAATAACACTGACAATAAAAGTAACAATGATTTAATTTCATTTAACGTAATTTAAGAAAAATATCATTGACAGTAAATAATGTGTTATTTTAAAATTTGAAATATTTTATTTTATATGGTAAATGAATTAATAAAATAAAAATATATCTCAGATAATTTTATGATTTTAAAATTGTATAAATATTTTGGCTCATTAATACCTATGTGCAAAATGCAATCTCTGAGATGTAACATATAGACTACAGAGTATACTCTATATATAGGGACAAGTTTTTTTCGATTTTCTTCAATTTACTTTTGAACATTCAAATTTAATTTAATAGCTACAGACTTCTCAGCAGATTCTACAATATTTTTGAAATCATTCGCTTTGAGGGTTGAAAGTGTGTGATAATTGTTATTTGAATGTTTTCTAAATACTTCTAAAGCTTTTTTGTATTTATTTAATGCTTTGGTACATCATTGACCTAAGTTTTCTTTACTTTTCCCCTTACATCTCGAGAAAAATTACACAAGTTCAAAAAAAAGTCCTTTGTGTTTTTGACTATAAGATAACCACGGAAAATCGTTGAGCCATTTTAATTGAAATTTTCTTGAATCTTTATCTTTGGGAAAGTTATATAAAGTATCCGGTCTGGCGGTCTCCATATTTTTGTCAATGCAAGATATTTTTTTATCATCATTTAGTTTTGAACTTTGTCTGTTAATAAAATTACCAATATCTAATGCATCAAAAAATATATTTTTTATTTAATGTCAACAACATTTTGTAAAATGGAATAAATAATTTATGTATAGACAGTGTAGTGCATATTCGTTTAATAGTTACGCTAAATGTATATATCATGACACTTTTTTTTGTTTTGAGTATCTTGCCCAACCATGCCTATTAGTCTACAAATACTAACTATACTATATTTAAGAAAAATCCAAAAATGAACATGTCACAACCTAAAATGGAATAACCGTATACAATTTATTTGTACTAAATAAATTAAAAAAATGTTCTAAGAAAAAAAAAATTATATCGCACCGCAACTAAAACCAATAAAACTAATAAGCACACACAAAAAATTAAATTATCAACATAATTATATATTGATCCAAAAATGTATGATTAATTACTATTCGACGTTAAACATGGAAACTCATATAACATTAATAAAAATAAATAAATAACACTGGCTACTGTAAAATTAAATTAATATAAACATTTAACAAATTTATAAATTTCATTAGGTACATTATGTTGCAATTAATTAGATTATGATTATTATTTAAATATAATAAATAAATAATTTCGAAAAACGATTTATACTTGACATTTGTAATACATTAAAAGTGAGTTCCTCAGTTTTCTTTTAATTTTATAGATTTTAAAATACAATTAAGGTGTATCGAGTAAATAAAATAAGAATAATTCAACTATCTAGGTTCTGTAGTATTCACGATAAGCTCCGTATCAAGGTGTATTTGCTTTAGTCTTAAATTTGTTTTTGCACCATTCTTTTGAAGTCAAATATCGTTCGTCTAAAACAATAAAACAAAACAAGTTTACATTTTACATTACGTATATAAATAATTACTGTACATTGTAAAATATATATTGCCAGTTATATTATCATGCTAAATCAGTTTAATTGACTGGTTAAATTATAACATCAAATTATTTACTATATAGATTTGTGATGTTATGATATACCTAGATAATAGATACCAATTCAAAATTAAAGTATATTCATTTTGGTAGGCACCTACAGGCCATATTAATAGATTTTAGTTTACAGAAAGATTCATTATAATTATTATTAAATCAATATTATATAAAAGTTACGATTAATAAAGAACATTGATTACACATTATTCCAAATAAGTTTGACTACTTTCGCGCATGCATACTGAGCAGCCAGAACGTTAAATACTGTTATTAATAATTTTTAACGAACGGAGTTTTGTACCTTCTTTCATTTTGCGAAGAATATTGCTTTGATATTCGTAGTAACTTTTTTGAACATCTAAAACAAAGAATTGTACAAAACTATATACTAATACTTGTATTTGGTACTTTAAATAGTGTAACTAAACCGCTGCAAATTCAATTTTTTTTTCAATAATAGTTATACCCCATAAAATAGAGGTTATAAGGTGAACCTGAGTTGAGCGAAATCAGTATTATAAAGTTAATGTGAATTGTGGTATAGTAATGTTGAGTAAAGATTTAATAAGAATTCTATAATTATTATTATACTTTTAGTAATGGTTAATTTTAATCATTTAACAATTGTGTTAACTTTGATTGAATCAATTGCATGATTTTATTATTTTGATTTTTTCTATGTACAGCTGTGGGACGCTACTCGGTGATTGTCGCGTGCTTATCACACCAAAGATCTAGCGTATCCCACATTGACTTAATATTATAATGTATAATATGTATTTATAATGTATTGTTTGAATACACTCAACATTTGTTTGATGTCGGTTGACCTCGGAAAATCGGTTTTCTATGTGAGGAGGGACTGGGGAAACGTACGGTATTATACCTAATGCCACTGTCTAGTCAGTTTTTCTCCTCACTGCGGAGTGCGGTTGTGCGAATAGTGATGTATGTAATAGTATGAATAAATAGTGAATGTAAAAAGTGCTTTTCTTATGTTGTTTATTTATTTAATCTTTGATTTTCCACTAAATCGGCCACTTAGGAGTTTTGGCTCTTACACAATTGAATAGCTTACTTTTTATGTAATATATGGTGGTTATTAGAATATTTATGAAGTAGAATACAACTAATAAATAAACATTAATTATAAAACTATAAAAATATCACTCGAGTTCGAAGTATCTTTTTTTTAATTATAAAATATATTTTGTATAATTTTAAATTTTAAACTCTAAAAATAATATTTTTAAATTATACTTGAATGATCTTCTACAAGCTTCAATAAGTTTTCTAAAAAAATGAGAAAATTAGTAATTAATTGAGCTACTGATAACTATATTATTTATGAAACTATTACCATATTAAAAATTGTGTTCAGTGAAATTTCAAGAAAAGTAATGTTAATTTTTATATAAGTAAATATTATTATACCTACTTTAAACTTTATTTTGTTTTTACCTTTATCTTTTATAAATTCATAACCTATTAAATGAATAAATAACAACAAATGTAATGATAGATTTCGTCAACGCGTTTATATTAATTGGTCTTAGAATTTAAAGTATGGTCATATCAGACTTGAAAATAGTATGTAATAGAAAAACCTTCATTCTCAGATATTTGTAATTCAATGAACAGTATAACT
The DNA here is from genome assembly GCF_003676215.2 of Rhopalosiphum maidis. NCBI lineage: Eukaryota > Metazoa > Arthropoda > Insecta > Hemiptera > Aphididae > Rhopalosiphum > Rhopalosiphum maidis. Next base: position 42,880,221 of record NC_040879.1, on the reverse strand, counting down.
AGTAAGGTTTATAAATAAACCATTAATAATCAGTTTCGGAGAAAATGTTCGCAAGACATGAAAAAAAAAATGCAGTTAAAGAGTTGTGTCACACAAGAATAACATTACGTATTTTTCTTCAATTGAAATAAAAATATTTGAATTCCAATAGAGAAATTTGCACATTTTAATGTTATATAAATAACCACATCCTATTATATTTGATAATAATTAATTTGTTGGAGCCGAGTCCGATCCTACTGGAAATTCGCGGTTATCGGACACGATTTGCGAGGTGTTGGGAACGGGAAAAGGTTCCCCGGTACATGTGTATATACAAATAAATTAATGGCATAACACTAATAAAACTGATACAAATAAATATAATAATAATAATAATCGAATCAACACCGTAACATACAACAAAGTATAACTATATAATGTTAGACCTAGCGGGTGCCCTGTAACAATAGATTGTAATAGCTAATATAATAGTAATAATAATATACACACTCCGGTCAATATGACCGAGTATATAAAAAAATACAAATAATAATTGATCAAAATAGACAATAGAATATAAAATAACATAAAACGACTTGATCGCGTATGAAGCTGGGCGAACACGCAGAAGACCTCTCCACCGGTTACAACCTGAACTCGAGGGACCGCAACGGGTTCTTCAATTCGGTACTTTCTCCACGGGTAAAAAATTGGCGTGGTAGATAACTATACGTATTATTTGCACAATAATACACGATGTTTATTATGTATAGAATATAATACGGTGTGTCCGGGCTGTCCGGCTCGTAAATGGCTGAAACACAGTTGACCGGGGAAACCGACGGCACGTAATATATTATACATATATTAATTACCGCCAAGCAACGGGGCTAACTGGCCGCGGCGTTATTAGGGCGATAAACTTCGTCAACAACGTCCGACGAGTTCAACCGCGCACTCAAAGCTACTGAATTGTTGGTGGCGACGCAAACAGGAACGCGTATAATTTGGCAAAACGGCTTAAAATACGAACAAACGCGTTGACCGCACACGCGGTTTGGCCGCACAACACGGCTCGAACGCCTGGATAAAAGTGTCGTATGTCTGGCTGGTGACACAGCTTATATTAATTAGCACTCGCGGCAGACGGGACGGTGGCGAACTTAGAAGAGGGAGGGGATAAAACAGGCTCGAGAAGATTTACCACCCGTTGCACGATTTAGAGGGAATTATTTAATCTCGATAAGGCGCGGTAGTCGATTCGCGTTCGAACATGATTAATAATTTAATCGGTTTACTACGGAGCAATTGACAAATGAGAAGAACAGAATTCGTTAGGTAATTGATGGCTAAAAATGTTGTTTTCATAAATTATTAAAGTTCGATTTGCAGAGATGAGGATGTGATAAAACGTCACGTAAGTTTTTATAAAAATTAGTATTGTCAATGAAATAATTGAATGCAAAACTAATCTTTATCATGAAAACTTGAAACGTTATAAATAGGCAGAAGTCTAATGAATAATATTTTTAAAATAAAAAAATTAGTTGATGTTTGCGATAGATCATTTAAATTAATTCATAATAAGCTATGCAAGGATGACGTAGAAACACTAACTTCTTATTAGTTCTTATGACGTTTCTAGTATTCATGATAACATGTACCAAGCTCGAACTCTTATTTTACCATAACTACCAATATCCATTTTTAATATTATTCAGATTATTGAGAACCTATAAATTATATCAAACCGAGAGGGAAATATGATATTTGTTATAATCGTAAAAATTATATTATTATATTTTCCTGCTGTATTACGAATTTAGAATTACTGGTTTAATCAAAAATTTAGTTCATTGTTGGCACATTTTAAGAGTGCTCGAATTTTTTTTTGCTTAATGTTCTTAATAAATACTATCAAAAATAAAAATATATTATACCATTATTATGGTATAGTATCAAAGCTTGTGATGTTTCAATAAAATTTACAACATACTTAATGACAACTATGTCGTATTTAAAAATTATGCTTTAATTCCCCCTCGTGTATAAGTAGAATTCAATGTTACGCACAACTCATAGTTTCGAAGCAATTCAATCGAAATTTTATTTTTCTGATTTTCTCAAATCATCCCAATATATTTCAATTTACTGAAGTGATAATGAATTTGCAATGTGATGTTTATATTACAATTTGAAGTATTGGACAGCTATCAAAGACGACACGAGAAAAATATTTATTTCTTAGTCAAAAATTAAAAGCATTAAAAAATGAACTAATTTTGTTATTTGAATTTATAAAAACGATATCATTTAAATTGTTGCCTAATATGTAATATTATTAAAATTATTTATGTAGTTATGTTTAATTTATATTAATTGTATGTAAGCGACAAAGAAAATTGGGGATACATGAGGTTTAAATAGGTGTCCGTGAGATTTATTAAGTTCAAAAATGCATGTGTCTTTATTTTATTTTATTTGCATTTCTCGTCATTTTAATTATTAAAAAAATCAAATAAATATTGTCATTATTAAAGAAATAAAAATATGAATAAAAACAAATTTAAAATGTTTTTATTTAAAAAAAATGCACTCCGTAGTAAATTATATTCAAGTGAGCAGCTCCGTGAAAGCTATAAAAAACACTAAGATGAATTTGTAAAAATTCAATTTTAAGGTTCTACGAAAATTGAAAAACTTGAAACGTGGTCTAAGGGGAAAAAAGTTTGGGAACCTCTAAATTAGGCAAAAAAACGCTGATTATTGTTAAGTTAGGTTAATATTATTACTATAGAACGATTTGTTATACGACCTTTTCATTTTTCGTGTAAAATATGATATTATATTATTGCTGACCTGACAGATGTTATCCTGTCTTAACTGAATATTGAATTCAAATTGGTATACTTAAAAAAAAAAATTACTAAAACTCCTAAAAATATATAAGTGTTATTGCTCTGAACTATGATGAATAAACCCTTATCAAAAAACGTCCTGTACTATTTTTTATTAAATTTCCGATTGAATCGACTGTGAAAATATGTGCACTAAGAGATAATAAATTAACTATTTTATATCAATATGACAATATATAATAATATAATTCCGATGGATGCATCTATGTTAAATGATACCTAAGCGATAAGCATAATGCTGTGACCAAGAGAAATAGGGATTCAATTTTATATATTTAGATAACATACCTATTTTTAATATTGTGGGCATACAACCCGTTTGGGCGCAGTTTAAAAAAATTACCTGAAAATTGTTAACACGTTTAAAAACACCTTTGGGTGCAATATTGAATATTGTAATTAGTAATCGAAAGTCTTTTGTAATTTAATCTAATATTAAGTACTATAAATTACAATGCGCCCAAACGTATTTCCCCCAATATTGTAGTAGACAAATTTCTCAATGGAAATTTATAAAAAATGTTTTATTTAAATTTTGCCTATTGTATGATATTATTAACATTATTTGTAAAGTATTTTTTACTTATTATTTATATTAATTAAACAAAACTCATGTAATACGAAAAACCAATGAACACAATTCGTGTAACCTGAAAAAAAACTAGGGATACATCTCGTTAGCAGCCAAAAGAAGTCACAAAATACTAACTCTAAAATTTTTTTGCAATAATAAAATTTAAAAAAAAACCCGATTACTCGTAAATATTGTAATTATTTTCCAGAGTAATAAAATTATATTTTTTATATGGTTCAGTCTCATTCACACTCATACGATCTCATAACATTCTAATCACGATATGCAGGTGATTAGGTTATACATATACTTTACTTATTTTTAGTAAAATCATGTATAGGAAACCTAAATCGTATAAAACAAAACTAAAAAAAATTGATTTCTTTGGTGTCATATTATGTTATTATTTATTTTCTAAAGATTTTAAGCCCTAAATTAATGATGTATAAGTGAAATCTATATAATATTAATTAATAAATAATTTAATTTACATAATATTATATTCTATGATAATTTTCTTACGATATTTATATGTTTTAATGATATTCGTGTATGGATCATCAGCTAAAAGAAACATAATATTTGTATTATAGAGATATTTAATTGACGTTTGTTTTATGTACATGTAAATGATATTTTATTTGGACTAAACAAGAATTTTTATCATACATAATAATTAACTAAGTATTATACTTACAATAAAATTTTTTTAATTTTAGTGATTCTAAAAATGTATAATCTTACAATTTTTATGTTATGTATTAAGTAGATACTATACTAATGGTAATGAATAAAAAATGTAATAATAACATTTTATGTAATAGGCAGTTTTTTTTATAATTAATTATAGGTATTAAAAAATATTTAAAGTAACATTGTCTATCTTACCTTGACACTCTAAACGTATAAAACAATTGTACATTAAATTACTGTCTTCTGATGAATTGTATAATAGATAATATTTTAATGGCTGAAACACGATTAAGCATAAAACACCTTTTTTGCGATACGATTGAGTAAAATTGTCGACGTATCAAAGAAAGTTAAAATACAAAAGAAAACCTACAATTAAAAATCAACATTTTGCAAATTATTTTCGCATAATTTTAAACATAAAATATTTAAAAATTGTCACATTTTAACATAAGTAGATCTAGTTTTATTTTGTAAAAAAAAGTAAACAAGCGGCAAGTAGTATCCATCTTTATATCCATGTACCTATTGTATACAATTGAAAAAATATTTTTGAGCATAATTAAATGTGCCATCGCCAAAATACTCATTACAATTATTTGTCATAAATTGTATATTTTGTTCCGTAGTTAAACATACAAAATTATCATCGGTCGGCATGTAAATGGATTGTTGGCCCTTATATTTAAAACATTCTTCATTTTGTAAGTTTTTTAATTGATAAATCGTTTCATCCATAGAAGATGGTAATTTAGGATTGGTCTGTCTCCGTTTACTATCCATTGCTTTCCGTTTATTTCTTACATTTTTACTACTTAAATTTGATGTTGAAGATGAATTCGGTGAATGAAAGTTCGGTGTGAATAATTTTAATTGGCTGAGCGGAAATTGATTCCTCAGCTTTTCTCTTGCAATTTTCTCTCAAAATTTGTGTTTCTATTTTCTCAATTGAATTTTGATCGTGATTATGTTGTCTAAAAGTTTCAATCACTTTAAGTTTATCTAAACCTGAGAAAATTATTGCTGAACATTTATTATTGGTACACCTCCATCTTAAAAGATTATCTTTTTTTCGTTCTCCAGTTAATTTATATTTATATAATTCACTAAGGCCAATTCTTTACTTCTTTCTAATAAAATAATAGTTATACTGTCTAGATCCATATTAAAAAAAAAAATAGAAACTATATATTATATGCACTTATATGAAACGCACTTTATGTGACGCGACTATAATAGGTGATCGAACACTGATATTATTTCTATATTAATTTTGGAATTGAATCTTAATTATCTTATATTTTCCCCTAATGCTAAATGTTTAAGACGCCGTAGAAGTTTATTGCTCCAGAACTAATTTATTAATCGATAACATTGTCGATAAAGCTGGGCTTAGCTCAATAGCTCGTGGCTCGCGTCTGATATCATAATAATTGGTGTAATAGTAGGTACGTGAAAATAATAAATTACAAAATGTTGGCAACGTCGCATTCTATGCTCAATCGTGTTGCTAAAAAAGTATATGCTCAATCGTGTTTTACCGATTTTAATTCAACCCATATCCACGTATAGTAAGGTGTTATTATTAAAATCAAGTATAATCTCATAAATAAAGCTATATTTAATTATTATTAATGTTTGAGGTAGTTTCGCATTCATATATTTTTAATATTATTTAATAGTTTATTGAATAACATTTATTTAAATATAGTTATATTAATATGATTAAACTATTGATAATAAATTAGGTATGATAATTAAAATAGTATTAGAATATTATTTTGTTATGAGCTTACTTTTAATTACTGTGAATGTATAAACGTAATTAATTAATTAATATCATAAATTAAAAACTATTACAATTATACAATATTTTTATAATGGATAATTTACTGAAGAAATATGATACCGATATTTAATATATAAAATGTTGAATAAAAATTAATTTGTAGTAAATCTTAAAAGAGTTAAGTTTGTGTCAAGAACAGTTCTCCAATTGTAGATTACATTCAAAATATATAGGTACAAATCTTTGTTTCTCGTATATTGGTATAATAATGAACAAAAACTACACTTTAAACAATATTCTATTTTGTAGTGAATAAGAATCTATCAGTTATTTACGAGGAAGTACTATTTTATTCAACAATGAAAAAAATGTTTCATTATAATAAAAAATATGTGTGTACAATAATAATATGTAGTATAAGTATAATAAAAATAGACTTACTTTTTTCTTCTGAAAATTTATAACATAAATATTTAATAAATATATAATTACTTTAAATATATTTAATGGTTATTAATAGGGCCGTCCTTAGAATTTGCAAAGCCCAGTGCAAAAATACTTGTAACAACTTTTTGTTGATAACTTATTAAAATACTTCAATTTGAAATATAATCGATGAAATATATTATGTCTTATAGACTTGATTTAAGAATTATTATAACAATAAAAATAAGACATCCAAGCTTACAAGTTACAATACATCTATCATCTATGTACTTTTTTTAGTATGTATATATTTAACAAAAAATATATTTGTCTTAAAACTAAAAAAAGATAAGTCTATACTAAGAATAGTTCTCTAACCATAGATCACATTCGTATAAAGGTATAAATCTTTATCTTTATTTCGTGTATATTGATTTAAAAACGAATAAAAACTACTCTGTTATTTGTTAATGATATAATATTTTGTAGGTAGTGAATAAGAAACTATCAGTTAATTAGTTAATACTATAATAAGTGAACTTACTTTTTCCTTCTGTAAATTTATAAAGATACATATTTAATAAATATAAAATTATTTTAAGTGTATTTAATCGTTATTAAAACTTGTATTTGAAATATAATCAATGAAAAAGATGTGATTTTTTGATATAGTTTAAAAATAGTTTAGTCTTTTAGTTTTATTTATAGGTTTTTTTTGTATTATTCGATTTGTTTATTTGTGTTTTTCTGTGGGTTATATATTTTAGAGACTAAATTCAAGATTTAATATGATAATAAAAATAAGGTGTCAAAGATCACACTACATTATATTACATCTATGTACTTCACAATATCACAATACTCAAAATAAAAATGATATGTTTTTATTATTTTTGTATTACAATTGGAATTTGGCCATGATATTTACTAAAATTATCATCGCTTTGAATTTTAATATCTGACAACTTTATCTCAAAAACTACCAAAATACTAATATAAATGTTGAAATAAAAGGTTAAGCTACTGATAATAGAATCACTGATTGTATATCTATCATAGTTATCTAAGTATTAACTATTAGGTAATAACAGCTGTAGTAATGACTGAATAAATAAAAATACATGTGTGTCCTTACCTTTGCCCAAAAGAGCTAATTTGAATGCAATAAAATAGTTGATGTTTATAGATTAATACAAGTTTTATAAATTTTAAATAATGGTTAAATTGAATTACAAACATATATTATTATTTTATTTATTGAAATTGTGTTTATATCATTTTATATCATTTTTTACGAACAAATCTGAAGAATTATTTTCCATTTGGCGAAGAAATATATAGTGGGGATTCTAACTTTGCAAGATATAAGGTGTTAGGATTTAAAATTATTACAGCTGAAAAATACTACGATATATCTCAATGAACAGCAAGGGGTGGTCGGTTTCTACACACGATATCGGAAATTGGTGTGCCTAACAAGCGTTGAACGCCGAATTTTCCAGAGCATTACTTTAATGTTTTAACAATCGCATAGCCTACATTTTGTTAAGGTTACTATGGTAAAGCATTGTTTCAGCTAACCAAAATTTGGTTAAAACATATTTATGACTGTGGTTAGATAATCTTCTTCTTTTTCGGATAAAACGGCCGCTAGGACCATCCCGTCAAACATCCCTCCCTTCAGCCATTTCTGTCGGATGTTCGTTCTTTCCAATCTGATCCTCCACCTAAGGCTCTTACATCTTTTTTTACCAGATCTTCCCATCTCATACGAGGTCTTCCCAAAGGTCCTTCCCAGCTGGATCTTTCTCTAACACTCTACGTAGCATAGGGTTCTGACTACGCCAAGCATGTCCAGCCCATTTTAGTCTTCTACTCCTTATTGTTTCTAGTGTATTTGACTTCTGGAAAAGTAATCCTAGTCCATTATTCGTTCTAATCCTCCACTCATTGCTATTGCTATCTTTCATCGGACCATAAATCTCCCTTAGAACTTTTCTTTCCCATACTATCAGCTTTCTTTCATCTTCTTTCCGTAGTGGCCATGTTTCCGTTCCGTAAGTTATAACTGGGCGCAGTAACGTCCTATGTAGCTATATCTTAAGCTCCCTCGATAACGATCTCGATCCTAGCTGTTTTGCTAGTCCATAGTAAGCCCTATTGCCGCCAAGTATCCTCGCTGATATTTTCTGGGCTATCTCATTCTTTTCAGTTATGACTGACCTCAAGTACTTAAACTGCTTGGCTCTGTTGAAAACATAGTTTCTTACATTCAAGGATGGGTACACACCCGCAGTTTCTCGTCCGCCAACGACCATATACTCCGTTTTAGTTTCGTTTATCTGTAGTCCTACTTTTGCTGTCATTCTTTGTAGACGGTCGAACAGTTATTTCAGTGCGTTTGGCGATTTTTCTTTTAATTTTGATAAGACGCAGTTAGAGAATACTTTATATGTCACATTTAAAAGAGCTATGCCTCGATAATTATTACAATTGCCTGCTTCCTTTTTTATGAATCGGGCATATTATAGCTGTTTTCCATACCTCTGGTATTTTTTCAGATTTCCAGATATGGTTTATCAGTTTCCTTATCTTAGTCAGCAGTTCTTCTCTTCCATATTTTAGTAGTTCAGCTTGAACTTCATCCTCACTAGGTGACTTGTGATTCTTAAGCCATTTTACCTGTAGCTTTATCTCTTCCAACGTTGGTTCTGGGCAATCTTGTTTATTCCAAGATTCTAGGTCGAAACTGAAGACTTCGTCTGGCTCGTCACAATTTAATAGCTCATCAAAATACTTACCCCATCTTTTGGATATCTCCTCGCTCGAGGTTATTAGTGTCCCATCATCATTTTTTAAGAACCTTTCTTTCTTTTTATATCCTCCTGCAAGTCGATTTACCTGCTTGTACATGTCTTTGGTTTTATGTGATTTATAGTCGAGCTTTGCTTTTTCCAACATGTCCCGGAGGTATTTCCTTTTTTCACACCTCAATATGTTGCTCGCTTCTCTTAGGCGAGTTCTGTACCTGTCGAAATGCATAACATTATTTGTGTCATTGAACCAATTCATTCTTGCCACTCTCCTTCTTTCAATGGCTTCTTCGCAAACTCTGTTAAACCAAGGTTTGGTTTTTAAGTTTTTCTTTCCTAAAATAATTGCTGCTACATTATTAATGGCGCTTCTTATTTGCTCCCAGTTTCTATCCACATCCGCGTCGACTGCTACTTCCCTTTCTTGTAGAATTTCCTTAATTTTGTTACTAAATTGATTGTTTATTGATCGGTCCTCCAGTTTGTCAATATCAAACCGTCCTGTATTTAACACACATCGTTTATTAAGTTTTTTTAATTTTACTCTCATCTATATGCCAACAAGTAGGTGATCCGAATCCAGGTCAGCTCCCGTAATATTTTTATATTCCGGACATCATTCTTGAACCTGCTATTAATTAGTACATAGTCTATCTGGTTCTTATATTTTCCATCTAGGGAGATCCAAGGATACTTGTATATATCTTTCCTTGGGAACATGGTGCTTTTGATCACCAGCCCTTTTCCTACAGCTAAGTCAATAATTTTTGATCCATTGTCACTTGAAGTTGCATGTAAGCTATGATTTCCGACGGTGTTTCTATAACAAGGCTTCTTTCCTATTTCTGCGTTAATATCTCCCAGGATCAGCCTGACCTGACCCACCGAAGTATTAAATACATATTCCAGCGTTGCATAGAAGAGCTCTTTTTCCATTTTATCTTTATCTTCGGTAGGAGCATGTACGTTAATTAAACCAAATCAAAGTTTTCTGTTGTTAGCGTTAACGTAGATATTCTTGGGCTTACATCTCTAAATTTTTTTACTGTATCAATGATTGATTCATTTACCGCAAATCCCGTTCCCAGTCTGTGAGCCTGTTCGCATTTTTCATTAAAAATAGTTGTTTGAGATACCTTTGTTGTACCGGCATCTTGCCATCTAACCTCCTGAAGTGCCACACACTTCATTTTGTATTTTTCAACTTTTCTTACTAAATTTACAGTCGTTCCTTCTTTGTACAAGGTTCTTACGTTCCAAGCACCACACAACAGTTCCGATTTCCAGTTTCCAGTCTTTTTTTCCGTTAACTCTAGTCGAGGCTTGGTGTTTGAGACCTGAACGTTAGCTTTTTTATAAAGCAGGGTCGTTAGCCCTGCGCTCAACCCCCACCCTGGAGGGCCAGTCTACTCCAACCAATTAAGGTTAGAGTAGGGCTATTGCAGTGCACTTACTAAGTGCACTGGGCGATAGGCACGCCACTTTCACTGCGCCATGTGGTTAGATAATATGGGGTCAAATCTAATGCAACCTTAAGTAACTCTTATTGGATACAGTTTATATATATTTTATGAAATATACTTAGGTCTGTTAAAGTGTTAAGTTGGTACCAACACAATATGTTACGACCATTATTATTATATTAAAAAATTGATTATCATTTGCTAGATTTTGCTAGGTAATTTTCAGAATTTGATTCGGGTACTTTGGTTTTTCAGGGAAACCAAAAAATTGATAAAGCTTATTTTTCGAATTTCCTAGAATTATATTTTTTTGAATTGGTCAGTGTAAAGCAGTGTTTCCCACTCTAGAGGGCACAATTATCCATCACAAAGTAACATTTTTATTTTAATATGTAAGGAAAAAATGAAAAATAAATTGTGACTGGTGGTTAGTGTTTTACAGGTATCAATAAATATTACAAGTGTTTATACCTAAGTCGCTAAATATTCATAATCATAACATAATCGTTTCATGCAACAAAAAAAGTAGTATTTTTTTTTTCAATTTTTAGTGGGCGTGAGATTTTTGAAAATCTACAAAAAGGACTTAAAATAGAAGAAGTTGGGAACCACTGTTGTAAAGAAAGTATTAAATTTGAATTCAATAATATACTATTGCATAAATATTACTAAACACAATTCTAGATGAAAACAATATATTACACAATATTATAATACGATATTTTGCAATATATCAAATAAATATTAAGTGTAACAAAAATATGTAATTTTACAAAACAATTAACCTCATATGTCTGCTGCATATAAAATGTTATCTGATATTCCTTATATAGTAATATGTGCATAAGTGCATAGCGCGCGAAGATTTGTCACACTGTTAGGAAGTAGGTATACATTTCACTAATTGGAGGTAAATTAGCTTGTGTCAGATAACAGGAAAGATTTAAAAAAAAAATATTTTAGAAAAAATAAATATGTATTATTAAACATATTAGTGGCTAACATTAGGAAATACTAACTTAACTTATTAGGCATTAAAAAGAAGTATTAATTGTTTATTATGAGGTACAAATAAAAAAAAATTTGATTCTTCGAAAAACGAGCTTTATCAATTTTCCGGATTCCCGGACAAATCAAAGTATAACAAATTCTGAAAATTACCTAGCAAAATCTAGCAAATAATTAGCAATTTTTTGATGTAAGGTCGTAGTTTATTATGACGGTGGCAACTTGACGTACGTGTTATATACTACGGAGAATGTATTTCCCATATACATGGATAATATTTTTTTTAGGTGAATACTATAATAATGAATATAAATTGTATTTCTAATAAAATATAATAATAGAATTCCTGAAAATGTATAGTTAATTAATAATATATTATTGTGATTTAAAATATAATAATAATATTTTACCAGAAATACCAAACCATCCAAAACTATCTTCTATCTCTGAATCTATAAATTTAAATGTTAGATTTTGTAAGTATAATATTATGATTTGTAATAAATATTATTATATAATATTATTCATAACTATATATTATTTTCTAAAAAAAAAAAAAAATAATAATAAGTTATTGAAATAAGAAAAATTATGTTTTAATAGGCTTAATAATTTATGTGTATCTACTGTTATTCGTTTTTTAACTAAAACAAAATGAAAAGATGATTTGACTTATTATTTGACTCGTGAATATCCAATATTTTCAAGATTTTAACTAAAAGTTCATAAAAAATGTAATGTAGAGTTACGCTCAACATTTTTTCAATTTCAATTATAGCAACTCAAAACAATTTCAAGCTAATTTAATTACAATATACGCGCCGGGCATGTTTAATAATAATAATCAGTGCGCCCGGTTGCCAAAAGACTTTGTCTACACCAGGGGCGGCCAAACTTTTTTTGGCCGTGATCTATTAAAAATATACTTCACCTTTGAGGATCGACTTCCATAAAAATGTTTTATGTTGTTAACTACCACCATAAAACTACCACTATTAATTTTCACGTACGTAGCCTAAAAATAAATTCTAACACGATCGACTTTGAAATCGTTTGCGATCGACGGTTTGGCCACCCGTGGTCTATATTAATAAGCATCGACCGGCGATTATTATATTCTGTGTAGATATGTAAAAAAAATTATTCGAAGACGTAGACAGGATCGTTTAACAAAACATACCAGTGCTAGTGTGCGGTGGGTGTGTAAGTGTGTATATGTTTGCGTATAAATAAAGAACAAATATGAATCCATAAAAAAAGAATAAGGTAATGAAAAATAATAGCTGTAATTAATAAATTATAAATTATTGACTATTGTGTGTATTGTCCAGTCGATGACAAATATATGTTATTAACCCATATGGCCATATTATTATACTTATTGTGCAGCCGTTATATAAGGACACGAAGGTAATTAAGACTTTCGTAAATTATATCACATTATTATTTTGTATTACTTTGGTGGGTTTTGTATTTAAAATGTTGTACATAGGACCTAATGGCAGTTGCCCAGCAGAAAACCGACTAATACAGTGGATTATTTTTTAATTATTTATAGTCATTTCACATTTGTTATTATTTATATAAAAAGCTTATATATAACCTAACGAATGTTTTGCAAAAGGTTTTTCTTTATTTTTATAGAATTTAAGATTTCTCAATGAGATTTTATACTTTTTATTATTTAATTATTCTATCATCCTACGGTATGTCAGTTATGGTCAAGGTTTATAACTTTATAATATATTTTATATAAATCTTAGATATTCCTCATATGAACCTATCAGAATATTTCTGATTTATAAACTATGAAATGTTTTGTTTAACGTTATTACTATTACTTACTGAGAAAACTACAATATATTTTTGGGCTCATTATAATATCTGTAAAGAAATGAAAAATAAGGATGTCATTTTGTTGGGTTACTTATTGTAAACTAAAACATCATCTATTAATACGGACATCCCTAAATAATGCAATTACTATAAAATGAGAACAATGAATTGTTTATGTAAAGAATTATAAAAAACAATTACCTACAAATTACAATATTAAATAATTATATTTACTATTATCAAAATTTCCTTGGTTTTTTATTTCACCGTAGAATTCATTTGCAATATCTAGAAAGCAGTTTCATTGATATTTTAATTACACATAAAAACACATACTATTATTTCTTAGTTGCAAAAAATATTATAAAATATTTATTAGAACTGATTAATCGGTTTATTATATAATTTGTATTTTGTAATTATTTTCTTGAATTGTTATATTAAGTCGATAATTATTAATTATAATGTTAGCATTAGAATATAAGATTACTTTTTAACCAGATAGTTGTATGTCAGGAAAGATGTATAGGTACACATTTTATTTAAAAGTCAAAAAACGTCAAAAACACCGTAAAGTTATTTACTTTTTGCTCAATTATTTAAAATATAAATTGAGAACTCTTCAAACATCATGAGGAAACACGATATATGATCACATTTTCCAACATTGGTGTACAAAATCATTCATAATATACACTATAACTTACATTAATTTTAATTTATTATATTTACTAAGTAGTAGTTTATAAAGTTTCCCTCATAATCATCCTACTTTTAATCTACTACATTACCTTGGAGATAATCTAAATTTATAGTCACCACAATCATATAAATATGTAGAATTTGAAAGCATTTGGCATTAGCATTGATAATCAGCTGTATTTAAACTGCAGCAAAATAACATCTTTTCTAAAATTTTATATATAAACAATGACAAAATAAAATTTAATTTAATTTTACTATTTGTGACAAAACATGTAAGATATATTATACAAACTGCGACAATTATACATATATATATAGGTATATAAGTATTATGTATATAAGACATAAGTATATAATATTAGTACCAAAAACAAAATATCCCTGACAAATTATCCTGCGTAAATATTAATTTAAAATTTAAACCTTTTATAAGTTACATACATATTAATACAATATAATTATTATTAATAACGTTTATAAAATATAAAAAAAATTAATTGAAAAATGTTTAAAAAATATTAAAATGATACTGTTATATTATATACCTATAATATTTTTCGTCAAAAATCAGTATAAATTACTAAAAATTACATAGATATTAATAACAATATAATAATTATTACTGTTTATAAAATACAAAAAAATTAATTGAAAATGTTTAAAAAATATTAAAATGATATGTTTTTTGTCAAAAAGTATTATAGTTATTATAATTATTATAATACTAAGTTATGTGCTATTGCTTTTAAGTATTTATTGTTATTCGTTCCATCATATCCTCTTACAATAGTATTTATTCACTCATCCAAATTTTTATATTTTCGTACCATTATTAAAATAACACACATTCACTTTAGATAATTTTTGATTATTACTTTTAATTGCAACTTTTATAATAAAGGTTAGATAATATTTTAAATTATTATTTAAGCGAAATATTTTGATTTTTGGTTTAGGGATAAAATATCAGCGATATTTTGATGTGGAACTCCTATAATCTATATATTATTATTATTATGTACATATATCGTTTAATTATTTATGTTAAGTTGGATATAAATGGGAAAAGACAATCCAAATTTTTTTCAAGTTTAAACGCAATATACTAAATATCGGTGACAATAGTGATAATATTACTTAGTACGTATTTACTAGTATTAGATTTCGCTAGAAAAAATATTTAGTTTAAGAAGTGCTGTGCCGTTTAATATTTAATTTAATGTGGTAGGTATTTAACACAATGTTTAGCCCTAATGGTAAAACATTAATAGTGTTAAACAATTTTAAATTTAAATTTAAATATGAATTAAAAATAAGTGGTTATAAGACATGGGATTGCTCAAACGAGACATGCATTATATATAATTAATAGGTAGGTATATAAAATAAATTGCCGCAGTTTATATAATGCATCTTATCGGTTTTGTCGTAGATTGTATAATTTTAAATTTGTTTTGCCACAGTTTACCATCTCCCTGGTAAGATACGGTTTGACGTTGGTCAATATGAAAAAGCGAAGATATTTAATTGTTACTGACGCATCTAATGATTGTATGTAAGCATTGTATCTAAACCAGAATACTTAAGTTAACCATAATAAATGTAAAAACTAACCTAAGATAACTGATTCCCATGAATAGTTATTGATCACAAATCTTCTAAAATCTTCATGATCGTCTGTAATAGTTAATTTTTATATTACAATCATCTGCATTCCGCACATACAAGCACACGGAGTATCGCATAATTCATGAATACAGTTGATACATTGATACAATGACTATATGAGGTGATACTTTTTGTACATTTATAAACTAATGGACTCCGCACTTTGTTTGTTTATATAGTCTATGATAATTATTGATATAAAATTTGTTGAAGTACAAAAGTCTTTATTATAATTTTAAATTATAGATTATTATCACTAAATAACTCACCAAATTGCATAATATAACTGTAGTTTAAAAATCCAAATTCATCTATAAAAATGATAATATATTACACGTTAATTTATACTTCAGTTGAACATTTAATTGTCCATTATCCAAATTGTAAATTTAATACTATAATTTATTAATTTGTTTCAGCCATTATAAAAATGTTTATATTAATACACAATTTGAACTGATACCTCCTAATCTTAACAAATAGATCTATAAAAATTTTTATCATAAATTTATAACTACTCACCTATATACCCAGCTTCTAGTAAAAAATCTATTGTTTAAATGCCAGCATTATTAAAATAGTATTGATAAGCATAAAGTGAATTAAAAAAAACTATGATATAAAATTTTTAATTAGATAAATTAGATAATATTAATATTCAAATGATTATTGTTTAGATATGTTTTTAGAGAAAAGAGGTTGTTAAATAAAAGAAGCTAGTTATGCTTGGTAAAATTGGTACATAAAATGCAAAAATAGTAATGTTCGGGGCCGGATTGGCTCATCAAGTTATCAAGTAAAACTCGGTGAGACGCGACAATTTTGCCAAATTTGGGCTTTACGAGTCATGAGAAACTGCTGAAGGAAAATAGATTAAAAGATAAAAGTTGAATAAGAGTAGACTAAATGTTGGACTTGCGTAGTTGTATAGTCCATAGTACATGGTTGTAGTTTGTTAATATTATGTATGGAAAATATGGTATGAGTACCCGGTGGGCTGAAAATGACGTAATGTAAATATTATATGAACAATTCGTAAAATATATTATTTACTAATATGGTGTACATTACCATTGCAGTCTAAAAAAAAAAAATGAAAAAAAAATGTATGTCATTAAAAATACTTATAAATAAAAATTATTCGCATGTATTTTCAGTACTTATATGTTATTATTTATTATAGTGACAATTTATGAGAAAACTTGCAACAAATTTTCTAGTTTTTTAACCTAACGGAAAGTTTTTTACGAAAGTTATAGAAATAACTAATAAATAATACAAATTCAATTATTTTCAATAAAATGCTCAAAAAAGTTAAAATAAAAAATAAAAAATGACACCACGTATTTATAGGCAATGATAACACGATTGTTATTTGGAAAATATTTTAAGCATTTATTTTTAAATTACAACTAAATAAGATATAGAATAGAGAAGTTAAAGCCGAATTTGCATACTTGCGTTTTATGACTTTAGTCGTTATAGTTAAACATAATTATTGTAATGCATTTTGTGGTTAAACAGTTCTGTATTTGTATGTGTGTTAACATCTATAACGTACTCAATATAACAATTTTAAAAAATTTTGGCTTTTTTTCTTTATCAAAGCCTGAACAACAATACGATTTTTTTTAAGTATAATAAAAGCCAGGATATTTAGCAAGATAAATAAAAAAACTCAGGTACATGATGATCATGGATTCATTGTTATCTAAAAATTAGATACGTTCAATTCAATAATTTTCATATTTCATTATAATATAACAATTGACCATAATGTGCTCGAAACGGACAAAAAAGTATTCCTAATTTTTAAGTTATAATTAATCATTTTACCTTCAATTTTTTCCAATAAGTCTTCTACAGAAGCTGTAATAGTTTTTGAGTCTGATTGTTCAGTTGATGAAGCTAGAATAACATATATATTTGGTTCATAAACAAATTAGTCTTGTATACCTGGCAAAACGTCGAATCAATTAAACGTATTAGAACGCCTAATAATGTATCACTTCGTACAAAAAAAAAAAATTGCTGTTCCCTAATTATTTCTATGGCGGAAAATCATATAGTATTATGGACACTGAAAATAACGTCGAACTCAAGGAACCACCTCCACCTCCGCCAATTTACATAACATCTACGATTAACTACGTTGATATATATATGTAGGAGTTTCAAACAAATAACAACAAAAATTGTAAAATATATTATTTACTAATTGAAAAGAAATTA
Source organism: Rhopalosiphum maidis (assembly GCF_003676215.2). Lineage (NCBI taxonomy): Eukaryota > Metazoa > Arthropoda > Insecta > Hemiptera > Aphididae > Rhopalosiphum > Rhopalosiphum maidis. Next base: position 42,862,114 of record NC_040879.1, on the reverse strand, counting down.
ATACTATTAAAAATAATTATAAATAAAAATTTTTCAAACGTAATTTTAATAATTTTTTATTGCTATAGTGACAACTTATGAAAAAACATGCACCGAATTTTCTAACTTTCTAACCCAATGGAACATTTTTATTCGACATTTAAAGAAATAAAAAAAAAAAAAACAGAAAAATTTCAATAAAATGCAGTAAATAGTTCAAAAAGAGTTTAAAAAACAGAAAATGACACCACATATAGGCAATGATAAGGATAACACGATTATCATTTGGTGAATATTTTAAGTATTTATTTATGAATGACAACTGAATAGAGTAGTATAGAATAAGTATAAAAAGAATTTGTATACATGCATTTTGTGACTTATGGCCATCAGTTAAGTATAAGTTCAGTATATTTATTGGTTAAACGTTAAACTTAAACAGTTCTGTAGTTTTACATAAAACATGTAATCATTAACACATACTAAATATAAACATTTTTTGACAAATTTTATTCTAATATTGAAAGTTTTTCTGTAATATTTCAAAACATTGTTTTGGTTAGTTTCGTTACCACAACCTGATAACACCACAAGACGATTTTCTTGTAATTCTAATGAGAGCTGTTTTTCCACACTATAGTTATACAGGGTGATTCTTTTATCATTATACACTCATTATTTCGTCAAGTATTAACTTTTTTAATTTGTTTATTTCATGATTTTTTCAAACTGTATGAAATTTGATTTTTTTCACCCTTTTATTTAATAGTGAAAAGTGAAACCACTTATTATCTTTTGATTTTCAAATAGCAACCTACGTTTAAAATGTGATAAATTAGTAGAGCTATTTTTTTATGAATTTTTACGTTCAAATTATTATTTCTTGTTAATTTTTTTAGTGAGATGTGAAGTTTATCATAGTTGGGTGGTTTTAAGTTTTTATAATACTTCTTATTGTTTCATATAATCATATGTAATAATCTCGTTATCGACTATCGAAGCAGTGATGAACTTTGCACCTGTAGTTAGGTACCAACACTTTACAGTTATAATAACTTGTGGAACCAACACCTAAAAACATCAAACCGCCAAACTTTGAAGAGATATAACTCACTAATGCTTAAATGAAAAATAATAATTTCAATGTTATAATTCATAAAAAATAGCATTTTTTTTTATGACATTTAAATATAGATTGTCATTTGAAAATCAATAGTTGATATTGATTCCACTATTAAATATAAAAGTGAACAAAATATATATATTGTGGTCTTAGAAAAGCATGAAACTAAAAATGTAAAAAAAAATAGTTTAAAAAGTCAACACTTTTGGAAATAATGAATATTGAATGATAAAATAATCATACCGTATATTTTTTTTTCTAAGTTCTCTGGATTTGGTTCAAAGCTCTACTTTAACGTTAACCACAATGCTATCATCAAGGTAAATACGTAACTTAGATATATTTATAGTCGTGGATTCATTGTTATCTGAAATTAGATACCCATCAGTAACTTAAAATAAAAATACAAAATACGGCTAGTTTCCTAAACAACAAAGCGGAAAATATAGATTATGATCAGTAGTGTGGTGGTTCATAAAGTCTTGACCCCAATATTTATTTCTTATCTAATATCAATTTTTTATTTTAATAAATGTATATTGTATGTATAGTTATTATTTTTACCTTCATTGTCGGAACCACTGAAGCTCATAACAGTTATAACACTTATCGTTGTTAATGTTATTAAAATTTTATAAAAAATCATTAGTATCGTTTAGATTATTACGAAGAACAAGCGAATATTTTTTTGTTGAAAGGTTAAAATTTATGTGACTATTTTCTGAAAAGATACGATTATTTATTAACGATTGAGTACACATCTAAACCATAAATAATACAAAAATAATATAAGTATTAAATTAACGTCTGTCTTGTAAGACATGTGCAAATAAAATACACATATTATTATGAATTATATTTGATTCTAAAATTAAACATATCAATGAACACATTTGACCTTATTTCTGTGTTTATCACTCAATATATTGTTACAATAAATTTGTTTAAGTCAATTTTTAGACAATCTGAATTATTTATAGTGTTTTTAGTTGTCAGTTTATTAAAAAATAAAATAGGTGCACGTCAATTTCATCATTAGGTGTTTAAAATCGATCGTTTTCAAAATAGATTCATTATTCCAAAAGATATTACAATATAAGACACGAGTGACGATCGCGAATATACAATCAACATTAACAACCCACTGGTTTTAGTGTAATCAGTTAACAGTTAGTTTTAAATCAATTCTACGTTGTATACTAATAGTAAATTAATAATTTTTTTTTTAATGAGGTTAAAACTATACTAGGTTACCCAATAGTTATTAATACTTGTATTACGTACTCAAATTAATTACTCAAAATCCTCCTGTAGAAATATCCAAACGTTATTTATTGTGTGGTATAAACAAAGTATTTGTCCCTTTAGGCTATTAACGCCTGTTATTATAAAAGGCAAAATATTCTTTCAACAATTATGATCTTTGAAACTTGAACGGGACTACCCACTGATCTCGTGTCACACTGGAAGCACTTTTATCATCTATTTAAGGAGCTTGAACACACAAGAGTGCCTAGAACTGTTTTCCCCATGAACTCTTCAATAATTGAGCTTCATAGATTTGCTGATGCGTCTCAAGAAGCCTATGAATCACGTGTCTATATAAGGTCCTTGGCTCTAAGTGGTAGCACAACAGTGTCGCTAGTTGTGTCAAAATCTAGAGTTGCTCCACTAAAACCAACCACATTTTCAAAACTTGGACTTTCTGGGGCATTTCTACTGGCTGAACTTGTTCATAATATTTTATGTGAATTAACTAAAATTTTCCAAACATAATGCTTTGGTCAAATTCAAAAATTGGGCTGTGTTGGATTAACACGTCTAAGCCACTAAAAGTATTTGTTGCTGGTAGGGTAGCGCAAATAACTAACTTCATCAACCCTAGTCAATGGATGCATGTTTCTACAAGCAGTAATCCTGCTGACCCAATAACCCGAGGTAATAACGTTCAGTTGCTAAGTAATTATAAATTATGGTGAAACGCCCCTCCCCCTTCGTGGCTAAGTAAAGATAGAAAATATACTGACCTGAGTTTACTCCGATGACCAATGAAGTTCTCGAATTTCGACAAGTTAAACTGCTTCTTGCTACTGTTTTGCTTATCATTGATGGTGCCTATTCTTCGAGCAAAAGTCAATATGGAAGACCCCTTTGCTAGAACAGGGTTAGATTTTTGTGGTCCAATACATATTTGAAGTGGTATACGTAAGGTTCAGTCGATTAATATAGCGATATTTGTCTGTTTTGTTACCACGGCAATACATTTAGAACTCGTTAGTTATTTGACAACAAATGTCTTCATGGCTACTCTCTTCCGGTTCATTACTAGACGTGGACAATATTCCCACATATACAGTAACAATGGCAACAATTTTGCTGGTGCAGAAATGGAGGTAATTTCATACATTTAGGTCGTATCGTGTAAGCGTTCAGTCTAGTAAAAGGTATCAGATCATAGAATACAGTGGCATTTTATATCTTCAACAGCACACCACTTTGGTGGATTGTGGGAAGCTGTAGTAAAATCTGCCAAAACCCACTTAATAAAAATGACAAGTAGTGTGCTTTCCAATTTTAAAGAAATAGCTACATTTTTATGTATAATTTAAATACTATTATTTATAATCAATGGTAAAATTAAAAACCCAATATACAATAATAATTATACTTTCATAATATTTTATTTATATGCAACAATATATTATTATCATTAGTTGTTCGAACATACCCATAATAATGTATCATAAATAACGAAATTAATAATCATATTATTAGTGACGAAAATAAATAGACTACCGTTCTATCTTGATTAGTACAGTATATTAATTTTCTCAAAATAAGTTTTAAAAAAAAAATATAGTTTCAAAATAAAAATTATATAATTTCTTAGGAAAGTCAATTTATGAATTGCCCATACCCGTGCATATAACAAATTACATTATACTACAAAATAAAAATGGAAAATTCAATTTAACATATCAGAAAAATATATTAAAAAATATTATAATAATGATTAATATCTACACCGGAATTATAAATTATCATTGATAATATATTAAATAATGCACATATTTGTTTAAGAACTATAAAACTTGTTTAATTGAACAGTGAGGTTTGAAAAAACGTCATAATTTTAGTAGGTATTGTAATTATTTGTAGTACATAAATATTTAATGATATATTGATATGTATTATACTACTATGTACATTAATATTATTTGTATTATTTATATTTCGTGGGGAGGTTCTCTATGGCGTATAGTAAGGTGCAAAAATGTTTGCAGTTAAAATTTTGTGTTCAAATGCTGCATACTAGGTTAGGTTAGGTTAACCTAACCTATATACATGCTACTAACATTAATCTCCTGCCATCTGTGCGCCGTGCGCATCGTAATTCATATCGAGCGCGATTCTGTGTTCGATGGCATACACCAGTTGCACCGCAAAGGTTACTACAGTGGTGCCTGGTTCTCACTGTGCTACGTTGAGATTTACGATCTCTGCTCGTCACCTTTGCGTTACTGACGCATACCTATTAATTCTGAGCCAAAACTAATCAGGCACACGCTGTTCTATAAGTAGGCATCTACTACTATAGCGGAAAATGAAATGTATTCAACTCTGAACAAATTATAGTCTACTCATACTTTAAGAGCTCACCGGAACAAGTTTATGTTTAAAAAATAAATAGATAACACATTAAAAAAAAAAACAATAAATTTAGTGAAGAAACTACATTGATATGTGGCGTAAACCTCAAAGAACTACTCTATCAGCCACACTCTTAAATTTACTTGTTAATTGTTGTATGCTGTAGACAGTCATATTATATTATTTTAACAACTAAGTAAATAAACTAGGCCATTTAAGCTTTTCTACTGAGATCACATTAAGACGTCGAATGAATTTTTGATTCAATTATATGTGTCAAGGACATTATGTAATTTACCATTTGTTTACTGTTGAAAGTACATATTATATAGGTATACTTAATATAATATGGAAAATAGTGTACAAACGATACTACTATTCGCGAATTCTAGTCATTGGATGATGTATTATCTGCTAGTCTATATATACTAACTTGAAAAAAATCCAAATAGACTATGTTAAAATAATTTGTTACTTGAATTAGAAAAAACTTACATTTTATCACATTATATTCCTAAAGTAAATTCTAATCAACCAAATAAAACAAGTTTATAAGTAATTTTTTGTGTTAAATCAAAATACGTGCGAAACCTTTATAAAAATATTTAAGAACCGTAAATAGTTAGGTTATACAATTTTAAATGAAATAACCGTATACAAAATTTAACAAACAAATTTAAAAAAATAATATATGATTTAAAAATATAACAGTTACGAGTATTAGAACATTAGAAAATTAGAGAAGTGCATAAAGAATTAATTTAACCTATAAAAATTTATTTTATAATATCCTCTACCATTTTAAATCCATAAGAAAATATTAAATAAAACATTAAAAATTATTCCAAGAAAAAAACATTACATAGAAAATATTTGCACAGCGATGTGATTGCACCGATTTAAAAACGATTTTAAAACCTTCAATTATAAAAAAAAATCTTAATTTTAAAATATTTAATATCACTGTACCAACTATCCAACTATGTACAAAAATTAACACAATCCACATAATTATATATTAGTCCAAAAATGTACAATAAATTACTATTAGACGTTAAACACGGAGACTTATACAACATTAATAAAAACAAAAAATAATAACACTGACTACTGTAAGATTAAACTAATATAAACGTTTAATAAATTTATAAATTTCATTAAATACATGTTACAGTTAACTAGAATATTAGATGATGATTATTAATTAAATATAATAACAAAATGATTTCGAGTAATGATTTATATTTGAAATTCTTAATACATTAAAAGAGTTCCTCAGTTTTCTTTTAACATTATAGATTTTAAAATACAATTAAATAAGATAGCAATTCAACTATCTGGGTTTTGTTGTATTCACGATACAGTGCTAAGGTGTATGTTTTTCAGTCTTGCCTTGAGAATCAAATCTGTTTTTGCACCATTGTGTATAAGTCAAATATCGTTTGTCTAAAAACAATAATATAAAACAAGATTACATTTTACATTACATAAATAAGTATAATATTAATATTAACTGTACAATAGGTATTTAATTACAGTTATATTATTATGCGGTTCATGCGAAAATATAATAGTCATCTGGGTACCTAAATAGGCTATACTAATCGATTTTATCTTACAGAAAGATTCATTATGATTATTGTAAATCAATATTATATAAAAGTATAAAAGTTACGATTAATTTGGAACATTGATTAGAATAGTCTATTCCTACGTTTCCCAAAGTGTGTTCCGCGAAACCTTTTATTGTTAGGAAATTATTTTATATTACATTTGGATTATTTATATTATTAAAAATTATTATTTTATATTATTTATATAATCGATGGCATAGAGTAATATTGAATCATTATTTTATTATTTAACTTATACAATTTATAATTAGGTATACTATTATTAATTATTTTTCACGAAGATACGTACCATTTTTCATATTTAGAATTATTTTATCGTGATATTCGTAGTAACTTTTTTTAACACCTAAAACAAAGAATTGTACAAATTAAAATATTTTGATACTTTAATTTATTAGTGTAACCATATTGCGACCAATTTCATTTTTTTTTTTAATAATATATATGCATCATTAAAGAGAGGTTACAAGGCAGATATTTATAAACTTGATAACTGATTTAGTAATTTTTTTTTTTTTATTACGACGCTAAAATCAACTGCACAATAAAAATTATATCAATATTTTTTAGAATCTGAACAGAGCGAGAAAACTTTTAATATTATACCGTTGATGTGAAGTGTATATCTGGATATCAAAATTTTGCATAACACAATAAAAGTTCATTGAATGTTAGGATTAGTTAAGTAAATATTTAAGAAGAATATCAAAACTATTATCATACTTTCGGTTATGATTAAAATTCTTAACATTAGGTGAATCAATCCAATACCTTACGAGTTACGGCTTACATTGTATGTACTGTTTGTTGAATATTAGATAGTTTATGACAGTGGTTCCCAATTGGTTGTCCGTAGACCCCCAGGGTTCCGCGTATTGATGTTAGGAGTCCGTGGCTATGTAGTACTGAAGTGATATTTTTATTTTATTTTAGTGGAATTATTAAACAAGTAGTGGTTTGAAATTCTAGGTATTATAAATAAATAAATATATAGATAAACTCGATTATCGCAAAATAGGTTGACAATTAATGATATAATTAAATACAATTGAAAAATAAGTCACAATTAAGGGGTCCCCCGTCCAATTTAAGTTTTAGCTAGGGGTCCGTGGCTCAATGATAATTGGGAACCACTGGTTCATGAATTAAAACACAACTAATATCATAAACCTCAATTATAAAACTATAAAAATATAGTTCCATTTAAATATCTTAACTCATAAATTTCCTTTTTTCTGTATTATAAATTATATTTCATATTATTTTCAATTTTAAACTCTAGAAAATAATATATTTAAATTATAGTAATTATACCTTCAAATGCATTTATAATCTCCAATACGCCAGCTATAATAATGATAAAAATAAATAAGTTATTAAATAAGGTACTTGGAACTATATTATTTATTACATTTTTATCTTAATTCCTAATTATTATACTAAAAATGTTGAGTAGGAAGTAGTGTTAACTTTTATATATGTATATTATAATAATTTAGACTTAATTTGTTTTTACCTTTATCTTGTATAAATTCAGAACCTATTAAATGAAATAACAATAATTAATATAGTGATAGATTTCGTCAATGTCTATATTAATATTAGTCTTAGGATTCAAAGTATAATCATATTAAACTTGAGAATAGTAGGTATGTAATAGAAAAACCTTAAAGCTCAGATATTTGTAATTCAAAGAACAATGGAAATAGGAAGATTTATAAATAAAGCATTATTATAAAGCTACACTCGACATGTTTTCTATAATAATGACAAAATAAGTTATTATTTGATCTAATTGGAACTTAACTATTTATTAAAGCTTTATTATTTTAATTCTTAACAAATATACTAATAATGTGTGTAGCGTTATTTCGTTTTGTGTCTTTACAAAAATTCTTGTACATGAGTTTTGTCCAATGATAAAAATGTGGTACACGAGTTGTATCCTATTTGTTTTATTAAGTTTTTCACAAATTGTGTGCTGATAACTTCAAATCGATATTTTACACAAGAATAAAATATGTTATATCGTCAATAAAAATGAAAATAGTTATATAAATTTAAATAATATTATACGATTAATTGCTAGTCAGCCAAACATAATCTGTTGACTATGGAGCAAATAACAAGTGATAAGAACAAAATGCGCTTAGTAATTGATGGCTAAAAATGTTGTTTCCATAAATTATTAAAGTTTGATTTGCAGAGATGGATATGTAGTAAAACGTCACGTAAGTTTTTTTATAAAAACTGAAATAGTTGAACACAAAACTAATCATAATCATATGAAAATTTGACACGTTTAATATAAACAGGCAAAAGTCTAGTGAGCAATATTTAAAAAAATAAAATTTGTAGTTAATATGTAAACTATGATATTTGTTAACAATCGTAAAAATAATATAATTGGATTTTCCTATTCTACAAATTTAGAAGAGCTGGCTAAATCAGAAATGTAGTTCATTGATCAGTACATTTTAAGAGTGCCCGGAAATTTCTTTACTATTAATGTCCACAGTAAACACTAACAAAAATGAACAATATATTATTTTTATTATTACCAACTAAAAGAAGAGAATCATATTTCTTAGCTTTTGAACATATAAAAAATATTTTGTTGATTCGAATGTAACATTAAAAGATATTCAACGTATTCTCGCGGATTTTGAAATAGAAATTTATTCTGCTAATACTGATATGTGGCAAACAATATAAATTACAACATAATTAATGGACAGCTACGTCATGAATTATACTTTATTTTATCCACACGTATAGGCAGAATCATCCATTTAAATGTTACGCAAAACTGAAAGTTGTGAAGCATTTCACTTGAACTTTAATTCTATGTTTTATTTAAGTCATCTCAATATAATATATAAATTTACTGAAATAATATAGAATTTGCAATGCTACGTTCACATTCAAATTAGAATGTATGGTATTATTAACAAAACCAAGGGACACAACTCGTTTGCAGCCAAAAAAAGGTCACAAAATATAAACCCTAAAAAATTATTGCAATAATAAAATGTAAAAAAAAATCCCGATTAAATAATACAATAATGAGAAAAATAATTTAATCATTTTTACCGAGTAATTATTCAAATTATATTTTTTTTATATGGTTCATTCTCACTCACAAACATACACATATAGTCTAATAAGTTATGAGTCATAATATTCTTATCACGGCCTGTGGTGGTTAGGTTATACATATGCTATACGTCATACATATTTTCAGTAAAATCATCATATAGAATAAATCAAAATCGAAAAAAATTTGGTGTTTTCCATATTTAATTGCTTATTTTCTAAAATTTCTGAGCTGTATTAATGATATATATATATATATTTATTTATATAAATAAAACCTGTATAATACAATTTAATCAACAATTTAAGTTACATATTATTGTATTCTATAATATTTTCCTTACGAAATTTATATGTTCTAATGATATTAATGTATGGATTATCACCTAAAAAATATATCATATTCACATTATAAAGATATTTAATTGACTTTTGTTTTACACATTATTTTATACATAATATTTTATTTGAACTAAACAAGGAATCAATAAAATAAACGAATGAAAATTAATTAGGTACCTAAACTCACCAAAGAATTTTTTATATTTTACTGATGCTAAAAATTTAGAATTTTACAATTGTTATGTTGTACACAAACATAATTAAGTACTATACTATATAGTGGTAGTTACTAATTAACAAAAAATTTAATAGTTTAAATGTATAATTTAGGCAGTTCTTTTATAATAAATTAATAAACTTTATTTAAAATATATTTAAAGTAATACCGTTTACCTTACCTTCACATTCTAAACGTATAAAATAATTTTAAATTAAAGCACAATTTTCTGATGAATATTTATGTACAATTTTAATTTAACCTATATTCACAGTATATATTTTAGTCCATATATTATTTAGAAATCAAATTGTTTGATCCCGGAGCTCGAGAGCTATATGTGGTAAGTTGATAAATATAAAGGTGATGTGATGTAAAAACGAATGATTTAAATCAAATTCTATGATTATTAAATATAGGGGAATAATATGATTATTTGATATCAAGGTGCTATTATTCAAATTAAGTATGATCTCGTAAATATAGGTATACCTTTAAGTTGACCTTTACTATATTTGAATAATAATAATGTTAAAGGTGGTTTTGTGTTCATAAACTTTTAATTTAATATAATGTAATAGTTTATCGAATAACAACAAATTAAATATAAAAATGGTTAAAATATTGATTGTAAATTAGGTATAAATGTATAAAAATATTATTAGTATTATTATACTATTATGAACTTACTTTTAATATCTTTATTGAATGTATAAACGCAATTAATTTATTAGTATTATAAATCAAAAACTATTACAATTCTACATATATTTTGTAACGGATAATTAACAGAACAAATATGATACTGTTTTTTTATTTATAAAATGTTGAACAAAAAAACATTTATAGTAAGTCTTAAAAGGGTTAATATAATCGATAAAAAAATATGTCTTGGATACATTAATTTAAGATTAAATTACATTTATGTATTTCATTAAACAATATCACAATACTCAATAGAAAAGAGGTTTGTTTTTATTGCTATTGCATTATAAAGAATGTGGTGTTGTCTTGCTATTTACTAAAGTTTTCATAGTTTTAAACTTTAATCTCTAATTACTTAATCTCTTAAACTAACGAATTACAAATATAAACGTTGAAATAAAAAATTAAAGATTAAACTACCTATTGATAATTTAATCACTGGTTATACTATCCGGCGATTGTAAACTCCGCCAGTTTTTTTTTTCTTACCTGTAAGAAAATAATACATACCCATAATATACCTATATGTAAACTCCGCAAATTTTAAGTCCAACGGAAATAGTTGTTGATTTTGAATTAGCAATTCATAATGCATGCAAAAAAATATGGCTTAATTTTAGTTTAGTAAGATTTCGATTTCTTCTCAGTCAATCATAGTGGAGGGTAATTCAAAACTTTGGACTGAATGTTGAATATAAAAGTGAATCAGAAATAAGTTAGTGGCTTCATCTATGTTTCGAATTATTGTTTTTATCTCCCGAAAAATTGTTCGATGTATTTGCATTTATTTAGAAGCAATCATGCCATCCGACCCCCAGAGTAATTAAGTTCTCAAATTACCTTGTTGACAATTACATAAGTAATGACGCAGTGGTTCCTCCTCATCTGTGGGCTGATTAAAGTGCAAATTTATATCGAATTACAAATGCCTGTAGAATCCTTTCATAGTCATCTAAGAAATCATTTTATAAATGTCAATCGAATGTTTATATTTTTAGTAAAGTTCTTATCGAATTTCAAACCCAAACTTATATCAAACTAAATGGCATATCTCAAGTAAATAAGCTGAAAAATTCGAAATAAAAAAAAAAATTACAGTGTTACAGGATGCTTTAAATAGGTACACTAATGAAGTAATACAAGACTTAGAATATTTACAAATTGTATCACATCATTTTAGTTTACATACATGACATAATTATATATTTTTGGATTCTTAGGTATAACGATTATTTATTATGATTTAAATATTTAATGTGAACAATATTATATTATAATATATTATAATTTTTTTTTTTTTTAGTAATATATCATATTAATTTTTTATCAATACTTGATTTTCCTCACTGGCGGAGTTTACATGTGCCCTATCTATCATAGTTATCTAAATATTAACTATTAGGTATCACCTAAAGTTATGACTGAATAAAAAAAATGAATTAATAAATACATTTGTATCCTTACCATTGCTAAACATAGCTACATGAATGCAATAAAATAGTTAATGTTTATAAATTAATACGTGTTTCATACATTTCAAATAATGGTTAAATTGTATTACAAACATATATTATTATAGTTGTGTTCATAATAAAATGTGTGTTATATGCTATAATTCGTAATATAAATATAACGATACATTGATATCAAATAGAAATTAAGAGAATGTATTTAAAATTTTTAAGTTATAAATACTAGGTACTATTAAAAAATTAGATTAAGGAAAGTGAATCTCCGATCGCCTATAGTTAAACTAAATGATTTATTAAATAATAATTGGTTTTTATTTTGTGTTGGGGTTTTGACTTTTAAGGATGGAGGCTTTCCGATAAACTAATAACCTCTAAAAACTAACATTGGGTTTCAAAATAACTGAAAATTTCATTCAATGATTTAAAATTATAAATCAGCTTTCCCTTTTGTAACTATGAAGATACAGATTTTATAGGAACGAATCTGTAGGAGTGTAAAGATTCCGAATTACCACAGTTGAAAATTACTATAATTTTTCTCAAAGAGCAACAATGGGTGATTGGTTTCTGCGCACAATATCAGTAATTGGTGCGCGTTGAATACTCAGCAGCATAACTTTATTGTTCCAACAATAGCATAGCTTGCATTTTGTTAATATTACATAATATTAATATTAACAATGGTAAAGCATTGTTTCATCCAATTATAATAGGGTTTTTATGACTGTGGTTGGACTAAATGGAGTCAAAATCTTTTTCCACCTTAGGTAATTCTTATTAGAGACAGTTTATATCATTTTTATGAAATATGATACGAAGAATGTATTTACTATACCCATAAATAATATTTTTTTTTAGGTAAAGTCCATAAAAAATTAACATAAATTTTAACTTTCATAAAATATATTAATAGAATTATCGAAAATAATATTAAATAGTTGATAAATAATATATTATTGTAGTTTAAAATATTATAATTATAATAATAATACCAGAATAAAGACCAAAACATCCAAACTTTTTCTCAATTTTTGAATCTATAAAGTTAAATATTTAGTTTGTAAGTATAATATTATAATTTGTAATAAACATTATTTATAAAAATATATAATATTATAAAAGAAATAATAAATTTTAATATAAAAATAATTTTTGCATATCTATTGTTATTCATTTTTTTTAATTAGGTAAAACAAAACAAAAATATCGTTGTCTCTTGAATATCCAATCTTGTCAACATTTTAACTTCAAAGGTTCATAAAAAATGTATTGTGGTGATATGCTTAATATTTTTCTAATTCCAATTATAACAACTCAAAATATTTCAAGACAAATTAATCAGGTACAATATATGGTAAGTATTGTAATAAAATAAAAATAATTCATGGATATAGATAATATTATTTTATAATTATATGTTGTGTTAATCAGTCGATGACAAACATAATATGCTATTAACTCATATTACTTATTGTGCTGCCGTGGTGAAGTGGTGCGGAGGTAATTCGTGCTTTCGTGATTAATATTACGTTTTTATTTTGTATTAATTCTATGGATTTTGTATTTAAAATGTTGTGTGTAGGGCCTAATACAGCTGGCCAGTGGTCCACCGACCAATACTGTGGGTTGTTTTTTAATGATTTAATCATTTGTCATTATTTATATAATTAAGTCTCTAAAAACATATAGAAATTTAAAATGATTTAGATTAAAGTTATAGTTGCTTAATCATTATTCAATGTTTAAATTTAATAATATTGTATCTACAATCGTAAAACTACGAATTTTTTACAAAAGATTTTTCTTAGTTATTTTTTATTTTAAAAATTCTTAACTGTGTAGATTTTATACTTTTTATTATTTTCTTTAAACAAGCATAAATTTAAAATATTCAGTTCAATATCGAGTTTCGTATAGGTATTTCAAATCTAATCCTATCAATCTACGGTATGTCAGTTATTGTCAATGTTAATAGGTGCGTAATATATTTGTTTACATAAATCTTAGGCATTAGTCATAGAATATTGTATCTTATGAGAATATCTCTAATTTATAAACTAGACTTTGAAATATTATATTAAACATTAGTACTATTTACTTACCGAGATAACTACAGTATTGTTTTGGAGTCATTATAACAGCTATATTGAAATGAAAAATAAAGATGTTATTTTCTTGGTTAATTATTTACTACTGAAAACAAAAACATTATAATTATACGGGAATCTTTGAACAAAGCAATTACTAGGGTGTATACAATAAATTATTATGTAAATAATTATAAAAACAATTACCTATACAATATTACATATACTTACTATTATCATTAGTTTTTGTTTCTTTTATTTGACTGTAGAATGCTTTTGGAAGACCTAGAAAGTTATTTTATTGATATTTTAATTACCTTTATACGTGTACTATTATTTCTTAGTGGCAAGACATTATAGAATTAATATTATAAAATGTTTATTAGAACTGACAAATCGGTTTAATATATAATTTGTAGGTGCTATAATAATTATATAATTATGATCTTAAATTGTTATATTAAATCGATAATATTGTCCACACCAGATAGTTGTTAGGAAAAATGTTTACGTTATGTTTTATTCAAAAGTCAAAAACACCGTACAGTTCAATTTTTGTTCAATTCTCAAACTCATACATATAAAAGTAATCATAGTATCATACAGTAAAATACATAACGTCATTACCCTTCAAGTATTAATAATAAAATAAAATATCTATTAGATTTCCAAACACCGAATTGTTTGTTCTGATGGCCACAACTTTTAATACTTAACCAAAGTCAGTGTATGGAATACAATTATAGTTTTTATAATAAAATATCAAAAACTGTATGACAGGTATAAAAATTACTTAAATGTTTATTGCTAAATTGGTTTATTTTTTGGATATTTTAGTATGTACGTACAACAGGGATGATCAACCCATGGCTCGTCTTGGAAAGTTTTGCGTCTCGCGGGATTTATCAAATATTTAAAAAAATTTGTTTTTACGCCAATAGAATCGTTTCACTAATTTAGATAAATACAAGAAAATATTTGAAATATATTCATCTCTTGTTCATACTGATGTCACGTCGGCCCCAGAATATCTGCAAATGGAACTCATAGACTTATAATGAATTATATGCAATAATGAATTAAAATATATTTTTGAAATATCAAAATCAAAAATAGATTTTTAGAACACTAATATCACAAAAGAAAAATTTTCCAATTTGAGAAATCTGGCACAAACAGTTGTGTGCTTTTGGATCGACTTACACGCGTGAATCGTTTTTTTCAAAAATGAAATTCGCCAAAGACAAATCACGCTCAAACCTAACTGATGAAAACCTACAACATCAATTACGATGTGCAAATACAAACATTTCTATTGATATATAAAAGCTTAGTGAACGAGTTGAGAAACAAATATCTGACTAAATAGTGAAATAAATAAATTAAAACTATTGTATACAATATATTATCTATGTTAATACATTATAAGTCATAGTAAAAGCAATAATAATTCATTCTGTTTATTTCAAATAATTAATGCACCAAAACTTATTTTATAATAATTATTAATTTTGTTTAAAATGTTTACTCCAAATTTTTTTTGTATTATTTGGGGAAAATTGCTAATATAATTTTATATGTGACCCGCGGGATTGTAATGTATTTCCAAAGTGGCCCGCAAGATCATTTGGGTTGGCCACCCCTGATCTCCTATGTGTAATATATAAATATACTATTCAAACCTATAAAATAAATAATTTTTTTTCAGATTAATCGAAGAAAGAGACAATGATATCCAACTTTCTATAGAATTTTTTTTTATTTATTTATACTATTACTATTTAATAAAACAAAACTTCACAATAATGTGTAATTTAATTGTTTAAGAATTTAAAGTGATCTTTATGCTATTTTTGAGGTTTAGAAGTCATGTATAGCATTTATTGAGATTTTTAAGGCATTAAAATCCTAGTCTTATTCATAATATATTTAACAATTTACATTAATTTTGGTTTATTCAAACTAGTAAACTACTCAAAAGTTATTAGGTATAGGTACACGTCAATATAAAATATATTTTCTAATCAAACCTCTTTTATTCTACTAAATCAATTTGGAGATACTTTAAATTTACAGTCTCAACAATAATACGAATATTTTATTTGTGAATGTGTATTAGAATTTTGCATTGAAATTATAGTAGTATACCTATGATTTGGTGTTGGTGAAGATGAAAAAGTGATAATATTTAATTGTTAACGCATTGTAAACCAGAATAAGTAGTTCAGGATAATAAATGTGAAAACTTACCAAAGGTTTCTGTTTTCCATGAATAATTCTCGATCAAAAATATTTTTAACTCATCAAGATTTTCTGTAATCGTTAATATTTACATTATAATCATACTCACACACGAAGTATCGCATAATTCATGAAATAGAAATATTTTTGTATATTTATTTTATAATTATTTTTAGATTCTGAACAAAGTGAGGGATGTATTGATTTCACAATGATGTATGTTTTATTTTTTATTTTTGTGTCTGTCATCACGTTTTGGAGTAAAAACAATGTTTTGATTTTTGACTTCAGCCTCTCTTTAAAAAGGTAAATTCATTTAGTTGGTACTTTGAGGGGAGGGGGGTCAAAAGTAAAAGCAGTTTTCAAAAGCGTCAGGAAAACCCCTAAAAAAGTAACGAAAAACGGAAATTATTATGCATAATCAGTTTTTGACCAAATCAATTTTTTTAGTTTGCTGTAACTCAAAAACAAATCATTGTAAACACTTGAAATTTTCATCAAATGTTTATATTAACGTTATCTATTTATGATTAAACTTTTAAAATATTTTAACTTTTTTAAGCTATTTATAGACAATTAACATTTTCGATTTTTCTAAGTTTTTATTTTTGGAATGACTATAAAAAAAATTTGCTATACAAAAAATTTTTAAAATTTAATACAAGGTTTATTTTAAGTTGTACTTATCGTAGTAAAAAAAAATAAAAAATCGTTAGTTACAATTTTTGATTATAAGCATTTAAAGTTCAAATGTTTACGAAATATATCAAAAAATTTGCAAGGAATTTTGAAGTTGAAAATTCGTTAAAATTTTGTGATTTACATCTAAAGTTAAAAACCCAATACAAGGTTATCCATAAGTATTCCTTCAAGTAACTGTAAAAAAAATTCCAGCGTCAATATAGAAAAAGATTTATGAGCATATGAAATTTATTGTCTTACGAAATCGAGTAAAATTTAAATATAGGTAGTAATAATATAATATATCCATTATATCCAACTAATTATCCTAGACTGACAAATTATCTCTGTTTAGAATCGTTTTTCGTATACAATGATACCTGTCATTGCATTCAAATTTAACACATCCATTACAGTGACCTACTCTCCACCTCTACTATACAGCAGAGCGATATGCACTTGCCCACCTTTTTTTATATTATATTTTTATAACATATAAATTAGTGTGTATAGTCATTGATACAGTGACGATATGAAGTGACACTTTTGTATATTTATAATTTAATGAACTCTGTACTTTACTTATTTAAACAGTTTATGGTACTTTGATAGGTATAGACTTTATACAAATTTAATTTCTAATCTGTATAATAGGTATTGTGTTAATATTTAAAATATTAAGTTCTGTAAATTATAAATAATAGGGGACAAAAAAAAAACCTGTCAACAAGCGCAAACATTTATTGAATTACAAAAGTCTCTATTGTAATTTTAATTTATAGATTAGTATCACTAACAAACTCACCAAATTGCATAGCAAAACAGTAGTTTAAAAATCCCATTTCACCTATAAAAATTATAATATATTAGACGTTAATTTACTCATAAGTCAATCGTTGATTTGTCCAAAGCGTAAATTTAATACTACTTTATGAATGAGAAGATTCAATCATTATAAAATTGTTTATATTGGTACTCAATTTGAACTGATAACTCGTAATTTTAAAAAATAGGTCCATAAAAAATTGTTTATATCATCATAGACTTATAACTTATAACTCACTTGAATACCCAACGGCATGTAAAATATCTATTGGTTAAATACTAGCGTTATAAATATAATAATACTGTTAAACATAAAATTAATTGAAAAAAAAATTAGGTATGAGAATTTTAATTAGTTAAATTAGATAATATTAATCTTCAAATGATTATGTGTCTTTTGAGAATAGAGTTGTTAAATAGAAAAAGCTAATTACGAATAAATTAAGTTGTGAAATTTTATTACATGATTGACATTGACATTATTCTCTAAATAATAATTAGTTATGCCTACTACGTAAAATACAAAAATGTTCAGGGCCGGATTGGCACATTGAGTTCGAGTACAATTCGGTGAGGCGCAATAATTTCGGACCGTACGAGTCATGTAGGGCTGCCGAAGAAAAATATATTTAGAGTTAAAAGTGAAAGAAGTGGATACAAAATGTCAGACTTGCACAGACCATAGGAAATGGTTATAGATTGTTGATTTAAATATGTAAAATATGGTATGAATAACTGGGGGGGGGGCCGAAAATGTAATGTAAACGTTGTATAAATAAATTGTAAAATATATTATTTACTAATATAAATTCCTTACTTGTGCAGTCTGAAAAAAAATGAAAATTAAATTTAATGCCATTAAAAATAACTATAAATAAAAATTTTTCATATATATTTTTAATACTTTTATATTATTATAGTGACAATTTATGAGAAAACTTGCATCGAATTTTTTAGCTTTATTACCCACTGGAACATTTTTCATCAACATTTATAGAAATAAAACTAAGAAAAATTCCATTAAAATTCAATTATTTTTAATGAATAGCTCAGAGTTAAAAAAATTAACAATGACACCATATATAAATATATAATATAGGCAACAATAACATAATTTTATTTTCATTTGGTCAATATTTTAAGTATTTATTTTTGAATTACAACTGAATAAGGTGCATTGAATAGTTAAAACCGAGTTTGCATACTTGCGTTTTTGTAACTTTGGTCATTAGTTAAATATTATTTTAATGCATTATGTATTTATGTAGTTAATCAGTTCTGTAGTTTTATGTGATTAAAGAGGCAATAACACCCACGTATTGTCTCAGTCTAAAAAGTACACAACATAACATATTTACGCTCAGCAGATCTCATTTTGCTCCGTTAGTTTAAAAATTAAAGTGAATTAACCTATTATGAAACTTAATTATATAAACATTATCTGTGTTTTTAATTTTTATTTTGGTTTTTTACAATAGTTCAATTATTTATGAAGTTATTTTTTTATTTAAACTAAAATATCGTAAAAAACCAACATACAAACATAGCTAGATAATGTTTTTACCATTAAGTTTTATAATAGGTCAATTTACTCTAATTTTTAAACTAATGGAGCAAAACGTGATTTTCTGTAGGTAAATTTGCTATGTACTTGTAAGACGGAGGCAATACATGCGTGTGCGACGTGTCTTAACATCTAAAATGAACTCAATATAAAAATTTTACATTTTTCTTAGGTCATTTTCTAATATTGAAAGTTCACATCAAATGTTTTTTTTTCTTTAATTGTTCAAAACATTATTTTAACTTTTTTGTTTACCACAGCCTGGATAACAAGACAATCTTTTTTTTAAATTTAATGAGATCTAAGAGATTTAGCAAGATAAGTAAATCAGGAACATGGTGATCGTTCATTGTTATCTAAAAATTAGATACAATTTAATTCAATATTTTTCATATTATTCCATTAGAATATCATAATTGACCATAATGTGCTCAAAACTAACAATAAAATTATTTATAATTAAATATTTTACTTTTAATTTTATACAACATTTTTTCTTCAGAATCTGTAGAGTTTATTGATTCTAGATTTTGAGTTTCTGTATCTGGAATAACATTAATATTTGGTTCATAAACAAATTAGTTTTGTATACCTGGCAAAACGTCGAATCAATTAAGCATATTAGATAATTATTAATTAACGTCAAGCAAAAACAAGTCAATAACTTAGATCTCTATAAAACCATAATTTTTATGCAGGTATATATAAATGTATAATATCCATAATATTGCTATGTAAACAAAATAAAATTATAATTTTTGTTCGTGAAGATTAATTTTTTCCTGGCAAAATCAAAAATTTGTTTTTAGACTATCGTGTATGAAAAAATAACATCGATATTAAACAATAATATCAAATTTAATGTAATTTAAATATAAAATCATCGATGTTGAATAATGAGTTCTTTCAAAATTCGAAATTTTTTTTTTCTGGTTTATCAATAAAATTAAAATGTATTACATTTTACTTTTATTATTTATAATCTTGATGGATAATAATAATATTATTTGAAAATGTTATTATCATTTATCATAACACTATAAGGCCATTTAAGATTTTAAAATTTCATAAATATATTGGCTTATTAGTTTTAATATGTTATATCTGTATTCAAATAACTTGTAATCCTATCTGTTCTGTGTTATAGTTTCATAAAAATATTTTATATTTACAAATATAAAATATAAATATAATTATATCTTTTAAATATAAATCATTACTTTTATAATATGATGATATTTGTGTACGAATTTCTTACTTAATATAAATTTTATACTTTAATAAATATATAATATAATAATTATAAAAAATATTTTTGTTACCTTCATTGTTGGAATCACTGTAGCTTATAATACTTATTGTTGTTAATATTATTAAAATTTTAGAAGAAATCATTATTACTGTTTAGAATATTACAAAGAACAAGCATATAATTTTTTGTCGAAAGTTTAAAATTGATGTGATTATTTTTTCAAAAGATACGGTTATTTATTAACGATTGAGTACACATTTCAACCATAAATAATATAAAAATAATATAGGTACTAAATTAACGCCTGTACTTGTAAGACATGTGCAAATAAAATACGCATATTATTATTATGAATTATATTTGATTCTAAAATCAAACATATCAATGAACACATTTGACCTTATTTCTATCATTATTACTCAATATATTGTTACGATAAATTCGTTTAAGTCAATTTTTAGTCAATCTGAATTATTTATAGAGTTATTAGTTATCAACTTATCAAAAAGAAAATAGGTGCACGTCAATTTCATCATTAGGTATTTAAAATCGATTGTTATTAAAATAGAACCATCGTTCCAAAAACTATTACATTATAAGACACAAGTATACCATTTATATTGTTTACATCGACAACTCATTGGTTTTAGTTAAAATTTTCGTTATATTTGTTTAAAATCTATTCTATGTTATACAATATTAACAAATTCAGTAAGCTGTTTATGCATACTTATTATATATTTTTTTAATGAGGTTAAAAATGTCATACTTAACCCATATTTATTAATATTTGTATTACATACTCGAATTTATTGATAGCAAAATATTTATACATGGTGAAATAGTGTAAGATGTACATATAATGTACATAATATTATATATTTATTAATGTAATATACAGAAGTCGGGATAACAAAAAATATGTTACTACTTGTTACAAGTTTACAACACATAAACATTATTGGAATTATAAACTAGGTCAAAAATACATTTATGTAATATCGTTCATAATTAAGTTTTAGTTATTAAGTTTAGAAAACTAGATTACCTAAGCTATTATAATATTTTAATGTGTAAGAGATAGAATTAATGGTCATTTTTATGTAATAGGTACCTATATATATATATATATATATATATTTGAAAGATATAATTATAATTTTTTCTTTTAATTAATGGACATTAATCGGTATTGCATAAATTAAATAATGTACCTAAATAAAAACTAGTATTGTTGAAGTTATGGCGATAAAAGTTAAATATACAATCGGGGACGCTCACACAGAAGTATTTAATTTTAAAATCAAATAAGATTATTTATATGCTTCGCCATAGGTACACACACTCACGTAACCCAAAATAGCTCGTAACCTAAACTTTATACATCAATGATGAGTATGACACGAAATATTTAAAACATAACTAGATTTATTTATTAGTTCTAAAAAAAATGCATTTAAGTTATATATAATAATTTATATTTTGTATATATGTATTAAAAATGAATTTCGATTAATCGGTATCAGACTTTAATCTATAAGTTTTGATTAAAGTAAAAGTTGTGTTGTGTCTATGTAATATATACCAACTACATATTAAAGTAAATAGTTATAACTGGTTAACGGATTTGAATGCTACATTAAGAAATTAATAAATGTTATCTTTATTTCGCATTTTTTTGAAATGTTTATGTTTTAAGTCATTTTTGTATAAAAATGAATAAAATTTGATAACAGTTAAAATTCATTCTTATATTATTTATCTTGTCTAACTGTACTTCTATTTCATTATGTATTATGTTTTTACTTTTTACTGATCAGAAAATATAACGCCAGCAATACGGTATGACTAATGTGATATCTATCAAAATTGTATATTAATTATTGGGAAATAATTTTCAGGGTAAAAAGAAAATAGGAGAAAACAAATAACTAATAAAAATAAAAATTCATAAAATAACAAAACAATTTTTTTCAACGTTAAAAATAATTTCAGAGCATTTAAAAAAAAAATCTCTATAAAGATTGCATAAAACCATATTTTTATAAGGAATTTATTTTGTTTTTTTAAAGCATTTAAATATTTTAAATCTGTTTTTTGGTAATAGATATTAACAAACATTATTAACTAGTACTTTGAAGTACTAAAGTAAGAGTAAATATTTATACTATATTGTCTATTGACTATTACCATTACAAAATTACCGAAAACACTTTTTCTATCTTATGTCGTATTAAGTACTTCACACTTGTTTTTTGTTACCTTTTCTGGTTCGGGGAAATTGACATGTAGTGGAGGAAAGGGTATCTAATTTTTTGAGGAAAATGGACCGAACGATCCGAATGCATATAATATCATATATTTTTTTATTTTATATTTAGGAAAAAAAAATTTGAAATTCGTCAATACATTACAGTTAAAACATAATATACGAGATTTCGTATCATGAATTCATAATTAATTAGTAGGTGACTATAATAATTACTTTTTGTATATTTTAGAAACATCCATATTAAAGGCGTACGTGTTTACATCAATACCATATTTTTTAATATATTGAGATGTAAAAAAATTAATACAATAATATCAGGTTCGATGTATAGTAATTATAGAACAATTATGAAGAACTTATTATCGTATTAAATTTGTACGCTTTTTGATCGAGCATAGTACAAATTTCATCAATGTTCGATATTTTTGAATGGGGTTACCTAAGTAAAACTCTTTAGGTACTTAAACTTAAAAAAATGTTTTTCAATTTAAAAACCTAGGGCTTTACAGTCAAATGGCATCAATGCACCACGGACGTAAATTGGGTCCTCAAATGCATAGAGTTTGAGCCCAAAATGTTTCAAAAACAAAAAAAGTGGGACACTTGTCTTAGTTGTCTTCCACCCACTAAATTTTATTTTATTTATGATACAATTTAAAACTATCACAAATTAAATGTAAATTTATTTATTGAATTATTGTATAAATGTATACAGTTTTATACAGTTATAAAATATATAATATATAGGTATATTATATCCTATACTATTAAGTCGTCTGTTCCGCCCGACGCTTGTAATAATAATACCCTCCCCCCTAGCCCACCAAAAATAAATATTCTATTGTTTCTCAAAATATAATCAAACTTTTCAATTCGACTTTAATTCTTATATTTATTTTTGGAAAAAATGTAATTATCTAATTTTTATTTAAAGTTCATAATTATTTTATATTGCCGATGATAAATATCATTATTTATTAGCTATACAGACATACAGGTATTTGTTTTTAAGAGAAAGATTTATGTCGGTACATTGGGTAAGATTATTATACATAATTTTACAGTATATGCATTGAACCATGAGCAATTTTTATGAGGGGGGAACTTTGTTTAATTTCGATACAAAAAGTTCCTATTTAGAGACTAAATATACTTAATCAATGAAAACTGGAAAGCATAACTTAATTGAATTTATTTCCTAAGCAGTGGCGGCGACAGGGATGGGCAAGGTAGGGCCATGGCTCTACTTCATACTTGAATATGCCTGGTCCTACCAGTGGCCTAACCTTAGATATGATAATATACACAATTTTAATTTTTTGTGGCCCACCATATAATTGTTGGCCTTCCATTAACCCTACCTAGAAAATATCTTGGTGCCGCCACAGTACCTAAGTCCATAAATCATAACTTTATAAATATAATATATAATATAACTAATGTTATCTTATAATTTATAGTTATTATATATATATCATAATAAATGTAAATATGTAATACTAAACAATTAATTATGATTAGGTAATGATTATACTAATAACAGTAATAACATTATTAAAAGTTGAACCTAATATTATAACTTTGCAATATATCTATGAAAATTGAAATCTTCTACCTCTTCATGTTGAATATACATCAAACTGATCAATAGTAGTATCAAAATTAATTTTAAAAGTATTTTCAGTATGTAAAATAGCTGTATTGTGTTACTAAGTCTTGGCCAATGGTGTTTCTTGACCTTCATAAAGTTAGCAGCACAACTATGGCAGACACCTATGAAATACATCCAACAAACTTGTTGAACATTGTTGGATTACTCTCAGACTTTGTTGGACTTTTTTTTAACGTTTGAGCTTTAGACACTTTTGTGCTGTAAACAATACTCCAACAGCACGACTTTATATCAGCCAAATTTCACCCCTATAAAGAATGCCGAGCTTGATTTGTTGGACAATGTTGGACCACTTTGTAATTTTGTTGGCCATTTTTAACACCGATAGAGCTTTTACAAAGTTTTGCTGTCAACAGCACGACTTAATGTTTCTTGTAAATGTTTTGAGGCGACGAAGAGATGAAAATGAACGTTTACTCTAAAAACTCGTTGGAATAGAAAGAAAAATGTTATAAATTAAGTAAATATTGTCAAATGAGCCAATCAAGTCTTTTTCCAAATATAAAATTAAATAGACTTCAAATGTTGAGCAATATTAGCTGATGAATACATTTTTCCAAATAGTTTTAATTCTGCCTTTAAGTCATTGAAGTTAATATTTTTGGCGGGTGCTATATAAACTTCTAAAATATATCCATCCCTGTTGTATCTAGTACTTAAACAATTTTGAAGAACGTTAAATATTTTTTAAATTGTTCTCTACAAATTTAGTTTTTATATCATGTATAATTTATTATATCTAACACAGGATAATAAATATAAATTTTTAAATATAATACAACGTTTCTCGAAATTAAAGTTTCACAACTGCCTAATTTTGAAGGTATTGTTCTTATTCTTGGAATTATAGGTAGTGAAATAGATTCTACTCTTAAATACATAATGAAAAAGATATTGAGATTCAAAAATATTAAAAGTATTTATCTATTAAAATAAACAAAAAACAAAACTGAGTAAATAAATGTTTGTTTATTTTTTTTTATATTTTAAGTGAACAATTATGGAGGCGTGGAGACAACGCACTCATGGGTTACTTTTCATGTAAATATTGTGTCAAAATGTCAAAATTCATCATTATTAACATATTAGAAAAAAATATTACATAATAATAAAATTTAGATAAGTGAAGTTTTTAGAAAAAAATAAATTATTGTCTAGAAATTAGTTTGGTTTAGACCCGGGTTAGGCACAGAAAATGATTTATGTAGTGCCAGTAAATTAATATATGATACGCTTGATAATAATAAAAAAGCAATGGCAATATTTTTAGATCTAGCAAAGTCCTTTGATACGGTTGAACATCTTGGACATTTAAATATCTTACCAAGTTTTGATCTAAAAAATATTAGTTTAAAATGGTTTAAAAGTTATTTAATAATTAGAAAAAAAAGTGCAAATTAATGACAGCACAAGTGAAGAAATAATTATTAACTGTGAAGTACCACAATAAGGTTATTAAGCCTTTTATTGTTCATATTATACATCAATTTTATACTTGGTTTAAAAATGTATGGATAACTTATAAGTTATAACATATGCAAAACAATTTAGGGAATTAATTGATATTTTAATCATAGAAAACTCTCAATAAACTATAAATAAACAAATCATATACATTTTATAATTAATAATGAGAAGAACAATTATGATGATTTAAAAATCTGTTTTTATAAAAATATAGATAATTGTAAAGATACTAATATTTTCAAAAAGTATATAAGGTCTCGAATATAAAATATTTCTGCTTAATTTTTAATAAAATTTCCCATGGGAATAATATTGTAATGCACAAGAGTTCATTAGTGTTAAGTTCTTCTTCATTACGGGCATTTCTGCATGTTCAAGCTATATGTATAATTTATTTATTCTTCATTATTCCAGGCGATATTTCATTATGGTTTGTTGGTCGGGGGGGGGGGGTCTAAATGAGTATGTGGTCAGACCATTAAAAATATTACGAAGAAAAATTATTAGAATTCGACATTCGTTTAGGTAAAAGTATACTAGTAGAACTTAACCGGAGAAAATTTTAAGATATTGGGTATGTTATCAATCGACGTCATATTCAAGAAAGTTACTATTTTACATATAATGAAAAATTATGAACAGTTTTAGACACGAAAAGTATAAGAATTAAAAGGGAAGTAAAGGCTTTTGATATTAACATACATTTTTGCAAAAAATTATTTGGTCAAAATTACATTCATTATTTAGGTACAAAATATTACAATTGAATGTCTTTACATATAAAAAAAACATAAGTACTCTTCTTTTAAATTACAGATGTAAACCAGACAAAATTTCAGCGACCGAGGGTGTTCGATATTTAGACGTTTCACTATGTTATAATATTAGCTATATTTAAATTGTAATATACCTATCATTGTTTTACATGATTTCATACGTTTATAAATTTTTTTTCTATATTGACGCTAGAATTTTTTTTACAGTTCTTTGATGAAAAAGTTATTGAGAACCTTGTGTTGGGTTTTTAGGTATAAATCACAAAAATGTAATAAAATTTCAACTTCAAAATTCCTTGCAAATTTTGGCATATTTTGTAAACATTTGAACTTTAAATGCTTATAAACAATAATTGTGACTAACGGTTTTTATTTTTTTTTATTACAAGAAGTACAACTTATAATAAACCTTCTTAAAGTTTTTTTGGAATACCAAAATTTTTATATCGGAATTTCAAAAAAGAAGACTTAGAAAAATTAAAAATTTCAATGGTTTTTAAATAGCTTAAAAAAAGTCAAAATATTTTGAAAATTGAATCGTCTATAAATAACGCTAGTATAAACATTTAGAGAAAATTTAAAGTATTTACAATGATTCGTTTTTGAGTTACAGAAATATAAAAAAATCGATTTTGTCAAAAACTGATTAAGCGTGAAAATTCCCGGTCTTTCGTTACTCTTTAAAGATTTTTCCTAACACTTGTTATAATTACTGAAAATTTTTAACCCCCCCCCCCCAAGTACTAACTAAATGAATTTTCCTTTTTAAAGAAGAGCTGAAGTCAAAAATAAAAGTATTATTTCTACTCCAAAACGTTGACATAAAAAAAATAATAAAATAAAATAAATAATATTACTGGCTACTGTAATAAGATTAAATAAATATGAACATTTAAAAATGTATAAATATCATAACATGTTACAATAATTTAGATTATTTTTTAAATATAATAAATAATTTCAAATATCAACTTTTACATGAAATTATTAATACATTAAAAGTGAGTTCCTCAGTTTTCTTTTAACATTATAGATTTTAAAATACAATCAAATAGTATTAATTAAATAAAATAGCAATTCAACTATCTAAGTTTTGTTGTATTCATGATACAGTGCTAAGGTGTATGTTTTTCAGTCTTGCCATGAGGATCAAATCTGTTTTTGCACCATTGTGTATAAGTCTATTATCGTTCGTCTAAAAACAAAAATATAAAACAAAATGACATATTACATTACTTATATAAGCAAGGTTGAACAAGTTAGCGATTTGTTTTTTTAACTCATTAACCTATTTTAAAATAATGGAGTTAAGGTAAGTTAGTTAAAAGTTACTCATATTTTTTTCGTTAACTCAATGAGTTTAAAGTTAACTTTCAAAAAAAAAAGTATCTTAACCTAATCTAAAATTAAAATTTTCAAATTTGCAAAAATAAAAAATTCCAGACACATAATATTATTTATTAGTGAGTGTTTTTTGCGTTCAAGAATATTACGAAAGAAATTTAAAATGATACATCAAAGTACCAACTGGCTATCAAAAAATCTACTTTTCTAAAATAAATTCTAAAATTCTGCATTATTTTTCGAACGAAAATTAACTAGAGATAGAGACTTTTTTTTTAAAACACGTTTATCTTAAAAAAAATAACA
The DNA here is from genome assembly GCF_003676215.2 of Rhopalosiphum maidis. Classification (NCBI taxonomy): domain Eukaryota; kingdom Metazoa; phylum Arthropoda; class Insecta; order Hemiptera; family Aphididae; genus Rhopalosiphum; species Rhopalosiphum maidis. The sequence goes on along the minus strand of NC_040879.1, from coordinate 42,833,408 downwards.
TATAAAGTTAAAATTTAACTATAAAAAAAAGTAACGAGTTAATTAACTAATTTTAATTTTTAATTCGCTAATGATCAGCCTTTTATATAAGTATAATGTATGTTAATTTTTACTGTATAATATACGAGTATAATGCCAGTTATATTGTCATGCAAAATATAATACTAAATCAATTTAATTGACTGATTCGATTTTAATATTGTTTACTATTGATGTATAATTTTATGATTTATACATCAATGCAAAAGTAAAGTATATTTATTTAGGTTACTATCAGTGGCGGATTAACCTTCACGGCGCCTTGAAGCACGCTCAGTGTTTACAACCGCCTTTTTTTAAATTGTTAATACTATCCAATGATAATAATTTAAATGAATTAACATCGAAGAGTGATGTGTAATCGGATATAGCCGCCCTGGAGTGAAAAATAATAATGGTTCGATATTTTTTTATTTGGTTCATTATTTTGAGAATAAAGATAAAATAACATAAATACTTAACTTAAATACGAGAGTAACTGCTCTCAATAATATATATAATAAAAACAATTGGATCAACACCGTAACATAACAAAGTAATTATATAATATTAGTTCCATAGCGGGCGCCCTGTAATGATAGATTATAATAGCTAATAAAATAACAAGAACATACACACTCCGGCCGTTATTGCTGAGTATAAATATACAAATATAAATTAATCAAATAGACAATAGAATATAAAAATGACATAAAAGGACATGACGGCGTATGGGTCAGGACGGCCACACAGAACACCATTTGATCGGTTAAACTTGAACACCAAACTAAAATCTGAGGACTACAACGGGTCATTCAATTCGGCACTTTATCCAAAGGTTAGCAATTGGCTGATAGATAAATACGTATTACGTTGCACAATCACGGATCCAATCGCGTGGTATGCAATCCACGGGAGGATGTATAGTAATACAAGATGTATATTGTATATGCGGTGGGTCCGGCTCGTAAATGCCGGCAATACAGTTGAACAGTTAAGCCAAGTTATTGTGACAGCAACTTATAAGGGAAACTTAGATTTGGTCATAAATTAATTAATTTTATGTAACTATAAAACTTATAATCATTTTCTAAATCAGCAAAAATTAAAATTGTAATTTTTTTTATTAAATTCATGACCTAATATTGTCAAGAACCGAACGGAATATGTGTGTACCGTATATTGAGTAATTTAAAAATATATGATGGCACAAATGTTTAAATATTATCATGTATCAGTATCTTAAGACCGTTTAAGATTTTAAAATTTTAGAAATATATTGGCTTATTAATATGTAGGTAATATTTGTATTTAGATAACTTGTAATCCTATCTGTTCTGTATTATATTTTCAGCAAAATCACAATAATTGTAAAATTATATATTTATAAATATAAATCATTACTTTTATAATGATATTTGTGTATTTCTTACTTAAAATCAAATTTATATTTTAATAATTATATATATATATAAAATTATTTTTGTTACTTTCATTGTTGGAATCACAGTAGCTTATAATACTTATCGCTATTAATGTTATTACAATTTTAGAAGAAATCATCATTATTGTTTAGATTATTATTAAGAACAAGAGAATACTTTATTGTTGAAAGTTTAAAGTTGATGTGATTATTTTCTGAAAACATATGGCTATTTATTAACGATTAAGTACACATTTGAACCTTATGTTGTATTAAACTTTAAATTATACGGAATAGCAAACAACACAGAATTAAACCAACACATTTCCACACACATTTTTACATATTCCTAACATAAAATAGAAATTAATTTTAACAAAACTAGAGAGAAATTCAAAATATGAGGTCATATTTTTTGCTATATTGATGGCTGTTGTATTAAGCTTTAAATTATATATAGATTAAATTAACTAGCGAAACAATATAGTATGTAAAAACTAAGTATTAAGAAAGTAATTACGTTATAACTAAACAAACATACGATTTTATAACTTATAACATAACAAAAAATGATAAAAATGATAATTAAATATATATATGTATATATATTTGTCCAAAACTAAGTTAAGATAACATTTCTGCAATATAATAAGTTGTTAAACCAATAATTATATAAATACCATTTAAAATAACAAGATTCTCAAGAATGTATATGTATGCAATTATATGCATTATGTTCAAAATATGCAAAAATATACAATACAAAATTATACTATAAAATCAAGAATAGGCCAAATCGTGGGCATAACTGACAAACAATCAATTTGGACTTCAAGAAAAAAAACATGCAAATGCATAGAAATCCTAACCCTAATAATAGCAAGTATGATTGTACCTATAGTCAGTAAGTAAAATATAACAAATAAAGATGACTAGGTTAAAATTGAATTCTATAAGGGTCTCCTAAAAAACAAAATGGTGAACAAGGTGATGATCGAGTGACATCGACACGGTCAATACTGAACGCAGTCTTTTAATAAAGTCATAGGCGCAACTAGGATAAAAATTCTGGGGGTTACAGCACCCCTAAAAAATCTATTAACTTAAAATATCCCATAGGGGCCATCCTGCTGCTCCCTACATACAATCACAACAAATTTTAGATTCTGAACAAAGATAAGAACATAATAAATTCACAACAGTTTGCATTTTTATATATGTGACACTATCGTGAGCAATGCAAGCCAGTCATATAAATGGTATACTCTATTCAACACTTTAATACGAAAACCACTAGTATCTTACTAGTTTCTTAAAAATGTATTACTATTATAACAAAATTTGTTGTTTACCTATAATACGTGAGTAAGGAAAATAAAACAAGTAAACTTTATAGCAGGTAAACATTTTAATACAATTTTATAATTATTATTACAATTATTTTGTATTATTATTTAAGTAAAATATAGAAGCTGGAGAAGCAGAACTCATGAACATTCGCAACTTATTGATAACTTTGCGAATTTAAAAGTTCGTAAAGTTAAATTTTAACTGTTAAAAATATATAACTATTATTTTTTAATAAATTATAAATGTATGTATACAAAAGACTAATAAAATATACTATTAAGGAGATACTATAGATACACTTAATTTCATTTTTTTATGTTTAAACCGAGTAAGAAAGGGGCCCTGTATCATTAAAACTAAAAATTGTTTAAAATTTCTTCTCTGTCAATATTGTTTGATATGTCTCTCTCAATATATGTCGGATAAATTTAAAAACCGTTTTTGTATCAAGACACAAATATAATATAAACATCAAAAATCCATTAGTTTTAGCTAAGAAGTTCGTTATATTGGCAAACATTTTATTTAAAATCTATTATATAATGATTGAAAATTTCATGAAATTTAAAATTGTGAAATATTTTAATATTATAACTGAACACTGGATAAACGTAGATAAACTAATGACTAATAATAATTGATATTAATATTTACGATAAATCAGTACCTAAATATTAAATTTGTGTACTTACACTAATACGTACCATATTCTACATCATAATAGATATAATTTTAAAATAATAAACCGTGTGTCCGTGTATATTTACTTGTTATAAACGTCTACCTAAATTACAACGTTTAAATTACAATAATAAAGCATTAGCCGTCAATAACAGTATAATAAATATATTATACTTATGTTTAGTCATAATAATAGTATCATCATGTATGATACATTGTTTGTCAACGTCGTCAACGATAAGTCATTTCCTAGGAAAAAAACCAAGTTTCGCTATAATGCTATAAATATTCGAAAATAAGACCCAATATAGTATAAATATGTTAACCACGGTACTCATTCCATTAATATCAATGATTTTACTAAAAACTTGTAGATTATATAATAAATAATTGATAAACAACGATCATTAATATTAATAATATTTTTAATAGAAAAAAATTTCAATGTTTCATGTTTTTGTGAAATATTTCAATGTAAAATAATAAATTAATAATATTTACAACATACATCACGATTATTGAACTTTCATAATGTAATTTAAACATTAGTAAAATTAAAAAGCCAAAGCTTATTTATAAAATAAATTTTTCAAATATTAAAAATAATTTTAGAGCATTTAAAAAAAAAATTCTGTCAATAGCCACAATTATCTAAAACACTTTATTTTATCTTGTGTCATTGTAAGACGTAAGTATTCTCTGTTATTTTGTTAATTGGATTAAAGAAATTAGTTATTCTTTTTAAATTAGGTACGTTTATTAAAAATATTATTTATATTTTCTAATAATGCTCGCTGCTCGGAAATAGGAATACTAAATAGTCGTAATAATAATATATTAATATATTATCATAATATTACAAAATACATCACGATTATTTAATTGTCATAATGTGATTTAAACATTAGTAAAATTAAAAAGCCAAGTGTACAATAATAATTATACTTTCATAATATTTTATTCATACACACCTATATTTTATTATAATTAGTTGCTCGAACATACCCATTTCCCATAATAATGTACCACAAATAACGAAATTAATAATCATATATTATTAGTGACCAAAATCAATTGACGTGTAGTATTATCGTTCTTTCGTGAATGTACCCATATCAGTAATCAGTACCAATATTTACCATATTGAGTCTAATTATGGTCATAAATTATAAATTTACACAAGAAGATTTCCATATTTAAATATTTCTTTGAAAAATCCAAATTACTAAAATTCTCAGTCGGTGCATTTGCACCTTACTTGGTGTTATAAATTTTAAAATTTTAAATATATTAAAAATGTTTAAACTGTGGTGTTTATTTATTAATAACTAAGTGCTCATGGCAGCCTATATATTATAAAATGCTGAGTCGTGTATGAACAAAAAATATAAATTTACGGTTTATCTTACAAAAATAAAAAATTACATTAAATAACACATTTGACCTTATTTATTAATTATTTCTAATTTTGTTTAACTTTGAACCAGAAAAATTATCTCTATATATATATATAATATACATCGTACCAACCTATATTTTCTATAGGTACTCAAAAGTTATACAATTGTGACTATTTAACAGTAAATTACACCTGGACTGTAGTAGAGTTCTCACTTAAAATCATTGTGGAAATTGTTGATGGAAATTTATTGATTTACAATTAAGTTTAGAAAAGTACAATAGTCTGATGATTTAATGTTATACGAATTAATAACCTAAATTAATACAGTATAGGGTAGCAGAGCATCCACAGATAATCCGAAAAATTAAAATTACGAATTAAATGTATGAACAATTACCAAAAATTATTAATATGTATTAAACAAGTGTATTTTATTTTACGTCGGTATCCAGTAATTGGCTATCACAACCCAATTAAACCGATAATTATGTTTATGTGTAATGTAAAGATATTTATTTTGTTTTGTATCCATAAAGGTAGGTATAGATGATTCCGCGGAAGACAACGGATATTCCGCAACGCATCATCTAATGAACCAAAGTTTTTGCAAATATATTTTATGAGTGATCACGTAAGCGAAGTACAAAGGCGAATGGCTATAGACAACTATTATACGATTTGCGATATTTATTAAATTGTCATAATCTTACGTTCGTAGCTTTAAAAGTGCAATTGACACATGCCATATGATTAGGAAGATTTTATAGTCATTATTTGAGGAGACTGCGTATCTCAAACTGAATACCGTGGTCGTTACAATGCACATCAGTTTATTAATACCTGTAGATTTTATTACAATAATAAGTCATATTGGTTTTTAAAACATTTCATAACCTCCAAGCTCCGTATTCTATCGTTTTTATCTCATTTGATTGTGATTTTCTCAGTGACATTTGCTGATTAAGTTATCTTTGTATTTTTCTTTCCATAAATATTTTTGAATTGTTGTTTTTTTTATTATTATCTAAGACATAATGAAAAGAAAACGTAATATAGGTCGTTCAATATTTAAGGCTAAACAGCGGAGTCTTTCCAGGTTTTTGAGCCCTAACGACGATGACGAACAATTTTATTAGATAACAACGATGATCGCAATATATACTTAGTAGTAATGATATAATTAATCACGACAGTGGTAGTGTAGTTGTTAACAATATTAATACAAGTTTTGACGATGGTAGTTCTGCTAATAATATTAATGATGATAATTTTAATTTTGATGATATTTTGAAAATAAAGATCTAAATGATTCCGATAGTGAAGAAAATGTTGTTCAACCGATTAATGTTTATTGGGAATTACTTAATCAGTATATTTTTGATTTGTAAATATTTGGTGAAGTAAAATGCTATATGTATACAATCGAGTAGTAGAAAAGAGACTTGCCCCACGATCATCTTTTAGGTTGGCTCCAAGAGATAGTATGGGCCAATGATATTGAGAGTGATATTTGTTTTAAGTTACCTAATAAACAAGAAGATCCAATTTTGAATAATATCATCAGAAAAAATATGATTCACGGGCCACGTGGATTCTTCAATAACACAACACCGTGTATAAAACCGTATACGTAAAACTTAGAAAAGACGCGCGCTATACAAACGTGGATAGAACAGACTCGAAAAACGTAGGAAAAGTCTTGAAATCCGGTGAGAAATAATAATTGTAATAACACATAATAACCAGAAAGGACACTATAATGGGGCACAGATTTGCTATACCTGTTATAATAAATAATTAAATAATATAATAAATAAATAATTTCGAATGACGACTTTTACTTGAAATTATTAATACATTAAAATCGAGTTCCTCAATTTTCTTTTAATTTTAAAGAATTCAAAATACAATTGAAGGGTATTAATTAAATTAAATAACAATTCAACTATCCAGGTTCTGTAGTTTTCATGTCACGGTGCATTTTATTCAGTCTCATTGGACATTTGTTTTTCTTTTGCACCATTGTATTGTAGTCAAATATCTCGTTTCTAAAAACAATGATATAAAACTAGATTAGATTTTACATAACGTATATAACGCAAGGCTGGGCAAATAAATGATCTTTTTTAACTCCTTAACACGTTGACCGCCACATGGCCGCCGGCGGTCATTGAATTGGTATTTATTTTACGCCAAGAATATTTTTCAATGTATTTTAAATTTGTACATCCCAAATATTTGAAAAAATAGTAAAATAGAAAAAAAACGTATTATATCAAAAAAATTGTAATAATTTCCGTTACGCCACGGTCCTTATTTTAGTGCATTATTGTAGCACCATAGAAAAGTTAATAACATAAAACCAAATACATTTATGGTCACCGGCGGTCATATGGCGTGGTAATAATGATGAACTATGGGCGTCCGCGGTCACAAACGCATAATAATTTGAGAATTACAGATGACCGCCGGCGGCCATGCGGCGGTCAACGTGTTAATTTAAGATATTTTAAAATAATGAAGTCAAGTTTAGTAAAATTTCTCATAATTTTTTTGTAAACTTTGAAAATAAAGTAACAACATAATTTATAATTAAAATTTTCTAATTTGCAAAAATAAAAAAATTCTAGACACATAATATTATTTTATAGTTTTTCTTTACGCCCAAAAAATTACTAGGAAATTTAAAATGATAAATCTGAGTACTAGCTGGCTATCAAAAAACCTAATTTTCTAAAATAAATCGTAAAATTCTGCATTATTCTTTGGACGAAAATTAGCTTGATTAAGATACTTTTGAATAAAATTAACTTGAAGTTAACACGTTAATTTTAAAAATAAATAAACTTATTAAGTTAAAAGTTAATTTAAAAAAAAAGTAATGAGATAATTAACTTAACGTTTTATCTTAATTTTAATTTTTAATTCGTTAGTTACTAGCCTTGTGTAAAAGTATTTAAATATTTACTGTACAATATATATTGCCAATTATATTATTTTGTGAAATATAATACTAATTAAAATAAATCAGTTTATTGACTGATTAAATTATTGCATTGTTTACTATTAAATCTAATGTATTGATTTAGATACCAATGCAAAAGTAAAGTATATTCATTTAAATAAAGTTAAAATTAATAAAAATAGTCTATTCCATAATCAATGTTATAGAGTAATATTATATCGTTATTTTATTATTTATTTTAAAACTGATAATTACTAATATTATTGATTTGTATCAAAAATACGTACTTCTTTGCACATTGCTAAAAATATCGCTGAGATAATTATAATAACTTTTTCGAACACCTAAAACACAGAATTATGTAAATTAAAATATTTGTTGTACTGTAATTCGTATAACTATACTTTTGCCGATTCTATTTTTTTCATTATTTTTTTTTTCAATAATTTATTACTATAATAAATAATAGTAATGAACCAAAAAATAAAGGTTCTATAATAGTAAGTAGCATTATTTCAAGAATAGTTAAGTAAATTTTATTTTTTAAGTTTAATATATTATGCTTTAGACTTTAATTTATTTTCACCATTACCATTGTGTATGAATTGATCACCTAATAAATGAAATCACAACAAATTTAGTGATATATTTTGTCAATGTCTATATTAATTAATCTTAGGATTCAAAGTATGGTCATATCAGACATGAAAATAGTATGTACAAGTAAAACTTTTAAGCTCAGATATTTGTAGTTCAAAGAATGGTGGAGCAATTAAGATTTATAAATAAAACATTATTGTACAGCTTCAGAGAAAATGTTCGTAAGATATGGAGACACAGTTTAAGATTTGTGTCATTACTGAATTTCTCTAATATATGTTGTGTCTCTACGAAAATCTCCTAAAAGAGTTTTGCCCAATGATAAAAGTAGGGTATACAAGTTTTATCCCAATTGTTTTATTAAGTTGTATACAAGTTATGTGCTGATTAGTACTAATCGATATTTTACACAAGAATAAATATGGAGATTCGTCAATTGAAATAAAAATATATAAATTTAAAACGAAAAATTTGTCCATTAGTGTTATATAAATACTCATATACTGTTATATTTAACGATTGAAATTGCACAACAATAGAAGTAATGGCTGTCGTTTCCATCTCGATCGAAAGAACTCAGTTTATCCTCTGAATATAAAGATTAATGCTCCAAGATAAACACATTTTCATAGTACGTTTTTCATGTGCTATTTCTCAAACCAGATGAAAAAGAAAATGCATTTGTGTTTTTTCTTATGTCTTATGATGTTTCAAATAATTCCGAGGTTCTAAAATGGAGAATATACTTAATGAACAAATATGTAATAAATTATACTTTATTTACTCCTCCTATATGGGCAGAATAATCCGATTCAATGTTAGATGTGAAATATTTCAATCGAAACTTAATTCTATATTTTATCAAGCCATTATATTTTAATTTCCTGAAAAGATAAAGAAATTGCAATGGAATGTTTGTATTAAGTTTAGAATATATGGTATTTTTAACATTATTACTAGTTCTTTAAATTTCTTATTCATTTTAGTTAAACGAAACTCGTGTAACCCGAAAAAAGCCTAGGAACACAACTCATTTGCAACCAAAAAAAATTCGTTAAATATAAACCCTAAGAAATTGTTGTAAAAATAAAATGTAAAAAGACCGATTCAATAATACAATAATGAGAAAAAAATCTTATCATTTTCCCGAGTATTTATTCAAATTCATTTTTTTTTATAGTTTATTCTCACCCACACACGTACACAACATAGTATCATAACATTCTAACCACGGTCTGTTGTGGTTTGGATACACATATACACTCATACATGGCAAGGGTCATCAAATGGCGTTTAACATTTAATAAATACTGTATACTTTGAATTTTTATGGCCGGCAAGAATTTTCCTAATTCTTAATGTGGCCCGAGTAAAGTATAAATTGGTAACCCCCTGCTCTATGCCATACAGATTCTCAGAAAAATCATATAGGAGAAATCAAAATCTTATACGATGAAAATAATATTTATTTATTTGGTGCTTTCTATATTTAATCATTTATTTTCTACAATTTCTGAGCTGTATTAATGATATATAAGTAAAACCTATAAAATATTAATTAATCAATAATTTAAGTTACATATTTTATTATATGATAATTTTCTTACTATTTCTATATAATTTAATCATATTAGTGTATGGATTTTCAACTAAAAATACATAATATTCATATTATACAGATATTTAATTGATTTTTTTCAATATTATTTATATTATATATGATGTTTTATTTGGATTAATCAAGGCATTTTTATTATATGACATAAATAATAAAGAACCAAGTATTAAACTCACTAAAAAAACGATTTAATTTTATTGATTCTAAAAATGTATAATTTTTATGTTTTACACAAACGCAATTAAGTAGTATACTAATGATTATGAATAGGTTACAAATTTAATAACAAAATTTAATGTATTTGGCAGTTATTTTATTATAAATTATATAGAAAAAAAAATATTTAAAGTAACATCGTTTATCTTACCTTCACAACCTAAATGTATAAAATAATTGTAAATTAAATCACAATTTTCAGATTAATTGTCTAGTAAATTACTACCATATCCACCATATCAGTGAATCATATATTGATTATAAATTAGGTATAATAGCTAAAATAATATTAGTATATTATATTATTATGATCAGCTTACATATCATTCTTGTGATTGAATAAACGTAATTAATTGGTTATTGTTATAAATCAAAAACTATTACAATTCTACAATAGTGTTATAATGGATAATTCACAGAACAAATATGATACTGTCACTTTATTTATAAAATGTAGAACTATAATACATTTGTAGTAAGTCTTTAAAGGGTTAAGTATGTTCTGTGCAAAGAGCCCAATAATAGTTACCTAACCATAGATAGCGTTCTTAGTATAGGTACACATCGTCGTTTCATTATGTTCATTGGTTTAAAAACGAATAAAAACTACACTGCAAACAATATTCTATTTTGTAGAAACTATCAGTTAATACTACTTATAATAAGTGGACTTACCATTTCCTCCTGTAAATTTATAAAGATACATATTCAATAAATATAAGATCAATTTAAATATTTTTAATGGTTATAAGTATTGAAATATTTCTATTTTAAATATAATCGATAATAAAATATGTCTTAAAGACTTAATTCAAGTTTACACAACCTTACATTACATCTATATTTATGTACTTTTTTAAACAATGTCACAATACCTACTACAAAGAAAAGGAATATGGTTTTGTTACTATTGAAGTACAAGAAATGTGGCCATGCTATTTTAAAAATTAACATACCTGTATAATGTTGTATCTAACAACTTTATATTGAAAACTACCAAATAGTATATACAATTACACAACACAACAACAGTTGTAGTAATGACCGAATACATAAAAATGAATGAATAAATATATTTGTGTCCTTATCATTGTCTAAACATTCTACGTGAATGCAATAAAATAATAAATTAATACAAGTGTTATTAATTTCGAATAATGGTTAAACTTAATTAAAAACATACATTATTATTTTATTTATTAACGTTGTGTTTTAAATGTATACTCTAACATGATATAATTATAATGATAAATTGATATTATATAGAAATATTTTGAAAATGTACTCAAAAGGTTTTAGTTATAAATATAACTATTAAAAAAATAGATTAGAGAAAGTGGACATTCCATCGCCTAAAATTACGTTTAACAATGTATTCAATTTTAATAAATTGCTACTTTATTTTGTGTTGGGTAACCAATGTAGTAAGTAACCTCTAAACACCAGCATTTGACTTTAACCTATCTGAAAATTGTACTCAAGATAACGGGGTATTTATCGGGAGGATAAATGCATCCTAACATTTGTGTAGTTCACATTATGTTGAAATTAATATGGTAAAAGATTTTTTCAGCCAATAAAAATTTGGAAAAAATCTATTTATGACTGGTTCATAAATTTAAATTGCCTCCTTATGTAATTCTTATTAGAAACAGCTTTTATTATATTTTATGAATTATACTTCGAACATCATATTTCCTATGTGCATAAAATATATTTCCATGAATTAAATTAATGCAGATACTGAAAAGTTTGATAAAATCTATATTATTGTAATTTAAAAATATAATAACAATAATTTTATTATCAATACCAATTAATAATCTCAAACTTGCTTTTGAATCTATAAAATTAAATGTTTTATTTGTTTTATTTTTAAGTTTCATATAATGATTTGTAATAAATATTATTCACTAAAAAATATTATATTCTAAAAAAAAAAAATAATATTTGAATAGGTTAAATAATTGTTGTGTATTTATTTGTTTTTTAACTAAAACAAAATAAAAAGTTCGTTCGACTCAACAACACACATGTATCTATATCAGTGGCGATCAGGGTGTCATATCACCCCCTTTGGATTTTTTTGTAATGATATATTATCTACATGAAAAAAAAATGTAGTGTCTGTGACAAGTAAAAAATGAATATTACCCCCTTTCAAAAAAGCTGAGCACGCCAATGGTATCTATAGATATTCGATCCAGGGTAACACTTGACAAAAACTGATTACACACTAACAAACCAAAAGGAAAGGTAGTAGATTTAAAAAAACTATGAGATCGATGTTGTAAACATAAAAATAAATAAATAGCAACCGATATAAAAAAAGCATTTTGAAACACTCTGTAGAGACGTAGAGTTACACTTGTTACTTTTTTTAATTCCAATAATTATAGCAAATCAAAACGAAATCAAGTTTAATTAAATACAATAAACAGATTGGGCACGTTTAATAATAATAATAGTCAGCGAGCTCAGTGAACGCGCTGACAGAGTAGGTATTGTTTGTATATGGGTAAAGAAATTTATTCGAAGGATATGGACATAACCGCTGAACAAAATATAATATGCGTGCTAGTGTACAATGGGGGTGTGTGTATGTATTGTGTATAAACAAAGGATAAAATAAATGAATCTATAAAAAAGAAAAAACTAAAGAAATAATAGTTAACTATACTAAATAAGTTATGGCCCTGTTGGCCAAACAAGTAAAATTTATAAGATATTAAATGAATAAACAATTGCCTATAACCAAATTTTATAAATAAACATCACAATAATAAAATTCTTGCCTGGCATAGCCAAATTATATAAATTATAACAAACGACTAATAAATTAAAAAAAAAAAAACATTCTCAGTATTAGTATTCAATTGTCAGTATGTGTTAGCAATGGCGTTTTGTTACTTTACTGAAACTTTACTTTACTTTAATTACACGAAAAAAAACGTATCGATTCGTGCGTGTGACAAAATATATATAAAAAATAATGGCAATTAGTGATTAAAAAAAAAATAAATCGAAAGCAGTGTCGATTTGCACCAGTATTATAATAAAACAAAAATAATTCATAGAATCATAGAGATAGAAAATGTTGTATAATAATATGTTGTGTTATGAATTGTGTGTGGCTAGTCGATGAAAACATAATTAGTCCATAATTTAAACCCATATTTCTTATTGTGCTACAGTCGTGGTGGTGTGAAGGTAATTAGAAGTTCAACTAAAATCATTATTGTATTTATAATTATTTAATACTTAAATTTAATAATATTGGATCTATAATAATAATATATAATAGTATATAATCGAAAAGTAACGAATGTTTTGCAAAAGATTTTTCTTTGTTTTTTTTTTTTGTAAATTCAAAATTCTTAACCTTAGAGATTTCATAATTTTCTATTAACAAGCATATTTTTAAAATATTTAGTTTAATATCCGAATTATAATATATTTTACATAAACCTTAGTAATTCGTTATGAAAAATTGTATCGTATCAGAATACTTCTGAATTTATAAACTTTAAAATGTTATATTTCACGTTAATACTATTACTTACTGAGGTATTTACAATACGCATATGGAGACATTGGTATATCTGTAAGAAAATGAAAAATAAGTAATGTTTTTTGTTGGGGGTTGGACACATATTGACATATTGTAAACAAAAACATTATAACTATACGAGAATCTCAAAATAATGCAATTACTAGGGTGAATATAATGAATTTTGAATGTAAATAATTATAAAAACAATTACATTATTCATACTAACCTTTCTTATCACATCCTTTTTCTTTTATATCATCAAAGAAATCATATGAAACACCTAGTAAATAATTTTTATTCATATTGTAATTACATTATACATAAATTTTATATTAATACTATTATTTCTTGATTGCAAAAAATATTATAAAACTAATATTGTAAGCTATTTATTAGAAATGGCTAATGAATCTTATATTCTAATATAAAATTATAAAATTATTATCTTAAATTGTTATATTAAATCGATAATTACAAGTCGATTGGAACTAGTTCTCTTCTATACACCTTTTTTTTTTTTATGCTTATATTTATTTAATAAAGTAAAAATACACTTATAATATATTTTTTTATAAATTTTAAGTCATTTTTATAATTTTTTTTTTAGTTTTTTGAGTCATTTTTAAATTTTGTTTGGGCATTTGTTGATATTTTTTAAGAAATTAAAAATCCTAGCCCAATCCATAATATACATATATTAATTTTGTTTTATTATACTTCCACATTATTAGGTACGGAATTTTAATAAAATATCCTTTATAATAATCTCTCTTTTTTCTACTACATTATTTTGGAGATAATCAAAATGTATAGCCACCACAATAATACATAAATATCATATGTGAATGTATATAAGCATTAGGCATTGGCATGAAAAAGCAAAAAATTTTTAATTGTTAACGCATTTAACAATTCTAACACATTGTAAACTGAAATATGTTGTTTACGATAATAAATGTAAAAACTTACGTAAACTGTTTGTTTCCCATGTTATATTATTTTTTACAAAGGCATCATACACCTCTATATATTCTGTGTTAAAATATAGTAATCAGCACACACACAGTGTCACATAATTCATGAAAAAGAAAATTTTTTTTTGTAACGTATAAATTGGTAAAGACGTGACTATATCAGGTGTCATTTTTTGCACATTTATAAATTAGTAAGCTATGCACTTGTATAAAAGTCTATAATAATTTCAATTTTGATAATGACATTACATAACAATTAATGTTTTATGCGTATAATATTAATTAAAATGTACCTACTGTGATATTACATAAACATATTTTAATTTTTTTTTTTTTTATTCAATTTAAATATTTACTCATATTCGTAAAGGATATGGTAACAATTAATAAAGACCTAAATATTAAATTCGTTATGACTGTAAGTTATTAATAAAGAACAAAAAAAAACTGTCATCAAGCGCAAAACTTTGTTAAGTTACAAAAGTCTCTATCATAATTTTAATTTATTGTTTATTATCACTAAAAAACTCACTAAAACCCATAACATAACAGTAACTTAAGAATCCAATTTCAACTGTAAAAATTATAATATATTACACGTTATAACTAACAGTTGTGTTCAAAGTTGATTTGTCTAAATTTGATTTAATCGTTATAAAATAGTATAAATTTAAACTGATAACTAGTAATTTTAAAAATTAGAACCATGAAAAATTGTTTATATCATAAACTTATAAATACTTACATTCAAACCCGGTGGTTTTTAAAACTTCTATTGTTAAAATACAAGCATTACAAATATAATATCGATAAACATAATACTATTGAAAATAATGAGGTATGTGAATTAGATAAATTAGGTAATATCTTCAAATAATTATTGCCAATGTGTGTTTTTAGAAAGAAAAATGTTGTTAATTAGAGGATATGATTTACAAATAATGTAGATAAAGTTGTATTTGGTTACATTATTATTCTTCAAGTATCATAAAGTTATACCTAACAGTACATTAAATACAACAATTGTAATGTTCAATGTCAGATTAGTTAATCGAATCACAGAGTTAAACTCTATGGGACGCGACAATTATGGGCCGTACATGTCATAAGGGGCTACTGAAGAAAAATATAGTAAGAGTTAAAATTCAAGAAGTGAAGATTATAATATGTTGTACTTGCATAGTTGCATAGACCATAGTGCATGGTTGTAGTTCGTTAATATTATATATGGACAATATGGTATAACTACGCTGGGGGCGAAAAAGTAATGAACATTTTGTATGAAAAAATTGTAAAATATATTATTTACTAATATATGCCTTATTACCAATGCAGTCTAAAAAACAAAATTGAAAAGAAATTAATGTCACTAAAAAAACTTATAAATAAAAATTGTTTATATGTATTTGTAATTCTTCTATATTATCAAGGCTAGGCATTAGCGAATTAAAAGTTAGAATTAAGTTTAAACTTTAAGCTAATTAACTCATTGCTTTTTTCAAATGAACTTTTAACTTAATAAGTTACTTTTTTAAAGTTAATATCAACTTTCAAGTTAATTTTATACAAAAATATCTATATTAAGTTAATTTGTGTCCGAAGAAAAATGCCAGATTTATTCGGAATTTATTTTTAAAAAGTCGGTTTCTTGATATCTAATTGGACTTTAATATATCATATTAAATTTCCCCAGTAACGTTCTTAAGCGTCAAGAAACCTATCATATAAACAATATTATGATAACTTATAAGAAAACTTACATTTGAATTTTGGGTCATAAGCAAATTAATTTTTTATATCTACTCATTTTATTGATTACATACCAAAAATTGTAACTTCTTATCACATTCAAGAAGGAAAATATGTTTAGAGTTAAACGTTGAAGAAGTGGGGAACAAATATCGTACTTGCATAGTTACATAGACCTTAGTACATGGACACATGATTGTATGTTATTGATATTAAATGTAGACAATATGGTATGTGTACCAAAAGGGCAAAAATATAAAGTAAATTTTGTATGAAAAAATTGTAAAATATATTAATTATTAATATAATATGCCTTACTATTGTAGTCCTCTAAAAAAATATTGTAAAATTACCATTTAAGATTTTAAAATTGTATAAATATATTGGCTTATTAATATGTAGGTAATATTTGTATTTAGATAATTTATAATCCTATCTATTCTGTATTATATTTTCAGCAAAATCACAATAATTGAAAAACAATATTTTATATTTATAAATATAAATTATTACTTTTATAATATAATGATATTTGAATATTTCTTAATATCAATTTTATATTTTAATAATTATACATATATAAATACGTAAAGTTATTTTTGTTAACTTTTTTTGTGGGAATCACAATAGCTTATAATATTTATCGCTATTAATGTTATTACAATTTTAGAAGAAATCATTATTATTGTTTAGATTATTATAAAGAACAAGAATATACTTTATTGTTGAAAGATGATGTGATTATTTTCTAAAAAATTATGGCTATTTATTAACTATTAAGTACACATTTGAACCTTATGTTGTATTAAGCTTTAAAATATACTTAACAGCAAACAACACTAAATTAAGCCAACACATTTCCACACACATTTTTACATATTCCTTACACATTTAATATAAATAAAAACGATTTTTAACAGCATTAAAGAGAAATCCAAAAAATGAGGTCATGTTTTTTGCTATATCGATGACTGTTGTATTAATCTTTAAATTATTTATAGATTATCTTAATTAGCGATACGAAATACTATTACGTAAAAGCTATATTAAGAAAGCAATTATGTTATAATTAAACAAACATACGATTTTATAACTAATAACATGACAAAAAAAAAATGATAAAATAATATATTTTTCCAAAACTAAGTTAAGATAACATTTCTGCAATATAATAATAAATTAAACTAATAATTATAGACGTTCATTAAATAAATGCCATTTAAAATTAAAATGATTCTCAAAAATGTATTTATATACAATAATATGCATTATGTTCAAAATATTCAAAAACATGCAAAAAATAAGCCTTGGGAACCTTTCTGCCTTTCCGGAATACTATTTTTGTTTGTCATTAGCAAAAATATTCATGTTTAAAATTTACAAAGAACAAGTATATGTTTTTGTTAAAAGTTTAAAATTTTATGTCATTATTTTCTGAAAAAATACAGCTACCTATATTGCCAATTGATTCACGATTAAGTACACATTGCAACCATACTTGTAATCCTATCTGTTCTGAATTATATTTTCAGCAAAATCACAATGAATGAAAAATAATATTTTAAGTTTATAAATATAAATCATTACTTTTATTATATAATGATATTTTTGTATTTCTTACTTAATATAAATTTTATATTTTAATAAGTATATATATATATAAAGTTATTTTTGTTACCTTCTTTGTTGGAATCAGAGTAACTTATAATACTTATTGTTGTTAATGTTATTAGAGTCTTAGAAAAAATCATTATTATTGTTTAGATTATTACAAAGAACAAGTATATATTTTTGTTAAAAGTTTAAAATTGTATGTTATTATTTTCTGAAAAAATACAGCTATATTGCCTATTGGTTCACGATTAATTACGCATTCCAACTATATGATGTATTAAGCATTCGATTATGTATAGATTAAATAAACTAGCAATACGAAGTAGTATTATGTTAAAACTATATTAAGAAAGCAACTATGATATAATTAAACAAACATACGGTTGTATAACTAAGTTAAGGTAACATCATAAAAATAATATATTTGTCCAAAACTAGGTTAAGATAACATTGATGTAATATAACAATATTAAGTATAATTTTACCTATAGTCAGTAAGTAGGATTTAGCAAATAAAGATGACTAAGTTAAAATTGAATCTTATAAGAGTCCTATAAAAAACGAAATGGTGAGCAGAGATGATGATCGAGTGACACCGTCAGTGGCGGACGCTAGTGGGGGGGGAGGGGTCCAACTCACCAATTGCAAATATTATTTGCAATGGCACATTATGATTGATGGGTTTCCCTAAATTTCGTTTACTCGTTAGACGTTACTATATATATCGTTAATCTATTATATTTATTTATATGTTATATGTAGTGTTATATGATCATGCGATAACGATCAACAATAGTCAATCGTTTCCTTCGAGTAGAACATTTGATTTCTTTGAGTTTGTTTCATGGTGTTTACGAACATGTTTGCTCATCATTGGAGGAACATGACGAGAACAGCACTAAAACTGATGGAGTACAATCCCATAGTCTATTTGCATCAATACGCACTACTCAATTTATTATAGCTTTAACCTTTAATAATAATAAAGTCTATATTTAACTTAATGAAAAATCTTAGCGTATTTTTGTAAAAAGAAAATTGTGATTTGAGCCACTGTGTAAATTACGCTAATGATGTGTCAAAATGCAGAAGAAAAATTTAAAAGTATATTTGTGAAAGCTTTGGAAATAGCAGGTACAGTTGATGTCCGTTAAGTGGTTCCTCGGCATGTCAGACAACAGCAAAACCGTAATAACTGTGAAAGATATACCGTAACGTACTAGCGTCGATCCATCTTTATTCCATTTTTAGACCACTTATTAGATCAACTCAAATCCAGGTTTCTCGATCATCGTGAATTACTTTAAAAAAATACAAAATATTTTATCAACAACGAGCAATGAACTGACAACAGAAGAAATAGTCTTAATAGTCAAAACGTTTAAAAAGGAGTGGCCAAATGACATAAAGGGATATGATCTGATGAAAATTTAGAGTCGGATATCACAATGGGACGCAGGTAACTTTGTTTTTTATTATCTTAGGTATTCTTTGTTCTTTATGTGAAAACTTATTTGTATTATTATTTCAGACATTGTTCAAATACGCCTGAAGAAAAAAGGCCAAAAACATTTGTTGATGCTCTAAACTTTTGCGAATCTACTTTATATCAGTCTATACATCGATTTTTGCAACTTAACACAACAACAAATTAAAATAGAAACTAACAACCTTGTGGATGACGGACAGCAAAAAAAAGCTCCGTATCAACTAAATACCTTATTTGTTAATTTAATTATGATTTACATAATTAAATATAATCATTAGATTTATCTATGTAACATTTCTTTGACATATCTAAAAGTATAACTGCTATCTACATTTAACGTTGTCATTTGTACCTACATAACTTAAAAAATGTTTAAGGGTAAAAATTTAAAATAATTAAAAATAATTAATTAATTATCATTTGTATATAGTTTAAATAATTTATTAAACATATTTTTTAAATATATATATATAATATACATACAACAAATTACAATTATTTTAAAATTTTTAAATATTTTTTGAAATATGTAAGTATAAAAGACAAATAACAATTATTGACAATGTTAAATACAGTTTTCAGCTATACTTATAGATATGTTAAAAAGGGTTACATAGATAAATGTAATGATTATATTTAATTATTACACCATTTAGGAGCAATATTGATGTATATTAAATATTATGTATGAAAGGAATATTAATATATATATATAAAATAAAACAAATTGAATTATGTAACAAAATTTCTAAAAAATCAATTATAACTGTCTACAGAACAGAATACATAAAGCATATATTTAACAATGCATTGAACTCAAACTATCCTAGTAGAATTATCACTGTATGGTATAAAACTCGTGAATAAAATTGTATAAATTAAAACAAATTCACTTTAAGCTATGTTCGAAATCCATGTTCAGCCAATTGGATTTCATGCGTCGGATGGTTATGCGTTTTTGACATTATAGCAATATTGGAATCTTCTTTGTGTATTGCTCGACCTCCACAATTATCAATACATTTATAATAGTGGTTAGAACCTATTGTTCTATCAATACGATGCATAAATTATCCAAAACTAAAAGTTGGCCATCTCGCTCAGAAGTTATTATAAACCACGACATTTTAAATTTAATATTATAATATAACAAACTGACGATGCAATGACTGTCAACTGACAAATGCCAATAATATCATAGTATAGTTTTATCAACATTTTGATTATAGATTATAATATTCTAGATTTCCACATAAAAATTATTTTTGTATTTTATGAAACTACGTTTTGTCGGCGAATTGGAATTTTTTTCATTTTTACCGGTTTCCGGTTTCCGCGTCGGCGAATTGGGTGTCGGCGAATCGGGCCTGAATCGAGTCATTAAATCCACTGAGTTAGACATAGGTATTATAATAATTAATAATAACAACTAACAAATAAGCAAATAACAATAATAAGCTCTAAGTTAGACTAATTATTAAAATTAGCCGAGTAAATTTACCGATTTTTTCTTATCGGTTACAAATATATCTAATAAAATACTATAAGAATTTTACCTGAGATCAATCATCCAAAATCTTCAAATATTAACTCTTATCCTTCTTTTAAATTTGAATTTAAAATGTAAAAAATAAAAAATTTTAAATAGTTATTATATAGGTTTGAAAAATATATTGGCAAAATTGGGATTGTTATTATCTACATCTTAAAGATTGGTTAAAGTAATCAAGTGTAACACATATGGTACCGAAAGATTTGAAATAAAACTTTTTAGTTAAGTACCTTTTATTTTATTTATAAAAGGTACCTAAATTAATATGTTCAAAAAAATTTGAATGAGTGAATTATGATAATATTTTATATAATTTTACATATTATTACAATTATAAAATATTTAATTTGTTTATACATTTTTACCATACGCTTCAATATACATATTATAGTACACGAATAATGAGTAGATACGTATATACTATATACATAATTGTTAATATTAGGTATATAGATACTAATGTATCCAAATATTTTGTTACCGTGGCTTGGTAAATCAAATAAATTAATCGTAATATTTTATAATTTAGTTTATCACGCAATTTTACTAAAATAACAAGTTTTTTTCCATCGTGACATTATTATAACATATTATTTATTATTCATTTTTATTGTATACCTATATATTTTAGCCAATTGAATATATCGTATAAAAAGTAAAGAAATCGAATTAGACATGAGTGATGTCACATCACCATTTATTTGACTTATTTTGAAATTTGAAATTTTCCATTTTTTTATAAATATTTGTAAAAAATGTATTTAATGATAAAAGTTCTTAAAAGTTTATTATTTACCAATTAAAAATATCATAAATTATGAATAATTATAGTATTTTTTATAAGCTCATTTAAATTTAAAATTGCGACAAGATTCGTAAAATCTCGAAGATTTTTAAATTATTTTGTAGCAGAAATTAATAAAAATGTATTTTTATTTCTTATGTTTGAAAATTAAAAACAAGTTTCTTTAAAAGTGTTCAACCTTTCTATTGTGCATTAGTACAAACTAGATCCAATTTCTTATATATCACAAACCAGCCTAATAATTAAAATAATAATTGACAAAATAATTGAAAATCTAACCATTAAATATATAAAAAAATGATATCATTGTCAAACCAATACAATTATTGATCAGAATTTAATAAGCGTAAGCATCATAATAGAATAATATTACAATTTACAATTAATGAAATAATATAATTAGACATATAGTAACAAGTAACAATAAATTAATACTCAATTTATAAGAATATTTTTTTTCATTTAACACAGGTATGTTATTACGACTTATGATTATTGATTAGGTAAGATAACAGGTGAGAATTAATAGGGTTACTCAATACTCAGGCAGCATGTTAAAGTAATAAAGTACCTATAGTTAAGTAATAACTAATAATTGAAACAAGTCAATTTATAATTAGATTATTTATTGTTTTCTATTAATTTATTAGTATATGTAAATAATAAATAATACCTAAATTCATCAGAAAAATATAAAAATCATATACTTTGTATTCAAATACCAACTGCAATATTTAAACATTTAATGCAATAGCAATATAATAATATATTATAATAAATTCGAATTAATCATGCCGAGTCGTTAAAGGCTCGTTGCAACATTATAGTAATAATAACACGATATATACCTATATATATCATAACGTTATGAAACCTAGGTGGATGACATAATATAACGACTTGGTCGTCCGTGATTCACCCACCGCGGCGATTTAATAGCCCGGGCACACGCGCCCACCAGCCCGCGGGACGCTTTTAAACGATGTGACTTAACCCGTATTATTATTATTATTATTATTAGCGTTATTATATTACAGTTATTACGACGTTGTCGTCGTTGTACTTACACAAGTTTCGCAAATTAATACACACAACGGCAGCGGCACGATCGAGTACGGGGACCGATCGCTTACCGGCTCTGGAATAGAAGGGGTGGTTTAATGGTGTGGGAGGGACTTCGTCGGTGGCGGCGGGATCGCGTGACTCCGGACATAACGGCGTGACATACGCATCGGTAATTCGACAGGTACACCAAACGAATAATATTATACCACCTGCAGGCTATTATTAAAATATAATGTCAAATACGCAGTGGCGACCGGTGACCTGGACACGCTAGAAACAGAGAATTACAGTGAGTTCCGCTTAATGTTATCACATTAGTTCAGATCATTTTGATTATATAACCGCGGTTGATTTGATAAACCATTTTTTTTAATCATTCTATATTTATACGTGTGCTTAAAATAAATAAATTTAAAATAAAGTAAAGAAATTATCTATTTTCTATTGTACTTATGAATCTGATAATTTCATTTCCATATTAGCCTGAAATTAAAATTCATATTCAATTAGTATGTACTTATATATAATTTTTAATTACTTAAAATTAAATAAATAATAATGTATGTACATTCAACATTATTGTAGCCTGTAGGTAACTATAACTTTTGGAACAACTGAAAAGCGTCGTTATCGCCGTATTTTTGAATAGCTTCTGTTAACTTTTCCAAAACAATTCTGTCGCATAATACATACACGTGATAGCAACAACCATTGATAACCTGCTATACATAAACCTTGAGAAGATTTATTTTTATTTAAAAAAAAAATGTATTTAAAATTTATCAATATGTTTTAACTCTAATGACTCTGTTGCATAGATATGAAAGCACCTCATACACTGCACTGACGTCTATAAGTAAACATAAGTAGATAAGTGCAGGGCTGTACGCTTATATAGTAAATATAATATATAACTGAATAGGTCAGTATAATGGATGTGTTTAATTTGAAATCGATGATAAATAATTCCATACAACCAACAATTTTGAACATATTTTAAGAATAAAACTATATTTTTTTTAGTAATACGGTAGGTAAAAAATTAATTTTTGCAGAAAATATTGCATTTGTTAACTATTATAATACTATATTACTATATATTTATATCATAAATATTATTGTTATTATCTTTTGAGTTAATGCCAACTTTAAATTTATTGAATAATAGTGTGAATAACATTGGTTATAGAGTAGTTTATTCTATAGTAATAATATGATTGCGTTATTAATAATTAACGATGGACGAGCTTAAGCCAACATATAATTATTGTCAATACTCGTTGACGGTCATATCTCGTGTTGATTGTCCACTCACCCGATCTATAGTAAGCTTAATTTTAGAATTCGGGTTTTTAATTTCCGTAGTGTCTTCCATTTTCTCGTCTCTTTTTATTAAATTAATTATTTTAATAAACAGTCCTACTAGTCCTACTCTACGGATGATAAGAATAGTGCACTAAGATCCATTATTTCTATTAGAGGACTAAACCAGTTTATGTATGTATGTGTTACTGTTTTTAATGTTATACTTGTATCAGATTTAGTTTTTTAACGTTATCAAAAATATGCATTAAAATTGTTTAGTATTTTAATAAATTAAATTAAAATTAAAAATGAATAAATAGACAAAAAAAGTTTAAAAATAATTTAAATATTATTGTTTATAGTAAAATTACCTCCGATTTGAGAAACGACGTAAATCATAAAATATTGAAAATTGAGATTATACGTAGAATGTGTTATCTATGGATCGATTCCTAATGTGTGGAAAAAAAATAATATTTAATTTTAGGATGGTTGGACAAAATAATAACTAAAAAAATTAGTTTATTGCAGTATTATACTACTCCTTTTTGTCCAATCATTAAAACAATATTTTAATATTATTTTATACGAGTAATTGGGGCTGATTGCGTATATGGGAACAAACATAAATCCAGTATGAAGTCTATAGTAATTTAGCCGCACATTTACACCACGGATAATCGCGTAGGTATTGTATGAAAATTTTCAATTAATAAACAAATAAGTTAACAAGTAGATAACTGCACTGTTGTATTATCATTGTACGTATAATGAGGTAAGTAGTCCAGAAACTTTATATGCACCTCTCCCAGGCCAAAATTTATTTATTTTTTTTAAATTTTGTATCCACAAGTTTATTTTATTAGACCTCTCGGTTTATCCACTATACATAACTAGTAGCGTAAAAACGGTTTTTTATTGCGTTTTCTTCGAAATATCTTTTATTGACTTACATAATTTCTCAAATAGATGGTTCAAATATGTGTGAAAGTTTTTAGTCTTTCAGTGGCGCCAAACTTGGACTTTTTTGTGAAGCGGAATCTAAAATTATGATTTATTTGACTTCTAATATCTAGATCACACGCTATCATTTATAAATTATAATATTATATATAACACCTTATTTAACTTTATTAATAACTCATTAATCCCAAGAACTCACCTGTACACACCCACCCACCTATTTATGAATATGAATAGATATGAAGCAATCGCTTTACATGATATATGAGTTCGGCGCCACAAATTCCTTGTGAATAATATTTTTGAATCACAACAAAATAACTAAAATCGTAATTTTTCGTTAAAGTATATAATTACATATACAATTAAACTTTATTCGCAAATAAAAATATTAAACATAAAAATTGAAACAGAGTTTAAAAATTCCCGTTTTCCATAATTTTTTTTGAAAAGTATCTACTTATCATTTTAAATTGTAATATTTAAAAGTACCAGCAAGATCCAATTTGCTACCAGAAACAATCCTCAAAGATGAAGATTAAATTTTTTTAAATATGTAAACATGCACACGCTTCACTGTAAAACCAATACATTGATGATTCATAGCTCAGAATTTATGAATATTTCCAATAATATGAATTTAATTCAATGTAGCTAAGTATAAAGTTATATTTAATATACCTAGTAGACAGTATAGTTAAAGGGTTAAATAAAGACACCTGATACAAATACATCAGCTATCAGCATAGCAATTATCTAAGAATAAATACAAATACTTTTCAATTGATTAACAATACTTACCTAATATTTTTATTAAACTAGAAAGTTCCCGGTGGGCCGGTTGTCGTATTATAACTCTGGGCCAATATATATTTGAATTAAAAATTTTACGAAAATAATTTGTTTAAGTATATTGTATTTAATTATAAGATAAGATTGTTATAAAAACCTAGAGCAAACGCGATGTAAACAATTCTACAATCATTTATTCTATGAATAATAGCTGCATGGTTAAGTCATCACGTAACATGTTCGTGGTAAATGATACAGCTGTTTTGTTGATTACATTCAACATTCATAGACCTTATAGTGTCTACTATCTACTGTATATTAAGCAGCATGAAGACTATAATATTCTAATAATAAACTATAATATTCTAATCTTCATGTTAAGCAGTATGAATTATGATTAGTGATAACAAATTTATTATTATTATTTATTTATCACTTATTTAATTGTTGTTTATTTTTATATTGTAATATTAACTGTGGTTTGTGAAGTGTGAACTCTAGAACGCTTTTCTAAATTTCTAATGTCTTATTAGTTACTACTTTATTAGTTATTTGTCCAAAAATGTATAAACTGCCTGAATAAAATGTCGAATAATAAAAAAAAAGGCGGAGCCCAAAAATTAAGGGAAAAAAACAAAAATTACTTGCGGATTCGGCTAAGTCATGCCAAAATATTCGCTCTATAATGTCTAATCAAAACGTAAAAAATAAAGCAATGGAGGTAAGAAATTTAAAACATTAAGGATTTTACCTATTAGTTATTCTTATCTATATATAATAACGATCATGATGAAATTAAAGACAAAGTTTATACTACATTATCATCATGTAAAAATTGTGCTGTATGTTGCTTCAATGTACGTACTAAGTATAAACTTTTTTTGTAATGCATATAGCAAATTAACTTTGGCTTACTCTAGGTAAGCCCTAGGTTACACCCTAAGTATATTCTTACCCTTCCATCAACACAAGTAAGTATTAACTTATAATTCATTTATGAGTTAAATTAAGTCACTATAAGCATTATAAAATATTAAACTTTTGTTTGATTTTAGGTACGCATGTGAAAGGTCTTTTTCGGTTCTTAAAAATATAAAAACAAGGCTTAGAAGCACTTTAAATGAATCAAAACTTGATGCTTTTATGTTTATAGCTGTGGAAAAAAATTGTTTGAATAGCTTAGATATAGATGAGATTATTGATGATGTAAAACAAAATAGTGATTTATTAAAAAAAGAATTGTCTTACTAATTGAATTGCTTTAATAATTATTTGCACGCTTGTAATTTTTGCCAAAATAGTAGAAGCAGTTAATACATGAGTTAATTTATAATTAACTGTTAACTATCTAATCTAAATTTTTATAAGATTCATTTTAATATTTAATTATAAATATTGTTTAATATGTGCATGTTGCATGATGCATGAGCACTGATATAAAAAGTAAAGGTAATTGAGTGATATTATATTAAATAAAAATATTATATTTATTATGAAATAAATAAAACGATGACTAAAAAAAAAAAAAAAAATAGTTGTATGGAAAATTATTATTTTTGGATGGTTGGGCCATACAATTTCCCGGGCCGAAATTTTTACCCAATCCGCCGCTGGAGATTAGTAACTCGTTTAAACAGTATTTTATACATAAATATATAAATATCATAATATATAACCTATATGTTCGAAAAAATATCGTAAAATAACCTACCTATACTATACTAACTTAATAAATTAATTTGTACAATGACAACAACTTACTCGCACGTTTTTAAGTTTTAGTTAAATGTAAATTACTTGTATAGTTGTATCTTTAATACTTAGGTAAATCTAATAATTATAGCAAATATAGTACTACTACCTAGGTATATAAAGACTAAATTTTTAACTAATTATTTATTAAAATATAACATGTTACGAGATCAATTTGAGACAACAAGCTCAAGAGTACTTTTCATGTTAGAGGTGAACATATGTATATAAATATAAATATTAAATACCTATTCTTCCCGCCCGCCTTCCAAGTAATATAATAAGTAATATTATAGCAATAAGCCTTCGAAGTTCAATTGTTGCATTATAATTATTTTTAAATTAGTTTTTCTAAGATATATATATATATATATATATATATAAATTGACCCATGAATATTGGCTACACAGTTTATTAGTTTATTAGTTTGACA
This sequence comes from Rhopalosiphum maidis, assembly GCF_003676215.2. NCBI lineage: Eukaryota > Metazoa > Arthropoda > Insecta > Hemiptera > Aphididae > Rhopalosiphum > Rhopalosiphum maidis. The sequence goes on along the minus strand of NC_040879.1, from coordinate 42,805,088 downwards.
ATCCGTTTGTTAGATTATCCCGCAAAAACAATGTAATTCTTGACACTACGATTCGTATTGTTATTTTACAAGCTATATGGTTATAGCAAAAAAGAAAAAGATATGGTTTTCGTTTTCGCCAAATAAACTTTATTTCGAATTTATCGTTTGAGATTTGAGAACCACTAGTTATAATTTTTGGTCTGGCGTAGTTATTGTTTTATGTTTTAATAAATGAGCATAAAACCTAAAAATATTATCAATATAGAGATTTTGAAAACAGTATACCTATAATATACTATATATTATTGTACTATATGTAATTTATTTGTGTATGTCTAGATTTGATGGGAAATCAAATCAAATCTTTTTTCTTTACTTTGGCAGAAATAATATAGTAGGCGGAAACGAAAATTTTTGTTTTTATGGAAACGAATAACTCCCAACGTACACCGTACCCGACGATGATAACAAATGTATATAGGCATAATATATAACTACATAATCGTGGAACAAAGTGAGGTCGGGTCGGGTTATGTAATAGGTAATTTGTCCTAGATTAGCCTTTTTGTGTAAGCGAGCTCGCGCGTGTGTGTATTATATAGTTCCAAACAAAAGTCGACTTATTATTATAACTTTTACCGAAAAAACGAAAAGTCCTGTCACGAAACATCAATTAAACTATATGCGTGGAGCAGCTATATATATATATATATATATATATATGTGTATATATATTTGTGACTGTTGTTGTGATAGTGAGCCCAATGGGTTGCGTGTGCGCGGGGCGCGGAAGATTTGGAAACGTTCCGAAAACTTTGCGTATTATACGACGACGACGTTAGTCACTCGTGTCCGGGACTTGTAGCACTCGCGGCCCAGCGAGACAATCGCGTATTCCGCTCAGCAAACGAAATATAGTCTCTGTTGTCGCGCAAGTTTGCCAGCCACGTGTAATCGCTTGCCACCTATGTTTTTCATAATTTAGTTTAATAAAATACATAGGTACATATTATACGTATATATCGTTAAAATTATATCGTCGTGTCGTGCAGTCGTTTTCCACAGAGGTTCCGTCGGGTGGCTGCGATTCGATACACTATATTATTATATCATAATAATACCATCTAGATCAAAACGAGTAAGTCGAGAAATGATACACCCACCTGTTTTGATAGACTGAAGATAAACCTGGTGACATCAATATGTGTATTTTAATTTTTGTATACCTATAACTGATTAACAACCTAATGTGTATACATGAATTCTAGTGTCGCAACCAAGGGATGGTAGAAGGGTACCTGGGCTTAGGTCTGTGATTAAGTGAGGGTGATCACAATGGTCACATAAGCCACAGCTGAGTAGTGAGTGTAGTATTCACGGTATTCACTTCAAGCGATACATTTTATGCAGTAAATTGTAAAATATTTAATACCTACTAATTAATACCTATAGGCATGTATAACGGATCATCTCCCTGAAAATTTCTGGTTGCACTACTGACGGGTTTCTATACGATTATACGAATAATATATATTGTTTTAGTACTTAAACAAATATATACATAGCATCAATATATTGATTCATTATATTAAAATATATTACGAAAACAGTTAAGTGAAGACAAGTAAAGATTTGAGGGGAATGAATAGAAGATAAATACTATCAATCAACGAGACAGCTTTTTTCATCCCATAATTATTTAGGATAATAATTTTAAGCTTGAGTACGATGTATGATGACTTTGATAAAATGAAAAATTTTAAAAGTGAATAAGAATAAATATGCATTGTGACCATGTTCACATTGCAACATTGCAGATACTGTATTTGTAAGATGCTATAATTTGAAGCAATAATACTGGGCAATGGGCATTAACAATTTATTTATACTACTAATAAAATTAAGCTTGGTTTTATGCTTTTATAAAATATATATAAACGGGCTTTTCTATCTTTCTTAATTTCTTCATAATCTTTTGTCTTTGATCCTTTAGACTTATGTTTATAAATTATAAATACGTGCCGGACACGGAATACCTATATAAAATTATATAAAAATATTAAAAGAATGAAACACTTTAATTATTACTCTAGTCATCCACTCTACCGCTTATAATTTATTATATTTATAGTCATATGCAGATTTTGTAGTTTGGGTACTGGGTTGGGGAGGGGGTACCTCATATAAAGTCATTAATTATCCTGTGTTTTCGATATAAAGAACCTCTTTAATAAATAAGTACAATAAGCTAGTAATATGTTCACAAACAATTTATAATAATAATTTTGTTCAGTGTCTTTAAGATCTTGATAGCGAATCGATGAATATATTGGTTTTACAATAATATGTTTACCTATATTTGTTTTGTCTATCGTACATTTTGGAAAAATAATAATATTTCAATTTATTACCAAATTGTGGGTGTTTTTTGCTTTAAAATTGGATTTAGTTGGTACTTTGTAAAATAAAAGTAAAAAAATTCCTAACATTTTTCAAAACAATACAAATCAAAAACTATAAAAAATGAAAGTATTAATAAGAAGAAAAAAAAATGTATTTTCGTTACAAATTTAACATTAATAACCGCAAAAGTCACGTAAATACTTAAAATGTTTACAAAATAATTATATTAGTATTTATTAATATGAAGAAGACGTAGTTTTTTGAATTTGTTTATGGTTGTAACAAATATTTAAAAATTATTATTTTTTTTTTTATTTTTTTATTAAGTAAAAATGCTTTCAGTTTATACTTCAAATTTTTATAAAATTTGTTAAAATAACGAATATATAAATTATTGTGTACAGCTCAAAATGTATTGAATTATTAATTTTAACACTTAAGACTTAAAAAATTATATATGATTCCCTGTACATCTTTTGTAGGAATTCAAAGTAAATTGTTTAGTGATGAACTGAATAAATTTTTATGAGCAATTGAAGTTCCAGTGTTGATGATGTTAGATATTCATATACCTACGTTTAAGAACAATTTATCAGTAAACGATTTTCATAATTTGTCATAGAAACATATATTCAACTATGACTAAATTAATATTCAAAATTATTTTTAAGCTGTTCATATATCCTGTCCTATTAAAACTATTCTACGATACTTAAATTATATGTTACATCAAATGTTTTTTGTTTAGTATTATTATATAATTAAATAATAAGTAATAAATTTGTTTAGTAATACGCCTATAATATATATAAAATATAGATTGAAATATATGCTCAGTTCAAAATAATTAGTCATGTAGAATTATTTTTTATTGAATTAAAATTAAACACATCCATGAAAATTACCCAATCGATGACAAGGAGGTACACTCAAAATCTTATTATAATATATACATCGGGGAAGAAAATATTCTTAGTGTTCTTTCTATTATGTTTAGTGTCAAATCAATTTTAAATTCTTAACGATTTTTATAATGTGGGTGTAAGCCGTAGGACTTGATATTATTCTTTCACTCTAAAAACTAATTTTACATTTTTACGGTTAAAATAACGATTGGCGTGTTGGTTAGTTATTATACGATGCACATGGAGTCATTATTATTATTGAGTTTCAGGAAGGGATTTTTTTTTTAGATAAAACAAACACACATAAGCATATTTCTCGGTAGTTTATTCTTCAATTGAATACTTTTATTTTTATTACCATTTAGTCAGACGTGCTCTCGATAAATCACTTATAATTAATTTTATTTAAGAGTACCTATACCAAATGAAACAAATAATTACGTATCTACTTATCTACTTATCTACTTATCTATGCATATTTATGCATTTATTTGTTTTAATCAACTAGGAATGTAATGAATAATAATTTACAAAGAATATCTTTAAATAATGTAGTTACTGCCCATTATACTATAAACATTAAATTTCATAATATAATAATTGATATAAGTATATGTATAATAATAATTATTTGTGTACCAACAACAGTTCGTACCCATGTACTTAGTTGCACGTAAGTTTTCAACTTCATACCAAGTAAAAACAAAACAAATGGAATCACGCTAAACTCATTACATTTATAACTCAAGGATGATGGGTTATAATTAATAGCACTTTGTAATAACCACTGAGGTTAAAACATTTTGAATTTTTCATTAATTGAAAAAAAAATCCTATAACCATTTTATTAATTTCGGTTTAGGAGTGTATATTAAACATTAAACAATTAAGTTTAAAATTTCAGACATCTAATAATACATGCGTGGGATTGACGTAAACTTCTTAATTTCATTACCTAATTTTTGGTGAAAAAAAGCATGTATGACACTTACCCAATACCCATATAATGTGTAAATTATAAACCATTTTTAATTTTTAATGTCATTTTCACCGTACATATGATTTTTACTTTTTTTTTTTTTAAATTTAAATACCAGCAGATATATTATACTAATTTCAACAATTAATAGACTTTTACACTCTACTGATAAAATACTTTCTGAGATTAACCTATCTTAAAATAGGTTAATAGATACTAAATAGTATAATAATAATATTAATATGTAAAAAAAATAATATATACATCAGTTTAAATGATATGAACATCCAGCATAATACTTTTATATGATATACCTGCACATGCACTTAAACGTTGCCTATACAATGTAAAATATACATAAATACATTATACAGTGAAACTTTCATACAACGAAGTTGAATAAGCAACAAAAATATAAAGGAATATGGAGGAATTCGTTAAATAGAATTACGTATTTATTAACAACAAAGGTCATAGTTCTTAAAAATATTGTATGTGTATTTAAATTCCTCAATTTATTCAAAGTTTTTACTATAGTCAAATCAAATTTTTTCTTTTTTTTTTTAAAGGGGGGTTTGATATTAACAAAATTTAATTTAATAAATAAATAAGAAAATTAAATTTTAAAAAGCTTTATTAAATAGGTTCATTGGAATATAGGTACTATAACTATATTTATTAAAAAATAATTAACTATCATATACTATACTAATATTTAGCCGTTAAACTGTTTGACGAGTAGGAACCTATTTCTTAATGTTTAAACAATAAATAGGTATAATAGGTAGGTATGCTTCAACATATTAAACCTATACATTATTAATACTTAAAAAAAAATTACAACTCGTGAGTTATGAGGAATAAATAAATAATAATTTTATCTTTAATTTTGTATAATATAATAAATTATAAACTCAATAGTAATACTCGAACACAACACACCTATATATATTATATATTTGTAAATACTTTACTCGTGCAATACCCAATAATTATCAGTCCACAGTCACATAACATTTTTTAAACGTTAATTTAACATAAATATACAATAAACCAAAATATTCAGCAACAATACTTGTTGGACTTGTCTGTTTATTGTGATTTTATCTTTAGAATCGTAACTGTAACATTGTAATAAAAAATAAGTTTTCGAGTTGGCGCGACTCGACTGTGCTTACTATATAGATATAATAAGTTATTATTTCTCAAGAGCTAAGACCTTAACCTATTATTTTTCTTGTACAACACCAGTTTATAAACTTTGAAACAAAACAAAACAATTACAAACCTTAAAAGACATTAGCCAAATTTTTACATCGATACTAAACAAAACAAAAAAAAACTTGTAAACGGGATACATGTCGAGATTGGATTTCGAACACCAAGTAAAAACATTAAGAAATAATAATGATTATTGTTATTATACATTTTAATACTATGATAAATTTATTACACTAAAAAAAAAATGATATCATAGACGCCTCACCTAGTATTACAAATAACTAATAAACATATATCCATAGTTTCCCCACAAGTACTTAATTTCACAAATAACTCGTGAATAATGAATTGTATTAAAAATTTGTTTTAATATTTATGTTTCACTTATATATTAGCATTTTCTAGACACAGAATAACTTTTAAAATATTTTGGTTCATCTTGAACTAGTTTAAACAGAAATTTCCTTTTTCTAGTATATTTAGCTTGACATTTTATTTTAAGGTTCCTTTATATGTTATTCATATCCAAATTAAACATCAATGATTTAAACATACTATAGCTTATCCTTGAATGAGATGTTTTTATTAATTATTTTTCCAAAAATAAAGGAATTTGAAACATTCTATTATTATTTAAATTACACATTGAAAAATTCTAAATAATTTAATTACAATTTTTTATGCTAAATATTTAAAACTTTATATTTGTTATAATTATGTACAACTTGAATTATATACATATATTCTACTTTTATTGGAAAATATTTACTATTAGAAATATAAATATCTACGTAATCAGAAATGTTTAGAAATATACACGAAAATATCGTTTACATATGGAATCATCTTTTGTATACTTGTACAATGATTTATCATTGCATTCAAATTGAACTCATCCAATAACCTACTCATTGATGAGCAGACAAGCTACACTTGACACATCCTATAGCTCTATGCTTCTATACTAAATAACAGAAAAAATGTCTAGTTTTTTATATTATAATCTTTTATTTTAAATATCGTATTATCTATATTATTTGTATACTTTTTGGTTGTACATGAATGTATGATAGACTAACTTACTAACTGTATAGAACTGTATCAAGAAATTGAGTTGATAGATTTTTTTCTAATTTAATTAGTCTATCATATTATTTATATGTGTCTATGTTTATGTCTATGTCTATATACTAACTGCAAATGGGTCTAATTGATATATCGTTTGTATTGTAACACTATATACAAAATATGTTGCTATATAAATCATAAATGTAATGTTATTGATTTACGTAATATATTAAATTCATATTTTGTAGGATGACCAGCAAGAAAAAAAATAAGTCAAAGCACAAAAAAAAGAAAGGGAATTTAGATAACGCAGACGACAGTCTACGAATACTTTTACAAGATGAGGCGTTAGTATACTGTAAAATGGAAAACTATGAAAAAGCTATTCATCAATATACGGCGGTAAATATTTTTGTTGTTATTATTTAAAAATCAGGTTTGATTAAAGACCATCTAACCTTAGAATAACCTAAATTATTAAAAATTCCCACTGAAAATTGTTTTTGCTTTTTCATTAATACGTCATAAAAAGTTTTATTTTTTGCTTTTCTTTGTATATATGAACTATTAAGCTAGAAAAAGTTATTTTAATCTTAGATCATGTTAAAATAAGTAAATAAATAAAAATAAATAATTAATTTAAAGGGAGAATTTAAGAAATTTAAAAGAAAAAAATATATTTTATTATAAAACATTTTCAAGTTAGAATTAAGAAATGTCATTAATCATTATAATCATTAACATTGTATTAATCATTGGGATCACGACCGTTGAGCCGACAATTAGTAAATTGATAGGAATGATAGGATATCAAGCCGACAAGGTATCTAAAATCCTAATTTAAATGTTTAAAAATAAAAAATGTATTACTAAATTATAATTTATTATTCATATTTCTTACATTATTAATATAATCGCCTAAAAATATTCGTTTCAATAATTACAAATTAAAAAAAAATAATAATTACATTTATAGCTTTTAGCTTTATATTATAAGCTATACTTTTTAGAAAATCTATGATGATCTATGATTTATGATCAATAATATTATTTATTTAACCGTTTCTTATTTTTGACCATAACATAGCCATTTATAAAAAGCTTGTTGTTCAACAAAAAACACTCCATCATTATAAAATAAAATACGACAATAGCACAAACATCACTGATTAAAAATAACATTGGAGCAATAGAAACATAACACAAATGTATAATACTGGTTCGATATCTTATATCAAATAATTTTTTTGATAAATATCGAACTTATTATTATTTGGAAATTGTGGATATAGCCGATATAGGCACATAATATATTATTTTTATTGTAATAATATACTAATAATAATACCCAACTGTCGGCTCAACGGCTGTCGGCTCGCCGTCCTAGTCCTATCCTAGTCATTATACTGTTATTTTTTACTTTTTACCTACGTTCATTTCAGTCGTAGTGATCCATTGACTATCAGTCATCAGACCTATTTAATACAGTATACATTTAAGTTAATTTAACTAGACATTTGTTGAGTATTTTATAAAAGTATTTAAAAAGTGATATTTTAAATACTTTTTAATTTAATGGATACTTTTAAAAATGTTATCATATCATGCAACAACGCAAAACTTGAGCTGCACTCAGCAACAGTAAACTATAGACAATTTAAAAGTTAAAACACCTGTCATATCAAAAACTGTGTAAGACTAAAATTCAAAATATTTTGAATTTATACAGTTATGGCTTATGACATAACAACTTTGAGTTTAAAAATAAATTTTAATTAAACATTTTTAATTAGAATAAAAAGAAGTTTTTACTACAAGGCACTATAAACATTTTTTCATGGTACTTCACTACTTCTATTCAAGGTTTTAGTTTTAATCCTAAAATAATGTTCAAAATAGTTAAAAATAGATACCTACACTTTATAGTTTATACTATAGGTATAAGTACAATATTTATTAATTATTAAAATACACTTAATTTACAGTGTAGTTTGTAGATATGACTAATATGATTGCTCGCTTCTCTCAAATCATGATGTAGTACCTATAACATATGCCACAGTTTGCCTAAATATTGTTATAGGTAAACAATAAACATACCACTATTTTCGGCTCTATTTCAATGTGTACCCTAATAACTAATAACTAATAAGCTATGAATAATAATAATAAAATACAGTTTATTTCAGTTGTATTATTGTGTTAAATGAAGTTCGTTATGGGTAGTATGAAAATAAAACTGTAAAACGACTAATTTTGATAATAATTACTAGGTATATTATTTTATGTAATAACAAAATTGGTACGATTAGTGAAATCTTTTGCATCTGAATTTTATTATCAAATAAATTATAATATTCGATAAGCTCTGATACGAGTATTTTTTTCGATTGCTGTGACAATAATTTATCAGTTATAGACTTATCGTGGTCATATCCGATTATTTTTGACAAATTTGCACGTTATTTCATGTATCTATTTAAATTATTTAAAATATTAATCACCTGTACATATACAACATACATTATACAGATTAAAAATCATATCTTTATGATTATTTTTATTTAATTAAAAAAGGCTGAACCTCCCACTTGTTTGTGTGCTATGTTAAAATGTGCAATGCTCTGTGAAATACAAACAAATCACAAAAACTAAGCCCAATCATTTAGTCATATTATACTATTTTCCAAGTTTAAACTTTTTACCCTTTATATGCTTTCACCCATGATCAATGAAAACATCGCGCGTATATCAACCCAATATACTTTGTTGTTGGAATACGACGTCGTCAAATTCTTCTAACTTCAAAGTCATAACATTAAGTATCTTACATAGGAACATATACAGTGAAACTTCCACATAACGAACTTTCATTTTACAAAATTTCTGTTTAACGAAATATTTTTTAGAACTATGACCTTCGTTGTTAATAAATACGTAATTCTATTTAACGAATTCCTCCATATTACGAATATTATTTGTTGCTTTTTCGACTTCGTTGTAATGGAAGTTTCACTGTATTATAAAATAAATTCAATTTTCAGTATGCATTTGACCGGCCAATTTATGATCAGATTTTCTAGTGAAAACACTGACAACTTATCGTGATTAGTTCATATATTTATAAATAATCGATTTGTTTTTTTTTACATATTGTCTTCTGTTCCCGTAAAAATACCATTTGTCAATGGTGTGTTCGAAACTTTGAAAGAACTATTGTTACCCTAAGAATTTCGTTCTAGCTGTTTCAAATTATACTCATTAATTACGTTTATACATTTTTACGGCGCATTAATCAATACAGCATTACATAGATTTAATAACTATCATAACTTTACACAGTATTTTATGTTTTTTTGCCAATAATTATGATTAAAAAAATTAATAGGTACAACTATACAAAATTCTTCTTCGAGTTTTTCGCCAATAAAAAAACTGCAATTAACTAACGTATGTTTGTTGTTAAAATTTGTTCGAACATTGGATATTATTCACCTTTATATAAACTTATCTCCTCAAAAGTTTTTTTGATATATATTCTAATGTACTTTAAAAAAAGAATAACCGTAAATAACGGAATTTTCATAAAATATTTACATTAGCATTTTCTGCACAATATGCAGTATAATTTTTTTAACATGTTGACACTTTTTGAGTTATTTATATAATTTGAAATTTTCAATTCTTATTAGTTTTTTTCTATATAAATATCTATAAAAATTATTCATCATGACAACATTTTTGAAAATTTAATACAAAAATCCCATATAATTTGTTCTTATATCTGTATAAAAATACATAAGCACAATTTTTTTTTATTTGCATTTGAATATTTAAACCAGTGTTTCTCAACCTTTATATTATGCCGACACACTATTAAAAATTTTCATACTTTGTGACACACAATAAAAAAAATAATAATACCTATTAATTTTTGTAAATATAGTGCCAACCAGGTTCGTACAGCATTTAATATTAGTACTTCTACTTAAATAATTATCGATTCTTTTTATTTGTGTTTTTTAGCCATTTAGTCTTTTTTGCAAAAGATTCTACCATTCCTTGTCCAGATATATCGGTATCTAAGTTCTTTTGCTTTTGTCGCTTTTGATCTTATATCTATCAGAGCAGCTTCCTGTTGTAAGCTGTTAAACTTTTTTTTTTTAAGAAAGTTCTAAGACTATATGAGGTGCTTCCAAGTTACGATTTTATAATTTTCGGTATGCATTTTTAATATCAAAAAGGTTAATATTGATGTCTATAATTCCAGCAGCGTCATTAACTATTGTTTCAACATTTTCGTTATGTTCCTTTTTTTACACCATTTATTTCCACTAGACACGCTCTGTCATTTTGTTCTAATATGCTGATTTTTATTTCTAGATTTTGTATTATACCGTCTTTTTCTTTTAAAGTTTTTTCTAGTTCTAATATCCAGTTACTTAAAGTTAAGAGGATTTCATTAGTAGTTATCTGGTTTTTAATGAGTTCATCTAATCTAGTTGTTATAGCTCTGGTATCTAAATCACTGTTCATATAAATATTTCGTGTTACTGATACCTATTAGTTGAGATATATTTTTGATAGGTGTGTACTTTCTCTTCTGTTTATTTAAGCTTTTTTTGCAGTTTTCACAGTAAAATTCCACTCCTTTTGATTTCTTAAAGTCTAAGGCGTCTAAGGAATCCGCGTTCGTGTTAGAGCATTTCATATGTAATACATGTTTATGTGTTATATTAAATACTGTCCTTATTTCTCGAAACTGCCACCTTGCATTTCGAACACGATGTCGTACTTGAACAAATAATTAACTAACCCCGACTTAGCACAATGAACGATCGGTCTAATTTGACTACAGTTCTACAGTAAAACCTCGATTATCCGAACTTCCGTTATACGAACCCTCTATTATCCGAACTGCAATTAACGTATCTGAACGCAGGGAGTCAAAACGGATTAAGATATTTTGGGTTACGGGTTTTGGATTTGAAGCCGGTGAACATTTTTAGCGGGTTTTGGGTTCATCACCGGGTAAATTTAAAAAAAATATAATAAAAATTATAATATGTAATATCCTACGTATATAATGTCACTAATGTATTTCTAATAATGTAATTATGTAATAAATAAAATATTTAACTGTTTTAAAACAAAAACAATTTTTAATTTCCAATATTTAAACTTTAGCGTATCCGAACTAGGTGCGGTCCCAATTAGTTCGGATAATCGAGGTTCTCCTGTATATACAATATACATATGTAAACATCTAAGTGTATAAAATTCAAATAATAATCAATATATGCTAAATATATACACACACACATATATACTAATATATGCTCGTGAAAATATTTCGACCAAATGAAAACGTACTATTCAATGTCTAATTAATAAATAGTCAATTAGGGTCTAGATCTTCATACATAACACTTGTCATGATATTTATATGTAATGCGTGACTAACCGCAGTGGTGACAAGGTCGTCGTCGAGATATTTGTACATTATAATTCTTCACCTTTAATCGCGTACCACTGTGTCATGACAATATTACATTATACCTACTTTAATAATATATACCTAATCGTGTAGATACGGAAAACATTCGATTTTTACCGATTCCGTAGCAATTTAACACCGTCGCACGCTACCCGTCACCACAAACACCACACGCGCGCTCTTACACTCACATAGGTCACACACACACACATACATACACACACACACACACACACATACACACACACACACACACACACACACACACACACACACACACACACACACACACACACACACACACACACACGTTAAGTAACGAACCGTACTAAGCGTTTAAGGTGCGGTTAGGCGTGGTTACTATAGCGACAACACGGAGGTGTTGAATCGACAATTTTTTCTTCGCCTTTTCCAATCACCACCGGCAGTATAACATACTCGCGCGTGTACTGTTAATCGGCCTCGGGCTACTATCCTTCCTATACTCGCGCGCACCGACGTCGTTCAATTGGAACGCCATATAAATATATATATTTAATATAAATAACGACGATACACACTATACGAGTGGTCCGCCATCGTACGCATCGGCCGGAATACGCGTGTGACGTTCGTCGCCTAACTGTCACGCCGCCATCATGGCTGGGCTGGGCGACACGTCGGGCGACATACAGCCGGTGTCAGATCACGCCAAGGACATACTGCAGATGACCCGCGACTCGGAGATGATGCAGAGCTACGTTCGGGTGGGCAAGTCGGACGAGTCGGACGACTGCGGCGGTGGAGGTAGCGAGGCGAATGGCGTATGCACCGGCGGAGTCGGAGTTGGCTTCGGCCGAGGCGAATCGGATTCGGACGATCTGGCCGGGACGACAGGCTACGCGGTCGGGGTCATCGGTGCGGGCGCGGGCGACGGCCACGGGGGGCCGGGCACCGGACGAGTCGGCCGGAAGGGCTGCAGGGCGGCAGCGGGCCGGCGTCACGGGAGACGTAAGGGAGGTGGCGGCGGTGGCGGCGGTGGTTCTTTCGGTGGTGGCGGTGGTGGCGCGACCACGACGTTTGACGAGCTAACGGAAGAGTTCAAGACGCGCAAATCGGTCACCGGCACTGGAGGTGGCGTCGGTGGTGGTGGCTTTGGTGGCGGCTGGGCCAAGCGGCACAAGCGCGACTCCCGGTCCAGGCTGCTCGAAGAGGTGTACACGGACAAGGACCGGGCGGCCGCCGTAAACCTGGGCACGCGCGACATCAAAGCGTCGTTGCGTATGAAACGACGGCAGGATCGCAACCGAACGCTGCACATACCGTCCACGGCCGAGTCGCCCACCCTGTTGGCGCTGGCCCGGCACTGTATCAACGATGTGAACGTGTCGCTCGAGTTCATCGATAAGGTTAGGGCAGGGATGCGGGTCGGGTCGGGTCGGGTTTGAGAGACCTTTAGTCAGAGAGCCTGGATAATATGGTTATCTGCTAGCTTTGGCGCATTGCCGGTAAATTTATACTAAACTTTACACTAGTTTTTACTCGTAATTCATAATAATAAAATATAGCCCGTTAACCCGGGGTCTTGATATTTTCATCAAATTTTAATACTAGTATTTTCTAGACAATTTTTAGTTTGTTTTATTACTTATACAATTAGCAGAATAATTATATAAATAAATAAATTATAAAATATCCTTAGAAATAGAGACCAAAATACTATCCCTGTTATAAATTGTTTTTCATATTCAACGTTTTATTATTAAATCTTTATTTAGCACATCTATTACAGTGATCTACTCGCTACTCGATGACGAAGTATACTCGAAAAATACTTAATAGTAGTTATGAGCAACTTCCCCAGCTTTCTTGAATATGTTTTTTAATGTAAATAAAAATCTGACCAAAATATAGAAGTTAAAATGCACACCATTTAATGTAATATAATACTAATATTATTAATATTATTACATTCTTGAATCTATACGTAACGAATAGGTTACCAATTTAAAATATAAATTATACATAAAAAAAAAAGATGCGATAAGTAATTGTGAAAAATTAACCAAATTAAACCAAATTAAAAAAAGAAAAAACTGAAAACTCTATGTTTTACTGTTGTAAATATAGTAGAACAGTGTGAATAGTCTATTAATATATTCAGAATAAATATAGTAGTATCTAACTATAAATAATTAAAAATAGCTTAAAAATATTTAATAATCTAAATATTTTAAAATTTCATTATTGATGTTTCAAAATATTAAATATATGTTATAGGAAAGATGGTTTTTCTTAAGTATTTAAAATTTAAATTCACAAAAATATGTAACTTATTTAAAAATGTAGGTAATACAAGATTTTCTTTGAGTAATTACACTGTAACCAAATAATCTAATCAATTTATAAATGCAATTTTTTTATAAACATTTTAAGTTAACATTTGGACGAAATTAAATATTTATGCAAATAATAACAATTTAGTTATTTTGTTGTAATTTAAAAATATTTTTCGCGGGTACTTGAAACGTTGAATATTTAATAATTATATATTTTATACTTATACTAAAAATTCGTCTGTCAAAAAATGTGTGGGAAAAAACACACTGGGATGTTTTGACCTCTATTTCTATTAAAAGTACTTTATAATATATTTATTTTTATTACTATTAGTAATTAGTAATACGATATGTTTTCTTAATTTAATAAAATAAAAAAAATGTCAAAAATTGTAAATTATAAATTTCGCAAAATATTCAAAATATTTTAAATATTAAATATCAATTATAATATTACTATTATATGGTGCATTTTCTTGGTGCGAGATCATTAAACATTTGTTTAGGCCGCCGAATTTCTAGATACAATACATTTAGGCTAATTTTATGCTTTTGCCTTCTGTTAATTTCACTAATTTATTCACACCATTCTACAGTAAATCTATATTAAATAATTAAATCAAACGTTAATAACAATAATAGATATATAATATAAATAGAATTTACCATTATAATAATTATAAATATTAATAATGCAATAATTTTACTATTATAATAATAAAATTAACTAAGTATATATAAATATATTATAAATATATAATATATACATTATACCTACTTAATATTTTTAATTTTATTATTTCATAACTAGAAACTTCAAGTATGAATATTTGGTGAATGTTTTTCATTTCTAAAATATAACAAAAATAAAAACAAAATAAATTATTGTCTAAATCTGAATTTGCGTGAGAATTCCCATTTTTAGTATTGAGAAATTTTTATTTTGATCCTCCGAACTCCAAAGTACTAACTAGGTTCGATTTTCTATTTAAAAAAAAAAACCAAACTCGAAGTTGAAGATTGAAATATTTTTACTGCTCCTAAAATTATGTTAAAGTTGGAAAAAAACACGTATACCTAAAATCAATACTTTACAATTTACAAGTCACGTGTATTCATTACACTTAACTACTATTTTACTATATTTTATTTCAACTTCTAAAATAAGACTATTTAGATAATATAAAATAATAAAAATATTTAATCGAAGAATATAAATAACAATAATATATATTATTTAATTGTATTATCTACCTATTAGTTATTAAATTTATTTGTTTTTTTAGCAGTTCGAATTCTTAAAAATATTTTATCTAGTTTAAATACATGTTTTTATATTTTATTAACTGACACAATACTTACTGCAGTACATAAAATATATAAATAAATAAATTGAAACTAATAATATAAAATTTATATATATTATAATTACTTTATTTAGGTATTTTATTATAGTTTGTAGATTTACAGCAATATATTTTTGAATACCTAATGATAACTGATAAGTGTTAACTTTAAACAAAATAATTGTGTTAAACTTAAACAATAACCACTGTCGATTCTTCGACATCTATACTAAATACTAATATGTATGTCATGTAGGTACTCATATGCAACAAGTTTTATATGCTGAAAATCTGAAATATTACACGACTATTCATAGCAATAAGAACTTCGTGTTTGATACGCGAATATAATATATAAACACGCCACACGCGTGTAGGTACTATTCATTTGGCTTAGTCGGCTTCACAAAATTCAATATCGGATATATCTCAAGTTTTAATAAACACCATTACAAGTTCGTGTTAAGGATTTAAGAATGTTTTGAGTTATTCGTGTTAAACACTTAATGACGGCAATTTTCACACGTATAACATCATCAATGTTTGCACTGATCGTTTTAAATTAAGTGTAAACAGACAATTTAATTATAATTTTTTTTATTCATCTTCTTACTTTTATATTTTGAACGGAGTGATGAATGTATTAATTCTGCAATGATGCGTGTTTTTTGTTTTATTTTTGTGTCTGTCATCATGTTTTGGAATTGTAATAATGCTTCGATTTTCGACTTCAGCCCCTCTTTGAAAAGTAAAATTCATCTAGTTGGTACTTTAGGGGGTCAAAAGTAAAAAATTTCCAGTAGTTTTCAAAAGCGTCGGGAAAGACCCTGAAAAAATAACGGAAAACGGGAATTTTTACGCATAATCACTTTTCGACAAAATCGATATTTTGATTTTACTGTAATTCAAAAACGAATTATTGTAAATACTTAAAATTTTCACCAAACGTTTATATTATGGTTATCTATTTACGATTAAATTTTCAAAATATTTTGACCTTTTTTAAGCTACTTATAGATAATTAAAATTTTCGATTTTTAAGTTTTTTTTCTTAAAATGCCGATAAAAAAAATTTGGCTATCCAAAAAATCTTTAAAATTTAATACAAGGTTTATTTTAAGTTGTACTTATCGTAGTAAAAAAATCGTTGATCACAATTTTTGTTTATAAGCATTTAAAGTTCAAAAATTTATGAAATATATCAAAATCGCGAAAATTTGCAAGGAACTTTGAAATTGAAAATTCCGTAAGTTTTCCTTCAAGTAACTGTAAAAAAAAATTCCAGTGTCAATATAGAAAAAATGTTATGAGCGTATGAAATAAAATTCTTTTTCGAAATCATGTAAAATAATGATATATTACAATTTAAATATAGGAAATAATATAATATATCCTACTAATTATCATTAACTGACAAATCATCTCCGTTCAGAATCGTTTTTCGTATACAATGATTCAAATTGCATTCAAATTTAAAACATACATTATAGAGACGAGTGACCTACTCTCCATCTCTACTATACAGTAAAGCGATACCCACTTGCTAACTTTTTTAAACTTGTTTCTTAGTTAAAGTTTATTGAATTTCAAATTTTCATTTTATTTTGGTAAGCTGCTTGGTTTGCACACGCACAAACTATGCACTTTTTTTAACAATAGTCAAGGTTGTAAATATACGTGTAACTTATTAGTTACAATGAGTACGGTGAAATAAATAAAAGTCTTAACGGCCTATACATTTCTTAGAATTTTCTCTTTATGCATATCGAGGTCAACAATCGATGGCCTACGTCAAATTAAATAATATTAAATGAAATCTTTTGAAATATTTACTTGATGCATTAATTTTCAGTATTTAATTTTACTTACAATTTTAATGGTTATAAATAATAATTATAATTGTATCGCAGTTATTAATATTATTGTCATAGATATTAATAAAATGCATATCTGTTTAAATTTAATAATTATAAATAAAACATATTAGTTATATAAGTATAGCATACATATTTTTTTTAAAGATAGATAATAATATAGAACAATAAATAACAATGTGCATTTTATGATTCATCATGATCAATGGTTGTTTATTGAAAACTTATATAGTGCAATGTGGTGAATATATGTAGAGTTTCTTGTACATATACCTTTTTAATGTTGTATGTACCTACAACTGTAGCACGCGATAATTTTCGATTTATTATTTTTGTTTGAAGGCATTGGAATTGAGCCCCAATGACAAAACGGCTTTGGTTTCTAGAAGCAAATGTTATTTGCTTCTCGGTCAACCACGTTTGGCATTAAAAGATGCCGAAGTGGCGTTGAACGAAGACAGCACATATCTGAAAGGTATCGTAAGAAAATTACAACTTATACTGTAGGTACAAGGTGGAAAAATTATATAGGATGTATCTAAATAATATTTTACAATATCTAATCTAAAATGTTTAAATATATCTTATGTGAATACAATTGTGCAGTGAAGAGGTTTTTTAAAATTTAAAAAAAGTGGTTATACTTATGTTAGCTGCGTGTGTTTTCAAATTATTCAGTACACCACTGCAGTACTAAATGTCCATATTCTTGGTTTAACGTTTAAGCCATTAAGATTAAATTAATATAATACAAAAGACATATTTTATCCATAGTGACTGAATGATGTTTTAGGAAAAAATGCAGCAGTAATTACCAATAATTGTACTTTGTATCTTGTATAGATAAATTTTAATTTAACTTTAAAGGTAAATAAAGGAGAAACTTCAAAATATTATCAATTAGGTACAGATCAATCAACTATAGGTACTCTATACTCTATAGTAATGATAATAGTTACTTAACTAATATATCGTATGCCACATCAAAAAAGATAGTTTGGAATGTTTAACTGCCTATAAAGGAATGTCCATATTCTGCCAAAATAAATTAATATACAATATATTTTGTATATTTTTTAGTATAATCTAAATCTAATTAATAACCATCTTTAAATTTATTACGAATAATATAAATAGTATACCAACCAATATAAGTAACCACAATATAATTATTTCAAACATTACTATACAGGGTGATTCATTTATCATAAAACACTCATTATTTCAAAAAGTATTCACGTTTTTGAAAACATTTTTTTACATAGTTTCAAATTGTTAAAAAAACAACTTTTATTAAAAAATTATAGCTTTAAATATTTTTTATCCTTATATTTTATTAAGATTTTTACTTTTTTGAATGAGAACATAGCGTTTTAATTTCATATTCCAAAGCAGAATAATTTTTTGAATATTTTGATACATAAAAATCGAATTTTAGGCGAGTAGTTTATGAGTTATACGTATTCAAAGTTTAGATGTGCGGAGTGGAGTGGTACAGGATTACCTCGCAAAATTTTTGTCTACTACAAAACTTAGGTTTTGCAAAACTTAAGTTTTTTTTTTAAATATTTAAGAAAAATATCAATGGGAAAAAGTTGTGTTAATCCATGCACATTTAAATAGTAGCCAATTACAGTGAAAAATGTTCGTAAAATATAAAATATAAAATAATTACCGTGTTGGTACTTTTATCTTTCGTGACCACTTATATAGTTATATGTGTGACATTGCACAAAAACCAAAAAAAAAAAACAATAGATTTAATGTCGAACCTGACATGAAAATTCAACTTTCTTCATTAAAGCCTAATATGAAATATATAATATGCTAACATATATATATTAACATATTATGTTATAATAAAAAGCAATTTCCATCATCTCACTAAAATTTAAGTTTAAAAATTCTGATTATTTGTCATTTTAAGATATTTTAGTTAATTCTGAAAATAATTTTTTAATGAAATAAATATTATTATTGTATAGGTATTAAATAATTGTCAAATCTGTTGCAAATATCTTTAAACCTATATAAAATGTTGCATTAAAACTATAGCAACAAATTAAGAGTTCTATGATAAAAGTAGACATAAAAAAGGTTCTTGAGATAAAAAATATTAAGAAAAGTTGCTCTGTATAATAAATTAAGACTCTCCTACTACTACGAGAATTACTATTATTGACTACATTATCATCAACACTATCATACACGACATAGGAATATATTATTAAATATTAATTTTTTTTTGTGTGTTATGTAGCTATTTATCAAAAAGCGGAAGCACTGTACCATCTTGGCGATTTTGAACATAGTCTCGTGTTTTACCACAGGGGACTGCACGTTCGACCGGAACTCGAACAATTCAGGCTGGGCGTTCAAAAAGCCAGAGAAGCCATCGAGAACGCTATAGGTATGTCCAAAACTCCAAAGGTCATCCACATCGCCTGAATTTTACGGCTAGAGTGTAGCCTGCAAAGGCCACTAGGGCTAGTACAATCAGTTCTCGATTATGGAGGGGCGAAACACTACACAAAACTTCATTATTTACTACGTTTCTGAAGGATTTAAAGCCGTCCATTCATTAATCATTAACATAATATAACATTTACATATACATTTTTTATTTTACAAAATTTTTACATAAATCTAAATAATGCGTTTAACGTGATTTACCAAAAAAAATTAGGTGCAAAATAATGGAATAATGTTTTTGTTTACAAACCCACGAAGGCACGAAATAACGTTTGATAATACTGGATTTATTAGGTAAATAGGTACCCAATATGTAACATAGATGTAAAATTACGAAAATGGCACTATATAAATATTAATATTAATGAAAAATATTGAATATACAAGTACCTACTACACATGATTTAATTTGCTATGACTCGATCAATTTTGCAATATAGCATAACTGTTTAGGTTTAACAATAAAATACTGATAGCACAAAAAATAATACCAAGCAAGTCTTATACGTATTTTTCAACTAAATTATTCAAAGACTTTAACTCTATGTCTCTGTACAACAACTATTTCATAGAAATGTTCTTTATTTTACACATACAAATTAAATCAATTAGAATTAAACCAACGTCTTACAATATACGACAGAAAAATAATACAGATTATTACTACTAAAGCATAAAAATCAAGTCTATGTTTTTCGTAAATCGGATTGAAGTTATTAAATAAAACCCAAACACATATCATTAATTGTAAATATTATATTAAATACAAAAAGTCTATTCATCAACTTAGTGTATGTGATGTAAATCTATTTAATCATTCTAGTAAATTATGGTGAAATTATTAAATAATTATATAACTACTAATAATATGCTAGGTATGCTTTCCATATCCCAGTTTTTTCATATATTCGTTATAGGTATAGACAATACCTTTTTTTTCAATATTATAATAATAATTTTTTTTATTAGTACTTCAATTTCACCAATACAAGGTTATACTCAATAGTTATTATATTATATTTTTTATAAATTTTAATCATATTTAAATGTACCATTAAATCATTAGGTATCCAATAAAATTATTATTATTATTAAAAGATTTCAAAATAAAGAGTGTTGGTCGATAAAAGAATCACTCTGTATATTTCATAAGCGCTAAATATAAAAGATATTACTGCGCAGGAAAAATGAAGGACACCGCCATCGTGATACAGCAAATTGGTTGGGGAGACAAGCGTCAAGCGACCGTGGCTAAAACAGTCAATGGAGGCGATGTTGGCGTCGGCGGTAGCAGAGGATCGACACCGGCTGTGACGGGGTCGACAACGAGGCGCAAGGAAGCAACAGCGTCGGCTGCCACTACCAAAAGCCAATCGAAAATGCTGCTTAGGGAATTGTGCGTAGACAAGGAATATCTGGAACACTTGACAATAGATCCAAGTAATATAATTTTTTTTAGATGACACAGTAGACATTTTTTCTAATATTTTAAAACGTCGCATATTAAGCAGCAGAAAATTTGTTATAAATAATTATATTGTATAAATATTAAATAAAAAATTAAAATAATTGATTTCTACGAGTAAAAGTGTTAGACTGGAAACTGGCGGACGCTTAAATAATGATTACATATTTATAACACGTATAAAAATTTGTGTAATTTTTTAGGATCGCCTTTTAATTGATAAATTTTTTTAAATGTTTGAGGTTCTTGTATACAACAGTTAACATTTCAAAATAATATGAACTCAAACAATAATAATAAATACAAATGGTTTATGCTCTCTTAGTATTAAAGTTTTAATAATTTTCTCCGCCAAATTTAGCTTCATTATAAGTCGTATTTTTTTTCGTACAGATATTGTGAGTGCCATTCAAGAAAACGATAACTATATACTCTCCGAGGCGAAAGATGGCATTAGTTTTTTGAACGGCCGAGAAGAATTCTGGAAACAACAAAAGCTTATTAATTAGTTTTTCTAAAATAGGTCCTAGATCGAAATGAATTAGGTATAGTTGTACTTAAAGTTTAGGTTAAATACCAATATTAATTAAATAATTTTAATTTTTTTTTATTTATCTATTAGTAAATGTAATAATGCATAATGCCTACAACTTATAAGGCTATAACAAATAAATAAATTAGATTTATTAAGTAGTTTCTTTTTACTTTTATGCTGATTTTAATCGAAGCGAGGATTTTAATTTAGAACGAGTAGTTTATCAGTTATACTTATTTAAAGTTTAGACAAATGGAGTAGTGGAGAAATATTTTGCGGGGTAACACCGTACCACTCCACTCCGCACATCAAACTTTAAATAAGTATAACTGATAAACTACTCGCCCTAAAGTCGATTTTATGTATCAAACTACTCAGAAAATTATTCAGCTTTGGAATTAGAAATTAAAACTCTATGTTGTCATTCAAAAAAGTAAAAAACTTAAAAAAAAATATAAGGATAAAAAATATTTAAAAATATATTTTTTAATAAAAACGTTGATTTTTTAACAACTCTAAACTATGTAAAAAAATGTTTTCAAAAACATAATACTTTTTGAAATAATGAGTGGTTCATGATGAAAGAATATATTATCAAAAACGCACTATGCAGATTTATTAATTATTATTATTATTTTTATTCAAGTATCAATCTTTGCCAGTTATATTAATTTACCTATAAACCTTTTTATATATTTCAATTTCCGAAGTCATATTTAAATTCGTTATGCAATTTACTTGGATGTGTTTTTCTTTTATTTTTAAATAATTTTTTTCAATACAATATTAATAACCAAAGCTTGTAAGTACTAGAAAATGCATATTTTCGTTTAGTAAGTCTCTGAACCTTCAAAATATGACAAAAATTTGTTTTACATTTCCCCGACGTAGTAGGTATACGAAATTGTATTTTGCAAATGTTCACCTATTTACGGGTTGTAGTGTTATTTTGCTTATTAGTTATTTATAATCATAAGTGCTACTTTTAAGTATATGTATATTAACATATATGAAAAGAATCAAACACGTTTTGATCAATTTTTTTTTATATTTTATCATCGAGAATGTCTAAAATGTTTAATACTATACTATTGAAATAATTGAAAAATTATCGGAAACATTCGTTTATTGAAGTTAATTATTTTTTATTTGCTACTGGAGAAAAAATGTCTTAAAATCTTAACAGTTTTCCTGAAGAATCGTAGGTTACCTAATCATAGTAACTTGGTATATTTTATGCGCCATTCACGATCGTTGATGTTAAGTAAATTGTACATAAAAATAACTTAAATAGATCTAAGATCTACATTTTTAAGATAACATTAAAAGAACCACGAGCAGGGGCATACCCAAGGGGAGTAACCTAACTTAACCACCAATTAACACGTCAAAAACATTTAAAGCTCATTTTACTTCACAGTTAATAACAATTATTGTTATATATAAATATATACGTAATTATATAGTTGATTCGAATGATTTGAAATAAAGAAGACCAATTTATGGTAATTTTATATTAATACTTTAGTAGTCGAAACATTTTATTTATTTGATAATTAGTAGAAAATCAAACTATAATAAAGCCAATTATACCTTGCCGCAATATTTCTTATAATATTTATAAATTTATAATGTTTAGTATTTCAAAATATATAAACATGTAATAAAAATTTTAAATAATTAGTTATTTTTGTTTAACCTATTCCTTGCAATAAGTATTAATAAAACAGAAAATTTCATCTTCGACTAAGTTAAAAAAAGTTGTCAATAGATATGGCTAGCTCTAAGCATTCATATATAAAGGATAAAATGTTTTATAAATATATAATTATACCTCCTACTAACTACAATAAGTAAGTATTTAATATGAACTCATTTATGACATAAATATTTTTAATAATTAGGAATCTAATATGTCATTAAACAGTAATATATTTAAAAGTAAATACAATTGATATATATTTGTAAACTATACATAGTTTGGTCTATACAGCAAAATGGTAGGTATCAAACTATAAGTAATACCATTTCACTAATTTTATAAAACTACTTAATTAGTTATGAAAATTATTTACTTTTCAAATTAAAATATTATTTAATTATATATATTTAAAGATAATAAACTAGATTTTATCATATTTTGTATAACACGACACTTAAATTAAAAATGCATAGTATATTTACAGTCATTATTTGATTACACACAAAATCTTTCTATCCTCTATCAAAACTAGCACAAATATCAATAATATAATATTATATAATACATTTTTAATCTTTTTAATATTATTAAAGAATATAAATAACAATTATTATCATCTTAAATTATAATAAGAAAAATATTTTACAAATATTTTTGTACAAAAATCTAAAAAATATCTTATAAGAAACATCATACTTTTTATACAATAAAAGACTATTTTAATATCACAACATGTATAATTATATAAAATCATATAATCTACCATGGTTAATAGAAAAATAAATAATATAAAATAAAAAAGCCACATAAATCAAATTATTATTTTAGACAGTTATAATTAAATCAAATTAAAAAAAAAACATACATTTGTTTATAAACTATATTGTTCAAAATAATAAACTTTTTCGTTGTTTTTATTGTTTATAGTTGTAGTACAATTAATTAATTATTGGTTTCGTGATAAAACAATGAATGATAGCGATAATAGAATATGTAATTTACATTGAACCACCTATTTAATAAATAGTTATACTTATACTTTCATATATATATGGCTTATACTAAACCCGTCTTTTACAATTATTTGGAATACTACAAGACATTAATTGCAATACTATATTATGGAGGTCTTGATCTTTTATTAAACGCATTGCTCTAGGTAAAGAATGTTTATAACTTATTTTACAGTAATCTGGTAGTATCCATTTATTACACACTTTACAACGACCCATTAAATTAAAGTATATCCATAGTGTACGAGGTATATCTTGTCTCTTGAACGGTATACAATTATCCATCAAATTGTATAAAGCCAAATGACTAAGTGATGTTACAGTATTTTCAACATTGTCTTTCTTTACAGTACTTGATACAGCCAAATATCGAAATAGGTGATCATTGTATTGGTTAACTCTACCACGAATTAAGTTACTTGATATGTTCATTTCGTCAAAAATTTTAGCAGAAAAACAACGAGGTAAGTATCTTAAAAAATTGTCGGCAACAAACAAGGCTTTGAGTTTCTTAAGTTCACCAATGAATTGAGGCAAATATGACTAGAAAAAAAACAACAATTTTATTTTAATTATTCATTAGATTAAAACAACGAAGTATTTAAATTTATTTTGTATATAAAATAATGCATGGTTTTTGTATAATAATAATAATAAATAACAAAAAGATTAATTCATTTTTGTCTTTTTAGAATTATAAATCAAGAGCCTGAAATTATATGCATTTGCAAGTGCTTTGAAATGTTCATATAACACTAATTTTAAATACTAAGTTTGATTTTGCATATTTGGAAGATTAATGTATTTAACATCAGATAAATCTATGAATTTACTAATTAACTTTTTAAATTGGAGCTCTATTTGTTTTGTTTTACTAGCTCAAACATAACATAAGTGTCAAATGTGCATTTAGTAGAATTAATCTTGCGTTGTTGTTTTAATGTGAAATCAAATTAACCTACCATCAAAATTAAAGTTGAATATATTATTTGTTTTTATTAAGGGTTTTTTTTAATGTTTTAATTTTTTATAGATATACATACATATATCTCATCATTTTTAAATTGCATTATTTTACATACTTATAACTTGTATAAAAATTGAAATGTCAAAACACGTCAAAATACAAACACAGATAATGTTTGATATTTCACAATTCACTATAGTATTATTGCTAACAATAATAAATTTGTTTTATAGAAAGAAAATTAGTAGTAAACTAACACAACAACATAATCAATACGAAAAAATAAAATAAATACATTTTATTTAAATTTAAAAAAAAATATGAACAGTACATATTATCGTTATTATTATTAATAAAATAATAATGTTATCATTAGTTGAGTTAATATAATATTGCAATTAATGATTTAAATAAAAAATTGTTTTGATTTTAAATAGGTATTTGAGTATTTATTATTGTAAATTAGTCACATTTAAAAGTTCAAAACTGATTTTCCTGATATAATTAATAAACATTTTTTCATTGTCTCACCGCACTTACATTAAATATAAATATAATTTTTATAACTTCATATTCATATCATCATTTTTTCTTTACATCATATAGTATTAATTTTTAAATACATATAATTCCAAGTTCTAGATTAATAATAAAGAGAATAAAGAATAATGCATTTTTAGATTTTTACATTAATTCTCAAAATTAATATTTTTTTTTAAATAATCTTTTCATGTACAATACACAAAAAATTAAGATCACCAAGTATACTACAGTAATAATACTTATTGGATATCGAATGGATGGATGCAACAGTAAAATATGCATTTGAAAATAATATAAAAAATCCTATAACTACCTACTGTTAATCAGTGCATTGGAGAATGAAATAACAGAAGAAAATTATAGTTTATAAAAGTGCATTATAAAAAAGACAATTATTATAGATAAGTAGTAATAAAGTTACTAAATTACCAGTTTATTTTTGGTTGCAGATAAAGTTTGTAGATTTTTTAGGAACATTATTTCAAAAGGCAATCTTTTTATGCCAATCGAATCCATTTTTAAAGTTATTAATGTATCACAAATTACTGTCATGGACGTCCAATTCCAGAAGGTATCTTGATTGATAGGAAGTTTACTTCCTGATATGTCGAGATATTTAAGTTTTAAACGACCAATTTCTATAGGGATCGTTGGCAAATCACATTTTTTCAACGTAAGTGTGGTCAAATGTCGCATGTTTAACACACGGTTATCAAAACGATTAACAGCTACAAACTCGAGAGCCATTAGATCAAAATGATTCACAACGGCTTTTGTAGAAGACATCGACTTGGGCATCTGACGTGTAGCGATGTTCACTTTTTTCCCTTCAACAATTGCCTTAATGTGAGTGTACAACATGTTAACCTCTGTCTTGTTTTTGGAGTCTATCGACAATAAATGTTTGGGCTCTTTGAACTCCAATCCCATCTTCCCTTCAGCAACGAATTTATGGTATATTTTATTCAACATTGCCAAGTTAAAGCATTTATCATGCGGAAACATTATGTTCTTCACGCACAGATAATAGTTATTGTTTATTTTCTTAGTCATCACATACGATATGAGCGGCCGCACGTTCCACTGTGGAACGTTTAAATCTTGCATAGTAATCGAACACCGGATTAACATCGTTATTATAGAAATACAATACGCACGTTCGCGATTAATCAAAAACGAAGTCTTTGACGTCTACATAAAATCCAAGATGGTCTTAAAGCATCTTTTTTCCGATTTCAGTTATCGATATAACAGCATTTCGTGGGAAATAATAGTTATCATGAACCAAGATTAGACTACTATCTCAGTGATAAGTAATCAACAAAGCGGTGGCAGTACTAAACTGAATCAGTTAATCGTGGTTGTTATATTGGTGTTTTATTTTTACGCCCTCCATTCTTATTTCTTATACCGATACGATTATGGAGGTAAAATAAAGTGCCGCTTGATATTATAATTTGAAGGTGGGCTAGCGTCTTACGGTGGAAGGTACAACGCATTAACCACAAATGTACAATTCTCAAGAATATATTAGGTATAAAATATTTTTGACATAAGTAACCAAATAAATTATTTCTACTTCAAGTTACGCTTATACTTATTTAAAATGTTTATATTTATAAACAGCTATTAATATTATTTATTATTGTCAATAGACAAAAGAGTCGTAGGCGAGTAACTTTTCGTTCGGAGTTCTTGCTACACGTAAGACTTACAAATCACAGTAGGTATTGAATAATGTGTTACATTTTTTGTGTAACTATGATGTGACATCAGTAAATTACGTTAATTTTTTTGAATGAATTACTAAATTATTTAATTTCTACAATATAGCTACCTTCTGTCTAATTTTCTGGGCTTAATATTATTTCTGGATTTCATTATTTCAAACTTATTATTGGCAATATATATTTAAAAAAAATAACTTATTAAGTTAATAAGTTAATTGAAAATTTTTAAATAACTATTAACTTAATTGTTAGAAAAAAATTAGATTGACTATAAATTTAAAATTTTTCAAAATGTTTTCTATCAACTTAACTTAGTATTATTAACTTGCCTAGGCTTGTTAAAATTGATATTGACATTTTCAAAATATCCTGATGTATTAAAAAATGAATAGTCTAGTATTTCAAAAGACAAAAAGCATTTAATAAATACATATTTTAAATAATTAATTCATTCATCAAATGTATTACTCATAACTGTTTATAAAACAAAAACCAATATCTTTGTTTAAATTAAAAGAGTTTTTAACAGATTTGACTAAACTCTAAGCTCTCATATAATCTTGTGTATAAAAAAAAACAATTTATAAATTTATAATTATACCAACTTTTTTTATTTTCATCTGTGCAAGAGATTACATTTATTTTATTGCATTATGATACCAAACCAATACACTCCAAGAAGTAAGTTTTTAATATGACCTCATTTATGAAATAAATATTTTTAATAATTAGGAATCTCATATGTCATTAAACAGTAATATATTTAAAAGTAAATACAATTGATATATATTTGTAAACTATAAATAGTTTGGTCTATACAGCAAAATGGTAGGTATCAAACTATAAGTAATACCATTTCACTAATTTTATAAAACTACTTAATTAGTTATGAAAATTATTTACTTTTCAAATTAAAATATTATTTAATTATATATATTTAAAGATAATAAACTAGATTTTATCATATTTTGTATAACACGACACTTAAATTAAAAATGCATTGTATATTTACAGTCATTATTTGATTACACACAAAATCTTTCTATCCTCTATCAAAACTAGCACAAATATCAATAATATAATATTATATAATACATTTTTAATCTTTTTAATATTATTAAAGAATATAAATAACAATTATTATCATCTTAAATTATAATAAGAAAAATATTTTACAAATATTTTTGTACAAAAATCTAAAAAATATCTTATAAGAAACATCATACTTTTTATACAATAAAAGACTATTTTAATATCACAACATGTATAATTATATAAAATCATATAATCTACCATGGTTAATAGAAAAATAAATAATATAAAATAAAAAAGCCACATAAATCAAATTATTATTTTAGACAGTTATAATTAAATCAAATTAAAAAAAAAACATACATTTGTTTATAAACTATATTGTTCAAAATAATAAACTTTTTCGTTGTTTTTATTGTTTATAGTTGTAGTACAATTAATTAATTATTGGTTTCGTGATAAAACAATGAATGATAGCGATAATAGAATATGTAATTTACATTGAACCACCTATTTAATAAATAGTTATACTTATACTTTCATATATATATGGCTTATACTAAACCCGTCTTTTACAATTATTTGGAATACTACAAGACATTAATTGCAATACTATATTATGGAGGTCTTGATCTTTTATTAAACGCATTGCTCTAGGTAAAGAATGTTTATAACTTATTTTACAGTAATCTGGTAGTATCCATTTATTACACACTTTACAACGACCCATTAAATTAAAGTATATCCATAGTGTACGAGGTATATCTTGTCTCTTGAACGGTATACAATTATCCATCAAATTGTATAAAGCCAAATGACTAAGTGATGTTACAGTATTTTCAACATTGTCTTTCTTTACAGTACTTGATACAGCCAAATATCGAAATAGGTGATCATTGTATTGGTTAACTCTACCACGAATTAAGTTACTTGATATGTTCATTTCGTCAAAAATTTTAGCAGAAAAACAACGAGGTAAGTATCTTAAAAAATTGTCGGCAACAAACAAGGCTTTGAGTTTCTTAAGTTCACCAATGAATTGAGGCAAATATGACTAGAAAAAAAACAACAATTTTATTTTAATTATTCATTAGATTAAAACAACGAAGTATTTAAATTTATTTTGTATATAAAATAATGCATGGTTTTTGTATAATAATAATAATAAATAACAAAAAGATTAATTCATTTTTGTCTTTTTAGAATTATAAATCAAGAGCCTGAAATTATATGCATTTGCAAGTGCTTTGAAATGTTCATATAACACTAATTTTAAATACTAAGTTTGATTTTGCATATTTGGAAGATTAATGTATTTAACATCAGATAAATCTATAAATTTACTAATTAACTTTTTAAATTGGAGCTCTATTTGTTTTGTTTTACTAGCTCAAACATAACATAAGTGTCAAATGTGCATTTAGTAGAATTAATCTTGCGTTGTTGTTTTAATGTGAAATCAAATTAACCTACCATCAAAATTAAAGTTGAATATATTATTTGTTTTTATTAAGGGTTTTTTTTAATGTTTTAATTTTTTATAGATATACATACATATATCTCATCATTTTTAAATTGCATTATTTTACATACTTATAACTTGTATAAAAATTGAAATGTCAAAACACGTCAAAATACAAACACAGATAATGTTTGATATTTCACAATTCACTATAGTATTATTGCTAACAATAATAAATTTGTTTTATAGAAAGAAAATTAGTAGTAAACTAACACAACAACATAATCAATACGAAAAAATAAAATAAATACATTTTATTTAAATTTAAAAAAAAATATGAACAGTACATATTATCGTTATTATTATTAATAAAATAATAATGTTATCATTAGTTGAGTTAATATAATATTGCAATTAATGATTTAAATAAAAAATTGTTTTGATTTTAAATAGGTATTTGAGTATTTATTATTGTAAATTAGTCACATTTAAAAGTTCAAAACTGATTTTCCTGATATAATTAATAAACATTTTTTCATTGTCTCACCGCACTTACATTAAATATAAATATAATTTTTATAACTTCATATTCATATCATCATTTTTTCTTTACATCATATAGTATTAATTTTTAAATACATATAATTCCAAGTTCTAGATTAATAATAAAGAGAATAAAGAATAATGCATTTTTAGATTTTTACATTAATTCTCAAAATTAATATTTTTTTTTAAATAATCTTTTCATGTACAATACACAAAAAATTAAGATCACCAAGTATACTACAGTAATAATACTTATTGGATATCGAATGGATGGATGCAACAGTAAAATATGCATTTGAAAATAATATAAAAAATCCTATAACTACCTACTGTTAATCAGTGCATTGGAGAATGAAATAACAGAAGAAAATTATAGTTTATAAAAGTGCATTATAAAAAAGACAATTATTATAGATAAGTAGTAATAAAGTTACTAAATTACCAGTTTATTTTTGGTTGCAGATAAAGTTTGTAGATTTTTTAGGAACATTATTTCAAAAGGCAATCTTTTTATGCCAATCGAATCCATTTTTAAAGTTATTAATGTATCACAAATTACTGTCATGGACGTCCAATTCCAGAAGGTATCTTGATTGATAGGAAGTTTACTTCCTGATATGTCGAGATATTTAAGTTTTAAACGACCAATTTCTATAGGGATCGTTGGCAAATCACATTTTTTCAACGTAAGTGTGGTCAAATGTCGCATGTTTAACACACGGTTATCAAAACGATTAACAGCTACAAACTCGAGAGCCATTAGATCAAAATGATTCACAACGGCTTTTGTAGAAGACATCGACTTGGGCATCTGACGTGTAGCGATGTTCACTTTTTTCCCTTCAACAATTGCCTTAATGTGAGTGTACAACATGTTAACCTCTGTCTTGTTTTTGGAGTCTATCGACAATAAATGTTTGGGCTCTTTGAACTCCAATCCCATCTTCCCTTCAGCAACGAATTTATGGTATATTTTATTCAACATTGCCAAGTTAAAGCATTTATCATGCGGAAACATTATGTTCTTCACGCACAGATAATAGTTATTGTTTATTTTCTTAGTCATCACATACGATATGAGCGGCCGCACGTTCCACTGTGGAACGTTTAAATCTTGCATAGTAATCGAACACCGGATTAACATCGTTATTATAGAAATACAATACGCACGTTCGCGATTAATCAAAAACGAAGTCTTTGACGTCTACATAAAATCCAAGATGGTCTTAAAGCATCTTTTTTCCGATTTCAGTTATCGATATAACAGCATTTCGTGGGAAATAATAGTTATCATGAACCAAGATTAGACTACTATCTCAGTGATAAGTAATCAACAAAGCGGTGGCAGTACTAAACTGAATCAGTTAATCGTGGTTGTTATATTGGTGTTTTATTTTTACGCCCTCCATTCTTATTTCTTATACCGATACGATTATGGAGGTAAAATAAAGTGCCGCTTGATATTATAATTTGAAGGTGGGCTAGCGTCTTACGGTGGAAGGTACAACGCATTAACCACAAATGTACAATTCTCAAGAATATATTAGGTATAAAATATTTTTGACATAAGTAACCAAATAAATTATTTCTACTTCAAGTTACGCTTATACTTATTTAAAATGTTTATATTTATAAACAGCTATTAATATTATTTATTATTGTCAATAGACAAAAGAGTCGTAGGCGAGTAACTTTTCGTTCGGAGTTCTTGCTACACGTAAGACTTACAAATCACAGTAGGTATTGAATAATGTGTTACATTTTTTGTGTAACTATGATGTGACATCAGTAAATTACGTTAATTTTTTTGAATGAATTACTAAATTATTTAATTTCTACAATATAGCTACCTTCTGTCTAATTTTCTGGGCTTAATATTATTTCTGGATTTCATTATTTCAAACTTATTATTGGCAATATATATTTAAAAAAAATAACTTATTAAGTTAATAAGTTAATTGAAAATTTTTAAATAACTATTAACTTAATTGTTAGAAAAAAATTAGATTGACTATAAATTTAAAATTTTTCAAAATGTTTTCTATCAACTTAACTTAGTATTATTAACTTGCCTAGGCTTGTTAAAATTGATATTGACATTTTCAAAATATCCTGATGTATTAAAAAATGAATAGTCTAGTATTTCAAAAGACAAAAAGCATTTAATAAATACATATTTTAAATAATTAATTCATTCATCAAATGTATTACTCATAACTGTTTATAAAACAAAAACCAATATCTTTGTTTAAATTAAAAGAGTTTTTAACAGATTTGACTAAACTCTAAGCTCTCATATAATCTTGTGTATAAAAAAAAACAATTTATAAATTTATAATTATACCAACTTTTTTTATTTTCATCTGTGCAAGAGATTACATTTATTTTATTGCATTATGATACCAAACCAATACACTCCAAGAAGTAAGTTTTTAATATGACCTCATTTATGAAATAAATATTTTTAATAATTAGGAATCTCATATGTCATTAAACAGTAATATATTTAAAAGTAAATACAATTGATATATATTTGTAAACTATAAATAGTTTGGTCTATACAGCAAAATGGTAGGTATCAAACTATAAGTAATACCATTTCACTAATTTTATAAAACTACTTAATTAGTTATGAAAATTATTTACTTTTCAAATTAAAATATTATTTAATTATATATATTTAAAGATAATAAACTAGATTTTATCATATTTTGTATAACACGACACTTAAATTAAAAATGCATTGTATATTTACAGTCATTATTTGATTACACACAAAATCTTTCTATCCTCTATCAAAACTAGCACAAATATCAATAATATAATATTATATAATACATTTTTAATCTTTTTAATATTATTAAAGAATATAAATAACAATTATTATCATCTTAAATTATAATAAGAAAAATATTTTACAAATATTTTTGTACAAAAATCTAAAAAATATCTTATAAGAAACATCATACTTTTTATACAATAAAAGACTATTTTAATATCACAACATGTATAATTATATAAAATCATATAATCTACCATGGTTAATAGAAAAATAAATAATATAAAATAAAAAAGCCACATAAATCAAATTATTATTTTAGACAGTTATAATTAAATCAAATTAAAAAAAAAACATACATTTGTTTATAAACTATATTGTTCAAAATAATAAACTTTTTCGTTGTTTTTATTGTTTATAGTTGTAGTACAATTAATTAATTATTGGTTTCGTGATAAAACAATGAATGATAGCGATAATAGAATATGTAATTTACATTGAACCACCTATTTAATAAATAGTTATACTTATACTTTCATATATATATGGCTTATACTAAACCCGTCTTTTACAATTATTTGGAATACTACAAGACATTAATTGCAATACTATATTATGGAGGTCTTGATCTTTTATTAAACGCATTGCTCTAGGTAAAGAATGTTTATAACTTATTTTACAGTAATCTGGTAGTATCCATTTATTACACACTTTACAACGACCCATTAAATTAAAGTATATCCATAGTGTACGAGGTATATCTTGTCTCTTGAACGGTATACAATTATCCATCAAATTGTATAAAGCCAAATGACTAAGTGATGTTACAGTATTTTCAACATTGTCTTTCTTTACAGTACTTGATACAGCCAAATATCGAAATAGGTGATCATTGTATTGGTTAACTCTACCACGAATTAAGTTACTTGATATGTTCATTTCGTCAAAAATTTTAGCAGAAAAACAACGAGGTAAGTATCTTAAAAAATTGTCGGCAACAAACAAGGCTTTGAGTTTCTTAAGTTCACCAATGAATTGAGGCAAATATGACTAGAAAAAAAACAACAATTTTATTTTAATTATTCATTAGATTAAAACAACGAAGTATTTAAATTTATTTTGTATATAAAATAATGCATGGTTTTTGTATAATAATAATAATAAATAACAAAAAGATTAATTCATTTTTGTCTTTTTAGAATTATAAATCAAGAGCCTGAAATTATATGCATTTGCAAGTGCTTTGAAATGTTCATATAACACTAATTTTAAATACTAAGTTTGATTTTGCATATTTGGAAGATTAATGTATTTAACATCAGATAAATCTATAAATTTACTAATTAACTTTTTAAATTGGAGCTCTATTTGTTTTGTTTTACTAGCTCAAACATAACATAAGTGTCAAATGTGCATTTAGTAGAATTAATCTTGCGTTGTTGTTTTAATGTGAAATCAAATTAACCTACCATCAAAATTAAAGTTGAATATATTATTTGTTTTTATTAAGGGTTTTTTTTAATGTTTTAATTTTTTATAGATATACATACATATATCTCATCATTTTTAAATTGCATTATTTTACATACTTATAACTTGTATAAAAATTGAAATGTCAAAACACGTCAAAATACAAACACAGATAATGTTTGATATTTCACAATTCACTATAGTATTATTGCTAACAATAATAAATTTGTTTTATAGAAAGAAAATTAGTAGTAAACTAACACAACAACATAATCAATACGAAAAAATAAAATAAATACATTTTATTTAAATTTAAAAAAAAATATGAACAGTACATATTATCGTTATTATTATTAATAAAATAATAATGTTATCATTAGTTGAGTTAATATAATATTGCAATTAATGATTTAAATAAAAAATTGTTTTGATTTTAAATAGGTATTTGAGTATTTATTATTGTAAATTAGTCACATTTAAAAGTTCAAAACTGATTTTCCTGATATAATTAATAAACATTTTTTCATTGTCTCACCGCACTTACATTAAATATAAATATAATTTTTATAACTTCATATTCATATCATCATTTTTTCTTTACATCATATAGTATTAATTTTTAAATACATATAATTCCAAGTTCTAGATTAATAATAAAGAGAATAAAGAATAATGCATTTTTAGATTTTTACATTAATTCTCAAAATTAATATTTTTTTTTAAATAATCTTTTCATGTACAATACACAAAAAATTAAGATCACCAAGTATACTACAGTAATAATACTTATTGGATATCGAATGGATGGATGCAACAGTAAAATATGCATTTGAAAATAATATAAAAAATCCTATAACTACCTACTGTTAATCAGTGCATTGGAGAATGAAATAACAGAAGAAAATTATAGTTTATAAAAGTGCATTATAAAAAAGACAATTATTATAGATAAGTAGTAATAAAGTTACTAAATTACCAGTTTATTTTTGGTTGCAGATAAAGTTTGTAGATTTTTTAGGAACATTATTTCAAAAGGCAATCTTTTTATGCCAATCGAATCCATTTTTAAAGTTATTAATGTATCACAAATTACTGTCATGGACGTCCAATTCCAGAAGGTATCTTGATTGATAGGAAGTTTACTTCCTGATATGTCGAGATATTTAAGTTTTAAACGACCAATTTCTATAGGGATCGTTGGCAAATCACATTTTTTCAACGTAAGTGTGGTCAAATGTCGCATGTTTAACACACGGTTATCAAAACGATTAACAGCTACAAACTCGAGAGCCATTAGATCAAAATGATTCACAACGGCTTTTGTAGAAGACATCGACTTGGGCATCTGACGTGTAGCGATGTTCACTTTTTTCCCTTCAACAATTGCCTTAATGTGAGTGTACAACATGTTAACCTCTGTCTTGTTTTTGGAGTCTATCGACAATAAATGTTTGGGCTCTTTGAACTCCAATCCCATCTTCCCTTCAGCAACGAATTTATGGTATATTTTATTCAACATTGCCAAGTTAAAGCATTTATCATGCGGAAACATTATGTTCTTCACGCACAGATAATAGTTATTGTTTATTTTCTTAGTCATCACATACGATATGAGCGGCCGCACGTTCCACTGTGGAACGTTTAAATCTTGCATAGTAATCGAACACCGGATTAACATCGTTATTATAGAAATACAATACGCACGTTCGCGATTAATCAAAAACGAAGTCTTTGACGTCTACATAAAATCCAAGATGGTCTTAAAGCATCTTTTTTCCGATTTCAGTTATCGATATAACAGCATTTCGTGGGAAATAATAGTTATCATGAACCAAGATTAGACTACTATCTCAGTGATAAGTAATCAACAAAGCGGTGGCAGTACTAAACTGAATCAGTTAATCGTGGTTGTTATATTGGTGTTTTATTTTTACGCCCTCCATTCTTATTTCTTATACCGATACGATTATGGAGGTAAAATAAAGTGCCGCTTGATATTATAATTTGAAGGTGGGCTAGCGTCTTACGGTGGAAGGTACAACGCATTAACCACAAATGTACAATTCTCAAGAATATATTAGGTATAAAATATTTTTGACATAAGTAACCAAATAAATTATTTCTACTTCAAGTTACGCTTATACTTATTTAAAATGTTTATATTTATAAACAGCTATTAATATTATTTATTATTGTCAATAGACAAAAGAGTCGTAGGCGAGTAACTTTTCGTTCGGAGTTCTTGCTACACGTAAGACTTACAAATCACAGTAGGTATTGAATAATGTGTTACATTTTTTGTGTAACTATGATGTGACATCAGTAAATTACGTTAATTTTTTTGAATGAATTACTAAATTATTTAATTTCTACAATATAGCTACCTTCTGTCTAATTTTCTGGGCTTAATATTATTTCTGGATTTCATTATTTCAAACTTATTATTGGCAATATATATTTAAAAAAAATAACTTATTAAGTTAATAAGTTAATTGAAAATTTTTAAATAACTATTAACTTAATTGTTAGAAAAAAATTAGATTGACTATAAATTTAAAATTTTTCAAAATGTTTTCTATCAACTTAACTTAGTATTATTAACTTGCCTAGGCTTGTTAAAATTGATATTGACATTTTCAAAATATCCTGATGTATTAAAAAATGAATAGTCTAGTATTTCAAAAGACAAAAAGCATTTAATAAATACATATTTTAAATAATTAATTCATTCATCAAATGTATTACTCATAACTGTTTATAAAACAAAAACCAATATCTTTGTTTAAATTAAAAGAGTTTTTAACAGATTTGACTAAACTCTAAGCTCTCATATAATCTTGTGTATAAAAAAAAACAATTTATAAATTTATAATTATACCAACTTTTTTTATTTTCATCTGTGCAAGAGATTACATTTATTTTATTGCATTATGATACCAAACCAATACACTCCAAGAAGTAAGTTTTTAATATGACCTCATTTATGAAATAAATATTTTTAATAATTAGGAATCTCATATGTCATTAAACAGTAATATATTTAAAAGTAAATACAATTGATATATATTTGTAAACTATAAATAGTTTGGTCTATACAGCAAAATGGTAGGTATCAAACTATAAGTAATACCATTTCACTAATTTTATAAAACTACTTAATTAGTTATGAAAATTATTTACTTTTCAAATTAAAATATTATTTAATTATATATATTTAAAGATAATAAACTAGATTTTATCATATTTTGTATAACACGACACTTAAATTAAAAATGCATTGTATATTTACAGTCATTATTTGATTACACACAAAATCTTTCTATCCTCTATCAAAACTAGCACAAATATCAATAATATAATATTATATAATACATTTTTAATCTTTTTAATATTATTAAAGAATATAAATAACAATTATTATCATCTTAAATTATAATAAGAAAAATATTTTACAAATATTTTTGTACAAAAATCTAAAAAATATCTTATAAGAAACATCATACTTTTTATACAATAAAAGACTATTTTAATATCACAACATGTATAATTATATAAAATCATATAATCTACCATGGTTAATAGAAAAATAAATAATATAAAATAAAAAAGCCACATAAATCAAATTATTATTTTAGACAGTTATAATTAAATCAAATTAAAAAAAAACATACATTTGTTTATAAACTATATTGTTCAAAATAATAAACTTTTTCGTTGTTTTTATTGTTTATAGTTGTAGTACAATTAATTAATTATTGGTTTCGTGATAAAACAATGAATGATAGCGATAATAGAATATGTAATTTACATTGAACCACCTATTTAATAAATAGTTATACTTATACTTTCATATATATATGGCTTATACTAAACCCGTCTTTTACAATTATTTGGAATACTACAAGACATTAATTGCAATACTATATTATGGAGGTCTTGATCTTTTATTAAACGCATTGCTCTAGGTAAAGAATGTTTATAACTTATTTTACAGTAATCTGGTAGTATCCATTTATTACACACTTTACAACGACCCATTAAATTAAAGTATATCCATAGTGTACGAGGTATATCTTGTCTCTTGAACGGTATACAATTATCCATCAAATTGTATAAAGCCAAATGACTAAGTGATGTTACAGTATTTTCAACATTGTCTTTCTTTACAGTACTTGATACAGCCAAATATCGAAATAGGTGATCATTGTATTGGTTAACTCTACCACGAATTAAGTTACTTGATATGTTCATTTCGTCAAAAATTTTAGCAGAAAAACAACGAGGTAAGTATCTTAAAAAATTGTCGGCAACAAACAAGGCTTTGAGTTTCTTAAGTTCACCAATGAATTGAGGCAAATATGACTAGAAAAAAAACAACAATTTTATTTTAATTATTCATTAGATTAAAACAACGAAGTATTTAAATTTATTTTGTATATAAATAATGCATGGTTTTTGTATAATAATAATAATAAATAACAAAAAGATTAATTCATTTTTGTCTTTTAGAATTATAAATCAAGAGCCTGAAATTATATGCATTTGCAAGTGCTTTGAAATGTTCATATAACACTAATTTTAAATACTAAGTTTGATTTTGCATATTGGAAGATTAATGTATTTAACATCAGATAAATCTATAAATTACTAATTAACTTTTTAAATTGGAGCTCTATTTGTTTTGTTTTACTAGCTCAAACATAACATAAGTGTCAAATGTGCATTTAGTAGAATTAATCTTGCGTTGTTGTTTTAATGTGAAATCAAATTAACCTACCATCAAAATTAAAGTTGAATATATTATTTGTTTTTATTAAGGTTTTTTTAAGTTTTAATTTTTATAGATATACATACATTATCTCATCATTTTTAAATTGCATTATTTTACATACTTATAACTTGTATAAAAATTGAAATGTCAAAACACGTCAAAATACAAACACAGATAATGTTTGATATTTCACAATTCACTATAGTATTATTGCTAACATAATAAAATTTGTTTTATAGAAAGAAAATTAGTAGTAAACTAACACAACAACATAATCAATACGAAAAAATAAAATAAATACATTTTATTTAAATTTAAAAAAAATATGAACAGTACATATTATCGTTATTATTATTAATAAAATATAATGTTATCATTAGTTGAGTTAATATAATATTGCAATTAATGATTTAAATAAAAAATTGTTTTGATTTTAAATAGGTATTTGAGTATTTATTATTGTAAATTAGTCACATTTAAAAGTTCAAAACTGATTTTCCTGATATAATAATAAACATTTTTTCATTGTCTCAACGCACTTACATTAAATATAATATAATTTTTATAACTTCATATTCATATCATCATTTTTCTTTACATCATATAGTATTAATTTTTAAATACATATAATTCCAAGTTCTAGATTAATAATAAAGAGAATAAAGAATAATGCATTTTTAGATTTTTTACATTAATTCTCAAAATTAATATTTTTTTTTAAATAATCTTTTCATGTACAATACACAAAAAATTAAGATCACCAAGTATACACAGTAATAATACTTATGGATATCGATGGATGGATTATGCTGCAACAGTAAAATATGCATTTGAAAATAATATAAAAAATCCTATAACTACCTACTGTTAATCAGTGCATTGGAGAAGAAATAACAGAAGAAAAAAAATTATAGTTATAAAATTGCTTAGGTAAAGAATGTTTATAATTATTTTACAGTAAGTTGGTAGTATACATTATTACCACTTTACAACGACCCATAATTAAAGTATATCCATAGTGTAGGAGGTATTCTTGTCTCTTGAATTGTATACAATTATCCATCAAATTATTATAAAGCCAAATTACTAAGTGATGTTACAGTATTTTCAACAGGTGTCTTTTTTACAGTTACTTGATACAGCCAAATATCGAAATTAGGTGATCATTCTATTGGTTTTGTTACCACGAATTAATTACTTGAATGTTCATTTCGTCAAAAAATTTAGCAGTGTAAAACACGGTTATCTTAAAAAATTATCGGTAACAAACAAGGCTTTGAGATCTTAAGTTCACAACGAATTGTAGGAAATATCGACTTGAAGTTAAAACAATTTTATTTTAATTATTCATTAATTAAAACAACATAGTTATTTAAATTTTTTAGTCATATACAATAAAGCATTTAGTAAAATTAATCTTGCGTTCGTTGATTTATGTATATCAAATTAACAATACCATCAAAATTAAAGTTGAAGTACTATTTGTTCTACATTAATAGTTTTTTTTAATGTTTTAATTTTTTATACGATATAGATACGATATAACATCATTTTTAAATTGCATTATTTTACATACTTATAATTTGTATAAAAATTGAAATGTCAAAACACGTCAAAATACAAACACAGATAATGTTTGATATTTCACAATTCACTATAGTATTATTGCTAACAATAATAGATTTGTTTTATAGAAAGAAAATTCTACATGTTAGAGAAAGAAAATTAATAGTAAATTAACACAACAACCTAATCAATACGAAAAAATAAAATAAATACATTTTATTTAAATTAAAAAAAAAATATGAACAGTAAATAATATCGTTATTATTATTAATAAAATAATAATGTTATCATTAGTTGAGTTAATATAATATTGCAATTAATGATTTAAATCAAAAATTGTTTTAAAATAGGTATTTGAGTACTTATTATTGTAAATTAGTCACATTTCTCAAAATTAATATTTTTTTTAAATAATCTTTTCATATACAATACACAAAAAATTAAGATCCCCAAGTATACTACAGTAATAATACTTATTGGATATCGAATGGATAGATGCAACAGTAAAATATGCATTTGAAAATAATATAAAAAATCCTATAACTACTATTACTGTTAATCAGTGCATTGGAGAATGAAATAACAGAAGAAAATTATAGTTTATAAAAGTGCATTATAAAAAAGACAATTATTAGAGATAAGTAGTAATAAAGTTACTAAATTACCAGTTTATTTTTGGTTGCAGATAAAGTTTGTAGATTTTTTAGGAACATTATTTCAAAAGGCAATCTTTTTATGCCAATCGAATCCATTTTTAAAGTTATTAATGTATCACAAATTACTGTCATGGACGTCCAATTCCAGAAGGTATCTTGATTGATAGGAAGTTTACTTCCTGATATGTCGAGATATTTAAGTTTTAAACGACCAATTTCTATAGGGATCGTTGGCAAATCACATTTTTCCAACGTAAGTGTGGTCAAATGTCGCATGTTTAACACACGGTTATCAAAACGATTAACAGCTACAAACTCGAGAGCCATTAGATCAAAATGATTCACAACGGCTTTTGTAGAAGACATCGACTTGGGCATCTGACGTGTAGCGATGTTCACTTTTTTCCCTTCAACAATTGCCTTAATGTGAGTGTACAACATGTTAACCTCTGTCTTGTTTTTGGAGTCTATCGACAATAAATGTTTGGGCTCTTTGAACTCCAATCCCATCTTCCCTTCAGCAACGAATTTATGGTATATTTTATTCAACATTGCCAAGTTAAAGCATTTATCATGCGGAAACATTATGTTCTTCACGCACAGATAATAGTTATTGTTTATTTTCTTAGTCATCACATACGATATGAGCGGCCGCACGTTCCACTGTGGAACGTTTAAATCTTGCATAGTAATCGAACACCGGATTAACATTGTTATTATAGAAATACAATACGCACGTTCGCGATTAATCAAAAACGAAGTCTTTGACGTCTACATAAAATCCAAGATGGTCTTAAAGCATCTTTTTTCCGATTTCAGTTATCGATATAA
Source organism: Rhopalosiphum maidis (assembly GCF_003676215.2). NCBI lineage: Eukaryota > Metazoa > Arthropoda > Insecta > Hemiptera > Aphididae > Rhopalosiphum > Rhopalosiphum maidis. The sequence goes on along the minus strand of NC_040879.1, from coordinate 42,761,955 downwards.
CAGCATTTTGTGGGAAATAATAGTTATCATGAACCAAGATTAGACTACTATCTCAGTGATAAGTAATCAACAAAGCGGTGGCAGTACTAAACTGAATCAGTTAATCGTGGTTGTTACATTGGTGTAAATCAAATTATTATTTTAGACAATTAAATCAAATTAAAAAAACAAACAAACAGTTATTTATAAACTATATTGTTTAAAATAATAAATTTTCATTGTTTTATTTGTATATAGTTGTAGTACAATTAATTAATGATTGGTTTCATGATAAAACAATAAATAATAGCGATGATCAAATATGTAATTTATTTTTGACCTCTTAATTAATAAATTGTTATACCTACAGTTTCATATATATATATATATATATATATATATATATATATAATTATGGCTTATAAGAAACCTGCGTTTTACCATTGTTTGGAATACTACAAGACATTGATTGCAATGGTATACTATGGAGGTCTTGATCTTTTATTAAACGTATTGGCATAGGTAAAGAATATTTATAACTTATTTGACTGTAATTTGGTAGTATCTACCATTGTAATGTGTGTACGAGAACACACATTACAACGACTATTTTTAATGAAAATCAAGACAAATAATTGACTATTTAATATTATTCAATACATTTTTTAAATATTACCTATTAAAGGATTTAGTTATAAATTTTTTCATCTTAAATTATAATAAGAAAAATATTTGTAAAATATTTTTGTATAAAAATTTAAAAAACATATTGTATGGAGAATCATATTTTTTGTACAATCCAAATTTGCTAATTTTATTTTATTGTCACAACGTGTATTTTATTAATATATGATCAAAAAATCTACTTAATACTAAATATACAAAGGTGAGCGGATCAAATTGTTATCACTGTTACAATTAATACAAATAAAAAACAAAAAATTAACATTTATTTATTAATTATTGTTCAAAATAATAAACTTTTTCATTTTATTATTTATTTATAGTTTTAGTACATTGAGTAAATTATTGGTTTCATGAAAAAACAATGTTTGATAGTGATAATTGAATATGTAATTAACTTATATGACCGCTTAATTATTATACCAATAGTTTAAATATACTTATTCTTACTTTTTATAGTAATCAAATAAACTTGCCATCGATATTCTATAATTCACAGCAAACATTCTTACCATGTCCAATGCTTGCTGAATATCACTAGGTGGTAGCAATGGTAATGCAAATAGCATCCTTAGGAGTTTTAAAAGCAAATTCATTTGTATCAATTAATCTTAAAAACCTTCTTTTTCTCATATTTCGCCAAACTGCCTTTAAATGGTTTTTTTTTTTTTAATTAGTAAACTAGGTTAAGTAAGTTTTTTTTGTCTTTAGTAAGTATTATTTTATTTCATTTTAACTTTATTAATGAACTTACTTGGTTGTGGTGAAACCAACAACCTGTGATTCGTGCAGTCGGAAATAAATGTGAGAGTATCGCTAAGAACAGTTTCATAATCCATTATTATGACAGATGGATTAAGGTTGACCAACAGATGAGTATTTAAAAAGTTGAAAAGGCAGTTGTAGGTGTTTCTTGTTTTACACTCTATAAAACAGTATAATAAAGGTATAGACTAAACACAAAATATATGAAGTTTTACTGTCTTGGTACCTATATAAAGGATAATGTAATATTTTATGGTTACCATATTATGGTATATTTTATAATTTTACACAAAGCTAACAGTAGTATGTAGCTACTAATTATATTGATAAATAATTAGTCAGGAACTAATGGAATCAAGTTTTAGAACATTTAATTTCCAAATTTTATTATATTAGCAACATAACAGTTCAGAATAATTGTAATAAATATTTTAAATAATTTCTTATTTTTGAATTACCTGCTAATTTTGATTATAAAATACAAAATTTCAAAAATATTAAAATTATACATACGTAATTTTCAATCATACAATGAACAGTTAACAACTGACTTCCCATATTTGATGGCACAACCTTAAAAGTGGCGTCTACATCGACTTCTTCAATATTTTTAGCTAAAACTAATTGGAATAATGAGGTGGGTGCATGATAAAATCATGCTTGCTTGGCCATCAACATCATGCAAACAACCCTTGAACATGATCTCACCACAGCAAGTGTACCGATGTAAACGTCTTATCAAAAATACTAGCCAAATCAGCCAGAGAATGGGGTAGAGATGGCAGAGATGATCTTCTGGCTACTCGCATAATACTTTCAGCAGTCGAATAAGGATAAAAGCTAGAAACTTCAGGATTTCTATGAAAACAAAATAGTGTTTACAAAGATTTCTTAGATTTTTCAAATGGCAATGTTTGTTTATATTTTAAAATGTATTTATTTGTTTTTATAACGAAAAGTACAAGAGTATTACTAATTTATTTTTATATTTATAAATGTATGAGATGAATAATAATTATTAATGTTTTACATATTAGGTTAAACAATAAGTATTAAGTAAAATTATGGGTAATGGACCTACAAAGAATCAAGAACAAGATAGTTTTGGTCACTACAGTATATTCACCATTGTTTCTTTTATTGTTGATCTTTTATAAAGAAAGTGTGTTATTTTTCAAAATAAATACGAGTAAATATATTTAATTATTAAATTAAGAGCCAAGTTCTCTGTATCATGCTTTATTTTGAAATAACTTTTTGTGGCTTACAATTTTAATATTTTTATACTTATAATTTTAGTGTTTAGTCCCATAACTCCCATATATTTATTTATAAGTTATTGGGAGGTAGGTCGTAGGTGGACTAAAATAAATATTTTTAGTTCACATACCTATTGTACAGTTACCAAATGATGTACTTTCCTTACCTTCTAGCTTCTTCATAATAAATATGCCTTAATGTTACATTTTCAAATGAAGCCCTTCTTTTAAACACTCCTGAATGCTCTGACCAATGTTTCATCAGGATTCCGAGTTTGGTGGCCATTATGTGGTTTAGTAGTTTATTTAGATTCCCTATTAATTATATTTATTAATATTATAGAATTATAGATATTGTTCATGCCATTTAGATCATAAGGATCTAGGTGGCCGATCACAAAATTTTGTTATACATATTAGTAAAATAGGACAATTAGTGTTGGGTAGTAATGTAAGATGTAACGTGCGACACTTGTTTCAGTAACTTAGATACACTTTTGAGTAAGGCTAGATATGGTAATTTTGTTATTTTTATCATTATTTAAAAGTAAATAAGTAGAAAAACGTGCTACATTATAAATTATATTTTTTGTATCTTTTACACTATAACGTGATGTTATGAAGAGGCATTTGGTGATTAATCTTTCCTCTCGTATCTGCATCAGGAAATTTAATTATATTAAAAATTTAATATTTATTTTCCCAGTATAGATAATATAAATACACGATTTTGTATTAAGATTATTTTTAATTTCAATTTTCGGTGAAAACTGATTATAAACATTTAGATTGTAAATAATAAAATATTTAGATTGATTTAAAATAGACTTTTTTTTATGGAACTTGAATAACACAAGAGTAACGTCATTTCAGTAACTCATTACTTTTGTACTTGAGTAACTAACAAGTAGTCTAGACAGTCTAGTTACCTGTTTTATTTTGTAACATTCCACCACATTAGGTAAAGGTAATGCATTACATATTAAACACTAAATAGTAATGGTGATGGGCGATTTTTGAAAGTAGATTTTACAGAAAAAAACGTACGGTTTAGTGCAAATATCACGTATTTATTTAAACAAAACCCATTTGACAAAAAGCCACCCGACGGCCGACACAAAGGAATAGGAAATCGACATAGAGCTATGCGACAAAAAAACCAACCGACATAAGACCGCCAATCACCATCCAGTCTTGCCAATATTGCACAATATTTCATCACAATTATTTGAAACGACAAAAAACATCAAAATAATTAAATGGTGTATGATCATTTATATTCTATTCCGTATATCCTAATTCATTTGTTATCAACATTAACTTAGTAATTATATTTTATCATGGTCAGAAACTCAGAACGATTTTAGATATTTAAGCAGTTTATTAGTTTAAGGTAACGTATAAATATTAAATTGTACTTGTCAGTGAGACGTTAACTATTATAATATACCTAATACTACTTGATACCTAGTTGATCAGTACCTATCTGTTAATGCCAACATGCCTTAGAATGGTGTGATTAAGTCATGCGTTAATTGCTTAAAATTAATCCAAACATCATAATATTGTATATTACGATTTACGCCCATATGCATAACTATCGGTGGCTGGTGGCCTGCTCCCCCCCATAAAAAACCAAATAATATTTTATACATTACGATTTACGGCTGTAGTAGCCTATAAGATTTTGCGCTAGTTGCGCCACCGATTACAACTAAAAAATAAATTTAAATCGTAACTACATTTACATATCAAATGATGTCCACACTTGAATCTAAATTTCTCTGAAACAATAATCGGCATATTATGTATTTTGACAATAATTGTCAGTTCACAGTTGCTATTACTAAGTACAATTTGTAAGAAATCTAGTATTATGTTTACAGATTAGTTGATCAAGCTTATAATAACTTAATAAATTATAAGTTATAAATGTCGTACCTATATAAGTTATAAGAGAAATACATAATATATAATAATACCTTGAGTATTCAACCTTTTTCACAAAGACATCAAGTCATCAAATAAAATCTGTTCATAAATACTAATTGAAAAAATACATTATTGATTAGTGATTACTATAGTTTAACCACTGATCTCTAAAAAAAATTGTCTATGTTTTTACCATGTCACAACTTTAAATTGCTCTACACCAGTAGCGGCTTTAGGGTTTGATTCTGAGGGGGCCATAAACATCACACAATTTTTTTAAAAATATTTTATAATATATTTATTCCAATTAGTGCCATATATTACCCACATTAATCATTAGTGCAAAATATTATATAAAATAAATATATATATAATAATTACATTTTATAAAACGAATTCTAATTTTCGATTTTTATTTTTAGCAAATCTATCTATATCTATAGATTGTCTCGATGAATGTGCATGAGAGCGAGGTTAGGTTAGGTTATAATTATCTATTGCTTTTAAAATTTTTTCTAAACTGAGGTCATATTATGATTTTTTGTTTTTTAATGGTTAATGATTTTATGTTATTACTGCTGTTATTGATTTTTATATGACCGTATTATGTTTGATATAATTTCAATTTGACTAAAACATCCAAAAATATAAAAATACCTATTGGGAATTGGGATGCTATTTTAAAATTGTTCATTAAAGTGAGATTAAAAACATTTACAGTTATTGGTGTTTTACTTAAATTTATATTTATATGATTATATTATGCCTAATGTTAAAAATAATAATATATTTAGTTGATTATACTACCATATAAAATTATTATATAACACAGGTAAAAATATGGCCTACAGTAGTTTAAAAAACTTTAAAATACATAATATGCACTATAGTTTTTTAGCATTTGAAGTTAGAATTATTATAAAATTTGTCAAAATTCCATACTAATAATAGAAACTTAATTCCGTCTCCGTTCATTTTGTTCACAGTCATTTTTTATTGTATACAATAATTCATTGTACATAACTTATATGGTTTAGTCGTTTAGTGTAATCATTGAAAACATTAATTATAAAAACATTTTGTTTTTTCTAATTAATAATCTAAATTCTAAAGTTATAGTACAGTAAACAATTATTGAAATGAAATAAAGAGTTTAGAGTAAAGAAATTAATTAAATAATTTTTAATTTAATATGCTGAAATAATACGTATCATTACAATGCAAATTACATGCCAGAGGTTAAATTTTTTACAATGGTAACTATTTTGGTCGTCTGCTCGGGTAAAATGGCTGTGGTAAAATGAAGTTACAAAAATTAAATCATTTAAAACGATATTAATCTGAACGTCTAAACATGACAGTCGTCAAACGGTTAAACATATTAACAATAAGAAATCAATCAAATTAGAAATATACCATATAGAAAATCCAAGAGTCCCTATCGGAAAACCTTTTTCATACTACAATACTACATACTAGTGTAGCCCCTCCCCTAGAGTCGCCACTGCTCTACACATTTTATTATGTTAAAAGAAAAGTAAAAACCACTACAAATTATTACAGTATTATTTTATTATATTTATTATTAATATTATTTGTTTACAATATTTATTTATTTGTATAAACTAATAAGTAACATTCTGTCAATTTCAATTTTAAATATAATTAATTTTTACTTAATATTTATTTATTTTTCATATGCGGATAAAATAAATACAAATGCTTTACTAAAGAGACTGCCATTGAGAAATCGTCTATACATGTTTTGAACAAATGGACATAAAATTCATTATTAAAATAGATAACATATTCAAAGAATTTTCAAGTATTTTAGGTTGAATTAAAGGTGTATAATCAAAATTATCGAATTGTGTAAAAAATGTATTAGTAATTTATAGATGACGGTTTTATTATTATTTTATTTATTCACTTAGGTAGTTAGATAGGCTATTGGTTTTGTCATACCTATTTAAGTTTTGACAGTTTTAGATTTTATAATAATTTTTAATTAACATTTATAATTTAACATAGAAAACATTAATAATTTCAAATAAATAATAATACAAATTAGGAATTCGTTAATTCATATTATTATGCATTTCATTTTTATTTGTTTTTATCACCGGTCTCCACATACACGAGCATTGATAAAATTGTACAATAACATTCATAACCATAGTTACATGTTTTAACAACGTATTTTATTTGAATAAGGGACATCATGGATGAACAAATTAAGAAATTCGTTTGCCCCAACTGATGTGAAAAAAACGCATCAAGGTCAGGGTTTAACCATATTATCACTGATATGACCCGCGAATTTTATTGTTGTCGTGTTAATACAGTGTCTTCTGTATGGTGTTCTTACTCATTGGTTGGCACGTTTTACAATAACTGTTGTTACTACCATTTTTTTTATTTTTAATTCAGTCGTTCTAGAACTATTATATTATTTGTGGTCGATCCGCATGCCAAAGACAAGTGTCTGTCGCTTACAACACACAAATTCTCAGACGCAAAAGTGTAAGTAAATTTGTCAGCAAAGCCGTTTTCCCCGATTGCTGTTAAATATTTATATTTCCAGGTGATCAGTAAACTTTTTGTAACACTAGAATCATCATTGTATCCCCATTATATTTATCGGTAGATTCTCATTACTATTAATTTTTAGTTTACGTCCAGCCCTTTGCACGGACAGCTGTAATTTTTTTCAGCATTGTGAAGTTTCATCATTTCGACAGTTTATACAAATTCGATAACAAGAGTGTGTTACGCTATCAACAATGATATTACGATATGACTTGTATCATGTTATACTGTTGTCATTTGTGCGTAATTATGGATGTGATTATTAATATGATTTCTTATAAATTGTCAGTTAGTTTTTTAAATGGTAGCAAAATGTGAATATTTTCACTCATATGGATCTATGATTTACAAACATGGTTTTTGTTTCAACAAATTAACATTCTTTGTAACTTGTAATATAGGTTTAGAATTGCCGTTTTTCCTTGTCTACTTTTTACATTAATTTTTAAGACAATTATTAAAACACTTATTTTGGTGTATTGTCAATAATATGCTCATTGATAGGTATAAATATAGTGCAGACGTACTAGTTTAAATATACATTTGTAAAATTAAAAAAATTGCTTTATTAAAATGTATAAATGTGTTTCTCTGTCTTATAATTTTGACAGAATAAAAACTTGTTGAAAATTTAAATTATTTTTTGCATACTCACTTTTAATTTTATTTAAAATAGTATAAAAATTATTAAATACTTGTTGACCGTTATACAGTTTTTTCTATTGGTGGAATTTTTCCTGAATAATTCAGATATTTTATCAGGATTATATATAAAATGTGTAAATTGTACAACCATAATTTTTAAATTATTAAGTTTTTTTTAAATATTATAGTTTTTTTTTTATTTACAAACATTAATTATTTTTGATTTAATTTCAAATTTTTTGTAAATGTTAAACATAGATACATAATAAATATACCTAACCTACTTGGTAGTATTTAGAAAAAATTTAATTTACACAACTATTGGTCAATTTTTAGTAGTATATCAAAACAAAATTTATAATATTACTTATAAGATAATTATTACTAATCTTCTAACTTGTTTCTTTGTTTTAAAAAGGTTTTCCCTTTTTGTGTTTCAATGTTTGAATAATTCATCAATAACTCTGATATAAAAGTCAACATGGAAACAGTTGTGGTGGAATCTGAAGTATTTGAAACTACTAGAAACGGCATTGAAATCTTGCTAACTGAATTAAAAGAGATGGAAGATAATTCTGATAACGTTGAAAGTTGTTCTATGATGAAAGATGATGTTACTGATGCCATCGAATCATTGTGTATTGCTGATACTCAACCAGAATATTTCAATGATAGTGATCCAAGCACTTTAGTTGATAATTTTAATGATACTAAAAGTGAAGTGAGTTCTATTGGACAAAATCAACAATTAATTTCTACAATTGAAGATCCAAAAGCAATAATGAACCAGATTAAAAATCTTCGATGTTTATTTACATGGAATATAAAACCAAATAATGAGAATAATTTAATTGTATTGATACAGAATAAATTTGGAGAATACAACTTAAATATTTGTTCATCTGAGTTTACATTAGAAAGGTATGTTCAATTTTAATAAATTATTTAGTTTCACTTTAAAAGTTTTAACATCCTAAATATAAAATATTCAATGGAATTGCTAAACTCTTTCCAAAAATATATAACTACTTTGTACCTTTGTGTCTGAATTGGCCATTGTTTTCATCATATTATAAAATAACCTATGTATAAATTTGAACTTCTAAAATCAGCTTACCTATTTTTTAATCAAAATCTTATTTATTTATCACAAACAGTAATAAATATATAACTACCAATAAAACTAATTATTCTCAAAAAATATAACTTAAAAAAGATTTAAGTAAGGACTTAAAGATAGTGTTGTCATGACTTCTTGCTAACCATTAAAAGAAAAAATTATTTTTAAATAATTTATTCAACAAGTTTTCTAACAAAAGGTTATTATTTTATTCTTTTAAAAACTAATAATTATATATAAATTAGTTTGTATGGGATATGAAAGATGCTTATTTAGAATATGCGTTGTCAACTTGTATCTGATGGCAACAGGCCACAGAGTTATATTATATAAAGTATGTTTGGCGATCTTTATTTGGTTCTATAATTATAATACTAATGCTCAATTAAATAATTAATTTTGATTGTTATTCTTAGGTATGTTGGCAATTTAATTATTGCTTATGAATTGTTTCATAAGAATGAACCCGAATTAGCCCAAATGAAATTGTTGGAAATTCAAAATTGGCTTGAAGAATTAGATAAAGGTACTGATGAGTTTTATTTGTCTATTAAAATTGGTCTTCAACATGTCACGAAAGCTACTTTCATTCATATGTTATATGCTACAAATCTTATTGAAGAATGTAAATGGGTAAGTTATTAATTAAGAGTTATTCTTTTTTTCATTCTTATTTTAATACATTAAGAATTTATATTTTCTTTCCTAAGCTAATAATAGGGTATGTGGTTTCTTTTAAAATTATTTTTTTTATAGACTAGTTTTAATTTATATATTTCAATTATTTTAATTAATAAATCAATTAACTAAAGTAATTCATCAACATTTACCATCATTATTTTTTTTATATATATATGTATTAAAAAGCACTATCAAACCCAATTAAAAATAATATAGGTGATTTTGATTGTGTAGTGTAATGTAGTGCAGTGTAATTAAAAAATGTTTATTGACAAAAAAAGAAACATTAAATTATGTATACTTTTTAAATTTTAAATTCCAAATTATTGATACATAATTATAAAAAATATAAGATTCGACTGTAAATAATTATTCTTTAGTGATATCATACAGTTACACTACCTTTAAAATTATCAAATAATTTATCATAACAAGGTTCTTTGTATAAAAAAAAAAAAATATGACAGGTATGTCAGGTATATGGCCAAAAGTATTTCAATTTAAAGATGGTGGTTTTAAAAATGTTTAAATAATTTAAATATTTAACTAGATTAACCAGTTGTTTTTTATCTTCCTCATTAAAAACATCAATTTTGCTTTCAATAGAATCATAGAAATTAGCTTTAACATTAGTTAATTGATCTATTATCAAACTTGAAGTGAAAATAAATATGATAGAATATTGAATTTTTACAATATTTCAGTTTTCATATGTGTAAAATATGACAATTTAAAAATCATAATTTATTACACTAAAATTGAATTATTGTGTAACAGTCAATGTACAAACACAGATAATTATATGTTTTAACTTAAATTTGTATAATATATCAATAAACAAAAATATTAAGCAAATAATAGTTATATTTTTGTTAGTGCACATTTGCTAAGTTGTACTATTTATAAGATGTTGACAACTGATAACACATGTGAATGTGATATCTCCTTAATTTTGGTAATATGTAAAAATGTATGGTTAAGATTGAAGACCGGATTTAATTATATTGAAAACACAAAAATTGTATATTAAAATGGTATAATAGCATAAAGGAATATGTAAAATTGCACTATAAAAATACATAAGTCATGTAAAAAAAAATTTAAATTCATGACTATAATTAAATTAATTAAAAAAAGAAAATTAGGTAAATGTTTTTTTTTTTAATTAAAATTGATAATTAAATACATTTTAAAATTATGTTCATTAAAAATAATTCTTCTACCACTTAAAACATTATGTTTGTACAAATAAAAACTATGTTCTATGTTATACTAGTTGTTGGTGCATATTTAAAACAATTCAATAAGGTAGGTGTTATATCTAAATTAACATCTGCTTTACTAAACATGACTTTTATAACTCATAAGATTTTATCATTTTTTCAATTATATATATAAATTTATCTTTTATTGTTAATTGTTTCATACTTTCAATTAGTTCATTATTTGATTATTCCAAGTTGGTAAAATTAAAGAATAACTCAGATAAGTGTAATTATATGCTAAACCATATTAAACTGCATTATTTTGTACAAGCTGTTTCAGCTTTTTTGTGCTTATAGCATTGTCTTTTAAACTTTTAATCGCATTTTTAATGTAATTATTTGCATAGAAAAGTGTAAACATTTAACCATGTTCCCCACTTTATAATAATAGGTTTGGGAGTTAAAAGTATATCCTGTATTTAATTTTGTATTTATTTAAGTCTTTAGTTATGATAATTCAAACTTCATTTATACACAACAAATTTTTAATATATAAAAAAAATAAAGCTAATTATATGTTTGCATTGAACAAAAACATATTGTCTGTTCAAAGTTGCCATGAAGATCTATGATTAGTGACATTGATGAATAATGTATTGATTTTACGGAGATGGGCTTTTTTTTGTTAGCACCTTTTAAAACTGTAAACATACTTTGATTTACCACTTTTGGTTTATAGTAGCAAAATGGATCTAATAGGTACTTTCAGAAACCAGAAGTAAAAAATACACAGTACTTTTCAGTATAACCTGAGAAAAAAATGTAGGAAACGAGAGTTTTTACGCAAAACCAGTAGTTTATAAATCATTTTTGTTTTTCGTTGTTACTCTTAAATGAATATCAGTAGACTTAAAATTGTATTCAAAAATTTATAATAGCATTTATTATTTATTAGATATTTTACTAGATTTAAAATTTTTCCCTTTTATTTAGTATATATTTATGATACATTTTTGTTTTCCTTTAAAAGTTTTAAAAATACAAGATTTCTTATAGGTTTTTCTTACAAGAGTCATAAAAATTATTAAGTAATACAATTCTTCAAACAATTTTTATGAGCACCAGAAATTTAAATTTTGATGAAATTGGAGACTCATATATGAATTGTCGATTTCTTATCTAAATATTGGAGTTTTATTGTTGTAACTTAAATTTGTATATTAATTGAATAAACTTGAAACATTCAACTATTGCTTAAATTATTGTTTTCTAAAGAAAACAAATATCATGTTGGTATTTTAAAATTCTAACATATGATTCAGCAATTTGTGCTAAATTAATGACCATTATATTATTCTTTTTTTTTTTTAGATATTGAATGATGTTGTATTATATTCCCATATGAATTTCAAATCAAGAGCAACTATTCATGCAATATGTGCGGCTGTATTAACTGAATATGGTGCAAATAATATGATCTATTTAAAAAACGCTTGCAACAATGCAAAGATAGCATGTGATTTAGATCCTACAACTTCTCATTGGTTTTATACTTATTCACTTGCATTGACAGCTAACAGACAATTCTCACATAAGTCAAATCCTACTAAAAATGAAATTAATGCAATTAATCAAGCAGTTATGTTGTCAAATGGGAAAAATGTTCTTTTTAATTACCATCAATTGATTCTATGTAGATATGATATAGTAAGAAATACTATAAAAAAAAAATCCCTGATTAAACAAAATTTACAACATAAAAAATGTGTTTATATTATCAAGTAAGTAAAACTATAAGAACATATTATTATTTTTATTGCTCATGAGTTATGTTTGTAATTAGACATAAATATTTAATAATATTTTTAAGAAAAATTATCTAGAAAGAAATTAGTAAAAATAAAATTATAAATTCAGCATAAGACATAATTCGTAAATATTTAAGAAAAAACAATTTAAGTAGAAAAATATTTGTTTTAGAAACATAATAAGCATGGATCCAAAAGACCCTCTTTTGATAGTTAAGTGTGCTAGAATTTTAATGACTCTTCCTATTATGGCTCTTGATTTTAATCTGGGAAAACAATGTTTAATAAAAGCCTTTGAAATGGCATCAAATGATGAGACGGTTTTAAAAGCTATTAGTGAAGCAGTCAACGCATATTATAATAATATTGTAAGTTATATTCAAAAATAATACACATTTATTTAAGTTAATTTTTTTTTTTAAATTTTATTCTTCAAAACAGAAACCTAAAACAACTGTAACTAAGCCAAATCAACCACCACCAAGGATTAAAAGATCAAAACTAGGAAATGATTTAAGATTTATAATGAAAAAACATATGAATGGAGAAGATCCTGTTCCTTACCTGACCAATTTAGTTTCTAAATATGATGGACTTGAACAATCAATAGTTATAGCTCAACTATGTTCCTATACAATATTATTCACAGACAACTTAAAATTTGGCATTGAACAGTTCATTAAGTTGATTGAACAACCAGGAATTGCCAATAACGATATTATCACAGTAATTAATTTAAATATAATATTTGTTTTCTATTTCACTTATAAATTATCTAACTGTACTCGATTCAAATTATAAACTATACTCACTGGTAACCAGTTTTTATCATACAATAGTTGTTTTTCACCTCAACTGAATTAATTATATGCACACCCATTTGCACAAGTTAGGTACTATATTTCATACTTTATTTATCACTGTCATTAATTAAATTATTGATTATTAATTAATTAATGATGTAAAAATAAAATATTTGTTATGTTAAAAATTCTAAGCAAAGCTAAGATCAGTTTTAAAATGATTTGAGTTGGTTTTAATTGTATCATCAGTGATTTATATTTAGATCAAATTAGTTAAATCAAAAAATTAATTATTTAGAGTAATATTATGAATAAATTTAAAAATGTCCTTACATATAAAGACATAATCTACTCATAATGATTTTTTTAAATATTAAATATAATTTAATTAAAATGTAATACATTTATTATAGTAATCATACTATAATAGATCACTCAATAACAAGATATTCTTAATAACTACTATATAACAATGACTTTCTTGGGTTTTAAAATGTTCATGACATATTATACTTAGTTTTAAATGTCTTATAAGTATTTTATTTGTTTCAGAAACATACTTCATCATTTGGTTCACAGAAATTTAATTTATCAGAGCTAATTTATAATGAAATCAGATTGGCTACAAATTTAAGTGGCACTTCTACTGAAGATATATTGTATTATTATAAAATATTAGCTAAAATCATGGAAACATGTAATTTAGAGATTAAAGATATAGACTCATCAATGAAAGCTAAGCTCATTGCTGATTCATCTGTTAAGTCAGATCGTTATGGATTTTCAAATAGAAGAGTCCAATGTAAGACTAAGAGTGTGAACAAAAATAATGTTTTAAAAAATAAACGGTCAAAAGCAAAGAAGGTCAATTTAAGGAAAGTTAAAATACCCAAAATGTCTTCTGATGGGTATAGGGTCAGACTTTCCAATAAATCTATAACTTTGACCATGCAATCAAATTTAGAAACATGAACAGAAGTGTACCAGCAAGCATTTTAAAACATTTATTTAACATACGACAACACTTGAATTCAACTAATGTTTTTTCTGCTGATCTTAAGAGGATGCTACTTAGATAATGAAAACCATATAATTATCAATACCCTTTTCTGCTTTAAGAGTAGAGTTTGTTTACATTTAATTTTTTTTTTTTAATAATAAAAATAATTTAATTTTAATTAATACCAAAATATTTTAAGATTGTTGCAAAATCACTTTATAGAAGAAAATATTATCTTTGCTAAAATATAATTAAATGTTCAAAAACTTAATCCATTTATTTTAACTTCTGTGTTATTTATTTGCACTCATTCTGTTTTCACACTACTGTTTGTTAGTGGGTAGCTTCCTCTTAAGAGGTATTACTAAAATATGTACACATTTAACGGTCTAGAGATAGATCTATTTTTAGCTTCACTCATTAACATATTTTATATTATACACCTATGAACCAAACTGTCTAAGATACTTATATCAGTTTCCTTTTAAAGTCTAATTTTGATATTTTTAAGCCTTCATAAAATATTTCATGATGAATAATACCAGTTTTATATTTTTTTTCAAAAATAATTTTTATTAAATTAAAAATCTAAATTTTAATCTTTTCTATAATTATGTTCATAGAAAAGGAATTTTTTTCTAACACATTTTGATGATAGATAAATATACTTTATATAAAATATAATTTTAATTAAAATTATGTAGGTTTGAATTCATCAGATGAAGACAACAGTCCATTTAAAAATTCACATCAAATTCAATAAAAACCTACAACATTTATACATCTAAAACTCAGGCCACAAACAAATTTTTTTTTTTTCATAAAATTTTAATTTTTTTTAATGTTAATAAAATAATGAAATGTATCTATATCTATATCGTTCTTTTTTATTTGTTACGTAAAAAGTATATTTTTATATTTTTAGTATATTGTATTACTAATTATTAAAATTTAAATATATTCAGTTAAAAATTTTTAAACTATTTTATATGAATTTTGTTGTTTTGTTTTTGTTTAATATTTCATTGTATAGGAATTTAGTAAAATATTTTACCATATAGGTTCATAAAATAATGAATATTTTATATGGAAAAGTGTTGTACTCGATTTAAATAATTATTTATTTATTGAATATGAATTTTAATATAGGAATTAAAATATGAACAATTTGTACAATATATAATGTAGGTATAAATTATAAGGTATAACAAGACTATTTAACAAATTCCCATTACAAATGTTACTATGTCGTATGTATGTAAGACAGAGACAACACATGCGGGTAAGACGTCCTCTTAATTCATGTATAGTAGCACACAATACTGAATTAGGACCTCAACAAAGTCAAATTAGGTATAGTAGAACCTCCATTAACCGTGCTCACACTTCAGAAAATTAACTAATAAGTATGGACTGTAGATATATAATATCTAGTTATAATCGAACATTTTATATTAGGTGTATAATAATATAATATACAATATTGACAAACGTATTAATTACATTTTTGACGATAATACCTAATAATATGAAATGAGAAGTGAAGTAAGGAAAATTATTTCAAACCAAAAAAAAAAACGAAGACAGATAACTTCGTATTTTAAGCCCTGATAACTTGTTATATATAATATTATGGATGTATAACATTGTATGCATTTCTAATTATAAATAAATAAAAAAAATAATGATTATAAAATGTCTCGATTAACCGTGGTTTTCATTTATCCACGTGACTCCCTCCTCATCATTACCCTGGATAATTGAAGTTCCACTGTATATATTTTTGCGGAACTTACCTATTAAAAATAATATTTGTTCAAATGGTTGCAGTAGTGTTATTTATTGTTTATTGTTTGTGTTAGCATCCTAAGTACATACTACATTACAATTATGATAATTAATCGTTTAAATTGTTAAAAATTAACTACATGAAAAAAAAAACAGTGCATAGTTTTTTCAAATTCTATTATATGTAAAAAAAAATTACCAGGAATCAGGATAACCATTTAACAATTAAATTGATAATCCTTATGCGTATTATGGTATTTATCAAAAAGCGAAAAGCAGAACTTAAAAGTTTTATAAGCAAAGTGAAAAATACTCAAGTCCATACAAAATATTATAGAACCTGTGTATTTTAATTATATTATAGATTTAATTTTATAATCAATTATTAGAATACTTGCTTCGAAGTTTATAAAAAAATTGAATACAATGCATTATTTATCTATCTTTTGTAATAGGTGATTTAAGGTAAACATGCAATTTATAGGTAATGATGTAATGTACAAATACATTTTTGACTGTTAGTGTATGGGCTTATTACTAAATTAAAAATTAGTTTTATCTATTTGCTATTAAGTTTTCTTCGCCATCAACTCAAAAACAACACTATCGACGGACTGGATTAATCTAGAAAGTACTAATAAATCCAGACGAATTGATTCCAAGTCATAATCGGACCAGCTATCCTAAAATAAAAACAAAAAATAAAAATAATATTAATCACAATTAAATGAAATATTACATAATAAATATTTAAAAAAAAAAATAAAGAATTCTAGTTTAATAATAATAAAAAAAAAAAAGAACTATGGACTACCCCGACGTCAATAACGGGACTTTACTCCCAATGTATCATGAATTCGTCAGCTAATAAAAAATTCGTAAAAATTGGTTCAACTGTTGATCTCAAAAGCCACGGTTAGGTTAAGAATAAATTGACCTATTATCAAATTTAAAGGTAATAATATTGTCTAAAAAATAATGTATATATAATATATATGCTTTTATTGATATATTAGCATTTTAAAGTGAGCTATAGCTATTTAAAATATTACAACGTTAAAATGTTAATAACTCACTTTAAAATGATAATATGAACAAAAGTATATGTCATTTTCTAGATAATATTCTTACCTTTAAATTTAAAACGCAAATTTGTTATGATGTACCTACGTTAGTAAGACAGAGACATAACACATGTGAGTATAGGTACAATAACATTGTACATGTACTAACATTTTACAGAAACAATATAATAATTATTTTTTATAATAATAAAGTGTATTTACTACTATTTATTACTTTTAAAACAAACACATATTTCGTCTTGACAAGCACTTTTACACGAACAACTTAGGAATCTCTGACCTCAAGATACAATTCGGACAAAAGTGGGTGTTCACTTTGTGTACCTACGAAAATGCGTTGTGATTCGCACGATTGCTGTTGCCTGTCATTATTGAAGAAAAAATAAGATGTACACAATAATAACTACACATGGTCTAATCAAAGGATGCACCAATTCTGGAAATATGTAGCATTCCACTGCAAATTATTTTAGCTGAACAGGTTGACAAACAAAAATAATTAACCTTGCATGACTGTCCCACTGTCCAAGTTGTATCTGGAAGTCAAGTATTCTTAAGTTATTCATGTAAAAGTGCTTATCAAACTAAAAGATGTGTTTGTTTTAAAAGTAGGTAGCTTAAAATGTAACAGTCGTTCAGCCGCTGTCACAATTCATTTTCCTGCTCTAAAAAATAAAAAATAATTATAATATTGTTAATAAATTAATATAATACAAATATACTATATTATTAAGCATAATAATTTAAAAGTTAAATTTAGGCGAGTCGAATAAGTTGTAGAAGTTATAAATAAGCCCTTAATAAATACGAGTACATGAAATCACTAATAATAAATCTAATCATATTTGACGTTTCCGTTAAATATTGTTTTTCAGTACACAAAGTGAATACTGAACGACCACATTGTGAAAAGAATTACACGATTTGAGTGACCATTTCGTGAAAAGATCGATTTCACGAAATGGCTACGACATAGAATAAAACATTTTAATTGTTACTCAGTAATTCTGAAGTGAAGATCGAAGGAATATTATTGATATTATACTAATGTAATATTTAATAAACTGTAAATTTTATTTATTTTGAAAATGTATATGATAGGTACAATATACTTGAATATCATGATTGTTATAATTTACAGATATTTTTTATTATTTAATTAATATTAATTCATAAATTAATTTTCCTTACAATATAGAATTTTTTTTTTGCTATGAAGTTAACTGTGATTCAACATTCATAGTATTACAAGATATAGGTAAAATTAAAATTTACCTGAATCATACTTTGTGCATTACTTTCTTTACTGTCTGTTATTTCAATTTTCCTGTAATTCCTCATGATAAGTTTTATCCTGAAAACAAAAAGTATATTAAATTACAAAACAGATGTAATGATTTTTTGACATTTAACATTTGCCGCTTTCGTCCTGGAAATTAATTGAAATCAAATTTTTCTAATTTGTTATAAAATAATATGGTGTAATAAAAATTTAATATTTTAATGCATAATAAATGTGTTGTGGATAAAAGTTGTGTGTAAGGATAGGTACTCAATTTTATATTTTATTGTACATAATATAATGATATTATAAATTCTAGAACAATTATTAATGATTGGGTACATATCTAATCAATGTAAAAACGCAATTTTTTATTTTAAGATTTTTGTTTAATCTATTAATAACAGTCACTTTTTAACCAAGCCTAAAGATATTAGTGTTTTATTGCACTATAATTTATAGTAGATATTTATTATAATTACACAACTGTTTTTTAATTATATACCTAAAATATCCGAAAGAATTATGTTGAAATTATTATTTTTATTTTGTATGTATTATTTATTACTTGATGAGCTATTGAACTACCTATCCATATTCCGTAAGTATTAATCAATCGTTGATCAATAAATCAATTTATAAGTTGGTATGATGGAAATCAATGTATAATAAAAGAAAACTATGGACATATTCTTCTACAACAGTTGATGCTAGGATGTATTTTTCATTCAATAATTGAATGTTAAGTGTTCTTGAAAAAGCTAACCAATTATACCAATTATCATCAAATTCATGGACGTAGATAAAATTTCAATCAGGGGGGGGGCAATGGCGTAGTCAATTTTAAATAATTAAAACTCAATTTATAAGGTGTAAGAAATTAAATTTAGTTTGAAGTGCAAGGGGAGGACACACCCTCCCCACCCTCCCCACCCTCGCTACGCCCATAAATTCAAATTCATAAAACTTGAATAGATGATCAAATTAAATTGTTGGGAAAGTTTCAAACAATGTGTACATAAATAATAAAATTAATTAATTTTTCCTCGTATTCCAGTGCACAATGCACATACCCAAGACATAGAACACAGTTGGTGATAACCAGTAACAATCGTACATTGTTTCATAGTAATTTAAGTCATTTTTATTCAATACCTATATTATATAAATATAATGGAGTATTAGTTTCATTTAATCACAGATGACGTAGACCTATTAAAAACTATTATATTTATAATAACAATATATGTAGGTACAAAGTACTTACAAATTACAATCTATATAAGATGTCACTAGTGTAACAATACCTAAAATAAAAAAATTCCAATTTGTTTATTTTTATTTTTTTTTTCGATCTCATACAAAATTATCTTAGTCAATATAGCTTCAACACTATAATATCGATCTTGTATTTTAATAATTTATAATATATTATGTTTTTCAATTTTTTCAATAGGTAGAGATTAAACGACAGTGACGTATTTAGGATTTCTTTATGGTAGGAGATATAATTAAAATTGTCAATGCCAAACGGCTCAAAATTGTGTTACCTACTGTTAGAGTGATAAATAGAAAAAAACACAACTATAACCATATAAAAATTGCTAAAAAAAAAAAGGTGGGTCAAGGGTGGAGATATATCTCCCTAATCTCTCCCTCCCCCCGTAAATACACCACTGTTAAACGATAGACGGCAAGTATAAAAACTACACGATGAAAGTACAAAATATATCATGTTGTCAGAAGCGGCTACAATGTATCTACGCTATTAATTCGTGTAGTCGTGGATGAATACTCGACACATTGACAGGGTACGCTCATACATAGTCTATTAGTATATTATACGATAGGTGTAAAACTCACTTGTAAACTGCAAAAATCAACGATGATTTATACCAGCTCTGCAAAGTTCATCACTTTTGAATCGTAGGTAATTACGTCGATGTCGGTGCACAGACTAGGGTCTATTAGAAATGCTGTCAAAACTTATGGATTTAGTTTGATGACGTGAAAAACGATATAGATAATGGCGTCGTTAGTGGTTGACCATAGAAAAGTATATTTGGAGGTAATTTATATAGTGATTTGCGTTTTGTAGCCTGTTGCCGCTGTGGATGGTGGATACGCAGGATGGCTTAGTGAATATAATGGCTGCTGCTCACTGGCTGTTTGTCGCTAGACTGAATAAACTTAATATATCAAGATGATATTATCTTGACAATTTTTTTGTTGAAAAGATTTAATGTTGTTCACTTTTTATTCCATGTATGTGCCTGGGGAACATGCGCATTATTATTGTATGCGGCCCACGGGTGGCTCATTGATTTATAGCGATGGGGTGGATGGTGGTTGCAAGACGCGTCTGGTCACATCATTATACACTCCCGTAGACCATCTCATCATCGATCAGATAACCGACCATACGATATCGGTACTTGTCGGTAGACAATAGTCAAATCCACCAACGACATCGTGTTTCGAGACGGGTACGATTAGTTCTGTTTGGATTGTTTTTCGTTGTCGACCGATTTATTCCGGTGGATCTTTTTGTGTAAAGTTGAGGGGCGATCGGTGTAAGTTTATTAATTATTCATTATATTGTATAGTATATTTCTCTACAATATATTGACTTTATTGGTATATTACTTTCAACTATATAAAAAAAAAACTGCAAATTTTAAATAATTTGATTAATTGATTAGCCCTTTGACGAGCAGCTCTTGAATAATGTAAACGGCATACGAGAACAGTTTTGGAATGTTTAATTCTAAAAACAAATTAAAATTAAAAACTAAAAATATAAATATCAAATTAATAATGTTACAACTGTATAATAACGACCGCTAACCGCGTGGTAGGTTTGTAAGTTCTAGAAAAATAGCTACGTTTACGCATTTTTAAGATATTCAAGGCCCATAAATAGGGTGGCCATTTATCCCGGTTTTAACGGCATATCCCGATGTCCCGGCCGGTAATTAATAAGCTTGTCACGGTTAATACAGAAACTGAGAGAAAATAACTTTTTGTACTCTTTAATTAGTCATATACGTGTCACGGCACGTTGGCACGTCCGAATTGGTTGTTACAAAGGGTATATCCAAATTAAGGAAATGTAGTTTTTGTCATATATATAATTTTTATTTTTAATTAAAAATTATAAAATAAATAATAATAAACATAATATCTTTTTTTAAATTCATCTATTAGGTACTCCTTTTTTATAAATATGATGTAGGTATAAATAATATTATTTAGGTAAAAATTTGTAATAAACATTTTTATACATTTAAATCTATTCATTTCATTATTTTTGGATTTATAAATGTTTCCTCATTTTTAGATTTTTCTATTTCATATGTATTTATATATTGATGGGAAATATGTTCAAGGCAGATTCAAGGGAGGGGCACGGGGGGCAAGTACCACTCTCGTTGGAAAAAAATAATATTAAAAAACATACATTTTTATCATATTGTTGTTTTTTGGTGGGGGGGGGCTATATCTATATTATATAATTTTCCTATAAAGTGCCCCGACAAATACATGCTGGATCCACCCTTGAATATGTTATGATAATATTAAATCATATTTTGCTTTTATGGAAAGTCTTTACTGAGAACCAATTTGTATATTAATTTTCAAGTATGGGAACTAATTAGGATGCAGCCTCGTGTCAAATATATGTAGTCTAGGTATTCTTTTGGCTATCCGTAATCACCAACATCATTAGAAAATTAAGTGAAAAAATACAATTATTCTTTTTTTTCGTAACTTTGTTAGAGAGAAACATATTTTAACATTTTAATAAACATAATATGAGTACTATGTTTATGCACATTCCCAGCGATAACTGTAACTTAGGTTTTATTAAGCGCATTCGTGGCACATTTGTAGATCCTATTCCTTTAAAAATTCTATAATTATTTCTCCTTTGTTCGTTCCCACTTAGAATGATGCCACCTTATTTGAATATATAAATACATAAAAAAAAAAATAGAATATGTTCAAAAGAACTTTTTTGTTTCCTTTAAATTTAATATTCATAAACCTCCCTACAGTTCTTATAATAATATTATACTCTTTCTTAATTTTTTATCACTTAATGAACGTTGAATGCTTTTACTATCTAAATTTCTCCATAAATTATTACTAGGCTCCAGGGATGTGCCTAGAATTTTTTTTTTTTTTTTGAGGGTGGTTGAACATTTTACCGTATATTTTCAAATATAAATTATGTTTTAAATTTCTCTGAAAACCTCCCGATGGTTGCTGATAATGCATAATATATTTTTGATTTAATTTAACTTTTCTATTATCTCTATTGTATTTATAACATATTTTATAGTTTTTGTTATTATATTCATTTTTTTTATTATTAAGTAAATACTTAATAGATTTATATTTATAATATTGTACATTAATTTATTTGTATTTTCTGTACACATTGTTTAAAAATTGTAATAGGACTCACGTCCCTTCATTTAATAAAATAAAAATAAAAAAGAAATTATACACCACAATTTATTTGGGGGTCAACCGATTATCCTAAATATTGAAAGATCACATAAGGTACCTAAAAGTTATTCTAGATAGTAAGCTCTCTCTCCACAGGCATAACGAGATAGTTATATTGAGGGTTGCCAAATCCGCGATGGTATTAATGAGACTGATACCACACATAAGACAAGTGGCCTCTGTCAATGGAGTAGAAAGCTCCAAGACACTGTCGTCCACAGCCTGATATTTTTATGTCATACGTGACGACGGCCCGCATCTGGTCAATTACACAAATAATAGTTACCGCCAAGAACAGGGTAAATCTGGTCAGGTACTGAGATACTAGATGATGGTGGCTTCGAGAATTAGGTACCAGAGCGTATATTGGTTCAGACGAGGACTCACTCTTGTTCCTATTAGATTACATGCATGATGCATCCCCTGATTTCCCGATTTGTTGGCCATGACAATTCGGAAATGATACGCACAAAAAATAGCTGTCAGTGCGTTTAACAATGAAATATTGCAATTATTATCTACTGTTGATTCATATCATTCTTTAATGCATACGTTCGGAGTATCAAAATAATCAATATCACAAATTTACCTGTAATTGCAAAGCATTAATAATCAGCTTTCATACGTTATGGGCAAACTCAAGGGTTTTAAATGATTTATAACAAACATGTTCAATATGGGTACTAGGATTAAGGTTACTACTAGAATAAATCTGAGATCTATAAAACTGCAGCTATTATCAGAACATGAAAGAATAGAAGCTAATGATAAGAAAATACAATAGGAGACTGGATCCTGGTAAAATCCATATTTTTACACTTAAAACAATTGAGGGATAAATAATAATTATATTAAATTGAACTATTCAGTATTTCAGTAAAACGGTTAAAATCTTTCTGGAGCATGATACAGTCATCAGTAGAGACAATAGAGTGATCTATACCATTGTGGCAGTGTATAGTTTAATATTATCGGCAAAACATAAAATACGGCTACGGGAAAGAACATTTGAGAAATATTATAGATTTTAATTATGTAATATTTATAATAAATTGTAATATTTTGATGTTATACATAGTTTTAATATAAATAACAAAATGTATTATAGATATAATAGAAGACTGTATAATATATATTTAAAAATTGTATTACCAACTTTTACTACGATTATTTAGTATAGTAAGATATATTATTTAATTAAACAATAATTTAAATTAAATTAAATACTTCATCTGATACATTTTTTAATGAATTTTGTAATTTTTACAACGTTTTTAACATGTATCTTTAGTTTGTGTTTTGTAGATAAATGTAATTCTACTTATAATTAAACAGGAATGGTAAAAAAATTATCAATATCAATCTAATGATTCATTTACTCACTTAAGACTTGTGAAACTAATAAAAAAATAAAATATATTTTTAGCAAATAATTAAGGAAATTAAAAAAAACACGACAAAATGTATTGCTTAAAGTACTTATTTTAAAGAGGTCTCTCTTATTAATTGAATCTTGCGGAGGCTTCGTCAACCCCCCCCCCCCCACGTTAATCCGGCTCTATTGACAATTACTGTAAATTTTCTGTTCCATTGTATTATTAACAGTTTGACAATATGCATTTTTAGTGACCATGGTAACTAAAAATAATAATTAAAGATTAAATGTAACTCTTAAAATAATATTTATGTGTATCTAAAAAAAGTGGGCAAGTGGGTAACTCTCTGCTGTATAGTAGAGATGGAGTGTAGGTCACTGGTCACTATAATGGATGTGTTAAATTTGAAGGCAATGACGGGTATCATTGTATACGAAAAACGATTCTGAACGGAAATGATTTGTCAGTTAATGATAATTAGTTGGATGTATTATATTATTACCTATATTTAAATTGTAATATAATATCGTTATTTTACGTGATTTCGTAAAAAATTAAATTTAATATACGCTCGTAAAATGTTTTCTATATTGACGCTGGAATTTTTTTCTACAGTTACTTGAAGGAAAACTTATGGATAACCTTGTATTGGATTTTTGAACCTTAAGTATAAATCACAAAAATTTTATGAATTTTCAACTTCAAAATTTCTTGCAAATTTTCGCAATTTTGATATAGTTTGTAAACATTTGAACTTTAAATGCTTATAAACAAAAATTGTGGCTAACGATTTTTGATTTTTTTTTTTTTACTACAATAAATACAACTTATAATAAATCTTGTATTAAATTTTAAAGATTTTTTGGACAGCCAAATTTTTGTTTCTCGGCATTTTAAGAAAAAAACTTAGAAAAGTCGAAAATTTCAATTGTCTATAAGTAGTCTAAATAAGGTCAAAATATTTTGAAAATTTTATCGTAAATAGATAACCATAATATAAACATTTGGTGAAAATTTAAATTATTTACAATGATTCGTTTTTGAATTACAGCAAAATCAAGATATCAATTTTGTCGAAAAGTAGTTATGCGTAAAAATTCCCGTTTTTCCGTTATTTTTTTCATGGTTTTTCCGGACGTTTTTGAAAACTACTGGAATATTTTTATTTTTGACCCCCCCCCCCTCAAAGTACCAAATTGATAAATTTTACTTTTCAAAGAGGGGCTGAAGTCGAAAATCGAAGCATTATTACTACTCCAAAACATGACGACAGACACAAAAATAAAAAAAAAAACACCCATTATTCTTAAATTCTTCTGAAGAGATAATATTATTCTCGAAAAGTTCAGTTAATTAACCCATAATCCTGCAATAGTCAAGTAAAATATTTTTTATTTTTCAAAAAAAACAATTTGACTAAAATCTAAGATGCCTTTCTATAGTGTAAAGCATTTTTTTCTGTTTTTGCTTCAAAGTATATTTTTATCATCTATCAGTGAACAACTAACATAATATTTTATTTTAAATTCTGATCAAATTATTATATATATTAGCTTTACAATGATTTGTGTTTTTTATTTATTATTTTTTGCTTTGTTTTGTCAAAAAAAAAAACAATTCCCAGTTGTTTTCAAAATAATCGAGCATAAAAACGTGTTTTGAAACACCGGCTTT
The DNA here is from genome assembly GCF_003676215.2 of Rhopalosiphum maidis. Taxonomy (NCBI): domain Eukaryota; kingdom Metazoa; phylum Arthropoda; class Insecta; order Hemiptera; family Aphididae; genus Rhopalosiphum; species Rhopalosiphum maidis. The sequence continues at coordinate 42,735,765 of NC_040879.1, read as the reverse complement.
TGATATAATCAATTTTTTTTAAAATTTAAAATGGAATAACAAAAAAAAAATGTTTACAAAATATTTATCTTTTACCTACATTGGCTACATTAATATTTTTTACTGATTATAATTACTTCTCCTGTTTCTATTATTTATTATTACATACCTAAATGACTATAAATATTATGTCGATAAGTATTTAAAAAAAACTATATGTAAGTATTACTACTTACCAGACTTATATCGTTGACTAAATTCTCAGGAATATCTCGCCTATATTTTTCCAAAAACATAATTTGATGAAACGGCACAGCTTTCGCTCTCACATTATAAGATTTTCTTTGTAAGAATTTTACTCTTTTTCCACACACATGTTTAATGCTGTCCTTGTTTACATTCATTAACAAACTCAGCATTAAATTACAAGACTCACAATTAGATCCAATTCTAAAATAAATTCCGAATAAACTATTAACAATAAATTTAGACTTTTGGCCTCTGGCAAAAATCAGTCTTGAATTTACTACTATATTAAAATATAACAAAAACTATTAATATTATCCTTTTTTCAGTTCAATATTAAAATTTATAGTAATTAAAAATATTTTAATGAGTAAATTAAAGTGTACAACTGTCAAGTATAATATAAAAGTATCTATTTAATACATACCATTATTACCGTGATTATCACTAACTTTTTAAATTTCCTTAAACTTACAAAAAATTTTGATTTTAAACCTTTCTACTATCCCATGAACTGATTTCATTAAATATCAAAGTGGGTCATTTTTCTTATTTTTTGTTCTATAGCATTTACCTACAGCAGTACTGATTCCTTATGCCAATGAATAAGATTTTCTTTGAATTAGATCCAATTCTAGTAACCTATAAAGCTATAAATACGTATATTTAGTATTGCTATAAAAATTAATAATATTTAATATTTTGTTTTTATTGAGTTTGTAATTTATAATAAACCGTTATTTGGCGTTATCTTATATTTTTGACTACTCAAACAAAATGCATTTGCACTTTATGGTAAACTTTATTTTTAATACTGCTAAAACAAACTTTTGAGAAGCCTTGTATAGTTGTATTAATTGGATTACACTCTAAAAGTTAGGTATGAATAAAATTAAACATTTTTTAATTTTTAAATACAATATAATTTTCGCAAATTCGCAATTTCAAACATCTGTTGAAAATAGTTCCAGTATGAAATACTTACGAAGAATTAAATTAAATTTTCAAATCTTACTATAAAAATTAAAAAATAAAGATTTTATAAATTATTTACTACAAAATACCTACTTATAGTTAAAGTTTTTGTGATTTAAACAATTTTGTAAAAATTTGAACTTAACATGGATATAAAATATACCTATGTTGATTATATATCTTTATTATATTATATAAACATAAGAACAATATATGTGGGATCTATAATTAAATATTCAAGAAATTTGACCCATCAATAAATTTTTTATCGTCATTTATAGAAAAATAACTAAAAAAATCTAAAATTTATATCATAGATAAAAAAATAATACTATAATCATTTTGTGAAAAATTTAATTATCTACGGTTATCCGATTATGAATTACAACAAGAAACAAAAATCGTTTGTAAACATACCTAATTATTATTTATTATACGAGTGAATATATCCAGCCGTAAAAATGGAATAGCTTCAAGTATTCATAAAAAATGAATGTGTCTTTTCAGTTAACTTTTTATTTGTGTTACCGATAGCAAAACTAATGAGAAATATTGTATAAATCTTAATATCTTTGATATAAAAATAATTTTTTTCATAAATTTCTTAATTTATTTAACCATATGTACTATCTTCTCATAAATAATTTAAAATTTTCAAGATTTTGATGAATTTTGTCAAAATTTAAATTTAAATGCTTATAATAAATCGTGGCTATAAATTTTCGAAATTTTTGAAATAGAAAATTAACAGCTTATTAGGAATCTTGTATTAAATTTTCAAACATTTTTACTTATTTACTAAACAGGTTTAGCGTTAATATTCCCGTTTTTTTAAAAAAAAATTATTTGTTATACCAGATCATTTAAAAAAAATCTGGCAATATTTAATTTTGACCTCTCTAAAGTATGAACTAGATTAAATTTACTATCCATAACGACCATTTAAATTGAAAATCGATCCATTTTTTCGAATACGTTTCGTTTATACAGAATACAAACACACACAACATACACACATAGAACTCGCACATAAATCAATATATTTATTACTTCACTGAGAATCTAAAATGTAGACTAATTTTAAACTATTTATATGAATTTGAATTTTTTCGAAAAAAATACATAAGCATAATTTTGTTATACCTATCACATATGCATTTAAATTTCAAATGTTGAGAACAATTATTTAAAATCACTAAAATTTGTAAATTATAATTATTTAATATTTTGGTGTAAATTGTAGGTACCTACTTCAAAATATATTATTCTTTAAGACTTGAAACGTATCATTACCTACTGGCTACTACATTTTTATAATGTTATGCTATTTATTTTAATATTCCATAAATATATTAACACTGTTCTACAATGTTCAAGGCTAATAATATTATAACATTCTTTTTTATATGTGTATATGTTCAATTACATGTTTTTTATTTATATGTATATAGTTGTAATTGTTGAGGTATAGTAATTTAGATATTGTAAGCTAATAAAATAAATAAAAAACACTATAACAGCTAGTAATAGTACATGAAATATTATTACATATTAAGTAGGTATTTTAAAAACATAAAATTTCTATTAATAATGGGGTGTATAATTTTATTACAAATTTATTTAGAATCTATAAATTGAAGTTTAAATACCAAATTTTACTGCATCACCATGATAGATTTTCTCAAATCTCAAATTAATAGTTAAAGGATTTGTTTTAATTTGGTCTGTGATCACCTCGAAGACTTAATGAGAATTTAATCTAATATAAGCTGGTAGATACTTACTGATAATGTTATTGACAACTTGTCATGAGGTTTTCTGTTTTAAGAAAAGTTCTTATTAAAATATTAAGATATTTTATAATATTATAATATTTTGTTAATTATAAAATATTAGTACATTATATTTTTATTTTAAATGTCACTTGAGTAGTTGATTTGCATTTTTTGACAAGCAGTTATAAAATAAAATTTATTTTTGTACATTAAATATTAACTATCTATTTTTTCTTTTTAATAAATAATTCATAATTGTACCCAAGTATAACTTGTTGAAAATAGGCAATATAATTACATATTTTAACATCAAAATTAAATTTAATGCTTCTCATAAAATAAGTACCTATAGGTAGAGAATACTAGAGATAGTATGGATACATAGCAATATTTTTATTAAAAAATATATATAGAATAATAGGTATACCATAATTTCTAAAATACAATAGTCACTCGATAATTCGAAAAACTAAACGCTAAGTCCCCTGAGAAAAACCTCTATAATTAGAAAAAAATACATGAATTCTGGTCCTCTCGATAATTCAAAATGTCTGTCGGTGAGGCATACTCTACAATTCGAATTTTTTTTTCCACGAACCTCTATAATTCGAATTTATATGTAAGTTCATATGTATAAAGATTATGTACAATCTATTTAACGTACTCGTAATGAAACTAATAATGACGATGGTTAAATATTATCGTAGTTTATAAATGTTATCAGTATCTTATCTACCTAATCAGGGACGTACGCAGAAAAAAGTTTTTGGGTGTGTTTTTGAAAAGTAGAACTTTTTTTTAAAAAACATACAAAATTTTTTGTGAAAACTAACTATTCCTACTTAAGTACAATACCTACTCTTTTAAGTATAAATATTGATATAAATAAAAAATTACAATATTAAATCTAATTTTCTCAAAGTTTTAGCCATTATATTAAGAATATCTTCACAGTTAACACCTATGTGGCTATGTCTCTATGTACATTTAACAATACTAATTCATCTTATCTTTCATCGCCAGTTTTGTTACGTAAATACACAAAAGGTATAATTTTATTTTATTTATAAATCCTGTTTAAGTATTTTTATTCTTATTCAAAATATATTATTTATTTTAATTAGTCAATATTAAATTTTTATTTTGCTCTAACCGGTTTTTCACAAACACAATGTGTTAACACTTTAACGTGCTAGGTAAACTGAGTTCTGAGTAATAACGTTTTTCGAAAGAATAATTTATAAATAACAACGATGTACCTATACTTAAAAATAAAAAGTCGATACATTCAATGAGTACTGTATAGTGACTAGACACCAATTAATGATTATCGATTTGCTTACTTAAATATTACATTCAAATAGATACATATATAAAAATACTTGGCAAAGAGGTATTTAAAATGAAAAAAAATAACAACAGAAAAAATTTTTTTTGAGACAAGAAAATGTTGAAATATGAAAATAAAAATATTTTAAGATTTGAATTCTTTAAAAACATATCAAATACATTTTTACCATGTACATAATAACAATAAATAGTAATAATAATAAAAAAAATTGACTTGAATTTGTATATTATATATTTAATTAATTGTGATTTTTATGTACGACGTTGTGAATTATATTAGATATTAAAAACAAAAAGCACATTTTTAACCACGCCAGTTATATACATAATTAATTGTGATTTTATGTACAACGTTGTGAATAATATTAGATATTAAAAGTAAAAAAAGTACATTTTTAATATAACAGATAGTACTATTCCTATTATAACCAGGGACTCCGTTTACCTTAAACCTTTTCAAATCCGAGACTCAGTTTACCACAAAAACGGTATTTCGGACTCAATTTACCTACCTATAATATCATACCTGTCTATCAAAGTATAATAATAATTATGGCAATTAACATTAAAATAGAATAAGAAAATAACTATACAAAAACCAAATATTTCGGGGGGTTTTTTGAACACCCAAAACATCCCCTTGTGTACGTCCCTGTACCTAATTTAAAGTCTAAACTTTAATTGTATCATTTTACAAAAATAAACCTCTGCAATGGGTAAACTGTTATTGAAATTGAATAAAACATAGTTAGTCGCAATATTGGTCCCGTAAAGTACAAGTGTTTGTGGATAGCCGACAAAAAAAAGTGATCGCAGCAGTTGAAGCAGGTGAAAAAAAAGATGTTGCTCTACATTTTGGTATCCCATCTTCTACGCTATAAACAATACAAAATAATAGATTTCTTTAATACATAATATGTAAAATATAATAATATGTATGTATGTATAAATGTATAATAAACAAATATCAATTAATAATTTTAAAATATAATTATATTTATATGTCATAAGTAAATGTCAAAATAAACGTAATATATACATATGTATATATATACAATTTTTCACCTCTCTTTAATTCGAGTTAATTTTTTTCCCTCGATTATTCGAACACTCGGTAAATCGAAAACCTCTATAAATCGAATTTTTAACTCGGTCCCCTGAATTTCGAATTATCGAGTGACTATTATACTATCTTTTTATACTCGAATACCTACTTAATTATCACATTTGCTTATAAAGTTATAAATAATTAATTACTAGTATAATTTTCACTATATTTTTTTTTCAAAACCTTAGAGACATCTGATATCTGCAAGTGTATTTTATTATTATAATTCAAATATTATTCATTAATTCAATAATTTATTTATTTTAAGTTATTATAACATATTTTTAATATAATCTAAAAAGTTTTATAATATATATTATTACTATAAAATTATATTATGAGTAAAAAAATAAAGAGCTATTTTAAAATTTTTGTTTTATTATTATTGTTTAATAAAATAATTTCTTCATATTATAATATTAATTATACCTATTAATTATAAATATATTACTTATACTTAATACAAATGGAATTATTTGTAAATATTAAGTATTTTTAATGTATGAATAATATTGACTATCCATTAAACTCATAAAGTAATATATCATGTACATATTGATGTATTTTTTTACTAGTTATTTTAATTTTCAAATCCATAAATGTGGACTTAGGATTTTCAATGAATATTATTAGCCATTATCTACTTAAAAATTTAATAAAATATTTTAGCTATTTTTGTGTTATTTATTAAAAATCGATACTTATCTACATATTTAAAATTGTCTACTTTTTTCAAGTTTTTCATTGATTTATGATTATAAAAATGCTTTAAAATTGAAAAATGTCCTTCATAGTCTCTATATTTCTTTATGAGAGTTTGAAGTAAATACGAAATTTGTGGTGTACCTACATTATTCATAAAATGTAAAAATTAATGTAAAATACATTTTCGATATTATTAATGTTTTAAATTTTCAATGTATATTTTATATGTTATAGGTACCTAGTATTTAAAAATGTAAAAAAACAAGGTTCCATATAAGTTTTGTTTACAATTGTAAGAAAACAATTCGTGCATAATTAATTTCAAAATTATTTTTTGAGCACATGAAGTTTAATTTTTGACGAAATTAAATACCTATTCAAGTGTAATACAAAGATGTCTCATCTCAAATAATGTAAAAAAAAATTAAAAATGAGTAGGCATATTATTATGTCTTAGACTCTTAAGTGTTAGGTTGGGCCAGTGGTAGCCGGTAGGGCACTAGGGCCATGGCCTTACTTTGCCCGTCCCTGGCGCCGCCACTGAACATTCCGTTGCAGTTTTTAAAATATTTAAGCTAATTTCTAGTTGTTCATTTATTTTAAATAAAATTTAAGGTATCTGCGCACAGTCTATACCTAGACGAACACCAATGACTTATCATCAGTACGCCTACTCCTACAACTCTACAACGCTACAACAGCAGTACTGCCTACTACCTCGTCGTGGTGCGCGACGGGCGAGTGAGTCTGACGTTATCAACCACGGAATACCGCCACGGCAAAATACACCACGTCGACTTCGGCTACGATAACAACACACAAAAACAAAACAATAACAATCAGCCGCGCGGCACCACCACCGCGGCAGCAATGCGGCTGCCGACCTGGCGCGCGCGCGCTCTCGTCGTGATAAGCGATCTACGCCAGAGTTGGTGGTCATTCGCTGATAAAATGACGACGACTACGACACTGTCTACTATACGCGTACCGTCAGTTTCCGAGGCGTAGGCATTAGTAGTAGTATTATCACCGTAAATATTTTCGAACACCGTTTCGATTTTTTAAACAGCGACTCGGTCTCCCGCTGCTCTCGTAAAACATCGCAGTCGCCCAGGAACCTCAGTCGAGTACCCGCCACGATCTGCGTCGTTCCAAGACCATGACGCGGCCCAGAACCGCGCGGAAGAGTTGCCTGTGATTCCGGTAAGTTGGTCTCGACCGTCGTGCCGGAGGTATTTGGCCGACGTCCGTCAGTAACGTCCGAAACGCCGGCGGCCGAGACTATTTCCGTACTATTTTGCCCATTCGCTGCTCCCCGCCCTTCGGTCCCACGCACGATGAATTCCACACGAGCCTATGTCGCGTACGCGTTGATACTGAAATAGCGTTTATATTTAAAACAAAACATACCTATTAGCGTCGTTAGACCCGGTCGAACTTGACCCGTATTCCATTCACATCTGGCCCGATTCGATAAGCTTTATAGTTTTGTTGCCAGGAACCGCGTTGTTTTCCAACAGACACTCGCGGAGCGTCGTTTCGTGTGTTGTTATACCTATTAAATACTTTCATCTACTCCACAAAATGTGGAAAACAAAATTGGCTATTTTTTTTTTTTTTATGATTATTATTGACAATGCTACTTATTTAAATATTCATTGATCTAAACAACTCGTATCTTTCTATGCAAAGAATAGAATATATGTTATGGTCTTAAACTTTTAAAAGGATACTTCAGATACGCATGAAGTAATAAAGTGAGTGTAGAATATTGTTTGAAGGTTCCTACTTGCATTTTTCCGAAGAAAAATAAAACAACCTCTTCCAATTAGATGCGAATGAATAGGATAGTCATTGACTATTTCCTTTTTTTTTTTTTATTTTTTTTAAATAATAAATTTAATTTCCATTTTGCTGTTCATCAACTGATTAAATTATAGATTTATTACTTTTTATTAAAAAATAATAAGTATATTTACCTAATATACATAAAAAAAATTATTAATTATCTACTCAGTGGTAACGTGCTGATAAGCAAGTTTTTGTATGTCATAGATACCATTTTAATAATATGTTTAAATATGTAGATTATTTTGACATGTACTAATTTTTCATAGTTTATTATCTAGGTATTTCAATTTTACATTGGTATATGGTTCGTAACACTTACATATCTAAATTATTTATGTATTTTTCCATATTTAAAAGAATCTTAATTTGTTTAAACATTTTTCATTTTTACAAATATTGATAATTATTAAGTTTAGAATGTAAAATAAAAATCTTTACTAGGCATCTAACTAATGTGCAGTTAGTAATATTTTTATTTAAATGTTACCCACTGGTATTCTTTATTTCTTATTCATAATAATACATTTTTCAAATAATTTTACTCGTAATTTTATCTAATGTTTTCTTTATAACTAAAAAGTATCTAGTTTTTCATAAAAAAAACATAGACGATTTGTTGTTTTGATAAAGTTCTAAAGTTTTAAATTAGATGTCTACTGATAATTAATGCTGGTATCGATAAAAAAAAATATTAAATATTAAATCAAAAATCAAGTATGACCAAAATATTAGTAGTATCTATTTAAGTACATCAATCATATGATAATATATTGACATATGAATAATTAAATATGTACTGTTTTTTTTTTTGTTCCGTGTATTAAAATAATATTTTATTTGTAGATATTTCAATTTATTGGGTAAAGATTAAGATTTGTAGCTTTTATAGGTATATATATTTTTAGACCATGAGGTAAAAACTTAGAAACCTGTGAAGTTTTTGTTACCAATTATCTTATTTAAATTCTAATTTGTAATTAATTATGTATAGGTAGAATTTAGGTACTAAAATTGTTTTAAACAAAAAAATAGTAATTTTTCATTTGGTTTTTAGGGTAAAAATATTAAATTATTTTTCAATTGAATTATACACACTTGGTTTATATTTATTTGACATACATAATTTACATTTTACACAATTTTTTATTTTCTAAGGAATAATTAAGTAAGTTAGGTAATATAATTAGTTATAGATATAGTATTTGGTTGAATATCACAACTTATAAGTGCTATGTGGTATATATATATATTCTTACAAATGTAATTGTCATGTTAATTACATTTATTGCAATATTTAGGTTGAATTTATAATTAATTTATTCATATTTTAAAGAAGCATACATTAGAGAACATATAATTTAGTATAAAATGCATTCATAAAAATTAATCTAGGGGAATAGGAAGTGAAAGTTACTGTTTTAAAGTAAATAATACTAATTAATAACATTTTTTTTTAGTGAAATATGTGGTTAATAGAATTATTTATTTGTTTTTTTCTGTATTTAGTTTAACAACAATAATAATAATTAGTTCCGTACATACATAAAATGTATCATTTTTCTTAATTAAATTTGTCGGTTATACCATTCTATGGTTTCCTGTTTCACATCAGTAAACTTTGTTTTAGTTCAAAACAAATAAATAATATTAATAATGTAGTCTAACAATCAACAGTGTAATCAAAAATCACTCACAAATAATTATTGTGAGTTATTTTTTCTAAATTTAAATATACTATTATTTATTTTTAATTTTTCACCAATAAAAAATATTTATTTAAATGCCCCAAAATTTAATGAATAAAATGAACTAGATACACTTTAAAAATGTTTAAGTTTGCATAGTTTCACATATTTTAGGGACTGTTATTGGAATGTTTGATATAAAAAACACATTTAAATGAAATTTTCTTAGCATTGTGTATTTAATTTTATGTTTAATAATAATTATTTAGAAGTTTTGGTAGCCAATTCATAATAAATGTAGTTTTATTTATTCTTAAATAAATAGAACAGTAGGTATTAGATATTAAGGAAAGTAAAACTCAATGTCTATTTAATGGTTTGAACAAATTCTACATTAATTGAAATCAACTTGTAGGTTCAAAAAATTTAGTACATTAATTACTATTTACACATTTTATACAAATATTTTACTAAAATTGTTTGTTGTTTACTGTCTTCTACCTATGTACTAGGTATTATCAATATTATTATGGTTTTAATTTATAATAATTGATCTATATAGACTCAAGATTCACTGTTACTAATTATTACCATAATCATAATAATTATTTGCCAAATGGTCAAATAGTTTTGATTTAGGCTTTATACAAATAAATTAATGATAGGAACATTTCTAGAAATATAAATACTACATTAAAAAGTAGTTGAGGAATATACTTCACATAGTAGCATCCCACTTTGGATTTATTATTATTTACCTAGACCTAATTTAACTGCAAAAGCACTACAGTTTTTTTTAATGTTTAGATTTTTTCTTGTGGCATTTAAAAAAAAAAAATCAAAAAAAATATGATATTTATTTGTTGATTTCTATGATAATATTTTATAACACTCATTTTTCCAACACATTCTAACTAAATAGTTGTATATTTTAATTTTAAACATAAAAATTTTGTTAGTAATAAATATATAAACTTATATAATATTATATATCAATGGTATTTTATTAAATTTAATGATTTCTTTTATAGATTTTATGAAAAAAAAATATGAATTCAGATTATAAGTGGAGAGAGCAAACAACACAAGCATCATCAAGACTGAATGGCCAAAAAATAAGAGATTCTGGTGAAAATGAACCAAACATTAATAACTTTGTTCGCAAACATCAACGCAATCTATCATTACCCGTCAACAATGTTTTTCAGTCAACAACGGTAATGTATTATTGTATATTATAAATTACTAAAATATATACTTTTACTTATTTAATTCAAATTTTTTTATTTTAGACAAAAGCTGATACTGTATCTTTAACTACAATGTCTAATTCTAAAGGTGAGTTTATTTCAATAGATGTATTGAGAAGATTTTATACCCTCATATGTTGTCTCTGTCTTATTAATGTAGATAATGTAGATCATAGCAAATTTGCGTTCAGAAGAACACATTTTGTGATTTTAAATTTAATATTAGAGTCAATTTACCTATTATCAAACTTAAAGGTAATAATATTATCTAGGGCATCTCATAGGCTTTTATTGATATCTTAATTTTTAAACAAATAACGAGCATTTTAAAGTTTTAATATTTTACATAACTATAACTCACTTAAAAATTAAAATATCAATAAAAGCCTATGAGATGCCCTAGATAATATTACCTTTAAGTTTAATAGGTAAATTTACTCTAATATTAAAGCTAACATTATAAAATGTGTTCTGCTGAACGCAAATTTGCTATGATCTACATTAGTAAGAGAGAGACAACACATGCGGGTATAACATCCTCTTAATTAAATTGCAAAGATTTTATTTTAATTTTGTATACAGTATTTATTTAACAACATTTAAAACTGTATTGCTTTAAAATATTGAAATAATGTATAAAAAAACATTAATACTATATACCATTATATATAAATAATTTAAAATTATTAAATAGGTTGATAATCTATAAACTTGAGTACTTTAAATCTAATTTTAATTAATATTAATCTTCATATTAATTTGTTTGGTTTTGTTTACATCATATATGAATTTAAGGACAATTAATAAAATATAATTTTTTTTTCTAGGCAACGGAGTATCTTATTCTAGTCCAGTTCACAACAATTACCTAGAATCCAATGACTGTGATGATTCCTCTTCTAATAGTGATACTGGTAGTACAGGTACTTACATTATTGAAAGAAATGATACATCTAATGATAACAAATCTGAACAATCACCCGATTATGACGGTAGTGTTGATGATTTTAAAAAGTCAAATTCAATGGTTAAGGTAATTTAGTTATTTTTTAATAAATATAATTTTTGATTTATCAGTTAAATTTAATTTATATTTATAATTCTTTTTTTAGAAATTACGGTCTAGTTGGGTCAATGAATGGCATTCAAAATTGAATCAAAATAAATCATCTCTTTCAAGCCCAAAACCTTTACTAAAATCAGGTGAGAGTACTGTTTAAATTTAATTAAATTTGTCTCAATAATAATTTATGAAAAAAATTTTCTTTTCTTAGACATCAAACCTAATTCACCAATTTTAATGAAACATATGAGGAAATCAAATATCCCGTTGCCAAATGCATCTAGTATAAAAGACTTAAGTGTATGGTTTTTTACAATAATTTGAATGAATAAATTTATATTAATACTTGCTTGTTAGTAAATAATTCATTCAACGATAAATAATTTTATAATATCTGATTGTTATAGGAAAATAGTGCTAAGAGTATTAACAGTGATGACGATACCAGATTATTTTTAAAAGATGCTGAGAACTGTGTTTCTATGCTAGAAGCTAAAGTTGAAAAAACTGGTCACACTGCTATTCAATATAATCGAACTTTTAAGTATGATCTATTAATTTATTTTAGTAAATTTTCAAATTTTAATTAAGTATTAAATAATTTTAGCTTGCGTCGTGATAGATTTGCAAAATTGCAACAAGATACAAATAAAAAAATTGTAGATTCCAAGACTGTCAATGATAAATCTAACTTATACAAGCCTTCAAGCCAAAATTTAAGTTCATCTTTGTCGAGAGTTGACTGTGGACGTTATAGTTTAAGAACATCCAGAGTGCCTCAACCAAATTCAGTATGCAGAGTTATACTTATATTGAAACATTATAAAATTAAAAAGAATTAATTTTATATTATTTTAGTCACCATTGTTGTCTGCTCGTAAAAATTTATCATCAAAAAAAAAGTGGAACTCGAGTATACTTTGCAACAAAGTTCAAACTCCAAATAAAGAAACAGAATTGGAAAATTGGAAGCGACGTAAAAACTATGACCCATTAAAAGCGGCTGCTCAAGGAAAGAAAAAAGATCATCAAAAACCGTCATCTTCCAAGGAGTTAGTAATATATTTATTTTGTATTTTTTGTGAATATTTTTATAAAATTAATTTTAAATTTAGAAAAAGTGTTGAAAACTCTGGTAATCCGGTATTGAGGTCAGCATCTTTTCATGGTCGAGACGGGTTTTCTCAAGAAGATGATAGTGATGGTTGGGAACAAAAGAGTTTACATTTCTATGATCATGTTGATGATTGGCATAAATTACCACAACCGCCTGCTGTGAGCAAATTTTATTAAACTTTTTATCAACTTAATATTACTGCCTGGTGGTTAATTTTTGTTAATAATTTAGACATCCAGAGATCATTCACCTCCACCATCTAAAAACGAAAATCTTTCTTCATCAGCAAATTCATCACTGGCTATGTTGCCTACTCTGGTCAGTTAATAATATTTTGTATACATTTTTTAAAGTATTAAAATATTTTATTGTATTTTATGTTAATGTAGATATCGGCACATAATGGCTCCCCTACATTTTTGCATAAATCATTGTCTGCATTTAATAGCTCTACAAGTTCTTCTCTTGATGTCAGTTCAATGGTAAAGAATAACTCAACATTTGTATAAATATTAGTGTTTACATTGCATTTAAATTTTCAGCCAGATGCTTTATTTGACGACAAAGATACCTTAGATATGGTTCAGTTATCATATAAAGCCAAAAAACGTGGTATTGAACTTATGAAGAGAATAAGGTTTGTAATACATAAATCATTGATAATATGATCATAACATTTAAAATAATGGGCAATAATATTATTATTTTTTTAGAAAAGAGTTACCAGAATATGATGATATAATACTTACTAGGGGTATTGCAAGTATAGATATAATGGATGATTCGTTACATATTCCAATGAAATCATGGGGTATGTCAGTCTCGGCAACCAATATTAACTGTGTTGATAATATATTCAGAAGTAAGAATTAATCAAGTTAAATAAAAATATATATGAGCTAGAATGAGAATATGAAGTTGTAGACTTATTGAGGTTACTTGAGAGTCGTTATTAGTGATACTTGATTGGAATGTATAATAATAATTATGCAAACTTAAATTCGAGGCTATGGCTAAGTGTGAGTAGACAAAGTTATTTTTTCCTAGTCATTATCCTCAATTTTTTATATTTTGATATAGGATCTTCATATATGCACAGTTCATTTTCTTTTACATACATGGTTCATTCAATAGGTTGCTTCTTTATAAATTCATAACTTATTGTGTTAATAATTATTAATATTATTATCAAGTTGAATATACTATTTTATTATTTTATTTCAAAATCAAAAGAAAAATAAAGACTAGTTAGTTTAGAGTATAGAAAAAAAACTCTTTATAAACAAAATGTTAATTAAATTTTTGTTTTATCATAAAAAAAAAAATCACAAAATTCATCCAAAAATATTATGTAGTATATAATTTATGTGTGAATAGTATAAACTAATGTGCCTAAAATTATCAAATATAATAATATTACATGGAAATAAGTTTCTTAAATCTTAATAGCTTTTTAAATCAATTTAAATCTTTGATTTAGAAATAATTCTTATGATGAAAAAATAAACAGTATTAGGATGTATGAGATTTATTTTTTACATAAAGTGAAATATGATTATAAAATCACCTAATTTTTAGAACTTTAGTTTTAACTTTTTCCTTTTTATAATTAAATATACATTTTATAATTTAATTTTTAGTACTTGAAAACATTTTATTCAGAGACAATGATAGCAGAGAAAATAATTCAGACAATTAATCTCCAAATATTTTGTTAAGTTAAGTTATTGTTTGTTTGTTTGTTTTTTTTTTATATATTATAAAGTTATATTACTGCAATGCCAAATTTACCGTGTGATAAAATACAATAGTGTAATATTATATTTTAAAATAATTGATATTAGTTTTAATTTATTTGTTAAACAATACTTATTTTAAAAATATAAATCATCAGTATTATTATGCTATGTATACATGCAAATGACAGTGATATTTTGTTTGTATTTTTAAGTGTATAAATGTACAAAATATGTCGCCTATTACATTACTTAATATTTGACTTTCTCATAGAATTCTGGTAATGTGATGCCTGGTGGCTTGTACACAGGTTTGCAAAAATGAAATGCATTACGTTGGCGGCGATATAAAACGAGTTGCTGTTCATGTTTTGAAGGTGTATGGACTTTGGTATATCTATGTTTAAACATAATTAATGATTTGTAGATAACATAAATGAGCTCTACCACGCTGACCAAACTGCAACCAAGAAATAGACTTGCCATCCCACCAAATGTCACTAATAAAATGCAAAATATGAATTTAACATTAATTTTTGGACACATTTCTTAATGTTGGTGCATAAAATTGTGCAATATAATATATAATATGTTATTAAATACTATACTTGTATAATGACAATTATTGATCAAATACGATATTCAAATAATATTAATTAGAGATTGTAAATTAGTAAATCAACTTTGACTTAATCAATTTAAGCCTAAGATATGTAAACACCAATTTTAGAATTATGAAACTGGTTAAACTTACCTAATAAATCTTGTGTAGTGTATTTCATGGACCTTAGGTAACTGATAGCAAATCTTTCTTTGTAATGTACTTCTATGTGTGTATAAGCATGTGGAAAGGTTGTATAAGCCAAGAAGTCCCTAAAAGAACTATGATTTATACACAGCAGTATCACAAAACATGTTTATGCATTATATAGATTTATAGATTATAAATATTAACATTTTTTCTGTATTTTCTAATTTCTTGTATCGACCAAATTGAAACAAAACAACAATTCCTGATCACCAAGACTATAAACAATAAATCTGAGAGTGATAGTTTTGAAAGCAATGCATGGTAAATAATATTGTATTCACAAGATGAATTAAAATTATAAACATAGAGCCTACATTACCACAACCTATATCTTGCTTACCTTGACACACGGTTACCAATTTATGTAGGTACCTACTTTGCATAGTTACGGATTTCTGTCGTGTATCCAACAAACGAACACGGGTGTGGGCAGCTGCAATTCATGAAATCCTGTGCACTCCATTTAAGAAATCCAAATTCTTCTTCCGATTCCCGAGCGTTGTGTTGAAGCACTATAAAACGCGATCAACAGCTATTAAGTTTGTTAATTCATTTTATGGTTTTTTTAATGATTTATATAAATAGTTTAACATTTATTAATTTATCATGTTAAATAACAATTAAACAATGCGACTTGTACATTCAAATTATAATTATAATACATTTATCAGGTTTCTTCGAAAGAAATTAAATTAATTTTTTTCGTATAGCGTAGATATAGACAATTTCTTTACAGAAGCGCTCGTATTTTAGATTGCTTGGTACATATCGTTATTATAGGAATGACCGGTAGCGGACAAAGAGAATATCCCCGTTTTTATATAGCGGTTAAAAGCGCTGTGCATATAGATATTTTTTAAAACGTAATTTCAATATTTTGCCGTTGCATTTCGGATTATTTTCATTATTAATACACTTTTATAATATTACACGAGTGCATTAAAAAATGACAATATTATTTTGTTATCAACCATTGACGATCTACAAAACAAATTTAAATGTATATGTATATAATAATAATATTATAATAAATTCTTACAGCATAATATTATAGAATGTAGATAATTATTATAGGTAATTAGGAAGAATCGAGTTTTATTTGCCGTTTCTATTTATATATATATATATAGACTGAATACTGATTTTTACCAATAAAATACTTTTTTTTTAAAGTTTTAAAAAATTTTTATTTTGGCGCTTACACTATATAAAATATTACCGTACGCCACTGCGAGCATATCATATTTAGTGATATAAGTTGACGGTCCGCCTCCGCTTAGAAACGTTATTCCTTATTCGTATGTAATAACATCTCATTGAATTTAAATTTATAAAATAAATTACATAAACCCATTCGACGCCCAAAGAACATCAGAACGATACCCACTTGTCCACTTATTCCGATAGGTACTTATTAATAAATGTTATAGAACTCTCATTTATAAACAATATAATTTGTGTGTATCTAACTCATCGTTAATCATAAATCATATAGATAATAATTAATAATATTAAAAGTATTAAATAGATACCTTTTATTTTGCTGAGACATTGTATGTGTTCAATTCCACATTGTTGCTTGCTCTCTATAACCACAGAAATTGAATATTGAGTCTAGTCACGTCATTTCAATTTTGTAATTGTTGGTACCAAAATATTTGCAGACTACTTTGAAATCATTACCAAATTACAATGATTTAGTGATTTATTTTTCATTTTTTACTTTAGGACTGTTTAGGTACATAGTTATAGTAAGGGCTCGGAACCTTGAAACGTATATTTATCAGGGGCATTATTTGGAGGAGAGGATCAGGGTGTGTGGTTGTATCCTTTACTTTTAAAATAGTTCCAATTGGCCAACACCCTGATGAATGCACGATTATAAATATAATTAAAATTAAATTGTATTTTAAATATTTTAATTTTTATATTTACATTTATCAATATTGGTATACTATCAATCATGATTACAACTTTAAATTACATTGGTTATAAACAAATATTGTGTTACATATTTTTATTGTATTTTAGTTTTTAAATTGATTTTTACTATTTATGTTGATGCATTGATTCGATCCATGGTGTATGGAAATAATTAGAATTAGGATAATGTACGTACGTATCCTTATAATAAAATATAATAAATAATTACTTCTGTAAAACTGTCTATTAATTTATAAAAAAAAACCTTACATTACATATTTTGAAGAACAGAGTAAATTTATAACTTGTTAGAAGTTAGACTATACTACAATAGATACTTATTAACTATTAAGTCTGTACTTACTTATATATTGAGTAAGTAGGATGTTACTGATGTTAGTAATTGTGATTTGAGTTTTGCATGTATAGCCATATAGGTATAACATATTTTGAATATTTAACATAAATACATATTATTAATCTAATATGTCTGATATTACTATATACATAACATATATATTACATATTTACATATTATGAATGATTAATTAATACCAAAATGTATAAAGAAGTATTAAATTACTACTATAAAATATTAAAATTTAATACATCAATACTTAGTAGTAAGTACCTGTTATTACATATTATATTAATGATGTAAATATTGTTAAATTTTAATTTTAATAACTTAGAGTAATAAAACATTAATGTTAAATTATTATGTAGGTATTCTAATTCTATTATTTAAATATCTTATTTAATTTAAATTTAGTATAGATAAAATATACATGCTAAAGTTAAAACTAATTTATGATTAAAATAGTCTATTTTATTATTTTTTTATTTCGTTAAATTTAGTTTCTTTAGTACTTTACTCTCGTTAGGTAAAAAGTACATGACTCAACTTAACAAATATATATCGCATGGCAATTCGTTATAAACATCAATCATAGCCGTGCGCACAGGGGCAGCAAAGTGTGCTCTTGCTGCCTCTGGACGGTTTGAATATATTTGTAAGGGCCGAACTGGTACAAGCTGGGCCGCCACACTGGCAATGCTCAATACAAAATAAGTTAATTATCCAAAAAGTGTATTGCTACCAAGCTAATCTTTTCTGTGTTTAAACTTTAAATTTGAGCTTAAAAATGTTAATTTAATACTCATGTATGGGCCGGTAAAATATTCGCTGCCCCCGACTTGAAACTCTGTGCACGCCTATGACATCAATATTTTTAGATTAACTTAAAATTAAAATAACATTGATTATTTCAGTACGAGCTTTACTTGTATACGGGAACGTATACAAAAAAAAATTCGGTGGGGGGGTTGATCCTCCCCCCTATATACGTATCTGCTTGTATACGTTCTTAACGTTATAATTGTTGTTGATTTAAATTTGCTTAAAAAATTTAAAATAACATAGACATACTCATAATTTCAAGTATAGCCTAGTAGCTTACCAACAAACGTTTTTTTGGTTGTATAATTTTCCCAGTAACCACAAGAAATACAAAATACTGAATTTGGATTGTAAAGTTATTTATCTGCTTTTTCGGGTATAACAAATGCCATAAAAATAAACCAGTGGCTTGTGACCCTACGGCAATTAGATATATTCATTAAGACTTTGGCATTTATTTTAGACTTTTCCAATTTCGTTAGCTGGAACTGAAAAAAGACAATTCAACAATTCAACAAAGGCATGCATTGCGCCTTTGACGACGTCTAAATTTGGTAGTATAACATATACAAGTAAAACTAAGCCAAATACGAAAAGAGTTTCTATAAAAAGCACAAAAAGAAAATCGAATAAGGGTGATCTTTGTCTTTTACATGACTTGAAGAAACAAATTTCTGCTGGAAGATAGACAACGTACAATTTATCATGACTTATGAAAAAAGAGATGACAATTTGATTCAATACTTGATTACAAACCGTAAGTGTTGCCCAGGGAAATAATTATTTATAATCATTGTATAAGTTCTTACTGAAGAATATGACAACACGATCAGCCCTGATTTGAAATGTCGTGAAGAAAATACTACTTTTGAAAATAACGATATAGCATAGGACAACGATAAAAGTGATCAAATTGCTAGGATTTTTAACGTATAATAAATTCGTAATTTGCTTTATTAGCCTTAGATCCACTGTTGCTACGTGAGGGCGAATTTCACGTACATTTTATTGTTAAAACGTAAAAAATATTACGTTTCATACTTATATAATAACATATTATGTTTTAATAGAATTTTATAAAGTTTTTTATATATTTAGCCATTTAGGTACCCGCAAGTACAAATTTAATTGCATGCAAATATGCATAGGTTAACGTAGGTTTGGACGTTAGGTATTGCCTTTCATTATTTGTTAGTGAATATTGAATATAAGTAGTTATAGTTTTATATTTCCATATTTTCACGGTTTTCAATGCAATAATTCCCGAGCCCTTATAACTGTTGTAGCAGTAGTAGGTAGGCGATGCAATTTAAAATCTAAATAACTATAAATGCAATTTTTTTATTATTATTATTATTATTTGTTGTTGTTTATCATATATGTATATGTATATATATATTTGAAAGTTAATACTGGAATACTGAAATTTGCTTACAAGTCTTACAATTTAAATAATAAAATTTAAATTAATTAATTTGTTATGATTGATATTTTAAAAATGTAGCTATAGATCGTTTATTAGAAACACTAGAAGGATCACTTTCTAACTTGATTTAAAATTTAAAAAATACTTAGGGGCTAGACCAGCGACCGCTATTATAGGGATATGATGTCTTTTGGCTTACGAAGTGTTTGAGTAATACAATATATTGAAAAAGGTACATTGTATATTTCAGCAAGTAATAATCTACGATAATACGATACGTAAGTGTCGTCATTTGGGTGAAGACGAAGAGAACAAGAAATGTACATCTGTTCGATAAAAGCTTAAAATTAACCTGTTTGGAATATTATGATTTAAATTATAATATATTTCTATATTATATTTTTATAATATAATAGTTATTAATATGTAAAAATAAGCCATGTCTATAATTATTATTCAATTAACGTATTGTTATATTTATACCTCCCATGTCAAAGTAGTACGGCGTGCAATTGCACATTTTATAAGTATTCTTTAGTCGGCACTCGCTGAAACAGTTGTCTCGGCGTTGCTCCTGGACGACGGGAAGTTCTTCGTTTTCGTCGTCCTCGTCTCGTAAAAGAAACATTTACGATCCTTTTCGTCGAGTCGATGTAGTGAATCGTCTGCCCGTATGTGACTCACGCTCACCGATATCCGCGACGATTGGTTCAGTTCGCTGTACACCTTGTAGCTGCTTGAAATGTCTGGGAAGTCCTCGGGCGTATGTATCATGATCTGCAAGCAAATCGATACCTAAGTTAATTAAAATAAAAATTGAAAACATTTAAACCGTGATCACGTATATAACTACAAAATTTTTGAAAAAAAAAAACAAACATAAAGTGGTTCAATCAATCTCAAGTTATAAGTTCATAAAGAACTAAATACCCATGTTTTCTTTTCGTATTACTGACTTAACTAATATGATGCGTACAAAAAGTAAGCATAAGTACATGCTTTTTAACATCAAATATTAGGCGTTGATTATTGATAAATTTGAGTGCGTATGTGTAAGTATATAAAATATAAAATATGAATTTCGCCGTTTTTTTTTTTTACAATAATCACACACACACACACACACATACACTATTAGGTGATGAATGTGTACAACTGCACAAATCTAGATGAAACTAGTTTTATTATATGCACATAAAAATGTAATGTTTTGCCCATTATATATAGGCTATAGCGTCCCCGAGTTTCGATAACGCGACCATGCAGTATTACGTTATATCCTTTGGATCGCTTGTCGTTCGGAAAGTATTCAGTGATCAAACTCTTCATGATCAACTCGAGTCCGGTCATCTTGCCCGCAACATTGTTTTTGAGCGGTAACAGCTTGCCGTTTGGTTTGGCAATCGGTGGGTTGAATTCGCTGTCACTGAAAATAGTGAAAACCACAAAACGATCATAGATACTATATAATATAATGAAATTTAGTTCCTTCAAAATTTAAAATAAATATTTAAAAAAATATACATCATTGTAACTATTATTTTGATATAAAAACCCGAATTAAAAACAGATTTCAGGTATAACGTAAGTGTACATCATATTATTAGATAGGTAATTAACTAAAGAATACTCTGAATTATCATTTAATAAAATGAAAATAAAACAAGAATTTCTGGAATATCGTATATTTAACATTATGTCTTCTTTATTATAACCCTTATACTGTGTATTTTTCTAAATAAAAACATTTTGGACTTTTTACGTAATGTAATACTGTATATTGTATAATGTCTATTGTCTATACATGTTTAAAAAGTGATTTAATTGCTATATAATTTTAACATCCTTTATACTTCTAAATCATAGGAGCGAATGATACATTTTTTTAGTATATATTATATATGATATTTATATAATTTATATATATTATAATCAAAATAAACAACTATTTAAAACTATATTTAATACTTTAATTTAATTTAATTTAATTTATATTATAGCTGTTAATTGTGAATAACGGGTTTAATTATTTATTTTAGTTAAAATGGTCGTTATTTTTTTAATTTTATAATACAAATATAATACGTAAGTATTACTGTTTCAACTATAAGTGTTTAACCAAATCGTATTAGCAACTTTAGATAATTTTAATGTTAATACCGTATATTTGTACTAATAACTTATATCTATAGGCTATAACCCATACTTTATGCTATCGAAATATTTTCAGTTAATATTTTTAAAATTAATGTTAACATTGTATTGGTATACTAGGTATTAATATTTTTTTTAACTTTTTTCGTAATAGTTCGTGTATTAGAAATTTCATTGTTAAATTATGATGATCGGGCCGTGGTAACTGGTAATAAAAAATTAATATTAGTAGGACTATATAGCAGGAATGACTGATTTTACGGTTACATACGGCACAACTTAAATGTGTTGTAACTTTGTAAATTCTGTATTTTATTAATGACTTTAAATAAAAGTTGCTCTTTTAAATCATAATAAATATACCTAAAGGCGCCTCGTCGCATAACAGTAAAGTATAATATATAATAATGCCCGATACGATTATGAACTATAAAGATGTATTTTAATTTATTGTAATTTGCAATTCATTATAAATAATTTATATTGTCATCGATTGAAAATACCAAGTTTCATTAGAATATATTATAATATTATAACCGTTGATTTCTGTGCTAAATTCTAATATAAATTGAGTATATGCAGTAGGTACAATTTTAGTATTTTCGTTGTAAAATGCTCATCAGTTGTTGTCTGTTGATGCCAAAAAACACATGCCTATATACTATTTTTGGTGGCTGGATGTTGGCATATTATTATTCAGTATGCACATTATTTAGAATTATGCCATATGGAAATTCGGGAACATTAATAGTAAAGCCAATTGCCAATATTGTCATTAAAAAAAATACGGGTTCAAATTTCACAGAGGCTTTTTTATAATAAGAACCTACTTGTTAAATTGTTTTTTACTTTTATGTTTTACTTGATATATCAATATAATAATTGTGTTAAAGTATTGCTGTTATAGAGTTTTGATACATTGAATATATCATATACGTAATATGTATATTGTGTAGTGTATACGTACACCTGTCAGCTATAGCCTATAGCAATTTAAGAACGGTGTTATAAATTTATAATTATACTTATATTTACCATTACCAATACCGTACACGTACATTGCTATTATATCATACATGGCATACTGGTATTATACTGCTTTACTAAATACGAATAAACAATAGACATAGGTATAATATAACACTATATTGTCTATATTAATACTATAATAGACAATAGTACTAAATAATTGCTGAGTCGATGCTAAATTAACTATCCAGTTTAGTGAAACATTTCTAAACTGAATATTAATTTCTAAAACCCTTTAAGGAAATATTATTTTTGCAAATATTTCACGATAGTACAGGTTATTAATTTAACTACCTATATAATACAGAAATAATATATTAAACTAAGAGTACTACCTATATATATATAAAAACATAGTATTAGCTCATTGATTGAATATTGACAAATCAAACGTATCAAAAGAATAACGGATGAATTGAAACAAGACAGAGTAATACATATTTTGATAAATTATGATGTTATTATTTAGTATTTACTTTGCCATTCTTTCCGACGTCTTGCTGTTGAACGAATAACAAAATCCTTCTTCGGTTCTTTGCAGTCGTAATATATCCGAACAATTGAAACCGGTGCCTCTCCAGTAACACGTATCAAATACCTCGTCAACAGTGGGCATAAGCTAGAACGCATCGCGACAATGGATGATATAATTATAAAATTAATAATAGTAGATAATGGTGTTAAATATATATTTGCGAATTATACTGCATATAATATATAAGATATAACTATAAGTATTACTTTCAACATGAGATCGGAGATATTCTCTGATGGAAAATCAATCAAAACAGCGTTAGTTTCAGCGAAGTCTATAAGATCTTTATAGTATGGATATTGTAAAATTTCCATAACGTATAACGAGTTTTCGTATTTTTTTTTCAATTCTGGTTCGTTTTCGTATTTACTAAAAACAAACCATGCAGGCGATACAGTGTAGTTATTATTATTTAATTTTATGTTTGTATAATATAGAATATTAGTCATTAAAGTCTATTATATTATAGACATGCTGTGCAATAATTATAACTTTGTTGTCATAAACATAAATATAACTATTATTTACAAAAGCGTATTTATAGAAAAGCGCGTTTAAAAGTTATAGTTGTAATACATATTTTTTGTGTATATATCGCCAAAACCATTTTGGTATTTTAAATTTTAAACCGTTTGAACCAAAAGCGTCAAATAAGTACATAAAATCATCATTCGAAAAATATTCACCGTCGTGATTTAAGTTAATTAACACCATTTTACTTGTATACTTGTACATAATTAACACAATATTATGAATATATTATGCATTGAGTATTATCGTGTTACGATAAATAAGTGTGATATAAACAGTCTTGTTATAATAGGTACGTCGAAACGATAAAGTTCGATATATAGGTAATAAATAATATTCAATAAGGTACGATACAATAGCATTAGCTGTATTATATGAAAATAATATCAATGGTTTAAGGTTTTATAATTTATGTCTAATATATAAACCAAAAATGTAAAACATAATTTTTACGTATAGAAGCGTCCAAAATATTTAATTAATTAAATTATTAGTTTTTAATTTTTTCTAATACATTTTAATACTGATCTATTGAACGTTTAAAATAATATATTTTTTACTACTAATGTTTTTATTGATTAATTTTTTTTTTACACCCAATTATCTTCATGTCTAAATAGCTATATATTATGTCAATTTGTTCTAGATCGAGAAAAGTGCCATCAGAGTTTAGACTCACGCGGTACACACAAAAAATACACATCTGTCATCATTTTAAAATCAATAAATTCATCACTCATTTTTTATTCATAATCTTATATGAATATTTGTAATAATAATTTTGATTAAAATATAATTGTTTGATATTTAATAACCTTGGTTACCAAAAATTTAGACCATCTTTACTTTTTTTCTGTAAAACCCGATAAACTTTTATTTGTTCTGATAAAAAGCTTGAGAATGTAATTCAAAATCCATCAAACATTTTAATTATAGCATTTTTTTTTAAATATTAATTATACACATGTATGATTTTTTTTATTTAAGCTCTTATATTTTAAAGTTAAAAAATTATGAAAATGTCGATTTTTATAGTTAAGTTTTAAAAATTGAATACAATGATGTTCCTCATACAAGCTTATCAAAATTTATAAAAGAAAATTTTTTTCAAAAAATCATAAAATTTCAAATATCCATAAATATAGTTCGATATAAAAATAGTTTGAAAATAATAAATACAATTTATTGAAAATGCTATTTCAAAAATTTGGTAAAAATTGAAATATCTACAATTAAGTTGATATTTTTGGGAAGACTGTATTTTTATGGAAATTTATATTAAGTTGTATTAATTAAATAGGTTATTTTGATTCTAATTCTATTGAAATCTAAAAATATCTAGTGCATTCAATACTTTGTCATTCTAAAATGTATTAAACATATTGTAACATTATTTATAAATAACTTTTATAATTTTATAAAAATAATAAATAATATAAAACAAAATATATTTAAAATTTTTGTGATTTCTATTAAAAACAAAAATTAATTTAACTACATGATTATAAAATTAACAACTTTCTAGTAACTGCATATATTGGAACGAGTTTTAAGTCATTACATTAAAAGATACTTTTAAAAATTTAAAAACTTAAATAAGCGTATAACTTGACTTTTTAATTCATCAATTGCCTATCCCTTATAACTTAAATATCTTATATAGGAGCATAAGTAAATTTATTATCCCTTTTATGTTCGTGACGTTCGTGTTTTGTGAGGAATTTAACATTCTCATCCTATATTTACAATTATAGTAATCGTTAATTAAGTTTTAGAAGTTTATATAAAGTCATATATGTTGGTACCAAAATCAATAAATTACATGAATAAATGAAAAAAATTTATAAAATGATGACTGACAAAACTGACTGATAAAACTAATTTTATTTTAAAATTTACAATTGTTTTATGTCAGTAACGTATGTTAAGATATAGTACAGTACTCAAGTACCCATAAGCATCTGTTACTTATATTAAAATATCAATAAAAAGTTCAATTCATACCTTAAAATCAATCTTTTAGCCTTCGAATAAAGAATTTTGTTTATGGAACAAATTGTTACTGCCGGAAAGTCGATTTTGCTAAGGGGAAATCGAGGATCATCCACTACGATTTGCATCGACGAATACGAGAAAGTTTTCCACGAAGCGTACAGATGAACAAGTATAGTGACACTAGCGACTGCCATCAACACTGCCCACAATAATCTATTACAAGATATTATAAATAAAATTAGAAAAATTGTTAATAATGTTAAATTAAATAAAGAAAAAAATTATTTCGTAATAAATTTATAACTCAAATTTACAATTTTCAATTAAAATTAATATTTAAAATAATTTTCTTAACGATTTTTAGACTGCCTTGTATAAATAAATAATATATGTATATAGGACAATGACACCATTGGGTACACATCTCACGCGGCATTTGTTTTCATTGTATTAATAAGTTTATAATAAAAAATATACAATAGCTACACAAATTTTATGGATTGTGAATATTGTCTCCTATAATCTGTAAGATTGTGCAATTATCCATAATATCATTGCAATTTATAGGCTTAATTGTCAATACATTTCCATAATAGACACGACATAAATATAATAAAAGCATTTCTAAAAACTGTTGTATAGGTATAAATGGTATAATATATTAATATATATAGATATTAACTATTGGACTACTATACTTAGATACTATCACGGATAATATATATATAACTATATACAACATCGAAAATATATGCAAAATAAGATATCATATTTAAAATAGCAATGACTCGATTAATTTGAATTTTGGAAGAAATTCATTGATTTGTTAAACAAATTTTTGTATAAGAAAATAGCTTTTAAATTTTGTAACAGGCTTGTTAATAGACCAGTCCAACCATGCGCATATAATATACTATACCTCGTAATAGTCGTATAATGTCGAATTGTCGATTAGTTAGGTATATGAATAGACTGAATTAATTGTTAATTCGGATTTCGGACAGAGATAGTTATTATTAACCCTTTCACTGCTATGGACACACATATGCGTCCTATCATTTTAAAAATCAAGAAAAGCTGTTATCGATAATGTGATAATATCATTAAATGGTAAATAACTAGACAAATTCAAAGAGACAATAAAAAAAAAAATATATGATAAATATTAAAAAAGTTATAAGTAAAATAATTTATTTGATCTTCCAGGGTTCCCAAATTTTCATTATTTGATAAACTGAAATAGTAGTTCATTATCGACTATTTGGGAACCAATCACTAACTTAATTAACTAATATCTGCTAAAAATGTTACTAGAAAATTTTTTTTTATTGATAGTTATTATTTGAACTATAACAATATTTAAAATAATACGAAAAAAAATATTTAAAATTTAATCCCAGCACAGCGCTGTGAACTGGGAAAAAATAATTCAGTACGGAAAGGGTTAAATTGTAGTTTTTACCTTTCCCAAGGAGCTGCTTCCTTGTGGACGACGTACCGGAGACCATGCAATGAACTCTTTTCGCAATAATCGGTCCAGAATGTTTTTACAGATTTCATGGCGGTAGGATAGAATCGTTAGTATAAAAAGGTGTACCTATTGATAAATTGTATATTTTATAATGATTCGAACCTAAACATTATTTATAGGTATAAGTACAGTTACTAAGTAGGTACTAGTAAATACAAATATCACCGCTGGTCGCGGACCATTATATTAGAAACGAAATAGTGACGGTCAATATGTTACACAAACAAAGGTCATGCCCGTAGGCCGTATTACATTAAATTTATTATTAATTCATATTTTTATTTAAAAACTATGTTTTATATTTTATAAAGAAAATATAATGTATGACGATTATACTATGCAATATAAACAAATATTAAGATCAGATATGACTATACTATACTTGAATTATTATTACCTTTAGCAATTATTTCAAATACGGTCGATTTTAATCCAATGAAATGGAGGCGTAAACCAAATACCAATATTCAAACAATTTCGCAGTTCTGTGTGTAGGTGTTTTTCGTTTGAATCTGATATGTTTATTGCTTACGGTAGTATAATAAATCTAAACCGTTTTTACGGTTCGGATTTGTATATTTGTTTGACGTCTTGGTTAAAATAATAAATACCTGTATAATATTTTTTATATTATTATGAATATTATGTGTAAACTGTTCATAAAAAAAGACAATTTTTCAATAAACATCGAATTAATAATTTACAATAAATTTTTCTATCAATAGAAAAGCTATCGTTAATTTTTTAAACAGTTGATTCAATATTAATAAAGGTGTATTTTACGTATACATAAACCTCCCAACATTATACATATAAATATATAGCTATCCAACTTTCATTATATTAATATTATTCGTACTATTTTATATTACGAAAGTAAATGAATAGTACAATATAATATTAAAAAATGACGTAGTTATGCATATATAGAAGGTTTTCATGTCTTTCGTTTGTTTGTCATTTATTTATGTAGTTTTTTTGTTCATACAATCGTCAATCACGAACTATATAGTTCTCGCCTTATTCGTTAAAATATAAATACAAATTATTATTTAAATAGATTTTATGTTTACATTATTCAATGCGCATTTATATCTAAAGCAAACAAAGTAGTTGATCAACGCTCAAGTATGTGGTAAAATATTACATATTCGAATCATAATGACATAATGTTATGATTTTATTTTTTATTTTTTAAGTTTTATTGACTCTTTAGGTAGGTACATTTTCTACGGGGAAAAAAAATTCTTGTATATTGTTTAAAAACAAACAATTTATATGTATATCATATGTGTGCAGGTATACCTACATACTACGCAGTACCAAACAAAATGATATTTATATGATTTTACACATAGTTTTGCGGTTGGACCCTATTAATTAGTATCAATGTTTCTGTAGCCCGTTGCACATTTGTAAGACTGTAAGTCTGTAAAGTAAGCTAATTTAATAATTAAAAGTTCCGGAGCCAGCACGTTTTTAGTACAATCATTTTTCTCTTAGGAAAAACTCTCATATTTCAATAATTTTTTATTTATTATTTGAAATATGCAAATTTTATACTGGCCGTAGAGATGAAAATGAAAAGAACTGAAGACAATTTTAATTTTCAAAAAAACATTTGAAAAATAATCTAAATAAACTTAGTATCATGTATTATATTTTTTAAGAATATTAATAATACACTAGGTATATGTAATCTAGTGATAATCCAGAAAACAGGATAAAAAAATTAAATATTCTATGTTATGTAAAAGTGTCTATAATACTGGACAGTGGCATACTATCTAATTAATCAATTTATACGTTGTAAATTCTTTTTATCAAAACTACAGTGAATTATTGTAATGTTACTAGTGTTACTACTCGTATGTTAGATAATATAATTTCATCGATTTGTTTACGTGTAATTTGAAGAATTAAAACCATTATTAGCAAATTGCATTAAATTAAAGTACTTATTAGGAATAAGGCATTGGCTAACATACGTCATTTCAAACACTCACTACCAAAAAAAAAAAAAAAATTCAAAAATGCGCAAATTATGATGGTAGGTAAATCGTAGTATATATAGGATATAGCATCTATAATAATATTTTTGATACAAATGTCGATTAAAAAACATTTGAATAATAAAATAAATACTTTTTAAAAAGAATATGAGTTTATTTCTGTATTATTTGCATACATTAATTAAACTGTTCGATAATAATCTGTCTGCACCTCATCATACTGTTGCTATTTCAAAACATATTGCAGGTCATGTATATATATATTATATAAATAATAGGCATTCTAGACAATAATTCTAATAATTAAATGAAATATAAATAATAATCAATAACAAGTTATTTTTATAATTTAATATTATATTCTTTTATTTTTAATCCAGCATAATAATTCACTACTCATAAATTATAGTCGCATACTCGCGGAAGTACACTATTTTTTACTGTTTTCGTCTTAAATGTTGATTCTTGTGGTTTTCTTACAGTTTTATAAATTCATATGTCATATGTGTACTTACTGATAATAAGTATATAAATTCTCAATATTTTTGAGAAACATGCAAAAATATGCACAGCACAGTCAATATTATATAAGAAAGTGTATGATTAAAATACGATTTCTTTTAAAACATATATTTGAGCATATTCTATAATTTTATAGTTTTTAAAGTATATTTACTATTTTAATATCATATTTGGTCTTGTTATAGCATGCTGCAATACTCTTTATCTTTAGTTCAGTTTTTCGAGAAAATAAAAATGAAGATTTTAATAAAGAGTAAAGACAACCTATTCAATAAAAAATTTTTCTGCGTTTTCTTTAATTTTTTCAGAAATTATAATATTATCATTTACCAACCAGTAATAGGTACTAGTATAATATAATAAATTTAATTATTAGTTAGGTTGTTAGGTATGCAATAATAAATGAATACATAAACATTTCTATAACTTGTTTTGTATTTATCAATTGTATTTAAAATCATTTTTTTTTAAACGTCGAGCATATTTAGAAATTTTTGGTGCCTTCAAGCATATTTAAAAAAATATATTTCCGTGATTTTTAGTGTTTATAAATCTAAGCCCTTAATAAAATCGCTTAACCGATGTTACATCTCATCGTGATGGGTTGTTGACTGGTGTTTCAGTTGTATTTGTTGTAGAGGATTTGCACAATTACCAAGAATGACTTGTAGATGACGTAAAGGATTTCCACTATACTTACCAAGCTACAACCAAGAAACAGGCTAGCTACTCCACCGAACGACACTGTTGGACGTAAAATTATTCAATATTATTATATCATAACGGGCCGATTTCGATACATAAGTCTTACATAAGGTATTAAAAAGTTTTAGTTTTAAAAAACCATGATGTAAATATTTATCGGGATTGACGGTGATATCACAGTGCAAACCATTTTTAGACCTAAATTATGCGTTCCAAATTCTATACAAATTAAATAATTTATAGAAGAATTACTCAGATATTTTAACTTAGAATCTTCAAACACAGGAGGTTGGGTAGATTTTGAATATAATGTATAGCGTATAAGGTATAATTAATATATAAATGTTATATTAGGTACTTTTATAAAGAGTAAGAATAAAGAAACATTTTTTTAAATTTTTCAACTGGTTCTCTATAAGTGTAAGAAAAAGCGTCAAGCAATTTTGAGGTTATTTAATGTGTGATTTCATATTATGAAAAAATATAGTAATAAACCTACCCAATAAATCTTGAGTAGTATATCTCATGGATCGTCGATAGCTTGTAGCATAAAGTTCTCTATAATTGACTTCCAAGTATACATCGTATCTCGAAGATGACTGTTCGTTGTTAACAAATTGCCTAAAAATAATAATGTTATTTGATCGATTACGTTTATACTGACAAATATTACGTGTTACGTTAGATCCGCATTTAGTAAAATAATACTAATATAATAAAAAAAAAACTCAAATTTACTATCACAAATGGGACCATATTAAAATTAAATTTTTTTAATAAATAGCACGAAAATAATTTGTTTTAAATTTTTAATCAATTTTATCTATTCAGAATATTCAGAGAGACCTATAAAAGGCAAATTAGCTGCCGTATCAAGTATGAAATTTTTTTTATAGAAACTGTATACAATATTTATTTTAAGAAAAGCCATTATTAAAATTTTAAATAATATTGTTGCTTATACTCATAAGAAAGTGGGCAAATGGGTACTGATTTTCTATACATTAGGTTTCGAGTAAAAATGACAATGGAATAAGACAAGTGCTAAATTTGAATTTATTGTGAATGAAAAAAAGAATTCTGAGCGGAGACAGTCTGTCAACTTATCCCTATAATAAGTTTATTTTTCAAAATAGTTTTTGGAATAACTATTAAAGTAATTTATTGTACTATTAATAATACGATAAGTTGATTTAATTTTAGAGGAAAACATTACATTTATTATACTAATAGTATTTAAATATTTAATTATTATAATAATAAATATTTATAACACATTGTTAGGTTAGGTTATATTATTGCTATTAACTTTTTATTTAATAAAACCTTACAGTAAATACCGTCAAACAGTGTCAAAAGTTTTAAAGTATAAAATATCTTAAAATTATTCTTCATATTTTGAAAATGTTAAAGCGTGTAGTCAAATTCAAAATACAGGTATGCCGTATGCGTGAATGTTTTAAGTCCCCGCGAGACCACGATTAATGATTCTGAATTATAACAAAATAATTAAAATCGTCATTCATTAGTAAACTATATAATTTCGTTCAAATTTGAACTTAAAATATCTATGAAGAATAGTTTTGATTGTATATTATTTACGTGAAATTTTGTATTAAATTTTCTAATACCTTAGCTAATTAGCTACAAAAATTTAAGATGCATACATTAATGATCATGCCTATATATTCTTAATATTTTTATATAGATATAAGATCAAATTATGTGGGATTTAGTATTACATTTTTAAGAATTTTTACCCAATGAATATTTTTTTATCGTTATTTATAGAAAATAAATAAAAAATTATTTGAGCTTACTATATTGATTATTTTGATAATCTTGAAAAAATATAGATGTGCACATATTATAGATTGTGACAGTTTTGTAGAATACTAGAGTTCAATATTTTCAAGACATAATTCGTACATACACGTTTCTAATGTATCTCATTCTCTATAACGTAGCCATATCAATTGTCAGTAGTAATGAAGTATCGAAGTATTTCACAGTGATGTACTTACCTATTTTCATACCGAAGCTCAGTAGTATACGTCATAAACGAACAAGGCGGTCGGCAACTGCAGTTCATAGCAAATGGCATGCTCCATTTAGGAAACCCTGGTTCGTCTTCTGAAACTTGGGAGTTGCGTTGAAGTACTAAATAACGAATAATATAATATTATAGTGCGCCAATATAAAAGTTATTTAGTTATATTATATATAAATGTTCATTTTTTAGAAATACGTTTTGCGATACTAGCCGTACCTATGTACATACAATTTTCGATCGTACAAGTATTTCACATGGAAGGAACTTAAAACAAAATATAACTGTCAAATAGATTTGACGTATTTTTTAAGTCACGTGCAACTAAAATCGATACTATATTATTATTTAAAAATTCTAAACGATAAATACAAATAGGTATTATAGGTTATATATTTTTTTAATTGCACAAATTAAATGTTAATTTTAATTTATGCGTTTCTAATAAGAGGATTGGCAATGTACCATTTAAGTTATATGTATATTATATTCAAAATTGGCCTAACATTTTAACAAGTCTTTTCCAATAATATATAATTAAAACTTAGAAGTTATAAATTATTTATTTATGGGTATGAATTCAGCACATTATAATTAATGTTTTAATCGTTTGATTAAAATAATTTGAGTTGTAAACTTGTAACTTGTAAGTGGTTGTAACATAGGTAAATCCATACAGCATATAATTATAATAGATAATACTATAATAATATTTAATATATAATATCGTAAAATACACAGCCTTACTATCGTTCGCTATCAAACAAGGTATGTGTTCAATTCCGCAATGACTTCCGAGGCCTATAAAACAACATTGATACAATTATGAAAAATTATTTTATATAACATACAACTACAAAAAAATATATATTTTATTTGCTTATATTGTAGCAAGCTGAAATAAATCTATACATAATATATAAATATATAAGACGAAAATTGGTAAATAACACCATTCTCCAGTCAATGACGTATTTTACCAAAATGATTTAATCGTGCAGTTAAATTTTATAAAAACCACGTTTTAAACTTAAATGTACATTTTTACTGGTCATTGGCATCATTTACCAAGATAAGTGGTCAATAATATTAAATCTAAAATAAAACACTAATTATTTTATTACTTATTTGATTGTCTTACTACTTCATCTAATAAAAAGTATTACTGTATTAGGTTAATTGAAATTCATAAAGTAAGTACACAATATATTATTTATTGGTTTTATTTACAATTAAGATTACTATAATATTTCCGTTGCATTGCAAGCACATTATTTAGTGTTACAATATTTTTTATAGTTACATCGATACCAGCTATTCTTTATCCTGCGTAGAGTTATTTATTTATTTCCCTATCTTTAAATTCACCAGAATATAAGCGAAGATACTAACTAATAAACTAATAAACCATTTCATATTATTACTCGGGTTATAGCTAGGTAATTGGGTTTTCGCTCGACTATATGCTTTCGTTATGAATGTTATGATATTTAAACATTAAACGAAGCTTTGTTGCGTATCTATACACTTGACACTGAACGTTCTTAAATGTCGTTCACACCGATATAAATGAATTGAATATCAATCTCCAACTAAGCTGATAATTGACGTCAATAACCGGGGAATGTCTACATTTAAAACATTTACCAATTTTTAGCTAAATAACATCATTTGCCATTACTATGCTTACATCATTCATTGTAACATATTATATAAATATAACAACCATGTAGAATGTAGATTCCCCGTGGCTGTTTGTTACATTTATCGTAATTTCTAAATCATGCCAATTTTTTTTACTATAATTTATAAATATGTTTTTATGACATATCCGATATACATTTAAAAATTGTTACGACTCACTGCACCTTTGTACAATTTGAAAAAGTATTGCGTACAGTTGCATGCCTTGTGGATGGCCCTCATCCTACACTTGATGTAACACGTGTCCTCGTTGCTGCTCTTATGTAACAGTGAGCTAAGGTTCTTTGCCTTTGCTTTGTACAGGTAACATTGACTGTTCTCACTGTCGAGACGGTCGAGCGACTCATCCGCCTCCACCTGGGCCACGCTCACTGATATCAGCGAGATGCGATCACGTATGGCGTGCACCTTATAGGCGGTCGCCACGTCTGGAAAGGAGTCAGGGGTGTGTACCATCACCTGTAAGGAATAAATTACGGTTAACTCTACCTCTATAAAGTGTCTACTTCTAAGTACTTTTTTTAAAAAATAGACTTACAATTATTAATTTATTATTATGGTTACATGCGCACTTATAGGCGTTTATGTTATCAAAAATATTTTTACGGATAAATTATAATATACATTTTTTAACGAAAATATTTTTGATATGAAAAATAAGTACTAATACGTAGTATAAAGATTCATTTATAATAGTAGACTATTAGTAGTAGGTAGATACACTCTGTATTCTGTAATAATTCCAATTTTAAATGATTATACCATTATTTTACATGTATATAAGTTGATGACTTTATAACAAAACATATATTGGATAAAATGGTTTAAGAACACTACTGATGCAAAGCTCATACAAACATAATATAACGTTTATAATTAAGTAATTAAGTCGAATATAACTTTATTTAATTATATTCGGAATAGGATTTAGTTTTATATTGAAACTGACTTCCATATTAAATTAAAATTAAATAATTTCAGTATAAACACATTTAAATAAATTATATTTATTGATATACTCGTAATAAAAATAAATACCTAACAATTAGATTTATAAATTCTAAGCGGAGAAATTGATTTATTGGTTTTAAAAATTAAAATGATGTATACTTAAAATTTTCACCAAATATTAATATTAGCAGTTTAGCATTTTCTAAGCATAATATCATAATTTTCAAAATATTTTGACTCTTTTTATGTTATTATTAATATATTAATAATTAATTATTTTTCTGTTGATATGAACTATATAATATATAACTGTATATAACGATACTGAAAATGGCTATTTTTTATGAAGTGAATAATATTTAAATAGACGTTAGGCTTCAATATCAGTATACATACAACAATCACAAATATATATTGTAAGTACCTATTTACTTACGTTATAGCCTCTTCTGCGATCGTCATTTGGGAAAAATTTATTGCTCATATTGCTCATTATTAATTTGAGTCCGGTCTCTTTGCCCGCGGCGTTGTTTCTAAGTGGAATAAGTATTCCATCCGATCCGATAAATGGTGGGTTAATTTTGCTTTCATCACTATAATAATATATTATATTATACAAGAATATACTAAACGATAGTCATAATTCACAAACTTATAGGAAAATAAATGATTAATAAAATAAAAAAAAGTCATATTAGGTACCATTTAAAATTGTTAACCCTATTTATATAACGTGATAATATATTGCTAAAAATAATCGTATCTACACTTTTTCACGTAGGTAGTTAGATCAGGTAGGTGCGACAATAGTAAACATTTTATTATAAAGTTGGAAGAAAAATATCACAGATTTATAAAACAACTTTTTGTTTCATAAATCTGTAGAAATATGTAGATTTATTTATGCATATTTTTGTTTTCATACATTAAACATTTCAACGAAAAGTTTTTTCTTTTATAAAAATACAGTTTTTAATGGTTTCAAATGTACCATTAGATTATGTATATATATGATCTAAGCGTGTACATATCTATCTATATGAAAAACAGCTAAGTACCTATATATAACGATAGAACAGATACTTTGTAAAACACGGTATAATGTGATTGAAAAGTCTACTATAATAATAATTATAGTTTGATTCTATTTATTTAGTTTCTACAATAACTATTAACTATAATAATATTCGTCATATTATATTTTAAAGCTATTATTATACTTATATGTTATTAAGCCAGGTTCATAGCTATAATTGCGTCTAGTTAGTAGTTCCATCACTTCCATATATTGTATTCAGATTGGCTGTTATAATAGTGATATTCACTGACCGTGATTGATTGTGAGTTGAGCCTAGTTCAATTTTTGGACACAACACGATAAACGTACGACGTAGGTGTGAACCCGGCTTTATAATTTTAATGTATCAGACTATCAGTAGTATGAATACCATATTGTGCACAACTTAAATTATTGCTATATTATGATTACATTTTGCTTGTCCTATAATAGAACATAGACAAATGGACATTTGTTCAATCCATAGCTACATACAATATATTATATTGGGTTTATAATCGTCCCGTGTGGCTGTAACTAGAAATTCTTGATAATAAAAGCTAAAATATGTTATAATAAAGGCTCTCTAGTATCTACTTGTGTCAGTAGGGTGTGTACCTACTTTATACTCCTCTCGGCTGTTTGGCTGTTGAACGAATAACAAAATCCTTCTTCGGTACGTTGAAACCGCAGAATATCCTTGCATTTGTACGATATGCCTCTCCAAAAACATTTTTGAAATATGTCTTCTATGGATGGTGCCAACTAAATATCATGATTTATTTTCAATGTGTAGGAACAAACTCATCAAAAGATTAAAAATCAAACGAAAATATAATGAAAATAACTAAAATAATAATTTACATCTACGATCTATAATCTACTATTTGCAATGGAATAACACAAAACGTGCGCCCCCTGCAAAAATAAAAATAGCCTGTTGGGCTAAGGCTCAAGGGACATGGATAAAAATATATTAATGTATTTTATCGGATCGTGATCGATGTACCTATAGACTTATCTATTTGAAAAATGTTATTGTTCAATATTTTTAGATTTTAAACGGATTGAGGAATATATTGATTTTATAAAGATGTTTTTTTTTAAGGCAGTAAAAAGTTTCGATTTTTAATTACAGCAATTTTTCTTAAAAGAAAGGTAAAATAAGGGTTCTTTAAGGGGTCAGATGTAAAAAATTCCCAGTATTTTTCTTACTAATCGAGATAAACAAACAAAAAACGGGAATTTTTACGCAAACCAATTTCAAAAAAGTAATTTTTGTTTTTTTATGTAACTAAAAATAACAACCACAGATTCGTGAAATGTTCACCGAATGTTTAAATTAGTATTATCTATAAGTTTATTATATCATTTTCAAATTATTTCGACTATTTTTGAATTATTTATAAAAGTTAAGCATAAATCCAAAATAACTTTTTATGAGTGTCAGATGTTGTTATAGTTGCAGTTAAAAAATATTAAAGATATATAGGTATGATTTTTTCATAAGCATTTAAAGTTTAAATTTTGATGAAATACGTAATCTAAAAATGTATTATTTATTACAAATCCATAAACCATAAATACCTTAAAGGCAGTTAAACTTCAATACTTTTATGGCATAGGGATAGGATAGTCTCTTCCAATTTTTATATTTGAACCAATTTCATAGCCATCATAAGTAAATTAAAGACCACCTTAACTTGTGTATACCGACTATACTTATCAATACTGTATAAGTGTGCGCACAGGAGGGGCCGGGTGGGTCGTGGCCCACCCTGCGAGCCGTACCGAAATTTGTACACATAGTAATACATGATCTGAACATCACGATTTTTGATTTTTTAAATCATAAAACATTAAATAGGTAGGTGAAAATAACATTGATACTCAATGATAATAAATAATAATAAATTAAATGTCTTTAAAAATAAAAATTGATAACATATTACCATTACAGATTGCGAAATTTTGTATTTATTTAAAATTTAAAACTATGTTGGTTATTAAAATATTTCTTATTGAATTTTAAAAAAATATGTATCTTTTTTATCATATGAATGATTTATGCCTTAAATAGTGTGGCGAAAGTATGTAACATTTTAATTGTTTCTTCCATCAGAGTTCAGGTTTCTTAATCTTTATTGACTTATCCCACCCTGCCACAAATGTCTGCGTACGCCAATGCAATACTGTTTATAGGTATGTACGAGTATTTTTTTAAGTGTTTAACCTAGTGTGACTTACTTTTATCATGAGATCAGATATTTCGTTTAGGGGTATTTTGATTGTAGGGAGATTTTGTAGAACATAATATAGATTTGTGTTGTGTGGAAACTTTATCCTTCCAAGTGCCTGTAACGAATTTGTCCATCTGGTTCTTAAGTCGGAATCGTTGGGATATTTACTGAAAATAAATAAAAACGTAGGTAAACGCTATAGATGTATGTAACGTACCTAATTTTACCAACAGCCCACTTGTGATAGAATTGATTATTTAGGTATTATTAATATTTAATAATCAATGGTGACAGATATCTATAATACCTATATAAAAGAATAAAATGTATCTAGATATATTATTTCATAATAGGTACATCAGATATTACTCAAGTACCTAGCTATTATAATACTCCGTATTAATATTTTATAGCGTGGGAGATAGTATTTTGCGCCACAACATAAATTTAAGCATATTACAAAATGCCCTTTTATTTAGTTTTACGAAGCGCAAATTACATAAATATATTTTTCTTTAGATGTTTTTGGCACAAATGACATACGCGATACGTCCCATAGTATAATTATATTTTATATATATATATGTGTGTGTGTGTGTGTGTGTGTGTATTATTTCTTT
The DNA here is from genome assembly GCF_003676215.2 of Rhopalosiphum maidis. Classification (NCBI taxonomy): domain Eukaryota; kingdom Metazoa; phylum Arthropoda; class Insecta; order Hemiptera; family Aphididae; genus Rhopalosiphum; species Rhopalosiphum maidis. The sequence continues at coordinate 42,695,949 of NC_040879.1, read as the reverse complement.
ATCAAACGACGCCCATTATTTCAAAATATATTAGTTTTTATATTAGTTTAAATAAATTAAGTTTTTTTTCGTTATAATTTTTAAGTTTTTACTTTTTTAATGATAGTATACATTTTTTGTTTCATATTATGAAGCAGAATATTTTTCGGAATATTTCGATACATAAAAATTAAAATTTGGATGAGTAGTGTAAAAGTTAATAAGTTAGAAGTATTTAAAGTTTAGATAATCGAAGTAGTAGACCAACATTTTGCGGGGTATTCCTATACCTACTTCAACTCTCTGCTCATTAATACTTATATAACTCATAAACGACATAAACTACTCGTTCGAATTTCGATTTTCATGTATTAAAATAGGTACCTACTTAAAAGTTAAAATAATATCCTGCTTCGAAATATACTAATGCTTCAAACTAAAATGTATGTTGTCGTTAAAAACCTTAAAAATTATAATGATAAAATATATAATTTGTTTAAAAAAATGTTGTTTTATTTCGACTGGAAATTATGTAAAAAAAATATTTTGTAAAACAAATATAGATTTCGAAATAATTAGTGTAGTTTGATAAAAGAATCACACTGTATATAAATATTTATTAGTAGATTGGTACTTATTACTTTAGTTTACATATATTAAAATTAAAAATATTATAATAACTAAGATAATCGTTTTTTACTTGTGAATTTTAAGTTTGAGTTTCACAGCTTATTAATTTTGTTGTATAAATTTTAATTATTTATTACCAACTAGCAAATGAATAATAATTTATTTGAACATAATTAGGTACTTTATTAGAAAAAAAGAAATGAAAAGGATGATACACCCACATTTGTCGCATTCGTCTTAAAAGTGCATAACATCAAATTTACGTTTGGCAGTTTACCTACGTTAAGCATCAATAATTTAATTTTAATTTAGAGTGAATCTACATATTATATGAAATATAACAGTAGGCATTTTATTTACTAAATATATATATCTGTATACATTGGTTTTTTTTTACGATACTCGTAGATCAGCATTTAGTGGAAACGGGAAAATGGACAACATTTTATATAGGTATTTATTTATGCAAAACTCAATAATTCAATGATTATCTAACATAAAAATCCAATATACAAATATAGATTACATTCTACTATAAGGTTTTTAATAGGTCGATTCATTCTAATATTTTTAAATTTATTAACATAAACGTGAACTGTTGAACGTAAATTTGTTATGCTACGCATTTATAAGACGGATCACGAAGACAACAAATATGGATGCAGCGTCCTCTCAGTATCATCGCAACCAAATAATTTGTTGCATCTATAAAATAGAGACATATTATGCGATATTAATAGGATAATTAAGTAAACATTGAAAAATGATGGCCAACATCAGCGTTTGATATTATGAAATAGTTATCTATTTTGAGTTTTATATCTGTACATGTACAAAATAAATAGATCTACTAATTACTAGACTTAAATAAATGATAACAATTGGTTGTAATAAAAGCCATAAATACATGGATGTAAAAATAAAAACTAATCAACTATTCAAAATTTAATAATTAACTGTATGCAATTACCCATTTAGCCACACTTATTAAATTCAATAAGTCATTGCATTCAATGCTTACATCAAAAAATGTTTTGTTTATTCTTCAAGTATAATAATTGTATAATGTGCATATTATGTATTTGTACTATGGTTATGTGATCAGGTTGGAAGATACACTATTCCAAGGCTGGGCAAGTTTACAATATTTTTAACTCGTTAAGTTAAGTTATTTTGAAAATAATAAAGTTAAATTAAGTTAAAAGTTACTCATATTTTTTTTGCTAACTCGTTAAGTTAAAAATTAACTTTAAAAAAAAAAGTAACTTAACTTAGTCTAAAGTTCAAAATTTTCTAATTTACAAAAATAAAAAATAATATAATAATATTGTTTATTAGATAGTTTTTCTTTACTCTCAAGAAAATTACCAGGGAAATTTAAAATGATACATCAAAGATCTACTAGCTACCCATAAAACCTGATTTTCTAAGGTAAATCCTAAAATTTAGAATTATTCTTCAGACAAAAATTAACTTAGATATATTTAATAATTATAGGTTAGGTTATCTTATATCTATTTTCTAATTATTTTGTATCTTTAAGATACAGTAAAATAGATAAATATAAATGAAGATAAATAACTCAACCAACATGGAAGAACTCTATTTCTAAATCTATAACATAAGTATATTTTTATACAAGGCCTAAAATTAGGGTATTTTGCTAATGCACACCTTATTCTACACATTAAAATATTTTAAAATAATAAACACAGACCTAGTGCACAATTCACATGCCACATATATCTTCGTTGCATAATTATTTTTGATATTTATTAATAATTAGTAATAATAAGACAATTTTCTATAAAAGTCCTTGATACATATATGACTAAACATTTTAAAATTAAAAACAAAATAGCTTGAGTTGATATACATATTATAATGTGCTAAAAAGTTACTTCCTACTGTTTAGTGTTTATCAGTAAGGCTGTGAATTTAATGTACTAATAAACCTTAAATAATGCATTTAAAATGTTAAAAAAATCCAATGTAAAATGCACTTAAAATTGTTTTTAATCTTTATATTTATATTGATATTAGTATATTATTATATGCATAAAAATGCATTTATTTAATAAAATTTGAATAATTTGAATTTTGATTTTAAAATTTATTGATTCTTTAATAATGCTATTTGCCGGAAACATTTTTATAATTTTTTAAGAGGTTTTCAAAGATATTAATTAATGAAATTTAATTAAAAATACCAAAAAATGAACTAAAAATTAAAAACGTAAAAAAATGCAAAATAAAAGTTTCGTAAATGGATTTTTGTTTCATAATTTAAATTACACTGAGTACCGCTTAATGTGATCACATTAATTCAGAGCATTTTGATTCTATTAACCGGTTGATTCCATAAAACATTTTTTTGTTGATGAGTTCATATCCCTGTTTATATTTATACGTATGTTTAAAATTAGATTAAAATAAAATAAATTTAAAATCAAGTGAAGAAACTATCTACTTTTGATTGTACTTGAGAATCTACTATATAATTTCATTTTCATATAAGCCTGAAATTAAAATCCATATTAAATTAATATAATATATACATGATTTTTAATTGCTTAAAAATAAATAAATAATAATGTATGTACATATTGTACCTATAACTTTTGGAACTGAAAAGTATCGTTTTTGACATATTTTTGAATAGCTCCTTTTTATCTTTTTTAAAACAATTCTTGTTTCTTTTTAGTGAAAGTTTGAAATACCATTAAAATGATAAAAATGTTCTTAAAAATGATTCAATTATCCGGTACTTGTTGATTCTAATAAAAGGTTAATTTAACCATTAGTAACATAAGATATGGTTTGGAATTTTTAATTTTGATTCCAATAAACGGTTGATTCTATAAACCAGTGATCACATTAAGCAAAACTCATTGTATATACTTACAAAACTACGTTTCACAATTACCAAAAAAAAAAAAAAAAAATGCATTTTCCTAAAAATTCACAACTCTATTTATCAGCTATCCGGTATTGGCAGTTTTATATACCTATATCATAGATTATATTCATATGTCATATTATCTTTGATAGTATAGTTAGCAATTAGCATTGTGACTACGATAGTTATACAACAGTTCTGCTAACATAGATTGGTACCACAGCATCCAGACTTTATGCGGTAAAATGTCGTTATCGGCAGACGGTATTAACGTAGAAGTGAAGTAGAACAAACAACACTAACACAGTACAATCGAATGGAAAAAAAAATTGAGAATTTCCATTGTAGTGAGGCTGTAGAAATGGACCAATTTTAAATGAATATATGTTAATTATATAGTAATTTTCAACCAATATTGAATTTTAATCAAATAAAAATTTATAAAAGCCAAAAAACATATTGCACACTTTTAAATTTGCTACTGCACATAGTGTGTACTGCACACAATTTTAGGCCCTGTTTTTATACATTATATATAACTATCTACTTTTATAATATTTCAAAATGCTAAATAGCTTAATATATTTTATTGTAATAATTTGTCATTGTTTATTAATTTCCAAAATATTATCTAAATAAAAGTTAAATATTTACAAATTATTATATAATAAATATTATTAACTTATAAGTACTATTAACAATAATTATGTTTAGAAATTTGCTTATTATCAATACCTGGGTATTGCAATGATGCCATATTAACATGTTATATAATTGTAATGAGTCATAAAAATAACGTTTAATTTGATAATTAGGTAGTAAGGCTAAAGGTTAGCCAAAAATTGATTGACATTAGTCAATAGTATTTATTTTTTATGTAGATATCAAATCGTATATTATATAATGGTAACCATGGCAATTTTCAGAAACATACAAATGGCATATAATACAAATATATTACACTAGATAGATATATAAATTGAAATAAGAAGTTTAAAATTAATTTAATATTATTCCGATTTCAGTAAAAACATTTCAATTTTAAGATATGATAATATATTCTTTCATAATAATTTAAAAATATAAACAAAACAATTGCTTTATATTTAATTCATAATTTGGTGTAATTTATGATGCTTACAATAAATTATTCAAAATACAACAATTTTAAAACTAACACCAATATACAAAACAGAGATATATCTGAAATTAGTAATTAATTATCAAATCAGTAATCTCTAAAAATATTATTTTGTGTTGAGCTTAGAATGCTTAGATAATAGATACCAAATATGCTATTTTTCAACACCATTTTATGGGTTTTTTTTAACAAATAATAAAATTCCTGAGAAAATAAAAAACTATTTTTAAAAATATTTCCTTTTCTAGGGCACTTGGAGACATACAACTAATAGCTAACTCCCTTTTTTTTTTGAACAAATAAAATTTATTATTTAAGTACCAATCGATACATTCTACTTCTAACTTTAGCAGTTGAAATATTATTTAATTATATAATTTTTCCACAACTCTAATCTACAGTTGTATTTTATCAACCAAAATAAATTATTGTTCAGCTTTACTCGATAAACATAATTTATATTTTATGTGAGCTTGGAATACTTAAAGAATTAAAAAATTAATTGTATATACTTAAGGACTAAATCGAGAGCCTTTGGGTATACGATCTTGCTGATAGGACAAATAGTAACTGCAGGAAAATCAATCTTGGTGAGTGGATAACGAGGATCATCAACAGTGATTTCCATTGAGGAGTAAGAATACTTCTCCCAAGATGCTGAGACCAAAACAACTATAGCAATGCTGGCTACAATCAACAACAGTACCCATATAAATCTGTGTACAATTTAAAATCATTTTAAACCATAAAAAATATAAGTTATATAATATATCTATCACATCAGTCAGAATAATTAGGTACCTCATCAATGGTTTTTCGTCTTTCTGAATAATATGCCTCAAACCATGTATTGAACCATTTTCACAGTAGTCAATCCAAATAGATTTTAGAGTCATGATAAATAAAATATTTTAATATTGTTACATAAATATTATTATATTTGAATTTAAAAATGTATTACAAACATTAGACACTAGATATGTGTTAAATGTTACTGGGATTCAAATACAATATGAATGTTGAATATCAATAGTTAAACATTTATGGAAGGGGCGTGGGAAAGATGATATTGTTCGATAAGGAATGAAAACAGTTCAAATAAAAGGGTGCTAGTAAAAAAAAAAATGACCATTATTTTTAATATGTTTATAAACAAATATACGATATATATGTATAAATACAGAAAATGCAGACTTAATTTTTAATTTTATTTAGATTTAATTTACTATGAAAACCATGGTCAAAATTATTGAATTGATAGTTGATACTGTACTTCAAAGAACTATTATAGTTGCCAAACGTATATGTGGTTGTCAAAATCGATCATCATAAGTATTTGTAGAACATTCTCATACAACTAAAGTGTATGTGTTTATTAAATATAATATTAACTTAAAGCAAAGGTAAAGATAACTGGTAAAAATCAAATGAATTAAAGATTTGATAAAAAAAATAAAAACAGTAGTAAAAAACAGGTTAAATAGTTTTCAAATAACTTGACAACAGTAATTGTTATTTTGTACTGTATTGCTTCATATTAGGTGGGATCACCAACCACTTATATGTTTGACAACTTCTACTGACTAAAAATATTTAAACAACACCGATTAAATTAATTGAATTTAAAAAAAAAGGTAATCAATAATTATATCAATGTTTATGAATAAGGAAAATAATTAAAGTTATTAAAGCTTATATTTTGTTAGTTTAAGGTTGAGGTTCATCATCATGATATCCATTGTGTGGTGGTGGTTGTCCTTCATTTTGAGCATTCTGAAATTGCATCCGTAATCCATCTAACAGATTAGGATTAGCTGTTTGTAGGCGAGTAACTATAGTTTGTCCACTACAAAACAAAATAATAATTATAAAAACAAATTTTTATTTCTAGCTTTTTCATATTATATAAATTTTTTGAAACAGAATTTATAGATAAATATCTAATAGCACATAAACTACACTATAATAACAATAAACATACACATTTATTTCTAGTATTATAAAAATACTCACACTTGCATCAGTCTATCTAGTCCTTCACTGCCAGAATTAGTTACATCTCCCAAAATGTTGTTGATCCTAAAAAACGTACAGTAATGATTTTCATTTCTTAAATGTTAGCCTTTGGCATTAATAAAATTATCTAGTAAAAACAATTGCATACACAGAAGATACTTCTGGATTATCAGTCATGATACGTGCAGCGGTTTCCATTAAATTTGGAGTTGCCATGATAGGAGGGTCATTTGGTGACTGTGAAGAAGCTCCAGAATTTGTTTGCAAGTTATTCAAAGTAAGCTGATAGTTCCGTTGATAACCCTGGTTATCAGGATCTAATTCACAAGCTTTTTTGTAACATGACACTGCTTTGTGATAATCTTTCAAGTAAGAAAAAGCTAATCTATAAAAATAAAATACATAATACATATAAAGATTATTCTCTTAGTAAGACAAAAAAATATTGATAACAATTATTATAATATTCTATGATTTAGTATCTTTATATTTAAATAAGTACTCAATAATACAATTAAATCTAAAAATTAGAAACCTTATGATAAAATACATCTATCCTATAAATATAATATATAATAAGTTAAAAACCAAAATTACTTTGAATTTATAAAGAGAAACATCTAAAAAGTTACTAAATTTTAATATAAATTATATCAGTAGTTAAAACCATATTTTCTAACATGAAATAGTGCTTATTTTTTATAATTTAATATGATAAACATTAATAGTTTTGATAGCTATATAGAACACTAAGTAGTTATTAAATAACATTTTCTAATTGTACTGTACTATGCATAGATTGATATAGCAAAAATAAGTTTAAAGATTGATTAAGAAAATTAATAAGTTAAACCTAAATGTATAACAAAGTTAATGTAATCATAGCTTAAACTTTTGAAGTTTAGATTTTAAAATGGGTTAAATTCAGACAAAAGCCACTTGAATTTTTTAACTGATATACAATAGACACTAAGAATAATTCTATTTAACTACCTTTTTAGTAACCTAATAAGTATTTGTGTTATATTAATAATATAATATGTAACACAATAATTCAATCCAATATTCTATGGTTGTGTTATTATAATTAATTTTCAATGAATGTTGTTATTAAATATAATAAAGTAAAATTATAATCACCCCAAACGGCAATATGCTTTGCAATATGTCGGGTCAAGTTCAATTGCTTTCTGGCAATCCTCAATAGCATTATTGTACTTGCCAATAGCATTAAAGGCAGCAGCTCTGTTGCAATAATAAATTGGATTGAATGGATTTAATTTAATCGATCTGAAATTAAAATTAATATTTACATTGATAAAATTGTAATTAATTATAAAGTGTTAAAAATATAATGGCACCTAAAAGTGCATCATATGTAAAAATTTATGTTTTAAATAGTATACTTTTATTTGAATTATAGTTAAAAAGTATTAAATTATTATTTGTACATAAAAAATATCGAGTAGACTTTAATTATTTATATTTTATATTATATTTCATTATTTACTTTAAATTTGTAAATTAATTATGTACTGAAATAAAACAAATTTTAAACAATATGTATTAGATAATATTTAACCTTTACTGCACCCTCGGGGGGTCCTGGTATCAGACTAGATAGTCAACATAGAAGAGAGCGCAGGTTCTCTCAATTAATAGAAACATTTTTCATAAAATTGTATTAACGGCCAAATGATTATTACCTATTATATTATAAATAATAAAACATTTTTTTTATTCTATATTAAAGTATATTAATCGTGACAAACAATTAATTTACTTTTCATTTTAGTATAATACACAAATAAAAAATAAAAAATAATTTTTTGGCATTTTTGTGATTATTTCTAAGATATAGACATACTCAATGAAGCATGTTATATTAAAAAAAAAAGTATAATATATTAATAATAGACTAAATAATTACACCAGACATCCCCACTCATCATTAAAAATGAAAAATAACATTTTATTTATGAATATTAATATTTTTAAGTTACAAATTACTTTCTATTATTAAAATATTAACCAAGAAATTTATTATAATATTTTATTATTTTAACATACATAGTGTAAGCATCTATAGCCTTGTCATTATCTTGAATTTTCATGAAATCATTTCCATACTTCTTATAGTTTTCAGCTTCATCTTTATGAGATTGACTTATTTCTGCCTTAATGTTTGCCTAAAATAAAATAATATAGTTCAATTAACATATTTGAACAATTAAATATAAATAATTCAAATTATATAGTTTATAAAAATATGAGAAATATTTAAATTAATATAACCATGATATAATCCACTAAATTAATATTTTAATTGCATACAGACATAAGCTATATTATATAAATAATATATATTAGTGATGTGATAAATATAATTTAAGACAATGTTTTAATTAATGAACTATGTAAATTTTATCTCATGTATACATAAACAATTAATAATCAATTATTTACCTTATGTTCTTTAGCTTTAAAATAATCTTTCACAATGTTTTCCAACTTAACGTCAACGGCATCTGATTCGGTTGGATTTAAATTATAAGCTGACTCAATGCACTGAACTGCTACTTCCATACTTTCCAATGATTCATCAGTGAAGCTCCCATTGCTTAGTTGGGTTTTCAAATGGTTTACAATAAGTAGAGCCAACTTTTTTTTGTCTTCCATCTTGTAAAAGTTAATACAAATAATATATTAGATATTATATTTGTTAAGCACTTACATAGTATATTAACACTTAGGTTAGTAATCCAGATACTACCTACTATAAATCTAATATAGAGAAACTTCCATTTTACAAAATGTATTGTCTAACAAAATATTTTTAAGAACTATGACCTTTATTGTTAGTAAATACGTAATTCTATTTAACGAATTCCATATTTCGAATTCTTTTTGTGGCTTATTCGACTTCGTTATATAGAAATTTCACTGTATAAGTTAACAATATTCATGATTCATTTCTTATTTTTATTTTAAAATGTCAAAACATCCGTAAAAATATTGCTGAATCATTAAAAAGTAAGTTATAAACATGATAAAAAAAGGTGAAAAATAAATATATTAGGTTTTTGGTATTAGCCATAAATTTGCTAACCCTGCCATAAAGAATCTAAAGATATTAAACATTTTTTGCAATGAAAACTATAGTCTATAGGTTATTAAATTTTTCACTAAAGATTACGTCATATTATGTCTGTATATTTTACCAGTTTAGTTGAATGACACCTTCTGCAATAATACTCTACAGTAATTTTAACACTTCTATTTATAATCTAACATTGATTTATTTCCAAAAATTTTAACTGTAATTTATAATTGTGATAAAATATATTACTAAGGTAAAGTGCATCTACATAATTTATAGGTTCTGTTAACCCATAGAAAACGACGTCTATAGAACCTAAAGTATACTAACTAATATCATTATTGCATATTACTCAGAAAATTAACTAAATCATTAGTGTCAAACAGGATGGGTCATTTATCTATACAAAAAGTTCAATACATTTCTGTTATCCCAAATACCACAAGTCTCAATTCCATTATCTCGACTACCTGCTCTAAGTCTTGACCAACATGAATTTTTCATTTATATAATTAATATAATACAATAAAACCATTGAATAGCAGACATTCACAAGACCAATAAAATTGACCACTATTGAAAGGTGTCCGCAATTGGGAAAAAATTAATAAAATAATATATATGTATTTGTCTTTGAGAATTTAAATTTTATTGACTTTTTAAAAAATATTTTACTTAGATTTATCATTAATTTATTCAAGTTATGTAGAAATTGAGATGTACCAAAATATATTATACAAAATTAGACTGGAGTTGAGTAACTAATGACAATAAACCTAAAATAAGTATGTATTTCTTAGATAGCTATCTGTTATTTAGATATATTTAACACTTCGGACTATACCTAAACCTGTCTGCGTTTGTTATTCAGAGAAGCATTATTCATTATTGTCAACGGGACTATGCCAGGACAAGAAATTGTGTCCGTTAATAGAGGTTTCACTATAGCATGATTCATATTCAAACCAAATGTTGTTTACAAAATTTAATAGATGTCATTTTTGTACTCCAGCAATATATAAAACAAAGTAAGTATTGTGAAAAAAGACAAACAACTGTTTTCAATCCAATTACCAATACGCATATTTCTTTTATGTTGACATGGCTTAATATAACATTTCAAAAAAACTTCACGAAATATAATTTTATTTATGACCATTTTTAAATTTATGGTAAATAAACCCTTCTCTTGAAAGAATTCAACATCTTTTTCATTATTCGGTAAATTTCAAAGATTCATAATAATAAATACCAGATTATAACTAAAATAATAAATTTGAACGTCAGTTAGATACAACTAATATTATCATTTAATAGTGCTGACGACAGAGATTGACCGAAGACGACGGTCATCAATATGTATAGTCTAGATAATATATAATAGAATTAGACCAGCAGTAGTCGCAGCATCGGCCAGTAGTCGGAATAACAGAAAAATACCAAAAAGTCTTCTTATCCATTAAAGCCGTACTCATACATTAGCTTGAATATTTCCTCACCGACCCTGTTAAGACGTCTGTGGACGCGAGGATCTGGTATATTTAATAGCATCAAAATAATATGACTAAGACTTATGACACAAACATTAAACTGGCTACACCTTATAGACTACGTTTAACAATAACTTCAGATTAATGTTTTAATATATTGTTTACATCTAAGGAAAAAGATACTCGGAAAACCGAAATATTTTCGAAAAGTACTAACGTGACAACAGAGACGCGATAAAATTAAGAAATACTAATAACATAACGGAGTGTCATTTACACTGCACGTAAACACGTATAAAATCGAATTCAACATACCTTACACGATGGATTATTCGCAATCTTTAATCTTTCTCACTGAACTAGTGTAATAATTTATTATGGTAATATAATGGCGTTTAATCGTTCGAATGTCGTACGTTGTTATATAAGTATTACGGTTTAATAGCAAGTAGCATTTTGTTAAAAATTAAAATGGCCAAGCAATAGGCAGTCCACAAATCCGGAATGACTCGGTGCGTTTGCTATGATAACGAGTTGTGTTAGTAGGTACATGAAGTGACGTATTTGTTAATAATAATAATAACACATTTTGTAGAAATCGACAAACCACAGAACAAACGAAGTTCGACCACGTATATGCGACCAATACGATTGGTAATGGTCACCGGTATACCGAATCAGTTATCACGGTTTCTTATCAGACCGTTTTTATGATAAACACAAAAAACGAAACGACAAAACGTCACAAAACACGTTATGGTCCGTGTTTTCTACTTTATCTACATTATCCATATCCACATGGTCGGCTCTATTTATTCGTAAGAATAAACAATTTTGTTACTGTAATACTGGATTCCTTGTACTTGCCGTTCTTTTCATCACTTTTCATCGTCAGATTGCAAACCAAATTACGCTTCGATTTTCAGGTAAGAACCGTATGAATTTACGTTCATTGGTGAATTCGTTAACTTTAAATTCTGATAAACTACAGGTTTTAAAATGTTATGCTTGAAGATATTTGTAGATGTTTACGATCTGTATAGGCATGACCTCACCATTGAAATATTGATAGTTTGTGGAAGGCTCAAGGCACTGTTGCATACTGTCATGAACTCGTCCCAGTACTCTCATGACCGTATTTGGCCATTTTTTCTGTGCTGTTTTTTCTCTTCGCTGTTTGTTGAAATATTCTTTAGATTGAGTCTTGCATTTAATATGTGTACAGCGGAATCGATCGCGTATTTAGTATGTAGCTGAATACTTTTCTATGTTGTTGTTTGACGTTTGTCCGTTTTATCTTAACATAAACTACTGGTTAAAGATGGTTTGAATTGGTAACATATCCAAGTAATCTAATACAATTTATCTGAGTGTTTTCAGTTTTGTATGCATTACAAATTACAAGTTCAATTATCTCAATAAAAATGTGATTAGGTACTTCTCATTTTACAGTTTAAAATTTCAATTAACACTTTTCGCTTTCCACCAAATTCATCTACATAAATTTCTAAATTATGTTTTTGTAATGTATTTGTATTACATAGAACTGTAATTTTTTTAATAGACTTGATTTATCAAGCGCGATTTGAATTTGTTAAAACCACTTATATATTTCTAAAGTGTTACCGAGAATCAACTTTATTTGTTTATTTATATTAACTTCTTTGTTTTCTTGTATTAACTATGTACTATGTATACAAGAAGAATGATTAATTATTAATTTATTATACATATGTATATTATTATTGTATGCTTAGTTTTAGTTTTATTTACAATTGTGAATTGTTAGAATTATATTCATTATAATTTCAATAAAATAGAAAATAACATGTTTATTTATTGTTACTTGGTAAGTTTAAATTGTTAAAGCACGCAGTAGTAACAATAGAAAGTATAACTTTTTTTTAAATACTAAGATCTCATTTTTTAACAGGTTTGAATAGTTCTTTTTTCTGAAAATTTTTCTGTTTAAGTCAATATTTATGGTTTATTACTTTATTAAATATGGAACTGACATTTAAAGTTAAATCAATTCCTTAATAGGTAGTTTGAATTGAAGCAATTGGAATAAATTTAATTTACTTAAACTAAATTGTTTTTATAATATTCTAAACTATCATTTAATGCAATTGCATCTTTTTATAAACTTAAATCGGAATCTTTGATCTAATAAATACTTATACAAATAAGAAAATTAATAATAAAAAAAACTAATATAATGTAAAATTGTATTATATAATATAATAAATACTACATTCATTTTATATCATAAATAAATCAAAATATTATAATTATTTATAGTTAATACAATTACATTGTCATGAAGCCGAAACAGACATTGTTGAATTGCCATTTCACTAAAATGTCCCATTCCCACAACTAATATACATGGAACTCCTATAGAACCTATAAATATATTTTTTTTCACTTGAACTATAACTTATTTACTAAACAGTTAATTAGCAAAATTTATAATTTATTGTCCAAGAAACGTTATTTAATTGAAACAATTTTTAATTATTTATAATTGGAAATTTTAATAGATAATATTTTAGAATATTCTAGTTCCTTAAAATGCACTTACAATCATTTTCCACTAAAAATAATTGCACATCTAATAGTGATGAATCCACAATTGTATTACTATTATTATTATTATTTAATTATCATTAAAAAATAAAAATAAAGTTTTCATTGCTAGTATCTTAGATCTTCCTATTATAGTAATATAGTATTATATTGTTGGCACTTTTTATAGTTGCCGTTTATGATACAATCAGTAGCTTATTGCTTATAATAAAATAATATTTTTTGTTATAAATACATATTTTTATATTTGATTTGTGCATTAAGTGTGCACAATTTTGATTATTTCAATTAAAATAAGCTTATATCTATAATTAAGGTTTTACTTAAATGACAAAACTTTTGTCATTAAATTTACTCCATTGGATTCAGTAAATATGAAACATATTATTATTATGTTGAGAATCAGTAAATGGAAAACAAATTGACAACATTTTTTTCCCTAATGGGGAAAATAAAATTTTTAAGTTTTTATTGCAGTTTAAACTATAAGGATATTGTTCCTACGTATGTTGACTCCATTTTACTAGCGCATAACATAGAAAGTGTTGTGTCGAGAAGAATCCATTTTACTTTGTTATTTTTAATATTAGAGTAAAATAAATTTAAAGATAAGATTTAGGGTGGTATTTTATATTTTGTTATAATAACTTTTATCAAAATTAAAATATCAAAAAGGCTTGCAAGGTGTCTTAGATTCATATTTTTACACTTGTTAATAGGTCAAACACTTAACAATAATAGAGTAAAATGGATTCTTCTCGAGGTACTAATAAACAGAGGTTTATATTGAGTTTTGTACTATAATAAAATTTGTTCTCTACTTATTTTATATTTGTTAAGGTATGAAATTGACAAAAAGTAAAATATTTATTACCTTTAAGATAGATTTGATAAATTTATTATTTTTTAGTCTCAAAAAAAAAAATGACAATGAAACGAACTTTGTCAACAAAAAAAAATATTGAAAAAAAGCAAAAACTTAATACTGAAGATACAATTGACTATACTAAATCATTAACATCTGAAGATGCTGAAACAATTGACCCGGGATTTGAAGAATTAGATAATGTTGATAATCCTGTACAAATAAAAACTCAAGCAAATAAGAAAAAAGTACCTAAAACTGACAAAGAGAATAAATCATCCAAGAAAATTAAAGGAAAATCAAATACTAAAAATGGTGAGTGTATTTTAGTGTTATTTTTTAAATTTGTAATTGTTTTATTATTATTCCTTGTAGATGATAAGCCTACTGAAAAACCTAATTGGAAAGAGTTTAAAAAGGAAAAACAAGAACTTCGACTTAAACGTAAAACACAAAAATGTCCATTTTATGAAGCTGTTGTGAAAGCTAAGAAGCTCTGGGAAAGTGTGCGTCGTGATGATTGTCCTAAAGATGAAAAAGAAACCTTATTGAATGAACTTTTTAAATTCTCCAAATCCCATTTAGAAACAGTAAGATCAATATTTTTTAAATTTAAGTATTAGATTCCATAGAAGTTTATTTATGATTTTATAGATGGTTTTTTCACATGACACTGCTCGTATAGTTCAATGGATGTTGAAACTAGGAACACCAGAGATTCGTTCACAAGTCATAAATGAACTAATAAAACATGTTCCTAAAATGTTACTTTCTAAGTATGCTTGCTTATGTGTAAAAAATATGTTGAAACAAGGTGATGCAGAACAACGTAAAATTATAATTAATTCCTTGAAAGGAAAAGTCTATACATATACATTACATACAGTAAGTATACATGTAACAAATAAATGCTGTAAACATATTTTAATTTTGAAAAAATGATTTATCAGAACTCTGCTAAGATCATGGATTTGATTTACACGACTTATGCAACACCAGAACAGCAGAATACAATGATGCATGAGTTATACGGTGCATCTAGTATCTTATGCGAATCACCCAATGTATTATCATTTGCTGAAGTATTGAAAAATTCGCCCAACACAAAGGACATTATACTTGCAAAGACAAAAGATCACATTAAGAAATTTGTTTTAAAGTAATTATTATCAAAAATTTAACAAAATTATTTCATAAAATACCTATCATATGTTGACAAATTAAAAAAGTAGTTAAATGAAAAATAAATCAAATGTTTTCAGAAGTTATATTAAACTAAAATATTTGGTCTGGCAGTAAAATAGGTATATGTTTGTAGAAAACAGCCAGGAACGAACACTAGTAGGATTCAAAGCTAGGCAAGATTAGAAGTTTTTAATTTTGTTATGCTAGCATGACTGTATTATTTTTTCAATATAATTAATAAACATTTTGAATACATAAATTAAGTTAACAAATACCTTTGATTTAATATTAGTTAATAAATTAAGATAATATAAAAAAAAAAAATCGCATTAAGTTGCAAAATGATAATTGCAGTTATTTTATATCTACATAATGAATGTGAACATATATTGTATATATTTAAAAAAAATTTATTCATAAAACTCATATTTTAGACTAGAGTTGGAAAATTATTTTATTTTATTCTTTAACATTTATAAAATATAAAAAATTAATAAATAACTCAAATATTTATTTTGCATTATAAACATGTAATTTATAGATAATAATACAATCACATTATGTGTGATCTATTCAATTTATTCACATTTTTTTTAGAGTAAATGTTGAAACAAACAACTACTATAGTTTATTCAAAATACCTAACAATGAGTAGCTTAATAGTTGTTCACAATAAGAACTAAGTAGTGAATAATAAATAATACTGCTGTAATATAATGATTACAAAATGAAAAAACTAGAAAAATATATAACACAACATTATATTATAATATATAGGTACTTTAAATTCTATACAATTCACGATAATCGTATTTTTAATTATTACCTTAGTGTTATGAATATTATTTGTGAGCATATTGGTATTAAAGTCTTTATCGAGGTGATTAATGTTTCCCCTATATTAGTAATTAATTCAAAGAATTAGTCTTGAGATAGTATTATTAATCAATTAATATAAATATAACCTTTTTCAAAAAAACTGTATTTTAGAAATTTATAATTATAAACTGTAATAAACAATTTTTTAATTGAATACTATGAAAATTCATTATATTTATAATTCATAATTATTAAATTAAATTGGAAACAAATTATATATTGATTTTTAATTTATGTGAAGGCAAATGTGTTAAACTTAAATTAAATAGAACATTAAATGTTAATTTAATAAGTTGAACTTAACCTAACTTTTAACATATTAATTAATTAATATTTAGCATTAAACTAATATTTCTATAATTATTATTGAATTAATTGATTTAAATTTAATACCCTCGATAGATCTAATATAACTGTATATTAATATTGCGTGGTATGTAATTTTAGACAAAAGACTTCTATGCAGACAACATTAGTTCATAATTTAATATATGAATACATTTTATATACTTCTGGAAAGGACTGTGATGAACTATTCACTTCACTTAAAGAATTTCCAATAGAACTATTTTATACATCAAAAAGTGGTTGTCTTCTTGCTATGTACATTATATGGTCTGCAAACTCTAAGGTAAAATAAATTTAAAAAAATAATTTTTCTTAGATTATAAATTGCAATATTATTTTTAGGAAAAAAAGGTCATATTGAAACAAATCAAGACTACTGCGTCTACACGTGATTTGGCTACATCAGAATATGGATATTTAATTTTATTAGCTCTTTTCGATTCTGTTGATGACACAGTGCTAGTAAAAAAGGTAAAATCTGATATTTCTTTTCAGTCTTAAAATAATATTTATGAAATGATTTAAACACTTAAACTAAATACAACTACTTTATGGTTTCAGACAATTATTCCTGAAATTTTAAATAATATTGATACAATTGCAACTGATGAATATGGCCGCAGGGTTATATTATCATTGGTAGCTTGGAGAGATTCTTCATACTTTCATCCTCGGGATATTGAACTATTAAAAAAAGGAGAACCAATGAAAGAATGGTAATATTTTATTAATAACTGCCCGTGCACTTTGTTGCCTGTACAAAGTGCATCCATATTAAGTTTGATTGCTAATGTTAACATTTATTGTGGGGATAAAAATTATATTTTCTTATAGTAATATGATATATTTTTTAAGTATTATAGTGAATTAATCTATTATTAAAGTTAAAGGTAAAAATATCATAGTACTTAAGCATTGGCTTTTTTTTATATTTTAATTTTTAAGCTAGAAATGAGCATTTTTTACTTATAATATTTATAATGCTCATATCATGCTTAAAAATTAAAACATTTAAAAAAAGCTAATACTTAAGCACAGATGTTATTAATTTTGATAGTAGGTCATTTTACTCTAATATTTAAACTAACAATACACAATTAGTTCTATTAGACACAATTTTGCTATGTTGTATGTTTGTAAGATGATATCAATATACATGAGTTTAGAGTCTTTTTATCTTAGATTCAATGAATTAAACTTATACTAATTATTTTTTATATAAATATTTGCCTAACACAAAACTACATAATTTAGGGACTATACATTTATTTATTTATAATTATATTTAATAATTAGATTTTATTATATAATTCGGCATTTTTTTTTATGTCTTATTATAATGTAATTCTTTTTATGTGTTTATTATTAATATTTATTTACAATCATAGAAAATTAATGAAAATTAATGCAATGCAGTTTTTAAAAAGTAAATAAATTAAACAATTTAGTTTAATACTATTTTACATTAATTCGGTACAACAATTATTATAGTATCATTTTTTACAATTAATACAATCTAATTTCATCTCTTCTTCTATTTAAAAAAATATTTTTCTTCACTAAAAACATTGTAACTGTATTTCATTTTACTTCTTAATATGTTTGGAAATTAACTAATTTATGTGTTTATACAGTGAATTCCGCTTAATGTGGGCACGTCAGGATCAGTCCTGTTTACTCACATTAAACGGTTGCCAATAAAAACCGAAATTAGTTGTATTAATTATTTGTATTAAGGCCAGACCATTTAGTCCATTTTGCTAATATTAACCAGTGCCCACTTTAGGCAGAATCCACTGTATTTAGAATTTAAAAAAAATTCTTTTAATATTGTCTTCTAACTCGGTATTTTAATTTTGTTTTATTTTTAATATTAACAGCAAAAAAGATGATGATGTGCGAGTAAAAGAACTCTTAAATGCAGTTTCCGACCGTTTTCTACAGCACATACAAGATAATCCAAACTTTTGGTTAAGTAGTGGGTCAATTGCAATGGTGTTATTAGGAATCCTAAAATCAGGCAGTGGTAATTTTTTACTTCATTTATTAAGTAATCAAATAAATGTAAATTGTATATTTTTATAAATCATGCATGGTTATCTACTCAAGTTATGTAACATAGCTCGTACTAGTGATTATTCTAGGTAAGTATACTACTAGCACAGTTAGTCATTAATTCTACTGTCTACTCATGAAATGTAGAGCAATTCATTGATACTCGTTGAATATTTTTTCTTTTTATAATTATTATTTACAAATATTAATTATTGAATAATATATAATTAATTATTTTAAAGTTCTGTGTTGTAAGTTGTACAATCTGGTTACAAAATTAACCTTATTTTGGCTTATTTTAACAAGGTTTTGACTTAGTGTCATAAAGATTTTTTGTTATGAATAATTTAGTTTTTAGCATATTATGTTCAAATTTAAATTTAATTAATAATAAATTTGTTAAGTATAAAGATTAAAATGGAGTAGTTATAAAAATCTTTTGTTATGATATTTACTTTCAAATGTATAGTACTAACTTAATAAATTAGCTGCAAGCTTTTGAAAATAAATATATAAAGTATAATCATTAAAACTTTATTAAATATTATTTTTCTGAACATATTATAAATATATATATTAAAGAAATCATAGAAATGTTATAAATCGAACATTCTTCTCAAACTTTGTCAATCATTACAATTACATGTGCAGAAAAGTTATTTTAAAAAATGATAAAGATCACTGCAATGACTAAATATTCCATAATTACTAATCAATTATATTTTAATTAAAAATATATGGGATCAACAATAACATATTTTATATAATCAAAAAGTTTATTTCAATAAATGAAATTTTTTTATGATATTATAATTATATAATTTTCTATGAAAAAAGTTTTTTAGTTAGGATTCTCATAAAATATGTACTGCTCTAGGAAAACGAAGTACCTTGTTACAACACTTGAATTAAATTAACTTATTGTTTTCTTTATAAACATAACTTCAAGCTTTAAAATAAAATATATTAGTCATTTTTATAACCAATTGATTATTAATTATTATTCAAGTAAATTTAAAATTATAAAAATTGTTGAAAATTAAAATCAATAATTTACTATGATATACATATCAAAAGCAGGCCAATGACTACTAGCGCTACTAGTTAACCAATACACCGTCTATGACACGCAGTTTACCATTTAGTTGAATAGTGCAAGGCTGGGTATTAATGAATTAAAAATTAAAATTAAGTTAATTAACTCGTTACTTTTTTTTCTAAATTAATTTTTAACTTAATAAGTTACTTTATTTTAAGATTAATGTGTTAACTTCAAGTTAATTTTATTCAAAACTCTAAATTAAGTTAATTTTTGTCTGAAGAATAATTCAAAATTTTAGGATTTACTTTAGAAAATCAGGTTTTATGGATAGCTAGTTGATCTTTGATGTATCATTTTAAATTTCCCTGGTAATTTTCATGAGAGTAAAGAAAAACTATCTAATAAACAATATTATGTATGGAATTTTTTATTTTTGCATATTAGAAAATTTTGAACTTTAAGTTAAGTTATTTTTTTTTTAAAGTTAATTTTCAACTTAACGAGTTAGCAAAAAAATATGAGCAACTTTTAACTTAATTTAACTTTATTATTTTCAAAATTACTTAACTTAACGAGTTAAAAAAATTGTTAACTTGCCCAGCCTTGGAATAGTGTATCTTCCAACCTGATCACATAACCATAGTACGAATACATAATATGCACATTATACTATTATTATACTTGAAGAATATACAAAACATTTTTTGATGTAAGCATTGAATGCAATGATTTATTAAATTTAATAAGTGTGGCTAAATGGGTAATTGCATACAGTTAATTATTAAATTTTGAATAGTTGATTAGTTTTTATTTTTACATCCATGTATTTATGGCTTTTATTACAACCAATTGTTGTCATTTATTTAAGTCTAGTAATTAGTAGATCTATTTATTTTGTACATGTACAGATATAAAACTCAAAATAGATAACTATTTCATAATATCAAACGCTGATGTTGGCCATCATTTTTCAATGTTTACTTAATTATCCTATTAATATTGCATAATAACATGATGGTATCTAATATAAATTAAGTCCGATTTGAATTTTGAAATAATAAGTATAGTTATAAACATTAAATTTTGATGTTTTGAAAGTTTAAAATATTTATTTTAAACAATTATTAATTTTTTTACGTTTTCACTTCAATAATGCCTTTTTATCTGTTAAATATGGCTGTATAACATTTTAAATTTAAAAAACCATAAAAAAAAGTCAGTTAAGTACCAAACAATTCATGAATATTTTAAAAGTATTTGTTACAATTAAAAGTAATTTAGTTTCAGAGTGGTGACAACTACTATTATTATATATATATATTTGTGATTATACATTAGTCTATACTTTACAATAATAATAATAATAAACGTGCACATTTGCTGTCAAGACATGATCTACCATTGTATATAATGTTGACACTCAAATTCTTTTAATGCAATTCTCATCTATAGATATTTGTATAAGGGTTTTTGTTTTATTTGATCAAAGATAATTATTATTATTTTTTAATTTAATAATTAACTTTCAATTTTTATTTGTTTATTTAGGAGAAAAATTGAAAGAAGCAATGACATCTATAGCAAACTATTTAATTGATCCTAACAATAAAGTAGAAGATAAAGATGTAAAAGTTCCTGTGTATGAACACTCTGGTCTTCATATGGTATTAAGGAAGATAATAGGTCATGATAAGAGTTTAGTGGAAAATAACGAAAGTATGACACATTTTATAGTTAATTTTTTTTTTAAACAATATATAATTATTATTTTTTTTTTTTTTAGCTACATTTTCTGAAATATTGTCATCTATAATTACTACTGACACATTAAAATCATGGGTTCAATGTAACCGTGCCTGTTTTTTACTTATTGCGTGAGTAATAACATAATAAATTAATAATATAAGCAATTTATATTTATTATATATTAAAATATTTCAGAATGATTGAATCCGAAGTCAAGTTGGCTTTAGAAAATATAAAATCATTGATGTCAACAACAATGATGAATTTGTTGAAGAAACAAACATTTTCTGGGGCTAAAATTTTAGTGACTAAGTTAAACTCCAAAGCAGCCAAGGAATAATTTACTTTTTGAAAAATGTTTTAATTTTAGACATTAAACAATTAAAAAAGTGTGTACAATACTTACAAGAGATAGAGATATTTATTTTTAAAGATACAAAAATGAATTATCTCTTTACTATTATCTGCAATTTGTATCCACAATAAAAACAATTTTTTTGGTGGATATTCAATGTTTATTGCTGCATTTTTATTTTTGTTATAAATGTTGTTTTTAAAGATACTGTATACATGTCAGGCAGCTTTTGAACAATTAAAATTTGACATGAAGTATTACATCCATATTTTTGTTAATGATTTGATATATTATCAATTTTTTTTACAGTTTTAAATTTAAATAAAAACTGGTCAACCAAAATGCATTAGTTAGTTGACTTTATCTAATTTACACTTTAATACATTTCACTAACAAAACACTATTCACGCTTTTTAAGTACACATGTTAATTAAAGATATCTTAAAAGATTATGATTGATTTCTTAAAATAACTGCTTACCTAACAGATTTTTTAATTAGATCTACTATTTACAATGTGCAAAACTAAAAAAATAACATATTTAAAAACTCACAAACAAAAAAAAACCTACTAATTTTCTTAAGGTAAAACATGGTTTTAGGGAAATTATTAAAGGTGTAATACAATAGCAAAAAATTTGTCTTTAAATTAAGTTTTGAATGATGAAAACAAAATTGTAGCTATGTATTTTTGACACAGTAATAAGGAGCTGTGTATTTAATTTTCAAAGTTTTAGACTCTGTGATTAATGTTATCAATATTTCAAAATATAAAAACTACATTTTTAAAATAACAAATTACAAGTGCCATGCATCAATAATTAATAAGAACATGTTGGTAAATATATAAAATCAGTGAATAAATAATTTGTTTACAATAGGATAACGGTCTAGCATAGAAAAATACCTGTTCTTGTCATTGAAAAAAAATAATGGCATTTAAAATGATGTGTATGCTTGTGCTTATTGTCTGATTCATTTAAAAATATAACAATACTATCAAAATTGTCTACAATACCAGTTAAATTACTGTAATCATTATTATTACCCAGACTGAAATATTTTGCTGCAGCAATAATACATATATTTTTTAATGGTTGTTAATCATGTTCAAGTGATTTTGATAATCATCAAAGTTTATAAATAAAGTGAAAACCACTAGCCAAAATTGCTTCAATATAATATTTGGTAATAAGTTAAAAATGATTTAAAGCCTTTTCGGATTCAATCAGTGGACAATTATAACTCCCATTTAGACAATGATGATGAAAATATCTTTCTTTTAATGCTTCTAACCTTGTTTTTAATTGTTATTTATTAACACCCAGTGACCAGTAGGTATAATGTACAGATATTTAAAGTTAATTCAGTATACAACAAAGATAGGTACCAAGGAGCAACAAAATAAAATATTTATTAGAATACTTAGAGCAGTTAAAGCTAAAGACTATACGATACAATTATTTTTCTTAAAATGTTTTAACTTCGATAGAGAATAAAAAAATCATCTAAATTATTAAATTTATTACCTTGAGTTCACATTCAGTTAACTAGTGCGAAGAAACAATAGTTAATATTGTAGGTGGTAGGAATATAAAATGTGGAAATTTATTTTTAAGCTTTCTTTGGGAAATTTTTTTTTATTATTTATTTTTAAGGCATCAGAAAATGATGGAATTTTTATTATGAAACATTTCATTAAATTATTTAATTACTATATTATATGACATGTACACAGTTATTTATATTAATTTAAAAAAGTATATCTGGACAGTAAATTTTAGAACTCATTAAGTTATAGAGTGTAAGTCATCAAATTGCCTTCTGAATTCAAAATGTTCAACATTCTTTGTTTTATATGTCAATATGTCAAATATAATTTTGGATTCGTTACAAATTTTTTTGAGGTGAACTCCAGATTATTGAACCATTATTCAAAGACAATTACACGAGTAAAAAGTATAAAACACGTAAGCAATTTGGATTATGAAACTCCCAGTAATTACGTTTTGAAAACCCAAATACATATAGGTACCTATAACTTTATTAAGGATTTTAATGATATGTTCGGCGAATGTAAGATCACTATAAAAAATAATACCTATGTCTTTAAGAATTTAAAAGAACGTTATGCATGTGTTATCTCTGTCATCCTAACGCGTATACATCGTAACAAATTTGCGTTTAGCAGAACACATTTTAAGTTATTAGCTTTAATATTAGACTATTGGAGTCAACAAGCTTATTATTAAACTTAAAAGTAAGAATTTTATCTAAGCAGTAGGGCATCTCATATGCTTTTATCAATATTATTGTTTTGAAGTATAGATATATTTACTTTCATGGTGCTTAGATGTTAAATCTTTAACAACGGTTTCATGATTAATGATAATATTATTTTCGGAAATAATAAAACATTTTGTGATCTAGGTATTCTATCATTTGCTTCGTTTATAAGATCAAATGTATTTTGATCCACATAGTTAATTGATTTCACTAGTGACGTAAATTGGATCCAATTTCTGGTGGTGCAGTACTGCAGTGGCAAATTCTCAACTTATAATTATTTCCAACACACCAATAATCCAACTTCCTAAGTAAAATCCTTCCCTATAAACTATAATATATTTTGAATAATTTTAGCAGTAAAACCTTTATTATTATAATATTAATAAAAAAAAGTCAAAAATTGTTATTATTTATTTTAAATTGAAACGACGTCCCCTTTCCACAGATCCCGGATCGAATCATCGATTACTTGGTCCAAATTAATATTATTATTTTTTTCGAGCTACAAAGTAGCTAAACTACTAAGCCTTTCATGTCCCATAGTCGTTCTAAGGTAAGTTTTCAACCTCTTTAAACAAGAAAAAGATCTTTCGCAACCTGCTGTATTAGTAGGTATTATTTGGAATATTTTTAATGTCTCTGTAATTAATGGAAAACCTTTTTGAATGTTATTTTGTTTTATGTATTCTATTTTTGATTCTAATTTGTCAGGTATTAAATTATTGCCATATTTATGATTTTACTATTTTAGAATATAATAATTTCATTAATAATGCCTAAATTACAATTTTGTACCTCTTTATATATTATTATATATAATATTTTAATGATTTTCTGGTGATGTAAAAACATACCTTCAGTACTGCATTTGCACCGCCCAGTTTATGCTACTGGATTTCACTTTATCGCGCATTTTCATATTTTACCAAGTTATTCTTTATTTGAAATGTATTAAATGAGATTGCTGAACTCTTCTAATCAGTGCATTTTTTTTCGTATACCATTCATTTATTTTAAACTAGTGTCATGTTTTTCATCAATGGATTTCAATAATTTCATAACGTAATTACATAATTTATAGTCATTTATAGAATGATTAGTGCATAAGAAAGAAGAACTTGTTGACTTTTTGTCTTTTTGATCGGTGTATCGATAATTTTTTTGACATTTCTAAATTTTAAAGATATATTGTTTATAACTAGAGATTGGATTTTTATGATTGTACATGATTTTAGTGTACCTATGCAGTTTAA
Source organism: Rhopalosiphum maidis (assembly GCF_003676215.2). Taxonomy (NCBI): domain Eukaryota; kingdom Metazoa; phylum Arthropoda; class Insecta; order Hemiptera; family Aphididae; genus Rhopalosiphum; species Rhopalosiphum maidis. Next base: position 42,670,089 of record NC_040879.1, on the reverse strand, counting down.
TCGATGTAAGATATATTTACAATTCATAGAAACAAATTTATTTTGCATAAAAAAGTACCTATATTATAGGATTTAGAGAATATTTGAGAATAAAAAACAATATTTTAAAATAATAAAAACTTTATTGTTACATATTATTTTTATGCACAATTTATACACCAATCAATTGTTATTACAAAAAAGATTAATTTAATTAATTTAAACTGAATAATTTTAATTAATTATTTTTTACAGAATATTAAAGGAATATTTTGCATTTTTAAGGGCATAAAACATCTTATAATTCTTTTATCTGGTATTTTAAAAAAATATTAAAAGAATATTTTATTACCTATCTTAAATAACATAAAAAAAATCATATTTAAATGATTTTATGAGAATATAAATCCGATCTTTACTTAAAACTAGTTACTATACTAAATATTACGATTACGTTTACGTGCAATAAAACACGAACGTCGGCGTTGAAGCGTTGATTGGGGTCATACGTTATGTTGTATTTACTACAATAAATCGGGGGCAACTAAATAGACAAGTTGGATTGCCTATTTGGAAAAATTTTCAGGCATTCTACTTCTATTGTGGAATATTATAAATTATCGTACCATTGGATATTAGCATTGATTATAAATTTATAAATACTAGTATTTATAATCAATGATATTAGTTTATTATCAAGTGATCCTTCAGTTATTCTGTGCTCTGAACATATACAATCGGTATTAACTCTTAAGATAATAACAAATAACAATTATATATAATTGTATGTATATATTATATTTATACATTTATTTTGTATACATAACACGCTAGTATTATAATTAAAAGACCATCCAACTCAAAACATTTTCTTTGGCTTAAATTATAGTACATACTATGACGAATAAAATGATACCAATTAAATTTGTTTGTGACAATCTGTTCGCTAGTTACGGTGAATTTTGACATTGCTCATGACTTCACGGTTTCATTTGCCATAATAATATATAATACACGGCAAAATTTATCCATTTTTGCTTTAACGTAAAATAATTGCTAATGAACTTATTTTATTCGAATGAACTAGTTGAATGTATTAAAGAGTATCTTATAATATTTTTATTCGTATAATTATATCACATTTTGATTTAATATTAATGAAATAGTAATAATTATATTTTACATTATAATACACCACTGTCATAACCAGGGTTCGGGACTTAAAGCACTTAAAATCATTAAAAAAAGTACTTTAAAACACTAAAATGTAATCAAAATTTCTAAAGTTTCTAAATAAAAAGTCAAAAATCTTTATATTATAAAAAAATTAAAAAAATTATAAAAACTTCAATTTCGAGACATTATTTTAAATTTTAATTCTATTATAAACAAAATTGTAAGAAAAAACTATAAAACATAGAAAAACTGGTCAAAAAAGCAAAAATAATCAGAAAAACTGGAATTAAGCATTTTTTTGAAAAATCGTCGAAAAAAGCACTCAAATTTCATAATTGAACGTATTGTAACATGACATATACACTTCAAAGCACTCTGCTACATTTTAAGTTACTCTATAAAAATAAGCAAATGCTTTAAGTCCCGAGCACTGATCATAACTCATAAGAATACTGCTAATCGCTAGATAATAGCACGTCCGTGAAGTTGGCACGCCCACTTTGAGGTATCAACTTCAAACTAACGCCAATATTTTGCAACCGATTTGCAACAATTTGCAACGTCTCTTTTGAAATTCGCAACTTCACCCATTCTCCGAAAATCCGATTTCCCGATGGGAATGGTGTATGTTTTTTTGTTTGTGCTTGTCATCACGTTTTGGAGTAGAAATAATGCTTTAATTTTTGACTTCAGCCCCTGTTTGAAAAGGAAAATTTATTTTGTTGGTACTTTGGGGGAGAAGGAGGGAGAGGGTCAAAAGTAAAAATTTCCATCGGTTTTCAAAAGCGTCAAGAATAACCTTAACGAAAAAACGGGAATTTTTACACATAATCAGTTTTCGACAAAATTGATTTTTTTATTTTGCTGTAACTCAAAAACGAATCATTGCAAATACTTGAAATTCTCACCAAATGTATATATTAGCGTTATCTATAAACGATTGAATTTTCAAAGTATTTTGACTTTTTTTAAAGTTTTATAGACAATTGAAATTTTTAATTTTTATATTTGACATTCTAAAAAATCTTTAAAATTGAAACAATTTGAAACGTGTCTTTTGAAATTTTTAACTTCACTTATTCTCCGGAATATTCGATTTCCCGATGGGAATGATATATGTTTTTTTGTTTGGGTCTGTCATCACGTTTCGGGAGTAGAAGATAGAAGATAATATAATATATGCATTAAACAGTGGTTAATTTCCTGACATCTGAAAAATCTATTCTATAACTTCAATTTTAAAATATGGTCAGGCATGGACTGGTTAAAATGCTGGGATGCTACTTAATTTAAAATATATTTAACACATCCATTAAGGTTACTTACTCAATAACGAAATATACTCAATACCTACTATACTGCTGAGAAACTTCCATAGTTTTAACTTTTAAACTTGCCATTTATAAGAAAAGATATCTTTCAATAAACAACTGTAAAAATATAGTCATGTATCTTTTATAATTTAAAGGAAATAAAACTATTGCACGTGTTTCGTATTAATAATGTGGTACGATGCTACATTATATGCTGCGTCGCCACCAAATGTTTAGAGTGATATGGATGTGTATGTTATGTTAAAAAACGTTTAATAATTATTATGAAATTTGAAAGTGTTCGTTTTTTGCTTTTTTCAACAATTTTTTAAAAATATGCTTATTTCCAATTTTTCTGATTATTTTTGCTTTTTTTACCAGTTTTTCTACTTTTTATGGTTTTTTCAGAAAATCCCTCGGAAAATTTATAAACAATAAGGCAAAATGTCTTGAAAGTAAAGTTTTTTTTTTTTATATAAAGATTTTTTTTAATTTTTTTAATTTTTTAGTTGGAAACTTTTCCTAATCATTTTGTCTCAAAATTTTTTGTAATCTTTAATTATATTATTTTTCACAGTTACAAATTATGTTTAGTACCTCCTTTGTCATGTAAAAAGAAATTTTTTTTTTTGATTAAATATTTTTGCTCAAATTTAAGTTTTTTAAATGCTTTATTGAATGCTTATAGTGATGTTTTAAGCGCTTTTTTAAGGTATAACTTATAACTAAACGGTCCGTACAAAACCCAACAAACACGATGACATATATACCATTATAGCCCAATGCGGCAATATCGCATAGTTTGGCTAGTTAGAGCCTTCAACACAATTACCTATATTATAATTATTTATAGTGTATAAACTGTACCCATTGTCATTTCTAATCGCTTGGCGTTGACGCGTTGTTACACGCGTGTTGTATTTCTTAGGGTTTTCCAATTTTTAATGTAGTGGCATCGTCTAGATACAACGATAGATTTGTGTAGACAAACATAATATTATATTGGATAGACTTAACCGAATAATAACATTATTATTGAACTAAAATTAAAATGATTGCGTTCTCATTTGCATTCCAGACGTTCAGTCGCATGTACGTGCATTTATTCACTTACTTAATTGTGTGTATACTTTATAGTAGCTTGGGTCATTTTGTTTATACGTGTTTATAATGGTAAGTTTACAAATATTTTAAATTACAATTGTATGCACTTATCTATTTATTATTAAAATTAAGTTATTAAATTATACAGTAATATAGGTTATTCTTTTAACAGTCTTACACTCGTTTTATATTAGTTATAATACTTAATTTTCACCAAGATATTTGATTTGATTATATTTTTGTCTAAATAATTAGTTAAGATGAGTTTTTCATTTTTTTAATAACTGTCTATATAGTAAGTTATTTTACAATATTTGTTTGAATATTTTTACGTTAGCTTTACCTTCATTATAACGCTTTTAAATAGATTTAGACGAGTTCCTAAATCGAAATGTCGGTTAGGTCAGTTAAGGTTTTATTTTCAATTTTGTGTCCTGCATGTGCGAATATTGTCTAAATTATGATAATATTATTGCTTTATATGATAATTATTTTAATAGTTGAATTGAACACAATTGTAACATTTTTTACTTCACTTATACTTAACTTATTATATAATATTGTAAGAATAACTTATGGACAACCTTGTGTTAAATAAAATTCTTAGATTTTTATACAAAATAGTTTATAAATTGTTAATTACAAAAAAATTAGCAAATTCAGTGGACGCCGCTTATAAGACTCACTTTGGGACCAGCACAAAGTGTGTTTTATAACCGAATGATCTTATAGGCGAAGTGAGGAAAAACAATTGAATTACATAATAATGAATTTTATTTCACTATATATTTTGCTTTAATTTAAATTTAATTTAATATATATAATATTACATATTATTATATATCTATTATTGAATAAATTTAAAAATTATGATAAGAAGATTAAAACTATAATACAAATACATATTAACATATTATATAAATTATTTCATATTAATAAAAAATTATAAAAGATGTATGATGTATTTATTATTTATGAAAAAATTTGTAATTTTGGTTTGTTTTGAGTATTAATATTTCGAAAATATATTTCTCGTACTCATAATACAATAACGGTAATTGCAAAAAATGTGAAATGCGATAAAATTTATTGCAAATACACACATTAAAAAGCATGAATTGAAACCAGAAATAATCCAAAAAATATGTAATTTTTAAAAACCAATTTATTTCTAAATTTGAACCAAAAATGTTTATTTTTTACGAAATTTGAGCTTTTTAAACAAAGTGGTGAGTCTTATAACCACATTTTTTTATTATATATTTGGATATGTCCGAACTGTTTCAGACGATGTTGAGCCTAATAAGCGTCTGAATCTTATATCCGTGAGTCTTATAAACGGCGTCCACTGTATTTGTGATTTTGACAAATTATGTCGATATTTGAACATGTTTTTATTAATATTTATAAAAGAAAGGTAAAAAATTTGAATATTTAAAATGTCAATAAATAGCTAAAAAATAGCTAAATAATTTGATAAGTAAAATATGTAAAGATAATGTCAATCTTAAAAATTGGTGAAAGTTTCAAGTTTTACGAATTATACTTTTTGAATAATGACAAATATCTAAAATTTTTTGAAGATAAATCATTAATTTACGCAATTTCGTAAAAATTTAAATTTCAAACTCTCATTAAATTATATATTATAGTCTGATGCTCGAGTTCTTTTTATTTTATTTAAAGGAAAACATAAAAAGAACCTTGTATTGGATATTAATATTAAAACCTTAGGTATAAATAATTAAAATTTTATTTGTTTTTAACTAGAAAATTACTTGTATATTTTCGTGATGTTGATATATTTCATAAAAATTTGAATTTTGAACGCCTAAAAAAAAAATGTGACAAATGATTTTTGATTTTATTTTTAACTCTAATAAATTCTCCTTACAAGAAATCTTGTATTCAATTTTAATGATTTTTTGGACTGCGAAATTTTTTTTTATCGATATTTCAAAAAAAATTCTTGGAACTATCAAAAATTTCAAACTTTCTTTAAATAGCTTGAAAAAGTCAAAATATTTTGAAAATTTAACCATTTATAGATTACGCTAATAAAAAAAATTGGTGAAAATGTCATGTATTTACAGTTATTTATTTTTGAATTACCTGCAGAAAAATAAAAAAATCAATTTTGTCAAAAACTGATTATGTGTAAGAATTCCCGTTTTTCCATTACTTTTTAGGGTTATTCCTGACGCTTTTAAAAACCAATGGAAATTTTTTACTTTTGACCCCCTTTCTCATTCTCCCAAAGTACCAACAAAATAAATTTTCCTTTTTAAACAGGGGCTGAAGTAAAAAATCAAAGCATTATTTCTACTCCAAAACGTGATGACAAGCACAAACAAAAAAACATACATCATTCTCATCGGAAAATCGGATTTTCCGGAGAATGGGTGAAGTTGCAAATTTCATAAGAGACGTTGCAAATTGTTGCAAATCGGGTTGTAAAATATTGGTGGTGGTTTGAATTCGATACCTCAAAGTGGAGGTGCTAACTTCACGGACGTAGAAGCTATCACCCACTTCTAGTATTATAGCTACGAGTTAAAACTTAAATAGCCAGCTTAGATACAAAAAATCTATAAGTATACGTACACGATGTCACGATCGTTAAAACAATATTACACAGTACACACGTTTACTGCAGTGACTATATTGTACATTCATAATATTATTTCTTTAAGTGTTATTTATTTCTAAAAGGTTAAACTAAAATGTGATTTAATTATAAGAACGGAAAGATTATAAGATACTGATAAATTCATTTGATTAGTTCTTTCGAAAAAAAATTTATTCATTAGCAATTAATTTATGTTAAACCAAAAATGGATAAATATTGCCATGTATTATTATGTCCGCTGTCGCGGCGAACGAATCTGTGACGTCGTTGTACACACACGATAGTATTTACAATATTATAATATGATCAGTTTTTTAAACACAGTAAAAAAAATTACCTGAAATCAATGCAAAAAATATAAGGTAATATATATATAAATATAATATAACACAAAAACATTATAAATAACTTTAATTTTAACAGTAAAACTCATTTACAGTTATTTATAAAAAGAAAAAAATTAATTGCTTAGTAGTTACTAAGTTATTTTCTAACAATCTAACATTCTATTTTTTTAACTAGAGGCTAATAAAAAAGTAACTTTTAATTTAACATTTAACTTTTTAACTAGTTATTGCCCAGCTTTGCTTATAACTCATCAGGTCAACAACCAGAATATATTCTTTTGTTGTTTAAACTTTAGAAAACTCTAGATATTTATTATCTTATAAAAATTCTAAAGAATCTGCTATGGATATAGTAAGGTTTGAGCTGAAAAACATACCTTATATCTATATAACATCCCAAATTTTTATATTTGAATTATATGTTCAACTTACAGGTAAAGGAGTTCTGTTTGAGTGACAAAATTTAATTTTTCTATTTTCCATTTCAACATTTAAATTAACAGGCATAAACACTAAATGATACTTGAATACTTCAAAAGCCATCATCTCTGTTCCTTAAATGTCTTAAGAACTTTTAAATCACAATGTCCTACCCCCTTTCCCAATAATTTGTTCAGTTTCATACACACAATTATTTGGTTTTTTTTTAACTCACATGCCTTCAAACATAGTATTACAATTTTTGTCCTTGGGTACCATTATACCAAAAACTTAAGAACATTTTATTCCAGTGTATGCATTAATGTAAGAGTTCCAATTTTATAGATTTCTTATGGACAATATTATCGTTTAGAAAACAAAATATAACACGGTCAAATCAGTGAGTAATAAATTACAACAAAATGCTCTCGATGATATTTGTGAGATATCAAGTAAAAAAATTAATCGTGAATTACTTAATATACTGTTATGTAGACACGTTAACTACATATGATATATAATTAATCTGAAAAAAATATGAACTAGGTCTATTTTGCTAAAATCATCAATAAATTTGGAGGAATTAAATATACTTCATTGGACAATTTGAGTGATTAATTATTAATGAAGAATTAAAATTTTTAGTGTAGTGATAAATGAAAAGGATTTGAATATTTTATTATTTCTTACTAAAACTAACTGAATCATTTTAAGCAACGTTGTAAAAATTAAAATTAAAAGTTGTTCAAGCCTTTTTATTCGAATCTTCATAGTACATGGTTTACAAAATGGTAAATATACAGCAGTATTAATTTTTCTACTTACCAATAATTTTAGCACATTTTGTCTGAATGTAATTAAATCAATATCATATTTTCCCCAATAAGTGTTGTGAAAAATTTGCAATTTTATCAGTTTGGCTTTCTACAACTCTGAAAAGATGGCGATTGCATTTGGTTTAAAATTATTGTTATTAGAAAATACAATACGGATAAATTCTTTCAAGTAAATACTTGAAATATTTTTTTGGTTTATTGTTTCTCTATTTTGACGAAGTGATTAAATACTTTATAGATAATTTATTATCTATTAAACCGTTGGGTGAAATAATAAATTCACTGAATATGTATTAGAAACATATATACACAACTGGAATCTAATCTTACCTTTATTAAAGACAGAATACTCGGCTACTACTATACGAACTACGAATAGTTATGCGGCCCATCATTCTAAGCTCAACATGATGTTTTATAATGCCCATCCAAACATTTTTCAATTCATCATTTTCTGAACAAGTTACAAAATAATATTTATATAAAAAAACGAAGAACTTACTTAAACAACTATAATATTATAACCATCTAAATTAATAAAAACCATTTTCAAGACAAATAATGACAGATTTTTAATTAAAACAAATTAGTAGATTTGAACTCACAAAATAGTAATATTTATTATTTATTATAATTACAAAATACATGCAATAATACAATTATAATATAAAAAGAAAAAACAATATTTTTAATTTACCTATTGTAATTATTACTAAAGACAAATTCTGTATAAAAATGGTAAGCAAAATATTGTTTAGTTTTTATGATTTGTCGGACGTAATTATAGTATGATTTCCAAAAAAAAAAAAAAAAACCGGGACCCAATTCGTATTATTAACTCTGCAAATGGCGGAAAATCTCGAAACTCTTTGACGAGATAATACACCCGTTTCGCATGTGTAAGCTGACGGCAGTGATAGATGTTACGACGCCATATTATCGATTGAAATTGTTGGTGAAATTCTGTGTTGGTCACATTTCGAAAGACTGCCATGAGTTATCAGTATTTGTTATCATACTTATTGTGATGCGTGTGTTAGCTTTCGGCGAACAGAGAATACTCAGCGCTACGAGAAATCGAAATACCCGGTGGCGACACGTCATAATCTGTGCATCACCCAGAACCAGTCATACGGCAGAGAGTACTAGAGACCACATAGTGAGGAATTCTATGATTTAGATGCGTAGCGGAGTTGTGATCTCTTATTGTAGTGCGAAGTATACCGAATAGTTATTAGTTAAAGATATTTGATAATGCCAAACGAGTTTTGGCGTTTATTTTACATAAATAAATCTATTTATTCAACGAAAAAATATGTGTTGTATCACAGAACAATATGGAAGCGATATTCAATCAACAGACCGATCCACTGTACTTTATTCCAATTCGATTTGTTCACATTAGTCTGGAGGCTTTACAAGAATTCTGTGGAGGCTCGGCATGGTGTTGTAATAATTAATAACCATTTATTTTATAACGTATTTATTTATTTATCAGATCCACAGAACATTTTTTCAATTTTTACAAGTATCAAAGTATGATGAAAAAAAAAGGAGAGAACATTTCGAGGTCAATGAAAATATTTTTCATCGAACAAAGGAATTAAGATGACTGTCGGTTATATTGCGTTTTATGACTATACCCCTTTAGGTTTGGATTACTTTAAAATATTCAACTCAAAAGTTTAAACCGTATTCGTAATTTGATAGAATGTCGACACAATGTGTATTTTTCTTTGTTCCCTAATTATAAACAATAGTATAAAACATTACCTAACGACCAAATGCGTTTTATTTTTTCATAGTTTCGTTTTTCAATACTCTCAACGGTACTGTTTTTGTCGCATTACCCGTGATCGTTTTACTAGGAACTTAATATTACAATATATTAATATTGTTATTTTTTTTTTTTTGTGATTCTTATGCTATTGAGTATTGATATAATTTATCTAACGTAACTACGCCCTCCCCCTGAGAATACCATGTTTTTTGAGATTTGAGTATAAATACGCAGTGTCTTATAGCTTGATTGTATCTCAGAACCCATATTATAATATATCTGAAATATGAGCTTCATGAAAACAAGGAGACGAGTCTTCTTACTAAAAACAACAGTCGGCAACTGGTGGACATAATCTGAACCCGGAAGGCAAAAAATTGGACCCTCAAAATATCTCAATTAGATTGTGTACGTAATTAATTTATTATAAAGATTTGACAACATTTTTTTTGTTCGGGCCTCATTTGTGTATTTTTTAATCTTCCGGATTCCAATAGAAATTACTTGCCGACACTTGCCTAAAGTCTTAGGATATGCGTTTGTTTACCTGAATTACGGAAACGTTTACTTCTGCCGTGTTCAATTTATCTAATTAGACTGAATCACTCACACAGTGTTGTATGTCTGACGGACGGGCGTTCGTGTGTGGGCGTGTTAATGATCGTACCAAAATACCACAAATTCAAAATAACTATGTAGTTGAGACAGTGCACTTTCGAAAATTGTAATAAACAAAATATAATATGTTTATTCTTTTCGAATCAGTATGGCCAAGAAAACAAATTTAAATTCGTTACGTTTCAGTGTGTTGGTAGTATGTTAGATTTTTCATAATGATTTTTTTTTGTTTTGTTTACACACGTGTACAATATCATTGAAAATTGTATCTACAATATTTATGTTATCAATTATAAACGTCAAACGACACGAACCGTTATTTGGAAATTAATTATTGTTTCATCCTTTTTTTTTACTAGCAAACTGTTTGGCATGTACACATAGTTTTACCGATCCTAATCTAATTCAGCACGAGGCGCTGAATCCACATAGGGTTCGTAGTTTTAATAAATCCTGAAGTGCACTATCTGGTTTTATTAAATCTATGATCAGTCATCAGTGTAATACTGTGATCCTAGTGATCGTATATTCGTACGAACAAAGAAAATAATCGACGGTCGATGGAATAATTTGCAAAAAAAAAAACAAGAATACAACGAGTTGGAAACAATACAATAATAACAACATACAGTTAAGTGCGGACTGCGGAACTGGGGACGATGATATGAAAGCTTATGACAATAAAAATAATAATAAACTACTGATTTTAAGTTCGCACTAGCAAATGTTATAGTACCTTACCAACCCTATAATAAATTAAACTTTTTGTGCATTTAACTGGAATTGGTATTTCCTTTTATTATTTATCATTGATAAATACTATCATATGTATACTATACGGCAGTGATATCCAGTTGCCCACCTTTTTTTATTTATTTATTTGTTTAATTTACATGATTTATAAAATGTGTTAAAATTATAAAAATAATAATAGGTAATATAATTAAAATTAAAATTTAATAACAAATAATGAAATACAAAATTAAATGAGTATAATAGAAAACATAAAAGTAGTTACTGTATAAGTTATAAGTATATTTTGTGGTGTGAAAAACATATTGGAAGCAAAAAAAAGTCCAAGTATAGGTAACTTATGAGTAAGAATATTTACTAATTGATTTTTTTCATAAGTATCCTAAATTAAATACCAAAGAATTAGGAATTCTGTTTATTTTGAAGAATTCATAGCTGTTACGCATATTATGGCAAAATATAACAAATATGTTGAACCAAACAATTGGTCTGACTTGAATTGAATGGAGAAAGGTAAAATCAATAATTTTATATTAAATACCTATTTATATACAAAAAATATATATATTTATATTAAAGTTATTCTATGTATTGTGTTTTTAATACTTTGTCAAAAAAAAAATTATCTTCAAAATAATATTATAATAATGGTGGTGGTGAACTATTGAAGATTAGTACGAAGATCAAGTTGAGGAACAATTATTTAATATTGTAGACTCTACAATGTGAGGTATATTACTATATCTAAGACCTAACTATAGTTGCCGTATTATTATTGAAAATGTCTGAACAATTTCTTCTTTAGTTGATTATATTATACTTGCATATGCCTCATAAAATTAATTTGATATAGTAAATACTATAAAGTAAATTCCAGTGGATATGCTTGTGAAAAAAGGGAGTAATAATTTAGATTTTATTACTATACTATTACACTTTTAGTATTATTTTCCTAAACATAAAACAATTTGTTACAATATGATTTTATATATAAATTATTATTTCTTAGACTATTATTATTATTTATTATTTAGGATTTTATTTTATTATTAAACTTTTAATGGGGTTATATAATTCTTCTTCTCTAAGAATTTTGACTCTATAATTAAATAATATCAATTCATCTGATGTCAATACCATATAGAATTTTTATTTAATATTAAACTGAGACTTCTTCAAAATATCATAATTATTATTAGTATAATTAAAAAAAAAATAATAAATAATCTTAGTTTTATATTAGTCAATAAATGGAGCTTATGCCAGTGATTTCAATAAAAAAATGTATATACACAAATTAAAGCAAATTATATTTAATATTGTATTTAAATTTTAGTTATAAAATGTTTCTCCCCATAATACAAGAAATCAATGTAAAAATATTAAAGCTTTATAAAAAAATAATTATGTTTTAAAGTATTTAAAATACAAGATTATATTATTATTTGTGAAGTTAATATTGATTGATTAATATTCGCTGTAATACAATTTATGAACTTTTAATGTTTAGAAGTCAAGTTTTGGACCAACCAGAAAAAACACGTATATAATAAAATATATACCTATCTATAGGTTATAGTCGATTATTTTGATTTAGAAAAGTAGTATAAGTATTTGTATAAATCCATGTTAATAATAATAAAAATAATAATATAGTGTAAATAACTATAAACAATATAATGTAGAATGGTCACACACAAGTATCAATGACCATATAAAAAGAAAAATGTCTTTTCATCTTTTGTTAAGAAAATTAATATTATTTTAATAAATTGCCGGTAAAGAACTTTTTTATTATCCTCTTAACTGCACTTTGATACTGCTTCTAAGTTCTATCATGAAGCTTACGACAAGAATAAATTCTACTTTTTAAAAGAATTAATTTTTAAATTGTATATTAATAGGTACAAATGATACAATTAAATATTCCAAGTTTAATTTAAATTTACCAAGCGTTTTATCTGCAAAGATAACCAAATTAACTTCTCTGTTTATTGGAATGGAGCAATCTTACATATTAATTTCTCATAAATCATTTTGATTCATGTTAGCCTTTCCTTCTAGCTATTTTTCTAAAAATTCTTTATAAAACTTAATTTTGAGTATTTCTTACACTTTTTAGTATTTTTAGTTCTAATTTAAGCTACAACAAAAGATTTAAAATACGTCTCTCCAATTTATTGCTTAAAATAAACGAAACAATAAAAATTATCAAATAAAATAATCACCAATTTATATTTAATGGTAAGACATAAAACTACAAATTTCTGGTGTTGAAATTTAAAAAAACATTTGCATGCTAAACTATTTTTCAAAATACCTACTATATTAATCAAAAATGTTATTAATTATATATAAATGTTACAGTAAATGATGTTATACATCAAACTAACGTATTTTATAATAAAAAAACAATAGTTACCTAACAGACTAGTAATTATCGTGGTAAATTATTTTTGGATTTGATTATCGATAATTTCTACATACGACAGAAAATGTAATAAATGTTGTTAACATGTTATCTAAATGTAACTACAACTACTACAGTTATATTTACAAATAACCTTAGGGTGGGCTTGTAAGAATGTAGGACTCAATTGTAATTATTTTAGATAATATTTTTATCAGCCTTACACGGTACCTAACCATAGAATCGATATCGTTCATTATATTATTGTCGTATACTCGTAATACTACAGAATAAATCTAGATGAACTTGATATGGAAAACAAATTTAACAATATTATATCAGTTATAATTAATAAAAAAAAACATAACGATAATAACTAATTTCTTACCATTTATGAGTACAATATTCGTATTGAACAATTAAAACATTCAAAATTTGTGATGAAAATTTTAGAAAAAAAATATTAAGTATGAAACATTATCAAATGGTACGTAAGTATGATGTTTTAACAATAAATATTAAAGAACGTCTTATTAAACTTGTCAAGGGTGTGTAGAGAGAGAGCTAACCGAAATGGCAAAGATATGCTAGCAATACGGATGACACAAAATAAATAATAATATGAGTAGGTAATAAATAATATAATCTGTACTACACCCAATTGTAAATAAAATAAATGAAATGTATTCATGATTTTGAAATAAGTCAACTCTAAATTGTGGTGTAGGTACCTCAAAGGAGTGTCCTTGGACCGGTTTTATTCATAATGTACATAAATAGTATATGCAACATGCAAATTGATTGGTCTATAACTACATATGTGGATGATACATGTTCAGTTTTTTTCTGATAATTCAAGGGACCTAGTCCATAAATCAATTATGGAAACAAATCGTTTAATCCAGAAACTAAACTATAAAAAAAACTATAAACTATCATAAAACAGTTTGCATGGCCTCTTTGTATACAATTGCTCAAACTTCACTATTAAAGAATTAATAGTGTGTAATAACAATAATGATACATATAACTCAACATACTCCAGAATAAATAGTCACTAAAATAAAATATTTAGGTCTGATTTTCGATTATAATATGAGATGGCATATACATATACTAAACATTAAAACACAGTTAAGGACAATCATTTTCAAACTTTATAATAAACAAATTATCTCTAATAATATCATGAGAATATTATACATGTCTTTATATCAATCTATTTGCCAATATGGAATAATAGTAAGGGGGAAGGGGAGCTACTGAGAATAAACTAAACCATTAATCACATAGCAGAATAAAGCCATTCGTATCTGCCTAAATAAAATATATATATAATTTATATATTTATAAAAAAAATTATATTTGAATAAAGTACCAAAAATAGATTTCTCAAACAAATATATACAAGATAAGCAAAGAAATTTTGCTTGATCTTAAAACTATATTTGAATCATCTGGAGAAAAAGAGATAACATTTCAAAAAGCAGCAGGATGTAATAGCCTTTTGACGGTAGGAGTGTAAAACGAATAAATGCAACTGTCGAGTAGTTGGAAAATTATGCAATTCGAAATATCAATAATACCATAGTTAATTATTGTCTAAAAATAAATAATTATAATACAAATATTTAAATACAATTAACATGATAAACTAATATTGTTTGGAATTAACGTACACCCTTAGTAATTAACGTTATAAACTTAGCAAAATATTAATTATTATCTATTAACATTTTAATACACGATTTACCTTTCATTTTTTTTTCTGGCGTAAGAACCACAATAAATAATTAATATGGATATCTATACAACTTTATGATTAAGAATACAATAAATATAACCTTATTATAACATTTTTAATTGTGTTATATCTAGATAAATTATATTATAACTAGAGTTAGGATATTGATGACCTAATAAACACACAAAAATGCCCTAAAAGCTTCAAAAAATTACCTTAAAAATGGTCTAAAAAACTAATTAAGTAAGTGAAAAAAATGTATTTATAAAATAAATAATAATTTTTATTAGAGACATGGGTGTTATAATGGGTGTAATGGTAATTTAAAATATGAGTTGTAGATTATAATATTAATAAAATAATAAACAATAGTATACATTTACATATTAAGCATTATATAAAATTATTAAAAATAAATTAAAAAGTAAAATATAAATAAAATTAGATTTTAAATAAATTAAATTTGTTTCCAAACTTGAGTTTAACACTTGCTCTAAAATCTAAAATTGCCCCATATTGTACAAAAACTACAAAAAATGACTTAAAAATGACATTAAAAAACAAAAAAAAAATGCAAAATAAAATTAGAATATTCTGCATCAAGAGAGCATGAATTAAAATTTTAGCTAGAATAGCATTGTATAGAATTAAAGAGAAAAAAATGCAAAAGTCATCAACATCCTAACTCTAATTATAACATTTATAACACATATTTAGAAATATTGACTATAGAAATTATTTACCCAAATTTAGGTAAACCTAGGTAAAATTATATCATAATAAATAATGAAATACATAAATTATTTAAAAAATGACAAATTAAAAATATTTGAAATTGTTAGGGATTTGTTGTTTGCTTTCTCACACAAATAAATATAAACATTAGCATTACCAAAAGGTTCATTTATGTTTTTTAGAGTAAATAGTAAGTGTTAATGGAAATTTTTTATATAGGGAAGAGTGTCCCTCCCTGAACTTAGTGTTCTATGATATTGCTAAGGTTAAGATAGAAATTAATACTTTACCAACATTTGCCATAAAATAACTACATTTAAAAATAAATATGATTGATAATGAATTATAGTATTCTAATATTTTTTAATTAATTGATATTCTGTGTATTAAAGCATTTGTTTCATTATTTAGTTGTATTATTTAAAATGAGATTTGATTTTGTTATATGATGTCATCTGCATACAATATGAGCTTTTTTCATTTTTAGTAGAACTTTTAATTGTATACTTGGATAATAAATGCTCACAATCTTTTTACAGAATATTTAATGTAAATATGTAATATTAAAACCTATTTATTCATAAACTAGTTGATATTTTATAATGTAAAATAATTAAATATTTATAAATCTTAAGAAAAGTTTTGATAGTAATTATCTGATAAAGTTAAAGCTGCTGATGGAGAATGAGTAATATTTTTAGTATTGTATTTTTGATTAGCTTTGTTATCACTCTGACAAATTTAAAGTAAATTATGCTTTCATAGCTTTCGAATTGTTTTGTTAAAAGATCCTTATTAAATGACAGTGTTAGATAACTATTATTTAATAATTTAATACCATTCATCAAACAAGTTTTTTTTATATAATATTTTCTGTTGGTCTTTGAACTACTTAAATTCTTTCTCATTTAGTATAATTTTTTTTAATTAAGTTTAATGGCTTTGCACAACTTTTAGACCAAGTATATTCATGATATTGTTATAGACTCAAACTTTTGGAATCTCTTCAATGGTAAATGAACCACAGAATAGGTACTTTTCATCAATCAATAAAAATGCTAATTTAAATTAAATAATAATGTCATAAATTATACAAAATATTATCATAATTTATAAAATCTAAAATAAATATATACAATTTTTTACAATCGACATACATACATTTATAGATTTTTTAAATTTATATAATAATGTAATGTTATTTATTTTTAGTATAAAGAAAGAAACACAATCATAATATTTCTATCATTGTAAATACCTATTAAATAGTACATATTTCTTCCAACATTTATCATCAATATTAATAGATGTTCAATGATATTAAATTACTAACACAAGAAATTCTCAAAATCATATGTTTTAATTAAAATGACTACAGGAATAAATTATTTACAAATAAAAATTTTTTTTTGTAACATATTTGTAATAAATGTTAAATACTATCATAATTAATAGATATAAATAATCATTAATATATTTACCAATAAAAAAATACAAAATGATTTTATTTTTATCGAGTCATTTTTAATCTGTTCAATAGTTTATTATTACTTCTAAGTTCTAACCTCTTTTTTAAGTTTTCAAATAGAAACAAGAGCAATTATCTAATAAACCCTACTGCTGTACTTGTCATACCATATAAAGTTTGTCACAATGAATGAACATTATGTGATATAAATTCATCTCCATAAAGCTCACCAAACTATTTTTAAAAAGTAAATTAATAGCTCATTTGTAAAATGTATTAATTTTTCATGTTTATGACTTAATAATATAATTGTGATAACATGTAGTATGTTATAGTGTATTATAGTGTATTTTTGATATACATTGTAAACTATACACAATAAATTAAAATATTTCGGTTTACTTATAATCGATTTTATGACTACAGTCTACAGGCACGCTATTTAATTTTTAAAAATCTGAATTCAGTGGCTTTATCACTTGATTTAACTTGCCAAGTTATTTAGAAAAATCACAAATGAAATAATAAAACTGTTAAGATATGTCAATTAATGGTACTGGTGAGGCGTACGTATATCATTGTAGCTTTTGTAGGTACAGTTTTTTTTGTCGTTTGATATAGAAGATTCTGCTTTTGTATTTTTGTCAGAGAATGTTTTACTTTTTTTGATTTGTGTTACATCTTACACGTTCAGATAAATTTGGTATTATTTAAATTTCTTTTGAAATTTGTTGTGATACAAGAATAATTTGAGATCAATTATTTCGAAAATTTTCGAAGGTCTTTCGTTAAATCAAGATTGTATTTTTAATTTGAAGATACTCTTTTAAGAATATTTTCTATTTTTAACGAATTTTTTACATAAAAAATAAACAAATTATGTAACTCGTGGTCAGAAAAAATCTAATATATCATCTCACCCTATACCCAACGGACTTCTCAGAAAATAACTGATAAGAGTGTTTTTTTTTTTAAATTAGATTTTTCAATTTTGAGATCAGCAACTGCATTTTATCGTTTCTTCCATGTGAATATATTACTTTATCTTATCACGATTCGATTTGCGCCGGGACGTTCCAAACATTCATTCGCGCTAGGTTAGGACTTAAGATTTTGACAGCATGGTTTCTTATCAATGATTCCTATACCGAAAAAAGTCGTGATAAATAATAATAATTCCATATTCAATCCAACCTTTGTATTTCGTTTATAATAAATAAACAATGTACATTACATACAAATAAACATCAAATTTATTTTAATTTACGATTAATACATATTTTTTTATATTATTATTAAAGATTTTCTAATAATATTTTATCAACTGAACTTTATTTATATTTTCAGGAATACATTTTCTTTTTCTTTTATTATTAATCTAAGTTTTTTTAAAATATATGTCTTTATTTTTAGTGAGTTAAGTTAATATTTTGACAATATTTCTTAACGCCATTTTCGTCATCTTTCGGTAAGTTAGATTTATTATACATCGGGAAGTATGGCGATCACGGTATCGCACGACGAACGACTTCCAGGGCACCAGAGCGATGGACTTCGGTATGTAATAGTCGTATATTTTTCAGACCAAAAGTCTTCAAAATTTGTAATTGTACTTGATAATATATTAGTAGTCTTATTGTGACTTGCAATAATTTGTACTAACTTTGAAGATTTTTTTTGTTTAGACATTTTAATCATCCTTTCAAAACTCTTATTTCATACTAATGAGTAATGGCTAATGTTATTATAACACGAATATCCAAGTTTAGTCGCTTACTGTTTTCCGTTGAGATACGAATGTTTTATATTTTTGTGTAGTGCCTCTAAGTACATATTAGTGTTTATTCCACAAGGTTTTCTGTTGAAATAAGCCCATTTTTCAACTTTTGTTGAATAATTTTTCACAAAATATTTACCAAATTCAACTGTATTTGTATCATTTATGAATTGTGATGTTACTTGAAATATTTCAACAAAAAGTCATCCTTGTTCTGGCTCTGTATCGCGCAATAACGTTTTTATGGTTTTATTTATACACACAATTTTTTTACACTGGTACGCATTTTACATAATTTTTTAAACCAGTTTCTTAAAACATGCCATGTTCATAATAACTGCTTTAAAACTGGTCCATTACTCTACTCCAAGTATTGTACAATGCTAGTTTGTCATCAGATATAAAAATATAAGGATTGATTTTACCAATAAAATTGTTAACGTGTTGGAAAAAATATTTATATATTTCAGTATCTAATTTATTGGAAAAGCAGGAAGAAACTGGATATCCATTTCTATATATCTATCAATATCAACAGCTATGTATAATTTATCAAACTGTACAAGTATTTCTTATTAAGATTGTGTCAATATGTCATCATAATCAAATAAAAATCATTTTCTGTAAAATGTGAGACATTTGGATCTTTTCTCCTTTGTGTAGTTTAAAGTATAGAACCGTACTATGATCATCTTTACTTTTCGTTCGGTCTACCGATAATTTAATACTTACAGCACCATGCCATCATGCCATAATTTATTCATTTTCATGATGTTTGTGGAACCTATATTATGTTGAAATCTCTTTTAATGTTAGTCCATTTTTTTCTCTTTAATAGATATAGATATGCGTTGTAACCTAATCCTATCTTGCTTAAAAGGCGTGAATTATGTAAGATCCATGACAATCAAAATACATAAACTCTTCATAATCGTGCTGTTTTTTTGATGTTATAACATGTTGACTTCTGTTTTCTGTTTGTTTGTTCCATTAATTTATCTCATACATAATATAATAAATAATTATTTTAAAACTGATAAGTGTGACCATAAATACTTCATATTTATCTTAAATTAAATTAAAACATTTACTAAAAGTACCTAGCTCTTTTTTTAAAAAAAATTTTAAAATTTACCTTCCATAGTATTAAATTTGATAAATTCTACTTTAATATTCTGATTATGGTTAGTTTGTAAGTGGTTTATAAGTAATTTGAAAGTTTTTAGTTTTTTTGTTTTATACACATTTATCTCATCGGTAAACACATAATAAACAATAAAAATAGAAGTACCTACGGCATATTTATATGATAAATAGTATTTTTATTCTTTTAGAATAAATGGTAACTAATTATTTATCGAATTTAACCAATCCTAAATAAAAATGGCTTAAAAAAATTAAAAAATGTAAAAAAATGTTACCAGTTTATTACCATAAAGGTGCAATTTAAGTTTTAAATTTGGGGGCTATTATAATTTTATAATTTGCATGTATACTGTGTATATGCTTTCTGAGATATATATAGAGGTGGAAGGGGATAAATACAAACCATTTGGGGGGCAATGATTTATTTTGAGGGGATTTAGCCTCCCCAAGCCCCCTTCAATTTGCGTTTATGGAATAATAAAATAAATAACATTCACAATACAAAATTATTTACTTAGATTACATTTTAAGTAACTACAAATTATTATGTGTAAATTAAAAAGGATAAACATTAAACACCGTAAATTAAAAAGAAAAATAACTTAAAATATTGGTTATATATTTAACTAAATTAAATTTTAAATATATTTAAAGTTTGATTCAAATTGTTAGATTATAGGTAATCTTAGATTAAAATAATATTTGTTAATAAACTCGTAATTAGTAACTAAATCGTACAACATAATTATAATTTATACATCGAACGGGCGCGACGGCTGATTATTCAATAGGTATATATCGTATGTATGTGTATTGATTTTCAGTTTATCGCTGTTTATGTATCTACGTTCTTCAAAGTTTTAGCTAAATGCTATTATTATGATCAAATGCCTATAATGGATATCTTAAACGTTGTTATTTTGGTGAAAATATAAATGCTTATGTAGCCGTAACAAAAATTCAAATATACGGACATACGGTTGAAATCACCAGATTTATGTATAAGCGTATATCCTATGAGGATACATGCATGGATACAAACAGTATACAAAAGTTGTATTTGACTTGAGTAAGTAATAAAATAAATTCTCTTTGGGGTATTTACTTGATTAGGTAAGAGATGTGTTAGAATGAATTTGTATCGATTTATTAATTTTAAATTACAGATAAATTCATATATTATAAGCTAGATGGCAGCACATATCATAAAATAATGTTTTTTCACACCGAATCATATCGCTTTGTTAAATAATATTAGTTAGATTGTTGTCAATGTTTACCTATAATTTGTTTACATATCTACGTTCTTCGAAGTTCGAACAATCGAACTTCATTATAGCCAAATACTAATTATAGATATCGTAAACGTCGTCATTTCGGTGAGAATATAAATACTTAAATAGTCGTAATAAAAATAATATCGATAATTCTAAATTATATATAACTATAAGTACAATATATTATAAGGTAGGTGGCAGCACATGTATTAAAATAATATTTTTCCCCCTGAATCATATCGCTTTGTTAAACATTAGTTAGCTTACATGTTTAAAAAAATTATCCGTTGATCGATATAAAACAATTAATAATTATAATACATTTTTAGCATTTATTACATAGATATTCAGAAATTTCACAAACAATTTTCATCCCGTTATCAGTGTATTATTATGGTTTAATATATTTTGACGTCATATAGCACTAGCAGTAAACGAATTTTTCCTCCAACCATAATATTTTATATTACTATTATTGTTATTAATTGTTAGGCAATTTTACGTTGTTTTTTTCATCAACATAACTTTCGGTAAATAATATTTATTATAAGAAATTGAAATCCCAACGAAGATAGCGCTTTAATGTGAATTAGAGAAAAGGATAATGAATGATGTTATAACAAATATTTTAAGAATAAATATGTATCATGATTCATTAGGAAGACATATTAGTTTTAATAATATAATAAATAATAAGAAATCCTTAACTACTTAAATTTAAGTTTAAAATACTTAAATATTTTGATAAATTAAAACGTTTAAACCAATAAGAAAAATATATATTACTTTTAGGAAACATTTAGTATCATCTTTAAAATGAATACCGATACTTCACATGAAAGATATTAAATAGAATCTAAAGGATCCCACACCCGTCGGTGATCTTTAGTCGTAAAAACAGGCGAATACGTAGTCTAAATATAACTCGCCTACAATATTTTGTTGTGCAAGACATTTGAAGTTTAATGTATGTATTTTTGCTTTAAAATCAAATGTAAACGAGTTTTACTCGGATTACATATACACATTTTGAAGGGGAGAATTTTAAATGTAGTCCCATCAGGTGCTGCTCTCAAGCGGCACTGTGAATTTCAACAATGACGTAACTACACACATTGCAGTGCAACTGGCAGCGTCGATAATAATTGTGCCACGTCATTCGGTTTGGCAGAGTGCATTGGTGTACGTTATTGTGAACATGAGTTAAGTTTCTATACGTTACGTATAGTTTAAAATAGCTTAGTCATGCGATGCAGTGTTGTCGTATGTAGCGAGATTTCGCAGTGATGCGGCGGTTTCAGTGTACCATTTTAAGTAAAAAACACGTTTGTATTAATATTATTGACTACACAACGTATGAAAATAATAATTTTTTATTCATCAATAAACAAAATGTTGATTATGAAAAGCTAATAATCGAGATAAGTCAATAGAGATTGTATAGAATATTGGGATGTAGGCTCAAAACATTATTCGGTATGAAATTTCTTTAGCTATAGCTTATCTATACCTACAAAAATCGAGAAGAATCGACAGCAGCTCGAAAAGAGAAAAAAATGTTAGCATATTCATAACTGCCTAATGTAAATTAAAACTATTATTATAGTAAACACTTGACAAATTATTCATATAATTGAAATCAAAAGATATACAACATACGTACAACATTTATGGAGTTTATATCAATTATCAGGTAATAGAATATTTAAAAATCTTAAAAACTAATAATAATAAATGATACAATATAAATTAAATATAATATACTAGCTGATCCCGTGCACTTTGTTGCCCATTAAAAGTGCCAACTATAATATAATTTTCTATTTTATATAATGAATTACTCGACGTTGCCCTCTAACCAGTAACGATGCATTCCTTAGTAAGTCAACAATTTATTTTTATCACTGAATAAAAAAAAACAATTTTTTTATAAGTTTTTGAATCAAAGAAATATTTAAAATCAATATTTTTCTTTTATTAAAATCAACACTGTGCATAACACGATTGTACGATCATTAACTAATTTTGGTTCATTTTCAGTAATATACTCGTTTAAATTCATTTACATCATATGGCTTTGGGAACGCTACTTCTGACGGAAACAAATTATTATGTGAATTATTCCTTTTTGATGCAGGAAGCTCAAAATCAGGTTATTTTATGAGATATATCGCAAATCTCATGAATCTTTTCTTCAATTATGATAAGTGCATCATTGTATATATCATCAGTCATCACTATATGCTAATGTCACTTCCTGATTCTCATTACTCATTCTTTCTTTTGCATTTCTTTCAAACGCAAACAAATCTATTTAGATAGATGACTTCATAATTCGACCTCTAAGGGGGTAAAATCTATAATAGATTTATGCATTTTTGAATTGTTTAATAATGTTTGTCATTTCTTCTAAGCGGTTGTTAGGATACTAAAAATATGTCTAATAAGCGGTTAATAATTCTTTTTTTTTTCATTTTTTACTGATGTTTTGCTCTTATTGGCCACAGCGTAATGTTATTTAGCTTAAAGCCTTCCTCGACAAATGGACTATCAAACACAAAAAGAATTTTTCAATTCGAACCAGTAGTTCCTGAGATAGCGCGTTCAAACAAACAAACTCTTCAGCTTTATAATATTAGTATAGAATATAGATGATAAACACTAGATAATATTAAGCATAAATGAATAGGCCAAGTTATGCATCATTTGTAACGCGTATGTTAATATTGTCCACATAATTATTTATATTTTATAATATTATTAGCTTACAAAATCAGTATAATATATTTTAAAAACTAACTGATGAATTATATTATATAATTATTTAATTAAATAATATAAGCATTAAAACATCAGACATAATTGATATTATAGTATGATTCAAATTTATTAAAAAATCTACTTAATCAAGTTTTTATATTTTGTTATACTGTTATGAAACTGATGCATTTAAAAAGCTTTTATGATTTTGTCGTCAAAGTCAGATTCAATCGATAGAGAAGTATGTCATATTTAACTCTCTCTATCTATTAAATAATACATCAAATGTACATTTCACTGTCTCTTTTGTTCTTAAAAGCCCACAAACCTGATTTTGAAATAAAATTTTCAAAATTTTGATTCATTTGTTGATTGCGGAACTAGGTATTTCATCAGGTTATAAAACATTTCATATTTAAAAAAAATCACAGGTTATTCGGAATAAATAAATAATGCACCGTCCTGCACTCCCATATATTGTCATATTTTAAGTTTAAAATAAGTATTTTTTCTCTAAAACCAAAATTAGACATGTTCTAACCAGACTGCGTAAAGATATTTCAAAATTATTATGTATAAATGTAGTCCCGCTAGATGATGCTCCCAAGCAGCACCGTGTTCAACGACAGCAGCCAGTTATACTATAACGTAACTAGCAACGTCGATAATTGTGTAACACGATGTGTTGTTGCCAAGTGTATTGGAATGCGTTGTGATGGTTGTCGCAGCGATATGCTGTGGTTATCAATTACAAAACACGTGCTTAAAGGCCCCATTAAGTATTTTTCCTAAATATTTGAATGATAGATTGTGTGATAGAACCTGAACACTTCTTTTTGTTACGTCAAAAATGACAAAAAAATGTTCTTTCTAAAAAGTGTTCTAGATAACTATCACGTATTACAATTACAAAGATTATTTATTTATAAACAATTTAACGGACCTATGTCCTTTATAATAATATATTATTGTGTATGAATATAAAAAAAAACAAAATAGATAAAAAAAATTATTACAATAAATTAATTGACAAAAAATATATAGGCACATGAAGTTTACATAAAATTAGCTTATATTTCACTATCTCTTAAAAATAATATAGCATAGTATTCAAAACTATGATGAGTAGATGAAAAAAAATCTAATTAATCTAAAGAAGAGATGTTAGGTATTAGTTATATTTAACGCGCGCAGGAAAAATGAATCAGCTGTTTGGTTATACAGCTATAAAACAGGATTCTTAGTTAAAATTGATCTTAATAATTTGAAGGATACCTCCTGATTTTGGCTCCAAGTGAAGTCTACATATTTCTTGAGTAGGTCGCTAATAGGTTGCACCTTAACTGCGTAAGCGGGCACAAACCTCCTAGGAAACCCGTAAGACCTAAAAACCGTCGTACCTCATGCTTATTCTTTGGTTGTGGAAAACTACATATTGCCTGTGTTTTTTCACTACCTGTGTTAAGACCTTCTGGAATCAATATAAATTCTAGAAATAGTACGATATCACATGCAAATTTACATTTTTGTAACTTGAGTGTTAGTTTTGCTTCTTGAAGTCCCTTGAAAATCAATTCCGATCGTTCTAGTATCTCAGGAAAATTGTTTGCCGGAATAAGGATGTCATCCAGATACCATTTTGACACTTTTCTATTTTATTTGCTAGTTTTCCCAGTACATTTACCATCAGTTTTGAAAATATGTATGGAGCATTAGTAAGAACAAACATCATCCTTTCAAACTGACCTGATTGCGTTTGTGTAATGAAAGCACTCTTTCGTTTAGCCTTCTCTGTAAGTGGTACTTGAAAATAGCCTGAAGCCAAATCCAGACAGTAGTATACATCATAATCCCCGTTAAATCTTCCAGATGATCATCAAAATTTGCTACGGGAAAATTTGTTTTTTTTTTGTTTGATTATTCAGCTGGCGGTAGTCTACTACGTACATTACATTAATCTAGGTTCTCCATTCTTCTTTGTGATCACCATAACAAGTGATGTGTATTCTGAATCAGTCTCCGTTACTATTCCGGCACTCTTCCATTCGTTTATTATTGCATCTATTTAGTTACGTTCTGCTTCCGAATTTTTATACGGTCTTAATTGTACTGGTGGTCTTCTATCTTCAATTTTAAAACATCCGTACAACCTAGTTCCTGTAACTTGAGCGCAAAACAATTTTGGTAATTATTTATTTATATCATTAATTCAATTCTCAAATTATCACTTAACGTTGATCCTCAGTCGATCATATCTTCGGCGATTTGATCATATCTTTTACTCCAAACACTGTTGTTTCTGTTTTATTAATTTCATCGTTTGCAAATAGAAAGGTAAAGTTGTAGCAATGTAAATCTTGCCTCATTTTGTGTTTTGAAAAAAGTCACATTTTCTTTGTCGGCAAACGTACGCCCTATGACCAAGTCATAGTCCTGTGATGAATCAGTCACTACCCATAGCTCAACTTGTTTAACTACGGGGTCTATTTGTAGTTGTGCAGATGTTACACCAATCACTGCATTTGACTTTGTATTACCGTACACAGTTAATTGTCGTTCAACAACGTTTCTCAGCCACGCTGATCTTAATTAGACATATGTCGTATTCGGTGTCTATGAGGCCAAATACATCATCTTTATAATCATTAACTTTAACCTTTTTGATACATTTTGATTTGTTAAATTTCGTGTCCATTAAGCTTACTGTTGGAGGATTTAGTACTGTGTGGTAGAACCTGAACACTTCTTTTTGTTGATAAAAAAAAAATGTTCTTTCTAAAAAGTGATCAACTTTGTAGATAACTATCATGTACTTATTAAAATTATAAAGATTATGGGTATATTTATTTAACAATAATCTCACATTTTAATATGTAGACTATAGAAACGAATGTTAAAATAAAAAAATTAGTCTGATTTCTAATATGAATATCAAGAATTTCTTATTACAATAAACAATTAATCATAACGCACTTATTGAATCTACCATATTATAGGCTTGTAATATATTTATTCTTTTGGAAAGTAAATAAAGTGAAAGTGGAGTTATTAAAGAAAGTTTTTAAAAAAAATGATAAACTGTTAGATGTTACTATTGTTTCAAATTTAATTAGAGTATTCAATAACTGAATAACGAAGCGCAGAGCTAAATCTGAATGTGATATCGGATAGAAATAAATTGTTATAATAAACCTAGTCCAAGGCTTTTATTAAATACAAAAATAACAAATTTTCTGGATTAGAATATAATTCAAAATCATTAATTAAACTTTTATATTTGACCCATCATCGCGTTTCACTTATCACTGTTATTAGTTCTATACTTGCTTACATTATCCCATTTAGCCATTCTTAGATATGATTCTCTTACAAATACAGCATATGAATTTAATGTATTATAATTTATAATATGATTTATATGTTATATATTCAATAATTAAATAATAGCTAGGTATTATAATAATTTAATGATTAGTTCAACTTAAACTATAAACGCAAACTTTAGTGGTGTCATTGTGACAAGGACGTACATAGGGGGGTGTTTTGGGTGTTAAAACACCCCTCAAAATACTTGGGATTTGCAAGGTTACCTATTTACTTATTCAATATTAATGTTAATTTTGTTATATCAATGTTTGTATTCAAAAAAAGTATTTTAAGTATACCTAATTTTCATGAATTATTTTTGTATATTAATTTAAAAAGTTCTACTTTTTAATGACTGATTTTCAAAAACTTTTTTCTTCGTACGTCCCTGCATTGTGTCAATTATCACCAAATTTAACACATGAACATAACACCACATGTAAACATGACCTGAATTTTCATTCTACACACTAAATCCATTAAATTGTTTTCTTATATTGAAAGCACTTTGTGAAACTACCAAAACACATTCTTATGTTAATACCTAAATTATCCATAAGTCTATGGACTAGTATTACGCGGTGGTATTTAAAACTTGGCAAACTCCAAAAATAAAAAATATAATATATAATACATTAACGTAGGTAAAATGAAGTATATTTTATTAAAAAAAACAAACCTATATTACAATAGGTGTGGCATATTGCCAAAATGCCAAATGTCATTATAAATTTAATTAATTAATTTTTCTTCTGTTTTAAACGTACATGCAGCTTTTATCTCATTTCACCTATTTTATCATATAAGTTTTTTCAGTACCTAAAATACTACTGTCAATGACAATAAGACATTTATTTATTTTATCAGTAATATAACTAGTTAGTTGTTTTAAACATAAAGGATACACAGTTTCATAGTATTCTCACACTATCATTTTTTTTTCGAGAAATTAAGATTTTTTGATTATCAATATGTGCTCTTAAAATGAGATCATACTTGGCAATTAAAATAAATATCTCTTAATCATTTTTACGATCTACACTGAAATAGGAAATAATGCATTTTGTTAAATTTAATTACGCCCACCAATTTGTCGTATTTTCCTACATATTAGTGTTACATATATAAGTATAACTCAATTTCTTTGAAAATGGAAACAGGCAGTTTTGGAAAAGAACCTGTCAATTGAAAACACTATAGAAGGCTTCAGCATCTTTTTCATTGAAATTACGCCTCCCCCTGCAAGTACTGAAACAGCGTTATCCCGGCATCCGTAGTCCAAACAGGTGTTTGTTCCACGCCCACGATAGGGGTTCGAGGGCGCCGATAATATAAGTTTTTATAATATTATAGGTAAAGGTGCATGTAGTTGTATAGGAAACCATCCCTTTCGATTCAAACACTTTCGCACGCCGGAAACTGCGTGGGTTCGTCGTCTGCGTTTAATTTAATGGATATTGCATTTAGACGGATGTGCAGGTACCTACCTATAACACGGTAATATTATGGTATACTTGCACCCATCAATATGGTACTCGCACATGTGCAGCTATAGACCACCCGAACACATGTATTGTATTAATATATTATTTATATTCTTAAGCAACTGTATACCATTTCCGTGGACTTAGATATTATATATAGTTTGACGACGAGTACGAGTACCGGCGTACCGAACTGTGAGATGGGCAGCTGTCTTCTGCTGATAAATCTGCTCGAGGAAAGTAAATTAGACTTCGTTTAATAATGTTAAATTTTTATTATTGATAGTTGTAGAGAAGTGAAAGAAAAATAGGAACTTTAGATTTTAGATTTTACTAAAATCATTTTAGTAAAGATTAGGATCTAGATTAGAATACGCAAAACGGCAAAACTAAATTATGAATGATTCAATACGTATTTATACCACGTATTATGATGGTCTTGTAGTTTTATTATTTTGAAAAGCTTTTAAAATATTATCAGTTTTAGCAATGTAAGGTATAGATTTTTTTATATTTTTTTATAACGATAGGGTTTTTTTTAACAAATTATATACACATTAACGCTATTACATCATCGCATTATTTATTTAGAGGCCCTCGCCCCTCGAAAGCATTTCCCGGCAACATAAAATATCCTTATCCGTCACTGTATATATTTGTATTATATCGTGTCTACCTATAATAATAAAGTAAGTTGTACTAAATCAAAATCACCGTAATTTTATGTGCCGAATTGTTTTAAACATTTCAAATGATTTATGGATTGTTACATCGCTTTCCAAAATTTGTCTAAATAATTTTATTTATCTATTGTAACTTTTCAATGAATATTAAAGATGTTATTCTTTAATAAATTTAATTTTAAATCTAATTCTGATTAAATTTGAAATATTGTTTCGATAAATAGGTAAGTACATTTAATAATGAAAACTGTCTAAGCCATTTGTTATTTTTGGATTCTTACTTGGCGCATTAAACCGCATATAATTAGAAAAACAGTGAAGGATGGTGATAGTATCTTATTGAAATATTTAAAATTTTGATTATTGATGTTTAAGCTACAGTACTACTATTTAACAATTAAATTTCTTGTATGAACAAATTCAAACAACAATATTGTAACTTTAAGTTTTATCTTTTACCCTCCAACCATAAATAATGTTAAATACCTATTGCCTTTAAGAGATTCTGTATGATTTATTTAATATTTATATTATTATAAATATGACGGGTAACCTTCTGTGATTCATAATATTATCTATATCGCCTTTTTCTTCAGTTAGCGACCTATAAGATCTTACTATCAAGTATAATATTCCCTGCCACTTCTCTCATCTGTTCATTGCCAAATCTTGACACTTTGACAGTTCTCTCCAGCCCTACACTATGGATATGTATATATATATATATATATATATATTATTATAATGTATACGGTTAGTATAGAAGGTAAGTATGTATTGTACATACACTTTATACAGTGATACAGATGATGGTGCTAGCTATAAAGTCGTGCGTATAAGTACAATAAGTTTGTCGGCTGTGGTGGCTGTCTCTAGTGCCCATATAATATCATCTACATTCTCTATCTATACATAAATAATAATTATCTAAAGATATTATTATAGGTACTTCATAAAATGTGTAATGTAATTAAACAACATTATAGAAGTATCCAAAATCTAAATATCCCATGATGAGTGTTTTAGTCGAACGATTATTGTTTGTCCATAATTTATGTATATTATAGTCATATACATGAAATAAAACTGTTTGCTCTAGTCTTAATCATGTGTAGATAGATGCGTATATATTACACAGCTAGGTTATTCACTTAAGAGCGTACCTATACAATACCGGTGCAAGGACATGACTGTAAATTGTAACATTATAATATACTTAGATAAACGCGAAACAGATCAAGCTCGTGATATTGCTACAGGTGTCGGAAACGCGTATGGGAAACCAATAACAATCTATCTATTATAATATACATAATGGACCTTTATATTTGATATGTAGTATGTAGATATAATATATTATAATATAATAACAACTTTTACAATTGAGGTGTGATCTCACATCGCCTGGCCAACACTATAAAACAATTGAGAGGAAAGGATTTTTAAGATAAATTAATTTTTAGAAATATTTTATGAAAATAATTTAGTAGATCACTAATTATGCATTAATGACAGCACAATATAAACTTCTACAAGTAATAGTTTAGTTTGAGTGACTGTATTGCATATTATTTAGAACTTGCTTATACACATAAATTATACATATATATAAGTATAATAAATACAAAAAATATAATTATAATTATAATTATACATAAACAGATTTTTTTTCGCTTATTTACTACTTAGAATTATACTTATTACCTGCCTATACCTATCATTTTGTAACAATAAAATATGATTCAAATATTATTTGTACCTACCTTTAACTGTGAATTAACTGATATATTATAATCATAACAAAGTTCAAAGTGAGCGATGATAACGGCTAATAATTCGTCCACAAGTGCCACAAGGATAAACATTTCGTGTGCCACGTGGCACGCCTTCTTTCCATAAATATTAATAATAAGGACAAACATTAAGAGATCACTTTATCGTACACATAATAATGGCTAATATGACGTTATTTCGGCTTTATACATAATATAATAAATATTATGGTTCAATAGGTAAAGTTATTGTATAGTGTTCGGTCAGTCAGTTTTTGAATGTAATGCACTCGAAAATTAAATGATAATAATAATAATAATAATAATCATTATTGTTGTTATTTCACAATTTTCTGTCGTCGAACTCCAGCAAACTATGCACTTATGTATCATATATAATACATTGTATAGACGAAAATTGAAAAGAATTAAAAATCATCACAGCACAGTCATCTGTGCTGTTCTTATTATAATGATATACCTAGTCGTTGTAAATTATAACTCGCCTACGATTCAAAGGAAACTCAACTCATTGTGTTTTACACACCGCACGTAATAAGAATCTACCAATATGGCTATATACCTTTTATTGTAAATAAAATATGTGTAATGGTAAGAAACTTATAATCATAGTGTATTGCTAAGTTTTGGAGATAGTGATAATATAACATTTTATTTTATATATTTATATATCTATATATATATTATTATAAGTTATAACACATAAAATAAGCACATAGCAAAACATAAAAATGTTTCTGCAGTTTATTGCATCTTC
This sequence comes from Rhopalosiphum maidis, assembly GCF_003676215.2. Taxonomy (NCBI): domain Eukaryota; kingdom Metazoa; phylum Arthropoda; class Insecta; order Hemiptera; family Aphididae; genus Rhopalosiphum; species Rhopalosiphum maidis. The sequence goes on along the minus strand of NC_040879.1, from coordinate 42,637,734 downwards.
ATAATATAATTAAAATTATTATTTTCCAGTGATGGTACTTATTAGGTATATTGCATGCGGCATTATTCGATTGTAAGATTAGGTATACGTTTTAGTTTTTATAAATATTTGTTGATTTTAACCCTTATGGTGTGGCAGGTTTAATAATATAATATTATACATATCATTTTATATTTACAGGTCAAATCGAACCAAAAATAATATAACGAATATACTACTATATTAAATTTATAGTATTATTTGAAATTTGTTAATTATTAAATAGTAAGTTATAACTGTTATAAGATAAGCGCATAATATACATAGGTCAACATATACCTATATTAGCCATATTGTATAAAGTTAAGGGGGCTTCATTTCCTAACTCTGATACGATAAATATTATATTATTATATTTCAGTAGAAATTTGAAAGTAAGATTTGAATCATATATTATATCAGTACAAATATAGAACTAGACGGTAAGCGAAACATTTTTAATATTTGTGCGGTTTTTCACGAATTCGTAGTTTATTTTTTATTACACCTATACATGGCAATATTTACGTACATATCTACTAACTTCTTATAATTCATTTATTATTAATTTTTATTCAAAATATTTAGATACCGTAAGAATTGCTTAATTTATAACCATTTTTAAATTTAACTATATTTTAATAAATATTATATTTTTTTGAAGATTTGGCGAAACATTTTTAGATGTTTTTGAGAATTACAAAAAATAGAACATTAAAATATCTTGACGTAGTGTTCAAGATTGAAATCGTCAGAAAATCTATTGTCAGAAAATTCAAATGACGAATTGTATTTTCATTATTTTACGTGTTGGGACATAATATTCAAAATATAACCATGAGAGTGAATTTTGCATTATAAACGTAATGTATTCTAAATCTAAAAAATCACATTAAATGTCCTTGAAATGTTTGCACAATAAGACCTGTAAGTTAAAAAAAAAATCAAACAAAACGATAGTATAGTTAAACAAATGCAAAAATACGAAAGAATCAGAAAAAATGAAACTTTTCTATATATACGATACAATAATATAATGGAATGATAACAATGAAAAAGTATATATTTCGCTGGTAAAGATTTGTGTTTAATAAAGAGTACTATGACGAATAACATATTTTTGGTGGAAATGTGGGTATTTTAGCCTATATAATATCATAATAATAAAAATTACGCGTGGTTATTCTTCGATCAGATTATAGTCAGTCCAATTTTGAAATTTTCATTCGACTACCGAAACTCGTGGCATGAAATAAACTGTATATTACTGTTTATTCACAAAAATACATTAATGGGACATAAATATATACACGAGAAAAACACAGTATACCATCGTCCAATGTGAAATAAATAATAATATTTTAAACCGTAGTGAAGCATGCTAATACACAAATATAATAATTATTATTTTAGATATTTGGAGACGATACAACGTCAATAAATAGTAATATTTGTGTTAGCTAAAAGCCCATAAATATGATTAAATTATAATTATTGAACTAATAAATGCGATATATCTTATACTATAACTAGCTCAATTATTGAAAATGTTTGTTATAGAAGTACTTATACTGTACGGCCATTGATAAATAATGAAAAGCGCAGATAGTTTTAGATAGACAATATTGACTATGGTGAACAATTTTTACTATTTCGGGTAGGAAAAAATATATTAATTTTATATAATTATAATTACAAATGTTAATGAGCAGTTAGACATATTCACATATTATAAGGTTGATTGTAGATTTAAAACAGAAATAAATTAATATTGATAAATTATAGTTAGTTAATATAACTATGTAGAATAACTAGAATCAAAATAAGAAACCTAAAGTTACTTTTAGGGAAGTAGATCTTTATAAAATGTTGAATACATGATATTAACTAGTAACCTTTTTTCGACTGGTACAAACGCTAAAGATATTATATAATTGTACACTTTATTATGATTTTTTTTATCTTTAAACGTTATGTGGACTATCCTAAATATTGTATTTATCGCCATGTAGACTGACACAAATGTAAAAATCGGTACTTATTTTTTTATTTTGTGGTTTTAAAATGGTCTATGTGTATGAATATTATTCTATTAAATGCCGCCAAACTAACACCGATCGCGTGAGTTTGATCTAAAGTGTTGAGTAATTTAATCGTACCGTATTTTTAAAAATATATTAACCAATTTATTTTAATTGGTCGAAATTGATTATTTTTAGTTGATTATCACCACAAAAATTGTCCATAGAATGAAAATCAAACAATAGATAGTTTAAAGTTACGTCCATTTTCCTAAGTGTTGTTTCTTGAGTATATAATAATAGTCTGTAATTTTTTTACCCTGTGCAAACAACTTTTTTTTATGTTTATATTATTCCATAAACAACCATGAACCATTAATGGTTTTTACAATGTATACATAAGTACCTGAATTTAAAATTTAAATTTTCATTAAAATTGCCAGTATAACAAACCCCCAACAATAAAAAAATATGTTGGTGATCTCTATTTAAATATAAACAGGAATACATTTGTATAAACAACGATTCATACAATAGAAATTCATATTTACTACCTGTTCATTAAATTAATACCTATTCACAACCGTGGTAACTAGTAAGGTGTTCGAAACTCAATAAAAATGTTTACTGATCGTATCCCTAGTATTCTGTCGTTCTGTGTGAGTGTAGAAGGGTTAATATCAGTATAAATCACGAAAAAAATGACCTCTGACGAATGTTTGCCTTCCAATAGCCTCCAATATTTCAGAATATTTTTGTCCATTTTTTTCTTCATATAAAAACAAATATCAACATATTTAAATTTCCATAATTATTAAAATCCTCAAACACGTATACTTACACAATTTAACTGAATAATATGTTTGTGAATGATTTAAAAAAAAAGTTAGTATGGTCTAACCGACACATACGTTGCTTTGGGATCTGTTTTAAATAAAAAATTATTCAATTTATTACTTGATATTAAAATGTAATATCCTTATGTTTGGGTTATTATAGACTCAAAAACTACCGATTTTGACGAAAGTCTTAGAAATCGTTTTAGAGATGTTAGAAAAGTTAAGAATATCTAATCTGCCACAAGCGGATGGCTGATCTCGGTGGAATTGATACACAATAAGCGAGGCCGCACTAATGCCGAATTGTCCATGAACTGTTGGCCGTTTGGTACACTAAAATAAAACCATCATGTTTTATGTTTATTCATTTATTTCCCGAGCGAAATCGCGATGACGTACAGCTATTTTACAACTATAAATAATTATAACATGACTATATTAGTTGTTTGTATTTAAAAAAAATTTATTTATTCAATGTCGCTATTTATTGGCGGGGTGATATTAAAAAGTATTTTCTTTTTGAAATTAGTACTAATTAAATCACGTAATTCGTTGTTTTTCTGTTTCTCAGCTTCGAGCCGCTTTTCTAGAGATACTTTGTGAACGTTTTCAGAATCGTAACTGGTTAATATGTTCAACAAGTCTTTCTTTTCCTTTTGAAGTCGTGCGATACTGTTTTCGGCGATTTTCGTGCTCCTCTTATTTTCGGCTAACTCCATTCTGAGCGCATTCATCTTACTGTTGTGGTTCGATGGTGGAATTTTCTTAGATTTCTCGTTTAATTTACTGTTCAATACGATGCCGAACTTTTCCATATACTCCTTAGAAGAAGCGACAAGTTCCGATCTGATTAGTTCAAAATCATCGCCTGCTATTTTTAACGTTGAATTGACATGAACTATTACGTCTTCGAAATTTTTAAATTTACTAGTGTCCATTATATGTGTCAAACATTGATAATAGGCATCGTTAACGCTGATTACAGAAACAATATTTTGCCAAAAACGTTTGCCCATAGCGGTTAAAATTTTATCTAACTCGGGCGTTCCAGTTTTGAAATCAATTTCGTCGGATTTTAACACATATTTTTCTACATCTAATGGTTTGGGATTATTTAATAGAACGTTGGCATTAAAAACTTCAAACACATGATTTTTCACCTAAAAAAATGTCAAATCGAGAAAATAGTTTTAAATATAATACTTTAAAATAATAATAGTAATTTTTACACTGTTAGTAAAAGATAAATTTACTATACATAATAAATAATATAATACCCGAAAAATATCATTATATAAAATAGTAATCTGCATTTTTAAAAAAAATTATATATCTATAAAACGTTTTATTAGATTTATAACTATGTAATAGAAAAACAATTTAATACCAGCTAATAACCTTAATTTAGTTTTTAATTGATATTTGATTCAATAAATCAAGTCACAACTTGATATTATAATATTTTAATATGATAATTAAATATTATTTATATGCTGTATTGTATCAGTATGATTAAATTTAAACAATATTTTCTAATCTTACAAAACTGTTGACGTTTTCCACCTGTTTCGTGTCACCTTTCATTTTTATACAATCGTTGTACGTACTACATAAATTTTTATAAGCATTGGCGAACGATTTCTTCTTAGTGTTGAAATCGTTAACTTTAGCATTTAGTAATTTGTCTTGAAATGACCTATGTTTTTCGATCAAAGCTTTTACGTTTGATGATCTTTCGATAGGTTTCTGGATTTCCTGCTCACGAACCACATCGCAACTTTTGTAAGACCCTAATGAATGGTTGGATGTATCTAATATGGGAGATGGCAGTTCAATACAAGGCATCGATTTCGTACATTCGATTGTTGTGTTAGGTTCAGGTTCTGACATGGCAATAATAATAAGTGCAAATGACAGACGATTTGTTGTACACAAATTAGTCAATATTCCTCAAAGGATGTATTCCTTAATTAATTCATGTAAATTTAAACAATAAAATAAAAATCTAGTGAAATAAAATGGCTAAAGTTCAATTTAACATGTAATAAAACATACTGTAGGTATAGTAATATTATCTACGTTGTATTAAGTTTTATATGTTTTATTTTTGATAAAAAAAAAAACACGATTACATCACAACAACAAACTAATAACAACCTATAGCCAGCAGTTGTTTGTACAACATTTTCAGTAACTACTAATAATACTTAAGTCTCAAAATATCGGTACTAATGTCAAATAAATGCAAAAAATGGAAATAATGTTCATATCCTGTAAGATAAACTGAATTAAATGTGTTTGTTTTAAATATATGTATAGGGAAACATTCTACAGCCCGCATTTAATTCCGTTTTTCAATATTTTAATCTCAAACTTTATAATTTATATTTTAAAAAAGATAATATTAAGCTTTTTAAAAATTATTTAATATCGACTTGTTTGAAACAAAATAAAGAATTGGAGTTCAATACAGGTTATAGTATAAATTCTTCTTTCGTCTGAATAAAACAACAGTTAAAAGGAAGTTAACACATTTCTGCGATGAAAAAATAATTGTTATAATCAAGTAACAGATTCAGCAAAAGTGGAGAATAACAAAACGATAAGCTAATAACAAGAAATATACATGTAAATTAGACCATCTGCAACAGTTCTAGGTTCACATCATTAAGTAAACTATATTTTAACTTTATTTTCGTCAAAAATACTTTATAATTAATGAAGGGTACAGGAGAAAAACGGCAATAGTCCATTTTTTTATATTATTTTTGTTGATTTTTATTTTATGGTTTGATTCGATAGCAGATTATCCATTAGGAGTCTATTGACTGTTGAAATCGATTCAGTGAAAAAGTCATTCAGTCTATAATTATTAAAAGGGAAAGATTAGGTATACTGGTGCGAAGTAGATTGTAGTCCGTGCTTTTTTGTATGTTCCCTTGAAATATTACAGAAATTAACTACTACCATTTTTCCCCTATATCCTTCATCTGTATAACACACATCATGCACGAGGAACAAATTTAATTTCATATACTTTTAATAATTGCGTATTTACAACTTATAAACCATAAAAATGTTATACTATGTCAAAGTCGTGATCATATCTCCATAAAAAGTATCAAGTTACAAATTATTACAGATTGACCACAATTTTCTATTGTACAACAGTACGGCACAATAAGATAGAATATCTACTTTTATTTTCTAAATCAAATTTATTATTTATGGAAAATTGTAAATAACATTATATAAATATATCGTTTCCAATATCACTATCATTGATATTATTATTTTTCTCTCAAATATATACACAACACAAAATATTGTAATGTATCAATTATTTTTAATAACATATATAGCTGGTAATATTAAAATTATATTTTTATATCGTAATTATAACACCATAATTGTTTACTCAAATACACGTGATAGATAGCACTACCACTTTCGAATTTTAATATCAAAACCTTGACAGTATTATGTACTTTGTACAATTTTATGAAAAAAATTTTGTGAATCTCTTCGAACTTGTGAAAACTTGTTTTTATACATTACGTGTAATAAAAAAACATTTACTCAAATTCATCATTATTTTTTCCAAATCTCTTTGAACATAATGCAATTTTGGGTGGCATTAAAGTCATAATTATATAGTTTTTATGTACATAGAAAAACAAAATATTTGTCGAAACGTATTTCCATTAAACGCATAGCAAAAACGCCAAAAACGGATATTTTTTTTTTATTCATATATCACTATCATGGTTTGATAGTAAAATTTAAAAGTAGCAGTGCAAGCGAAACGGAGCTAAGTATTAGCACTATATCGAGTATATAATATAATATAGATATTGTCTAATACGTACGTCCTATGTACACCTATAGGTTGTTATGAATATATGTAATACACGTCTTATTGTGTTGGGAGTGTACATACTTTGATCGTCGCGACGCGCACCTGAAGTAAACAATATATATTTACTGTATAGGGTGTGGGAATATCCGGAACGGGTTGGTGTTCGCTCACCGTTTCGTTTTTCGCACAACCACACACGGAGATATGAAATAATAATGCACCGGGTTCGTCTCTCTATTCATTCGCGACACAGATTTCGGAAAACGGTGCGTTGTTGACAAAAAAATACTTAAAAACCGAACCAAACCGTCACAAAACACGAAACGATATCATATTATATGAAATGTAACATATTCTCACGGAAACCGTCCGTTTGAAAAGGTTAAAATCCTGTGCAAACCACCGTTTTATATATACGGAGGGCGTGGGAACGCCGTCGTCGACGCGGCTGCAGATATTACATTATTATTATTATTATTATTGTAAGTAGTATTATATTATTATTGAGATACTGTCAGGTGATCGATATTATTGCAATATATATACATACACACACACGATTTAGTCACGATGTGTATACCGGTGAAATATACATAATTTATTGTTGTTGTCGTTATTATTGTCAAAGTCCTCATCGATTAACGGCAGCATAATAAATGCAGCGATCCGCGCAGAAGGTTCTATTCGCCAGATTATGGTCAGATCCTTTAAGGGTTTGCGTGATCTGTAAATTTATTATTTTTTCCGAAGTAAAAAATGCGTTTTATATAATACGTTACACGTGAAATCGAAACTAACATACAAACCTAATCGATTTCGACAAAAGTAAAAGTCATCTCATGTTCGTTTTACAACTGCGGTACATAAAGATGCTAATGATTTTTATACTCCTTAGGCACACGGAGGTATCAATCGATATAATGATACAATATATATATAACGTGCGTGTTTTATACACGCGATATATAATGGATTTTCGTTACGTTTATTACACGCGATAAAAATCTGACCCTTATACTAGTAATATATTTTTCAACCCTCCAAAAACAATATAGGTAGGTGCCGATGATTTATTATATTTTTATACTTAGGTAGTACTTTTTTAATCGAATTTTTTTTCTTTTCTTTTATAGGTTTAATAGTCGTAATTTAACAGTGTAGCTATTATAGGTAAGTACTGGCTATAACTCTCATGTACATATAGCAGATATTATTTAGAATTCGGTACGTGCACCGGTTATTCCATCCAAATTATGAAATTAAACGGCTTTCGCATATAATATTGGTTAATCGTATTATTTCCCATTGCAGCATATATAATAAGCAAGCGCCAAACAGACAACAACAGTATTAACTACTAATTATTATATACATTATATAATATTTATATGTGTGTGTGTGTGTGTGTGTGTATTGCAGGTATTCGTAAAACGTAAAAAGGTGTAAGAACATTGAAAGAGTCGTTTAATAATATGATATAATATAACATACGCGTGTTAATATTAAGTGTAAAGTGTAATAGTACCTCTATAAACAGATAGCTTTATTCCATTTATATTATTACTGCGTTTTTACATTGTTTTGTTCGTATTTTAATTATAATCTTCAAGTCCTCGGGCTTAGATAAGGTCACATAAATATGTCGAATACGAACATAATATAACGCAATAATTTGTGCAATAATAGGTACTTGAATATGAGTATTATTTATTATGAATAAGTATACTAATTCATATCATAATATTATTATGGTAATTGGTAAAATATATTGTTGTGTCGTTGACTATATAGTAACATCGACCGTAATCTGCGAGTGGCTTATTATTATTAATTATTACATACCCGGCTACTTAATGATTATATTGTTGTTTCGATAAATTTTCGGTTGAATGGATAACTGTCATTAGTATTTAAATGTTTTTTTTTACAGCTACAACTGATTCTATAATCGTCGATGTGTTTATTAGTCGGTAAGATTACACATTGGTAAATTTAATCCGCGATAACGAGTAACGACAAATGAATACATAACATTGTAAACACTAAATAATTACGATAAAATATTTCAATTCAATAATTCAAAGTGCTCACATGCCGAAAAAGTGACGTTTTTTAATATAACACACCAATAGTAATATAACTAACTGATACCGCATAAGGATTATATTATTACGTATTTGCGTATGTAAGTGCACATTGAAGCGGTGTGTGCATGATTACATTAACAGTTATTTTTCTTATTAATATTTAACACGTTTTTTGGTCATGATATATGAGAAAACCAACACGTGTTAAATAAATCAAAATACAATGTATCCTTAACGAATGTCAGAAGTATACAAAGATAAAAGGAACGAAAACCGATTGACCAACATCCAATAGCATTCAGTATATAAGTAAACAGTACCAATAAGATTTTAAAATAATCAAAATCATATTATTTTTAATTAATACAGAAAAATATATTTTTATAAAAAAAAAAAACAAAAACAAAAATGATAAACCAATATAATTTGTACATTTATAATTAAATAATTTATGACCTTTGTCGGTTAGATAAAAAAAAAGTTTTAAATTTTTTTACGAAAAATAATCATAATACAAATATAATAAATAATGAAACGTAGTGTTGTTATATCATATTGTAACAATTTCATTTTTCCCCGAGTACCTTCTGCTGTCCGGTCCCTCGTTGAATTGTTATACACATACACACACAATATATAACATATACTAGTATACCTACATGTATATAAAATATATTTTATCGATATTGAACAATGATGGTCAGTCGGAAAGCAAAGATTTCGTTAATACGAGTACACCATCTGGTATCTTGCTGTACAATATCATAACAATTATTATTGTATAATACATTAATACAGTCCATACCCTACAATCCTTGCGAGGAGTTCGTAAAAATAAAAATAAATATTATATTATTTAATACTCCGCCGTGTTATCACAATTCAATATTCATACCAATCACTAATTTGTAGAAAAATTATTTAGCATCGATATCGTGCAAACAAAATTGAATTTGGCAATTCAGATGATTTTTGATATTCAATCCACACTTTCCAATTTTACACCCCTATAATGACATATTCTAATGATTTGTGTCAACTATTCCATTTTTTAATGCAGACTTGCGAATAATTTAAAAAACAAATGATTTTTTGATACTTTTTTAAATTTATTTCACTATTTAATTAGTTAGATACTGTTCAACTTATGGAAATCTACAGATGGTGTAGAGTTCTGATATGGCATCGGCCGCCAATAAATTTTTGTGATCCCAACTGTATATAACGTCGAGAGAAATTTGAGCGTAAGCAACATACATTTTTTATGAGCGTTTGAAGTTTAATTCTTGACGCAGTTGAATATTCATATTCATATATATAAAATAATGGTTTCTCCTCAAAATTAATAGTAGATAATTGAAATACTTCACTATCATTTAAATTATCATTATTTGTAATGCATATTTTGCTAAAATTGTAATCAACCTGCCGTATTACTAACAGAAAAATAAATTATAAAATGCCCTTAATCATATTATAGAGGCTGCTACAGTGTTACGCCGTGCGAATTACGTATAATAATTGTTTTTTATACGTATGCAACGATTTATTATTGAATTCAAATTTAACACATCCATTACAATCTACGGTATTGTAGTGACTTACTCAATGACACGATGAGGTACACTTAAAACTTACTATAGGTACTTACTGTAGAGAGACTTACCAGTTTATCTACTTTATCTTGTGTTTATGCGAAAATGTCAATGGAATCGACTTTTTATACGACGGCGGTGAGGTGGGAAAATCCCCCGGAGGCAATACACGCAACGTAAATAATTGTGCAATACGAAAAATATAATGTACAATATATACATATATGTTTTTTAACGTCTGGTTTTGGCGCCATGGCGCACTACAATCATCATCGATAGTCAATACAATATACGATCGTAAATATTATTGAATAGTTTATTTGCGGTGTACATATCGTAGAACTAAGCAGGTGGTATTAAAAACATTACTACAATAGTGCACGATGTCGCTATGTACATTATAACAGCTGGTAACTATTACTTATATACCCAGAAAACTAATGTCAAATATTATCAAGTTTTCGGGCAACAGATTGAACGTTATTTTAGTTATTATGTATATATATATATCAGGGTGGGTCAACTGATGGCGCTAGTCACAGTCAGATGCGGTTCGTATCTCTTATATTAATAAGAATCAAAATTTATTTATTATTATGAATTTTAATTTTTTTGATATACGATTATAAAAATTTATCAAATTATATAAAATGTATCTATAAACATTTTGGCTTTTGGTATCATTGTATTTATCCACGTGTCTTGTGAACACATTCATATTGGCCGGCGGCCACCATTTATATACATATATTACAGGAATAGAGTATTTTCATTATACTATTATTGTGATAAATCCACGTTGACACGATATAGTTATGGTGTTAATGTGTTGACCGTGCCACTGCGCATATTCGCGTAATATGATGTTTCACGTATAAGATGATTTACAAAATATAAGCATGCTCACACCCATATTTTCTTTATTAATGAAATTAGTCAAGTTCTGATTTTTAGGTTAATTTTTAAATATCCTAAATACACGTATAAAAATAAAAATTCAAACGAGTAGTTTTTAAGTTATTTGAGTTTGTGTACTTACTTGGTATAATGGATTTATGATAATGGGTTTCGATGTTTAGAAGATACGAACATTTTAGAAATCTATATTAATCTATCAATATTAATAAATTATAAAAATTGTCTAAGTATAATAAATACTTAGATTCAATATTACATATTTTTCCCGTAAAAATATTTTTTTAAATAATCAATAACTTGATAATTTACAATAAAAAGGAGGTTCTCATTTGATAAGCAGAAGTTTGTATCGCCACAGGACACTCCTTAAGTGGTATAAAAAAAAATCTTAAGAATTTTATAATATGGGGGGTGAACGTGTTTAGTGAATCATTCAGTATATATACGTATTCGTAATTATTTATTATCGTCGTATACGGTTGTGCGGTAGACATAATATGGTCTGTCGACGACGACTTTCTCCGGTCCCCGGACTGTCTGTATTATTGTATTTTGTGTATGCGCGTGACTACAATAACATGGTCATTTCGGATTTATAAAATGTAAAGTGTTTTCATTTATATAAACCAACCGTTCACCGTGTGCCCGTGCACACTTTACGTCGCTATAGGATTCAAAACCAGATGATAATCATCGGAGAATGAAGAATTTTATGATATTAACGTAACATGTATTTGGACTTACGCGTGTTATATTGTGTACTATTGACTATTACTGTTTATCATTGTTTATTAGTACTTATAAGTCGTTATTTTCTGAGGTCGGTTACTCGTGCTGGACACCCATGCACACATTAAATATAGTAATAATAGTTACTAGATAATTATAATATATATATATACAAAGGAATTCGTGTTATTTACTTTTCTTGTAGGCCGTGAACACTATATGATTAAATTATTAAAAATATTTAAAACTGTTCAACACCAAATTATTGCGAGTGCGACAATTTCAAAATCTAAAAACTCGACTTTTTCAGTGTAAAGAGAGTCTTAAGTATAAGGATTTATATTATCATCTATGTAGTACGTGTACCGCCAGCGGACACAGAAAATACTTGAAACAATTAAAAATATTAAAGCGTCACAGCAGTGCACAAAATTATGAAAAATAAAATTAAAAATTAAAGTCATTCAGTTCTATTTACGTATTTATAACGTATTTATTGATGCTATAGGATAACCGATTAACAGTATACTTAAATAAACGTACGTAGTATACCTAAGTTTTTTTACTAACTCCGCTGTACAACGATATTTAGCGGACATCTGCTTAGCATATTGTTCCTTCAACACTTAAATGTTTATTTGAAAAAAAGTCGATGCAATCCGCTATAACAAAATATAATAATAATATATCCTATGCTTAACGTTTAACGCGTAGGTACGTAGGACGTGTATATTGTTTAAAACCGACACGGGCCGCTACAATATGTCCTCGAAAATGTCGTTCGAGCTATTTATTTTTTTACATGTGCTTTTTCTAGCACTATATAATCACAGACGCGTGCTCCTGCAATCATCATTTATACGTATATCACCGATCTGAACGTGTTTTCACCACACTTTACTGCGCGTGTCCGCCGACTGCAGACCTAACCGAGATAATAGAAACATTGGCGTGGCTTCTCAGCGTAACAATAATTATCTATAGACTATAATGGTATGTGCGCCATACTGAATAAATGAGTATGAATTATTTATACATATATATATGTGTGTGTGTGTGTGTGTATAATATGTATATACACAAACGTGTAATACAAGAAAAATACCTATTTAAAAGCCGACATTCTTTGCGAATAAGGTACCACAACAACAGAGTGGGTGTAGTGTTGTTATAATGACGCACATTATATTATTTTAAACTACATTATTATTATTGTTATTATTATTGTCGAGTTATTCGAGAAATGATCCTGCAGGACGATTCAGCTGGTTTTGAGAACGTAATTTTGAAATTCTTCATACTACCTACCCACTTTTGTTATAATATAACACTGAAGTTATTACACTGCACAATTTAATAATTATTCGCTGTTCGGAGACGCGCCTATTCGAATATAATAATAAAGTAGATACCTATCAAAATTAATTTGATATAAAACTTTTTTTTTGGTTTATTCCATAATTTTCATTTCGTGGTTCTTATAGAAATAAATAGTATACTTTAATGCAGATACCTTCTCAGACTGCGAACTGTGACTGTCGTATATGCGCAAGTCTATGTGGCAGTATGGTAAAAATTAAACTACACTATATTATAGCAGCGGTCGCCAACCGGTGGTCCGCGAGAAAATTTAGGTGGTCCGCAGAAAAATTTGAACGTTATTTGCAATATTACTTTATGAACCTTCCGGCGAGTGCGTATCGTATAATCATACTATGTGACAAAGTATAATCGTATTATGTTGCTGTATAAATCCTTTTTTATAATTATACATATAATATATTTATTTTTTATATTGATTTGGTAAAAGGTCAATCAGTAGTGGATCGTTAATTATGTAAAAAGTTATTATAAGCTATAAGTGGTCCGTAGAATTTAGAGTATGGTTTTAGCGGTCCGCGAGGTCCAAAAGGTTGGCGACCGCTGCAATATAGTATATTAATACCAACAAAATATTTTATTATTTATTTGTACACAGCCCGTCAGGCACGAGTGAGACGTGTGTACGTGACTGGTCCGCAATACACATAATGTGCAGTACGCGAATAAAAACTTCGAGAAGTTTTGCAGCAGCTTTAGTGTGCGGGAAATCGATTACACGAGCCTCTATATTATACTCTTCTGTATCAGATTTTGAAAATTGTATTGAACGTATATTGTACAGGCAGTCACGACAAAAACACGTGCATGCGTTTCCGTGACACCGATATAGCTGTACTTTCAGTATACGCAGTACTCTCGTCAGCTGTACCTCTGCAGAATCGATATACGAAATCTGATTATATAATACGATCGTTGTGCATAATAAAAACTATAAGCTAATAATATTGTAGGTATTTTTTTTTTTTTTTTTTTTTTATTGCAGTGACGATGACCTAACGGCAGCAGTGCGGATAACCGTGGTCGCGGTCAAGGCGATATAATTATTACGACTTATGCGCCGCTCACAGTAAATTATATGGAGCATAGCATTTATTTTTTTATGTATAAATATCGGTTCTACTCGTATATTTATTATTATTATTATTATGGGTTGAATTTTATTGCACTTAGAATTTTTTTTAGCATTATGAATATAGCAATGGCATAATGTTTTAAAAGCTAAATAAATGTGTAAAATGATATTAGTCAGTAGGTAGCTTTTAAATCATAGTAATAGTTGATAGTGTATTTTCTCCCAATTTTCTGGTATTTTTTATTATGCATAAGGTTTTTGATGCATGTTTTTTAAACTAAAATGTGAATTCACAAACTGATAGCAAATTTTAATAAATTAATTATATATTGTACAACAGTAAAGATGCATTTTTTTTTTTTTGATCTTATAATATGATTATTCATGACTATGTAGTGTTATAGACTTATAGTATCAGTAGGTATACATCAACATCAGTACTCGACAACGTTAATTTCTCATTATTTTCAATATTAATTTATGAGTAGTTGAATTACGCGAAGAAAAAAAAAGTCATGTTAAATGCCTTAATTTAATATTTCGAATTGGCGAGACTCTGCTCTAGGCATTATATATGGAAATAAAATATAAGTATTAATACCCAGTAGAATCATAATATTATGTTTTTCTGTTTCTGAGGTGATTGTCGTCGTCGTCGTCGTCGTCGTTGTTATTGTTGTTGTTGTACGTCACGATTGAACGATTTATCATCTTTCGTATTATCGATAATATCATAATCGTCTTTCTCGTTTAACGATGTTATAATCGTTTCCCGGCGGGTAACATTATTATGGCTACGCGCGGTGTGTTTTTGCGTCGTCGGCGATCCCTTTTTTCCGTGCTCGCTCACACCACACATATAGGTAATGGTATCCCTGCCCCCTTCTCACGATAAACATTATCGAGTGACGCGGCGAAACAATATTATATATACATAATGTACTTTTGTATACATATATATATATATATATATATATGTACACCTTCGTGGGGTGCGGGGTGCGGGATGCGAAAAAAAATCAGGTCGTCGGGCGTCTGAGGCTGATGGGTTCGCATACCCCATCATCCGCCCGCGACTCATATATAATAATATTGTATTTTATCCGCACCGGGTCTTCCGTACGCGTATATGCATGGGAACCGGCTATACCTGACTCTCGGACCAGTTCTCATCGCTCGTCGCCCCTACACACACACACACACACACACACACACACACATGCGTGGCTTAATAATACATACAGTGCGACGTTACAATATAATATTATTTTTATAGGTAGTGTGTTTTCACTCGCAATCTGCCGGCGCGCGAGTTATCCCTCACTCGAACGCGGCACGATGGACGGATACCGATGAGTATACTATACAGGCGGCGATGCAAAAGAATATACCACATCTTCGAAAACCGAGATCTCCACACTGAAGAAACGGAGGGCCGAGCGCCATTTGTCGTCGTTTAGGCGACTTTCTAAAGTGTAATCTGGTCCACTCCGTCTGCCCGTGCCCGTTCGAACGAGATGTATCCGTCACACGTAAACTATTGATCGGCAGCTAAGCGGCTCCTCGTGATGGAACTCTTCATCACTGACCTCCAAGAAGCCCCGGTCTTACCCCCATCCCCCGCGGTTTTTTAACCTACGATGATATGTGTTAAAAATACGATTTTTCGACCATCGCGGTTATTACAGCGTCGTCGAGATACCACGGAGAACGTGGAATGAATTTGATGACTAACGTCGGGTTGTTAATGTCACACGTGTGTCTCAGGTAAGGATTACACGAACGACTGTGAACACGTCGTTGTTATCATGAAAAAAACCAACTTTATTTTGTACTGTTTATATTTTTCTCGAAGTCCCACCGCGTTTCTTTTAATAAATACAGATTTTCAAATATTTCGTATTCATTTTTAATCACCCTGTATATAAATACACCATACGACAGCCGAAGAGAGTGAAAAGGGTTTTCGGGGTTTTAGGTTGGTTCCACATACATTCACACGTGTACAAATACATAAAATATTATATATATATATATGTAGAATGCGATACGACTAAGAGGCGGAACCCATCGCATGGTGTGTGTGTGTGTGTGTGTGTTTGTGTGTGTGTGGGTACACATTGCCTGCCTACGATTTATGCCGTGCGTCCGCCGACACAAGCGAAACACTCGCCGTAGACTGTTGCTGTACTCCGACATATGGTTATCGCGAAATTGGCCTTTATTTTCGGAGTATGGTATTATTAAATAAACTGCAGTATAATATGGCCGAGGTAAACTCCTTCGCCATATTATCGAAAGTGATGATGATCGAAGAAAGGGATATATTATTACTATTATATATATATATATATATTATATTGTCCTTAATGATGCTCTGCAGAATGCGTGTAGAGGCGTTTTCGGCGTTCGCCCGACAGACGTTTTTCTTATGGGTATACCCGTGTATAGGCGTAGGCACATTGTGTATAATTTTTTAACTGCGCACACACGCCTGTCAGCCGAATGGGTTCGTGGTGCAAAAAAAAAGGATTGTAGTCCGTTAAAAAAAAATTGCCACCTGGTATTCAACTCGAATTACTATCTATATATCCTATCGCGGGTGGAAATCTTATTAATTTTGTTATTTGTTATCCAACAATCCAACGGCAAGATCTTTTTTTCGAGATCGTTATTCTACTACGCGATATTCGTATCTACACGAAACGCACCTGCGAAAATCTGTGTAAAAAAAAAAAAAATCATTAAAACAAATTATAATTTATAATAAAGACGCTTATAATAGCCACTAGAATAAATGCCTGCAAATAGTTACTATAATAATGTATGCTTTCCGCTATTATACTGTTTAATTCGTCATTTCAATAGCAATCAGGTAACAATACGGACACGCGATAATAATGCATTATGTATATAACTATAAATGTTTAAATCCATTTTGGTTTGAATTTATTCAAGAAACAGTAGTAAAAAAAAAACAATATTTTTATATCTTTTGTTATTATATATTATGTTATTGCATAATAATATTCAGTTACACGCCATGCTTACCAAATATTTGTACGCACTTGGAAATTCAAAAACTGTTATAAATTTGTTGGTCTAGTCACTTTCGTTTTTCAATAATACCCAAAATATGAACCAATGCATTAGGTAATTAAGTTAATATTTGATGACTGAGATTCTGTTATTTATAGGCACCTGATGAATACAATATTTGTACAATATAGTAATTCAACATATTTGTATAATGTTCGATAAACATTTTAATATTAAATCATTGTAATGACAACAAAAATCGGTGGCAACAGAAATAAATATAGAAATATACTTATGGTGATATTGGTCAATTATTATTTGTTTTAATATTTTATTATCGATACATACTCGTAAGTGGGAACAAGTAATAATATAATCGCAGTACATTTATTATAGTAGGGTAATCAACGATATTAAAAATATTGCATACTAATTAACATTATAATATATTATATAAGTACCTATAATATGGAATTTGCGTTAGTTTTTTTATTTTTATTACATTTTTAAAATTCTATTTTTTTCTTATATCATATTTCAAATAACTACAAGAATATACAACGAATAAAATATATATTTATACATTATATTATATATTATAAGAAAATGAGTTGAAAAAATCCAAATGACATTTAGGTATTAATATCGCGAGATTCTTACAAAGTACTCTATCCACGTGAAGTAATTCGAATAATCGACCAGGTGAGAGTCTTATTTTTTTACTAATACCTATTGCAGCTTTTCTATTTGTGAACATCTGAACCCGTTCGAATGAGGCGTGCCTGTGTCCCATTATGCACAGCGATCGAAAAAAAAACGTGTCTGGCAAACACACGCGTATCTATAATACATTATACTTCGATCGTCATTGACGAAACGGCGCTGTCGCTTTTATTGTTGTTATCACGATTCGCGTCCCACAATCAATAGATATAATAATATAAGTATACGGTATTATGTGACGGTACCCGTGTGCCTGCGAAGTCATCAATTCAGTTGACATTTCGAAACAACCATCTGTATTGATGAGATTCCGATAATGGTCCACCACTCCGATCAATGAACATAAAATAATAAAATATATTGTTGGCGGCGACATTTTATGCAACGTGTCATTTTGCCATTCGTGTCCATGGAATATTACGTATGTGAGTTCAAATGTACGAGTGTATTGTAATATGTAATATTTAAACTAGCTTATATTTGTATAGGTAGTTAAGTGTTTCCTATGATAAATTAACTATTAAAATATTAACTGACCTAACTAGCTGGATATTTTTTATTTTAATTAACTTTATCATTATCACATAGGTAACTATAGTTCAAGTGTAATTGTGTAAATTGTAATCACTAACAACATAGCTTTTCCCAGTTAATTTTTAAACTAAAATGTTAGGAAATCATGATATATTATATGTATAACTGTGGTAAAAATGTAAGACTATAGAGTTATAGCAAATTAATTTACTTGTTTTTATCTAAGGTAATTGAAAATACTTTTTTCATTTTAATCTATGAAACTTTAGACTATTTAGAGTGAGATATATTGTCTTAAAGATTAAAGTTTTATTATAACGTCGACTTTACTAACTTAAATTAATGTTTTTTTATTAAATCGCTTTAATTTTTTTTCTTTTTGAAGTTTCAAAACTTAGCTCCATAAGTGAAAATGTACTTTAGAGAATCTCACATATTATTTTAATGATATTTTTTTTATAAATTTTAGTTTTTAGGACATTTTTTTAATTTCTATCGAATCAAATATATATTACAGTAGTATTGTTGTAATAATAAAACAAGTATAATTTAGGTAAAGCACAGAGTGTGATCAGCGAAATGAGAGCGTATACTTGATGATGCAATTTTACCACAGTTTTACAAAAATATCTAATTAAATGTAGATGATAAGATTATTTCTTTATTTTATAGGTATCTGTATTATTTTTAAGTGTCTTTTATAAAAAACGCATTATAGTTTAACACGTGTTTGTTATATCATATTTTATACTATAAAAAATACATTTTAAAAGTCCATGTTTTAAGAGTTAGAGAAATATTTTCATTTTTTTGCGATATATTTGGACATTCAAATCTCAGTTCCATATGACGTAGAATATAAAGTAATATTCAAGCACAAATTTATACTTCTTCAGATTTCTAGTATAAAAGTCTGAGCATTCAAAACGTAGGTATAGGTTAGGCACCTATACTGATAACCCGCGTGTTAATTATAATTTGGAATACCTACGGGCTACGATCTATGCCAAACTCATTATTTCGGCATTGATCCTATAAAAACTCTTCCGGCTCAATGTTTGACCTACAACAGTTTTGTTTTTGTATTATAATCTAATAACGTGTGACTAACAACTGGCCTTAGATTTTATCGCGTAAAAATATATAAAAAAAAAAAAAAAAAAACACGACATCGGCGTTTCGCGTAAGTATATAGGTAGTGAAAACGCTCGGCCAAGTCGGTTTGGTTTACTGTATAGGTGTCGGAATGATGCACTGTACGTACCATATAAAGCCGTAAAGGCGCATAAATATTATCGGGTCTTAAATATTTACAATATTATACGCAATTAATATTCGCATATCGACCCGTTAATATAAACATTTATTATATTATATAAGATTATAAGATATAAGACGATAATATGTTTAATACGTTTTATTTATACAGTATATAGGTGGTTAGGTGTATATTAAACTAATTTATACGGTGCATTAGGGGCTTTATCATTACATATTATATAAATATTTATTATGCTAATAAACTATAATCCACAATTCGGTAATAAAATAACAATTTTATTATATAATTTATGTGGTAGGTCACGGAATAAAAAAAACGTATAGATATTATATTATCTTTAAAATATATTCCAGCTAGTACGTCATACATTGGAGCATTGGTCTTTATTGTTTTATTAAAGTAGGGATTCCTTATCTATTATATTATACGCATAAAGACAATAGCTTCATTTTTCGCTTTGAGAAAACATCTCGTTTCCACGGAAGTTAAGCTTATATATAGTAGTATAATACGTGCAATTAATTTTAATATTAAACATTAAAAATCCAAACGCATCTCATTAATTAATGACGGTGCAATGGACCCATTAAGTGTTAATTATATATTTGAACGTTGCCACGTTGTTTTGAATTTTGTTTATAATATACATTTTTCGAACAAACGTGTTTGTGAAATAAATTTAGTCACAGTAAGTGCAATAGGCTCGTAGTTCTGGAGTATAGATAGTATAATATTATGTATAGTATATACGCACTGCCAATTCTATGGTTTAATTCGATTACCGTTAATCCGAATTGGTTAAAAACTATATTGTTTCAAATATACTACGTTGTGAAATGAACAATCGAATACCTATGCCTGAAATTATTGCGCTTGGCAATCTATTTCAAATTTTTTCTTTTTAAAAGATAGCTGGCGTAGTGTTTACATACCTATATAATATTATGCTGTTTGCCTGTTCAAATGAAGTGTTTGTTGAAGATGTATATATTATAATCACAATAAAGAATGCGATGTATAATATGTGATTCAGTGGAACACTGTTACATCGAATCCAGCCTAAACAATGAAAAAAAAAAAAGTAACACCCTAAAGGTTAGAACAATATTATATCATAACAACTACTCCTCCAAAATAATATTGAAAACATCACAAAAGAGAGCCAATCAAAAGGATGTCGTGTTATATAGTAAAGAAATAATATAAAATGACAGAAAAAAAACCGCGGTTATAATCCGTTATTCATCGTATAACATACTTACTCAAAATAAAAATTAACCCGAAATGACTTAATTTTATTTTTCGATACTAACATAAAAAAAAGGTCAATACTATAATATTCGTTTATTATCTTGAGTAAACAATATGTATTTTAATAGTTTTGATAATAATCTATGTCCACATTTTTTGAACGTTTACAGTCAATTTAGCGAGATTTTAAGTCATTATATATTTTATTTTTGTTTAAACAGGTTATTCGAAAAATAAGTTAAATTAACGTTATAAATATTATTAAGTACTCTAGACAAACACACGGCAGTTATAATAAACGATTGTACTTTATCAATCACGATCTCCATACAGTTATAATTTATATTAAACTATGTATTACAATAGTTTCATTATAATACAGAGAAATAACGAAATTAACACTTAAAGCCTAAAGGTCAAATCGGTTATTTTCTTATGATATAAGTAGAAAATAGAAACGATAACTGCTACATCAGTGCTTTGAAAAAATAATAATGATCGGATGTGTTATGATGACTTATAATAATAAATATAATATATTATGATTTAATGATTTTATTTTTCATGTGTAATTACGACTACTAATTACTAATACGAATTATATATAGATACGTTTAAGAGTGACAAATATTAATAAAAGTTACATCCAAATATTTTTTTTCACAAAGAACCGTTTTGTCATTAAGTTATTTATATAAATGAGATGTATCATCGTTAGTTAATTACGATTATCAATTGGCAGTTAGAACTATAATATAATACATAATATATATGTATATATATATATGCGTTGTTCTACGAGTGTAGTTATAATTATATGTATTTTATATCTGTGAGTTTTGCAATTACAAAAAAAAAATATTAAATCGATATACGTTTATACAAAGACGAGCAAGTTGAAAATAATTAACTTAGTTAAGTAAGTTGAGTAAACACAAGATCGTTGGCAAAAATGAGAAATGGATATGTGACGCGAGTTAGAAATATAATCTATATATTTTATTTAAAACAGTAAAATTATACAAATGTATCAGAATAAGTTTTAATTATATTTGTAAAATGATCTATACAAATAATGTGAGATTTGAAAATGGTATAAATAACTATTTTAATGACTTGTTTTATACTAAAAGATTTTCAGTGCTGTGTTTGAAAGTATCTATAAACACTTTCTCGAAGTCTCAAATTATTATTTTCTACCGATTATTCAAATAATATGATGTATTTTTATTTTTATTTCAATACTTTTAAAAAGTACCCTTTACTAGACTGTTTACCATTATTAGCATTATCGAATAAATGTAATATGATCAATAATATATTTTTTTTATACATAAACGGTTATGTTTTAGTTTAAGAGCAGAGAAACACAAATTACAGAATTACAAAAATTAACAATATTTTAAAGACAATGATTTGTTTTTCAAAATAGTGTAAAAAAAATTGCAAAAAATAATTATAACCCGAATGTAGCTGTTTAAAAATAAATAAAACAATATGGACTTGATTTGTGTCTTCAATATGAAAATAATAAATAGGTATTTTATATATTATTCAACAATAAAAATTAAAAATGCCTTTTTTGTATAATTTCGGAATTACACGACGACGACAACCGGTGAACAATTATACGAAACTATACCTAGTAATAATTTTGAATTTATATTTAAATGCGCATATATTAAGTTTTTAATTTTAATTATTCTAAAAACATCGTTGAAATTGCCTACATTAAACTCCGTGCATACAAGATACAAAGCCTGTGAAACGCACTCTGAATTAAGGTACTATTTATTTTTAATTAAAAATTTACAAAGTTAATAATATATCGACATTTAAGACTTTTATCACCAGTAAAATAAAAAAACACTTATTGCCTTGCTGGATATTTAATTACATCATTTCGGAAAATATATTTAGCGCTACGCGATTTTATATTAATACAATGTATAATATTATAATATTTTTATGCATACCTAATTGTATGCTGTTTGTATTTATGCATATAACATTTATTATATGCACCATAATTCATAATGCCTAACTGGAATATTAAAACATGTTATATTATACCCCATGAAAATTTGTTTCGAGTTGAACAACTCTGATCATAAAAAATAATTTGTTCCGCGCGATATTTATGTATAAACGTGTTGATCGATACTCAGTAAAAATAATAATTATAAAACCAACATCGATATTATGGTTTCTTCGGTAAGTAAGTACCTTCTATATAAGTATATAGGTATAGCTATAGGTATTATGCGCAATGCATGCGATCGTAACGGTCGACGACCGGTCAGAGAGATAGAAAAAGACATACGCAGACACATAGATATTATATTTTATCTCGCGTAGTAGGTACCTACCTATCAAGCATATGTCTACTTTGAAAGTATAAAAATAACGACGCTATTGCGATGATTTTAAAGATTATCAACTGTATCAACGTTTATATACAAGATCAGATGGGTAAAATAATAAATCGAATAAACGATAAAGTATATAATATTACATTGTAAATCTGAAGAGTTTATGTTTAAATCGCCAATCTCATAAACCTCTGGATCTATTTCAATACAACTTATATCACACATGCTTTTTATTTAAATGGCTGCTGTTGGTAACAGATTATATTACTATAATTATTAGAAAAATAAATATCATATTTATCGATATTTTAATAAATATATTTAAAAAAAATCAAATTTCTATGGACACAATTACAATGATTATATAATAAATATACTTACTGAAATTTGAAATTTATTAGTTCTGGACGTTGTAAATAGTTAAAAACAAAAACTCTGAAATAAATTGAATTTAAAAAGTTTTCAAGCATTTATTGAATCTATTATCATATTTTTGTGTTTACACAAAAAATATTTCTAGAATTAGCTAAGGAAAATCATAAGTTCATAAGGGATTATAAAGCGAGTTATTCTGGCATCCGGATTTATGATTTGATTTTACGTCTTAGGGAAAGTGGCACAAATTGTTTAAGGATGGTGCAGAATGTAGATGGGTACAACCCTGGTACTAACAATTGAACTAAGGGAGTAAGAATGACTTTCGGGTGCTAGGACTACCTAGGTTTGTATTGTATATTTCAACTAAATCAAACGTATATGAACGATTGAAAGATAAATAAATTAATTAAAATCGGATAGTACAAATAGTATTATAATAAATTATTAAAAATGTAAAATATTTTATTATTATACCCATAGTACTCATAGGAGATACATTTTATTATTATATATTTATATAAAATGAATACAACAAAAAACCGTTCGCATTTTTCGTTATTTATTGATCATTTCATATTTTCATTTATTGCTATTTACCAATTTCGTCACATTTATTGACTATTTATTTGACTTGTTGGTTTACGAGTTTACGACTAGCGTTTGTTTACAAAAAATACACGTACGTTACGTATGACCCATATTAGTCACAATTTATAACCCAAACAGAGAAATAATATTCTAAAATTAGTAGGTAATGCTATTTTTTGCGATTTGAATATTTACATAGTTTTAAAACAAAAACATCTTAAACTTTCAGTTGTTTCATACGTAGCCAGAAATTTAATAAATAATGTATTAAAACGATATAATTTGAATTAAATCCCAGAAAATAAAACAAAAGTCCTGAGTCCAAAATATACCATCACATCAGTTGAAAACTGAAGCAAATTATACATTCTTTTCTGAGATTGATACATCTTCAAAAAAAACAAATGATTGACTAAGAAAAAAAATGTAACCATGGTTACATCCATGCATGGATCGTCTTGTATTATTGTATATATAGAGAATAACATAATTTCATGTGATTTTACAATTTAATAGAAATTCAACATTTTATACTGTGCGTATTATATTATATAGAAGGTATTAATGTATTATTTATTTTCCATCTACAAATACAGTGGATTCCGCCTAATGTGGGCACTGGTTAACATGGGCATCCGCTTAATATGGGCAAAATGGTCTGGTCCCAATACAAATGTATATTAACAAGGTAATATGGCCAATCGATTTGGTTTATGTGGGAAATTTTTATTTTATCATAGTGTTAGAATAAAGAATAAACACATATGTATTTAAGAACGACTGATTTAATCGGGTTTTGTTATATCTATAATATCCTGTTTATCAAAAGTAATAAAAAGCATTACCACCCCATTCTGCATAATGTACCAAATATGGCACAAATTAGCTTTTCGTAGTTTCTATTGTTGAAAGTAAAGTTACAACGTTATTGCATAAACGGCCAGAAATTTAACATAATTTTATATTCATTACAGTGACCTACTCAATGACGAAGTACACTTAACGTTTTAAACTTTACAAGCAGAGCATAAAGTATCCTTCTAGCCCGCTTTTTTTTTTATTATTAAATCAACAATATTATGCAGATTTTCTACGATATAACATCGGTTATAAGTTATAACTATGCGGTCAATGAAAATATTGACAATAGAAGTAGTGACACGTCGAGTTTATAATTAAAAAATAATATTATAAGCCTTTATCATGATAAATATGATTTAATCTATGGGTAATAACATTAATCACTTATAAGGTTAGTTACCTAAATAAGGATATATTATATATATATATATAAGCTTGATGTATTATTTTTCTATTTAATTTCGATAAGCCAAGTTAATAATATATAAAGACCCTTTACTAATTAGTCATGTTAAAAAATTTAACGTTTTAGTTAATTAATTAATGCCCGAAACCATTGTTAGTTATTATACATTTTACAAATATGAACACATACATATATAAAACTATGTATGTGCATATTAATGCAATATTGCATGCACTGTAGTTTTTATATATTTGAGAAACATCTATTGTTACAATTATTTTTCATTTTTCAAAATATATAATGCGCGTTGTAATTGTAATTATACAGCACTTACCTATACATTATAATATTGTGTTCAATAGTCTTCTTCAGACGTGTATATTTGTAACAATGTTTGTCCAGACTTAAGGAGTCTAGTTTTTCCCACAAAATGTACTCGTTCGTTGAAACAATATTAAATTAGTATGTAAGAACGATGAGTCGCAGGTACATTGTTATTTACGAATAACTTTAGGTAATAATAGTATAGGTAAGGTAGTTATAGTTGAGTTGTAAATATTGTAAATCGTGATAATATTTTGGAGTAGGTAATGCTCGCTTTTCAAAAATAAATGAGCGCAAAATACAAAGTATAAGAATATATAGTTTGCTATCTATTATCTACCTAGGTAACTTAGCTGTAATAATATATCGTTCTGCAAGTGTTTTAAAATTTACTAATCTGTTATAATATTACAGCCACTACGGCACAGCACAATATATTAATATTATGATTACTATAATATTATGCAAATGTATATTATTATTGTAAACGAGTTGAAGGTGATGTGTGTTTGCAATTTTGTAAGGTGTGTATGGTAGTAAGCATATGCGTTTTGATTTATGGATTTAGTTCAAGCACCTCATGAATTCGATTAGTATATCTGACGAATACCTAAAATGTTACCTTATCGGTACTGCAGTACAATATTTTAATATTAATCTGTAGTATAATAGTAAAATATATTTACTTCGCATTTATAACCTGTATTGAGATGTCTTATTATATAACAGTAAAGTCTTAGAGAGTTGTAAATATCAGAAGAAGATAAGATGAAGACTTAACTATATTAATAATAATAATATCACATAAGCTCATATTGTAAGGTCACATAAAAAAAGATTTCTTGCTACATTATGCTCAAATGATTTGAAAGTTGTGTATTATACCTATGTATTTGATAAATTTTTTCATTTGTTTAAGAGTGACTTAAGAGCAACTTTTTATTTTAAATTTCAACACAGAACCATCTTGAGTCAATCATCGATTATCAAATCCCAGTGTTATTAAAGTTCAGCTTGTCTCGACGCCATCGATCCTGACAATCTTATACATTCCAGCATAATCATATGACAAGGAAGGACATATAAAACGAGAAAAATATCCGATTCTTGTTTAAAATATATTATATAATTTTAATATATGTTTTCTTGTTTATGTATAATCCACTATGCATTCCGCCCAGGGGCCACTACCTATCTGAATCCACCCCCGTGTAAGCTCAAAACCATCCTACTGAGTATAAATAGTACATACCTTCAATGTTTTGTGTATTAAAATATATAGGAATCGGTTATAATTATTATATACATACACACATATATATATATATACAGTGCTAATTCTTCGGATGGAGCAGTAAAAATTCCTTCCAGAGCGCATAGTGCCTAAATGCGTCACCGTATATATTTATATTATATTATATAGCCGAAGTCCTATACAACAAGCTAAAACACTGTGCGAAACGTGTGTTTGTAAAAAAACAGTGTCGCACACCGCAATGCGTCCGCAGAATCATTTAGCTAATAACGATTTAATAATATATATGTATATACACGATACATCTAATACGTGTATAATTGTAAGTGATAGAAGTTGGACATAATATGTCGTACACGCGTTATACACGCACGTCTCATTCTATTATATCGAACTATATAAATGTATTTAAGTCGGCCTATCTCTGACTCGTCGTCGTCGTCACAGCCGATAGATTATATACCCATTATACATTTATATACATACATGATAACAACGCGAACAATTAAAATTTCGCGTTCTAATGTCCATAACTGCAAGTTAATTACGTCGATACGCGTTTTCATATTTTACGATCGTATAGACTTTATTAATTATTATTATTATTATTCTATTATCGCTATTCATACATATATATATATATATATCAAATAAATATAATGGTTGTTAAAGACGCGTCACGCGTAGATCTTATGAAGTGTCGCCGGCCTGCAGATAAGGACGTAATCATTATCAATGTCAAATAACAATAATGATAATATTATCGGATTAAGTGCATTTCCAAACCGAATTATAATAACGTATATGTATTGTTTATATTATTGGTAATAAAAGAGTGGCCTGTAAATCTGACCTCTGCATATCCTCACCAGTCACCGCACGTTCCACCAAATTAATTATATAACGATCAGTTGTCCGATTTACCGTTTAAATGAAAACTTTTCACCTATTCCTCGTAGATATCGGTAATTACAGCCCTTTGGGACTATACAAAATCGCAGGACTGGTGCGCAGAGACAAAGTTGGCAGGGTTCAGGCTCATAAACGGCTAAATTATTTCTACGGAAAAGTATAGTTCTTCGAATAAGACTTCGTATAAGTTATAACTAGAGCGCGGATTTCTATGCAATTGC
This sequence comes from Rhopalosiphum maidis, assembly GCF_003676215.2. Classification (NCBI taxonomy): domain Eukaryota; kingdom Metazoa; phylum Arthropoda; class Insecta; order Hemiptera; family Aphididae; genus Rhopalosiphum; species Rhopalosiphum maidis. The sequence goes on along the minus strand of NC_040879.1, from coordinate 42,609,067 downwards.
ATACTTTTTTCCATTTAATATTTTTGGATTTTTGTCAGTTATCTTCACGAATCATCATAATTTGAAGCTAATGGTAAAATTTTGTTTTGCATATTTTTGCATATATTGGCAAAATTCGAAATGTATTGCATATTGAAGCAAAAATTTAAAAAAATGTATACTTACGACAAAATTAAACGAGCTTTCCAACAAAAATGAAGGTCTGAAAATTCTACGAAAAATTAATTCAGTGTTATCAGGCGAAAACGTTCAGCTCGTAGATTTTTATCAAGAACCGACAATACTAAGTTGCTTCAAATATGCCCCAATAACTTCGGTTGACGTCGAAGTTCGTTCTCAGTCTTTATAAATATGTTAACCGTTAAACAACAGAGCTTCACAGAAGAAAAACTTGAAATGCATATGATTATTCATTTTAATAATAAATACAATTTTAAAAATAAATTAAGTTCAGAAAATTCCCTAAATTTTTTTTATTAAGTATTTAAGTAATTAGTAATTATAAGTTTTATTGTAAATTTTAAATAAATAAAAAATGTTTGCATATATTTTACATATTTTTATAATTTTGACTGCATATTATATGCCATATTTCGATACTTTTAAGTGCATAAAAATCCGCGCTTTAGTTATAACTTATAACATACGTTTGGGTAAAATAATGTACATCATTTTAAAATATTTATTCGTATTTTACTGCTAGTAAAAATAACCACATATCCACCACGATATATCGTGTTATATATTATATTTATATAGTTTATAAAAAACATACATAACTATATTTTATATATTAATAATTAAAACACTAGGAATATTTATATTTATTTTACTAGCTTAAGTTATTCAAAGAACTGGCAAATTCTAAAATGTTACTAATTGCAACGAAAAAAAATCTCTGACAATTCAAATGTCGATTTATGTACTTAACTATACAATTTATCCGATAAATCGATTTTGGCTGTGAATTATGTTTTTCATGACCTATCGATTATCAACTACAATATTTTACGTGACGATGCTTGTTTTCTCTAATTTCGAGACGCATAATAGAACCAGTGGAGTTTTTTGTGTATAAGTACCTCCTATTATTTAACAAATAATATAATATACTGGTATTTCATGAATATTGTAATCGTTTGAAAAATGTAATATTTTTCTGTCTGGGACGCATGTTTCCGCCAAATCGAGTACCACCCGATTCCGTCGTTGCTGGCCAAGGACTTTTGGAGTGTTATTATTATATTTAGTAGGTGCTTGCGTCAATAGTAAGTTAAAGTTGTATGTGGTTAAGATAAATATATAATGAATATAATGCGTGAATCGTCGACTACATAAAACAAGACGAGAAAAAGTATTTTAAACAGTAAAAACTGAGTGACTGACCTTCGTATTATTATCGTAAAAAAAAACATATTTCAATACAGTTCCACGTTTAATCAACGCTAAGAACATTAAATTATAAATCAATAGTTAACTAAAAACATATTTTAATTAAAAAGTCCCGCTTTAGAATTTTTAAAATAATAACAAAATATTTTGTTAAAAAAAAACCGTCTAATATTTCTAATTATTGGACACTAGGCGTATTGATGCTTCGGCATATTTGATGTTATTAAAAACATTTAAGTATCAACAGAATTATTATTAAATAAAAGAATATACATTTTTTTTTTTATTATTCAAATATTTTTATAAAGCGTTATAAAAAATATATATATTAAATTTGATTCTAACTATACAATTTAAGACGACATATAGGTATTATTTAATTAATATTAATTAACTAGTTACATTATTTAGTTGATTGATAATTTTATTAATTAATTAATTAAGTTATTAAGTTAAAAAAACTTAATTTGTTCTTTTAATCATGATTATTAAACTGTAATCAATGTTCACTTGGAACCTATGTATATAATACTATACTTATGTTTGTACACCGCTGTTTGTATACTGTTCTAATATTGTCGTTTGGACAAGCAAATAATCGCAAAAGTTTATTTTCCATTTCTAGATTTATTTTTACAACTGATATGTTACATCGTTTGAACGTTTTTGTATACATGACACGACGATGCTATTCGAGTAATTTTATCATCCTACGATTCGAATTTAATTGTAATGTTAAAGGAAAAGGAAAATTTTGAAGGCTATAGAATCCGGCAATCCGTTACTTAATAATTATCACTTTTAAACTGTTCGTGAAAAAATAATATGCCTATTATAAAATAGTATAGTTGATCAACAATAATACAATATACGCTTAACAGTATAATACCAGGGTCGTTTACATAATAATGACGTATAATAAAAGGTGATTGATTAGAGACCTTTAATATGTTAGGTATATGTTTCTCGATAAATTAATTGGAAACGAGTTTTTAAACAATGAAAATCACAAAATCATAATATATTATTTAAAGGGTTCATTATTTATTCTACTGAGCACTTAGGTCTTATCGAAAAAAATAAATATTAAACGTATTTGCATTGCATATTATTAAAATACAAATAACAAATAATTTTAATAGAAATATGAAATTGTTTAGATATTATAGATAATAATCATTTTTTTTTTTTATACAATATTGATTTACTTTAAGTGCTCACAAAAAAAGTGATGAACATTTTTGCGTTATGTAAAGTGTGTGTCGGCGCTCGGCTTCAATTGTCGAGTGACTGAGTGAGTATCAAAAAACGGCATTTTTTAATTTACATATTATTATAGTATACTGTTAAGTCTGTCGTTTATATTTTTTTCAACCCATCAAAATCGATTAGTGAAAAAGAAAAAAATTTGATGTTGTGTTAGTGAAATATAAAATATAATAAGTAACACCAAATAATATATATTCACAGTAGAAGGAAATTGTGTAATCATGTATCATTTTTAGTTAGGTGTTTGCATTTATAAATGTAGATATAATATTAAATCTAACTATTTATGAAATTGTAGCTATAAAGATAAAAACTAGTATCTAACGAAACAATGTTTAAATTTTGAATATGTTAACTTTTTGTATACTAACATACTTACTACATGGTGATAAATTCGTAACATTGTAACGTAAGTATAGTGTATTTGTTTTATTTTTACTGTTAGATATAACATTTTCATTTTACTTTTTAATATTTTTATGTTTTACCCATTTAATTTTTTTTTGCCTTTTACATACTTTTCTTTATATTTACAAAAATAATTTAATTTTATACTATACAAACTTAAAAACCTAATGTACCTACATCTAATAAGGTACAACAGTGATCAAGAGTTAAGCACCTACCTATATACAAATATACAAGTAATTTATAACTTGAGTTATTTTGACTATGTTTAATATTCATTTTTATTAGTTATTTTTTTAGTAATAAATTTTAAGAATTACATTTTTAATTTCCTACGTATTACCCATGTATTGTCAATGGTTAATTTATTATTTATAAATAAACTTAACTCAGATTTGATCGAAATTATAAGTCGTTATATTTATCAAGTTAATATCAATAAAAATGAATTATACACAAAGTCAAGTATAAATACAAACTTAATGCATAAAAGTAAAAATGAATAACTAAATTGTTACTAAACTTTAACTTTTAAACTGGAATCATGGCATCATATAACTACGGATAAATACGGCATATCGCTCGCAATTTATTATGTACGAGAATTTCGTGCACACATAATATATTTATATGCGTATTGAACACAAATGCTATTGTGTACAATATATGTAGGGTACCTGACTATTTATGTGCTCATCTCATACGAGATTGTCGGGCGTAACAATAAAATATAACGTAGGTATACTGCGTACATCGATGTCATTACGTAAACCATTATTTCACGTGTATCGAAACATTCGAAACGGTATTAAAACGGTACACATATATATATATATATAATATGTATTATATACCTACGCATATAATAACATCAATGCGGCGGCGGCGTAGTTGCTCTGTATCAAACTGCAACAATTTTACACTGAAACGGAAAACGGTCGGGTTCAGGTGAAAAAACAACAACGTATTCCGTGCACACGTGAGTACGAGGTTTCGTGTTACATAACGTTTTAATACATTGGTAAACGTACTCACTCAAATATTTAAAATAATATTATGTTGATTGCTGTATATCTCTCATCGAGTCATAATATACACTATATAGGGTGATTCACCCTTGGGTTCAACTCTTTTTAAAAAAATTATGCAGTTATTCAAAATCTTATGTTTCGCATTTTTAAATATATACTTAAAAATACCATACTTTTGAATTATTGAAGTTTGTTTTTATTACTTTGGTAGTTTCCTTTTTTAAAACTTCTGTTTTTCAAATAAAAAATTCCATTTTTATTCTAAATTATTTAGTGGATAATATTTTTCTAAATATGCTGACGTCTCAAAATAACATATTAATAAGTAGGTAGTTTTTGGGTCATGTAACTTTGTGTACTAATTGCTACTGAAGAAGGTTTACAATAACGGATTTAGAAGATATTAGGGCTATGTTTGGCTATCATCATTTAAATATTTATTAATCTACCAACATTTATAATCTTAAAAATGGTTTAAGAATAAGTAATAAATCAAAAATCATATCTATTTTATATTTTTGTAAAACTATTTATAAGGACTATTATCTATTACTATAAGTAAGCATTTTAATAACTTAAATCTACTCGTTCAAATTCCTAGTTTGATATACATATACATTTTTAAGAACATTGTCCACTTTGCAATTTACAGTAAAAAAAGGGATATTCTCATTTTAAAATCCGAAATTTGTATTGCCACAAGACACTTTTAAAATGGTACAAGAATTTAACGTATTCGAAAATATGGTGTTTAAATAAATATTGTAAAAATTAGAATTTGTATAAATCTATTATCGAAAGAAAAATGGGGATGAACATGGTTAGTGAATCACCCTGTATATTATTATGCACATCTATACTTGTTATTATCTAGGTGTAGAACAGGTACATAAAACACTGTTTTTTATGCAGAACATGTTAATATACGTAGCACCGTTATAATCCCAATCGGTAAAACCTGATTGGTAAAACAAATCTTTTCGTTGCAATTCGTATAATTGTTGCATAGTTTTATTGGTATAAATATAGCAAAGTTGGACGAATAAGTGGAAAGATGTCTTTCGATATTGAGTAATATTGAGAATTAACGAAAATTGTCTACGAGTAGCAGCTGGCTAAATTGTTAATAATTCTTCATTATGTGCTACGCGACAGAACCACGAGTTTGTTGACAGCATATTATTTCACTATACGTATAATATGTTATAAAATGCATGGAAAATTGTAAATTTAGACATTTTATTTTACTCGAATATGTTTTATTTTAATTATTGTAATTTACAAAAATACATTTAGCCATATGTAAATTAGGTATACGACTTGCGAGGAATATAAAAAATAAAAATAAAACAATACATAATTAACCATCTAGTGACATCTACGCGTACAATTATAACCATGTCAGAACCTGGACCTAATACAACAATCGAAGGCACAAAATCGTTGCCATGCATTGAACTGTCATCTCCCATATTAGATACATCCGATCATTCGTTCGCATCTTACAAAAGTTTCAACACGGTTCATGAGCGCGAAATCCAGAAACCTACTGAAGTACGTTCAAACGTAAAAGCTTTGATCGACAAACATAGGTCGTTTCAAGAAAACTTACTAAATTCTCAAGTTAATGATTTCAACACCAAACAGAAATCGTTTACCAATGCTTGTAAAAATGTAGGTGCATCAGACAACGATTGTATACAAATGAAAGGTGACACGAAGCAGACGGAAAACGTCGAAAATGTTGTGAGATTATTATATGCTATTTATTTATTGGATGATACGGTTATAATACAACATATAAATATATACAACATATTATAATATGATTATTTAAATATTATAATAACAAGTTATTATATTGTATCGATTTACCTTTATCGTTAGTTGGTGCTATCCAGCTAAGTGTATTTATTAGATTTATAAACGTACATTTTATTAATATACGTATAATTTCAAAGTAAAATAGAACATTATGAGTATTATAATATATTATGTATATATTTACAATTCACAATAAATATATCTATTTTTAACAATATAAAAATAGGTAACATTTGTTATTATTATACTTATACTCTATAGTTAATGTTTTGAAAAATTAAATCAAAATGTTTTAGGTGAAAAATCACGTGTATGATGTTTTTACTGCCCACATAGTAAATAATCCAAAACCACTGCAGGTAGAAAAACACATTGTGTCGAAATCTAAAGACTTTGATTTCAAAATTGGAACGCCCGAGTTAGATAAAATCAAAATAAATAAAACAACAAAATTATTTTTATTTTTATTTTTTTGTGTATGGTTAGACGTTTCTGGCAAAATGTTGTTTCCGTGGTCAGTATTAACAATGCTTACTACCAATGTTTGAAACAGCTAATAGATAAACAAAAATGTAAGACTCTGGAAGACGTAATAGTTCATGTCGATTCGATGTTAAAAATAGCAGGCGATGATTCTGAACTAATCGGATTAGAACTCGTGGCCTCATCCAAGCAGTATTTTGAAAAGTTCGGCATCGTATTGGACAGTAAACTAAATGAAGCATTAAAGAAGAGTTCGTTTTTAAACTACGACAGCAAGATGAGTGCGCTTAGAATGGAGTTGGCCGAAAATAAGAGGCGCATAAAGATCGCCGAAAATAGTATTGCGCAACTCCAAAAGGAAAAGAAAGACTTGTTGAATATATTAACCAGCTACGATTCTGAAAACATTCACAAAATATCGCTGGAAAAACGGCTTGAAGTTGAGCAACAGCAAAACAACGAATTAAGGGATTTAATAAGTGATATTTTCAATAAGAAAATGCCTTTTACCTACAGCCAATGAGTAGCGACTTCTGACAAATAAATGTTTTTAAAATTACAAACGACTAATGGATTTATTGCCTACGATTATTGTGTATTCGTAATAATCATAATTATTACAACCTATTATTATAACATTATTTGTCCATAGAAAATTATATTGCCGTTCCTGTCTAAATCGATGTATCAATAACACGTGATTACTGAAATGGTTGGTATACCTAATAAATTGGTTACAATCTATAATGTACACGAACCTATTTCAGTATAGTCATGTGTATATAATATGATTTAATAGGTTGTACAATAATAATTCTAACATAAGTTATAGCATAATAACTTATACCACTATGTTCATAGCAATAGCAACAATTATTAGTAATAAAATTTGGATTTTCAGTAACTATACAAAGTCATTAAATTTAACGAAAATCTTACTAAAAAGACCTTCGAAGTAAACACGTGACTTTATAGTCAGATTGACAAAAATAAATAGGTGTTTCAATAATATTAAAACCGATCGATACTTTATTAATTACGCATACAATGAATGCACTCTTATACCAAAAACAATCGATTTGTTCAATAATAACATGTCTTTGTGGGTAAGAATTTAAGTTTTGAAAACATATGGCTACAGAAAGTTAATTCCGAATAAAATCAAAACCTTTTTAAATGATCATTTTAATGAGGCGAACTTTAAATATACTACCCCGGCACCTACAAATTGGCTTTTCCGATTTTTTCTTCAGTCTTTGTTTATATAACCTGTTCGTAATATTTTGTAAAATCATTAATCTCGTTTTTAAAAAATTCGTTGAGGATTAAAAACCAATTTTTCAAGGTAGATTGAGTAATGAGGATTTTCGAATTTCAAATTTTTATTTATACCATCCATTTGTAAGTTGCTGAAATGCTGCTAGTTGTGAATTATTTTTGTAATTAATGTATGCTTTGGAATATAAAAATAAAAATGTATTTCTTCATTCAAAAAAGTAAAAAAATTAATAAACAAAAAATACCAAGATACGAATAGTAAAATAAATAACGATTTTTTTTTCAAAAGCGTTATTTCGAATATAGAATTACAGGATATGTGCAAGAAATATTTTCAAAAACGTTAATAATTTCTGAGGTAATAAAAGTGTTTACTGTTTGTTGTTAAAAGAATTGTTCGCAGTAGGTACCTAAAAATCAGAACTAGAAAGTCGTACAAATTACTAATAGACATCTGCAGTAGTGTGGTTGCAAGATCTATGTGTTGTAAGATAGGTCTGATTAGGGTTTAATACTTTGCGTGACAATTAATTTGTGTTTTTTTTTTCAAACCATCAACAACGTATATCCTCATAGAATCGATATATTAATATATTTGACATATTTAAATACGGATATTCTTTATCAGAACTATATTTTATCTCACGGCGGTAGCGTTACTCAATATTTATAGTTTATATAGATTCACAATAATAATATATGCATTATGCACAATATATTATTATTATGCAGGTACACCGATTAATTTTAAAACTCAACAGGTTTTTATTTTAAAAATCTAATGGATACATATATTCTAGTAAAAGGTTAACCGCATAATAATATATAATAATATTAAGTCGTAATAGTTTGAAGAATCTCAAAAGCGATTTTTTGAAATTGTATTGCATTTTAGTTTTGAATTACTTGCGATGAATTTCTTTCCCTAAAAATGGAAATTTAAATACTAATTTATTTACACGTATACTCATTAGGTACTACCATTGATTGAGTATACTAAGTGATACGTATATTTATATAAATTAAATAAATGTTGAACATCTCGAACATCTTGAAATTATATTATAGTAAAATAGTGTAATATATATATGTGTTAAGTACGTTAACTATAATACATTATAAACTCCAACAATTTGCTTTACATGTGTATAAATTAATGAATCCTTAAAAATAACCTTACTGTTTAAATTAATACATTTGATAGCAAATATAATACATAGTAATGTGTATTGTTACACAAAAACGATAATTATATAAATAAAATTTTAATAATTTTTTTTTTTATCTACCTACATAAAATATTTCGCTAAGGTATCTCGTATTTAGTATGAATTCCAGTGTACCTTGGTATTGCGTTGTATTGTGGTGCATATAACTGATCACCTGTGTCCTGTGGTATATAAGAGGATATTCACGTGAAAAAAAAATACTATAGGTACAAGGTTTTATGATATTTTTACGAATCCCACTGCAACTCGAGCATATGGTACTTCTACTGAAATCGAACACGAACGTTCAGTAATACTGTTCCGCCCTCCATTGATTTCGCTTTCAATTGAATTGTAAAAAAAAAAACCTTAAAAGTGTATTTTATTGTGCTAAAAAATATTTGCGCTCCTCCGCTTTCAGTTTCTAAGTATCCTACTCGATGTTGCTCGCCCCGGACATCCTTTTCAATTACACGAAATTCTGAAGTATCGTATTACATGCGAAAAGCAAAACTACATTATATTACACATAGGTAAATATATTATGTTCGGTTGTCAAACAATTTAAAATTATTACCTATATAATTTTCATTTTTCTGACAAATTAATTATATTAAAAGTTTTCATTTTGTGACGAAATAATGGATTTAGATTCTACTACGGGATACGGAAAACAAAGAATAAGTCATATATTAAAAATAATCTTTACGATTAAACGAAAAAAATGCTTTTCACAAGTCATTTCCAAAAAAGTGTTGCACTTTAATTTAATTAAGTTTTCATTTGCAATGTCTATGAATTATATATGGGTAATCTATATGGATATTTATGTTTTCGACAGCTAATAAATTTAATAGCGAATACTATGAATTATTATGAAATGTCTATGGTTATGTTCATAAATCGTCTCGTTTTAACTTCACAGAAATTAAAATTGAAGTACTGTATCGTCTATTATATTATTTTATTAAACGAAAATGTATAAAAAAAAATAAAATATTATTTAAGACTGATAGGCGTGTTGTTAATTTTCTTGACGCGTACTTATAGTATAAAGCTTTTCACCCTTCGTACACGTCAGAATTGACGTACTGAAATAAAAACAAATATATAATATAATATTAATAATAGATAATACTTTGTAAAAATGTTAAAACTTAATTTTTATAGATCGTTTAGAAAACCATGTTAAATCTCTTTGTACAATCAAGATCAAAAGTTAACTTTTACTATCACCAATTTCAAAGGGACTAAAATATGAGAGTCGGTATCGTTTAGTGATGTGTATCATTATGTATAACATTTGTCGTGGCGAACCTGGAACCTCTAATTTCGCTGTATTTATAAATAAAAAAAATACCCACACGTATCCATATAAGTTATGCGATCACTATAATTATTATAATAATTTCAATTCATTGGCGTGTGCGTATACTGTATAGATATTGCATGTACAATTTGTATAAAATGTATATTATGCGAGTACACATTATAATTATATATATATATATATATACGATTTTAAATCATTATGATATGTGCATTTGTTTAGCCGTCGTTGCGATTATTTTCGTTGGTTCGCTTGTTTAACATAATAATATTATAAAGCCGTCATAACGTATGCGAATATCATGGAAAACGAGCTTACCGCGAAGTGTTCTCTCAAGGGTAATGCTCTTGAACGGAACAATATAACCGTCTGAAATAATAATTATGTTTGAATTTAATAATTGATGTAGGTATTTAGATATACCCGTCTAAATGAACCGCAACTAAAACGTACGCAAAAACGCCGATCTAGCCCCAGTTATTCGCCAATCAGTAAATAATCAACCACAGCAACAACGTTATCTGCCGGATGCCATGTTTTTTGTTCTTATTTTATATTATTATTATTGTTCAATAACAATTACGTGTCATCATTAGAGTTCGGATCTTGTAATAACTTTATAAAACGTTGAAAAAAATAAAAATATATGTATATATTCCCCGAATTCCTTAACCATTGGTCATGTAACTAACCATGTGGAAAGATATTTTGACTTTCATATTTTTTTTAACAACTAAAATCGTACACAAAAATTCCAATAAAATTTCGATTATGTAAAAATTAAAAATTCATTCGTGACATAACGGAATGGTTAACACAATACAACTGAATATTTATGATTATTAATTATTATTATTTATTGATTATTAATCGCCGTCGGCTATCAACTGTTAAGTTACATTTGAACGTCATAGATTCATTAGTGAAGAATGTTTTTCAAATTCAGTACGATGTACCTACCAAATTATTTTTGTAATCAGTTTAAAAAAAAAATGCACGTTATAGTAATACATTAAATTCATAAACAGTAAGGATTTATACACAATATTTTCTTACTGCGATGACGGTCTTAGTAAAATAATTACTATGGTTTTTTAATATCAGTTATGTATTTTGTTAATATTAATTGTTTTTTTTATGAAACGCAAGAAGCATTAGCTTCATCCGATTCTTGTGATTTGATTAAAAGCTTTTAAACTTTATCGAATATAATATTATTAATATTTTACACGAATATTTAAGTTATTTGGAACAAGCCACTTTTTTCAAAGTAAAAAAATATTTTATGTGAAAGCAGTGAGTTCCAAACTTGTATAATTGATAATTTTATTTTTTTTACATCAAATGCAACTCTAAATAATTAAATAAAATACACCGTTAAAATTTGGCATACATGCCATCTTTGGCATGCGTGTCATAGGTTCGCCATGCCTGTCATGTAGACATATTAGACGGCGCCAGCGATAATTTGTTAATGTATATAGAAACCTCCCTTAGCTATATTTCCCTTACAAAACTATCTTATTTCATTAAATTATTAATAGAGAAATGCGTCTATAACGCGGGTACGTATTATTTTATTTATACGACGACCAAGTATTGATTGTAAAAACGAAAGTGTATTAAATTATTTTGTACGTCAGACCGTCGAAATTGTTTTTTGTTATTATTATTATTTTTTTTTTTTTTACGTCATTGTTTAGCGATTCCATTTAATATGCTGTTCTCTTTTGTTTAAACGCGATTGGCATTTCCCCGGTAAAAATATTTGGGGGTGAGGGGTGGGGTATTTTATGGAATTCTATTGAATTATTTATTATACGGACACGAGTTTTTAACTACATAATAATATTAATATGATGTTACCGTGCGCATATTATTATACTTGTACGATAAACGATACGAACAGTAAACGCGCGCGGGCGGTTAGCGTCTGAAAATATATTTTACTGTACCCTATTTGCACATCGGATTGGAGAGAACAAACGAAAATAAACCTCAGTCGAGATGATCACTGTGACACGGTGCAAACTGCGCTCAAATAATACACAATATTAGTATTATTGTACCGCAGCATATAGCCCATGTATAGGTACACGAGATAGGCGATCGCGCGACGGACCTGTGTGACCCGCGGTTGACGTCACTGTTGTATTTTTCCATTGCTTTTTACCATTATACACTGTAATAGTAATATTATGTTATTATATTGTTATCTCGTGTCATTGAACAATACATTTTACACGTCGAATTATCGCATTTTACAACAAAATGCAAACTCGTGGTTTAAAGTTTATACGTACACAGTACGTCAGGGTACTCCCGTAATACGACGGTCATAATAATATTGTATGTCTCGCAATGTGCATCCCGATTCACTGAGCACGCTCACCCCAATCTTTTCCTTTTCCTTATTCGAATTCTGGTCATTGTATTAATTAAATTCGCATAAATACGGTTTTGGGAAATTGTATAATAATTTTGAAATATCATAATTTTTTTTTTTTCTAATAACGTCATTCAAATGGTCATTTTTTTATGCCATTCTATCACCAAATACAAAATAAATATCAATCATTTTTCTTTGTTGATTTTTATTCTATTATTACATTACTATTATAATATTAATTGACAATACCTATCTATAGATTTTTGTTTATATTTTATGGTTACAAGGCGATTATAATAAATGCATACTATTTAGGTACTTTGAATTTAATCTTATGTAATAATACATTAATAATAGTTTTTGTTTTGTACAATGATTATTTTCACGGCAATCAAATGATTAGTGTCCATACATTTTATTCGACTGTTTTCGACTTTTTTATCAAAATGTATTGGTGTGTTATAGCGTGATAATTATAGATAACCTACCTATATACAGTACGTGACGAGGACATAAAAAATAGACAAAAAAAAAAAAATACAAAGAATGATTTTGTTTTACGCATGGCAGTCGCGGGCTTGTATAATTTCTTAGAACTTGAATTTTGAGTGAATCGTGAATATATATATATTTCTGAAAATAACGTCGCATTTTCAAATGACTGTTTATACATATATTGTTGTACACACGCCTAGTGAATACAGCGTTCGGCAATGAACCACCTACATCACCTTTAACACATCTATTCGATTTTTTTTTAACATGAAATCGAAAGCAGGTGTTTTTTCTGTTTCGAATCCTCTTGACGACCTGCTCTGCGCTATAATTATATTTATTATAAACACACATTCGTCGGTTGTTATTTTCATTTATTTTCATTTATTTAAATAACCAAAGGTGCCTTTGCAAATATTATACTTCCTGATGTCCCACAATAGTCATATACTTGAAATATGCTTTCCGAAAACTGGCCAAAAAAATAAAATCCATATTGTTCTTTCCACATTTTTTTCTTGTTTACATTATTATTTTTTTATTCTAAACAGACAACAATGGATTTTGTCTGAACACTCGTCGGATGCATATATCGTATTACCAAGTAGATACAATATCGATCGTTTTCCCTTTATTTCACTTTTATTTTTTTACCTTCATCCTTATATTTTATCGGCACCCATAACTCAGACGGTCAGAGCATGGGAAAAAAGTTTTTTTCGATTTTTTTTTTTATACTTACTTTTATATTTTTTCTACAAATCTTCGACACTTTTTCTGTTTACGCATTTCCGGTGACGAGGGTGAGTGTATTTTCATTTTTTTTCCAGATTTTTAGTACCACACGCTAGTATGGTTCAAGTGAAAAAAATATTGTAAATATTATACAAGCGTATTGTAAAACTACCCTATAAGGGTAGGTATTTGATGTGTGTGTTTTTTTTATTTAAACGTGTATTTTTATAGTTCTGAAAACATACGCAATTTATAATACATAATATAGTATGGTGCACTAGCTACAACTTGTTATCTTTTTTACTATAATATGCAGATAGACTACAGAATATGAATTAAAAAAAAACAAATATGTACATATATAATATATATATAAAGGGTTTATTAAGTAAATATGACTTAAAATCTCCCTAGAACATCTCGTGTACATTCATGTTTATATATAATAATGTAAACAATATTGTATTGTCTAAAACAAAATCGTAGATGTAACACGTCTTATTGTGTAAGTAAAACACTGGTGAAAACCTTATTAGAAAAAAAAATGTTTTCTCTTAGCCCTTATTGTACATATTAAGTACAAGCATAGTTCATAATTTGTACTATAAAAAAACGTTTTTGGATATTGCTTGAAATACTTTTCCTAAAAATTCATAAACAGTTTACGTTATACTATACTTATACCTTATAATTACTTATACATGAATTATACAATACTAATTCAAATTATTTGACGCTAAAAATGTTCAACGAAATTTTTACACATTGTTATTTGAAATTATAAATTGAACATAATATATAACAATAGATATTTTTAAATTGATGAAAATTAATAGAATTATAGAGGCTATATATTCTCAACTTGAGTTTGATAATTGGTGCTTAAAATATTTTTCTATAATTATCTGACATCATACTATAACTTACAAGTAGGTAGAGTCGTAGTTATGATTTTTTTGTATAGGAAGGCTAAATACTTTTAACTTGAGTTATTGAAAGCCAAAACATCAACAAAACAAAAATACTGATAACATATTAACGTTGATTTGCCATTACAGTATATACTATTTTAAACAACTAAAATTTGTAATACAATTTCTATATTTAAATTTAAATATTTCAAAACAATATAAAAAATAAGACCAATAGGGGGTCTCTATATTCTTTTTAGCCTACCCCCTTGGCTACGCCACTGCAACCCACCAACTTGAGAATTGGATATTTCAAAAAGTTATAAAATGCTTTGTACGCGTTACTGAAAATGCTAATAGGTATATGAAGTCATTGTAAATTTAGTGAGTAGGTTGCTGTTTATACGTTGAAAAGTAAAACTAAAAAGTGAATATACACCGTACAGCCTTATTCTCAATAAACCACTGCTTGTTAACCGTATAATATATAAGTGTATTATACTATATTATTATCTTTCCGAACAATATTATTCATCAGTTGTACCCGCAGACTTATTGCAATATGTATAGCATGTTTCTCTAATGTATTACGTATAGATTACCAATAACAGACATACGATGGTGTGCATTCAAATATAAAAAGTCCTTGGATTCAAAATAATTTGAAATGTTCGCAAATAAGAGAATAGGTTGTTTGGCTACTCGAGTGAATTTTAAAAACCCGGCGGAACATATTTTTACAACGTTTGCATATAGTTTACACACGTAGTAAATAAGTATAAACACGCCACGCGCTTCACTATGTCAGCTATATGTACATTATAGAAAACAGTCGCTGAGACGTAGATAACAGTAGACGGTAGTACATTAGTTGAGTAAATAATAAAGTTGAAAAGAAAATATTGGAATTATTTTACCATAATAATATGCTCTGTCTATTGACTATTCTATGATATTATCGAAAAACAGATCTATTCTGGTTTCGATTTTATATCTTTTAAACTGTAATATAATAGCAGTGATATAGGTACCTATATAGCCAATCCGCCTATATACGGTCTTTATCATAAGTACCCATACAAATTATATGCTCATTAAAGGCACTTAAATGATGGTTTTATTGACAACATATTAAACATGTTTTATAGGTAAGTATACATATACAACTCTTAACTCAAATAATTTATATACAACGAAAATAGCTTTTTTGGTTTTAAAATAATTGTACTCAGCAAAATAGTTGTTGTCAAATATAAATTATTATATAACAGCAGTGAAACTTTAATAATTCAAAGGAATAGTCGCAAAAAAAATTAAAAATCGCATTTTAGAAAAATTCACTAGAGAGAAATAAATAAATGAATTTGATTCTTAAAAATATTTCATTAATCAAACAATATTTTGTTACATAGAAGTTTCACTGTATACTTATTTTCATTTCAGTTTTTAATCTAATCCCAAGTAAATCATACAACATATATTTTAAAATGCCCATCTTGTATATGATATTATTTATAAAAGTAATGTTTTTTAAAATTTATAAATACGGGTTATGTCACCAAGCATGCTTAAATACTATTTATTCAAATTCTTAAGATTTTTGTACTACTTAAGTAATGTTCTCTAAAAATACAAACTTCTGTTTTTGAAATGAATACCCTCCTTTTCTATTATAAATTATTAAGGAGACAATTTACATTCTAATTCATAGTCAAGAGTGTTTACTTTGATACTTTAATAGATATTACAGTAATATTACGAGGCTAAAATCGTGTGTAATACGACACACTTTGTATTGTACAAAATTCTAAGTATGTTATACAAAATTAAAAAGTGTAAACGAGTCTAATTGATTTGTATAGCTTTTTCTTCATTTTATATTTGATTGATTGATTGATTCATATAACAAATTATATTATATTAATACAATTTGTAAATTTTAAGAATAAAAATTGAAATCGAATAAACCTCAAAAATTTATTTTTCATGCATTTTTATAATAATTAAAAGTTAAATTTATTAATTTTTTTCATCCTTAAAATTAACATTATAGGCATACCTTAATTAATTATATTACTATTATTATTAATACGCATTCAAACATATTTTATTTTATTTGAACAACAATAATTATATTTAATATTAGTTATTAGTGTAGGTAGTTAAGACTATGGTTTTTCCCGAATAAGATTGGTCACAACTATGTCTGTCTCGGGAAATGCCGAAATATGACATTTTGCCCAAGAATCATGAGTAATTCATGTTTAGTCTAATTTGGAATTTTAGTCATAATAACATATACCTATACTAACTGTTAACTATGTTTATATAGAATAATAACGTACCTACTGTATATTATTTAATATTTAAACGGAAACTCTGACTAATTTTTGATATTATGTATGGTTTAAAATTTTAGGTAAATATATTTTAAGGGGTGAGGGGGAAAAGCATTTAACGGTAATGCAAAATTTATATAAATTGCGTAGTATGAAAAAAATATATTTTAGTCTCCAATACATAGCATATATAATATATTATTAAAATATAATATTGATTTTTAATCATTACGTACTATTTAACAACATGTGCAGAGTGACATCAAAATGTAAAATAACTCGACAATTATACATTTATAAAAATCATATGTTAGTTTTAATTTGTATATTATAAATTTTTTTATCTTTGTACCTTTGTATTTTTAAAAATAGGTACATAAAAATAAATTTAATTTACTATGTATCTATGTCTACAATATACATTGTATATGTATAAATAACTAAATAAATAAATACATTTTTAAATTAAAATTTCAATTTTTTATTTTTCTAATATAATATTTCTCCCTCTAAATACCGGACACCTCCAAATAGCGGACAAAATTTCAACAACCGAGAGTGTCCGATATTTAGAGGTTTCACTGTATATCTAATATTACAAAAAATGTTTCACAATTTGCTAAGCTTGAGTTAATGAAAATCAAAACAATTTGATTTATTCAGATAAAAAATGTCAGACATTATATAATATTATGTATGTGGGTACGACTTTGTACGACTTCATCATTATGATAAAACTAAATAACTTCAATACAAATTTGGGTAATATCATAGTGTATTGTATCATTATAAAATGAAAAGCTATGTACATCTAATAAAATCCGAAGAAATTAGAAAATAGGAGAAATATTGATAAAAAATCACGAATCTATCCAAAAAAAGTATACATAGCAGTTTATATTTTATAGCGCATACTGTAACGTATATAATAATTCAGCGCACCAGCCGAAAGTAATAGGAAATTAGTTTACATAACTGCAAACATTTAATGAATTTGTACATCCAAGGCTAATGCCATTGTCGCCTCGCCGATGATTATAATAATATGCTTTCACTGAGTTCAGTCTCGTGTAATAATGTAATGAATATTACCTATACTATAGGAATGTCTCGTCAGTCGTAGTAGTTTATATTATACACAGGGTGGCCAGAATTGCATAACATTATGTTACAGAGATTTTCATATTATATTTATACATATTATGTAATAAAGGGAAAATTTGTAAAATCGAAACGTAATTAAATACAATGTTTAAGAATTGTCGAATAAGTTTTTTTTATTAAGCTTTTAAGGGTGGTTCGGGAAGGGGGTAAGTAAAGTTGAAAAAATATT
Organism: Rhopalosiphum maidis; assembly: GCF_003676215.2. Lineage (NCBI taxonomy): Eukaryota > Metazoa > Arthropoda > Insecta > Hemiptera > Aphididae > Rhopalosiphum > Rhopalosiphum maidis. The sequence goes on along the minus strand of NC_040879.1, from coordinate 42,590,642 downwards.
ATAACAGATTACTCGAATAAAAATGTCTACTTTTTATGTGATAATCGCAAAAAGTTGTTTTTTTTTAACGAATTCCAATTATTGAAAACATATTTTAATGTAAGCTATATTTTTCTGATAAGAACTTTTAAAGATTGCGTTGGGTCAGCGACCTGTGTGTGATTTCTGATACGGGGAAATTCATAAAACTCTAATGATCTCAATTACCATCATACATATAATATTATTAATTATATAAAGTATATTGGTACTTAAAAAAAATATTTGAACTGTGTCACTTTTTAACTTCACATGTAATACATATCACATAGTATGTACATTGTACACACACTGAAGTCGAGAACACCATTTTTAAATCATTTGAAAGATGATAATTTATAAACAATTAATTTAGTAATGGATCGGTATTGCACGAGTGAGGTGCTTATTTCATTAAATTTAAGTGCCCAAATTGGCACAATGTACCGGAATATTTTAGGGTTAAAAGTCTAACCAGAAACATTTTTATAGTTTGGTTTTATTTCTGAAAAATGTTAGATTCAAAAGAATAAGTCTAATACAGTGGTCTAATAAATATTGGAAAAGTTAATTTTTAAATCAAACGTCCTGTAAAAAATCAAATATCTGTTTATTATTTTTTACATGAATACTTATATGTTTTTTACACGTCTCTATATCAGTGCAAACTTTTGTAAAAAAGATACCTACCTGTATAATATTATATAATAAATGTTTCCTCGCCGCGGACAACGAAGCTCATCTCGTGTATTATGCGAAACAATATGATGTATCTTTATTGTTTCGCATAATACAATTTTGCGTTAATGATTCTCAAAATGTTAACAATATATTATATTGTGTATGATGTATAATATAAGTAAATAATAAATATATATAATGTATTATTACAGCGTCCCGGACACTTTCTACTCTCGAGACCTGACACAATGTGCGGGGTGTGCGCGTGTGTTACGACGTCTATACGTTTTGTCAGTGTTGTCTGGCGCGTGTATATTATATTATATACATCATATTATTGTCCTTTAGCATTTTGCAGCATACGTTGACCATATTATATTGTTACATTATACACGCCGTTTGTACGGTATTCTATTGCCCATACGTATAGTAATAATAACGATGGGTACAGTCACCCGGTCGTAAACGCCGAAGTTTATGAGTCGTTAAGGTGGAAAGCGGTGCATATGTGCATGTGAATCGCAGACGAAATTCGACTGAAAAAAAAAAATGTCCGTTCACACGAGTACCTACTACACGGCTCACGTGTTCAAGCCGGACCAATATAATGTAGTGATGTGTGTAGAACTAAACTACAATAGTATTCGTGTTCATATTACAATTGGTTGCGCGGTAATACGTTTTCAAAATTTGCAGGCTAAAAAGAGCGCGAGAGACGAATTTATTTACATTCAATCTGTCTTCCTAAATAATATACATATAATACGTTTATTTATGATTCATCGAGCGTGTCTACATCCCTATGTTTTTAGTCAACAACTAATTTATTCAAACTCTGATTTTTAATATATACTCGTGGACTCGTGGTTTAATATTATGTAGTTGCTCCGAACCAATAATTATCACAGGCGTAAGCACATAAAGTTAAATAACTCAAGAAGTAATCGTTTGAATTTTGATTTTGACGCGTCAACGTTTTCAGAAGAGTTATCTGCTGAATAATTTACAGAAGAAAAAAGAGATTTTCATTCAAAAACAGGAATTTACATCTCTATTATTACAGGACACTTCTTAAGTAGTACAAAAGATCTCAAGAATTCCAAAAATCGGATATTGAATGATCACATTATTGAAAAAAAAGGAGTTAGCATGCTTGGTGAATCTTTCTGTATACCTATATAATAATATATAATAAAACTGTTTACAAGAAGATTATACCTTACTAATGGATTGGAAAGTGATCAGCGGGCTGCGAATTAAACGCACTAAAAATCTATGTAACCAGTGTAATATTACACTTGGCAAATATGGCCCAACGTTTTAATATTAACAAAATTGTGAACGATTTAAACTATATTATAAATATTGATCTGTCTACCCAGAACAGCAATTTCTTAAGTACAATATACCTATTTCACTTCATTTGAATACATGATGACATTTATCTGTAAAATTGATTAATTCACAGACCGCCAGGTCATTATATATATATATATATATATGTATATATAGCTACTATGTATTAGTTTATGACAATATGCCAATAATTACGCTTTTACACGTTAATATATACAAGTTTTTAATTAAAAAATCAAATGAGATTACGTGTAAATATTCAACAAAGTATTTTTAGTTTCCAAATAATTTTGTTAGTTCTATAATACGTTTAAATCTGATATAATATGTTTTAATTAGGTCAGCAACTCTAAATCGTATTTTAATTACCTACCTATTCAACCAATCGTCCAGACAATAATTAATAGCGACAATTGACTATTCGCATCAGGTGTTCTGCGAATTTCAATTTCAAATTTCCATGTGGCTTCCGTTGTCTACCGGAAACCGATTATATAGTAATGAAGACAATACGAATGTGTTTAATTTAAAACCAATACCAGTTTTTGGCTTTATATATGATGAGTATTTATTTTTTAACAAACGTTCCATACAAACGACAAAATTTGACAGTTATTTTTAGAATTGTGATAGAAATACGAAATAAAAAGTCTATGAAATTGGTTTTGAACCAAAAACATAGTTGTTTTTTAACTTTCTGATAAAGATTCAAGTTCTATATACATTACCTATGTGTGATAATATATACATGTTTTGAATGTTTTTTATGTGCGTTGTCGACTTTTGGAGCAATAAGACTGCTTCAATCTTCAAATTTAATGGTAGTTTCTGATAGAAAATTGGATTTTGTTGTTAAAACTTAAAAGTATAAAATCCACAGTACTTTTTAAAATAATTTATACCTAAAAACTAAAACAATAAAAAAAAGCGAAAACAGGAATATCATATTAGATTTTGACAAAATAGATTTAATTTTTTTATTCGTATGCAATTAAAAAAGCAAACTATTTCATGTTTTAAAATTTATTTAACTTTTATTTTAATACATCTTAATGTAAAACATAATTCCTTAAAATTTGTTTCTATAATGATTTATTAAATATAGTGTAATAGTATAATAAGTATAATTAGTGTGACCGATATATACTTGATTAGGACGAGGTACACTCAAAATCTACGATATAGCATAGCAATTTCCCCGATTTATTTTTTACTTGTATAGTTTTTTTTTAATGTATTAGTATTTAGTAGACATGTAAGGCAGAAGTATGACATTTTATTATTATAGTTACTTAATTAAAACATTTTAAATTAATCGCCATCACTGCAAAATATATTACCCATATTGCTGTATATGTATTGTGCTGTAGATACGCGATTAACGTTCAAAATAGTGTTAAACCATTATTTACTGTCTCGCACATTACATAATAATATATAGTCTCATTTGTAGCCAACTAGTTTTCGTACTTCAGAGAAAATATTTTTGCTGTTTCGATTTATACCGCGAACAAACGGTATTTCTGTCCAAAAGTAAAAAAATCGAGAACAATATTTTATTATTTCTATCTATAAATTAATCATATACGTCTTGCAAGAGCGAACCGTTTATCAACATTTTTTTTAAAATATCTAATAAACTAATAAATATTATAATATTAATATGACGATTGGTATTTTGTTTTTGTGGAGTGTCAATTTCACAAACATGATTGGTATTATGTGTCCGAATTCGTTCCACATTGTTATCAAATATTTGTTATCTATTTTAATATTTTCAGTGTATATAAATTGAAGTATAATACATTTTAAAACATATTATAACAATGAAAATGCCATACAATCTATCTAGTATAAAATTCATTAGAAATGATAAGAATTGATTAGTATGTAAGACTGACACAAAAATGATTTAGCCTATATATAAAGTAACGTTGGATTTGTGGCTAAAGTACATACTTCAAAATCATAGGAAGTCTACCTCGTCTACTTTAATATAATAGACTGGGCAAGTTATGATGTTTTTATTTTTTAATTCAGTTTAAAACATTTAAAAAAAATTTTAAGTTAATAATTAGACGATTTTTAAAAAATTTAATTGCATTAAGAGTTAAATAGAAACTAACCATTACTTGAGTTTTATTTTGTTATATAGTACATAAATAGTTAATAAAATATAACTTGAATATTAAAACTAACAGTTGTTCACGTTATTCATAGTTTAATTAACACTACGCAAAAATTTAAAAATAATATTTTATGAGTTCGCTTAATTTAGCGAAGACTATAACTTACTACTTACTGTTGATTAGCAATTTATAAATATAAAAATTTAAAATAGGTATATGCATAATCTAAACGGCGAAATTGTTTAACAGTAAATATTTACTACTTATACGTTATTTTATACCATTATGAGTAACTTGTTTATGCCCAACATTGATAAATATTATATTAATTGAAATGAATAAATAAATGTATAAAAATCAGTTGTAAATTATAAAAATATATGCCACATGTAGGAATATAAAATATATCACATATATGCTCTTATGACCAATTTTGTTCCTTATTTCATATTTAATGATCTCGATTTTATGATATTTACCCAAGTCTGTAGAATGTATTCCAGACTATATAAATTATACTAATACTACCTATTTTGACTGTACAAATTTAAAATCATGAATATTCTATCAATGTAAAAAACTGTTGTTGTAGATATGTGCCTCTTATTATGTAATATGTCTATGTAAAAATAGTAAAAAACTAATGAAAATAATACTAAAATTAAATCATAACAAACTGTGAACAGGTAAATGAATTACTTTATGAACGTTAAACAGATAGAAACACGGGCCGAGATGATGACACGAGTTAAAATAGGACAACTGGTTTCTCGAAATACACATAAAATATTTTTGACATGTTTTATAAACCTTCTCTATTTTTATAATTATTAATACAGGTTTGGTTTATTTAACTGGCGTCTTATTAAAAAATGTATACCTATTTCATAATTAATAATATGCATATACGATATACCTATTGTAATTGTTAAAAATGTTATGTCTTGTTTGAGGTTTAACGGTATATAATAATATATTTTATGGACGTGTTTATCATCGTCTTTTCCGGGTATCTAAAAATAATTTTTTATTTAAAGTTATGTAATATATCAGTTAAGTTTGGAAAATAAAACTTTTGAACATATTATAGGCATTATATAATTACTATTGAAGTAAGTTCATTAGTTATTATTCCACAATATTGTCTAAACCAAATAATTTTTGAATACGATTAAATCTTCGCTCCAAAATGCATATTCATAAGAAGAACAATCTTTTTTGATAAAATATTTATAATGTTATAATATATTATTTATACAATATAGTATATACATTGGTATGATATTAATTTCAATTTTGTATTTTATAGTTTTACTTTGCTGCAGGTGCACAGCGGTTTTAAAAGATGCGTCTTATTAGTTACCATAGTATGCATTTCCAATAAGTTTTTTTGTAAATTGATTAATTTGTGATTTTCAAAAATTGAAATTAAACTTCCAGAGTTTTTAATCTAATATCACTGCAAAACTAATGCATTCATCGTTGAAAAAATCGAGGAAACCACGACCACAAGTGTAAGTTTTAGTTTACGAGGATAAAATTATATTGATTTAAATGATTTGCATACTATATGTATTTATTTATTTATACATTATAAACGGGTAGGTACCCTTTGGTAATGATAGTACAGAAAGTGTAAGATTCAAAATGACAAAGCAAAAGTTAACAATAAAATATTGGTGTATAAAATCTTAGAATTCTTATTAAAATTATTTTACATGTTATAAACTAATTTATTTTGAATTTAACTACTGAAACTAAAAAAAAAAAAATCATTAAACATATATAATAAGGTACAAATTATATTTTAAGCACTGTGATGTGAAGGCAGAAGGATAAGTATATTGATCGGTTGTACAATATATATATAGTGTGAAAAAAAATGAAAAGAGTTGAATATTAAAATCATTTTTTGAATAGCTGCGTTATTAATATGATATAAATAATTATTGGAGGTTGCAGTTCGTTCAAATATTATATTTTTATTCAAACATAACGACTTAGATACCAACTAAAAAATACCAAAAACTAAATTCACCGATTACTGACTGTTCGATCTATGGTTTGAGGAAAATAAAAATGTGTCAGCTGAAAACGCATTTAATACGCAAGACCTAGAATAAAGGCTCACGAGATCAGTTTATTTAAAAAAAAATTGAAATTTGAACCACCGGAAGTACCCGGCCAACGCATTGATTTTTCTTCCATTTCGTTATCGGGCCGAATGAAAAAACAAGCGGCATTCGACCGGCAAACAAATAAAAAACCATCGATTCTTCACGCTCGTCCGTTTAGCATTACGCACCGCTATTGAACGAGAATCGGACATCGTGGGCCGCAAAACGTCGTCATCGTCGTGGGCACTCGGCCACCGTGCGAATTACCGTAACAACAGTTGATGCGATGAAACGCCGCCGATATATTTTCTCGGAAAGACCATTATTATAACGTGCCGTTTCGTTTATTTTTTCGCCGAGTCACCTCTGTACGGCGGCGATGCGATGGGGTGTGTATGGTGTTGTACAGCGTCGCACCAACCCTATACAACAGGTTCAACTCGGCCGGTACAGGTTTTCGTGCGTGCGCTGTGTACGGAGGTATACCTCTGTATACATATTATACACGTTAATATATTATTGTATACGTTTTGTAGGATCCACCGTGAGTCCGCGTCCGTCGCGTCTGTATGGTGCGCCATGCGCTGTCGTCTTAACAATCTCCGCACTGCAGTGCAGTAGTGTATTATACAAATGGATAATAACAACAATAACAATAATAATATACAGGAACACGCGGTGCGCGTATTGTAATACCCCATGCGCGTGTACAGAGAAACCCGAGTTCGGTCCGGAGAATATTGTAAACAAACGAGGATGTTATCTGATTCATCTGCTGCACGGTGGTTGTTTTCAAAGTATACCAGACGGGTGGGTTCTCGACTTGTCGAGCGCCGTTTTTATAATGCACAATATACATTACATTATAATGTGTACGTAACAGTGTACGTTATATTGGACTGCCGGTCTCGTTATTATAATTAAGTATTTCTGCCCGTACCATGCGCACCGCGTTCTGTCTGTCAGCCCCATACATATATGATACACAATGCGCGTCTCGCAAAATGAAACACTAATATCGCGTATACGCATATTTATATAGGCTATTTATAGTCATGTATACAGTATATACTGTATACCTACCACCTCGGTGCGAGCGCCCGTGTTATATGTTGCGCAATTATCATAATACATGTAACTATTTATTTTTTTTGCCACAACAACAGTCGACTGCGGTTATTATTTTTGTTAACTGTGGTGCGCACAACGTATAAGTCATATTGTATTATTATGTAAGAAGTAATAACCGTCTAACTAACCTATAACGACGAGTATTGTAAAGTATTCGAGTAAATGTGTTTACATTTTAAAAACCGCATCGGACGTATTTGTTTTTTATTTTTAAATAAAGTATTTTTCAAAATTCAAAAGCATTGGTCGTTACATTTCCGTATTGTTTTTATTTATCGTTATATTATTTTATTCCTATTTAAAATCAAATATTATATAACATTAAATTATTATTTGAATATTTATTTACTTTATACTTGATTAATAACGGTTTGAAGTTTATTTAACATTAAAGTATCGCAAAATTAAAATATAATATTATTAATTTTCATTTTTCAGTATAAAATGATTTACTCAAACAAAGTTCTAAATTCTGATGATACTTATAGATATGACATTACAGTTTTAAATTTGTAATTGCAAAATTGATGTTTTATCTACTTATAAATAAGTAAAATTAAAAAGTAATTGGAAACTATTAAACGCATGGGTAGTGTTCATATTTATTCTTAAAACTAATTAAAATAGGTATATTCCGAATAGATTTATTTAAATATAATTTTAAAATTATTTTTATAATACAGCTTATGGCTATATAATAATAATAATATATTACTAATTATATGTTACCGTGTGCGTTTATTATCGGGTTAGCTACATTATAAATAATATTATACTAAATATCATAACTCATAAGATAAATTTTCACTGTGATAATAGAAATTCCATAGGTGACTAAGTAAATTTCAATATAATTATACAATTTAAAAAAATTTAGATATATTAACGAATCGATTATTTAATTGATGCGTCATATTTCATATAAAATATTTATCGACGCACCTAAGACCACTTATACCCATTGCCCATAATTTGCCCATTTGAAAAAAAGAGGAATTTTCCTTAAAACTTTAAAATTTATACCTTATGACTGTATTTTAGTAAAATTTACTAAAGGCCCTAGGGGGCCTAATGCTATACAAATCAATTTTTTTAATTAAGAAAAAACTACCGTTTATTATTATAGAAGTAGTTAAGAAAATTATTTCTACTAAAATTTTAAAAAACGAAAAGTTACGGAATTATTAAACTTTAAGTACTAAGAGCAATAGTCCACGCTACTGCCTCTATAGATTATTAAGCCTATGATTTTAAAATTAAAGTAATTATGATTTTTTACTAACATTTTTTAACTTTTGTAATTTTTCCAATAGAGCACATATTTTATATTATATACAAAACTATTTACTATAAGGAATATTATCCTTGGTAAATTAAGTTTAATAACTCAGAAACTATAGAAGTTTAAATTTCAATTAAACGTATCAATATTTACGGAAGAACATGGCGATTCTCGTTTGAAAAATAAAGTTTGTATCATCACATCCACACGATACTAATTGAATGTATAAAAATAGTAAAGTATTTTAAATAAATAGATATTACCTATGATTTTTTTAAATATATATATATATATATATATATATATATATGAAAATTCAGAAATTGAATAAATTCTTTAATAAAATAAGAAAAGGGGATGAGCGCGCTGTGGTTGGTAAATCAACTTGTGCGTTATTTCTGTCTCCCACGCATTAGGCCCTCCAAAAAAAAAGTATCGATTTGTCATGGTTTTGTCATTCAATAATAGTTCTCGGAAATATATGTATTAAATAATAAAATTTATACATATAAAATAATATTAAAAAAAAATAGTCACTAAACCCCTCGGCAATGCGTTACCCTTTTTACTCTTTAATTTTTTTTCGTTCGAAACATTCCTGCAGTATTAGTTTTGAAAACAAGCGGCAAAAAAAATGCGGAAAGGAAAGTAAAATCTCACGCGGGCGAGAGCAAAAAATGTGTCTCGTCTATTATTGCAGCAGGGTCCGTGATTTTTTGTTATTGTTGTTTTATTGACCATAAACCGCAATGATATACGAGCTATGTGTCGTTTTTTTTTTTTGTCTTAACCACTTTAAACACGAAATTCGAAGTTATATCCGTACCGAGCAAGTGTAACATAATATGAGGTATTATATTATTACGTCGCGACCGTAACGAAATGTCGGCCGTTAAATTAGCGCCAAAAAGACGACCATTATACAATGCACTACAAATTACGATACACCGGACGCGCGACGCTAAAAATAATAACGATATCCTTTTTTTTTGTTTAACAAAATCGTTTACAAGCGGAATTTTATAATATAAAACGGATTAACACGCGTGCACCGTAATACGCATTGCGTGTGTGTTCATAATTGTTCAATATTATGTCAAATATTATAACTGACATTGTACATTATACGGATTATCGAAATAATATAAAACGTCATATTATTATTGACTTTTTTTTTTTTTTGTATACGTATTATACAGATAATTTAGGAACACAATTATTATTTCGTAACAATGACGAGACGGACTACCTACGAATAACAGTGCTGTATAAGTATAATACCTATAACCTATGTCTATGTGTATTATAGTGTTGACCTGTATTAGATTTCGTTGAGTGGACAATGAACAAAATATATATTATACAAGTCATATGTTTCACTATACAATTACGGTTTGTACTCGTATACTGTAGGTATATAAGTACAATATGTAACGTGTATATTTTGATTGAAATAAGACCACTCTTATTGCTCGCCCACGACCACGTATTAGACAATCCTTTGTGATTTCAAGCACTGTTATAATATATAAACGGGTAAGACGAGCATCGCATTTATATCTAATCGTAATCACTCCAGTCATCGAGATCATAATAATAATATATTGTATTACCGGAGTTGGGATAGTCACTTTACCGCAGACACTCGCGGCGGCACGATGGGTATCTCCGGATACTTCGGCGTTATATAATAACGTCCATCAATCAGCAGAAATGATTTTATATCTCTAACGAATGCGGAATGTATCAATTAGCCGCGAGCGGGAAAGATAAGTCCGAAATGACTTGGAAAAAAAACTCGAAAGTCTAGTTTCATTATTGACAATTATTGTGGACGATAAGACTATAAGTAACATTTAAGCTATTCGCCGCGCGCCGGTTATCCTTATTCCGTTGTGGAGACCACGAGTGCAAAATATACACGCCTACTACTACAGGTTGGTCTGAAACGAGTTCAAACGTATACAGGATTTTTCTGTTAACGTCCCCGTCGTATATAATATTTCATTGTGTATTTCACAGACTATTTTTTTATACGCACAGGGAATTACTGAGAAAATTAAAAAATGGTCAACTTAAGACATAAATACGTATGCGTATATCTAAGTTATTATACGACTAGATTAAAATGTCTGAATTGTCGATGTGCTATACATGCAATTCAACACTTTGATCGGTTTAAATAAATTACATTATATATATACCGTAAAACCAGAACATCATTCGCTTCGCTTAGAACCGCAGCGTTATGTTACACAATGGTCATAATACCTAGGTACTAAGTAAAATATTATAAAACGAAATAACTAGACAACTTAAAAACAACTTTGGTGTACGTCTTATACCATGGTTCTCACCTATGAAATATGTTTTTTTTTTCAGTAACTGTAAATGCATACTACATGATGTTAATAATGTTATAAATAGAAATAACACACGTCGTGATAACCGTAATTGTATAAATATAAAATCTACATTAGCTGGTTATCAATTATAAGACAAGTTCACGTGTTTTAAAATGAACCTTATAAATAATAAAATTCCGAGCGAAGCTTACCGAGTCAATTTACTTGTCCTATTCCTCTAATAATTATACTATTTCTTATATGCATCGGGTATCAGTTAATCAGTATAGATAATCACTAGCAAAGTAGTATTTTCATAAAATGCAATACCATTTCCGATTTAATATATTCTACTAAAATGGTAATTACTTGTAGATGCAGATAATATATATTTATATATAAATATAGTCGAGTATAAGGTAAAAATATATATGATGATATACCTAACACACATAGACACATATTTTGAAATATTGTAATGTCGAAACCGTGAAGATTAAAACGAGTTTTAAATATTTATTGCCGTTTTAGTAAGAACTCGGAACTTTATACAATTAGATATTTGAAAAACCATCATATTATGAAAATTAAACATGGATTCGGATTTGGTTAAGTACGTTATTTTTGAATATTTGTGTAGGTAATTTAAATACTGACTGGAACTTGAATTAACAATTCCAGCTGTATAAGTACATTGTAAAGTATCCAAATCACAATCAAACAATATTATATTTAATATAAAAGAATGACTTGTCAGTCGTCACACTTACGTACGAGCAGATTATCCGATTACTGATTAGGTACTTACAATTGGTTTGTGATAAATAATAAAATAAGTAATCCCTAAATCCTAAAAACTGTATAAAAAGAAATCCTGCAAATTCCGAGTAACCGGATAAATTAGTAGGTATTTTAAAAGCATTTCGATAGTCCAGATTTCTAAATATTCAGAAAATCCGGATTTGTTGCTCGACCAATAACCAATGTCCAACATAATATTATACATATATTATAATATATATATTGAGACGTGTAAAACGATAATCTCGCTAAGAGGTCGCCTCGCCGCTAGTGTTGACGATTCCGTATTTCTAGCTATAGTAAAATAACGATCTATTAACTATACCTATATACGTGTTGGAATGAACATATTCAAAAGCAGACAAACTATTAACTCATTGGAGAAAATACCATTACACTCGGAGAGATTCTCCCCAAGCCGCTGCCGTTAAACCCGATGGTGCCATATTATATGTTTCACGTTTTTATCGCTTCATTCGAAATAAAAAATAAAGACATATATTTTTTGTCTTTACTTTAACTACAGCAGCCACAGCGCGAGTATGGCGAGTAAATTTCCGTGTCGTTTTGTATAGGTCGACGGTTTATGGAAATGTTACACGCGTACACCGGTATACACGATGGGAGGACGTAATTTATTTTAATGCCACATAATCTTAGGAGACTCCTCTTAGACAACAAACAGTCGAATAATAGCAGTACTAACAGTCCAAAAAATCCTCAGCACATATTATATTATTATGGTACACACCTGTCTTTGCCGTGAGCAAATAGCGCGTTGTTCAAAACGCCGAACGACACCATAATAAGTCGATATTATTATAATGTTGTGTTGAAACGATCGAGTGAAAAGCTGCAAAACAAGAAATGAGTTAATATTATTGCGTGTTATTCGGCATTTTCTGCGTTATAGAACACAAATATATATTGCAATCTACTTAATCCGTTATTTTTGATAATACAGCGTAATACGTCTATACCTATTACTTATAACACTATATAATAGTATTTATAATCATTATTATTACCTATGACACCATTACTGCAGTGTTAAATATCTCAATATCTGCTACACGAGCGTGCAATATAATGTTTAAATATAACTAATTTTTGTCACGCGAAAACAGGTGCGAATATCCTGCAGGATAATTTACAGGATGATCATATGATCTTATAGCTAGGTAACAGGTGAGTATACGAAATGAAATTATTTCTTCTTCGGGATTCATAACGATATTACAAAGTTATAGAAAGTTTGAAAACATTTTGTAAGCTTTTAAATATACAAAGATATTTAATAAATAATTTAATTCTTGAGAAGAGTTAGTTTTGATCCACCAAAATCCTCCGCTTCCATCTATATATTGTAACTACATTTGTGTTTTAATTTTTAGTTTTCCGCTAGAAATATTATCGTTGGAACAAACCAATAATTAATAATAATTGTAAATATGACACACGGTGCTAGCCAACCAATAATGTACACAATAGTATGTTTACTTTGGCATATATATATATATATATATATATATATATATATATATGTATTTATCTACATAACAAGTAATACAACCCTATATGTTGTTTCACAATATTATTTATCTTTGTTCACACTTGTCCAATCGTCCACCCTTTAACCCTTGCTAGATACTTACGAGTTTATGTAAACCAAAATATTATATTTAGAGTTTTAAACGTTTTAATAATTGTGTGCATTCTAGTAGTGTTGTATTAATTCGGGGGGAGGGACGGACACGCACATTTCATACTCCAAAAATATTAGAAAAAAAAGGGCGATATTGATGGTGACAAACTGCAGTATACTGCACAGTGAAATACCGTATAATTACTATAATATTAGGATAATATGACGTATATTATCATTTATAGGTAGGTATGACCTATTGGCGATCATAATACGATGGGCGATATGTAGGCATATAAGTATATGATGTGCCGACTAGTATTATAACATATTATTACCTATAATGCGTATACAGTACATCCCGAATCGTCCTTCACTTCTACTTATAGGAACGTTGCCACTTGCGGGTATCGCGTTCTGTCATAAACATTTATTAATTTATTATTACAATATAATATACTACGTCATCGTAATATTAATTATACGACACCTGTTCAATCTCGTCAACGATGCACTATATTATAAATATTATAAATATTATAAATATTATAAATATTATAATATACAACTGAGCGACCACGACATTGTAAACGTAAAGGTACACGTGAAACGAGTCTAATAAAATCAATTAAATAATATTATATTATTATTTACACATACAGAACCCTATTTACGCAAGCACAACTGTTCTGGGTGCACGCGGCCAAAGGGCCCGACGATGTCTGACACTGACGTTGCATGTTATATTTGTTGAAATAAAAACAATATTTTTCATTTCATAAGCGTAAGTATATTTATAGATTAAAAATACTTGCATGATCATATATATATTATGACTGTGAATCGTAGTGATCTGAGTATAATAAAAATAGATAGGTACGCTATATGAAAATTGACTCGATTTTGACGCCGATTGCTTAGAAGAAGATTGATTCAACTTCGAAGTCTTTTTCTGTTTACTAGTATAAACACAAAAATAATTCCATTCGATCAATTAAAATCTATAAAACATACGTGCAATAATCACATACATTTTAAAATGTATAAATATGTTTACATACATCTTTAACGACGTCAGTTACTAATTTATTGTTCTTTAGAGAACAATAATTTTCAATTTTTTTAAATAATATAAAAATAGATTAAGATTAACACTTGGTCGAAAAAACTGGACGCGTAGAAATCCTTTGAATAAAAAGCGATGTCACAGCAATAATTCAGATTTCTGTGTAGTTATAGATGTATATGCTAAAAAAAAGGTCAGGATAAAAATTTCCAATAATAGATACAATATTGTAAAAATGATTGCCAAAATGTCAATTAGTATTTGAATTGTAATTAAGAATATATTATTTTTATATATCGTCTACTTTAAAGAATAAAGTGAAATAATGTGAAATATGTTTTTGTATTTTTATTTATATTCATACTCATGTCCTATTCGCTTATATTATTGACCTAAATTTTTATATTTTCCCAGGGTCATATGTTTTATAAATAAAACTTTGATTGTATATAACGAGATATAATAATAATAATAATAATAATATGTTATGAACGCTATACAGGTTATAGCTAAATATTAAAATATATTATGACACGACGCGCGTGTGTTTCATAGAGAGTGTAGGTTTTTCGACACGTCCGAGTTCTACGAACCTTAGCGGAAAGTTATGGCGATGTCAATGTCATTATCGTATTACTTCATGTATGTATATTTTATATACATAATAATAATATAATATGCGAACGTTCCGTTTGGCTGGTGCAGTAGTTAGCCTCACCGCTCTATTGTTACGAGTTAGGACTTAAGTACAACCCGTCATCGCACGCAACACGCTAATTATGCTCATCAATGTGTTATTATATACGTATAATATACCTACGTCCGACGTGCACACAGCGCCGCCAAAACATTTTTGCTTTTAATTTTCTGTTCGCTGATTTATATTTCTTTAGATTCGAATATGGATAGCACATAATAAATTGGACGATAACATAATAATAGTGGCAGATATACAGTCACACTTTGATTACTTTGAAACAAACATTTTGATAAAATAATGATTAAATTTATTACGAACGACAAAAATAATACTACCGCTCTATATTATAGTACATTACCAAAAAAAAAGCAATATGTAATAATTTTAAATCTACGTTTAATCACTTAGGTACTAGTATTATATATCGTTCCATTTATCCATAGACTACTACTGTTTGCGTATATCTGAGGAAATTTTATCTAAAAACCAACAGACCTGTTTGCGCAGAAATATCGAATATCAACAAATATGTAATAACTAATTACATATAATAATTAATATATAGGTACTTATATAACTGTTTGAAATTATAGCAAAATGTAATCATTTATTTAATATCGATAATAATAATACAATGTTACAAATAATTACAAAGTTACACGCGCGTGTGTAATAATTATAGGACATGTTACAGAATAATTTCTGTTGATTAGCTATAGTATAAAATAAAATATGTGTAGATTATTTTATAATAATTAATAATGCAGGTGAAAAAAAAAATTATGTATAAAGCATAAATAATTAAAGTGCTTATGTACAGGTACAGCATTTATTGTGTATGTAACATTGTTATTGTATCGTGATTTTAATTTAAACCGTAGTTAAAATTATTTAAAAAACAATTATTATATTACCATAATTTTTATTTCTAATGAGCGAACGGTCTGGTACTAAAACATTTGATTTCTTTGTTGACCTTCAAGCAAAACGCAGTTTAAAATGTGCGCAAACTTGTCATGACCTTTAAAAATAACATGTGCGCCAACAGTTTATGAAATTACAGAAAAAGTGTCCAAAATTTGCCCAAACTGTCGATGCAGACATACTATTATATATTATTTATATATATATATATATAGTATTTATATTGCACGACGCCGTTTCGGGCGAATTACATTACGCTGCGGAAAAAGCGTTACGTAGACGTAACTACTGCGGTGGGATTGCCTTGAACGCGACTGCGGTACCGTAATAATATATAATGTGTACGACCGCGACGACGACGAGGACGATTTTATCACCTATTAGAATATTGTTGTGTCGATTTCGACCTTTACCAAGGCCGGACAAGTAATCTGTTTTTATTCTAATTCATTAAGTCATTATTATATAGATGAATTTAAATTAAGTTTAAAGTCAAAATGTCTTTTCATTTTTTTTTCAACTTATAAAAGTTGCAAGTTAAATATAGTAACTCGACTATTATACGTAATTAAACTCAGTTAATTTTTTTCCCAACTGAATATCTACGCAATACCTATACATGCCAAGCACTATATAAGAAAAGCGTTCGCATAAAAACAAAAATATTTATAGTGTGTAGTAACAATAACGCATAGATGAGAAATCGACAGAAAAAAATTACAGAAAGGGAGGCCAACCAATATGAAAGAACCCTATTAGGTATCATTAGCTAATTACAACCTATTTAGTGTTTAGGTAAACTATTACTCTTTCAATTAAAAAAAAAAATTATGTATAAATTAAGAAAAATCAATTTAACGCGAAGGGAAATTTAATTAGTTAATTATACTAATCGCGCGACTGTGATAACTGCGTACCTATATAGGTATGGATAACAATCATATTTTAACTCTTTGGTCTTTAAATTTTGAAATTTTTAAGAAACAAAAATCGCTTGTTACCCACGTAATTTAGATGGAAGCAATCAAACGACTTAAACTTTTTAATTCGTCAATGTTTAGCCACTACCTTTTTTTTATATGTTATATTACATTATATTTTTTCTAATATTATTTTTATACTGTATTTACACGAAATCCATACAAATATAATATTATCAACTGTGCTTATTTACCCAAAAGCGTTGTGAAGTCTACCGTGTCATATGACGCACATAATAATAATTGCTCATTATTGTTGTACTATAATTTATACGAATTCGGCGTATTGTTATCTATTATTAAAATATTACACATATATTGTTCTGGGGACAACGTGGCGTAATTACGGGCCGATTGTTGTCCGCGGGTCATTTTTGTCCGATCCGCTCAGTTTACGCCGACCGCTTGTGTTTACACACTTGATAATTACTTACATTTTCGGTATGGTACAATACCGATTTGATATAGCATGTATAGGTGTATTATGATAATAATATAATATAATTACGCGTTGTGGTGGCGGAAAAAGCGAAAGAAAACGTATTATAAACAACTATCGCGGGTACTACAATGCTATACCGTTTAATGCCGCGCGACACCGCGACGCAAATCGGCCCACCCACTGCCCACACGCGAATATTATAATAATACGAGTCAGTAGGTATAATAGCGGCTTAAATGATGCGTTGAAATGCGCGAAGCTGCAATAGGTAACAATGAAAAACAACCGTGAAAAAATGCTTAAACGTGTATAGTGTTATGTCAACGTCTTCAGTCATCATCGTTAGTCGCGAAAAAACGATTTTCATACCAAAACTAACACTCAAAAAGTCCCACTATAATTGGACGCTCAGTTCTTTCGGGATTTCGTTTTAATCTATTTAATGTTTTATAAATATTTCTCCGAAAAAAAAAAAAATTATAAAACGGCGAAATTTAAGTACTTATCAAAAAAATATGACGTTAATTAATGTTTTACCAACAATATGTGACATGTGACGACATACCTGCTGTTTACAAGAGTTATATACACTTTGAATAATAAATATATATATATATCTAGTCACTGTGAATCACAATATATCTAAACGAAAAACCGTTGTGGTCGAGAATGAAAATCCAATATTTTAGGAGAAAGGTCTTAATTCTCACTCAACGACGAACGACTCGACTTTTGCCCTGTGTATTACAGGCTACAACCAGTGGTTTTATAACTTACCTATTAGCCAGTTTGAATTATAATGTTTTGTTATTTGAACTATAATATGTTCGAATGTAAAATTTTTATTGGAGTGTAAATTTATAATATTAAACATTTTATAACTGATTTATAAACATGAATAATAGATTTATTTAAATCAAAGTCATACTATCCACTTTATTGGTATTTTTAACTGATTATCATCAGTATAATTAGTATTGCCAGTATAATTAATCGATTAATCAAATGTAGATATACTCGACAAAGGTTTGAAGGTAAATTTTAGTTATTTTTCTTTTTTCTTAGTAACATGCCTTTTAAACTTTGCAAGTGAAGAAAAAGTTTGAAAATATGAGTTTTTCCAACACGTATAAGTACTACAATATGTCAACGAGTGAAAAATTTCGAAGTAAATAGTAAGAAATACGATATTTTTAAAATATTTAGGGTAAATTAAACAAATCATTTTCTTAAACGGCTGTTTTCTTATATTAAAATGCGAGTTGATACAATACAAAAGCAATCAAGTTACAATTAAAAATCAAAATACAATATTGTATTGTATACAATACAATACTTACCAATGTCGAATAACCGCACGGAAACCTGGTAACACAATAGCACGAGTTGAATAGTAAAACCAAAATCTCCGGTTGACGTGTATACGTGAAAGATGCTTAATTTTTAAATTCACAATAGCGAACGATCGAACTGTATTTAGTAAAAGACAAGTATACAAAAAGCACGGACGCGGGACAACGACAGACCAGATCGGCCAATTCGATAATAGTTTCTGGGAAATCTGTATGCGTTTGTATGCGTGAAAATAATACCTTTACAACAATTCATAAAGGTGAATTATAATGATTTATAATTTATTAAGAGAAAAGAAGATGTGTTAAAATTGTTAAATTTTCGATATAAAACCACTCGATAAATATATTTTATTACTCTAATAATTATGATAACTAATTCGTAAATCTATCACATAACTTATCAAGTATTAATAATAATAATATTGTAACAATATAAAAAAAACATTATACATTTAACAAACAGTATACAACGAAGTGTGGTTCATCAGTATGGCTTTTTTTTATATATATATATAAATTTAATTTTTTTTGTTAAATTTCGTATTTTCACTTAATCATTTTTGTAATATTAATATAAAATCACATGAAATGAAAAAAAAAATGGAATAAATTATTATCTCCATAAATTATATTTATTAAACTTGATAGTTATTTTTGATCCAGTGCAGTGTAGGAATTATTCAATTATGTGTTAGAGAGTAATTTTGATACTATCTTATATTTTACCTTTTGTCACTTTTTTTTCGGAGTCATTCAATTATTGCGTATTTATCACGTTTTTCACTTGACTATAAAATACATTATTACCGTGTGGTTAAACATCATTATTTCCATCCCTTGTCTCGCGTACAACGAGCAGATTTGTCATTTCCGTCGTGCGATTAATGATGAATGGCACGCGATTATATTATTTATTATCATCACGTTTTCCGCGTGGTTCTTTTTTATATATACTATATTATTTGGAACCATACAACATACAATTTGCCGCGGCCACAATGCCCGATAACGGTTGACGTCGGCGCGGAACTTAATAATATAAGAACATCGTCGTATTAATATTGTATTTTATAATCGAAGCAAATGACGAGTAGACGGATTTACGACGTTTACAATTTAGCGTGGGCTTACGTCTTAATGAAATCATGCACTGCATACGCAATAACATATGAGCGCAACGCAAATGATACCAGATCATTGCTGAGAAGAAAAATAAAACACACCATATACACAGATAAAATAATAATAACAATATAACATTATATAATATATGTGATATATTAAATTTATATTCTTGCCTAATGATTTTTTTAGGAAATTGTATCGTTAACGACGCTTAAAATAATATGGTTTCACCACCTTGTAATTTAATTTGTATAATTGTAAGCACGAATTACGATATGTGCCAAGTAACAAGTATTATTGTACTGAATACCTAGTAAAAGGCAAAAGTATAATATTATAAAAAGCTTATAACGAGTAAAAACTATAAATAGTATAAATACTTGATAACTAATTTTTAAGTCTCTACAGTTTATACAAAGGAATCTTTGTATTACGTTTATAAGCTTTTTGATTGAGAATCAAAAATATTATCAACATGAGTTAAAAAAAATTCTTTAAATTTTAAATGTCTGCAAATAGAATAACAAATATAAAGTTTTTAGATATTTTAAAATTTGTATTATGTCTAATCAACGCATATATACATTTTTTCAAGTCTCAACAGTTATTCTTTTTCGAACAAAAATTAAATAAAATAACTATATTGTAAAAAAATAGTTTAATTTGCGTAAATATTACTGTTTTTTCAATTATTCGAGAAGTGTTAGGAATATTACATTTAACCCTTAAAGTATCAACAAGATCAAATGTTCTAACAGGAACCATTCTCGGTACAAAAGATCAAAAAAAATATTATTTTGTTTCTTCTTCAAAACGTTTTAGCAGACAAAATATATCGTTATAAAATCAAATACATTCATCGCTTCACTCAGGATCAGAAAAACCAATTTAGGCGCCAGAGTATATTTTATTATAATATGTATAGATACATATAGATTATCGTTCTGGCGCCACAATATACAGGGTGAATACCAAGCACGCTCACTGCCTTTTTTCATTAATAATACAGGTTTTTGTAATCTGATTTTTAGAATTTTTAAATATAATACATAATTACCACATTCTCGGATGTTTTTGACTTTATTGTTTCATTTAAGAAATTACAATACAAGCTTTTGTTTTTTTAAAAAAAAACACTCCTGTTTACTTTAAATTATTTAACACATCATTTTTTTTTGTAAAATTTTGATTCATTTTGACTCATTAAACTTTATATATATATTCAGAATATTACCGTTGTAAATAGGCAAATAGCTATACATAAAATTAATATAAATCAATTAAATATTTACTTAGCCGTGTAATTATGAGTTATAATTGAAAAAATTACTAATAACTGCAAGTTGTATAATATGTAATACTAATAGCTTCCTATCTTTAATTATTTATAAATTAATTAAAAAAGAAAATATACTTATCCTTATTGAATTTCGAATCTAAATTATTTTGTGAATATAAACAAATAAATATTGAATACTATTTTTTTCGTGATGCGTTTAAAAGCATACCTATTATCCTTAATAGGTACATAACTCGGAAACAACTCGTTTAAATTTTGATTTAGATATATTGGCCATTATACGAAGAAAATCATCTGCTGAATAGTTTAAAATAATAAAGAGTGGTTTTCAATTACGGAACAGAAGTTTGTATCGCCACAGGATAATTTTTTAATGGTACGAAAAATCTCGAGCACCTGAAAATATGGTCTAAGTATATTTTAAAATACCAAAAATCAGATTTTGAATAATATTTCTTTATTAATGAAAATGTGGGATGTGCATGTTCTGAGTGAATCGTCCTGTATAACATTATAGATGCCCGCGGGCGCGGAACAAAATAATTGAAATTGGCTGAAATTCGGATCGTAAACATGACCTAAGGCCAAGGTATTTTTCAAAACAAAAATTTCAACTAAACCCATGTTATACGGAATAATGGAAACGTTGCACGTTGGCGTCGCGTTTTTCGAGTATTATTATATACTTACACGTCGGGAGTAAGTATGTTGTATAGTCGATACATAATAAGAGCATATTATATACATACCCGCAATAAAACGGTCGGGCAAACACGTGACGTTGTATAATTGAAAAAAATTCATCACACGTGTTTCCGTTCATGCGTATATAACTATATAAAATACTTATATTAGTGTACATAACATATATTATATACATTAATTCCATCATATAATAATATTAAGTATATTGAACGCGATATTTGATTGATCATAAATGAGATATATTTTTTTTTCTCCGACAACCGCACCGCGACGCCGATGTAATAATTACGGCTATAGATATTATATATATAATAATAATAATAATATGATATTTAGCACGCATGAACCTCTTCTGTCGTGCGAGTTAATTGCTCCTTATTTTTTTTCCCCAACCGATTAACTTTAAGTTTGTCATTACAATATGGTATTATTAATATAAATACCTATAATATATGCATTGGTATCAGTATACCATTATTATACCTATTTAGTACTTATATTATTATATATATATATATTATATAAATACCTACTTATACGTGTAATTACACTGAATATATATACTTCATTCTGTACTTGTACAGCGTATTTAGTAGGATACTATAATAATAGTTGTACTATAGATTATTATGATACACAAGTAGCTACATTAACGTGCTCGGAAACAATATTATTAGCCAATAACGATATCGTTTTACACCTCAAAAAATCGTTGTATATATTTTGAAATATTTTTAATTAAACAGTTTAATCGTGAGTAATAATTATAGTGATAAATATTGTCCGTAGTTGAGAATAAAAATCGTAGTAACTTTAAATAATTTATAGTTATTTCAACTTATTAATTGTCAATATTTGCGATATCAATTCCCCATCATCACGTTTATTTAGTGCTGTATACATTTTTTGTTATAGCGTTGACAAACACTTCAATAATATTATATGCCGAGAGATTTTTTTTAACAGAAAACTCGCTCATTATCTCGTAAAATATTATTGTTTATGAAAATATATTTTTTTACATCATTTAAATAAACTACATAAAACATTTTTAAAAAAAATTGTTCATCACTTTTTTAAATGATGACATCCTTACATTTTTAATTGTATGTTTTGAAAAAAATAATTTAAAAAAATGTTTATTCATAAAAAAAGTGAAATGAGTAGTTTATTAGTTAAAAATTATAACTTATATAATTTAAAAGAATTTAAATTTAAAAGTTAAGATGAGTAGTGTATAACTGTAGAAGTGTAGAATAGAGCAAGTATCTACCCGCTGTCTAATTTTAAGCTTATAATCGGTTTTGTGCTTACAAGTTTTCAAAAAAAATATTCTTCATCAGAATATGAAATTAGATACGTCAAAATTAAGCAATTTAAAAATGATAATAGTAAAAAAATAATTTTTTATCAAAAATGTTTTGCAATTAATTAATTTTAAAGAAAAAAAATGATTTGTGAAAAAACGTTACCTAATATAATCAACAATATTAAAATAATGAGAGTTAATTGTTAAAAGAATCATTTTATACAATGTAAAAAATAAATTATCATTGCAGAATCATAATCGAGAAGATGAAAGTTATTTTAAAAAAATTCTCCAATATCAAAGTAAAAAAATAAAAACGTAATATTACATAAATTATTTTATTAATTAGTTTTTCTCATGTACCTTTACATTATCGAAAATGTCAGTACATAATATTATATACTACAGGGTTTCCGCAGAAAATGTAATGTTTCAGCAGTATCTTTTTTTTATCATGACAATTACTGGTGAAACAGATATAAAAGGAAAATAATAACGCCCCGTGGAGTTATGTTATTACAACGTTTTTCGTCCGTTCGCGGTTTTAAACTGCATGTACCGTTATATAATATTATTGTAAGACGAACTTGACATTTTGTATTTAATTACTGAACCGTGTACTGTGACTAACAGTGTAGAAACTAGAAGTGCACTCGCATATATACATGTATATACTAGCTACTACTATAAAAGGAGAGAAGGAGAGTGCGAGAGAGAGAGATGGTGAGAAAGATAGAGAAGGAGTGATCTGCAGATGAGTGACATTAAATGTATTTTATATTCCGAACGAAACAAGGCATGTATCTATTGTTTTTACGATGACGTGTGTTTATGTAAATTATTTTATTCTGTATTTGTCATCATGTTATGGGCAGTTAATTTGATCCAATTTTTAGCTTCGAGAACATTATCTCAGATTGCAAATTTAATCTTTCTAGTATTTTAATATCTTGGTACTTTTTTTAATAACAGCAAAAAAACCGAAAAACTTCACAACAGGAAAACGGGTCTATGTTTACGCAACCCTGGATTAAACCACTAAAAATTTATTGTTCAGAAAGAAAAACTTAAAAAAAAGCATTATCTACACAAGATGAAATTGAAAAATATTTTGAGCTTAGCCAACGAGTACCGCGGTATGATGCGGCAGTAGGTATTTTGGAGAAAGATGAGACACCCGCAGTACCATCCAGTGTACCATACCATACAAGAATACCTAAACCACGGTTGTGTGGAGGGTGGATACGTTACACAACGTATCGCAATAATAATAAAACGGTCGTTTGTGTACGTGTATAATATAATATACATACGGCTTATTCTAATGTAAGTTTATAGTAAAAGTGGTAATAATAATGTGCCTTTGAACGTTTTGTATTCATTTTCACGCTCTTGCCGTTATTGTCGAGTGAAACTTTGAATTACATAATATCATATTATGGGTAGTAATAAACGAATAGCTATAATATAATAGGTAATAATATGAAGCATCCCTGCACCTATACGAACGGCACATTATATCATAAGTATGTATATTACACGGAGTAACACGTTTCCAATTATTAACAAAATAATTATGATTCGTATTGTGTGCGTATGCGACGGCTGACATGAATTGCCACGAAAACTAATTATTACAACTTTTTTTGTTATTCGACAACGTCCTACACACTAATAAACATGTATCATGTACGACACGTGCAGTGGCGCGAGAGCCGAAAGGATAATGTTATATAATAATATAATAAGGAGTACGGCATTTTATAAACAAATCATGTATTTACAGGGACTAATCGAAAGGAGTTGTCTGTGAGTTGACAATTGCCAATCGGTAAATTTGTTCGACATTTAAAAATTTGGAATTTAATCATCAATACTTTTAAAGATTACATCTTTATTGTTTTTCATACTCAATAATATACTACTGTTTTAATTGTAAACGTTGGACGTTAACTAGATAAAAAATGATTTTTATTTAAACATTTTAAACTATTAAACTTATCTAGCTAAAGAATAGATTTAAACGATTTAGTTATTTCCAATTAATTTGTAAAATAAATAAATAAAAATAAATACAATTTATAGTAGTTCAAACTTCACCGAAAAAAATATCATTAGTTATTTTAATAATATAGTGTTGTCAACGGTTAACAACGTTTATATTGTCAACTGAAAAATATTTTGTATAATTGATCGTGTTATTTAGTGTTATTTGACAACAACAATATATATGTATTGTTATTGTCAAATAATGCCGATTGATAAGATTATAATCAAATTTACAATATTATTATTGTTTTTAATAATTATGATAATAATAATTATAATATTGACAATAAATTAATAATTTAAATATTTAACTGTATAAAAATATATTTTAGTCGAATATAAGCACTGTAATACGAGAACGAACCTAACTGATATCGCGAACAAATGTATTTTTTACTGATGCATAAATGGGGTGCGTAAAATATTAGAAATTGGTAAAATAAATCCTATTGATGTTTAAATATTTTATTTAGACATTTCTGAGCAGAAAAAAATTTGTTCATTGCGTCTAAAATATTTACCCATTCGTCCGTGATATAGTAACTCTAGTCCTGATATCATTAAAATATCATCATCGACGCGATACGGATAATTTGACGATTATTTTATTCTAATTTTTTCATCGCGATAATAATATGATGTTATAATGTGTATAATAATATTGTAATGCGATGGCGGTAGTGTTATTATACGTGGCCGTTTACGGTGAATACACACATCATAATTTATATTATTATTATAAATATTGTATAGTATGCGATATCGCGTCTCGGTCCATTTTTGACAAATCGATAATACTCCTACGTCAATGAGATGATTATTATAATAATAACGATGTATCAAGAATATTAATCATATAATATGTATTACTCGATTTACCGTTTGCGGGGGACCGCGTAGCTTTATCTGAGACCTGGTGTTGCGTGTTTGTTAGATTATAATTATTTTTATTCGCGAACGTACAGACACAAGTAATAAATATTTAATGCGTCTAAGTAATTGCAAGTCGGCGACCAGTGTACGAATATGTGCGCGTATAAAAAAAAAGTCGTCACGCACGTCGTACATTATTTCTTATACCCATATACATGTGTAGTAGAACTTTTGTTTCGGGGTACGAAGTCACAAGCAACCTTTGCAGGTAAATTTGAATTCGTTTTATATTGATGTGTACACATAGTTTTTTTGTATCGTACACGGTTATAATATATGATGTTCTTTTACGATAAATCCCGAGCCAAGTTTTGAAATATCATATAGCCCATATAGGTAAGGATATAATAAGTATTATAATAGACCGTTACTACAATCACGACTGCGAGGGCAAGGACTAAATTGTTTTGCTTTACATACATTTACTATGTTCATTATCGTTGAATTGCACACATCAAAGTCGTTCAGAGTGGCATCACATTACTGTTGAACGCGCGAATATATCATTGAAAAAAAAAAATAATTAGCCTGTACGGAATTGTACTATTCGTGTGTTTTTATTATTTTTTATTTTTTTTAACCGATTCAGTGTCTATGAAGAATAGAGGACAACAGTTTCTTAAAAAAAAAAAAAAAATCGTCGATGACAGTGCAAAAATACGTTGATGCTTGAACGACTGAGCAATCTAGCCTTCAGCGAGGCCATGCGTACCCCGTACAATCGCCACTCATCCCGACCGGCTGAATATGATTTGGACGAACAGGTCGTTGTCTCTAAATGACGCGGTTGCACGTTTTACACCGTTGTAGAATGACTACTAACTGCTCCACCGCGAATCGCAGTTTTCCACAGAACAAAAAAAATAATAATAATATGCGTGTGTGTCATTAGTGCACTATAATATAAAATAGTAATTATTGCAAGTTTACAATATAATAATTATGTACAATAATTTGTTGATTTGATTTGATTGCAGTATGATGTACAGGAAACGTTCACCCGAATGTCCATCCTCATTTTAAGAGGAAAATAGAACCGCCCCTTTTCTGTTGCTTTCGGTCATTAATCATTTCAGCATAACCCGTCGAATGCTCCATTATTGCCTAATACCATACAGGTGGGTTACGCCCCCGATTATTGACAGTATAGGTGGGGCATCAAATATCAATATAGATTATCAGGGTTTATGTTAAAGTTGGTTGACATCAGAATAATGATGATAGGTAACAAAAATAATTTAACGTTTTTCTCTTTCGATTTTGTTATTTGCAACCTATTGTAGTTAAAGTTAACGTACCTTCAGTATTTAATTCTCACTAGCTTTTTTTTTTTTGGAAATTTAGGGTGTGAGGCTTTTTCTATTATACCGTGTAATATTTTAATTAAAATTTTATAGTCATTTTGAAAACCGATTTCCTTTTATTATATATTATTGTTTATTCATTTTAAAAAATAACTTTTTTTTTTTAAATTGTAGCTATAAATGCCTGTGTATTTATTACAGTAATAACATTAAACTATAGATATTAAAAACACAAATTATTCTTCCAACAGTCCTCTAATAATCGTTAATAAATAGACTTATTATTATGTAATGATCGGAACGAGTTCAATTCAAATATTACTTTTTTGTGTTTTAAGTGTAATTCGCAAAAATAAGTACAAGATAAGGATCTGTATGTTGTATATATATATACGTACTTAAACACTAGTTAACGATAACGGACACGTCGTATTTATTACGGCGTGTTATTGAATAGTCTATTTGTGCAAAGAAAAACGAACTATTGGACAACGGATGTACATATTATTATTGTATATAATATAATTATTATATTATATACTATTTTGTTCCGTTATGTTTAATACATAGGTTCCTTGCCGGATGAATGGTAAAAAATGGCGTGTCCGGCGTGTCCGGCGTGTATTGATTGTTATTATTTTTTTATTACTGTCACCGTTGTCGTGGTAAACGTCCAATTGGATTTTAATTTTGGTAGACAGTAAAAATAATTACAATATAATAGGACCTGCGAGACCTGTCAACGTCCGGTTGTAAGTATACATGCAGGACGATTCACGAAGCATAGTCATCCTCGTTTTTTCTCTCTAACTATGAATTTATTTGAATTCTAATTCTTCGATTTTTCAAATTCACTTAAAGACTAGATTTTAAAATTCTTGAAATCCTTTGTTCTATTTAAAGGCGCCCTGTGGCGATACACCTTTAAATGACGACTCTCCTTTTCTACTGTAAATTATTAAGCAAACATAACTTTATGTACTAAAGACAATATGTTCATGATAATGGCTTTGAAAGATATGATATAATTTTTTAAATAATCTATATTCATCTATTTATAACTAATAAAAATGAACCAACTATAATCAATACTAGATTTAATACTGCATACATTTTATATTATTATTAAAACAATTTTTAGGGACTTTTATTCCTGATATAAACATTTAAATAACTGCAAAACCATTCATTCAAATTTTGAATTAGGTAAATACAATTGACATTTAAAAAAATATTATATCCACGTAATTTGACAAAATTAATTAATAAATTAAAAAATAGTATAAGCATGCTTGGGGAATCACCCTGTGCATTAATATGACGTATAACACCTGCACTAGAAGTTAGAGAATGTATACACCTATGTTGATATAATTTTTAAATATTATATTATAATAGCTTATTGTGTCTATTCCTGGAATCGAGTTATCAGCACATAATAATATTATGGTTTCCGTGTATGATTAAAAACATCGACGCGAATACATTAATAAAATAAACTTATAATTACAAACATGTTCATAATTATTATGAGATGAGAATGGTGAGATGCCTAGTAATTTTTTTTATTGTTCAATCACATAAACTGATTTATTCATTTTTTTGTATCGTGATATCTTATTTTGTATTATATAGTATACATGAATATACTAATCTTTGATCGTGCGTTTCATTGTTTTCGTGGAACGTACACTATAATAATACTTGATTGATCATTCACAAATTGTGAGAGTTCCGCTCAGCATCGCAGTGATTTGTCGATTATCATTGTCTTAATTAAATGTTTTTTTTTTAAATAATATCCATTAAAAATCAGTGGTTTGTCAAACTCCTACAAAATATATATCTAAATACTCATATACATTGTGTATGTTTATTGTTTATGCCACTTTCATTTGATTTTTCAATCACTAAAATATAATAAACATAAAAATGTATCAAAACATGTTTTTGATTTTACATAGGTAAGCTCTATTTAACACTATGTGCACGCGTATTATACTTCAGTGGTAAATAATTATTATAAATAAAATATAATGTAATAATTAACGAAAGGAAAAAATTTAAAAATTTCATAAAGAAAATTGTTTAAAATAACATAATAAATGTTTTTTTACTTACCCGTGCACAAACAAAAATGCAATTCTATTATTTTGTATATAGTGTTTATTAAATTATTTTTCGCTTAAATCGCACGACATATATTGTTTAGGTATCTACGTGGAAATTCTATCGGTTAAAATTCCAGTTGTTCCACCGCAGTGAATGTAACATCAATTAAGTAAAGCATACAATTATGTTTTTTTCTTATTTTTTCCGCAAAATGTATTTATAATTGCTTTTTTTAACGAGACACGTGTACAATAACACGTTTCAGTCAGCAATGTCAAAAATGGCAGTTGTGAACGTCAACTGGTTCTTAGACGCAAAACTTTATTTCTGGTAAGTATTGTTTGTATTGGTATCAATTAACTGAACACATTTTTTTATTTTATCACTTAATATCTACATATATTATATACTCTATACAGGTGCTACAAACGTCAAGGTTTAAACTTTAAGTTCAAGATATTATCCATAATATATATATATATAAATAACCTAAGTTTAAAAATCTAAGGATTTTGGCAATTGACTTTATTTTTGATAGCAATAAGTAAAATATTAAACAACGCAGAATAGTCAACTATGCAGTCAACGTGTAGTCATTATCTCCCTGGCAATCATAATGTTTATTGAAAACGAATTTGGATTAATGACAAAAAAATAAAGGACAGGTTTTTAAAATGATGTATTTGTTAATTAGAAACTACAAAATCAAATATGATTATTTATCCTAACGCATTTTAATTACGATTAATATTGATACGGCTGTTTAGACAATAAGTCATTATTATTTTAATACATATTATGTACCATCGTTGTATTGAAACAATTGACAAGCATAATTTACTATGTTATGCAGCAACTATAGCGACAACTAAACGTGTATATAAATATAATTTGTATTTGAAATCACTTATATTTATCAGAATTTTCATCACGTGACTGTAATAATTTCTTTTTGAAAATCTACCTGAACCGGATTGGATCAAACGAAAAATGACTCCATGTTTGGATGCTAAAAACCACGAGTCAAATATATTATTTTAATCATTTCAAATTTCCGTTGACTCGTTTTCTGAAAACGTTTTGATTGAATCCTTCTTCAGAAAATAAATTTTAAAATTTATAATTAATTTCATCTTATTTAGTAGTAAATTGTTATAAAGCTCATACTAAATATAGAATTATACGATTTTTGGACTTAAAATACAAATACTAAAGGAGAAACTACCGAAGAACTGGTAAAATTCATAATTTTGTATAATTTGTTTTGTTGCTTTTTCGTGGGTTAAATTTAAACAAATTATGCATCATTAACGGTGATAAATTTTTCATTTTCGTTTTTATTTTTTAAAATTATTTTTCTAATTTTCAGGTTTTTTAGTTGTAAAATAATTAGTTGTTTTTGAATTTTAAGATCTTAATGTTTAATATACAACTTAAAGTATATCACTTTAACCTTATTTATTTCATAAATCTGTATTGTAAATACTCAAAAGTCAACGTATAATTGTAATTATCTATTTGCAACACAACTAGATAAATATTGTGTTTCAATTTAAAAGTTTATTTAAAATATGTAAATATTTATTTTGTAACTTTACCTATGTGGAAAAATACAAATAACCAACAAAAAATCTCAAGTATATGGATATATTATTTCACGATACTTTCTGTATGGTTTAGCTGATGAATTTTTCACCACTCAGTTTTAAAAAATATTAAATCACAGTAGAATTATGTTCATACATAAAAAAAAACTTATTTTTATGTAAGACAAATAATTAATCGGTCTCGAATAGCTCTTGTTGACAGTTAAATATAATAGATATTTCTTTTGCCGTATTTATATATTTGTATTTAAATACCTATACCTGTTTGAAGTATACTTCAAAAACACATTTAATAAGTGTGTGTTTATGTACATTAATGTAACTTCCTCTATTTTTCAGTAAATATGTCGTGTCATATGCACATCATATATAGATAGATCGTTTTGACGTATATATGTATATATACATAATAGCGCCTATTGCATGAGGAAATCTTAGTTTTTTTGCCGTGTCCTGTATATTGTCGTGTGCCCCTAACAATTTTTTCGTGTTTAAATCAAACATTCTTGGCGACAGCTTTAGCTGCTGTGCGTATCGTAAATCTGCTGCGGCCAACGACTTGACATTCCGTCGTGGCCGCGAGCTCGATATATCATTAGATATTGGTAACGGTTACATAATTTAATATTATAATATCACGTACCTACCTAATATTATTATAATATTTTTTATAATATAATAATTATTATTATCATAACATAATGACGACGAAGAGTTAGGACGAGCAGAACGTGTGCGAGGCGAACGTTCGTTCATATTATACATATATATATATATATATTTATATACACGGGAGGCACTTGGAGGAGATCGGTTGTACGCCGGAGTGTTGACTCTTGTCTTCGGCAGCGGGAGAGTTCAACGCCCGGACACAACGCACAACGCCGCGCGCACGTACTCACTACCTACCTAACCTATCTACCTACCTACCTACCTACCTACCTACCTATCTAACCTACCTACCTACTCTCCCGTCCGCCCACCCATCCACTGCCGACCGACTCGGAGATTCGTCGCTGCCGCCGCCGTTGGTTTACCGTTATATCTCCGGTAATGACAGCCGCCGCCGCCGCCGCCGCCGCCGTCGCCGCTGCGCATTCGCCTCTTCTCTAACGCGAACGGACCGAAGTCGTCATCTTCTAGCCGCACGCGTCCTAGTCGGCATAATAGCTTGCATACAGACGTATATACGAATACACACGTGCACTAAAATACCTATAACTGCGCAGTGTACACGAAACAGTCTTTTCTACACGCCGCCGTACTACGTCGGTACGCAATATCATTTTTGATGTATATATGATGTGCAGAATTCGAAATCGATATATTAAACCACTAAGATACGTTAAAATGTGACGCCACACTACATGACATATGTGTGTAGTATGTGCATACTAAACAATGTTGGGGTAATCATAGTATTATAACACACTCAAAACCTAAAAATAGCTCAAAACATAAACTCTTAAACATTAATAATAGTATAATAGAATATAGCTGCGCTGCAAAAAAAAAAAAATGAACGTCATACATCATATTATATTCTAATTGATAGAAGTTAATTTAAGTCAAATAGCATGATATATTGTTATTTACATTCGAATTAATAATCATGGAAAATATTTTATATAGTCGAACAACGATAAGTGAAAAACCTTGATAAGTCGAAATAAATACCATTCCCTTGCGAAAACTTCGATTATTCGAAAGAAAACTATAGATAACTCAAACATTATGGATTCAGACATAAATGACCGATATTTTTTTGTAATAATATTAGTCTTATCATCTAATCTTGTGCGTTCCAATAATTTAATAACCTAATTATGTTTATTGTGTTTATTATATTATTGTATTTTTCATTTAGTTTATTTTCACTACATTCGTCATTGTCAATTGTGATTGATCGGTATTGATTGTAAAAATTATTAATTATTTAATTAAATTTTTATCATAGTTTTTTAGTAATAATTTTAAAATAATAACATTAACAATACCTACTACACACTGTAGTCTGTAATTATATGTATATACTATAACTATATATATGCATATATACATAATAATTAAAAACTATAATATACGTATATACATTTCCAAACACTCTTTAAGTCGAAATAACTTTTTCTTAAAACCTTGATAACTCAAAAACTTAGTAAGTCGAAAACTTCGATAAGTTGAAAAAAATTGAATTTCTCTTGAATTTCGATTTATTGAGGTTCCACTGTATTTTTGATTTAAAAACAGGTTAATAACCAATAAAATTATATTTTGGATGTGATAGATGATATATGTCATAATAGTTATGTTTTTAGTAGTTTGATAAAAATTTAAATTATTTCTATATTTTTAATTTTTTCCACAAATAACATGGGTATATCTATTATATAAATGTTTAAACGTGAAAAATTATCAAAATTTAGCAAATAACATTACTGTAATTCATATTATATATACTTATATATTATTAAAGTGTTAAATTATATTTACGATTAACAAATGCGTGCATTAATATATATATATGTATATATATATATAATGTAGTCCTACGGGGTTTGCTTATAAGTTATAGTGTGTCTACACTGCAATGCCCAAAGACGTTGTTAATATTAATACTATACAAACTGCGTATATTTATGTGCACGCGTATGTACAGACTATATACAGTATACACACATATCGTATAAATAATATATAATAGACGACAGACGCGAAACGGACATTCCACGATGCGACATGCGGCATTTTCCGATAAAATTGCGGAATTCATATTAATTATATATATATATACGCCTGTGTATGTACAAATAATAATAATGCACTATGATTTATTTTCTTTGTGTATAATTGTTATGTGCGTATAATTAGTGGAGATCCCGTGGAGAGTATTAATGATATAGATCATCATTAGTTCGCTTTTCACACAACTTAGTCTTACCGAAATTATTTCAAAGAAGGTGTAAATATAATGTAAACTTATATTAAATATGTAGTTTTTTTAACTATGTTTTTAGTCGAATTTTATTTTGGTTATTACACGTATACTACATGCTATGTACTCATACAGTTTAGACGACTACACGGTTCAAAATCAATTTACCTAAATTATAATCTACTCTAGGTATAGTGTAATAGCAATAGAAAAACAAATTTAAAGGTAAGTATGAAGAAATACTATACGGTCATCTAAGCAAATAAGATAGATAGATATAGAGTATAATATAGTATAGAAGCACTAACATAGTGACTAAGTTTCAAGCTCATAAATGTAAGACTTTTTTCAAATAAAATCTTTAATGATCAATATCGTCCCATACTTTTTTACTGTTATCGTAAATGTTTAACGAAAATAACTATAGTTGTAAGATTTGAGAATGAAAATGTATTTTGGGTCGTATTACACGTTTTTTATACACTATAAAACTTTATCTTATAGACTAAGTAAATATATCAGGTTAAGAGTTTATATTTCTTATAGCTACAACACATTTGTGCAGTGAAAATAATCGTATGATTATCACTTGACATCATATTTCATACTACGTCGACATAGTTTATTAAACCAAAATTGTTGTAAAATTTGTATACATCAAAATACGATAGTATTCTAGAAACATTATTATGACCAATATTATCTTCTCTTTCCACCCCTCCCCCCCATTAATATCGTCCACTCCATATAAATTGCAAATTTAATATTATAATTGTTTGGTTTTTAGATTTCTATATGGTCTATAAATATTATAATACTTTTTAAAATACCAGATAAAAAACTTCTTCAAGTATTATTATAGTGTAAGTAGATTTATATAAATACACGTTTGCAATTTATAGGGAATTTTAATTGTATAATAAAAAATATGTTAACCGTGTACATGCAGTTTTATGATATTATTATTTGTGTGGAGTTATGCGTTGGTTTGTCCCGATGTTTAATATTAAACCGTAAATAATTAAGGGCTTGAACTTTCCTCTAAAGTTTAACACGACGGCCAAGTACTTTGATACTGTATATTTACGATTTTACCACTATATTAACCTTTTGAACATATTAAATACATATTTTCCTAAAATTATTAAAATGTAATAATATCTTTTTGCTAGACTTTCGCATAGCTTTGTTTTGGATATTGAGGTATGTTTTATTTTTTTTGTGATGACGTAGGGTTGCGCGATGTAAATGTACATCTACTTTTTTTAATAAAATTCCTTCTTTGGCCAGCCAAAAATAAAACAAAAACGCTGATATATGTCTTAAATCTGATATTAAATTAGTATTTCGTATTTTGAATTTTGATTTTTTTTTCTTTTCAAAAACGTTTTTGATGTACTTAGGTTACATTAAGTACGCAAGAACAAGTAATAACAAAATTATTATATTTACATGGCACATGCAATACTGTTGTTAGTACAAGTATAAATTACATTTTACAACGAAGAATTATGGAACATAAACTAAAAAGTTCTCTAACCGTTATATCATAATAAATAAAGGAATGAAAAATCACTAAAATTAATAATTTTCCATAACAATTTCATAAATCAAAAAAGTCTCTTCCTATAGTTTATATTTTAATTTCTTAATTCCTACTTACTTCTAAAATACTACTTATATTATACAATTATATTACTATATTATAAGTTATATAACCTTTAACTATAAAATTATAATATCGGGTTTAAAAATGGCCCGCAAATATTTTGGAACTAATAACTGAAAAACTGAAATTATGCACCATCACTCATCAAAGTACGTCCATCAGTGGCGACGTAGGTACCTCAACGTATTGAATTTAGTATATTTTTTGAAAAACATTAGACCTGGCTAAAAACGCTCTTGAATAGACAGTTTAATAGGAGAACTATAGTAAAAAACTACTAAGTATAACTTCACAAACATACACTTTACAGGCTATATTTTATACAGATATGTAATTAGACAACACGCACAGGTGCTCTGCCGGGATTTGCTCGAGGGGTGAGAAGAAGTTGCTCTAGCTGCAGTAATAATTCTAAAAAATTCTTTAAAAATTTTTGTTTTAATTTATATTTTTAATTTATTCATCTGCACAAGAAACATTATCGCCGTTTAAGTACTTTGAGTTTACTTGTTTAAAAAAGTTCGTATGCTTCTTATATATTTGTAATTCATAAGTAACCGTACAGTAGCACCTTTAGGATTGTAGATTTTTTTTTATCGTGAGTTTTTACTCTCTCAATAATCAAGTTAAAATCACCAAAAAATCCCCTCAAAATAACACAGAAATAATAAATGCAAGTGAGCTGCACAGGCTCAAAAATTAATTTTGACTAATTGTTTTAAGTAACCAATAATCCCATTACATAGGAATCGTTTTTCGAATGTACCTTGTGCCTATTACTGTGTCGAAGTAAGTGTTTTTTGAAATAAATTTTTTAAATATTATCTATGTGATATATTTTAGAATCTTAGAAAATAAATAAGATCGGTAAATAAAAAACTAAATATAAATATTTTGAAAATTATGCGTATTACTATAGTATAATACGGTCGACGACTTGACTTAAACTATAATTGTACACATTATTATATCTATAGGTCGTGTTATATAAATATATTATTTTTATTTATATTTATAATGTTTATATAATGTATTTTATTATTATTATTATTATTATTATTGTACCAACTTATATAATATTATATGCCATGACAGATTCGGCCATTAGTTATCTTAACATTTTGGTTTATAACATATGATTATCGTGATTTACACTATAAGAAGTTAAAAATCATTGTACATTATAATTTATTCTGAATTAGCATGTCGGATCCTATTATTCTATTTAGGTATATAATGGTTTTGAATCACATCAGTGAGCCTCCAAAAGGTAGTCTGCTTTATAACACCTGGCGTGCGTGCATGCATTGTTCACACATATATAGTTCTCTAGTTAATATATTTATAAATTATAAATAACTATCCTATTCCCATAATTGTTAAATCACCCATCCGTCCATGGCCATCTATCATGATACCACCCACCACCCTAAAAAATTGGTCAAGCAGCCGCCCGACCTATAACCCGTGTTCGGCGCCACTAGTTATAATAAGAAATTGTACATAAATTTATTATATTTTGCTCAATATAACTTATAATTTCATCGCTGCGCCGTAGTACTACCTCAGATCTCACAAATAATAACTGAGGTTTATCGATCTCGCTAAAACGTTCTTTTTTGATAATAAATTAATCTAAATAACCCTTATCTATAAATTAAACTATATTCTATTATATAAATCTATGATAATAATAAAACCAGCTAAAAGAGTGCTTTTTTACTGGATTTTATGTTAAAATAACTGATTAGGTATTATAGCACATTTCATAATTTTAAAATTTTAAAATTAACAATAAATTATATAATACATATAAATAATTTATTAAACACCTATACCTAAATCCCTATTTACTCTTACGCGTGTTCTATAAACCAAATAAAATTACTAAAATTTCGAAAAATCCAAAAGAAACAATTACTGCTCCTTTTTTTTGGTACACGTCTTATAGGTATATTTTGTTGTACACTCTTACTACCCATGTCGAAGAATCGGTAATTTTTATAACTTTTGGTTAACATTTAGGATAATATACCAATTGAGTAAGGTGATATGAAACAAATCGAAAAAATAACGACCAGTCACCACTTTTAAATAGTTATAATATGACAAATCAAACACATCACACGAATACGTGTTTTCTCGCATTTGCTACCGAAGAGGCAGCTCATTTTTTGACGTTTGTGTTGTAGTCATAAACTCACAAATATTGTATCACTACGAATTGTATCGATTTCATATTGATATTGTATGTAACAATGTTAAATAATATCAGACTAATACTTTGTGAATATACCAAGTCGTGTTTACTTTTCGTGTAGTATAAGTAACTTATTCATAAGATAATATAATATTAATTTTGTGTATACAGTCGAATGGAATTTATTTACATTATAGGGGGGCTAATATTTGATGTTATACCGAGTTATTTATAAATTTAAAGCAAAACGAATAAATCGAAAGAGCTAATAAGACTGGTATAGAACACGAGTAAATAAACTGAATATACGCCTGCCCGGTGATATTTGACTATGGCGATGACATTATAATAACGCATTATTAAGATTATAATATATGATTCAAAATCATTATTTTTACATTATTTATTTATTTTAATTTTAATATGTTGCAGGAAAATCTACTACGACGCGTTAATAAACATGTAGTTTTTATGCCCGAAAAATTGATTTTGAATCCGATATGATTATATGTATTTGATTTGTATGATGGACACACAAAATGTTTTATTTTATTATTTCAAGCGGACATTTGATTTAGTTGAAATATTAGTGGCGCGTATTTCCGGGTACATTCGCGTACCTATATAGACTCAAGATTAAAAAGAGGCAACAATCGATTTTATCAGTGCATTGTAACGTGGATGACCATCTGGACGGATGTGCATCTGACATTATGCATAGTCTGTAGAATTGGTACGGCCAAAAAATTAACAATCTGTTTTTTATCCACCGAATTGAAAGGCCGGACACCTGGGCGGGTGAGCCGGACGTATGCGTTCCAATAAGTGCGGACGAGTGTAAAGAAATCCTCAACAGAAAACTTAAAATGTCACTAATCAACAACTGCAGGCACAGAGAATAAAATATAATAGGTACTACTCTCCTCCTTTATCACAGATAGGCTACAGGTACCCATTCAAATTCAAAGTCAATTTATAGCTCACGATAAATTGTCAAACGCACACTGCATTTTTTAACACAAATTTAAAAGTGGGTATCGTTACCTACAAAAAAAAAAAAATAAAAATAAGAAAAAAATACAGCTGCTAATCATATTGAATGTTTTACTATAGTCATTAAAAACTCTTTGGGCGATGTCGTTTTGGTTTGAATATATTCAAAATATAATATTATACAAAAATTATTAACGACTGCAGTACTGCAACAACAGATGATATATTTGTTTATATATCTAATACGTATTTACATTATATTTTAATTTTTAAGTGCCTACTGTTATCGAAGTTTTAAATTGTTGATGTATTACATGGGAGTTTCCCGAGTGCGTCCCAAAAAAGGTCATATTTTTTAAATAGCCTTAGAGTGCGTCCCAGTTCATTTAGAGTAACTCGAGGGGACCACGAGGAGATGAACTGGCTTACTCTCCAAAAATATTTTGTGATTTTTATTTATGACCTACTGTTTCCAGTGCTTCACAATCATAGCTGTAAAAATTAAGTACCTATAAATTATTAAAATTGTAGATTTGAACCACAATATTCGATCGTCAAACCTGTGTCTTAAGTAAGTACTTATAGCTGTGGACCGAGGACGCGCTCGGGCTATAAAAAAGGTAAAAATTAAAAACGCGACGCACTTGTTAAATCCCCGTATTACATAACACGTATAGGACATGTAGGTATAGTAACTAGTAGACGGTAGTACTATATATAATAATCTAGAAATATTATTATTTACAAAATCTGGGTTTGTATTACAAACGCGATAGGCAGGTAAAATGAAACCATACATTTGGAAATTGAGTGATACACATGCGTACCTCCATTGGCAATATTAATGTGATAGATAATTTAATATAGTCGCTCAACTCAATTACCAAATTATGATATTAGTCATCCAGGGAAGGTTGAAACTTTTTTTAACCAATATTTTTTTTTATTATTTTTAAGTAGTGTATGTACTTTATCAAATGGAAATTTAGCAAGAAACTTGAATAAATGTGTAATAAGTAATAACTTACAAATTTTTATCAATCATCGAATAAATATGTGTTATTCTGTTTTCTCCGCAGATAGACGATTTGTTTTGTTGGTACCTACCGGCCAAATGTGCTGCAGACATGAATGGTTGATATGTAACAGAAATGTCTATGATACACAATCATAAAATTTACACAGAATGTATAATATTATTATAATATAAACCGTCGAATACGCGCACTTTCGTTATTTGCTATCATAATAAATTATATATTCATCTAATATAATATGCTGTACTGTTAATATTTTAATATAAAACATTGCCTCTACAACAACCCATCACAATTAAAATAAAAATACGCAAACACGTCTTATGCACTTAAAAATAATTTAAAAAAATATACCCCGAAATACAATTTATTTTTAGTGAGATGGTTAATAATTTAATATATTATATATTTTTTTTTATCAAATTGTAATCATTTTTGTAGAATATATACAAAAACTGTACTTAAAATATGAAAAAATGCTCAACAAATTCCAAAAAACACATGAGATAAATAAAAGTTAAATTTCGAAGTTCTTTGATGTAATATGAACCGCAGTTTGTGCTGGGAAATCAATGTTTAATCAGAAACAAATGCAAATCGCATTTGAATACGCACCCTAGAGCCTATAATAACAACAACAACACAACGTGCGTCGTACGATAATATATATTATCGTAGCAATATTGCTATGGCCACCAACCGCTTGTCGCCTAATTATATACATATGTGTCCTGCGGATATGCACGGAATGCATAACGTATAATGGTTTATATACAAAAGACTTAGGTATGTCACGTTGTTGTAACCGTATAGTCTTCTGGCCGGTTCGAAGGGTACTAAGTTATTATGTTTTATATGCATGTATGATATACACATATATGTATACACGGATAATCGACGGTGTGGCGTACGAAAAACCAACGGATCCGCACACATGTGAAAGGCGGACCGGGTCGAGGTCGACTGCAGCAAGTCGTTAACGAACAGTGCAGTTGCTATATAGTATAAAATAATATATATATATATATTTATATGTTATTATTATAGTTAAGCTGACCACGTCTCGCGCATGTCCCACTAAAATACGAGAGGGCAACGAGGAAACGAGTCTTTGCGCGGCAAATGCCGCGCGTGTCGGCCGTTTCGAATAATGTAACGTAGGCAATTTTGTTTTTGCTTTGGCAAATTTCACATTATATAACAACCCATTATAACAGTCTAGAGTCTAGACGTCGGGCGAATACAATATGAATTCAAGGCTACGGATTTCCCTATAGTGTGTATAGATATTAACATAATATTATATATTTATGACGAACATTATAAACATATAATATATTGTGTTATGCCGTTATGGTGGGTGTAGAGGTTGATTCACCCGGTCGCTCGATATATACATAATCGATTTTCCGACGTGCATTTCGCATGGTAGTGATTTTTCACTTCGTTGTGAATTTTTTTGTATATTTTCGACGGTGAAGCGTATTTTTTCAAAAAGAAATATCATTACTGTAGTATTGTTATAAGTACTCGATTTTTCCAAAGCTAGCAAGTTAATGAAAATAATTAATTCGAGTTAAATTGAATCAAATAAATACAAGACCTTCAAATTATAAATTAATAATTAACAAACAATACATTTAACTCGCCGAGTTTAAATAAATTAATAATATAGGAAAACATATATTAACTAATTTCAGTTTACAATAATTTTATCTACTTCTTTAATCGGTACGTGGATTACAAACAGAATATTTTATTGTGTCTAAATATTTATTTTAATATCATTTTATCAAAAAATATAATAAAAATCAAATACTTACATTTTATGTAAGTGCCGTCTAAATAAATATATAAAACCAAAAAGCTCATAAATAATTTTAATTTTCACGAAATTCTTAATCTCAGAACTTGACTCACACTTAATACCTGGAAATCTCTAAATAAACTTCTTTTTATATAAGTATGAAAACGTACAAACTTAACCCCCTCCTCCAATATGCCCTCGTCAATACAAACCAGCCAGTTTTGAATATTTTTTAGATAATTAAAAACCACAATAAACCATTCATTGTGAACAAAAAATGTTAATCTTTTTCTGTGACAGTTATTCTGAATACGAAACGTTCCAATCAACGTATGCTATAAACACCGCTCGTGCCCAAAACGCTATTCAAACAGTTTTTTCGCTTATCCAGTAAATTTGGTTTCGTGTGTACATGAATCAGAGATAATAATATTAGAATAGACTATAATACTAAATACAAATACACTTATGAATGATGAGGTGGCGAGGCGGTAATAGCTATTAAAAAAAATGAATTAAAAACATGTTGAAAACCACTAGTCAGCGTCTCGATACGTCAATATTCGTACAATCGATACACTTATAATATAATCTGCATATTAAGCCAGACTGAATAATATTTATTATTATCATCATCGTATATTATATAAAATAATGTGGTAAGTATCATATATATATTATATTAGCAGAATAGCTGTTAAATACATTCCGTTAAATTCCAGTTGCAGCGAAATGTAGATGTTCGATTGTATTACGTATTTGTATGATGATTTGAAACATTATTTAAAATATTATTGTTCCACGAGAATCATTGCATTTTTTATCGATATACTCGTAATATCGCATTCTCTGATCGGCATTCTCACTAAATAATATTGTTGTATTATAATTATTTATTTACGTTATTCAATACAGAGTAATTTATTTCTTGGATTTACGTGCATTTTGTACAATATATAAATTTATTTATTAAATGTATACATAACTTATAGACTTATACGTATTTAATATGTTATAATTGAATTCTGAGCCTTCGTCCGTATGTGTTTTACAGGCAAAGTAAATACTGTCAGGTAATTTCAAATTATGAATACAAACACAAATTTGTGCTATATTTTTTTATTGAATTTATTAATAATAATAATAATAATAATAGTAATAATATTGAAATATGCTAAAAACAAATAAATAATTGTATTATTATATATTTATTATATTCTGAATATTTTACAACAACAATAATTAATTGTGTTATATTGTCATGTATTGTGAATATTTTAAAACAATAAAAACAATTACATACTTATAACATTGATGGATGATCGGTACATTTGTCTGCAGCTTTGCAAAGCAAACAAACACAGATAGACTTTTAAATAATTTTTAGTGCCGTTTTAGTAATTAATATACAAATAAATAACAGGTACGTAATAATAAAATTCGAATTAATCTTTATAATATAATAACTAGAAACATTTTTAAAATATGGTTTTATGTACATTTTGGAGTTTTGATGAGCGTTTATATTATTACTTATTATTTTAAAAGCTACGAGAATGGGGAAAATATATTTTAGTTAAAATATCATAAAGTTTTTAATTTAACGCTTAATAGATTTGAAAATTGAATACATGATTCTACTAAAAATAATTTACAGCAATATAAAAATCTTAAAAACATTTATGAAACAATTTTATTTGTGTACCGTATTTCAAATGAGATGAATAGAAAAATATTAAATAAATAAATATTATAACAGATGAAATATATTTTCTAAAATATTCTTAATCAATAATGATTTAGGCTTAAAGGTTATCTCGCACTCCGTCTCGATCACAGCAATCTATACTCAATGAAGAGATATATCCGACACGGAAAGCGACTTCTTTGGTTTTTTTTGTAATTCAGCTGTTTGTATAGACACGTATTACTTTTTTTCGGTGCATATTGCAATTTATAGTATTATAACAAAAACTG
Source organism: Rhopalosiphum maidis (assembly GCF_003676215.2). Lineage (NCBI taxonomy): Eukaryota > Metazoa > Arthropoda > Insecta > Hemiptera > Aphididae > Rhopalosiphum > Rhopalosiphum maidis. The sequence continues at coordinate 42,546,611 of NC_040879.1, read as the reverse complement.
TAGACTATAAAGCCAATCTGAGAGGAGTAGCTAAAGGTACCGATAAAACATTGTATTTTTTTTTTTATCGTAGAAGTAGGTACTTTTTACATTCCGAGGATTATTTTATAATATATAGTTTATTGTTATGACCATAGTCTTTTCTTCCGTTGACAATTTTTTTTCTCCGGATGTTTCGGGTTGTTACGACAGTATTCACTATTGTGTATAACTATTGGTACATGATTTAGCATCGGGTGCGCCGAATTGCCGAAAAATATATTGCTTAGTAATATTCAAAAGCATGTAATTGTTATAAGTTATATCGTCACGAATTGTCCTATAGGTGCACACTATACACACTCTGTACAGTGTACACGTAATGATATAATAACTGCAAATCAATATCGATTTGTACGCCGTCGGATGTTTTCTCACCATCCTGCATTCCGAATTCAGATTTCCGGATGTACCTATTTTGCGTATGGAAAATTGTCGAACTCAGTGTTCTGACACTAATCTTGACTTATTTGTTAGAAACGGACCACATGGGGCTATAACAATAATATTAAACATTTTGTTGACCGGTGTATTATTGTAAAACTGCTGGAAAACGATTTCTATTAGACCTATTATACAAATTGTATACAAAACACGAGTTTGAACAATAACTGTATGCGCTTCTATAATATACTACGGATGTCTCTTGCGCAAAATCACTGACATCGTCCACATGACCGCTGTGAAGCCTATAGCAGTTATGATAGTTATGTCTTTCCGGTACAATTTCTTAATAATTGAGAAAAACAAAAAAAAAAATCTAAGAAATAACGAATTTTTTGCGTAAATCAGTTTTCGACAAAATGGATTTTTTTATTTTGAAATAATTTTATAAATCAAAAAACTACAGTGAAAACTTAAAATGTTCACCAAGTTTTTTTTTTTATCAATTTCTATAAATAATATAATTTTTCAGACAACTGAAATTCATAATTTTTTTTTTATAAATTCTGATAAAAAAATGTTGACTTGGTAAAAAAAACTTTAATATTATATAATTATTATATAATATTATTTTATTATTATAAAAATTTAATACTGCAAGATTCCTCATAAGTTACTATATTATAATAAATAAAAAAAAGTTGAGAGTAAATCCACAAACAATTTTTGTATACGTCTGTAGATAGAATTTTAGCAAATTGCACTAGAATCATGAAATTTAGTCAATTATTTTGTGATTAAAAATTCATATTTTTTTTTATATTTATACGTAACATAAGAAAATATTTAATACAATTTTATTTTATTTTTTTTTTTTTTTATAAGAAATGTACAGGAAAGTCAAATTAAATTTTTATTCAAATGCAAAATAACGATTTTTTCATTAAAGGATTTTTGTTGTAATTTAAAAATGAATGACTCTACGATACTTGAAATTCTTACGAAATAATGTTTAAATTACCATTTTTTGCCTATAATTTAATGTACAAAGTACATTGTATATTTTGACTCTTTTTGAGTTGGTTATACGTAATTTAATGTTTTTGGTTTTTTCAAACATCAATAAAAAAAAAAAGTCGCTAGGCTAAGTTGAAAATTGAATACAAAATCTCCCATAAATTGTTCTCATAACTATATAAAAAATTGTATTAAATAAAGTCTATAAAAAAAAATTTTCTCTGCTTTTTCTTCTATTTTAAAATTGAATACAAAATTATTCATAAGTTATTCATACTTGAATCAAAAAATCTAAAAAGTATATAAATATTATCAGATGTTCGAATTTTGATGAGATTATATATTTCAATAATGAATAATGTTGTTAATTTTTTTTTTATAATCCAAAAACATTATTTGTGGAGACTTAAAACTTTTTTACGTAATATAGGTGTTATTATGAATTTTTCAAAATATGTAGATTTATTTTAAGATATTACCTATTTATGCCAGGATCCTATTCACATTGTTTTACGGTAAGCCCGGTGAGGTGGTATTGGCTCAAAAATTAACAATAATATAATATAATATGGAACAAATATATATTGTTATAATAATATAATAAATGTAATATTTTTGACAAGAATTTAATCAGCCAACCGTAATATTAATAGTAAAATATATTACTTTCGTAAAAATATCAAAAAACACATCATGAAATATAGGTACTTATAAATTTTAATGATGTATTGGTATATTATCATTGAATTAAAATTTGACACGTCTATTACAGAAATGTTTAAAAACACGTTGGTATAGGATTTAGTGACGAGAACATAGATAGACGTATTAATATACGCGTGTAAAAATAACAAATAGACGTCACAAAAATGCATGATAAATAACTGTGTATTTGAGACGTATCAGAAGAAAAAAAAAACAACTAAAAACTCGATTACTCCGAGTAAGTAAAATTATAAGACACTATAATATGTAGGTAAAAAAAAAACACGATTTCAATTTTTTGGATTGTAGATGCTCGAAAGTCAGACCCGTGGGCGGCCTTGTCCACCACACTCACGTGTGTAGTAGTTCCTATCTATAGGTACATAATAAATTGTATACATATATATTACATAATACCGGTGTCCGGTATAGCGTATACATAATGAAACAACATTTTTCTCTAACTCTTCTTCCTCCGTGTGTATACCTAATACATACAAAGCAGTTGACTTCATTATTTACTATTGCCATAAAATTAAAAAAAAAAAAAAAAAAAAACATCTTTTATAAAACAAATAACGGATATATGTACACACGCAAGTTATATTATGTGGTTTTGGTTATTTAGTGGCATCGCGAGAACCGTAGTGGAGTCTACGAACAGCGCAATGTTACTTTTTGTCTCGAATAATTCGTGTAAAACCACCTTGCATTTTTTTACTAAAAATTTTCTCCACGCGCACATAAATAGGCAAATAATACGTATTCGTGTACGAGATTAAAGATAATGTACCTGCGTACAACATTTATTTATAAAATTGACATAATGCGTAAAATGTGCTGTTATAATGAAAATTATAACTATTATGTTTTTCGTGTGAAATGATTTATTATTGAATTAAAATTTAACACATTTTAACACATTAATTAAACAATTTAAGTGACTTAAAACTCGCAATGACGATGATGTTTGATACACCTGTTATTCAGCATAGCAACTTTTCTGTTTTTATTTTCTTAACATCGTAAGTACTAACTACGCAATTAATTTTAAAATCTTTGCCCTCGAGCACTTTGCCGATGGATAAAACTCCGTATTTTTTTTTTAAGAGAATAGATAGCTTGGAACGGTCAAACTAATAAATTTTAAAAGTTTAGTGAAAACTACTTAAGGAGAACCTTGTAAATCACCCATACTTATCTTTAATATTTCTAAATAGTTATTAAAGCTTATATAAAGAAATCACTGTAACATTTTCAATTATTTTGATCGAGTAAATTTTTTTTTATCAAAATGTATAGAAAAATAATACCATAATATTTGTGTTAATGTAAAATGCTAATATATTTTGTTAAATATTTCAAGCCTCCATATAATCTTATTTGTTTTTGAATTATAACAAAGTAATAAGACAATTTTCTAATGAAAATCGTTATTATTTGCTACAACTTGCCAAGCTTTTCTAATAATATATTTTATACAGTATATACACGGTAACTCATAAATTATGATATATTAATTGATGACGAATTAAATTTTCGCGCGTCTGGCACAAGTATAATTTCATTGCGATTGGAAGGATATCGAGATCATGATGGAAATCCATTGTCGCTATCTATATAGGTATTTACTCGTACGAGTATTTGTATTACAGTCAATGCGTTCGATAATAATGCCTATACGAATTGGAGTGATCACGACACTGCAACGGGATCGTGTCCATACATGACGAGAGACATTGATTGAGAAGTAGTGCGTTATAGTATCGTCAGATGAGTAATTTGGTATAATAATATGCGTATAAATAGAATGTATTTATGTATATCATTATTTATATTATAATACGTTATTGTTCGTTATCGTTGTAACAGTTTGAAGTTATTTTTCGTTTATCCTTGGGATGGTACTGAATGGCAAGTAGGTAATGAGTAACAAATACACTTTAATATTATATTGTAAAGGTCCATTCGCATCGATATTCAAAATATATAATTTTGCATAGATTACCAATCATATGTTATCATAAATTGAGTACATTTTGTTAACGAAAATTAAAACCCATATGAGTTTGATACCACTTATTATATAATAAATAGGGAACGGATTTAAATGCAAATCGCATTTTTTCTGAATATCCGAAAAATTAACGTCAAGGAATTTCAAAATGTAACTTTTATTTAACATTTTTTGACATTTGTAATGCCTTTTTTTATGTTTTTAACATAAAATTTTTATACAGTGCTATAAAAAAACACAAGGTAGAAGTATAATGAATGTATATATTTAAATCGTTTCAGAGTAAAAAGAAAATTGAACTAGAAGATGATAAAAATGATACAAATAATTAATAACTAAAAATAAAAATTTGTATAATTAAACTAATTTTTTCAATGTTAAAAATTATTTTAGGAGCATTTTAAAAAAAAAATTCTGTTATGAGTGGATTAAATCGTATTTTTTTAAGACATTTTTCATGATTTAAGAGCATCTAAATCCGTTCCCTAATAATAAATATTAGATAAGCTATACGTTTATCTCGTTCATCTATACTATATTGTATATAGTACAGAATATTGTATAGAATTTGTGACTTCTCATATTAATTTGTAAATTAGATGTTTTTTTTATAATATTCCAAAATCGGTAAAGCACGATTGAGCATAGAATATTTTATGCGATGATGCCACATTCACGTTATAACATTTTGTAATTTATTATTATTATTATTTAATACTCAAGATTTCAACTAATATTTAAATTGTAAGAATACGGAATTTTTTTTACTATATTTAAGCCAACCTGGAAACAGATACCAGGGTATATCAACTTAATTTATTATGATTTTATTATTATCAAACAGATCTATATATTATATAATGTGACTACTATTGAGACTATTATTGACTTATAAATATTTTGATTTTATAATTTTCACATGTCAAACTGTTATTATTATCAAACAAATCTACATACTAATGTGACTAGGTATATTACATATTGACTGTGAAATCATATAATTTTTTTTGACATGTTATATTTTGAATTATTATAATATTATTTGAATAAATATTTTTGTATAATACAGTTCAAAATTGAAAATGGCAACATTGCGGAGTTTTTTATGCTCAATCGTGTCTCAGCCTCCAAAATAGTCTTATAATATTATTTGTAAGATATTGTATACAAGTAGAATTTAGAAATTAACTACAAATATTGACAGCATAATTATTTATAATATTTTACAAAAAAGTCATATTTTATAAGTCTATACACATTTCAACAATATTTTGTTGAGCTTTTGATTTTCGTATTAATAATAATTAAACTATCCAGTATATAAAGCTAGTTCTCAATAGATATTATACTATTTATATATTTTTAATATTGTCGGTAATTTATTTTATTTATAATGATTTTACGTGAAGTCCAATGTTGCATGGTAAACATTAATAATTGTGCTTTGATGTTTTTCATTGATTCTGCTGTCAGTGCTGTCACTCAATTTTTTCAGAATAATAAAATGTACCATTAAAATATAAAAGTTACAAAACGTTATTTAAATTAAAATATCGTTAAGCTTAGTTTTTTTTTCCAAATGAAAGCTCTGATATTTTAAAGTACATATATATTCATATACCATCATGTTTTCCATTTTTCCCTATAGTTTTAGCAGCATATTTTAAAGTATTTTTATTAATTTTAATTGCACACTTGCATGCGCGTGCTATGAAATGTTTTTAATGCGATGAGTCTTGATTTCTAATTATGAGGAGGTCGTACAGTATACACACATAAAAAAAAAGCCAAACGAGATATCTATAATCCATCGAGACACAATTCGGTGTGCGGGAATCGAATAATCCGAAAAAATTGTCAACTATATAATATTATAACAACATTGCAATCGATGATGTATCGTGACTTGTCGAATATACATATATTATACCTCACTCAACGGTGCAAGGTCTGGTATTATAATATTATATGATTAATATTATTATATTATATACGGTGCTCCCGTATCGTTTCGTTTTAATCTCGGACGAGCACAGATAAATCGATAAAGAATAATAATAATAATAACCATAAACGTGAAAACCAGTAGCTGCAATAACGTACACGACGACCACCGAGCGATCGCGCCAGCCGGTCCGCGACGGTTGTCAGAAATGTGCATATATTACAATATTATATCGAGTGCGTGTGTACGCGTGTATGGAGAAGAGAATCGTTAAAAGACGCATTTTTCATTCGAATTATCTTTCGACGCGGACTTCCACGTTATCCGTTATTTTATGTGTACACGGCGTAGATGTAATATTATAATCATTTATGGGACGCGCGCGCGTGTATTATATACATTATGGGTTATGACAACATATATGAACATCTGTGTAGACTGCAGATAGACAAGATACCTTCTTCTACTGGTGTATAGGTATGTAACAGGACATGTATACGCGTAGTATGTACGTATTTATAGTTATAGCATTAATATTACCTATACTACCAGGCAAAGGTGGACAAGTTAATGAAAATAATTAACTGTGGCTACTTAAGTTAATTCAATTAAATTGCCTTCAGTTAAAGTTAAAAGTTAACGAAAAAAAAATTAACTGAACTCAGTTAAAAAAAAGTCAATTCTTTTTCAAGGCATAATATTCATGTCATAAATTGCCCTAGTATTTTGATTTGTACAAACATTTACCAAGACGCTTAGCACTGTGTAAACATAAAACTTAAAATTAGTTAAAATTATAGTACATACTACATTGTTTCGAGATATTAACAGTAGTATACGTTTTACTATCTTAGTTAGACTTATTATATTTTATAATATATATTAACGAATTGATGATATTATATTATTAGAAAAATAAATTACGAAAATCGAAAGAATAAGTTTGTTGGTTCCACGTGATAAAAAAAAAAATTAAAATTTACGTAACTGTACAATAATGATAATTAATTATAAAAAGTTAAGTTAAAACAATACAAAATTTAACCGAATAAGTTAATAAGTTAAAAACAAAAATAACTGACTTTTTAACAAGCTTAATGCCCATCATCGCTATACCTGGACGTATAAAGCCCCGTCGATCTTATATTTTCTAAAGGGCTTCCGGTTTCGTTCACCGCGCGTAACGTTTTGCTTTGTGATTTGTTCGTTTTTCAAATGCACTTTGGACAGTCGTATAGATCCCAGGGATCCTGCCTAATGCATATATTTATCATCACGCAGACAGACACGAGTGCGAAAAAAACTTTCTTGAGTTTTTATTTTGTAGTTCTAAAATCGTCCATAATACGGTGTATGAATAATCACAGTAGTGTTCTCTTAAATATCACCGAAATAGTACGACGATCACAATCGCGAGAGTTGTAGGTATTTAAAGTTTTGAGTAAATCTAATCGTATCTCATCTTTCAAAATATATTACCCGGGTTTTTTTTTTTCACCGTACAAATTGTCCACGATAAATTATTACCCATTTGTTTCGCATCTTACAAAACGTCCGGCGTATGCAAATCAAACAATAGAGTATAGACCGTACATTACGTCCGTCTACCTCGTACACACGTCGTGTAAACATATCGCTAAGCAAACTGTACTTTTAAGACTTTCGATACGTGTTGGTCGAAAAGCGCATATATATATAAATATATAGACAAATAGACAATAGAGACATGGCGTCTCGTCGATATATATAATAATAATAATAATAAATAACCTTAACCTACGATCATAGTATTTCATCTGTCCATTATTGCATTATAGTATTGTAATGGGTGTTCGTGATTATTTGTATAAGATGAGGTATTTAAAAGAAAACGTCCGTCGCGTCGTCGCAGGAACAATATATCACAGTTACCCAATACGCGCACGCGTATATTATAATCCGTTCGAGATACGCTCTTAACTTATTGTCCGGCACCACTCGAGTCGGAGGCGATGTTATGTAATCTACAAATCTTCATTATCATTCATGATGATTTATACATTGTAAAAGATTCATTCGAATTTCGTAAGACAAATAACTATTCCCGTTGATCGGACAATAGCACATGACGAGCAGCTATACATATAGCTTACATATAGCTCAGCCTATCGTTTCGTATTAAAACGGTTATTATGGGCATCATGCCCAACAATACCGCGGTACCTATACGAGTTACAAGTACTACAATAGACACGGTTTTAAAGTCATAGCATTTTACGTGTTATCTATCAATGTTTGAAATCTATTTGCAGTACGATCGACGGGTGTCAGAGTTCGAAACGGTCGAGTTACATGGGATGTGTGATATAATAATACGCCATATGCACGCGTCGGCTATACGGTGTGATGATGGCGTTATAATATTATCATTTTATTATTGTATCCGACCCTCAGAATTGAAGAAAACAAAAAAAAAATTCAATTCTCACAGTCCTTTAATAGCAGTACAGTGACCCCGAACGAGGCCCCGCGTTTGCCACTTTACCAATAGTTAAACACTTGCCAACGCGGCTAGGTGTACATTATAATAATATATATATAGTTACTATGTATTTATAAGAATGACTGTATATTATAATATAATTTGTGTTGTGCTGTGTAAATAATATTCGCTTATAGTCCACACGGTATATACAATATACTATGTATAGTAATGACTAATGATTATGGTTATTGAAGAGACCGTAGTAAAAAAAAACTTCAACTACCTGCCCCAACATCAATAACCGTATTCTGTTTCACAAATGTAAGCAAAACTATTAAGTGATACTATTAAGCTTTATGATTATAACTTGAATCGGATTCGCAAACGAGACTTTTGCTTATGAAATTACTATTTTTATACATATATACGTATAGCTTCTTGGGGTACTTTCAATTATTATCGCGTTACTAAACGATTATATTTCAACATCGATTATTCACTTTGCACAATCATTTTCAACTTTAATTTCAATCGTTTTCTTTGAAGGTAAATATCGAATACATCGAAATCGCCAAAAATCAGATAATACAATTAATATACGATATGCCAACTTCTATCGACTATGCATAACAGCATATCAAGTTCCTTATCTGACCAATACAATCTCCGGTCAGTGATCGCCAGTTTACTTGCCTTCCTGCAGCCACCAACAACTGTCTAAACGCATACGCGTCATCAATCGTTATTATAGAGTGTAGGTAATATAAAATATATACGACCTACAGTAAAAGCAACTAGTAGTTTATACCATTAAGCTTTACGAGCGTAAATTAATTAAATTAAAAGGTTTATAATATTGTTTGTACGTTATTGTTATGAATATAGGTGCGGTGTAATGTCTATATGCAATACTAATGCATATTACGGTTCATTGTTACAGCATCAATCTGATAAGACCATGTCAAATATTGTGTAATAACATTTGTCCAAACATTTTTGTTAAAATGAGTATAGAATAAATTCTACGTATTAAATGTTTAATAAATAGTTCTATAATTATAATTTATAATGTACATTCGCGAAGTAAATGGAAAATCATAAAATATTAATACTGATTGGATACGCAATTAAAAATGATCAAATAATTATCTAATTAAATTTGTAGAAAAAAAGTGAACTCAGTAATGAAACCATCAATGGGTTGCGATTAATCTTTCAAAACATCAACGTATATAATTCTAAGGGAATTTAATACAAAAAAAAAAAAAATATATATGTATAAAATGAATTAAAATTGTACTTTAAATAAGGATACAGCTATATATATATTATGATGAAAATAAAGTATAATCATAATAAACGGTTAGAAACAACAATTAAAATGTCTAAAAAATTCGAAAGCCAATAAATATTTATGGCGAATTCTGTACTTTAGTAGAAAAAGTTTCCGGAGAAAGCACATTTGCTTATTAGCATTGTCATAACGCCGTCTTCAATCATTATTGTACACCATATAAGGTATACCTGTAATGCATGGCTAAATATTAATTGCAGTTGTCATTAAATTACAGAGTACTTACCGGTTTAGTATTTATTTTGAAAAATAAAAAAACGAAACAAAATGTATAAAACAATGAAAAATAAAAAAAACTCAATACCGCACGTTTCTACTGAAATAATAAAGAAAATTACATTTCGATATTACCGCGCATAATGTTGAGATCGTGGTTTACAAAAATTGAACGGACCACCGTCATGGCCATCGCTAAATCATGTTTGTACAGGGACCTATTTGGCCGACTGTTTATTCATTAAAATATGTTTAGTGATTGTGCGACCCGGCACATGAGACAATCAGATTACTCACAAGGTGAATGGAAATAACAATAATTTATGATCGGGTAGGTATATCACATCGTATACATGTAATAACATAGACATATTATTACATGTAAATTATACGCAGGGGTATTATTATTATTGTCAAAATACAACGTGTCCAACATAATATTGACGTTTATAAACTATATATATCATAATATAGTATATACATAACGGACAACGGTTGAATAACACGTATCCGATAATAATTATTATTGATGACTTTTAATTCTAGTACAAGTCATATGGAAATAAGCTCGTGCAATCGTTTTTTAATCACGTACTTGGATACACATTTTGATCGAGCGCAATATCAATAATTATCAACATTAATTATTATATAGGTACACGTACTGTCATCGCGGCATACACACGATGTGGACGGGCAGAAATAGGAAACGGAGAGCTGACTGGCAAGGCCGGGTCAAGGATCACACAATTGTCCAGTGTAAGACCCTTAAAGCTTCTATACGTCATACATAATAAAATATGGTTTCCACTTTCTGTGAATTTCTCGGTGGTGTATGACCAAGAAATCGACGACACAGTGTTCTCGTTATTACGTTTCGATCGAAACGCGTTACATTACGAAACGTTATTGCATAATTGTTATTTAGTTTGTCAGAAATAATACAATACTTTATTGAACGATTCACCAAGCAGATAAGTTTACTCTTTTTCTCCTTCAATAACGCTGCAGTGGTTCAAAATCTGATTTTGGAATTTTTAAATAAACTTATAGACCGTATTTTCAAATTCTTAGGTTTTATTGTGTCTTGTGGAGACACAAATTTCTGTTTTTCAAACGACAATTTCCTTTTTCTGAATGTATTGATATAAAATTCAAATTCAAATGAATAGGTTTTGATGAGTTATTTTACTTTGTACGCATTAGGTAATTATTAATTACCAAGATTAAGCATGGAAATACATGGGTGTTGTTGTCTTATGGTAATTTGAAAATTGTATTAATATATATATATATATATTATATTATCAACATTCAAAATTTGTAAAAATGGCAAAGTACATCCGATATTACGTTTATTTTATAAGAACGACAGATGATTAGAAAAAAAATGATTTTTAGGTCCACCCGAAATCGATTGAGGTTTCGCTATACTTTTCGTGAATTTCTCTAGGCCGCGATTCACACTAAATTCGGATAATATTATTATCAGGGCTCGGGACTTTATGCATTTGCATTATTTGTTCGGGTAGTAAATAAAATAAAACTGATCCGGTACAAATTTGTGTTATGGTGTTTGGAGTTAAGGTTTTTAAACTTTATTGTGCATATGTTTGAATATTTTGGAATTTTTTTTCTACAAATGCATATTTTTAAGATTTATTGATTTTTTTTGCATATTTTAAAATAATTTTTAATTATTTACTCTTAAATCATATTTTTAGTAAATTAATCAATTTTATCTACATGATTTTTTCGGCAATAATACCGATAAGGCGATAATCAATAGCGTTACGGGGAACCATTTTATTTTTAGCTCTGAAGACAATATTATTTTTACTTACCTAACGCAGGTAAGTACATACTTAGAATTATAAAATGATTATTTTTTTTTTTAATACATAAAAATTGTAATTGCTAGATATAGAATATGCTGAGTGTTGAAAAATCCAAAGACCTTCCATTCAACAGTTTGACATTTTTTTTTTTAATAATATAGTATGTATAAAATAAAATGTTTAGTAATATGAACAATACATGTTGTTTTAAATTAAATTTGAATAAGTATGTATTTTTAATTAAAAATAAATGCATATTAAAGCATATATTTTGATATTTTTCGGTGCATATGTATGCGCATAATTTTAAGATTTTAAGTCCCGAGTCCTGATTTTTATTAATATTATTGGTCCATATTATAGTACCAGCTATTCCGTGCGTAGTATTAATTCACGTATTTTAGCCGATCAAAGGTGGGTTTTAATATAATATTCAATATAATTTACAGATATATATTTACGAGCAATTCGAAAATACTATTATAGTAAAATAAACGTTGGAATCATTAATTGTTTCAACGACCGAAAGAAATGAAAGAATAAACGCTCGAAATAATTGTAAAACTAGAAATACTAAATAATATTATGCGTTATTCTGATACGATTTATCGTATATTATTATTATTATTATTATTATATAATATTGCTGTGCCGCTCACAAACACCTGTTGAATCTCAGTAATCTCACTGCAGCATTTAAAACATTTAAAAACGTGGTTTGAAACTGAACATATTATAGAATAACACGGCTCTGCCTCTACCCCTCCCCACTCAACGATGCTGTAGGATATCTCGGCATCGTGCGGTAGACCCACCCCGATGTCGTTACGTGATTGTATACGTCTTGTGTTAGTTATATTTTACAATAAGAACCTCGTTAAAGGGTGTACGGTGAAAGTGAGAGTCGCCACGGGGTGCCATCATAATATAGTTTTTTTGTTGTTGTTGTTGCTTGCACTTGCTGTATAGAAGACGCGTTTAGGGATGCATTCCACCGATCGAGAGTTTCGTACACTTTAACAATAACCGGTCATTAAAAGGGAATACGTCGATTGTTATCGGAGACACCGAGGGATACGTAATACATAACGGGATGACTCCGACACATTTTCACTTGACTTATAGTTCAACGAAAATACGGGAGCGGCACACAAGTGTCAACGACTTATCTGTTTAATCTGTTGTTATTTATTTTGTGTTATCGCGCCGCAACTATTATACACCTGCAGCGATTGGCCAAGTGCCACGGAATAGTAGTTACGCTTAAAAATGTTAAACCTGTAATCGAACGGCTACTGATCAAATCATCTGATTAATTTTGGAAAATTGTTTTAATAATACGTACATAGGTATAGATTTCTATTTATAGGTTCTTATTTTGTCGCTTAAAAATTAAGCAAAATCAATCGAAAGGGAGTCAAGTTCGAAATAATTTCTAGATCCTACAAAGATTATTTATGAATACGTCAAAATCAAAATAGAAGATCTCTATATTATTTTATTTATTTAAATAGATATTATAGTTTATAGATAATTAGTGTAGTTAGTAAGTATATATTATTCTTATAACCGGACCTGCTCTAAATGTGAATATTGGACACGCCTCAGCAAATTCCGACAAAAATCTTTATACACCCGGGAAGTAAAATATAACAAATAATTTATATTTAAATTTTTAAAGTGAAAACTGTCTTGCACACTCAAAATAATCTCAAAACAGATAGCTTGTCTTACTTATATAATTATTTTTAAATTCAGCAGAAATGTTCAAAATAAAATACTTTAAAAATAAGAATTATGACGTGGACATGTATATATGTATATATGTATTATTTCTAAATAATATAGCTATTTATTATTTGAGATTGCGCAACACCGAAATGAAAATGCTTCATAAATTACAACACGTACGTATTTATATAGGACATGATATGGGCAGGAAAACAATTTTTTGTATTATGCGTTTTTAATTGAATTAACTTTAAATATTAGTATCATAAAAACATAATAATTAGTATTATTATTATTATTATCCCTCATTTATAATCCAAACTTATAAACTAACTTTTCTCTCATTCAAAAATAATTTGTTCATATTAAATTATTTCTACTTTCAGTGTCATATTATAAATGCTATGGCTATATTGTATTAATAGCTTTTAATGCTTTTATTGATTGACATTTATTTATTGAATTTGTTTTTCCTATACCTACTTAATTTATTATGTTTTACAATTTTTTTTTATTACCAAAAATTGACTAAAATTTGAAAATTTGATTACGTTTCTGTTTACACGAAAGTAGTCTTCTATCCTAATATTATTGTTTTATCAATCATTGTCGACGTCCACTATTTTCATATTTATTATTACGCGTCCCTGCATGAATAATATTTAAAAAAAAAAACAAATTACAGGCCAAATAATTACATTGCAGGTACCGCTGCAGAACGAATTGCAAATAAATATTGACAATAATAATAATAATAGTTATATGTGTATGTATGCATATTACATTACATAAAATTAATTATTACGTATAGTGGTTTACCGAATGTAAAATTCCTCGAAACGACGTTACGCACATTTTAATTGTTTCCATACGAAATTGGAAGTAATTAATAATGAAGTTCATTATATGTTCGCCATTATTAGATCACATAATAACAACAATAAAACGTTAATTTATTCGTATATCATGTAATCACTCACATGGGTTGTCGCGTGCGTTTCACAATAATTTAAACTAATAAACTATATAATATATAGGTAAACGGGTGCTATATAATGTATATATTATGTATTATAACAGTTATGCGTCTGCATCATTGGCTGTATTTGTTTGCCATGCTATTCGATTTCGTTGCTCGTTCGAAAATGGTCAAATTATTTTTATTTTTGAATCAGCCAATATACTAGAATGAAAATGTCTGTATCAGTTAAGAAGAAAGGTCTAAAGATACTTTTTAAATTTAAATTTTTTTACTCATTGGCTCTCCCAAAAGTTTATAAAATAAGACACTTCTACTTCTAAAGTACAGAAACATATTTTAATATGCCACAGTGGGTATTTTGTCGAACAAAAATTAAATACTCGATGAAATATATTCTAAATATGGTCGTAGTAGTTTTGTTCATCATAATATTTTAAAAGGTGATAATGAAGTGATAGTGAAGTTTCATAAATAATAATACAGTTTATTATCGTCGAATAAATCGTATCTCGTTGACGGCAATGCTACAGTAGAATAATATAATAAATCTGCGTTTTTAGACACGCGAATACAGAAATGTTATTATAATGTTCACGCCGGACATGATTACATAATGACATCATTAGACCACTTCGACAAATAATTGACATAGTGTGAGATATGTATACGTTTTATACAGAATAACGGTTTTTTCGTTAAAATTTCACACGGTTAAATGTAGATTGTTCGTTTCACATAAATAATAATAGAAAAAATATATATATTTATAAATATAGTATATACGTACACAAGTACACACAGCGTTTCCGTCCTTGACCCTCAAAGAAATTGCGCTGCGACCGCCTCGAGAATCTAAAGAATACATATAGGAATGTAAAATGTCACGAAAAATAATAATTGTTGGCGAAGTGTGGAGAGTACGACAGACAAAATATCCGTCCGACTATTATGTTATAGTGTTTCTGATCGAATGTCATTTCTGTTGCAATGATGGAATATAACAATATACACTTATTGTTGTTGGACGGGTAGACTCGAAATAGTATTTGTATACGCATTTTTGTTTTTACTTAACTCGCATACATAATAATTTATTTAGGTAATAAATTATTGTTTAATTATACCCAAGAAATATTTTAAACGGAACTCGTGATATTCGAGTATATAGAGTGGTGTTCACTATTTACAGTTTCGCATTTTCTTTTCAACTCGTCGTGGTGTTATAATAATTGTATCTATTATTGTAATATATTATACTATTTTTTCCGAAATTAAAATTATATTATGGCTTATTCCACACAATATACTATGTATGGTTAAAAAGGATCAAGTCACTACGTTCCGTCTGTCTACAAAATATTTATTGTAGATAATATTGTATAACCCGAATGTAATATGTATGGGAAATACTTATTTGTAAATATTTCTGTAATATTGCTTAATAAGTCACAGTGATTGATATTTAATTAAATGATCCCATCCTATATTCTATAATTCTTTATTATTGCACGTTTACGCCGAATGTTATATGATTTCTAATAATTTGTTCTTCATACATCATATAATGTTATACATTATATTCCTGTGAAATTGTGTTATCTATATGTTTTGTCGGAGTCAGGACGACTAGCTTAGGTCAGAGAGCTAGAAATCGAGAATTACGGTGGATTAAACTAAAATCAGCGTGTATACAGTATACATAATTTACCTAAGCCATTATAAATCGTAATATATAATATATATTATTATACATGCCATTATGTACTATATATTATAGTGTAGACGATTCGATATCTGTACCACATTTTTGACAATAGATCACGTTTACAATGTGTTCAAAACTAAAAATATTTAATATATATATATATATATATACATGTATAAATTCAATCTTCTTATACATTTAAAAGTCTGCTATTATATTACAGCTCAAGTATGAATAATTTTCACCTTTGAAAGCGGAATAAAAAGCACGCTCACTAACTACATTGCAGCAACCTACATGGGATGCCTGAACTGTATAAATGTGTAAGGTAAATGAGAGCACAGTTTCTTATTATCGGTTTATCGAGACGAATTGAAATTAAAATTGTTTTAATGTTTAGTGCATCGGTTGGTGTAGGTGCAATAAAGTGTTGACTGTGGACCGTAATGCAAAAAGCCTACTATAAAATTTAAAATGTCCAATAAGTTCATTGACAAATTATTCTGAACCAAGAAATGTCAACGCCAAAACTTTTTATAATTAAAATAATATTTTATGGTTTTTGTCGTCGTTGCATCGGCAGATCAAAAAACATTTCTTTCAGAAAAAATACTGCCATTAGTTGGGTGTATTGCACGGTTCAATAATAAATTAATGATCACAAACCTTGTGTTGATTTAAAAAAATCCAATGAAATTGTAGTAAAATTATTTAAAACAATTCAATATAGCGATGTAGAAAAATTGTGAATAAATATTGTCGAACATCTTTGTAAATGTGCATGAGCGGTATAAGAGGAAAAGGTATAACTCGACATCTCTAAATCTGTAGGTAACTCTTATATAATGTATGCGACCAATAAATTGTGTTTAAATCTCAAGTATAATTTATCAAAAAATGCAATAAAAAAATAATCCGATAAATAGTGTGAATTGTATGTAAAATGATTAAATGAATAATGATAAAATAAATATTCGACTAAATGTATATTGTCTTGTTAATAACGAAATTACTGAAATAAGTATTGTTTGAAACAGTTTTGTCTTGATAAGGAGATAAGACTTTCACGTTTTTTTTGCATTTTCGTAGAACACTATTGAGAAACTCCGAAAATTGTCTACTTTTATTATAAATCAAGGCTATCCGCGAGCTAGCCAAATTGTTTCGTTTGGGTATATACTTTTACGTGAAAAGAACGATGAAAATAGTTACACATTTCTAGTCGTAAAAAATTAAGTTATCATTTGTTAAAATTAAAGTACATATATCAAGTATTATTGTAGGTATAGTATAGTATATTATTCAAATAAGTTAAATAAATTGTAATCAAAAGATACTATACATTCACAAAACGTAGATAGACATATATTATTATGTAAAAATTAGAATATTAAATTTTGAACTTTACTCGAATAAAAAGCGAATTGATTATATAAATTAAAGTGTTTAATATAATACACTGAAAAGGGCAACTCATTATGCAATTATTGATTTACATATATTACATACAGGTATTTAGGTACATATTTGAAATACATTGTTATTCATTTGAAAAAAATATTTATAATAATTTATGTAGACATTAAAAAATAGTGTGTATACGTGAAGCTAATAATATCCAAGTTATCCAATGATAGGGAACCTCGAATAAACTTTTAACTCGTTAGTCGTTTATGATTTATGCATGTATTATACATAATTGCGATTTCCGGCCGGTTGATGAACTATATATATTATATTGTTCATACGAATTTCGTACGTGAAATGTGAATTTCGGTCTTCTGCAACTCGTAAACGAGTTTCTAGCACATACAACTAAATTGAACATTAAAAAAAATGCGTTAAAAAAATACCCGGATCACCTATTTATTTTTGTCCTCGTTTGGCACAAAATCTAAACAAGTCCTGTGTTTACAAAAACCAGATTTTAGTAGATATTATTTACTTTTAACCACGTGGATTATAATAATATTCTTGCAGTTATTGGGTGTTTATCACGTTTTGTCTGTGAAACCGTTACAGTATATATTATTATAATATTATAATCATAATATGGAAGACGGATACGACCCTTGATTAAATTGGCGATAGATCGGTGGGACACGAGTACACGACTAATCCTAACTTCGCTGATTATAACTGCATCACATTTGGGAAAGTATAAGTGAGGTTGGTATAAAGGTTTCTAATATATCTATAGTGTACAACACGAATCAAGTAATATCCAAAAACATTAAATTTTCGAAAGCTTGAGAATCGTCCTTCGCACCTTTCAATATTGGCGTAATCAGGAGGGGGGTTTAGGGGGTATTTTTGTCGTCGAATCACCGTATCTGATCGTGTTAATATGACGCAAAAATAATAAATCCACTATAAATAATCCAGATTTCTACAAAATATGTTTTCGTTTATGGCTCACGGCTCTTTTTCGTATTATATATTTATTATTTGACGTTATTAATGTACAGGTTGCAGATGACTGTACAACGGAGTGTGCATACTGCAGCCTTCAATATCATGTTAGATTTAAGTATGAAATTAAAATACCCCTCTAAACATATCCAGTTATCCCGGCTGCGCGGGCTTTTAGACCTTCATGTCTTATTATTTTTCTCGGTTCGACAAAACATAATGATATTCAAGATTCAACCCGTAATGCGAGTTTTTGACAAACGCAAAGCGCTCATAAATTTTTTACAGCCACACCGCCTACACAGAGCCGACTGGGTCAACGATTTCGTCTCATAAAAGTCGTTATTGCGCAATGCGAAATCGACGTCCGCGCACGCTGCAGTGTTTTAGTCGCACGCAACCGTCGATCTCGTCCAGAAGTTCTATATAGCCACAACTGTCCGTGTATCATATTGTATGGAAGAGCTGATGTTTTATATGCGATCGAATTTCGACGGTGGGTATCGTACAAAAGCGCTGGGCGTATCGTTGAATTTCGACCGCTAAACTGGGCTGCGGCAACCATATAATGGAAGTTTGCTGCAGAGTTGAGACGGATGACTCAACCTTTGAAGGCTACGCACAGTATCATATCCGGTCTTCAACCTCAAACGGCCTTCGCCCGCAAGAGTCGAATTCTATAAGACCGCATATCACTATATTATTAGTACATAATATATAGGTGCTGGTATTGTGCGCGCTCTTAAAGTTTATAATATACTTACTCGTATATCGTACAATAATATAATATAATAATGTAACACGCCATCACATTAATATATAATATTACAACATATAAGGACGTATTGTAAAACCACAGGCGTCCGTATTTTGATTAATACGTAGGAATTTGTATCTATTATTGTTATTATTATTATTATCATCATCATCATCATCATCACCACCACAACCACTCTACATAAATCATAGACCATAATATAATATTATTATTCGTCAATCTAGTCGACGAATTTCTTAGTTAAATATTAAACGTTGTTATAATTAGTGCGTTTGGATTTTAACTCGTCCGCTTGCGACGATATCAATACGAATATGTTATATAACAATAATAATAATTATTCGAATACCGGTGAGACGAACATTATATTATTTATAATTTTTCTATCGGTTAGGTTGGATTTCGATACTCGTTTTGATTTTAAAGTGAGTCATAATAGCGTGTTTTTAAATAATTTAAACAATTGTTGTTGTAATATGTATTAACTGGTTTAAAATTATTAAAATATCGATTCAGTACGGGCGATATATCTCAGATCATGTGCACTGTGAGGGAGGGGAGCATAAAACAGGGCACTTTCCCTCCCCCTGGAAAATTATTTATCATACTATTTTTTATTTAATAATATCGGTTCACGATTTTAACTAAAATTTTGTTTTCAAATATATCGATAAAAAACGTGTTATATACAAAGGTATATTATATAGGCACACTATGAAATCACTAAAAAGACAATTGATTTTATGATTACACCGCGGGAGCAATAATGGGACAATATAATACTATTATAAGTTTGATGTATCATATTATTATTGCGATAATTATCTTATCGGCCATCTATTAATTATATCGATAACAAACGAAATGGTTCTGTAGACGAAACACGAAAATCGCACGCATTTCTGGATATAGTGCTGCAGTAAATAACTGTAGGTAGCTTAACCTGGCCAATTAAATGAATATAGTATGGAAATATCATTAAGGCTTGTTAAAAGTTGACAAAAAAAAGTACATGTCATGGATAAAAGGAAAAAAAAAAATAAATTTTTCTCCTGGGAATTTATGTACTATACCAATGAGTATTTAACAGAATAACCTTTTTAGGTTTGGGCACATCACACTCTCGACAAAAAAAAAGTATCATATTTTGCTATATAATCCGAGCTTAATTAATATTGATAATTCTCGGTCGTTGCATTCGCGATTACTTTTACCGCCACGTTTTCGGCCTATAGACCCATTGTCATATATTATTTTATTATATTGTATAGCCGTCGTGCGTCGTTATTCGCGAAAACCGCCGGACACGCGTTAATATGCACAATGTACACAATAATAGTAATAATACTGCATAGGTATACCTACCTACCTATATATTATTATTATTTATTATATTATTATACCACGAGTACTCTTATACGAACCACGTATATGGACAGCGGAGGAAGCGACGCCGGGGGTAAGGACCAGTCAATGACCGAAAAACTCGTACACACATAATAATATCTTTATATTATTATTATTATTATATACTGCAGGTATGTAATAATATAATATGGTCGAGTATGTCGAAAGACAGCCGCCGTGTATTTTCGTGTTTGTGTGTGTGTTCGGTGTTATTATGATAAATCGTATATTACGAATATTATATGGTATTATGATTTTACGACGGTGATGTGATTATATATTATAATGTTTGTGACCGGACCGGACGACGTATTCCCGATTAAGACGAAAAGCATAATTATTTTGAATAGTACAATATTTTTAACGTTCTTATCACATTTAAATTTATACGCAGACAATTAATACTACTGAAGCGCCGATCTAATTAGAGCATGTGTAGCTTAAATGTATGAAATGCATAAAGATTTGGTTTTGAAAGTTTTCGTCGAGTAAAACAGCTTTCAAACATCAACACCTTGATCGCTATAGTTCCACTGAAGATCTGTAGTTTTCGATTAGAATAATAGGTAGGTAAATAGTAATCTGAGTGATCTGCAATAATTGATGTCCGATGTTGACTGATTTTAAATACTACAGGGACAAGACATGAACAAATTACAAATAATGAAAAATAATAAATTCAATATACACTACATACCTATATTAAAACAAATTATCTGTTCATATGAGTATTTTCAATTTTGTGGTTAAAATTTAAGCACTTAAGCCCAAATCCTACTCCATATATTTTCAACTAGGTAGATGTCTAAAATCTATTATGTAATATGTAATTGTTTTGTAACTTTTTGTCTACTATATTTATTATATGCATTTACAAATTATTTACTATAAAAAAAAAGTTTCAACTAGTGTAGAAAACTAGAAAATACAAAACCAATCTGCCTGCCCCACCAAAACCTGGCGAATGGAAGACATTTTTAAACATTTAAAGTGGCAGAAAAGAATAGTGTTCGTATTTGATGATGGCGAATCACAAGCCACAGCATGAGCCGAAAAGATCTATATATTTTGTCGTGGATTTTCTTTGTATTAAGTATTGCCTTTGAAAAAATAAAATAAAATTAATACCAGCACAACACACGTTTTAAGTATACTTCCCAGTAACGTGCTGATTTTCGTTGACAGGTTTTCAGCGAAGCACGCCCCAATAAAATAATAATATGTTATAATATTATTTGACGACACTCAACAGCCAACTGCATACGATATTATAGCGGCTAACCCGTTGAACGAAGAATGCAGTCGTCGTTTCACAGGATAATGTACATAATTTAACTGACACGCAAATACAACAAGATCGATTTGATCCGCATTAGCGCGATGACACGCGTGCAATCAGGTAACGTCTACTAAAATTGTGGTAGTGTCAAAATTCTAGAACGGAGGTGTCTAGTTATATTTATAATATCCCGCATCGCGACAAGAAAAAAATCGATAAACATATTATTATATATTATACTTTATACAAATTAATTATTCGATATTTCAGTATTCATCTGTGATTTGTATAATATAGTGTGTTAAATTTAATTAATATTATTTACTAAATACTAATAAATAATGTGTTATAATTTAAATTAATCAACATACGTATGTACATGATATGTATACTGATTAAAGACTTATTTATTAATAAATATGGCAAACTTAAGGTATACATTTTTAAAAACGTTTTCTCTATAGCGAATCAGACATGCAAGTTCTATAACGAAATAGAGAATCTTACCTAAATCACAGCTTGAACTTTGAATTCCAATTCAACATCATTCTACAGTTTATCAAGACCAACGATTAACCAGACGATGGCCTCTGCTTTCGAAAACAAACCGCACCAGACCGCTTCTTCTTAACATTGTATGATAAGCTGCGTTTGATAAAATATAGTCAATGATCTATTATTGTTCAAACTAAATAAAAATGTACATCAATTTAACTACACTGGGTAGTGGGTACTATGTGTATATCTGATTTTAGAATCGTATTAAGGAAACAGAAAATGTATGTCTTGATGACAATGCTACTTCATCCTAAAACAGTAGACTTGACTTGTATAGAATATTTTTAACGCTGACATCCCCAAGCCTAATAATACTCTGTTAGCAACATTTACTGCAGATTATACGGCTATTTTATTTGCCAATAAAGAAAATTATAGTACGACAGAATAGCATTTCCAAGAATAGTTTAAATCTCATAGATACTATTGGTTCAACCTACTAGTTGATCAATAAACGAAAGTAAATTCATTGTAATGTGACTTGTAAGTCACTTTCTCTCCGAAAAGTCCACTCCGAAAAATACCCAGTCATTAGTCCTAATAATAAAAAAAAATCTTCCTTGCCCTTGCGTACTAAACAAAACCAAATACATTTGTACCTATAGTTCTAAATAAAAGCGTTCAAATTGAAAATCTCACTTTTAAAATAAGCAAAAACTGGCTATTAACAAATTCCGAATTTCCCGTTAGGAATTTCCTAACACAAGTATACAATAAAGAAAAAAATGTATTGAAATAAAATTGAATAAAATTCAATAATCTTAAACAGGTACCGGTTAAGTTTTTATAACAAGATTACAATTTATACGCAAATTTAAAATACACCTATATGCAATTAGGTAAACTCATCATCAAATTTTTTTCTTATTACTGTATCCAGAGATTTTAAAATAAATGGTACGCCATATAAGAGTAGTGATATTTCCAACACTTCCTGTATATGTATTATATTATAAATAAGTACATTATACATGTAGTTAAAATACATTTTTTATTTCCACGCATTGCATTTATTTAAGCGGTGGCCAAATGGCCTTCGAAAATCACGATTTACACTTTTTACAAAACGCGAATAACATTTAGGTACTGCAGACACTCGTGGTTAATTGCGTGTTTAATGTCATGTATAAAGGTTATTTTTTCATACAGATTATTTTTTTGCATGCCTGCAGTATAAATATAGCATTTTTGGTGGTCAGTTGCAGAAGTCGTACAATAAACAACTATATATATGTCGAGTAAACGAGTATATTTATACTCCTACAGCACGAGGACATTAAAAGTACCCAATATTGTTATACAGGTTGATTCACTAAGCATACTCACCTTCGTTTATCATTTAATAATGCATACAAACGGATAGAGATATCAAAATGTATGTATAGTTACGATAGGTACGTGTTATAAGGTTTAACGCATAACATACCAATATTTAAGTCCAGTAGTTCCAGTCTTGTGTTGTTAGCTTAAATATTAGAATAAATTGATTTATTATAAAACTTAAATGTAAGAAAATAATCAAAGTTCTCACGTCGGCTTTTTATAATATTTAAATTTTAGAGTGAGTTATGAGCATATTAAATTTTAGTATTGTTTTTTAGCTTATAATAATTATTAATTATTATATTTTATTTATTTATTTACCACATCGTTCATTCCTTCTTAATTTATAATTACTATAGTGACATTGTGACAATAATAATTATTGTAATTAGAACACAACGTTGAATAATTCAAAAACTACTAGTTTGAAAATTTTAAATAACGATTAAGATGCTTTAGAATTTATTCATCTCCTTAATAACTTACAGTGGAAAAATATAGTTTTCATTGACATAAAATAATTTTGTATTACCGTTAGACACTCATTTAATGATTTAACAACTCTATTTAATCGAAAATATGGTCTACTAGTAGATAACATTAAAAAAGTTAAAAACTAAAATTTGAATAAATTAATTATTTAAGGATAAAAGGGTAATGGTGAACATGCTTGGTGAATCGTCCTGTATATTCGGTTAATTGAAACAGCTGCAGGTATAGGTACAGTTCATCACGCATCGTTATCGGCCAAATATATGTTATGCTGTTGCATTTCAGCATTAGTTTTTTGTAAACGGTACTATATTTATTACCAACAAAGCTGTTTTTTTGGCATTATTTTAAATGAATATATTAATATATTAATATATACGTATAAAAGTATAATAATATATATAACATAGTATACTACGCATTTATATACTTGCATAGGTTTTTGTGACTTTTATTTAAATACTTTTGATGAATGATGTATTATTTGACCAATTTGATAAAGTCTCCAGTTTATTTATTAATTTAAGATCATATAGTTATTGTAATTTTAGTAGTTACATATTATTATAGTGTTCAATTAATAAAAAGTATAAAAAAAACAAATCGTGGTTTAGTTTGATTATAATATGATGAATATGCAGCTATTCCGTGAACATTTTTCAGCATAGTAATCTGACTGCAGTCAATTTTACTCTTTTAAAGAAGGCCTATAAAAATATTACTTTTGTAATATTATATTTAATCACATATAACAATTATTGTTACGATGATTTTTCATAAATATTATTCGGTAAAAGATAAAAAGGCATAAATTAATCATACATATTATATTACCGAAACATTTAGGTACACTAGCACACTGCAATAAATAAAATATAAGTTTTCCAGCGGGGAAAATCACAACGTATACTGTTATTGTATACATAATATGGTTATCGCTATTTATTGTTCATTATTATTATTATTATTATTAATATTATTATTTTGAAGTAAATATTATGACGCCTGAGTAATAACCATCATATATATATACACAGCCTTGACGGATGATGGAATGCACCACGACATATATAACTCAGTCGGTCCGCAATCCTATGTATTTAAATCGATATTTATAAATCAATACATCCGGCACTGCCGTGTGAGTAAAATTGCGTCGTACGGGCGGTCCATGATTAATTAGTTACGAACTGCGTGATATCAAAATAACATAAGTAGGAAGTAGGCGTACTGTTGCCATTTAATCGCAATCGCAGTTATCATCGGTCGCTGGACAATAATTATAATAATTCCGAGTGGCGCCGTTCGTATTATTATATACATACATCGACTGCCGAACAAAAACTATTCTCGTCTTCAAAAGTTATTGTTTTAATAAAAACAATTATATTGTTATTATTAAGTTTTTTCTAAATATTTATATATAGGTACAAGGCCAAAATTCATTACCAAACATTAAAATAAATTGTTCAAATTGCATATGAAAGAGATAAATTGGTGATAACAAATATAACTAATATCCCTTAGAAAGTAAAAAAATATAAAAGTCTAAATTTTCTTATACATTTATTTCTTAATAAAATTGAAAACTATGAGTACAATCAAATAAATACTAATAAAAATAATAATTAAATATGTAATAGGTATTGCAGGTACTAGTTATGGTACATCATCATCGTGGTTTATTTTTAAAGGATTACTGTAATTATTATTAATTCTAATGCTTTTCGTTATATTGGATAAATAGAAAAAATAAATTAGTAAATTAGTTTACGATAAATGATACGAATTCCTTTCATGTTCTAGTTTTTTTTATTTAATAATTATCAGTGATCTATTGTGTTAAATACTTTTTTTTTTACACGTACCTAGCCCAAAATATGGGCTGGTTATGAATGTTTGGTCGCAATTTTATTTTATATAATAGCGACAAATTAATACAAAAATTAGTAGAAAATATAATTGAATCGAATTATTAAAGCGTGCGGTGGTAGCTGTGACTGTAATCAAACGTTAAAAATTCTAAAACTCGGTAGGCCGTATCTACCTTTCCTATTCGGCGCTGGGAAGTTATATGTCTTTCAATAGCTTATGAATTAAATCACATTCAGTAAAATGATCATCTCTAGTATATAGTAGACTTACCATAAATAAAGCTAAACTGACTTCTAAAACACTTAATATTCTAGATTTAATGTATTTTCCAATCATTTAGAAAGTGACGGAGAAAATGAAATAGGATGATATAGTTTAAAAGTCATTGTGTTTTCATTTTTTTTTTTTTTTTTGTAACCACGACCTTTTCCATCGTCACAGTCACTACATAAAATAATATCGTCTACGAATTCTGGTCCTTATTATTTGCTCATCCGGTCCTGTACATGCTATAATCCTTTCCTTTTTATATACCGCCTGCCGTCCGTTATTGTATACAAAAATAATAAATACATGTCATACGGTATATATACTGAGCATACTACGGCTATACGAGACACGTTTTACGTATATTTTATTTTCTCATCTGACCTGAACCCGTTCTCAACACAACACATGTTATGTACGCACGTAATATATATATATATGTTTATTACATATTTATAGAATTCAAAAACGGTCATAAGTTTATGAGTTATGTAGGTACGCCCTCGTAGCAAAGGACACGCCGTCATCGTCACCATTATATTATATACGTTGAGATTAGTCCGTTTTCGTTTTTCTCGTAACACTGTATTATTATAATCACATATTATTGTGTACCCAAAACGTACAGAGTATACATGCTATGCGCAGTTTATCAATTTGGGATGGGACAAAACTAGTATTATTATATTATATATATGTTGTATGTGATCGTGACGAGTCAGAGGCAAGCAAAATGCGGACGGTCTCTGAATGCTGCACGTACACACATTATAACAAATAAACAAGTCTTAAAAATAGCAACTTTTTACAGTTATTTAATAATTATTTCTATCAACTAGTTCGGATGAACACTGTAACTTAGATTTAATTATGCTCGTGTTTTTTATGAATATTGAAATATTTAAAATTTTAAAATATATGTATTTTGTGATTTTATGTCAAACAATTTTTCTTTTTATATTTCATTTTCAAGTTGTTTACGAGTAATTTATATATATATATATATATATATATTAGTACACACCCTGGTCAGCTGCTTTCATAATAGTTAAAAATGTTTTAATTTCAACTGTACGCGTTTTAATCACGATAACAATATTTATATTCGAATATGTAACAGCATATTGATGTTGAGCAATATTATAATAAAACGTATCAACCTTCGATACAAATATTTACAATATTGTTGTCATCAATCATTTGGGAAACATAATGTAGTTATAAAACAATATATGTACACAACGTATGTACGTGATGTATTACTGTACACAATATATTATTGTACATCATCTCAAATCGAATTACCGATTTGTATTTGCTGGCTTTGTATTCTGGTAACTCGTAAACGATGGAAAATAATTTATCATGTTTTTGTCACTTGTACACGGTCTAGAGCTCAAAATCAACGCAGGCGGTTATGTATTAAGTAACGATTATTTTTCGATGGGATAAGGCGTAAAAATGAAATGCTTGTTCGATCGATCTTCTGATGCAATACCATTTTCTGTGCCAGGAATTTCATAAATTATTATGCCCATGTTGAGCAAATAGTTGCACCTACGCGCCTTAACAGTAATAAAAGTAAAATTATTATTTATTATATCATAATGAATATACAATTGTGTCCAATCGATTGATATATTGTAAAAGTCTTAAGACATTTTACTGTACAGACAATATGAATAATAACTTTGATTCAGGAAAGCTTACGGCTCGCCGAAACACAAACTTTTTTCTTAGTGGCCCGCTACACCAGCATTTGTTTTCTTTATCAACCTCCCACATAACATAGGAACAAAGATACTCCGTATTTCCACGACTGCGACTCGTGGAAATACGACTATATATTTTATAAAGGAGAGTATTTCCTGTGCATTGACCGGATAGATTTTACATTTTTTATTAATACAAGCATGTTTTAATTTAAAATAATTTCAATTATTTTTGAACCATTAATAATTTATTCAAAAATGTAAAAATTAAAAGTCTATCGGGTCAGTGTACAAGGAATACTCTTCTTTATAAAATATATAATAGGTGCTTTTGCCCTAAACTGAACCAGCGATTCGTAATCGTAGAAGTACGGAGTATTTTTGTTCCTATATTAGGTGGGAGATAGACAGAGAAAACAAATGCTGGTGTGGCGGCCCCTTAGTATCGATAGAAAAAAGGGAGGAAACTCCACTCTGCTGTATGATATATATTTCGAGTGTACCTTTATATTTATTATAAAGTCATATTTTCTGTACAGGTACACTATAAGTATGCAATTATTTAGGTATGCAAATATTAAATAAAGCCGTGAGCTATAAGCAATTAAATTTTTTTTAAGATAAGTACCCGCCTAACATTGTAACAAAATGTAATTAAGTTACATTTCGGTTGCGTATTTCATTGCGTTTGACGCACTGCTATTATAGGATACTGCGAGTAAACTTGCAGGACTCTAGCGGCAGGCGATATTTCGGAACGGCTATAAAATAAAGAGCGGCGCAACACCTGTCGAGTCGTCTACTTCGCGGTGACGAGTCAAAAAAAAAAAAACAAACAAAAAAACCGTATATAATGTATTTATATTGGGCACACAATATTTTATGGGAGGCGGCCGCGGGGCCGGTTTATCTCGGAGGCGCTTTGGTCGTGGATCGAGACCCGCGCGGAGTGCCGCAGCCGCCCGAGCACCGACGACGCTGCCGCACACGCATTGTTCGGCCGGATGAATAACGACAGGTAGGCACCTCTGATATTATTATAATAAAACTTATGTGCGCCTATGGTGCGTGTTGTGCGTATTTCCATGGCGTGCTCGTGACTCGCGGCGGAACTTCTGCAGCCATCGCCGAGTCACGATTTCGCGCAGCACCCACCCCCACCCCCACCCCGAACGACAAACCGCACCGCCGCCCGGCCCTGCGCCGCGAGTTTCGATTGTCTATCGTGTCCGCGTGCGGTTGCACGGAAAACGTCGGCGTGCGTGCGCGCTTGACGACCGTTCACCGTATAGTAATGTTGTGTGTGGCTATATATTATTATTGTTATTATTATTACGATGACGATCGTCGATCGCATACGTATACGTGAACGGCGATGTTCGCCAAACGTGCTCGCCACAATAATATTTTCACTCGATACTGAATTTATTCGAATCCCGGTTATTATACGCATTCATCGGACGTACACTATTTATTCAAGGCCATAAAGTATTTTCAAATTATTGACATTTTTCGTACCATACTCGAGGAGTGTCCCGTGGTGATACATCAAACTCCTGTTTTTTTAATCGAGAATCCCGTCTTTTAAATGTTTTTTTACTGTAAATTATTTAGTGGATGTTTTTTTATGAATAATTCGACGTACATCGTTCGAACGTCGAACAAAAGTTTGTATCTCCACAAGAAATTCTTAAATAGAACAAAATATCTTAAGAATTTAAAAACGTGATATTTAAGTATGATTAATAATTAGAAAAATCAGATTTTTAATTACTGCATTATTGTTTATTTAAGAAGAAAAAGAGGCGAGCACGATTGGTGTATAGTCCTGTACAATGTGATCCGTGTAATATCATATCATATGATATATACATTTTATTATTTTGGACGTAGAAAAAGTTATGAACACTTCAAAAATAGAACAAAAAAAAAGGACTTGCGGTTATTTACAAAATAAACTTAGTCAGGATAAAAATACTATTTTATTTATCCAAGTTTCTAATATTTCTGTATTCGATATGAAATACATTTTTGGTTGAGTATATTTAATTATGAATAAATTTAGATATTTAGTTGTGTATTTTTATCTCTGTTATAGATATCGTCGAACATCCACACTTAATCAACCATAATATAATATAGAGGTAAATAATTATACTATTTACTTCAGTAACCTGAATGTTAAAAAATACAAAAAAAGCACAATAAATAAAATAGCACAAATTAATTCAGTGTATTTATATCTCACGTATATCTTATTGTATAAATTGAATTATATTCAAAAGAGCTATCAGCTACACCTATCACACAGATACGAAAAATACCGAACTATTACATCAGAATTTTGCAGTAAACCATTTTGTTATAATATGAAAATTTACGACACGTGTGTGTTACGACGAACCCATCATCATGTTAATGTTAGAAACACGCAATGTTGAACGCGTTCATCGGTGAATCGAAGATTTTTTCCATTATTTTAGGTAAAAACGTAACAATCACTGTACGTAAAAAAGTAGTGCGACATTGCCAGATTTTCCGAGGTTGCACTGTTCGCAGTGTTTGTAAATATTTTTAACAGCCAACGGTTAATTTATTCAACATAAAAATATTTCGTTTCACATTGTAAATGACAAGTTCTGACAACATTGAAGAATACGCCTTGCTTCTTGTCACAGTCGCTATATCTACCATAATTTGATGGTATCTACAAAATAATATGTCGACAACTACTGTCGATTGTATTGACGTAAATATAACATATAATATATTATATATCTATACAAAACACTAAGTGTAAACAAATATACTACTAAATTTAAATTTAAACTATAACTAAGAAATATAATGATATAGAGACCGTTAGGTATTGATTGTACCTACTATGCGATTTTGCTTTAATTTCAGGCTTTCGTAATGTTTTTTTTTATAATGCTTGTGCAAAAAAAGTTCGTCAAGTCGTAACATATAGGTATATGCTTTTACGGTTTCGATAATCACCATTATATTACGATCAAACTTATATTATTATGATATATTAAAATATTATGCAATAAATAGTTAATTAAATATTTATTTTATATCTTTTATTTACGACATTTTACAAAAGCCCTCTCCACATATTAGAAATGTAATACTACTGCACAGATCAATTTGCTTTTTGCATTAATACCTAATGAGTATTATCATTATTATATTTTATAAATATTATACACGTTTAAGTAACAGTTGAAGTCGCGCCTATAAACGTTACAATTTCCGCATTACAGTAATATAGATATAAGTAAACAGAACATTAAAGTTATTAATAACCTCACGACAATATTCATGTAAAAAATAATGATTACCTAGTTATTCTATACGCGATAAATAATTATTATTAAATGATCATCATAGCTTTAACTTACAACCATTGGTTTGTTTAATATTTCTTAATACCGCGTATATTCTTTATATATTTACGATTATATTAACAGATTTAATAGATATTTGCCATGTTAAAAATAATTTTATATTAAAATTAACATTTTTAAATCCCCATGTCGAATAATAATATGGGTTTTTATACAATATACCGTACTGAATCGAACTTATTTCTTTATTAATTTATTCGAATTTTAGAATTTATAAGTACTTAAGGAACACATTTTTAAATTAATTTTTACACAATGTAAGATGTGCCCCGCGATTCAAACAAGGACCATCCATTATTATACTGTAAATTATTAAGTAGATGTTTTCTTTTTAAATGTATATTTAAATAAAAATTCGTATGCGTAGTTATTGAATTATTAAAATGTATATATTACTTACTAATTAGTATAATGTTCCTTAACAATGATTTTACAAAACCTTAAAATATAAGTAAAGCCATTAAAGGTAATATTTAATATACTACTTATATAATTATATTTTTTTTACAAAACATGATGATAGATTAATATTAATTACTTTAATTTTCAAATCATCATTACCAATCTTATATTCTTCAAACGTATAATTATGGACCTTTTTAATATAGAAAGTTAAAAAAAATCAAAAACTACTAGTTCGGATTTCGATTAGATACATCAAAATGTTAAAAAAATATATTTAATCATTTAATCGGCAATGTAGATAAAAAAGTGTAATTTATATTTGAAAAAAAAAAGTATAATTCTTCATAAATGGTATGAAAAATCTGAATATTTGAAAATGAGGTCAGTATACATAAAAATTTCAAAAATCAGAATTCGAATAATATTCATAATTAATAAAGAAAGAAATGAGGAAGGACATTGGTGAATCACTCGTAAGAGGTTGTTTATATTATTATGCAAAAATATTTACTCTATCCGATTATCGCATTACTTTGTATAATTAATAACCGCGTTGTTTAGAGCATTTAAACGGAGCCATATTTAATAACGAAAAGATAAATTAAAAGATACATCGAAAATCTTAGACCCCACAAGACACGGCCAATTCCGTTGGCGGCGAGATTAATCGATATGAAATGACTTGCGTGAAGCCATTTATATAATATAAGACTGTTCTGAATAGTATACTTACTACCAATAGGGTCTCTATTATCAAAATTTTATTGTATTTAAAATATAACATTTCATTATTTTCAAAAAATAAATAATTAATATTGTCCATCTCGGGTCATATTTCTTCGAGGATCAAAAATGAGTAGGCTGTGAGTGTTCTTCGGTACATATATATAATTAAATGATGATCATTGATAACTTGTATGATAATAAACGATAAAAGCAATAATAATAAAAAAAAATAATAATTGTCGAACCGCCGCGATTCAGTGTAAATTCTGGAAGTTGAACAAAATACAAATACGTATATCATAGTTGTACGAGTATAACATGTTTTTAAACGTATTGTATTGATTTACTTATGTGGTTTACTTATTATGCGTATAAAAAATAAAATGTGCATATTATTATTAATAATAATAGTAAATGAGAATGGTAGTAATACACATTATTATGGTTATTGGTAATTAAGTATACCTGCAGTTATATCCGCTCCAATTTATAATTACGATTTGTATTTCACGCAGGATATTCAAATCACTTAAACAGTTATAGCTATCTGTAATGTATTATGGTCGAGTGCATACAAAATCTATAAGCCAGATTTGATAAATTAGTAACTGAACTATAATGGACTACTGTTAAATTAATAGTAACATATAGTAATTCCCACAGTGATAAATAATTATAATGTACTCTGTATATTGGAACTCGGTACTCTGAGGCGGGCAAGTTCTTAGTTAATGACATTTGAGTAACCTAGCTAGTGTTAATAAGTCGACGTTCAGGAAGTCAAGCTATACGTGAATAGTTACAAAATAATATATTCAATTCTAAGACCTGTAATGTATTATACGTAAACTTTATTATACTAACACGACTAAATTATTTAAAAATATTAAACATTTTTTTTTTCTTTTTATATAATATCAGTTGGGTTGCACAACGTTTTAACAATAGTGGTTGAGCAACTCTCGACTTATTTAAACGATACTAAGTACTTTTATCTCGTGTATAGGTACAATCTGTAAACTTACCAACAACTGTGTGTACATTTCATGATCTCTTTTACCGCCGTCCGAAAAAAACCATACTATGCACCCGTCCCGTCATTGTCTAACCGCAGTCTCCGGTAATAATATAATAGTTCTCTCGCTCTGTTTAGAGTTTAAAATATTAATTTTGGTGTGATAAATAAAAAAAAAATCCAAATTGTGCTCTTTCATATTTTTTTTGGCCGGACGCCAACTGCATATTATTATCCAGTTAGGATCGAATAACACATTACACACATTTATATATAATAAAGAAACTATATTGATACAAATCTTCACACAATCACACGTAATACATCATAATATACACCACAATAATACTATGGTATAAAAAAAAATGTGTGCATTTAGCATTATATATACGTCATCGGTTATTTATTTTTTTGTATGTATTCAATAATGTGTGCGGCAAATATCAATCGGCAATTATTATTGTTCGTCGACGCACTTATCCGAAGTATGTGTTATAAATTATATTTTGCCTGTCATAATACATGTCGCTGTGTTGGTTCAGTAATATATAATTAAAAATAAACCTTCTACGGATAATCTTAACAATGTTGTAATTATTTATCTACAGATCAAACAAGTTATCCATTACTTCTGTATAAATATAAATTAATGTTGCTTCATATTGTAGGTTAAACAGATTCACTTGAAATTCGGCATGCAATTTTTTTTCAAATCAATGACAATTTCCGTGATATTTGTAATCCTTTCAATATAAATCACCGAGAGTCCTGAATTCAATTTTGCGAATGATTTTGTTTCTTCGACAAGAAGAGATTTGTTGTTTCAAATTTGTTTTTATATCATTTTTAATGTTATATTTTAACTACAGTATTATGAACAAAGGGTTCAAATCTATTTTGTTTTTTTTTTCATTCTTTTGTGTTTTTCTTATTTTATTCTATAAAATGTATTGTGATAATAAAATTATTTTTAAAACAACAAGATATTTTTTCATTAAATTGTACTCAACTTTTATTTGTATTTTTGTAAAGTAACTATAGGGTTTCTACTTCAGAAAATCTCATCGCTTTACAAGGTTTTTCAATCTTTCACGGGTTTTATTCATAAAAGAAACCCTCGTTTTGCTTTGATTTCGGTAATACACTAACCGTATTTATTGTAAACAAATGAATGAAATAAAGAGTAAATAAAGTATTTTATTCAGTGAATATTTCTTAAAATATAATATTAGTTTAATGTCTGCTTTTTATTTTGATTCCTGCTTTGGATTTATAGTGAGACAACGTCCGTGAGAGAATTTCATGTTGTCGTCGGTAATAATAAGGCCAATTTTATTAAACTTTGTCCTTGTCGAAAATCCTCTTCAAATTAAAAATAAATTCCGACAAATGGCACACGTGACTTAAATACTTCATGTAACGTCTTGTAAATCATATTGAGTATGGTATAGGATACGTTGGTACTTCATCTGATATATTAAATACTAATTTATATTTAAGTAATTATATCTAAGATTTAGTTAAAATTGCGAATGTATAGAACATCAAAAAAAAAAAAAAAAATAGCTGCTACTTTAGATGAAGTTATGTTTTATTATTTTCACATTTCAACTAATATTAAATATCACCAAATGCATCTAAGTAATCAAGGTCTCTTTTATCCTTATTTATATTTAATTTAACTCATTTTTAGATATGAAAACTAACATTTATGAAAATAATAGATTGCTTTTGATTGTTTTATGGCATTATTA
Source organism: Rhopalosiphum maidis (assembly GCF_003676215.2). Classification (NCBI taxonomy): domain Eukaryota; kingdom Metazoa; phylum Arthropoda; class Insecta; order Hemiptera; family Aphididae; genus Rhopalosiphum; species Rhopalosiphum maidis. Next base: position 42,510,798 of record NC_040879.1, on the reverse strand, counting down.
GTAATATTTTGTACGTCTAGAAATTTGAAAATGTATAATATTGTGGCGGAGAATCATGAATTGAAATACAATTAATTACCTACGAATAAAATAATTTCACTTGAAATAAGCCAGAAATACTGCAATAATATCTTAACAATTGCGCGTTCAAAATAAGTTAAACTGCAATAATGATTCATTTAAAAATAATGTAAAAAACATAGTATAAACTTTTATTTACGCGATCTATAAATATTTTTAATTTTCAAAAAAAAAAATTACGAGTCAAAAATTAAAATACCATAAGAGTGTCAGTTATTTAGAAGTATTCACTAAGATACATTTCACTGTAATTGAATGAAGTTCACAAAATATTTTTTTTTTTAACGATTATTATTTAATATACAATCTGTAAATATTATTTTACAATAAGCGTATGTGATGGAGGTTGGAGGTAACATGGCTTGAGGGACAGGAGATAAAAAGTCACTCATTGGAGGCACTTAAGGGTAGGAGTTTGTTTTTAGAACGTTATTAAGAAAGAATGAGATTAAGTACAAGGAAAGGGAGGGAATTATAATAATTTTAATTTAGCAAGTCCGCTCACAAAATATGAATGTTGAAAATTTTCAAATACTTATTTAAAAAACACATTTGTCGTGATCATGATATTTAAGTAACAATTTGTTTAATATTACCGTTCGAGAAACTTTAAATAAATTAATATTATTATATTTAATCATATTCAACCCATTTTTAAGTTTATCAAAATAACGGCTCGAATTAGTTATTAACTAATTTCAATGCATTACATTTTATTTTGTATTTTAAACGCATAAAATTAATATATTACGGCTATATACATACTTTAATAATATACAATTATGAATAGATTATAAGAAAATGTTCATAAACTGAAATCTCATACCTACAATTAATTATAATTTATATATTTATAATAAAACAGGTAATAACAATAAAATTATAATACCTAGTTTATTTTTTTTATCCGTAAAATACTGAAGGAAAAAGCTTATATAGACACAAGAAATTATAATATTTAAGTCAATATTATTATTAATAATTAAATATTATTAAGATATGCCTAGAGGTGGTTATAATTTAATTATGCTAATTATTATTATTATGGCAATATTATGTTTAAGTGAATTTTATTCAAATTGTTTAAGTGATCCGATAATATAAATAATATAATCATTAATGTCGTATTACCCTTTTTAACTTAAATAGTTAGGTATAGCCAGATAGACGATAAGTAAATAGGTAATGATATTTACATAGTAAGTACTTGATTTTTAGTTATCTACTACTCTAGCGGAGAGATGGTTAGGTTTTTGATATTACGGTATAATAAATAATGTGTGTGCGGTGTTTTTAAACAAGTTTTTGAGAAATAAAAAAAAAAAAAATAACTAAGCTTCTATATTGACTAAAATATTTCCTCAATTATTGGACACTAATAGTAATATATTATTTTATAGATGTGATTTCATACTCATTGAGTGGTTTTCGAGGAAATTGCTAAAAATTTGCGAAAAAGCGTACGTTCCGAATCTAATGTAGAAACTTAACGGTAATATCAATATGCATATTGAATAATGTATATATTATACTAGTCTATAAAATTGATAAATATTGGAATTAAATATTTGAATAAATCGTGTGCTTGTCACCGTCATTTAGAGGGCTTAGACAGTCATCCAAGGACGTCTACACGATTTAGCCATCTATATAATGTATTTTTAAATTAATACAAATTTTTATCACAATCCACATTTTTTTTTTATATATAATGTCAAAATAAACGTATTTATAAATAAGTACGAATGCGCCTATTAAAATGACAGGCATTTTATTAGATAGTTTACACATCAAGCGTGGTAAATATAATAGATATCATAATATATTATTATAATATTGGCAGTGCGCAACCGGAAAATCCTCAGCTATTTATAGTTTGTTTCGACTTCTTAGAACATTATTCTAAAAACTCGAATTGTTTTTATTTAAGTTACCCATACGATTTCTCGTGGTAAAAAGTATGTTTCTTCTTCCGTGTACTTGTATACTATATAGTATATTTACTATAGATTATAGTTATACCTATGTATTATGCGTATTATATGTTCTATACAACGTGGTGGTATTCAAATGTCAAGTTCTTTCAATACTTTTTGTGTTATGAGTTTGTGACTTATTATGATATTTAGCATTGAACGTTTTGCGAACTATGGTCTACGCATTTAATGTAAACAGAACCTCGATTAAAATTCCGCCTAGACGAGGACATCTACACGATTTTAGTCAACTAATATTATATACTTAAGACAATATAATACGCTGTAGTTCTTATATAATAGTTAAATAATAATATTGAAAGAAACTTAATAATCTATATACGTGTAGGGTGATCACCAATCATTCTAATTTTGTAATATTTAGTAATGCATTTATTCAGTTTTTATAGTTTAAGAACTATATTTAAGGACAATATTTTCAAAAACTTAAAAATATTTATATTCTTTGAGGAGCTTTCTCTGGCGATACAAACTCATTTTTTACAAATACGTTTAATGTATTTTATTAATCAGGTGATTTATTTAATTTTCTAACGAATATAGTTTCTGAGTAATTAATAACTAAAATGTACATATAGGTATTAGGTTTGGATAATTTTTTAATAGCCCATAAAATAGTGATTTTACAAACAAATTTTAAATATTTAGCCTTGTATTTATCATAATGGACATATTTACAAACTATAAAATGTTAATTAATATAGGTTACTATTAATAAATTCAATTTTAAAGGCATATAGCATATAGCCCGCACTTCTTCTTAACTATTTCATGAATATTATTAGTCCTTAAGCGTTACTCATTTGAGTTTCGATTTACATAACAATTTTCAAAAAAAATCATTTGATTTACAGTTATTAGGAAAAAGGATTGTTTATCGCATATAATAAAAATAAGTTTGCGTCATCATATTACACTCCTTAAATGGCAAAACAGATCCAAGTAATTGAAAATATGGTCTTAAATAATATAGATTTATAAATCCCAAAAATTGGAACATGAATAAATACATATAGATAATTAAAAGAAAAGGTTTTGTTGGACATGGCTGATGAATCACCCGGTAAACACATACCTGTACATAATATTTACAATTAATAACTGCTACGAGTAATGGCGCAACTATAGAGGTTACATCTTGGAAAGCTACAATGAATTAAGACTGGGGGACGTGTTTGTGTTTCCGGCTTATCAGTTTGTTCAGAGTACACAATAATAATATTATAATATGTAAAATAATACGTTTGTGTCTTAAGCAAAGTATTTTATTTGATGTCTAGACAAATAGTCAAAAACGTAATATTAAAATGATTTAAACGCACAAGTTTTAACACAAAACGTTGATTATTCGCCTTCGACTCAAAATTGTAAATATTCCACACGTTTTACTTAATCTACTACAACTATACAGACCATTTGTTTAATTATTTTTTTCAATGAATATTTTGTAGTAATCAGTTTTACCTATATACATTCATCCCAACATAGGATAGAGTACACGTACCACGTACATGCGGTGTCCTTAGGTTCTTACTGTATACTATTTGTGCGCGAAGTATGCGCATCGTTATTATTATTATTTTTTACTACCACAGATATAGTACTATTATTGCTATCATTGTTATTGTTATTTATCGTACACTTTATTTTTCTAGACGCACAATATATGCACAAGCGAACGCACAAGAGAGAGTGGGCCTCCGCAGAGAGTCTGCATAATATTATAATACAGTAATGGTATAATACAGGCTGGATAACCTACTGCAGTATGATCTAAGTAGTCGCACCGCGCTATTCTCTATTGTAGTAAATATTATTATCATGATCATTTTTATTATTTTTATCATCATCATCATCACCGTCGGGCAGGAATGCACACCGATGAAAAAGCGGCGGCGGTGACTTATAACATCATTAAGTTTGTTTTGCGCGCCTCCCCTCTGCCGCCTCCAACAACAACATTTGCCGACGACATATTCGACCGTAGCCTATTATATTTTTATTTCATAACTATATTATAAATAATATTAATTAGGCGCACGAGCATAATATAATAATATGTGACACAAATAAACGTTGCACAACGTGGGCTCGAGGTAAAGTGGAAATAAACTAAACACTGCTAATATTTAAAAACGCACGCACGCACGCACACGCGACTTGGTGACGTACAATCGAAATGCCATTTATATAAAACTTTATATAAATGTCGTTTTCAAGCATAGAGTTTTGTATTAAATGATCTTGTCCAATCACTAAAATTTAATAAAATCTGTAGTCACATAATATTGTGTTTGCAAATACACATATAGGTTACTATTTGGATTTCTAAAGTTAACCTCCCCCCTTCACCCAAATAACGGTAGAATAAATTTATCAGGAGTATCAACACAAGCGTCGTAGAATTTAATGTGCAGTTAATTTAATATATAAATTTATTTATTAAAGTATCTATTGGTACTAAGTTAAATTGTTTTATAAAACACGTGCATTTAATAATTAAAAATAAATTAACTTAAAATCATTACTTCGACTAATAAAAACAATTTATAATAATAAAACATTTTTATGTAGTGCGATATGGCTAATATATTTTTTTTTATAAAAAAAAAGCCTTTTTAAATTGGTTCATTTAATGATTATATTAAAAAAATCCGACACGGATTTTACCTCGGGAGGAGTGTAAAAAAAAACTCTTTTTACCTGCCTGTTCTCACGAATCAACAGAAATTAATATTTTTTATACATTATTGTTATCTGTTGGTTGTCAATGATGAACTAGGTTTCTATTAAGATCGTTATTATAAATTATAAAATGTATTAGAACCCACAAGGTGTACGAAACCTAATCAGTTAGTAACTTTATAATGATAAATAATCATAATAACTTAATTAATAGTAGATAATTTAAATTAAGGTCTATGGTTAAATAACAGTAGCATAATATTGATAGCCAGTGATCAACGATTGATGGCAATGATAGGCATAACAGTGATTCAATCATATGCGAAGAGATACTACGGTGGTTATATTAAGGAAACGTTGCGTAGTAGGAATATTACATTTTTTAAGAAAATATATATTCTTACGTTTAAAGAAATTTTAACATTTTGGTATCCTGTTTTTTTGTTTATGTTAAATATATTGAATTTGTTATTTGTACGAGTTATCAATAAGTTTTCTAAAGCTATTATTACAAACAGAGCCGTGCTTAGTGAAATCAGCACCCGGTGCCACGGATCATTTTGAGCTCTGTCGTTCCTAAACAACAACAAAAAAACTCTATAGGTCTATAAGGTACAAATTAAATTGTTATGAACATCAAATATCCCATTATTAAATAAATCATTTGTTTACTCAACTTTATTACGAATAGTAAATACTAGTTAGTAGAGAAATTGTTTTGTGGTAGTGCAGTAAACAGTGCATCTGCCGTGGTGAATTGCTACCTACTATAATACCATTGATTATATAGAACAGACTATAAAATATATAATAACAATAATACAATTAATAATTTAAAGTAATAAATATAAATACACCATAGAATCGTCTATTCTATAGTCATTACCCATTGTAGCATTATAAACTAATGCGTTTAAGTTTATGTGAGATGAATCTGCTGAACCAACGAGCCTGCGACGACCGGTCCTTCGTCGTAATCGTTCCGGCTTGCATCGATAGCGCCGGTATATTTGACACTTAGTGTTCGCTCATAAAACTGTGTTTTTCCGGCCGAAGAACTCCGTAAATCCCATAAAAACCATTTTCGATCACCGGATCGCGTAGTAATATCCAAAAACCGTCGTTAATACGTCGGCACGGTGACGTTGACGTCACTCTTATTAATACACTCGCTAGTCGCTACTATATAGCCGAGTATGGTAATAAAACCTTCGTTATCACGACTTCGTGGCGTTTGCGTCGTTACCGACAATTCGCATAGTTAGGTAAAACACACTATTTCCATATACCTATCACCTATACCTATTATAATATGATTGCGACGATTGCGTAATGAAAACACTTTATTGCCAAAATGTTTAAATGTCAATGTCTATTTTTTATGTAGCCACGGCATTACGTTTGATACTATTTGTAAGCCCGCTCGGAATTATTATACCACATATAAGAACACTATCCGAAGTATATACCGGATGATCCATTTACGCACGACACTCGCTATTTCAGAAAACACAAACATTTTTGAAAATACTTCGTTTACATGATTTTAAGTCGTTATTAAACGACATTTTTGCTATTTTTTTTTTTATCGTTATCGTACTGTAGGTTGTTCATTCTTTTGAATAACTACATATACTTTTCATTTCATATTTCGAAACAGAACATTATTTGGAGTATTTCGATCCAAAGTTAGACGAGCGTGTCGAATATAGAGGTACTCCGAAAAATGCCGGTCCACTGCTACTCCGTTCACCAAAAATTTTTAGTATACTTAATTAAAAGCTACTCGTCTGAAATTCAATTTTCATACACGAAAGCACTTCAAAAAAATATTCTGCTTTGGAAAAAGAATTTAAAAATGTATGTTGTCTTTTGAAACAATGAGTATCTACTATCTTACGTAAAACGGTTTACTCAGCTTTATAATTTTTAATAATCTTAAGCGATCAGATTTAATTCGTGAAAAATTGTTTTATCTATGATTTTTCAATTTATGATTTCTGGGAGACTTCCACTGCGAGTGTAAAATGAAATTAAAATATTTATACATTATTGTCGTATAGGAAAAAGTCATCGAGCAATAAAAATATTTACTTTTAATACAACTATTGGTATCTAAGTCCGATACCGTATAAGTCATATTATAATTATACCAGTTGTATATACCCGCGTAGTCGGCAAGTCCTCGGCGACCGTTGCAAACGAGGATAATCGTACATATATATATATATATATATAGGTAATACTATACGCTGATTGTGTGTATAGCATGTTCATTCCGCAATCGCCGAAACGAATCTCGGAAATCATATTACATTATAATATAATATGTACTTATAATCGCGCACATATTGTAGGCGCATTGTTATATTTGTTATATTGCGCTTGCGCTGCCAGTACGCGACCGTACCCGTGTCCCACGGTTGTTGTGGGTCGGCTGAAAATGGAATTTCTATAAAGCTTACGCCACTTGGCCAGAGTAATATAGAAACGCGGAGGATCTATTATAGTGGCGTACAGCTGCAGATACTATCGTTGTGATGTTGTAGACAACGTGGAGATAATATTATACGTCGTAAGACCGCCGGCGAACGCGAACAGCTATATAGTGTAACGTTTCTAAACGAACTTATGATGTCTGATCGTATTATTGATTCACCTACTCTGCAAACGAGTATCGAATTTAGGGCGCATTTTCTCGTCAACTTATAAATTTCACTCTCCTTTTAACCTAACCTTCTGTTATAACTGTCCATTTATAATAATTCTCCTCTACGCCGTCGTCTAATGCATTTGGTCCGCAATGAGGACACTGCACGCTTTAACTTCAATAGGAGCATTTTGAAGTAAATACGTTAACCGTATAAGCTTCAAACCGAAGACTCCATTTCAAAAATGTTGGCTACGTTACTTTTCCTACTGTCGTTATTATTATTCCCCATATATCAATAAGCGTGTACTCGCTGTATTAGACTTTTATTATAAGACAACTGCCTAATTTGGAAAAATAAATAACTTTTGTATAGATAGTGGTTATTATTACGCTATAATATCGTTTCAACAATATTACATTATATTCACGGACAACGACAATCGAAAAAATATCGTTAATATATTAATATAATGTTATACTTACGACTTACCTATTATACATAGATAACAACAATATGATATTGCACTAAATATCGTATATTTTACTTACCTCTGTGATTGTTCCATAAAAGACACGGTAGATATAGATATACCCTGTATTTTACAATACCGTCACATTCAGATATCGTATTGTGCTGAAATTATAAAAATTATATACATAATATAATGTAGGAACTCAATGACTGACAATGCTGCTAGCAATCATACGACTTGTCATTGAAAACAAAAATAACTATCTAAATGCGATTAATGTAATAATAATAATAATATACTCATATACGCATAATATATATTATTATTATTATTACTATTGTAGTACGTACCCATACGTGCGAGTGTATAAACGCGAAGCGGAGATTAACGAGTCACGGTTTGCCTTTTGTTTCAGATGTCCGATAAAGAATTTAACGTACACACACACCTACAAGCACACAATTATATGCGTAAATAGTATATTATACTTATCTAAATCTCGGTAAAACATTAACTCATTAAAAAACCACGCGCATAATAATAATAAATGTAATGCGAATATAATATATTATTATTGCTGCTACCGCACAACGTCTTAACGAATCTGCAGATGGATTTCGATTACGGTTAAAATGTATATATATATATATATATATACGGGTGCTAGCGTCTAATGTCTATATATTATTATTCGTTTATAATATACAGAATGATTTATCGAGCACGCTCACTCCCATTTTTTTTTTCTTTTAATAACGAGTTTATTTAAATTCTGATTTTTGGAATTTATTTGTATGTTTAAGAACAGAGACGGCTTGAAAATATTCTATTCGGCGTTATGAGACACGTATAAACCACAAACTCACCACATCCCATCACTTGTTCAGTCTGTTCGGGCTATAAAGGGATAATATTATAATATAACACAATGGATTTCACTGACGGTTATCATTGAAAATTAAAATTATACATTTCGGCTAAATGGTCAAAAAACCAATCTCCTCCCGGGTTAGGGCTATTTAACATAATATTATGCGCCGCATAATAAACTTATGTACTCAAACCGTCTCTGTTTAAGGATCATTTTTCAGTTTTCCAGATATTTTTTTATACTGTCTAAGGAGCGTTTTGTTACAATACTTTTTTCATTTTCTCAAATAAAAATTATCCATTTTACTTGTAAACTGTTAATCAGATAGTTTTTTTTTTGAAAACGTTGACGTATCTAAATCAAAATTTGACTTGTCTCTGAATCTCGGTAAAACAAAAATCTCATTAAAAATAAGTGCATTATAATATATATTCAATATAATAGAAATATAATAAATTATTATTGCTACTATACCACATAACAATAACGAATCTGCAGAAGCAGATGGATTTTGATTGTGGATAAAATAATATATGTATATATATATATATATATATTATAATATACAGAATTATTTTTCAAGCACACTCACTTCCGTTTTGTCTTTTAATAATGAATTTATTCAAATTCTAATTTTTAGAACTTTTAAGTAACCATAATTAAGGACCCTATTATAAATTATTACAATTGATAAACCATATAATTTTATAAAGAGTGTCTTGTCGGCTACACAAACTTCTTTTTTTCAAACGAGAAACGATGCACGTGATTTTTTTTCAATGTTGATGTATCTAAATCAAAATTCAAATGAGCATGTGCTTGCCCTTTGGGTATCTTAATCTCCGTACGGCATTAACTCATTAAAAACCAAGTGCATTATAATATGTATATAATGGGAAAACAATATATTATTATTGCTGCTACCGTCAGGTAACGTTAACGATTCTGCAGATGGATTTCGATTGCGGTTAAAATGCATTGAGGTAATCACTGCTATATACAATATATTATGTGTGTACCCACAACCTATCTTATTATTTATGTGCGGTATATATGTATACGAACATTATATACATAGTACGACATTCGCTGCTAATGAAGATCGAAGAACACACGCGGGATACAAAAATTGCAATCGCAAATGTGATGAATATCGGTCCAATGCTTCGATTTCGTATCCGTGCAGTTCGATACGTCCAAGTATACGAGCATTTCAACTGATATAATTCTTATAAACATTTTTACGGCTTGTTTCGCTAGGCCATTTTCAAATATCAATATACCAATTGTTTAATGATACTCGTAGAATGATGTGGGTACATATAATATATTATTATCAGCACTGTCTGGAGTTTTGAATGTACCCATTTCTCTATCTTTGGGCCATTTGAAAATAAACTATTTTTTTCAAAGTAATGAACATCTACCCCGATTATAAATATTGCACGACGCGTTGGCTAAACAGTAAATAAATACGTTCAGAAATTTATTTCATATACACGGTTATTGGCGAAAGTCCATGGACCTTCACCCACCAAAAATAAATTCTCAAAAATACTATTAGACGATCAATAACTACATACGAAAATTATATAATTATTTGATGTAGATACAACCATCTACAGAGAAAATTTTACCTTTTAAAGAAAATTGACAAAAAAAAAAAGAAGATACCATTATTTCATTCCATACGACTATTTTAAAATCTGAATTCTCATTAACTGGGGCCTAAATGACTATAAACTTTTTAAAGTTATATCTGTTATCGTCAAATTATTAATAGATTTTTTTTAAATAATTAATAAAGTGGTAACATTAATTATTATAATCCATAACCCTTAGTGTTGCTTAAGTAGACTTATGATCAGTTGTTTTTCCAGTATTAATATTTCTCAAATTATACTGAGTTTTTATACTTGCATAAAATAATATTGCACTCTATAATATATATAAATATAATATATACATATAAATTTATTTAGATATAAAAAAATATAGGTTCGTGTTATAGTGAAATATTTTAAGTACGTGAATTTTCTTGTTTTTGAATATTACAAAATTTAAATGTTTACAAACATTTCAATGAAAATGATTAATTAAAAAATAATCCAAAATATATAATTTTTTTAAATAGCCGTTCACGATAAATTCCGTAACAATATATTAGTATACATTAATTGTGTGTAACTCAAGAACTCATCATCTATTTATTCATTGTTTTTTTATTGATTTGTTTTGTTGATTACGATAAAAACAATACATTAATTAAATTATATAATATTAAATACGTTCAGATTACAACATAAACACTGTGTATTAACAGAGACTATACAATTTAAACTTTTTATTTTTTAATTTAATTTTTTTACATTAGTTAGAAATGAATTAAATAATATGATAATTTCCACCCTTGCTCACAAAAAAGAAAGAAGAATGTTTTTACAAATAGTCGTGTAATATACTGATATTTTAAACTGTACGAGAATGCATATAATATTGGTGCACTGCGAACGCAAAAACTCGGGTAGCTAGTCACTTGCCATAAACAACCCCACAGCAGAAGTCGACGTATGTTTACGCCTTTAATACTATAGCTATAAATTATATTATTATTATTATTGTAATACGACATTATATCGTCTCCGGCTGACCCAACTGAATGTGTCCAGTAATAAAGTAAATTAACGAACGGCTCGTATATAACGACCATATTATAATATGGTCGTTGTATACAATAATATTGGATTCGAATTCCAGATGTTGACCGTAGGTACAGAGTGATGCTCACCTACTTTTCTTCTTCAATAATGCAGTTATTTGAAATCTGGTTTTTGGAATTTTTAAATATTCTTAAGATCATATATTTTCAAATCCTTGAGATTTTTTTGTACTATAGAGAGTATAAAATAAATAAATATTGTATTATAAGAGTGCTCAGTTTTTCAAATATCTAGGTACTCAGTAGTTAATAATAAAAAAGGAGTTTTTCGTTTGGAAAATAGAAGTTTGTATCGCTATAGAACACTACTTAGTCCTTTAGTAGTACAACAATTATCAAAAACTTAATAATATATAGACTTTAAGTGCATTTAAATATTTCGAAAATCATAATAATTTGAATAAATTCATTATTAAAGAAAAAACAGTGATGAGCGTGCTCGACGAATCGCTCTGTATAAGACATTCGTGGATTTTACAAAATCTGTATAGGAGCCTACACTGCATACATAACTGCACAGTCATCGTTGCAGTATGTTTTATGTATAATAAACCGTCACCCGGGTTACTGTAACGCGTCAAACATGCTCGAGTTTCGTACCACAGGACCGGAGAATAAGCGGCGTACAATTATTATTAATGCTGCAGAACCGACGTGATATATTATTATATCATTTAATTTACAGTGATTCACTAATGGAATTTCAAAAGTATATCGAAATCGGTATTTTCAAGCATACCCAAAATGGCCTAAGGCCATAATTTCAATATTTTATGGTAATACTCACTTTTTTTTTTTCAAATGAGAACCGTCCTTTGCTACAGTAAATCGCATCATTAGTACATTTGTTTTGCACATATTGAAACGCCTAAATAAAAATTTGTACCATCACAAAAATTCGAAAATATCGTCACTATTAAGTACGTGATAATTTCAAAAATCAGGATTTGAATAAATTTATTATTATAGTAAGAAATTGGGTTAATAAACCGCACTGCAGTTTATTTATATGTATAACGCGCGTATGGCAATGCTGCAGATTTCGGTCCGTCCGAGCGTAGCCGTAGGCTCGAAAATAATATCAAACACGTGTGAAAAATATCTTTTGTGGAGACTCACCGCCGCACAGGGCCCATGCTGCAACACACCAACTGTATAGAGCTACGTGTAGGTATGTTAAACGATATTTTACGCGCACCATATACACCGCCGCTGTCGTTATAATTCCATTTTCTATTCATTCGCGCGTTTGTCGAAAACACTTAAATAAATTGTACAAATATCGACGGGCGATTAGCCTCTCGTAGACCCGTCTGAGTTACGACTTTCACGCGAATTTCACAAATTACTCGCACGTGGATCCTCGAACTTTAATATTTGCAGATGTCCCGTAGTGTGTCTCATTAAATTCGTATTTCAATAAATTTGTCATTGTTATCGACTATCGTCGTTTATAGTCATTGCCATTAATGTCGTTATTTTCCTCATCGATTATTGTTTCAATTAGTGTATTTCCTGTATAGACTTTAAACGTTTTGCCGCTATATATGTAGGTATACTAATATTCACGATAGGCTATTAAGTGAATAGGGGCTTGTGGTCAGGGCAAGCTAAGTATAAGCGGCGCTGCATATACCTGGCAAAAAAAGGAAGAAATAAAAAGTTTAACGTCTATTATATGTTAAACGACAATATAAATAATTATATAATACGACTATTAATACATACGACTTATAAACTAAAATGAATACTATTTAATAATAATTTTTGAACGAGTATTCTCAATTTAAAATAATTTATCAAAATTTGTCGAAAGAAATTAAATCCATTTTTCTTTCGTTTCAGCAATATTTCTTTATAAAATCGCTCGTATTTAAAATTTTCCAGCCAGGAATGGTCACGATTCCGGTAGATGGGGATATCCGCGAATACGCATAGCTGTTGAAAACGCCACGACCAGCGCTTATCGATTTTTTTTAAAACGTGATTCCAATATTTTGCCGCTACATATCGGATAATTATCAGTATCAATAAAATTTAATTTTTAAGTACATTATAAATTGTAATTTTGGTCAATATAATACTTTTTTTTTCAAGAGTTAGCTAGACATTTTATTTCAGCGCTTACCCAGTATAATATAATATTATCACCACGCTTTACTAGGTATATACACAATGAATTAGTGTTTAAAATATTTAGATTGGTCTTTAACTTTTAAGCTATAGGTATTTATACTACGGAAGTACGGACCTATTCTCACAACTATATTCTACGGTACGTCGATATCGACGTTTATAAATGTATAACATAATAGTTAATAGCAGCAAAGTTATATCGTATAGTAATATTATCATACAAATATAATCCGTGATTTGTTTAGTTGCTTATAGCAACAAAAATATGTAATAAAATATCATTAGAAAGTTATGAAAAATATGGGCTGCAGACAGACCGGCTCAGAATCGTTTTTCGAATGCGCGGATTCAGCATTGAATTCAAATATTTAATACGTCCATTACACTGGCCTACCTACTCGATTTCAAGATGTACGTACACTGAACATTTATTATGCAGCGAAGCGACTTTCCCAGTTAAAAAATGATAGTATACATAATATAAGTACCTATTTTACGTGTGGCTGTGATTTAAGTCGGCATGTCATTCCACGCAAAATTCTGAAACGACGCCCCCATAAATGCTTAGGCGGTTGATCGAATTTATATAATATTATTCCAACAGCCGTATTCGGGGTCATTTTGTACTCTTGTCCGGTTGGATACGTAGGTACAGGTTTTCGCTTAGGACAATATTTACACCAAATACCTAAACTCAAATACCAAACGTTCCGCGCAATAAAAATCAAATATTCATCTACAATCAATTGTATTCTCTAATAAAATTAGATACTATTTTATTTATGTACATAAAAAATATCTGTAATGTGTACAAAAAACGTTCAAACGTGTCACCGTGTAGTCCTAACTGGTCCCGAAAACAGAAGTTGTAAATATAATTGCAACTGTAGATGTATAATGTTGTTATAGACGACGGAAAATAAATTAATAAACCTATGCTAACACTACTTCAAAATGAGAGTTATTGCGATAAAATAAATCTAAGTCGAAACATAAAATTTACAATTTATAACTGGTCAAAAAGAACACGACAAACCGGTTAAGCGGTGTATTTATATTATATGTATGCATACGTATGTAGGTACACTTTTAGTTTAAGTGTGTACTCTGCCCGTACACACGTACGTTTACTTTACATACATAAATACATAATATAATATATACATAAACGTCGAGGTGTAAAAAATATAAATAGCTAGAATAAAAAAAATAAATAAAAATGTTACAAAATATTTGACTGTTGTAAGATCTCACTACAAACGGTATATTTTATTGGTTGTAAAACGTTTTTGTCGTATTTTTTAGTCATCCGTTCACGTCGTTCACAACAACGCTTATTGAGAATTCGTTTCAATCTTTATATTACATACACACACACACACACATATTGTACCTACAAAGGCCGAAGAGACCTCTATATTTGGTATGCTCGTCTAAAGACACGCACGTCCCGTCACATTTGGAGATTTATACATATTATGATGTTTATTTTCACGTATTTTTTTTAAAAAATCCTTCATTGTACACACACAGAATTTAACAGATTTAACTGATAATTTAATTCAAACTAAGTATAAGTAATACATATTATTGTTATCTGTATTCAATATTATTTAATTTATTTTAGTCGAAATAATAATAAGATAATAACTATATTATGATATTGTATAAAAATTATATATATTATAATAATGCGGTAAGGCACTTGGCTAAATTTATTTGTCAGTTTTTTCTATTACACACTATTTTCCTATGTACTATAATATAAAATGTATACTCATAGATATTGTATTAACATAAGAAATTTATTATTTATTAATATTATTTATAAGAAAATTATTGTGTTACAAAAGAAAAAAAATAATTACAAATACATAAAAATATGATCCAAATTAGTTTTTTCAACACCATAACATTTCTTTTAAAACTTAATTATTTGTCTATATTAATTTTACCGTTCACGATATTGTTGACATAATTTAACTAGTATTTTCTATGGATTTTATTTTATCTGGTGGCAAACAACGTCGTAAAGTTTTAGTTCTGACTTATATCACTAAAACATTACTGATAGATTAGTTAAATTACATTAAAATAAACACCAATACGCATTACGATACAAGCACATATTATTTTCATTTCTCAAATATGTTTTCTATCGATATATTTTTTTTATAGAAATTTCGACCAAATTCAATTTTTTTTCATAATTCAGTAAAAAAGTACTCGAGGAAAAAATTAACTTAACAAAAATCTATGACAATATGTGTGGGATCTTGTATTATTTCAATGCGAATAAAAAATGATTATTTAAAAATCATTGTTTAAATATCAAAGCTAAAAAACAATTTAATCTAATATTATTGTAGTAATACAATAAAATAAACAGAAAAGTGAATTTCCTAAAAAAGTATCATCTTCTCCCATAGAAAGTAATGAAGAAATATATATTATAATTACTTTTAAATCAATTCAATAGTTATTTATTTTATTTAGAATAAATAGATTATATATATTTACATTATTACAGGTACATATAATAATGAAATAAACTAACTTTATTTCGTTAAATTCCATTATTATTATGCCCTGAAATGTTTACAGATTACAAAATTCAAACCGTTATTATGTCGTGTGCTGACGTGAAAATATTTCTAAAATATGCTATAATATTATTATCACTACATATTCTATATAACATTTAAAACCTCTAAAATCACGTAAACCACGTGTTGTAGTAACCATTAAATAAAAAATTCCGATCGAAGAAAGACGTTCTTTTTTTTAAGTTTAAATAATGACGATTTTTTTAAACGATACGACTATAGGTAAAATACATTTTTTGGGAATATTTTCTTCTAACAATACTAAGGTTTGAAATCTTTCGAGGTGCCTGTACCTTTAAATATATAATTGATGGACCTTAAATATTGTAAAAGGTAGATACCATACAAATCGAATTGTATTCATTCGGTATATATTAAGTAGTTCAGTACCTACCATCACGGGTATTATACTCTGTCCGCAATTACATGTGTTTATTATACAAGTATACAACTCGTACTTTAAAAGGGATTACAAATTGAAATGTTTTTTTTTTTCATTTTTACTTGTTCCTTGACGTTCCTTATACAATAATACACTCGTGTACATCGTATATCAACCGGACATCGGCGTTTTCGTTTTCTTTTTTGGTTATAGTTTTCGGTATTTAGGTATAACCGCCCTGTCATGTCGTCTCGTGCACTCGGGTATTGTTTTTTTTTTTTTATAAAAAAAAAATTTAAAAGTAGTCTATTGCTTTTGGGCACGATGAGTTATAATAACGAAAAAAAGAACCCGATTGTTTTGACGGCGGATCGATAAAATATAATATCCTTATAAATGATAATATACCGTATTAATATTTACTTTGTATTTACGTATATGTACCTCCGTCCGGTGCACACGACATTCATATGCCTACAATAACCACACGATCTGAACAGTCTGAAAAAATATAAATTTAAAATTGTCTAAACTCACTCCCCAATTTATGCAACACATGAAGTACTGTATTAATGTATTATGATCAGTTGAAACCAGTTGGCACAATATAATAAATACGATATTATGGTACCATGCAGTTTCCTTCAGTCCTTCTACTTCAGACCACGTTTGAAAAACGTTCCATTTAAAATATTGTTTTCAAAAGGTGTAATACAAGTACGCTCAGGAATCGAAATTTCGGTCATAATGAGAAATTTATAATTAAACAATTTAAAAAATCATATGTTAATATTTTCATATTGGTGAAATTGTTTAACATTTATTGTTTAAGTATCGAATATGTAGCTCTAACAATTTATGTGCCTATCTACTCCGACTTGCCTATCATAAACGCATAATAGTACTGTTCGAAATTTTTAATTATTAATTATTTTTACTAGTATAACTATAACTTAAAATTATTTGAACGCGCGCATACGGCCATTATAATATAATTATTAAATCATTATAATGTAGCTGTTCTACCCGCGAGCGCATAATTGTATTTAATTTGTTTTTGCAGAAAACGTCGCAATATAATACACCACATCGGTTCATACCAATTTCTGACTGATTATAGCTCCAAAACATTTTACGGTCTCTTTAATTGTATATTAATTATTTCGGTTATACCAATTTTTGCTCGTTTGACAACATGTCCCTCTTGAAAATAGTGCATGGCTGAACTGCAGTTCGAAAAACTTTATTTTCTTGCACGCTGTCTGATTATATAGTTATATTTCCTCGGGCGCTTTGATACATAATATATATACATACACCAAATAGTATTTATTTATCGTCGTTGTCACCTCGTAAATGTTAAATGGTGAAACATCTCTATACGTTGAAGTTGTCTATTATCATGTCATAGATAGGATATATTATGCTCGTAGATAACCGATATTCAATTTTTTTATCCATCGTTAATAGGTACATATTCATCTAGCGTAAATAATTGTTAATAATATAGTCCTTAAAAAAATTTCAAATTTTAAGAATTTCATTATTGAATTAATATTCAAAAAAAATAGTCATAATCATATCTTACGAATCATCCTTAGAAACCTACGTGGTTACGTGTATTACTATTGCATGTAGAGTAATCCGAAAGGGTGTATTCATAAAGTGAAAACTGATAAGTAATATTATTATGAGTGCATCAGTGAAAAAATTTGCATGATAACGTCAAATATTTTTTCAACCCACGTATCATTTGTTAAATAGACTGTAAAGTGATTAAAACAATAATCGTAAAAGATAACAAAATTAAATATTACAGTTGTAATTAGCATGTGCAAATGCATGTGTGTTGTACGCTTATAATATGTAAATTATATTTATTATTTATAATATTATATTATTATTATTTATTATACATATAAAACATACTTGTTGCAATATACCTATAGAATTTATGTTTATTCGATTTATATATCCAATTGTTTTTTTTTTGTTTAATTGAATAAATTACCTTATTTAAATGTAATATCACTCGCTTATTAATATTATACAGTTCTGTTAATAGGTAGCTATAGTATCTAAACCTATAGGTTATAATATTGGTACTGCTTTCTTTTTCTATAAATTATGAAGTAGACCAAGCAGTGAGTATTTAATAAACAAAACAATATTAATCTTTTCCCTTCGTTTTAAATACATTTTATAAAAACTATTAAAAAGAAAGTATCAACACTTTACAGTAGAAGTCTGATGAAAATAATAAGTTGTGAAAAAAAATCTAATTGATTAATCATACGTTATTTAAATGTAATTTATTTAATTTAATAAATGTTAGAGTAGTAATTTAATTAATTTTACAAGCAATTAGAAGAAAGTAGATATAAGCTGTATTATTGAATAGAAAGGAAGAAGATACGTTTATATAGAACATATAATATATTATTATTATTTTATAATATCAAATTGCGTTTTACAATAACGTCTCATTATCGAATTTTAATACATTAATTTTGGAACAATCGTAGGTTAAATGTCATCAATCAATTTTTTATAAGACAATGTTTTCTAAATTTGTTGGTATAACTCACTATTAGATCAATTTTCTTCTGCCAAATGATCCATAAAACAAATTCTGTTGTATTTTATAGTTAGTATAGGTATATGTAATTAAATATTTGCTACTCATTATCCAGTCATTATCCATCAAAAACATTGCAGGATCCATAGGTTATAGTAAACATTACAGTGAAATATCATTTAACCGACACTTCTGTATAGTGGACATTTTCGGAAACGGAAATATTTTCACTATAGGTACCTAATACTTATCTGTAAAAAAACCTCTAAATAACAGATACTTTTATGGCTTAGTTTTAATAATTTGTATCGTAATTAATTTTAGCGGTATCCGTAGAATACCATGCTAAGTATAAATACAGTAAATATATTTGTAGTCCAAATTAATGTAGTTAAAAAGAAGATAAATTCCCACATTCTTTGTCGTCGTCGTCGTAGGTTTTTTTATGTTTTCCCTAAGCGTATCGTACTTATACTGTAATACGTTTTTCATTTTTTTCATTGTCATAATTAAATACGGAAACTCCAGCTGCAACAGCGCACAAGAAATCTGTCTACGCCGTTTAACAGCCGTTAAAAGAGGCGGTTTAAATTTTTTTTCTCACACCGAAAAAACACTTGAAAAAATATACTCTCTATTTATCCAGACAATTTATCGCGATACCCATAAAGGTAGTTTTAACTTAAAATATTTTTTTTTTTTTAACAATTTCGTTGTCTGTAGATAAAGGTAAAACGAAAAAAATCTTATTAAAATAATCACATCCGGTCGAGATCAGGGCGGTCATTTCGACTTGATTAGCGTAATAATAGTATGCTGTGCGATAAAAATCTATACATATTTCGAGACCGGCCGCGTGGCGTGGGCTTGGTCATCGGCTCACCGCGCTTTGCTGTTTTTTCGATGATGATAATAATAATAATAATAATAATTGAACAGCAGAGTACGTATATTTTGTATATACTTACGTATACCTGACCATATGATAATGATTATTATAGTAATATATACAGGATGGTATGCGCCTAAAGGTGTCCACGGAAAACTTTACGTGTGAACTATGCGGGGAATAAGTGGGTGGAAGACGATGAAAAAACCAAACGCGACTGTTGCAGTTAATTAAACCACGACCACGGTCGTCGGCGACGTGTCACGGGTTGACCAGATGACGCGGGATTTATGTGGATACATGTTTAACATGACCTACGACGTGTGCTGTACTGCTGTGTGTCTGTACCCGAAGACGACAACGGTCGGGCAAGGATTCTTATTTTCTCCCTTCCGAAGGTCAGTCGACGAGGATAAAAAACACGAGTAAATAAAAACCAAAGATTATATAATACACATTATTAACATGGAATATATATCGTTAGTCCTTACACAGTTACACCCACCCTATCGTATAGGTATTATGTCCTTGAAATAAAATATGCTCATATTATATTATACTCGTTGATTCATCCCTTTTAAGTTATATTTTATACAATATTATACCTATATTGTGTTGACGAAAAGGAAAAACGTATAAGAAATTAAGGATTCGAGACGCCCCCGCATGCTGCTTATAAGGGGTCGGGGCTAAATGAGTTGTTGTTATATTATGACACATGTATACTTCTATCTTATATGTACATGTATATATCTAATGCGCGCGTAAATACTAAATTATTATTATGATAATGGTACCGCACTCTCACAGGTGAGAATAACGCCGACCGAAGGACATGACCCCATTCGTCGTGCCCGCGGTGTGACATAGGTATAATGCCTGGTGCCTATGTACATATTATTAATATAGTAATGTACACAGGTAAACATGCCTGTAAACAAATAACGTTTAATTACGGTAAAAAAACCTCAGGTAAACGTTGAAAAAAAAAGCGTTTACAAAATCGTCGTTTTGAAAGCAGATGGCCAAATATCACTGGGCTGGCTCTATTCTTCGACGTATGAATTCTCAACGCCGTTTGACGTGTACAATACATCTCCACCTATACATATAGGTACTGTTAAAAAAAAAAAAAAAAAATCCTTTCCACCAAACGCAACAGTCGTTGCATCATTTAGAGGTACATTCAAACACTTCGAATAACAAATGTACACGTCGTATTATAGGTTGCTATACCTAATACCTTGTTGTAAAATGTAAAGCGTTCATAATGGTTATTTTTTGTTAAATAATACTTCAATGTGTTGCGTATACGGCGCGTATAACCTATACATAGTGTGTGTGTGTGTGTGTATATTAATGTATAATAATATATGTATGTATTATTCGTTTATGCGCTTACATAAAATAATATTGATTTCAGGGTCGAATGTACGCAAAAAACTGTTTGCAAATTTATTTTTATACGTTTTCCACTTAAACAAAACGGGGAAAAAAATGAATACTCCGAAATAATGTGCATATTGTTGTAAAACATTAAAATAAATTATGAGCCCTCGCCTCACTCCAAAATCTTTATAAATATTATATAATACTAACTGACATTAAAATGCGTAATGATTTACATTTTTTTTCTTAACAAGAATTCATTCACTATACACAGGTACTGTCAAAATATTAAATTCATTAAAAATGTATAAAAAATAAAATAATTGTTTAAACATGTAGGTACAATAATATAATCTCCATAATTAACATTACTGTACGGTGTATATATAGTATAAAGTTCACATAATATTACAATGATTAACATAAATGATATGAGGAATGAATTCAAATTTAAGTAACAAGTACCTGTTTAAACCTAGCTAGACTGGATTTTAATTAATTTTGCTTCATTTTTATGTACTCCCGCAGGTACCCGAAGTCTATTTAATAGCTACAGATTTAATATATAATGAACAAATTTGCATACCTAATTTGCACACGCTCAGAATACATTTTTGTTTTGGTCAAACATTTAGAATATTATAGTAATATTATGATACTATACCAACAAACTACACGGGTCGAAAAATTATTAAGATAAAATTATCCTCGCGTGCGAGTGTAAAATGCATGACGAAATTACTCACCTATTTTGCATATAAGACAAACCAAAGGAAATCATAATAACTCGGTCGTTCACGTTCATATAATATGCGATAATAAGTTTGCGATGATAATATTATTTGGAGCGCTCAGATTTATCTCTACCGATATGTATATACATCACGGTTTTATTTTTAACATAAACTCATCTTTGGAATATTCTGAAAATATATAATGTGTCCAATAATATTGTTAGATAATGATATACGCATTTGTGCAGGTGACGATAAATTAAAATGTTCCGTTATGCGTACATTTAAACAAGTGAATATCTCAATATATTATGCTTAAATATACCTGTTATGTAAAAAGAAATATCAATAACAAATTCATAGTCCGCGATGAATTGTCGTCGTTATTTTTGGATCTAAACATTCTAAACAGGACTCGTTTCGTCGTTGCGTTTCGCCATTGCGGATGGCGCGTGTGTGACGGTTACGTAATCGAAAATGATTATCGTCACACGTATACGGAATGGCAAATTTTCAAATATATTTTTAGACAACGATGTCTAGTAAGTCACTAGGCATCTATGTAAAACATGTTATAGATACTTTTAAAATATCATTTTTATTATTATTATTATTATTATTATTACATTAGTGCGACCGTTTTGTATAAATGGAAAAATTGTACGCACATAATGTTACTGTAGTTACTCGTTGAAGTAGTGTCCGTGTGAAGTTTGCCAACCGGCTTTTAACCGATCGACTTATCGAACCCATGCCAATATTTTATACCACCAAAAATTCTACTGATGTTAAAAAGTATAGAATTTTAAATTTCAAAACACGTGTCTCACAAATCACAATATTGACAAGGGCTTCGGGTCGATCGGTTAAAGTTGGGAGACCAACTTGATGGACGTGTTCAAGTAACATAGTCCTAAGTCAAGCTCTAAATAATAACCTCATACCTTTAAATTTGATTATTAGTGAATTCCTCCTCAAATTAAGATTCATTTTACTGAATACATTGTGATGTGCTGCAGGTTAACATATATTATAGTTTTAAACTTAGCGGCAAAATGAGTTGTCAATTTTAAGACAAGACCGCCATTTGCAATGTTTGCACGTCGGTATTTTTACGATATTTCGTACATTGTGAAATATTACGATTTAAAAATTTAAAATGATGATAAAGTCACAGCACACTTATAAATTATATAATATCGTAAAAACCCAACGTATAGAAATACTGAAAATGTTTTTACCATTAAGTTTGACCACAGGTGAATTCGCCATTAAATTAAAATTGACAACACTAAATTTGTTCTACTGAACGCAAATTTGTTGTGTAGTATACGTTTGTGGTCTGAGAGATCACAAGCGGGTGTGGCGTCTTCTTAAGGGCGGTGCCATAACATTTTCGCATAGGCGGCAAAATAAATTACCAATACACAGACGCGATGACTGTAAAAATAACGACAGTACCTATCTTTGTGAATAGGTATTGCGATGTGGTCATAATTTTCATGTCCTAAAGGAGGACACTTTCTAAAAGATTTTAAGGATCACCGATACTTGTATTTTATACTTAACGCTCATATCCACTTTATTATTACGCTAATCGATTTTACTTTTACTTAAAAACAATATTGTTTATAAACAGTTAAAAAGCACTTGAGTACTACTTTTTAAATAACTTATAGGTATACATAATAGCACTAATAATTTTGAAAAGATAAAAATGAATGTTTCTTTATTCGTTGCCTTCTATATACTCGGGCACTATACTAGACCGTTTTCAATAAAAGTTATATACCTATAGATAGATTCCTTGACACTCGGAGGGTATGTATAGCTTTTTTTCCAACCCTTAACGAAGCGATTAAAATATATGATAACAATTATTTAACACATTAATAAAATTAGGTAAGTTAAATAGGTGGTAGAATTTCTTTCGAGACTATAATCATTTACCAATGGTTAAATAAAAATTTTTGAAATCCCGAATGTTCCTGAATATGAGACAAAAGCGTCGGTCCGGCTAAACGGTCCATTCGTAAAGGGGACGCAGATTTCAAAATCGGCACAATTCGCCCTGATATGATGCGTCTGGCATACATAATATAATATGTTATGAACTTATGATATTTATTCGTCTGCGATGTCGAAACGAATTCAGTTTGCGGTGAATAATACACCGCGATGTAGCGGGTCGTGGACCGGACCGGATACCGTAGCGGAACAACACGACCTGCGCTTATTGCAATGACATTGCGGCGCTCGTTCGCGTGATGTTGTAGTCGATAGATCACGTCCGAGTATTAAAAATAATAGTTGCTATGGTTATGGTGTAATATAATAATATATTATTATACAATCGGTTGGGTTTTATACGCCGGTGATTCCAAGTTCAGCTCGATGCAATAAACGATAATAATAATATTATTATATTGTATAGCCGTAATTACGATGAAACACTATGATGCGTATAAAATATAATAATAATAATAATATGATAACCATGTTGTAACACAAATTACCCGCGTATAGTGGAGCGGTTTTTGCACAAACTACAGCAGATGGTCAATTGTCAAAGGTTGGCGTAAAAAGGTTAAAGACGTTCAAGTTAATAAGTTTTAAACCAATAACTTGGTGTTGACTGTTGACGACTTATTAATAAAATAGTGATTTTTCTAATTAATTTAACGACTATTATTTATTGATTAGCGAAAGAACGCATTGTAACGATTCGACATTTATAACCAGTTAATTTGGAAAATAATACGTTGATTTAAAATAATTTTCATTTAAATATCCGTTATAACTGTAGTTCATACGAATTAATTCATTGATCATAATTTTATATTTTTATTGAAGTGACGAATATATCGATTACACAATTATGTATTTTTCTGGTCTGCCATCAACTTTTAGAGTATAAAGTTAATAAAAATGTTGAGATTTTCAACATCAATATCTTTATGTTAAAAAATGAATCCAATTGATACTTGGAGTGATGAAAAGAAAAATTTCCCATTGTATTTCTTAATAATAGAAAAAAATGAAAATAAAAAAATAGGAAAAAGGATTTTTATGCAAGACTAGTTCTATCAATTATATTTATTTTAATATCAAAAACATAACACCATCAAATATAGTTCGTAGTATAGCTGGTCGATTACAGACCATCTTCGCTCAGAAGTTTTTTTCATATACAATGATTTATCATTGAATTAAAATTTTACTCAATATATATATACTACATTACAGTGACTTATACAATGACTCGACAGTCGATACTTACTAAACTGTACAGCAGAGCGGTTACCTACTTTCCCCCTATTTTCGTTTAATCAAACTCTATACAACAATAAATTATGAATACAATTAATCAAATAAAATATATTCCTTCATATTTTAATGATTTAGTCGACACAAAAGTGTAATTATTGCCTATACCACTACGGTTGGTATGCAATTAAGAGGAATAGTTATATAGAATGTATTTATACAAATTGAAAGTTTCGCAATCACTATATGATTCGGTTGGCAGTATTAATTAACTATAATTAATATTCTTCTCCATAAAATCGACTTAACATTTTTATAATCAAACAAGTTAACGGACAGAGTTTATATTAATACTTAAACAAGGTATTATAGCTTGACATTTATAATGTTGATGATTTTTTTTTTTATCATCACCTTGGCCACCTATTGCAATTGTACGATTAAAAAGTAAGCGTTCAGTCAAACTGTATATAACTTCATAATAACTCGTCAATGTCCATAACCATGAATCGTATGATAAATCATGGCCAATTGCGTAGTTATGACAGTTTGCGGAAATCATTATTTTTCCAATTGCACACCTATATTATTGTATTATTGAGCTATTTTTAGTTTTCACTTAAGCATTAATAACTATGCGTTTTGGCCACGTGATTGATGTTTATATGAAAAAGTTAATTCATATTTATATTTCCCTCTCATATCAACTCTAATATTCACGCATAGACAATTAACTCTAGATTTGAAAAATAAATCCAAAAATCTTAATTGGTAAGGTTAAACCGATTTGTTGTATATATTTATATTTATCGATCTTTCGCGCACCGCCACGGGCTACATAATTATTATATGATGTAAGTATATATACTTACAGCAGATTTTGAAAACACATTCCTCCTAAAATCATCGTTAGTATACCAAAATATGCAAGATTATATACATAAAATATACCTACTACTTATATACATATCGACTGAATCAACCGTTATGGTAGTATATTGTGAATTATGAGCGCCAAGGCCGACCGGCATTGGTTTGTATTATAATAAATGATCGAATTTAAAATAACGTTAAGTGCCCATGATATGTCCATCAAAAGGTTATTGGTCCAATCAACAAACGTGGAGAGGAAATAATAATTAGCCTGAGCATCATACCTTATCGCGAGACGTGCCCCTCGCGTAATATTATAATGACGACATTTCGGGAGATGTACCTCTACATAAACGAGCATAAAATTATACACTTATTATGGGTAACATTGTGTATGGAACTGCCAACGAGCGTGACGAATTTTTAACAGAAAAATAAATCGAGTCGACGGTTTTCTTTATTACATCTGAGCTATACGTTTATACATTCAGCGTGTGCCGTCTTCGAGACTCTATAATAAAATATAAACGCAGTAATCGCGGTATTGGAAAAAAAAAATCGATCTGCTGAATCACACCGGCCGTATCGCGATGACGAGTTCGTCGAATCGGAAATGGAAAATATAACGTCTCATCGCGGTTTTGACGCGCTGTTGTTTGTTGCGGGTTTTATCGCCTATCCGATGGCGGCGGTCGCGGTCAAGATTCTACGACTGTTGAACACAATACGTATTAGGTATTAGCGGTATTATATTCGTCGGTTTAAGCCAAATAACCCGTGACTTTGCTTGTGGAAAAAAAAATAAAAACCGTGAAACTATTATGGAATTCCTCGCCGGCTGAAAAATACGTACTTTTCCTCCCTCCCCTGATCCACGTGGGAATATGGTGACGTTATAATAGTCATAATCCCTGGACGGACGTACTTCGCAACAACTCTGTGAACAAAAAACCGTGACATCATTGAAATGCCTCGGCGAAAATACACATAACTATTTAAAAATCTATATGAAGTGTAATCTCATCGGTTCACCTGATAAAAATGAAAAATAGATGGACGATATGGCATCTATAGGGGAGATGATGGTAAAACTGCTCGAATAAAAACGTGATTATTATATATTAATTATATATTGTATACATAATACATATATTATAATACATTCGTACGTATTTTTACATTATTGAATATCCTTTACGATGTAGATTACTATTATATAGGTAGTGTAAAGGAAGTGATATATTTAATTTCGTGATATTTCTTTTAGCGTTTATAAAGATCATACCTATTCATCGGTAAACATCTAAATAGCGTCAAATCATACTAGTTGTCATCTAGGTATGATCATTATAAACACTAAAAGAAAAACACGAACATAACTTTCTTTATCTTATATATAGAGCTCGGTTTGGATTAATTTTCGGAAAATCCCTCTTATAAAACCACTTTTGGGGGACGGGGGAAGGATTTTAAAGGTTATAGTTGCGAATAGCTACAATAGTTAGACTGGATGTACGCAAATAATATTGTATATATTCATAGACTTTAGTCTAATCCAGATCGAAGCACGTTTATGTTCACATAACGAATAACCTATATTTAATAACATTCGATTCCGACCCGTTATCAGTAAGAATAATTATTATTAAATCGTCCGATGAAGTTTGTTCTCTGGTCGTCAATTACTATAGCAATAACATAGTAATAACAACATATTGTTATGTCATATTCGTACGCCATGTTTCTGACGATGAGATTCCGTTGAGTGGAAATGCGCACTGAAAGACAAAAATTTGTTTTTTCACTGATTCGTTTATATTTTATGCAATAATACTATATCTGCGTACATATTTACCTAGCGATATAGTAGAGATTTTGCGAAGTCATCAACATTAGGGCATTTCAATGTGTTTTGGATTTTTTACAAACTCTGACTTTTAAATGTAATTTCAATTTAGTTTCGTGACTGTACAAGATTTTTAATTATAGTTTACAAACTATTTTCTTGTGTCTTAGGATGTTTACAAGTTTTTAAAAAAAAAATACACAATTAAAAATGTAAAAAATAGAATATGAATTCGAGCGGTGGCAAATCATTCAACCGTCAACCTAAGTAGTGAGTACTTAACCAACCTAACTGAAATAGCGAGACGGAAATGAGGACAAAATTCACACATAGTAAATGAAATCTGGAGTTGTAAAATAAGTTCAGATTTTCAAACACGCCATCATAATGTAGTGTTATTGTTTTTAAATGTTTTTTTTTTTTGTATGACATTTCCTTGGTGCTTTTTTTTATAGGGTATTTTCTTGAAATTCTTCGGGACATTATATTACGTTTCCTAATTGTATGACTAGTACTAATACGAATACATGTGTAGCAGTAAATTTAATAAAAAATAAAAACGTCCACGGACAATTCTTTGTGTATCTCGATGACTTGATTGTCGGCTATAATATTATGCTGGACCGTCCGTGGACCGCGTTCGTTGACATGCTGTACCTAACTGGTGCACGCGCGCGACGTCTATTCAAAACTGTACAAGCATATTATTATTATTATAATTATTTACTTGTATTATTGTCATACAGACGGCAAACGCGACTCGGATTTACATTATACTTTCACACATGGTCACCTGGTCACCGATGAAGTATGTACAAGACGCGTTATTTCACACTCACACAACCATTACAACCGTTCTGTTGGTCCACTGAAACTTTAGCTATATGTATATATTATACAACGATTGTGTGCGTACGTCACCTCTCATCAATGGCCCAGGGTTGTTATGATTTAAACACGCTGTTTCAACCACGTTTCGAATATTTGTATAAATAAGGACAATATGTTTTGTTTTAAACGTTTTGTACGTTTGTCTAAGAAGAACAAGAATATGTTTAAAACAGTTAGGGTCCAGGGTGAATGTGAAACACTTTATTTTGTAATTTTCTTATTGAATGGAAATCAAACATCAATATCTAAAATTTTCGAATTCTTTTAATACTATACTCGGATACTCAACAACCATATTAATATCATTATGATTGCACGATATTACCAAATCTTAATTATCAATAAACGCATTTTTAGTTTTGGCATAATATGTAGGTATTTCGATGTGACTATTATATATTTGAATAAAACACAATTTATTGAATGGTTTTCTCACATTTGCTCATAGAACATTAAAGATTAGGTTTGGAATCATTGAAAATTTATAGAACAGCTGTTTATAAAGCACCTATTTTATATTTGCACGAAAAACGTATATAATATAAATTTTAAGATTGAAAGTAAACAAACGAATTCAAATAATTTAAAATAACCAACAATTTGAATATTAAAAAAAAAGAATTTATTTTGCATATTTCCAAATGTTTAACGCTATTCATAATGCGTATTTTGGCTTTTTCAGATCATTTTAATATGTGTTGAGGAGTAAATATTTTTTAATGCTATGAGCTCCGAGCCCTTGTGCTGCAAGTATATATATAATATTATTGTCGCTATATTATTTCACCGCTGAAATACTCCGACGTCGCTTGTATGAAAATACAATAGAAAAAAAAATCTGCGATCGTATAAATAGGTAAAGGCACGTGTAGAATAAACCTATAATATACATTATATTTACATACCGACATGTGCGACAGCCGCGGACGACGTCTGGGAATCCGGTACCGACCTTGACCCCGGACCAGGACGCCGTTTGTGTGACCGAAACCTCGTGGCCCACAGCAGCTATACACACACACACACACACACAATACGTTATGCTATATTGCCGTGCTGTGGCATAATATTATATTATGCTATCGATCGATGTCGCCTACATCACTTATTTTTCACGTATTTCGGCGACGGCAGATAGGCGTGACGTCGTTCGTGACGGAGTCGTGGACATCGCAGACGCGTTATCGGAGGCTCGCGAAAGAAAAAAAAATATTTTACTAATAATAATAACTGTAATGCAACGGAATTGTATAATATTTTTTCGACAATTTAATTTCCAGTAATAGGTATATTATGTTATAAGCCGTGACTACGTATTATATCTCTTTGTTGGGGATGTGGCGAGATCACTTAATTTTTGTTTTTATTTTTTTTCAACAACCTAAACCAGTAAACCATTATATCGTTATAATATATTGTACTGTATACATTTAAATAATAAACGATCAAATACTACTGGTTTATGGGAGATGGAGAGTGACTTGAAAATGTATCAGGAAGCTTTCGCTCGAAAGCTTTTTTTACATTATTTTGGATTTGTTAATTTATGCATATTATTAATTATTAACTATGTTAAACAAAAAAGTTATATTTCTAAATATTTGTTTAAAGACTCAAATCGCATTAAAGATAAGTCAATCGTGTATTATCCAGGAGACACCATGTAGAGGTCGATTGTGTCTCCCAATAAACACGTGTGTGCTTGTAAACACAAGCGGTCGAAAACCGATAATTATTTTATTTTTAATAATTCTTAGATATACTTAATTTATCAACGTAAAAATGTAAATAGTAACTGGTAAAAATTGTTATTATCAAAATGATTTTAAAAGATCAAATCTGCAAGTATCTTTATTTTTTTACTACCTATTGTTTAATTTCTCACTCTCGTAAAATTTTGTTTTCCTGTGTTTTTTTCTAGACGGTTTTGTAGCTTTGTTTCGTACTGTTACGTGTGTACATGTTTATGGCTGTATACCTAGCCGAGTGTCAATGGAATAAAAATAATTGGATGTCCCGAGTTGAAATAATACGTTTAATTTTGCGTAAAAACTTTCACAACAGTCTGTGGTCCGATTATAGTGTTTGCTGAAAATTCACAATGAAGATATTATCCACTTTTCTCAGAACTATGTAGTATGCCTTAAACAAAATTAACTCTTGAATTGCGTAAAACCGACACTTAAATCCATTAGCCGTGAAAATTGTATTTGTTTTTCACTCGGCATACATTTCATGATTTCACACTCTTAAAAAAATTGTATATTCACTAAATATTCAATGCAACTGTGTTAATTTTGAGTGAATTTAAACACCACCGAGCCGTTGACGAATATTGTATCTTATCGTTACGTATTAGACATCGTAAGGTTCAATGAACTCGAATCAAACGCCTAAAAATAGCATGTAGGTACTTACTCAATTCATTGTTATCCTGTACAGACCTCGGATTATCCTTTAGGTACCCAACCTATTATTTATATATATCATACAGTCAGTAAATATATCATATGAAGTATGATGACATTTATATAATTGGATTATATGTACCGTTATAGGTTTATAGTTTAAATAAACAATATTTTACCGATATAGCGGTTTTTTTTATCCGTCTTTATAAATGAACCATTTGTTAGCATATATCTGTTTAGTATATCTGTATCATATACTGTCCATTTTGACATTTTTTTCCTTCCGGTCATTTACCGCAATCCCTTGGTATGCTCGCTGCCTATAGTAACAAACCACGGGACGCATTTATTGTAACTAATCGTGTCCTTGCAATATGCATCACGACACCATAATAGGAATACTACGGCATCCCTCGATCGAGTGACCTTTTTTATTATGTTATAATATCGATTCCTTATTATTACAATGTTATCGATAAAAGACTCGGTTAAAAATAGACATACGCATCGGACAGAAATTATATAACAAACAAAATCAACAATGTGTGATGCAATCAGAAAATATATTTTTATTATTATTATTTTTTTTTTATTTTAAATCATTTAGTTCAACAATTACAGATAGTGAAAAATAATAATAATAAAGCTTAATATAATAATATAATAATATGAATTGAAAATCTGTAAGGTACAATAGTTAGCATAACATATTCGGCGATTAAAATTATTTTAATTTAATTATGAGCTAAGAATGGTAGGTAATCGGACTATGGAACAAACTATTTGTTTAGAACAGCTATAAGAAACGCAATGAGTGGAGTAATTAAAGAGGAAAGTTCTGATATAAATTTAATTAATGGCTTATCAATAGCGTGGATATTGGGTAGTGGGATATTTTTGGAATCAGTAACGGAAGCATAAGAAGCTTTGGGAAGGAAAGGGGGAATTTGGGGATGAAGAGGAGTGAGTACTGGATTCGGATTCAGTAGTTTTGAATGATTAGTTTTGCGACGTTTGAGAAGAAGAAAATATTTTAAGGATATGTTTATACGGCGTTACAAATAATAACTGTAACTTACAATAATATGTTTCAATATTATATAATGTTTAATATAATTTATTTATACCTTGTGGGCATTTCAAGTAATTTTAGTAAAAATAACGAAATTTGTTATGATTTCATTAAATCATTCCTATAATAATAATAATAACTGTTATTAGATAAAAACAAATGTATATTTTATATACTAATACAGTTTAAAAAAATAAAATGAAAAAAGAATTGAGATGGCGATAAATCCATCACGGAAAGACAAAAAAACTTATTTTTTCAATAATATATATAAGCACGAATATCGGAAATCGCAATCGAATGATTTCAACAAAAACGCAAAATTAATATTCAAGCCCTCCTGTATCGATCTATATCCGCAACGGATTTTAATTATACCGCAAACTCTCATACAAAAGCATAGAATTTCAGGAATTTGTGGTGGACTCGCTTAACTTGACACGTATCCACAGGTGGTAAGCGGATTATTACATTGTGCAGGTAGGTAGTGCATAAATATATTATGTCACGGCAGTACTCCGCTACAGATATTGTCGTTTAATACGCGTACAAGGTCTATAATTTCAAAGAATCTTTAGAAAAATATTAAGCTCCGACCCTCTCGCCGGAACCTATACCAGCACCCCACCCACGTGTTACGAGAATTATAATATAATTAAAATTATACGAGGCGTGCGTTAAACGAAATGAACATCGGCACCGATCGTGCACGGCGCGACACGCAGAACTTTATTACATTATATTATTCATATATCTCGCTGCTCACCGCACGCATTTCCGCCATACATTTTATATCGAACTGCATACCGTGTAATCGGTATAACACGCACCTATTGTCGTGCACATAGCTACGCGTCGTAATTTACCGCTAATGTGTAGGTATATGACGGTGCGACGGTATATATAGGTACCTACCACGAAAACCACGCGTGTGCGGGTAACTGCGTCGGTAGAGTTGTGTCGTCGACGCGGCGCGGATGACGATCAGAATAATTATATAGTAACAATTTTTTTTATGAAATTGTATTATTTGTACTAATAGTATAGCACATTTATATTGTCCAAAGTACTTGGACCGCATCGACTTTGACGGTGTACGAAGACGAAAGGATATGATTGTGCTATAACATCTATCTACGTCCGACTGCCATTTTACTCGCTAACATTTGATTACAAATTATCAATAAAGTAGTTATAAAATCAATAAAATGTTAATTTTTAACTGCAGAAAATGAACGTATGAGTAATAATATTTATAAATTAAATTAACAGGTACACACTATTTTAAGGTAAGTAAAATAATAAGATGACGATGAAAACATTTTTGCGTAATAGTACTTTACGCTCCAATAATATAATACTATAGTATTCTATTATACTTAATTATTATTTATATAATATTATTATATTATCAAATATCTAAAACTTAAATTTAATAATATAATATTCAGATATTATTAAGCTAGCAGATTTAATACTACCTATAATTATTAATTAAGTTCAAAATAAATTGCCTGTGTACAAAGTTTTCACTGTTGATTCTCTCATTTTATAGGACTCAAGTTGGATTAGTTTACAAAAAAACAAACATTGAATAAGTAATATTCAAATTCGGGTTCAAATTATAATTTATAGTTAAAGAGTTTTTCCGATTTTCTTTTTTACCACCCTTAGAAGTCAAGAAGTATTTTGTTCATTTAAATGTCAATACAAAGGATTTTGATTTTGCAAACAACAAAGGTAATTGAGAATCAAATATTACTCATGAATCAAACTTATTTACCAACACTGTATCAAATATACTAACGTCCAACAAGTATTTATTAAAATCATTAAAATCAAATTTCGTATAAGAAGTTAATTATTTATAAGTATTTAAAGATTTGATGAATGGTCTAGAGTGGCACAAAGACAGGTACCCTTGAAAATTTTGCAGTTAATTATCACGTTCATAAAAATGATAACAATTTTAAGTACTTATAAGTTATATAAATACTATAAATAATTAACTTTACTAATTCGACATTGATTTCTATGTTTGTAAATAATCTTAAAAATATTCTGCTTTTGATATACTAAATTTCCTAGTCGATGATATTCAACTGATTTTGAGTATAAATTATTATGAACTATATTTTGCAGATATGGGTTAATTCAACTTATAATTATAATGTTCATATTATATGGATCGTGAGAAATAAAATAGAAAATTAAAAACTTACCCAGAATATGCGTATATATACAGCCACGGAAGATTTTGTAGAGTGTAGTTCATTATCTAAAACCGTAAGCAAACGCAATTCAACAATTATAGAAATTTCAGAAAGTATATAAGTAACTATAAAAATTTATAATTAATTATTATTCACAGAAAGTTAATTAGTAAAATATACATACGTGTTTATTATACCTATTCCGCGTAAAAAACAAGTAGAGATTACTTAGAAATTTTCTATACATTTATAACATTATTTAGGGAATTAGTTTTTATAGATATAAAAATTTAAAATTTGTACGTGTACAGTTAGTGTGCACAGCCTTAATACGATTAGCTGTTGTATTAATACATAATAATAAACTTTGGTTTTATACTACAAGATCATAAAAAATTTTTGACAAATTATATTTCTGACAACAAACGTGTTTAGGTTTTTTAATCACACCTCTTTCTCAAAATGACTGGGAAATGATCATCATAATTTATTATTCTTCACCTTTCTGCATTTCTCTGTCACTTTATTTTATTAGTTATCTGATATCTTTCACAAAATGGACTACTTTTGGTTTGGAGTAATATAACTGAAACATTTTAGATATCTACACATAAAAGTAGGTTGCATATAATTATATATTAATATACGTCACATTTTTATCACTGAAGATTGACTCAATTGAGAGAAGGGACAGATTGGTTTTAAAAATGTAAAAGCTCGTCTTCACTGTTTTGTGTTATAAAAACAAACATGTATAATAATATTAATAATGCATGATAAAATGTTCAAATAATTTTGGAACTTTTTTAACTCTCTATAGAAATTTAAAATTTTTACTTTTATTATATTTTTTTTCGATTTGAGTTTGATAAAAAATTTAATGTAAATAAAATAACTTGAAAATACAATACATACAAAGAGGTTCCTCATAAGTGTTTCTTACAAAAATGTTTTAGAAAAGTTAAGTGAGAAATTACACTAATTATTTGTATTACGACTGGGTATTTAAATTTAAAATAATGAAATTTGAAAATTGAGTTTTTAGTAAAAAATAATAATAGTCGCCTACATGACTCGTGTGTCCGACGGCTCTGAATCTTGTTTACACTGGCCTATATCATTGAAATAAAATTTAACACATCCATTAAAGAAACATACACAACCCAATATGTACATTCGACGCTTACTATATACTTACAGCAAACCGACTATTTTTGTATATTATATTTGATGTGATATTTTGTATTTATTGAAATAATATAGGCATATTAAAATATTATGATTTACCTAATGCTATATTTTTAAATATAATTTTATATACTTTTAATTGTATATTTTGTATTAAATATTCCATTTTAAAATTATACGATGCAATATTATAATATTTTTATACTTGAATAATTTTTAAGCTCGCTATGTTTTTGTACTCCTGACATAATTGCCATGATAGTTCTACTACAAATTTATACACCGACATTATGACGGTATTCAATATAGGTATATTATATCGAATAGTCAATGCTATAGCCTCCAATGCTTAATTTAATATGTATAATTATAGTGCCAAACACTTAAACACCACGATGACCTAATATTATTATGATTTATTTCTCATATATATTATTATTTATAATATTTATATCATATAACAATTTTTTTTTTTTTTGAAATTATTGTATAGTTGAAGTTGGAAAAAAAAATTAAAACTATAATAAATTATTGGTGAATGATTTATCATTGAACATAATATATGTTACTATATTATTCATTATCTGCAAAAAGCATTATTAAATAATTATTTATACTGTAGCATAATAATAACATTATGTTGTTTTTGTAAATTTGTTATCGTATTAATGAAAAAACACTTTAAAAAAAATAGACATTTGTAATATTTCGATGATTTTTTTATAGAAATATCAACTATATAGGTACAAAAAAAAAAAATAAGAATAACGTGTATGAAGTGAACGGCGGCGGGCTGACAGATGGCGAACGTTTGAGATTTTGTTTAAAAATGAATTCATATAATGGTATAAAAGTGGAAAATAGTTTACTGTGATATAATAGTTGATGATTTGACCGTATACATAGATATTGTAAAACGTACACGATGCATTTTCATATATAAATATATTCATATATCTTTGGTGCTAATAACCATTATTAATGGTAATCGTTTGAATAGTCAAAATCTTTTAGACGTTTACGATTCAAAAGACATTTATGTTTGATGTTTATACTGCACAATTTAAAATAAAATAAATAAAGCAAAAACACGAATGAATAATGTACGTTAGAAAAAACGTAACAGACTTTATGAAAATAATAAAGTTATGCAGCTGCAGGTTTTATTGAATATAATAAATTAATACACAACAATATTCATTATTTTCGTGGTACACTTCGCTGGTATACACGTGACTCGTATATAATAATATTGTGACTTGAATATATTTTTGTTTTCAATAATTGTTCGTGAATTACAAATTCAATTAATTTTTTTTTTATTACTATTAGTTTTTTACGTAATAATTTTACAATGCAAATAGTAAAACGATATATTATATAACATTAAATTCAAAAAATATATATATTACACAGCTACTGCTTACTGCGCATACCACTTATATAGTATGTTCTGTATAAAAAGTAATTTAACCATACAAATTTAGTTAATAACATTTTAAAGAATAAGTTTTTAAAAAGTATTGGATTTAATTATGTACTTTTTGAGGCTTTGTTTACGAAAACATTTGGTTAATTTAAATCGAGAAACCCGAAGGTTAAATTTTTATGATAGAGTACGCCTGTTTTTTCGCGTGAACACATTTTTCACATTTTTGTGACACTGTAATATATTTATAGCTTAAAGCTCATTATTCAAAAAATTGATTTTATTTAAGTGAACATTTTTTACGTTCGGAAAATCCATCGGGAACGATTTTAAAATAAATGCTGCAACCATATTCCGCTTATATTTTTTTTGTACACGTTCCTTGTCCCAAAAATAATGTCCAAATAAAAAGAAATAAAAAAATGTGATTAATTAATAATTTGAAAATCTTCATTGTAAAACAGACGTTTTTCGTTTAGTTCAGCATCGAACAAAAATCTATACAGAGTGTCCCACGAGGATTTACCCATTGCGATATCTCCTGAAATAATGAAGATATCATAATTCTGGTTTTTTAATAAGATTCACAGGGACAACAAATATTTCATGTTTTAATTTATTTTTATGTTTTAGTAAAAAAGTCAAAAAATGTGTTTTTTTATTTAATTATTTAAAAAAAAAATTGAAGATAGCCATCTTGTAGAGTTTTTTTTCCTGAAAATATTGACGTTCTAAAATTTTAATTTCATCAATTTCCTGATTTTTAATATTTTTTCTAGTTTCGAAAAAACTGCGAAATTATTATTACGTTTATGTCTTACCGAAAAATGGGACAAGATAATAATATTAAAACATTAAATTAGGTATTTACATCGTGGACTATGCCATACTCAAATTACCAACAAGCCATAAAATATTAACTATTACGTATTTATACGTTGGCGGACAAAACACCTTTTTTTTTTACTGAATTAAAAAAGTTATTAACTTTATTTAAAAATTTAACAATGTCGAAGAAATAAAATATGACGTTTATTGCGAGCCACACTGATACCCGTTCGCCAGCCGTACGAGCACGCAGGCCACATGTTTGATACAATGATACCACTATGGCACTATCGTATTAAATAATTCGCAGATTCTTCGAAACTAGAAAAAATCAGGAAATTGATGAAATTAAAATGTTAAAACGTCAATATTTTCAGAAAAAAAAAACTCTACAAAATGGTTATCTTCAATTTTTTTTTTAATTATTAAATAAAAAAATACATTTTTTAACTTTTTTACCAAAACATAAAAATAAATTAAAACGTGAAATATTTGTAGTTCTTGTCCCTGTGAATCTTATTAAAAACCAGAATTATGATACCTCCATTATTTCAGTAGAGATAATGCAATGGGTAAATCCTCGCGGGACACCCTGTATATATCGCGTGTATATAATATATATATATATATATATATTATATATATACCACAAATGTTCGTATCACCAACAATCCCAATTTGACTTAATCAATTTTTTCAAGCACGAGCGTATAATTTAAGATCAGCATCCTAACTATAATAATCTCGAATTCTACTTTAATTGTATTTATTAAATCAAATTATTACCGGCTTACGAAGCGTTTCTTTATGCATCATGGTTTAAGTTTACTCGTCTGCATAACGTTATCTGATATCTGAATAATGTGTACGACAACATACAGTATTGATATTAATAATATTATAATACTCTATACATTCCTACAGGTAAAGGGTCACAATACAATAATAAATGATAATGTATTGTATTCTTACACGGTACACGATTGAAGCATGCGTAGGTATGTATTATTCGCGCATTGTATACGTTATATATGATATAATAATATTATCGAGGAATTTATTGACGATAATATTAAGATAACTAAAAATAATAAATCATTACTATCAGTGATCGAAGACACATTTAGTTTTTCGATTTTGAGCATTAAAAAAATAATTTATGTTTACGTAATTTAAATTTTATTTTTTGTTTTAAGTTCTGTTTTTAATAAGTACAAGTTGAAGTAATATTTTTTTGTATTATCTGTTATTGGGTATAGTTTATTTGTTTTTGTTCCAATTAATAAATGTATATAATGTATTACGGAGTTTATTATTTTATTTTAATGTCTTGAGAATTAGTTGAACTCTTTAGAAACCGCTATAATATAAACACACGTTTACTTTGAATTCAAATACTTTAAATAATTGAAAAAAATGTCCTGTACTTAAATTTAATTAATTCTGCAAATATTGTTATTTAAAAATCAAAACAACCACTGTTTATAACTTTTGGTATTGTTAAAAAAATACGTTTGCCTTTTAAATTCTATTATCGTTTGTTTAATAAAATTGCTATAATTAGGTTCACATTTCTGTTTAGTTTAACGGTTTTCTGATTTTTTTTCCGTTTTGATTGTTGTTGTGAGAAAAACGTTTCAATCCTTGCCATACGTAATATATACATTATTGTGTACGTCTTAGTCCCAGAGTATAGTGAGTACACGTTGCAAATATAACGGCGGATGATAATGCGGCAACGAGAGTCACCAGATGAATTAAAAATTGTTATAAGGAAACGGTCGCGGACCATATGGACGGGAGACAAACATCGTACGCCCATATTTATATATATATATATGCGACGTCAATACTATTATACACGTTACACACAATATTCTACACGTTTTG
Source organism: Rhopalosiphum maidis (assembly GCF_003676215.2). Classification (NCBI taxonomy): domain Eukaryota; kingdom Metazoa; phylum Arthropoda; class Insecta; order Hemiptera; family Aphididae; genus Rhopalosiphum; species Rhopalosiphum maidis. Next base: position 42,470,697 of record NC_040879.1, on the reverse strand, counting down.
CCGTTTAAATACAATACGCTGCATATGTTTCGGGTTCGACGTAGAAGACTCGTTTCAATATGTACGCATAACATAAATATAAATATCATATTATATGCGCCGTGTGTATACGTATTACGCGTTTTACGGTTGAAGGAATGAGAAATTTTCGTTTGCGGAGAAGTGAAACGAACATATCATATAATGTATAGTACGCATTCCGAGGGCCCAGCTCGTTAGCCCTTTCTCGGGCGTATATAAATCTGTTAATGACGGGACGTCCCTCGGCGCCGGTCGCCGCATGTGCAGCAGGAGGTCGCCGCCGCCGCCGCGCCGGCACGGGTGCGCGTGTTTTGCGCGTACGGCGGATTATTGCACCACGTGCGAACGACACGTTATATATATCATTATTGTGTAATATTGAAATCGAAATAAAACCATATACATACACATACGCGACGCGTTATTTCTTTAGGTCGGTACCGGACAAACGGCGACAGTAGGTCGTATACACTTCGTATGCTATACAGAATGATTCGCACCCCCCTTTCATTTCCCTTTGAAAGCACGCCATAGCCGCATGTGCGGTCTCTGTCTTACTATGGCGTACACCTTAACAAATTTGGGTTCAGTAGAACACATTTTGTGATGTCAGCTTTACAGTCAATTTACCCAGTATCAAATTTAAAGGTAAAAATATTATCTGGAAAATGACAAATGGTTTTTAGTTTTTATTGATATTATCATTTTAAAGTAAGTTAAGAACGTTTTAAAGTTGTAATATTTTACATAGCTATAACTCAGTAGTTTTCAATCTTTTTAACCATGTGGAACACTTCATCTCCCACAAAATGTTTGCAGCACACCAATCCATATAATATGTGAAACATATTTTTTATATATACCTACACATACAAATAAATACATTCTAATAAAACTATTAATAGGTTTTTTGCTACACACTTCAAAAGCGCTCACGGCACACCGGTTGAAAATCACTGCTATAACTCGTTTTAAAATGATAATATCAATAAAAACACATGTCATTTTCTAGATGATATTCTCACCTTTAAATTTGATGATAAGTATATTTACTCTAATATTAAGGCTAACATCACAAAACGTATTCTGCTGAACGCAAATTTATTATGATGTACGGTAGTAAGACAGAGACAACACACGCGGGTGTGGCGTCCTCATAATAATGAATTTATTCTTATTCTGATTTTTGCGACATTTAATAAATTATCCTTAGACGCCATATTTTTCGAGATTTTTTGTGCTACCCGAGAAATATTATATACCACGGCGATACAATGACTTATAATTTTCAAATGAAAACTCTTTTTTACCGTAAATAATTTTAATAATTTTACCTAATTCAAAATTCGAACAAGTAGTTTCTCAGTTATTAAAATATTTGTATTTAGTATAATAACTCTCAAAAATGGCATTAAAAAAATGTATGTATAGGTAGTATTAGATTTCGTATTTATTATGTTTAAATTAATATTAAAAATTAGTAATGTTCATATCATGTTTAATACCAATGAATTATAATTAGAAATCACCACATTATCACCTATATATTTCAAACTCATTATCATATGGAACTATTATCCTGTGTATACAATTCAATAACTCTAAAACTACTCGTATGAATTTCAATCTTGATACGACAAAATTTTTCAAAAAAATGAAAAACAGAAGTTTATATTTCCATTGCAACCTTGCGGGACTCCTTGTTTAGTTGGTCCAAGGAATTAGGAATGTTTAGATATTGAAAATATGGTCTTTATAATATATATACTTAAAAATACCTAGTCAGATTTTGAATAATTGCATTAATGAAGAAACAAAAGTGAGTTGAGTATCATAAATGGTGAACCACTCTGTATATAGTGTACATATGTATTATGTACTTATATTTTACGTCTTTTTTTGTAAATTATATTAGATCGGGAGTGACATTTTTAATGGTCAAACACAGACAGACATATTGTATAGAATATTGTATGTGTAGCCCAACCTACGTGTATTGTGTTAACATACAGTAGGTAGAAGGCGGTCAAAAACGATATTTTCCAGACTTAAGCCCATTATATTGTATAGCTATTTCCGTTTGGTAACAGTGGGCGGTTCCATCGAAACTGTACCTACCTTTTTCGATTCCCTATACAAGTGTCAACAGACCAGTGGGATGCCCATTCTGGGCCAAAATGAAACTGAAATGTAAAAATTTAAAATTTTTCGAAAATACTAAAATACAAAATCGGTATATATTACAAAATCCCTTAATACACAGTTGTAAATACAAGTACTTACGTATTATATTATAGTGCAGTGGTCTTCGACCTTTTTGGACTGGTGACCCATTTATTTAGGCCTACATTTTTCGCGACTCACGTCAGCTTTGTAGAAAAAAAAAAGGCTAAAATTGTTTAATACTTTATTATAGTAATACTATTATAACTGAATAATTAATAAAAATTACATTTTAGTAAAATTATTTAATTAATACGAAAAAATATAACGAAAATAAAAGATGACCGACTCCGACCCTCCGGTTGAAGACCACTATTATTCAATACTTGAAAACGTATACAAAGTTATTTTTTTTCAAATTAATCAAAATTATGCAAAATAAATATTTCCAAAAATATTTATAATTTTGGTTATTTTAAACAATAATATAATAGGTAATATATATTTTTTTAGCTTTTATTGCCAAAACTGTTTTTTAAACGAATCATCAGTCATCCGCCCAACTTTATTTGACTCGCAATGCTATGGTAAAACTTTAACTCTTTTTAAAAATTGAATATGTTTTGCTGATTTTTTGAAACATACTATTTGAGAACCGTCCTTATAAATACCGATCTCTAATCATTGATTATTGAATACTATATTATTATTATTATTATTATTATTATATAATAATCGCTCCGTAAATCGGATTCTTCGGATATTAAATTCCTGTATAAAATATTCAATGGTACGATGTATCGTAACATTATTTAACTCGGCAAGCGGACAAACAATGAGAAATGCCGTTATTGTAGTATATCGAAAAAACGACCACGTACTGTTCTCGGGTCAATACGAAACGAAAAGAAATGATTTAATTTATACGGGTGGCGAGAAATAGTAACAATATAATACAAAACGGAACAAATGAAAATGAAAATGAAAGAATTTAAAGCGGATGTAATATATCATACACCTATATAATACGGTGTACAATACGACGGCTACTGTAAATTTATAAACGATCCAATTCATTTCAACCAAACGACACGTTTGCGCGCGGCGTCGCGGCGGTGGCGGCGACCCGGCGTCTATAAATTGCGACCGAGTTTAAGCGATGGCCAGTTGATGTGGAACAAAACCAGTTGATTTCGTCGAACTGATCATCGCTGTTTTGACTTAATCGCACTGTGTGCAGTGCATATTTTTGTTATTTTCCTGTGACGTCGGGTCGTAGACAATTTTCCCGGTTCCGCAATCGACCGGCATCGTGTTATTGACCGTCGGAATTCGCGGACGAGTATACCTGCCCTCGACCGACTACGATAATAATATTTGCTTGCACGCGGTTATTAAATCGCTAAGATAAAAAATAAAATTGTCATAACATACGCACACGATAATTCGGATCGGATCCATTCGAAAACGCAGCGACGGGAGGGGGCCGTGAAGGAGCTCATCATTTGATATGTACAGCTGTTCCCAAAATCGTAGCCGACGATGCCTTCTTTTGGACGATTCGCGGTGCCCTGCTGCGTGAGCTTTCAGATGGATTAAGTCCCGTTAACCCGGTAAGAGATCGGCTGGCCGGCGCTTTATGCGCAATCACCGACAAATACATATGATGGTCGGCATAGATTATCGTCGTATCGCCATAGGACACTCCCATAGATGGCGAAACAAATTTAGAGTATTCGAAAAACAACATGGTCTTTACGCGTTTTAATATTCCAAAAATTAGATTTTGAACAACTACGTTATTAAAGAAAAGGGAGGGCAAGCCGTGCTCGGGGTAAATCATTCTCTGTATATTACAATATTTTTAAAGGCATGTGAATTATCATAATAACAATGAGTTATCAAATTTTCAAGTTCAGAATTCGATATTAAAAGTTCTTTAATACGTGACGTATGTATACTCCGACTTATGTCGCGCACTTTTACGCACGTTCGTCACATGTGTTGGACATTACGAGATTTCGGCACAGACGATGTGCGTAAATGTCCGGTCACGGAAATACCTATACTTATTATGTACCTTAGCGTATTTTTTATATCGTGTACAGGTGAATAGCATTTCCGCACTGGACGTACGCCGGTCCCGGTGTCTACGGGCGGTGTGCCACGTAGGTATGTAACCCATATAATATAATATAATATAATATACATATCGTATGATTATATTAGGTATATTCGGCGACGGAATCTATTGCACGGCGTGAGAAACGTCGCTATTATGTTTGCGCGGCATCACGTCACACATACACCGGATCCACGGGGTGGCGCATCAATTTTGCGTACAGCATTATACATACCCGAAATACGTATATGACAATATAACGAATCCGTGTATGTATAGGTGTACTGTCATATCGTTATATCCTGCAAACACGGTCGTCCGCCGCAGCGGTAATGCACAAAATAATGGAAACACTTTCTAAGGGCCGGCTATATGCACATAATATGAATTTCCATGCGCTATATATTATATCATTATACTGTATATACTGACCTACCTATACCCCCGCTGACCACCCGCAATACGGCGTAACATAATAACACGTCTATCCTTCCTCGGCACTGCCTTATTCGCCTGTTAACATTGCGAATTAATGGTCGTGAAGAGATCTTTCCTTTTCCCGAGGGCCACAGCACATAATGTTATATGCACATTTAGTAGGTAGGTATGTATGTGCACTCGTATACTCGCGCACTACAATAACAGCGAGGAGTTGTCATGGTATACAATACATATTATCTGATCTTTGGATCGCATAATATCTAACACCATTATATGCTGTTGGATCATGTTGTGAGACTGTGTGTATTACCATCGTGCATTGTTGGGTCGTGTTGTAAAGTTTTAAAGTATTGTACATATAATATACATGTTGAGTCAACATTGTTGACGCCTATACAAAAGGCCTATTGACCGAATGACCCGCGTACCTGTTTCGGAATTGTCTGTCGAAAAGGTTCTGCGAAAAACCTTACGGGACGAAATATCGGACAAAATAATATCAACCGCACAGTAAGTGCTGATTTTATTTGGGCTTGTGAATAGCCGTCGCTACGGGCGCTTTAATGGCAACCCATACGAACATAATATTATAATATTGTTACGGGCAGGATGTCGCGCCCCCACGCGCGATCGCTTGTTTTCTACCATCGTCTCTTGTACAAAGGTTTTATAAATAAAACGGATTTGCATACAAAATAAAATACAAAAGTGAATCGACTTCCTGGTTATTTGACCTATCGCTATTATATATTATATTTTATAAAACTCGAACGTGAGGTTAGCTATATTATCCGTTTTTTTCTTTACGATATCACAGTTTTTAATCGACATGCGAGTAGTGATATGCGAATTTTCTGGAACTAAGTTACGGGAAATTCCCATGATTAGAAATTTATGAAGAATATTATAATTTATTAGATAATCAATTACTATCTCTTTTAATACTGTCCTTCTGCTCACGTTCGTACAAATAACTTTTTTTTGAAGGAATTTTTCCGAGAGGTAGGAGAATATTCCTCGTGAAACACAACTAGATGTGAGTAGAGTAAACCGATAATGTAAAAATTTATCATACAGTTTACCATTTTTTATTTTTCTCAAAAGAGGGACCTCTTTAAAATTAATTGTAACTATTTGATTTTAAACTTTGAAACATTTGGTATCAATTTTTGGCGACTGTCGTCTGTCACTGTATTGGAATCGGTTACTAGCAAATGGTTGACCACACATAAATTATTCTACTAAAATTGCTTTATAGTCAACTGTTATTTTAATGACTAAGATGCATAACTAATAATTGTTATTTATGATTAAAATTCGAATATTTCAATAACAGTTTTTATACTTTTCCTGTTTTATACCGAGAGAATAGTATAACTGTGTAAGATATCATTATTGATTTATATCAAGTTACATCTAATTAGCCATTTTTTTAACAGTTTAACAGTAAATTTACATACATTTTCAATTATTTTAACTGTTAATAGTGTTAAGACAATATATAAATAATGTTTTTAATTGTGTCATTATACGTAATGAGTATATTTTACTCATTACAAACCACATTTTTTGAAAAAAATATAATAGATATTTTACCTTTTTATTTTTTTTTTTGAAAGACAACGTATTTTAAATTGCATTCTATGGAAGTATAAGGTTTTTTAGATACTTTAAAATTCAATTTCGAATGAATGTTTGGCTAAATATATTGATCAGACGAGACTAATAAGTAATAACTAATAAGTATGAGTAGTAATTAAATTTAAAAGCAATATAATTAATTTCTATAATATATCATTTGATGCAACCTTTTAGGGAAATAATGATGAAATTTCGATCGTGGTAGAAAAAAAACTACGATCCTGGGTGCTCTGCAGCTGCTGCAGGTGGATCACTCCGGCTACTGCAGATAACACGGGCAGATCCGATACATGCATGCGTCGTGTTCGTGTGCACTAAAAATTTGTCGACATCACGATAAACTGCGCCACAGATTGTTAGTTTGTACAAAGTTGTTTTCGGTTTTTATAATTTTATATTGATCAAATTTTAACAACCGATAAATCACATTCGATGAATCGAAATACGAAGATAAAAACGTTTACAGCACAATAAACATTATACATATTTAAAAGTGTAATATTATACCTATTAGAAACTCTTTGGGCCGTACGGGTTATGATCAATGTTTTCATTTGATTTTTTTCAAACTTGAAATTAAAAGTAAAAATTGTATTAATATCGTTATAATTAAAAATATTGCCTTTGTTGTTTAATATATGTTATTGTTTATGATTAAAAAATAATTATTAAGTAACTGGTAGGTAACGTATAATATGAATTTGTCTTTTATACTTATTGTATTTTTTCACTATAGATTGTAAATATAATTATAATTATATTATATTATTATATCATTTTTATCATTTTATAAAGTATAAAAAATAAATAAAAATATGAATAAAACCGGGCACAAAGTCAAAACAAATAATTTTTTTGATTGCAATATTTTCATTTTTATTTAATATAACATAGGTGTGCATCTTTTTCTACTTTCTAATTTTTTAAAGTAATATTTATTTAATAAGTTTTTCAAATTAAATATCCCGGGATTTAATTTATGCAATATTTTGAGGTTAATAATTTTAGCTGCCTTAAGAGCGATATATGATTTTATTTAGATTACTTAAAATAAAATTAAAAAAAATAATTAATATTTCGGTTCAACAAAATGTGATATATGTATATTTATTACTGTCTTTTCATACAAAAAAAAAATACGCGTCGAGACAAAAAGGTTTTTCATATTACTAATCGACCGACTGACTAACTATACATACAGGGATTAAGGGATGTCAATATTATATAATGTGTCGATTCTAGAACATTCGACGGAAACACCAGATCGTTATCGAATCGGTAAGACCCAATAGGTGCTCCGCAGAATACTCGTATTTTAGAATAGACGCTAACAATAATAATTATTTATTTTCGAAAACATAGCCAATACAATATATCCACAAAAACAATACAATTAATCAAAAATTTCCTATACATAATAGTTATGTATATTATTTTATTATCTATATAAGCCTTGATAATAATTACCAATAGCTATTAACCTCGATATTTGAAATTTGAATAGGACACCTATATATAATAATATTATCATTGCTTTTCTTTTTATTAAGGCTCACAGTCCACAGAATCTGCAACTTTTGAATTTATTTATTATGTAATGATAATACATGCAACTATTATATTGTTTGTCAATATGAAAGAAAAACTTCTGAAAAAATTGGAAAAATTTCGGGAAAATCAATTTTTCCAAAGCTCCAAAAAATATAAAAACACGAAGACAACAAGAAGCGAATTTAAAAATATTTCTGAAAATCAAGAATTTTTCGGACAACTAAAATGTTTAAAAACATTCAAAATAATTACAACTAAAATAATTTACAAAGAAATAAATTGTTATTTTAAATCACGTTTATTACTATACAATAAATATATTAATATAGGTATACAATGCGGAGCCCTTTGAACAGATTAAACGGCAGTTGTGGAGACGTAAAATATATTATTATGACGAATACGTGTTAGTACACGTGACATGGTTGAAAAAAATTAGCTACCCTCCCGGCAGCGGCGTTGCCTGTGTATAATAATAATAATAACAATAATAAAAAGAAAAATAATATAATATAACATAACATAATACGCGTGGTACGCAAATAATAAGAAATAACCCGGAAAAGTGTGAATTCCGTGTGCATTCGCCTATAATATGTGCGCACGTGCAGAATATGTATATCATATTCACTACACATATTAAACATACTTGGTACATGCCTGTGGTACAAGAAACGTGATGTAATTCCGACGAATGTACTTAAAGACGACGATATATCCATTATAGTACTATATTTATGTACATAAAAAATAAATAAATGCGAAACCGGCTGCAGCGAACGGATTTTGCGACCGGTCCTCCCACCCTGCTGCACATCACCCTCCGTATAATAATAATGATAATAATATGTGCAACATCGTGTGCGTGTATATGGGTCATGGATTATAGTGATATTATGTTATGCGTACACGATGGCGGCACATTGACTACCCCGTCCTGTGTTGGCCTGCTGCAGCGGTGGCGCAGTGTAAAACGTCATAAATTCATAAAAATTAGGAACCATTCTCGAATGCAGAGAATAATATACCTTGTGATAAAAATACCCACGAGTTGTATACATTATTGTGTAGTGTAAGTAGTGATGTGCAGCTTCCCGAGAATTCGATTACCAGAAAATCCACGAAGAAATTCCGGCGAATTTATCGAGAATATTAAAACATTTATAACCATATAAAATATATTGTTCATAAATTGCAATGTTTAATTAAACTTACAGTTGTAACTGACAAATATTTTAAATCCGAAAATATTACAGGGGAATATTATGAAGAATTCTGGGAAATTTAAAAAACAATAAGCGCTTTATTTTTATAGAGATGGTGATTGAAATCATATACACTGCAGAGCGATACAGAAGCGGAACTGAATTTGGTTACGCATTCCACTAGAAGACTACTTTAAATTGTACCCTTGTAAATAATTTAGGAACATCTATGTTACGACTATTCAAAAGACTAGAAGAGCAAATTAGGAAGTTCATAAGTATAGTTGAAAATAGTGCGTCACGAAGAAAAGGAGAATATATTAAAAATCAATTTCGTATTTGATATTTTAATCGTAATCATGGGTAGGCACAATTAGATTTTCCTAACATCGAGGAATGTGCTGTCATAAAGAAACCGTCTAAACAATAAATAACATTTGCAGAAAAATAATCGGGACAGAATTTGTTTTTTTTTTTTAATGGGAAAGTGATTAAGGATATTATTGGTAGAGAAGAAACAATCGGGAGGAATAGATCAAAAGACAGCGAATAAATTTTAGCAATGGGCTCCTTGCTTTTAGAAATGCATTGAACCACATAATTAACATCCAAAAAAGGATAGAAGTGCTTAACACTTATTAATAGAAGTCAACCAAATTAGTATACAATAGAACCATCGCGAGTGAATGTCGTAAAAGCTAAATAAAGTGTCAACGAAAGAATTTTTAGTGAAATTACATTGACATAAATTTAGAAAAATCAACGAATCACGGATGGTAATTAATGCTCTCGAAAATAAATCAGATCTTTGTATTTATTTAATGTTTAAATGAATATGGCACTGCACAGCTATAGAGGTATCTAGTTAAATGTTGGTCTATAGTATTCTGTGTATATACATAACTTTAAGTCTTTAAATGCCCAATTAACTAATTAACTAGCCGTGTTAAATTCAATTTTAATACTTTATATTTAAATTCTCAGAAACACACTGTGCTTGGTAATAAGAGATTAACAATATATATACTATATACTGCCATTCAGAAGAGGTTAAATCTAAAAGTGATAAAGATAAAAATATAAAATATATTTTGTAATGTAATGAATTCAAATTTTGTAAAATAATTATTTCCAAAAACGTAAATACTTTTCAAGAAAACGCTTTTGTGTTTGCCTTTTTAATAGAATAACCCATGTCTTATAACAATTTAAACTTGCAGCACATGTACGATGTACATATCATACCTACCAATATCTGTGACAGTGGCGGACTGGGTGTCAAGGGGCCTGGGAGGTTAATCAGCAATTAGCGCCCAGGTTTAGCTTATACATAAATGGATATATATATTTAATCAGAGATATTATATTTTAAATGTAAACGTTTTTAGTCAATAGTTATATCAATTCAACTTTTTTACACTTTTATGCTTTAAAACATTATACAAATAAGAACAGTCTATTTAAAATACAAATTTAAATTTAACTTCAAATTTTAAAAAACATTACATGATCGATGATCCGGGAGGCGATTGCCCCCTCGACTCCCTTGCCAGTCCGCCCCTGACCTGTGTGTCCGCAGCCCGCAATCCCAGTAGGTGGGCTACCACATTTGTCAGAAGCAACGATGATACCGAGTGCGTATTACGTAATGGCACTGTCGAGACGTAATAATAAAAATAATACTAATAATCATAGTTATTATTGTAACACCTGCTCTGCTTATATTCGAGATATAATATTATACTCACGTGATTTCGGTCCTTTCTGCTCGTCCGGCGATATCGCGGTTATTGTTTCATATAGGCAAGTATACCGCATACTGCAGAGTGCGTACCTATATTACATTTATATACATATATATATATATATATAGAATTATATAAATTTGGTATAATATTACACGTGGGTATCTGGTGTACACGACGTACGATAAATATATTATCGACACTTTCAGTACTTTCCGGTTTTTATATCTGCGCAATGTGTTATGTATATAAACCAACTTACGTCTTATGGTCGTCGGCACCTGTGACACTAAAAAATACCGTAACGGCGTAATGAGAAATTCGATAAGAACGTCACGCAAAAAAATGTGTAAAAAGTATGATCATATTTTCGTGCGTTGTATTGTGGCGTGCTATATTTATTACACCTCGTGTGGATACTGCTTATATGGATAATATATATACATAACTACATATTACTTATTTGTTTTCACTTTTTGTTTTATTTCTTTATTATCGTTATTTAGCACGAAGTGCGAAATTTTAGAAATTGTTAATGCTGATCCTTAGCCAGCGGTGGTGTTTAAATATACTTAGATCATAACATTTAATCACATCAAATAATATATATATATATGCTTGATTAGTACTCAACTGCGATCGCTGAATTTCTTATGACTTTCTTAAGCTCCGGAAAATACCTATGTATTATATGCAATACCTATGTCACTTTTAAGCCAGTAAATTAAAAATTTTCCTGTATCATAAAATTACGTTTACTGATAAAATGCTGTTTTTTCTCCATTTTTTGTTGTTTTTAATTATATAAAATTCATTGATTTAATATAATTTCCAAAAATGAATAAATGTACATGTTTCATAAAGTTCCTTATAATTAAATTATTTACCCTTTTGATGTAAAACACGTTTTAGCAAAAAATGTACCTATACACTGACCGAAAGGGGACTAAACATTCTAATAACAATAATAATTATATTTTTTTTTCTTCTAAATATTTCAAATACTAAAATAATTTATAAAGCTGAAAAGTAGTTGAGTCTATATTCAAGAAAATAATTTTAAAATATTGAGGCTGAGGGTAAATACATAAATACCATTTAAGTACCTATATTATTCAAAGTAATTTTTACGAAACAGCTAGTCTAAGTCTAGAGAGGTACGTAATTTACAATAGTATGTATAATACATATATGTATATTATATTGATAAAACGTTATATACGTATTGGGTATTTGCTTAACTTGTTGTCGTAAACGATATTTCGCACATCGTACATAATAAGTAATATTGCTTGTTACCGCAACTTTTACTAATATAATATAATATGACATCATAAATTACAATGTTTATTTGTATTGTTGGCAATTAACGTATTCAAGAGGAATTCGAGTTTCACATTATTTACATATTATACTCTAACGGCAAACTTACAAAAATCGTACCGCTTGTGATGTAACAATAACAGGAATTTTGTATAATATAGTATTACCTATAATATGACTGCGGTAATTAAAATATAATTAATGTACGCGCGTTTCACAATTATAGTAATATGAGTAGTTTAGGTGTACGCGTTAATATTTTATAGACACCTACAAACAATAATACTTAAAAATTCGGCAAAAACATAATTCATTAATATTATACAGTAGGTGTTATACCTTGACGATCCGCTATCCGAACTTCCTACGTAAAATATAATTATTGGAATATGAAAAAAACTGTGAATTATTTAAGCAATTGGAATGTGTTGATTGCTTCAAAAATAATGCAAGAATAGATTACATTTTTTTTAAATTGTAAAATTTTGAAAACTAATAAGTAATATCAAATTCATCGATTTTATAACGATCATATGAGTGTATATACTTATTAGTTTATAGCTGTACCTGTAGTACTTACGAGATTAATTATGAATCAATGCCATAGGTTATGGTGAAATAGCTTTTAAATTTTATAAATAATAATTTTAATTGAAGTATTAATTCTAATTTTATATTTTTATTTAACCACAATAACAAACTCAAGTATTTGCTATTATTATATAATTATTGCGTTTTACTAATCTAATTTATTCAAATTTAAAAACTGTTCATATTGATATTATATCGATGTACGTTATTATACAGATTTCTATACAGTACTTAAGTACCAACCAACCCACTTATAAAACTTGATAAATTATGACATCTTAGTGTTTGAACTTGCAGATGTGAAGTTTATCAAAACTATAGTAGTAAAAATGTTTTGGTTAATTTATTAATAAATATGTGAAACAAAGTTTAACATTCGTATGTGCAGACTGCAGGTGCTGGGATAACTTACGTGTAATGGGGGGGTTACCTATTCGCGCCAAAAAAAAAATGTATTCGTTTTGGGTGCAACCCATTGGCGCCAAATTTACTTGCGTAGACATTTTACATTAACGACTTAGTTAATTCATATATTTAAAATACGTCGTGTTAGTAACGTATAATAAAGTTATAAGTCTATAGATTTTAAAGCTTTATATATTATTAACTATTATTACCTATAGTCTATCCTTTTAAAAACAATTTATACATCCTGATTATTGTTTCAAAACAATGTGTATTATTTGTTATTATTAAAAATGAATTCCTATAATTGACTATAATTTAAATACTATACAATTTCTAAAAATGCATTAAATATAAATATAATACACTTATTATATTTAAGTCATACATATCAAAAAAAATTACGTACATTTAACAAACATTTTTTTACGGTAACTGTTAGAAGTACGTAATTATTTTAATATCTATTAAATAGAAATTAGTGACTCAGCTTGTAGAATATTTACAGAGATTAACTCTACATATTTTCTACCTAGATAGTTTCTACATATTAGATTTTCCTAATAAAGTAATTTATTTTCAAAATTTTAAACATAAAATAGGTATTAACGAGAAACAATACAGCTCCGGTAAAATACGCATAATTGTAATACAAATTATACACGATGATGTCGTTATTCACGGGGACGCGGAAATCCTAATAAATCGTATTGTTCGCTGAAGGAATCAAATCAAACTATATACGTGTAAAATAATTATTCTCGATTGACAACAATTGTCATTGTATAAATATATTGAAATATTAAACAGAATTGTTGCACTGTCTTTTTAATATTATTAAATCAATAATATTATTTTCTTTATATGTAAATATAGGCACGTATTTCCTATAATAAGAAGGGTGGCACTAATTAATGTATTTTTTTTAAAGTCTTATGATTGAATAATAATAACTTATAACTAATGATATTAATAAGTAATGAATATTAATTTATTTCTCTTTTAAATCTACAATCAAACTATATGGCTATACTTACAATCACCCTTTTTACTTTTTAATAAATTTTTAATAATAATCATGTAAAATATGTACATTTTTTATGCCTGTAAAGTGTAAAATATAAATTGTTCACCGTATTAATTGTATCACTATTTAAAATAGTACAAACTCTCATCGGTTTCCAATTTTTGTAGGTGACCGTAGGTAAGGTATTTTTTAACTCTGCAGAATCTGTAAACCTTCTTGTTTTTCCACTCAAGATCCATATAGGCTTTGTACGTATTTCAATATAATTTTATCGTGGACGACGCAAAAGCTTGGTTAGTTCGTCGCAACTTGCATTCCACTATGTAATTGGGTATTATAGTTGAGTAATAACTCGAGAACTTTCGAGAGAAAAATCCTTTTTAGGGACCTTGGTTTATTCTCATTTAACTGTGTCGTATAAGTTTAGAGTCAATGAGCTCACGTAACAATATTTTATTAAAATTATCATTAACTGGAGTTAAAACTTCATTGATTCTTGCAGTAGGTGGTGTAGGACTGTAGGTAATAGATTCGAATATTCTATTTATTTTCGATAGCAATATAGAAACTTTGGTTCGTTCATTCGATTCACGAAAAATCTTCGATGAGATATTACTATAGACAACCCTAGCTAATTCAACAAGATTTACTCAAATATCACCTATTTCGTTCTTAAAAAATGAGTTTTCGGAACAAGATCTGTTTGGAGGATATGCCCGCAATATAGCTTTAATAGAAATGATTGGATGGCTACCATAGCATCATGATTAGAATAAGTCTTTACTGTTTGGGAATGCGTTTACATGTTGGTAGTTGCTAGTTGGTATAGTATGACGACATAAATGATCAACAACGTATACTAGCGTTTAAGTCTCGGAACATTAATCACATCTTCAAACATTAAATTTGTTTCAAGAATTTTAAACAACACTTTGGAATTTAAAAAATCCCAATCGGGAACTTTATCAAGATCTTTTCAACCAAAATTTATTAGAAAATTCCATAGAAAACGATACTTAAAACTCATCTGAAACAAACCTAAATAAATTCTATAATTACTCAGTTCTCAGAAATTATTAGACGCTGCAAATAAAAATATTGGAAAAACAAACACAAAAAGAAAACTATGCCATAAAAAATGTCTTAACAAATTTAAAAAAATTAAATCACCCCCAGACTATATAAACCTCAAAAAACAGATATATAACCAAAAAATCCAAAACTGAATCCTAGCAAAAATATTTAAGTTCCATTAACCCCAATTCCTGTTTATCAGAAAAATGGAAAAAAATTAAAACAATCAAAGGACTGTCTTACCAACCTCTTTCAACTATTCTCAAACACAATGACAATCAACTCTCATCTCCAATATGACGCCTTGGCCAAGTTTTTCATAAAAAAAAAAAACAGCTGCGATTCATATTTTGACCCTATTTTACGCACTGCAAACACAACTTAGAAAATATAATTATTAATAAATTCAATAAGAATTTCCATCACCAAGACAATCACCTCAATATCCAGTTCATTGAAAATGAAAAGTACAAATAACCATATAGGATACAAAATAATTTCATTAACTATATCGCTCCCCTAATAAACACAGAACACAAACAATTCTCCTACGTAACATATATTTTGACAAATTACAATAATCTATGGACATCCACACATTAATAAACAAAATAACGTTCCAAACCTTACCACCTTGGAAATGGGAACTAAAATTAAATACTGAACTTAAAAACATTAATAAAAACGAAAGAAACACAGTAATAATTACCTTTCAATTTAAAAATACAATTCAACACACATTCCCTAACTTCACCAAAATATACACTGACAATAAAAAAAACAATCAAAATATGGCACACTTCTGCCCTTTTCAACAGACGTTATGACATCACAATCACTCTACCAGAATCAGAAAATCCTTCCTTACACACTCATATTTAATTAACAAAAAGCCTCAACCAATACCCGAAACATGTAACCAAACTTTAACCATCAAACACATACTTGAAGAATGCATACAATACACCTCAACACGCAACAACCTGAACATGCCACTCGATAAAGACCAAGTCCCGAGAATAAAAGAATTCCAAAGTACCACAAAATTTACTTATTAATAAATTATAAAATTAAAAAAAATGTAAAAAATTATTGAAACGTAACCCTTAATCTTAAGATATATATATATATATTCTAAAGATTAGGTTAGGTAGGTTATGAGTATTTTTTCTTCTACCCGAGTAAATAATAATATGTATATTAGTGGTAAGCCGAAAAGTTAAGAAAACGCTACTGGGCGGTGACCAAAATTCATTCATTCTCGCGCATTACCATCACTTAAACCTGTCAAAACGCTAACCTAACCATCGCCGTGCCACCGCTACCATGTGAACATGTAGTAAAATGGAAGAAATGTTGGTATGAAACCGCGGAGCTCGCTCGTTTGAATGCGCAAAAGAATAGCGTTCCCTTGCTAGCCGGAGTTAGTATATGACTGCAAAAAAAAACATACCAAAACGATATGTGGCAAACCACCGTATTCTTAGCTGCCGCTCGAATAAAAAATAAATTCGGGACTGGCGAACCATAGGTGCAACTTGGGGGAAGAGAATTATCAATTATTAGTGGTGCAGGGACAAAGCCCTCACGGGTCACTGATATCAATTTGTTGCGCCTATGTGGAGAACATGATAATAATTAATAATATTCATTATACATGACACATGACAAGAACGAAACATTTTTATGGAATTTTGCGTTTATAGATTTTATGCTGCTGGTGTGTGTCACTCTGACTACTACAACAGCTCATTTGTACTACATGATATCTAACGTAAAAACCTAAATTTTACATAACGTTTCTAAACAACCTAAAATTTCTTTCAGATGCATCACTGATAAAAAGGTGGAGCCTGGAGTATTTCAGCAGTGATGACGTGGAAACGAAAAGAACACATTCATCGGTCGAAGAAGCGTGCCCGGGCGGACGTAACATTTGCCTGGATTATGAGCCCCGAATAAGTGAGCTCGGCATTCGACCAATGACGATGGTTAGGAGTGATGTAATGCATAGGTTTATCCGGACGTCAATGAATTCAGGAACCCCATCGGGAATTCCTCCGAACCATAAGAACATTACAGCTTAGCGTTTCCGGTCCGACTGTTCAAAACAGCATTTCTAGTGCACCCCACTATACTCTACTCATATTCAGGTTACACGCGTGGTAAAATCGTGGCGCGCATCACATAAATGCGATCTTACCTACCTGTTTGAATTCATCGTGGTTGTCGGAACGTCGGAGAGATGGGCGATGCGCGGAATCGGACGCATATTGGTTGCGACACTGGGCATGGCCCTTTTCAGCCAATAACGAAAAATGTACGATTCCCGTTTCTGCTAAAATGTATTTTCGCGAAGAGATGTTAGTACTAGATCGATAACGATAACGCCATATCAATTATTATAAATATTGATAACATTTTTTTTTTTTTAATTATAATTATATAAGAGTTATTTATATGTCAATAATAGGCATTTATATGCTAATAAATGTATACAAATCAACAAATAGATATTTTTAGTTTTACGTATGAATAAAAAAACAAGTCATCGACCATCGTCAGTTTTACATATAATATTAATATTAATATCACATCTCTATAAGTATTCAAAAATAAAACATCGGTTTGGGTAATAAAATAACAATAAAATAATCATTAAGATAATATTGATCAATAAATTACGTGGTATAATATAAAATAGTTTTCGTCAGTTTATAATTATTTTGCTTGGCGTATTAGCGATTGACGAAGTCAGTATTGTTTGAAAGACTGATAACTAAAAATTAAAATATATTAAATTACTTTTTAAAATTTACAAATTTCAACTCACTGGGCCCAATTAATATAAATGTGTTGAATCTTAAACAAAAAATAAGTATAATATTATTTATTATTATTATTTATTTATTAAAAATATATTAACCATACTTTCTTCTACTAAATTTAATGTAGACATTTTTTAATCGTATATCTCCGTTTTCATCTCACCTAATACTATATATTTTTACGATTTACCTATTTTTTTTTTTAATGTTGTGAATTAAAAATTTAAAAATATTCATTGATAAATTCTTATATTACAGTGTTTACTATACTTAAGTACCTATAGGTAATAATTATAACAACTATCATAGTTATATATAATTTACCACTAAATACCTATAAAGTTGTTGTAAAATACCGTAGGTACCTATAAATTAGACGTTGTGATTAGAACTAAAATATTAACTAGATAATGATAAATGCATTTTTATCTAGATAAAAAATAAAAATAGGTAGAGTATGTATTTATTACACTGCAGCCCGTTCTTAAATGTTAAAACGTACCAATCTTCTATTATGTTTTCATGGATAAACCTATATAGTAAATAATAATACAACATTTCGGGAAAAATAATTGAAATGTCTAACCTAAAAATTATTATAGTGACAATAACGACTGTCTGCAGAGAAATTTTAGATTTTGTAACCGTTATATATTATGATGCGTTCAAAGTATTTAAATACATTTAATAAATTACACACGATTTTATTATTTACGAGTGTTTTCTAAAAATCCTGTAAGAATAAATAATATGTAATGTATTAATAAATAGAATAAGTAGATAGTCGAACGCAAAAAATATTTTTATTGATAAATTACAATGTATACGTGAAATAGCACAACAGCATACATAGCACAACTTTTACTAAAAAAGATCAATAAACTGATAACCTTTAACGTTTAAATTGTTATCTATATAGGTTAATAGATAATAATATTTTTGTATACATAAGTCTCAACACTGTCTAGCTATTATATTTATACATTTATTTATAATGCCTTCTTTTAAAACTTACACAATAGGTACACATAAAAAATAGAATACGATGTTTTTACATCATTACGTTATTATAAATGTATCATAATTGTACATATACCACAAAAAAACTTACTAAACTATTATACTGCTAAAATCAGTCTTGAATGGAATTTTAAATTTTAAAAACGTACTGCACTTTTTAAATTATACACATTTTTTTATAAATTATTAAAATAAGAATGTATATTCTGTGCTTTACACAGCTAAACGATATCGTTATAATTATACACTATAAGTTTGATTTGAATTTTAATCTCGGACTTTTAAGTATAGTAAGCAGCCAAACAACGTCGTAAAAAATGTGTAAAAATACAAAAAGTAAAAAAAAAAATAATAATCACTGACATATTATTTTATTATATACCAAAACCATATAATATAATATAAATGTAAGTTACGCGTATGCGATTCAATATTAGGCTGAAGCACGTACAATTTTCAACAATTCATCTTAAACACAACATGCACTCAACAAAAAAATGCCGATGAAATTGAGGTACTATCTACATAACATTGTTCACAAGTTGAACTTAATCAAAAAATTATAAAATGTTTTATTAATTTGTAGATATTATTATAATTTTAGATAAGAAAACGTAAGTAAATAACTAATAGCCGTGGGTGCTAATGTCTTTACAAAATATTTTCAAAAAAAATCGTATAGTCTGCAGTATACTTTTACAGGGAAAAAATGGCTTGGTTATTATTATCGTATTTTTGCGGTTTTATAACTTTGGGTATTCACTCTTTGAAAGTATCCCTTTAAACATGTCTGTAGTGATATCCATATGATAATGTATACACATATTCTATTTATACTTTTTTTTTTAAAGTATCAATATTGTAATTTTAATGTTAGTATTTTTTTCCTTGACAACCAAACTTAAAAATATCAACAAATTGTATTCATTACATTTTAAGAATTTGGTCTCCGACTTGCCCAGTTCCAGGAAGTAGATTTTTCTACTCTGTACAGTACACGCCCATGATATGATAAAGAATATATTTTCAATAGAATATTATCAGAAAATAATATAACCGAAATCTCAAACCAAATTGAATTCGTATTTAGCTGTCAAAAACGTAGAAATGGTTACGATTATTATTATTACAGATAAGTGAATAATGCAATAGTGCTGTTTAAATCAATTTCACGGTCGTATACATTCAATTCCAAAACACATAAATATTATTTAACTTATTTGCGGTATATATTCAGAGTAAAAAGAATAATTTAATAAATATTATTATGAAATACACACAACAAGCCTATTTTTTTTAGATTTTAAAAACCTTGACAAAAATTTAGAATAATATATAATATACACATAAATGTACATAATAACTATTTATAATGTTATTGGACAAAATCTCTACTAATCTTTTTCAACACAATTTATTTACTACTTAAAATGTCCATGTATATAGTGAGCCTTTAATTTAATTGCTATCAATTATGATTTATATGAAAACATGCTATCAATTTTTGGCGATTGTCATTGTATTTCTATCAGCCTTTGTTAATAGTGTTAACTACGTCATATAAGTATTGAAATTTCTTTATGGTTAACTGTTACTATAATTATTTGGTATACTATACAATGTCCCGTGATGATTCACCCATTGCGATATCTCCTAAAGTAATAGAGATATCATAATTCTGGTTTTTTTTTAATAAGATTCACAATATTCACATAGACAAGAACTACAAATATATCATGTTTTAATGTTTTGGTAAGATATTTTAAAAATGTATTTTTTTATTTAATTATTTTCAAAAAAAATTAAAGATCGCTATTTGGTAGAAATCGTTTTTCTGAAAATATTGATGTTTCAAAATTTTAATTTCATTAACCCTCCGTTTTTTAATATTTTTTCTAATTTCGAAAAATCTGTGAATTGTTTAATACGATAGTGGTATCATTGTATCAAACATGTGGCCCGCGTGCTCGTACGGTGAATGCTTTCAGCGTTAATTCGCAGTTTTTCTAGAAACTAGAAAAAATATTAAAAATCAGGAGAGTAATGAAAATAAAATGTTGAAACGTCAATATTTTCAGAAAAACGAACTCTACAAAATATCCATTTTTAATTTTTTTGAAAATAATTAAATAAAAAAATATATTTAATAATTTTTTTACCAAAACATTAAAATAAATTAAAACATAAAATATTTGTAATTATTGTCTCTGTGAATCTTAATGAAAAAACAGAATTATGATATCTTCATTATTTCAGTTGTTATCGCAATAATAGGTAAATCCTCACGGGACACCTTATATATATTATATATATATATATATAGGTATACCCACCAATATAATACATAATCATTAATTGTTTATTTGTGATTATATTTCGATAACGGTTTTTAATTTTTTTTTTATTTCATACCAATAAAATGGTATACCTACAACACCTATTCGGCTATATATAAGTGACGCGCGATCCTTCACAACAAATTAAATATTAATAATAATTTATATAAATGTTTCGTCGCTTTCAAAATTCCCGTATGGAATTCAGTGTAGCCAAAAGCAGACTAGTAACACCGGTACTTCTTTCTGGACAACTGTGTATTTTCAATCATAAAACCGCGAGTCGAACGTTTGAAATGACGATTGACGAATAACATTCGCACGATGTTGAAGTGCGCGTAGCACTAGGTAGGCAGGTACCACGGGGCAAGAGACGTCATGTACATTGTGGGTACGCTTAGCGCGACCACGTCGGACCTATCGCGTACGCGGAATGTCGCGTTTCCACATATGGTTCGGCCCGGGATAGACCGCCGACTGATTTTATTTTTTTCGAAGACCGAGTATTGGATAACTCGGTTAAAGGATAGACGCCGCGTCCGCCGTACATTATATGTTTTAGTATATTCGGCCCGCAATGTCGCCCGGCAAAAAGAAAAAAAGGCCGAAACGACGACACACATTGTACATATTATTATATACACGGCAGTATGTAGTTCATTGTGCCGCGGCGGGTATATTCACAACACACACACACACACACACACACACACACATATATATATATACGCGCATGTACCGGCTGCTAAATTATACGCGACGGTTCTCGGAAAACTAAGGGTTGTGCGTACACGCGCGTACGGTTTGGGTATAACATAATACGCCCGCCGTGGGTCAGTAAAAATACATACACATTATGTCTTCCCTGAAATGGAAACATAAATAATACATCGGTTTGTGCCTGCGCCGGCGGGACACACGCGGGCGTATATTATGTGTATTATGTGTACATTACCATTATTATTATTATTATTATTATTATTATTATTATATGGTATGCAGCAGTTTCAGTCGCGTATCGCATAATCGTTTGGACTATATACTCGTCACTCGGGATCCTGTATGCCATACATACGTGTATAGGTACCAACAAGACCATATGCGGACACTTATTATAATGCGGAACAGATTTATTTATACGTATTTTTTTTATTTTATTTTATTTTATTTTTTTTTTTTTTTGTCAATGCGTTCGTGTATACTTGTCAACGCGTTTGATGTGCAGATATCGGTCAAGTGCAAACAGAAATAAAATAACACAAAATGTTTACGTATTTCTATGCGTGTCGGGTTTGGCAAAGAATTATACATATTATATTATGTACATAATCCCCCATTATATATAAAGACGAACAGAATATACGATGCAGTGATGCACTATATGTCTATGTATATTATATAGGTATAATACAACATGTACCTAGGTGTGTATAATATAATACGTGTGTTCATTATATAAATGCATCCCGAACCGGATAAAACTGTCGGTGGTCTGTAGAGATTATAGGTATATAGCTAGGCGGTTTATACAACTTTGGTATACAACGTAGTGTTTGATACGTCACGTTTGATATTCATTAGAGTTATTTAATTTTGAGCGGAGAAAAAGGATTTAAAATAAAATATTAAAATAACTACCTGCTTTTATTTAGATTCGTAGTGGACCTATTTTATTTTAAAGCGTTTGGAAACTGAAATAAAAATATACATCAATACTTTCGATTTCAAACAACTTTGAACTCTTTGAAGTCATTTCAGAAAATATAATACTTTTATCCAGACACCCACCCGCTGACACGCTCATTTCAAAATATTTTATATTAAAAAAAACCCACGCATAGAAGTCCTCTGTTCTTTGTTCAAATTCTTAATTCAAACTCGCAAGTTACAATTCGCATTTAACACATAGTTTAAAAAAGTTTTCATACTTTTATTGATGATATTAGCTTGTTCAGCTTGTTGTAAGAACAACTTCGAATTTCATTGTCAAGTCTTGGCTATACAAATTAATAAATAAAACTCTATGAACAAAACAAATTGCACTGTATATGTTTATTTCGGCTTAAAAAATAAATTTAAAAATGTAAATATTTTATATGCCGTAAGATAGTAAATTTAAAATAAATATTTTGAAAATGTCATTGAATATAGAAAAATATATTTTGAATAATAATGAAATGATCAAGATTATACGTTTAATATTTTTTTTAATAATAACAAAATAACAAAAATCGGCTGAATATAAATTGCTATTATAAGTTTGAATTATAAAGCTATAATAGATATGAATATTAAAAACTTTTTGCATTTTTAAACACAAACTAGTTTACAAATGTTCATTATTTTGATGACTATCAGAATTTTTACTGTTAAATACAAATTATGACAATGTATTTTTGATATTTTTAAATTGCCAAAAGTACAACACAGGAAAAACCTTTTAATAAATTTAAAATTGTTGACTAAAAAATCCTATTTTATCATCATAAATTAGTAAATTGTATTAAACCATAAATGTGGACATATATAAATAATTCAAAAAGAGTCTGAACATTTTTAAAATTATATTAACACTAAACTAAATATATACAATCTATTTACGTATATTTTCCGTAATTTTTAAGTATTTTTAAGTAACCACTCGCCCAAAAAACAAACTATGATTGCAATTTTCTACGAGTTGATCCAGTTAACTACAGTTAATCCACAAGTTATATGCACTTCAATAATAGTGAATGTTACAACAATTTTCGATTTTTTTGGATACAAAAAATAAAAATACAAATACAATAAACATGAATACATGTAATGAAACACAAAATAATATATTTTCGAAACTAGTGAACTCCTTCCAGGTATAATATGTTTCGGTTCATTCTAAACACCACATATTATCTATAATCTATATATATATATATATAATACATAATATATACATAATCAGAGCAGAAATCACCAATAATAATGAGCCACCTTATGGCACCCCTATAAGCTATTTAATCAAATAGCTCCAGATTTTTAGAACTAATACAGAAGGGGTCAATTTTTTATGAAAATAATAATAAAAAAAATCTCACCTGATGTGGAAAAAAATAGTTTTCTTTTGTATAAAATAACATATGGACATTTTTTGTGATATAAAAATAGCTTGTGGTATAAATACACACCTTTCGTGTATTTAAAATTTTCATAATTATCATAATTAAGTATAGCATATAAATAAACTACACACAGTGCACAATGCATATAATTTAAATATGATGAATAATATTAAACTCGTTATTTATCGACATGATTTTCTTATATTATAATAATATAAAGTATTATCAAAGTTATTAAACGCTCAATATTGTTGGATAATTAAACACGACGGTAACAGCCAGCTAGCAAAGTATCTTACACGCAGCTGTCAAAAAATCTTATGTATTGTACTACTTATTGAAGTATTATTGTGCATACGAACGTATAGATAAACTACAACATTCCACTAATAATATGATTTGACTGAGATATGCGGTCTCGTGTAAGCTTATACGCTTACAAAGAAATTTTAATTTTTTGTTTGACTTACGCTACCATAATATAATAAGAACAATGAACATATTATATCACGTATTGAATACTCAGATGAAAAAATTCCTACAGAAAATTAAAGTAATGGACTATAGTTGTTTCGGGTATTCGTCTACGTGTGAAACTTGTTTTGTACTTTTCTGGTTCTAAAATATTTAAAAGCATATCTTTACGAAAATATTAATCACCTCATTTAAGAAATAAATTTAAAACTTATCTAAATTCAATATTTTTGACCGAGGCAATAATAGTGAACCATAGACATTCTATACGTATAATGAAGTGCTAGACAAGAATCGACTAGTGTTGTGTTACGTGTAATCAGTTAAAATACGTGTCAAAATATATTGATTACTGTAGTCATGTCAATGGACTTTCAAGAATAGAGGAATTGATACAATAATACGAATTGAAAACGTATTTTTCAGAAGTCTTCTAATAATATTTTAGTATTCTTTTTATTTTATTTTAACAATGATTCTCCAATCTATACATATTAAAAGGTAACTTTTATTTATTATTTTTTTTATATTTTGGCTAGGTAAATCGGTACCTAATAAGTACGTAGATACTAACATTTAAATATCAAAAATAGTTTATATATTTCTTGCTACTCGCTTAACATCTATGTATTATACACCTTTGTTTATTGTATACATTTTACGAGATTTTAGTTACGGTCTCAGGTCTGCAATAACAAGGGGCCTAACCTAAACTACGCTCCACAGAGCCTACTTAATTTCATGTTTTAACAATTTATTTAAAAATTAAAATTAAAAAATGAAGCTGTAAAATTTTAAAATTGTTATAGATTGTTTTTTATTATTATTATTATTTTTAAAGAAATATCAACCACATGTATTATATTTCAACCGTTAAAATAAAATAAAATACATAAAATATACATTAAATTTAAACTGATGTGATTTCTATTAGCGTATAATACCTATACTACCCATATTATATGAAGAATAAAATGAATAACGGCTTTAATTATAAAATGATATTAAAGGAAAGAGTATCAATGTATAGGATAGATAAGTCGGAATCGAAAAAGAAAAACAGCAAGGTGAAATGGAATAAAGAGCAGGTTGTAGAGATTTCACATGAGATATCTCTACAGTTGAAGAGAGTATATAAGAGAGACAACGATAGAACTTTGATATGTTCTACTGCTATAGGCACCTATAGCAGCGGTTATGGCCGGTACGTTATTTACAATTAATTCTGCGAGAGTAATAAAAGATGCATAAATGCTCAATTCAAATAACTATAATAAAACTTGAAAGTTTGATACAATAATCGTCGTAAATTTTTCCCACCAGAATAGAAAAAAAATAAATGTAGGTAAGCAATTATAATTTTTTATGAGTAATTGAAATAACCATTTTTCATCAAACAACCTTAATTACTTTGTTAAATATTAACCGTAGGAACTTAACTTCGAAAACATTTTATCATTATTTATATTATCATATTCTCTTCTCGTGCAATGGCCTTTTTCCAATACTCATTTAAGAAATTTATATACACCGGAAATGTTTAAATATTTTAAGAAAACTAATAGACATTTTTTATTCAACTATACATCTATTCTAATCTTTAAGTCACATTTTATTACTTTCTATTAAATATGGTTAGGGATATAGATTATAGATTAAACTATCGTATAAATAATAAAATACAAATAAATTATAATAAATAAGTCAATATCAAGTTTTTATTGCTTTATTATTAATTCATTTTTAATTTTATGCTAATATTTTAATGATCACGTCACTATTCAACACATTTCGCCACTGAAATGTTTCGACGCTGTCTGATCCACAATTACTATATAATGAATTAATGATATTTAATAACTTTATAAGCTGTAAAAAATATTTAACAAATATATTTTTATTGATTTATTTTTAGAACTATCTAAAGACTAATGTTTTTAAGTAAACATTTAATTCGAAATTCATTAATATTTTGTTTCCTGGTTTGGTGGCAGTTCTAAAGAAGACATATTATATTATAATTTAATTTTACTATAAAAACTGTTTATTTTTAAACCTAATGGACTTTTTTTATAATTTTGTTATTTGTTGTGCCGAGTGCCAATTCCTAAACACAGCAACCCTGATAATATGTTGTAGCGCGTGGACATCCCATCATACAGTATTGCAATTGCAATTTGTATTCATATACCTATTTATTTAACATTTAAATTTCAACGTTAAAAAAGCTAAGCAGCAAGTCGATATAAATACATTTCTTTATTTTCTGCCGTGATCGCATGATCGCGTTTTCATACATTAATTATACATAATAATAATATTTAATTTAATTTATTATCTGTGTCTTATAGGTGTACACACCCACCTAATATATTATGTGTAAGTATAATTTTATCGTTCTGTTTTTCTCGCATATACCCACTGTTGCAATGCTATATACTGCTATATATTAATGTTTCAGCCACTGTATGCGCAGTCGCAGAATATCGCGTACTATACACTATAACTTCCCACCTACCTGCCTATACGATATACGCCTCAATTAAAGAAGAGTTAAGAAACGCGTATACACAACGG
Source organism: Rhopalosiphum maidis (assembly GCF_003676215.2). NCBI lineage: Eukaryota > Metazoa > Arthropoda > Insecta > Hemiptera > Aphididae > Rhopalosiphum > Rhopalosiphum maidis. The sequence goes on along the minus strand of NC_040879.1, from coordinate 42,443,052 downwards.
TACAATTTGTATTTTTGCGACGGCGATTCTCGCATGAGGCACACACGCACACGTGTATAATATATACATATATGTGACGCGTTTATATTATTATACAGGTATATGGCATACATTATAATATAGGTATACACATCTTACATGTTACCTATTTATTATTCATCATCGTCCGAGCGTCGTAGTCAGGTTCTGACCACCACGTGCATGACCTAATACCATATTATTTATTAATAAAATAATTATTGGATGAAATAATAATAATAATAATAAAGATAGAGCAATCATTCATTGCGACACAAAAGAAAATATGATAATATAATTTGTTTAATTTTATTAGTAAATAATTATAAAATTATAATTACAATAATAGATATATAAAAAATAAAAATAAAAATATGTAAATATTATTTACTAAAAAAATCCTGTACATAGATTTATTAGTCAGAATATTCATAAACTTATAATATTTGTAGATTTAAAATAATTTATTTTATAGCTTTTTAAATATTTGAAGAAGTTTACAAGTTGACAAAAATCGTAAATATTTTGAAAATTTTGAAAATTTGTATATTATTTTATAGTTATTTATAAATTCATAAGTAACTTAGTTTTTGTAACTAAAGCTTCAAACACAATGAAGACTAATTTATTAGTTTTCTAGCTTAAAATGAATATTTGAGCTAACTTAAAAACTCTAAAAGTTCATACCTTAGGCTTTAGACGGCTCACAAATTCTTACAAGTTCAAACTGTATATTTTATAAACTTATAGAACTTTTATAAATAATCCTTACGAACCATACTAATTAGAACGCATCAACAAAATTGTATTTTCTTATTTCAAGGTAATTACGTAATAAAACTGCATTTTCAATGAAAATTATGGACAGTCGTCGTGCGGAGCGATAATATACCAGAGCTTTATTAGTCAAATAAATTCCTGGGGAACCTGCTAGCTATACGTTGGTCATAATTATAATTACTATCCAGTTGAGTACATATTATATGTATAACTTTGACTTAATGCGTCAGACAACGTTGCATATTTACTTTGATACATGGCTATTATATTTTAACATTTCCGCGACTGTCGTGCAAACAATGTTATCTGTTATTGAGTATCAAGTTTAGATTATTAGATTTTAGAACGACGACAAGACGTGTGTGTGTGTGTGTGTGTGTGTTATAAGGTCTCAAGAATTCCAACGATACAATTATAAAATGAAATGCAAATCTATTAAAAAAATATGTATAGGTACTTGTCGCTATAAGCGGCTTTGCGTTTCAAAGCGCCATAGCAGTTTACCTATATATTATACCGTAAGGCGAAATGAATAATAATAAAATTACTAATACGCAATTGATTAAACACTATTATAATTTATCGTGTGTTTATATTTATTTTTCTTGAGGTTCCTGACTAATTCGGTTATTACGGCCCTGTTGATTTTGTCTTTGACTACACTCGGTTTCGCAGCAAGGATAATATATATGACTGATGGTCAATATATTATCAATTTTATTTATTATATTATTGATTTTATATTTAAGTGACGTTTTCTGCCTTAGTCGGACATTTATTAAAACGGCTAGCCAATAATAATACAATGAAATGCCGTGAAAATCAGTCGGAGTCGACAAGGACTAGCCATTTTTAATAACGTCTGAAATCATTCTTGACGCGCGGACGTGTGGTAACAACGTATACGCAGTAATAGTATTAGTAGTAGTAGTAATTTTTGCTGTTGTGCGGTGGCGTGCGTATATGTTTCATAATAATACGAAATAGTATAATAGAAAACGAGGAAAAAAATGATAGTCGAACCGAGAGTAAAGTGCGCGGCGACGCGATGGCGGTTAGTGGGGAGAAGAAAACGACTCGCACGGTCGTGGTAATCCGGCGGCGGTGAATCACGTTGACCTACGTTCGGAAAGACGCGCTCGCCAAGCACCGTTATATACCGAAGACGACGGTTGGCGATATTTTAATGTTATGCGCGCGCGATCGTTCCTTCCTGTGTGCTGCGCAGCACTTATTGTATAGCCGTAATGCTACGTCGTAGGTATTATCATCATCATCATCATCGTCGTCGTCGTCGTCGTCATTGTTATTATTATTCGTCGACTGGCGACCGACGTGCCGGGCCCGTCGGACTTCGCGTCGGAGTTTTCACGTTGCCGCCGAGATGCACGTGGCTTCCTGATTTTGTTCTCCTCGCAGACATACATAATACCTATATAGTGATTACCATAAAAAATGTAAAAAAAACACAGTTTAGTTTACAACGTCAAAACCGATATAAGCTATAGATCGACGTGGTTAACAAATTACATAAACGATGTAATAATAATATAATGTTTAACTCTAAAATCTCAAAGTTAATATCGAAAAATTATCAACCTAATTCATCAGTATTAATAAAATATGTTAATTATTATATTTATTTATTTTAATTATCACGTAATATGGTGTTGTGCAACGCAATTTTTGTAAATATTTTGTAAAAATGCATCCTATAAAAAATTAAGTAATTTAACAGATTACTATAATGCGTATGTTTGATATATTGATCATTTTATGAATATTATTAAAAGATATTAATTAGTACAATATCGATTATTGAGTATCGACTATAGGTACGTTTTATAACATAAAAATATTATGTATATACGTATATGCATAAATACACGGTGTATTTAAACACCCACCTGTGACCTATTGTATTTAACGATTTAAATAATTATGCACATTATTTTTCAACATAACGATTATTACCTCATACCCTGATCATTATTATGAGTTTATAGTAAAAAATTTGCAAAAAAATTTATTCCGGTACCGGGAATCGAACCCGAGCCTCCTGGGTGAAAGCCAGGTATCCTAGCCACTAGACCATACCGGAGATGTGAAAAGATGTCCTCAACAAAAGCTAAATACAATTGAACATTTTGAGTGATTTTTTTTTATAATAAAAATAAAATGTAGTTGGTATTTTTTTACTTTTAGAAAGATCAAAAACAAAAATGTACAGAACTTATCAAGATAATTTGAGAAAAACCAGAATTCATTAATACATAATATTATTTTAATTCATGATTGATTGCATAGCGCTTATAGTCCTAATGGTGTTATTGTAGTAGAAAAATATGTCATTTAAATTAAAAAGTTTATCGTTACAATGGTAAAATAATTTGTGAATTTTCGTTGTTTTTTTTTCTTTAATTACAAACAGCCTGATAGCTACACTACATGTCCACATACTACAACCACAATAGATAACCTAAGAAGTAGGAACTATACATAATTTCTTAAAAGTCATAAAATTATCTGACTTAATGACTTAATGTACATTAAGCATATAATAATTATTTTTTTATTTTTTTGGATTTCAGTAAGAATTACTTATAAATTTTAATATTTATCACTTATTACCTTATTTCTTTTATTAAATTTTAAAGCCTTACGTTTATACTTATATAAAATGTGAACATTTTTAACTACAAAATAAAATTATATAAATATATTATTATTATTATATAACTTCAAATGTTCATAAAAATAATCATGCTTCTTGTATCTTCGTTATTTTTTTTAATAGCTTTAATTACAAACTATGAGGAACCTTGTTTTTGAACTTATGAATTGTTCAAACATTTTTGGCCGTGAAAATATGTTTATTTTATGCTTAGGGCGCTTAGGTATATGTATATAGCCACTTATTTTATAACTATTAGTAATAAAATATGATATATAAATAAACAATAGTTTGTAATTAATCTAAATATTTTAAAAATTATGTCACCGTTATCAATATAATTACGTATGAACAAATTACAGGTCCTCAAATATAATTGAATTCCTACAAAACAAGTAAAATCATTATTCTCTTTTAAAATATCGTCAAATTTTGAACAATAAAATGATTTAAAAATATTCGTGTCTTTAACGAATTTTGTTCGTGTTTGTATTTCGACATTGCCTTACTTCATTCTTCCATACGAATAATATTTATGAAATTACAAGTATGAAAAAATGAATGAGAAACTCTGTATTAAATTCATGAAATCATTTAATAACAAGCACAGATTATAATAAACAAAAAATAAAAATAAATAAGCAAAAAAATGTACGGTTACCCATTCAATTACGTAGTAAAAAAACCGCTAGCTAAACTGAAAGAAACTTGACTGAATCTCATAGCCGCCAAAGGTTATCTCCGATACTACCGTAGAGAAATATATTATTTAAATTATTAAGAGGACGTCATACCCGCATGTATTGTCTCTGTCTTACTAATGTATATCATAGAAAATTTGCGTTCAGCAGAACACATTTTGTGATGTTAGCTTTAATATTACAGTAAATTTGCCTATTATCAAATTTAAAAGTAAGAATATTATCTAGAAAATGAAAATCTGAAAGTGGCATATGCTTTTATTGATATTATCATTTTAAAGTGAATTATAGCTATGTAAAATATTACAACTTTAAAAAAATCATAACTTATTTTAAAATGAGAATATCAATAAAAGCATATGACATTTTTTAGATAATATTCTTAACTTTACACTTGATAATAGATATATTTACTCTAATAGTAAAGCTAACTTCACAAAATGTGTTCTGCTGAACGAAAATTTGCTATGATCTACATTAGTAAGACGAAGATAACACATGCGGGTATAACGTTCTCTTTATTATCGTACTTGCAAAATAATTTGTAAATTTCTGTATTTGATGAATTTTGTATTTTTTTTATCTATATTCTTGCTTTTATTAATTTTCCTGATTTGTTTAAAATTACAAGGATTTTTTTTCAATGATACTCTATAATAATAACGAAAATTTTGAATATCAAATATATCTATGAAAAACTATAATAATAATTTTCTTAGAATTTTCCGTTTCAATATGAAACTGATAAGGAACATTGTTGAGAAGATTATTATACTTGGAGAGTTAGTGCTAAACCATAACTCAAAATTGTTTAGTCAATTAAAGGCTAAAATATTTTATATATTTATTTATTATTTTTTTTATAGTTAATATATACTTTCCTTGTTATGCTTATGAGTTGACATACCCATCAAAAATATTTGGGTCACGAACCTTAGGTTGGGGAAAATTGCTCTAAAATATGGAGCAAATTATTTAAGCACTCCCTATAACTCTAAGCACGATGATGTGCACCTACGGCTATAATGGCGTTTCAGAACTCGGAGAAAACAAAAATGTATTATTGGAGACGAAAAATCTCGGACAATCGTTGTACGGATTTATTGACGTGATATACTCTGCACGGCGTATTCGTCTTAAGACCGGTATTCTTTTATACTCTATTTTAGATGAGTGTTCGTTCTAACCATATAGTATATCCAGACACTGTCAACGGCAACAATAAGAACGATTACAAAATATAAAAATGTATATTTTATTTCGATGTACCTACACAGTTTTTACTCCGTGAAATCGTTTTAAAAACAACGACAACATAATTCCAGCTAGTACCTATGACCCGTATGGTTGTATATATATACAATATACCGACGACAGTGTCGCATTATATTATTATTATGTACATCCATGTATACTCTGTACCTATGTACCTTGTGGAAATCACGAATGCAAACAGGTGCAGTGTTTCGTCGTAGGTAGGTACTCGGTAAACAATAATAATAATAATAATAATATGTAATATATTATAATTTTATAAAGCATAACATAGGAGATGTCTTATAATGCACTATTACTATATCATAGCACGTCGAACGGACCCACCTTAGAACGATATTCAAAAACGTTTCGTTTTGTTTTCTTCTCTTTTTACGTCCCATAAAATATATATATACGTAGAATACTGTAGTATTCTACGCGTATGCTGTTGTGTAGTAGTGTCTGCGATTCCTTCGTATTCTTTTCGTATTGCATTTGATTCGTATCGTTTTCGAGAGTATTACATAATATCGTCGGGCGCACTGCACAGTCTTCCAGAAAGTTGATTTGGCTGACTATCATTGTTGTATAATGTATACATTAAGTCTTACATTGTTTTTGTTAAATTATTCAAATCGGAATTCAGTTCTTTTTACATTGTGAACAGCAAGAAAAAAACAATTATTTTAATATCGATTTAACCAACATTTTCCACATTATTTGTTTGATATTAATAAACTACACCTATATTATAATATAAAATATATAGTTATTTAGGTATGGTCTCAGCATTAATTATTTAACATTCGATATTTTTATTCTTCACGACTTCATTCAAACTTTAGTCTGAGAGGTCGAAATATTTATATTACTGTTATGTACATGATCATTCAGTTCTTTTTTTGATTTTATAAAACTACCAAAAAGGAAATATTTTTAATTTATTGACTGCGTGCACGTCTTACATACGAGTAAATTTACTAGTGACATAATATAACTTCAATGTAAGTTGTAACACAGTGTAAAAAGTGCCAAATATGCAATCTTACACAATACTATACAGAGTATCCCGTGAAGATTTACCCATTGCGATATCTCCTGAAATAATGAAGATATCACGATTAAGGTTTCTTAATAAGATTCACAAGGACAGGGACAAGAACTACAAATATTTCATGTCAAAAAATATATTTTTTTATTTAATTATTTTCAAAAAAATTGAAGATAGCCATTTTTTTGAGTTTGTTTTTCTGAAAATATTAACGTTTCATCATTTTAATTTTATTAGTCCTATGATTTTTAATAATTTCTCTAGTTTCAAAAAAAACTTCAAATTATTCAATACAATAATGGTATATTATTGTATTAAACATGTGGCTCGCGTACTCGTGCGGCCGGTGAACGCGGTAATTCACGGTTTTTCTCGAAACTAGAAATTTAAAAAAATCATTTAAGATTACACTGTAGATAAAGTATATGTTATAAAAACTATAATAAACATTAAATTAATATATTAGGTAATTTTTACAGTGTTTTCAATCTCTTTGTAGTTACATAATTTATTAATATAATATAGTAAGTACCTTTTATAACTGCAGACTACTGAACGTCGTGTGATTTGCAGATCTGCCATGTTGTGTAAACGTAAGTCCCTACATGTGTACCTAGCTATAAATTTCGATATGTAAATATGTTAGTTAATAGTTCCTTTTTTAGATTCTGAGCAGAGTGACGAATGTGTTGGTTTTACAATGATGTATATATTTTATTTTTTTATTATTGTGTCTGAGGACACTTTAAAGATACATAAACTTATATAATATGTTAAGTCCAAATGTAATTATTATTCGATAACTTACAAAGCATATAGTCAAACCGATCTATGTATAATAATTCGTGTATGAGTCTAATTGCAATATTATAGATTCTGAGTTTAACATGGTGATATATGTGGTTTTTATTTTTGTATCTAAAAACACTGTGAAATATAAAAATAAATCGATTATCAGTTTTAAGTTTGCGGTGGGAAATTAATTTGTTTGATATTTCGAAGGTTCAAAGTAAAAATTTTGTTGGTTTTTTTTTTTTTGTCAAAATAAAATAAAAAAATGAAAAACGAACAAAGAAAAGAAAAAATTAATATTTTATATTTACTTTTTATAGACATCATAATAAAATATTGACATTGCACAATATTATATTATACAATATTTATACTCTTTTTGAGCTATATTTATAAAACGTTCGACTTTGAATTTAATTATTTTTCGATTCATGTTCAGAAATAAAATTTAATATTGAAAAGAATAAAAAAATATAATCCATATCTTCATACCCCTTCTCACTGCCTACACAATCCAAATAATACGACCACGAATAACGAATAAAAACGGAATATCATTCGGCATCACGACATTACAGATCGACTGCCGCGCAGTGATTTGATCCCGTCGGATTTCACAGAAGTATAAAAATCCATGAAATTGAGTTTTTCGCCGTGATAATGTTATACGCGTGCCTTTGACACACACGCACACAGGCGCGCGCGCAAACACATTATCGCGCGTATATTGAGTAACACTACGCATTATTTATTTTATTGTTTCGTTTATCACACAGTATATTCGTCCGTCGGACACGTCGTCACATTCAGGCGGTACATAAATTGTTATGTATATAATATTTATACGTACATATATATACATATACAATATATAGGTACACACTCGCGTATTTCATATATACCAACCCGGCAGCATTCACACGGGAGTGACGATGACGGCGGCCGAGCAGGCGGAGAGTCTGTATAATTTCTGGTCCTGTTAAATGTCATCCGGTCTCGTTACGACCTTGATGTACACGTTAATCCAGTTCGACTTTGACTCGGCACCGATGTTTTTTTTTTTTTTATTCTCCGTCTTTCTTTGAATTAACGACACGTCGTCGTCGTCGACGAGCTCCGCCGAAGTATACTGAAAAGGTTTCTTTATTATTATTATTTTTTTATCAATATTTTCCGTGTGATATATATAATATACGTAGGTATAATGTCATATTATTATATATTACACGGGAACACAAGCACTGTGCGGATAATGCGAGAATATACCCGTACTATCGCCACACGCCCGTTTTGTAGGTTAGCACGTTTTCAAAGTCCGCGACGTCGTTCTCGCCTGTTATTTATAATAATATTATGATATTTTGCGAGCGTTCGTTATTCATTCGTATTTCTAAATGCTATACTATTTTAATATTATTATGTCGTTTCGAACGGTCGTCATTCGCAGTGTTTCCCAACTGGTGTTCCGCGGAACCGAAGGGTTCCGTGAGAAATTTGGGAAAATATATATTAATTAATAATAATTCTGATTTGAATTATGATTTGAACATAGAAAAGCTACAACATTTTTACGGGGGTTCCACAAAATGTTCAAGCTCCTGCAAAGGTTCCGCGAGTAAAAGAAGTTGGGAAACACTGGACTCTATCGTATACATAAAGCGCCGGCCTACGCTCAGGCGGCGCGTTGTGTGTAACGCGCGTTATTATAATAACATTATTATTTGTTTATTCGCCAACCCGTCCCGGTGGATATCTGCGGCGCAAGAAAGTCATCGGTGTGCATATTATAAAGCCGACCATTATAGATAAATCCCATTTGACCGACTTCGAGAATCGTGTGAATTCTTGAGGTTGCAGCAGTTTATAGCCGCCATAAACATCGCTGTACAGATAGAGGTGTATATATACATATTATGTATAGATACGCGCACACCGGGCTATATATACACATTACACACACACACACACACACACACACACACACACATACGATGAGAAGGCCGATGCGCAGTACGGGAATATTATAATTCGCGCGCAGGCTCGTATAAATATATTATTGTATTGCGCCTATTATAAAATATGGCAATAGGTTTAATGGCATTAACGGGTATAGGTAAAATAAAAAACTGTGCAGTTGACGACGGATCGAAAGAACACGCGCACATATATAGAGGTACCTCTATGATAGTTTATGATTGAATGTTTCATTGACGGATACCAGCTACACGACTTATATACAGTACCTATACATACGATGTTGAAGTGATAGGAACCTTATTGCAAAATATATAGTACCATTTACCATCAGGCATCGATATAATAATAATAATAATAATAATATGTAAGATTAGATTTTTTTTTTTATTAATCGTGATCAACGTTTTTTTTAAAAAAAAAAATAACATGTGTAGTTAATCTATCATCGCAGTATATGTAACAATATGTGTTATAAAATAATATAACGAGCAATTAATTTTACACGAGAATATATTATTATAATCCAATATTACTACACAAATAATATTATGATAATAACGATAACTCAGAATTTATTTTTAATATTTATCAAATAACATTTTTTTTTACATTCCTATAAGGGCTAAGATGAATGATACATAATATATATGTGTACATAGCTGGATTTGGTTAAATATAATTTTTTTTTAATTATGTGTAGACATGACATTTATCAATTATCACTTTATTAGTTGACCCTGTGTGTTTGGATTCATAAGGGACTTAACTAATTTACAAACCATAATAGATGATTAAAAATATTTTTTTTTTTGATTTCATTGTTGGAATATTTTATATTGGTTTGCAAATCGATAATTTTAATTGAATAATATGTGAGTGAGAATTATTTGCGGCAAATTATGAACCTTACCTAATAATATATAATTATCGCCTATGCACGTGCGTAATGCGTACTTATGTAGTTATCGAGTATTCGAATTATTGTGTGGATAAAATCGGTAGGTAATCAATTTCAATATAAATATATATTAGTTGTCTTACAACGATACTATTATTCGATATATCTATGAATAATGGAAAATGTTTCAACAGTGTTGATTTTATTTGATAAATTATACATGTTACACATTATTATTATTAGTTATTACATTCTATTGGCTGATGAGATGGGAGGAGTGATTGTGAATCGTTGAACTCATCAATCAAAGTGTGTTGATCTTTCGGATCACAAAAGTTACAAATAACACCCACAAATGACTGTCAGATTATATAGACAATCATATGAGGTATAGTACGATGACTGAAATTTTCATTAGCAATTTAATATGGTGTACATATAAATGATACATAATATTTAATTTTAGGCACTCAGCGCATGTTTTCAAACTGAGGTGGGTGATTAAAATAGTGTATAATGTTACATCAATAATATTAATCATTATACAAGTAATATTATAATAATATTTAAAATTTAATTTTTAACATAATTGTTGTTATGCATAGGATACTTTGGCGTATTGTGTTTTACATAAATTCGTAAAAAAAAATATATATTTATATATTACTATAATTGCGTAATGGCTATAATTTAAATAACTTAAATAATATTCATATTAGGATTACCTATATATTGAACATAACAATATTAAAATATCGTATTGTTATTGTATTATATTATTTTATATAAAGTAAATAATAGATAATGCATTCTGTAGTGTTTGGATAATATAGACAATATAACTTTATTATATGCATAGAAAGTTTAAAAATACAATATATTTAGGATTCAACAGTTTAGGTAGTATGGACACTTGTACAAGTTGTACACAATAACATTAACAATACAGCAGAGCGATGATCTACTTAGTACATTCCACCTTTTTTTAACCAAGATTTGAGAATTAGATAAAGTTTTTTATACGTTTCTTACTGAAACCGAATATTCTAAGCAAAGGATCATTATATTTCTGTAGATATATTTGATATTCAGAAATCAATAGTTATTATTACGGAGTATCAATGAAAAAAATCCCTGAAATTGTCCAATTAGGTAATGGAGAAAAATTTATGAAAACATGAATATACGTAAAAAAAAAAAGTACAAAAATCACAAAAATTTACAAATTATTTTTCCATTATATTGATAAACGTTTTAATTTAAATAACATATTTCTCTACAATGACAGTACCTTTGACCAATCTTTGGCGGTCGTGGGATTCTATCAAGTTTCCTTCGGCTCAGCCAGCGGTTTTTTGCTACGTAATTGGATGGCTGAACGTCAATTTTTTTCTTGCTTATTATTTTTATTTTTTATTTTTTATTATTTGTTTTTGTGATTAAATGATTTTATATACATTTAATACAAAGTTTCTTATTCATTTTTTCATACGTATAATTTTATAAATATTATTCGTAGGGAAGTTTAAACTTTGAAGTAAGGCAATATTAAAATTCAAACTTGTAAAAATCTTGTCAAAATCATTAATATTTTTAAATTATTTTTTCGTTCTAAATTTTATGAAAGTATAGATAGTTAAAAACATGATTGTATGACCCACTCAGCGCCTTATATACAGCAGAGAGGTACTCACTTACCCATGCCCCGTATCTTTTTAATAATACCTACCATACATTACAGAAAAAAAAAATTTCAATAGATTTTCTCAATTTTTATTTTAGTTCTAAAATTATTTTCTATAGTCATTTATAACAAATAAATATAAGTATTGAACTTGTTTTTGCCGCCGTGTTTCACATTGCCGTGTAACGCGTGATAAACAGATTTAACAAACCTTTTTGCAGTGGAGTACCTACCTACCGTCTAGTCTATAATGTAAGTGTATTATACTGAAATACATAATATATATACATGTATTATAAAATAATATGAAAATAACTATTAATAATTGTACGAACGCATTTATATGTGAACATCCGGATAGGAATTTCTGTGGTTGTATAAAAGAGCTATCCCTAATATTAGGTATTTAGGTATAGTATCTTTATTTCATTAAAAAATACATGTAAGCAGTATGCTAAGGATGTTTATTTTAAAAATCACTTACGAATTTACTTGACACTTACGTGCCTACTTATAATCCTGCTTACACGTGTTCGGACTACACTTATAGATTATACATACATAATTATGTTGCAGCAGCAGGCAGTGCGTTTATAGGTATGTTTATATACACTGGCGGCGGTCTGCTGTGATAGCCGTATAGCTGCAATTGTAATTATTATTTCAAAAACTTTGTAGGGTTAGTTGAACGATCAACTTCAATTTATATACGCCCAATAAACTTGATAGCTATACTTATTAGTTATTACAGTGATTTCTGAAACCGGTTTAGAACGAATAAAAAATCGAAACCACGGATTGCTCGATATCAACCCCTATTCAAATTAATCATTTAAGTTTACACGTGATATTAAATAAAATATTTTAATTATGTATTATAACTCCTACTTATATATAATAAAAATATTTATTTATGTATAACTGTACGCGTGCATTCGAAAACTGTCCTGAATATTTTATATTATGTTTCCCATACAAACTTATAACGTTTTCCAGTCACGAGTTTAACACACACGAATACATCAAAATTATAATACGTATAGAGGATGACTCGACTACCGTGAATTCTAATGTATTTATAAAATATAAAAGATTCGCAATGTTTTTGTTTATGTCTTATGATGCGTGTATCACATTGATTGCGCGTGTTTGTATTTGAACGGATTTGGTGAATATAAACTATATATTGTCATGTATAATATGTGTAACGTTTAAATTGAATATGTTAAGTCGCTTATGGAAATTATCCGGAAATTTACATGTCACATCCGCTAACACGTTTTATCATTTTACTCGCACTTTTATTTAAGATTTCTCACAGTTACCCACTGAACGAATAAAATATAATATCGAATTATCGTATACAAAAAAAAAAAATGCTATATAAGCTATCATATAGGTAATATATAGTAAAAATATTATTTTTATATTGTTTTATAATTTATTGGCCAATATTTACATTCATAAAAGTAATATAATATTGTAAATCTAGTTGTGAGAACACATCGTGCTAAATTATATACCTTTAAATAATTATAATATATGATGTACATTTCATTATTATTAAGTACCTTCTGCGATATTATGCCAACATGTTTGTTAATGTCAGGAATAATTAACGGAACCATGCTATCAACACCACTATAATAAGTACCTATAATGTTTAAACGTCAACACATTTAACAAAATGCAGTTGTCCATTATTGTCTGACGCGTGGTGAGTATAATATTATTTACAAATTACGTAGTAGTTTGATTTAATCGACCATATTAACTCGATTGATTATTAATAATTGCTATATAGGTACCAATTTCCAATAATATAACATAGATATTAAGTATTAATTCTATAAGGATTTCTGCACATCATTTTGCACACTGATCATATTTTGTTTTTCCAAATTTTTGATTTTCAATGACGCACTAAGAAATAAATGTGCCCTATTAGTTATTCTTGTTATTAGTTATTAGACACTGGCTTACTATTACGAATATAACGAATAGATTTGTGTTTACGAAATTACATTTTATTATTAATTTTTTATAACATCGACATGTTTGGCTGTATTATATTAAAAATCTTATTTACACCGTTGTTTTCTATATTATTTTCTATTATACTAAATACTAATATGCTCGGCTTAAATTAAATTGGATAACCTTGTTTCTTCTAAGAAGTTGATAATATTTATGTTAGACAGTATATATGTCTGGTTATAGTTCCTATCTGTTGTGGTATGTAATGTTTTATTTTACTTTTTTACTCAACGAAGACATTGAATGTAATATAGTATATAGATAATATTATATACTTAGCAGTTAACACTGTATTACGTAACCTATTAGGCTATTAAATTATATTTATTTTTTTTTTTTAAATATAGGAATTTTATAAACATATTATATTATACCATCACAGGGATTTGACCTCCAGAAGTCAACTATAATACCTACTTAATATACATGATAGCATTATGGTATTCGACAAAATTTATTGTAAACACGAGTAGGTATCTTGGACGCATTATGCAAATTAGTACGCCTATTAGACGCGTTTTATAGGTAGAGTAGGTTATACTATTCTATTCCGTAAAAACAAAACACTATATAATACTGTGCAATCGGGATTTACTCTAATGGACATCATAACTGATTTTATATCTATATTCAGCTTACATATGATATATATTATTATATAATATAGGTAAGTGTGTTTATACATAGCCTCGACTCTTTTTACGCGTCTTATCCTTGCGTGGTAGCACCTACTATAGATATATCTCATATCCGTGTGTATGTTGATGTCGCAAATTAAACAGAGGTCTTCAATTTATATATATATATATAACTTCAGAAATATGCGGTTTTTTGGAATTCATAATCAAATTTTAGGTAATAAAATGCCCCATAGCTTGTAAAATGCTCTGTATGCATACATAGGTACACCTATACCTATATAAATATATACTTTATTAAGTCGTGAACTAATAATTATGTGATAAACTGCAATATTAACTGAATCAATTATGATGCAGTTATATAACAGGCTATTACGATTTGTATTTATTTATTTTATAGAAAAATCTCGTACATCGAATTCACCGCTAAATCGTGAATATTTGCGTATAACATGTCTCGCGATACAATGATTCTCAGTATTGAGTCCAAGTAATGGCATTTGCCTATTAATCGTGTCATGATGCAGACGTGAAGTTGAACAATATTGCTTAAATGCCTATAATACGTCACAATATTGCTTAAATGCCTATAATACGTAACAATATTGCAGGATAAGAGAAATTATTTTTTACATGATATCCCGACTCAAAGTATATCACATACAACATTTGCGGTAAATTACGTCAACACGTATACTGTACCTATTGTTATTTTTTTTTAAAAAAAAGTTAAACTTAAACGGTATTAAAGATATAAGAGTTGTTGTATATTGATAAGCGAAACAATTTATAGAGGTCTTGTATATCGGAGGTGCTACTGAGGGTCGCCTCCTCTCTCGTTCTCATGCCTTCGTATTTATTTATATTTTACTTTTATTCGTATTTATTTAATTTACCGATTTCGCTACTATTAGTATAGAATCTATACTAAAGATTGTAAAATATTCTTTTAAATAAAATAAAAATGTATTTTATGAAATGAAAAATGTAGATAACTAAATAAAATACAGGGCTTGTATTTGAAAAAATATTTCGTTTACATTCCTAAGAATTAAAACGTTGCATACAGTTTGCATTTTTTATCGTTATTTCAAATTAAAACATATAAGTTTTGGCTTTTTTGTATAATTTAACGGATGTGACGTTATACCCCACATGGCTGTCACTATATATAACTATATAGCAAAAATTCGATTTACGCTGTTATTTTTTATATTTTATTAAATTTACCTATAGTCAAATTTATAGGTAAGAAAATATTATGTAGGGCAGTTAGTAAGGTTTTATTTAGTTTTTAATTTTGAACTGAGTTATGTGTGTTTTAAATTAAAAATTTTTTTTTGATCGTGTACAGTTGTATATTATGTTCATAACTTGTTTCAGAATTAAAATATTAAAAAAATACCTACTTATCGAGGTACCTTAAGTAATATTTTTGCATTTAATAGCAAGCCAACTCATCCTAATATTTAATAAATCAGAGTAAAACGGATTCTTCTTTTTTCCTTTACCTATCGTTTTCCGTTTTATTACGTTTAAAAATTGCAATCGTATTTTTTTATTTATAAATAATTTTATCTGCACGTATAACGCATATTATTATAACGTTTGCAGGCCCTGCTATTATAGTATAAAAACATTTTAGTACAATACGTGCATTGTGGCTAATGAATTATGTGCCAATGGGCTTTTGTTTTATTTTCGAAACGAGAATGAAAATCTTTATCGTCCTTTCAAGTACCAACCCACATATAGGTACGTATAGGACGTAAGTATGCGTACCACGTGTGGTCCACAACAGCGACAACTATACACATAGCCAGCGCTCCGGGCTCGATACACAACGACCGAGCAGGGCGCACTATAAGACGTATATTATGCATCACGCACGATAATAGTGTATCGAATAATATTAAATTAACAGCGAAAGCCAAAACGGACATTATTATAATATTAGCGTCTCGGAAAACCCGAAAATCCGGGCCCCGGCGGCAACCGATCGCAACCGGTTCCGCCGAAGGTTAGACATTGTAATCTTCATGCTATATATGTATATTATTATAACATGAGGTGATTTCTTTGGGCAGCTATGTATGAATAAGTTCTACCGAACCAATTTGCGTCATTTTTGTTTTAAACGCAATTGTTTGGCGTGTGGATGAACCATTTAAAGAGAAAAGTTCAAAACATGTATTTGCTACAACAAGAGTTATTAGAAATAATTAGTTTTTCGTGTCTATACCATGTGCAGTGTACACTGTGCACGCACGCGTACCTATTCACTACCTAACGTAGATGAGGTACTATGCCTACTGCTGTGCCGTTGTCGTTGTCGTGAGCATGAGTTTTCTATAATTACTGTTATTACCAAATTTGTTTGTTAAAATTTTTAGTGAAATATTTTAGGTATAAGCTCGATATGTGTACCTAGCTATGTATGATTAATGATTATTATTAAAAAGAAGTCAATTATTAGTTAATATTTTATGCTATCTATAAATATTAAATATATAATATAAAATGCATTATACTAAGTTTGTTATAATTGTTAATTTTTATACTTATTTGTATATTATCTATTTTTTTCATAATTTTTCAACTATTTTTTTTATTATTTTTATAACACGACAGCGACGGGTGATTCGGGTAGAATGTATTAGATTCTCATACTATGTGTTAGTCGGTGTGTAGGTACCTACTTATAAAATGCTTACTTATAACACGTGAGGAGACTGAGCTGAGACGACTTTAACTCGCATTTATCATAATGATATACGCACATTATATATGTTAATTATTGGTAATTGGTATACATAAATGTTAATAATTAAAAATCAAATTAACAAAATATATATAATATTATATTATAGTTATTTTCTCAACTTACCATACCCTCAATATTGCCTATAGGCTATAAGCAATAATATGGTAATATTTAAAAATGTCCTCATTGAGAATAGCCACGGACTAAATATGCAAGAATTACCGAATAAATGACCATGTACCAAAATGGCCTAGAAAAAAAATAGTAAAATACCTAGTTTTTAAGTATTGTAGCATTCACTAAAATTAATAACTCAGTCATTAAGTTAGTAATATTATTTTACGTTATACATCATAAATTCATCACATAATAATTCGTATCTACGGCGTATACGAATTTCAGTATTTATTGTATATCATCAACTTTAACATATTATTATTATAACACTATTATATAGATGCAATATTTTCATTTTTGTAAACGAGATTATTTTACCAAGTTAATAATAAGATGCTTAGATCCTATATAGTATATACTAAGATACAACTCTTTTGATAGAACGAGCGAAATATGACCTGGAAAACCAGCGCATTAGGAAACGCTTATCGTCGTGCTTTATTACTCCTCCGTATAAAGTCAGATTACACATTTGCTGTCGTATTTTTCTGCAAGTCCTATTTTAGAATCTAAATTAAGTAATATGGCTGATAATATTATTCAATAAATATAAAAATAAATGATGTCTTGACGGTAAAACATATTATACAATTCAATACAACTTAAAATTTTGAATTCGTTGGTGTTATACAAAACGACCAAAAACTTGTTTTATTTAACTGTGAAAAGGTTTTTAAAACTATATAATGTGAACTATTAAAATAGTTTTGTTTTATAATATTATTGATAAACATTTGGTCTGAGCTTATTTTATATTACTTGGGTGCTCATATAATATAGATTTGTACATACTCAACGGTAAACAGTATGTCTTAGAATGTGGGGTAAAAGTTGCATACAGTTTGCAAATAAATAAATATTAGATGCTAACTGCTACAGTTACAAAATACTTAGGATGAATCGCAAGTCTCATATATTATTCATTATTAATTATTGACTCATGTTTCAAGTCACTGAGAATTACTTTTTTTCGAATTACAATAAAATAAATAAAATTATTTATAACAGATGGTAAACGTATTATCTAATTTAATACAAATTTTAACTGAAATGTCGATACAAAAAAATTGAATGGATGTATTTTTATTATTTTTAGAATATAAAAAAAATTTATAATTGAAACCAACGTATTAAGAACCCCAAATTTAATTCTTAAGCCTTAGCTTAAATAACTGAAAATCAAATGAATTTTTAACTATAAAAAAAATTGTAAATTTTCATAATTTTGTGGAATTTTATCAAAATTTGAACTTTCAAACGCTTATACAAAAATTGGCTGTACGTTATTTTAATATTTTAAATTGCTATCAATACTACTTATGAGGAAATGAGTACCTATATTAAATGATAGTTTAATCTTTTTGTTAAATATTTCAAGTTCCTACAGCTAATATATATTTCTTTGAATATCTAACAATATGATACATAAATATATATTTTAAAAAATTATTTAACTTATAGAAAAATATATGAGGCATTCTGTATTACATGTTAGACCTTTTTTAATCATAAACACAGACTATAAAATAAAAAATAAAAATAATAAGCAAAAAATATTGACGTTCACCCATCAATTACGTAGAAAAAAACCGCTGATTGAGCCAAAGGAAACTTGATAGAATTTCATGACCGCCAGTGGTTGGTCAAAGATACTGTACTACTGTCGTACAGAAATATGTTATTTAAATTAAGCCATTTATCATTTGAAAACAGAAAATGTACAGTAATAATTAATAATTTTGAGAAAATTAACAAAAGCAGTGGACAGCTGAAATATTTACACAAATAAGAATTTTGTGAAAAATAATTATGGTTTTTTTTTTTACATTAAATAATAAAATTGTTAATTCTACGCTGAATTTAAAACATTCATTAAATAGGTACATATATTAGAACTTTTTATGATTACATAATATAATTTTCAAAAATACTTAAGCTGTTTTTAAGTTAATATTTTTAGTTCTTTTTTAATTTATGTTGAAAATAATTTTCTCGGGAAAGTCTGAAACTTTAACTATAAGTTTCTTAACTATAGATAAATACGTATATTGTTTCTACAGAAATGTAAAAATATCGTAAATACATTGTCAAAAATAAGTTCAACCTACCGGACTGAGAAATTATGCTAATAATAATATTATATAAACTATCCTGAAGTCTGACTACCTATACAGAGGTCAATCGCTCTTAAGAATCGTTTTTCAATGATTTATCATTGAATACAAATTTAACACAATATATAATTGTTAGTCGTTACCGTGACCTACTCTATGACGACAAAGGTAGGTACACGTGAAACCTTAATCTATGCAGCAGAAGCGAGTTCTCCGTTTTTGTTTTTATCGAGGCGTCAATATTTATATGGGTGCACTAAGGGTCGTCGATATTTTCCCCCTGTTTTTGTTTTGTAAATCCCAGAAAAACACTCCAAACTAATATAAATCGAATCGAACATAATACGTTGTCCATCATACAGTAGTGGATTTGAAATTATTGTTAACCTTACACAGAAAAACTCGTATTAAACGCGTACAAAACAAATGGCTAAATGCATATGTTTAGATATACTCCATACGCTACACCATGCTTAGTCGTTTGTATAGAAATACGTTTTTGAAAAATCTCTGCACGGATCCCAAAAGAAATTAAACGTGTTTTTTTCTATTATTATGTTGTATAGTAGTGTTCTCGTGTTACTGAAAGACATCTTCGGAGAATGTGGGCCACGTGATTCGGTTCGGATCGATCGGTCGACGGGTCGATTTTTACATTATATTTTGATTCGATTTGGTTACTACCTTTTAATATTTATATTCTTATAAGCAAACCAAAAAGATCGTAAACGGCCCAAAATGATAATATTGTATGCATATAGTATTATCGAATATTACGAACGTCGAAACAATTTAACAGTTCGAAAAGCCGATTGGTTGGTAATTTATTAAATACCACGCAAGTGACGAGTCACAACACTGTAATCACATAATATGACGTTATCTTCAGTTCTTAAACCAAACAATACAATGTCTCAAACGACTAAAACGCAGTTAACGTATAATATCGTTACAGATCGTCTATTTAATAATATGACATTCCGACAATACAATTAAACCGAAACTTAATAAGCCATTATTTTAACATTCCGCGTGAAGTGGCGTGCAGTGAGCACCAATTCAGTCTTACTCGACAGCTGAATATTGTTAAATTTTTTTTTTTAAATAAAGTCCAAAATTTTTAAATCATAATCATTCACGTCTTACTTTTTATATAAAATAATAGATCAATTTTCGTTGATATCGTTTCCGTTCTGACGAATCTATCGGCGGTCGCGTATATGTTTATATTATAATAATAATATCATGCCTAACCTCTTAAACGTAAAATAAACAAAACGGTTAGGTATACGTCGAACGACTTATGTAATATGTATAATATGTATATTGTATGTTGTTAAATTATACGTTGGGATATTGACTTTTACTCTTGCATGGGTAGGTATCTACCGTATTTTAGTGGTCCTCCAACAGACGCTATTCGCCGTTAAATTTTAGTGACGAGAACAATACGATGACATGTACAATACGTATACTGCAGTCTGCAGGTACCACCGCGTTTTCTATACGAGCGGCTTTTTTTTTGTGATTTCCCAAAGAACTCTTTATTCCGCACAGATTTGTTTATCGAACGAACCCGTGTGAGAAAAAAAAAGAAGACCTGTGTAATTTTACCGAGTAGCCTGTAATCTCTCGTCGCCGCGGTTATATTGAATTCGACGCGTTTTATACTTGTGACTACTGTACACAATAATAATATATTATAATACAATATGTACAGGTACGCACCGCCCAGCCCCAAAAATATTACAAAACGAACGGGGCACGACAATAGCAACTGTACAACAATTGTGTTGGACCGCGCGGTAGGCTATTATAATAATATGAACGTATATAAAATACCGACGATACGCACAGGTACCGAAGCATCGTTCGGTATTCATTTAATAAAATATTATTATTATCATCATAACATTATATTATTATACATTCGTATTGTGCGCGAAGCCGAATTTCCTATGCCTCTGAGGCTGGTTTTCGGCGTGTCGAGACAACAACACATGACGTGTGCACTGCTGTTGTGGGTATATTTGGGTCACATGATATAATATGCATTACTATAATTATTACTAGATATATACGACCTACGCTAAATATTATGCCAGCTATGACGTAGCGTAGTACCTATACTACAATAATACACGAGTCGCGAGTGTTACAATTGTATAATTTATTTATTATTTACACAGTGGAGGATCGTAAAAAAAAAATCGGCCCGATGAAATAGTTTTATCGGCCATCAAATTTGTTTCGTTCTGAATTTGTTTAGTGATTTTTTTTTTTATGAAGTCTTTTAGAATATGTTCTATAATCAATAATTAAACTAAAGAAAATAGTTATTTGCATATTTTCTCTACAGCCATAAGCAATATACATCTGATTATTATTTGTATGAACAACCTATCGAAAAAAGTACCGATATGATATTCCGCCGGCATAATCCACCGATGCATATGTATTGTTATATTAAGCGTATACACATTAATTACGACATCGATGGGAGTAGGAACACTATTGTCGTGTCCTTGAAAATAAAAACTAAAATCGTCGAAACAATGATCCGTTCGATTTACGGTCTTAAATCACTAGACGTTTTCTTTACCGTCTTACCAATAAGTATAATATATTTTAGCAACACGATGCGATTAAATTAAAATCAATATACTTGCTACATAATAACTGCGACCGTTTAAAAACGTCTGCTGCTCTGCTGTGTAAACTGTAAATAATGTACATATAATTATACTGGATGTTATACATAGATGTAATTTTTTTTATATACAAATTTAGGCATTATGCGAAAAGTCACATGATTATACTATTGAGAAAATACATAATTATACCGATATTATCGCTTTGTCTACTCACTCGATAGGATACACCCTAATTATTCAGTTACATTGTTAGCAAGGTATGAATATTATCTAATGATAGAGACAAATCGCTATAGCTTGGTAATAAATTGTTCAAATGATTTTTTTTACAATTATTAGAATAAAACATTATTTGAATAATCTTCAAATGGATTAATGCTCTACTCTGACAAATT
Source organism: Rhopalosiphum maidis (assembly GCF_003676215.2). Classification (NCBI taxonomy): domain Eukaryota; kingdom Metazoa; phylum Arthropoda; class Insecta; order Hemiptera; family Aphididae; genus Rhopalosiphum; species Rhopalosiphum maidis. The sequence continues at coordinate 42,420,438 of NC_040879.1, read as the reverse complement.
ATAGTACGAGTATGATTACGAGATTAAAATCTAAATTACGGTCTTATCAATACAGTCGCTATAATATAAATAAAAATATACATATATATATATATATATATATATATAATATGATTGTCGCGTTATTGCATAGTAGCCAGTAGGTATAATAAGCCTGATGCACACTAGTGCAGCATATAAAGCGATTTTGTCTTGCTTCGACATGTTGCTCAAAAGTAAATATAAATTAGGTACTTTGTGTTTCCAAAAGTCGTAAGACACGACAGACCCGTAAAATAATATTTATGTTGCCATCAACCAAAGTTTAAAATGTTTTTGTGTTTCGGTAAAAAGCAAAACATGTTTCGAATTGAACTATAATGTAAGATTCCTAAAAAATAACGACTGGCATGTGTTCAGGCATTCGTTTTAAATTAAATTTGTTGGTATATGACGTGGACACTATGTTTATAAATTATAAATGTTGCAGTTTATTTCAAGGAAACAAAAACAACCGGCAATACCTGTCAACATTTGAGTAACTCATCGTTACCAAGGAGACTGGCGCAACGTCCACTCTTCACCGGTCACTACCGGTCGACTTGATCCCTATGGCGAAGTTATGCTTATGTTAACGAGGTCTCGAGTACTCGACCTCGGCACGTAATATTAACGCTAAAGATCAGGGTTATCTTATTCAAGTAAAGTACTCGATTTTTGGTATAAATAAATATATCGACATATCGTAAATTGATAAAATACAACACAGATAATGTATTAATGATGTATAATCTAATGTAAAAAGAATATGCCGATCTGGATATGGTGTGCCGGCGAACGAACGTGATCGTTCGCTGATGGCCGTGCGATCGTCGCTGTCTGAGTCTTCTCCGCTGTCGTATTTCTCTTCGTGTCACACACTCTTATCAATCGCGCTTATTGGAAAACCTTAAGTCGGCCGACAGTCCCGATCATCATTCGTCACACTTAACATATCAGCAATGCCCTACCTAAGGAGCAATATACGATGTCGAATAGACGGTAATCGTTACACTAGTTTTTAAGTGATTTTATTACTATATTATATAGGTACTGCTTAGTGCTTTTGCGTTACACCTATAACATATTAATACACGTTTTGCAAAACATATATAGTTATAAAATAATAATCAGGGCTTTACATCCGAATTAACCGGAATCCGTAACTAAAAGTCCTTAAAAAATAAAACACCTAAACCCGATTCAACTCGAATGATTTTTACCTTAAACACTCCCGCGACCAACTTTTTATTTTATAATTCAAATAATTTAAAAAAAATAACGATTTTTAAGTGATGGCTTAATTTTATTAAAATAATTATTGATTATTAAACGTAATAATACACTCAATTAATATGCTGAACATTTTTTTAAAGGGGGGGCTAGGTTATTTTTATGATATCCGAAAAACTGATTTTATTTTTTTTCAGTTTTCAACTCAAAACTATATTTAAACACCCGAATAATAACGGCAATTAACACCCAAACGTTTGTTTAGATCTTGTGTTCGGGTGCGTTTGAACCACACCCGAATACATACATACAGCGCCCGAAACCCGAATAAATTCGGATTCCGGGTGCTGAGCCCGAATTTAATAACGAGTTATTATTAATAATAATATACGCTGCCGCAACGTGTACAGTATTTACTTGTTAAACGAATACCGATACCCACGCGTAACGACGTATGGAAGTATTGTACGCTGTAATATTATTATTGTGCGCGTACGGTAATATTGTACGGGCGTTTAGCGGCGTGGGTATATTATAACGTACAATAAGGTACGGCGTATAATACGGTGCTTTTGACAGAAACGTATAATTGCAGCCGCACCGCTTTGGCGACGACCTTGGAAACGCGTACGATTTGCACAAACTCGCATTATAATCGTAATAAGTAATAACGACCTGCAGCAACGTCGGCGGCGGCCGGTATGTACAGAATGCATGAGTATTATAGCAGTAGTACAACAGTGTTGTCGCACAAGTACATGCCTATATATAATAAATAATAATAATATAACGTGTGTTATGTCGTTAGTCGTCCACCGTACGCGATACCTGCGCGTGTTATTCGTGAGTTTATCGTATGGCGAACGAAATTTAATGATTGTGAATTATATTATTATCATTATTATTCCGATCGACGAGTACGCGACGTCAGAAACCCGACAACCGTCGAATATTTCTAGGATATCCGCGGTCTCTCCTTTCCCTCCCCAACCACCCACGACGCCGACACCGATATTATTACGTTATCGAATTGAGAATATTTTTTTCCAGACGACTGTAACATTTATATAGTTATACGTTAGCCGTCCCAAAGTTTTCGGGGGGGGGGGGAGCAGATGAGGCAATGCTGAATCCCCTCGATCATCACAACGCGCGATATATGATTGAAAAAATAAATAAAATATTTATATATATATATATAGTCACTGAGATTCGCGAAATGTTGGTAAATATCAAACCGACCAGCAAGGTCGTTCAATTTCGTGATATCCGTGTCAATGTATGACTTATTTAAGTATTCAATACATAAAATAATATAGCTATCTTCTGTACACCGCGTCAATACTTACAATAACCAATTTTTCCTAAGAGATTTGCGTACATATATATTTGTCATCATACTTCGCACTCTGGCATGGTGACTAATAAAATACGAACGTTATCATCACATATTAATATGTTATCAGTAAACAATCTATTAATCTGTAGTTACAACTAATTATTTTATTGTTCGCTCTATCAGTTATTTACAATGATTTTAAATGCAAACAAACAAATTAATATTCTTTGATTAGACAATTAAATTGTCAAAAACGTGTAATTGCCTACGATACCACGGTTACAACGGACAACTAAAAAAGGGAATGCTATCGTAGTGTGTAAGATGCATTCTTTTTGGCAAAATATTTAGTTATGAATTTCAAAAAATATGGTCTGTTAGTACTATGATATGTGTGTGTATTGCACTGCAGTTATATTAAATGAAATAGTCATATTATATAATATAACGTCTACTAGATTTAATATTAAGTCAAGTTAATTGTTTTCATATAAGCTGTCGCCACTGTAGGATGTCGTCGTCATGCAGTACATGCTTATAGTATTATTATTATTATTTTTTTTTAAATATAAAATCATATTAATAATAATACGATTAACGCGATGACGAAAAATATATATAAATATGATTTTACGATGCGGTGTATAATTTTCTTCGCGGTCGTCTTCGTCATTCGCAATACCGTTCCGGTCGCGCGTATTGTATAACTACACATCATGGCACCTATACCTAATATTGTACAGTTTCTATCCGTTCGATCACACGTATTGGAATGACGTGAGCGTTATTATTACGTATAGGTATGTCGTGTATATGCGCACCGTGCGCTGTACGTGTGTGTTCGTTTATTGTGTTAAATGAACCGAGCGAATCTCGTGTACGGTAGTCGTAGTTGGTATATAAATATATATATAGTGCCTACGCCTACCTTTACTCTTTATATTACATTTATTGTTTGCGGTCCAGCGGGGCATATATATAGCTACTCAACCGATCGCCACACACCGCCGACGACTAGTCCAATGGCGCAGTAAATAACAATAATATAATATTCCTTTTTTCGTCTTCATTTTTGCTCCTCTCCCTCACCGTATATTGCCAATATATTATATAACACGTAATGCTAATAAACGATAAGACGTGTAATACGCCTCTCTCTATATCGTCTTCGGAATTCCATTGGCCACCGCGTCAATATAATAATAATAATAGTATAACGAGATCGATTCGACGCGCACCGCGACGTCCATCGGCTATATACACCTATATGCGCGTATTATTATATTATACAATACAATGAACGGTCCGAGGGGATTCCGTCTTGAGGAGAGCGCACATCGCGTATGGATGGGTACGATATATACCTAACCAATGTATATACACGCGTTATTCAGCAACGGATGGAATCGGTCGGAATTATTACAAGTAATAATAATAATAATAATATATGTTCTGCCGGCGGCCGGCGAGCGAGTGCACACTCCGCCCCTGCGGCGTAATTGCGGGAAACAAACGGCGTCGGCGACGGGCGAAGAGCATAATATTATGTAACCCGTCGCGTTTGGACCACCCCCGAATTAGGTGTATATGTTATTTATTTTGTGTGTTTGTTGGTTTATTTTTTTTTTTAACGCCGCATCGACGATACGTGAGAAAATAGGATATCGCGCGACCATACGCGTTTTGAGTTTCAACCGCGGTACGATCATAAAATAATAATACCACACGATACCTATAATAATGTGGGTGAAAAAAGATGTAAACAAAACATTTAAAACGAAATTCATTTTCACTATGTTGTAGTATACGTACACGCGTGTCTTTATAGTAAAATATATACGATTGAACATTAATACATATTTTTAAGATGTGTAGAAAATAACGTTTTGTCTATAAAACGTTTGTCCACGTATAACTACAGCTACCTACCTATAATTTACGTACCTATAATAGCACAAACATCGTCGGGAATATTCGATATGGCTATAGTAAGAAAACCTGACTTGATCGCGGGGAAGCACGAGGGGAAAACAATCCGACTATAATATAAACTATAGGAATGTACTGTGCGTATACTGTTTCAAGAAACCATATAGGTACATAAACGTTTATAACCAATACATTATAGGTACGTTTTAAGTTTTAACCGTTCCTGACAAAGCGCTTCTGTTCTATCGATATACCACCTATAGGCTAAAGTATACCTCATACCTATCTATTGTGGTTATACATTTTTAAAATGTCAACAAATGTTTACGTCAAATTTCAGTGGGGGGTGAGGCGGGGCATGTGATGTATTTTGCCAGTTATACGCTACTGCTGCGGTAAATTAATATAATCTTGACGTTTATATAGACTCCTCCTTGTAATATTGTATACCTAACTATATTATATTATTATGTATCTACTAACTTCACCTGTATTATGTATTTATATTCTTATACAGTTGATTGATGTGCGGTGTACCTGAAATATACAATATAATACGTACAATAATATTGAATATTCCAGCGGGTGTCGCAAACGTTTCGAAAGAAACGGAATGATAAAACAAAAAAAAAAAAAACGTGCGAATAAACGTGTACACGGGTGCAGTATATATTATATAGTCTGCATTACAGCGTATATAGCCTGTCTGCAACAGTGATGTCTATAATGAAAACAACAAAACTATAGAACCATATGGAAATGTCACGGTATAAGTCTGTAAGTGTGTATATAAGGTATGAATAATGGTATATTATATAGTCGTTGTAATATACTATATACATACAGATATATATTATATATATGTGTGCAAAAACACGTCGGATGTCGATACGTAAATAAATATATATATATATATATATATATATATATAGGTATACAAATTATGAATATTATACGCTTTGTAGATAAATAACGACATTAATACTATAGCGCTGTGTATAGTAAGTACATTATACAGTGTGTTCGTGTGTCATAGTTTACAGGATGGATTCTTTTGATAGCAAACACTTGCCTTATCCTGAATGGAAACAATAATATACATGATGATAGTTTTGGGGAATTATTCTTTTTACCTAATTTGGAATATTTTGTTTGAAAATTCTATTTTTTACTATATTTTTATGAGTCCCGGAATGTGAGACCAATACATTTTGCGGAATACCCTCATGTAAAAATAATATTTTTACAAAAGCTAAAACGTTTTGAGATGAGTCAAAATAATCAACCTGCAGCATCATACATATATTTTTATCCATTAATTCCTGTCTGAATACTAAAGCTTATTGTTATATATATTTTAAACATACTTGATAAAAAATTATTAACAAATCTATAAAAAATATTTACATAAACTTGCAGATACCCAAAAGTAATATAAATTATCTGATAACTATTTGATTCTTTAATAGAATGTAATAAAATAATATTATAGTAATATTATTATGATTTTTTAAAGTCATACTTTAAAAATCTCTGCCATACCTATATTATGTGATTAGAATATTTATTTATTCATACGTTTTACATCCAATTATAATTCGTGCGTGAATCATTAACTAAACGGGTCAGTGTAAAATTAAATGAAAAATTTTATAAACAAGCATAGTTAAACAAGTTCATGTTTTTACCAACTCAAAACTATATGGTGATTATAGGGTATTATTAGTAGTACTACCTAATCTACTAGTACTCCGTAGAAGTTGTTCGTCATTAACAAAAAAACAATTCACACCGAACCAACATACAAAATGTGTTTTGACATGAAAACAAAATCGATTGAAAATTAAACACAAAATAAATGAAAATAAATTTTGTATTCAGTGATTTTACATAAATTAAGTAAGTCGTTAAATTAACAAAATGAATTAGTTGAGTTAAAAATTGAAAATAAAATTAACTCTTTAACTCGTATTAATGTTGATTCTAAAAAATATAATTTACCTATATATATTTATAATGTTCAGCCTTGTTGAAATAAGGTAAGTACTTTATACACACGTACCTATTATAATTTATTGTCGTACGTACGAGCCGTGTTCACCCACATGATAAAATTTAAAAAATCGAATAATACACTAAAATAGATATACTAGGTGTTCAAAACAATGTTCTAGTCATGGTATTATCTCGTACGTGTCTATACATTCTACACACTGCACGGTTTCAACAAATCGATAATTTACAATATGTAACAGTTCGCAGTGCCTACAACAGCATCCGCCGCAGTATACCTATCCGCTGAATTATAAACGGTTCGTAAAACGCGTAATCAATCTATAATAATATATTAATGTACAAATATTTTACCGTATAGGTACACGGGGGCGTGTACGTGTATTCGTAAACGGGTGGAATAAACCTTCGGGATTTACGATACTACCGCTTTGCAATCGTTGCCACTGGCCGTATGACAAAATATTTGGAACGAAGGTTTTCTCACTCCTCGGGCGGCTAACGATATGGCGGTCAACTATATAATATTACAACGAGATTTATATACGTTTCACGGTAGCGCGAAACGGTTTGTGTGTGAAGAGGTCAGTGTTTTAGTGTAATATTGTAAATCGACATTTTATATTATAGAACAATTGTGTTGTATCAGACTCTCACACGCTATACAGTAAAATCACTTTAGATAGATGTTTTAATCGAAAGAAAAAATTGTAAGAACTAGCCCTTAAAGATAAATCGAAGTAGTCACTGTATGTCTTATTAATTATATTTTATAAACTAATTACATATCGATTACTGATATAGTTGTAATATTGTTGTAAATGTATAAAAGTGAAAACCGATATAGCGATGGATAATAGTGTACCTATTTTCATAACAATATGATTACAAGTAACTACAGCAATAGTAAATTAGCTGTAAAAATAAATATTTTAGATACACGACAAAAGAATAAAACAAATCCTATTGGTTAGGTTATTGTAAGGAGATTAAGTAAATCCTGAAAAAAATAAATAAAAAAAATCTGTCCGCAGTTAGGATAATTTCAAAATTAGTCGCGAGAAAATGCATAGATACACTGTTTACCATAACCAACTATAGGGCTATGTGCTTGTTATTTTAAACGTAAACTTGGTAGCCCCTCCTACCCAACGATCAAACTATCACTATAGTGATTTATTTGTGTAAGTAAATGGTAATCATGTATTCTCTTTATTCCCTTATTTTATGTATTTCTCCACTTCGGTAAAATAAAGAAAAATACAAAATAATAAATACTACGTTATTATTAGGTATATTAAAAACACATTTCGGCGCTTTAATTTTATATTTCGACAGGCCAAAGAAGGAGTTTTGCGAAAAATTGGTACCTATCCTGCACCCTGAAAATGAAGCGTTTCCATAACATTATTATCGTGCGAAGCGATTGTTTTGGGGCAAGGTTGTACGATAATATGTATACATTTCTGTTATGATACATATAAGTAGGTATTAATAATTATATTAACGTGGGTTGTGCCCCAATGATGTGCACGTAGAGTTCCGGATTTCCCTTTCGCTTCCGTTTTCCCATGCCCGAGTGTAGTCAGATATCGTATGATGTATATACATTTCATATTATATACATATACACGTACCTAAACAGCTCCAAACGCGCATTGGTATATAATATATAAATATATACATACACGCATAATATGTATGTATTATAATATTATACGTGTGTATTTCAAACCAAAACCAGTTTTACTTATCACACCAGTCTGGTAGTTTGACATGACCTTGCGGGCACCTCTGTGTCGGGAAACTATAAAATAATGCGGTTTGCTCGAAACGGCAGTGGCGACGGCACCGTTCTTCGTTCGTAATATAGGACCCACTCGCTGTGCAGACCGCCGCCAAGGCCGGTCAGACTAGTAAAATGCGTACACCGTACAAGTAAAAAATATATTAAATATAATAATAATATATATATATATATAAATACAACAACGACAACACACGATACGCGTTTGTCCGCTAAAAAACTCGCGCCAGTCGAATTAAAATGTTGGTCATCGCTTCCTGAATGGCTAATGAAGCGCACACGCACGCACGCTAACCACTGGTGTGCGAGCTCACAATAATAATTAATATTAATATTTATTATATATTATATTATCAATATAACGTCAGGCGACGTGTTCCGAATAGTAGTCGTCTTCGTGATGTGTGTCAAATTGGCATTCTTCAATCGTAATAACTACGTCGTACTTGGCCAGACCCGACGATATTGATATTATTTTTATTATTACATTCGATAGTGACTTACTGGTCATGTGATAAAATAATACAGAGCAGAAACAGAGTTTTTTTTCTAAAACACTTAATTTTAATTAAACTTGCGGATTTAAAAATGTGATAGTAGTTTGATTGAGATATCATTTTCCGTCATGCGTACTATTTACTGCGTCTCCGACCGCAGGCCATCTATGAACTCGTTCACTCGAACCAAAACCTTTTTGGGTTTTACGAACAAAAGTTCCTGTAACACATAATCGTCATCACTGATATACGACCGCAAAACCATTCGTGTATTATTGTGACTATGCGGTTTAGTCAGTGGCGGACACAGTCAGGTTATTAATTGCTGGGGTGATAAGTCTGCACAATAATTTATTACTGATGTTGATGTTCTTATAGGATTTATCTGTGAACTTTTATATATGTGTGACTTATGACTTACCCTTTCATTGTCAACTACCTCCGTGTAATTTTTACGTATAATTTTTTACTTGCATATTTAGTCTGATGGGTACTAATTTAACCAAATCGATATAATTAATGTGTTCTATAGACTATTTTAAAAGCTTCAGTGGTTGGTTCGGGGTGGCTACACCCTAAATCTGCTTTAGCAAGGTGTCTCGTACAATCATCATAACCCTCATCACGGGGTCCCGTAATATTTATATATATTCGTGCACTTACCCTGGCTAATCTAGACGGAGGTTCCACCGGATTTTTCACGTAGTCTATGAATTCCACCATGTCTTCAAAGTTTACAATGCAACCGTTTTCGGTATCCGTGAATCTGCAAAAGTATAATATAATATACTTTACGCGCCAAAGTTTATGGACACGAATATAACATAATAATTCTATGCGTATATCGCAAATAGATTTTCTATTGATCAGAATTTGATCTGGTAATGCGTTCCGCATAGGTACCTAACTATGGATTCGATTTCAATTACAAGCAACGAAAACAGAAAAATCTATTACAATGTATTATAATTTATCACCCGAATCATATCGATCTACATTCTACACTATTAGAATAATGATATACAGTAACAGTACGCGTGACGAATTTGAAATATTGATTATTACATTAAACAACAACAAATTAAATATTATAGACATAATACGACTGATTGTGAAACAGCTAAAATATAATTAATTTGTACGATATTAGTTTTATACGCATCGTCAATCATACTTGTAAATAACGTTTTAATTATGGGGAAAAAAATTAGTTTTTATATTTATGAATAAAAATTGAACGCCGTCAACTGTCATTTCACGCATTAATGGAACAATCTGTCGTTCGATAATTTATTCATACATTTTTTTTTTACCAACGAATATGAAAATTACGGCAAAAATGTGGATGCAGCGAAAATTAATTTGAAAAAAATTAACGAAAATAATATATAAATATGGTAATTGTGAATGAGAAAAAAGCTGGAAGCGACTCGATTAAATATATTATGTCATATTGACTATAAATATATTGTTTATATTGTTTATACCCAAAAATGACAATTTAAAATCATTATCAATGAGCTTAAAAATTATTTGATGATAATATTGATGGAGTGTATTGTCAATTTTTAATTTAATAGGTTTGATAACGATTCATATTATACGATTGGAAATAAACAAATTGAATAATATTTTAGCAATCAGTGTTAATTGCTCTTATGACTTTATCACAATATACTTGGACAGACGACAAAATATGAGATTATAGATTTACATTTTTAGATGAAAATGAACGAATTTTTAAGTGCGTACATATTATATACTTCGATGCTTACTTATTAACGAGAATACTAGTTATTTCCTCGGTCAACGGGACTTTATTGCTTTTCATCGCCTTAATTACTTCAGTGCATGCAATGTATCCTACTTTATCGGATCTCGATTTTCTGGATCTGAAATTATTCTTCAAACCGTCAAAGTGTATAAAACCGCCTTTTCTCATTGCGTCTTGCACTGAGCTTCTAAGCACATCTTCAGTAAAAGGTTCATACGGATCTGGTCGTTTATGCTTTAATGCAAGTACTACTGCAATATGAGGATTCAGTTCTCCTTCAAAGGACAATACTTCTCTGAATTCATCTCTGTCCACCAGTTCTCGATCTTGAAAATATTTCGTTCGAAATTCGTCCAAACTCTGGAATCGATTGTTTATCAGTTCACGCGTTTTGCTTCTGGCTATTGCCAAATTACTGTGTGAGAACTGAAAGAATTATTTTTATATTAAAGTTCGCTTGAATTTTTTTCAAAATTACCTCATTTGGATTATCGATCATGAACTGCAATGTCTTATCGTCGATATCTGTAATATTAAACTTGAATTCGTCAATAGAAATGTTAATTCCTACCGCTAACTGATGAAAAATGAATAAATCTGCCTGGTTTTGGTCTTTACTGAACCCACGTTTTGAACGAAACATTCCGCCACGCATTCCTTGGAAAAATCGTATCAGTATAAAATAATAATAGAAAAGAGGGAAGTATAGGTATAGTACAACCGTTCCACGGAAGTCGCTTTAAGTACAGTTTTAATTGTTGCGTGTACTTCTATTATGAGTATATCACTTTAATATATATGTAAGTTATTTGAATCCTATGATTCTCACAATATTGTACAAGAAAAATGACAATTAGCAAAAAAGGTATATACTATAATATATTATTATGTTATTTTATTTTATATTTCTTCATGGTAAATATTTTTGAATTACAATAAAATAACTAAAATGATTGTTCTTTGTTTAAGTATATAATTTGATAATTTGAATACAATTGTATTCAAATTTTAACTTAAAATGTCTATACAAAAACATTGTGTTTATAATTTTTTTTAGGTTTTTTTGTTTCAGTTACAAACAAAAAAAGTAAAAAATATAATTTTAAATAATAATAATAATTTTAATGTTTAAACCGTTTAATGAGGACCATATTGTATGTATTTAATTTTCAAGCTTTATAGCATAACAATATTTTTTATGTGAAAAAAAATTCAATTTTTTAGCATCTATAAATAGCTCAGAGTCAAAATTTCAACTTCAAACGCTTATAAAATATATTTATAGAATTAAAATAATTTTTTTATTTAAATTTTTATTAATACTAAATTGATGAACCTTTTATTGAATTTTAAAATCATATAGATAAAAAAATATTAAATACTGTATACATTTTTAACTATAAAAAAAAAATTAAAAATATGATTTAATAATATTGACAATATTTGCAAAAAATTCTAACTTAATCGGCTTATAAAAAAAATTATTGTATAAGATATTATATCATATTATATATTGTGTATTATATATGATAATTTTTAATTAATAAATGAACAATCTGTGAGGAAAGCTTTTATTTCAACATTTAAGCTTTTGACCAAGCAAAAATATTTAAAAAAAAAACTAAAATCAAATCAAAAAATCGAACTACATTAATTACTCAAAGAGGATCAAATTAAAAATTATTTTGAAAATTATGCAATGTATAGAAAATGTATTGTTTGGGGAACATTTTATAAAATACTTCAAAGCTAAAACTTACCTGAATTTGTTTCTCTATATTCGTATATAGCGAATTCTGTATCATCCAAATAGTACTTCAACATGAAATTTCTTCCTCGATTAATTGGATCATCGGTTATCATTTTAATGAGAAATCCAAATATCATTCCTGTACCTCCATATTTAAGCAAACGCTTTCTTAATACTTCATCATGGTTTTTCAAAATTATTTCTACTCGTTTTTGATTTAACATTTCTTCTTCAATTTCCTTCATTGTTTTAGGAGCTTCTATTGGATTGAAGGTTTCTAAAATGTAATTTATCATAGTTAGGCATAAATGTTAACGTTTATTCTAAATACATACATTAACTATAAGTGGATAAGTATACACAAAAGTAATAAAAATTATATCGTTTTTACTATATTTATTGAAAAAGCGTAAATGTTTTCTCAACATTTTTAAATTATATTTACTTAAATGCGTTTTATACACGCAGTTACGATATTATTGTACCTAATGCAATAATTTAAAAGTCTATTTTAAAGTCAAAATGACTTTTTACAATTCTCTATGTATAATATATATTATAGAAACATCACAATAATGGTAACGAGGATACCTATTAATACGTAGCCATTATATACGTTTCCGTTATCATTAAAATGTTGAAAGTATTGTTTTAAGGGGGAAAGTAGGTAAACGCTGTGTTGTACAGTCGGTGCCAAATGTAAAAATTCAAATAAGAATCCAATACTATTTGTTTTTATAGCGATGCGACGGCGAAAACAAATTATATTAATTTAATCGATAATCGGTAGAATTTTATTGTTATTATTTTCTCGATTGTATTCTGTTAAGTACACTCACCTAAATTGTATACATTTTTATAAAAGTTTTTGGTAAATTGATCACATGAAAACAATACGACAGAGCGACCATACACGTTTAGAACTTTTCCGATGAACAAATCTTCACAATGATAATACGTTATTTTTTGCTCATCTCCAAGCTGAGAGTCCATAGTATAGTAAAACGAATTTTTGTTTATCGACATAACGTTCAGTATGTCTTGTTTGACATTGTGGCCAGGTCGTGGACACCACGGGCCTTCCTGGAAATGAAACAAACACGTCTGAACAATAGTATTTAATACCATATTATTGTGTATCACACGACGATGTGTCTCGAAACACATATGCTAACCGCTATAAAATAATCAAACTATTAAAATTCGATAAAAGTAAAAACTTGTAAAATATTTATCCGTTTTGTCTTTTATGGTTCGGTGGGTTCAGAGCCCGATCGAATCGACTGCTAACATTTTTTATATACCTACCCATATATCTATATAATATATTCATATACAATTATATAATAGAGTTTAATATACTTACTGTAGGTAACCGTTGTCTTCTCACAATCATTTTGTGACGTATTCCTGTTACTTTGGTTTCATCAACGATTTCTTCAACCAACTCCATCGTGTCGTCGATGAGGTAATAGAGCACTTCATAGAAATGCAGTTCGCCTTCCATTTGGTAACGATTGTCCCAATAGCCCCTAAATCGCAAGATCAGACCGTCGTAGCCATTGGGAAGTTGGTTTTGACTAAAATTCGGTTTATTTTTTAACGTTATATCCAGAGCGGTCTGCAAAAAAATCACGTGACATTAGAACGCTATTGACCAATATAGTCGCGGTCTGTATATTATATTATTATCATCATATTATTCGGATCACTGCAATAATCACACATATTATAACAATGTAATATAAAGATCGCATTGCAAAATAATACAGTACTTCACTTTTTTCCTGTACTCAAAATATGGGTCTTCGGGAAACTGTTCGTTGGCCATCGCGGGAACTCCCATCGTGCTCAGGAAGTCTCTAGTAAATGCGTCGACACCTGTGATTTTTAACTCTTTTCCGTAAAATGTGACCGTAGTGCCGACGATTAAATCGGGTAGCCTATAATAGGGTCCAGTTTCTTGATCACAACCAGGTAACGGTATTTTTTGTTTTTTTATGAAACAACCTATGGCCGATTTAATTAATATAATAAACACAAACGTAATTTTCAAATTTAATACATATTTATTTGAAACTTGTTATACGTGTTTTATAATAAGAAAGGTTATTACCCTGCAACATTTCATTTCGATCGCTATGGGTTGTATCATAATTATTCAATGTTTTTAATTATTTAAATGTTCTCTATTTATAGTTGGTGCAATATTAAAATGTTATTCAATGATCAGTGATCACTATTTCCCCTCCCCCTAAGTTAATTGTGTTTGATAAAATTTGAATTATATTTTTATTTAAAATCCGTTATTTATTTTCAACTAAATATAAGTACAATAATTATTTGTATAAGAACCTTGAGGATAGCCGCTGTTCGGTTTCGTTGGTTCGTTTACTTGAATCGTTTCGTCCACTAAAAAATAAATGATTTTCAGCCGTTTTAGTATGTGATCAAAACCTCCGGAGCTTCCACGTCCTGACTTTTTGTAAAATGCGTAATAAGTGAGAACCTATAATATACAACATAATACTGTATATTTGTTCAACCCGTATTATACGTTATTTCGTTTATAAATATAAATTTATTTTCGAATCGTGTAGAATTGATTGTATTGATGTACCTATTCTAGTTCGGTACACAAACCGTATAGTCGTGTCGTTTAAACCGGACCGAAACCAATAAGTAAAACGATACCCAAAATTCCCACATGAACGGACGTTTACTTTGTTTGTAATGAAATCGAATTTCGCATAACAGCAAAAAAAAGAAAAAGAAAACTACTAAAACGAACCGTTCGCACACCGAAGTATTATTGATCGGAGTACATTTCTCGTGCACAGACACTGCCCTCGCTAACCTCGTATACTTATATAGAGCTACCCGCAAAATTTCTGCGAGGCAGCCGATAATAATCGAAATTCGAGAGCATTCAGAAATAATTCCATACACATTTATTTATACACAGTTAAACCTATCTGGTCCATCAATCTTCTGCTGCTCGCGATCGGAATCATTTTGTAACGCGTATAAATAAACCAAATAACAACGAAATATTAAATTACAACGTGATATACTATCTATGTATATAGTTGACAGGTTTGACCTAACTCTTATATTATTCTTCCCTCTCGTGATGCGTACCAATATCGTGTAACGTTACGCTGTTTTTGGCCAGCCAATATATTATTATGATGTTATATAAATACCTATTCTATACACAGCGTGTGTTTGTTCGGTGTTTAACACAATATACTAGCTGTTATTTATTATTTTACATCCATTTGTTAATTGGTTTATACTTATAAAATATACACATTTTTTTTTACCTGTTTATCGTCAAACGCCAACCAATTACGCATTTTGATGACATTGCGGCCTTTGGCCAACATCACCATGGCTACGTCGTCATCACAGAACAGTGGTTCATTCTTTTTTTCTATCGACTTGATGAATCTCACGTTGTCAATGCATTCTAAATCATTACCTATTGGATATTTATCTTTGATTTCCTGTAAAAATTTAAAGGCCGTGTATAACTTTTGTAAATGTGTAAACCGTCAAATACGAAACGAATGTTGTTTGAAACCGTGAGCATTAGTGTTAGTTATAATATTATTAATTTGTTCAACTAGATTTTTTGCTTATCTTATTTTCCTATAAATGAATTTATAGGAAAAATAAAACTAATAAACGGCAACAGTAATTTTATTTTTGCATAGGTATGTACCACGACTCATAAGTCTATAGACTTACGCAATGATTGATTGGAAATATAACAAGTATTTAATTTTAAAATAATCTGTGAGCAATTACCAAATGTACTAAAAAAATTTAACGAATTCGTAAGATTTGTTCCTATCATATTATATTACACATTATATTTTATAACCTATCTAAATAGAAGGTACAATCCGTGTGACAGGAAGGTGAAAACTACTGTAACTTTTTAATGCGATAATAATGTCATGCATATAAATATAAATAACACAGCGCTCTACACCTGAAACTGTAAAAAATCACGATCAATGTATGTAAAATACGAGTAACCACGTTATATATGTATGTAAAAAAAATAGAATCTCTATTCGCGTGTTGGACACGTTTACTCATTTCTGTGCAACGCCATCGAATGCCGTCATAATATTATTGAGCATATAGTTATAAATGTAATATAAACTATACCTAATACGCAATAATAGTGTAGTAATGACATTGGTAAAACTTCGAATGAGAAAAATGCAAATGGAATGTTTTTATTGTCGAAACGTTTAATAATTGTATTATGGACTCAACTTCTGAAATATTCCCCCCCCTTCTTTGAATTTCAATTTAAAATATATAGGTATATTTCAGATACGTTGCACGCGTTTATCCCCCTGTTATAGTGTGTACAAGAACTTATTCGCAAACTGTCCGGAAGAAAATTATTATGGAAATGTCTATAGTTCTGGTTGAAATAGAAATTATAATACTGTCAACACTGAACTATAGATATTAACCAAATCTAACGAATATAAATTATATCATGACTAAATAAAATAAAACTAGAGAAAAAACTGTAGAAACAAAAACGTATCAAAATTTAAATACACAAAATGTTTGTCGCTTTACCAATAATTTAAGAAATTACATTAATTTTTTTATTATATTAAATAATATATTAATACAGTATTTATCAAATTAATAAAATATTTCCATACCTACTTCCTACTTTTGAAATTTTTCATACAAACAGACCTAACTTATAAAATCGAAAAATTGAAAAGGATAATATATATTTCAATTTTGGAGGACTCAATTCGTAATTTATATGCAAATCGTAGGTATATACTATGTACGTATTGTATAGCTAATATTACAAAACTGAACGATGTTTGAACGCACTAATTTCAGAATCTACTTCACCGAATTAAATAAAATTAAATGTATCGATAACTAGACTCCGTGATAATCGAAGCTTTATTTTCAATCCTTTATTTAGGCACTATACATGCCCCTCACTTACAATTTTCGTGTAAGTTCACGAAAATCGAATGCATTTTTGTTTATATAAGGTACATTATATCTACATAGTTTCTAATAGTTACAGAAATAAAATAAAAAATAAAAAAATAGGTATAGATTATAGCCAAATTAGTGTGCATTACTATGGGATTTTTTTTTAAACAAAACAAAAAATAATTTAATTTGCATTATTTGTTATTTAAATGTTCAACAAAATGCATTATCGATATGCTTGTTTGTTTGTATCTTACAGATTCAAAAGCTACTCAACTGACTTTGACAAAAACTTAGATGTATCAGGAAAGTTTGGATAGTAATTTGAACCATATTTTAAAATATACCAAGTGTTATATCCAATCTGTCACGTACGCCAATCTCAATAAAACTAGTTCACAAAGTAAGATACAATATAGGTACACCGATGCCGACTTTCCCATCAATTTGAGTACACCAAAACTGAGATACGCCGATATAATGCCATATGAAATGTATTGATTTTAATAATTATTGTTATACAGTCTTCGGACCGGAAGCGGAAACGCAAAACCGATGACAAAGACTTTGTGCACAGACGAATTCGCGTTTCGTTATAACGCAATAAATATGATATTATATATTTATATTATATTATATATATATATATATATATATACGCGTGTACGTGGCGCATTACACTGTTATGGTCTGTGACCTTCGGTCGTTACTCTTTGCGGCCCGCAGAGTTTTTCGTAGGATATATTATTATTATTATTATATTATATAGCGAACCGAAATAATGACTACAGCAAACAACGGAGCCGTGAAAATTCGCGTTATGTACCGTCGCGCATACTATTGTAGATAGAGTTATACATTATAATATACAGCTGTGGATACGTCTATATTTATACACGACATGGACACACAGTCGGTATATACTCAAATAATATATGCGAGAGAGCGGATCAAACGTATATACATATTATATGCATTTAGGCGCAGGAAAATATTTCGGAGAATATTTTTATTTTCATCATATTTTTTTTTTTTTTAAACAATTTTTTCTCGTGAGTTCGGAAAATTGATTTGTTCGATGTTTAATCTGGTATACGCGTATACCATATATATATACCCGCGTATAATACGATATTGCATACTATTATATACCTATATATTTTGTAAATATACGTGTTGCAGCCGACCAATGATGTATTATATTATAAGTATATTATGTCGGCACGGGATGATGGACGGTTTTCGACGTGGGAAACATATAATAATAATATACTCATCGTGTTTATATATATATATATACATATACAATATACATATACGCGTTGTCTCACTCGATCTGAATGACACAGCCGAGACAATAATGATAGTAATGTGTCAAATCATAATTCGATTGTAAAAAAAGTGTCAAACATTCTTGAAAAAAAATGTGTACGTATATGTATCGTATTTGGACACTGTTAAGAATTGAATAACAAATTCGAAGTCCTTCGGAAAATAAAAAAAAAAAATAAAAACTTTTCACTGTTAGCACTATCTGTATCGTTATCCGGGCAATATCGTGGTAGATATAAGGGTTTTTTAAATTTATTCTCCGCGACTTCATTAAATCACACTATAGCATATAATACATTATATTTGTTTTTATTGTATGAAGATTAATATATTATGAATAACCACGACTACTCGAAGATGTCAATGAAATAATGCGACACCTTTGGTACCTGCTGTACGACGTCGTCCGGGTGAAACATTCATCAGTATTTATTTTCTATACAATTAGAACTGTCAGCGTTTGAAGTCTTTATATCAAACAGATCTTATTTTTTAACGGAGGAAAAATCGTATTTTTTCATTCTAACCCAAAGACAGGTGTCAACATTGTATGGCAGTGGTACCCAGATTTTTTTTTGTTGACACCCAGTGCTTTGTTTGAACTAACGTTTTCCCACGGGGTGCCCTTCCCAAGTCTAAACATGACTAATCATATAAAGGTAGCCGACGTCGCCTTTTGATTTTCCAATTTATTTTAGATCACAATAATATTTATTGGCGTCCCTGTCAAAATCACAGATAATATACAAATTTATAGGCTGAAGAGACAGGCTACTTTTATATTATAGCACACTCACTCTAACAAGGGGTTTTATCTTTAATTATATTTTATAAACAACTGATAATATTAAATTATCAAAACGTTCATTCTAGTGTGATAAATTCTACAGGAGGCCGGTCCATTCTTACAATATCTATGTATTGTAAAATATATACATCGCTATTCTTCTTAGCTCAGACTTTGAGAATCACTGCTGTACGCGGTCGCTAAAAACACTAAAGGAAATCTGTAGTGAGGTATACTGTTTTTTAACACCGTATTATAAATCGCATTTGTATAGATACGATTCGCTAAGGAACTACTTCTGTAGCGTTCTGAGAAAATCCGCGTAGACAATAAAACTTGTATAGATAGCATGAATAAGAACTCACCAAATACGACTGATAGATACCCGGTATTTTTGGCAACAGTGACCTATCGCATTGGTCCATTTTCGCACCGGAACTAAATAACAATAACGATAAATATATTTCCGAGATGACGATAATATGCCGCTGGAATATTGACCGTACGTATCCCGGGAAACAATTTGGTTGTTTCTAATGTCCACCACGCTAGTATAATATTATAATACTATATGTAACTAATTATACCTAAAATAATATTATATATAAGTGCGCGAATGACTGGAATGTTATTTCAATCATTGCTGTTGTGTATATTATCATACTTATCTATGGGCGATGGGCCGTGACTGACGATAGTAGCGAAACAATATCGGTTTTTCATCATAAGTGTACCACACGAAGATAATAATAATTATCTGCGTAACAATAAAACGGCATTATATTGTATTAAAATGTGTGTAGGATGCTATAAAGATTTTAGAATTTAGACCATACTATATATAATATTAAATTATCATGTGAATGTCACAAACGTTATTTTTATTTTTACAACACGTACCTATACATTCAGCAACTAGGTAGGTTCATACCCATTGTAGGTAGATAAATAGATAATATAATGTACATTATGACATCGTACGCATCCAAACTATTTTAAAATTGCTTTTAAATTCTTGAACAATCGGGTCTAAATAAAAAGAAACAAAAATATAATGCTTTAAATAACGAAAAGTTTAAAGTTTATCGAACCGTACACAATTTTACCATTAAAAATGATCTCACAACATATTATATAGACGATGAGCCGCATAAGACTCGTTTGATATCCAAAATAATAATATACCTATGCATGTTATAACAGTAATATAATATATGCATGATAAGTACATAACATGATTACATTTTTATGGTACTTATCTAATCGATAATAATCATTGATCAAGACAATATAAATCAGTATAGTGTCATGTACATAATAATATAATAGGTGCGCGTGCACTGATGAAAATTGTCAAAAATCGTCATCCTATATGGTTAAGTCTTATGTGTATATAATATTTATTTAGTATTTTAATATTTCTATGTATTCGATTAATGATATTTATATTATTTCTTCAGATTTTAATCTGAGTAAAATTACAAATTAATTTTAACGTTATCTGGTTATCTCTGTTAACATCATTGTCGTATCAGTTTCCTCAATACTATTGTTATATGTGGATATATTAGAAGTATCGTTGAAAGTTAATAAAACCGATATCTTTATCGATAAACTGAGACGTTGGCTTAGTGGGAATGTTTTCATAATATTATAAAATTAGTATATTGAACTGTCGGGATATTGGTGATTTGAAATTCGATGAAGTGGATATGGACCATAAGCCATAGATTCCAATGCAGTAGCGTAATAAGGGATTTTCCGGAGGGCAAATTAGGTACATTTTTTTAATAAAAAAAATAAGCTTTTTATCACTGACAACAAAGATATTGCGAGGGTTGTTAATTCTATTGATGAATCACGGTAGAAATAATGTTTCGGATAAGATTATTATTGAAACAAATTATTAGTTATAATTTTCAAAAAGTAAAATCACACCCTAAAATATTTTTTTTGTTTACATTCCTAGCTGCAATATATATATATTATGCTTTGCGTTGTTTTGAATATAAACGTTTTGATGTGACCACACATATTATTATTTTATGTTATATATATATATATATATTATATGCGTGTATATTATGCACTAATTTCGGAAGCACTCGCACAGTATACTTATGGCGGCATTAGATATTATAACGTGTTATAGTGCAAGACCGTGTACACAAAGAATAATGACCTACACGAAATATTTTAATTGTCCACAATTTCGGTGCAAACGCCTATTATACAAACGCTCAGGCGTAACGTACACCGGGATTATTTAAAACATCGAAACGCGCGCAAATCAAAAGCAGCCATCCGCGGTTCAGTTTAATGATCTCCGAAAATAAAACACTGCGGATACCGCCTTACCACGGCCCGTTATAAGACATCAAAATGCGCGAGTAGGTAAAAAATATAATTATTATATCATAGTGCTATATAATAGAGTGATGTAGATCGTCGTATATGATAACAACATATTTTACACATAATATATTGTTATAATACGTACAAACGTGTATAATATATTATAATATTATTAAGATGTACACGTTATACACGTGATGTTACCAAGCTTCTGCGGATAAGCCGGATAGTGAATCTGATTAAAGCGACAGAGTACAATAGTATTATGGTTATATTAAATAATATGCACTATGTAAAATATATATAACTATTATAAAGTATATTATTAAAATTATTAAACACACACACACATTCGCCGACAGGCCACTAAATTTTTTCATTTTTTTTTTTTTTTTTGTAGACATGATAAGTTAAAATCATATTTAAATCAATTAATATTTTTTTATATATGTATTATATATCACGACGAATAAATGATTTTGAACATGTAAAAATCACCAAATAAATATTACTAGTGACCGGCAGATAATAATTTAGTTGACACAACGTACATTTAATTTCCTAAACCACTACAGCTATAGTGTGTATAGTAAGAAAGACGTTTGAGATATGATGTATTTTTGAAAAATATTTAGTTATTTATATGCTATCGTTCAAAAAAATTTTAAGCGATCAGGGTGATTATTTATAAACTAACTTAACTTCATCAAGTTAATATTTTTCTCTATACATTATAAGTATAGTATAATTTTAAATTTATTAAATATATTTTTTGTTAACTATTAACTTATAGCCTAACATTATTAAAGACTAACGTTGACTGACGTTTTAACTAACTCAAGTTGATTGTTTTTATTAACTTTTCCACATCTGTTATGAGATATAATATGTTAAACGCGTCGAGCAATCGAGCTGCTGTAGAGGAAACCGGATAGTATAGATTCGATTAAGGCGACAGAGCACAACAATAATTATTATAATTATATTTAAATAGACACTCTTTAAATTATAAACATACATATTATATTATACAGGTAGTAGGTATACACACAGTCCTGCAGGCCACTAAGTTTTCTCGAGGGGCTTATTTTTTTTATGTAGAACAGGGCTCCAGCTAAACTGCGACAACATCGATGATGGTTTACTCTATGACGTAGAGTCTATGTTAAATACACTGCAGACTACAGCGCGTATAACAATAAATAATTATTGTACCTGACAAGAGAACAACGTTCTAAGAAAAATATTTTTTTTTAATTCACAAATGTTTTAGATGTTTTTTTTTAGTTTTGTAGATTTATTGTCAAAACCTTTGCCTTTTTTCTATTCCATATAGATTCTCGTTAATATATCGTTTTTTGTCTAGATATTTGTGATTGTAAATTGTAATGCATCCACAATATCGATTATTCACACGTGTGGTTTTCTGAGAATTTCGATAAACATAAATACCTATAGCGTATATATTTCGTAGGATATCATCGAATCGTATTAATTTGTATTTTAAATTAGCATTAATAATATTTTTTGAACATTATTTTTTCAAAAATAATATCGTTTTGTTCGATTTCATTAAACAGTATGCATACAAAATTTAAACAATAATTTTTAAAATAAGCTAACTTATAATAATATTATATATTTATGTATATTTAACATTTTTAAATTACATACAATTTATATGAAGCATAAACTAATTTGTAAAAAAATAACTCGTTGCAATCACCTAAACTAAGTTGGATATAATGCTGTAATCTTAAAAAAATATGTTGGTACAATATAACTGTACTCGCGAGAATTGAACACTACAGGTGTTATTTTTCGAATTATCTGGTATATTATTTGATAAAATTGTGATAACTGCGTGAAGAATTAGTATAAGCTATGTTTTAACTCAATTTTGATCATTATTTTTAGATAAATTTAAACACATTGTATCTATGTCCAGTTTTTTTATTGTAAATTTGTAAATCTGCTATAAGTGGCCTATTATCTATTATGCCATTACAGTTATAATACCTCACTTGAGATACAACAAGTATACCGGCATTTTTTCCGACGAGTGTTGAATTTTCTTTTTGCAGAACATATAGTATTATAGAATGTATCCAAAACAACAATCAGTGGCTGCAATACAATACCTTGCTAAAAGTATACACTCGATGTTGCTAGTTAGTATCTATATTTATCACAAGTCAATACATTATGATACCACTTTGACAAATATGCTGAAATATTATTTTACTAAACACAAACTTGGAACATTCCACTAGGTAGTATACGTATTTATATAATCATTTTCCGTATACAATTAAATTTTTAAAGTACCTGTATAGATTAATTTTTAGGTATTTATTAGTATAATTTAATATGTTGACATTTTTTTTCTTTAGGCTGGGGCAAGGGCTAAACATTTTGAAAATATAATGCAAGATTCTATATAATTTGCTTTTATAGCAATTAAAAAATATAAAAACTATAATGATGGGGGCTCTGCTTTGGTTTGTTTCGTTCACCAACCCTTTGTCAATTCATGGGCTTTACTATTTCAACCCAAATAACCCTCCCCCTTTGCATCTCAACATTTAATATCTGTACTTAATTTAAGTAAATATATAATAACAATGATATTTGACATTGTAATTAAAGAAATATCGTTGTGAATATTTTCTATAATATACATTATACATTTTTAAAACTAATTAAATGAATTTTAATCTATAATTTATTTATATCTCGAAAATATTGAAGCCATTTATTCATTTATTTATACAAAAAAAAATTATAACGATTAAGATTTTTTTTTACAAATAATAGTTTAACTTGTACTAACATTTCTAACAGAAAAATAAATTAAATATATTATTTTATAATAATATTATAATATATACATATATAAATAAAATAGTCTACCAGACCACCTCTGCTCAAAATTGTTTATCGTAAATACAACGATATTATATAACATATATCATTGAATTTAAATTTAACGCATCCTTTACACTTTTACATTGAGTATAGTGACCCACTCAATGGTTATTATTACATAATATTTACATACGACAGCAAATAAACAGCAAGACGATAATTCTTAGGTTTTTTTTTTTTTGTCACATTCAATGTATAAAATATTGGTCTTGTTATAAGTATTTATTTTAGTTTTTTTTATTATTTTTATTTTTTATTCATATTAAATAATCAATATAAAGGATAGTAATGGAATTTTATTCAAACATAATTTTTCAGCAGTCTAGAGTCTAGACAATAGTCCATCATTAGATGGCACTTTCCTGACTATATTTCAGCCTATAGACTCATCAGTCCGTCTATAATATCTTAAAGTTTCCTATGATTGCAGTTTTGTTAATAAAATCAATTAACTGAAAATTCTAAACTGTGGTTTCGTTATACCTACCTACCTATAAACTGTTAAACCTACACATTTCATAAGCGATCGCCGATCAGTATTCACCGTGTGTTGTTTACAGATGACGTCGCGTTTATACCGTTTACTGTCGGTTTGATTATTATAACAGTGTGATATAACGTTTTAAATCGGCGCGAAAATAAAAACCTTACAATAAGCGGTGTATTTATGCAGATGATAATAATATAGTATAATAATAATAATTATAATAATAGCAATAATGTGATATGTGTGGGTCGTTCGTAGACTGCAACAGTGAACGTTCGATTTTTACAGTTTAGAATGGTGCACGTCGGCGGTGGACATAATATTATTATACATACTACGTATACTTACATAAAACAACGAATGGCGAAAAGTAAAACTTAGCGTCTGCAGTGTTTTGACATTGACTCTGTGGCGGCGCTCCGGTTTATCCTCGGCGGGAGAGAGATAGTGTGTATGTGTGTGTGTGTGTGTGTGTGTGTGAGAGAGAGAGAGAGAGAGAGAGAGAGAGAGATAGAGAGAGAAGAGAAAGAGAAACAGAAATGGAAAAACTAAAGAACCTACCTAAAACTACAGGCATATGGTATAGTGTACATATATATCGGTACCTATATAATATATATATACGCGGATAAATGAATACAAAACCGGTCGAACTGTTTTAGTCTCCGGAGAGGAGAGTGTATATAATAGTTATAATGATAATATCGTATGTTGTGTGTACACGCTATATATGCACAATATATATAATAGAATATAACATAATAATAAATAAATATATATAACATACAGTGTGGTTCAAGTCTTCATCCAATTTCAAAAATGCATATTTATTGTAAAAATGAAAGTGATGCGGGGCTGGGGTGAGATTAAAAGTATTCTTAAAATAATAAAATCGTAATATATAGATTGTTACAACTTACAATAACTCATAACGTTTACTAGCAGAATCATATGCTATAGTGGCCCCGATTTTTGGCTTTAATCACCTTGAGGCACGGGGGTCTCGGTTATTTCATACATGATTATGTATACATTCAGAGCCGTCCCCTCTGACGAACGAACCTCCAAATTTGTGTATGCGACTTACGGTCGCCGCGAGCCATGTCGAATTCATAATCGGTCTGAGACTCTCGAATCGCCCTGTACGCGGTATATATAAAAGTACAATTTTATTATTATATGTCGGCGAGATGTACTATAGCGGATCGTTGTCGTGGTACACGTCGAATACGGTTGTGTCCGCGGCGGGTGGGTGGGTGAGGGGCCGGTCGTCGACGGAGCGGTCATCGTCGGTGGGCGGGGATAGGCGAACGGGGCGAGGTGGTGGTAAATACGGTCAAAGGGAGGGTATAATATATTATACCTGTTGCTCGCGTGCATGTGCGTGTGCGCGTGTGCGCGTGTGTACGAATATCGTGTTCTGTCGAACGGGTTCACCATCGCGATATCCCGCGCATGCGTGCCACCGGTTACATCAGACTGGTTTCCCCGCCGCGTTATGATGATTATTATTATGGTATTTTTCGTTTTCCTCTCTACCGTATATACAGTACTATTATTATTATTATTATTATTATTCTGTTTCTTCTCTACCACCACCACCACCACCACCATCACCGAACCGCAGAACCATGATCTTGGCAGTGGCCCGGACACGGTCTTCTACGTGCCCGCGATCAGGCGGTGTTCAGTACCGCCACTCCGCCGCCTACCGACACCGTCACAACGGTCACATCTACAGCCAACGCGCCGACAACCCCCCACCCGCGTGTACCGTTGCCACGCCCACACCGGTGCCGTGCGGCTGCCGTCCGGGAGTGAGGGCCCTCCGAGCCGCCGGCAACGTCTCGGTCAACTCGAGCCAGTAGTACGAGTTTCTCTGCCGACGCGTCTGTAGACGACACGTCCGCCCGACCCGACGACCGCCGCTACGATTTCTTCACAGACGTACCGTTTGGTCCGGTACATTATTATTACTATTATTTTTTTTATTATTACAATTTTTTGATTTTGATATTATTTTTTTCGGACAAACATTATTACTGTGTAAATTTTCTCGTTGCGTCCGTCATTTTAATTTAATTTTTTTTAGTGCGTTTTTTTTTATTGTTTTACACTACCGATTTTTCAACACGTCACTCGCACTGCATTTTATCTGTTCGTCAAAAGTGTAATACTAAATATCACACCGTTCGTTAAACGATCTATCATTATGACACTGTTGCAATGGTGGACGAGTCGCCGACCCGCTCTTTACGCACCGTACCGGCGCGGCTGACAGTGATGCGAGCGGATCGTACATTCGCGGACATAACGGTTGATTTTCATTCCTGATATACAATTTTTTTTTCTGTGCGTTTTTTCTCGTCTCCGCCGCGAAAAACTTATTTGTGTCGCCGCCGTGACCCTGTCCGTGACCCAGCAATCATCACGTCGACATGCCGAAGATTTTCCTCATCAAAAACCGGTTGCACCAGCAGCAACAGAAACTGCTGGAAAACCAAAAGGGTAACGCGCATGTATCCTCCGACCCGTTGGTGCAGTCGCTGCAAAACTATCACAGCGACAACCATCACCACGGCAGGTTACCGTCACCTCCGCCGTCGTTCTTAAAGCCCCATTATCAGCACCATCATCAGCCTACGCCGCCGCCGCCGCCGCCCGCGCCCATAAGGCAGCATCTGCAGCCGCCGCCGCCGCCATCGTCACCGACACCGTCGTCACCAAAGCTACAACCGCAGTCCAAAGTCGACCAGGAGACACCGGTGCCAAAAGCGTCGCAAGGTAAGACCCAGTCGTATATTTATACTGTCACCGTTAGGTATAAGACACTTAGGCACAAAGACACGACTACTGTGCTATAGTAGCAATAACAATAATATAATATGATTTATAATATATTAAGCTGCAATTATACGTGCATTGTAATATTAGGTGGTATAACGTGATGTACGCACGAGGCGCGTAACGCCAGAACAGCTATAACCCGCAAACCGATTTTTTTAAATATATTTATATTTTGATAGTTTTAAAATTAATTATTTATAAAAACTAAATATTATGTTGTCCTACGGAATATGTTATTCTTTATAATACACTGTTTCGAGATCTTTTATTGGTTTATAAAACATTAATTGTCTTATGTTTTTTTTTTATATTCGTTTATTTATTAAATGGTTTATTAATGAAACATTATTTTAAGCTGTTCTGGCATTTTACGTGCTTCAAATTATATCCGTATATATAGCGTAATAATTGTGATCAGTGAAATTATTTTTCACCGAACACGCCATTTATTTTTTTAAAATGAGGATTTTTTTATAATGTTCATTTTAACGCTATAATATATAAACCACACGCACATAAGATATTTTTGTCCAAGCTCGCACGCTCTAGGAACCATATAGTAATCGATCAGACTTAGATGCGGCGGTTGCTTGTGGCACCACGTATATTTATATATATTATATTATATTATGTACTTGGAACACGTATAGTTTATACTGTATACCGTGATCATCATATTTAACACATTAATAAATTGACTCACGGTTGGTGTGTACGACCAGTCGTCGCCTGTAGGGAAACTTAAACGCCCGGTATGGGATTTAACATTTTGTAATAAACGTAGGGCGTTCGAACTGTGATAAAATCAAAAGCATGCCGGTAATTGAATAAAATTAAACTATGAATTTTTCAACTTATTCTTTTATAATAACGATTGATATTTTTTTTTATTGTCCAAACGTAAGTAGGTATTTATTAATAATTCCGAATCTTGGGAATTCGTCGAAATTTGTGCGCAATATAGCTAAAATTGTCTTCACAATCATACAATTATTATTGTTTCTTTGAATAGGGTTCGTCATTGTTTTATTATAGTTTGTACTTATTTATTTTTACAAAAATGTTATTGCCTTCGAATGTAATAAAATATCTCCAATTTCATCTAAGCCATTATACAATAATTGACTTACACATACCCCCTGCATTATTTTACTTCATCAGTTATAAATCACGATCTGGTGACGGACACAGTCATCGGTTTGTCTTCAACAGATCATATCACTTGTTATACCTGCATAGGTATTGTATTATTGTTTATTCGGGTTAATTTATTTAAAATGTTAAAATTGGTTGAAGTGTCATTGAGTCATAGTCTCATATAGAGTCGAGCACTGTAGAGTCTTGCAGTCGTATTCGGTAGTCGTCTTGTGATTAATCATTAATTGTGTCTTAAGAGTTACGAGCCTAAAATTAATAAATCTTTGTTTGACCTCAGTTTTGTTCATCGAAAGTAGACGTGCACTTGTTCGAAAGCATTTGTATTAGTGCGTACCTATCTACCTGCCTATCTATTTATCCCCTATGTATAATGTATGAATAATAGTGGCTGATGGTTTTATACACAACCTCCGGTCACCGCGGGCGTTTTAAATAATTCTCAAAGCGTGGACCATTCCCGCGGCGACCGATTACAATGCGAGCTGGTGAAAAAAATTTACAAAAAAAAATATTTGCCAATTCATATAACCCGATTTTGGCCACGCCTTGTGTTTTTAGTTCTTTTGTGTACCTGTATGGTTCCAAAAATATGACAAGGATTTTTTCCCTTCACATTTATGTACACTTTGTAAATATAATGATCACCTAACGCCGTCGCGACTTGACGCGACAGGAGGCCAAAAGTCAAAACGTGAAATATAATAAGTAGTAGGTACATATAACCGTACTTATATAAATTCTTTGCAAATATGAAATAACTAATTAAATTTAGGAAAACAAATAATTAATTGTATTAGATTATTTAACCGATACGGTTTAATACATATGTTTTAAAATGTTTAAGCATGAATATTCATAATAAATTAATAAAGTTTAAATAGTTTTTGGATACATTTAGTTTGAAACATTGTACCGTAAGATTAATTTTACTTTCTTAAAAAATTAAAAAATATCGTAAAAACTATTTCATTCGTTAAATAATTTTTGAATATAATGATGACTTAAAATAACATATTAAATTTAAATTTTAAAGAATTAAAATAATTAAAATAAATATATACTATAATGTCCTCCTTTTTTATTAGCAGTTAATAAAATATATGATTTTAAATATTACTTATAGAAAATTCGCTCCAAGAATCAAATATGTAAATTTAACTCTCAAAAGTGCTTATTAAGTAGTAATAGAATGCATAAAAAAATAATGCCTAAAGCTGTGTGTTTTTTTTAGTTTTGTTAGTATAGGCATATATAAAAAAATATTATTATTATTACCTATATAATAAGCCTGAAAACGTATGTTGCCTAAAAAAATAAAAAATATTTATTTTAATATAAAAAAAATCTGGCAAGTTAAATATTTTTTCCATCGTGTTTCCAGGGGGAAATAATAATCGTCGTTTTCGAAAATCGCTTATTAGTTGTATAGCTAACACTGCAACAACATAATATACAGGTGTATATCATTATTTTCGGAAAGAAGAAAAGAAAGTATATCGCGACATCATATTACAAATCAGTAGGTGCGCATTCGTGTCATAAAATCGCTGCCTATAGCGTTTTGGATGGAACGGGGATTAAAGCAGATGTTGTTAGGCAAATTACTAACAATTTCCTTCTACAGATGCAAACCTGTTGTTCAGTCCCTAGATATAAGTATATAATATTAGCTACAGTTTACCGATATAGATACTTTCTTTGGATATTTCTTTGGGACGATATAGAATTATGTTTGGTACAGTGCGTATACAGAACGTGTAAAAAAATCATCGCATAATAATTAATTCAAACAAACGGGAAAACTTAACAGAAAAAGAAAAACGTATTTCATAAATGTGCATATTACTCACCCTGAATAATATGCTCTACTACACTATATGCAGTTAATAATAATTCACAATTTACATCTCACTTCAGTATAATATTACAAGACAAATGCAAGAACATAAAATATCCGTTTCCGCACTTCAGTTATTGCTATGTATAGTGTATAATATGCAGTAAACCTATATAATTTATCAATGATAAAATATTATACAGTCGCCTCGGGAATAATTATTATCATCAAATCATCGTAATCATTATCATCATCATCATCGTCATTATTCTCGGTTCTGCGATGTGTTCTGTTTCTCGTCAACGGCAAAACCGGTTTTCTCGCATTCCCGTTACCCCGCTGCAGTCGCCATCAATTTAATCGCGGGACAAGATCGCCGCCTCCCCCCGGCACAGCATCTCGCTATTACATGGCATAGATCGTTCTCGCTGACGACGACTTTTCGCGGGGCTTTCGGTTTCCGCGATGGTTCCGGTCCCCGGTCCCTGCGGCGCGACTGGTGACGTGGTGAAACGGTAGAGAAATGAAAATTACAGCTACGGATTCGATGTATAATATATATATTTGTATGTGTATATTTTAGTGCCTAGATGCTATGTTATATACATATTATGTATAGTAAAATATATATATATATATAGCTCCCACCGAGAACGCGCGAATGTACGCGGACGGAAAATAATGAGAATTAAAAAATAATGAAAAAAAACCGAATAAAAAACAAGGTCAATTTCGTTTCGCTTCACGGGTCGTCATTACCGTGCAGGTTCAACGTTCTGGAAGACGCTCGGTTGGTCAGCAAACTGGCACAATGCGTTCCGACAATTTGCCGGAGAGTATATATATATATATACAATAATTACCGACGTCGCGAAGTCGCGGTGGCGTGTCTTTCAGATTTTTTTCCTCTCCGTCTTCTTCGTCTTCTTTCGGTTTTTTCGCTCGTTTTACACGCCTCCGTGATTTTTCCCATCATGGTTTTATATAGGTATATACCTCTCTCTGTCTGCTATAATACACCAGCCGTACGCGCATTCGTCCATTGTTCCGCCGTTTTCTTCAACTGCGGTTTTTCCGTCCCGCGTACATCGTGATGTACATTATTTTATTCGCACGGAAACCGCTGTTCGGAAACCTCAACTCTATATATATATACATTATACATATATACGACAACGACGACGGTACTATTAAAATACATGTTCGTGTGCCCCACGCCTATACTCGAACTCGGTGTTATCGAACTTTGCACCGGGTATGCGGTATACGGACGATTGAGCGCAAAACGTTCTCGAAACCAATCGCCGTCCCATCGGGACTATATGTATAATAATATAATAGTAACATTTTACAACTACTGCAGTATAGAACATTATGACATTGTTTTTATAAATCATTTTGCTGGTTACGCGCAAGGTCGCAAAACCCAACAACGGTGTGTGAGTGTGTGTGTGTACGCGCATACGATTTAGATAACACAAATTGCGTATTGTTTTTTTTTCTCAGCTCTTGCAAGAACGTCAACGTCGACTTAATTATGTACAGACGCCACGGGTCTGAATAGGTTGAATCGAAATTACATTTTACGTAACGGTTTGCCAACCACCTTCACATAACTCGCACCGCGCCGAATACGATATTATAACAGTGTACGTGTGTTAGATTTGGAGGTTTTATCTCGTCGTCGCCGTTTATAATATTATTTCATGGTCGCGTAAGGCCTTGCTGCGGGGGAAACGTATTCGCGCGGTACACTTCCGGAAATGCACGACGTGGTCACTGCATGTTGGCGCAACGGTGTCAGGCCTAAAAATCGCGGGATACACCTGCGCGTTCGTTTATAAACACGGCAATGGCACTGCCATTGATGGTTTATAGTTGTACTTAACACTGTAAAATATTATATAATATTATGTTATTTTCGAACGGTTATAAATAATTTTTTATTGCGACCGTTTACATTATGGCTGTTGAATACGTTTACGTTGAAATTATTTTCCAAAAAAATATCTCATGAATGGCTCTTACAATAAAATGGGAGGAGGCTCTGGACCCTTTTTATTACTGCCGCTCGCGTATACCAAATAAGGGAAAATGAAATATTATACACGTTATAATCATATTGTTCGGAGGGTGCAACGGCATTCTTTATACTCCTCCACTATATATACATGCACTCTTTGCTTCGCGCTCTCTCTTTCTCACTCACTCCCTTTCTCTATATATCATTCCGTCGAAGGGTGACTGCCACGAATTCTTAACAGGTGAACAGTGAACACTAGCCTAAGTTACAGGTGCCCAAAATCAGTGCTTCTATTGTCAGTGGTTCTCATGGTGTTTTCTAAATTTATCAAGGATGAATGGTTACCGCATATTTTAACGACTTCGTATTGTCTCTTTAATAATCTGCTTTTGTATGCGTAGCAGCATAAAAATAAGTTGGGTTTTGTATCTACCTCCTTTGAGGTATGATAAAAGGTCCTGATTATCAATTCATTCACCGTGTTTTTATTTTTTAATTCCATAAGCACAACACCACGAATATATTTAAACATAAATCAAAAATATGTATTGTAACATAGGTTTCGCGGGGAGTTAAGAAAAATGTATTAAGTAAACCAATTAAATTAGTAAACACTTAAGTACAAATAGTTTCAAGTAGGTGCACTTAAATCTGTTAACTTTATACTTATATCAAATAAGACTTTACAATATTGACAATAAATAAAAACAATAGGTAGTTTTATAATGGTGAACAGTGATATTGTACATATTGATTAATATATTATATGTTTAGGTTTAAAATTATTTTTATTTCATTTTTTTAATCAAATTATGATTTTATAAATTTAAACTATTTTGTATTATTTCATAATCAATTACTACTAACTTGAACAAGAAAAAAAATATAATACAAAATCTGATATTGATCTAGCATTGAACTTTATAAAAAAATGTTGAGCCTATAAGTGTGTTGTTTTATGTTTTGAGTCGAAATTTCCCGTAAAAATTGACTGTAATGGAAATTGTAAAAAGTGTTGCTATAATAATTACTGAAAAAAACTAAACACAAGTTTTCGTTTAAGCTATAGTTAATTAATCATTCTTTAACTATTAAACCATTTAATGGTTTATTTATTTTTGCCAAATTATCAAACGTTTCGAAGCGAAAAAAGTTAAAACAGTATGACGAGTACGGCTTTCACGCACAAAAAGTATAGGCATTAATGAAATAATATATTTTAATCTTGAGCTACAAACGCATTTGTATAAATGATTTGTACGTAGATGGTCGGTGTATATTATAAATTATAATACATAATATACAAATACCGAGGTCTTGCACACACCGTTCACCTCGACGAACGGAACTGTATGTCATCACATCAGTCGTTTGGTCGAAAAAACGTAAATTTTATATCTAATAATAATGGGAGTAGCCAATTATGGACATTTTAAGGAATTTTCATGGTGTAAAAAAATGTTTACCGTCGATAAACGTATAAACGTATTTCGTGTACAAAATATAAATCATAGGCCGAGTTTAATTAATAAATAAAAATAAAAATATTCGTACCCATCTAGTCTGTATACACTGTACCATATAATTCATAAGTTAATAGCATATTGTAATATCGTAAGGCATTGATACCAATTATTTATTATACTTATGATGGTATAATTCTATGTTGTAACCTGCATATTATAATAGTATTATCTACAGGTGACAGAAATACTCAAGTGCGCCTAAACCCGCATATTTGCTGGATAAAAAGCTCTAATAAAAGTTGTGTTGCAATATACCACCGTGGTCTATAATAATAATATGGCCCACCGCAGTAATAATAATAGCTGGTAACTTAAAATCGTTGTCCTCGTTGATTCTATAGACAAAATAAGAATAGATAGATAAGATAAATAGAATTTATCACGTGAGAATGAACATTACGATATTTCGAGGTTTCGGGGGTCTTATCAATTATATATTAAATATAATTTTAGATATTTTTGCCCCTTATTACTGGAGTGAGTGCGTTGTATATAGCCGTAGTCTGTCTATCATAGTCTCATCATGAACATTTCGAACCGTGACTTCTGATTTTGATTATAATGCAAACGTGGTCTATCCATTCTTATGTTATCTCTATGTAGGATTAAATTTACATGGCGATTTTGGCAGAAATCGAGTTTAAAACCGTTTAACAATAACGATACGATGTTATATTATTATTATACGCGTCCGACCGTACTTGCGCGCAAATACACGGGAAACGCGCTAGCCCCACTACCGGAACAACTTCTGCCGTGCCGACGATGTGGCAAAAAACGATGGCGGCTTCGGAGGAGCGGCAAACCGTACACAGTCATAGACGCAGCAAACACGACGAATAAAATATACGTTCTGAATATCACTGTTATAGCCGGCGGATTTCTTTTGTTTCCCCGCCCCGCGACCGTACATTATACATTTATTTATCTGTTTTTTATATATATACATATAAAACGCTGTCCATCGATCTCTATATAATGTACATGTGTGTGTGTATATATATATATAATAGATTCTGCGGCCGTTAGCCGACGGTCTACTGTATATAATAATATTATAGTGGCATCGGTTCGTAATGAACCTGAAACGAGTTTTACCTTGAAGTCTATCGAGGTGTGCCGGACAAAAACCTGACTGTACACGACTATTATATACATAGGTATATACATTGAGAAGAAGAGAGAGAGACCGCCGAACCGACCAATGCCACGACGACGACGGCGACGTTAACGTACATATTATTACTATTTATTTTTATTTTTTTATGTGTACCGTCAAGTTCTTTCGACCGGCTCGTCAAACGTGCGTCATAATATAATAATAATATAATATTGGGTCCTAATCGCCGAAATCACAACATTACGTAAGCCGCGATTTAGATCACACACCTGTAGTTGCAGTCATACGCGTCATCGTCGACCGACGGTATTTTGTTGTCGAATTTTTCGCGGGCGTATTCGAAAAGCGGGTTTCACCTGCTCAGCTATGGCAGTAGTTACCTATGCGTGAAAAAAATAAAATATGTAGAAAATAATTAGTGTAACGAAACACCACCGATGCTGCGGCGTGATATCCGCTCGCCATCGGACGCGGGCAAAAACGATCGCTAAACGCGTCTACCGCGATAACTACGATAATAATAATAATGTACGGACTTATAACACGACATCGCGACTGGTACGGCGCGGCGGCGTCTCGAGGACAGGCCAATAGAGCGATTATACTCGTATAT
This sequence comes from Rhopalosiphum maidis, assembly GCF_003676215.2. NCBI lineage: Eukaryota > Metazoa > Arthropoda > Insecta > Hemiptera > Aphididae > Rhopalosiphum > Rhopalosiphum maidis. The sequence continues at coordinate 42,384,067 of NC_040879.1, read as the reverse complement.
ATTATTAAATATATATTGTACAGTCGGAGACGCGTTATATCATATGCCTCTCTATACCTATGGACGGTTACGTTTTTTTTCTCGAAAAAAAAAATCATTATAAATAACAGAATCCTTTATCCGGTTATAATATGCGTCCGTTGTTGCGACCGAGGCCGTCGCCGTTCGGTGTCCTTTGGCAGTCCCGCCCACCCTACCTCCCGCCAAACGCCGCTACGGCAGAGGCAACGCTAGCGGTTATATTCGTCTACTATACGTAGGTACCTATACTTATGTTATATATATTATCGTGTGTGTATAATAGTATATGCTACTGTAGACAGGACAATGGCACTGACAATTTACGGCCAAAAACTATCTTTATAATACGAATAATAATTATATGTTATTTATGATGCATTTCGTATTATTATTATTACGAGTTACAAAAAAATGCGGGCAAGTTGTAGAAAAAAAAATACAATTTGTCTATTTCAATGGACGAGTTTTTAATGTTTGTAACATAGCGGTTTCCGCACCGTGCATAGTGTTATGAATTATATTATATCTATTACTCGCCGTGGTGTTCAACGGGCTGCGGCGTCTATATACATCGCATCGTGCAATCGTAGGCTTTTTTTCCTGATTTTCGTACATCTCGACCATCGTACAATGTTTGTCTGACGAGCCCGAGGAGGTGACGCCTCATCGAGTTTCTCGCCCGACGCGTCGCAATATGTATATATTGAACATCTTCTAGGGGACCGAAGATAATAACCAAAGACATCATCATCATTTAAACCGTTCGCGTCCTATCGGAATCGCATCGCTTACATTCCACGAGACAATGACTTTAAGCAGGTACATTACTATATATGCGCCTACTATAATATTATCGTGGTAATGTAATTCGACGCAATAGACAAACAAATATTACACTCCGAAAAACGGCTGTCGATCAACAATACTATTATTTCGTATTCGTTTACCGGTGGCTCGTAAAAAACACACAACTTGTGTATATAGGTACGCGTCGCGCCTACGACATCGTCCTGTTTGTCGTTTTGTCGCCCGGCCATAATATTATATGTACGCATTCACAATATTATATACATTACAATGTGTGTGTGTGCTGAGACGGCGGCGGCAGTACCGTTATAATACGCGCGCGGCGCTCGCTTATGCCCGGCGGAAGAGAAGAAGAGTGTGACGTTCGCCATTATGATTTCGTATAGTACAATAATAATAATAACGTAATGCATAATGTGTGTACAGTTTTTTTTTTTTTTTTTTTTGTTGTTTAAGTTGCCCTCTCTTGGCTAACGCCTGTTCATCCCACGCCAACCGAAAAACAAAAACGTTATATATTTAAAAAAAAAAAATAAATACAATCGCGACGACGACATACCTGTACGATATATAGGCGTACCTACGCGACCATTGCAATAATAATATTAAAATATTTAACATTACGTTATACGGGCGAGAAACACCCACATTCGTTATTATTCCGCATTCGTCGTCGCGTGAAATATACCGTACGGTTGCGGCCAAAATCCGTCCAAGGTCGGTATTTTTTAAAATATTTTTCGGGCTACTCGACAGATAGCGTCGTCGTGGAAGCACCAAGCCATCGCCAACCGACAATAGTGCGTATTTTTTAATACGCGTTGTATAACATGCACACATGTCCCGTAAAACGTATATAATATAACGTATAATAATAGGTATATAGGTACGTGTACCCATACGAAATATTCGCACTCAAGTCACGTAGGTATATATCGTCGATTGTGTCGTCCCGATTGGCGGTGGTGCTGGCGGTTTGATTTCGAATAGCGATAAAATTTAAATTACACGCGTTCACGTTATACACATTTATATATACGTATAAATTATATGTACATAATATATACATATATATATATATATATATATACATATCGGCACCGTCTCTCTGCAGCAGCGCGCACGCCGCCGCCGGAGTATGATATTTTGTCCTTGGGAGATTTTAACGACCGACCATTATGTTGTAGCTGGCGCAGACGTGAACTTTGCCTTGAACTTGGTTAATGATTTGAAATTCAGCAAGTATTTCGCACGGTTATTCCTATATATATATATATATAATAATAGCGTCGTGTATTGTGTACGCGTATATTATTATGATCGTATACACACACACACGCGCACGCACGCTACGCAAACAAACTCGCTCTCCTACACACACACGCGCGCGCGCGCGCATAAAAGTACATGTACACGTTTCGATGGTGTATAAAATGAAAAAATTAAATAAAACAAGTTTTGCCAGTCACGCTCTAAGATTTGTTCACACAAGCCACGCGCATCGTCGGCGGCATTGATTCGGATATTTATACATAGTCGTGAAAAAGCGGTGAACTGCGGCGGGTGTGATGCCTGCCGTACTTACCTGCGATATACATGTATATAGTTTAATATTGTTGTAAACGTAACGAAATTCAATGGCCGCAAAAATCCGATTTAATTGGTTACCGCTGAAAATTGTACGCTTTTTGCTCTTTCGGGTGAGTTGAATTAAAAAAAAAAAAAAAAAAAAAACACGACCGTCACCATTACGGTGAATAATCTCCGAGGTAAATGTTGCGGGTCGGACACAGCTATATTATTAATATATATACATAATATGACTGTTGTATTATAGTGTTTTCTGTGCAGGCGACGGCTGAGTGCAACGACATTGATCGTTACGGTCGGCCGCGGTAGCTGGTTGGATGGTTTTTTTCCGTTTTCCTTCCGTACTCAATACTTTTACACCGGAACGGCATAGAGAATGCGTTTATATACATATATCAATATAATATATACGTACTCGCAGATGACCCAGAATACTTCATTATATATTATAGAGTTTTCACGTGAAACGCGTCTAAGTCGAACGACGCCGATTCGAATCGATGATTATAATATATTATGTTTTCATAGGCATCTGGTGACTGGTATATTGTATTACCAGTACATTTAAGAGTTTCGATATTGAAATACTGCGTCGTGAACGCAGCCTTATTTCTCGACAATCCGGTTAGAACCGTTCGTCCGGTACTCGTGACGCGGCCAAACCAGGTCCCGACTATCATATTATTATTATATTATATACTGTGTGTTTATTTTGTACTCAACGTCCTACTTCCATCGTGGTTCTTCTATGCAGGGGCTACGGTAGAGTATCACGAAAGTTCACAAGACTTTGATGTGTGTAAAAACTTTTGGTCCGATATGGAAACTGCGGCACATTGCATTAAACACAATGATAATATTTATGTGTTACGATGAGGTTTAAGAATACTACAAACATTATGTTCGACAACACGTTTTTTACCCTATTGTCAAACGCAAGGATTGTTATCTGTAACCATTAAATGTAATGAGTCTGGGTGTCGACTGCTGAACAATAATAAAATCCGACCTTGGACGTCGCGTGTTGTTCCTTTTATTTGTCCCGTTTTGTTTGTACTGTCTGACTACACAAAGACTTGGTCAAATACTGTTACAACGGCGATGTGAATTATGGTTTTATTGTAGTCAATAAGGGGTTTGTCGGTAACCCTTTTATGCCTAACACGCGTTGTGGTTGTTGATTTTGGGGTAATCGCGACCTTGTTGCTGTGTTGGTACAGTATAAAACAATTATCCTTGGACTAGAGACAAACAACAGTCTGGCAGTGGGTTAAAGGGTTCGGGGCGTCGCGCGTTACGTATAAGTTTATGATGTTTAAAGAAACCTTGAATATGATACGGTATACAGGTGTTTTTATTAACAAACCCATCACACGAATGACAATCGATTCAAATTTGGTTAGCCAAGTTGTACCTAACAGTGCCGTATTGTACCTACATTTAAACTAATTTATATTTATGTTTTACAGAGAAAAGTGTTCCCAAAAAAGATTCACTGCAGTATGAAGATGAAAAGGTCGACCGAGTTGATAGTTTTGAGCGAGAATCGCGAAATAGAGCTGAATCTCCAAATCACCGAGTTAGTCCGACAGTGCCGATTGAGCCTACTACGCCGATTGTATGTCCACCGTCACCCGATTGGAACCCACCGCCAAAACGGCGATTCATATCCACGTCGGATGGAGATAATATACCATACGGTAGTAAAGATAGTTTGCAGGTAACGCACCGCCAATGCGAACCACCAACTATCAAAGTCGAAGAGGAAGCTGTGACTAGCCCGGAGGCTGAACCGAAATTGCCACCACCACCACCGCCGCCAGCACCAAAATGTCATCAGGTGTCCGTCATACAAAGAACACCGGCAGCCGTAAAATCACCTCCCGTCTGCCCGAAAAGACCGTTAACACAGTCTCAGAGCACTGTTCAAGAACCAGAACAAGATGCACCGATCGATTATCATGTGCCCAAAAAGGAAGCAGACTTGGACTTGGACATTGTTCGAGCCATCAAGAACAAATTCACAATTACATTACGAGGACAGTTAGTTTCGGCACCCAATGGTATCATTACTGCTGCTGCCGGCCGTGGGAGGAGCAGTGGCGGTCAACAAGGGGGTGGCGGCGGGGGAGGTACAAACAGTGGTGGTACCAACGCTGGTTCAAACCGTGGTTCGTCATTGCATTCGTACACACTCGGCGGTGGTGGAGGTGGTGGTCCCACCGGCCTCTTGGGTAGTGGCGGCGGCGGAGGTGGCATGGCCCCAGGTGGTGGTGGCATGAATCCTGGAGGCAACGGCAAACATTTCGGAGGGCCAAACAGTCCTGTGTCGCTGCCGCCCTTCCATGAGAGCCTCATAAAATCTGGTGGTAATTGCTACTCTGCTCAGTACAATAATCAATATCATTTGATGATGACCGAACAATTGTGTTTCAATAACAACGACACGGGTCAAAATCCTGTGGCTGGTGGTGGTGGTCCTTTCTCAATTGGCCTGGAAGGTCCACCGAAACAATATTCTATGTTACAAAATGCCTCATCGCTTGGCATAGATATTAAAGAGGACGATTGCGAAGATCTATCAAGCTACGTAAAAGAAACTAACGGTTTCGACACATTGATGGCTGATTCTGAAAATGGTACATCCAATGATCCTTTGCAATTCACTGCTACTCTTACATTTGCTGGTCCCACCGATCCTGACTTCTTAGATAGCCTTAATGACGCTGCCGAATTGTTCTTCAAAGAGGTAAATATAAAAAAAAATATGGTGTTGATTTTTAAATGAGATACTTGCATCATGTGCAACCTGACTTACATTGTATTATGATTAATAATATTTGATAATGAAATTTTGTACATGACGATCAATATTTTAATTTTTCTTTCAGCCCCAAGAGTGCATTCCTCCTTCACTCGTCGAGCAGCCTCTACATATGTTCAATGAACATAGGAACGGATTTTCTGAATCACAATCGGAGAAACGTAATTACCTACAGCAGGTGAACAATAACAATAATGGGCAGCCAGTACCATGCAGAAATAACTACGGAGGTTATGATATATCAAAGGATAGATTATCACAAAGCAGTTTTGAAGACTCCAACCAACAACTTCAACAGTTACAAATACAAGTGCAATTACAACAACCACAAAACGTGGACGTAAGTCTAACATTATTCAAACTTCTCTGACCACATATAATATAATCAATTCGTTATAACCTTTTACTGTTTTAGGCTTGTGGACAGATGATGTTGTCACCGGGTTTATCGTCACTAGAAATGGACTCAAACACCAGCATGTCGGCTCCGTCACCTGCTAGTGTTAGTATGGATGGTACAATGTCATCACTTACGCCACCGCCTCAAAATGGCAAAGATTCCAGTAACTCCGCTTTGGATGTCAGAGTACTGCAACATAGGGTGAGAAAGACCACCCCACCCGTAGGGAAACCAAAATATACTTCTTTCACCAGTAAATCGATGGCAAAAGTACATATTGTTCTTTGATATATTTCTTTATTCCCCAAAACCACCCAGGACCCATTGTGTGTACTAATCTCTAATTATTATTTACAGCTCGGCCTTCCAAATGACTTGCCATTCGAGTTCGTTAACGGTGGCCATGGCATTAAAAACCCATTAGCTAATCACGACACTCTACCACCGCCGCCACCATCAATGCTAATTAGAACACCAGAGCCAGAGAGGAGCAATACTTCAGTAGCTCCCGCGACTATTGTATCAGTAAATACTACTCCCGAACCAGTCGAAACAACAAAAAACGGTTCAAAGTTCTGTTGTAACCTGTGTTCCAAGACTTTCAACTTGCAACGTTTGTTAAACAGACACATGAAATGTCACAGTGACGTTAAACGATACCTATGTACGTTCTGCGGAAAGGGTTTCAACGACACGTTCGACTTGAAACGACACACTAGAACACATACAGGTATGTACATTGTAATTTTAGAAAATATACAATCAACATTTTAAATTGAAAAAATGTAAAGATAACTCACATAACTATTTAGTTCTATGTTTATTTTTTTTTTCAAATATAAGATAATATTTTTTTAATTTATATGTTATTGTTAATAACAACACATTATTATATTTCAAATATAATTTATGATTGCCAATAATATTATTTGTAATATCAGTTAATAGCCACCTATAGCTTTACAATTATCTTTGACTTTTTTTTTAAATTGACTGGTGTTGGCTGTAGGGCTGGTTGAATATGTAAATTATTTACATAGTAATATAAACAAAATCGATTCAAAACTTAAAAAATCTCTCAAATTTGTTTAGTTTATTTTTGTTTGAAAAGCCAACAGTAACTCCATGATTTATACGTGTTTTCTATCGACAGGTGTCCGGCCTTACAAGTGCAATCTGTGTGAGAAATCGTTTACCCAACGTTGTTCACTCGAATCTCACTGTTTGAAAGTTCACGGAGTACATCATCAGTATGCTTACAAAGAAAGAAGAACAAAGGTACATACATTCTTGGCACAACTGCCATAATAATATTACATTATTATGAATTTATGCCAGTCATATAGTCTCAGTGGAATGATTGTCATAATATTTACGGTATTTAACATATGCGTTTTTCATTACAGATGTACGTTTGCGAAGAATGCGGACACACCACCAACGAACCTGAAGTTCACTACATTCATCTCAAAGAAAAACATCCATACAGCCCGGCGCTGCTCAAGTTCTATGACAAGAGACACTTCAAGTTCACAAACTCAAACTTTGCCAACATGTTGCTTCAAGTACGCACCTAATATTGGGCTGATTGCAATCATATTGCTAGACTGACCAAAATGTTAATCTATTTTAACAAATATTTTTAATTACTTACACTACGTAGAACTTAATTTTTTTAATAACAATTTATGCTGTATCATTGTCATTTGACTTTAAAAAAAAAAAAAATTAAAAAAAAAATAAGAAAATAATTTAAAGTTAGAAAATACGACAAAAGACAAAATATCACCGCTTAAATATCTCTTACCATTTTGTAACGTCGCAAATCATTTTATTTTATAATTTAAAACCCATTTTACCGATCTATTTTTGTTGTATTTTAAGTAACGAAGCAATTCTTTTGATTGGCCGATCAATATGTATGATTTTTAGCTCTGAAATTTTCGAAAATCCGCACTAACTTTATGTTAAGATCTGTACTTTTTCGATTTTTAGCGCTGCTTGATGGATATGGGGTTTTTTTATAAGCCTATAATAATTTATTGCAGGTATTTAATTTTAAATAAAAATTGAATAATAATAACAATACTAGAAGTACTTTTGTACAACTATTCTGTTATTATTAAACAATTTTAAGTATTTTATAAAGATTACAATTCCGTAATAAATTATATTTTTAATGATAAAATTATTATCGTTCAATTAAATTTTTTTAATTACAAAGATAAATGTATAAAAACTCATTTGTGATCTAAAACACCAAATCCATAAGTCTGTTATAATCGACGTAGAGATCAAAGATACTTGTTAGTCCTGATTTTCAGAACACACTATCATAACTTTAATATTTCATATTTTCTGATTTATAAAAATAATATTAGACTTAAGATTAACTAGATAAAAATTGTCGTGTAAATTATATTGATCGGTATAAACGCGATTTTTTTGATTATGTTCGAATAAAAAATTATTTCTGTAGAAAGAAATTGAGCATCCAATACTTAATTTTTCGGTCGTAAACGTTAGAAAATTAAATTGTATTTTAAAATATTTTCTTAATTTTAATCCATAATAATTTACATAAAGAATAAATAAATTACAAAAAATAATTTTAAATTAATTTTAGAGGTTTTTAAGCGAATTCTGTTAATAATTATTATTAATTAATGGTCATTGAAGTCACTTTGCTTTAACAATTGTATGCTTTGCGATATTTTTAAGCAATTTTAAACGTAGATAGTTGTGCAATTCTCGAAAAAATTACTAACCATTTATTCAATATTTCATAAAAATGTATTCTATAAGTGCATGGGTGGATATTTGATTACATCGTGGATGGCTTGAAATTTATAATTAACATGGAACTACGAAGAAGCTTCAATTCTTTGGACTTTTTAAATGGTTTCAATCGATTCTAGGGGGCTTAGACCCACTCCCCAGTTAAGTCCTTCCTAATATCCACCTACATGAGGTGATGGTAATTTAGTGGATTAAAATTATGTACTTAATACTGCAGTCGAAGTATAAGCTTACGAATCCAATTCGTACAATTGTGACCGATTTATTGCTAAGGTTTTATAGATTAAATAGTTTTTTTCATTCAAAATAAGATAAACACGATTTCAGCATTATCAATAAGTATGCTTATCATTCAGTATTGTCCTAAACCATACTGTCTATAATTACGATGCATTTTACACTTTTTCTAAAAAAATATACATTTTTTTACATTTTTAATTTGTGGATTCAAGACGAATTATTTATTATATTCATAATACAATAGTCGCCGCTTATTAGACTCACAGTTAATTGACTCAATTGCCTATTGGACTTTACAGGCTGATCCCGATTTACATGTATACTTAGTCATTAAAAAATATTTTCTAATATTATTACAATAATACAATGGTCAATCATCAACATTCACTACTAAAATGATTATACTATTGAAATTGTTTCCTAAAAATCCTCCAAGCTAACGCTATGTGTTCTGTCGTTGGTTGACAATAATCTGTGGCAGTCGTTGATCATCGGTGTCAATGCTGTCGCCGCCGTGTATACAGAGAATCATAAACCGCATTGGGGGGCCGTTTAGTAGTAGAGATGCGCCGATTTTACGAGTTTTGGTCGGCAGAGTGGTTCAATCTTTAACCAAATAGTTTTTCCTTATGGCCTCATTGAAAATATGAACGTACTTATCTAATTACAAATCACATAATATTCGTATTTTTGCATTTGATAAAGATAATTGTAACTAAACTAATTTTCACTTATTTCCTCTGGCATAATAAAATGTTCTGAAAAGCCCAAAATATTGTTGAAAAATTTAAATCGATTGAAACATTCAATATTTATTAATATAGTGTATTATCAATAATTTAAGTTCTAAATAAATCATTGAGTACAAACAATTACATATTATAGTCTGAATACATTTTACGCGTTCCACTTATAAATTTATTCGTTATCAATATTATATTGTACTTATCTAGCTTGACGGTTTAATCCACGAGACCATGGTTACAACTTATAAGTTTGTGATACTTTGAGATTTCGGGCTTTAAACAAATAAATTAATATTCGTCAATTTTCATAAGAGTGCTTGGAAGAAAAAGTTCACTTTATAAAAAACTTGAAACAATTATATTTATATGATTTTAAAAACTAAATAAATACCTACATAATAGTCGGGACAGTCAGTGAAGCAGTGCATTTTTTAAACTAGTAAATTATAGGCGATAAAAATGTCGTCCATCAGTGAAAATGTTTTGTCACCTAGTTAACTTATTTTTAAAGATTGTGCGATCATTAAATAATTCTAGAACACTATTATTGAATATTTATTTTGATAATTATTATTTATTTTGTCACCCAGTAAAAATTCCTTAATAACGCACTGCGTAGAATTCATATTATTCGGATTAATAGGCTACAGTAGTTATGACATTCGTTTCACTAGTGGTTATTATAACTTAACATTTTATTTGTTCATACAGCATTTCAAAGAGATAGATATAATTATGGATAGAGATATTAGTATCGGCGATATTTTGATTTTAAAAAAACGTGATGGAATTATTAGGCACCACTTACGTCCAGTCCTTTTAAATGTTTATCGGAAGTGTGTTGAAAGTTATTTGAATGAGAGTTTATGTACGTCAGGCTCGAGTGCTCGACACGTCGTTCAGTCGTTGATATTGTTGTTTTCTAATAGAAATGTTGATATTATATTGTATAATATTGTGTTGTTTGGATTTAGTAAATAATCATTACTATAATGTTAATGTAGATTTAATTTTAGATTTAAGTAATATTTATTTGACACACTCACACATGCGCACTCACATATTTATAAATATACATACACGTGTATGTATATTATGCTTAGTTTATAATGTAAATTTTAAGTAATAATTTTTAGGTACAAAGGTGAAACGGATCAATATTGTGATTTGTATTATTATTAATTAACAGTAATTATGATTGTTCATAAAAGGTACCTAGCTGTGCCTACATTTACGTAATTATCATAATTATTTTACTACAACGGGCGATTTAGGCAATTGTTATTTTTTTAAATATTTTTTTTTACATATACTTTTATAATCAACGATAGTTGTCATTCAGTATTAGACCTAACCGAACATCAGTATTTTGAAATTTTCGTTACTTGTAATGATTTTATTTTTAAAAACTTTACCGCAAAGTACCTAGTCGGATATTTCAATGTATCGGAGTATAGACTATACTGTACTTACAATAATACTGTCTATGCTCTGTTCCCGTATTACGGTATTCAGTAATTCGGAAGGTCAACTGTATTACGGTTAATGAACATAGTATAAAATATTTGATTTTTCCACATAAATTTGCTCTAAAACAATTGACGAACAGATTTATACCTGTACATACACCGCGTAACGAGTGCCACCTATCAACATCGTAAATTACTCCTTAAGTATAGGGCACTTGCTGCTAATATGCTGAGTATGAGGAATGGCAATACTCGTTACAATACGTATTTAATGTTTTTATTTTCTGATGGCAGAATTCCTATAGTTGCACAGATTTCATTAAAAACGAAAAGAAACCTGTAAATATATACATAATAAAATTACCTCATGCCAAAACCTTCTAAAATATCGTCTTGGTGGTCTGGTGCGATGCTGAATGGTGACGGTACCAACGGGTCTCGTGAAATCATAGATTATAAATCGGAGAGGACCTCGAAAGGTCCCATCTCAAAGGGTATATAACCAAAAGACCAATAATACATAGATATAAAGGTCTAATGATTAATGGCACTGCTTGTGGTATATGGGCTCTCATTAAAAAATTATATATGTTATGATATAATAATAACAACGTGTAAATAAAATTATATATAGTTGTTTTTAAATTTATTGACGAATAGATTTGTGTGGAGTAATTGTGTAGTATTTAAAAAAAATCACTTTCGGTTCGGGTAGTGATATCCTAAAGTATTTTTTTTTTACCTCAGTGGATGGAAAATAAATTATTTATATTTATTATTATGTTAAATTATATGGTTATTATTTAAGTACGATTATAGTCTATATAGTATTAAACATTTTTTTTTTTTAATTGGGAAAGGAATTCAATATTTTTTTCTATAGTATTAAATACTTAAGTATAATATTATATATTTATATGTAATACTATAAACATAAGCCTGTGATACATTTAAACTTATTCTTATACACATCCTAACTGTATTAATTGTATTATTATTATTTTTTTTATTATTATTATTATTTTATTATTATCATTAAATTATTATTATTGTCTTAACATTAAGTAAACAATATTATTTAGTTTGTAGGTAATTTTTACATTTTTACGTTGTACTTTTTAAGTTATTTTAATAATATACATTTTTATAAAAATATATACATTTATACATTATTAATAATATTATTTTTTCATCGATTATCAAGTGAAGTTGATGTAGAATGTAAATGTCAACGCAGCGTTATTAATCAGCTTATAAATTGTAATTATGGAAAAATTACTACACCAAAAATGTGGAATTATAACCCCATCCCCAATCCTTAGGTTCTTTTTATTAGCTATTACTAGTCAATTTCAAATATTATTTTTCGTTACATTCTTTTTTTATTTGTCACCAACTATAATTTCTTAATATTATGACATCATAATAATAATATGAATTTATTAAGAATAGTGTAATTCAACTTTAGTTGGTAAAATAGACGTTATTTTGTATTCTGTCAAATCAATAATCATAGGACTTGATACGGCTTATTTTTGATTAATTTACAATTTTATTTTTATCTAATTTTCTAATAACTATTGTTCGTAGTATATAATTATATCCTGGGTCGAAAAAGTTAAAAGTTATCGTCAGGTAACAATAAAACAGTAAGGATATACCAATATGATTAACATTTATTTATTTTTAAATTTTAATTACAAACAATGTTCATAAAAAAACACTTTAATAATTGGATTATCAGTTGCTTACATTAAAATATTGTGTTTTTTTATCTCTCGTACACTGTGTCACAATAATTCTTATTCTTAAAAGTAATAATTAGAAATATAGATATACGTTAGGTATAGTAACTATATGTACCTAAATATCATGTATTAAGGATCAACTTATGTTTATATCTAATTTACAAGAATCGGTTACGTTTTAATATTAAATACATTTGAAATATCCATTTACATTGTGAAGTCAAAGGTTCCACACATTTTTATATCTTAAAATAAGTATGTTCCTATTTTACTTTATACTGCCAATGGCTTATTTATATTATACAATATTATAATAGAATATTTCTATAATATTATTAGCATTAATATTTTTTTCTATATATAGGTAATTAAAACATAACATAATAATTTATAAAGGTCGGTGATCATTGTTGTTAGTATTGAATTTTCGTTATTTATTTTCTATTAAACGTATTTTTCCACCCAAAAAAAATGCAGGATAAATACGTATTTACACTAAACACTTGTACTGTTCTATGTAAATTGTAAGTAGAAGACGAATAGACGTGATTAATTTGCATAATGTTTAAAACGTTTTACAATCCCGTTTTAGAGTGAACTGAAAAAACCTGTTCGGTTGTAAGAAAAAAAATGTGGAAACTTTTGTAGTAATTCGTTTGCCATATTGATTATTTCTTTAGAATTTGTTCATATAGATTTACAAAGTTGGATCTTAGTGTTACTTAGTGATAAAATTATTGATTTGAAATGGTCGTGTTTTATGTTTTTTCAAAAAAACATTGTGTGGATAGAACAAACGGTTAGACTATAGGTAGTTACTATCTCAACGGTCCTTTGATTGATATCAAGCACACTTTATTTTGTATAGGAATGATTTTAGTGTTTTTGAGCAATTTGTGTGAAACTGTATGAAAATTAAAAAAAAAAATAAGTATAGGACTGCAATAGTAAAGTATCCGAACTGTTGTTGCGTATTTCGGGCAACGACGAAAAGAAGAAAACATTATACGAAGAATAATATGTATATCGTATGGTATACTGGTAAAACACTTTATATACAAATACCATGCGAGTACGTGACCCCACCCCGGCAATAATTTACCTATACCGTTTAAGTTCGACGAAATAAAACGCAGTAATAAGTATATATATTATAACGACCCAAATACCCTGCAAACCAATAGCCACTGAAAATGGTTGTTTAGAACAGCGGTTCCCAAACTTTTTTTAGTTCACGCCACTCTAAAAATTTAAAAAAAAAAATTGCGCCTCCCATAAAAAATTAAATTACAAATTTATAGTATTTAAATATACACAGTTATCGATAATGCGATAATGGTGTAACGACGTTTACGGAAATCGCCGAATCAAGTATATTATTGTACGAGTACAACGTGACTTTAAGTAATACTAACGTGATAGTGAAATATTTGTTTAGAATTTCAACCAAATTATTGTTGATTTAAAAATATCAATATTTACCACGCGGCTCGCGCCTCCCAAGGGAGGCGCACCTCACAGTTTGGAAACCGCTGCTTTAGAATATTATATCCTTATATTTAGATATAATATATACTAACAACGACAATATTATAACAATATACGATGTGCCTGTATTATATATAATATATGGGCTATAAACCTTAAGCTTGTGCGCTTGATATAATTGAACTCTGTGAAGATAAAATAAAATTAACATTTTGTTTTTTGTTTTTGTTTTCCGTATAGTGATGACTGAATTCTACTATTCCCTTAATATTACTACTGCACAGAACATATTGTGCACACAGAAGAGCCGCATCACGGACATCGCTGCTCGAAGTCGCGCTCGCCCTCGAAACCTTCTATCCTTCCTACCCACCGACCGACCCCTTCGGTCGGGTCATGAAATCGTGTTAATATCGCGATCGGTACATAATATAGTATGAGGTCTAATGTTGGGATCATAATAATATGTCTGTCGTCTGAAGTCATCGGCCGTTCGGACGTCGCGGGTCGCGGGAACCGTGAAAGATCGCGAAAATGATAGGTGTATTGAGTATATAGACAGCAATAGTGAGGTTTACCGTTACCTACATGATACGTCTATATCCACAATGACCACAACGGTAGAGCATAAATTTAAGGTGGCGAAATGCTTGAAGCTGAAAATGGTTTGCTCCGTATACCGCCTTACGCCAAGGCCATGTACGGTGTATTTGTGTGGTTCTCTCGTTCGGGATGAGGACAGTGGACTTTCATAATATCGATGGGTTTAAATCATGTAACAACGAAACAATTTGTTTTTTGTTTTTTTAAGTTGACCACACAAAATTGAAAATGTAATATTATCTGGGTACCTATATAATGTGAAAAATGTGTATATTGTAAATATACTGTATATAATTGAAATTATAAAACTTTGAAAATACAATATGTATATTAACAGGTACCTAAACAATTGTTTTTTTTATTTTGATTTGTTTGGTTATACATTTTATATACATATTACATATAATATGAGTAAATAATATAGTCTATATAAATATTATATTGTCTTATATTTTCATTTTTCATTAGTCCTCATTTCTTATTTCTATAGATTCCTATCATTCAAAAACTATGATTATATTATTATTTTGTATAACAGAGATGGGCAACTGAAAGTTATTAGAAAGCCAATTTTTAGAAAATTAAAATTAAGCGGGCCAGAGTAAAAGAGCAAAAAAAAAGGTCATTCAAAATATGCATTTTAATTTAACATAGACGTAGAATAGAGTATGACTTTGAAATTGTATGATGCGTAGGCCGCCAGTTACCCACCCCTGGTGTATAATATAATATTATAAATGTATCTACAATAGCTTATTAGCCGGGTACTTTTATACAATATTCATTAAATTTAAAAATTATAATATTGTGACTTGTGGCATGTAGACATATTATTACCTTACAGTAATTACCTACAGTAATTAATTGATACATATAAACACACTGGCGTAACCAAGATTTTACATAAGAAGGAGGAGAGAATGCTGATAATAATTAATTATAAACAGGAGGTTTGAGTAAGATCTCTCGTAAGTTTAGTATGCTGCAGGTGCCTTGGTGAGTAAACAACACTCAAGATTTTTTCAGCGACCAAATACATACAAATTACAATGTAATATAATACAGTAAATAGTTAATACGTTAACGTCATGTTTTAGAATTCTGGGAGTCTCGAAGCGTCCTCGGTTAACCCATAGCCTTGCTATTCAATAAACGTAAAATAAATAAAGATACATTAGTCGAAGTCCTATGCCAATTCTGAGTGTTGTGTTGATAAAAAATAAAAATAAAATGGAAATACGTCTTTTTCACGTAGGTTGGTGAAAATAGTAAAAATATTATCACGCAGTAAAAATAAATTTAAGACCTGCGGCTCATAACGTAAATTAAGTAGGTAAAATAGCAGTTTACACATAAAAATGTGTTCTTGTAGAGATGTTCAAAAACAAATCGTGAAAGCCAAATTAAAAACATGAAAATTGTACGTCACACTTATACGCACAATTTTTACAAGGCTAATTATTTGAACTGATGCTAAAATGTACTAATTTTCATGGATTATAATTTCTAAGAATACATCTAAAATGCAAAAATTAATATTTTATTATGGAAGCCCGTGCATGACCTGATTTTTGCTCAAAAACATATCTTATTATTATAGGAAAAACTCACCTCTCGTACAATGAGACGGTTTATTTTAATATATATTTTTATTATTATTATTGAAAGAGAAATACACCTTACAAGGTGCAATGGACTTAAAAATTTTAAAATTATATTTCTAAACCGTATGATAAAATTTTGCATTTCAAAAATTTCAAGGGGCTCATGAATATTTCATAGGCAATTTTTTACACTTGTTGTTACTACCCGGTACCTTTATTTAATGTAAATAATTATTAGTACAAGTGTAAGTAAAATTGCGCAAATCGCTGGAGAATCTACGTACGTGCACGTACACATGTCTACGCGTATCACAAAACAATTAAACAGAAAAATTGCAATCGTAATTTTATATATAAAAATTCAATACGCCTTGTACAAAGCCTTTTTCTTTCAAAACAAAAAAATAAATATCAAAATTTAACCAGAGAGAGTTTTTCCTATAAGAATTATAATTTAATATACAGTATGTCCCAAAAGTCACACCTTACCCTTATAGTATCTCCATGGAAAATAAATATATTTAAATGTGGCTCAAATAGATATTTTATTATTATTGAATAAATGTGAAACAATTAATTTTTTTTTGTACTATTATGATATACGAATTGAAATATTTTAATCTCAACTGAAAGCTTCACTAATAATTAGATATTTACAGATCGTCAAACAAAAATCAGCGTTCTAATCGAAATTGATTAAATCATGCAATTCGTGGTTTCTTAAGCAACATAACTATATTATTCTTAGAAATTCAAAAACATAATTGGCTCTACTTGGTCAATTTTTATTCAATTTTAATATTTTTTTGTTTTTGTTTTTAAACTGCTTTAAAAAATATGATCAACAAAATGACTATCTTAAAAATTTAAAAAGCTTAATTACATAAAAATAATTTTAATTTTAAATGCCATTCAATCAGAATTCTATACTTGTTACTGTAAAAAAAACCATATTTAAATATATTGATTTTTCATGGAGATAGGTACTAAGGGTGATGCAGGACTTTTGGAATATACTGCATGTACTATTCAGATTTCAGAGTAACTTTCTGTAATACGACACTCAAACAATTAAACTGTTGTTGGAGTTATTATCTATCATAACCAAAAGGCTATGGTATATAACTAGTTACAGTTAAGTTAAAAAGATGCTTTTAAAATATTTTATTGCCCGATTCTAATTCACAATAATTTTCTAACTTTATGGTGAGTTGAATTAAATTGTAATAACCTAATCAAACCTGATTTTATAAAATCAAAAAATATATAGTTATTTATGTAATCACTCCAAAATTCATGTATTCCAAACATAAGTAACTACCACCGATTACCGGCTGTACCTATAATGTATATATTTTACATAATTATGTCTTATTAAACATTTTAATAGGAAGTTACGGGTAGTCGTTATACTCATATAATAGTTTGATTGTAGATATCAAGTAGAAATAAACTTTGATTGGCGTTATTCATTATTCATTAATATCATTGCATATAAATACTTAAATACTTTAGACATTGAGACAAATGTGTATTCTATTATGCAATTAGTCAATTAACTTTATTATAGTTGCTTTTCGAATTATTTTAATGGAAAGCTTCACCAAAAATGTTTTATCTTAATGGGGATTTATAGATTTATAGAATTTAACGGTAAGTTAATACTTTTTATGTTAATCTTGTTATTAGTTACCTGTAAATAATAAATAACAATATAGTCGACCTAGTCAGGTCTCGTATATTTAATATGGGTAAAATATATAACTTAATCCATGTTTTCGTTGTATAAAAAACGTTATATACTTTATGTAAGTATTGTAGATGATATGATTATGTTATTATCTTGTTAAGTAGGTATACCATTGATTAATTATTTATAGTATAATTAAAAACATCAATGATATAGTATATTTGTATTTGTTATTAACTTATTACTTATTACTCTATTATTTGTGGTCTAATGTCTAAACTATATCTTAACGGTTAACTTATAGTTTATACTGTAAAATTCAAAAAACTAAAAATCAAATTAAATGTGTTAATAAAAGAAGCCTCGCGACTATTTAATAAGGGGTAACATTTAGGCAATTTGTACACTCATTCCTACTACCTTGTCGAAGACGCTACCCTCACGTCATGTGTTATCGTATTGCATTCGTCTAACTAACATCATTATATCTAACTTGCATCCATTAGAACCAATTGTGTGTAAATTGTTTAAGAAAAATGTGAGTAGGTATACATTGTAAATATTATATTTACAAGTTAAAAATTCACGTTTCTAGCGTAAAAATTAAAATATTGAAAAAAAAGCCAACGGGATAATGTTTTTATTTAATTTTGATAATAGGTCAATTCACTCTGATATTAAAGCTAACAACACACAATTGGTTATACTAAACACAAATTTGCTATGATGTATATTTTTAAGACGAAGACAATATATGTGAGAGTATATTTTAGCGTCCTCTTAAGGGGCCGCTACACCAGCATTTGTTTTCTCTGTCTATCTCCCATATATGAACAAAGATACTCCGTATTTCCACGATTACGACTATCTAGTTTAGTTTTAATATTAAATATCGTTATGATGTTATTCGTAGTTTAAATATGTAATTATATTCAATTTTTAAATCAAAATTTCAATAAAAAAAAAATTATTTTAATAAAATTTTAAGATTTTTTTGATTTTAGTATAACCTACTTATGAAAAAACTTTTTATAAATTGCACGTTTTATCAATTTTCAACCGTACTATAATTTGCAAATGTTCGTGATTTCGACAAATTTTGATAAAAATAAATTGTGATTATGTATTTTAATATATATATTAGAACAACTTATGTGGAATTTTAAAATATTTTCATTTTATCATACAGAGAAAGATAGGTATTAGATAATATATAATATAAAATATTGAAAATTTCAAGTATCTACGGCTTTTTAATAACAAAATATCAACAATTATTTCAGAAAAAATAGTTAGTTTAATGATGAATATGCCATATTAAAAACATTTGAACTTCAACATGAAAAATTAATTTGACTTTCCGATAGATTTTTTTTAATATAGGTTAAAAAAATGTACATAAAGAACCTTGTATGTTTTAAAATCGTATATAAGATACAAATAAAACGGGTAACATAAAACAAATAAAATGAATTAAAAAATGTAGAATTAAAATTACATATTAGTACTTAGTTAATATAATTTTGAAGAGTACTTAAAAATGTAATTTGAAATTTGAAATCTGCAGTTTTCAAGTATTCTAATCTGGAAATTAGATTATAGATATAAGATATCATAACAAGATAAATATTTCAAAAATAAAACTTTTATTTGCATTTATCGATATTTTTCCATTTTTTGACATCTTTGTTTAATTTAATTAATTTTTAGAACATATATATTGAAACATCGTACGAGCTTTTTAAGCTTTTTTAATTATTTACTAAATATTTCTCAAATTTAATCAACAGAAAATATAATTTCGAGTCAAAAATTTTGAATTCAAGTGAGTAGCCTTGTTAAGGAAACACTACTTTAGGAGGTAACACTGGAGATTTAAAATATTAATTGTTATCTTGAACACTATTATGCATTGAATTATTTAATGGTTATTAATTTACTATGACTTATCGTTCGAAATTCTGAATTTTGAGTGCCAGGACCGAAAAATGGCCAATTTCTTCCTTGCAATTATATTTAAAAATGTTCACAAAAAAAACAAGAAATTATTAGTACAAACAAAAAAACCAACTAAAAAACAAATGTCTTTAAATTGTTAAATAAAACCTAAAATATTTTAAAAATTAAATCATTAAAATTTAGTGATAAAATACATAATTTATTGTATATTATTGATCACTATTAACTATTAAGTATTTTGAAGACATCCAAAATAATACGTATGTACACATATTATATAATACAGCGTGTTTCCTTTTAAAGATAACACGAAATATTTCTGTCCAGTCCAGTGACCTCAGATTGATATGGGGTTTTCGGGAAGAGATATGAAATACCTAAATACACATTTTTTGATGATCTGCAAGTGTTTATGTCTTATATAGTGCGCGCATGCGCAATACAAATTACTTTTTTTTTTCAATTAGCAACAGGTGTTTTTAATACCAAATTTGTTTAGACCGAATTTTTTCTAATAATTTAGATATCTTAACCATGGCTCTAAACCTTAAATTAATTGAATGACAACTAGCAAATGTTTTAATTTAATTCGTTAAATTTGTCGACGATTATCCTATAATTTTACAAATTTCCGTGCGATTCCGCGTATTTTTTTTCACTCATAATATGTTTTTAGATATTAAAAATAAATTATTTTTAAGACTTTATTTTTCTGAAGTATATGTTTACTTAAAATTTTGTTTTATGTACAGGGAATAGTGTATCACAAACAATTGAATAACTTGTTATGGATTTTAATAACCACATTAATCAAATGTTATATAGGTAGGTACTTATTATTATTAAATTTTACTGAAATAACTTATTAATGGTGTATATGATGTAATATATAATGATATGGATTATCAGCAAAATTAAAATATTGTTCTTAGCATACCAATACGATAGTTGATAAGTAAAATTTCGTTTATTTAATAAAACTAAAATAAAATAATTTTTAGAGATTACAAGTAATCTAGTTATTATTTATATAATTTATTTTTATTTCGAACGATATTTATTTGATATTATTTACCAAATAATACGATGTTATGTCTAAAGAAAGATTATAATTGAAAAAAATACGCAGAATCGCACAGAAATTTGTAAAATCATAGGATAATCGTCAAAAAATTAACGAATTAAATTAAAACATCGTTGTCATTCAGTCAATTTGAGTTGTAGAGCCATATGGTTAAGAAATCAAAATTACTAAAATTGGTTTATCCGAATTTGGTATGAAAGCACTTGTTGCTATATAAAATACCGTAAGATGTATTAGGTATACGTAATGCACGCATTGAAAATCATCAAAAAATGCGTCCTTCCCTATCAGTTCCCTTTAAAAGGAAACACATTGTATAATAGATTATCTACGCATATTTATATATTTCTTAACCAATCAATAGAACTTAGTTCGGATACATTTTAATTCGTTAATAATAGTGTATAGTACCTAAGTATAATACTATTAATACTATATTATAATCGAACTTTTTTTTATTTAATACTATAGCTGATACTCGCGTCTTCGTTCACGTTGTTTATTATATTATTAATAATATATTTTGTGTACCTATTATACGTAATAGATTAAAACACTGAACAAAATCTTAAATCAGATCGCTTGCGCAAATATGCGCGGCTTGCATTTATTTTGTACGAGTCAGAGGTAGAAAAGATATCCGCTTTCCAGTGGCATGCGCTTTACACCACTTGCATGTCTCACTTCTTCACGACAAGAAAACACACGTCGCTGAACGCATAGATTGCGAAAAACTTAAACTTTAATAAATTCATATTTTATTAAGATATTATGATAATGGTACTCGTGTAGTATGCTACCTACCGTAGTTATTTTTATTTAAATTATCATTTTATTGCGGGAAAATACATTTGAGTCATTAAGTAAATATAATATAACGATGGTACAAAATTACAGATAAATAGCCATTATAATAACTGATAAATATCCACCAAGACCCACGATAACTTACTTTTAGACATATTATTCTAGTCTGTGTTGTGTTCGCGTATGTGTTTTTTCGTTGCGAGTTTTACTTAGAAATTTTTTTTATTAAAATAATATAATGAATAAATCAAAACGCTATTTGTATCGGGCATTTAATATCTGTAATAACTAATGAAAAAACAATCGAAACATATTGTGTTAATTATCTTCAGAAGAGAAACCTGTTGCTAGAACTTGGTATACTTGGTGACTATAGTTTTTTCAAATTAAAAGATGGTGTTATAGATATTGTTTTTTTTTTTTTTGTGGAGGTAAGTTGAAAGAATATCAAAAAAAAAATCATAAAAGGAGCTCGAATGGTGATTTATTAAAAACTACTTGATTAGTTATAACCTTACGATGTCAAAAAAAGGTTGCCAAACTTATCACTCTTTAAGAAAAAAAATTTTTTTTTTTACATTTATTTTTAATAAATGTAAACTTATAAACTTTTACCATTTATTAAAAATGGTAAAAGTAACAAAGGTTTAGCATTAAATTAAATTTTTGAATTAGTCTGGTACTGAGAGTATCAAATACCAGTTTTAATTACCGAAAAATTTACAATAATACTCGTCACACGATTGTAAATTGAAATAATTTCTATAGAGATATAGGCATGTAGCCGATTGAAATCTTTGATTAACATAAAATATGGGTGATCCAGGGGAAAATGCTCAAATCAATGAGTTACTATTTCAAACTAATTTTCATAATTTTAACGAGTTTTGTAAACAATTGAAATCAAATATGTATTTCTAATTATTTTATATAGATATAAGAAAAACCTACAAAGGATCTAGTATTCAATTTTTAAGAGTTTTGACTAATCGAATATTTTTTTATTGACATTTGTAGGTAAAAATAAAACTAAAAATAATCGAAAAATTCAATTGCCTATAAATACCTTAAAAATAAGAGTCAAAATATTTAGAAAATTATCATTTAACCATTTGGTGAAAATTGCAAGTTTCTAGCTACAGTTATTTGTTTTCTAGGGACACTAAAAAACATAATCCATTATCTCGAAAACTAAATTTGCATAAGATTCCCGTTTTTCTTAACTTTTTATTTGGCTTTTATGATTATTTTGAAAAATATTGGTAATTTTTTATTTTGACCTTTCTAATGTCCATACTAGAATATATTATTTTCTATTTAAGACAACTGTCAAAGTTGAAAGTCGAATCATGTTTTGACTATTTATATTGTATACTAATACAAAAAAAAAACACATTATTGTAAATGGAAAATCAATACATTCATCCCTCTATTCAAATACTAAAATTATTGATAAAAGTTGTTATTGCATTATTAAAACGTGTATTAAATATTATTTAATTGAGGAATATATTATTTTATATTATATAGGTATACGATTTATTTCCTATCACTGTATTTCTCCATAATGATTAATTTTGTGGTTGAGGTGTCATTATTATTAAAACGTAATATTATACTTTAAATATTTTTTGGCTAGATGCTTACTCCTTATCCTAGTATTCCCATGGTATGACTTAAATATAAATGTATTAAATTATTACTAATAAAGTGCAAGATTTTATATGAATATAAATTCTAAAATTATGAAACACTTGTAGTTATTAATATTAGGTACTTAGTAATAAAATTACTTTTATTATACCTAATTATGTCATACATGGTTATTGAACAGTTAATTAAAGTATTTCAAATAAGTAAAATGTAAGCATAGGTGTTTCAAGTTCAAAAAAAAAAAATTAAAAATCAAAAAAACCAAGATCAAAAACCTAATTTAAATTTAGGTAGGTAATTAAAAATGATGTAGTTTTAATTTTTAGGAATACGTAGTTGCTTGCATGTTAAAAATATTGAGTAATTATTTTTATTTAATTTACAAAATAATTACCGTGATTTCATCTAAAATAGTTTGGAATGTATTATATGTATTATTTTTGTACTAGATGGTGATAATGATATAAATAAATACATATAAATAATAATGTTGCTTTTTTTGCACTCAACTCATCTGTTGTGTATTTATCAGAACCAAGCTTTCATACAATTGTACTGTATGGACATACATTTTTGTGTCGAAAATTGGTTAGATATCCTCTTTGCCAAAGAGAAATAATAATGATTATTCAAATTTTTAGTTAATATTTTTTATTCAAATAATTTAATATGCTTATACATACTTTACAATATATGTAGGACATAAGTATTTATTATTTTCCTTTTTATTAATTATACAATTAAGTACAATAATAAAAGGATATTACTAAATTTGTCTTATTATTTAATAATTTAGTATACTTAGTTAGAGATTTTAAACAAATAATATTTAAGGTTTTCTATACATTATAAAACTGTATTAGCTATAAGTATAGATAAAAATCTCAATTCAATATATTTTATTATATTAATTTGGTCATATGTAGCTGCATTTTCGTTATAATGTGTAACCTACATAGTTATTACAATTTGATTGTATAGCATACAATATTTAATCTTAAATTGTTTCGATTATAATGTATCATTATACGTTATACTTATCTTATAGCATAAATGCTGGGTATCTCAAATGTTAAAAATATAAATTGCATTGTATTTATAGAAATAGGAATACAATACAAATAAGTAATTGATATTTTATAAAATCAGTTCAGCTGCGTACTGCGTTCGTCGCCTGTCGTTGTGTTTATCTAGATAATATGTTGGAAATTATAAGTTATTAATAATAAAAAACAAATAGCAATACCATCGCAAAATTTTTAAATGATTGTCTTAGAGTATTATGGCCAGAAGAAGGTAACAACGAAAAAATTGTATTAATGTTATCCGATGCATCACCCCCATATATGGTTAAGGTTGCCAACAATTTAAAACCATTTTATTACAATCTTATTCATGTTACTTGGACTGCTCATAGGATTCATCGGATTGCAGAAAAGATAAGCTTTGTTAGAACCAGCAATATTTTATGCAGATAATTCTAATATTTTTAAAATGCTATTCAAAACCTACAAGATGATGTTAAAAGTATTGGAAACTGTAAAAAAAAATTCTAACTAAATTTAATATAATTAACAATTTAACTTATATTAAAACAAATTTTTCGATTATTGTTGAAAGTATTAAAAAGCTTGATTAGCTACTCGAAGATGCTTTAAACATTTTTGAACAAGTAACAAATTATGTTAATAATCTTCCTATAAAAATGAATATAGTATATTAATTAAAATAAAATGTTCTGAAATCATTAATAAAAATAAAGGTTTAATCATTTTAAAAGAAATTTCTAAAATACACCAAGGTTAACCAAGAATGTTGACTTGAAGAGTTCTTCTATCAAACATTTTTCCCCGGAAATGTTGTTGGGGTTTATATATACACCCATAACAACCATTGCATTTTTTAAATTGTATGGTCTTATCTCTTATGCCATCAGATGGTGAGACAATAATTTGTATGAAATGTCAAGGCAAGATCAAAATTTATATTAGAAAAAAAGACTTTATTCTGGTGAAATAACATTGGTGAGGAATACATTTTGAGGGTATCTAACAGGAGCGTCATTCAGGATATACGGTAGCACGCCTTACTTTTAAAATAGTTCCAATTGGCCTGCGACCTGATGAAATAATGCACGATTATTTATATAATCATTGATTATACTTTTCTATAATCAATGATATGATTAAATTTTATTTTAATTTTTATATTGATATTTATCATTATTGGTAAATGCTATAATGGTATGCTGTCAATCATGGTTACAATTTTAAATTACATTGGTTATAAACGGTATACTACCAAAAAGTCCGTAGTTAAAAAGTCCAAGGTATAAAAAGTCCGAAACTTAAAAAGTCCGGTACATATAATTAGGTAAAATAAAAATACGATGTGATACACAATAAACTTCCAATTAGAATTAATATAAATTGTAACTAAATGATTTACTTGACGGAATTAATAAATAATCTTTAGGTAGATACCAATATTGGCAATATAAAATAAATCAAATAGATATATTATGTCTATTGCTTTTATCTTAATTATCTGATGTGTCGAGTGTTACTCATAAGACTATACATCCGATATTGTTAATATAGATAAATATATCTATAGTTGCTGGGTTTATCCATCGTATACATACCGTATGAGTAACCGAACAGTTGTCAATTTTATCAGTTTAGTTCGATATTTTGTTGCGGTTGATTAGTAAGTTGCTCTCGAAAAAAATGTCAAATACCAGCCGAAGCTCTATTGTTCTTACCAAAAGAAAGTGTTGTAAAACGAACAATTATAAATCAAAGAACTAGCAATAAACCTGCATTGAATTGCACAAATTATGTTGTGATAAAAGGTAATTACTATTTATTATTAAACATGGTGGCCAACATTTTTTATTATAGCCTAAAATTATGTTTCAGATGACTGGGCTTTAGTTAATGGACAACGGTTTCTATACGCTGATAATAAATCAACAATTGGCGAAAGAATTATATTGTTTGTAACAGATGACAGCTTAAACATTTTGACAGAGGCCAAGACATGGTATTGCGATGGTAATTTTAACCTTAGCCCTTAATATTTTTTACAATTTTACGTTATAAGAGTTCAAAAAAATGATTCATATATAACTGCAGTATACTGTTTTCTTGAATGTAAGGCAATGTCTATTTATGAAGAAATGATCAAACTTATTTTAACTAAATGTGCAGAGTATGAATTATTTTCAGATCCAACTTACTTAAATGTTGATTTTGAAAAAGCTGTAATTTCTGCCGCTCAAACAATTTTTGGTTAACATTTGACTATTAGAGGTTGTTTTTATCATTTGTGCCAAAGTTCTTATAGAAAAATCCAAGATTTAGGATTAACCAATATGTATAAAAATAGCGACGAATTTAGTCATTTTTGTGGAATGTTGGACGGCCTTGCATTTCTTCCTCTTGAACATGTTTTTGAAGGAATGGCTTACCTTAAAACAATTGCTTTCCCTGAAGGAGAAGATCTTTTAAATTATTTTGATGCAACCTATGTAATGGACCACTTAGAAAAGTAGGGGTTTGTACCAAATTTATGTTTAAAAAAATAAGTCCACTTTTTCCTCCGAATACTTGGAATGTACATAAAACAACAATTAATGGTGAACACCGAACAAATAATATATGTGAATCGTGGAATAATAGATTTACTCATTTAGTTGGCCACAGTCATCCAACTATTTGAACACTCATCCACAAAGTAAGGTTGGAAGTAGCGGCAGATAGGGCGAAATTATCTATCGACAGCATGGGTGATTCGGTAAAAAAAAAACAAAATTTAACATATACCCGACTGGTTAACTTATGCCAAAGAATAGCTAATAATTCAATTACCATAGAAGAATTTTTAGAAAAGGTTGGTCATAATATTAGGACAAGACCAAGATAAAATCTTAATTATTGAATTTTTTCTTTTTTAAATAATATGTTATTTTTAATATTTTTATATACATATATATTATAATATTATAGATACCTACATTATTTTTTTAACTATAGTTAAATACACAATTTTTTTAATTATATTATTTTTTTTTTGACGGATGACGATAGTTGAATAAGTTATTTTTTTTAATATTGTTATATACATATACATTATATTATGGATACCTACAGTAATTTTTTTTTAAATATATTATATTTTTTTATGATAGTTAAATCACCTATTTTTTTTAATATTGTTATATATACATACATATTTAATATATACCGGACTTTTTTACTTTGGACTTTTTAGGTTTAGGACTTTTTTACCGCGATTCGTTATAAACAAATGTCGTGCTATCAATTTTTATTATATTTTAGTTTTTAAATTTTTTTTTACTATTTATGTTGATGCAATGATTCGTTCCATGATCTATGGAAATAATTAAAAACAGAATAAGTACAGTATGTAGATGGATATCTATTTTTAAATGGCATGGTGAAATTTCAAAATAGCCTGTTTGAAACCTCACACATCCGAAAAAAATACCTGAAATGACGCCCCCATCCTAGTCCTAGGTCTAATCTCAATCTATCAAAGAATCAAATAATTTTTTCATTTACACTGATTTAAATAATCAATATAATTTGAATTAAACTTAGAGTCAAATTATTGAAATTGTTTTTTATTGGTATGAAGACTTATGAATAACAACAGTAACTTTATTCATTGGTTGATCGCCTATATAGCACTGTTGCAGACTTGTTTAATCTATAATATAGACATATGCTGCATAATTGTTGATACTCAAACACATATGGGTGGACCCGGTGAGAATGTTTTAATAGATAAAACATTAACTACTTAAAGAAAAACAAAAATATAACAGAAGCTGAATTTTAGTCGGTCATCGACCACTTTATCTGGAGATATTTGAATATGATTTCAGATAAGTAAAATAGGTACACTAACAATTACCTACAAGAAACTATGCCAAACTAATCGAAGGTTCGTGGGTTTTTAATATTAGTTAGGGAAAAAACGATATTCTTGAAAAAAAAAGATTTTTTATTGTTGAACAACGTGATTGTGCTACATTCATACTAATAATTCAAAATGAAGTTTTAAGTGGTTTAACTATAATATCGGATTAGTGTAAATCGTATGCAAATCTTCAATCAGTTCAATCTCCGGGTTATAATTATCAAATTGTAGATCATTCCGAAAATGTTGTTAATCCAATCAACAGGCGCAAATGCATAAAAAATTGAAGAGGTGTTTGGTCAACGTTTGGAACTAAGATGTTACAAAAAATTATTTTGTAATAATTCATAACTAGATATAACTTATTCCTGGTGACTTAAAAACTTTTAGGTACATATTATAGAATGAATTGTTCTATTCACAATTTCATATTCAAAATATGTAGTTTAATTATTACAATATCATTAGATATTTAGATAAAATTATATTTGAATATCTTTTCTACTGTTTTTTGGTACAAATTTCTTTTGAAAAATGTTTCTTCTTATTGCATAAAATTAGATACGTGAAAAAATATAAAAAAATGTATCTTTCATTCTTCATCTTTAAATAGTAGGTACCTACTTGGCTACCTAGTATTTTTTTATACATTAACTTAATATAATATAGAGTATAGAGTAAAATACATTTTTATTACAACAGTATATATTATAATATAATTATTTTAAAGTTTTTTTATGACCAATTGAACCAATTTGGACGTTACCAGCAACATGCTAAATGTTTTCATATTATATATTTATTATGCTTGTAAAATTATAATATGACATATTATATATGTTCACATGTTATAAAAGTACAAATTAAGTGTATTATTAATTTTAAGTTAATATTAATTCTAAATTCATGTTGTTACTGTAGCTGTGCGCGGATTTATGTTTTATGTTAAGTGATTACAACAACCAAACAGATAAAAAAAATAAGACGTTTCTAACTTCAATACAATATCATCAAATTCGCTAAAAAATTGCTTATCATTCGTGATACGAGTTCAATTGATCAACCATCAGTATTTTTAGGGTTATTGCTTTTTAAGTACCTAGTCTAAAAATCATTAAATGTATTACCAAGTTAGTTCTTATAAAATGAAATTAAAAAAAATATTTACAAGAAATCTTTTAAAATTTTTTACAATACCAGATGATGCCAAAACTATTCCAAGAAAGTACTGAATCAAATATTGAAGATAAAGTGTTGATGAATATAATTAAGATCAAGATTGATTTATCAATTTTTAAATATATATAGATCATAATCTATATCTTAACAAATTCTTTTTATTATTATTTTTAACATTTTAGTAATATCCCTTTATTATTAAATAATAAATATTAATGAGGCTAAATGTTTTTTCTTTATGTTATCATGTAGTTTGGTACAATTGATTGTATTTTGTAGAAATACATTAATCAGATTTTAAATAAGTATTAGTAAAAGTAATATCCTAATTGTTAAACTATTTTATTTTTCGCAATAGAAAATTGTGTTTTCTGAACAATATGTAAAGTGGTAATAGTACATTTTTGAATGCCGCCCCTCAAATATATTAACAATAAAGTACTTACATATGTTTTACAACAAACATTTGTAGGTAGGTATTAACATTTTCTTCACTTGAATTATTTTTAAAAATAATTAAATCCTTTTCGAGCTATTTAGTACTTATAATAATAGTTTAAAGTATAAATACTTTTTAGTTTTTCTTACTATATAACATATTGTTATGTATAAATTATCAAAGAATTGTTCTGTCAAAAGCTTTAAAGTGTTATACTAAGTTTCTCGTAATAAGTTATTTTAACAGTAGTTTAAGAATATTTAGAGTACATATTATGTACATTATTATATATTTTATAAAAGCACAATTTTGTCATAGCTATTTCAATTTAAAATGTTGTTTATTGTTTATTTAAATAAAAATAAAAAATTTTCCTTACATAATATGGTTTTTTTAGCATACATTAATGTGCAATATTATATTGTATTATTAGTACATATACTGATATAAATATAAATGTACTATACCTATAAACATAAACTTTTGTTGGAGTAGTTTTTTTTAAATATTTTTGCGTTATATATTATAATATTCTATCTCACTTATTGACTGTATCAGTCTGATTAATCAACTATCCGGTGATTGCCGAGGGCCCTAGGATATTTTTAAATATTAATGGCCTTTAGCCAGATTGGAAAATGCATATTTTAATTACTTATAAGTTATGACAGTTAAGGTTACTTTTAAACATTATCATTAAAAACTCTGCTTTATTTAATAAATTGTGCCTAGTATTTAACTAAATTATTTTAAGTACTTCCAGGCACACAAGTTAATAAGAGTTAAAGGATCCGAATATTGTTCACTTATTGAAAATATAAGTTTGATATTCAAAGTATTAAGTTTTCAAAGTAACAAGTACTTAATAATTTATATTTTTGACAAGCCAATAATATCTGGAACCTTTAACTTGTCTATTTATCAAAAAAGTTATTATTAAATAATACAAATTTATGAAATTATTGATATGCTACTAAAACAATGAATTAAAAAATCTACTACTTTATTAGTAATTTATAATTTATTTAATTATTATTATTCATGTATATTTATTTATGTATTTTTTTTTTACAATAAGGTATATTATTTTCTATTTTTTGAGTACAATTGTAAAAAAAGTATTTAAAGCATTGTTTATTATAATTTTTTTTTAATAAATAGTTTAAGTCTTGAAATTTATAAATAGTAATTTCAAAACACCATACACCAACTATGGTAGAAATAATCCTATTCACCATAATATGATATATATGAGTAATGAGCACCTAAGTTTTTTCTAAATGATTATTATAATATTATAAGTTTTTATTTGTTTTATTACCACCATTTATTGTATTATTGGTTTATATTATTTATTTTCTTTTACTTAATGGTTGTGTTAAATTGTTCAATTAAATATTGTTACCATTAAACTGTATTACACACTTCTATCTGGCACCAAATCTGTTAATATATATAAAAAATAAATAATTAAGAATCGAATAATAATTATTGAGCTGTATTAATTTAGAGATTGGAAACTTGAAAAATAATTTTATAGCCATTTATTAAAAAAATATAGTTAAATTACTTTTAATGTTTGCATACATAGTTTCAGCGTCTTATAGTAAAAATGCCATTGGTGTTTAATAATTAAATATATAAATATTTTATAAAATGTCGAGATTCATTACTGTGATAAGTAGAGACCAGAATTTTATGTATTTGCTTGTTCATACTGAGTGTATTTACTTGCAAGGGTTTGAAATGTAAGCGATCCAGACCCAACTGATTCCATTGACCAAATTTAATTTTGTATATAATGGCATATTTGGAAGGTTAGGACATATTTTTTCATAAAGGCATATAATGTATATATTTTTTACTATGTTAGTAAATAATTAAATAATTTCATGTTTTTATTTTAGAAATTGGAATTTTTAAATACTGCCATATTGGCGGAAAAAAATTATTGTCAATACGGTATAAAATTCTATATTTTCTAGTTTGATACCTTATGATTAAAAAAAAAAAAATTAGTTTATTGGTTACACTACAATTTTAATTTGTTTAAACTGTTTTTAAAACATATAATTTTTTTTTTTTGTATATTTAAATATTTTATTGATTAACTTAGATGTTAAAAGGTCCAACACTCTTAATTTTGTTATATTTTATTTGTTCTATGTTTGTAGTTGTTTAAAGTAATACAAAATTTGTGATGCATATTTTTCAATTATTTGTGCATATTAACGCATATTTTAACTTTTTTGCTTTATATATTTACATTATATTTGTCACATTTTTAGTGCATATAATTCCAGTCTTTAGTAATAAGTAATACTGGCCCAATCATGCGTCAAATAGACTCTTGTCTACTGTATTTATGTACAGAAATAAATTATTTATATTAACTAATCTAAGTATATTATTAAATATTCTTTGAAATATAGGTTGACACCTGAATCAATTTTCACATAAAATATTTATCTTTGAATTGAAATTTTGAACATGACTTACTTAGGTACACAAAACAACAAAGTTTCTTAAAATCAATTTTATAGTGAATCGATAAATTATACATTATACTCAACAGTAAAATTTCCAATAATAATAATTGATAGTTGAAAGATTTAAAATAAACTAATTTTATTTTTAAGCCGTAAATTTAACACTAATATTAGTAAAATGTTTATACATACTAATGCATTTAAGGAAGCACTTTTTGATTACATTTTTTTTAGAATGTCCAACTGTTGACACTATCTATATATCAGTATTAATTGTTTTGGATTTTATAACCAATTTTCTATTTAAATAAAATAAAATAAATAAATATCAATTTGGTTATTATAAATAAACGTTTAGTTTTTTTAGATCTATAAAAGTTAATAAATATAAAATACAAGGAACATTAGTAATAATTGTACAATTAAGTTTTAGTCCTTCACTACTTTAAAAATTGAACTGTGGGCCCATCACTGCCATTCAGATAGAAAAAATATTTTTTCTGTCCATGAAAAATTTTTCATTTTGTAATAAAAATTACCGAATGTAAGACATATAAAAACTACACAAGTGGATATTAAAAACGCTTTGGCCGATAATCTGTTTGGAGGGGCGTTTTATACTATTTATTGTAGGTCAAATCGTCTCTTAATGGGTTATATATTTATTGAAAATAATTTTTATAGTTATTAGTATAATTAAATATTATTTTAGTGTAAATATTGCATAGATGTGAATTATATTTTATCTTGATACTTTGTACATTTGTTATTTACTTATTCAGTGATGATATTTCTAATGGTACCTATAATTTAATATTTAATAAGACTATGTGATAAAAATATTTAATTTATTTGTAAAGGGTGGTTCACAAACTTATAAGATTTTTTATTATGTAAATACAGTAACTGTGAGAATAGAATATTTAATATTACTTATAAACTAGCATTATTATATTATAATAGTATATTATATATCAATATATCGTATGATATATTGGTATCATGAGGATTCCTTTAAAATTAGTTAAATATCCACATATTTTGGTTACTCTTTTAAGAGTGTTTCTTTATTTTTTTTCTGAATTGAAACTACATTTTAGCATTACTATAAATATAACATAAATATTTAAACACATTTTAGTGCAATCAAATTATAATATAAGTACGACACAAGAGGTTATAAACAATTATCTTCTAAAACTTAAATTTTACTTTTAATTACTTACATAATGTTTAAAAAAGAAATAAACCAATTACTATAACATATTATTTTGATTTTTTATACTAACTAAACATAATTTTTTTTTGATTTTTTAATTTTTCTTAATAATAATAATTATATTTATAATTATAAATACAACTGATGAATTAATATAGTAGCTTATAGAAATATAATAAGTAATTAAAACTAATGGATCATACAAGATTAAATAAAAATTGTATAATTACATACATAAATATATATACTAAAAAACTCTTAAACTAAATTTTTTTTTTTGTACTAAAAAATTTCATAAAATATAATAAAATAAATTACATGAGTTATCTAAGATATTCATGAAGTCAGTACAAACAAAAAAAAAAAAATGGTCAACAAATAAGTATGATAAATAAAAAATAAAATTATAATTATGTAGTTAGCAGCATAGAAGACTACTATAAAAAATTTGAGACATTAAAATGGAACAAACTTGTTCATATAATATGCAAAATAACTGTAGTCATACAATACATAACATTAATAATAGACAGATAGTATAAGCTAAATGTTACGGAATGATACAAAATATATTTAACAAAAATGAAAAATAAAACAATTCAATCGATCGATATTAAATATAATCGTTCGACTAGATAATGATGATAAGTGTCTTCAGACTAAAAAGCTCAAGAGGCACTTGCATTAGTGTGTTAAAAATATTATTCAGTCTCAGAATTTATGTCGATGGTTATCTTAAGACTAAGAACTATCAAATTTATATTACAAAAACAAAATGGAACTGGTCATCTTCTACCGACTGTTAAAATTTAAATTTAAATATAGTCAATGTCACAATGTATATATATTATTATATGACAATAAACTATTGGAAGTAAGATTGATATTGGTTGAAAGCTATACGGATATATTTACACAAGTAAAAAAAGACTATTACTCTGACTTGTATTTGTCTTATTGGGTACAATTCAAGTGAACATTATAATTAATATAACACAATATATTACATTTTTATAAACAATACAAACTTAACTTAATTAATTATTATTGTAAGAATTTTGATGAAAATTCTGTAAAAAAGAATTATGGAGTATCCACAGTATCTAGAGAATCCGCAGTATCTAAAGTATCCACAGTATCTGGAGTATCCTTAGTATCTGGAGTATCCGCAGTATCTGAAGTATACACAGTATTTGGAGTATTTACAGTATATAGAGTAACCTTAATATCTGGAGTATCCTCAGTATCTGGAGTACTCACAGTAGGTAACAATACATCATGTATAATCTCATATGTGATTCTGTGTCTCAAGAGTGGAGCATCTTCCTGAGTGTATTTTACTTTTTTTCCTAATACAGCATGTCTGGCATTTGTACATGCAAATACTCCACAATCATAATCATTAGTCTGCGACGGGCAGTCCCCATAGAATAATGACCATGAAACACTTTCTTTATCTCCCGGCTTCTTATGTTTATCGTATGCCTCATTCAAATAAGTAACTAATGAAGTCATTTCATTTTGATAAGTACTTGATTTTATGCTATCGTAATAAGTTATTTTAAGTTTCTTAATTTCCACTAAAGTGAAGGCCCAGTGATTACCCTGCACGTGTGTGGGAATTATAACCTTATCACAATCAAGTACATTTTTTATTGGGCCTTTTATTGAATTGGTAGCTACTTCAAACCCTTTCGCTTTAAAAATAATAATAAATAATGAATCTAAGCTCACTATTAATTCATCTTTACAATTTTTGACCAAAAGTCTAAAATAATGTTCAATTAACATATCATTAATCCATAATTTTGGAAAAAATACATTTATTAAATCTCCCATTGTACAAGAACAACATCGATCAGAATGTAATTTATCAGTTATTGTTTTGTTAGTAATAAAATTGAATAATTCTGTGAAAATCTCTTTACTGTAGCCTGGAAATATTATATCTTGACGATCCGATTCAATATAATGTATTACATTTAAATGATAAGCTTCAAATATTTTACTTTGCTTAGGTTTGTTGATTTCTGCATACTCATCATCATCGTCGTCGTCAACTGAAAATATAGGAAGGTTTTTGTCTATGCCTTTAACATTATTCATAACATTTTTATCTTTTTCATTCATATTTTGACCATCATTTATACAATTATCTATTTCATCTGTATCTTGACTATCATTTATAAAATTATCAACCTGCATTAAAACATGTTTATCATTAGCTGCTCTTTCAGTTTCAGATGTATAATTATAGTCAACAAATCTATCCATATTATATTCTTCTTCGTGATTTAAGACTTCATTTTCAATATTTATGATTGAATAAAGTACATCATCTGTATCAGTTTCATTAAATGATGAAATAGAGTTACTTTCTTCTTCTACTCTATTTAAGTTTCTCTGACGTTTGATGTTTCTTGATGTTTCACCATAAAAACTACTTTCCTCCTCATGAATCCTCTTTGAAAAAATTACCACTGTGTTAGATTCAACTTCTTTATTGGTATCTGATTCATCAACACAACTTATCTCATAAAGTGGCTCATCTTCATGGTATTCAAGGGAAGTAGATTCATCTGCACATGTAGAGGGATTTAATTTATTTTTTAGCAGCATTGTATCAAGGCTATTAAAGTTTTTCATTTTACTATATGATGAAATATTGTTCCTGAGATCAGAAGTTTTTTTTAATATATATTTAAAACCTCCAAGGCTATTTATAAAAAAATCTTCTGGGTTTTTGGCCCTTTGTTTTTTTGTATATTTTCTTAAATTTATTTTTTCAACAATTAATTCGTCGATATACACTTCTTCAACATTTATCTCTTGAATATAGTTTTCAGGGCTGTTATCAACTATTGGCTCATGATCTTCTGTTAAGTCAATTGTCACACATGAGTTTTCTTCACTTAAACTATTAAGATTAATATTTGAATTATTTGATGAGAACTCACCATTCATAATACCTTCTTTTTTATTCATTTCAAATTTATAATTAGAAATGTTTATGGCCAGATAAGTCTAAAACAAAAACAAAAACACAAATAACTAATTTAATATTATAAGACTATAATATGGTAAGTATAATAAATATAAATTTTTAAGGTAGTTATTTTATGATAAGTTATAAAGCTACAACAATCACATAGGTAATATTGAGCAAAAAATTAAGTACCTAAAACGAATAGGTATGTATGAAAATTGAATAGAACTAGAAAAAAAATTTAATTTGAATACTTTTTTTATAAAATCATTATATTATTGTTGAATTTGCATTATTTATTTTGTATACTATTTTTAAAAAAATCAAAATTATTAAATAATACTTAAAAACAAAATTCTTAGGGATTTAATCATATAAAAATTGAAATAAAGTTTTACAATTTATCTATGTATTTTTAGAAAATAAATTTTAAAATGTTATAGCAAATGTATAATATACATACAAATTGTTATGTACAAGGTGTAACAGATAAAACTGACTTTTGGAATAACTTTTGTTCTAATCAATATTTTCAATTTTTTCATATCATTAAAATACCCTGACAGTACATGTATAATTTAATATTTTTTTTTTTGTTTATTTTATAGTACTGAAAATAAAAAATTTAAAATTTGATTAGAATTTTTTCGGATAAATTCAAAATAGTCAATTTGTGAATCTGATTATAAGAACAATTTTGATAATAAAAAAGATTTATTAAGTCCAGTAGTTGATATTTAGAATCTTTTAAAAATATCAATATTTTTTGATTAAATTAATTTGGAATGTATTAACTTTTAAAAAAATATGATTTTTGAGAATTTGCTGACATGAGTATATTTCTTAAATAGTTTTTTTTATTGATAAGTTTATATTTATATTTATATTTAAAATTAGATCAGATTAAAATAAAATAAATTTAAAATAAAGTAAAGAATCTATCTTTTGATTGTACCTATTTATACTTGAGAAACTACTAATTTCATTTTCATATTAGCCTGAAATTAAAATCCATATTCAGTTAATATAATACATACATGATTTTTAGTTATTTAAAATTAAATCAATAATAATGTATTTTATTATAATAACTATAACTTTTGGAACAACTGAAAAGTATGATTTTCGACATATTTTTGAATAACTCCTTTTAACTTTTTCAAAACATTTCTTGTTTCTTTTTAGTGAAATTTTGAAATACCATTAAAACGATAAGAATGTTTTTAAATAATGATTCAATTATCTGGTACTTGGTGATTCTAATAAAAAGTTACTATAACATTAGTAACATAAGATCTGGTTTGGGATTTTCAATTATAATTCCAATAAATGGTTGATTCTATAAACCAGTGATCACATTAGATGGAACTCACTGGATTTTGAATATTATAATACACTAGATAAATGAAAATATTTTTGAAAAAAAAAATGATTTATTATAAAATACTGTAGTATAAATATGTATATAAATATGACATTCAAAATAATGGGTAGATACCTATTTAACATACAAATTAAATATATAAGACTTGATTTTTCAAGGATTGTAAGTTAATAGACAAGGTAAAAAGGAAAATTTAGAAATTATTAAATCATTTTTGTAATTTTTGAATAAGTTAAAATAATTATTGTGTTGTTATTTTTATTTTTATGTATGCCTGAATAACTTGTCACTGATAAATTTGAGAAAAAAATGTAGACTATTACAAAAATGAAAAATAAAAATTGTTTAATCTAGAAAATTAATTACAAGCATATAACAGTCCACTTTTAAGATATTCTGATTAAAGTTAATAATAATTAAATATTCAATTGATAAAAATCAAGGCTACAAATATTTTAGAATATCTATTATTTATAATGTACTTTTACATTGAAATAGTCTAACAACTTAGAAAAATTAAACAAAACAAGCTACTAGTAATTATTTTTACTTAATGTTTTGTTGAGAAACTTAATTATAAATAAATTAAAATATAAATTTGTAAATAACTTACATTTAAATTTTAAGGAATTTATGTTTTAAAGTTAATTGAGACGTTGATCACTTAATCCAGCCTGATATACCTATAAAATAAAAAATTTTTAATTAGTAATTTTAAACAAAAATAAATAAATATACTTATATCATCTATGTTTAATTATTCCTTAAATAAGTTAAATATATACTTGTTAAAAATATTCTTAAATTTCATAGGTATCGACCTTAAAACAGTCAATATAATATAGGTATCTTCTACATTTTACAAAGAATAGAAAAATGTCTAAATAAGAATTTCTCAACGCATCTGATGTTTAAGACGGTTACATTTTATGGTTTATCATTAAGAGCTATAGATAATATAAAATATTGTATAGAAAAACTCAATAGGTACCTAAGAAGAAAAAAACATTATAATATAGGTAGCAATCTATTTATCGATTTAGTAATAGTAATAAAATATACCTAGGTATATATAAAAAAAATACACGTTCTTATATTAAAATTCACGCGTTGTCTCCGTCTTACTAATGCACATTGTACACCATACCAAAATATACGTCCAACATTTTCAATTTTGTGTATTTAGGTTAAGTACGTATTAGAGTAAAATTACCTATCATCAAAGTTTATGGTAAGAATATTATCTGTGTTCTCTCTTCGGTATTTTACAATATTTTAATTTTTAAGCAAGTTACGAGTATGTAAAATATTAATATTTTAAAATGCTTGTTAATCACTCAAAAATTGAAGTATTCTAAAAAATCGATGAGAGAACACAGGCAATGTACTTATCTTTAAATTTGATAATAGGTAATTTCACTCTAATATTTATGCTAAAAACATAAAACTGGAATTACTGAACGTATAATCTGGTATGGTATGTGTTAGTAATATAACGCATGCAGGTACGAGACGTCTTCAAAATAGTACCTATTAAGTGTAGATTTAAATTACTTCAAATTAAATATAAATATATATATATATATATGTTATTAAAATTGTAAAAACGATAATCATCATGGTATGAATCATATTATACACCTCGTGAAAATATAAAATAAGAAATTTTTTATTTTGACAGTTCTTATATGTGTATTTTTCAAAAGGAATTATGATTTTTAAATGGCTAAGTACATTAGGCTTTTGTTACAATCAGTCTTCAAATGACTAACTAATTTGTTATACCAAAAATCAACTAGTCATTAATGAATTATTTATTCAAATTAATATTTAGCATTAATACATTTTATACCAATTTACTATATACCTAAAAATTATTATTAACAATAGTCTATGAAATTAAAAAATTAGATCAGAAGAGAATGCATACTTATTTAAGCTGCATCTAGTAAATAGGTACGCCTAAAAAAAAAAATTAAAAAATTGCAACAAACTTGAAAAATCTAAATTTAAGAGTTTGAAACCCGAAAATATGCCATCAACGATATCGGGAAAATACAATTTGCTCAATTGGTAATAAATGATATTTTTCGATCAATGTCTTATTAGTAGATCAACAGATTTTTGGCATTTTGGGAAAATGTCAATTCAGCTTCTAGTAATTGAAATGAAGTATTTTTCAACGTACACAGTAAAATAACAGTAGGTTATTTATACATGTACCTATTAGTGTACATAGACGGAATTAGACATTTTCATTAGACTGGGCCATTCATGTGAGTCATTTTGCACCTATCGTACCCAAAGGAAAGAGTGAAGGGCGATAGGAAACACCAATGTTTTTTTATTACAATACAAATGTATAACATAAGTAATTATAAGTTTTAAACTTATAAATCTAAAATTGTATCATTTTTACCAATCTTACATGTGAAATACAGATACTAAATATATTTTAAACATTTAAACTATTGTATTTATTATGTACAATTAATTTCTTAATTTTTTTTCGTATTTATACTTAGTTTATTTTATTACATTTAAAATAATATATTCTTAGCAAATGTAAACATTAATACGAGCCAATTAGCCTGGGTCCAGGCCGTAGTTCCACCCATGTTAGTGTACCTATACAGCGTAGGTAATTTAACCATTTTTTTTTTTTTTTTAATTTGAAAGGCCACTGTTTATAAGCATAATATTTAAACAATGTCAGTAAGCTTTTCGGATTGTCACTGTATTTTTTTTAAACTTTTGTCCGTTGAAAAAGAAATATCGATGTCGGTATTTTCAAACTGTAGAAATGCGTAGTCGGCTATCAAGTACTTTTGAAATAAACCAGGGAAAATCTGAAACCGTTAATAAGGGTCAACTTAAGTACTCCTAGACGAGTAGTGGACATGATCGAGGAAATTTACTTTATCGTGTTGCCGGGAATGTAAACGTGGAGGAGAGAGACATACATCGTCGATATGGTATGACATTTTATCGTAATACCGTATACGACGGCAATATAATATTATTTGCCAGCGATACAACAGAACGAACAGAGCCGATGAAAGTGAAGACGGTGAATAATCGTTGAATACGTTATCATCATTAGCTTATCAACATAACATGTTACAAAGATGGAATGCTCAGGAGAGCCAAAGCAACTGAATACATATCATTGAAATCGGTGTATGTACATGTACGTTACAATCAAACTTCGGAATATTTATATGTGTTGGCAACCTTGACTTTGGTTTTTGATAATGTTGAACACACACCGATATTATTTTTCCTCCATGGGGCAAGAATAATTTCTACAATATGGAGGAAAGCATTAACCCAAGTGTGAAGTGACGCGCATCCGACATTAACAACCTCCCCCCCAACCCTCCCGAAAACGAGATGAATGACCCAACGACAAAGGAACACACATTTTAAACGTTTACGTGTTTTTAAAAATCAAATCGTTCAAAGTTAGCCACACGCCCAAAACTATTCAATACAGCCATCAGCCAATTGGTTACGAAAAAAAAAACTAACGACCGACGAGTTTAAAATCATCGACATTACGCAATTAAACAGGTAAGACAACAGAGTACATTTAATCTTTTTTTATTATTTCAGAAAACCACGTTTTATTTGATTCATCTGCTGCAAAGTATGCGTTGGAGTGTGATTTAAATTTATGAACTTTGTCATTTAAACTTAAACTATTATAATGCAAACACGAAAAATGGTTTTTAAAAAAATCGAATTAAATTCACCAATTGTCAAACATACTAGTTCATAACTAGGAAAGGTTAGTTCGATGGAGAAGACATGAAATAATGAATTAAAAAGGATGCATAACACGACATTTCATTTGTGACAAATATTTAAGTAAGAGGTAATCATTATGTCAGTAACCTATATATTTTTATAATAAATAAGTGTAGAAATATTGATGGTTTGGAAATAAAAAATAAAAATAAATGCCCAACATCACACAGATACAATTTAATTAATCTTATAAATATAATAACAGCTATGAAACTTTTAAATTGATTGCATAAAAAAGAATAAGTAAAACATAATATTAATAATAAAAATAAAAATTACATTTTTATGTTTGGTACTTGTCTATTAAAATCCCAAAATAACCTTATAACCAATATAACCATTTCAATTTTTATTGCTAAAATAAAACTATGTAAACATTTAAAATAAACCATATTTAATATTATGTAAGGTAATAAAAACAAATATCATAATTTAGCTCAAGATAGCCTAAATTACTAAATTCAGCCAAATAAGAATCTACTAATTACTTGTCTAGTTGTCTATAATAAAGCCACAAAATACTTAAAAAAAATTCAAAATAATAATATATAATAGCATTGTATTTCAGTAATAATTATCAGTTTTTATAATATTATAATATATAGTGTGAAGTTTTATGCACCAAAAATTATCAAAATGTGTCATACATGTGTGCGATGTGTGCAATGCCACAGGCTGTCGGTTTGAGGGGCCTCATCATTGCTCAACATCCCCCACAAAAAAAAAAAAATTAAATAAATACAGTTATGTACAAAAAAGTAAAAAAAAATACCTATTGGCATTTTTTTAGTTTTGCACACAGGCCCATTTTCGGGATAAATCGCCACTAGCCATATAATATGCAATTACACAAAAAATGTGCAACAACATTTCAATGATTAATATCACAAATTTTAAAATGAATAACTTAACGCATTTCTAATTTATCTTAAATAAAATTGTGACCTTTATTTGTCAATACATTTTTAACATGTTTTCTGCCATGTGGCCGCCGGTGTCCGTAAAATTAGGTTAAATTAGGTATTGATAATTTTTAGACCGCCGGCTGCCGCACTATATCATTAGTAGGAGGTCATACGGCTGCGGACTGCCATAAATTAATTTAGATTTACATTATTAACTTTTCTATGGCACTACAATAATGATCTAGAAAATGTGCTGTGGCGTAGCGGGAATAATTGCAATTTTTTGATGTAATAAACATAATTTTAACATTTTTTTTTTTCAAACTCAATAGTATATAAACGAGTACAAATTTATAATGACACTGAATAATGTCCTTAGCGTACCCATGATAAATATTTATGTGGCCACCGTCGGCCGCATGGCAGTCAACGTGTTAAATACTAAGAACGATTGTTTAACATGGGGCATATTTAAAGCAATTGAGTTATTGTTGGGTCTTGATAAATATCATTAAGGTGGTCTTGAAACAAACTTTAGTTATCACTGA
Organism: Rhopalosiphum maidis; assembly: GCF_003676215.2. Taxonomy (NCBI): domain Eukaryota; kingdom Metazoa; phylum Arthropoda; class Insecta; order Hemiptera; family Aphididae; genus Rhopalosiphum; species Rhopalosiphum maidis. The sequence goes on along the minus strand of NC_040879.1, from coordinate 42,340,629 downwards.
TCATATTACAATAAAAATTGTTAGTTAATATTATATAATAGTAATAATGTAATGAATGTATACAACATTTTCTTTATTACATTATATTATAATAACACTTTACATAATATTGTATTTAAATAATTTAAATATATATATATTCAGTAAAAAAAAAAATTAATAAAGGTTATAAATGTTTTGAAAATTTATAATAGGCAAGTCAAGTTCCTTAAATATCGATAGCAATAAACAAATGAGGTTATAACCAAACTTCGTTTCTTTGAGATACTTTTTTGATAATAGATTATCAATTATTCACTGATAAATAAAAATGAATACTAACAAATTTAATATTATTACAATTTATTATAATTTTATAAATAATAATATTATTGATATTAATAGTATATTTATATCTAACATTGCTAACTTTACACATTAACTATATTAACTATTTTTAAGGTCTGGCAATTATAAATAATGGTTACATTAAGGTTACATGAATAAATATGACTTAAAATTATCCATACTATTTGTATGTTTTAATAATAATTATTTTCAATTAAAATAACCGATTGAAAAATAAATTTTTAATACTACATCATATCATCTAAAATAATAACAAAGTTAGTATAAAAATATTTTTATAAATTTTAATTATTGTACTTACAAAAAATGTTATTTAAAGTAAATAAATAAATTTTATATAGATTTAGACACATACATTATAATTAAATGTTCTAAAAAGCATAGTAAATTATATTTATATCTTTATTTTAAGTGTTATATTTATGACAATATCAAAACATTAGTGTGGCAAATCACAAAAGTTAAAAAAATTAATCTATTGTTTTATATTTGTAGAACAAAAAGTTCTCCATGTAATATTATCATTAAATTTATATTATACTTAAAATATAAAATGTAAAAGTAATTTAAAACATTTAAATAAATTTAAAAGTAATTTTATTCCCTACAAATTTACTTTTTTAAGTTAATACATTAATGTAAAATATATTTTAGCCATTTTTCAAATGCATACAATAATAATTTACTTATTTTATATGTTTATTTTGATACAATATCTTTTTTATTTTTTGATTTTTTAATGTATGTAGACTTGAAATCATGAGAAAAATCTATTTCTTAGTTTTCTACATTATTGATGGTTTTTCTTTGAAATTTGTAGCTAAAACATCTTGCATTAAAATCGTAACTTCATTTTTATTTAAAATAATTTATACCCAAGTATTTATGTCATTTTGCGAGGTATAAAAAATCCTTAGTGGCCATCTGTTGATTGAGATTTTCCATTTGGTTTATTTATTTAATAATAATTGATATTCAACAATAAATTCCTTTTTAATTTTACTAAAATAGTGTGATTACTGATTACATTTTAGAATATGAATTCATATAATTTCTAATAATAGTTTTTTCTTCTTTGTCAATTGTTTTTCAATTTGTTTTTGTCATTTGTATTTTTCTGTACTTTTAAAACCCATTTACTTTTCTTCTAAGTATGGTTGTATTAATCTTGTTTACATATTTGTTTGCAGTGATTTTTGTATGTTGTTAAAGTATTTCAAATTATTTGTTTCCAACCAGTCCTGTTCTTAATTAATAATTTTGTATTCAATATTAGTGCTATTGTTAATCGTGGAATTTTGAAAAGACAAGTTGATTCTTTCTCTCTCTCTAAAAAAAAGTAAATATTAGTAAGTATAAATTAATGTTTTTATTACAATATTTATAATAAATATTACATTAAAAAACAAGTGAAAAAAGGGTGTTTTGTAAGATAGGTAAATAAGTGACTGTTCCCATAAAAAATATATTAAAAGCTTAAATTGTACCAAAAATAGTGTGAATTTTTCTTCTTCAGAAAATGTTAGCATAGTATTTGTTATCTCTCTTTAACCCACACGCAACACAGCAAATTTCACATTCATTATTATGACCATAACCATATTAATTTCTCAAATTAGAGTGAAAATAGTGAAATGACTTCTTATAAAATTTAAAATTAAGAACATTATCTAGGGCAGCGCTTCTCAACTTAGTGCCACTAATGTTCGCGGAAAGCTCATAGAAGGTACTTGAAGAAAACTTCCTTTATAAAAAAAATTGGATTGAATCATTATTAACATTAAATATTATTTGGTTTATTTGGTGGTGTGAAGGTCGTTTGTAATCATAATAATAAATAATAATAACTGTACATATTTAATTTAATTTCTTTTTGTATATTAAATACTTAATTCCCGTCATTTTGTAATTCCTAATAAAATACAATTTTATACATGTAATATAAACGTATACATAATTAATAAGTAAAAAAAATGGTCAGGTGGTATGTAAAAATTTTCAAACTGTGTAGGTAGTACGCAAGCAAATATAAGAAGATTAAGAATCGCTGATCTATTTTAATTTTAAAGCAAGTTATGAGTATTTAAAAATTGTAAATTATTTATACATCTTAAAAAAATAAAGTATTTTTCTTAACACTATAATTTTAATATAAAAATTAACAACTTACCTTACGATTTAGATTTAAATCAGCATTATAATTGATGTTTGAATCTTAAGCACAGTCTTAATTGTTTTGTTAAACATAAAAATGTTGAATTATCAACTAATTTAAAAAAATAATGTTTTAACTTTTATTCACAATAATTAAACAATGATAATACAAAACATTACGTTATTATTTTTAGTTGAAATAATATTATACAAATAATTAAAATAATCAATTAAATGATAACAGTTACTAATGAGTAGCATATAAATATTTATTTATTTATTAAATATGCTACTGCACTAAGTTGATTATAATGCAATTTATTAATTTAAGATACATATATACTAATGCATTTATAACAACTAATTATTTTTCTCTAAATTACTATTTTTTCATTAATTATCATTAATAATAAACAACCTTCTGTATATACATAAATGCATAATTTGGGAGATGGGACTTAGGTCAATACAATATCTCCGTAAAATCTAATATTCTTATGAGTGCCTGAGCCCCTGGGCACCCATGTACAAGGCGCCTATGTATATATATGATCATAACTATTGAAATATACTTTGTATATATCCATAGGTAGGTTAGATTAGAAGTATATTTTATTTATTATATATAATATTATGACTATAGTAAAATTTTTGTAATGAGGCCCCTCTCAATTTTTTTGTAAAAATATTCAAATTTCATTAAAAATAAATACATTAATTAATTCAATTGACAATTCTATTAAATATAAAAATCAAAAACAGGCGTTCGTCCTAAATAATTATAAACAGTATAAACTGTAATTATGCAACATTTTTTAAGTAGTGTTTCTCAATTAACATTTTATTTTGCATAATAATGCATATCTATATAGAAGTGAATACTTCACTCATGATAAAATGTTTTGGGAATATTTGTATAAATGAAAAAAACACTAAGAGATGTCATGTGCCATCTTTGATCATTCACGCGGCTATAAATAATATGGTTTGCCCATCGACTTATGACATAAGGAAGGTATGTATCGTAGCATATAATTATAATAATAATACTTCAATGACAAAATTGGTAAGTGACGTGTGCACAAACTCACCAATTTCGTACGGTTTGGGATTTTACCATGTTACTTATATCATTCATTGACCTATAATCCTAACATAAAGATGTCCGATTCATATGAACCGCTACTAGCGCTAGCATGTAGAAGTGGTTATAAGCGCAACTACCAAACATGGCTCAATAATATATGCGTTCCTAGCCATTTTAAACATGCAAGCTGCTGAAAATATTATCTATTGGTAACGTTAGCGGCCATAAACATATACCGTGGTATGAATTCAACCATCGGATAAATATTCTGTCTTCAATCGTTGATTATTATGAAAGACTAGCCACGAACTCTCCAACTATGCAATAGAAACGAATAATATCACTGGGCAGAGAGTTGTACTGGAAAAGAACGGCAATTTTTCATTTTGTGTCTCGTACATAATCATCTGGTCCAGACGATTATAATACGGAATATTGTGCGTGCACATTCGAATGATCCCCCCTCTTTACTAGCCCGTTCATTGCCATCCCAACTAAAGTTGACCTTAATTTATAACCCTACCCTTTTATTTTCGTTTATCCACGCCTCGTCTCATTTAACTATCAAAGACAAAAAAAAATTGGTAACTCGTGGATAGCTTATGAGAGGAGTGTCTATTCTCTTGTGTTTGACCCGGAAAATTTGGAGAGGAAATTACTACAAGCTTTTTCTTCCATGATTAAGATAAAAAAAAATTTATTCAGAAGACCCAATGCAGTTGTCCAAATAAGTGCCAGGTCTTCATTTTTTTTATTGTTTCGAACAGTTAAACTGCTGTACAGAAACTAGTTTTTCCATGGAATTTTTATTCAATTTTTTTATGAGTATGTTTATGTTGTGTAACAAATTTTTCTCCTACATGGAATTATTCAGTGATTTAATAATATATCTTCACAACAATGCAGATTAGATAAGATTTTTTTGTACGTCGCAGATATAATGTGATATATATTTTGCTAAGTTACTTGCAATTGACTTATGAAAGAACCTCATATCATCGTAGACTAAAATTATTAATGAGAAGGTACGTGTGGAAGTCATAAACTACAATATCTATACACGGTAATGTAAATTTGCAAAAAGCTTTTTTTTTTCTAACTTAAAGCAATAAATTATTAATTAAATCAGAAAAATTTAATCATCTCAAACCAAGTTCTACATAGAAGAAAAACTTTCAATTTTTACATTATAGTCTTAGTAAAGTATGCATATTTTTATGAGAACCAAGATATTTAAAATTCGAAATGTTTACGACTTTTATCATTCTTATAAAATCACGCAAATTTTTAAAATATGTTTTGAAGTCACGTTGCAGTATATTGTATTAATAATGATTGGCAGACACCCTACAATAAATTTAGAATTATCGTTTTCAGATTAACACGCTTTAAAGATGCTCCAACTATATTGATTGGTGTAGTACGATTATTTAGCCATTTTAAAAATATTTTGATACCTAATAGACACTGAATGTAACACCACTCAATAATTTAAAAGAAATTGTGATTATTCATTCAACGCAACACATAATTTTGATATTTTTATTTTAATGACAAACCTTTCACACTCAAAATAGTAAATTAAATATCCTAAAGAATCCTTAAGAACAAATTTAATTTTGTTATGCAGTGTAAATTTACTTATTATCAGATTTATAGTAATAATATTATCTGATAACAATCAAATATTTTTAATTTAACTTTAAAACAAGTTTCGACCATTCTAAATTATTTGCGCATTTTAAAATGTTAAAAAAACTCCCTTAAAAATTTAAATATAATTAGAAGAAAGGATTGTGTTGTTATTTTTCTTAAAGTTGTTTCCCTATATACACTACACAAATAATAATGCTTGAAATCCATACCTTACCTATCTTAACTTATAGAGCAACTAAGTAATCGGGTAATTGTTTATTTTGGTTACACAATAGCTTATAATGTATCTTAATACCTAACTACAAGGGTACTCATTATTTGAACTTCAATAGTACATAAATACTTATTAAATATTTCATGTCCACAATTTTAATAGTTAATAATATATTATATTCTAATATAAATACAATTATACTTGATTAAATTACAAAGCAAATCAATATAATGTTATTGATTAACAAACCCATATTTAACGCAATGACTTGTTTTGAAATGGATTTATAAAAAATTTTCACCTCATTTTTTAAATGCTAATACATTGTTTATACCACAGTTTCATTCATGTTGAAAACCAAGCCTACTACATACATTTATACAAGACTATACTTATATATAATCATATAAGTTTAATGTTCTGTCTGTACAAACAACTATTGTTTTATAAAACAATAATTAAAAAGGAAATTATTTTTTATTTTTAAATCACCCTACATTAAAATTATCTTACAAATAATCTAGATACAAAATAGCACAATCATATATAAAATGGAAATATTATGTATTTAAATATTCTTTAAATATGCATCCATAAATTTTAAACTTAACTTTGTTATTATTACTAATTATCTTATATATAAAGTGCTAAGGTATACATATATTTTTTCTTTAGGAAAACTTAATAATATTATATTGCTATCTTTTGAACATTCTAAAAATATACAAACCATACCAACAACTTAACAGTATAAAACATCTAGACTATAAATTATAAAATGAGTAATTACTAATGTAATTTATAAAGTAAATTTAAAGAAACGCTAAAGCAAAGTTAAATAACACAACATTTCAAAAAATAATGCTAAAATAATTGTAAAAAAAAAAAAAAAAAATATTTACAAACAAAATAATACTTTACTCTTTTTTTAGAATAATAATACAACAAGACTTATAGCAATAGACCACACACATAGGTCAGTAGTGATACGCCAATGTATTTTTATTCTAAATAGAGTATAGGTTATACAATTAAATTATTTAATACATCAAAATGTTGATGGAAGAATTTCTTTTCATCAGTAGCCTTTTCTGCAATATATTCAAGTTTACTAAAAAAAATTGACTACATAACAATATTATTAAACATATAATTGTTGACAGTAGAAAATAATGTAATTACTCCTAGGCACTACAAACCATAAGCTATATTTTCCGTGTTTCATATTCTTCACTTTTTTTTTTTATTTAAATCTATAACTACACATTTCTTACCATTTTCTCTCAAATATCTATTTTATAGTAATAATAACTAATATTAAATTTTTGCATCATAGTACACCACTGGTATAATGCAGGGTTTTTTATGGCTTCATATCAGATATTTTTGACAGTAGTTATAGTATTAAAAATATAGTATTGGGCTAAGTTTGCAGTTATCAGCCATAATTCTTCAGACATACTATCATTGTAAAGTTAGGTCACTTAAATTATGTAATACTTGAGTTCTGTTTTGCCATCAATTGTTTGAATGGTGTTGGTATGCTTCTCTTATTTTAACTTTTACTTAAATTCTTTGTTATTATTTTTATTCATGTCTATTGTGGTTTGGTTCATGTAATCCATCTTTGAGTTTCCTTTTATGATTTTGCTTTATTCATCTCTTATGATGTTTTTCATTAAGACACAGTAGATGCCTTACCAATTTGTCTTCTCTAACTTATACATTATGCTACAGAGAGTTTTTCTTTATTCTATTTAGTTCTTCTATGTTTGTTTATTGGGTGTCATGTGGTATTTGACAAGTTTACAATTTAAAATAAGTAATATACTTATAGTTTGTACCAAATAAGTGTGTACCATTTTGGCGCATTCAAATGAATCATGAAACAACGTTCGGACCCTCTCATCCCTGGCAGTCTATTTACTCTGTCATTGTTAGACAGCCATCGACAATGTGAATACAGTTTTTCGTACGCCGCCTGATGCGCTCTTGTTCTAGTTTTTTTTTTATACATTTTATACAGTTATAATAATAATAATTATACAAGTCCAATTTTTTAGCACATCTAAGATACAATTTAAACCATACATTTTGTTATTTTGTTATTAACTATTAAGTATACCGGGTTTTTTAACCTAACTATCCTAGTATTTTATTTAATTAAACAATAATGTTTTCAAATTCAAACTAATACCCTAAAGCTGCATTACTAAACGAGTTCTAAATACAAATAAATAAGGTGTAAACTCTAAACTAGTAACCATCAACAAATAAGCGTGTATTACAGTAAGAATTTAAACTTTTTATTTTTTATATTTTAAGTTTAAAGAGCAACATAAAAATATGGTTAAGTTTTAAAACTGCATTCTATTATTGTTCATAGTTTTTACATGTTCAATATACTTTATATGTATTTTAAATTTTAAGAATAATATTTTATCACAAAAGTTTTTACAAATTAAGGGGCTATCACACCAATATTTGTTTTCTCTAACTATCTAATTAATTAATTATATATAATTAATTTGAATCAACCAAATAAAACAAGTCTAAGTATATAAAAGAATGAGTGTTTAAATCAAAATGTATGTACATGCTAAACCTTTGTAAAAATAGTTAAAAAACTGTAAATATTTAGGTATAAAAATGTGTTATTCTTAAATGGAATGACTACATAAAACAAATAAACTAAGAAAAATAGAGCAGTGTATCAAGCATTAATAGAATCTATAATTAATTATGGTATTCTATATGCAGAGGTACATATGAAACAACCATTGATCCATATGAAAAAATACAAAATAAAACACTAAAATTTATTCTAAAAAAAGACTTGAGATACCACACAAAATGCTTATATAATGATATGAATGTACTGCCAGTAAAAAAATTATTTTATAAAGCTTCAGTTAAAAACCTAACTTTTAAAATTGAACATGAAGATAATACTCGACAAATATCTAATATCAAAGTACCAACTATGCACAAAAAATTAACAAAATCCACATACTTATATATCAGTCCAAAAATTTATAATACATTAGAAATTAAACATAGCAATTATTTTAAGATTCTAAAAAAAACAAATTACACTTTGCCTACAACAAGAACAAAATATAGACAGACTCATAATAAATGTAAAGGATGGTTTACTAAAATTAGTTAGATTATTTTTGTTATTATTGATACATGATAAATATGTTCAGTGGGGCCCTTTATCTTCTTGAATAATAAATAAAATAAATCTAGCACATAATACAGGAACAATGATATTCTATGCTTTATAAAGAATATTTCCTGTGCATTGACAAAATAGATTTTTAATATTATCATTTTTTTTTTTATTTAATAAGCATGTTTAATTTTAATTTAACTACTAATTACTTATTAAAAAATAAATATTGGTACGGTAGCCCCTTAATTTGGGCTCTACAACTAATTACTAACTATATTAAATTAGTTAATTTTTGTAGCTTTTCAAAAATAAATAAAAATAATAATATTTTACTAAAAGTTTGTAGCTAATTTAAAGTAATAAATTACGTTGGTGACAATCTATAAACAATAATAATTTATAATAATACATACAGTAAATATCATTATGACTAAGGCTTGGAAGTTCATGCATTTACAAATTTGTTGAGTATAGTTTTATTGCATTATGTAATATCTATAACTTATTCATTTTGTTATGTGCACAAATGTATTTCAGTTAGTAAACTTACGTGAACTTTAGTTTAATTATTAGTTAATAAGAATATGCTAGAGTAAAAAAGGAATTTACAAAAAAAAAACAAATTACTAACTGGTTATTAAATGATAATTTATTTGATTAAAGCATATAATATGACAATATATGAATTATTTACTTATGAATGTTGTAAGTCATATTTTTTTTAAATATATTTTGTAGCTATAGACACATTTCTATAGAGAAGATTGTTCACTATTCAGATGAGTGAAATATGTATGATATATTTGGAAAAAATAATTTAATTAATCTATGAATATTAATAAGTATTGATACAGGTTTTTCTCTAAAGACTTTAATCTTAATATCATCCAATTCACATGTATTTAATGTTATCTTAGGAATCATCATCATCATTAAAGATGCATTTAAGAATATTTAAGCAGGTACACAGTAAGTTTGTAAATGTGGAAATGTGCTCAATTCAAATATCTGAGTTAGTTGAAGCTCATTAGAAAATCAAGTAGAATGTAAATAAATAAATGAATAATACATAAACTAGAAAAAAAATATGATAACCATTAAAAATACATAATACCATATAATTAATAATTTTTTTAAATTAAGATTTAAGTTTATGTGCATTATTTTGTTTTAATATTTTTAAGTAGTGATTATAGTAAAAAAAACCTTGTATTTTTGTTATAATCAATATTTACTATACTCAAAATAAAGTTTTTTTAATAATGTAACTGAATAGATCATAGGTAACACATGAGTTATAAACATGTACAGCCAAGCCCGTATTATTTTTTTTAACTATTCAACAATTTTCATTTATTAATTGGTAAGTTAGATTTTAATATTATACTAATATTGGCAATTGGGGGAGGAGGCATACAGCCCTGTTGTGTATGGCTATTAAACATTCTATTAGAAGTAATGTATATCCATACTAGAGACATAAAAAAGCTCAACTGTGCAACAATATTTTTGTTTGCTTAAATTTAGTATATTATACAATGATAACTTCAAAAGAAAACATACAATATCAGTAGACCATTTGTTGGAGGAGCTTGGGGATAAGTATGGGGTTACTTTACCATTTTATGGTACAATTTGCAAATAAATATGAAATAAATAAATAAAAATTACAGTTACCAGACATTTTTCTTACTCGCGGTTATGTTGGCATTCATCATCAAGTAGATGACAGCTATACAAATACCTTCTATAAACGTAAAAGTATTATTAAATATTTATTGAAATAAGGGGTTTTGTAAAACTTAGGTAACCAAAACAAGACACTAAGTTAATAGAATGATTAAAAATTATTGATCTAAATAAACTACTTGAAAGGAGTTTGTTCTAAGTGATTTAGTATAAATTAGTTTAAAGTTCTTGACTATAAATATTAATACACAATAACTTTAATGAAAATTCAAGTACCTTAATTAGAAAAATAATTAGATAATAATTATTTTAAAAAATATATTCTAGTTTGAGACAGTAATATTTTTGAAATATTATTTCATAACATTTATCATTTTAAGGTTATAATAATAATAAAAAAAATCGAAATCTGTCGAAAATATAATTTAGGTTTCCTTTTCTGATGTTGTAGGTCATACTTAAGTCCAAATGTATATATAATTAAAATATTTTTATGAATATTGGAATTTTATTTTAGTTGTTAGTTTGATTTAATGAAAATTATAACATAAAATCAGCAACAAAAATTATCCACCATGAGCGCTAGTATACTAGTTAGCATAAATTAACTTTCAATCAAATTTTTCTTGAACAACTATAGTGACACACAAATAGTGGCTGTTAACATTTTAGAACTGAGAAATTACCAAGTTTAATAAAGATTTTTATAATCGATAATTAATAGATACGGTAATTCCTATCTTCACAAAACATACACTTTTATGCTGATATAGCGAAGATAAACAATGAGAAGAGATGATATGATATGGCGGTTAAAAATGGTATCAGTTGTATTGGATTACAAATATCTATATAATGCCAACACCCTAAGTTCAACATTAATTAATATGTTTATATGATAATGTTAAAAAGGTTATGGATTCAAGGATACTTGAATTTTTATTGGTAAATAAAACTGCTTAAACTATAGTAAAAAAGTAGAAAGCAAGTACTCATAGATTTCAACTGCGTGCAATATAGACAAGCACAGTGAATTAAAAATGATTCTGCGATAGACTGTGCTGGTGGTAGTAGAAACTATACCTATAGGTACATATATTACTAAGCAATGTTAAAACAGTTTGGTCCCATGTAGTGATTTTTTTATTTTTTATTAGAAAAGAATATAATGTACAATTTGTAATAATTCTTTAACAATAAGCAATTTTTATATGTATTTACAAGACAGGGTGGTGTGAGTGAAGGGGGTGCCCAGTGACAATACTTCAATATGTAGTGATAAAAAAAAAGTACATATATTACTATGTGCATGAATTATCATTTAATCTAAATAATGCAAATGTTAGTAGCATAGACCGAGTCAAACTATAAATTTGAGGTCTTTGGTTTTAATGCTATCATATAACATAAGTACTAAATTATTTATTATATTAGATTTGAGACTGAATAAAATAAATTTTGGTTGCAAAAATGGCCAAAGATAAAACATAAACATAACATTGGCTTATTTATATTGTTTCCAACCAAGAAAATGGTGACTTAAGATATGCTTAAGTCCTCACTTTTTTACTGATAAAGTTTCTTATACATACCAGAAATTTTTAACTGCGGAATTATAACTACTTTTACTTTCATAATGTTAACATATTAAATACAAATTATAACTCTTTGAAGTAAATAAATGGAACGCACATAGTATTAACACATACATTGAAAAGCATCTCATCATGAGAAGTTTCCATATTAATTTCATTATCAAAAAATATAATAAATATTATAATATTATTAGAAATAATGAAAACATTGAATACAGAATAAATATGGCGCTATTTGATTGTGGCAACAATTATTTCAGTTTTAGGCACATACAATGTTAACAGTTCAGCGCTACACACCTTTTGTTATGATCATAAATATTATTGAATCAAACATAGTAAAATTATATTATAATCAATTTAGAGGCATAACATTTCAACTTTTACTATGATAAATATACTGCCATTCAAGCATATTATTTCTAAAACATATTAGTTAACTCAACATGTTAGATCACAAGCAAAGTTAACAATCTTAACAATTGTTGGATGGGCAACCATATTACACGTACAGTCTAAGTTCGATCATAACCAAACTGGTTGAGGGTACAAAACACACATAAATGTTTTAACATTAAAAGTGACTCAAGTCATTAGATCTTACAATTAATACAGAGTGGGAATGGTGACAAACTACCAAGACACAATATCGACAAATGATCGATTTGTATGCGCGGGAGGGAGGGGGGGAGGGTGCACGCACGCACATAAAAACTCATACTAAATATGTCGGCGGCGGCCGTCGGAATGCGTTTTAATAAAACGTCTGGCCAACGATTTGGCCGACCCATCAAAGATAATTGAAAGTGCGCACGCGAATATACACGTGCAGCATTCATAAACCATAATATTAAAGTGACACAACGCAAACAGACGCCGAGCCAAAACGTCTTTGACGTACCTACTTTTGTTAAAATGGCGGTACATACAACGTAGGATAAAGGAATATCACTCACCGGTAGTGGTCGCGTAGTATTCTAGGTGAATGTTGAGTGGATGATTGGAGGAAGTCACAAGAAATGTCAGCAAACGAATGAAACGTCGTCGACGACGGCTTTTCACTATCCCGCAAACGGTATTTACGTCGTGTATTGAGCCGGCCGTCGGTTCTTCGCTCGTTCGTTGTTGAATAAAAAATTTGAGTGAAACGTAAATCTTTCGAAACGCAGAATGACTTAAATGGTTAGCGAACCAGTGACAATGAGACAGTAGAAAAAAAAATGGACGATTTGTAATAAAAACCTGAGTGTTAGCGCAGCTGCACAAAGAACGATGTCTCCAAAATGACGGAAAAACGCTGAATGATGAACGGCGAATGCGAATGCGCATACAGGTACGTCGCTTTGATAGTGCATTAGTGGCTGGTGAGTCTTTAGGTTAGCGTCTGGTTACCGGTGGTGTCAGGTCGTCAACAGCTTGTTCCAAACGTCGCTTGTACACCGCCGCCCATAGATGTAGTAGTAGTAGTAATAATAATATTGTTTGCACCGGGGACGTTACGTTTCTACCGACGACATTTGGCTAAATCGACGCTGAGCATATACCACTAATATACCTTGCCAACAAAAATGGTATAAGTGGTAGCGCTGCAGTGAGGACTGTCGTGGAGTAGACTTGTTTGTTTGTCTCGACGACGTCGGGACGCGTCGACGCCTTCGCCACCGCCGCCATATTATCAATTATCATTATATTATTTTACAGATTATGTAATACGTACGTCGATTAAGACGATGGCGATAATATGGCTATAGCATAGTTTTCGTCTATTCCCCCACTACCTACTCGTTTGTCATATAAGTAGAATTACTTTATACTCGAATTATAGGACACGACATTGCAATGTGCGTGTGCACGTGTATCAAAAACGCGTCGTTGTCACAATATTAAAATGATTGTCATACTGCTCCGACTGCTGACTTTAGACGTGCGACGGCCGACGACGACGTCTCGGTTATTTTTTTTTCTTTTATCTCTATTCATTAGGAGTCGTGTGAGTGAGAGAGTTGTTGTCGGTTGGGTGTGGGAGCGGGAGAGTGAGATAATGAGAAAAAAAATATCTCGTTTGACAGTGACGGGCTTTGCTAATGGCTAAACTGACTCGAGTTTCGAGTGGCCATCGCTGACAACGATAAAAAAATTAAAAAAAAATACATAAACTTTAGCCGAGGACGAGGTCTCAGCCGCTCGCCGCCCACCGACTTGTCGCCGCGCATTGTAACCGTTTATTAAACATTCGTAGGACGGCATCACAATAACACCTTTATATACCTGATTTTATATTTATGATAATATGTACATGTCATATGTGTGTAATACAATATCATAATATGTAATGTTGTACATAATAACAATACAAATAATAATAATAATAATAATAATAATACCGTCGAGTGCGACGGCCGACGAGTGTTTTTGTTTTCATTCGTCGTTGGCTCTGGGAAACTGTCGCGCACGCCATCTGAATAATATTGCGCGTTGAAAAACAAACGGAGAGGATAGAGAAAAAAAAACGTTAACAAAAAATTCGCAACCACAGCAGAAATCGCGTATCGTTGTTATATTATTATTATTATTATTATTATTATTATTATAAATTATAATTCGTCATTATTAAGAGCGACACAATAGTTAAAATAAGTATCGTCGTTGTGTAATTCGCAGCCGCTGTAATTCACGTCGACGATATTATGATACCTATTATTATTATTTTTATTATTATTATGTAAGCCCTCGGTGGGCCCGCGTAAAACCAAAGTCTGACGAGCGCCCTCGTCGTCCCCTCCCGCCAACCGCCCAACCGCCCACCAACCCACCCACCCATCGCTCCGAAAGCCCGACAACTTGTCGTCCACACGGTGTCGCGCGCGCCGCTGTCAGTTAGTCAGTTGCCCAAAAGGTCGAGTCCGGTATGGTGACGGTTACCGCCACTACAGACTACAGTAAGTGGTCGTTGCCATCGACGTCTTGTCCGTGCTACTGTCGTTATAGTACAATCGTTTCTGTTGTTGCTGCTGCTGCTACTGCTACTGCTACTGCTACTCGTTACACGACCATGTAGTGTGGTGGATAGTCAATTGGCTGAGACTTCGTCTGTACGTCAGTAGCAATATATCCATCGACAATAGTCAACAAATCGAAAATAAATTTATCGTTAGTTAAGCTATGCAAACACCATGGCTCGTGTGCCACCACATCCGTCAGCCGGACACAACAACCCATTGGTCAACCGTCTGGTGCGTGTTGGATACTACGAACTGGAAAAGACAATTGGCAAAGGCAACTTTGCTGTTGTGAAGCTGGCCAAACATGTTGTCACAAACTCCAAGGTAAGTGTTTATCTATACAATCAAAATAAATTAGTAAGTAAGTATTTAAAAATGTGTTAATTACAGTCTTATTGTCATTCATCGTATGAAATTTATAGAGAAATAGGTAGATACAATCCATTTATTTTATCTCGATATTCCTCTATCTACTTGAAACATTTAAATGTTAGAAATAATAATGTCATTGAATTTTTACCTCAATGTGATTAGTGTATGAAATTACATTTTAAAAATGTATGTAAATAAATAGTTAAAAAAAAAGTACTTATCAATACATATTATATATAATTTATTCCCATTATTTTTTTTTTTTTTTGGTATTAATATTTTAAAATGTCTTTTATAGTTTTGGTTTTGACATATAATAGGTATACAAATAAAAAAAGTTTTTCTGTATAAGTAACCTTTTAGATACTTTTTACTACTAAAAACATCCTTTACAGATTAAAAACTGAAATCCTCAAAGTTGAATAAGCTCTGATTAAATTACTATCTATATAAAATGAAAATATTGGGTGTTTAAAATTGAAAAACTAACTTTTAATATCAATTGAAAAAAAATTATTTTGGTTTTATATAACATAAATTTAATTTTTAATGACAAAATAGATTCAACAAAAAAATAATCAATGTACCAGTTGTCTTAAATATATATTTTTTTAAATATGTGAAAACATTTTATATTTAATATGTCAAAACTTTAAATAAATTAAATTTGTACATTAAACTTCATATTACTACCTAATATTCATTTTTAATAATGACTTTTAAATAAGTTATATATAATCATAAATAAATAGAGAAATTATTTTATATCTTTTAATATCTATATTATACTTAAAATTATTAAGTTGCCATAACTAAATTATTATAGCATTGCACTATTGCCTAGTAATTGTTATTTCAAAATAATTGTATACCTATAGGTTTAAGTTTACTTAACTATAAACCTATAAATAAAAATAAAAAAATATTTCCCATATTTTTTTTTAATAATACGATAGTACATATTTCTTAGTTGATGTTAAAAAGGTAGTTTAATTCATAAATTATTATGCCTTACTGCAATAAATAATTTATTTAGCACAATTATTTGCTTTCTGGATGTTTTCTTATTATTATTTAATTATAATTATGTATACAACATATTGTAACAATAGAATAATAGTTAGGTTAGTAAAATTAAATTATTTCTTGGCAAAAAGCAGAATCATAGATCTATATAAATTATTAAATTGTTATTATTATTTATAAAAAAAAAAATATCTCAATTATTTTATGTAGTATAATTATAATATTTTATAATTTTGATAACAATTAGTTAATTTATGAATCAAATGATTGTTTCTTATTTTAATTATTATAGTTTAAGATTTAACACACCTAGGTATCTATTGTTTATCATCTTAATTTAAAATATATAAAGGGGTTTGGTAGATAACCACTCTGCTACATAGCAGAATTCGATTGTATTACATTATTCAGTAGGCATTGTATGTATTTAATGTATTAAATTGGAATTTAATGATAAATCATTGTAAGTAATGAAAAAATGACTCTGAGCAAAAATGGTTTAATCATATAGTAACTAAGTTTACCAAACAATTATTTTGATAATATTTATTTATTTATTTATTTGTAGATAAATATTAAAATTAAAAAAATAAGTTCAATTTTTTCCCCAATTATTTTAAAAATACTTAGTATTTTAAATTGTTATCTCCCAAAACTACCAACTTAATCCAATTGCTACTATAAATTTCCATCAAAAATGATTTGTTGATCAGAGCATTTTTTCTTTTAATAAACATCTTCAGAAATAAAAAGTTAAATAAAAAAATCACAAATTATTGTAATATGAATACATTTATAATTTCGCTCAGAAACTAAAAACAAAATAAAGCTTTGGTATTTTGTTCTAATCTGGGTATCAACATAAACATATATTAAAATATATCTTTTATAGACAGCCAGGTCATATTTTAAACTTAAGCACTCTCCAAATGAGTTAAATATTTTTCAATATTACCTATAGTAGATATTGATAAGGGGTTTGACATTGGTGTACAATAGATTAAATGTTTTAATTTTTCAATAGAATTTAATAATTACTTTAGTGTTATTAGTCAATGCATGTATATCTATTTTATACTCATTTTGTATTTTATTGTAACTTTTAAGATAGAAGCTATCTTTATCTTTATTTAAAACAAAATTGTAAGCTTCATCTTGAAATAGATTAAATCTATTATTTTTACTTTATTTATTTTTTATAAGGTTAAGTTGATTAAGTAATTTTACAATTTGACTTTAGATCTAATATAAAAACAAACATATCTAGTTAAATTAAGATATACTCTTAAAAATTGATTTAATTAGCTATTTAATAACACAATGTAGATAACATATAAAACAATAAATTTTACTATTTCTTCAAATTATTAAAAATTATTAAAAGATGTATGTATGACACTTTTTTTTTTACTTGTTGAAGAATTTTTGCTATAAGAAATTTTAATTTTTAAATGAAATTTGATATAAAATATTAAAAAGTAGTTATAAAAAATTGAATAGAAACATATATAATTATAATATTGGTAATTATTTTACTCATAATAAAGTATAGTATAAATCTCTTATTTTTTCTTATGACATCTTACATAGATATTTAACTCACTTTATTTAGATAGTAAATTTATCATATATAAATCAGCTTTTTAATTAATCAATGCATACCTGATTTAGATAGTTATACAAATAACTTGAACCTGTAGTACCTGTCATATAGAAATACTAATTTTTAATTTATGATGATAAAGTATAATACATTTATCTATTGAAACATATTTTAAAATAAAACATATCAATTTAGTATCTATTACAAATTAATAAAATTAATGTTTTAAAAAATATTTAAAAATGCTCTTATATTATTAAATGAAATATCTGAAGGAATGTGTATATATGTATTGTATAAATAAAATGGCAGAATAAAAATAATTATGAAACAAAATATGTTTATGCTTGTTATACCATAGTATTCGTTTGGAAAAAAAAATGAATGAGAATTTTTATTTTAATTATTCACTTATTTGATGATTTTTTTTCAAAGAAATATGTTATATGTATATTATCATACAATAAGTATTTTTGTATAAAATAAATAATATGCATAAAATGAATAATAAAAAAAAAAAAATCTAAGATTTAAAATATGCAAATATGTAGTCGGTAATATCTAGTTGTGATTTTAATCAGATTTATATATCTATATCTGATAAAATTTGATTAATATGCAAAATACTTATTTTCAAATATATTACTAGGTCTCCAATACTGAATTAACTTATTTTATATATTATCCCTTAGTAAGCTAAATTATGAGTTCATATAAAAGATATTTTTATGCAATTCTGTTAACTTATGTAAAAATAATTTTTATTGAAGAATGATTCTGGAGTTGTATCAAGAATATATTTTATTTTATAATGTAGTGTTATATGTTATAGCTATAATAAACGTTATTCAGTTTTTACAGTAATACTGTTAATACACATATTTTTCTTTTATTGCTTAAATACAATATTGTAGTATTTCTTTTGTATAATAGATAGACTATTTTTTAGTTTGATTATTAAATGATTACGTATGGATTACTTTAACCTTTGGTTTTATTTATTTATTTATTTATTTATCAAACTACTGACCTTAGCATTTGATTTTGTATAAGTATTGAAAAAAATAAGTTTTCTATTTTTGCATTAAATACTTAAAATAAATCAATATTTTTAATGACAAATTTTAAATTTAACTTAAGTATTTAAAACATTTAAAAATAATATGTTTCATATATTAAAGTTCTAAATTATTTTAAAATAGGCAGGTACTACAAATTTTTTCTTACATTTAAATAAATAAGTGCTCAATTACAATCAAATTACTTAAAATAAATAAACTAACCTAAGGAAAAATGTTGTTTATTTAATTGTTTATATGTTTTAATTTATTTATGTAATTAAATTTCTAATGTTTATTGAATGATGATTCTTGACTGTTATTCTTTTATTTGTAGATTTTGAATATTGAAAATAATAATTGCATAGTTGAATATAAAAGTTAACATAAGTGTTATTAATTTGGCATATTCCTAATAATATTTTTTTGGATAATTTATGTAAATGTTATCATACTCAAATGCATATATTTAAAAAGTTAAATTTACATCTATGGTTATTTATTAAAAAATGAAATGGATTAGACTTTTTTTTTTAAAAAACATTTTTTTATTTATCAAGTTACAGCATTAATTTATTTTATTAAGTTGTTTCATTAATTTATAATAGAATAGGTAATAAAATATATACATTTTTTTATTTTTAATCATGTCAAATTTAATATTAAATATTATATTTTTTCTTTCAATGTTTTAAATGTTCATTATTTTAATCTTTAATACAAATCTATTGTACTTAGATAAAATGTTTTATAGAAAGTATAGTATAAAATATATGACGTATACAATAATATAATACTACATGCTTAATGTTTACTATGATTTCCAATTGTATATAATAGATAATAATATATATTGTTAGTAGAATTGCATAAATATAATCTCATTAATGTTTACTTGTACTTGGTATTACATTAGGTTTTATAACGATAATAATAATAATAATAATAAAAAAATCACGAAGATGCTGACCTCTTTGTTCCATTTAAAGTATTAGATAAAAAAAAAATAATAGTTAAATTTAATGATTAAGTACAATTTCATTTGGCAAAATCATTATTCATAATATTATCTCTTTATTTTCAATTTTAATTATTTTGCATAATTCATTGTTGACTTCTTACAAAAAATAAAAATACTTTTGGTGATTTATTACTATATTATTTTGTACTAAAATCTTATTTTTTTTATATATATTAAAGCATCTGGAAAAATATGTATAGATCACCAAAATAATTAAATTATATATTGATAGTCATCATTTTAAAATCAAAGTTCATTAATTGTATTTTTTTAATCAAATAATTTAAAATATATCATTACTTCATTCCACTATTTAACATTTTTTTAACAATTTAGGCTTATAAACAGCTTATTATGATTTTAATTTTTAATTGTGTCTAGATAATTATTACAAATTGACCCAACAGTTAAATTTAATTTGAGTTCAATTATTTAATGATCATTATTAAACATTTCTCTTATATTAAAATGAATAAACATAGTATAGATAGATTATGGTAATGTATCAATTCACAACACCATTTAATTGATTTAAAGACATTAATTTACATTTTATATTGTCAAAACTTGAAAATAACCATCAAATTAAAAATACCAAAATCCAAACATTTTCTATCATATTTAATTTGCAATTTCAACTATCTAATAACTTTAAAATGTTACTATAAAAGGTAGGTAATACATTTCTTTTGGTATGAAAAAAAATGTTGGTTCTTTTATATTTAACAATAATAAAAATAATAATAATATATTTTAATGCTATAAGGTATCATAATATGATACACATGATGTGTAATTTTTTGCATTTATATGAAAAAACTAAAGGGTCTATTATTATATTTTTAATTTTTATTAATTTGTATAATAATAAAATTATATATATATATATATATATATATAATTCCAAGACTAGCTATTTATTTTTTAAAATATTTGTTTGTTTCAGGTTGCCATTAAAATAATTGATAAGACACAATTAAATGAGGATAATTTGAAAAAAATATTTAGGGAAATTCAAATTATGTCAAAACTTAATCATCCACATATAGTGAGATTATTTCAGGTACTGATTTTTTTTATTTTGATCAAAGAAGAATGTGAAATGTATGATATTATAGTAGCTTAGTTTAGTTATTTTAACAAGAATACATTTTAGAATATTTAATGTCTAAATATTTTAAATGTTGCATCTTATTTATAACTATTAATATTTTATAAGAAAAATCAAGGTTTGAGTATTATATTTTTTATATAGTTGATAAGAAACATAATTAAAAAGTCATACAAAAAGTTACCTAATAAAATCACTACATCATAATCTGATGTATTTAATAACACAAATGAACCATTTAATACATTTTACACTTAATTAAAAATTTCATATTATATTTGTTTTTTATTATTATTTTACATTTTTATTGAACATCATTAATGTAGCTAAAGCAGTTTAAAGAGATCAACAGGAATAATAATAAAATCTAGGTATTTACAGTTTTCTACCACATGACCACATTTTTTTTTCATTAAAATTTTATAAAGTACTAGCTGTAAAACCTAAAATATTTTTCATATTATCAATGATATTATTATTCATCGTATGCGGCAATAATCTGCCATTAATAATCAGTTGATAAAGGACATTTGTCTTACATTATGTAGACTGATAACAATAAAAAATATTATGTTGTATTATGTTATAAATTTATAATGTTATTTCATAATTTTGACATGCAGTCATACCTTATCATTAACATGTAACTGTATTTACAGTATGTACCTAACTGATTCATTATACTTTTGGTATATACAGTTTTGTCATTAAAATATTATATTATTCAACTGTCATCATTTAAGTTTATATATTTGAATATTTGACTTGTTTTTTATGATGTTCTTTAATCATTTAATGATTAGAGAATAGAAATTGTAAAAGAATTTATTTATAATTTTTCCTAGTTCAGGAACCCAACATAATGCATTATAAATACTTTTAAATTGCAATCTAAATTATATTTACAACAACCTACAAAAGTCTAAAAAAGAACCATTACCTACCTGTAAGCACAAAAAGTATCAAAAGATCATTTTCAACTTAAAAACTACCAATACTAGTAAACATTGATTAAAATAGTGAATTGTTAATAGCTAAAGACTAAGTAAATTAAATTGGTTAAATAGTTTAAAAATTTAAAAAAAGGACATCTTATGTAAATACAATATATCTGCAGAAACAGAGTAAACTTTATCACTCATCATCCTGTAAATATTTCTCATTTTTGTTTTTGGGACATTAAACTAGACTAAAATTATAAATTCCTTTGAATTACAATTTTATTTAATAGCATCCCCTATTTTAATATCATTTTCGAATTAATCAATTTTTCAGATAATTAAACTATAACTTGTTTTAAAAAACCCAAAATTGATGAAATTAGAACTAGATATAATTTTAAAAAAGTGTAAGGAACTTTTATTTTTTTTTTTTTTTAGTTGCACATATTTTTTTGTTCTAAAAAAAATATGATACATTATACATTTATCATTGAATTTATTAAATAATATAATATATGTATATTAAATTGTAAATAAAAATGCATAGTAGTAAAAAAAATAGAAATTTAGAATTCTTTTTTTTTAATTATAAAGTGTTCCTGACAGAGTCATCCAACTTATTGATATTTATTAATTAACATTTTAGCTGTTTTACAATTGATAAAGCATAATTATTTACATCATGAGTATATAATATTTATATAATAAAAATAAAAAATTGAATAGATACATAACTATAAGAATAAAATAAATTATATAAGTAGAATTACTGGTGTTGAGATAGGGCTATTTTTTTTAAATAGATGTTTTTATAATAAGTTATGTAATTACATTATTATATGTTTTGTAAAAAATTAAATAATAATTCATAAATAGTAAATAATTTATTACTTTAATAATAAATATTAAATAAATATATATAATAATATTAATAATGATAAACACTATATGATATAATAATAATAATATATCATATAGTGTTTAGATCAAAAATATATGTACAATTTCAAAAAAAAAAAAAAAATGTAATACATTTTTTAAAAATTATGTCTAGCTCTAATTTTGCCGATTTTGGTTTTTAGAATATAAGTTGATAAATTAAAGCTACCCCCCAAAAAATGTATTAATTTGAAAATGATATTCAAAATAGGAGTTGCTATTAAAAGAGAATGAAGTTACATTGTGCACGCGCAAAATACATGAGTTAAAAAATTGTAAATTATAAGAATTTATGATCCTTTAGTCTAGTTTAGCCTCCTATTTACTTAAGTGTCCCTCAAAAAAAATAAAAATATTTACATAATAATGATTAATAAAGTGTATCCTGTTAGATAGTTAGACAGTCCTCAGTAATTATTAAATTTATAATCTTTATTGTTTCTTTATTATTATTATACAAATTACTGCAGTTTAAAATATAATTTATTTATATAGGTCTTCTTAAACCTAAATAATTTGTAGTGGTAAAAGGAGAATTCAGTTATAAATTAATGTTGAGTAGTTGGTCAATGATGAATTTATAAATTTTCAGATTTATATTATTATTAATTATATTTATATGTACAGTGATTCAATGTTAATTATAATATATTCAATTTTGGTATTTACTTTCTAATTGAACGACAATTTGATGAACCTATTGTCTATTGTTATAGTCTTGATCTTTTCAGCAATTTAAATAATTAAATAAATGACTTATTATAATTGTATCTATTTTGTTGTATATATTTTAATTACTTATCATACTATAGTCAGTAATATTTATTATTTTCTTATCTAATATCGATATACTTATTACAGGTTATGGAAACTGAAAAAATGATTTATTTGGTAACTGAATATGCTGCTGGAGGAGAAATTTTCGGTAATTAAAATTTGTGATGTATACTATCTATCTGGGTATATTATATGCAAGAACGTGCATAATGTATTTATTGTAAAATTGTTATTGTTACCTTCACAAAAATTCGTTGGCTATAGGTAGATGGAGTCTTAATATTGTCAGCATCAGTTATAACTTTAATATTAGTTGGGAGTGTTAGATCTTTGAAAATCAACTTAAAATATATGCAAGAAAAAAGCTATTTTATTATTGTATACACTCACATATACATTTTGATTGATGTGATTCCATTTAAACTAGAAAGCATTGTTATTTTATGTTCTCATTAAAACCATCATTTTGTGATTTACAATTAGTAGCAATATACCAAATTTCATTATTCATTAACTCGAACATTTAAACTTAAAAATATAATGAATATTTTATCAATTAAATTAATTAAGAGGATGCCATATATACTCACATATATTTTCTCCGTCTTTTCTTCAGTGAAACCAATTTTTTTGTTTAGCTTAATTATTAAGAGTGAAATGATCTATTATCAAACTTATGAGTAAGAATATTATCTGTGGTCTTTCATCTGTTTTTTACAATATTTTAATTTTTAAATATTAATATTTTACATACTCCTACTTAAAAATTAAAATATTGTAAAAAATCAAAAAAATAATAAATATAATGTTCTTACTTTTAAATTACATATTTTGTCTGTTATTTTAATTCATTTTAGATTTTCTTGTAAAAAAAGGAAGAATGGACGAACCTGCTGCTTGTCATATTTTCAAACAAATTGTTGAAGCTGTTAGCTATTGCCATAATAAAAACATAGTTCATAGAGATTTGAAAGCAGAAAATTTGCTTTTAGATGCTGATAATAACATCAAACTTGCAGGTGCCGTTTATTATTAAATAAATAATAACACGCAAGCATGAAAAATTGCCCATTGTTGAATTTATTTAATTGTATATTATTAAATTATTTAGATTTTGGATTTAGCAATCATTTTTACGAAGGAAAATTACTTTCTACTTGGTGTGGTTCTCCTCCTTATGCAGCACCAGAACTATTTCAAGGACAAGAATATGATGGACCAAAAGCTGATATTTGGGTAATTATTATATCTACAATAGTAAATTTATAAATATTCAAAATGTTTTGATCCAATTTTTATACTTATTTTGCTTTTGTTTTCTTTTTTATAAAATTAAGTGTACAATAAAAATATAATTTATTTATTATTTTTACTAACAAACTATTTTAGCTGATAATATATTATATTTTTACAGAGTTTAGGTGTAGTATTGTATGTATTGGTTTGTGGTTCTCTTCCGTTTGATGGAAATACTTTAAAAGTACTTCGTGCTAATGTTCTTTCTGGAATGTTTCGTGTGCCATATTTCATGTCAGCTGGTAAATAATTTATGATACAAATCTAACACTAATATAATTTAAATAATATTAAATTTAAGAGGACGCTACATCACATGTGTTGTCTCCCTCTTACAATGCAAAACATAGTAAAAATTGTTTTGCACAAAATAGAACCATTTATAGGTTGTAGTGATAGTGAAGACTCCAAATTAATATTATACAATATGGCTGAGAACATTATTTGAGAAATATCATTTTTATTGTTTTGATATCACTTTTACAAAAAAAGTCCTTATTGTTTCAAAATCCATTTTTTTAACTTGAATAATTTTTTTTTGCAGTTCCATTATCAAAAAAATTAAAACAATTATTTTACAGCTTAAGTTCTTCTTTTTATGTGGTTAAAATTTAATTTCTTGGTTATGACTAGCCTTTTCGATCCTTTCCCATTCAAAACTGTTTTTGTTATATTTAACATTTGTAAGATATAACAGTACATGCAGATATAGCGTCCTCTTAATGTATTTAATTTTAGATTTAATACAGCAAGTTAAATAATATTTTAATTTTTTATTTGTAGCACTTACATTTTCTAGGGGATTATTGTATTTGTTTAGAAAAATTTAAGTAAATCATTTAATTTTGATTTTAAATTTTGTTTACTGCAATAAAATATTTTTTCTGAACACTACCATTATTAGCTTGTATTTTTATGAAATATTTTTTGAATCAATGATTCTATTTTATAAATTATGGTTGCCTAAATTATCATTATGTAAAATGTTTTAAATTACATTTCTCTAAAATATTTTATATTAATGAAGTAGTTAAAAAATGATAATACTCAAAATATTTTATTTTATTTTTTTATATTTATAAATGTTTAACAATTAATTGTAGTCTGTAATATGCATTATTATTTATTGTTGTTTATTCTAAACTTAATTAAATTATTTAAATATAGTTCTTTGTTTATTAAATGTTTTGATTTTTTAAATAATTAAGGATAAATGTGACATATTTTACACATGATGATACATAACTGTTCTATCTTAAATAATTTATATTTAATTATGATATAAGTTATATTGATAACTGTTTTGTAAATTGTGATTTATGTTAGCATGTGAACATTTAATACGACATATGTTAGTCATTGAGCCTGAAAAGAGACTAAGTCTGAATCAAATAGAGTCTCATAAATGGATTAAACAGGTACCAAGAATTTTAATATTTATATTCTAATCATAGATTTTAATATTGAAATTATATTATACTTTCAGCTGTCTGAACCAATTACTAAAAAATTAATAGTGGATGTAAACCCAATGATGAATACAGCAGTAATAGAACTTATGTTACAGTTGCCAGGTCTAGATAAAGATATGATTGTTAATGTAAGTTTTTAATTTATTTATTTATTTTAAGCGTGTTTTCAAATAGTATTTTAAAAGTATAGACCAGGGGTCGCCAAATGGTTACCCAGGGCCCGCGTATGGCCTGTGAAAAAATCTTATCTGGCTTGCCAGACAAAGAATAAATAACATATTATACTACGACAAAATTAACTGTGTTATAATATGCACTTAGAATTTTGATAGCCAAAACAAATTTTTCAGATTCCTAATGTAGCTCAAAAAAAATATTGATTAGTGATCCCTGGTAGTCTTTTTATTTCTTTATTGATGCATCTTAATATATGTGAACTTTGTTTTGTCGGTCAGTAACATGCATATTAGTTTTTCCAGAACATCTCTATATATATGTCTCCTAAGGATCAAAATTTATTGTTATTGTGTTGGATATTGTGGCACTCTGATGCATATCTGGTGTTTTATTATTGATGTAGAAAATTTGTTAAAATGTTTCAGTAGTGATCCGCCACATTTAGTGTAATTGTTACCTAGATATGCAATTAGATGCAATTTACATAAGCTTGAGCACAATTCGCTTCAAACGTTATTAGCTTGTAAATAAATAGAGCATAGAAATTGTTGCTGTTCTAGTCAATTGTTTTGGATTATTAAGTATGATATATGTGATGACAAAATAGTTTTATTAAAGGATTAATTATATCTTCAGCTGAATCATGCAATTACTATCCAATTCATTTAAGTTAGTTAATTGTAAATCAATTATACTAGTATGATTTTTTTAAATTATAAAGTTATTAGTATTTTATACCAAGTAGAATAGATCTTTATATTTATATTTTTTATCATAGAACAAAAAATAAATTTCATTGAATTAATTATTGTATTAATCTTCTATTAGTAATATCTACCATTTATAAAAACTGAAAACATTAAAAAAAATTTTTTTTAGTCTGTTCAACAAAAGAAATTTGATCATGTCAGTGCAATTTACCATTTATTGGTTGACAAACTAGATACAACTGTTAATCAAAGCAACACTACTAATCAATCATTAGTTAACGAGACTAGTAAGTTAGCATTTGTTTATAAGTCATGAATATTAAAAATAATGTGTATTAATTTTATATTTATAGATATAAATGGATCTGTTAATATCAATTCAAATCTAATTGAAAATTTACCGTTATATTCAATGTCACTTTATGGCCAAGACGGTTCAATTTATGATAGCCAGCAATTAGAAAAGGTATTTTATAAAACTTTCTTTTTTGTTATTTGTACTTCAATATACTTGATACTTTGTATGATTACAATTTAAAAATAAATTACAGTATGGTGATGTTGATATCGGAGAATCTGCTAGTTCAAATAAGACTCAAGATAATCATCCAGTGACTACTCGTCGTCATACTGTTGGTCCAGGAAATGGTTTAATGACTCAAGTAACATTTTACTTCCATTTGTAATTTGTAACCTAAATTTCCTTTATTTTATAATATTAATGGGTTTATTTTAGTTTATCTGTTGATATATTTAAACATTTAAAATAATTTTAAATTTATGTATTATGTCTAATAAAGTTTTATAAGTTTAAAATTTAAGTTAATTTAAATTAAAGGAAAAAATACGTATGTACATTTTTAGAAATATCAACTCATTTTCGATAAAAGTATCACCTTAAATATTACTTATACAGTGAAAACTCTACGACGTAAATTCTTTACAACGAAAAACTCTATATAACTTAACATTACATAATAATGGTTGGTTTGCTTTATAGCCTATTAATTCATTCTCCATAACCTATAGTCAATCTCAATAACGAAACAATATTTTATATTTCATAATACAATTTACCTGTAATCATACTATAAATTATAAAAGTAATCAGCTAAAATTCCAAAATTTACAACAACGATTACATTCTTTTATTATCTACTTTTAAAATTTTAATATCGTAATAATACCGTTATTATTGATATCGAATATATTCATTTTATTATTGATGTAATTTCTAATAAAAATGTTGTTTTTTTAAACCTCTCTCTACTATGAAAACTCTCTTTAACAAAAGAAATTTCTTGATCCCTTCTGATTCTTTACAAAGAGTTTTACTGTATTATTATTTAGTTTAATTTATAATCAATACATTATTTTAGGTGATGGAATCACATTATATAACTCACCTTCAAACTGGGCGTAATATAAATGTTTTACCAAATACAAATTTACCTTTGAATATTCCATTAGTAGAATTTCAATCTCCTAAAAATTTTACAATTAAAGATCAGCATCTATTGAAACCACCACAAGTTATGGGAGCAAGTAATATAAGATTTAAAAGAAATTATTATGAAAAATGTATTTTGCACTTATTACTTTTTAGATAACAACTTTGGTAGACGTGCATCAGATGGTGGTGCAAATTTACAAATGTCACAAAAAATGAATTGTACATTTAGTGAACCAAGTAGCAAAGAAGATTTAAAAAAAGTACATATATCATATACAAATAATATTATGTAGTATATATTGATCAATAATGGCAAAGTTAAATAATAATAAAATCTTCAAAATAATGATTAATTTCTTTTGCATATTAAATTGATATTATGTTGGTCAAGATTATAACAAATATTCATATAATAATTAATTTTATTTGTAATATTTTATTTTATTTGCGAATAGCAGGTGAAAATTGATCCAAACGATTTAAGAAACGCAATAATTGATCAATCAAGTAAAGGAAACTTATTATCTGAAGATAATGCTGTATCTACTAGTTCTAGGTATTTATTATACCTAGATATCTTTAGCTATCTTTTTTAATTTTCTCAACTTGTATAGTTGTACTTTATGTTAATATTTAATTTACTACCACTTGCAGTCGTTATACAAAAGTAATGTGTAATACCTCTAGACATGGGATTGGAAATAAAGAAGAAGCTCAGGCCCAACAAACAAATTTACAAAATACAAGAACTAGACGTAGTGGTGTATCAACTGTAATGGATAGACCACCAGGTATATTATTTTATATATAATATTGTATTCATTTTTAAATTGCTTGAGATTTGAAATTTGAGTCTTACTTAATTTGTGTATCATTCTACTCTACATTAAAACCTTGTTGTAAGTACTTTTTGATTTAATTTTTTTTAACAATTATATTTATCATTGTTATATTTTGTTTTATAAATATTACATGTTATAAATCATACCCCTTTTATTTATATAAAATTAAATATAAATATAAATTACACTTAAAATTTTCAATTTAAAAATAACTAAATATAGTTTTTTTTTATTATTTACTTCATGAAATAACTTTTATATAATAATAATTTAAAAGGAATGCAATTCTTTAATTTACAACCAAATAAGTTAAAAAAGGACTTAAGAAAAAAGTAAGTTATTCATGTAATATCTTATGCATTTTTTAGTAGTATTTTGATTTAATATTACTTAGTTTTAATTAGTTACTTGTTAATCTGTAACAAGTTTTGAATTTTCTAATACTATTTTTTGTGTGCCTTTAATCTGCATTGTTACTTTTTATTATTATTTGATTTACATTACACTGCATTGTAGTATTGGATTTGATGTGTAGTCTAGTTTTAATTTTTATTATTATTTTTTTTTTTTATAGCTAACATATTTAAGATTTTTTTTTTTTTTGAGAGAGAGAGTGCAACAGTAACACATTTTTACTGAAAATTTTCTATCATTATTATTTATTCATGACTCTCAGTAATAAATTGATTTCAATTATTTTGTAAAAAAAATTGATTAAATTGAGATATTTATTCAATTTCAACCAGTAATAAGATAAGTTTATCTAGAAAACATCTATTTTAGTTAATGATATTATTATGAAGAAGATAGTCATATTCAAAACATGTTATGTTGTTTATCTTATTATATAATCACTCTTGATTTAATTTTTCAATAGTTGAAACATCTTTTTTAGTTTTTTAATTTATTTGTCTTATCAAAATACACTATACCAATTTAATTAAAAACTGTTACTGTTAAGGTCTCTTAATTAGTAGTTTGTTTCCATTGCTTATTTTTTTTTTTCAAAGTCATTAGTCCTGAAGTGGTGCGTGAAGTAGAAGCACGTATGAATCGAGAGTATGTACCACCACCATTACCAATGGTCAGCACTCCTAGACATAGTCACCGTATATCTCAGGTTTCCGTTTTACCAACAGTACAAGAACTACATAGACATTCAGGTATCATGGTATTTTTTTTTTCTAATGAGTACCTAGGATCTGTGGACATAATCTTGTGTTATTTATTTATTTATTTATTTATTTTTTTGTTATTTATAAAAAATGTTTTTAATATGATTTGATTAGGCCGAGAAAGTTTAAAAGATGTAAGTGGTTATTTGCCTTCTGAACGATATAGTCCTGTACGAAGAACAAGTGAACCAGTTGTTACATCTAGTGAACATCTAGAGCAACCTAATATACGTAATATTCAACAGGAACATATTCAACTTCAAGTAAATTAAACTGATCATTGTTATAAATCCAAATTAATATTTAATCTGTTCCTTACTAATAGCAAAAGTTGAGTGAAAATACATTAGATACCTGGGATCATGCTGAATTACAAATGCTTCATACATATCATTTACAAAGTCTTCAAACATTAGTAGATCAAACTCCATTCATAAATGCAACTACTAATCATCAGGGTATTACATGAATCTCTTATACTGGTATTTTGTTTTATACCATTGATATTCAACTCGAGCATTTTTTTTCAGGTAATTCAAATATTCTTAGCCAGCATTTACAAAATTTAAATTTACATCAAGCACCTTTAGTTAATGTTCCACAAACCCAAGGTAAGAATTTTTAATATCTATAATATTTAAAATGTTTAAAATTACTTGTAAAAATAATATCAAATGCTTATTAGTTATTACAATAATATTCAGTTAATTTTCAATAGGAGCTTAAGTAACCTATTTATTTTGGCATTTTATTTTCATTATTATTTTATGTCATATAAATAACTGTTTATTATTAATAATCAAGAGTAACCTAACCTGTAAGCACTAACCAGTTAATTTGTATGTACCTAAAGGTACTTTAATGATTATATATATTATTATATCAGTTATGATAGACGTCCAGATAAAAGTAGATCACTAATTGCAAATACTTTTAGTGTCAATACAAGTCGTTGGAGCTTCATCTCCTACACTCCCTAGTCCAAAATTTATTTGAAATCTTTACACATCAATGATTAGTATATTAAGATATACTTAAAACAACTAATTTTATTTATTAGATAGTATCTGTATCTAAATTGTAATAAAGTATGACAGTTTCTCATAATAAGTATTAAGTATTTATTACATATTTGTTTACTATTTAAGTCCAAATTATTAAAAAAAAATTTAAGGCGATGTATTTGCTCCATCTAAGAGAGGCTCCGGGCATCCTTGAATTATGAATCTTGAATATTTCATTTCATTTTTGATTACTTGATTGAGTTAAATTAAATTTAGTTTTTGTATACAACTTGGTATGTTTAGTTTTGATAATAAGTAATAACTAATATTTCTAATCAATTACATCTGTAATTTATAAAAAAAATTGTTGATATATTTAAATAATATTTATAATTTATAGGTAAACATAAGTTCACATTAAAGTGGTCAATGTTATTGTAATTTTTTTCTAAAAATAATGTTGTTTTGTTTTAACTTGTAGGTTCAATTACTCAAGGTACTCCAAATATAATGTCCAATCATCAAATTCCAGTTCCATTGGACTTGCGAACGAATAATAAAATAAATCCTCAACCAATTATTGTAGTAGAAGATAAAACATTAGGTTAGTGTTATTCATACTTAATATATTATTGTAGATACCGCTGACTGAGAATATTTAAATATATTTAATTAATAATTATTATTTTAATAACAATTTATAAGTAAATTAATAAACACTGTCATTAGTGTCTTGGAGATCCCATTCCGTTTTTTTATATTACTAGTTTTTCAACTTTATTTCAAAATATTCTATATAATTTAAACTTATGTTAACATATATTTTTATCGCTGCTCTTCTCTTACAACTATATGGGATTTTTTACCTTATGAAATAAAAATTAAATTCATAAATTTCAAAATTCTGAATATATTTATGCAAAGTACCTTCTTAGAAGTGGTGTTGTAGTAAAATAATTTCTTATCTCATCCGTCCATAATTAGATATATATACTCACCAAAATTTTAAGTTTCTGAGTCTAGTGATTTTTCTGGTTAGGTGAGTGTATCATACATATTCCTTTATATATTAATACATATGAATTATTTTTTAATTTATTTATTTCATTGTCTTTTTGAAACTTTTATGGTTCCCTAGTCTAATATTTAATTTTGGTTGTATTAATATTTAAATATTATAAATTTATTTTTAGAAATTAGTGAAGAAAGACTTCCAAATCCAGAAATATCACTAATGATAACTAACGAAGAAGGTGGTATGATGGAAGTTGACACATTACTGACAAATTCAGTAAATTCTATGAATACAGGTAATACATTACTAAGAAAGTCAAATACTGATCAACCACTTTCAGCTATACATCATGGTTATGAAGAAATCAATCATATAACTGTTGATAGAAATAATATTATAACTGATATGGACTCATCAACTTGTTTGAAAACTGCTCCACTTTTTTCTGATTATATTCTAAAAAGAACAGCTAGTGATGCATTTGTTGTGGACTTATCTGATTTCTATTCCAATTTCACTTCTGGTAACATACTCAACATTGTCAAGTATTTGATATCGTCCAACATTCGGGTATGGCCTGTGCTAGATAGACAAAATGTGTTACAATTTCCAACAGGCTTGCAAATTGAACTGGAAGTGTGTTCAAGTGACACGGGTGCCAACTCGTATTTAAAAATTCAACGACTTTCTGGAGATTCAACTGAATACAATAACATTTGTCATAGGCTAGTCGAAGACTATTTACCTTGTAACAAATAATATTGTTAATCATATATTATTTTTAATCTTTTCATGGCTGTGCTACTTTTGTGAATGCAATTAATTAATATTAGTCATTAGTTTTAATAAGCATCTTTCGTTATTAGAATTTATCAACAAAAACCTTAATCATGCAGTTGTGAATTATAACTAATCATCTTTATCTTATACAGACTGATTTCAATATAAATTATATATTTTACCAAACTCTTATTTGAGATTTTCATTTAAATAATTATATTTTATAAATTTTTTAATTTAATGTGCGTTTGTAAAGTGGCAGCACAAAATGTATTCCATTTGTTCTATTCCAATGACTATGTAATCAAATATATTATATATTTAGTTAATAATTGTGAATACTGTTATTGTATATTTATTTTCAATTGTTAAAATAATTTTATCATATTGTTAACTCGTTTTTTTTTCTTAATTTATATAGTACATTTATGTCTTAAACTATGTGACAGTAAAATAAATGCATATAAGAATAAAATATTGCATAGTTATAGCAAAAAAAATTTTTTAGATTAATTGTCAAGTCTTGATCAAAACCGTATTATACTCGCAATAAATGTTATCAAATTTCATAACTCATGTCAGTTCAGAAGTCTTAACTTGACCAAATATCTACTAAAACTTGTATATATTGTTATTTTAAAAAAAGTTTAATATCTATTTGGTTTTTTAAATTTACTTCTGGGCTGTACAAGTATCTTCAATACTTCAATATTGATTCGTTGGTATTTGTTTGTTATTATTTTTTTACTTTTTTATTTTTTTTTTTTTATTTAAAAAAAAATGTTTATTGTGATCTTTTTATTGTTATTTTAATTTTTTTTTTTCGCAGTCTACTGTGATCTGTGGACCATGTTTACCACCATTGGCTTTTAATAACCTTACCTTATTCTAACTTTTATAGTTTACATTACTGTATAGTCTATATTATATATATATATATATTGTGTGTGCTCAATATCAATGTTGTGTACATGTTATTTGTTGTTATTATTATATATATTTTTTTTGTGTATTACAATGTTATAAATTGAACACTAAACTTCTAAGCTCAATGCCAATGTTGTGAACATGTTAATTGTTATTATCTATACATTCCATTATGTAAGTATAGAATATTGTGATAGACTAATTAATCAAATACAATTTTTTTTTTTTTTTTTTTGTTTAATTTAATGCATCCAGTAATGCACTCTTGTTAAGAAAAATGTAAAAATTGTAAGCCATTATATATTTATACACATACATATAAAATGTATCATTATAATTTTAATATTAATATGTTTATAACCATTTATTAAATGGAAGACAATATACAAAAATAATTTATCAACCAATAAATGGATGAACGTTAATAATAGAATTATTCATTAACCATACATTAATTTTTTTATTATTATTATTATTATTATTATTCAAACCAAATGAGATTTTCACATACTAAAATAGTAAATGTAAAAAAAAAAAAAAATTTGATCATCATCTGAACACCATCAACAATTCACTATAGCATAAAATATACACTGCATAAGTAAATAAATAAATAAATGTACAACAAATTAATTGATTTCTAACGGTTTCAATTTACTAATAGACCTCTTTAATTTAAATGTTCTAATTTGTTTGTATTTGTATCTTTTCAATTAAATTGGATACAATATTTTACCCGTGCAAACACGTTTTGTTAAAGTCATCCAAGATACTGAGGGTGGCTGTTCAACCAACTCTGGAAGATAATGCTTCACTGTGGCCCACCACGAATCTGCAACGATCGTAGTATTCAAAACCACTGTACTCGAGTTCTCATTGTTGACTATGTTCATTTTTATTATACCTGTTGGAATTTTTGTTTCTTTAATAATATTTTAAGGTCATTTTAACAATATTCATAATTATTTTTTTTATTTTTTCAAGATCAATAGGCCATAATGTTACATGTGAATAAAACACTGACCTGCAGAACTGCTCGGCTTAACAAACCATATCAATGTCGTGTACACAGGAAGAACTTGCAGCATGTACCTTAACCGTATTAAAATCCCTTTTGCCATAACCATAATTGCTCGCATCTATAAAAAAAAAAATTGAATAAAAAGGTTCAATGTTTCAATATTAATAAACAATGTTGTATTTTACGTACAACTACAAATACAATGTAGTAGATCAAAGTTGTCGGTAATAGAAACAACAATATTGCAAATGATATGGTTCCCACATACAATTGTTGTGTGGTGTAAGGTGTAGTCCTTCCTGGTTGTGGATTACAACTTCTTCCCACGAAAAGTTTTGCCAATATCATGAGACTCTTACGTTGTAAGTTATATAGCCTATTAACCGTTCACATTTCAATTTATACATTTTATTGTATTCCAATTTTTATTCATAGAATACAAGAATAACATGTTGACTTATTGTAAAAAGTCACTACTATATGTAATTTGAGATAGAACCATTATCTGATATGAAAATATTTAAATATATTCACTATCAAATATAATAAGAAAGACCTTAAAATCATAAAATTAAACATGGTAAAAATAATTATGGCTATTATTAAACTTATGCAAAGTTTAAAAATAAATATGCTTTTCCATAAACTATATTTTATTTTTTGATATTGATTATATTTATCCAGTAAGTTATCAAGTACATTACCACAAATTATTTTGTATTTGAAATCAATTATATCGTTTTTTAAATTAAAAACAAAACACAAACTAACTTATTGCTACCATTCAAAACTATAAGTATTAATTTTATTTTCAAAATGAATCATATTAACTATAATTAATGTCTGCAGCCAACTTACTAGCTTTTAAGATAGTCTTATCAGTAAACCCTCCCAACTCTTATATATACTCTATTCAGAATGAGATCATACCTCGGCGGCCAGCTTGTGCGCATGGGCATGCCTTTACTACACAGCAGTCCTGCAGATAATTGACTCGTTAGGGTGTGGACAAACGGATGTGGTCTGACTGCCGCTAGATAAAAACTGGTTGCTGCCGAGGTACAATCTCATTCCAAATAGAGTATAGTTACTTTTTTTTTAGTGTTAAGGGATTTTAGTGCAATAATTGTACTCTGAACTTAATTATTAATATTTTTTCCTTAAAAATACTTATTAATTTATTGTAAATATTGTATTTAATATTTTTGATCTGTAATATAGCTCTAGTTAAGTTATAAACTTTTATGTTTTGAAAACCGCATCTCTACATATTTTATGCAATTAATAAAGAAAATTATTGCCAACAATTTTTTTTATGAACACCAATCCAATTTATGTATGGTAGGTATTTTAATGAGGTATTTAAACTATGGAATTTATTATTTTCCCCTCTCATATTGATTGTCTTAAATTATATCTAGGAACTAAAAATTATAGTTCACAGACTTTTTTTTTTACAGAATTATTATACAGATATTCTAACTTATAAACATACCATGCAACTGAAATATAGGAAATAGTAAATACTCTAGGTTAGGTTAGTCTAGGCTAATCAGTTGGTATTCTAGTATTAAACTTAAAGTTGATATATTTAAATTTTTTTTTTCATTTGTATTGGTTAATCAAATGTATAATATAATAATGAATTTTTATTAGGCTATATTTTTGGATTTCATCTATTGTTTTAAAATGCAAGCAACATTGGAAAAAAAAATATGAAATACTAAAATACTATTTTTAAATTAATATAATATACTGAACATAATGTTTGATTTTTTGATTGAAGATAAATTTTCAATATATTATCCCAGAGTAAGATATTATTTTATGTATTTTGATATATAAAACTCAAAATGTATGCAAATACTTAATTAGTTGTAAATTATAAGTTGAATAACATTTTTTATAATTCGAGACGTTTTATAAAACTGTTGAATTTGCAAATTATTTTATATTCAAAATTCTTAAAAATTGTAATTTCTTAATATTCATGTCTATGATTTGAAAAATTAATAAAAGGTCCTGTATAAATTATTATTACTGGAATTAAAGAATAAAGTTGATCATAATTTCATAAATATTTTATAAAAAAATTAAATCAACCTACTTCACATTCAACAGCCATATCTAAAAACATAGTTTTATACTTATATAGTTATATGTTATATTCTAGTATAAACTATTTCATAAAAGGAAAGATACAATATTTATAAAACTAAAATACCTATAACAATTAAGCAACAAGGTTTTTGTTTAATGTGAACAATTTGAACACTATAGTTTTAAAACACAAATCCAAATATGTTTTATGATATTCAAGTATTAGGTATTAATGATATGCATGTTCAAGAACATTATGCAAAATATACTAAAGTTTACAAAGTCTATTCGGAATCATGTTAACAATTTAGACACGATTCAAATTTATAATAAAAATATGGATTGTATGTATATTATAATGCAGTTTTTTCTAAACTTTTTATATTGGCAAACCATAAAGTTATTCTTTTTTGGGTATGCGACCCTCACTAAAATAATAAAGAGTGATAAGCAGAATCTGAATAGATTTTTCAGTCAGCAACAGACGTTCCACTATTCGTTTGAAAATTAATAATCATGATACGTCTTCAAATAGGTAATAACTTTAGAAAAAAAAAATATTGTAATTTTTATTCAATATTAAGCATGCGGGTGGATTGTACCACTGATAATTGATTAATATACTAAACATTTTAAAGTAATATGTTAGGACTATCAAGGAGTTTAACATAATATTGAAGATGAAAAAAAGCCTATGGTGATGAAATTCTGAGTTAGCTAGTAAATTTATTTAAAATCAGATATGTAACTTATATTGAATTTAAATAATTTTTAAAATAATATAATTATTACTTAAATGTGTAGAACTATTTAACTTAAAGAAAAAATGTACAAATTTGTGTTTACTTTCAAAAAAAGATTTTAAATAAAATATTACCAATCTAATTTCACTATTTCATATTTTTTTTAAATCTATTTTTAAAGCAAAATTAAAAATCCTCTTCGGAACGTTTAATATGTATATAACAAGTAATGGAAAATGTATAACTAAATTTTTGACTATTTTAATACCATTTCCAAATTAGGTAAAAATAAAAAACATACTTTTTATCTATTTTTAAAATTTAAAATAAATTACTAATGATTTTTTTAGTTTATAAACATTTTTTATAATTCTAAAGTTTTAAACTTGTAATGCACAAAATAATTAAATTTAAAATACAAAAAAAAATTGACCTCACCATGCTGCGTACACATAAATGCAATAAACATGAAAACTGACTATTGCCAATACATCTTCTATGATTGCTATTTGATAAGATAATCCAAAAATACCAATGAAAACATAAACTTGAAATGTTAACTCCAAGAATGGCCGACATAATACTGTAAATACAGATAAAAGTTTTATTATTTTATTCTTTTTATTTTTATATTAATTATTTGGTCTGTATTAATAAAAAAAAAATTAATAAATATTACATATATTTAACACTATGTAAAGCTAAGTATTTTAGTCTATGCATATTGTATTGTATAATAATAATAGCACTTGATCTACTATAAATGAGGAACTTGGTCCTCAGAGTCCTAAAATAAATAAATAATTAATATATACAACCAGTATAAACTACTGCTTGATTACTCTAGTAATAAAATAGCTAGTTTGATTTAGTCATAATTGCTAAGTAAATAAAATAATTATAATTTCCATGTTAATATATATTAAACCAAAAATAAATTTAATTCTTAATCATCATTCTTAATTTAAACATGAAAGTATATTAAGATAAGTATATTATAGATAAAGTAAAAATTGATTGAATTATTAATTTTTTTAATTTTATAATATATATCTCAAATCTAGAATTATACATGGGCACCAGTCAAGCTTCATTAATAGTAATTAAATATAGGCACTAAATATATAATTTACATTTTGTATAAAAAATAAATTGTAAACATGGCGATAAAAAAACCATGTGTATTTTACTGTAATGAGTTTACCTAATAAATAAATGTTTATTTATTTATTTATTATTGTAATTAATGTTTGATTAATAATTAGTTTATATCAAAGCACTTAATTACTTAATTAATAATATACATTACCTACCTAAAAATGACCACCAGAGATTGACTAAATAAAGAAAACATGTTCCAAGTAAACTGTTAAGAGGATCATTGAGTTTTAACCCTGCTGGACTACCCATAAGCCATTGCAACGTACCCTGTAGCACTTTAATCACTTGCTGTAAATAAAAATAACTATTTTAAGTAAGATAAATTCCTATAAATATGTTAAATTTGTTTACATGTGAAATACTTGAAATGTAAGAGAATAATTCGTTTGACGAAGTAAATGTAGTATTAAGAATATACAGGATTATTATTCCAAGAACTGCATCACAAATACATGACATCAAATAATTAATTGATTTTGCTCTTGATAAAATGTGTTTATTGTGTAGGAGATTGTCGATGAGCCAAACATAATTTTTGATTACGCCCAATATGTGTTTAAATAATGTCAATCGCAATATTGTAAACTGTACAATCTTTGTTTCAAGACTGCTTATAAGCATATTGAGTATAATCAACATATACTTAGTAAATCTTTGAAACATTACAACTTCTGATAGAAGATACTGTTTCTGCACATTTTCTGTACTAGATAGCCATTTGGACAGCATTATAAAACTAATGAATTTCTGAGTATCACCTTCATATTTGAATAGTGTCCCATAGTCGTACAATCTTGAAGCATCATATATGACGAGCACAAAATTATCAAGTTGTCCAGGCAACAAACTTGCATTTAAATTTCCATCGATTTCAGTAATGCACAGAATATTAGCGACTGTACGTTTGAAACAAACCCGACAATCAGTTTTGGTAAAGTGGCCTATTATATTCACTTTACATCCTGTGTTGGTGTTCTTTATATAATTTGGAAGTACAAAATAATACCTGACGTTTTTTATAAGCTTGATGAATCCTAATAGTTCAACCGTAACGTCACTAGTCTCTAATAGTGTTTTGGGGAAAAAAATCACTTGTTTATTTTCCATATTATAAAACTTGGGAAATAACACTATTGACTCGTGTACTTATGTCACGATTCATGATTACCAAGATTATTCTCCATCATAGAATAGCTTGGAAAATATGTGTTTAATTTATAGAAAAAAAAAATTAAAACGTCGATAGACAGTTAGATTACGTAGTATTCGGCTTATAATATTTAAAATTAAAAATCGGATACGAATAACTACGGATGATACGATTTCGATTGAGAATCAGAATACTAATTTTGTTATCTAAAATCAGGCATCTTATCATTCGTCTTATTCTATGGTATTATATCACGGATAAATCTCTGCAAACTGAAATCAAATTTTATTCTACATAAATCTTTTTACTCTACCTATACTAATATTTTTAACCCCTAAAAACAATAAATTTATCAATGTGATCGTAACGTTTTATCCTTTACGGGCACCTTAACAGCCCCTCCACTCAACACAATTTTTTCAAAAAAAATTGTCGACATAATGCATCAATGACGTATATATCATTTATTGAATATTTTACGTAAAATTATAATTTATGTGTATATACAAATTTACAAAATGTTTTTAAAAATATTGATTTCGATTTAATTTTTTTCGATTCCAAAAGTTGAGTTCGACTCAACTAGAAATTTTCCGGCGGATTTTGAATATTCATTGATATCATGATCCAACCGCCAATTACAATACGGTGGATAGCGTAGCATTAAACTTGGCTTTTTATGATAATAAAACTTATTTTTTTTACCAATAACCCTCCTCTTCAAAGAAGGTACAGAAGGAAATTTTTTTCCTAATACAACTGACTCGATTTAATTATCTTATTAAATTTAAATACACTAATGGGGACTTATGATGCACACCAGCTCGGACTGATATATAATATAATGTTTTTATAATGTTGAATCACTACTATGGACCATACAAGACGCTGCATGGCTACCTAAACTTGTCAGATCGAGCGAATCACGTCTTATCATATTTCCTTATCTTATTCTTATCTTCAGTAACACGGTTCGTATTATCATTCTTGTTAGTTGTCCGATTGACATGTCAGCAAAGCTAACGCAATGCACGGGCATAGCTCTAAGAGAATTTTTTTTTAATTTATTTCCCAAACAGGGACTGGTAACCGTTAAAATTCAATTTTAAATGACTACATTTAAATAGAAACACCCTATAGTAACTAAGAATGTACACGTATTAAACATCGCCCACGCTCTACATTGTTAGAATAAAATAGTTACAATCAATAGCGATGGAAAAGCAAACCGATGACCGATCAGTCAAGTCCAAAAATAAAAAACAGACAAGGAAAAAGAACAAAGCTGAAAGTACTGAAAACCAGGTTTGTTTATAATTATGATATTTTAATATGAGTTTGGATAGCTATGTACTGAAAGTATCGACTTTGAATACAAATCTTAAGCACAATTTACTGTGTATGATGAAATGTTGGAAATTCATTTATAATGAGCGTCGATGTCACCACTCAACTTTTCTAATTAGAATTTTAAGATTATAAATTAAAGTAACACGAGTAATTCTTGTTGAAACATTTTATAATTTATAATTTTATAAATGTTTTTTGTATAATACTTATTTTATTATCATTGCCAATAATTTACATTCTAATTATTATCAAATATAACTATCAAATTATTTAATTTATGTACTTCAAACAATTGTATGAATCTTACTTTTCTAGCAAAAAGAATTTGAATGTGTTACTAAAAACCATGAAACCAATGAACAAAAAGTAATCAACGAACAAAAATTAATTAATGAACAAAAATTAATCAATGAACAAAAATTAATCAACGAACAAAAATTAATCAACGAACAAAAATTAATCAACGATCAAAAACCTGATATATTTAATAATTTTAAAATAAGTATTGAAATAAATTTATTGGCAGTAATACTTTTTATGTCAGCTCTGTCATCAAGATTTTTTAAACTTGATCAACCCCGTAATGTTGTGTAAGATAATTTACTTATGTTATATTAAAATTAATTTATACGTATTTATATTTTCTAATACATATTTTTCAAAAATACAGATTTGACGAGCTTCACCACGGAAAATATGTTAGTTTATATATGAAGAGAACATTTTTCTTTGACACTCATCCACCACTTGGGAAGCAATTAATAGCAGCTGTTGCATATTTATTTAATTATAATGGTATGTCCTTTCCTATAATTGATTTTATATAATGTTTTACTTATTATTTATTTTATTCTATAAATAATATAATTCTTTAGTGTAGTATGGCAAGTAATTTTTATTTCAATAAATCAAAAATAAACATTTCATCAAACGTTAATACAATGTACTTT
This sequence comes from Rhopalosiphum maidis, assembly GCF_003676215.2. Classification (NCBI taxonomy): domain Eukaryota; kingdom Metazoa; phylum Arthropoda; class Insecta; order Hemiptera; family Aphididae; genus Rhopalosiphum; species Rhopalosiphum maidis. The sequence goes on along the minus strand of NC_040879.1, from coordinate 42,297,532 downwards.
CAATAATCTGCAAAATTATAATTACGAATTAAACATGTCAACAATTTACAATTACCAAAAAGTGTTAATGTGTATTAAACAAGCGTGTTGTATTTATGTCGTTATCGAGTAATTGGTCATTACAACCCAGTAAAAGCAATAATGAATAATGTAAAGATATATATATATATATATATTTATAATTTATACACATATAGGTATATTGATGATTCCGAGGAAGGCAACTGATAATCTGCAACACGGATAGCCCGCTCGTGAATAATCGAGAGTACACTGTATATTAAATAATCAAGGAAATAAAAATTATTTGTTGTGTTTTTTAATTATTTATTTTAAGTTTTAATCAATATTATTTATAAATATGTTATTAGGTCAATTTAAATTTGAGAGAATTGGAAGTGAGTTTAGTGATGATGTCCCATTATTTGGTTTACGTTTTGTACCAGCATTATGTGGTAGTTTGATTATTCCTGTTGCATATCAATTAATGTTGGAACTAGGTTGTCGACATTGGTGCGCTGCTCTTGCTGCATTTCTTCTCCTTTGTGGTAATATATTTTTATTTTTATTTTTTTATTATTATTAACTAATTAAATTTCTTCTTTTAGAAAACACATTATTAACACAATCTCGATTCATCTTGATGGAGTCTATACTAATATTTTTCACATTATGTGGATTGTTATTTGTGTTGAAGTATAAAAGACTGAATATGAAATCACCTTGGGCTTTGACTTACTTAATAATTGCTTCTGTTTGTCTAACTATGGCTACATGGTAAATTTAATATTAACTATATTATTACATATAAATTCTAAATTAAAAATATATTATTTTTTTTATAGTGTCAAGTATGTTGGACTTCTCTCATGGCTTTTGAGCTTATGGATAATCTGTAGAGATTTCTGGGTTAACCATTTAGGTGATAAACGTCTATCAGATTTTACTATTTTCTTGTGTGTGATATTAAGATGTATTATTACATTTTCAATATCCATTGCCATTTATTTTTCTATATTTTTCATTCATCTTATAATTTTGAATAAAGCAGGACCACACGATAGTGTTATGACAAGTGCTTTTCAAGCTAGTCTAGAAGTAAGTTTTTGTTATTTTTTATAGTTGATCTATTATTTTTTAAATACATAATTTTTTTTAGGGTGGACTAGCGTCTATTACCAAAGGGCAACCTTTGCATGTTTCACATGGATCACAAATTACATTACGTCATACACATGGAAGGACATGTTGGCTTCACTCACATACTCATGTTTATCCTATCAAATATGCTGATAAACGAGGAAGTTCTCATCAGCAACAAGTTACATGCTATACATTTAAGGTTAATTGTATATATAATATTATTTGTTGTACAAATTGTTTCATTAATTTTTATATAGTTAAAAATCAATCATATATTATAATTTTATAACTTTAAACTTTTCTAATGATTATTGTATACAGGACGTAAATAATTGGTGGATAGTTAAAAGACCAGAAAGAAATACATTAGCAGTAGAAAATACAAAGGACCCTGATGGTATAAAACATGGTGATATTATTCAGCTGGTACATGGAATGACTAGTCGTGCTTTAAATTCTCATGACGTTGCAGCACCTGTATCACCACAGAATCAAGTATATTTTTATTTAAACAAAACAATTTATTGCCAAGTTGCATATAAAAATCCTAAATATTTAATGAAACAATAGTGTGTATGATCTAGTTCCTTAAATTTCAGTATAATATTAAATTAATCAATGTTTTATGCAACTAAGCATAAATTGAATGTAAACTAAAAAAATTAAATCTAACAAAAATTGCCATATCTCATAATTGTATTAATTGTTTTAGGAAGTATCATGTTACATTGATTATAATGTTTCTATGCCTGCTCAAAATCTGTGGAAAGTAGAAATAATCAATCGTGATCAATTTGGAGATGTTTGGCAAGCTATTAATTCACAGGTATATTTACTTAAAAAAAAAAAATGTATTTGTTTTAATTATATGTTCTTAAGGTAATATTAACTCATTTAAATTCAACGCAAGCATTGAAGTTTAGTGGTAGACAGTTGCCAGATTGGGGATTTAATCAGCATGAAGTGGTTACAGATAAGATAATATTTCAAGATGATACAGTATGGAATGTTGAAGAACATCGCTATACCAAAAGTAATTGAATTATTTTTAATAACTTTAGTTATGTAATATTTCTCTGTAACAATAACCTTGCTTTAGGTGAAAATGAAAAAGAAAGAGAACGTGAACTTGTCGCTGCTGAAATGATACCATCAAAAGGAACAAAATTGGGGCTTTGGGAAAGATTTTGGGAATTACAATACAAAATTATATTTTCTTCACCAAACACACAAAATGTTCATTCACATATGTACAGTAGTGAACCTCTCGATTGGCCATTAATGGTTCGAGGAGTTGCCTATTGGTTAAGTGAACATGATAATGTTAGTACATTTAATTTGATACATATTATTTATCATTGTATGTATTATTATTAAAATTTTTGTTTAAAATTACACAACAGGGACAAATTCACCTGTTGGGAAACATTGTCGTATGGTATTCATCTACAATATGTCTATTATTATATTTATCATTCTTTGCTTTTTATTTACTGCGCCAAAGAAGACAAATTTTTGATTTATCTTTCGGTATGTAATTTAACATTTTAATAATAGTATTCATATTAACTATTTTTTTTTTGATTATTTACTAGATGAATGGGAACAATTCAAAACAATTGGAGAAGTTTTAGTTGTTGGATATGGCTTACATTATATTCCATATTTTTTTATTGATCGTACATTATTTTTACATCATTATTTGCCTGCTCTTGTATTTAAGATATTACTATGCGCTGCGTTTTTACAACACCTAGCCAATATTGTTAAGTATGTAATTTAAAATTAACTAATTAATATATCATTTATATTATTATGTCTATTTACAGAACAAAATTGATCCCAAGATTTATTTTTCATTTAAGTCTTTGCATATGGATTTTAAGTGTTATGTATGTATTCAAAAAATTCATTGTCTTCAGTTATGGAACTTCTCCTTTAACATCTAAAGAAGTTTTTAAACTACGTTGGAAAGATACTTGGGACTTCATTATTCATAAACCATAAGTGTAATAATTTGGTGATAATACTAATAAGTTACTTAACTGGTTGATTTACTATGACAACAATTGTTAATTAACATTTGGTTGAAATTTTAGTCTTTTATTATTTTAAAATATGCATTATAATTCATCCACTATTAAGTTCATTAGTTTTTTAAATTTTTTTTATTAAATAATATGTTTTAAAAAAAAAACTAGATTAAATAAAAAGTATATTATTTAAAGAGGACACCACACCTGCATGTGTTATACATGTATACTCAAGATATGAGTATGTAAATTATTACAAGTCAAATATTCTTATACCTAGCTTATAAATTTAAATATCAAAAAACAATCCAATGCTGCATTATTGATAATGTTCTAATCTTTAACTTTTATAATAAGTAAATTCACTCCATTATTAAAGCTAGCAACACATAACGGGTTCTACTGAATGCAAATTTGCTTTGTTAAATGTATGTCAAATGGAGACAACACATATAGGTGTGATGTCCTTTTAATATTAACTATTAAAAAGTCAACACAGACATATAACTGCAAATTCACATTTTTGTTCATTTACAAATGAAAAGTGAAAATATTATGCTCTCTTACATCATAATTTAACTAAAATTTAATTATATACGTTTAATAAATTTTTAAACAAATTTAAAGAATAATAATTTATTTATTAATTATTATTTTATAAATCTTATATACTTTTATACAACACAAGACACATATGGTATTATGTACTAACATTTTTTTTTTTTTAGTATGTAATAGTTAATATTGTTAGGTACTCATGGTTTTCGCCAAATTTTTTTAAATGTGGTATCCATTTATAATTTTCAACATAAACAGGTTGTATTGTAAATACTTACCATTTTTTTTCTGTTATTCAATATAAATACCATCAAAGGTATAATATATAATTGTCATAACGTCCAAACACCACTATTTTATTCCTTATATTTACAACAATTTATTACACTGAAAGAACTGGTAAAAAATTATGCTTTTTCCAATAAATTTGACAAATTATTATATATAATGTATAAAAACTGTATGTTTTACAGTAGATCTCTACTGGAATCCAATGATTTTAGTCTTATTTACAGATATTGCTATAAAACATATTTATATCATGTAAATATACTGCAGTATTCAAATAGAAAGATAGTTTTTTGACTAAATTACCTATGAATACTGTAAGATTTTGATTGCCCAAATATTTCTTTTAAAAATATTATTGATTCATTAACACAAGTTTTATTCAATGTGGCTTTTAATACTTGTTTTTAAACTGAAATAATAAACTACTTAAACAGTATTTCTTATTTTTATTTTTAAGATATAAACAAATAACTACTTAAAATATTTACTTAACTTTATTTTTATTTATTTATTTTAATTAGATCTTTTTAAAATAATTTTTAAACTAAAAAATATTTCATCATATGACTGATATGTCATAAAATAATTAAAACGAAGAAGTTATATATATATATATATATATATATTGTAGTTTATGATAAAAGTATATTTTTATTGTGATTTATTTACAATTTTATTGAACAACATTTTACACAGGGTATTATAAAATACATTAGTATTACTAACCTAATTTTAAGTATTTATTAATTTATATAATTAGTATGATTTAGTATCAAGATATTTTTGTAAATAATAGTGAAGTACACACTGCTTGTTATGTTTCAAATTATTAATTTATTAGAATGAAACTATAGTTTATAACTTTAATTTAATAATATTTTCATTATTAAATTATTACTTATAATACATTTATTTCTTCATATTTTTAGCTCTGCCTTTTTTATATGAAATGTTAAGGTCCATTACCGTTACTACTAAATGCCTTCATCACTCCATCTTCTTCCCTAATTGTTTTTTATTTTTACTTGTAATAGTGACGATTCCTTGACAGTCATATCTTTTCATCATTACATAAGCTATCTTTTAGAGTGTTTTGTGTTTCTGTCTTATAGTGTACTCTGATTTCTATGCACGATTGATCTAATTTAGCCTAAGCTCTCAAGGAGACTCCAAATATATTTGTTTCTTTGTACAAATTTCTGTATCTTATGTTTTTCTTAGATGATTCTTTTTGGTCTAAATATGCTTCAAAAAGACTAGTATTAATATAGCAAATTTTTTTTATCCATTTTTATCCTCTGCAAAAAAATAAATAAATAATGGTATTAGTCACTATTTTTAGTTGCTGCTACCAATATAATTTTATTCCTTCATGGCTGTTAATGTTTTCATTAATATTTACCCTTAAGTATTTGAAATTTATCGCCCTTTCAAAATATTATTATTTACAATGAAATGTCTTGTTCCTAAGTAATATCTCATAACTACCATCATGTTTCAGTATTTGATTTTTTCCTCATTAGTCCAATTTAATATAATATTCAAATTTATTTTAAACTTTTTAATTATTAAATAACATTTATATTGTGTGTATTTGGCTGATTATTTTTTATTATTTCCTTATTGTGATAGGTCTTTATTTAGTAAGTATATAAACAATTTGCAATATCAAGATTATTATTAAATATTATTTTATATAATTTAATTTTTGTTATAGCCATATATTTATCTTTTTGTAAAATTGTTATACCTTTTTTGATATTTTTAATGTATATTTATTATTTATAGATCTGAAAATAAATAATTTTACAAACACATTTATGTTTACAGCTTATATTAAATATTTTATGAAAAAAATTACAATTAATGATTGTAAAATAACTTTAATTTCTGTTGATAAATGGTAATAATAATGGTTAGTATGCTCAGTCTAGGAAAAATTATTTATACTCCAAAAGTACTTTAACTAATTATATTTATTTATTTGTACATTGTGTACATATATCATCAACAAGACTGAAGCGTTTAAAATTTGTCATTATTATAAAATAGTTATTAGTCTATAATCTAATTAAAAATGTAAATATATAAATATCTTATCAACACATAAGATGCCTCATGACCTTTTTACTCAAAAACATAGCCTATGGGAAAAACTTTCACATTTTGTCCTCAGAGATTGCATATATTTTTTACATGTCTTCTATGTGTAGCTAAGTGAGTTAAAAATTTGTTCTATAACCTAGTGAGTTCATATTTGTTGTTTTTTTTTTTCAAAAAAAGCATAATAATTTTTCATACACACATACATTTTTAGTAAATTTTCATTTATTTTTAATACAATTTATCCCATAAAATAATTGAGAACAAAACCTGAGGTTTCATATGAGGATAATTGCTACAATGAAACAATGGACTGTATATAATCTGGAGACTGGAGTATAAAAAAGATAATAATTAAATGTTAGTATCACAATATTTACAAAAATAAATATACTTTTTAGATTAATAGAAGTTTTTCCCATAGAAAAACTATTCATTCGGACAATAGTCATATTTTTTGAAAATGTTCAAATGTTCAATGCAACAAATTTAATTTATTTGTGTAGATAAATTTATTTTTTAGGTTGTAAAAAAAATTAATAAATAACATTAATATTTTTTGTTTTTTAAAGCTTTTTATTGTGTTAATAGTTAATCACAAACTATTAATTACTCAAAAAGAATACACAAGTATTCATGGTATACATAATAACTTACTTAAATTCTTCTTAAGTGATAGAACCATAGAACTCAAAAAATTAAACTTAATGATTAGTTTAGTGAGATCCATAAGTATTTTATGGTATAACACTAGGTACAGTTCTAGGTCCCTTATTATTCATAATCGTTATCAACGATCTTAAAATTTCATAATAATTTAAATACTGAAGTTCTGATACTTGCTGATAATACTGAAATTATCTTATCTGAACAAACAATAGATACTTTATATAATAAAGCAAATAAACCCTAAATAATATTGGTATTTGGTTTTGCAAGAACAAATTGAAACTAAATTTACTCAAATCTAAATATATTAGTCTTAACTTACAAAAGTGTAATACTTTATATAAAAATAGTTTTACATGTTGGCCAAAGTATGTTGAACTTTAAAATGTGAGAGAATAAAAATATCTTGGTTTAATTCTTGATTATAGACTTAAATCATATTAATTATGCAAATAATAATTTACGTAAATTTTTCTTTATTTTTAAAAAAGTCAAATATAAATTTAATAACTCATAGAAAAGAATTATTTATTTATCTTTATTTCAATTTGTTTATACTCTGTTTATATTTCAATATGGGAAGGAGCTTTCAATAATCATCTATCGAGATGAATAATGACTATAAACTACATTATTAATATTTATTAAATTTGCCAATTCTAAAAAAGGAAACAAAAACTAATAATTGTAGGTATATTTTTTAATTTCTAATTATCTATTTGAACTTTAAATAATAAACATATAATAATTTTCTTAGACCATGATTATAGTACAACTAGTACAAACATAATACAAGTGTATATTTACCAAGTTATAATAAAGTTTTTGGCCAAATAAGTGTTTTATGTTATAATGGTCTAAAACTAAGCCAAATTTAAAATATTAATATAAATCATTTTTGTAGTTTGAAGTTCTTCAAAAGCTATGTTAAGAGTCTTGATTTATCTAGTATATAATTAATATTGGTAATTTTAAATACTATGTACTTATACTATATTTTTTCCTTTTTTATTTTTTACCTTTATTCTAGTTATAAAATTGTATATACTATAGTTTTTATATTCTTATATTAAATATTACATTATGTTATTTATGTATGATTGTATAACCATGCCCCTAGCACAAATTTGGCTTATTTCGAGTGCTGTAATTTAATTTATTGTACGTGTTTACATATATAATTATCAACTATTGTATTTACAGCTTTATAAATTATATTATACTAGGGGCTGGTGAAACTCGATTCCGGTGTGTAGGTGTAGAAGACGCCTTCGAGGTAGTTGAGTGCAAATGATTTCACTGGAAAATCGATAGTGAATGGTGATCGGGTGTCTAGAAATTGGTCACTAAAAATGTGATAAAGTCGATTACCGTATTTGTGAGTTAACAGTTTTTCCATAATTAATCAGTTATCATTCGGTGTAAAAGTTTGTGTTGTCGCATGCCTGGTTCTTTCTTGAGTTCAAAGATAATAAAAGCATGCCGAAAATTGTAATTGAGTGTCTGGCTATCAATCATCAATCGGTGTAATACCGTGTCCCGTCGCACGCCCGTTTTTTTGAATAAATAAAAAAATGGTTAATTAGAATCTATCTATCAGCAATCAACCTATGCAAATCGATACCTAAGCTATTTTCTACGAAAAATTTTAAAGTCGATTGCCATGTTTGAGTATTAAGTAATCCATAGTCATCGGGAAAGTTCAATTTACACGTCGGATCGCGGATGATGTGAGTGGTGCAATGATGAAATTGTATTTCAATTATATATTATGTCGCACACCCGGTTCTTTTTTGAATGAATAAAAAATAAATAAATACTAAAAATGATTATTGAGTGTCTAGCTATTAGTCCTCAACCGATGCAAGTCGACACCTGTGCTGGGCAATTCACCTACCGCCGTAGGTTAGGTTTGTTATACCTCCTGACGTCGAATGTCTGGTACTATTTTGTAGGAGAAAAATTTAGTTGAATTACATGTTAAAACTTAAATTAAGTTGTCAGATATCATCGGGGAAAATCCATTTAAATGAAACTAAACCTCTCAGGTAGGGAATCCGACTATGTTGGATCGCGGATGCCGTGCAAGTGTGAAGTGAAATCAAAATTTGTGTAAACTCAAACTTTAAATAGTATAAAGTTCCTATACAAACTACAAAGACCTGTTAGACTATTTAACATATCGTACATATTATAATATTATGATATTTGATAATTGAGTGTGAATGCATTTACAGTCCCGAATATCGAGAACTTAAAACGTTTCTGAGCCGTAAACGAATTTTGCGTTCAGAACTGTTTCACTTATGCGATTCGTATAAGTGTAGTGTTATGAAACTCGGATATTCTTTTTTAATTGTCTTTTTAATGCATATGTCAACAACTACCGATTCATGTGTATTATTACATACAAATCTCATAATATGACTAATATATTATATTTGTATACCTACTATTTGAATGTACCAAATTCATTCAAAGATTTAATTAATTCTCAAACATGATCTGTATAATTTAAATATTTATTTTAAATATTAATACATATTATATTATGTTTCATTAGGTAAGTACCTATTTTTTCAACAATATAAGAATATGATTGTTTAAATTTAAAACCTGTAATAACCTAATTATACTCAACTATTAAATAAAATATATTATAAACGATTCAGGCCATAAATTAAAACTTATTGATGATTATTAAATATTAATTCCATTATTACTGTTAATTATTAAATTATTTATTCTTGAGCAAAATTTAACAAACACAATATGATAATTGGTAGCTAATGAATACTGTCGTTAAATACTGCATATTATTAATAAAAATGCATACGTTTATACATTGATTTTTATTAGTTGAGTGTTTGATATCTATTACACTCCAGATTCAGAAGCCTAATAAATTTACACAATATAAATTTTACCACAGAAAAATGTTACATATTATTTAATATATTTGTCTGCACTTATTGTCTATATTATAAATTATAATACTATGAGTGAAATATACAATCTAATATATATCTCCTTCCACGATTTTAAATGTTGCAAAATGTTGACAACAGTATCAATGGTTTAATAACATTTGCATTATTTGGTGTACAAAAACATAAAATATTATTGTCATATACCCAAGTACACGAATACAGACAATACAGTACTTTGCGACACAAACATCGTCGAGAAACACAGCAAAACGCAAACGGCGTAAAAACTGTACACGTGCGGCTAGGTATATGAAAAGAACGGAGACTATGAGCTTTTTAAAAAAATTAAAATTTTAAAAAGTTAAAGGTTATTTAAAAATGTTGTAATTTATAGCTATTTCTAAACGATATAATTAACGTTGTATTGGGAATAATGGAAAAAACTATCATCGTCTTGCACTCAGAAATATTATCAAAATTTAATTTTATAATAGGTATATTTACTCTAAAACCAAAATTGAGCGAGTTCTACTCAGGCTGCATAAATGCGTTTTGTCTATGTTGCGGATGAGCTAGAAAGAAAACAAACGGTTCGCTGACATCTTCTTAAAAAAAAAAAAAAAAATTAAAAAAAAAAAAAATATTCATTAGATAAAAATGATTGACAATTTAATACAAAGTTTCCATAAGTTGTTGATTTCAAAATTAAAAATGTTGAAAATCTAGTAAAATATTTTTAACAATATGTTTAAATTTAGATTTTAACGAAAGTCAAAATTTTATGGATTTATTTACTAAAAAAATAACTTTTTCTCCTTAAACGATTCTGGTTTTTAATTATACCTACTTGAAATTTTCAGCTATTTTTTTTATGATTATTTTCTATACATGATAAATTGATAACATTTTAAAAATATTCTAATTACTTTTAGATTCTAATCGGAGTGATGAATGCATTGATTTTACAATGATGTATGTTTTTTTTATTTTTGTGTCTGTCATTTTTAGCACTATTAGCTTTGATTTTTTACTTCAGTCTCACTTTAAAAAGGAAAATTCATCTAGTTAGTACTATGGGCGAGGGGGTATAGGGATTAAAAGTAAAAAATTTCCAGTAGCTTCAGTGCTCTAACTAGTCTAACTAAAGTTTCAAAAAAAAATTGACGGTTTTCTGCTATTGGCTCTTCGACCGTGTAAGCCCCAGTGCTATGCTCCGCCTGCACCTATGATTTTTACAACACTGAGTAGCTTACAAAAGTGTCTGGAAAAACCCTAAAAAAGTAGCGGAAAAATAGGAATTTTTACGCACAACCTGTTTTCAACGAAATCGATTTTTTTTTATTTTGCTGAACTCAAAAAGGAATCATACTAAATACTTCATATTTTCACCAAATATTTATATTAGCGTGTTATATATTTACGATTACATTTTTAAAATATTTTGAATTTTTTTTAAGCTATTATAAGCTATTTTTAGGCAATCCAAAAATTTTTTAAAATTTAATGTAAGGTTTATTATAAGTTGTATTTCTAGTTATATTTAGACAATTCAAACTTTTTTTTTTTTCTATAAATTTTGATAAAACATTTTTTGTTTGGTTAAAAAGCCTATAGGTCATAGGAAACCTTTTAAAACTATATAGAATTGTATAAGAGCAGAAATTTGGTTTTATTATTATGGTGAGTAGATGATAAATTGATTTCTCATCTTGTAAATATTGTTTTAAACTTATTAAAAAGAAGTAACTTCATAGATATATCAAGAAATACAAATCATATAATGAGAAATAGATTAGATTACAATAAATAAGGCATAAAAATATTATGCAAAGTGCTGATTTATTACGAACAAAAAATAAATATTAAAAATTACAAATAATTCTTAACAGAATAGAGTAGGTACACTACTGAATTGAGTACAGTGATGTATGTATAACTACCAAAAATATTTATTAAATTTGCAATACTATTGCTATAGGTTATTATAAAACTATAAAAAAAAAATTTAAAAGATAATATTTCCCATCGTATGAGATAAATTATTGTAAAAATGTTTAGACCGCTTATCAAAATAAAATTGATTGAGTATGACAATAAAAAATAAAGTACTGATGAATATTAGAATTCTTATGTTTCTTACTTGAACATTAATAAAAAAATATGTAAAACAACAGTTACTAAAGAAATTAAGAATGGTAAAATTTGTAAAATTTGATTATTTACCAATGTCAATACTATTAAAACCAAAAAAATAATATAATCACTATATTATTATATTCAATTAGGATTTAGTCGAGTGCAGTTTGAAGGAAAAATGAAAAATACATTTTTATAGTGTATCGATTTGTTACTTTGTTAGAATTAAGTGATTAATTCTAAAGGCGATGAATTAGAAATGTATCTACAGAATTTATATTTTACATCCAAGAATGTTACACTTCAATGAGTGTAAAACTTTAAAACAGTTGAAAATTTACTTTTTTATCAGTGACCTTTGATTTAATTAATATAACGGTTTATCGTATAAATAACACTTATCAGATGTCAAATACAGCTTAAAATGAAAGTTTTTCAAAAGAAGCCTGATCATAATTTCCTATTATTATGAATGTCTAATGTTTATAAGAATGATAAGAATTTTACAAAATAATAAAACTGTTTATGGAATGCAGACATATTTTCAGAATAATAATAATTCATACTTATAAAAATAAATATTGAGTAACTGTTGAAATTGAACAAACCAGATTTGTACAGTTTAAAAATATCTGGTATAGTTAGTAGTTTTTAAATTAAAACTAATTGGTTTGTGATCATATCCATTTAAAAATTGTGTAGTAGATATTTATAAACAGTTAATTGTCAATAAAGTGTTATTCTATACACAAATAGGACTTTCAAAACCTGACTACTTCAAGACTTGTAATATTATTGTTCAAGTTTTATGTAATTGATCTATTAGTGATGTATTTTTTTTTATTATTTACAATTTTAATCTAACAATCGATTCAAGCCTATACCAGTTATATGAAATATAAAGTTAACTTCATTGTCTTATAATTTCAGTTTTCTGAAAAAGTGTTCACATTAAATTAAATATATACCTAAGTAGGTACATACTTAAATGCCTTTGACCAAATTCAATGATATTTATATTTTTTATTATTTTAAGCTATCTATTAATAACTTGCAAATTAAAAAAAAAATTTAAATATTTGTTTTTAAATTGATAGAAGACTTAAAAAAATATAATATTAATTATTATTTAAAATGAATAATTACATTTTATTTTTGCTATCAATAATTTCTTAATTATTATGTTTTATATGTTTTTTTAAAGGTAATATATACTTGTAAAATAAAAAATATAGTCTACTTGTATGTTACACCTTTCTTAAATAATACCAATAATTTGAAACTTGGAACTAAAGATGACTGACTCTCTGACTACTCCAAAATAATCTAGACACGGAGCATGTAAGAAACTTTTTTTTGGTGTATCAGTTAACTGAACCACTTGATAGTATACTTAGTACTGTCCTAAATAAAAATTTCAAAGTAAAATTGTAGTTGAGTAAATTTTTTCAAGATAAATACACAATTATTGAATTATACCATTTTTACCATGTTAACATAAGTTAAAAATAAATTAATTCCTGAAATTCCTCAAATTTCTAACTCAGTAATTAATTGATAAATATAATAACTAAAGCTAGGAGTTAGTTTTATTTTTAAGAAAAAGTTAAAAATATTATTTTGAAAACTCGTTTGTTTAAAATTTAAACAAAATGTTTAACGTCCTTCACTACAAAAATAGTATTTAAAGGAATGTAGGTCGCCTGGTGCCCTTCGATATCAGATATGATACGTATATCTGTCGCGAGGGAGTATTTTCTTTACTTTATAAGGGCCTTTAAATTTAGATAAAAGTTTTTTACAAGTACCAGATGTGGTATCAACATTTCTACTGCATACTTAGCAGCTACTTGTTTTGTTAAGTCGTTGTAAGCCTTGTTATGGAGCTGACCTATTCGAATATTTCCCTGATCATCGGCCCGAGACTTTGTAAAATCCCGGGAGCTATCATCAACATCATCAGTTTCATTAACAGCTTGCAGATATAATCTAACATAATCATTTTGTTCACCTACTTGGTTAATCCCGAATAAAAGCTTGCTAGGTGTATTTTGTATTGACCGATTAACCGTGCTATTAACAGCAAATTTCATTTTATATAGCGACACTCAATATATTTTATATAGGTAAGCGACACTCAGTCAGCTTATATGTCTACTGTATTCATATGGTATGAAGTATTGGACTCTAAAAGTTAAAACCGTATCCGTAGGTAATCTGATTATGTTGGTAATGTGTATCCCTATTTGTTACGATATTATAAAAATGGAGACAAACTATTTATTATGTTTATTATTATTATATTATTATTTATTTTGTAATTTAATAAATCTTAGTAAAATGAATAAGTGCTACTTTGATATTGTTATTTGACACTGGTTTATTGTTAAATATAAACAAATATACTGTGGCCTGTGACGGAAAAGAACTAAGTAGAACTAGATGGATTTGATAATAACTGTTCGCGCCAAAAGTCACTGATATGAACTATATATACTTGTACGGGTTATGCGTGGAAAAGGTTAATGTCACAAAACGCCTGCGTACTTTTACTTTTTTATTTTATATATTTTTTAAAAATAACTTTTTACAATATTTTTTATAAAAGAAAACTAATTAAGAAAAACGTACAATTCTACAAAAGTGTATGTGTGTGTGTATGGACAAAGCGTTACCTTCGCGCAGTGTCGCCAATGTCCCCACATACTTATAGTTATATTATTTCTAATATTGATGAAGTATTCAAGTATAACAACTCTTGGAACAAGTCTAGTTTACGGTTCAAGCTCGCTTTTCAATTTTTTCAAAATGTGTGTTTTAAATTAAATACGATACAGACCATACAGTCAATGCCGTATACAAAATTTCATCATTTTTGATTAAGTTTTTAGGTTTGGGTAATATTTGTATTTATTTATTTATTTAATTTGGTAGGTGGTTGGATGGAAGTATTATAATGGCCATTGTGGAGTTTCAGCCCATTTGGGCTTTGTTTGCTCATGCTATGGTAGCTATGACCTCAGTCCAGTAAATCAGAAGTTTAACAGTTCAGTAAATTAGGCAATACCGACTACCGAGTATAGATCAGGTGCGGATCATAGGGGGACAAGTGGCTATGTCCCCCGTAGATTCTGCTACACAGGTAAATTTTAGAAACTGTCTGTTTTTAGCAACCGATAAAATACGATACGCACACAGTATTCCCTCCTATAAATTTAGTCAGGATCCGCGCTTGATATAGATGTATAATTTACATATGTGTATATGCTGGTTGCATACCTTTAAGGGACTAGACTTATTCGACTGTAGAATTTTGTTGAATTTTGTTGAAACGAGGTTGCTCAATACTACTTTGTCAAAATACTCTTATTGTTAATTTAAAATGAGTAGTCTTTCAAATTTCAATGTTAATCTTATGGATGTTCAATTTCTTGCAGTACTGTGATGTAAGAAGCGCCAGTAGAGATGACTCGTTTTTCGTAACTTCCCTAACGAACACGAGCAAATTCACCCTCCAGCATATATTCTTGTAGTTGTAATATGTCAGTGGTGATACTGGTGACAGTGTAATGGCGTTGTGGCGGTTCACCTCGCCGTCACATATTTCTCCCGGTTTAGCGCCGGCACTGTTAGGCGTTGGTCACACCCCTCGCAGCTACAGCTTGAGTTAGTTCTTTCGAACACGTACACATAAACCATTCCCTGTTCTTTGTTCTGGTTTTGTTTTTTGTGTCACACTCTCTCCCGCACCGTCAGATCGACATCGCCCGTTTACGTCTACCTCCATACATAAAACACGCCTTGTGTGACGCTCCGTCGTGACGTCTTTTCTTATTATTTTAACCATACTTTCATTTTTGTAATAATCAAATCGGCGATCAATCAATTGTTAAACTTCCTTTTGAATTAGTAAAATAAGCTCTCGTCGAACCAAGTATTTTTTTTATATCTTTTTTAATCGACAATTTGTAAATAATGAGGTATGAATGTTTAGTCTTCGCTATAAATTACTTATTATATTACTTGAAAGTAGTATCCATTTATAGCTCGTGTACCAAACAGCCTCATATTATAGTGAGATAATGAGAGTTTCTTGATGATTTTTCATAAATTCAATAAATTTCTTTACATATTTTTTCATAGTACATTTATCCTAGCTGTTACTTAATATGAAGGATATTATTTTATATAATATCTTGATTGGCTCATTCGACTGACCCTTAATAACTCTACGAGGTTCGAGATTTACCATTAACTATTTTAAGTTATTGCTACATTCCATATATTTTAGTTACAACGTGATGAACATTCTCATCTATTTTTAATTTTAACATTGAAAGCACCCCAAAAATTGTAAAATTGTATAAACAGTTTCCAATACTATAATTTAATATAACAATTATAACGTCAAGATAATGAGCATTTTGAGAATAGTAATATCTTTTATATTATCTAAATGATTTGGATCTGGATTCGGATAATTCAGTGTACTAAATAACTAAAAAGAACACGAAAACTATTAAAGTAAACCTATTAAGTTATAGAAAGATTCAAAATATCATTTTTTATTGAGACAATACAATGAGATATAATTTGGTTTTATATTCCAAACGTCTAGTACCTACAAACTTTTATTGTGATTTTTCTTTAAACATATAAAATATATTATTACTAATATCGTTACCATTTTTCGTTAAAAGAAAACAGTTTTATAAATATATGTCTATACTTCTACGGCTTAACGAATGAAGGTCACTACAATACAAATGAGTATATATTGAATAACATAAAATACTTATATATTGAACATAATATACAGAGATCAGTGATGTATCTTCTCTTGTTCTACCTTCCACATATACCGGTTTACCCTTACATATATTTTACATTCACCCATTGAACGTACAACTGTAAAAGTATCTTTAACATAGGTATAGGTAATAAATTATACGAAATGATGACAATAATAGGCCCGGTATGGCGGTGACACGATAAGATAAATAATTCGTAGGTATCACGCAGAGCCGAAAAAAATGTGACCGTAATAAATGAATTTAACGCATACCCTCTCATACTTACTATTCAAGATGTATAAACTATAGAAATGCGACGCAACCGGCCGAACGATTGAAATCTTTTTATTTGATCGCCAGTCTGGTTCAATCCTTCCAGCAATAATATTGTATGGCACATCAGTGTCTGAGCGTGGATATTATCCCTTAATACTTACCAATTATTATAGTATGTCATAAGTGAACAAATTTCAATTGATTAACGGTTAATAGTTTATTACACAATCTTCGATACATTTTTTTCTTTAAATTCTAAAACCCCATGTACTTTTAGCTTTAGTTTTTTTTTTAAAAGTCTTTATAGACTAAGTTTAGAGAACAAGTCAATATATTATTACAAGCACATAAACATAAATATATCAATTTAAAACAAAATGGACGCAAAGAAAAGTGCAGATGCTAGAAAGATTAAGGTAAGATTCTCATGTCGGTTTGTCGCATATTATTTAACTAATTATTTGACTATTTTTCGTTAAAATAATTTATAAAAATGGCTAATTTTACATATACCTGTATATTATGTTAATAAATTTGCTAAACGCTTAAATAATGCTTATTGAGAGTTAATAAAAAACGATTTAATCTTTATTATATAATAGCTATAGTAGTATTACAACTATAAGTAAGTACTTAATACTTCATCTAGATACCTTTAAATATAAGTTGGCTATAGCAATTGAGATTGTTTTTTTAGTGGTATTTATTATTTAGTATTATTTACATATTTTTTAAATTTTAAATAACTCACCTAAATACGTATTAAGAGGACGCCTCACAAAAACCAGAACATATAACCAACATTCCAGAGACAGTGCACTTTGTTGAACTGTGTAGGTTTTTTAATCTTATTAAATTCCAATAAGAATTGTACAGACCTTGTGTTATTATTGTATCGAAAATAAAAAATATGATATTTAGCGATATATTTTGTATAGTTATTAATTATTTCTTCTTATGCGGTAACGTTAACTATTAAAAATTATGTAAGACTTCCTTTTATTATAATGTACATTTTTTTTTAATCATAAATACGTCAATGATCATTATAATGATATAATCATCATTACACTACCTACGACATAATTTTTAACAATGCTGGTCGTCCCCAGCGAGTTACGATTGTATACGTTTGTTTCTTTTCATAGTACAATAACGTAACGTGTGATATAATCTTTACCTTACCGTTCTTACCCCTAAAAAAAATTTCAAACAACAATGAGCCCAACGTTGCCAAAATGTACTATATATAGTATTCAGTATTTAACCTAATACAAGTACTAATTATAAAAAGTAAAGGACATATAGTCGTAACCATATAACATTGAACATTTAATTTTACTGAGTACAAATGTTCAATTTAATTTTAATGTATAATATTAATAGAAATTATATTATGTTACACATCATATTTGATAAGTATATATTATTCAGATTTCAATTTTAAAAATTAACATATTAAATTAACTTAGTGTCAAAATATTATAGATGTTATAGTAGATTTTATAAAATAATAGTAACATAATTAATTTTGAAAAATTAAAAATATATCTAATACCCAAATAACTTAACCCTATAGATATTTTTCGCACATGATTAAAACTATTAAAATAATATCAATATTATAGTAAATTATAGATAATACATACATACACAATACAATTACAAATTATAAATAATAAATTAAAACCCTAGTAGGTATCGATAACCAATCCCCAATAATAAGTAATAACAAATTTAATACATTATATTTTCATTAGGTACAATAAGGGTACAACCTGCAATTTTAAATTGGGTGTATAATATTGTATTACATGATTAATTATACCCTTAGGTTGAATAGTATTGATGATATTTTTATTTATGGTAAGTATTTTAATATACGTTTTAGCCTGGATTTCTTTCAACGATCGATGTAATGACAAAATATATTGGTGGACGAGCTTTGTTAAATTGAGTGTTAAACGTTCTGTAGAATATCTCTGAACCATTTGTAGTTAAAACTCAGTAAAAATTACGTATTTAATTTAGCAATTTTATGAAATTACGTTAACAACGAAAATGTTTGGGTAGATACAAAGTATACGCAATCGTAATAGTGATAAGTAGGGCTAGACAGTTATAGGGACTAAATAAAGCAAAATATGCACATACAAAAAATGTAAAATATTAAAAAGGTAGGTATGTAAACAATAATATTCAAAATTCCAAAAAAACATTTAATAACATTGACTATTAGCTATTTGAAATATAGAGAAAAACTGGTTAGCATTTTGACATTTAATTGAACTGAAAAAATAGTTTAAATTTTACTGCTCCATGTCAACCATTTACAAAAACTTTATTATATCGAATAATTAAGTACTTCGGTATATTGCTGTGACAAGAGATTAAATAGGTACGCATCTGTAATACTCCTTTTTCGTTAAATTAAAAATCGACCTCGAAAGTAAATAGAACAATATGCAACTCCTACGCCTTACATGCCCTACTGAATAATGATTAATAATAATTAATTGGAACAATATAATTATATAACATCACAACGGATTCAGGATTCTGGAATATAACGAAAAGAAGAGTTTATACCGACAGCACGAAAATATTGTATTACGAACTTTAACTAGGAAATTTTTGTTTTTGGTATTTTTGTTGTTGTTTTTCAGTTGTGTGTAACTATGGCCATGTCATAAGACCATTTTTTAGGTTTCATATGCCATAATATTTTAAAAATAATATCTTTGTCAAAATATCTCGGTAAAAATATCTTATGACAAAAATACCATTGATTTAATAAATTATTACACATATTATAAGTATAAAAAAATAAAAAAAATAGATAAAAAGTAATATCTCTTCAAAATCCAAAAATATAGATTCTGTATAATAATTATTAAAATTATATATATTAAAAACTTAATTAATTAAATAAAATTAGTGTTTAATATTGAATATTGTAAGATGTGATACTGTTGCCTGTTGGTATTTCTGAGCAATTTTCCACAATTATTTTTATTTTTTTATCATGATCGTTGAACTTTTTACGTCGTGGTAGACTTGATTTTCCGGATAATCGTTTTTCCAATCGAATTTGATATCACGTCATTATTCTATTTGTTAATTAAATAAATATCTCTTGTAACAATTGTTCTTGTTTTAAAAAACGTATGAATCTTTATATTGAAAATATGTTGGTTTGCTCCAAGTTCTACATTGAAAGCATGATGCCTTCCTGCTACCGAATTATTCGTACCTACATGGAAGATCTTATATTACTGATTCATAGTAATATTCCACGTATTGATACTATATGTTGGCGGATTTCGACCATTTCGACAGTTGGTCCGATACGTGTATCCTCAAAATAGTTAATCATCGAAGATAAAATATTTTCGTTTTCAATAAAATAATTTGATTTAATTAAATTATTAAAATATTGTACATTTAAATTTATTGAAACATAAGCAAGTGCATATAGATATCGAATTTGTAATGTAATCATCATCAGCGTATATATTTTGTAGTCCATTTTCATATATTTTACGCCACATACATAGTTGGAAATGGAAAAAGCACCTTTTTGTTTGAAATCAATCATTATACGGTTTGGATTCAAATCTTTTTAAAACATTTAATAATTCTTTATCTAAAATTTTTTTGTTCGATCAGTCATAATTTGTAAACAACTAGGTAGATAAGTTGTTCGGTTATAACAGACATGTAAGTATGGTATATAATTGTGAAAACAATTTTGGAACTGTTCAAAAAATCCCATCTTTCATCAAAATATTACAGTTTTTAAGTATTTCTAAATTATTAATGGTCGAAAAATCAAAATTCCTTTTTCGTTTTATTGTTGTAAAGAAAAAAATGTTTATTATTAACTGACTAATATTCAAGAAGTATATTTAAATCGTTAACTGTTAATGGATTTTAAGAACAAACTTGAACTTTGGATCTCGCTCTACGGATTGTTCGAGAAATCAGTGATTGACTTGGTAATTGAGCAGCAACAACTAGTGGAACATTAGTAATAACAGCTTCACTCTTCACTAATTAAATTCCTTGTGCACACTTGATTACTTTTATTATCATCTTTGATTTTTTCTCTGACTTGAATTTTGGCATCGTTTGACACATGTGAATGACAGGACTCCCTTATTATTGTGCCTATAATATATTATATGTATATAAATAAATAAACTTCGTAATAATGATATTTTTATAATACTTACAATAATTGCATGTTTCATCATTTGTACTAGTAAAACATGAACTGCATTTATATTTATTATACTCAATACAGCGCCAAATATATTTGTTTTTACTATTGTTATAAAAAATATGGAGATATCTATTATGTAATAATAGGTTATAACTTTTTTGACTTTTAATAAAAGTAAGAGTAATATTTAAACAAAAATAAAAAATCAGCTGACAAGTAAAAATTATTATGACAAAATTATAATATATAAACCTGCTAAAATGTCAAGCTATCGCAGGGCCGTAGCTAGGCACTGGCAAGAGGGCATTTGCCAGGGGCGCGCTTTTATGAAAGGCGCAATTTTATCGAATGGCATTCTCAATTCAAATATGAGAATTTACAAAAATAAAAATAAATATCTGTCGTTTTTTGTTAGCGAACCACAAAACGTTACTCGTTATGCAATGGCATATTGGAAACCATGCTAGAGTATTTATTTATATAGCACTGCCTTTTTTAATTTGTTATTATTATTTAACTATTGTAATGATATGATCACATATCATAATTGTATATTTAATTATTTTATAAAATTAATAACGATAAAATTGTCGCACGCAGATAACCGTTAATAAAATCCAATAATCACCATTAATCACTGATGAAGGAAACGATTTACATTGTTCATTGTTTGGTCACGTATAGGAACTCACACATAGTTGTGACTATATAGCGGAAAACGTATGATCTATTTCGTGTACCGCCAGAGACAAGGGATAGCTCAATGAGGGTCTCCGTCGTCGGGGAGAAAGCCAATTTCTCTAAAGACGCGGAGGCCTTTAATGGAGCCGCCTGTGACACTAGCAGGCTTGAACAGGTCGTCTCCTTTCTTCAGTGCATGAGCATCAGTCTTTTTAACAACACCTCTCTCAAGAGTGTTATATGTACCATAAACCACACCGGATTCTGCGAACGACAACTGGGCTTTTTTCATTTCAATGAAAGATATCAGTGTTATTTTTTTATTTGGATTCGTATGTTTAATACCCTTTAACTTTCTTAAGACAACTACAGCAAAACAAATACAACTGCGAATAAGGTAAGGTGCATGGGCATCATATTATCTTCATTAATTTGTATAACTTGCTTATCTACATTTTATTACTACGGTGTATTTGAATTTGATCATATTCTCGAATCACGATCTCGAGAGCCCTCCGATGATCAGGAGGAAGGTAATAGCGTAAATTTAAATAATCTTAATATTCACATCTGATAGGTAACTAAATTCTCCAGCGCGTATAAGTGTAAGGAAAGGTTCCACAGAGTCTGGCATTACTATAATACATAATACAGCAATTTTTATATTTAATGATAAAACAAAGATATACTTGTTTTACAATCAACAGAGCGTTTTTTTTTTAAATAATGAACACTTTATATTTTTATGGGAGTAGAAAAAAAATTTAACGAAGGGCGCAGATTTGGAAGGTATTCTGCCAGGGGTGCTACTATAGTTGTTGCTACGGCACTGAGCTAATGTTAAGTTACGAAAATCTCAACCAATCTGTTAAAACAGATAAGGCCTCTACCTTTTTTTAATTTAATAGCATAATATGTACATTTAATAAAAATACCTAGCAATTAGTAGACTAGCAACTATTTTAAAATATTATATATATTAATATATTATAAAATATAAAATGTTAATCTTAGATATAGGTACTGATATGTAATTGCTAATAACTCAAATAAGCTAATAAAAATCAGTTTAAAAAATATTTTGACCAAAGATATTTTTACCAGTCCCCATTTTTTATCCATGTTACTTCTAAATAATGAAAGAAATATTTCAAACAAAATTAATTTGAATTATACTTATACTCGCAACACGTTAAGAGAGCACGACTAATTGTCTATCCAAAATAATTTCGTTCATCGGACGCTCATCGTAATAGATGGTAGGTGGTACTGTAGTAGACGTGAATTTGGCAACCGACTGTGCGCAACGAATGCAAAATCCTACAGAAATGTAAAATATGGATACTACAATTTCACAAAAAACTGCGACAGAATCATTTTATTTTTATATTTATGTTAGTTTTAAACTTAACCATATTAATAGACAATAGCTGTATGTATTAACATATTTTAATCCCATACAAAATAAAACCTTATTTTTTTTTTTTATTAATGCAATCTCAAATTCTCAACATTATTTAGAAAATAATTTTTTTTTACTTTACTACAATACTCTATACTCGTTAACATTATTTTCAAGACCACATAAAATGTACTAAAAATATAATTTTAATAACTATATGGATTTTTATTTATGTTAATAATAATAAAAACACCAATAATTGAAAGTTCGATTCAGTTCTTTTTTACTTCAGACATTTCTGATGAGGATGTTAGTGCAATATTTGTTTACTTTCTGATTCACCCATAACTTAGTTAAAACATATTTATATAGTCGTTTTGTTAAATAGTTTTTGTAAAATCGATTTTACTGTAAAAATTATAGAGGACAATATTTTCTAGGGTTTGACATGACATATTGGTATCATATTTTATTATTTTATTTTTAAAAACCAAATAAAAAAAGTGGGTATCGCTTTACTGTATAGTAAAGATAGAGAGTAAGTCACTGGTCATTAAAATGGATGTGTTAAATTTGAATGCAATGACAGGTATCATTGTATACGAAAAACGATTTAGAATGGAGATGATTTTTCAGTCAATGATAATTATATAGTAGGATATATTATATTATTACCTATATTTAAATTGTAATTATCATTATTTTACGCGATTTCGTAAAAAATTAAATTTCATACGCTCATAAAATTTTTTCTATTTTGACGCTGGAATTTTTTTTTACACTTACTCGAAGGAAGACTTATGGATAAACTTGTATTGGGTTTTTTAACCTACGGTATAAATCACAAAAATTTTATGAATTTTAAATTTCAAAATTCCTTGCAAATTTTCGCGATTTTGATATATTTCGTAAACATTTGAACTTTAAATGCTTATAAACAAAAATTGTGACTAACGATTTTTATTTTTTATTTTTACTACGATAAGTACAACTTATAATAAACTTTGTATTAAATTTTAAAGATTTTTTGGAAATCCAATTTTTTTAACGGCATTTCAAGAAAAAAATTTAGAAAAATCAAAAATTTCTATGGTTTATAAATAGTTTAAAAAAATTCTACATATTTTATAAAATTAATCGTTGATAGATAACACTAATATAAATATTTGGTGAAAATTTCAAGTATTTACAACGATTCGTTTTTAAGTTTTAGCAAAATCAAAAAATCGATTTTGTCGAAAAGTGGTTATGCGTAAAAATTCCCGTTTTTCCAATATTTTTTTAGGGTTTTTCCTGACACTTTTGAAAATTGGAAAATTTTTCTTTTGACCCCCCAAAGTACCAACTAGATGAATTTTCTTTTTGTTATCATAAGTCTAAAAATTAAAGCATTATTATTAGTCCAATACGTGATGACAGACAAAAAAAAAACACACATTAATCACTCCGTTCAGAATCTAATATATGTAGGTTTAAATTAATATTAAATTGTTTTGGATAATATTTACATAAATTGATAAATCCTTAAAAATACTATTCTTTATAATTTTTGTAATAAGTAATACATTTTAGTCAAAGATCACAATAAAGCAAAAAAAACAAATTATTTTTTTGTGAATGTATCTTGTGTTGTGTGTAGACTAGAGAAAGAAAACAAAAAGTTTGCTGACATACTCTTAAATAAAAAACTAACATAAAAGCCACAATTAGCTTAAACTAGTTTCAAGATTAATTTAATAAGGTCTGTTCAAGTATATTCTAATTTTTTTTTTTTTTTGTTCTTTTTATAAATACATTTTAATGTACCAAAGATTATATCCATCTCAAGTAGTTTTTTTATTTTTTTATTTAGAGGTTGTATTGTTTAATAATTGCTTTCTATCATCATAACATTTTTCTTTTAGTGTTACTTTTGATAATACATAATATACCTAACTTGTTTTAAAATAATTAAAATAACTGTTAAAGAAAAAAACCTTCTAAACAACTATAATGCTAATTTATTTTAACAATAGATTAACAAAACCAAACTAAATAGTTATGCTGTTTCTTTGTAAGCCAAAGATAAGTTATAAATGCAATTCTAAATACATTTTTTTTTTAGAGTATATTGTCTCTAGAACATTAAACTGGTATAATAAACTATTAATAGAACCATAATTATCTGTCGATGTGTTTTGGTAGTGGTAGTAACTGTACTATATTGAAATTATATGTTAAATAATTAGAATAAACTTGACTGATGATATTTATTCAAATAGATATAATGTGCAAAACTTTTCAAATATCTTATGTTTACGCTAGAAATATTAAAGAACTTTTTATTAAGCCTCAGGGAAATTATGTAAGATCAAGGATTTTTCTAATTTTTTTTGGAATTAAAAAAAAAATTATTATTTAAGAAGTTTTATGCTTTTTAAATAAGTGAATTTCATAAATTAGAATAAGAATTTAAAAAAAAACATAATTATTGATATTTGTTAATTATTTTTATTGCCGTATTATATTATAAAAAAGTTGTTAATACAATTAATGTATTATAAAATGTAAGGGAATTAATTGCCTGTGAAAATTAAATAATTTTGTTTGTAATTTGTTTACTATATTAAGGAATAGTATAGTAGTTATGGCCAAAAATAATTATTATTTATTTCCAATAATGTTGAGAATTTGAAACTGAATTAATCTAAAAAATAAATTTAAGATTGTATTTTATGAAGTGTTTATTATTAATACATAAAAATTATTAATATAATGAACATAAGTATAATTAAATAGTAAGATTAAATTGACAAATAACATGAAAATCAAAACAAACAATTAAGTAATTTTATTTCAATTGTTTTTGTTAAAATTGTGGAGACCATGTTTTACATTTATATAGGTATGTTGAATGTATGATTAATTGTTTAAATAAGTTTATAATCATACATTTTAGATATGGGTAGGCGGAAAAATTGCAGTAAAATAATATTACCTTATGTATGAGCAGGTTTATTCAAAACTTTTCAAAAATATCTACTATTGTCAATTATGTAATTGTAAATAATAATTAAATGTATGTATAATAAAAAATAAAAAATTTACCAATAAGTAATAGCATCTAATTGTAACAATATGTATGTCATAATTAATGAAAAAAATTAAAAAATGTGTATGTATGTTTAAAAAAATGTTTGATGGTTGCTTAACCATCTTTTCGATTATCTGTCAAAGCACTGGTTCCGAGACTGACGTTAATCGAAGTTTTACTGTACTATCTGTACTGCAATCATCTGCTGTTGCTATAGCGCATTAGTTTTTTTTTTTATTTTGAAGAGCTCTTGTTATGTCACGATAATAAAAAATGATATGAGATAAAAGCCATTTCACAAATTAAATATTGTAATCACGAGTTTATCGTCGTCTTGATAGATATTTAAAATCTCACTAGGTTGATCCCATCTGTATTTAAAATTCTGGACCCACACAAATTTATTTCATTAATATATTTGACAGTTTATTTTACATATACATTAGCTACATTACTTCTAGCACAATTTAATATTCAATCGTGAAACGATATCCGGGAAGATTAGTTTAATCGAATGACGAATACCCGAAAAATATAGGTAACTATTCAAAAAATTGTAAAATAGTAAAAAGTAAAATACTAAGATACATTTTTCAAGTTGTTATCAATATGTATGGTGTTATCTCAATCGAAATACATACAAGGACTCGTTTTGTTACTGGCTCATATGCGTAACGGCGCTTGCTCGAACGAACGTTTCGGAACCGACGTTGGCGGATCGTTCCGCCAGTCGAAAAGCTTTGGTGTTCGTTTTGTTTTTTTTTTTTCGTTTTTTGGCGTTATCATTGATTTTATATCTCCGCAGTTGTAACTTGTAAACCGAAATATATTTTTGTTTATTAGTAGATAAAATAATAATATAATATGAGGTGTACATACTATTTATGTTTGATAAATATTGTTATGTTATAGTTGTATCAAATTTGTAATAACGAAATTTTTCGCTAAGTGATAGGCATAAAAAAAAGTATGTATTCGTTTGTATTTATATTTATAATTTATCGGTAATATTAGGCTTGTGGCAATGGAGCATTTCAAATATTTCGCTGTAGTGTGGTTAAATTGTTATAAATCTACACTATACCTATTACCTATTCTACTGACCTGCCTGTGAACGCCAATGTTCGAGTTCCGAGATTCTTACATGCTGTTGAAAGATATATCTAATTTGGCATTTTTTATTTTTATTTTTCTATTCGTGTTGTATGAGTGTAATAAAGAATGTTTTGTTGCTGTTTGTAATTAGTTCAGAATACATTCTATAAATTGCTAGTCCATTTTATTGTTGTATAGTATGAGTATTGAAAATATGTCATGGTCTAGCAATGTTAATGTAGTCTAAATCGTATTAGGTATTAGATATTTGCGCAGACCAAAGTTTTTGTTTTTGTGTTATGAAAAAACAATATAATTAACTGTAATACCTAATTTTATTATTAAATTGTGTATTTTATCATTAAATTATTATTATTACTATTTGTTTTTATTTTGTGTATGATTTAGTGAGTATTTGATTGAGTGGAATCCTGAATAAACTTAATACACTATCACTTTATTTTTATTATTTTCTGCCAAAACTAGTGTCTTGAGGTTTGTGTTAAGTTTAGTTCGATATTACCCAATTATATCAGATGTTTATTTATTAAAATATATTTTGTAATACTTGAATCTGTAGTAACTATTCAATATGAAAGAAATGCTTGGTGGATGCAGCGTATGTTGTGATGATACGGGATGGACTGAAAACCCCTTGGTGTATTGTGATGGGCCTAATTGTAACGTTGCTGTACATCAAGGTAAGTTTGCTGTCATTAGCACAGTAGTTGTCACATTATTAAAAATTTAATTTTTTTTTGATACCTTAATGTCAATTTTTGTGAAATTTTCAAAATACGTAGATATATTGTTTAATTTATTAAAATCTTATAACAGCTTGTTATGGAATTCGGATTGTACCAAAAGGAGAATGGTTTTGCAGGAAATGTGAAGCGTTTAAAGAAAAATCTATTAAAGTGGTTCGTTAAACAAAATTAGACTCATTTTAAACTCTCCTTTTAGAATGTAAGAAAAATATGGCATTAATTTCAGAAATGTGAACTATGTCCATCTAAAGATGGTGCTCTAAAACCTACTGAAAATGGGAACTGGGCTCATGTTGTATGCGCATTATATATACCAGAAGTTACATTTATGGATGTTACTACTATGGAACCAGTAAAATTGAGTGCAATACCCCGAGACCGCTTTAACAGAGTAAATAATATTGATTTTCCACATATCAATTTTTTTTTCGTCTTAATAGGACTTAAACTTATCTTTAATTAGTTTCCAACTTTTGAATAGATTCAAAAATAAATTATTTGTAGTATTTGTAATTTATATTATTAGATGATAGTACAATTATGATAGATGTTTACATTTTATTATTACAACTATTAGAGTATTTCTGCATGTTAATAGTGTTGTTTTTTTAGTTTAGATTTTTAAATTTTTTAATAGTAATCATAATTTTATTCAACTAAATTTCTTTAAAATGTGGAAATAAACACTTAAAAATATTGATCTTGTCTATTCATTAAATTTTATTAATGTTTCTTTCAATAATGAATATAGTTTAATAAGCTGTTCTGTTTTTAATTTGTTAACACATACCATTGTTAATAATATACCTTACAGATTATTTTTTTTTTCAATTCCAAATTAATCGTTTATAATAAAATATGGTAAATGAAGATCTTCATTACAAGAAACAGCTATTTCTACTTTCTTTAATGCATTTTCTGATAAAGGATAATTTTATTTACATTTCAGTGTAATATCTGTGTGTGTTCATCTGACGAATAAGATAATATATAAATTGAGATGTTTGATACATAGGGTCTTAGCGCAATAACCGGGTATTGTATTATTCCTCCTAGATTATTTAAAAATATGGAGATAGTTGGTTCTTGTAACAAGCCCTTCAAATATTAAATAAATAAATATTTGATGTCAATATAAAGTGTATACATTTAAAAAGTTTTAGTTGTATTATAATTAAAAATTTTAACACAATAAAATTAAATCTTGGTTTTTTTATTAACATTTAAAAATTATAATTTACTATGAATATTTAAAATCTTTATATTAAATAAATTTTTTGTAGATTTTTTTAGTTTAGACTTAAGATATTATTGTGTATTGTGTAATGAACAATACCATTCAATATCAATATTTTGTAAATTAGATAAAAACTCAAAACTCCTTTAAAATGTTTAGTATTTGTAATTGTTTAAGTTTTACTAATTATAAAATATGTGTAATACTGAAGTAGATAAGTAAATAAACACATTAAAGAGTAAAATAAATAACATTTATAGTCTTAAAAAGTTGTTTCATTAAACTTAGATTGAATTAAAAAACTTAATTCATAATTTAATGCTTTTGTAGTGAATAGAAAAAATATAAAAGTTAATGAAAGTAAATTAGTAAAGACTGAATATTAAAAAGTGATAATTATAAATATTATGTATTTAGATGCTTAAAAGCTTTATTAGTTTATTATTGTAGACAGTTTTTGCATGGCTCATAGCTTAATCTTCTTTTGCATTTATTCCTTTAGCTTATTTAACAGTATTCATATTTTCTTGTTATTATCATATTTTTAACGTTCTTTATCTTCTGTTTCAAGCCTTTGTTTATTATTGTTGAATATTGTGCACACTACATATAATATTATAATTAGTATATTTTGATTTATGTTATAAAACCACATGTAAATATTATAATATTTTCAAGCTGTAATACCATAAGGTAATAGATCCTAAAAGTATATAATTTATAGATATATGTATTTATAATATTTTGTTTGATATTTTTAGTATTTAATTAATTTATATATTTTGTTTTCAGTTGTGTTATATATGTGAAGAAAAAAATAAAGGACAAAAAGTAACAGTATCTGGTGCATGTATGTCATGTAACAAATCTGGTTGCAAATTAGGATTTCATGTAACATGTGCTCAAAGTGCGGGTTTACTATGTGAAGAAGCTGGAAATTATTATGATAATGTTAAATATGTTGGTTATTGTAAACATCATTATTCTAAGTTGGTTAGTATTTATTAATTTTTCAGTACACATTTATTATTTACAAACATAGGCGGAACTAGACATTTTCATTAGACTGGGACACTCATGAGAGTCATTTTACACCTATCATATCCAAAGGAAAGGGTGGAGGGCGATAGGGAACACCAATGTTTTTTATTTCAATACAAATGTTTAACATAAGTAATTTATTTTATTACATTTAAAATAATATGTTCTTAGCAAATGTATACATTAGCATGTGAAGCCAATTAGCCTGGGCCATGACCCAGTTGGCCCAGGCCATAGTTCCGCTCATGTTTACAAATAATATATCCTATTAGTGTTACAAATTTATTTGTTACATAGTTACTGATAATTATCTCTTTTATAGAAAAAAAGCAACAATATCAAACCTATTGCTCCATACCGTCCTCAAAATCAATCGGACAATTCATCATCAGATATTACACCTGAAAAACAGCCACCACAAAACATTGATAATACTACAGACTCTCAAACTTCAAAACCAAAACGAAAATTGACCATCATTAACAATTTTGGTATGCATTTTATTTTATAATTAATTTTTCACTTATTTTAATTACCTATAAACATGTTAAATACTATTATCAAGACAAAACAAAAATGATAAGTTTGATAATATAAATAAATTTTTTATATTAGAAGGAATATACTATTTTGTTTTTTATTATATTTTACATAACTTATATATGCATTTATAATTTTTATTGTGGGAATCAAAGGAAAACCCTTTATGCTATCTGATTGATACTCAATAACCATTTTAATTTGATTTTTTATGATGTTAAATCTTGGAGTAATCATCGTCATCAGTTTCTAAAGACAAGGTCTTGTCATAACCAATCTTTTTTAATACGCGCCGTATTTTTCAGTTGTTGGTATGATGTAAAGCTCATTTGTTGATTGATGTTGTTGAAGTACGATTATCTGGGTCTTTCTCTTGGTCGTTTACCCATAATCTTCCCTTCCTAAATGTTTGTGAAAAAATCGTTATGTCTTAATAGGTTTCCGTAAGCATCATTCCTTTTCTTCTCTGTCAAGCTTGTCTTTGTTGTTTTTCACCAAATCCACATCTATTGTTTCTAGCCTCTCCTTTTCATACTTCTTAGGATCCACATGAAGTAATATAAACTTTTAATTTTTAATGTTAATACCAAAAATATGCTATACCTTATTAATTAAAAGAATGTTTTCCTTTTTACTCAATGCTATATTGAAATTTAATTTATTCCTGTATATGGTTGTTATGCTGTTAAATATATATTTATTTCATTATTAATTAAATAATTATATTTGTTAAATTAATAAATATATATAATTGAGTTTATTTCTTAGGTGATAAAATTGCTAATGAGAAGAAAGTTAAAGATTCAACAATTCGGAACACTCAAAGCGAAGATTCTAGAATATCAGGACCGCATATTGTAACTACTCATCCATCTGGAAATTTAGTAATTTCAATAGGAACAAAAGTAGAAAACAAACCAGCCAGTAAAAAAAATTATCCTGAAGATTCCGAGACTGAGATTAAACATTCAGCTAAGTATCAGAAAACAAAGAATGCAATGAATATTCCAAAGTCTGAGGAAGATCAAACCTCTAATGGCTTAAAAGTAGTTGAAGAACCAAATTTATATCATGTTGAAAATAAAAGTACAATTATAAAATCAAGTGAGTTTAATATTTAGTAAGTTTAAAAATAATTTTTTTAAATATAATGCATTGTATTTAATGTTTTTTTGTTTTTTTTTTTTTTTATTCAATGAATGTAACATGTCTGTATGTTTAATTTTAATTTATTGTTTTAGGTGGATCAGCAGTGAATTTGACCCAAAAGCCAGAATCAAATGCATTGAAAAAAGAAACCAGTGTAATTAGTTCTCCTTCAAATATTAAACAAGTTCCCAAAACTGAAGCAACTGACAAAAAAGTGTAAATTACAATTTTAACTATTGTTTGTAAAATAATTGCACAATATTTTATCCTTTAGATTTGAAAATAGTACCAATGCTGCTCCTCATATGTTAGGAAATTCTTTAAATCCATCATCAAGCATGGCACAAAAAATGGCAGACACTTTAAATGAAGAAATAGAAACACATAAAATGTTTAATCGTGAATCAAATTTGTCTACTAATGTACCTAAAAATGTATTGATGGGCCCTCAGTTGCAGCGACGAAATCAAAGGGCTTCTCAAATTGTTCCTCAGGTTTCTTAAAATGAAATTATAGCCATTTACTATAGTTACATAATTTCTCATTGTAAACTATTTTTTAGGAAACACCACAACCTCAAGGGTCAGCTTCATCGTGGTCATCATTTACAAATGGTATTAATAACAATAATACTCAAGCGTTAGAAGATTTGCTTGAAAGACAGTGGGAACAAGGTGGAGCATTTTTGATGGAACAAGCGCAGCACTTTGATAGTATGAACATTTGTAATATTACATACTATGTTTTATTAAAAAAATTTTGTTAAAAATTTAGTTGCATCGTTATTAACATGCTTGTATCAATTGAAAAGTGAAAATGTTAATTTGGAAGATGAACTAGCTAGCTATACAAGACGCCGTGATCACTTATTAGCTGTTAATGCACGTCTTGCAATTCCACTGACACCTCAAAGTAATTTAAATAAATCTATATAAATTATCATTCTTATTTTTAGTATGGATTATTATTTTAGTAATATATTTAACTTACATGTATATTATACATTTAAGATAATAGGAACCGAGCACCAGCCCCTCCTACTATTAATAATCATACTGAAGCTCCGATAAACCAACCACCAAGGTCAAATTATCAACCCAATCATGGAAATATGGATCCTTCATTGCAACATAGATATCAGAATCACGTTTCTAACAGGTATTGATAGTATACAGATATACTAGATATCTTATTTAAGATGTTTAAACAATGTATTAATATTTTTCTTAAATTTATTTTATAGACATCCAGCTCATCAAATGTCAAATAATATACCTTCTCATGTAGTCATTCGTGGAGGTGTTGTTCAAGAGCCAAGGTCAGACAACAGAAGACAAGTTAACCATAATATGGGTGTGTTAAACTCCAACCCTATGTACCAAGCTGCTCCACAACAACCTACTAACATGGCTGTAAGTTTATAAATTAATAAAATATATTTTTATAATTATAATTTATATGTTTTTATAGTTGCCACGTCATCAAATGGGTATGGATGGTCATCCAAAACATAGTTGAGAACAAGTAGATTGTTCATGCACACAATGTACTTCAATTCTAGCTAATTATGTCTGGAAACATCTTACTTGAAAATTAACTTTATATCTCCATATTTTAAAAATTGTTTCTTCTTATTTATCTTTATGTATGTTTAAAAAAAAGATTGAAAATTCAAATTAAGATGAATTGGTATGGATGTATTTTTTTATATAAATATAAAATGTTAATAATTGTCATTTTAAATGTTTGACAAAAATTGAAATTTTAATTTAAATAATATAATATAATATAATATTTTATATTATTATTTGATATAATATTGTGTTGATATAACACATATACTTAGACCTTGAAATATTTAATATCAATATTATCAATTTGTAATGTGGTTAATTAGTTAAATTTGTATTAAATTTAAAATTTAAATAAATATGTATTACAGATATTTAAGTGAAATAAACAAATTGGTATTTATTATTATTTCAAAGTAAATATATAAAATGGTTTCATAGATAATTAATTTCTTGAATTCAATGAATAGTTATTATATTTAAAGTCAAATTTTATATCATGCTTTTTAAATGTATTCTTTTTTCCACGTAACTAGTTAATATAGGTACATGCATAACTATTGTACGTTATTTTGTTTATTGTTTTTTTTATTTGTGCTATCGTGGTTGCACAAAATAAAACTTTAGCAATTGAATAAAAATATGTTGTGTTGCGATCTCTTTTTATATATTTTGATTGTAACTGATAGAAGGTACTTTGATATTACAATTTTTCATTTTTAGGATTGTCAATAAACTATTATTATTGTTTATTTGTTCTTTTTTTAGTAATATGTAGATATTGTATTATGTAAGAAAATAATTAAAATATTCATTAATTTGTTATAATAGATTTATTGAACTAATTATTTGATTAAAAAGAGAAAATATGATATGTATCAAATAAATATTAACAATTTAATCATATTTGGTGTATACATTTCAAAATTTAAATATTTTTTAAATAAACTTTAGTTAGATATTGCATTCATTAAAATTGTAACTTGTTTTACAAATTTAGATGTTATTTATAATGATTTTGATTATAATTTACATTTATTACATTTAAAAGTATTTCATAGAGCCCATAAATCTAATTGTACTTTGATTAGAGAAGTGATCCAATAGGTTTAAGTTAAATGTTAAATAATACTTCTGTACTTAACTTAAGTATGTTAAATTGTATTTTGCTATACTTAGCCATTTTTAATGTACATTTTATATATATTACATTGTTTTTGTTATAATATGTTGTACACCTATTTAGATAGTTAGATGTTAAAGACTTTTTGATTTTTTGTTTTGTTTATTTTTCTTTTCATTTATGTAACTTGCATTTGCCGTGTCTCAATCCATTTCACTATAACAAACTAATGTTAAATGGTTTATAGTGATTTAAAATATTATAATAGAATAAAAATGAAATGAAATAAATGTTTATTATTCTATATCATTAATACATTATATTCTTAAGATGATGAACTTAAACTATACTATTAGAGATAAATGCCATACTTTGTATAACATTTACATAGAATATAGTTTGCTATAAGATGTGAGCAAGTTAGAATTTATATAATTTATTGTAATTACTATTATTATTTAAAAGTTTCAATAAACTAATCCAAATTTATTTCATAAGAAATACTAATAACCATAACTATAGTTATAAAAAATAAATACTTAAAACAAGTTTTATTTTAAGTTATATAATAAATATAAATTAATTATTGTTATGGTTAATCTGTATACTCATAATATGGTTGTATTTTATAGTAGAATAAATAATTGATTGGTAAAATTTATATTTTTATTCAATTGATAGAATCAAGAGTTAAGTAAAAAATTTCAAAAAAATGAAACATATAATATATATAATTAAATATATTATATATGTATATTTTAATTATATAATAATTACTAGGGCTAGGAATTTGTTGCATTTTGCATTTTATTTTTTGGATGATGCTCTCCTGGTCACAAATGTGTTTCATGAACATGTGAATCTGAACAACTAATTTTTATTTTGCATTTTTTGGTGTTTATTACTTTTTAAATCACTTTTAGGTCATTTTTACTGATTTCACATTAGTTCACTTCTTATTGTTTCTTGTCGACCATTATGCCGATAATTTACTTTAAACATTTAAAATACCACGGACAAAGATTAGTAGCCATCCGATTACAGTTGTTGCTGTCGTGATGTAGTGAATATTATTATACCTACATTTTATTATTTTTTCATAATATTCGATTAGTAGGTATCCAATTTTATTTCACCAATTACAGTCGTCGCAATAAACGTATATAGAATTTTATAGTGAAATAGAGTACAATTAAAAAAAATACATTTTTATTAATTTAAAACAAATATTTGTAATTTATTGGGTAATTTTTTAAGGACATTTTTATGTTAAATTTTCATAATATTTTTAGGTAATTTTTTTATATTTTTACAGTTATCATTTTTTGAGCTCTAATAATTATACAGTATATCAACATATAAAAAATAACGGTATATTGTAATCTGAAATACAGTAGAACCTCGATTATTCGAACTAATTGTGACCGCACCTAGTTACAAAATATAAAATTTGGATATTGAAAACTAAAAAAAATTTTTTTTTTAAACACAGTTAAATATTTTATAATATGTACATACATATTTATTATTATCATTATTAATATTTTATTAGAATTACTTACATTACATTATTTGAAACACATTACATACATATAGGAACGTATAATGTTTGTTATATTTTTTTGATAAAATTATCGATTTTTATTTGACAATGAGCTGCAACGCGCTTTTCTGCAGCCAAGTCATGGATACGAGTTTTAATGTTCGAATAACAAAACGTTCGTATACGCTAATTGCAGTTCGGATAATCGAGGTTCTACTGCTGGTATGACTGCCATGAGATGTTTTTTAAATTTTTTTTCGTATTTTTCGAATACTATCTTATCATAATTTTGAAATATTATTAATTACTATTAAACTTCATAACTATATTCAATTTAATTTAAAGTTCATAATTTTAACATTAAAAACTATCAAATTTAAAGTGTTTAGAACTATTTAAATAATTGAACATGGACTTGAATTTTAAGTAAAATAAGGTAAATTAAAGTTACAGTAGTTACACATAATTCAAAAATAACAATTAATATTTAAACTAATATATTGATAATTAATATTAAATTACAATTTAATAAGTAAATAGCTTGCAAGTAAATCTACAGTTACATAAAATAGATAAAGATAAAATGTCAAATTAAAATTATTATTGTTTTCATAATTTTTATTAATGTAACTAAATAAATGTGTATCAAGTGGAAATAAAAATCTGAATTATATTATTTTGTTTTATTGATTTATATAGGCCAGATAGATTATATTATAATCGGAGTGGTAATGTTAATATAATTGAAAGAACTGTGTAACCCGAAGAAGAAAAATGCTAGGGATTCTTTATTTTTATTTTACACAGTATTAATATTAAATTATTATTGTTGCTATTATTATTTTTTACTATACATTTATTTTAATTTTATTTTTATTAAAATAAATAAAGTTTATTATAAAATAACATAGAAAAAGAAAAAGACGAGTATAATAAATTAATCAATTGATTATTGCTATTTAAATTTGAAGAATTAATTGATATAAATAAATGATTGTAATTTGACAAATTCATTTTATATTTTAATTATTCTCTTTCATACTTATGTTATAGTAGAATACAAAAACAACAAAAATGAGGATAACTAGTTGGATGCCATTTTTGGTAAAATAAAAACACAAATAATTAAAAAGTAAAAATTGAAAGTGCTATAAGTTATGAAACATGAATGTATTGTAATGATAGCCACTCTTCACAGCTAGCTAATACAAAAAGAGTGTCATCATTATGTCCCTCAATATAATACGGTCACACAGATATTTATATTATAATAAACATCTGTGGTTTTTTATAGTTATGTTCTTACTCTTTTTTTACAAGAACCGTTATAATCTGTGCTCAGATGATACCCTTCGACCACCGGCCAGAGACACAGAGCCTCACTCTCTCCGCGTTCGCCCTTGATGGCAGTCATACATAATGAGTTATATTAATATATGTTCATTATAATATTTTACGTTTTAAATAATAAATATACTCTTTTAAATATTTCAAATATATAAGTTGTGTTGTTGATTAAAAATAAATCCAAAGTGTTTCAATATCAAGTTCATTTCTTCTTCCTTCGTCCATCTAATATCAAGCGGGTCTCCAATCAAATTAAGGTAAGTCAATTTACCATATAATTAAATCCTTATATATATACATATAAGAAGGTAGTAACTTGAGGTCTGTGGTTGTGTGCGCAATATGTGTAAATAACGAGTCATAATTAATAAAGAAAAGGTAAACATATATATTGCGCGCACAGTCCGTTTTTTCACTTTACTGCAGTATATAAGTAATATGGCGGTTTTATGTTACTACTTACTAGTCTGGTTATGTGTGTGTAACCTAACTACTGTATTGTATTTTATGCTTAATTAGTTTATGTTAAAATTGTGCAAGTATCATTTAATTCGCCTACCTGGCTCATAGTCGGTACCTACATATTTTCCAATAAACAGTGTATCATAAAGTTCTGACAAATTAAATAACTTATGTTTTAATCAATATTTTTTTCATAAAATGAATAGAAATTTGTACTAAACGTGTAATACAAACTTTTTTATTTTTATTTTTTTGTACAGAAAATAAAAAATTCAAAGTAGTATTTAATTTGTGTAAAAAAAAAACCGTTTGCAACTTATGAACGCTTAAACATTCGTTCGGCTTACTGCTACTGGATATCTAATCAAAATCAAAAGTAAAAACCCGTAATCAAAACGAATATGAAAACTATATTCTTTATTATCTATGATCTTTCTATCCTATCGCCACGACGGTTTTATCTAAATTGTGCATATTATTATTAATATTCGGATATGGTTATCGTTAATACCCAATAGCAGAAAGTTGAACAAACACTTTTATAAACTTTCATAAGTTGTAAACGGATTATTCAAAG
Organism: Rhopalosiphum maidis; assembly: GCF_003676215.2. Classification (NCBI taxonomy): domain Eukaryota; kingdom Metazoa; phylum Arthropoda; class Insecta; order Hemiptera; family Aphididae; genus Rhopalosiphum; species Rhopalosiphum maidis. The sequence goes on along the minus strand of NC_040879.1, from coordinate 42,258,767 downwards.
TAATTACTGTAAACGTTAAAACTATTTTTTGGAATACGTTTATAAACTGGATATATTTATTTTTTTTATTTTCTGTACAAAAAACAAAAATAAAAAGTTTGTTTTACACGTAATACAAACGTCTATTAATTATATAAAAAATAAATTAAAAAAATTGATTAGAACATATAACATTACACAAATTATTTCATTTATAATCAGAACTTATCGTGATACACTCTGTATTATGAAGTGTACCTACTATCTACGTAAAAACGTCAGAGTTGTGTTCGATGTTTGCCCCAGTATTGTTATGCTGTATGATTGAACATATTATTATTATTATTATGTCATAGTAGTGAAACATGTGTTGTTAGAATTGAATGTAATTACTGTATGTTTTTGTAGGAAAAATATTATAATGACCAGCTCGTAATAACCGAACACTATTGTTCTAAAATTCGATATTATATTTTTCTCATTTTTCTCGTTTAAATCGATATCTCGTTACAACTATGCTCGTTGTAAATTTAAATTTCAACATACAGCCACGAGCCGAGACTAGCGTTTTGTTCGTTGTATGAAGTACATCCTGTGTCAGGCGATCGCTCGCCGGCCGTTGTAGTCACTTATTTCCTACTGTGTGCCTAAAGTAAATTAGCAATGTAATTGAACATCGGAATCCTTAATTAGGGTTCGGTTAAAATCGATCTCTATTCACCGGTGCTCACGAATTGCGTACCATAACAGACGAACCATTTGAACGAATTGCGTCCCGGACGCAATTTGTGTTACCTTTTCACTTAATATTTTTTTCGAGGTTTCCAGTGGTTTTCAAATTTATTTTTAATTTTGATATTTTTAAATTTTTTTAAAAATAATACTCTAATAACTAAATATTTATCATTAACGTAATATTATTAAATGAAAAACTTGTTTTTAGTGGTTTGTACTTTTAGGCCAGAGCTATACACAGCGTATTCGCCACGTTTCAAACACTGCGTATTCTACGGCGTTTTCCGTCGAATGAAAAATAAACCAATGCATTTTTAGTTCAACGGGCAACGCGGCAGGATACGCCGTTATAGCTCCGGCCTTAGAGATATTTTCGATAAAAATATAGGTGAAGAAAAATACTAGAACCAGGCTTGGCTTCAGACTATATCCTAAATAACGAAATAGGCAAGTACCTACTTAGCATTAGATTATATTTCCTAGAACCAAACGAAGTTGGAGATTTTTTTCGTTTGAAATGTCTGCTATTCAAATAGATGAATACAAAACTATAGAGTTTGCTAACTATTTAGTAGATACATACATAAATTAAAATTCAATTATTCCTCAGGAATTATGGGCAGGAAAAAGTTCTAACTCACAAAAAACAACTACTAACTAATGTAATTGATTATGACTTATAATTAATATTATTATATTTTTACAATTAAATTTCAATTTTTTTATACAGCCGGCATATCTTTATTAAGGCAATATCACTTTAGGAACCACTTACAATAATTAACAGTAAATGAAAAAGTAACACGAATTGCATGTGTCCGGGACGCAATTCGTTCAAAAAGCTTCGTCTACCTATTTTGGTACGCAATTCGTGTGTACCCCTATTCAGGGATTTGGTCTCTGACTAGGTAAACCAATCGGACTCGGAAAGTCTAATATACTAGTTACAATTATTGCAGCAGTACTTACCATAGATAGAATAGACCGTGAGATATTCGCAGATCCAGCACTCATCGGATATGCAAGATGGGTAATAGCTAGGTATGTTGAAATATTATTTGGGCAGTGTAATAATAAACATGATAATTTTTTAATTTTAGGAAACAAGATAAATACGTATCAATATAAAACTATGTGTTTGCCGGTGTTTAGATCAACGCAATGATGGAATAGAATACGGTCCAATGTTGGAAAAAAGTCGAATGACGCGAATGGCGATGGCGTTTGGATCCGTCTGTAGTCGACCTGGTGTATAGTGTAGACTGTTGTAATAAATAATAATACAGTGTGTGGCACCGAGTGCAGCATCCGATTGATGAGAATGAGTCGATTAAGCGAGGTGTAATCGCTGTTTCGGCGTTGACTTTGTGAACTGTTATGGAAATATTATCCCCACTGTATTTTTTTTTATCGATATTTATTACAACTCTGCAGCAACAGTAATTATTATAGTTACAGTGTCTCATTGTCTCGATTACTAGTCACAATTATATTTTGAAGTACCTATTTACATTATGTTACATTCATATACTGTCATATCAAATTTAAAAAATATCATATTAAAAATTTAAGAATTTTCTTGTTTTGTTTCGTCATGTCGAGGTTTATTTGTTCTCCTATGGGATATGGGAGATTCTTATTTTAACACGAGAAATCCACGAAAACCCTGTGTGGTCGATTCTTAGTCGATTTCCACTGTAGGTTTTTTTTCGCGCAGTGTTTGAACCGTTCGTAAGTATTCACGTGTACCGGCTTCGTGACTTATGTTGTACGATTTTCACGAATGAAGTGTTTATGAAGTGTATACAACGTGTGATGATACATTGTGTTGCATATGGTGTTGTAATAAGTTATGTTATAATTGTATAATATTTTTATTTCCATTGTTTATGTATGTGTCGTTGAAGCGTTGAGCGCGTGTTATGTTCTATATTATGCGTTTTCATAAGGATTTGACATTTGCCTTATATTATTGTGTGTATCGGTTATGGTAGAGGAGTGTATCGTGTATGTATCATAATGTATACACGACTTGTATGTTGAATATAATGTAATATTTCATTAAGTTTGTGAGTTGATATATGTTATGAGTTTATGACTTATGATAGACGATGGTGACTATAGGCCTATAGGTACCAAATTTACTTCGTTTGTAGAGGCTGTTGTACATTTCACGTATATGTTAAGCGATGTAGTCTTTATATTACTTATTACATCCATGATCTATGTAATTGTAATATGATGAGTAGGTACTGAGTGACGAACAATAATGATGACGTACAAGGAAAGGAATGTTGATTGCATAATCACTAATCATAATATTTTATTGCGTATAATATTTATTAATTACGTTATATGTACCATAAAGCGATGTTGGAACTATGCATCTAATTATTTATTTAACTATTAAAGCATGGATTATGGATATTTAATTTATTTTTTTAAATTTAATTTCTGAAAATAATCTTTTATTGAACTTTCTTAAAATTATGTTCATATATACAACATAAAAATATGTAAGTAATACATATTAACGAAATTAAAGATACAATTATATCGGAAAAATATAGCGAGCACGTTGGCTTAAATAATATGTACACAGTAGGACAAAAATAAATACCTGCCTGTAATAACTGAATATTTGTTCTATAAGTTACAAGTTACATAATTTATTTACAATAATAATAGTACACTTTGATTTTTTGTAAATTTTAATAATAATATTATTAATAATACAGAATACAATGTTATGAAATGTTACGTTATCTAGTTTATACGAGTGCGACGTGCCGCTAACGTGCAGCCTATGCCCTATTATATAAGTAGATTATTAAATTTCGCCACAACAAAACGGTTAGGGTTCCGAGCCCTAGTTATAAAATATATCATACCTAGTCCTATTATACCTAATTTAACCAGTAATAAATTGATCAATAAATAAGTTTTAATTTTCAAGCATTTTAGTAAGTGTTATACTACAAGCGCAATTAGTACACTGACCCAAAAAATAAGGAGCGCAATTGGTATAGGCACTGACCCTAATCAAACATTTTATGTTAGGCGCAATTAGTCCATGCCCGTTATAAGTAGCCAGTAGCCACTAGCCAGATAGGTATTAGCCATTAGGTACTATCAGTGATGTGTCAAAAAATTGTTTTAGGGGGGAGGGTGCACACACTTTCTAATATTTTAAAAGACGTATTGTAGTATGTGTTCATGTATACAAATAAATATAAATCTTTGAAACAAAAAATAATAAATACGGCCAATGAGGGGGCATGGTTCCTGTGGCCCCTCCCCTGGATTTGCCACTGGATACTATACATAATGGTTATCGCTATATATTTTGCTTCTCAAAAAGATTTAATCGATTACACTCCGCGGGTTTTTGTACGTTACATCTGAGTTGCAGCTCGATCAAAATTTACCATTTTGAGTTGTGTTATGCCAATATCATGATTCATTTATTATTTATGCCAGTATAATGTGTTTTGGTTGGTTCTAGATCCTCCGCGCTTAAAAATCCAGTAAATTCCATGACCCTATTGTTCCTATGGTTTGAAGTATGCTAGCTCGGGTGGGCTCGGATTGGCTATACTACACAGCCACATCACTCCTCACCATATATTGTCATAAATGGCCTTGCCAAGCCGTGAGTTGACTTGTTATGCTCTCCTACTATTCTTATATTTTTGGTGATTTAGCTTTACACAATAAATAAAAGTAAATTTATTAGAATATAATTACAAGGGAACGGATTTAAATTTTAAATGCTCTAAAAACAAGAAAAATTCCTTAAAAAATACGATTTAATGCACTCATGACAGACATTTTTTTTTAATATGCACTAAAAAAATAATACTCTTTAAAATTATTTTAACATTGAAAACATCTGTTTAATTATATACATACATTTTTATTTTTTGGCATTATATAATTATTCATATTATTTTCATCATATTCTAGTTCTTCTATCTTTTTTTTACTTTCAAAATTATTACCAAAAAATGAATATACAATTTAGATAGATATTTTTACCTTATGTATCATAATAGCATTGTTAATTTTTATCGAACTTAATCCATTCCTATAAAAAAATCACTAAAAAAAAAAATGCACTAACAATGTCAAAAAATGTAAAATAAAAGTTAAATTTTTAATTCCTTGATATATGAAATGAACTCTGTGCTTGGAAAGCAATGTTTTTGGAAAAAAATGCAATTTGTATTTAAATCCGTTTCTTAATAATTACTTATTATTCAGAGTGAACATTTTACATTCATTAAAAGGGATCATCAGAAATTTCCATATTAGTAATTGTTTGGTACGGTGAAAAGTAAAATTGTATTTAATGAAAATTAGCAAGGCGTACTGTAAAAATAAAAATACGGATTCCTTGTACCTATTTGAAAGTTATACAAGATTTTTAAGTTTTGTAATTATATTGTACAAAAAGAAGTAAATACAAAATTGTAGAGATATAAGCTCGTTAAATTTTTACCGCGTAAATTTACCAATTATTTTTTTACCGAAAAAATAGCATGTAGTACCTCAAATTTGTCTTAACGAGGTGAATATTCATAACATAACAATAGAATGAAATAGTTAATATTATAAAATTTAAAACATTAAAGTTCAACAAGCCCACAACTACTGATAGTGTTACCATATTACCATAATATATATCTACAACTATATGCTATTAATAAATGTTATTTTATTATTAAATTTAATTGTAACTATTTATATATTGATATAAAAAGAGAAAAAGACAAATAAAATTAAAAACTAGAATTTATTTTGATTTTCGGTGTTAATGCTAAAGGTACTTAATGAATCTGATTTGATTAATTTATAATTTATTTTATAGGCACATATAAAATAATTTAAAATATAAATGTCAATAATACACTACAAGGTATTTATATAAAGTCATTCATTAAATTTATAGTACTATGAGCATCCAACTATTCAGTAAATAATAAAAATAACTGGATAGGCAAGGTATCGGCCCACCAAGTTTTAGGATTTTAACCGGCCCTAAAAAAGTAAACGACCCATTTTTCAATAAAACAGACATTAATTCCGTCCCAAATTTTAAGCGGCCCACCGAGTTCAACTCGGTAACTCGCCGGCCCTATCCGGGCCTGATTAAATAAATGTTACACTAATTATAAGTTCATAAAAGAAGCATTAAAGTGTTTCTGGGGATGTCCCTATGGTGACACACAAAAATTATCAAATTTACCGAATTTACGTAAATTTTTCTCGGTAAATTACCAAAAAAAAATTTACGTAAATTTTACATCTCTACAAAATTGTGTAAATTAAAAATGCATTCTATTAATATTTAAATAAAAAAATAGAAAATACAAGTTTTCAATTATTCGGAGTAGGTGTAAAAAATATTAAGCTCTCCTTTTGTCAAACTAACTTAACCTGGTGATAAATGTTGAGAGTGGCTGATTATGACCAAATATGATAAAAAAAAGAGTAATTTCCTTTTGGTTAAAAATACAATAACTAGCCGACCAAAAAGGTCCACTATTCAGAAGGGGTAAATTTTTGAAATTCATAAATTTGTTCATCTTATTTATTATTTCATAGAAAATCAATAACACGTTACTTTTACCTGTTACGCCCATTTTTTGTTAAATACTCCGATATCAGATAGATATACGCAGACAAGATTGACACAATCCATACTATTACTCAAATTAGTATTATTATTAATTTTAACAAAATATTAAACACAAACCATTTTGAAAAAGTATTTCCCAAAAAATTGAAAGTGAAACCTAGGGTGAATAAATATAATAATCTTTAGGTGAAAAGAGAACATGGACGAAAAAAGAAAAGTTATTTTTAGACGATGTACAACCCGAGTTTGGCAGCTTTGGCATATCCTCCCCTCCATATATGACTCTAAATACACTAGGTACTTCAATAGTGTATGCAACATTTCAGTTCGATTAGAGTTTCAACTTTAGATTGATCATAAACTTGTAGGAACTTTGCCCTCGGCTCCCCTCCCCACTATATATATCTCAAATAGCAGTGGTGGCTCCAGGGACGTGCAAGGTAAGGCCTTGGCCCTACTTGAAAATGCCTGGTCTTATCAATGGCCCTACCACTGGCATAACCTTAGAAATAACAATATACTCAGTAGTCAGTTTTAATTTTTTGTAGCCCTATCATAAAATTGTTGGCTTCCCATTGGCTCTGCCTAGAAAAAAATCCTGGTGCCGCCACTGTCAAATAGAAATAACACAAACATTAAACTACAAAATAATTCGAAATGCTGATTTTTGTATTTGCCTTAACTCATAAAATATTGTACTTACTATGTTTGAGAATGTATTTATTTTTAAAATACTGAGGATCAACCGTCATATAGTTATGTATATAGATAACTAATAATTAATATCTACCTTATCCAATCTTAATATTTTCGAGAGACAAAACGTTCGTAACCAATTTATTTGTAATGAATGTGTGATGGAACAAATAATCCATTCACATTTATACAAGTATTAGTTCGTGTCTTTACCAATTTAGGTATGTATTAATTGTACTATTATTATCATTATTTTTTATTAGATACCTCCTAGTAAAAGCTATGCAGCTCAACAATAATTACAGAATGTAATAATATAATTAAGGAAACTATTACAGCTCAACATTTTTTTATTTTGATCATTTTGTTTACCTTACTTATCATTGGATGTTCGCTGAATTTCAATAAAAACCTATAATGATAATTTTTATTAATTATAAACCATCAATCAATAATAAAACAAATCTATAACCATTTTTGTTTGATATTTGACCCATAGTCAATCGTACGTATTTTTAACATGACAGATTATAGTACTATACCCATAAGCAAAATTTTAGGGGGGCTAAGGTGTGCTTAGCACCCTTAATTTTGAAATTAGTACCAGCAAATTGTTTCATGTTAATTTAGATTTTAATAGTAACAGGTATCCATAACCTCAAGATAATATTATAAAAAAAGATAGAGGAGCTTCAGGACCCTCAATTTTTTCATCGAAATTGCTCCCCTGACTATACCAATGTATTGAATTAAAATACTTAAATATAGTATTATCAAAAACTGTTTTCTATACAGTTGTTTACTATATTTATAATGACTATATATGACCGTATACCATGTACGATATACAAAAATATAAAAAAAAATACGCACATTATTAATTATTTTTCGTAAATGTACTGTAATTAATTTTCCAATTTTTTTTTTATACGTTTGATGTATTTTAATAAAACACTACAAAATTTGACGCCCCTCCCAAATTTTGACGCCCTAGACAGCTGTATACAGTGCTTAATGGGAAATCCGCCTCTAGCTGTGTCGTGCAAACACTGCAATTGAAAACATATCAGTGTGCTTTTGTTTACACCGATAAGGGCGAACAAAAGTTTTTGGGATACTACATCTTGGAAAAAATAAGTAATAGATATTTTTAGGTTATGTTTTTAGTACCTACTTACTTTAAGTTTGTTTTGTTTTTGCATTATCAATTCATATTTTATCATTTATTTCCGTAATACTATTAAATGTATTCTGACTTGCACTTTAATAAAGTACATTTTATTTAGATACAAGAAATATTATTCTAAAAGTAGCTATGAATAACGATTTAGTTTCGAAGACCGAAGGTAAGTTTAATTCTACGTTTTTAATGCCATAAGTACTCGTAGTATAAGTAATACAAAATACAAATTAGTATTATTATAAATAAATTTAAGAAATTATATCATATTAAATAGGTATTTACCCTTTTTAGTAACTTGAACTGAAATAAATACAAATATTTTTGGTTGTGGTTTGATTATAATTTCAATCATAAATGAGTGCTTACATTATCACCAAGACAATCATCAATAAAATAAGTATTTTAGTTTTGTTTTGTTCCAACAATTTGGGTAGAGCTGAAAAAATAACATTTTGCTTAACCATATATCATGAAATTAATTAATCGCATATAAAATACACATACCTAATTACTTTATATTATATAAAAAATCTTTAAAAAGGTGTCATAGCCATATGAGTTTTCTTTGTTTTACAAACATACAGCTGTAAATTTGCATTCTGCAGACCAAATGTTATGTTTTTACCTTAAAATTTTAAAATTGGTTAATTCCTTGTAATATTAAATCTTAAGGACACAAATTCCTTTAGCTAAAGAAAAATTGTTTATGCTGTACGTTTGTATAATAAATATAACAATTAATGTTGATATCGGTATGTGGTATTCTTTCATGGCCATTTAAAAATGTACAATTCAATTATTTTATTATGAATTATGATACTACAAGTAACAAACAATTAGTAATACCATATAATATAAATACTGCCACATTCAGGGTATATAAAAAAATATTTTAATATATTAGTGGACAGTGGTACATAACATACTACATTCATACTTATAACGCTTTTATTATTATGTATATTAACGCCACAAATTAAGATATATCTTGATTTGTATAGAACGCATACAAATCTATTCATTATTATCCACATAACCAACTGTGAACACTTAAAAAGAATGTTCAAAAAACTAAAAATACCTATCTTAGTACCTGACTAGTGACTACCCTATGCGTATAATTATGATTACCTCCTAACCTATGATTATAATTTTTAAGATTTATTATTGATTAAGGAGATTTAAATTAAATATGGCCTAATAGAAGTAATCAAAATATTTGTTATATGAACACTAGGACATTACAAAGTTTACACATCAATCTAATAACATTATATTTATTTATTTATTTTATTTTGATATCTATTTTTAATATGTAAAGGTAAGTTATGCATTTGTTGATGAGATGTCTTAACTATTTTTAATTTAGAATTATGTAACTTATGGCTGTTTAAAAAAAAGGATCTTTTGAAAAATGCATAGCCCACAGGCCAATATTGTTAATATCTTTTTGTATAAGTACATATAATTTTAAATTTAATATTATTTTAATACAATTTTGTGAACTGTATTTTTAAGAAATATTAAAATATGTTAATATTTTAAGGAACTATGGAAGTTAATCAAGAAGCTGGTCCGTCATCAAGCACCAGTAGCAGTGAAAAAAAGCCAAAAATAGAAGTATTGAAATGGAATGGTATCGCGTTATGGTCTTGGGACATAGTTGTAGACAATTGTGCCATCTGCCGTAATCACATCATGGAGTTATGTATTGAATGTCAAGCCAATCAATCATCACATGATGATAATAGTGAAAAATGTATTGTTGCATGGGGTATATGCAATCATACTTATCATTTACACTGCATATCTCGTTGGTTAGAAACTCGTCAAGTATGTCCACTTGATAATAAAGAATGGACCTTCCAGAAATATGGTAATTAATGAATATACATTGGAAATACAATTTTAATCTATTAAATAAACAAATACAATTAATTTTATTTGCAATTGTTCATTTTCTATACCTCAATATCAAAGTTTGTAATTTGTTGTTGAACTTTTCGGTTAGTTATTACAGTTCACACAAGACATTTATACAATTAACATTTTAAAAAATAGCATTAAATCTATATACCGAGTAAGTTTATAAATAATAATATATTAATACTTATCATGTATAAAAAAAGATATACCAATATAATAAGTAATTTTACATATATTAACATTTATCAGGTATTTGTGCACAACTGAAATTCCAGATCAAACATCACATCAAATACATTTTTTTAAACTTAAAAGCAAATTCATAAAGAATACATTTTTATTACAGTTACACAATAACTATGAAAATACATTGATATTTATTTTTATAAGCAGAAATTATAAATCCAATTTAAAACCAGATTTTTATAATTACAAAACAATTTTTTTTATAAGCTTTGTTAAATTTTACAAATAACCATTAATTTTACTCGTATATACTTAATCGATAGATTAATATTTTTAAAGTTTAGATAATTAAAATTTGGGCATAAATTAAGTTACGTTTATTTATTTAATATTTATGAAACATGTATTTCAACGAGTTAAGAATAATGATGCAAATGCAAATGCAAAAAATTTAAATAGAAAACCCTGAATATCAATACATTTTGTGGTATTTGTAATTGTATTTTATGAAACTAATATTATAATATCTAAACCGATTGTTTATAGGTGAGCAGAACATTTTAAAATAATTATTTATTAAATTTATGCATTACAAAATTTGAAAATTTAACAACTGTTCAATGAGATATACCTACAACGTAGATAACATTTTTTTATCAATAGATACCACCTAGAATACTGACATAAAGGACATAATAATGTTACTTATACAATAAACAAATGGTTTAAGTATTATTATTTGTCCTTATTAAAATATTAGTGCCCCAGCTAAATAATTTATTTCATAGGTAACGAATATTGAAATTAATATAGTTAACTTGTATTAACTTACCGTTAAATTGTATAATCATACAATATATTCAACTTCCCATTCTGCCAAAACATTTTTGTGATGACTTTCATTGAAATAATTGCATAACAGTACAAACTTGTGTCAATGTCCAAATGTAATATTAATTATTACCTACGTATTTGCTATTTATTTAACATTATAACAGAGTAATAATTTATAGACATTTGATATTCTACAATGGAATAAGATTTGAAAATATTATTTTTATTTTTAAATAGTTTATATTAAATATAAATATTTTTAAAATGTATTTTATTAAAACATTAATCAATACATAATACGATTAGAGCAAGAAGTGTAACATATTATCATCAACAATCAAACACAAATAGATGGAATTAAAAAAAGAAAATAGAATTAGCTAGGTATTTATTTATACTACATAGGTAATTTGGAAATAACTGAAAATAAAATATATAATCAGTATTTTAAACCATCAAATATAATATTATGATACAATGGTGCATAATATACTACATTACATGTACACTAATAGATCGGTATACATCATTACATTATTATTTATTACATAAGTTACAACTTATAATATAGAGGTAATACCTGGTATAGGCATGTTTAATAAAAGCCTATAATAATATAAAGTATTATAAAATTAAGTACATATCTATATATTTAAAAGTAATTACCATGTATTTTGATGTGTGTAAAAATATGCTTAAATAATATAATATATGCTCCGAAAATCGTTAATAACAATATTTTGTCATGTTTAGGATTAGGATTATTGCCACTACGTATCTATTCGTAAATTAGGGTACATGTATTAATAGGATTTGTTACCGGAAGAGTACGAAAATCAATCCATTTTCTACTTGTAAAAAGTTTAAATCGATAAAATACGATCGTGAAATAAAATTGAACAGTTATTAATTTTTATATATATTATATAACATATCAACACGTGTGATATTATAGCCTTATATGGGTATAATATATTTACAACTACCATTGGTCATAATTATAGCTCGAAAGTTAAAGGAGCTATAATAAGCAAAATATGTGTGCAAATATGTACGAAAAAATGATAAATAATATGCAAAAAAATTATTCAAAATTCCGAAAAACATCTAATATGTTAATAATATCTACAAAAACAAATTTAAAGATATGTAAAAATCAATTTATATTTAATATTTAATAAACATGAAACGGAAAACTGGTGGCATTTTAGCATCTTTTTAAATTGAAAAATATTTTTAAAAAATACCATACAATTTCAAACGCGTACAAAAAATTTACTAACAATTAAACGATAAATAGATCCACGATAAGTTAAGTTGATAACTTATAGACGATAAAAATAATATTTCTGCATATTAACTCTATATACCTAGGTAAAATACAGATTGCCGCACCTCAATATTTACGTATAAATATTGAGTTTTATTTAAAATAGGTATGCAGGTTAAGAAAAAAAAAGTCATTTTTAGAAAATATTAAATATGCTTAATATGCGTATGAAAATAATAAAATATGTACTTTTTCCTTAAAATTAATGAAATATGCAAAATATGCATTTTAAATTTTATATTTTAAACTTATCATCGTATGGTTTGGATTTCTAGCTGGGTCTGCCATAAATTGAAAACATAATATAGAACAATATGTAACTCCTACAACTTCTGAGCCTTAGTCATAATCAATAGCTATCTGTACAATATATTTAATAGGTACATTCCGTTTAACGGTTGAAACTTGAAATATGATATATTACAAAAAATGGCGTGGACAGGATTTGGCTTTGGGGGCGGATAATTTGTGATAAAGGTAAAGTTTAGTTACCTATAGGATTCATCGTGACTTTTTTTTACAGCATCCTTCGTACAAATGACAATTTTAATACACGATAGTTGTGTCTTAACTCTTAAATAATACGTTTACACAACACTGATGAAGAAGGCATTTTTAAATTTTCAGAATATTCTGAAGTTAGGCCACGAATCTCTCAGCCATATCCTGATTTGGCCACTAACCACAAGAGTACGAACGAATACGAATTAAACAATATAATTATTGTATAGTGTACACGCTATGTAGGTATAAACCGAATTATGTATGTTCAGAGGTTCACCCATACATTACGTAATCTAAATCTATTCAATATATCATTATAATACCCTTAAAGTAAAATATGCTGTATTAAAGTACTTATTTATACTGTAATTCGCGAACGTTAATTATTAATAATTATGATAATAACGATAATATAAAATAAAGGTCCAAGTATAGTATGGTATTACGACGGCGGTGGGCGATCGTCCGAAACCGGAAACGGCCGTTAACGTGGCCGCAGCGATCGCTGTCATGGCCGAAATGGCGGGCGGGTGACCTGCGAGGGACGCCGCGGACGACGTCTTGCTGACAAACGGTTCCACGTTGGTCTTATTGTAGTTGGCGTAGTACCAGTCACTTGCCGAACTCGTCTTGAACGGCGTCGACTGGAACGCGTCCGTCGACCTAGTGGGCGGCGGCAGTTGGTACGCTTGCTGGTGATTATTGGCGCCGCTCTTTGAGTACTTTACGTCCTCTGCTACCGCCAGTGGCCTCTGGTGCTGTGGCTGTTGCTGCGGTTGCTGTTGCTGCTGCTGGCTCTGTTGGCCCGGCGGACTCAACGTCACCTTCATGATTGACGGTTTTCCGGTGACCACTACGCTACCACCGCCACCGTCTTTGTGAGACGACTGCACCTGGCCACTGATTCCGTCTTTGTTAGCTGACGGAATTTGACCACCGATTCCATCTTTGAACACTGGTAGCTGTCCGCCGGGTGCCAAGAAACCGGTCAGCGATGACGGCGTGGACACGTTGACCGCTTCGGGGGTCGTCGAAGTCGATCCGGGCGCCATCGTCGATGGGGCTGCTGCGGTCGCTGACTGCGTGACGGCTGCCGACTGACGTTGTTGTTGGGTCGTCGAGCTCGCCGTCGTGGATCCCACTGCGAACACACAACTTTACGGGTGTAGGTACATTAAAAAACAATTCTCACAAGGACATGCCTAACTGAACCTGTAGAGACAGGTTTTATAGTGGGACCCCCTCTGTAATAGTCGAAGCACAAAACGACAGAAGGAAAAAATCAAATATATTTATTACCTATGAAGCAAGTCTTAAAAGTAACACATCACCCTAATTATGCCCGTTACTGAGTAATTATTATAACCAAATGTGGAATCTTTAAAAATTATCTATCAAAAATGTATGCCCTCAAATTTAAATTGTCAAATATTACTATCAAAAAACCACATTTAAATATATGTATGTGTTGTATTCTCACAGAAATGCTTTTGGGACATGCTGCATAGATGAAAATTACTCAATAGTTCATATAATTTATTCAATGTTTATATAAATATGTTGATAATCTAGCGGCGTGCCCAGAATACTAAAATGATTTCACTGATAAATGATAGATTAGTTTAAGTTTTTTGGTGTTATTAGGTACTGTTTTATAGGTGTAAAATGTGGTATTTAAGTATTTGATAATATTAATTTACTGTATGATTTAACTGATTTAAGTATTTGAAACTAAAGCTATATTTTTTTGAATTTGAATTTAAATAAACATCACAAATATTTGTGAAAAGAATTTCGCATTAATCTAATCTCGATTATCTTTAAGTGCTTTATAAATTCAAACTTTTGGAATAAATATATAATGGTATAAATAAAAAAGAGCTGGAAAAATTGTATATATTTAACAGTAAGAATTTTCATTTTATATTGTGATTTGTGTATTATATTTAAGTAAATCCTATACAGTTAGTAAAAATATTGATTAATTAATGTATTAATTTTGATTTGAAATTGTATATATATATATATATAATCGTATATATTGTACCTATTTTATACACGCATATTTTTACTTTGCCTTAATAAATTAAGGATTGCAATTACTGAACATGTTTGAAAATTACCGATATTTTTTACATGGCACTTATTAAATGGGCAAGTAATTTCTCATTATAATCAATTTCTTACTTGCTGATTAATATATAAGTTATATACAAGAGTAAAATATACCTATTTTTGGTTTGGAATAAATATAAAACTATATTCCTCGATTCGATATGAGATAACGGGTCCATAGACATACACATTACAAATATATTGAAACTTAGACGTCATGTTGTTACCTGTTGATAATTGAACAGGTGAAATTTCGGATTGGTTAGCCAAATCGTTGCTTTGTAAAGTGGTAGCTGTCGCCATCGTTTGTTGCTGGTTGTTGGTTATACTAGGTTTAGCGGTTGGTCTAATGATTGAATTTATAGTGGCTGACTCATATAAGGAATCACGAGTCGTAATATTTATGAACTTAGAAAAACTTAAGTCGCTGCTGGAATATCTATCATAGCGGAATGGTGATTCTGTAGTGCTACTGAGTTGATACCGCGGGGGACTGCCGGAACCTGTAATTTTATTAGATGTACTATTATTTCTATAAACATTATCTTCGTCGTCATTGCTCTCCGTGTCTTCCCCGAAGAAAGTATTATCTGGAGTAGTCATCATTGGCTGGAAACTCCCCGTGCCCGGTAACATTGGTGTAAAACCATCTTGGTCTGCTGTTGACGTTCTTTTCGGCAATGAGTTTCGTCTGCCATCCTTGAGTCTTTTACCTGTACCTTTGGTTTGACCCCAAATATTGTTTAAATTCAGCGGTGGTATTGGTACGCCGAAAAATGTGTATGCAGTACCACCGGCGTTGCTCTGCACCGAGTGATCATCGGTATAAGAAGAAGAGGTATTTGGCCGAGAACTAGCATACAATGTTGGTGTGTCACCGGGTACATAGTGTGATAAAATAGCTGGAGATATTGTTGACAATGTTTTTTCAGTTGAAAAACCTCTTTGGTGTTCAACTTTGTCATTTAGTTCGACGACGTCATCGTAAAAATAATCAGTTTCTTCTGGCAGTGGCTTATTTTTATCTGATTCTTCGCTGCTTGTCCACGTAGATATTTTATTTGAAGTCACCGTATTTGCTACACAATTTTTCAAATATCAGTTATAACCTATGTTTGTACATTTTTATTACATGACATATTTTATACACAATTCTCACCATTACCAACAGGAATAGATTCAATTTCACAGCCTGGAATGTTTTCCTCTATATTGTTTAATTCTTTTTCGTCACAGTGTTTCGATGTAAATGGCATTTCTCTTAGTAAAGTACCGTCGGTACACCTAGGCCCAAAACTGTCAGCTGTCGTTCTTAACCATGATTGCAACCATCTCATGTTACAAGCACAGTGTACTGGATTACCTAATATTAAATTATTAAACAAAATATTATTATATTAATTTAGCTTATAATAATAATTTATAAATATATCATATTATAGATTCAAACATTAAAGTCATATTGTTATTGATTATGGAAAATATAATAATAAGGGATAAATATACGAACAATATAATTTCAGTAAAGTCAATTAGATATATATAAATATATAATATGTATATAAAAATACAATTTACCATCAACATCTAAACGAGATATTGTGGGTTTGATACTGTTAAATGTAGATTCAGAAAGTGAAGTCATTTTATTATCCCGTAAGCTTAATACTCTTAAACGGCTCATTCCTTCAAATGGGCTTCCAATAATATTACACAATCTGTTGTTATCAAGCTAGAACAATACATGTTTTTATATAATACCATTATGAACATATTTTACAATATGAATCGTAATAGAATATATTTTATATAGCTTACTTTTAGCATGATTAATGAGTGCATATTTTGTATGCTTCTAGTAGTTATTTGTTTTAACTTGTTATGGCTTAAATCAAGTACTTCTAAATTTCTTAGATTATTCAAACCAGATTTCTCCATGCCATTCAAATAATTGTGGCTCAAGTTCATCATAATTAAATTTGGTATACCTACAAATGCATCACTGGCTATTTCATTGAGTTGGTTTTGTTGCAATTCGACAATTTGTAACATTGGTAGATTCACCATGGCTGCACTTGGTAAGGATACCAATTTATTTCTAGCCATTTTTACAACCATGAGATTTGGCAAGCTTTGTATGCCATATGAAGGTAACGTGTTGAGATTATTTCCTTCCATTTCTAAAATAGTCAAATTTGGTAGCTGTTGGAAGGCCCCTTCATTTAAAATGTTTAAGTTGTTTTCTGACAAGTACAACTCTTTTAAGTATGGCATTGATGAGACTATTCCACTTTTCATATGTTTAATTTCGTTATTTCTTAAATCTAGAATTTTTAGGTTCGGATTCGCTGCTAATGATGATGGAAATTCAGATAAAGAATTATGAGAAATAGATAGTTCTTCAAGTTCCCTAAATAAATGCAAAAATTAATATTCATTAATATAAATATCTTATTAAAAAAAGTTAATTTTTACTTACTTATTTACAGAAAAATATGATTCATGAATTTCAGTTAGTCTATTATGACTTACATCAAGTTTTTTCAATTTTACATTATTAGACAATAAAGAAGGTTCTAAAATCTCTAATCTGTTACCTTTTAAATTTAGTTCGTTCTAAAAAATAATGTAAATTAGACACTTTATATTTTTATTTTTATTTATTTTAACTCACAAGAAGTGGTAACTCCTTAAAAGTGTTCGAATGTATACTTAATAATTTATTGTCGTTTAATGTTAGTATTTCTAATTGGTTTAATCCACTAAATGCTCCATTATCCAGTTGTTGCATTGAGTTCCCACCCAAGTAGAGCCAACGCAATAAATTTAAAGCAGTCAATGAATTTGCTGGTACTCTATGAATACCATTATCTACACAGATAAATTAAATGTATAATTAAAAATGTAACATATAATATATCATAATATTTTTAGTATCAAAAACAATGATAAAATAAAACTTATATTATAATAAAATGGGATATTAGTATTACGTTACCTGAAACATCAAGAAGTTTTAAAGCTGGAAGATGTAAATCTGTTGAACTATCACTTGGCAAGCTCATTATTTTGTTATGAGACAAATATAAGTATTCTATGGCTCTTGGCATACCACCAACAAACTGTAAATTATATTTATATTTATATTTCAAATTTATTTGTAGTCTATAATAATTTAAAAAAATTTAATAATACAACTGATTTTTTTATAAAAAAAATTGTGTGCATAAAATTTAATATTTTTATTAATTTAAAAATTTAAAATTTAACTATAGATATAATACAAATAATTTTTCCATATTATAATAATATTCTTCTGAAAAATAAATGTGTAAATAATAATTTAGTATTCAGATTAAAAAGGATGTAATTGTTGGAAGAAATAATAGTTTAAACTTGGGTGTAAAAATAAAATAAATCATCATGATAAATTGGTTAACAGTGTGATTTTAACCTGATCGTTTTAGTTTGTTCGTGAAAGGGAAACTAAGTTTATGTAATTATTATATTTTTATTTTCTAAACTAATATTTATATAGGTAACTAAAACAAAATACATACATGATTAAGTCTATTGTGACTTGCATCAAATTCGTACAAATGGTATAAATGAGTTAGTGTTAAAGAGTTTATAGAATCTATATTGTTGTAAGATATATTTATGTGTTCTAAATTTGGAGTGTCAATAAAAGTGGTCGGATCCAATGATGAAACAGCGTTGTGGCTGATATCAAATCTTCTTAATGATGGTAATGTAGCTAGCATACGTCGTTCTAGTTTGTCAAATTTATTAAAAGATATATCAAGACCTTTTAACATTGGTAAATTCCATAGAGGGATTGCTAGGTAATTGGATAGCGAATTATTGGCCAATCTCAATTCCCTTAACATTGGCATAGCAGTGAATGTTTCCCTGCCAACCCTTTGGAGTTTATTGTGTTCTAAGTACAACATTTCTAGTCTTGAATGTCCCTGTACTGATCCGTAAATAATGTCTTGTAACTGATTTCTGCTGACATCCAGAAAACGAAGTTTCGGAAACATGTCTAAAATTAGTCTGATTGTCATCGCATTGTCTATGGAATTTTCGGATAACCATAATTCTTCTAGATTGTTATCGCGAATAGGCGTGAATGATTCCGGATGGATATGACGTACTTGATTTTTGCTTATGTCGATTGACTTTAGATTGGGCATCCGATGAAATGCGCCTCTGCGTATATCACTTATCTTGTTGGTGGACAGGTAAACGTGACGTAATGACGGTATATCTACGAATGTGGCTTCATTAATGAATTCTAATTCATTTCTATCGAGTCTAATTGTAGTCAATGAGGTCAAATCTCTAATTGCTCCTCCAATATTAGACGCATCAGCTAACTTGTTGCCGACTAATGATAGTTCAAGAAGCGATGGCAAGCGAGCAAAAGCTCTAGGGTGCATCCACGTGATTCCACAATCCGTGAAATTTAACAAAAATAGTCGAGGCAAATCTTGTACAGTGCCTACGTCCAATTTTTGCATTTTCGGAGAACCAGTGATATGCAACTGTTCTAGAAATGGCAACCCTAAGAAATTGCCTGTTCCCATGTTTATTAATGAAGATGCTTCGATTTGAACATACCTCAATCTAGCTAGGCCAGATATTATTGGTAGTCGCGTCAATGATCCTGCAATTAACGATAGCGCTTCTAATCTAGGTAACACCATTAAACTTTCCTCTGGAAAACTTCTAAGTTCTGCTTCAACTATGAACAATTCTAGTATGCTTGTTTCTTGATCAGATAACCAGTTTGAAGCGACTTTTTGAATTCCATTTTCACGTAACATTAATCGTATAATTTTTAAAGTTGAAAAAGCATTGGCAGGCATTGACGAAATGGCATTATTTTCCAATATTAGTTCATCAATTGGATCTGTTACGGATGAGGCTAGCTGCTTCAACTCATCAAATATGGTCTTCGAATCTCCATGACTACACCTGGAATTGTATAAGTGTCGCATTGTTAATAAACAGAAAAATGCTACAAAACATAATAATAAATATTTAAATTTTTTACCTGTATGATTTAAATTACATAAAAATTACTATTTTTAACTAACTAAATAAAAATGTTTTATTACAATATTTGATGAGTATATTATCATCTTTGTGGTAGTAGATGTAAAACAGAAATATTGCAATCAATTAACAAATAAGTATATACCTATATTATCTGGACATCCCCCAAAAAAACATTTAAAATACGCCACTGTTCAAAATAATCACAAGCGAAAAAAACATACCTATTTATATCTAGTTAATAATGCCTAAAAAACGTTTCTAAAAATCACGACGGCGACTCGTGAAAATATAATAAAGATTAATTTTGCCACAATCGCATATGGCCACGTAAAATAAACTAAAAAATAAAACCTATTGATATTTGACGTGTGTCTACATCTATAAAATAAGTACTTATACATCTTTTTAAAAAGTTCCTAAAAATAAAATCTATATAGTATATATTTTCTAAATTGTTGGTGTCTATTTCAGAAGTCACACCTGCCCAGTCGAGTAAATATTGATAAAAATTCACTCGTATCAATAATACGGTTAAATATTATATAATGACTGTTTGCCACCAGTTGACCATATTTTTATGTACCTATCGGCTATCATTTAAAAAATGATTGTTTAATAATGCGTCGACATCGCGGTCTTCAACAAAAATTATTAAAACCACTTAGAATTTGAAATGTAATCATATTATTTGGATGCGAATAGTGATATACTTTCATACTAATATAGACCAAAGAGAATTTTTAGCAAAACAATAAAATTAAAAAAATTAGAAAATATAAAAAAATATTTATTGTTTCTAATCTATAGTACCTATTGTAATATATAGGTATTTAAATACTTATATTGATGTCTATCGAATACTTTTAGTACACCTATACTGAGACTGCCGCAAGAAATAATAATAATAATAATAATAATAATAATAATAATTTTATTATAGTTTTCATGTTGATAGTAGGTTGTTAGATCAAAAAGTCCTTAGATTGCATAATTCTTGTTATTATTATTTGATCCAAAGGGGCTAACATTTATTATTTATACCTCAAAATTGTAAACAGATTACTATAGTTTATTTTTATTATTTAGTATTTTTCAATTAAATTAAATTTTTTTATTATCTGTACAAAAAAAAAAAACAAAAAAATCATATTACACGTGTAGTATACGTGTCTATTAATTTTATGAAAACAAAAATTTAAAAAATATATTCATAAGAACACAAGTTATTTTATTTATCAGAACTTGTACATTTTTATGATTTATGACTAGGGCTCAGATTTAAATACTCCAAAAATATCAAAAAATGCCTTTTTAGAAAATGCATTTATGATTTAATAGCGCTAAAAAATGCTATGATAAATATATATTAAAATTAAGAAAAAAATTATTGTGTAAGTACGTTTGTAAATATAAAAATGAGTAAAGACTTAAATTTGACAAATTACCACATTTTTATTTCACTATGTACTATATTTATATTTCAATGAAGTGATTTTTTTTACTCATAGTACGAGAAATAGATCAAAAATGTCTTAAAAAACTACACTTCGAGTAACACACCCCCCCAAAAAAAGATGCAAATGTATTGAAATCCAAGGTCTATTTATGACCATTATTACAGCACACTCTACATATTGCCTATATTAAACTCCTTAAAAAAATGAAATTCTTGTTAACTTTATGTTGTGCTGAATGCGTCAGAAGAGCGTGTCTGCTATTACGTACGTATCTAGCTAATAGTTATATACCAACGTCCAACAATGGCAAATTATGGCCAAAAATTATTTTTTTAGGTAGCCTGCTATAAATATGCCATGCGTAATATAAAAAAAAATTGAAATGACGCCACTGATTTTATGCAGTTCTAAATGTCATCAAAGTTTACCATGTTTAAATAAATAATAAAAATAATGTTATCTAATAAATAGAAATAAAGTTAATATTGCATCAAATGTAGTATAACATTTAATTGTTAACTTATATTAATTAATTTTATTGAAATAAAATATTATATATTATGAATTTATTAATAATATTTTACATTAGCCATAAACACGATGGCTAAAGTTACTTTAGCCGGGTAATGTATACATAATCCATTTCCTAACATTTTTTATTCACGGCTAAAATCCGAAATTGAATAATATGCACATTATCCGGATAATGTGCACATTAGCTTAATTCGGACTTTAGCCGTAACATATACATAGAAAAAAAATATTTTAATTTTTCGCGTGGTATGGATTTGCCATCCCCTTACGTCTATATTTTATTTATATAAGTACGTCTGCAATACTTATACCTTGGACCTATATACGGTATATTATATGATTTTTATTACAGATCAGACCTTATTCAAAGGTGCGGACACTCACCATATCTGGATTTCATTGTCTCGGCTGGAACACTTGCATCGCCGGATGGCATCACTTGGCTGTGGGCACGTAGCCGCCGCGACACGCGGCGTCCTCGCAGTCACAGCTATGGCGATGATGACCCATAGCAGTGCCAGCAGACCGTCGGTGGACCGCATTGCGTCGTCATGACCTCAACCGGCCACGGTCTTCTCCTGTGACAAAAAAAAAACAGTTAATTTCATAAATAAAAATCAGTTGTTAATATTCATTTTTAAATAGCTATTAAGAGGTACGTATAATGTATCGATGACACTATTTAGGACTTTTTTTATACATTAATCCGCGCCTGTTAGCGAATTGTTAGTATGGAAAACTGGACAATTTTCATTAACTGCCTACACTATAAATATATTAATTATAATCAGGTTACTTGTAGCAGTTGAATACTCCTTAAAATCTAGTATAATATACCGTAAGGTATAAATTATTAAAAGGAGTTATGGGTTCATATTCTTCAGAGTACAAACAAGCAATACTTATAGATTATTTCAAACCTAATATAAATTATCTATTATAGATCCTAAAAAAAATTATTTTGTAATGCTAATATTTAAATATTTATAACATTTAATTTAAATTTAATGGATGTTGAACTATAATAAAATATTATTTACAGAGAATTATATACCTCACAAGTGCTTGCACACTTTGATATACACGTTTTTCTTTTCGTATACACAATGTGTGTCATAATTGGCATACACAATTTTAAGCCCAGAATTAATTATAACAAAACCACAACATTCATAACCATAAAATGTATAAACCAAATCAACATAATAGTTATACAGCGCGAAATTCTTAACATAACATCACTAAAAAATAGTATTTAACAGTATTATAGTTACATTGCGTACACTCGTTATTCGTTAACATTTCATAAAACTTATAAATTATTTTTACTCATGTCCGTATAGAACGTATATACAGGATTATTATTATTTACTTTTATACAGTAATGTATAATGTATGGAACACAAAACACTACTGTACTTTACACTCGACTCAATATACCAGCATGGACAGGTCAGATTATTAATATATTATATTCTCCAGTGGTTCGATGTACCTATAATATAATATTATTATGCAGTAGATAGTTATAGGTACAATGTACAGTATATTATAACGCTATTTGACCATAGTCTCGGTCGTTTGCGACTAGCGTTTTTATTTTTTTTTTTTTATTAAATTGCATGTATAATATAGGTATTTAATGAATATGATTTAAATTTATTATTATTGTAGTAAGGTTAGGCTAGTATATGACTAAAATTAAACACAAATAAACGTACAAAATAATGTACAATACAATGTAAATACTAAGTATTATACATATTATACAAGTCACATATTATACAATAAATTACAGTTTAATTATTTATTGGTCGATATATATATATATGTAAATATTTTAAATTTTAATGAAACGCAACGTTCGATCGGTTTCCTTCCTCAGTTTCACGTATTATATGTTACACTGTTTACATGTATAATATACATAGCATAAATCGCGTATCACACTTTCACGATTGTGACTGTCGTTTTGAGTTCACGCCAGATTAGATCTTATAAATACCATCGAACCAATTACACTAAAATAGTATTATGCATGAATACAACCATATTTATTTGTAATTATAAACACTAATAGAAGGTATGTATTATGTATTTACTGAATTTTTAAAAATAAATGTTTAGTGTTTACTGTTTAAATTAAATTCAGTTATTATAATAACTACTTTTAGAAAATAAAATAGGGACTTAAATAATGAGAAAAGAACGCACGGATCGAGTAATTTGGAAAAATACAAAATATATATATAATTTTTTTTTTTATATTTTAGATTTTGAACGGAATGAGCGGAATATGTATCGGTTTAACAATGTTCTATTTTCATTTATTTTTTTCGTGTATGTGAATTAGGGGTATCTGGTAGCATTTTTTTATTTAGTCTTTATAGTTAAAAGGGGTAAAAATAATAAAATACCGATGAAGACTCTTTTATTTTTATAGATATAGTAGTAACTAGTAAGTGTCATTGTGTTGAGTATTCACAAGGTACTCGTTTACGAGAATTGGGTAGATCACTATAATAAATGTGTTAAATTTAAATTCAAATTATTCTATCAATTTTATAGGTACTTAAAACGATGTGAACGCTGAGCGGAGAATGTTTGTCATCCTATATTTTTAAGGATATTTTATTATATATTTTAATATTTATTAATAAATATATTGTATTAATTGACGATAGATCAAGCGTTTATTACACATTTATGAACATGACAGATAATAAAGTGTATGTTATTTGTATGAGACTGACTTTTCATTATTAGTATAAGCTAATTTAGATTACATTATATTATTTGTTTATATAAAATATATACTCAATTTTTAAAATAATGACACATCACACATGAAGAATTAGATTTATAAATATTATTATATAATTTTACCTTTTAGTTTATTTATATATTCAATACTGTAGAGATAATTTAGTTAAATAAATTCTAAATAAATTATACATTTATACGTATCGAATTGGAGAAAAAATGACTATAAAATGTATTATAGAAAAATCCAAAGTCAGTAGTCAGTATATGTGGCAAACGGCAATTACAGTATTGATCGATTAATAATGATAATGACTAAACAATAAATACGCAAATACATAGTAAAAAAACATTCACATGAATATTATTTTTTGGATTACAACAAAATCAATAATTCAATGTAATTATTTAATTTCGTAAAAATAAAAATTTAAAATGTTTATAAAAAAAATGTACGTAAATGTATTTTATTCTATTTTTTTTTTTTAAATTAAAGTTCAATATTCCTACGTACCTTTTAAAATGTTTTAATCTTTTTGATCATGCATAATAATTGTTATCAATACTTATAGAAGAAAAATATTTTATTATATTATATTTTTTGTTCCTAAATAGTGAGACATTTAGGCAAAGATAACCGTGCTGCACATTAAGCGTAAAGTGTATATAATTTGTCATAAAATCATTGCATACGAAAAATGACTCTAAGCAAAACGGTCTATCAGCCTATATTATATTAAGTAAATATTTTATGATGTATTTATGTACCATTAAAGTGATTTATTTTACTATTAAATAATTGGTTGGATTAATTTTTGCCAAAAAGTAAAAACATTGCATTTGAAAATGTTTTTGTTTTGTATAAATATAATAATATACTTAAAGTTTTAAGTACCCATAATTTTGGATCATAATATAAGAATCTTTTTATTAAATTTGCGATTCTTATAGATATACAAATTGAACATTTTATAAATGTTTAATTACAAAAACATTGGAACATTTTTATAAATTTAAAGAATTTTATGAAAATTTGAACTTCAATTACTTACTAATAAAAAAAAGTCGAGTTTATTTGTATCTTTAATATTTTTAAATATCTATAAAAAAATCTATAAAGAAACTTGTATTAAATTTTCAATCTTTTTGACATTGAAAAAAAAACTAATACGACAATTGTATCATGTATTATGTCACAAGTCATATGGAAAATTACTTTTTTTTTGCTAAAAGACTAGACTTTTTACAAATGAGTAGCCCATTTGAGAACTAGCTATCATTTTTCCAAACCACTTCCATAATATAATATTTTTTATCAGTTTATATTGCTTACAGTTTATTATTTCTTTTTGGTTCTTGGTATTTTATTAGCTGCTATTTCAGAAACAGCATCGGATATTATTGTAGCTATTGTCCATAGTTGTTTGATTGCGATTATTTTATTTTTATAATAAACAGTAACTTCATTGTTAAATTTGTTCTCTACCGTTACATTTTCCATAGTTTAAAAATCATAATATTAAATAAATAAATTAGTAAATATATTACATATTAGGAAATATTAACTCATTCGATAAAATACAAACGAATCCGACCGTTTTAACGATAACGCAGATACGTATACTAATGTCTATAGTATGTTCAGTATGCCGTTAAAATAATGTTTATACTGGATAATTATAATCTAATCTACTGATTATAGTCATAATATCGTAGATTCCATCACGTATTACATTTACATATTATGTCGTCAATCCTTACCTAAATCTTTAAAATAGCTGATTGTAATGTACTTATGTAGTTATGTAGGTAAATAGTAAATACCTATAAAGTTATACATAATAAATGTTAACTATTTAGTAATCTCACTTCCTTCATATTATATCGGCTTAGATTTAGTTTCGTATTAAAGAAAAATACATTCCTCGTTCTGCTCAGAATTTCAAATGTATACGTTTAGGATTTTATAGATATTCTAAATACGCAATTATTATATTGTATCGATGCAGTTTATAAAATAAATATAATACTATATTATAGGTACCTTACTTATTTAGTTTACATAGTACAATAATTATATTGATCTTTTTTTTGTACAAGTAAGTATAAATGAGTTAAAAAATGGTTATATTTTCTATACAATAATTCTAGTTTTTAAAAGACAGTTAGAAACTGCTGTTAGTATGTATTAAATAAGCTTGAGAATCAGCAGGCCGTTCAAAAACGTCATTTTCCATTGCAAAGAACCTAGTCTTTTTGGAAAAAGACTAATTTTCCATATGTCCTACAACATTTTATATAAATGATAATATAAATATTTACTATTTAGTGAACATTTCAAGTATTTAGCATTTTTTTTTTAAATTGTAACAAAAATATAATATTAAAAAAAAAATAAGTAGTAATATAATATTGTATCAAAAATTGTTTGAGTAGAAATAGTTATTTTTCAGTTGAAAATCCAATGTTGTACATTTTGATTTTCAAGCATTCTTAAAAAAATAATATAACTTTCCAGTCAATTAATTTTTTATCATAAAAAGTTGATTTTGATGAACCTTTTGACTAGGTAAAAATTACTTATTGACAATAGTTAAAAAATTAAAAAAAATCAAAAATTTCTCTTTCTTATAAATAGTTCAAAAATGTTTTTTAAATGTTATTATGTTTAATGTATATAAAATGTTGATATAATAATTTACGGAAAATTATATGTTTCCTATGGTTATTTGTTTTTGAGTCGTACCAAAAAAATAAAATCTATTTTGTCAAAAGCTGGTTTTGCTTTAAAAATTCAAAATATACAAATATACATAAATGGCAATATAATATGTACCTAAATGTCCTAAATATAATACAAAACCACCATACAAGTTTTATCTGGCTGACTAGTCTGTATGAATTTTTTTTTAAATTTTGATAATAAATTTTATGCTCGGTAAAAAAACTTGAAATTTCAATTAGGGATCCACATAAGTTGGTCGTATAAAAACATAAAAATATCAAAAATGCATAGATATGAGCCATTTTTATTTATAGAAATTTTAATTTCAAATGCTGATAAAATTACATATTTGAATAAAAAATAACGGATTTTACACCATTCTACCAATGGGTAATAACCATTTACTAACTAATAAGTTATAAGTTTATAATTACAATAAATTAATAAAAATAATAATATTGTAATACATAACTACATATTAAAACATAAATATAAATGCTATTTATATGAAGTAATATTATAACAATTACTATGCAATATTATATGCGTTTTATTTTTAACAAGAGCTAAGAATTGGTTCAACCGTATTATTCATAGAAATATAAACCGACTGTTTCTGCTCAAAATTGTTTTTCATTATAATTTATCCATATCATTTACCTAAAATAACTCAATGACACACACAACGAAGCGAGTTCCAGTTTTTCTTTTAATTTACAATCTTAATTATTTTTTAATTTTATAATATTTGAAATAATTTGAATATTTGCCATGTGTATGCTTAAAGTTGCTGAAAATGTCTTTCATGGAACTTTCCGATGGTAACATTAAAAAAAAAGACATTTTAAAAACATTGTGAAAAATATTCTATGCGAACGATCAAAATATGTGATCAGGAACGTAGTTGGGATTATGATAGTCGTTGAACTACTACACAATATGTACACCGACGTCCGACAGCACTGACAACGATGCCGAAACTCACGACCAAGTCCATGCAACCCTGGTACTACGGAGTTCGTTTTGTCGACGTTCTCGGTCAGTATAATGGACATTAAAAGAGTGTGACGACACCAACGGCACGAGCAAACATTTTTATTACATTTTATTGTTTCACCACTCCAGGACCCAAGGCATTCTTTAACAATTTATCATACCTATAACCCGTATTTTTAATGGATTTGTCGCAGAAAAAATTTAAGAAAATTCTAAAATAATTAAAATTTTAAAACTAAAGGGAGCCTCGTTACGGTTATTATTATTTAAAGGACAACATTTAGGCAATTCATAATCTCGTCTTAGCCGCCCAAGATGTGTTGAAAATAATTATTATTACTTATTAGTTATTACTTTATTAGCGTAAGTGAAATTCAATGCGGGCACCACGCCGACTGGTCATCGACGGTTGTCGGTTGCCACTCTCGTATGCGCATACAATGTCAATAAATCGATAACAATAAAAATTTACTATACGAATTTTACGACAACTTACTTATTGATTTGACAAAATTAAAGTTAGTTAACGTTGTCTGATCTTAATTGTGAAAAAATATTTAAATTCAGCAGAAAAATGTCTAGAGATCGTACGAAACTTCCGGTTTTAATTTTAATTTTAAATTTAATATTATGATTTGAAAAATTCATATTTTCAAGTTTTTATTACCACTTCATTAGAATATAAGATTCTATTTTTACTAAGTATTCCGTACGATCTCAGTTCTATAGACAATTTTCTGCCGAGTTCAGATATTTTTTCACAATCAAAATAGAACATCTTAAACTAACTTTTTTTTTGTCAAAATGTAATGTCTTTTGAGCTCAAATTGACGACAGCAGCGAGGCCCCTTAAAGACAGCGGAATCTGTTTTTTTTTTATTGTGTGTTCACGTTTTATAATAGAAAAAATGTATTTATTTTCAACTTAAAGAATAGTTTCTGTCAAGTTGCTATTTAAGGTTAAAATCAGGAAATTCTTTTTATTTTTCTAGCGAGGAGTTCAAAAAATTGTCATATAATAATACAAATAATTTATAAGTCTAACATTTCAAATTCAAATTTCTACGAAACTGGATGTTTAAACGTAAACGTCATAAACTAATGATTTTAGACTCGAAATGATTCATGATTTTGTCAACAATAAATTTAGATGCCTGCTTATAGACTTTTTTCTTTGCCATTTTTACGACATTTATTTTGTCACGATTACAGTTATTGTACACAGAACTCTCGTCGAGTTCGAAAAAATAAAAAAATAAATACTTATTGATTAATAACTTTATATAAAAATGGACGATGGAATAGAATAGTTCGCTTTGGATTGAATTTAAATGCCTGAATGTAAAATATTTTATAATATACTAAAATTGAACGTGCACAATGTTGACTGTTGTAAGTAAATTATGAAAACTATATTTAAATGTAGGTCATTACGCCTAACACGGAAATTGCGGAATAATCAGAACATCTCGTTGGGTACTGATTCAAAAACAAATGTATAGAAGTGCAATAGGATCACTAGGGTCACATTTAACTATATTATCAATGTCTGAAGAGAATGCAATCGTGAAAAAAATAATCAACACATTTGCGTTCATATTTTGCAAACGACACTCATTTATATTAAAAAGGACATAATTCATAATTTTAAGGAACCTAAACAATTTGAAAGTCGTTCATAAAAAATTCTTGTTTTGTAATGTATTTTTAATAATATTATTATTATTTATTTTAATAATTTATTGTATTGACATATGTATACTTTCTATGTAGTATCTATACATATATTTTTATATTATTATTGTAGCTTAGACAAATTTGTATTATTAAGTATAAATCAATTTTTGAAATGTTTATAAAATTTTAAAACTAAATTGTTCGAGATGTTCGAGTAGCTCAAAGCAGGTTAATAAAAGCATTAATTAATACAACAATGTGCAACGTGTAACGTGAAATTGACAATCAACGAAATGGTACAAGTTTATTTGAAACTTTTTTAAAATGTTTGTGTGACAAAATGTTGTACGATGACAATAGGCTACTAGTATTTTTTTTTTTTTTTATAAATAAAAGCTTATCAAAATATATTTTATTTTCTAGTATTTAGCTCCCTGTATATAATAAATACTATGAATACATTTTTTAATTCAAATTATGTATTCATGTATTATAATATTTAATACTTATTGCCAATAAGTTATTGGTATATATTTTGTACACATAATATTACTTATGTGTAATTTATTAGTAATGGTGAGAACTGAGAATAGGTTCATGGTATAATTATTAGTATAAATGTTTTAAAATTGCATTATGTAAAAAAAATCTAATAATAATATGGGTAATGGCGAAAAGTATAATTACAATTTTTTGAATAACTCCAAAGTACAAAATAAAAAAAAAAAACATTTTAAAAATGATCACTCATTAATTTTCTTTTAAATATCTTAATTTCATCAAAATTTTAACTTCAAATGTTCATCTAAAAAAATTGTAACTATTATATTGCATACTTTTTACTATATTTCCAAGATTTTTCACCAAGAAACATAACCTAACCTATACTTAATAGCAGTAGCTCAACGAGATCCAAATATAATTCAAAAATTAAATCGCGTATAGAAAATTATTTTATTAATTTTTGGTGAAAATGCCAAGTCTACGATAATTCTATTCTAAAGAACAGAAATCAAATCAAATCATTTTTATCAAAAACCAATATCGCATAAATATTCACATTGTTCTGTAACTTTTTATTAAGTATTCTTAATCATTTAAAAAAAGTGTTTACAATTTTCTCCCTTTGACATGAAGTACCTACTAACTATAGATTTATTTAGCTATACCAAAAACCACTCTTGACGATAAATATTCTTGTTGCTCAAAAAAGTTTAGTCACGGAAAATAATCACAGTGTTATAAAACTAATGGAAATATGTACGAGATATAACATAATATATCATTATATTTTCTTTTTGATAATATTATGTTCTTTCAGAAAAACGTAGAAGTGCGTAACGTCTAAAGATTATAATATGAAAGTGTGTAACAGCTAAAGATTATAATATAAGGTTCTTATTACTCAATTAATGTGCCACCACCATGTCTATTTAGATGATTGTTGTCTGTTGATGTAAATTTTACAACAATATGTTGAAATAACCAACTATGACATACATTTATTATATTTGTATATTGTATGTAAGATAAGTATATTATTATTTTAATAATAATCATTAGAAATATATTATATATACATTTATTTATCATATATATAAAAAAAATACTGAACGGATAATAAAATGATAAAATGTTGCTATAGAAAGTTTTAATTTAACATTTTAAACATTTTATGTATCTGTGACTCAATAAATGTGTACATGTGCGTAAATAGATGTAAATAAAAACAGAAGTATTAACTAATTACAAATTTTACATTTATTGTATGTACTAGATACACACAAATTAACATGATTATATTTTAGAATGTGTACCTTGTACGTATAATATTGTATATTGAAAATGGTAATTGGTAGTTATCTATAAGTATAAAATTTTTTTAATAATTATACGCTATTAAATTATTAATAGATATATTGTATTATTCGTATATATACTTAGATACAAGATGCTATTGATACGTAAAACACATTATAGAAAAATACAATATATTAACATCGATAAAAATTTATACTAAATATTTTTTAAATAATACACGAGTTTTTATTATATTATGAATCGTGCAGCTGGTGATCAAACTATATTAGTTAAATACCTATATTAGGTGAATATCTAATATTAGTGTATTAAATATAATTATATTTAATCCTAAATCTAAATACGACTTTTTGCAATTTTTACTCCATATTTAATTTATGGTAATATTAAATATTTCGTAAATATAATATTGCATAAAAAAAATAATCTAATTGGAATGCTCTAATGTTTTACTCTATGAATAAAATTGCTACAGAATAATTAACGAAGATAAAACGTAAAAGAATTTTGACCTGTTGCTGTGTAGGTGGTATTATAATATAGTATATATGGAATAACAAAAGCTTTTTCAAAATACAGCTGACATACATAATTAACACCGCGCCGTTATCATTATCATCGGCAAGGGAAAGTGTTAACGAGTGTTTTGAGCCGAAGTTCCTGCTATTCCTGCCCATTTCATTGTCGGCATTAATCAGTCCTCAGTCTCTAGTATAATAATAATTGTTTTTGTGTATATTGCTCGCGTTTTAGAAATCGTTGTCGATAAAAAAAAAAATTAAACAAAAACAACAAACTCATTTGTTTTTTCATTATGTTCTTATTATTATAATAATATTATTAAAATTATAGGTCGCATTATAATCTTTGAGATAACTTAAGACTTGTAAAATTGTTGATGTAAAAAATGAATGAGCAAATCAAGAATTAGAGTAATTTAAAATCATTACGAGATGCCGAGATAACTTATATACTTTTGATATAAATCCGCAATAATATGAGTTTGATAACGAGCGACGTGCATTTGTATTGATATTTTTAACATGTTTTTATATTTTGATGGCTTATGCAAATAAAACAATGCAGTTTATAAAGGCTATTACAGTATTACTATACAGATGCCCTTCGTCATTGTGTCAAAAATATAGCGTTACTACGCATCAGACGCTGAAATCGATTTTAATTTAAAAAAATGTACTTATACATAGTGCCATCAATAACGACGTAGTGGAGACATCAATAGGAAATAAATCTTATACTGTATACAAGTATACAATAACTGCATTATTTAGTTGCATCAAATTTAGACCACCGATGGCAAAAAATAATATAATGTACAAATTATATTTATAATATACTATTATACTATTTAAAATTATTGTTGTATAATAATTTCAACTTACAAAGTTAAATAAATTTATACGCAAGTTTAATAACAGCACTACAGCTGTACTTTTATGGTACTTACTACATATGAGTATACTAAAATAAAATATTATATGCGTACAAAGGTGGGCAAGTAAATGAAAAAATAACAATATCAATTATTTTTATTTTTGAATTACACTTTTTGTATCTGTTGATAAATTATAATGAAATATAGACGCACAATTAACTCATACTTTAGTATCATTTTGGTTGAAAAATTGATAGAATAATAGAATTATCATTATGCCATTAGGTTATGCCTACCAATTGCACTGGTTAGAAGTTAAGAAGTTACATTACAATTTAAAGCTGATATATATATATAATATGATGTATTTATGTATAAGTACCTACACCGTACACTTATTTATTACATTTTTATTTAGAGAAAATAAATTATAGAACTCTTAATCCAACAATACATCGATTATATAACAGACACTATACAGCCATCGCGAAGCATCTGACACAAACGATTTTCTTCATGTTTTATATTATGTACCTATATTTACGCAGCCATAATGTAAGTGGCAGCATGATTATATACTTATATAATATTGTTATTATTTTTGAAAGATGAAATTTATTCCAAAACAAATCGTTTCTATAGTTCTATTAATTTTGAATATTATTAAAAATTGTCTCTCAAAACATAAATTTTACAGCGAATCACTTGCGCGTGTATTTATATATATAATACATATACAAATGATTACACCTATACTTAACTGCCACGCGCGTCTTATTGATAAACGATGAACTCGATGAACCATGAATAACCTATATATTATAAATAACATACAAAACTATAAAATTAGAAAACTACAGTCAGAGCGAGTACAACAATACATATAGGTGCTTACTATAAAATGAGTCAAAATATTAAAAAAAAAAAATGATATGGGTAAATAATAATTTGTTTAAATAACGTTTTAAAATAAATTTATGTTTTAGAATAATAAGTACATTATATTCATATAAGGTCTAATTTAATACGAAAATATACCTGTTTTAATATCTTAAACTCATTACATCTGTTGTACGATTTATGGAAGAGTGAGAACGAGAGTTTTTAATAGATAATTTATGATGTTTGTCAAATAAAACATGTCTTTTACCGTTTGTAGAACTCGTAATTCATACTGGTCTTTTTATAATATTTATCTTGAATCGGGTAAAAATATGTAAAATGATTGAGTAAGTAAATATAACTATATAAGTACCTATACCTGACACCTATCAATTATCGTATTTTCATCCACGTTTAATTAACTTCATATATATCTATATAAGGTAATATATTTATTCCCTATAGCCTATAGGGATAGATCCAATATAACGAGTGCAAAAAACAACATCTTCCTGACTCTCACCCAAATCCACAAACCCGCTTCCCCATTCTTTTCGGATGATTTATATATATATATATATATTATAACTCGTTTAAGGGAAAATCTAAAGTCCCTTAATCGGGAACGAGTATAGTTATTATTATTGAAAGTTTAGACAATATCGGTGTATCAGATACGTAGCTAAAATTGTTCTTATTGAGGGGGGAGCGGTGCTTTCATTTTATTTTTAAATACCACTTGGTGTAATTCACACACTCTTTATTATGGTAATCAATCTTTTTAATAATATTATTAAATATGAAATAAAACCATTATATATCAAATATATTTTTTTTTTATAAATACAACTACTGCGGGTAAGAAGGAGGTGATGTTAATAATAAACATTAAACACCCCGTAGTTACATCACTGTAGACCAAATACCGACATTTCGAGGGGAAAATTAATTTGTTGTAATACGCATACATAATAAATGTAATAAAATACTATATAGGTGCTAAGCGTAATATCTGTTATCGACGTATCGTATAAGGATCTAAATACGTTGCACGTTATAATATAATAATGTAATAATAATTCTTGTACGGTCTACGAGCAACTACAACATTAATCCTCGAACATCAAATGAACAACAATTAAACAACAGTTACTGGGTCACTGTTTGTAGTGTTTTATTATCCATATTAAGGCGAAAAAAAGTACCGCAATAATAATATCGGACCTAAGTTCCGGGCAAGTTCAGTGAATGGAACCCGCGGCCGCCCAGAATGCGATTCGAACGCAATAATAGCGTTATACTGCAGCAGTGCGCATAGTGTTATAATATATATATATATATAACATTATAATGTGTTGACGAAGGTTTGCCTACGAAGCTGTGGAAAGAGACAAATTTGGCAACGGCATTGCAACACGCGCGATTGTGCTTGTATATACATTGTATTACGCATGTGTTCATGTAGACGCATGTAATAGGTATACATATTATACTAAAATAGTATATTATACATATTTTCTGCAGATTTATACAATAGTACTTATTATAGGGTTATCTGGTATGATCATTCCTATTTTTATTTTTATAATGAACCTATTTATTTAAATTCTGATTTTTGGAATTTTTAAGTACCGCTACTTGTATTGATAATTGTTTGCATATTTTAATATAGGTATTATAGGAAGTTAAGCAAATACAGAATGTTGTGTATTAAATGATCAAGTTAATAACTTAGAAACCCACATGAATTTTGTATTGTGAGTTTTTATTATGTGATTTAATATTTGCTGCGAATCACACGGATGGCGATATATGACTACCATTGAACCAATATAAGATTGAACGTTTATGAAATGCGACAATCCAAAACGTACTATTTCCATTTTTAACTTTTTTCAATATTGATGGTTTTTTGTTATGAATTACTGAACTAGTTTAAAGTAGAGATATGGTATTTTACCAAAAAAATTATAAAGTTATAATAAACGTTTTTTTGTTATGTCCCTTAAGGTATATTGCAGTTTAATGTCCTCAATTTAACATCCGAGTTTATTGATTTTGTGCCAACCCGTACCATTTACGTCAAATAGTACGTTTTGACTTAATTTAACTCAAATCCTGTACACAAATAGGTAGTTATGTTTAATGTAATTTATTTTTGATAATAATATTAGATTATAAAATAATAAAAGTATTTTAAGCTAAAACTTACATAATCTATCATCTTGATTAATCTCTTGAATAAGAATTGTTTGGAACACAAGAACACATTTTAATTTTATATATTAATTAATATTTTTTATTCATAGTTATTCAGTAACATACTAAAATATAAAATTGACTTGTTAGTCTAAATTTATTTTTCATTAATTATTATTAATTTATTTATGATGAATTATAAAATCATAGACAATACTGTAGTTTTGGCGCAATTTGTTATCAATCATAATGAAGTTAGAGACGTCTTGATGATTTTATTATAAAAAATAATATACTAACAAATGAAAATAAGTAATCCGCAATTATTTATAATTTAAATTAGTAATAATACAATTAAAAATTTGTTGTATTAAAAATTGAAGACCAATGGAAATAGTACATTATGTCATTATACATTTAATGGTCAGTGGTCACGTATTATTTTAATAAGTATTCTTAATATAATAGATCAATAAATAATGGCTAAAAGCTAACTATTTAAAGGCATTTGATATTTTGATATTTTCAAATTATTCTAGTTTTTTTTTAAAGTTTTAATAAGATATTTAAGACCAGTGAACAAAGTTTGAAAATGTAAAACAAGATACTAAATAATTTTTTTATATTTTATAATTATAGGTAAATAAAAATGTTTAAATTACATAATACAATATATAATTTTTTCCGAAATCTATACCTATAGCATAGGTATTTTAAATTGTATTATAAAATTAATTTTAATAAATTCATCACAAAATAGTGGTGAGTATGCTCGATGAATCATTCAGTATATTTTATGGTTTATACGACAGAGTATAATCACACACGCATGTGTAATAACTATTTAAAATATAACATTAAGTATAGGATATACCTATTTATTGATAATTATGAGGAAGCAAATTCGAAATTATTTTTTGTTATAACGGTGTCGACTCGGCGCTGAACCGATAACAATAATTCACGGTCAATTTGAAATTTATGTCATCGATGTTTAATGCAAAACATACATATGAATGATCTATGGTTCCTGCGTGCAGTTTGAACGACAGTTTGGCCGTGTCGAAACCTAACCGGTCGTCCTATATACATACCTAATAGCTTATGTGTACTGCAGAATGATGGAAAGTACCTATATATATATATATATATATATATTATATCTAATAATTGTACCATTCTCCTCGAATTAACGTCAATAATATACACAGTACGTCTATACATATAAAATATGTACATTATAAATGCGTAAAAATGTAAAACTAACTGTTTTTGCTGTACTTAATCATTTTTATTCACGTCTACATTTTATATCTTTATAAATGATCTGAATTTTAAATTCACTGCAATCACTTATCATTAATTAGAATCAATTGTGAACTTTTTACTGGTTTAAAAATGTAATATATTTAGTTACGGTATTATAATACTAAATAGACTTTGAAATTATTATCATATGTTAGAAGGAAAAGGGATGACTAGGGAGCAAAGTATCAATAATAACTAGATCCAATTTGTTACCAAAATACATTTTCAAAGTTGAAAATAAATACATTTTTACTATTATAAAAAATGATGAAGACACACAAAATACTCCATTGTAAAATCAATACTCCACTTATAGAATCTAAAACAATACAACTCTTATAAAAATCGTCATCGTTATTTATATTACAAGCAGTTAAAAATTTAATTTTTCATTCATTATTATAAAACTGAGCAATCGCATGGTTGTTGGACAATGCACGAATACAAGAATACAACTTACTATTTAATAAGTATACTATATATTGTAAAATGGCAATATTAATTAATATGCCATAACTATGAAAACTATAAGTCCGTTCACCAATTCTAATTGCACTATACTTTTCTCAACCTTAAAAAATATGTTTCAAAAAATTTAAAAAATCGAATGAAAATTAAACTACGTTTATATTTAAGTACTAAACAATAATTAAAAATGTATTTAAAATTTAAAAACACAAAAATTTACCGAAGTAAATACTTAAGTTGTACAGAATAAGGTTAATAACTACTAAATTAAAAAGTAAAACCACTAAATATAAAAATTAATTGTTTAGGAATTGCAATTTTTTGTTGTATATACTTAAAAATTATTCTTAGTTGGTTTTGCTTGCAGTAAAGTCATTTATATTAAAACAAAAATTAGCTTTATAATTTTATTATAAATAAATTAGCATTATAATTTTATTATAAATAAATTATTTAAGAAAAATGTTTGATAATTAAATTTATATAAATTTTAAGTAAATAAAACAAATATTTTTACTTGGATTTAAATTTTGAAACACTATTATCGAGTGGTTTTAAAGAATTTTTAACCAATTATAAGTCACTGCTAGCTAGATTTATTTTAATTATTTCATTTTAAGTAAATTTATACTTGGCTCTTAACTTATATCTAAGTATACTAAAAGATTAAAAAATTAAATACTATTTTAAAATACATTCACTACATTTTATAATTTATAATAATATTATCTTTTTATTCACGGATTTTAGATAAATATAAAACATTTCAACTATTACTTTGAATTGGTAAATTAAACAATTAATATTTAAAACTTAAAAATAATTGTATTAACCAACTAACCTACCATGAATAATGATTTTTATAAAAGCGACGCAAAATAAATATTGCATTTTTACATGATTTTTAGAGCAAAGCGGCTGGAGCTGGCGGTATGAATGTGCATTTATCGAGGGAAACATTAATACATTTACATCTTTTTAAGATAATTGATAAATATGAACGAACATACATTTTTAATTATAAAAATGTATATTATGAATAATTTTTCTTTTATTGCCTATAAATTTACTTTGGAAAAATATAAGCATATATATTTATTTTAATTTATTTATATTTATACATTTTATAGAAAAATAATTGAAACAAAAAAAAATGTAGTATCAATATTATATTATATCAATACTGTTATTTACGTTTAAATAATTATGTACTACTTACATAGTCTATGATATAATACATACTGTTAAAGTGTATACCCTTTATACCTACCTATATTTTGATTTCAGGTACCAACCCAAAAAAAGATACTAGATAGACAACATGGTACATAATTCTATATTTTTAA
This sequence comes from Rhopalosiphum maidis, assembly GCF_003676215.2. Taxonomy (NCBI): domain Eukaryota; kingdom Metazoa; phylum Arthropoda; class Insecta; order Hemiptera; family Aphididae; genus Rhopalosiphum; species Rhopalosiphum maidis. The sequence goes on along the minus strand of NC_040879.1, from coordinate 42,219,002 downwards.
TATTATATGAAAGCTTCACAGTTTCAACAATATTTATATTACTTACCGCTACATATTACATTGATTTTAGTATAACACTATTTTTTATCAAAATTGTATTCTACTGCGAAAACATAATGCACAATTATAGGATCCACGTTTAAATTTGGGGAGGCTATTTAGTATTTATATTAAATGTAGGGATGTAGCATTGTTTCATATTTGAAAATCTTTAAACGAACGCAGCTTATTTCATTGTTAAGCGCAACGTCGTTACATGTTTTTTATCTGTTGTTTAAATATTATTTTCTTTATCACTAGGAAGTTTTTGTGCGAGTGAAAACCATCGTTTCTCTTTCTATTATGTTGATCTAAAAGTGTATATGTTTAATATCAATAAAAAGAGTAAGTCACACTAATGTGAAAAAAATTAAGGGTTTTTCATAAATCTTAAACTAAATATTATACACCTAAATATCACAGAGTAATTAATAATTATGAAGTTCGTTTCTTAGAGATATTAATACTCATTTAAATTTTAGAGTAGGTATAACTATAACTAAATGGCTGAAATAGATAAAAAAATATATCAAGCAATTTTATAATTACTTTAACAGAAAATAAAATCTAAATCAACTATTATACAATCAGAAAAACATTCTTTCATTGTTCTGTTAAGGAAACTGTTAACTTCGCACACGCGATTGTATTTGTGACACCAGTCGAAACGAAACTTTCTTTATTTGATTATAACTCATAATATATAATACCTATGCTGCATTGTTCTCAAAATAATTTAAAGCTCACATAAAAAACTAACCATCTTAAATTATAATCACTGTATCAAATCAGATAGGTACAGTTGACAAACGTACCTAAATGTTTCTATAAGAGTAAATAAAATAATTACAGATCTATTCAAATGAAACGAAACTATTTTAACTTACATTTAATATATTATAATAATTATATTAATTATCAATTATTGACAATTATTTTTATTTATACTTATACATTCTGCATTTTCAATAAAAAAAAGTTTTTTTATTTTAGCATTCTTAAACATGATACATCATATTTGTTTTTTGTAATTAAAAAAAAAATGTGACTATAAAACATGTATTATAGGCTCTCGCTCTATCGTATAAAAAATGTTTAATTACATTTACTATATAATGTAATTATTCAAAAATGTTATTATGATAAGTACAGGAGCTGTAAAGAGCGGAATTTTAAAATTTATCCAAAGGCAGAATATTTGGTAATCCAGCACTGACCTTAAGTGATAAATCTCAGCGTTTATATCAAAATTATAAAAATGTTATAAAATTGTTGGTGATTAAATTAATATAGAGGCATATAACGTATATGCATACTTTGGTGCAACTGATACGTTAACTTATCATTCAAAATAGTTGGCACAGATTTTAAAGTTCAGCAAAAGCAAATTTTTTTTTAAAAAATACAGTACCTATGTTTTATAAATGTAATAATAGTTTAAATTAAAAAATGTATGATCATTCTTAACTATAAATTCTTACGTAAAATACATTATTAAATCAACATATTAATGTTAATATAATAAAATATTATAATATTGGTTGGTATTCAATTGTTGTTTGTTTTTTTACTTACTAACATAAAATAAAAATGATAAAAACTATAAAAACTATAAAAAGAAAAACATACAATAATTTTGAATTCTATATTTTACTAATTAAAAAAATTATGAAAAATTAATTTTTTCACTTTCGACCACTTGATGTAATATTTGCGTCGATCAGGGATAAATTAAACTATTGGTAACATTGTAGGCGGTTCTGCAGATTTTTCAATATCTAATAGTGAGTATGGTCCTATACTGGCTATACTTATATGGCCTTTTATTCATATTATGTCCTTTAAGTCGATGCACCGAATTAACAACTAAAATTAATTCTCTGTATTATATATTATAATGTATAAACTATGCAATTACCATTTCATATTGATATTACTAATAATATACATCCCCGAATACTAAATAACGTGTTCTTATACAGAGTTTATAAACCATAAAATATATATCAAAATATAGGTACATATACTTTAATAGCTAATTGCTGATACCGAAAGTTTTCTCTAATTATTAATAAAGTTATTAATAAACATAATCTTTAGTACATTTTACATTAAATAAGGATGTTTGAACGTGTTTATTGTTTTTTATGAAGTCGTAGGTCATGTGAGCACGATTTCAAAGACCAATTTGAGCGCGGTTAGGATCATATTATGCCGGGTAATTGATTTATTTAGGTATACTTATAAGTTTCGTTTCACAAATAAGCCCGATTATAAAACGTTCAAAATTGTATTAATAGATTTTAAGCTTCACACTTTCACAGTATACGTATATCGGTTACATATCACATTATTTATATTATAATTTATTAAGTAGTTTAAAAATTAAATATTGTCGTTACAGCTTCTTTCGTTCATGCGAGTAGGTACTTATACAGTTATACATAACATCTAATAAGTAATTAGGCGCCTATTAAAAAATATAGCGTACGGCATAAACACAATGTTTAACAAATATAAATGTTAAGTACTCTAAAGTATAACCTTTTACAATATTCATACATGAACATAATAATATAGCATAATATGCATAGGAATTACTATTAAAATTTGTTATCGCCGGTACATATATATATATAATATATACTATATAACCTATGTATAATATGGGTAGGTACATACGAGTATATACCTAATTATGAATATTGTATACACAATGTACGTATAACGAATGTGTACATAGCATCTCTACAACAGAAAATTAAGATACTTAATAAAATATGTAACCTTCATGAATATATAAATCGTTAGAAAAACAAAATATATACTATATATATGGGCTATAATGTCCCTATAAACACTAATACCATATATATTATACCCACGAAGTAATCGAAAAATTGTGTAAATAAATAAAATTGTATTTCAGTTTACCTGATACGGCATGATGGTCTTGGTTGTCTTTCGAATTTATCAATTACTTTACCATTCGATATGACGAAAATCTACACAGTCAAACAGTAGATATTTGTTGCAAGCCACAAATCACTGACAGATCGGGCGTTCCCCAAAAATTGAACAAATGATGTATTTATTATAATAATAAAAAGTATTTAGTTCACAGGTGCGTGTGTATGTTTGCGAGCGATAATCGGACGTTTTGAAATTGGGAAAAATACTGTCTAGGTCGTTTTTCGGTAGCCACAACAGCGCGTGTCAGGAGTCGTATACAAACACAAGCCAAACACTGGCACGCGACTGATTTTAATATCGTTTAATATAATATAGGAGCCCATCTTTCCACCATGCTTCACTGGACCATGAAAGATTTCCCTACTACGCGACGGGCTGCTCTAGTTTTCAGTAGCATTACTCCGAGTGATAACCGGATTTCGGCTGATATAAGTATAATGAAGAAGACTACGCGAAAATGTCTTCAAATAATAATAATAATAATAATAACAATAACGATGACAAAAACAATATGACACATGTTATATGTACATATACTATATACATTACATATATTATTATAAGTACAGCTATATAATATAATAAATTATGATATTATATAGGACAATAAAAACGCACAACGCAATGACGGCTGCACATGTATAATACATGCGCATTGAGAGTATTCTATATATTAAAATTTATTAATTATATTATTATGTATTCTCGGAGCATTGTTTTTTTCCATACAATTGTTCGGGATGAATTCGATAACATTATAATATTATATTATTATCAACGAGCGTCGAGCTACAGCGGACTCGTACTTACGTGTCGTGTGTGGAACGATTAAATTAACGATAATTAGACAGTGAAGGAAGTGCCGCGGATGGACAATTTGGAAATTTACAATCTGCGCAGATTGCAGTGTTTATGATATAATGTCCGGAAAACATACGAGTAGGTAAAATGTACCCATCGTACATTATGCATAACACTCACAGACTCACAGTACATAACCTGAATAATGTAACACATGGGCTTAATTATAATTAAAAATATAAGAATATAGGTATACCTTCTACATTAAAGCATCCGCCATGTTGAAAGTCAACAAGGCAACAAACATCATCAATTTTTCATCAACATTAACTAAAAGCCTAACTTAACGCCTCACCTGACAAATGAAAATATGTACTTCCTATTTTTTAATTTTGAAAATGTATTAAGTGTATAGTTATTGACTGTGTATCGGCATAAGAGCATATTTTTGGATTCCGAGCGGCAGTACAATGATTTATGCAGTGTCGGTCTGGCCCACCCGACTACCCGGCGATCACCGGGGGCCCTTCGATTTTTTTCAATATTAAGGGCCCATAGCCAATCGTAAACGTAATAAAAAATATGTATGTGTTTAAAATTCTAATCAGGTACAACTCTAATAAATATGTAAACATTGAACATGGATACTTGGTAATAATTATGGTCTGGTGATAAGGATAAACGCAGTATTTAGCTTGCTTATTTGTATACGGGATAAATTCTTTTTGAATTTATAACCAAAACGGGCTTATACAATACACTGTACATAGCATTAAAATATGTTCTTATACTTCCACTATGCACACGAGTTAAGTGTGACCGAGTGTTTTCAAAACTAAAAATTTTAAAAACCAAACTTAGATCTTCATTAACCCAGCAATATTTGGATCCTTTAACTTGTTTATTTGTTAAAGATGATATCGTTCAATTTATAAACAAAGATAAAGTTATTGATTTGTTAAGATCGTCAAGCAATGAATTAAAAAAATTACTTTTTTAATAATTTAATTATTTAATGTTAATTTTTAATTCAAATTTTGTGTTTTATTTGTAAAATTGTTAAGTAACAATGTTGGTTTACATTTTTACATTTCTAATTGTATTGACAAAGGCATTGAAAAAACGACCTAATTATTATGTATTTTATTATTAATTATGTATAAAATAGTCTTAATATTTTATTAAATTAAATTACAGTTAAATTTTTTTTTGTTTAAGTTAAAATTAAGTTTGTAGGAGGCCCATTCAAAATAAGTTAACCAGGAGCCCAGTCATGAGCCAGATCGACACTGATTATATGTGTGTGCAACTGTGTAAGTGTACTATTTTGTGTCAAACGAAACTTTTAAGAGTGGTAAAAATATTTCAATTTTAAACGTTGACGATGGTTCCTAATAGAAAACTTGAATTATTTAGATAATTATTAGATATTTTCGGTAATATTCTTAATAATTGAAAATACGTAAAAAAAAATATAATATAAGAAACGAGAATATTTATGCCACACAAGTTTTTGACAAAATAAACTTTAAATTTTCTTTTTAATTTAAAATGGAATACCATTATACACTTGAAATATTCCTGAATTATTTATATAAACACTTTTTAGAATGTTTTGGATTTCAAAATATTTTGGTTCTTATTATGAAGTTCTCAATTAACGTTTTAGACTTTATACTAAGTTTAAATCACGAGCAATTTCTAAAATTGTTACATTCAATCGGTTTTTAAATCATAAATTTTCTACTCAATGAAACTTTTAAAAGTTTAAACTAAATTTAAGCTATTTATAGGCATTTGAAATTTTGAAATTTTTATGTAATATTTTTAACCTAAATAGGCTTGGCTATAGCAATTTAAAAATATTTTTTTACATGTATGAAATTTTTAACGAAATTCTTTATTTTAAATTTAAAATAAATACTAACTATTTTAGTAACGTATTTTGTTGTAATTTAAAAAGGGTATCTTTCAAAACCGCTCACTTACAATTTTAGCACATTTTAGACCGTACAATAGTGCACAAATTTTTTCTATTGTTAAAATGGGAAATTTAGAAAGTCAATAATTGTAAACCGCATACATTTAATTAACCGCAGTTAAAAATTAATTATTTATCGTTATTTAACAAATTTTTCATTGTTGTAAAAATATATTAAATAAATGAGATCTTATAATTTTAATTTAATATTAATTAAAAATAATGCAATACATAATAAGATGAAATAAAAGTATGTATAGTAAATAATACTTAGATTAGAATAAATGTACATCCTAATGTTTTCAAATATTCTTATGAATTTATGAATTTTGATTAAAAATGATACCTAACTGGGTAAGGTTTTTAACAATAATATAATTTTAGATAAATTTGTGCGTTATTGATACGTAACAGTACCTATATACGATATAGAAAGGTTTGATTTTGGAAAAAAAGTGCAGAATCGATGTATACATATATGCAGATTTGAACGACGATTGAAAGGTTGAACTTTTTTCTTGAAAGTGTGTGATTTTTATGACGACCGCCGTTTAAAAATAGTTGTGAAGACCAGAAGACCAGTGCGTCGGTCTTAGGCAGGACTCGGCGCTATGGTAACTATGACATATTGGAACTAGCGTTAATGAAATTATAGTAATTATATATATACATTATTTTATACTATAATTTTTTCGGCGTAATTAAAAAAAAAACAATTTTCCCCGACCTCGCTCTGCCCAAAGGCTGGCTTTGGTGAAGGCTATGGAATTTTAATTAATATATTTTATTATATTAAAAATATATATACCTATTAAGGCTTAACTTAACGCGTCGTACCGTAAATATTAGTTGGTTGTAATCAAAAATCAAAAAATCTAAAAAAAATATTGCCAATCATAATTTTTTTAAATGCATTTGAAGTTCAAATTTTAACAAAGTTGGATATTTAAATAAAGAAAATAACAATTTTAGTTAAATTGCTCATAATTTAAAAATATTCGCAGGGTTTTGAAACTTATATGTTTATTTATATAATTATATTTTACTTTAATATATGAAATTACGTTTTCAAATTATTAATTTATTATAAGCTATTTATACCATGAACATGTTCTGTAGATTCAAAAGTTAATAATTAATAACAATAATATAAATGTATATATTTATTATTTTAATAATAAATAATATAAAATAAATGTAATATTTAAGGTATAAATGTATTAAGCCTACTGCATCACTATAAAAGTAAAATAAATTACTATAGTTTAAATATAAAAAAAAATTCTTAGTAATTATGCTGAAAGATCGTCTCCAGAATCGTTTTTCAAATGCAATGGATAATTTAAGCACACCGTGCAAATATTTATTATTTAATTTAAATTTTGATTTAACACGTCTATTAATTATACAGTACCTATGAACTACGGTCTATTTAAAACCTACTGTACAGAACGTCAGCAGAGCCGTTATTTATACTTGACCACTTTTTTCGATTTATGTTGAAAAATTTTTATTTCCGATTCATAACAGACATAAAGCTTGACAATTTAATACACAGTACCTCACCAGTTTTTATTCTATCAATATTTAAAAAATATCGAGAATAGGCACATAAACAAACTTTTTTTGTTAAATACGTTTTAAATTTTACCTTTCGTTGACTTTGGATATTTAAATGAAAAATAACGATTTATCTTTTAACAATATTTTAGTTATATTTTTGTAATAATAAAGTATTTAACATAGGACTAAAACTTTTCGCCAATACGTATATTGTTATTAACGATGTATTATAGTTATAGACAATGACATTTTAATAATATTTACGCTATTAAGTCTATAGATAAGTACCAGGAATCCATTCTGCCAATTCTATTGTATGGACTTATAGTTTCATAACTATAATGTATGATATAATAATCTAATTATGTATAATATATTATGTATGTGATGATTTGAATAAACGTAAATTAACCTACTGTATTAGTAATTTTTACATAATTGTAAAGAATACTTTTTACTTAAAAAATTACATATGTTATACATGAATATTTTAAAAAAATATTTAGAATGCTTTTAAATACTTTTGGTTATTATTTTGTAGGTTTGTAATCAACGTAAGATATAGTTTACTAGTATATGGTAATTAATAATTTATATTTATTTATTAAATAATAGCTTATTGCATTTCAAAAATATGATATATTTGAAGTTATTGTCCGTCATGTTAGTTATTTGTTTTTGTCATAATTGCTCCAATAATATTTTTTCAACTATAAAGTTTATTTGAATACTTTTATTCAAATACATAGCACTGGTAATAGATAATAGTAATACAAATAAATTATAAAATATCCTTAGAAATAGAGGCTGACACACCGTATCCGCTCAGAATCGTCTTTAATCGTCTTTCGTCTTTCTCACTGAATTCATATTTAACACATTTGTTACAGTGACCTACTCAATGTCAAGGTACACTCAAAACCTATTATACACTAGAGTGACTTTCCCAAATGTTTCTATTTAAAATATAGTTTTTAACTATGTGTCTATTTACTAATGAACATTGACAAATTCATACAAATTAATTTTATCTTGACTTAATATTTTCGTTAACAATTTATGAACGACCTGCTTCAAAATAAACTTGTTTATAAATTCAAACACATTTTAATTTTTTAAATCGCAGAAATGGAAATACCTAAATGTTTGTTAGGCGTATAGCCTTATTTCATTCATAAATTGGTTTTAATATTTTGAACTACTTTTTTTTAGTGACATACATGACCGTACATGGTACATACTATAATATTATGTATCTGATGCGTGATAATCGTTGAATGGTAAGCACACTAATGATTATTATTAATGATTCTTACTATTTGAACTCGAACAATGAAAAGCAGTTTCCGCAAGAGCCGAATGAATAGCCTACACTTAATCCTTTAAAATTACTTGGCTTTTTGTAGCTGTTGTTTAAGAGGTGCACAATTTAGGCATATGAAATTTCTAATCTTGTTATCGATACTTATGAGATTTGTGTTAATATTGTAAATGAATATTAATGTGATTCAATTTCAATATGTAATATTTCTATAACATACGTACATGGTACGTGCATTATTTTTGTATTTGGACCAGTAGGTACGCGACAAAAACTAATGCCATTAAACTGGCGAGAATAAACTTAATTTTATTAAATCAATTTTAATTTATTAGCCTCTTTTCTATGTTTTTTAGGATATATTTTAAGATTTTTAACAGATTATGTTAATACAGTTCTAAGTGAATTTATATTATAATTTTTCAAAATGAACATTTTAAAGGATCAATGAAGTAAAAAAAAAAACGAAAAACAAAACATAGAAAAGTGACTAACAAATTCAAATTATTTTCTAAAAAAAGGGCAACTGATACTAATTTTTTTTTATTTCTAGTATTAAAAATGTATGATAAGAAACTTTATAGTAAATTTGTTGACTATTTAATATAGAAAAATAGTTTTTATTGACTTTTATAGAAAAAAACTTTTGTTTTTATTGTATTAAAAATTTAATAAATAAACAAAAATTAAGAACACCAGAATTTCTATGCAAATCGAGTTAGGTAGATACTTTTCCTAACTATACAACTATATAGCACTAATTTCCGACAAATGTTTATGATAATTTTATCTACATAATATCATTTTTAAAATATTTCTAAACAAAATATAAAATAAAATAATAAAATAATTGGTGTATATGTTCTATTTGGTATACTGTTATTGCATTATAGGCAATTATATTATTCAATATAATATGATAAACATAACTCTCTTTTTAAAATTAAAGAATTAAGCAGCTCGTCTTAGTAGTATTCTGTTCTTCAGAAACACTTGCAAATATTATATCAAACGAATCATTAGTGTTTTCCAAGGCGTTTAATATATGCAATTTATAATACTTACTGGATAAATAAGTTTTTACATTCTAGAAATCCGGGCATATACGTTCCGGAAAAATTCGGTTATCACTTTTTAAATTCCTACAATACATTCGAGACATAAACGGTTCGGAATATTCGGACAAACAGGGCTTACACATTTTACTACTTCCCCTTACATTTAAATACACAATTACAACTAACTAATTTGACTTGCAGGCCATCGAAAATTGACACTTGGCAGTAATGAATAATATTTCTATCGTCATAATCGATCAAAGGTAATAGCCTTCGATCACCTGACCAACTGCCAGTATATATATCTATATAAAACTAAAGTGAGCCTATATATGTTTTTAATAAATTTAAACAAACATAAAATAATCTTATATGTGATCTTGCATTAAATTTTCAAGAATTTTAAACAATCGAAATTTATAGAAAACAAACTAATTAAACATTTCTCATGCCTACCCAGATAGTAATAGTTAAAGAGCCTTGATTGTAATTTTAATTTACATATATGTTTGATATCTGAAATAGCTCTATAGAAAATTTTTAAATATCTATAAAATATCCATGTGATTTCTTATGAACCAAAAATCAATATCTAAAATAATATGTCAAATAGGTGATATCTATTTGATAAATGTTTAATAATATAAATATATAATAATATCTCATAAATATCACAATTAAATATTTTTAAATATCAATCTGATATCTAAACAGTATTTTTGTTGGTCATTTATAGTATAATAAATAATACATTTTTAAAATTTAATCTATTCTGTGGTAGAACTAATATTTTAATATTTGCTAAACTTTGTTTTTATAATTATTTGTAGAGCTCAAAATCAAAATATTAAATAATTATTATAATGAAAAGTTCTCAAGTATTAGAATACAGTTGGTATTTTTAATCAGTTTATAAGATATACTTTAAGCTTTAAGTACAGTGATAATAAAACATAAAATCCAGAAATATGAGCATAATTTGAAAATTGAGAAGAGAACATTTTTAATATTAACTGAGGTATACTTAATAATTCAATAATAATACCATTGACTACAAGTATCTCCATAATAGTATAATAAGCATTATGCATGAATTGACTGTAAAAAAATTATTGAACTATGTATTTACTTAAGTTATAGTAATAGCTATATAATAATACATACTAATAATGTGTATTAATATATAATAATGTCCGTTCAATCTTCATAGATGCCGCAAACTTACTTTGTTCTAATAATAATAATAAAAAAAAGTTACATACTTATTTAATAATATAGGTATTGAAAATTTGTTTCCAAATGAAATAAAAGAAATTTATTTCAAAATATTTTAAGGATGACAATAATGTAGTTCGTATGGAAGGAAAGTTATACAATAAGTATCATAATCTAAAAAATTATATTAAGAAAATCATAATACAAGACAAGTTATTACTTAGTCATAATGTTGCTATGCATTTGATTAAAGATATTCATAATGACAATTTAATAGATTTAGGTTAATTCTTATTATCTTTTGTAATTTTGTAATTACATCATAAGAGATTATTAAAATTGTAGGCCTCAAAAATAATAATCAACCAAGTCAAAATCTTTAAATATTTTGGGTAGGAACAATAACCTAACTTCATTTATTTCAAATTGAATTCGATTTTAACCATTTATATCCAGGAAAACAATTCTAACTATTAAATAAAATAAATGTTTTCATAGCAGAGCTTATGGAAGCTTATGTCAATTTGGAGTTTAGGGATCTATTGAATTGTAAACCTTGGTAAATATTTAATTAATTTTTTCTTTCATATAATGTAAGAAACAATAAATTTATCATTAACTTTCTTAAAATAAATAGATATTATGTGTTTTTGAAGGTAATAGATACATAGCAGTTTTTAAGTTATCTACTGCCATGATTATTTCAAACATTTACCGTAAAACTTGATCGGAAATGTAAAATTGATAGGATGCCTTCAGTTTTGAGACCTTCTAAAGTAGAAAAAACAGCAGTATTTATAACATTTATATTTGTAAGTATACCTAAACGTGATTTAACTTAATAATGTAAAGCAATTAAAAATAGTACATAAACAAAAAATTGATAAAGCTTTTCAATATGGATTAAAGTAAGGTACAGCTATATATTATTGTAAATAATATAACTAAATTCTTTGCTGTTAATCTACATGTATGTATTACTTACCTATATATATATTACCTTACTGTGTTTATTTTCTGAAAAATTAGCGTTATTATTTAACTTTGTTAATATAGAACAATAAAAAAGTATTAAGATTAAAAAAATGATAAGACATTGAAAAATACTAATAAAGTTGTTTTAATGATCAATAATGAAAAAATCATCATCATGTTTGACACATAAAAACCAATAAATCAATCACGTAAAAAAGAAAATTAAAATGTATGTAATATAAATAAGCTTTACATACAATTTTTTTTTGATTTTTTTTCAAGCCAAGTATTGATTTGTTTTACTCTTGTTGCCCACCAATCACTCTGTTCCTTATATATTTCATTAAAATTGTCCACACTAAAAAACAGAAAAATACATATAAATAATTAAATTGGGATTATAAATGATAACAGTAATTATTAGTTATTATCAATTAAAATTACAAAGTTTAGTGATGTAGTTGAGAACTAAATACAATTCATACATTAAATACTTCTAATGAGTGTTATAATTGATAAAATAAACATACTTTTTACTAAAAAAAAAAATATTGATAATTAACAATATTTTTTACCATCATGACTTTTAATGTAACAGATTATATAAATAAGATTTCAACTAAAAATTATCTTATTAATTCAGACTTGTCAAAATTATATATACCGATATGTATTATTCTAAGATAAATGTATTCAACATACGTTTCTAAAAATCCATCATTGTCGGTAACAAGTAATTTCCATGTTTTGTTTTCATCCAGTACTGCAACAGAAGTTAAAGCATCTTTAACTTCTTCTGGTGGGGCATTAAACATTTTCCCAATATTTTTACGATTGACAATCTGATTAGAATCCAATAAGTGAATCTTAAAAAGTAATAAATAAAAAAATTAATACAATTTACTAATAATTGAGTACAATATATTAATGTATTAAAGGTTATTTAAGACAGACCAATAAAAATAATAAACAATGTGTAGAAAACTACATTAAAGATAAATTGATAATTAAAAAAATATACTTTTTAGACTACAGTATTCAGAAAATGTTAATGGTTTAATATTTTCTATAGCAACACCAACTATCATCTCATGTGATTAGCGAGCAGACACAGACTAATTACTGCTCACTAATAATAGAATCGTGATATAATAATAATCAGATGTGAAATATGATTGATTGAATCGATAAGAGCGACTGTCAGTATTCAAAACATTATAAAATAAATTGTATTCGTATAGTATATTATTTGTAATTTATATAATAAACTTTACATATGTACAGTAAAAGTAACATACTTTTGTTCATAAAATGACAAAAATGTTTATCTTATGTTTTATAAAATTCATGAAAACATTATTATGTTAATATGACATTCAAAGAATAACTGTTTTTATATGAAGAATAATAGAACATGTATAGCCAAATTTAAGTTCTACAGATATATGGTTTACCACTGTTATTTACTAATTATAATATTCAAAACAATTTTTGCATATTGAAATTAAAAATAATATAAATGAACCACTAGAAATCAAATATAAACTGATGAACATAATATCTTACCATATAATCTCTTAAAAGACGCATAATTTCATTACTCAAGCCAAAATGAGAAGAAATAGTATTATCTGGATATAAGTGTTCACTCTTTATAGTCCAATTACCACGAACTAAAACTGCAAGTTCTTTTAAATGAGTCAAAATTGTTGTAATACTTTCATCAGTTGGCATACCGCATTTATGTAGTAGACTCATCAACATATTTGTAGATATCATTTTTGCTAAAAATAATATAACCTTTAGTTTCAATGATAAGTACATATTAGTATATTTTGTATTTTATAAGAATCAGTTTTTATTCAAATATATTTTAAGAAAACCAAAAATAACCTGGACAAAATAAGGTAAATTATTAAATTATTAACAAGAACTAATTATATTTGAATTTTATTTATGAGTTATCAAATAGATGTTGCATTATTCTACATTATAAATTAAAAACTATAATAAACTTGGTTTTAATATTATGATTAACCTTATTCAGCTTATAACAAATAAGTAATTAGTTAATTGATAGATTTTAGAATAAAAAAAGTACAAGAAGACTAGATCGTTATATTTAGGTATATTTTGTAATTAATTCATTATTAAATAAATATTTTTTACATTAAATTAAATTTAACTTTATTATACACACATTTTAGTTGATACTTTTAATTTAGCTAACATTTTTTATTGTAATAATTTTTTTTAAGCAGTGTTGGATTCATTTTGTTGTAAAAATATTTAATATAACAATAGTGTTAAGTGCATGAGTTGGATACCATTAAATAATAAGATATGTTAAGAGAACATCTGATTAATAATATATGATTCTCTCTTAGTCTCTAATAGTTATCACAAAATTAAAAAATAAGTCACAAAACTGGAAATGTTCTGATCAAATCAGGGCGTCTAGCAACCCAATACTCTGTCAAATAAAAAAATATGCTGATTATGCATAACTCCACAAAACCACCTACCACCAATTCCAGTTATACTAAGGCAAGGAGGGCGGATGTACAGAAGTAAACACTATACAATATTAACTTGTAATGAAAAATAATTATACCATATTTTAGAAATAACAATATTAAAACTTATACTTTATATAATTGTAAAAAACAGTAAAATTTGAGAAACAAAAAAAATTTACCATTTAATAAAAATATTTTTATTTGATTTTCGAGAGAATATGATTTTATTTCACTGCGAGATAATTGACGTGCTCGAATTATATTAATATTTTCATCGTTTACTTCTTTAAAAATTTTGGTTATTGATATATCAGGATCTTTTTCATCAATTATATTTAAATGTGGCAACAAAAACTTATCCAATTCTCCCTGAAAAAATAACAATAGTAAAAATAAGTGAAATTTAGACACTAGTAATTAAATATTACTGGGTATAGACCGTTTATACAAATTCTTCAAGAAAATATTACACAGTTTTTCCAACTACCATTTATTGAATCCAAAGATTTAAAATACTATTATTTTCTTTTTAATTTTCTATATCAAAAGAATCTAAATAGATCATTATAATTTTCATAAGAGTAAACATTAGCAACTCGACAACAACCATAAATACTACAAACATATTTTTAATATAATAAAACTTCTATACAACAAACTTCTGTTTAACAAAATATTTTTTAGAATCGTGATGGAACTAAAACTAAATTTATGCAATTCAATTTAACATATTTTTCTATAGTAAGAATTTTTTGTTGTCTGTTGAGACTTCTTAATGTGAACCTTAATATTTTTAATTAAATAGTTGCGACTACTGTAATTATTTACCGCTATTAAAAAAATAATTTTATAATATTGATAAACCTAATATATATTGATGGTATTATATGAAAAAGATCAATGTTTTTTGTTATTACCCTGGAGAAGTAATGTCCATTTGGTATAAAGTTTAAATCAATCCAAGGTTCCATTGCTCTTTGATCGACCATCTCTTGCATTTTTTTCTTTTCACTTTTTTTACTTAGCCTATCTTTAAACTTTGCCATTATCTGTTCACTTTCTTCTTCTTCTTCTTCTTCTTCTTCAGACTCTAAAACAATAATAGTTTTTAACACAAATAAATATATATAAATAATGAATAATATTATAGATTAAGATTTATGTTGTTATTTTACCATTATGGTTTAAGGAAGACATTTTATTATCATCTTTTAGATCAATCTTATCAATATGAGACAATTTCGGAAGCATGTTCAATGTTTTCTTCAGTGGACACAAATGAATACTCTTACCAGATGTATACATTATCATATCAGTTGTGTTTGATGATGTATTGTGGGATTCAAAACTTAAGTGGTCAACCATACCGCTGTATTAATAATGCACTTACTGTTTTTATTTTGGTTTGAAAAAGCTTTTCAGAATAAAAACAGATCAGGTGATGATGGACGAAAAAACATCATGGTTTAGGCATCTATCTTTTCTAAGGCTATTCTCGACATACCAGGCCAACATGTTCATCCTTACAGTCATGACAATCACCTGTCGTAACTATGTACGACTGTACACAGTAACGAAATTGGTGATGACACACAATCAAAAACAATCATTACTGAATCAGCTAGCAGAGAGTCAGGCGCTCAGTTTCCGATGGCTAAACCAGTCTGTTCTTATTCTGAATAAAGCAATGCTGTAGCCAGGATTTTTTTTCGGGGAGGGGGGCTTAATTTTTTATGGTCAATTATTATTATTTTATTGCACTGTATTTTTGACAACACAATTTATATAATTATAAATACATATTAGAAATCAAGTTCAAGTAAGTGTGATAAAAGCGGCATTGCTTCATCGTCACAAATGATAATAAAATTAATAAAACTATTGTCATCTAAAATTTCAGGAAAGCTGGAGCCCGGCTATAGCACTGGAATAAAGTATAAAATTAAAATAATATATCAGGTTAAACACAAGCACATTCAATGTATAATATATTATGATTATATATTATTATAGTATTTATATATTAAATAGTATTAATAGTAATAGTAATAGTATTTATTATAGTATTTATAATCAATAATAATATGTAAATTATTTACCAATTGCTCCGAATTTAGTTTAAAATTTCAAAATAAATCTATATTTGTTTAAATAAAATATAAAATAAAATATTTATATGTTTTTAACCAGGGGGGCCAAATTTGAATACGCTTCATTAATAAGAAATAAATAAATTAAAAACAATGAAAACTATTACATTATTTTTAAAACATTAATTAGCTTAATGGTTTGTAAATCTTGGTGGGTCACAGATTGAAGACTTCCTACATTAAACAATTATGTATAAACCTGGGATAGCTGCTTTCATCTATGGACGTTTTGTCCATTTCAGCAGCTAACTCTTGCCCATGACTTTTATCATAATTTTTATCAGTGTCGAGTGCATAACATATCTCTAAGTCTTCACATTCAGATTTGTATTTACACTATAAAAAGAAACACATAAATCAATACAGAACATATTAATAAATATTTAAGTTTTTTTAATTCCCTGCCACCATGCTGTTTAAAATGTATAGCCTCGCTACTAGACAAATGGGTAGGTTATTTCAATTTTCATGTCCAAAAAAGGGATTCTTTTAACTTTTTTTAGGAATTACAGATTTCTATAAGATAAAATTATAAAATGCTTACTACTTAATTAATTACAATTTCAGATTTGAAAAAAAGGATAATCCTCCTTAGGCAAAGGAGGATTATAGGTGAAACGTCTAATCACATTAGGAACAAGAAACTTTCTATTAGCATATATAATCAAAAAATTCCAAATGTGTTATCGATATTTCACTGTATATCGATATCTAACATCTAATTAAGACTAAATACACATTGAATTATGTTTTATCATAATAGTTTGATACAATAATAAGTTTTTTTTCATTATCTGACAATTATTTTTATTGTGACAATATTTTCTTGATAAAGTATGTAAGTTAACCCACCAAGTCTTTGTTTCAAAAAGTGCAGATAAAAAAATTTGGTTTTTACCTTTTTACCTGTAAGCTATCTTAGGAGAATATGCACAAGAAATAAGTGATTTGTGGCAAATAACATAAAAGATCCTAATAACATAGTGTCAGCTTGCAACTATTGTCTATATCAAACACATACATATCTTATAAATGTTATTTTAAAATATCGTTAAAAATTAATTTAAATGAATAATTCACTACAGTTATTACTAGCATTTAATTTGAATAAATAAAATGTGTGAGTGGTTTTCAAGAGATGACAATTGAGGAATAATTAGGAAAAAGTGTCTTATATTATTATGATAATTTGTACGTAAATATGAATTATTAACTGTGCTACAATTAACTGTGCACAATATATTATTATAATTAATTTTTATTTAAAAGTTTTTTTTTTAATATGAAAAAAAACCTAAGGATAACGAATGGTTAAGTGGCGATAATTAACAAATACTGATATTAATGGACATACCTGTGTAACAGCCGACGACAGTAATTGATCGTTTTTAGACAATCTCGTAGGATAGTGTAACAACAATAATTTAATTTCATCATTACTCAAAAATACAGGTATCTAAATACGATTTTAAATCTTATTAATTATACCATATATTTTAATAACGTTGACTTAGATTACACTTACTTCTTTAACTATTTCATCGTCCTCCATTTCATTATCCATCGCAACCGAAGAATAAGACCGAACTGAAAGTCGAAAACGCAATAAAAAATAATAAAATAACTAATAGTATAAACTAAAAATTGTTGAATATTAATAGTCAGTACATGATAAAATATACTAATATTATATTGTTTTATCATGAGTCAGTAGTCAGTACTCACAGTACCAAAATCTATAAAGATCTTATAGATCTTGTCACAGTACTACTCAGCAATCGCTGAAATTGAATTCTTAATCACACTAAAATGAACGGTTTTTATCAATATACCATGGAAGAGAAATAATATTATCTGTTTTCGACTTTAATGAACATAATTACTCGCCGCTAAATTGAATTTATTTTAAATTTGTATATTTCATTATATATTCACATTTCAATATTTCTACATACGTCTAATTTACGCGATGGGGCATTACCGAGTTAAAAAGTTAAAATTAAGTTACGTTTAAATAAGTTACTTAACGAGTTACTTTTATTTTTATATGTAACTTCTAACTTGACGAGAAAACCCAGAATGATTTTAATATATTAACTATTAAGCAATAAATTTGTTGTGTCGTCAACAATTATTATTTGTTCATATTGTTTCTTGTCTTTTTGTGATCTTGCATGTAATTAATTTTACACAAAGAAAATTAACTTATTTTTAACTAAGGAAAGTTAGGAAAGTTACTTTTTTTCCAAATTAACTTTTAACGAGCTAAATAAATAAAAAAAGTAACTTTTAACTTTAAACTTAACTTACATTTTTCGTATTAACTTAACATAACGAGTTAAATTGCCCAGCCTTGAATTTACGTATAAAAAGTACATTATTCAAACGAACCATGCTATTAAATCAATAAGCAACTTTATTTTTTACATTATACTTATGTCTATAAGACTATAAATCAGTAATTTGTATCTGATTTGCAAATATACGGTTACAGTATTCAAAATATAATGCTGTTCTGCTGTAGTAATATTATGAAATCCAAAATAAATTTCTGTCAAATCAATACATAATAATATATACTTGCTAAATGCCAATATGTAGTATACAATTTGTTTTCGTTTACTTAACCTAAGACATAATATGTGTATATAGATACTAATCTTACTAATATAACTTTACTAATTTTAAATTTATAAGATAACTATTTACTCGACAGTAAAAACTACGAATATATATATATATTTGATTCGAAGTTTTATTAAAAATATTTATTTACATGAATTTAAAGGACGATTGTAAAACTTAATGGTAAGAACTTCATCAGTATTCGAACCTAAATGTAGGTTCTTACGTTAATTAATAATTTTTTATTGAGTTTTGCTTATACAAAACAAAATATTGCAGTTTAAAAATTCCCATAACTCATCGATTATTAAAATTGGAATTATCGTTAAAAATCTATGTATGAACACAGATAAACTTTTTACCTTTAAAGGACCTCACTACTGCCATCAATTTTAGCTCAAAAGACATTAAGTTTTGACAAAAAAAAAGTTAGTTTAAGATGTCCGATTTTGATTCTGAAAAAATATCTGAACTCGACAGAAAATTGTCTATAGAACCGAGATCGTACGGAATACTTAGTAAAAATAGAATCTTATATTCTAATGAAGTGGTAATAAAAACTTGAAAATATGAATTTTTCAAATCATAATATTAAATTTAAAATTAAAATTAAAACCGGAAGTTTCGTACGGTCTCTAGACATTTTTCTGCTGAATTTAAATATTTTTTCACAATTAAGATCAGACAACGTTAACTAACTTTAATTTTGTCAAATCAATAAGTAAGTTGTCGTAAAATTCGTATAGTAAATTTTTATTGTTATCGATTTATTGATATTGTACGCGCATACGAGAGTGGCAACCGACAACCGTCGATGACCAGTCGGCGCGGTGCCCGCATTGAATTTCACTTACACTAATAAAGTAATAATAATTATTTTCAACACATCTTGGGCGACTAAGACGAGATTATGAATTGCTTAAATGTTGTCCTTTAAATAATAATAACCGTAACGAGGCTCCCTTTAGTTTTAAAATTTTAATTATTTTAGAATTTTCTTAAATTTTTTCTGCGACAAATCCATTAAAAATACGGGTTATAGGTATGATAAATTGTTAAAGAATGCCTTGGGTCCTGGAGTGGTGAAACAATAAAATGTAATAAAAATGTTTGCTCGTGCCGTTGGTGTCGTCACACTCTTTTAATGTCCATTATACTGACCGAGAACGTCGACAAAACGAACTCCGTAGTACCAGGGTTGCATGGACTTGGTCGTGAGTTTCGGCATCGTTGTCAGTGCTGTCGGACGTCGGTGTACATATTGTGTAGAGTTCAACGACTATCATAATCCCAACTACGTTCCTGATCACATATTTTGATCGTTCGCATAGAATATTTTTCACAATGTTTTTAAAATGTCTTTTTTTTTAATGTTACCATCGGAAAGTTCCATGAAAGACATTTTCAGCAACTTTAAGCATACACATGGCAAATATTCAAATTATTTCAAATATTATAAAATTAAAAAATAATTAAGATTGTAAATTAAAAGAAAAACTGGAACTCGCTTCGTTGTGTGTGTCATTGAGTTATTTTAAGGTAAATGATATGGATAAATTATAATGAAAAACAATTTTGAGCAGAAACAGTCGGTTTATATTTCTATGAATAATACGGTTGAACCAATTCTTAGCTCTTGTTAAAAATAAAACGCATATAATATTGCATAGTAATTGTTATAATATTACTTCATATAAATAGCATTTATATTTATGTTTTAATATGTAGTTATGTATTACAATAGTATTATTTTTATTAATTTATTGTAATTATAAACTTATAACTTATTAGTTAGTAAATGGTTATTACCCATTGGTAGAATGGTGTAAAATCCGTTATTTTTTATTCAAATATGTAATTTTATCAGCATTTGAAATTAAAATTTCTATAAATAAAAATGGCTCATATCTATGAATTTTTGATATTTTTATGTTTTTATACGACCAACTTATGTGGATCCCTGATTGAAATTTCAAGTTTTTTTACCGAGCATAAAATTTATTATCAATATTTAAAAAAAAATTCATACAGACTAGTCAGCCAGATAAAACTTGTATGGTGGTTTTGTATTATATTTAGGACATTTAGGTACATATTATATTGCCATTTATGTATATTCATATATTTTGAATTTTTAAAACAAAACCAGCTTTTGACAAAATAGATTTTATTTTTTTGGTACGACTCAAAAACAAATAACCATAGGAAACTTATAATTTTCCGCAAATTATTATATCAACATTTTATATACATTATACATAATAACATTTAAAAAATATTTTTGAACTATTTATAAGAAAGAGAAATTTTTGATTTTTTTTTAATTTTTTAACTATTGTCAATAAGTAATTTTTACCTAGTCAAAAGGTTCATCAAAATCAACTTTTATGATAAAAAATTAATTGACCGGAAAGTTATATTATTTTTTTAAGAATGCTTGAAAATTAAAACCGGAAAGATTCGTACGATCTCCAGACATTTTTCTGCTGAATTTAAATATTTTTCACAATTAAGATCAGACAACGTTAACTAACTTCAATTTTGTCAAATCAATAAGTAAGTTGTCGTAAAATTCGTATAGGTACTGAATTTTTATTGTTATCGAGTTATTTTGACATGTGCATGCGCGTACTCCAGTCGGTACCCGCATTGCATTTCACTTACACTAATAATCATTTACAACTAACACATAGATCTCGGGCGGCTAAGACGAGATTTTAAATTGTCTAAATGTTGTCGCTTAAATATTAACCGTAGCGAGGCCCCTTAAGGCTGTTGAAAGCGAACCATTTTTAAGGAGTCGTATTCAGGCAAATTCGATATCCACCGCGAAATATGTGTAAGTTACAGTGTAAACGTAAGTGTAATTGTATATTGTAACTGATTATTAGTGTGCTTGAGTTCCCCGGACGCTGTATTTAATAAAAGATAAACTACAGCTAAGATTTTTGGAAATCAGCAACGTACATACGTGTATTCACATGTCATAAAATTTTGCGATAAAAAGTTTTTACATGAAAATTCCAAAATGGAAGAAAAATTCACCCAATACCAAAAGTCCGATTTTAATTTTAAAAACATATTTGAATTCCTTATTTTCTTTTCTAGGTTATGTACAAAATGGATTTTCGATTTTTTGTATTGTTTAGTTACAAAGTAATAAATTAAATATATTTATATATAATTCTTTTTTCAAAATTCACTGTACTTTAGTGTTACTAAAAAAAATGAATTCAAATATGTTTTCAAAATTAATATCGGACATTTGTTACTGGGTAAATTTTTCTTCCGCTTATTGGCCAAATGCACGAATAAACGACCCGATTTCAACGTTTTATAACAATTAACAGCCAACAGGTAAATTCACTCTAAATTCTAATGTTAAAGCTAACGAAACTAAGCGCCGAACTGCTGAATGTAGATTTGCAATATAATTGTAGAATGAAGAGAACAAACCGTGTGTAGCCTCCCCTTAACACTAATATATATTATTATGACACGGCTTTAGCGGCAGATGCTCTGAGCCTATAACACTTATATATCAAAATAAATAGTTTAAGTCAAATTTGATTTCAGGTTTAAGGCCGCCGTTGTCGGAAAAATACTATTATACTTTATAACCAAAACCCACCAAAATATCCAGATAAAATCCATATCTATTTTTTTCTCCCAAAGTATCATTAAAAGGTATACAATTAAGTTTATATGCCTGATATTGGTAGGTCCGACTTTTAAGTGGGCTCGGTGCAATCGTCACTTTTGTCCTTGCATAAATATGGCACTGTATCTATGTAATATTTTACATTTGTCATAAACATAAAATTTTACTAAATTTTTGATTTTTTAGCTTTTTACCACTTGTAGTTTTTCAGTCTTAACTTACTTTGAATAGTTATACAGATAGTCGGTAATGAGTGGGACATGCTTGTAGAAAATATTAAATAACAGATTTGTGTTGTTAAACAATAAAAAAATAATATTATTTTGCTTATTTTGTATCAGCCATTTCAAGAAATATCATATATTTTTGTATTGAATAGTTTTTAAATTTACTCGAAGATTGAAAGTTTTAACTAGATTTGATTGGAATAGAAATACAAATAGATGACCAATTGAGAGGTGCATAAAATGGAATTTAGGTTTCAAGTAAGATGACCTACTCTATAAACTATCATAATTAAAAAGAAATTGATTTTAACTGAATAAAAATAATAGTTAGAAAATGCTTATTTAAAAAAATAATTAATGAGTGGTACTCGGGAACTGCTGCGGTAAAGCTATTGGATAACAATTTTGTAGAAATTGGCACAGAACGGCACAAATTACAAAGTGTCAACAAAAATTCGAGTCAAACAGATTAACTCACGAAGTAAGATTAGTTCATAGATTAACTCGTAAACAAGTCGAATACTCCGATTTATGTCTAATTTCAATATTAATATATATTGTAAAATATAAGTACATTTTACCTGCTACCTGCAAATATACCTGTGAACAATAGCCGACGACCGCAGTAACACGACAAGACTAGTTGTTCAGTTCACCGCGCGTTAGACAGAGAGGGGGTTATTATCATTTACGGTCACGTTTATTCGTCACAATACATTTTTTTTCGGTCACCACGACAGGCCCGCAATAAAAGCTATGCAATAGCTTAAAAACACTACACATAGTTTAAATCAGAATTATAAAAATATAACAAACTTTATTAAAATTTAGAATTGTAAAAAAAATCTTCATAAACTTTACACGGTTTTTTATAAACAATACAATTGGTGCTTAATTGCTTGTTAATGGTCTTACAATATAAGTTTTTCATAAGTCCAAAAAATTAATATTAATCATATCTATCATATCATACCGAAAATTCCAATTAAATTAAATTGGATTCAAACAAATATTGAATGAACTAACAATTTAAACTGCAATCTATATTTTTTAAAGTTTTTTGTCATTCTTACACTCAACTATAACTAAATTACTAATTTAAACAATGGTATGTTATAATTAAATACAACTTTATATTTTTTGCATGGATTTAACGGATGCATGATAAAAAATAACAAGAAGTATATACTTGCTATACCTGTATTATTTTTACATTTGTCACTAATTCCTTGTATACCATTGTTTTTACATTATTTGAATTCGAATTTAATCGATAAAAAGTAAAAACCAATAATGGTAATAATGATTTTTTAAATACCTACTAAATATTTTCATTATTGTATATAATTATTATTATGAATAAATACCAAGTGATTTAAATTATAGTACACTTTTTTTTTATCTGGTTTTTTATACCTGGCAAGTATAAAATAAATTTCCATTGTAATATTTTAAATGTTTAATGAAGTTCTAATGCCCTATAGTAATTTGTTCATCTTTTTATGTATAAAGCAAATAATTCTTCAACAAGTGAATATATTATTTAAAAAAATGTATTTTATTTTAATTTACTTAGTACTCATTTTTAATATCACATTTTTAAAATGCTCTTTAAAATAAGCCTTATGCAGTGATTGCTTCTTCTAAACTCGAACCGTGGGCTCGCCACAACTATACATTTATATGAAAAAAATTTCTTTATCCATATAAAATATTTAATTATTTAATTAATAACAATATTTGTTTTAAGTTGCTCTTTCAAGAGTGTTTTTGTTAATTTTTTTCTGAAATTTTAAAAATACAACATAATTATATTAATATCTTTTTTATTCAAGATTAATTATAATATTAGTTAATCATCATCTGTATCTGTATCTGTATCTATATCTGTATCGGTTTGGTCAATCTCTCCCGAAGGTGTAATATTGATAGTAACAGTTTGACCATCTTCATCCTCTTCATCAGAACTTATATTAATTATTCTTGCTTCTCGATTTAAAAATAATTTTTTAAGTTTATTTTTATCATGAATAAAATTCTTCATTTTTTTTAAAAATTATTATAGGCCAGGTAAATCTAAAAACAAAAATTACTAAATATTAGGTATACGACTATAATATGATAAGTAAAAAGTAGTATATAAATATAAAATACTGGTAGTTATTTTGTAAGAAATATAAAGAAATTTACAATCATATAGTTAATAATATTATGTATAGCAAAAATGTATCCAAAATAAAAAGGGCACATGGAAAATAATGTTTTTTAAACGATAGAATAATTTAGAAAATTGTTATATTATATTTAGTCTTTAAAATAATGGATGGAAACATCTAATCATAATGAGAAATTTAAATAGTTATGAACATAAATAATACTACACATATAATATTTAAATATTTTTATAAATTTGTAAATTTGTAAATTTATTATTTTATTATTATATAAATTTATATACACAGTGTACTTTCGATTATCCACGGAATAGGATGGCAGGGCATCCACGGATAATCCACAAAATTACTGGATGGAATTTTATTTTCATTAAACGTATCAACAATAACCAAAAAGTATTAATATGTATTAAACAAGCGTATTATATTTTACGTCTTTATCGAGTAACCAGCTATCACAACTCAATTAAACCGATAATAATGTACAATGTAAAGATATATATATTTTGTATACATATAGGAGTAATAGGACATATATTTGTATACATATAGGTATGTAAATGATTCCGTGTAAAACATAGGATAATCCGCAACCGGATACCTAGTCCGCTCGCGAATGATCGAGAGTACACTGTATTATTATTATTAATTTATACATTGTATAAATTTTATTTTTCATAATAATACTATTTTATGCAATGTCTTATAAATCTAATAAAACAAATCTATTTCTATTTTTCATTAAAATAAAATCATTGCTGAGTTCATAATAAATGAGCTGTTGCATAATAATAATAAAATTCACTATATAATATAATTAATATAAATTGGCTTTTTTTTTTTTTTAATTTGCTTTAGCAACATTGTTTTCAATATCACTCTATATTTTTTTTTCCAATAGAGCAATAAGTAAACACTGGGCCAGGTATAGCGAATAAAAAAAATCAAACATAAATAATAAGATAAAATAACTAGGATGGTAAACAAATTGAACAGATATTCAGGTGACAATAAAAAAATCGAGGACTCAAGAATTTTTGATTTCAGATAAACTAGATTGTTTTCCCAAAGACTCGTCATAACTTTGACAATATTCTCTGAATTCAACTACTTAACAAATTAACCATCTCTTTACTCGGGAAAAACAGAAGTGTATGAGTTTGATAACAAATAAATTATTGAGATAAAATCTTTAATATTGCTTTAATAAAAAAAAATATTATATATAGGTTTAAGACAAGAGTATATTTTTCAGTGTTTCAGGATATGTAAATAAGGACTTAAGTACTTTCTGGATAAATTATGTACTTGAAATACATTATCCTAAAGCACCCATACAAAAATTCATTTTGTGTAGGCCCTATATATTATAGTTACTACCTACTTTTAAGATATTCTGATTAAAGTAAACAATAATTAAATATCTAAGAAGTTAAAATATTTATTGCAACTACTTTAGAACATTCCTTATTAACAATATATTTTGAATTGTCTCTCATATACTCCAGTTAACGAGGAAAAAAATAGTAAAAAATAGTTTATGTTTATTAATTTATATTTTATATAATGCTTGATGTTATTATTTTATCAATAGTATATATTTTCATAGTAAACACAATAATAGAATTATCCAAAATATTGATGTTTTCTTTATTATAATATTTAAAAGAGTGTGTATTACCTATACACCTAAATGCTTATGATTTATTAGTTTTTTTTCAAATTAAATAAAGGTTTGAAAATAAAAATTGAACTAAATTAGAATCCATTCTATATTTATTTTAATTTTGATTTTGTAAATGTGGTTTGTACCATACATGTATAATGTATCCTCGAAGATACAACTTATATTTCATGAGCTTCAATGCGTTATTTAATTTGTGCAATGTCAATTTATGGACTAAAAGAAATGTAAGAAAATTCCACATTACAACGCATATATTATCTACATTTCAAAAATGTAATACATATCAAATTTGTGTTTAACAGCTTCAATTTTCTTTAGTAAGCTTTAAAATTAAAGTTAATTTATCAATAATCGATCTTATATATGAGACCATTTAATGTATTTAAGCAAACATTTTTTTTACAATGTTTTAACTTCTAAGAGAGTTGTGTACATTTTTAAATTATTGAATTTTATATACTCAAAAATTACTTAAAAATGAAAACATTATCAATAATTTACGAGAAAATATGGATAATATTCATACCTCTTAATCCTTAGGTTTGATAGTAGATACCTAAATCAATTTATATAATATTATTAAAATGTTTATACAAAATTGAAACTGCTGAAGATAATTTGCTATGTAGTACGTTTGAAAGAGAATTAAATCAGCAGAGAACGCCATGGCTGATGAGTGTATTGTAAATTTTTTATGGCGATACGGTGGGTTAAGGAGCATAATCTTACCGGTAATTGTTGGTAGTCTTCAAGACGACAGTCACGGCAACAGCGGCTAACACAAAAAGGTGGTTTTCAGTCGTATGTGGTACCGTGAAAAATACGTACAATACAAAATTCACGGGACGCTGGGTGACCTGGGCGAGTGGTAGGCTAACGGACAAGTGAAAAGGTAAAAAAAAAAATAAACGATTATGTTATTAAAATCTAATATTTACCGCAAATTCGTGCAAAGGACTGGATCGGTAGAAGTAAAACAAACAAAACATCTAAAACGCGATATATACGCATAGACCGGTAGGTTACACGAGTTTACGGTATGGTAGATTGTTATAGCGTCTGTAGGTTAGCGTCGGGTTATGGATATTTAGTCCCAAACGTCACTTTAATATCGACGCCTTTGGACAGAATAATATTGTAGTTTCTGCGCCGGGGACGTCACTTTTTCACCGACGACGACTTTCGGACGAAACGTCGTCGTGTTTCGACTACGGTTTACGTGCATCACTTCAACTGTACCGCCCGCCAATGGTGGTACGACTGACAGTTTAGTGATGCGGACAATAGAGTGCTAAAGTTGGATGTTTATAATATGTTTTAGGATAATGAAGACATGGCGTCGTGTCAACACTGTCGACCGTATACCGCAGAAACGGTGTTGCCAATCACCCCATCATTTTTATATTTTACAGACAACGTCGATTACAACGAAAATATATGAAAATTGTAGATACCTAATATACCGTGTATACCAAAAACAGGGTGCACTTTATCACTCATTATCTTGTAAATATTTTTCAATTTTGTTTGCGGGATGTTTAAGAGGACACACCCGTATGTGTTGTCTCTGTCTTACTAACATATATCATAACAAATTCTCGTTCAACAGAATACATTTTGTGATGTTAGCTTTAATATTGGAGTAAATTTACCAATTATCAAATTTAAAGGTAAGAATATTATCTAGACAATAACATGCTTTTTATGATATTATTATTTTAAAATGAGTTACAGGTATGAGAAATATTATAACTTTAAAATATTCATAGCTCACTTGAAAATGATAACATCAATAATATCATATGTCATTATCTAGATAATATTTTTACCTTTAAATTTGATAATAATTCTGATGAAATGAAAAATACACACAACTATAAATAAAATAAATAGTCAAATGTTTATGAGTGTTACTTAGTTTTAAGACATGTTCTACTACAAGAGACTTTCGAATAATTTCTGTAAATTAAATTATAATTCAAATGTATAGTTGTAAAAAAAATAGAAATTTAAAATTATATTTTCTAACAATACATATTTTGTAACTATGTAATTTCTGTAATTGTATAATGTGTAATAATAAAATTAAAATAAAATATAATAATAATTCATTTATACTAAATAATTTGATACTCTAATAATAATTAATGTATAATATTGATCTCGTTAAGAACGTAAAAGTAAGTAAGTTAACTAAAAAAAAAATAAATTAAAAATTTTTTTTTAAAGTTGTACCTAGCACTAATTTCAGCAATTTTGGTTTTAGAATAGATGTTGATAGACCAAAATTGATTGAAAAAAGTTGATAAATTCGAAAATAGGGGTTGCCATTAAAAAAATGAAGTTGAATTGCACATCCGCAAAATACATGTTAAAAAAAATTGTAAGTCGAGGAATGTATTATGCATTAGTCTAGTTTAACATTCCACATACAGAATTGAAAAATATTTACATGGTAATGAATAATAAAGTGTATCCTGTTTTCAGGAACATATAGTATAAAATAAATGGTATAATATACTATTTTTCCTATCGGTGGCAGTATTGTGTGAAGAACAATTGAATTGTGCAAGTATGGGCATAGAGACGATATACTATAACACAATATCTCAAAACCAAGATACAGAAAAACTAATGACATACATTTTAAAGTTCATCAATACATTAGTAACAAGTACAAAGTTAAGTTTTTTTATTCAATCCACTCAAAGTGCGGTTGTTGTCAAGTAATATGATCACGGTACATAAAATTTGTAATAAAAATGTCCAGTTATTTTTGGAGAAGTACACACCAAGAAATTCCAACTATATCCAGGAATTAAATTATACTTCATTTGATTTGAATCAAACTATTTTATTTTAATATTGTTAACTACAAAAACTTTTAAATTATAATTTCTAGGTACATTTAATAACATATTTTAATGCAAAACTTCACTGTTCTAGACTCTTAATATATTACATTCAAAAAATCAGTCTAAATTATGAATTAAGAACTGAATTTATAATTTACTAGTAATATTATTATTAGTAAACAACTGTTATATTTAATTTCTTTTTTATGAAAAATCTTCATAAATTTGTTTAAATTTAGAACACAATATAGAAAATCGTATCTCAAAAACAAAAAAAAACTTTATTTTATAACAAAAAATTTTAAAAATTGCAAGTACTTATTAACAGCTTTGCAGTGTACAGCCCCTCCATAAATTATTCAACTACGGTACTGTAAATAATTCCAGGCCTTCGTTGAATATTAGTATCCATAATAATTTTTATGAAAAAATTTTATTTTTTCAAAATATACCTAAAATATTGGTTACATACCTATTTTTGTTGTTATACACCTCTATAAAATGTCAGTTATTTTAGTTACCTATCTTAAAATAAGTTTAAAACACATATGTGTACACTAATTTACGCAGTTTAATATAAAAGTCCATATTTCTTTAAATAGTATTTATGAATAAATTGTTACACAAAATTATATACTAAGAAATCAAATTATTTATGTATCAATATTGTATAAAATAATTATAGTGATTGGAGTTGTACGACTCATTGTTTTTCTAATTCAAATTATTAATAAAAATATATTATGTTTTTCACCCGGTCCCCGAAACCATGGTTTTCACACTGACCCCTCCCACTGTGGTTGCCATAGTCTCATAATTTATAATAATTACTAATTAAACATAATGGTTTTAAAATCAATTCATCATTACATATTATAGCATATCACATTAAGTCAGGTCCAAATGGAAGGGGTGGTTTGGGGGTTCATCCCCCTCCTATTATAGAAAAAATGTAAATTGTATTTTTCATTTATGATCGATTACAACAAATATTTTATAATCTCATTATTAATCGTGCATCACATAATGGTACACAATCTAGTATTAAACCTAGTTTTATCGTCACATTTACCGTGTATTGTCGACATCCATATTATTGTTATCGACAAAATAAGTATAATGACAATAGTATTTATATTTAGATGTATATATCATATGCTATAATATTTTAGCTGACCGCGACATATAAAACACCATAAAGGATATTTTTATAGTGGTTCATTTAAAAGTCAATTATACAAACACGCAGTTGGCAAATGGCAATAACACCGACATTCGAAAGTTTTTCAAAAAACTACGGCTAAAATATAATGAGATAATAAGTACCTATATATTAAAATTAATTATAATTATTATTAATATTGTTTTCAATTGTATATCATTTTAAAAGTTTAAAAGTGACAAATAATGTAATGTAGTAAGTTAAGGTCGTCGGCATTCAGTTATAAAATCCTATGAATACAATTATTTATTATTGTTATACTTTTACTGATATGACATTATTTTTTCAGTTATTTTAAATTTTATTAAATCCAAACTATTCAATTTAAATACATGAAAACAGTTATCAAATTTATGTAATGAGCTTTTACATTTTATTTACAGGAAACTAGTAATAATAATCTGTCACAACTAACCGAACTATTAGAAAATGCTACTCCAGAAACAAATATATCAGCGTCATTCAAGGGCGTCCTCGTGGGAGAAGGATCCTTCCACATGGCTTTTTTCTTTCAAATTTTCTTAGTTTATATCACTACCTAGTAATTTGTATATTTATATTTTAATGTATGAAGTTTGCCCCTCCCTTTTAAAAGGGTCTAGGGACACTGGCGTTAGCATGACATAGGATTATTTGTAATTCTACCTATCTCTTCGGGTAAATTTATTACATAAATAAATTGTATCTTAAGGTATTGATAAAAAAAAACACTTTTAATATTCCAATATTTTATTTTCTAATTATTGATGTATCTATTTTATACATTTCAACCCCTTCTCTCTATTATGATATCCTATGCACGCCACCATACATGTTTGTATTAAGTCTATGGCCTGTGTACGATGGCGTAGCCAGGGATTTTTTTCGGGGAGGGCTAATCAATTTTTATAAAGTACAATTTAAGATTTTTGTAGCGATTTTCATAAATCATTAAAAATTAAAATAATTTTTAAATTTTCTTGATATTTCAGGGGGCGCTGTAGCCCCCTCATCCCTCCCTTAGCTACGCCACTGCCTCTGTATACCTACGAAATATAGATCTACATAACTAAGAACATATTAAAAGTAGGGTATTAGCGGTATTTAATAATTCTCTACCCCATTATTACTCAATTTTTTGTTTTAGACAATTCTAGTATCACTACTATATCACTACTACTATTTATATGAAAATATGCGATCATATTAAGTAGTTTGTACTTTGGATAGAGAAAAATATATAACTTGTTACATATAAATAAAATATTTGGATATTAGTAGTATCATACTACTTATGAATTTTGTTCCCTCATGTAAGATCACAGTTAAATATGTCGTTGTTAAATTATAATATATAATACTAATTGATCACAAAAATAAAAATAATACGCCCCAACACTCAAAACCAACCCTTGTTTTGAGCAGCCCACTGAGTTATCCTCAGTAGCTCCCCAATCCAATCCAGCCCTGGCTATAGCAGTATGCCAGTACTAATTCTAATGGTATCGAATAAAAGTATAAATCTTTTAAAATCGTTTCAAACGAATCACTATTATTTAGTTTTGAATGTTTTGATCGCCTTATAAATTCCGCAATGTAGGAGTCTAAAAAAATTCTACGACTAACAAATATGCATTATGTGGTATATCTATTTAAATGTTTGATCATTTGTGATACACACCTATGACAGTTTTTCCTTTGAATTATTAGATTAATAAATATCAATAAATAATCGATATGATAGCTACTTTTTTTCCGTTAAATTATGATATCAATACAACGTCGAATTATTAGATGTGTTTATTATTATTATGGATGGTGGGGAAAATGCAAACTTGAGTCGCCGGACTATAACAAACCAGTATTGTTTTTTATAATGTAGTTTTTTTAGGTTACAGACATAATATAACAAGCATTCACACATCTGAATATATGAAGTTTTATAGGTTCATAACAAGTCATATAACATTATAACTCTATGCCAATAAATTGATAATTTATATAAAAGTAGGTAGGTATAAAGACTTTGTTTGTAAATGCTTAACTTAATATTAGGTAATAAATAATTATAATTGTCTTCGTATTTATTGAGATATAAGTAAGTAACTCATAGATATATAGATAAAGTAGCATTGATTACTATATATATTAATCTAATACCTAATAATTCGATAATAATAATAAATATACAGAATGTAACAAGACTATTTAACAATTATAGTAACATTTGTAATGGAAATTGTCAAATAGTTTTGTTACACCTTAAATGTATTTAAAATTAATATTAAAATAAAATCATTGTCTAATATTCATATTATAACTGTAATCATATAGAAAAATTCATACATAATCATATTTATAATTTATATATCATATAATATTTTTAAAATAATTTATCTGAATAGATAAAGGTTACATGGCTATTTACTTGGGTACTAGGTACTAGGTTTTTATGGTTTTATAGGTACTTAAAAAAAATACATAAATATCGATTGAAGCAAAAAGTTGTAATTAATTATCTTAAAAATATATTAATTATTAGATATCTATGTATTACTTTACTTATTAATTAATTTATAAAAGTTTATTTTTAGACTTTTAGTTATATACCTATTAAGAGATTAATATTGTAATATGCTGTTTATAAATTATCAAAACATGGCTAAAAACAATATTTTGAAAAGTATTATTTTCAACGTTACGTAGGTATTCCGTTTCGTATAAATAAATAATTTAATATAACATTCATATTTAAAAATTTAAAAATTTAAAAATTCTCAAATTCAAATAATTTAAAACCACTTTTAATTAAATTTTTAAATGAATTCTCCTCAATATCAAAAATGTTACACGGAGCCGGCGTGCGATAAGAATACTTCAATTAACACACAGGAAGAAACAGTAAAAGACCACGTCAAAAATGTAGATTGTGGAAATCAAAAGCCCGCAACTAAAAATGGGCAATTTTACAAATGTTGTACTTTATCACCCGTTGTGCCAACCCCTTTGATCAATATCGATTGTTGTGAAAAGGCAAGACCTTGCAAGGGCAACTTTTGTTCATCAGTAAATGCTGACTGTGACGATTTCGAATTGACACCTTACGGAAAAGAATTCGTTTTAAGAACTGGAAGATTAGTGAGTGAATATTTTTATAAATTGTATATTTCTTATAAAATGTAAGAGTCTATAAATAAGTTTAAATGAACGTAACACGTACTCAAGTGATGTGTGGCTTCAGAGACTTGGTTGGGAGGTGGGCTTAGTTATAATTTCATAAAACTTTTTAGTAAAAAAAAAAAACAATTTTTACAACACATACTTAAGTCGTATTTAATAAAATAATTTTTATTTCCTATTTCACCAAAATTATTATTAATAAAAAAAAATCACACTTTGTAAGAATAATCTAAGTACGAAAACGCGTTTTACTATTTTACATTAGGGAACTTATGTAGTGACGTGTTGGTGTGGGCGAAACTCAAATAAACAAATTCATAACAATATTTTATTTTATATTTCTTTATTTTGAATTCATACCTAATTATCAATATACTATTATGTATAAGATATTTATAATAGCATCGTAATTGTACCTAAAATTAATAGTATATTAATATTTCTAAATATTCTGTCGCAGACGGTGTCATGCGATATTTGCGGCGGACCGGTAGTAGCGAAGAAACGCTTCCGTACGCGGCACGCGCCCCTTACATGTCACCGCCGCACCATCACGCGCGCGAACGATTCAGAACGTGTTTTTTATTTGACTAAAACTATGTACTTTTTGATCATCCTATCGATTGACCTAACTATGCGAAAATATTTCTGAAAACTGATTTGAATTTGTTATTATACTTACTTGAGATCGGTCAGTCCACATTTTAAAAATTCGAATTTAAATTCCGAATAATTAACATTTACAAAATTCAGAAATTTCAAAATATTTCAAATTATAATTGTTGGCGAGGAGGGGGTGTGAAATGGGGAAAAGTAGACTGACTAATCTCAAGAAGACATAATAACGAATTCAAATCAGTATTCAGAAATATTTTCGCATTATTAGGTAATTCGTAGGATGGACAAAAGATGAGTAAGTTTTGACTCAAATAACTGTCCTTCACCGATTCCCTTAAGTTACTTTCCCCATAAATGATCCAATATCTAGTTTTGATATCAATATACGGTAGGCAGGACAATAAAAAAATTTAAAAATTTAAAATTAGAATAATTATATTATGAATAGATTAATACTGATTGATTGTTTAATTAAATACAGACGAAAATATAAATTAAATTAGACAGTAGTTATCAAAATATAAACTATAAAGATTAAAAATCAAAAAAATGAATATAAAAATATTAAAATATATTTGATAAGCATCACAAACATCATAAACTAATCACATTAAACTAAAATATAGGTATATCTGAATATTTCTTAAAAATTGAAGATAAATATAATATGGGAATAGTCTAAAAAAATATTAAATTTTTAAATGTAGCTTAAAATAATATTAAGTTCTATTAATCAAATAAAAACGATTTTTCATTAATTAATTAAATTAAATACATTTTTTCTTCAATTATATCACGTGTTTTTATATAAATAAGGTAATATCTCGTGCAGGCAATACACACTTACAACATATTAATACTATAATAGTATAGTGAATATTTTATCATAAATTATATTATTTCAGTTAATTCTTAATTGTGGATAACACATACCTGTAATTAACAAAAACTTGCGAAGTTTTTTTTTGGATCACTCATTGTTAAAAGAAATAAAAAAACGTAGCGTAAATAATGAGTTGTTTATTTATAAGTTCTTAATAATATACTAATATAGAATAGATCAGTGTTTCTCACCTGGTGTGTCACTGGGTAAGTCCAAACGTGTTGCGAGAAGTACTAATATTAAATGTACAAACCTTGTTGACATTATATTTACAAAAATGAATATGTATTATTCTTATTTTTTTTTTATTGTATGTCACAAAGTATGAAAATTTTTAATAGTATGTCGCCATAATACAGAGGTTGAGAAACACTGGTATAGATACTTAACAGGTACCGTCATACCTCCATCCATATACTTGTACGTGTCTTCGATAGTCAATAGTATAATACGTTTTTAGTTTGTAATTTTTTTTTTAACAATATACAATTTTTTAAAAGTATGGGCTTGTGGTATGCAGCCCCTAGACACCACTCCCCCACGCAGGAACCACTCCATGTGTGGTGCGTTACGTTGACAAAATACAGGCCGATATTCAAAATATCAAAAATTACGAAACATCGACAACTTAAAATATCGACCATTGTTGTGATTTCTATAAATCAAATTCTAGGTAATTTTAATTTTTTCAATGAAAAAAATTAAAAATTTAGAATTTTGTTTTCTGATAGAAAAATACATACTTTTAATAAAGAATTTCATAATGAGTAATAATAAAATAAAATAATAATTTATTCATGAATAGGTAATAATAATGAATAATCATTCAGATTGTATATCTTTGTGTTTAAAAAGAAATAATCTGTTTTTATAGTATTTTTAATTATTTTTACCACAAACAATTGGTATTAACTTTGGTTTGAAGATATTCGATCGATGACATTAATATCTGACAATATTTCGTTCTTTTTGATATTTTAACTGTCAGCATTTTTAATATTTTTTATTTTTTATAGATTTTGACTGTTGGCATTTTGACCGGCCTCTAATTAAGCACATACTACAATAAAATTGATGTATCCAATATAAAAATTAATTTTCTATGTTTAATACTATATTTCAATTAGGTTTAATTGTAGACTATTTAAGTGTACCATTTGCTTATTTTTTACATCAGATTTAGGCAGGGAATAATCAGAGTAGACTGATGAATACTTTGCAGATTATACAGGCAAGACATTGTCGAAAACCAAAATGGGAAGAGGGGGGAATTTACCATTTGCAATGTAATCCTCTATTATGTAAAATAAAAAATAAATAATAATGCAAGCAATGTAATAGCTAAGTTCAATGTTGTATAAAAAAATATATATAATAAAATAAAAACTAGAAATTGTATTGAAATTTTTTTGACAAAATTCAAAATATTCATTTTGTATAATTTGTTTTATTAAAATATTGATTCTAAAAACTTTTCATTACGTAGATTATTTTTTAAATTTAAATATTTTTATGGCGACCAGCCCACTAAGTGTGCACAAGGTTGTGCCTACTTATAATTTGTACACCTTAAGTGTATATTGATTAGAATAAAATACATGACTTTCTCTAACTGTACAGTGTACACAGTACGTTCATTATTTAGCAACGAAGAAATCCTATTTTTTTTAGATTCAAAATTGTTTATGTGTAAAACTCAATGGCCTACAAGATTCGTGTAAACATCCTGGTTGCTGCACCAAAATAGGCTGCATGGATATCCCGTTTCCAAATTGTCCGCCAGCACGTTTGTGGAAAAACGAATATATCTGCAGAAATAAGAAAAAACCCCAACTTTGTTCAGATGAATAAATAAAATTTACTGTAAAAATACTTGTTATTTTATTATGTTCGTACACCGATAACAATTTAACAATAATATTAAATAAAGAACTACTATTTAATTCTAAAATGATTAAAATCAAAAAGTCCGTTGACTTTTATCTATTTTACAGTATTAAACTAATGTTATATATCTACACTCTGCATTCTATTTAATATCACCATATTAAAATAAATAGTTTACAAATTCACCATTTACGTCGTATAAATAAAATAAAACTTAATAATTCAATTACAAAGTTTGTAATACTTCATTATACTTATTACTGTCTTGTATTTATTTCTTTCTAATAACTATATACAGTAAACATTTTTATTTTAATTATTATTGTATGAAACTTGTTAAAAACGATTTTGTACTCATTTTTTATTTCTGCCTTACCTTAATTTTACTTTAAACATTATGTCCTACCAATAATATTAAATATGATTATCATGAATTAAGATAAAATTTTCTCTTGGTCCATGATAGCTACAAAATTTTATCTCACACATAGATAATAAAGAAATGAATAGGACAAATATATTATGTGAAATATAACTGAGGCCGCGTGCCTGGAGGGGAAGTCAATTGAGGCTTCTTTTATAATGATAGTCGATACTCGATATAGGTATACTATTTGGTCTCAATTGTTCCCATTAATGACCGCTGATAAAACCGTTATGGCCTATCCATATCATTATTATCTATGATCTCACACGATTAATAAATAATAGATCAAAGATATCTAATATCAATTACCTTTACCTAATAATTTTAATTGAATATGTTAATAATTATAGTTATCAGATTATTAAATATATTAGATTTTTTTTTAAATATAATTTAATAATTTATAATAGGTAATTTATTATATTAAGTAATACCACACTAAAACGCATTATAGCGTATGAATAGAACAATAATCTGTGAAAATACAAAATATTAATATTATTAATATAATTTGGTCAATGCGATACTGGGAAATTTTCTAATTTTCAGTATTCCAAAAAAACCGGGGGGTAGAAAATTCTAAAAACAGCATAGCAAAAATTTGATACTAATTTTGAGTTGTTCTGAGAAAGTACCGGTGCTACTTCAAGACAGCACTAGTATGTTTTTTTCCAGATTTCCAGAAAAACCAAATTGTAGCAAATTCTGTAAATAGTGTAACAAATTCGTAGCAAAATATTAATGCGTGATTTGAGGTTGTAGCACTAAGTGCCGTTACCAACTTGATGGACATATCATATTATTGTTATTAAATATTTATATAATGTAAATTAATCAGTAGTATGTTTTAGCCGAATCAAAAACCACTCCCTAATCACTACTCCCCGAGCCGCCGATGTTCCTATTCCCTGAGCCACCGCCGACCCTACTCTTTACTCCTAGTCGATGAGCTCTGTCGACGGTGTAGGTGCAATATATTTGTATTCACGTTCACTGATTGAATCACCCATTTTTATACATTTTGACACAACTTGACACTAAGAAAAGAAAACGGTGACTGAAATACGTGTTATAATAACTTGTCGATGAACATTACGACAAGGGAAGGGATGGTGTTGTGTTTTTAACAATATTGCGGCGGTGATTGGCGGGTAGGAGGTCCGGTGGCGGAGAATATGTGACGATTCTATACATTTCTAGCTTAAACAAGAAAATAATATTAATTAGGCCTAACGCTTCTATATATATCAGGTATAACTATGTTTAATATTTAATGGGTTAGAGTCGAAGTGGGTTAAGTAAACTTCAAATACTACGGAGTTATCCAGTTCGACTCTATGTACTAGGGACTTGGGTGGCGGGGGCTTAGGGGGTAGTGAGTAGTGTGTAGGATCGGCGGCGGCAGCGGGTCAAGGAGTAGGGTGTAGGATCGGCGCGGTTGCGGCATCAGCATCAGCGGCGGCGGCAGGGTCAAGGAGTAGGGTGTAGGATCGGCGCGGCTGCGGCATCAGCATCAGCGGCGGCGGCAGGTCAAGGGGTAGGGTGTAGGATCGGCGGGGTTGTGGCATCAGCATTAGCGGCGGCGGCGAGTCAAGGAGTAGGGTGTAGGATCGGCGAATCGGCGGCGGTGGGTAAAGGAGTAGTGAGTAGGATCATCGGCGGCTCAGGGAGTAGGAGGTGGTTTTTAAATCGGCTAAAATATGCTACTTATAAACTCATTAAGAGGAATATTTTATTAAATTTTTAAACACATTTAGGTATTATTGAAGATTTTATAAATTTTTTTCTTTAAATACTTCTAATATCAAATTTCACAAAAACTTAAACATTAAATGTGTAAAAAAAATAGATGTACCTATGCATTAATAACAAATAATTTTATGTATGCAGTTATACGAATTTATTTAGGATCTTATATCAACCTTTCAACCATTTTTTCCTTTCAAATAGTGTTTTATTGACATTTATAAAAAAAAAATGTAATTAAACATTTCTATTCCTATATCTAGCTCATAAAGAGGGATATTAATATAAAATAAATATCATATAAATTATATCATAAGGGTTAAATATCTTATTAAATGATAATTCAATCATTTTGTGAACATTTCAATTTTCTACGATTATTCGTTTTTTAATTATATTTTTAAGATAAATAAATCAATTTTATCAAAATGGTTTATGTCTAAAACTGGTTTAGAGTAAAAACTTCAATTTTTTATCTTGGTTATTAAGCGAAGTAATGGAAAATTTTACTTTTGATACCCAAAGTACTAACTAGATTCAATTAGAAAACATTTTTACTACCCGATAAAGTGATGACAGGAAAAAATCACACATCATTCTAAAATAAATACATCCAACGCTGCACTTTTATCTAAAATATTAATATTTTTCGACATTTCATTAAAATTGCCTACATCAAACCCCTTGAAAAAGGGTGTGTGATGTCCTCTTACTAACAAAAAATGTAGACATGCTACAAGCTACATATGTTTCACATCTTTTAAAAAACATACAAAATAATATAACTGTGTATTTAAAAAATTATTAATAATTGTAACGCTGTATGTTGGTTTTAACTAATAACAACTTTGTAACGTAATTGATAAATGTTGAAAAAATTACATTGTTTGAGACCATAAGTATATGTATACGAATTTACTAGTAGTTCTGTATGGCTTTAATACGATTTTCTGCGTGCGAATCGTGGCCATGAGACGAGTGGATGTGTAGTATATGATTTTTATTGAGTGTGATGATGTGGTTATTGATTATATAGGGAGGGGAGCTTGTTCTCATGTACAGGCATGCATGACACACTTCAATGCCTTGACGTTTTGGCTTATCGCCAAAACGGTAACATTGCAAATTATTAATTTATTACTAAGTAATTCTCATACCAACATACCGATTGTTCCGATGATTTCCATATTGAAAACTGATTTGAACGTCTCTATATGTTTACACTTTGTTTCCTACGAATTTACTTTTCTCTTTTTTTTTCATCTGAAAAAGCTAGCGTAATCGTAATTAAATGTTGAAATTTAAAAATACAAAAAAATATATAGATACAATTTTTATAGAAAAACAAGAAATCTAAACTTATTTTCAAAAACAATGTAGCGTAATTATATTATACATTGTATTAAAAAATACGTGTTTTTAGAGTGAAAACGTCCTGTTTCTAATTCCCTGAAAAATATATTTCAGTTGTTTGTTTCACTCTTGCACATAAAATTAATAATATTAACAATATTAACAACACGTCAA
Organism: Rhopalosiphum maidis; assembly: GCF_003676215.2. NCBI lineage: Eukaryota > Metazoa > Arthropoda > Insecta > Hemiptera > Aphididae > Rhopalosiphum > Rhopalosiphum maidis. The sequence goes on along the minus strand of NC_040879.1, from coordinate 42,177,709 downwards.
CACTTAAAACTCAGAACCAATTTTTGAGAGATAAAAGAGTTCTGACATATTAGGAAAATATATTAAATAATAAATATTAAAAAAAAATACGGCATTAAAAATAAATATTTCAGAACCTATTACCTTTTTTTACGGTTGTGTAAAAATGTAGATAGCAAAACGCGTAATTTTAAATGCAAGGATGAAGTATTAACACACATAGTATAAATTATGTATAATATATAAACGTTTGATGTCAAAACAAATTATATTAAAAATGTAATGACGTTCAATTAGATTTAAATATTATTTGTTATTGTAATTTATAAATCTTACATTCAAACTAGCAAGTACAATTTTAATTATAACTCTTTCAATTGGGTACTATATACTTTTAGTTTTTAAATTTACGAATTTTTAATAATGTACTTGATATAAATTTTGATTAAAAGTATTTAATATTATTTATATTTTATATGAATACTTTATAGTTTATACGAATAAAAATATCTAGTGGATATATTTATTATTTAAATAGGTAACAAATAATGTTTAATACTCACCAAAAATTTTATATTATTTATGCTTAATAAAATATATAATATATACCAATAGCCACGATTTAATATTTGTTTATTTTATATAGTATTATGCTATTCATACTATGTTTATGCATGTATATAATTGTACACATATTCAAATTCTTAAATGTACAATTTAATCCGACGTATACCGTACCGTGTGTCCGTGTCTTGCATGTCAATGGACCGTATAAAGTGATAATTTGCCTACTAGCAGATACCTAGTATTTTAATTATATTAATTAATAAAAAAAAACACAAAATACAATTTACATCAATGACTCTAGCCAATAAATATTATTTCTAATTTTTGTTGAATGGTTTTATTATTTTTATTACTATTCCAATACTCATATCATTTATCAACACTGTACCTCGCTGTTCTGTTTGACAATACTTAGTTTAAGGTCTATAGGTTTAGTAAATTTTTAAGTAGCTACTCAGATTACAACCACGATGGCAATACGTCATTATAATAGGTACCTATAATATAGCACCAACGTCAGTGAATCCCGATTACGACCGATTTGTATCAGAGGTTAATACAATCATGAGCACTATTTGCCAAAATGAACACTCAAATGTAAAATGGTATGAAATGACCCAAAAAGCATTTCACACACAGTCTTTGGGTCATAGAACTATGTTGTTATATTAATTAATATTATTATTATTATTGAAACATAATACGAAAACTAGTAGTGATAACAGAATAAATGATATCGAAAGTTAAAAAGTGATAGCCAAAATAAAATGTACGAGATCGTACATAAGAAAAAAATAATAATAATAATAATTGTTATTTATTCAATTTCATTTTTGTTATCTATCGTTCTATGACATGACGTTTTTGACTCGCCAATATTACTCTACTAAAACCAGCAGCTGCTGTCTTTGTCGTTTGGTTAGTTACCTTTAACTCCACCGTGAGCGCTCTATGCTGTTGGGTATTTGGTGGAGAACATATTATTACGAGGAAACGACTTTTTCTTCTTTCGTCACGCAACCATGGTTGGACCTATTGATTATTGTTATTAGTATTAGTATAGACGCGTGTGCTATCTTTTTCCAAAAACATCGTTATCTTTGTTGTTGGACTTCTCTTCCCTCTCTCGTACTCTCACACACACACACACACACACACACCCCCGCATCACACTGTAACTACAGCCGCGATACGGACGGGCCGCCGACTGGGCTAATTTCTATGTTACCATCTCTGTTCCCTTAATAGGAACATAAAATATCTCTCCTTTCTCTCACTGTGCTATCAGTCAATTTCTATATCGCCATGACGGAGATCCATAGACCTTATACTCGCCTTTTGTACACCGTAGAACGGTCACTTACGGTGACTGAATGAATGACTGTACAATTATTATCGTATACCATAAAATATATTATGCCGCAAGAATAAAATGAAATGATTATAGTACCATATTATTGTACAGTTGTACATTATACTTGACATACAACGACAACATTGATGATATCATACTATTTATCACTGCGGTATGTCTGACCGATTACTACAACAGCTATTCCATAGGCAAGACCGGTCTGATACGTCTGAGTCGATAAGTATAAGCAATATAATTCATAAGATCTATACGGAGATCGCAACGCTCGCGCCAACGCGCAATCAATATTCGCACATTGCACGTTACTAGCATTCGCCCGCGAAACTCGGTTATTTGCGCGGCCAATCGCCGCTAATATTTATCGAGCGCTACCTACACTAGTCGCACTATTCGCCGGACCGAAGCCTGTCCTTGCCGACCACCGCTAGTAGCCTGCAATAGTGCTGAATACTTAAAATTCGGCTGGCCGAATTACAGGTCGCGTACTCGAGTACACCTTAGTGGCGGGCACGATCGAACACGTCAGTTGAATTTATTGATCGCCACCTTTCCTTCTCGAGTTGTCGTTGGAGTATACACATGTTACTCCCGTTGCCCTAATTCCATGTATCATGTATTAACTATTTTAACATCGAACTTAATAATTACCAAGGTATACTCCAGTCATGAATTAAGTTAATATTTTATCTTAATTCATGTTTCCAAACGAAACAATGATAACAAAAAATTACGATATTATAATTATTTATTTATTTATTAATTGTTTTAAACTTGAAAACACATAGGTAGTAGATAGCCAGATAGGTACCAAACAATCAAACATGGTACCGGTTTGTATATTCATTTTATTAGTATATATATAGTATATCGTGTAGGACTATATATTTTAATTTATATATTTAAGGGGAAGGTGATAAACAGTAGCCGTCGGAATCAATAAAAACCTTTTTCCTAAACAGATGGTTTCAATAATTCCCCAAGTACGGCACTGCTGTTACCTACTCGATAATCAATAAACTTAGGTACCTACCGGCTACCATTATACACCGTTTGAGGTACGCCAGGTACGGCAAAATAATAATTACCTACATAATATGTATAATAGGTGGCAAGTTGAGTGTCTATTTCGAATGTTTAAGCATTTTACGGTACCTAGGCATAGTTAGGTAGATAAGTTACATTTGAAATAGTTAAATTTACTCTACTATGAATGGACAACAAGTTGTTGTTAACAACTGTAATAGGAACTCGGCTATCGAATGGGGCAAAAAGAGGTACAGGAACATTTTTATCGAATGGACGCGTGTGTAGGCGTAATGTTGGGATTGAGTGATAACATCATGATCATTCCATACGATTTTATCAACAAAAAAATGTATCAAGTTTAATTTTTATTAAATTCATAATACACGGTTTAAAGGAATACGTTTTTAACGTGACAAACTTGGCAAAGTACTCGGAATTATTCTGAATCCTGACTACGTTTCCTTCAAACTCGTATCAAGCCTAATATACCAACTACAAAATAAAAATATAATTACAATATAATATGGTATAATATTTTACTAAACTGAACAGTTATATTTAACCGAGTATAAACACTTTGGAATAGTATTAATACGACATCGTTTAGGTCAATTATTTTATTTTTCGATTCGTGAAAAGGTCCACAGCCGTACAAGGTACAAAGCGGGTATTGTGTTCGCATACGAGACGTAAAAGACGTTGGTGGGGTTCAAATCTGACGCCTGGGCGGGTGCGGGCTGACATTATTTTTCATTCGAGTTCTCGAACCTTTGTCTCCCTCCCGTCAACAATTCATATTGTTTGTAACTGCAAAACATCGACACGCGCATGACTAAAGCGAGTCGGTCTGGCCGGACTTGATCGATCGAGCAAACTGAACATAGATACGTTATTCTTCATTCCATCGTATATTTGTGGCGGCCCACAAATGATAAAAACTTCATAAAATTGATAAAGGAACATTCGTTTACGTAGGTATATAGTATAATATGTTATACAGATCAATAATACAACGATTACGTGGAGATTTATAAACATGTGTTTTCTGATACATTTTCGTTTTTTCTAACCTCACAATTCCGGTCCATATTCCAGAGTCAGCGTCCAGCGTCCATTATCTAATACTCTTGCTACATACTTATTATTTTACTGCTCGTAAAAATATTTCACATTAATTTAACTTCAGACGGCGTGCCTACATACGCATTGTAACAATTACTGTTTTTGACAGTTTATACAATTATATAGAAATAGTGAGTATTATATTATTATTTGCATGAATTTTCCTATACCAATTATGAATAATACACTTAACTTACTGTGCTTGTTTGCCTTGTTTTCTCTTAAACTATTATTATCTTGATAGCTAGTATAAATGGTTGAGAATACTTACTTGCTTACTTAGCTCTTGTTAAGAGAGATTTACGCCTTTATATAAACAATGTGGTTAGTAATTAGTTAGTTAGTTGACTTCTCGTTAAAAGGAAATTAAATATTTAATCAATTTGATTAGTGTTCAAATTTTTTCATAAACCAGTTGTACCGACTGTACTAAACTATGAATATTATAATTGTTTACTTTAAGAAATATTCTAATCAATCTAATTGTTACAATATGATGTTACATATTGTGGTATCCAACCTTAATTCAAAAGTGTAGTAGCCGTTATACTTTTGAAATAATTTAAGAGATAACATTACCAATAGGGAGTTAACTAAAAATTATTAATAATATGATCCCGTTCAACTTTGGACAATAATAAAATAAATAATAATACCAGGTGCTAACCTTTTATAAACATGAATTCAATAAATTTGTTCTTAAATCTAATGTGTTGAATATAACTTTATCTATTAAAATTTTTGGTTGTAGTGTGTGTTATACTTAGTATGATTAATTAATTAGATTAACAATAATTTAGCATACAGTGCTGTAAAAATCTTCACGTCTCAAGTGTATCTAATATGCTATTACTAGAGCGTGGATTTCTATGCAATTGCATATTTTTTTCCTTTTAATATTTTTAGATTTTTGTCAGTTATCTCCACAAATCATCATAATTTGAAGCTAATAATGAAATTTTTTTTTGCATATTTCTGCATATTTTGGCAAAATTCAAAATTTATTGCATATTGAACCAAAAATTTAAAAAAATGTACAAAATAATATTTTGTTAAGTAGAAAAATTAAAACTAAATTTCATAGTCACTAAATAATAATGTATATATTATATATTTAATTATAAGATAAATAATCGATTACAACGTAAATTTTAAATATGCCCCAATAACTTTGGTGGACGTCGGACATTCGTTCTCAGTCTTTAAAAATATGTTAATCGATAAACGACACAGCTTCACAAAAGAAAAACTTGAAATGCATATGATTATTCATTTCAATAATAAATAAAATTTTGAAAATAAATTAAGTTCAGAAAATTTTCTAAATGTTTTTTCATTATGTTTTTAAGTAATTAATTATTATAAGTTTTATTGTAAATTTTAAATAAATAAAAAATTCTTGCATATTTTCATAATTTTGACTGCATTATTTTTTTACATATTTTCATGATATTTACTACATATTATATGGCATATTTCGATACTTTTAAGTGCATAAAAACCTGCGTTCTAGCTATTACTAAGCTATGAAATATTTTTGGGGCCTGCTAGTATAGTTAAAAATATAAACAATCGGTTATAGTGAAAATTGTTTTGAATGTTAGGTGTAGCACATCGAAATAGATTCAATCTATTTTGTAATCTATTATAGTATTCTATAGCTATTGAAGCTATACTATCCACAACAACTATAATTAATAAAAACTAATAATAACTACTAAATATTGGATCTTATTGCTTGGCATTATTTTTTTCATTAGTTATGTATTATTTTATATTATTATAATTAAATACTGTTTAACTATTACAGTTGAATTTATTTAATATTAGTTTTAACTCGTTTATTATTATAATATTAAAAACCAAAATGTCGGGCCATTAAAAGGTGTTAAAAGAAGAAATAGCATTAATTTATTTTGTGACCTACTGATCCCGTAGTAATTTACTATAATTTTACATGATAAACAGATAAAAATATATCAATCCCAATCCTCCATACTAAATTACTTAAGTATGTTTAATATTGCCAAATGTTTTAATTTCAGATAATTATAAAACATGTGATGAATTAATTTAAAATATTCCACAGTTAAATTCATAATATAATAATTAATAAATAACGCAAAATATTTTATTCAACTTTTGGATTCACATAATTACTATTGTTTTGGAATAAATACGTGTAACTCTGTATATTGGAAAATATTTATTAAATTATTTTAGACCAGACTTGTAATACTAATAATATTATATAATTTATAATAAAAACAAATGAATGCCTTAGTGTAAATCTAAATTTTAGAACTTATGATATTATGCCATGTCTATATTTAATCATTTTAGCCGAGGAAAATGTATCAGATGATATTTCTGATACAACTAAAATAAAACCATGTGGTAAATAATAGAATTTTTAGTAACATATCTTTTGTTGATAATAGTATTAGGTATTATTTGAATAACAATTTTCATGCAATGAATATATGCAACAATATAATTTCATAATTATATAAGATTATGAAATAATTTAATAAAATATTATATTCACTTTAGAGGGAGTTCACCTATCAAAAATAAATTTGTTTGCTGTCTAGTTAAAAAAAGTAATCATTGCCAAAAAAATTATTTTTTCGTCAACTTGAATATTATATAAATTCTTGTTTTTCATTTTATATATATCTTAGGCATAGGCGCAACTAGAGCTTATATTTGGGGGGAGGGCTAAAATTACCAAGATAACACATACCCATACCAACCATAATTTACACTAATAATACATATATATTACAAATTCAACTCAATAATTTTAATTTAATTTTAATACAAATTTTGTGTCTTAAGTACAGTACACTTTTAAAACATCTTCATTATTTAACGAGTTAACAACATCTCTGTCTATATTCAGAACTGGCAAATTTGTGAAATGGTCTTATAGCATACTGATTTGTAACCAATTGTTGATACGCCTCATGGAAGAAAACGATCTGTTGCAAGTGGCTGAGCTTATGGAAATACTTATTGCTACTTGTAATAACTTATAACGATTGGAATAAACATGTTTTTCGATCACTTTGCTAATATCATTAATATCAAAATCAGGTTTTATAGTAATCATGCGGTTTCTTGCTTCAGTAATTTCTGATTTTAAAGCTGAATATCTATCATTAAAACAATTAAAATTACAATAAATGTATTGAGAAAAAAAAATATTGAAAAATGTAATATTAACCTTTAATGATGTATAAAATATGAACCTTCAACAAAATCCATTTTAATAAAACATCAACAAAGCATGCCATGAGTAAACTCAAAATACAAAGTCATGTGGAAAAACCACTGTTATACATTTTCTATAGTTACACTGAATAACAAATAATTATCAAACTTGATAATTATTAGTTTAAATATTGAGATTATAGATATAGATGATTAAATGTAATAAATATTTTATCACAAAAATCACAAAATCCTGAGATTCGATATTTTTTATCAGAGGAGGCTATGAAAATATTTAAGGGGCTAAGCCCACTAAGCCTCCCCCCCCCCTTGTTGCGTCTATGAATTCTTAGGAAAAATGTTTACAACTTATTAGGTATTATCAAGTATTTAATAATGTTCTTTCTTTAATCCTATTAATAAATAATATATTTATCATTTAAAAACAAAAATTAATTTAGTTGTTTTAGGTGTCATTTATTTTTATAATTAAGATTTTAAATTCATTTTAGATTCTGAGGGGAGTAATATTGTATATATTTTTTTCTGTCCGTCATCTGCTTGTGGAGCAGTAAAAATGCTAAAATCTTCAACTTCAATATCCTTTCTGTTTAAAAAATTAATATTGTTAGTAATTTGAAATCAAAAGAAAAATAAATATTAACACTTTTCTTAATAATTGTGAAAACAATATAATAATGAAAAAATAAGATTTTAACAACATTTATTTTGTTATAATTCAAAAAAAGTAAACAGATGTATTTGAAATGTTCACCAAATGATTATGTTAACATTCTCTACACATGATATTTGGACTTATTTTTTAACTATTTATAGATAGTATCTACATTTTTGATGTATTCACAGATCACAAATTCACAAGTAAAATAATATAATTATCTTAACTTTTTTGTTTTAATTCAAAAAGTATTAATGGACTTTCTATCATCACCAAACTTGCTTATTTTATTGATTTATCTAAAAAAATTCATTTTTCAATTTTTTTAAATGAAACAATAATTATCTATAACATATAATTTATATGGAAATGATGATTTATTACTATTGCTATGAATATATTGTAAAAATATATTATTTTTATCTTCTTGTTAGACATATTTTCTATAACACATAGATTGAATTAAGTATTAATGATTTTAATCTTGAAATCTTAATTTTGAAATTTTTATTTGTTTTTTTTTTTTGGTTTATAATATATTATTGGGGGCAATAGGGGCATTTAAGATTATTATTTTATATTTTCAATAATTATTATTTAATAAACAACGTTCCACATAATATGTCATACTAAATTAATTATATCTTTAATTTAAAATATCTTAAACTTTATAGATTTTTTGATTTTTCAAATTATACTTCAAGTATATTTTATACTCAATTTGTTGAAATTTTAATAAATATAAGATTTTTAGTGCATTTTGATGTATATAGTGCGTTTTATACTTTTTAAATATTTTTAAGGTTTTTAGTTAGTTAAATTTACATACATTTTTATTAGTATAAAATAAATATCCAATATCCATACAAAATTTGTACACCTATGTTACGATGTAATGGTTGTTTAAAAAATAAAAATTACCGTTGAGGTTTTGAAAGTATAATTATTAGCGAAATAATAATAATAACATTAATAATAAATTAAGTGAGTGTCGTTTAAGCATTGCTATTGTTGACTAACCTTTTTCGTTGCGCAATTGTGTAATCAGTTCTCATTTTGCCACCGTTACATTTCGTCTCATCATTCTTAAATTATTTTTCTTTTAAATCATATTTGTGAGAAATTTATGATTTGAAACTATCTTGGTACTTATTAATGTAGTCAGTTTAAAGATCATATAATTATTATAAGCGTCAATGAAATTATATTTTAAAATAATGACAGAAATTCAGTATATTTTTATACAACAAAATGGGAAATAGCTTGTTTTTAATAACTAGGGCTCGGGTTTATATGTAAATACATATTTTTACTGTGACTTAATAAATTAATTTAGGTGAGTGATTAGTTCATTTCGAGGGATTTTCAATGAAATGTAACTATATTTTACGATAAGTACGTGTTTATACATATTTCTCAAAATAATAATTTATATACATTTTCCTACATATTTTGACAATTTGTTCAATAAATGATCTATTTAACGTATTTAGCACGTGCATTTCACCGAATAGCTGAAATCACTCGATCAAAATTTACAAAAATAGACGAATTAATATCTACAGTTAAAAAGATATTTTTAAAAGCTCCTAGTCGTATCGAAATATTTAAAAATATGTACCCAGTTTTAAGCCTCCCCACAACCAATTAACTTGGTTAAATATCGCCAATTATTACGTTCTTTTGAATTTTATTTTGAAAATTTAAAAATGCATGTTATCATAATTTGTAATCAAGAGAATTAATATTTTTATCTTTTAGCTTTTTCTTATTTATAATTTATAATTTTTAATACGTTTTTTAAAATAATTTTATTAATCATATTAGTAAAATACATATTTTGAGTTTTTTAGCACATATTTATATACATATTTTGGTAGCATAAATACCTATAAATCCTAGTCCTACTAATGACCATTTACACTATACGTAAAGTATCATTTTATATACCAATTACCATGGAGGGTGGGGCAGGAAGTTCCCTCCCCTTGCATTTTAAACTAAATTATATTTCTTACACCTTATAAATTGGATTTTAATGATTTAAAATTGACTATGACACTACCCCCCCTAACTGTAATTCTAGCTACGCCCATGCCATTTTCGTTCTATACATTTTGGGGTAAATAGACCGATTGTGCTAAAAATATTTTACACTACCTAAGGAAAATGTATAGTTAGTTTCATTTATTATATAATAATGAAAACACTAACCGGTTTTTTGTGAGTATTAATACATAATATAATATAAATAAATCATTCTTTTAAAAAATTAAGTTACAAGTTTCATTTTTTTTCAATAATAATAGTACAGTCTGTTTTTTTGCAAATTTTAATGATAATATTATCAATAATACAGAATAAAATGTTATGAAATGTTACGTTTTTTAGTTTCCACGAGTGCGACGCGCCGCTCACGTGCAGCCTATGCCCTATTCTATAGATTATTGAAGTGCGCCACAACAAACAGGTTAGGGTTCCGAGGCTAGTTATAAAATATATTGTATCTAGTCACTTTAACCAGTAATACATTGATTAATAAATAAGTTTTAATTTTCAAGAATTTTAGTAAATGTTATACAAGTGCAATTTGTATACTGACCCTAAAATATAAAGTGTGCAATTAGTACACTGATCCTAAAATATAAGGAGTGCAATTGGTACACTGACCCTAATTAAAAAATTTATGTTAGGCAAAATTGGTCCATGCCCGCTATAATATGACACATTATAATAGGTTCTATATCACTTTGTACGGTCGAGCATTAAAAGTGCAAAACGCGGACACTGTATGGTCAGGTAAAACTTTGGATTGTAAAACGCGGACACTTTGTACTATTATAAACCTACATAAAGTATACATATAATATAAATAATTCTGAAGTCATGAGCAATTTTATTAAAAATGTTATTAAGTTTAAATATTATTTAGTAAATCTAAGTAACTTCTAAATTTCTACAAATCATATAGAACCTGCAGTAAGTACTTACCATATAAATATTGTATTCTTATTTCTTAATTGTATATGTTTAAATAATTATAGTATATTTCTTATTGTTAAAAATATTATTTTTTTCCAACAATATAATATATTGAGTATATATATTTCACAAATATTATAGGTACTTATTATTTACATATTGTATAAAATATGTATTTTTGTGAAAATGTTGGTAGGGTTTTTAAAAATATTTTATACCGTTTGTATTTACTTTTTATTTTATATATAAGTTATACAAGTTATACCTACATTATATATACTAAACTTAGTTATATAACTATAGACATTAATATATACTTAATGTATATAATAGTACATTGTCCGCATTCTTAAACTTAAATTTTTTAATTTTTATCTGACCGTACAATGTGTCTACGTTATACAGTTTTAACAATGGAATTATGAATTAATTGCTTTTTAATTAGTTATAACCTATATTTATTAGATGTGAATTCTGACAATTGGTAATTATTGAGTTTCAAACATAATATGGTATTAAAAATTATTTTTATTATTTTTTATACCCTTCTTTTGTTCGGTGTAGGGTTTTTCAAATAGAATATATGATAATTTGGTGCTGATTAACAATAATCATCGAAATAATTAATTTAGGACGATAAGGTATTTCGTATCCGACGATTGTAAACTGCACCTAAAGTAGGTACAGGTAAACACAAAATCACATAATATGGAACTGCGCCCCGATAAAATCTTAGAAATAATAGTTATATTTTTGTAAAATTAAAAATCTATAGTTATAATCTCTAATTTATAATTTTAAAAAGTTCAATATTTGGAAAAATAATAACATATTATTGTTGATAAATATTCATCATTTTGAGTCTCACCACTATTAGATTTATTAATTAAATAAACTTTGTAACTTTTCACGTTTCATTTTTGTTTTATAATTGTTATAATTAAAGAATTCATTTTTACTATTTAATTATGTTTCTATATGAACTTATTTTAATTTCTACTTCACTTATATACGCGTCTACTAAATATTCCGCGATCTCTTTCGTCGTCAAGCTTTGATTTCATTAAATAATTTAAAAAATACTTAGATACACTTTCTGAACTAGAAATGGTATACCGTATGGCATTGAAAGGGGCTGTTTTTAGATATAGATCAAAATTCGGCACTAGGTTACATATCCTTTCCGTATTATATCAGCTCGTCAACTGGAGGGAGTCAGTAAAATTATTACAATAATATTGATATTGTTACCTATAATACAATTACAAACTTTAAAACTACTTTATTTAGTTTTATTATTTAATAAATTGAAAATATATTTGATTTTTTTTAATGTAATTTAAACAATTGAGTAGGTTTGGTTAAAAAAAATTTACAATCTTTCCAAAATTTAAAACTCAATTCGCCTCTCTGTAATAATATAATATACTATAAGTGATGCGCTCTAATTGTTCACTTGAAAAGCATTTATTATTAATGATATGATATTTTATTTGTAAATAATAAATAGTTAAAAAAAAGATAAAAATATTTAAAACTTATAACTATTGTAGGTGTTTCTTTTTATTTTTAATTTTAAAAAAGGTGGGCAAATGGATATCGCTCTGCTGTATAGTAGAGATGTAGAGTAAGTCACTGTCACTATAACGGATGTGTTAAATTTGAATACAATGACAGATATCATTGTATATGAAAAAAGATTCTGAACTGAGATGATTTTTCAGTCAATGATAATTAGTAAGATATATTATATTATCACCTATATTTAAATTGTAATATATCGTTATTTTACGCGATTTCGTAATAAATTAAATTTCATACACTCATAACATTTTTCTATATTGACGCTGGAAATTTTTTTTACACTTAAAAGAAAACTTATGAACAAGGATAACCTTGTATTGGGTTTTTAATCTTAGATATAAACCACAAAAATTTTTTTGAATTTTCAACTTCAAAATGTTAACTTACAATTTTTCGCGATTTTGATATATTTCGTAAACATTTGAACTTTAAATTCTTATAAACAAAAATTGTGAATAACGATTTTTGATTTTTTTTTCTACTACAACAAATACAATTTATAATAAATCTTGTATTAAATTTTAAATATTTTTTGGAAAGCCAAATTTTTTTTATCGGCATTTTAAGAAAATAAATTTAGAAAAATCGAAAATTTCAATGGTTTTTAAATAGTTGAAAAAAATTCTAAATATTTTGAAAATTTAATCGTAAATAAATAACACTAATATAAACATTTAATATAAATTTCAAGTATTTACAATGATTCGTTTTGAGTTACAGCAAAATCAAAAAAACGATTTTATCGAAAAGTGGTTATACGTAAAAATTCCCGTTTTTTTCAGGATTTTTTTCTGACGCTTTTGAAAACTACTGGAAATTTTTTACTTTAGACCCCTCAACGTACCAACTAGATGCATTTTCCTTTTCAAAGAGGAGCTGAACTCAAAAATCAAAGCATTATTATTACTTCAAAACGTGATGACAGACAAAAATAAAATAACACATATCATTGTAGAATCAATACATTTATCACTCCGTTCAGAATCTAAAATCAATGAAAAAAAATATTCACTTTGTACTATAATATTATTTACTTAACTGTAAAATAAAATCGACTGCAAACGAATGGAGTCCCTAACACGGAATTAGGCCCGTAAGTTTTTTTAGGTTACATGAATTGTGTCCCGATGAAAAAAAATAACATTATACAAATCTAGAATTTTTTTCTATTCTCTATTATAATATAATACAAATATAATTATAATTATTATTGCTTATATTATACTTTTTACAAAATAATAAATTTTGTTTCGTTATATTAATAATTATACTTTATACTAATCAGTAATCAGTAATCGTACTATATTGTATTACTTACTGGGAAATTTAAGTATAGTTTTAGAATTTTTACATTATTAATTACTATATAGGTAAAATTCGTTATTTTAAAAGTCAATAATCAAGATAAATGAGTATAATTTTTATAGATTTGCTATATATACACTTCAATATCCCCTCATGGCAATAAAATATAATAAAGATGGTAAAATTTTGCATTGTAATTTTACGGCAACAGAAGTTGTGTACTTGAATATTTTTTTCTGTCGAGACTCAATCCATGTAGGTATCCCTTTTGTTATCGAGACACTAGATATGAAATTATTTTTTTGAAATTTGTTATTATGTCTATATAAGACTATTGTGAAATCAATTAGGCTACTTTTTTAAATTTTGTACCTCAAAAATTGTTTTAGAATATTAAAAATAAAAATTTTAATTGAAAATCTTAAAATGTGACTTAATTGATCTCAATTAGCCATACTAGCAAATTCAAATCAATTTTCAGAAGTCATATTGTATTATTTGGTCGATCAATAGAATTTATAAAATCATAATTTAGTAAATTTAGGTAAATACAAAATATAAGCATACATTTTTTACCGTTTACGTAATCGACGCCTCTGGTGACTTGTATGTACGCGTGTGGGAATTCTTCGTGTACTATATCTTTTAGGCTCGGTCACATACAGTAAAATTTTGCGCACACATCTATACGAGTATACGACTCGCATATTTGCACTTAAAAAAATATTGAATTTATTAAAAACAGTTGATTTATATAATTTTTTAATTGACTTTATCGTAGGTTTGTCTATACCTACGTTTTAAAGTGTGATAAAATAAATTGTTAACAGCCGTCAAATATAGGGCAGCTGACTAATAGCTATTAATCTTCATCTCAAGCTCCTTCAAAATATAAAACTGAATGACCATTGTATACTTTTAAATATTTTTCCCACCTATGTATAAAAACAAATAATATATTAAATAACAATAAATAGTAAAAAAGTAATCATATAAGTTCCAATAAAACAGTTATACAGTTTTCTTAGTTTCATATTTTTTTTTTATATATATAGGTACTTATATTATTTCCTTGATTTTATACTAAACTTATCTACAACTATGATTTTAAATTATTTGTATAATATCTTGTTTAATAATAAAAAATATTACAACTACATACCGCTACTTTATTGGTGTAGTTCGCTATTCAACCAGTTAAGTGGTAAGCTGTTACCTACCGTTAAGTATTATGTACATACCTCCCTCTCATATTCTTTTATATTTTATATTTTTATTTAATTTTATTGTTGAAAAATACATATGATTTGAGTCATTAAGATACGCAAATTAACAGTCATACACTCATACAATAGGTACTACTTACTTTTCTAGGATTATATAAAAACAACATATGACATGTAAACATTTTGAAATACTTGACAATGATGGTCAGCTGCAATACATTAAATAACCTTAAATTAAATAAATTCAAAATACACCATAAAATAAAGATTAGCGTCCCAAGTCAGGAAACGCCACTAATTTGGTGAAATAGAACGTTTTTAGCAAATTACTTTTTAGAATAAGTATAACATACACGTGTATTTACGGGGGGTGATATGGGGGATAGATCCCCCCCCATTGGTCTTTTTTTTACTTGATAGGTTTAATAATATCGCACATACATTACAGAAATACAGAATAAAATTTTTGAAAACGCCACATTTTATTATAATATTGAAATTTTAAGAATTTGGAAATATTATGGTTGATGACCGTAGTCAATACACGACTTACTGCTAAATATGTACACGATTGAAAACAAATATGTATTGTAAATCGTAAAATTCCGTCAATCGTCTTTATTGTCCATAACGATCTGGCTATTATTATGCTTTTAATAATAAGCGTTTGGTTGCTATTTCAAAACATATTGCA
Source organism: Rhopalosiphum maidis (assembly GCF_003676215.2). NCBI lineage: Eukaryota > Metazoa > Arthropoda > Insecta > Hemiptera > Aphididae > Rhopalosiphum > Rhopalosiphum maidis. Next base: position 42,161,954 of record NC_040879.1, on the reverse strand, counting down.
AGGCAAAGGTATATATTTAAAAAGACATTCTAAACAATAAGTTCTAATAATTAAATGGTATACAAATAATAAACAAACTTAAACATTAAATACAAGTTATTACTTATTTTTATAATATTTATTATTACATTATAGTTCATTTTTAATCCAGCATAATAATTCACTATTCATTATAATCGAACACTCGCGTTAGTATCAGTGCCGAACTTCCATCTAGGCAACTAGTCAGTTGCCCTACGATCTTTAGTTCTTTACCTTCCCAGGGTCCAGGCCCCCCCCGGCCAAATACCAAAAAAGGGCCCTTCTTTAGTAGCTGTATTAAGACCCTGAGACACTTAGTTTGGAGCACTAGTTGGTGTATTATTTTTACTGTTTTCGTCCTATACATATATATTTGTATATTTATCAATAAGCACTACTATATTGTATTCTTATGGTTTACTCCATTTTATAAAAAAAATGACAATGAATAATAAATCTTTAAAACAAAAAAATACAGTCTTATATATTTATGTGTAGGTACTTATTGATAATAAGTATATAAATTTTCAACATTTTTGAGAAACCGTAGTAATGGTAAGTGTACCCCCACGGTAGAGGAAATTATATGTTTGCCAACGTATATTTCCCCCTTAGACAAAATTCTAAATACGCCACTGATGTTGATAGTCATAAACTCATAACAATGTGTAGCATACTATACGAGTACCAAAAGATATATCATTAAACCGTGATTGTAGGTGCCTTGATACTTAACCTTAACTACCTTAACCAGTTTTTTATTCACTACAAAACTTACTGAAATAATGATACCAATTTTAAATAGTATACAAGTGAGAAAATCCTCTTTTTATATGGTACCTATTTTCGATCATAATATTATCGAATATCAATAAATAGTAAATTAACCATTCTAAAATAAAATATTTTAAAATATAATTGCTAAAATGATGAATTTTAAGGTTCAAAAAAATTCTGTACTCATTTGGAGTTTATGTGTCCCAGCCCTCCCTTAGTTGCACCTATATTAGTTTCCAATCTCCTAAAATGTATTTTATACACTTCATATTATTTCACTTCAGTCATCAATAAGTATTATAAAGTTATAAATAATTGAAAATATTTTAATTCAGACAGTTATAAATTTGAAAAATGTTTTTATGCTAATATTATTGAAATAAAATTAAATATTAACCACATTTATAGTGCTTATACTTATGGTCATTAATTATATATTACTAGTATTTATAATAAATGTTATGGCATTGAATTAAATGAATTAATATCGAACATTAACACATTTTAGATTTTATTCAAATCGAAGTGGGGTATACTAAATTATATTTTATAATTTATATATCATTATTCAAACTTAAAATTATAATAAATTAACATTATTTTATTTATTATATATTAATAACTGACATATATTTACCATTTTTCATTTGAATGAATAATAATTATTTACAATATTATTATGTCAAATATTGTTTACCATTAAAAATATCGTTTTCGTATCTGTAAAAAAAATTATCAAATATTTTACCTCTTTCAACTAAAGTTGGAACTATTTTATTTATAAATATTTTCGTATACCTATATTTTTTCCATGGTGTGCTAAAGAGCCTCAAAATGTAATAACTTTGTTATTGGTAATAATTACTGTTTTATTTTTTAAATATTGTGGATGACACGACAATTTTCACCAAAGACAGTTTTTTAGAGCTAGGAATCCAAAATCTACAATGCTCGTTAAATGAAATAATTATCTTTTTTCAAAAAATGGAAGTTGAATCTAAACCCAACTAAAAGTGAGGTCAAAATATTCACCCTTAAAAAATATAAAAACCCCATAAACATCCACATAAACAACCAGGTCATTCAATGGAATAAAAAAGATGACACAGTCAAATACCTAGGTGTCCACCTAGATGAAAAACTTACCTGGAACACTCATATAAACAAAAAACTCGTACAAGGCTATAGAAGGATTAAAATTCTTTACCCTCTTGTCAACTATAAGTCAACACTACAATTCAAGTCATCACTCCTTCTATATACCTCAATAATCAGACCACTTTTAACGTATGCTTACCCCATTTGGGTAGCAGCCTCACCCACTAAAATTAAAAAAAATACAAACTCCAAAAAAAATTGCTTAGGATTTGCCTAAAAGCTCCTCGGTTTATGAGAAATTTCCAAGTACACAATAGCCACTGAAATATCTCTAATAAATACCTGAATTAAAACCCAACTCAAAAACTTTCAAGCCAAGCTGATACACTTGTACGGAGCCCGTCATTATCAACTAGGAAGAAAAACCAAAAATAAGCGACTGTGACCCCGACTGCCCTAAGACATCCTCCAAACGAACACTAAAGAGCCCTAATCGGAAGATGAAAATAATCAACTTTAATAATATAAAACTTAAAACTTAAAACTAAGAATTAACCTAACCTTTTATCGCTAATATAAATGTAAAAAACTAAATTGTAATTTGTAATTACTGTACTTGTAATAGCACCCATTGTGCTGAAACATTTTAATAATAATAAACGAAAAGAAAAATTTAAATAATTAACACAATATTATGATACTTTGTCACAAATAATATTTCATTAAAATTGTTAACTCTGCAAGTTCTGTAAAACGTATAAACGGTACGGTTACGGTATGTCGACAACATTTAATCGAAATGGTAACTAAATATAATTCGATACTCGACGTACATACCTATCCAATTCTTTTATACAATAATTTATTTTATCTTATCTAGTAAATTATTATTATGCAGCAGTTCACATATTAATTGCATAATATAATAAAGGTAGGTAGGTAGGTATATATTGCAATACAACAGTGGCGAACTGGCCCAGGTGGAGAATGGGAGAAATTCACCGGGGCCGCTGCCATGAGAGGCTCCTTCGTCATCGTCTACTTATAATAAAAAATATATCATATTTGATTGTTAAATTAACAATTATAGACAATAATACACAATCCTATCTATATGTATAAATATAATTTTATAATTAAATTATAAAGTAAATGACACGTTATGTCACCAACCTAGCTTATCTGCTTATCATTTGAAAAATAATTTTACCTGACTGACGCGATGAAGTTATGTGCTACGAGAGAATTATATTTGATATAAAAAAAGTCTATGAATATAGTGGTCTTTAAAAATGTACGTAATAGTTGTAAAATTGGCCAAATTGAACGCAGTGAACGGTACATTTTTTTAACGTACAAAAAAGATTTTTTGGGCCGCTCAAATCTCCACCCGGGCCGGAGTACTCCCAGTCCGCCCCTGTAATACATAATACATTTTTTTTGGATTACTGGTATATCGCGTAGGATTTTACTGCATAAATTAAATGCCTGTCAAATTATGAATTCTTTAATTGTTTTAACTGTTGATAGAATTATAAAATATTTATTAAATATTTAATTCAATATCATCTCAAAATAAATACTTTTTATCACAATTTAAACCTAAAAATTTTTTATTTTTAATTTATATAATTGAGACAAAACAATAAATCTGAAATAATTGAACCATTATACTTTAAGATTATTTGTGTCGTAGCATTCATTATAAAATCTTTTATCAATTATTTTTATCTTGTATTGATTACTATCTATGTTGTGATAAAGATTAAAAATGAGTTGAAGATGATTAATACAATTTGTATGATTAATAATTAACTCAAATAAATGTAATTTTATGAATGCTAAACCACATTTTACTGAATTATTCTGTAGAAGCTGTTTGTTTTCCACATCACTGATACGATGCGTCTTTTAAACTTTCAATTACATTTTAAAATTTTTAAAAATAATTTCCATAGAAAAGTGCAGAATTTTACCATTACTACGTTTATATGCAGCAGTTAATGCGCATTGAGTTAATTCGCATTAGAGAACGGGTTTATAAGCACCTAAAATATCAAGATTACATGTTGAATAAAATTATAAGTTAATGCGAATAAACATGATGGTATTCCATAAGACCATGACCAAAATAATTATAATTTGACATTTTAAAATTCCCGTTAAAATATTAATTTGCATTAAAACGTTTACATGCATTTCATAATCCCGAAGTAAGTTAATTCGATTTGACGAACGAATTAAATAATAAATGCACATCAGTTTAACGCGGATTAAAAATACGTTTATATGCACCTAACTCTCGGACTAACTCGAAGCGGATTAACTGCTGTATATAAACGTAATACACGTTCCCCACCTTGTAGTAATAGGTCCGGAGAAAATAAAGCTCTCAAACATTCTAGGAAACTAAAATTATCCATGTCGGATAATACCGATGATTATAAAATGATGTAAGTATATCGTATATGTCGCAGCCATATCGTGTTATTGTACATTTCACGAAATAGATAACGTTTGCATTCATTTCACGTACCTAATGGAACCGCGATTTCTCCACTAACCTAACGTAATTACTAATTACACAATATGGATTATATTTCTATATTAATAATATATCTATATTATTATATTTTGAAATGATTCAATTTATTTAAAATTTGTATGTTTTAGAAAATTGTGTTTCAAAAATATAGAAAAAAATTTTAGATTACCTAAAAAAAATGTAACTTGGTATCAGCAATAATCCATTGGTAAATCATTGAAATATTAATACAAATATAGGCATAAAATATATTATTGTTTCGTATAATTGTCCACCACATTCAGTGCTAATATTCTTTAGAAATTAATTTTGTCGAAAATCTGTTTAGGTTCCCGTTTTTCTTTATTTTTCCTAAAAATCAAAAAAACATTTGGGAATTTTCAATTTTTGATCTAACTATTTTCACTTTTCTACTAAGAAATATATTGTAGTTAATGATTCCAGCTCTAAAATATGACAACAGACTAAAAAAACTTCATTGTTCTTCATTCTTTTACTGAAAATAAAATTTGTTTACATTTTTTATTTAATTAAAACTGTTAGTTATTATTATTATAAAGACTGAACCTTCTTGGTTTTGCACATTCATCTAATATACATAATATACATATATTTCAGGCTCGTATCTAAGGAAGGGCATGCCCCCCCTCGTAAATATATTCTGGATCCGCGCCTGGTTTATTATACACCAATATAGTGCTTCTTCATAGCTTCAGAATTTTTTTAATATTTTTCATCATAATATAGATAACTGCTTTTTTTTTTTTTTATTTGAATGTAAACAATTTCCTTAGATTTTCTTTTAACCATAAATTAAAGATTAAAACCATGAAAACATTTTTCATCTGCGCAACTTAAAAGCTTGACATAAATTTAGATAGACTTTAAGAACATCAATTGTGCAAAGTAACATTTTTTATGAATTCAAACATATTTTATTTAATAAATTGGTTTTAAATATTGTATATTAATGCTTTAATTACCTGTGTTTACTATGTAACTAACTAATATTGGTAGTATTTTAATGGAAAATGGAATATAAATTAATGAATAATGATATTTACCTACTGCTTATTACTCTTATAAAATTAACTGTACTTGTATGAAACAAAATAATTGTTTATCAGTTATTAATTATATACAAGTACATAACTTATAATACTTTAATTTTACAAATGTGCTTGATCTTAAGATGATAAAGGTTTGTTAAATATATATATATATGTAATATTTAATATAGTCTTATTCGCATAGTACCTATAGATTATATTAAAGTTATCCAATTTCAAAATCTTAACTTATATAATGTATATTTGAAATATTTAGCGAATTATTTATATTTGTATACTCTTTATTTTAGCTTATGTTGTAGATTATCATGTTTAGAAAATTATTAATTATAAATTAGACAATTCAGTTTGTTATTATACCTAACATATGGATATAATAACATATATAATATTTTACACTGTATTGTTTTATTAAACCCATATTTTAACACTATTATGTACTAATCACTTTAATGAAATGGTAATTTAGTCGCTGAAAAGCCGTGATCAGATCAAATCAGTGATATTATATCTATTATCTGCACATAGGGGTTCTAAACCAAGGTGTTCTATAAATATAATACTACGAATTTCAAATATTATTTTTTCTTTTTAAATGTTGGTATTTTGTTTCATTTTTTTTAAATTTCCCTAGGTATTTACGTCTAAATTCTAAATAACAAATAAACAATTTAAAAAAAAACTTATTAATATATTCTAGGTAAAAATGTATTAAAAATCATTTAATTAGCTAATTTGAATGTGTTGTATAAAAATTGTTTAGATATTATGAATTTTCAATGCGAATTATTAAGTGGTATAATTTTAATTTCTTCAACAATACTAAATATTATACATTTTTTTTTTATTTTTTTTTAGAACTGATCGAGCTATATCAAGTATAAATAATAACTCCATTTTATTATTTATGACATCATAAGATTTTTCAATTAAATTTAACAATAAAGGAGTTATATCAAAACAAAAGACAAGAAATACAATTTATAGAAATATAAAAATATATTGTTTGAAAATTAAAAAATTTGTCTGAATAATTAACAGCAATGGATCAAAGGAGAAGAAAAAGGAAAAATCCAGAACCAGAATATTTGACAAATGTTTTTAATGGTGTGCTTGCAATTTTAAAGTCCTACCCACCTGAAAAATTCCCTAATGATGCTTTTACAATTAACTATATTGCTGAAATACATAGATCAAGTCCAGTACAAGTTGACTATTGTCATCCCGGTGACATATTGCCTACACCTAAACTTTCATTTAAACGATATGAGAAATTAATTAGTTTAATGGCAAAAGAAGTTAAGACTCAAATTGGAATAGAACTTATTATGCATGCAGATATTTTTTCAATATCTATTGATTCTTTGCCAGACGCTGATGAATCAGCAATTTTTATTCGGTATGTTAATGATGATGGTATACCAGAAAAACGTTTTCTGGATACTATAAATAAAAGAGCAGATAATGCTTCACAGATAATGGATATACTCCATATGGTACTTGACAAATATAATTTAAACCATAATGGTTTTATGGGATTATCATATGATATTGATAGTAACTTACCTAGACAAATTTCTGATTTAAAGTCTAGTCTAAAAGTAATTAACAAATTTGCTGAAATTATACCATGTTCATCGGATTCTTTAAGTTCAGTTATGGCTAAGGCAGCATCTACTATCTATGAAGGCAATACATTTCTTACAACAATTGATGAACTATTTAACTTTTTATTGACTTTTAAATATCAGTGGGATCAAATACAATTTTTATTGACAAATCTGTCTGATATTCAAAATTTAACAAATAAAAAAATGCGTCGATATCTTAATAGAAATTGGTCAAAAATTGTAAATGCATTGTTTCAAATATCTGAAAACCTGTGTTTTCATGAAAAAGTTCGTATCCAAGCTTATGTACTTTTGGTGAAGGTTAAACGATTGGAAACATGTATCTTAACAATGTTTTGGGAAGATATTACGGAACAGTTTTCAAGACTTGAAGATAAGTTACATTTTCATGTGTCTAATGAAATTGATTACTATGAGATTTTAGAGATTTATCAATTATTAATAAGCCATTTAGATAATTATCGAACCGATGAGAAGTTTATGTATTATAAGACTCGTGCATTTCAAAAATCTAAAATTCTACATTTCAATAATCAGAATTATATGGAAGAAACACAAATGAGATTTCCTGTTAATTATATAAATGATGCTGATAAATTTAAAATCAACGCTTACTTTTCAATAATAGATCAAATACAATCTGAATTTAATAATAGAAAAATTATTTATGAAGATTTAGCGTTGAAATTTAACTTTTTGAATAAAATCCCAGAATTAACAAGCTCTGAATTAATTGAGAAACATGAAAATCTACGACAAATATACGATGATCTAACATTCCACATTGATGCCGAATGTATGGACTTAAAATACCTTTTTGTAAAACATTTGTCAAGAAATAATGATTATCCAAGTTCTATTAAAGGAGTTAGTACTTTTATAAGACAAAACGGATTTAAGGAACATTTTTCACAACTTTTAAAAGTAATAAAAATGGCACTATGCATTCCAGCTACCAATTGTCCTGTTCAACAATCTTTATCAATATTGAAAAAAGTTAAAACTTCCTTGGGATCAATAACGAATGAAGACACCTATAAATCATTATTACTTATAAATATGGAATGGAAATTTTTTACATCATTGGACTTTGATCCTGTTATTGAAGACTATGCTCTCACCTTTGAAAGAGAATAATTATAATAATTAAGATATTAAGTATTAGTATAAGTATTTAGTATTTATAAAACCAGTGGTGTACTCATAAATAATCTTTGGGATAAACTCTTCTCAGTTCCAGCCATATAATGATGAGGCTTTGGCAGTGGCCCTAGGGTTGCCAAATTTCAAATTGCATAATGTAAAATAATTTTTTTATAAATAATTATTATACTTACCATGGCTTAATAAAGATGTTTTAACTAACAAATTATATTGACTTTATAATAAATCTTTTACTCTAGCTTCAAAACGTTGTTAAACATGGAACAAATTAAACAAATATAGAACGATTGGCAATCTTAGGTACCCCTGCATATTGTCTGTTGCACCACTGTATACAATTATTAATTATAGTTAAGTTTTATTTTGCTAAATAAATAGAAAAATTACATTTGTATCCTGTAAATATTTTTAATACTTATTACGCAACCATTTAAATACCTTTTAAAATGTTAACACTTTGTTAAAATCAAAATTGTTCTATTGTTTTTTTTTACTGCTAAGAAATTTTTATAACTTTTCTATACTTGTCAATATATTATGTTTAAATTAACTACAGAATAGACATACTGGTTCAATTCATTATATTTACTAATAAATTTAAAAAAAATATTTGTTCCCTATTATAACAATAACCTAAATCTTTTATAGTTACTATATTTTTGAGCTTTTTCATTTTAAGCTACCTTACATAATTAAACATTTTATATAATAAAATGCACTGCTACTTTCTATAAGTTTTTTAAAATTTGTAAAATATTATTCATTATTTTTAAATATTAAGATCTAATAAATTTAATTGCACACAATAATTCTTATTATTAGTATTTATGTTACATAAATAAATTATTTTAACTGGCTAGTAATCTATCAGATAAAATTCTTTATTAAATGTAAAACGATATGTTGTACAAATACTTATTTATAATTGCTAATGTTAAGTAAAAAAAAAAAAATTATTACAATTCAATAAATGACTCATTCAGTTTTTGAGTAATACTTAAAATTAAAATAGTAATGATAAAAAAATTATTATATTATTGTACAAACATTAATTATATTTTTTGTTTTACATGTTAATCATAATCCATTTTATCAACAAAATCGACTATTGTTTGATCAAATTCTGTATTGTCAATATCATCTATCATTGATGAATCATTTAAACGAGCTGTTAACATAGCAGTATGTATATTAGAATTAACTTGAAATGTATTTAAATAAATTAAAAAACTTACAATTATTGTAAAATCCGTTGTTAATTCCTTTCAATTTTTGACTTTCTTCAAAGAATTGGTTTGGATGGTTAATAGCTGTGCAAGAAGGTGATACACCATTATGTGCCTCAAAATATTTTGTACAAGCGATTTGATAATGTCCATTTTGAGACAGATTTAAAATTTCTTGAACGCCTTAATACAAAAATGTTAATAATAGTTAATAATCTTTTTTAAGTTTAATTCGCAGTTATATTATTACTACAAATACTCATACTTTGAGTTGAAATATTAGAAGTCTCAAGTAATTGTTTTAAAGCTTGACTATTGGTATGTTTGTATGGGCAACCGTGATATTCATCCAAACCCACTGCGCCCATAATTATTTTCATACAACTGTAAGGTGTGTAGTTTACTTTTTTTCCTTCTTTGCCATAATTATGTCTTATATTATAACTATATTGTTTATCAAACTAAATTAAAAAAATCATAAAAACATTAATTAACATTAATAATAATACAAATCAAGTCATCTTTACTTTATCTGCATCCATTTTCTTAGTAAATTCTGATCTCCATAATATCAAAGCTTGTTCGAGCGGTAATCCTGCTCCTTTTAAAAATAAGCCATACTGTTGGCGAGCTTGATGTTTCAAATGATGTTCACTCCTCAAAACTACATGCAGCCGTTTCATACATAGAGGAAATGACTTGGCAGACTAATTTTTAAAATTTCAAAAACAAAAAATGGATAATTACATATTTTTACAGTATTTATTTAAAATTAATAAATATTAAACATATATAATAACATAAATGCATCATGTATCATTTTTAGTTTTTTCTGTAATACTGCGGAATCCCACCTTATATATATATAACTATTTTTGACAAATTAACAAAATGTATATTAATAAGCTTTTGGCCTACTACATATATGTGTACCGAAATTAAATGATTGTGTATTACTAATAAGTAATATAAATTAATATAATTTATGTTAAAAGAACAAAATACATAATATTATTGTAATCCATTACCCAATTATATGAGTGTATAAAATATATGATGAATGTAACCATCGAGTTTATTATTTTAATTCTATTCTATTATTATATTAGTTAAATAAGAAATTGACAGCTTTAAAAATATATTTTTTATACATTTTTCTTTGTAATATATTTATTGTTTTAATTAAATGTTTTTGTCTACCACGTCAATATTGAAAGAAAATAAAATTAATGTATATTTTTATTTACAAATAGGCATGGTTGGGTTGGACTTAAAAAAAAAAAATACGGATCAGGCCTGGACGGCGACAGTTTATAAGTTAAAGTTTTGAGCCGGATCAAGCCTAAAAAAGCGACCCGCGTTGATTTTTAGTACATAGTAACAAAGAATAAAGATGGTCAATGTTTTAAAGTTTGTTTTATAGTTACTATCATTTCAAGGTAAGTCTCACAAACAATAACATGATAATTTGGTAATATTATTGGAGAAATAGGCTTAAAAAATAATCACAATTAAATAATCATATTGTACTCGGCTAATTGAGACTATTCCTATTTAGAATATAAATAAATTATATCGTATTGCTAATCAGTATTTGTGGTTTATATTAATTAAACTTTATAACTTATGAGTCTGTTGTACGCCTACATTAAAAAAATGGGTTCGCCATAATGAAAATAAATAACTAATCTACAAAACGTAACAATACAAAAAATATGAAAATTATATACTATCACTGTTTTATCTTAAATGGGAAATATGAAATAAAACCTATTCTTTAATATAATAATTATGCAGATACCATATGACTTAATAATTAACTTGAAATAATACTTACATGATCAATAGTGTTAATAGATAAAGTAGACATATTTTCTGTAACAGAGTAATTTTTACCCATGTAGGATTGATGTAAATATTTGATAAAAGCACCAAATCGTTCATCTTCACTAATAACACTGAATTTTTGAAAACATTTCTAAAAATATAATATTAATATAATTAGACATTTAAATATAGTTTAATTGAAAAATTTTAATAAAAAACATATATTTAATATAACATTATATAAACAATTACTTAAATTGTAAGTAAAAACTCACTACTAATTCTTGAGAAAGTTCTGATCGAAATGTTTGACAAACTCCGGAAATAACATCAGTTTGTATGACATAAGCAAATCCATCACAGAGGTATACTTTTCTATTACGAACTAAATCCAATACTTGTGTCCAGCGAACTTTAAAATACTCATTATTGTTTCCAGTTGTAGCAAAAGAGCCCATGCTATCAACCATCATTTGATGTTCTTCTTCGCTAACCTATAGGTGATTTATAAGTAATATGATATAAACAGAGGTAAATAACAATAAATCTAAAATCAAAACAACTATTTACAGAATATAAAATAATATTTAATAGGCAATTTATTTATTTTATAAAAAATTTTCAATAATATAGTGTGTACTGTGTAATATTAAATTTACATAAGTACATAATATAATTAAACAGATGTTTGAATAGTAGTTACACGATTATAAAATAGGAACCCATAGTTGATTCATTTAATTTGGTGCATTCATATAATAATATAATATATTGAAGTTTTTTCGTAGTCTATTTAATAGGAATACAGTAAAACTCCCATGTAACGGTCACCAAGGGGGATCTGTAATAATGACCACTATTTAGAGGTGACTGTTAATAGAAGTGCTCAAGTGCAATACTCCAGGTACTGCTATATAAAGTACATAAAAAACAAAATACGTGCACAATAATATGCACATACTAAAAAATATATTAATGACTAGTTATTTGTTTACACACTTGGTAAACGTACATACAATTTAAAATGTAATGCTGTGTATATTATAAACATTCATATGTATGTATATTAAAATTAAAAATATTAAATAATATTAGTTTGTTCTAAATTTTTATTATCAAAACAATTATTTTTCAAAATAAATTCCTGTTTATCTTAATAAATTAAAACTATCTACATCACTTTTTTGAACAGTAAAAAGAGCTAATTTTTTTATTTTAACAACCTTTAAATAATTTAATACATTGTACACAGGTTCTTTAATCTCTTCAGCTTCCTCGGTTATGTCATTATCCCTAGTGATGAATGACTTCATACCACTGCTATCTTTTACAGTGTTCAGATTTTGGTCGATCAAAAAAGTGTTGCTATCACCTTGTATATAAATTGGTAAGCTATTAACTAATTGTTCAGCATACCCAGCACGTTCATAATATTATTGTAAAAGTTCAATAAAATAATTATAAACCACCATAAATAATTTGGGCCTAAATCATGCATTTATATATATTTTCTATTAATTTATCTTATATTTTGACCATGTGTCTGCTATATAAAGGTATTAATGTATTTTTCCCGTAACAGTTGAAGAACCAAAAAAAATTACCGTTATATAGACTTGACCGTCTTTTAGAAGTGACCGTTAACAGAAGTTTTACTGTACTAAATTATTTCATTTTCTTTCTAAAACACATTAATTTTTTTTTTTTGAATTACTTACTGCTGAATAATTAGTGTTGTTGGTTGATAGAAATTTTAGTTTGTCGCTTTTTGAAAGAAGTGACCAACGTAATTTGAACAATTCTATTTCTCTGTTGATGAACCATTTCCGTAACTCATCACTTTTACAATAAATTAGTCGGAGAATAAAATGTGAACATAGATCTCTTTTTCTTGCATCACAGTTTTCATTGTAATCCTTATAAATGCCACCATTTATCTATAAAAAAAAAAATTATGATTACATTAGACTTTAAATATAAAAAATACAATAATACATATTTTCATATTTTCAAAATAAACGATTAATAGAAATACAAACTAAATAAAAGGTATTAATAATTTTCAAACCACAAACATAAAGTATGTAAAATATTAAATCCTTATATTTTTAAAAAAAATACTTAAGGGACCTCGCTACTGTTGTCAATTTGAGCTCGAAATACGTAAAGTTTTTACAAAATTAAAGTTAGTTTAAGATGTCCGATTTTGATTCAGAAAAAAATTCAGAACTCAACAGAAAATTTCTATAGATTGTATGGAATACTTTGTAACAATTAAATCTTATATTCTAATGATGTGGTAATAAAAACTTAGAAATATGAATTTTTCAAATCAAAATATTAAATTTAAAATTATAATTAAAACCAAAATGTTTCATACGACCTACAGACATTTTTCTGCTGAATTTAAATATTTTTTTCAAAATTAAGATCAGACAATGTTAACTAACTTTAATTTTGTCAAATCAATAAGTAAGTTGTCATAAAATTCGTAAAGTGAATTTTTATTATTATCGAGTAATTGACATGTGCATGTGCGTACTCCAGTCGATACTCGCATCACATTACACTTACACTAATAATCATTTACAACTATCACATAGATCTTGGGCGGCTAAGACGAAATTATGAATTGCCTAAATGTTGTCCCTTAAATAATAGCCGTAGCGAGGCCTTTTAAAAATTTTCTACAGAAATAATATTTTAAATAATTAGTCAGAATTCATTATTTTTCCCTTCTAAGTATAAAATACATACCAATTTATACATGTGTTTTAATCCTTCTTTCTTTATTTCTTGAACTACGGATTTAGTGAAATCCTCATAATTATTTGTGTTTCCTTTCAAACTTAATTGTTCTAATATTTGTAAAACTAAACATAATAATGAAAATAGCTCATTAAACATAAATTAGTATTTTAAACTTCAAAACAAAACAATATTAACTTTATATCTAATTTTTTTTTATCTTACCTTTTAGTCTTTCAACTGCCCATTCTTCAAACTCGTCCAAATTAATATTGATATCAGGAACTTCGCGATAAAGTTGTAAATCATGATCGCAAGAGGCTTTTTTATGTTCTAAAGCTACATTTTTCCTACTTGGTGTAAAATTCATTATCAAACAGTAAACCTTTCATTAAAAAAAAAAAAGAATTTATTAATTTTAATAATAGCATTTACAATTAATATGGTGTAGATTAGCGGTTTTTATTTCAGATGAAAAGCCATATATTCATATTGACTAGTGTTGTCTAGATTATTTCACCCTTTATCTCTTCAAAAATATTAAATGTTCTATACTAAAACTTGTTTTGGTTAACTTAGACAATTATCATGTATAAGGTGATAGTAATGTTAGTGTTTTTAATAAAATAGAATATTTTAATTTTTTTGATGACTGTAAATATAATAAAAGTATTAATGAACATAAGAAGTTGAACCATCATCTGAGTTAAGAAATTATATACATTTTACTAATTTTATTAGCATACTAAAAACAATACAATTATTTTATATTATTATATTTTAACAACTGCAAGATGATAGATATACAGGTATCCATGAATATAATAATTCTGAATTATGATTGTTAAAAATATTTAGTTAGTTGCAAAAATGACGCTACTTGTAAAGGTGACATTTTTCGACTAATGGCTGTGTTGTTGATAAATTTTTAGGTGTTTTGGACTTATTTTTATCTTTGTAGGGGCTATCAATATCTTAGAAAATGATGTAAGAGAGAAATGGACACAATTGTAATAAGCAACATTGAAGAGGAGACCTGATTTAATATTAGGAGTTACAGAACAGATATTTCAAGTATTTGGACAGTACTTATATCTAAAGACATAAAGATCGCCAATCATCACTACAGTACCAGTGAAATATTAACTGCACTGTAGAGGAGTATATTGACAAAATATTAAAAAATTACATACATAACCCAATGTCATAATAATAAGCAAAAAAACTTACAAATCGATTACCGTCCAAGTAATTTATTTCACTAATTAATTGCTAAAACAAAATACAAAAATGTAAGACTGTAGACTGAGTCGACAGATGGAATATAAAACAGAAAAAAAACCAAAATCCAATAAAGTTTGCTGTTTTTATCATTACTATTGTTTAGCACGATTGTACCATTTGGCGGGAAACGAAAACACGAGATAAATATATGATAACATTGATAACAAATGTGACATAAATTACCTCCATAATCACACATCATAAATAATATACATTTACACTGAAAAACTCATATTTTCATTAAATATTTTTAAACAATTATTATTTATTGATAAGTATTAAGTAATAACAGATACCCATTACCTATACAAAACAAATACGTCTCCAGATTTTTTTATATATTTTTAAAGAATATTTTAAAGTTTTTAGACATATAATATTACAAAATATAATATTTTTTTGAATAACAAATCCGACACGTGTATGACCAACAAATACACTATATAACCAGCAATACGTCTAGAACAAAACTCACAACTTATCATGTTTTTATAACAAATTGACAACTATCGATTAGGTATACATTTGTACTTGCTATTGCACGATTTAGCTGATATTTACGCGTACCTTAGGCACATTATACAGAAAATATTATGTTATGGCACTTAGTGGGTGAAGTAAGACACTAAAACCTAACATGCATGAATATCACCTTGATGTTCCGGACATGTCATTCCTGTAGAAGAAGATTCTTATATTAACATATTTAATGATGAAGTTAGCAATTTTCCATTAACTATTGGATTTTAATGGTTACCTATTACAATCTGAACCTAAATCGTCTGAATATAATAATGTAGTGTTGGTTGTTGCTATTAAAACTTTTAATACTGTTGTGTATGATCCAAATTCAAAAATTATATTAAAAGGTAATAAGTAATTTAAGGTCACTTAAAGAATATCTTTATACCAAATTCTACATTACTAACAATACGGTATTTCAAATTTCCCAAGACACGATTAGAGTCTAATCATCAGACAGTGTAAAAATGATTAATGGTTTTATTATAAATTTATAGGCAAAATAGACCGACGGCTAATCATTTTGGACGAATTCTAGCTGCTTGTATAAGAAATAGATATTCAGTCTTTGTTTGAATCTTTAGATAATAATACAAATCTTATACTGATATGGTGCAGAGCTCGCGCTAAAGAAATAATAAAGCTGCACATTCTGTTTATTTTACAGAAGGGAAAACATTTCATTAGTTAGTTTTACAAAGTTACAGAATACACGTAGACTCATTTTACTGATTATACAAAATTATAAATAATAATAAATTTAACAAATATTATCGTTATCGTCGCGGTCGCGGCGATCGTCGACGATTTACGATATTACGATAACGCAAACATTAATTTGGTTATAAATTATAGTGAAATAAATAATAACCACTACAATGTAGGTATATATAAATTAAGTACTAAAGTACGAAACATAAATTGTTCGGATAAGTGAGACTCTACTTTATGTACGCCACTGATATTCGACATCTAGTATTATTATTAAAATAATGTAATACACTCGATTAGTGCATACACGTTATCAAATCTATTCACAAAAGAAAAATACTCTTAACTGTTTTAAATTGCTTTAAGAAACATAATTAATTTAATAATTAATTTTTTATACATTTTAAATAAATATCTTTGTTTGGATCTTAGAATTGAAATCATAATATACTCATATATATATAGGTATACTATACTCATATTTATGGATATTAGATATTACTTCTGTACTTCTGTGATAGTATACAAAAACAAAAACGGAAGTAGACCGCATATTAGGAGATAGCCGGAATTTTTATAATTCAAAGTAAGTATATTAATATATTAATTGTATTTTCGTTCGGCCCCGATTTATACGTTTACTTTATGAAAATTTTAAGAGAAAAAATCTGGCTGTTATCTCGGGACTGAATTCCCAGAGGCCCGCCCGTTGCCCTATTTCATTATTGTCGCCGTTACGTTGGTCACATCAGTCATATTTTGGCGCGGTTTTCATTATTTACTTATTATATTATCTACTATGATAAATGATAAGTATTAAATAGTCCATAATTCCATATTGCATTTTGAAAATAATTTTCTTTACTCATTTGTCTCGCTCTTCATTGTTATTTATTATATTAATCATATATAACGTATAGTTCACTTTCATAAATTGTACTTATACGTTTATACTTATCTATAATAAGGTTTCAATTATACACTAGTTATGTTTTAATTTTTGTATCGTAAGTATTCATATTTTAGTCGTATAGGTAGTTGACATAAAAAAGTTTGTCCTCACTAAGCGTGTAACATGGAGACTTTGTTGTTAAAACACCTTTTCGCAACATAATCCAAAAACCACTTCTCTTTAAAAAATCCTGGCTATACTCCTGGTTCTCACGTTTGCTTATAATGTTTAAAAATTACTCATTTTTATTTTTATTCCTTTTGTAATCACTGTTAATTTGGTTAATTAATAGTTTTTTTTTCTAGTTCACTAAATGTAATGGCATTAATTCATGCTGAACTGACTGCTACTTGCAATTCATTAGGATGTGCAGGTCCCGAAAAGTATAGCATTGATCCACAATGTTCCGGTAATTACTTGATTACATCTTATAAATAAATGTATAAAATATACTTTCAATTTGTACTGTTGTCATTTATTGCAGAGGCTGTTCGTGATCTAATCAAGTTTTTGAGACGCGATGGTGATGACCATGAAATCCGTCGCCATCTTGGAACAGCAAATATTGTGGAGACCGATTTGTTGCCAATACTCGTTGAATACTCAAATAATTTAGAATTGTTTGATCTGATCATACGGCTACTAGTTAACCTTACAACGCCCGCATTGTTGATATATAATGAACAGCCACCCACTGAGAAAACACAGAGCCAATATTACTTGCAAATGGTGTTGCACTTACAAAAATACAAACGAGCATTTACAGACATCAATGTCTGGAATGTAATAGTGAATAAATTGGCAGAGGTCATACAGGCAGTATGTATAACTTTCATGAATACTTATTAAATAGTGTATATTATGTTACCATTAAAGTATCAAACCAGTTATTTTATAATTTAACATTACGTTTTAGTTTAAGTGTTTACATTCAAATTATATAAATACTTTATCTAAAAAATTCATAGAATAACTAGTTATATTATAAAATTTCAGATTATGAATCGTTAAAGTGAATAAATGAATATGATAACAATTATAAATTATTCTAAAAAAATTTTAATAAATCATAAAAATGAATAATCATTCTAAAAAAATATATTTTATACAAGATTGATTTTGGAGCCATCTTGGTCATAATAGACACATTTTTATTTACAATTTTTTTACATTACATTACAATCATATTATCTACACTATTTGTCAAAATTAGTACACAATTGATTTTAATGACATTTTGAATTGCATAAAACACCATTCTTACACTATACATTTTTATACTTATACATAGATTACTGGTGCATTTAGTGATAGAAGCACATTTAAAAAAACTGTCCATTTCCAACTAATTGTTCTGTAACTGTAGATCGTAAAGAAATTTTATTTTTCTTGAAGAACATCACTTAATGATATAAGATTTTTGAAATACAAAGTGAATTGGGAACGTGCATATAGCTGTATTGTTAATACATTTCACATGTAAATTAAGGTTAGGTTAGGTTAAAATGTAATGTATAAATTAAAAAAAATTAATAAATTTTATACATCCAAGTTGATAGAATCTGTCTTCAGTAATTTTGAGAACCACAGCATTTACCGATCGAGAGTCTCCCCTCCCTCTATCAACATCAAGAATTTTAATTTGAACTGTTGAATCTCCTTTTGCTTTTGGAAATTTAATATTTGATAAATTCTTCATTTATTTTTGTTTGTATTTCTATGTTGTCTCATGCATTTTGTCGTTCTTCTCTTAGTTTGCTATTTTTGGTTGATAGTATTTCTTGTAATATAGTGTGTGGCTATATACCTCACAATAGGCTAATATAAAGGTCAGTTCCAAACATTGCATTGTATGGGCTTCTTTAATTCCAAAATTATAGGCTTTATTTTTTATAAATTGAACAAATCTGAGCCCTTTACCCCATTTGTTGGTATTATTATCTTGCATCCAAGTATTTAATATATTATCAATATCTTGGTTGGTTGGCTCTTTCAACACTATCCTGCAACGGCTACAACTGACTATGCCGGGATTTCTTATGAACGATATTTAAATCGGGCCACATCTCACGCAATGAATTAATTACTTCATTACAAAATTCTCTGCTATTGTCAGATAATTGATGCTATTGAACAGCAGGCGCACCTAATAAACAAAAAATATCTAATATCACACGTCAGATACTATATTCAAATATTTTTCACTAGATAAAATAGTATTATTATTTTTGCACTCATATTTTTCAATTACTTCGTCAAATTTTTGTTTCAAAAGAATTATTATTTCATTTACATTAAACAAAATTTAAAAATAAAACTATCAAAAAATTAAATTATGTGTAGATACCTATTGCAGCTATACAATGCGTTAAACATAAAACTATGGTGTACTGCAAACAACTGGACAAAAAACAAACATATTATATTGTTGGAGTTCTACCACAATGAAAATAATAAATTGATTGTGATGTTGGGTTTGATTTATTCGTCCTTTATTATTTTGTAAGTTCGCCTTATCTTAATGAAATCCAATATACAAAATTACAAACTATAACTGAACAATGTCAGGGAATTCATAAAATATCTAGTTAAATTTAATATTACATGCTTTATCAAATTGATTTGGTTAATGTATGTAATAACTAGGTATTTCATGAAATATCACCAATTAATACTTTAACACTAACATATATATTACTTTTATTGCAGGAGTACCATGAGAAAGGAGAAGAAAAAGTACTTTCCACAGTAAGACTTCTCATTTTAGTCCGTAATATACTACATGTGCCTGCAGATAACGATGCTGAGTGTAGACCTGACAATGATGCAAATTTACATGATCAAGTAAATTAATTCTAACTTTCTTATTATTTTATTATAACTAATATTTAATAACTGAAAATATTTAGGTTTTGTGGGCAATGCATCAGAGTCAACTCATTGATATCATTATGTATATAACATGTTCAGTTAATGAAGAACGGTATTATTTACATGCATTAGAAGTAAGAATTTAAATCAATATCAATATATTTTTTTCTAATAAACTTCAAGAAAATATATTATTTAATGGTATTTTTTCCTGGATCTGTTACTTTTAAAAATGTCATAGATTATTTCACTTATGCTTCGAGATCAAAAAGCAAAAGAACTTGCAAATGCATCAGTCAATCGCACTGAGACTGAAAAACAGAGGGATGAACATGAACTCAAAATAGTGTTGGATAAAGAACGAAAAGAAAAAATGGATAAGCTTAAAAAGTATAGTGGATCACGTCATTCAAAATTTGGTGGCCGATTTGTTGTTTCTGGTATAAAATCAATTGGTGATAACGAAATGGTTGTTTCATCAATGGCATCTAACATAAATAAAGCTTTTGACCGTTACAAGGTTTGTTATTACTAAAATGTATCTTAATGTCGATTGTGTGTGAGCTGCAAGCTTAATTATTAATGTATTTTTATTAATTTTTTTCAGAAACCTCTTAAGACTCCTCGTAATAGATTACCCCTGAGAGATGTTGGTATAGAACGGAAATCTGCGTTTAGTGTTAGACTCTTCTTAAAAGAGTTCTGTGTTGAATTTTTACATGGAGCGTATAATATGTTAATGAAACATGTCAGAGTGAGAATTTTTTTTTTTATTTTTACTGTTAATATAAACACTAAATTTGATATAATATATATTTTTTTAAGGAAATGTTGGTACGTTCAAAAGGTCAGCCTAATGATGAGTCATACTATTTTTGGGCAATGCAATTTTTCATGGAATTTAATCGCAATTACAGATTTGAAATTAAATTAGTTAGGTAATATTTCTCTTTACTATTTCTTTAGATGTTTTATTATAAATTACATAATTTGTCCCCAGTGAAACTATGGCTTTAAACATATTTCATTTTGTGCAAGAACGCATTGAAGAGAGCCGTGAAAAATTGATAACCGATAAGAAAAAAATTCCTATTTGGTCTAAACGCATGCATTTAGGACTTAAAGCTTATAAAGTACATATATTCAGTCTTTTATGATATATTATTGATTTGAGATAATATTCATGTATTCTTTAGGAATTAATGGAAACACTCCTTGTGATGTATCAAAGTAAAAATCCAACGTTAGAATCAAGTGCTCGGACAATTTTAACTAATTTATTTTATATGGTTGAATATAGAGATTTGCTATTAGGATTGCTAAATTTATATGATGAAGTAAAATTTTCACGGTAAATAGTAATGAATTACATTATATTCTTCAAATTTCATATATATTTACTGTTTTAGAGTGTACCTCAAAGATGTTATTGAAACAAATCATGTTTTCATGAAACTATTAGAACATCTAGGAAAAAAACAGCGTAATCTGATTGTACAATGTAAATCAAGAAAGAAGACTTCCAAAAGTATATTTTATATTTAAAAAAATTGTTTTTCTCTGTTAAAAATTATTTATGTATTTTTATAGAATCTAAAACTGCTACTCAAGTTACTCTAGAAAATGATAATAGTATTTGGGATAATTTCAGTCCAGACCTTAAAGAAATTATTCAGATACGTGAACTAGTTGTTAATGCTATTGAAGCAAGACCTTATGATCCTATATCAGAAGTGCCAATGGAAGATCAAAAGTAGTTAAAAATTTTATTTTATTTTTGTACTTTAATGTTATTTTATAATCATAGTAATTATTTCTTTTAAGAGTTGAAACAATGAAACGTATTCAAATGCATATAAGAAATAAACGTTTGGAAGAATCTGTACAACTATTAAGAGCTTCTAGGTAAATATAATTTTATGTACATATATATATATATATTATCAATGTATTGTTAATTATCCAATTAATGAACAATAATTTTAATAAATTAAGTATTGTATATTTTGTGTATAGTATAGTATTGTTTTTTTAGAGTAATAATTATAATGTGTGATGACAATTTTTCAATTTTTAGATTTTTAGAGTAGTTACAGATTTAGTATTGATTAAGAAATGAGGATTTAAATAAATATTAATAGTTTTAAGAAAATTAATTAAAATTAAGTTTTTAGTCTGCAGAGCAGGGCAAATAAATGTGAATGACTTTTGATTGAAGTGTACAAAATGAGAAATAATTTAAGCCTAGTCTGAATATTCATATTTTATTTTGTTATTAATTATGTCCCATATGTAAAAAATTAAATTGAACAATATGTGTTCCATATTTCAGTTGTTAAACCAAGTTTTTTGAGGACATAAGGTGTAATTTATTTGTATCTTTAAATTAAGTCCGCAGGTATGTTATTTGGCTGTATGTAAGCTACGGCAATAAAAAATTTAATATTGGAAAAAACCAATAAGATACATTATATAGACTGCAGCACAGCAATTTATTTTATATAAATAATATATACCTAACCTCATCCGTTACAATAACGCAAATTAGGTATATCTATGTTATTGTGTACATATATCGTTTAATTAATTTGTTATATTGGATTCAGATTATTAAAGAAAATCCAAATTTATTTTTAAATTTTAATGTAATATATTAAACATTGGTTCCTTTACAAGTAAAGGATTATTACAAAATAATACTTACAGTATGTATTTAGTATTTACTAATGTTAGCTGTCACTGTCAGTAGAAGAAAGTTTGATAAATGCTGTGTTGTTTAATCTTTAATTTAATATGGAACTTACTACAATGTTTAGCCAGAATGGCAAACAATTAATAGTGTTAAGCAATTTTAAATTTAAATATTAATCAAAAATAAGTGGTTATAAAATATGAGAATGCTCAAATTAAACATTCACTATATGTAATAGGTAGGTATATAAAATAAATTGCCGCAGTTTGTATAATTATCTTATTGGTTTTGTCCTAGATTGTATAATATTTAATTTTTTTACCACAGTTTACATATAGACTTTTAGAAAAGGTAATTTTGCCACAGATTACCATGGACCTCTTATTCCAATGAGAGTACCATAGATGAGAGATTTAATATTGTAATATTTTATAAAAGGTAAATGAAAACAAACTGTGGTAGTCGAGTAAAAGAAAGGAATGCTCTTGAGCTATTATAATTTAAATTTAGAATCCATCTTACAAATTCAAACATTTATTATATAGTAAGTGCTTAATGTTATTACTACATAACTGTATATGTTCAGGGAAGTTTGGCCTGAAGATGATTTTTTTGGAAAACCGGGGTTAAATAGCGATGATGAATTAGACATTTTAAAACAAATATTCTTTGCTGATCTTGGAGCGCCCACAGGTATAATTGACATTTCCATTTTTACAAGCTATATTTAATTATTTAACTATAAACATTACTTAATATTTTTAATTTTAGGTTATGATGAAAACATTACAGAATCTAATGATTTAAATGATACCGATAATATCAATGATGTCGGTATGTAGTATATTTATGAATAATATTTTTTTTAATTATATTAAATTACATATACTAAGCATGAATGAACCATTTAATTTAATGTTCTCAATTGTCTATAAATTATTATAGATAAATTATATAAATAAAAAATATGAATAAGAGTTTTACGTAAATAAAATTATCCTATATAATTTTAAGTATTCATTACTATATTTTTAAATTATTTTAATTTAATCGAACAAAAATAAATAATAATTATATTATCATTACACTAATACTAAGTTACATTAACATGATTGAAATGGCACCTTTCATTCATTTTTAAACTTATAAAAAAATGTTTGATATACAAATAAAATTATGTTTTAGATGAAGAAGAAGATTATGAAGAAGAATCTGGTCAAATTAGAACAGAAGAAGCTAATTTTGAATTCTTAGATTTTGTAAAAAAGTTAGATATTTTTAATTTTAATGCTTTTTAAATCCTTAAAATGTAAATTTTCATTTACAAATTATTACTGTTACTTTTAAGATTTGCGAAACCAAAAATTTTACAAAGCTGCTGTCAACTTTTGAAAGAGTTTGATAGTAATTCTACGTACACCAATCATGCAATAGTGAAACTTCTCCATCGTATTACGTATGACTGCAAATATAGTGCTTTAATGTTTCAAGCTTCTGTTTTTCGAGTTTTTCAAAAAATATTTTTGTCCCAAAATCCTAGTCATAAAGTAATTATTGTAATTATTAAATATTTTAATTTTAAAATAAAATTTGTGATTGACAATCATTTTTAGGAATTAAAACATTTTGCTATATTTATTATGAGAAAATTCACTGAAGTAGCCAAAAAAAATAAAAAAGTATTTATAGAATTATTGTTCTGGAAAGATTTAAAAGTGGCATATGAAATTGAAGAAGGGTATGATGCAGATCAAAAAAATAAATCAACAAATTGGAACGAGGAACAAGAAGATGAGTTACATAGACTTCATCAAGAATATGCACAAGATATGCCAGATGAAGGTAAATATTATTAAGTACAGTATATCTTTACAGCCAGTGTCATGAATTGTAATGTATTTTTAGATGAAGTAACTTGGATATGCAAAAACTTAATTAGACAGGACCGTTCAAGAATAAGTGTTATTAAAAAACTCAAACAGCTTGAAATTATACCAATAAAAGTAATTGTTTTTAAATATTTTAAATATATAATTCTTTAGATGTTTTTAATGTTTTTATTATTATTTTAAATATTTTTTATTTTATTTTTCAGAAAGCCAAAAAAATAATCAGAGAATTTTCTGAAGCTGAAATTGTTCAAATTACTCAATTATTCCAAGAATTCAAGGATGCAACCTATCCAATAAATTTAATCATGAATAAATTAGATGTGAAACGTTCAAGAAATCACATAATTGATAAGATGCTTGAATTGGGTTTGATTAGAGATCGAAAAGAGCTGATGAATAAAAAACCTAAGAATTCTAATAAATGTACTCAAAGATAAATTAATTTTACTTAAAATAATAAATAATCTTAATTTATTTTTTTTTTTAGCTATAAAAAATCAAAATAAGTCAAGTGATGAAAGTAATAATGATTTTGATTCAGATTATGATGACAATGAACCTACTTACCATAGTTTAACCTCTGTTTATGTATTAAATGCTATTAAAAAAATAATCAATAAGGATATGAAAACAGCTTTACTGTGGTTAGTGGAGAGCTTGGATGAAGCAGCTGACGATTTGGATGTAGACGAATCTGACATTCCCCTATTGCCATTGTCTGATGAATGTATGACAGCTGTGAATGATATTGATTTTCAAGAAATGATGCAAATATTAGGCTTGCACAAACCTTCAAGTATTCAGGTAATACATACAATAAAGTCATTAATAATTGAATAGCCAAAACTAACAAAAATTTATATTTAAAAGGAAACCTATTGGCGTATACCGGGTAGATGGCAAGCACATGATATCCGCCAACGATCTATAACTATCATGAATGTGATTGAAGGTAATTTTGTGACTGATGAAACAAATACCACCAGTAAAGTTGATGACAGTAGTGATGAGGATGTCGGAACAACATTTGATAGGATAAGGAAATCTCTGGCTCAAAACAGTGTAAATGATGATCGAGAAACAACAAATACAAAATTGGATAATCCTAACAATAGTAAAGAAAAAGTTGGATTTAAAAAAAAAAATAGAAATACATTTTTATTAGAGGATAGTGATATTGAAGATGATGTTACTCCCAAAGTACTTTCGGACAACAGTGACAATGACATTAATAGTCATAATATTTCAATAAAAAAATTATTAGAAGACAGTGATGAAGATGATTTGGAAAAAAGTATTGTTTCAATGAAAAAAAGGAAGGCTGTGTTTGAAGACAGTGGTGAAGAAGATGAAGAAGTTATTTCTAACCAAAAAGAAATACCAAATCATATTATTTTAAAACAAATCGATAGTGACACAGATGGTGAAAAAAATGCTTCAACTGAAAAGAAAGTGGATACCTTATTGGAAGATGTTACAGATTTTAATATAAGTTCTCAATTAGATGGGAGTGATGAAGGTTTTGATAAGAATAACAAGAGAAAGTCATTGCTGACAAATAGTGACTCTGAAGAGGAAATTGGTGGGTTTACAAAAAAGACTAAATACTTTATAAATGATGACAGTGACTAAGCATGTCAATTAACTTTTATTTATTTTTAAAAGTATACTCTAATATATTAAAATAATAAACAGTTTAAAAATAAAGTAATTTATGTATAATTATTATGTGCGTGTGAGTATACTTGAACAAGGAACCTGTGTACCTTGTACAGTATAGATATTATGTTCTTTCCTAATAATTCCAAATATGCCCTATTTCACCTCACGTATTATATGTTACTTTTATTAATCAATTATACATGCTATATATTAAGTATAAAAATGTATAATATTAAATAAATTTTTACTGTAATAAAATATAGTGTTTTTCATTGTTACCGTTGGTAGGTACTTCAATAAAGCACAACAATTATTATTGAATAATTACAGTGTGTATAAAATATATTAAAACTAACAGGATAACAGCAACATACTATGCAGTATGCACATCTATGGAGTATAAGAATATACCTTTAGCGAGACCTGCAGTATTGTTTTCTGTATTTTTAAGTTGGCTAGCAGACAGTCTTTCAAAAGTCAAAGACGAGAAATTTAATGTTACCGGACCAGAAGTGGCTTTTAGGGGGGGCATAGAGGCCATGGCTTTATTTTGTCAAATATTTTCATTGATTTAATTATGTATAAATTGTACAATATTAATGTAAAAAGAATATCCCCCCCCAGGCAAAGAAATAAAACCGCTCCTGGACCGGACTGGACGCCGTCGACGGTCATTAATAGATCGTAATTGATTTCATCGCTAACGACGGTGTCTCGTCTGCCGAACAAAAATAACATATTTCATTTGTAACCTATTAAACTAAAAAATGATCGTAGGTCGCACAGGCCCATAGCCAAGGGGGGGAGGCGTTGCCCCTCCTAAAAATATTTTTTTTATATTGTTTTTATATATAATGCCCCCCCCCCTCAAAAAAAAAAAAAATTTGGTCTGGCTACGGGCCTGAGGTCGCAATAATACATTTACGTTCATACTTGTACGCCGGATGATCTTTTATAAACCGACGTAATCAACTAGTCGTCGTGTCGATTTGGCCGGACGCACGACGTGAAGTGAGCTTTAGATACTGTTGAATGGTACAATGCGCGCCTGTGTCAACTTCCACCATGCTGGACAAGTAACTGTGAATCAACGGGCTGAGACCAGGGAATTCACCCATCTGAAAACACGTTTGGTTAATATGATACGCTTGTGACACGTGGGTTAAATAAAACATAGATGGACCTATATAACATATTATATTATGTTGTTTAATTAGAATTAGGAAGTTAGTGTCTTAAAATCTGCTAAACTGTGTTGAAAAATATTATATTAGCTTTTCTAAGACACGAAAACACTATGTCTCGATTTGTCAAAGTATATTTTATTTTAATCACGAAGCACAAAGTAATAATAAAATCTCAACTAGATAGTAATTCTGAGGAGTAATTAATTGGAGTAATTGTGTTTATGTAATCCTCCAGATAAATTAAACTAAAGTATAATACATTAAAACATGCATTGTTTCAAGTACCTATAAGTGCTTAAAATACATATAGGTAATAAATAATTATTTTTATTTGTAAAAATTTCAGTGATGTGCGTCGTTCTGCTTAAATATGTAAAACAAAAAGTTACGCGTATCCCGAGCCCAACTCAGGCGCGGATCTCAAGGGCTCAAGCAGTCAAGCGCCCCCCCCCCTCCCAAGTAGACTCTGGGTGTCTGTTTTTGGCAACCGATAAAATGCATTATCTAACCGACAGCGTTTCGGCCATGTCCATTTTTATAAAGAGTTTTTATTAACATATTTTGAAAAGGTTTATTTTTTAGTAATTGCATTGGGGCTCTGAGACCTTTAAGTACGGCACTGGATAATTATAATTTATATTAAAGTATGACTAATATGACTAATATACTCATGTATACAATCGAAGGACGTATTTGACCGTGTCTATAAGAGTTGGTGCGTAATAATTTTTCATATTACTTATTGTTAAATAAAAACTACATTCAACCATGGATAAGGGTTTAAAGTACAAACTGTCTATTGTCTAAAGAATTGCAAATTTAAACTATAATATTATATTATAAAGTATATACCTATATTTTAAAGCATGTAATAGGCTACCAAATTATTATAACAATTCTAAGAACTACCTATTTATTAATATGTTGTATCATCAAAATTAACAACTACAAACCCTTGGACTCGCTATCACAAATCATAATGTGCAAATATATAATCAGAATTATTAGTACTAATAAGGTGTAATATATGAATAACGAATAACTAGGTTTGGCCTATCCAACATGTACAGGGACTTCATGCCCTAAAAACCTTGAAATATGCATGCACTTATGCCCTCGCACTAAATATGCTATTAAAATATCCATTAAAAAAAAAAAAAAAAAATCATAGTATTGAATAAAAATCTTTTTTCTAGATCGGAAATATATTGGTAAAATTGCTAAAATTATAAATTGCTTATTATTATTTTTCTTTTCCAATTTATATATATATATTTTTTTTGAATCACGCTTGCAGTGTACCGATAAATAACAATACAAGTCATCGTCGAGAAAAACACAAACACTAATTTTAAAATATTTATTTTATATAAATAAAACCATCATAATAATATCTCAGGTCCAAAAAATCTATTTAAAATTAAGTTTTTCTTTATAAAATTATAAAACATACACCTTTGTATAAATAATTGTCAAATATGCACTAATGATTAGTGCATACTTGACTTTATTAATAAGCGCATTAGTGACTAATGTATTTATTAATGAAAAATTGACAAGTAAATGCAAAATATGTACCTATAAATTTTAAATATACACTAGTATATCGATATGAAATAAATTTGTATTTTACATGGCTATGTTTTTAATGATCATTGAATAACATGCAAACTTCTATCAATTATTTGAGTTGCATACCACAGTCACTTTGTATGGTTAAAATAAATTGGTAAAACATCGATCGCGGACTCTGTACAGTATAAATAAACCGGGAAATATATTTTACAGGATAAGATTTAATTAAATTACTTAAAATTTTAGATCACGAATTGTGATCGCAATAAGTATGAGAAATGAGTTTGATGACACAGTAGAGAATGAACCAAAACCAAAATACTAAACTTAATCCGAAAATGTTTAAATATAGTTATGAGTTTATGATTATACCATTTTTTAAGAATAAATAAATCAAATATTCGTTAGAAGTGTTCAAAAGTGACTTGTAGGGATAAAGTTACTAAAAACCTTTATGAACCGGTGAGTTATAAATCATATTATTTTATAATACAACATCAGAATATTAAATTATTAAATTTAACTACCTGTGTTTTTTAATAACAAATTATGTGATATGTATAAATTTTTTTCTACCTAAAATAGTACCTACAAACTGTCCACCATATTGACTGTGGTTAATGTTGTTACTATAGGTACTTAAAATAGTACAAACTATTTAAATTTGTTTTAATTTTTTCTGGTTGACCGTACAGTGTCCATGGTACAATCCCTATAGAAGTAACTATAGTACCTACACTTATATAAACTAAATGTTTTTAAGTTTAACGTTATAACTTATAAGTCAATTTTGATTTCAGCTTTAAGGCCGTCGTTTTCGGAAAAAGCCATTTAGACTTTATATAACTCATAAAAATATCTAAGTATAATCCATATCTATTTTGTTTTTCCAAAGCATAATAAGTTATCGTTGCATTTCGTGATTTAGATTGAATATTTATTACACACCTTATTAACGCCATCGTTAAATATTAGTAGTTAATAGTGACGATATAACAAATACCGATAGGCAATAATAAATAATCGAATATTAAATAGGATGTCAGGTTGATAGATAATGAAAGAAAAGATCAATTTTTTTTAGAAAATATTTAATATTTACAAGGCTGGGCAAGTTAAAGATTTTTTTTAACTCAGTTAAGTTAAGTTAATATGCATCAATAAGAAAAAGTTAAAAGTTAATAAAATTTTTGGTTACTCAGCTAAGTTAAAAGTTAATACAAATTTTATTTAAACTTTTTATGAAGTTAAAAAAAAGTTATTTTTTTTTATTCGTTAGCGTACTTTATTTCTTACATACACACAACTAAATTATGGACTATAATGCTTATACTTCATACGACATACAGTATTTCTATATTTTCATATTTTCTAATATATACAAAATGTTCTTTTAGAGTACAGAGTGATTAGAAAAATAACATTTTTAACTAATAAATTCACAATAAAAATATTTTTTGACATGAAAACAACTGAAATAGTGTATGTAAAAGTAAAAAAAAAAATTTACTTAACTTATTTCTTAAAATGAAAAATAAATTCGTTAGTTTCATGTTAATTAAAAAATAAAATTAGTTAGTTTATAGTTAAGTTAATGAAAATCCAAACGTAACTAGTTAAGTTAATAAGTTAAAATTAACCTAACTTTTAATTTATTAACTCGTTAATGCCCAGCTTTGAATATTTATGAAGATGAATAAATAGATGTGCACTCTTTCAAATATTAGTATAGTATGGAATTATGCATTGCTTTTTTTAAACTACTTATCGTTGTAGATATATAAGTAAAATATAGAATAGACTTCTCCTATAAATCGATAACATACAAAAAGAAAAATACAACTTCTACAACACCAGAGTCTTAAATTTCATATTTTGTACTACCTATCAATTTTTATACAACGATTAATTTGTTTCTAGAGTTCTATAGACATTTAAAATGTACAATATAATTAATACGATTTTCAATATTTTCATATTTTAACAGGTGTTGTACCTTTCACTTTCCAGCAATAAAATATTATGACAACAAATTAAAGAAAACTAATTTACTTCAGTTATTTTTTTCAGCTGACTGAAAATGCCGCTTTCGGGCCAAAATATTGAAGATTAGATATGCTATATTTGTTTTTATTTAAACCAGGGCGAACTAAACTTTATTTAATGACATTATAATTTTTGATTTTTTTTTTCTATAAATATCGATAAAAACATTTTTACTCGGTCAAAAAGCTTTACAATTTAATATAAAGTTTCTCATACATTTTTATTAATGATAATTAAAACTATTTTAGTTAGGTACAATAGCTACATAGACACGAACATGATAAACGCATTTGAGAAAAAAATGTTATTAAAATTCGTCAAAACCACAAAAATACAGAATATGTAAGTTTTAAGTTAAGATTTGAACAAAATTATATTTTTAAACAAATAATAACGATTTTAGTTATTTTGTTGTAATTTAATATTATTATTTGTGGTTTCTTGAAACTCTCAACGTATACATTTAGAATTGGAAAAAACAGTTTTTATAAAAAACAAAACAAACGTTTCATTCGTTTAAACAATTGTTTTATTTGTTGTAACGGTTTAAACACGTTTTAAATAATTTATAGCAATGTTTTGTTTCAACTCTAATATATTATATAATATATTGATACCTATGTTATAAAGTGTTTCAAGTAACATCGTTTTTATATTATCTACATTCTACATTATGGATATTGGATTTATTGATTTATGGATAACAGTTTATTGTGTACATTCATGTAAATACATACATGCCGTGATCTACAAACAAAATGTATATGTATTTCATAGAAATAATACGAGATAATTTAATGTTAATTTTAAAACTACTTGTTTAAAACGTTTTTAACACATTCCAACCCTATATTTATATTTTAAACGCGCTAATGCGCTGTGACATTTTCCAATGCAGTGAAAATTAATTTAACCTAAACCGTATAATTACGAATACTCGGAGTACCACAGTAAATAACTTTAATAGCAATATAAATACAGATTAAAATATACTATTATTAATATAGGCTGACCATTCGTCTCCGCTCAGAATTGTGTTTCGCACAGGTACAATAATCAATCACTGAATTCAAATGGTACACATAGGTACCTACGTTACAGACTACAGACTGTAGTCTACAGTACCTAACTTACTCACGGACGAGATACACTCGATACACTATTTACAGCCAAACAATTACCTACGTTCCCCATTGAAAAAAAAAAAATGTTTTTTTCAATTCAATTGACTCGATAACATACACCTAATTATATATTACTCGAATAATATCAATTATTATCAAACGACAAAACCGTTTCAATGATGCGTTTTCATCACAAAACGCCAACAGACAGACACAGATTAGGCAATCGGTACTACCTACGTCGACGAGTCGTAATCGCTGTACGGGGCGTAGGCCATCGGCGCGACTCGCTGTAATTAAAATAATTTATCGGCTAATTAGAAAAAAAAAAAAAAAACATTAACGATATAATACGCCACTAGTGTAACGTTTATCGGTCCTACGACTCCTACGCCGCTGCCGTTGACCGTTATCTAGAACTGAACAGCTTTGGTTCGAGTATTATTTTACCGGTTTGGCCGTTTTCGATTCTCTGAGTGGGAAACTCATCCGCATTTCATTACATTTTTTAGATTATTTCATTTTGTGATATTAGTCTGTCGGCGGTACGATTACGATAACGACGCAACAACGACGATAATAATTTATCATTTCGGATCTTTGTCGTTGACTCGTTGTCAATTAATTATTGTCATACACGATCAGCAGTGATAGCACGTACTCGAGTACGATCAAGATTCGTGGTGGTAGCTGTTATTATCGTGACGGCTATCGATATAACAACAGCAACAACAACAACAACAACAATAATAATAATACGATGACGACGACGGCAATGATAACGAGTGATACGAAATAAGAAGACAAATTGCGTGCCGGCGACGATCCGCGTTATTACTGATAAGAACCTCCGTCCGTACCTTATATTATTATTATATTAGTACATATTTGGTGACAATTCGAATGAATCGCTCTGCTGTTGTCGTCGTCGCCGCCGCCGCCGCCGCCGCCGCCGATTGACAGCCGAATTGCCGTAGTTGTGCGTTGTTTCCGTGTCCTGACGAGCCGGAAGTGGTAGTGCCGTCGTCATGTCGCCCTCAAGACGTCATCCACGACTGTTGACGAGCTGTCACCAGTGATCCGCCCCCTTGCGATCCGTAAGTAACCATGGCCCGGCCAGTCGTCGTCGCCTCGGTCCTGCTGCTGCTGCTGTCGTGCACCGTCGTCCATGCATCCGCTGTCGATTCATTGCTGGCCGAACCGTCGTGCGTCGATTACTTGAAATTAAGATGTGCCAACGCGGGCACTGCAGCAGTGTCGAAACTCGACATCCTCGAATGCATACAGCTCTATGAGGTAATTATTCGCTCTGTGTTAAAATTTAAAAATAAATTATAAACAGTTTCAATGTGGTAATGTTCAATGTGTTAAATTGATAAAATAAAAAAATTACATACCAATTTAAACTTTTTTTTAAATATAATATGCTTGTTGCACTTCCCGCATAAACAAAATTATAATAATTGTATAAGTATCAATAACAGAGTACTATTTTAATTAAGCTTATTTTACTTGGTCTTGGTATATTTTGTTAAAATAATATTCTTAATTATTAAGTGAATGAAGGAACATAATGGTTTCAAATATAACTAAGTTAAATGTACTTTATCTTTAACTTTACAAGTATTCATGTTATAATATATTTAGTTAATTTAGTTATGTATATTTTTTTCAAACTATAATAAAATTATTACAGTGTTTATAAAATAATCAAGAATTAGATTTGTATAGAGTACAAGAAAATAATAATTTGTTGATACCTAACTAATTTTTATATTAATATAAACATTAGTATTAGTTGATTCTAATTAAATAGGCGACAAAATTGTTAGACATTAATTTTTATGTGTTGTTCCAATCATCAGTTGTTAAAACAAATGATTGTATACTATACATATTATTAGTAATTAGATGTATCAAGTTATTTTTTTTAGGGGACTTCAAATAAGATCTTATGACTTACATTTTATTTTTAAAAAGAAAGTTAAAGGGTGATTTTATGTTTTTGTCTAACACACATGCAACATAAGATTTATTTAATCTATTTAATTTATATTTTTGATTTATTTCCAATGTATCAATTAATATAATGAAGTGATAAAAATCATGAAAACAGATTTAAATTTGTCGTTAAGTTTACTTGAGATCGATTATCCTACATTTTTGATACTATCCCCCAAAATCCTAAAAACAATTTATTAAAACTTGACATATTTAAATTTTTGGAGAAGTAAAAAATCAAAAAAAATCAAGAATATGAGATAATTGATCTCAAGTAGACTTGAAGACAAATTCAAATCTGTTTTCAAAAATCTCATCACTTAATTATATCAATCCAGTACCTTAGAAATAGAACACGTCAATAATCCTATGTTGCACATGTTAGACAAAAAATGAAATCATCGGTTCCAATCTTCTTTATGGTATAAGTTTTGTATAAAATATGTATTAAATTTCAATTGCCTAGATAATTATGAAGTACAGTAAGTTATAGTACCTATAAGTTAAAACTCCATTAAAATGTTACTTATTCATCTATACTCCACTTAATAAGTGACTTAGTTAAACTATTCACCTAAAATTTAATCGTATACTTTTTTTTAGTATATATTTATTTAAATTTTTTCATTATTAAAAGTACAGGCATCAATGACGTAGGTTAATTGTCTATAGTATATTTTATACCTAATGTCTTAATTGTTATTTCATAAAAATCACTTAAGAGGATGTTATACCCGCATGTGTTGTCTCTGTCTTACTAATGTAGATTATAGCAAATTTTCGTTCTGCAGAACACAATTTGTAATATTAGCTTTAATATTAGAGTCAATTTACTTATTATCAAACTTAAAGGTAATAATGTTATCTAGGGCATCTCATAGGATTTTATTGGTATTTTAATTTTTAATCGAGTTACGAGCATTTTAAAGTTTTAATGTTTTATATAACCATAACTCATTTAAAAATAAATATACATAAATATATAAATATCATTAAAAGCCTATGAGATGCCCTAGATAATATTTTTACCTGTAAATTTGATAAAAGGTAAATTTACTCTAATATTAAAGCTAACATCACAAAATGTGTTCTGCTAAACGAAAATTTGCTATAATCTACATTAGTAAGAAGAGACAACACATGCGGGTATAAAATCCTCTTAACAATTACACATTGTATGAAACATTTTATTCTATTAATATTTTATGAATTAATTATTTGAAATAAATTATTTAAAAATATCCCATCTACTCTTTCTGAAAAAATAAATTTAAATATTATTAATTACTGATTTAATTGTTTTAGGATTCAGATTTTTCGGGTAACTGTCCAAAAGCCATTTGGACTCATTTAAAAAAGTTTATGGCAAAAGAAAATCTTCGAGCTGTACTATGGCCAAAATGTAGATATGAAATTGAAAAACTCAATTGCGAACGAGACAAAAATTGGTTTGGTTGCATAGTTGACAAAAAACAGGGCATCAGGAATAATGACTGCCTTCATTTAATAATGCGAATTGAAAATATAGCATTTTCTGATTTTAGACTAATCACAAATTTTTCAAACTCATGTCAAGATGACATAAAAAAATTTCACTGTTACAATATTTCTATTACAGATGTATGTGCAAATTATTTAAATTATTTGTGTATTATTATAAATGTATAAATGTACTTATTTAATTTATAGACACTGTATCGAGGACGTGTATTGGAATGCCTTCAATCCAATATAGACAAACTTTCTCCAAAGCAATGTTTACCTTTGGTTTATAAGTTATCTGAGTGGCAAGCAGATAATATAAAATTTGATTACTCCCTTCATATGGCCTGCTTAAAAGACAAAGAGAAACTATGTGCTGACATACCAACTGGTAGTGGTCTTGTTTACAACTGTCTTTCTGGACATATTGGTAGTGGACAAATGTCACTTCCGGTAATTTTATTACTTAGGTTATAAATATTAGAATATATCTATTAAAATTTGTTTTCCTACTTTTATATATAGTGCCAAAACCAACTCTGGAGGAGAGAAAAATTGATTTCTGGTAATATTAGAGTCAGTAAAGGATTAACTAGAGCATGTAGAGAAGACATCCGTACATACCGCTGTCGAAGATTAGTATCTGATGACAAGGACGTACGTTTGGCACAATTATTGTTGTGTTTAGAAAATGCTATTCATAATGGTAAAGTTAAAAGATATAAAAAGTATTAAAATATTTAATTTACTTTAAATATTTAAATAAATTCATATTTTGAAGATGAATACCAATTCATTGTTTGAAAATAAAAATATTGACTATGGATAGAAAAATGATAGTACTTTTTTTAATGAGCAAATAAATTACCAATATTTTTGTCTTCTTACAAAATGTTTAACAATTCTAATAATGAAAATGTATTAATTATAACTATCATAACTCATGAGTTCATGTATTTGCATATCA
Source organism: Rhopalosiphum maidis (assembly GCF_003676215.2). Lineage (NCBI taxonomy): Eukaryota > Metazoa > Arthropoda > Insecta > Hemiptera > Aphididae > Rhopalosiphum > Rhopalosiphum maidis. The sequence goes on along the minus strand of NC_040879.1, from coordinate 42,124,879 downwards.
ATCTTCTCAAGTGGTATTAAATGGTATGATAAAAAGTTGATACAAGTTTCAATATGTAGTCGTCATGCAAAAAGTGATTGAATATTTTTATAACCAAAATTTTCTTTTTCATTAAGATACTGCATAATGTTGACTATATATACATTATATATTACCACAAATAATGATAAAGTTAAAAAAATATTGAATGGAATTATACAAATTTAATATTTAAAAATAAAATTATAAAAATTATCACTTTACCACTTATTGTATGATGGCCAATATTTGAAATTTTATTACGCATATTGTCGCATATTTCAAATAGAATAATTTATACATTTAAAATTGCAAGAACTTTTTGTTAATAATATTGATGCAAGTAAATACTAATTTTTTAATATCCATAGAAAACAATTGCTTATTATTTGATATATTTATAAAAACTCTCTTTTATTATTTAATGTCTTAAGAACATATTAAATACAAACCTGATAATGTTTAAATCTCTATAAAAATAAGTAAATGCTTTAAGTCCTGAGCCCTGGTTATAAGAAAACATTTAAAGAAAAACATTCATTCAGTTTTTCAGTTTAACTTAAATAAATATTTGTATTTAAATTTTGAATTATGTATTTATAAACTTTTCAGTTAAATTTGGAATCAATATTAATGGTGTTAGGGATATAAAAATTATATTACATTAATTAAACTAAATAATGCGTTCCTTTTATGAAAAATTTTAAAAATTAAAATTTACTTTATTATTGTCATATTTGTAGTAAAAAATGATAAATATTTTACTATTTATTAAATTATGTATATAATGCTCTATTAATGTGTATATGTATATATATATATAATTAATATATGTGCAATGTGCTATTAAACATCTTATCTCAGGCACAGCGTATAATGGCTTTAGAGATGATTCAAGTAAATTATAAAATTAAATACATTATTTTTATTTATTGTATTTGTAAAAAATAAACATTATTATTTATTTTTATTTAACAGTAATTTTTTTTTTTCAGGCAGTAAAGTATCCTCTGATTGTCAATTTGAATTAATGGAACATCGAAAATTGTTACTCCAAAACCATCATTTATCACCAGAAGTTGTTTCAACATGTTCTAATGATATTGAAAAATATTGTAGAAATAATGAAGTTAGCAGACGAACAATTCATTGTTTAATGGATCATTCTAAGCCATCACGTCAAAAAAATCGAATAGATAAGGCTTGTCAAAAATCGGTATGTGTTTTTTTTTTATGTATTAAATCATTATTGTTTTTAATGTAATATTTTTAATCATAATTAGTTACAAAAACTTATGCGCATCACAAATATTGGTGAAGACTGGAGAGTAGATCCTGTACTACAAGAAATGTGTCAGTCTGAAGTTGATAAGTATTGTTCTGATAGACCTCCTGGCTACAACAGGTAATTAAAATTTTTAAATAAGTATTAAATATCAACATGGTATTAATTTAGTTTTATATTTTTTAAATTAGGGTGATATCTTGTTTACTGGAAAAGTTATTTGTGGGATTAGTCCAAGATAAATGCAAAAATGCATTACTGCCAGTTCAATATTTTATTAATCGAGATTTCACATTAGACCCTGCATTATATCAAGCATGTTATTCAGATGCATCTAGGATATGCAAAGCTACTGGAGATTGGATAAAAGAATCAAAAGAAAACTTGATTTTGCCATGTCTTACTCAGTACTATCGACCTTTTACATCATCTTCTACTGGAGCTAAATATAAAGTAATTTTTAATCATTAATAAAACTAAAATATTTTAATACCTTGATATTTTTTTTTTTTTTTTAATTAGTTAAAACCAAAATGTAAAGACCAAGTACGAAAAGTTATGATACAACGAGCTATTAGTGTAGACCTAAACCCAGAAATCGCTGAAGCATGTATTAAGGATCTTCCAAATTTTTGTCACAAAAAAACTGGTGTTGGAGAAGAAATGCTCTGTTTACAAGATCATTTCAATAAGTAAATAATTACTTTTTATAAAAAAAAAGTTTATTTTAAATAAAACATGTAATTTCAGTAAAAAGATGACCAAAGAATGTAAAGAATCGATTAGTCGGTGGACAGAAGCACAAGCTGAAGATATCCAGCTGAACCCTGTTATTAGATTACATTGTAAACCATTCATTCAACAATTTTGTTCGGTAAATTAAAACATAAATATTAATTATTAATTATTATTATTATTTTTAATTTTTCTTAATTTCAGGCTGAACTTCTATCTAAAGATGAAATTGGTAAAAATGATGTAATGGATTGTTTGATCAAAAATAAAAACAATCCAGAAATGAAAACAGAATTAAAATGTCGTGCTGCTGTGGAGCATTTTCAATTGATATCTATGAATGATTACCGTTTTACTTTATCGTTTAAAGAAGCTTGTCGGTCGACTGTTATTAGGTATTGTCCCAAGTCTCGTACCAAACCAGAGGTTTGTATAATTATATTACTCTGTATAATAAAATATATGCATCTGTCTGTCATATATGTCTGAACTTATGCATGGTTGATTTGATTTTTTAGGTTGTTGCATGTTTAAGTGAAGTAGTACGTAATGATACTATAACCGACTCTAAACATAAGGTAACAAAACCTTGCCGACAACAATTACGTGCTCAATTATTGCAACAACGGGAATTCTTAGATTTAGATCCAGTTTTAAAAAAAGCATGTCAAGATGATATTGCTAAACATTGTTCTAATATGGAATCTGGTTCAGCACAGGTAAAATAATCTGTAACATTTTTAAAATTTTTAATCATAATTTTAGTTATTGATTTTTACCATTTATCCTTTATCTTAGGTTTTAGTTTGTCTTGAAATGAACAAAAGCTTATTGTCAGATCAATGTCACCGAGTAATATTTTTGATTCAAAGGCAAGATTTGACTGATAGTTCATCAGATTATGTATTGTTAACAAAATGCCACAAAATGTTGCAACTTTATTGTAAAGAAGAAAACACCTCCCGGGCTTTGAGCTGTCTAAAGGTATTATTTATGGATAAGTTTATTAAGTATTTTTAATAAACTATATGATATTATGTTATTTGTTTATTTTTTTATTAACATTTGATTATTATTTAAAAAAATCATAAATAAATTTGTTATAGAAATTCAAACATGATCTTACTTTTGAAAAACAATGTCAATCCCTTGTAATTCAACGTATGATTGAACAAAGTGATGATTATAGACTGGATCCAGCACTGCATCATAGTTGTCAAACAGACATCAATTTGTATTGTAGTCAAATATTGGCTAAATTACGCCCAGAATCGGAGTATAATGGCAAAGTGTTACAATGTTTAAAAGTTTGTCCTTATTGATTTACATATATTGATTTTAGATTAAATATGATTGATAAAATGTTTAGGAAAAGTTTCGTCAAAGAAAACTTAAGCCAGAATGCGAGAAACAAGTATCTGTTACTTTACGTGAATCTGCATTAAATTACAAATTAAATCCATTGTTGCGAAGTCTTTGTACAACTGAGGTATGTTAAGAATTTTTACCTATTTTGTGTATGAAAAAAAAATGTATTTGTTTTGTTTTTGCAATTAGATTAAAGAGCTTTGTCGAAAAGAAGAACACAATGAAGGCAATGGTGATTTAGAGGATTCTGGACAAGTGGAAGAATGTTTAAAACAAGCATTAAGTCACGGGTTAATAGATAGTCGGGCTTGTCGTTTAGAAGTAGCTGGATTGATTGAAGAATCCAAAGCTGATATTAATGTTGATCCATTGTTACAACGAGCATGTTTTCTAGATATTACCAAGTACTGTGATGAAGTTCCTCAGGGAGCTGGAAGACGTAAGTTTCTTATGACACTATAATATTAATTTAATTTATATCAAGTGATATTTTAATGTAAAAAATACTTATTTAATATTTTTTATATTTGTAATTGTTTAGATTGTTTAGAATAGAAATAGTAAAACTTAAAAAAAGTGTTTTTTTAAACATTTCACATTTTTAAGGAATATAATTTCAAATAATATTCTTTATTTTTATTTCTTATAATGTTTTGTAATTATTTATTTATAATAGAAAAAATTACACATTGTTAAAATTTAAACTTCAATGGATCAGAATAATGCTATTAAATTTCTTAAAGTAAACTTTTTTTCTTAAATTTAAATATGTATAAACAATAAAGTTAATCATTAATTTATAACCAACATCAGTACATTTTTTCTCTAAAAATAATTTTGATTTAGAATATGGTTTTAGAAAAGTATAAATCATTATGATAAAAGTAGTTAAATTATAGTTTTCTATTGTAATTTTTCACATATTTTTCTTTTCAGAATCATAAAATTTATCTACAAATGTCTGATATAATCATTTGATCGATAATATAATATTTTTATTTTTAAACAGATTTACAATGCTTACAATCTGTTGTTCAATCCAAAACTAAAACGCTCAGTGCCAAGTGTCACGACATGTTGTTGCAGAGGATGGAAATGTTTAAAAACGCAAAAGCATTGGTTAGTAAATTATTACTTGTTTTTTAAACATATAATTTTGATATAGCATTTCACTAAATTAAACTTATATTATAATCAGAGCTCAAGTCATCATGATGTTAAAATCATAAAAATATATGTATGTATTTGTTATCAATTTAAAAAAGGTGTATATTAATTACTAGAGCACAGATGTTGTAGTACTAAAAAACTAGTAAAATTGATTGCATTAAAAAATACTAAAAATTGCACTGAAAAATAACAGCGTTTTGTTATAAATGTTTTAAATTTACTGCTATAGTCTAAAATTCTACCAAAAATATAAATATAAATAATTCAGTATTCTATTTGAAGTGGCTGAAGAACAAATTATAACATTATAATAACACATAATTGACAAATAGTCATATTTCACAAATTATTTTTGTGCTGTACCTACCAACTTGAAATTATGTTTATTTTTTAAGATAACATAGATGTTACAACGGTTGAATGTCGACTATAAGTGTAACTAAAATTGTTGTTTAAATGAGTAAATTTAATAAATTTACAATAAAAATCTAAAAATTGCAAAAAATTTCACTAAAAACGTTTAGAATTTAGTTTTTACTTACATGACACACATTTATAACATACGTAGTAATATATTGAAAAAGTAGAAAAAAATTTGCAAATGCAACAACATCAGTGCCCTAATAATTACATTCATATACAAATACAACAAACAGGATATAATAATTTTAATTTTTTAAATTATTGAATATTTTTACAAACTAGCTTACAAAACTATGTAATAGAGTCTTGTTTGGAATTTTTTCTTTAATTATTACAAAAAAAATATATTAATAACTCAATAACATATTGAAAACAACAAGTGTACATATGATACTATTTACACAATTTATTGTTACTTATGTAGGTACTGATTACAATATTAACAATTAAAAAAACGAGATAAAAATACAAAGTAATTAAATAAGCTTTTTTTAAGCATGTATGTGACATGTTAAGAAGACATAGTTACATGTATTTTTCCGTCTTACTAATGCTTACCATATAGGTAAGGTTAGGTTTTGCTTAAATATTGGAGTGAAACGACCTATTATTAATTAATTAAAGGTATGAACATTATCTATAAATTATCGTCAGTTTTTAAATATTTTAATTTATACTGAACTATGAGCAATTATAAATATTAATATTTTACATACTTGTAATGCTCTTAAAAATTTAAATATCATAAAAAATCAACAAAAGTGCACAGATCCTTCCCTTAAATTATTTTATAGGCCATTTCACTTTATTATTTAAGCTAAACATAGATAACTGGAACTACTAAACATATTTTGGTATTGTATATATTGGTAAGACGGAGACATATGCGAGTACAATGTACTCTTAAGATATGTTTTTAATATGATCATGATTATAATTGTATGATTTAGATGTTCACATCTATCCACTGATAAATAATGATTATAATTTAAATCAAATAATCATTTTAAAATTTATTTATTTTATGAAAAATTAGATTTTTTGTGTAAATAATTACAAATATATGAAAATATCAATGAATTTTTAAAATAAGCATTTATAAAGAAAAAAACCAAAATATACAGACATATAAGTGAGCCCTGATTTTAATATAATTATTACTTGTTTATATATTATAGTGAAAACAGTGATATACACAATTTTTGATTCTCACTAATACGATAATATGAACTTCATGTTTATCAGTCATTATATTATATATTATAATTTTATATTTAAATGCAATTGTAATAATTTAATTTAATTTTGTAGATCTATCCTGAGAGCTTACAACAATTATATGGACAAGTCGCTAAATCACCTTCTAAAAAATACCTTATAGTCGTTTTGTTCACTTTTATGGGACTAATATTCATAGTTGGTTTGTTTTGTGGACGTGTTAGTAGAAGAAGTGCAATTTCTAAAAAAAAATAGATGTTGTCATCGGCCAATACTGATAGGTAGCTTAATTAAAAATGAACAAAATGACTTTGTGAATCTCTCTATATATATAAATATAAATTTTAATTGTAAGTGTACATTATACAATATGCTATTTACTGTTAGACGCATTAATGTTAACTATTATGATAGTGGTGATTTTTAGTATTATATTACGAACAAAACAATGATACAATTTGAGTTGATTTTTGTAATTTTTTAAACATAATATGCTATGGTTATATTGAAATATGGTATAAAATCTGTCATAAAATTCCAAAAATAAACTAATTAAATACTGAAAATAATATTATTTATTATGTTTTAAGATTAAGAAATATAAAATATTTGTATTAGAATAGTAAAAAAATAGAAAAAAAAAAAATATCAGCTCAAAATTTATTTTATAAGTTTTAATTTTATAGTTTATTTCTATAAATTTACTTTTTTTCATTTTTTCTTCACTATTTTTTAGTTCTAAAGCCAAATTAAAATTGTCCTTATAAGTTTTAACATGGTCAAACATTGTAATTGTAATTATATTCATTAGTAGATTTGTGTCCTTTATATTGGGTCCAAAAATATTATATAAAAAGCTGGGTCATCACAATTGGTGTGCTTGCCAAATATTTGTCATTTGTTTAACTTATTATGTTGTAATGACAAAAAACTTATATAATTATTTATTGTCTTCCGAGATTGTTGATAAATGTAATAAATGTACTGCAAATTAAAAGAACAATCAATTTACTGATGAATATACTTAAAAAATAATTGTATTAGTTGTTGGAACACTAAATATATAAATTATTAGTAAGTACACTAATTATAGGTACTCAACACAATAGTTATGAGGTTTTTACACAACAATCTTATCAAAAACTAAAGTTGATATGCTTCCTTGGATATTTTAAATTATTTGTAATGTACATAATATTATAAACTTATTTATACAATAAACATAATAGATATTTGTCCAATGTAAGTGTTTTGTTTAGGCTAAAATATAAGTGTAATAAAGAGCACTTGAGTACTTAGTACATTATTCAATACAACATTATAAACTCCCTTTTTAAATAATATTCAAATCATCAAAAACACTTGTTAAATTCTATTATCAAAAAAGTACTCAATTATAAATTTATTTTTTATCTATAATTTACAAAAATAAATATAACCTAACCTAACTTATGGTTATATGATTTTGTGCTGACTTTTAGAAAAATATATCAATTAACATATTCTTATGTCTTACTATACATTACCAAAATGTAATTTGAAGGAATTTATTTTACATTTAAACAGATTATATTACCAATACTTATTTGAATATAACTTATTTACTCAATATTCTCAAAAATGTGTATTTTATTATTTATTTGTGATAATGAATTAGTTCAATTAATTATAATTTGCTATAATTTGTGTATCATAGTTTTGCCAAAATATATGTGCTATTAATTTATAATATTATACTTAAATATAAATTATAATATAATATAAATGAATTGTAAGTTAATATTTATATCTTGTTTTTATTTATTAGTTTTTATGATTTAGCTTTATTTTTCTATTAATTCATAATTTGTATTTTGTCTTATACCTATACCAAACTAATCCTTAGATAACATAAAATATAATTTAATATCAGCGATAGACCTACAGTGCAGTGGTTGCTACATAAACCATTTTTTAGTCAATATGCTTATTTAATATTTATTTTAAAAATCCCATTTACTCCTTTTTTTTTTTTAAATAGAGTTAACTTAAATAAAGACAATTTCAGTATTCATGATAATTTATTGAATACAATTTTACTGAAATAAATAAAAATAAATAATTATAGAATTATACGCATATTAACATAATAACTCCAATTATAAGTAATAACCTATAACTTACTAATTGTCTATCAAATAGATTTTTACAAGAATAAATATTTTTTTATTAATACACCTTTTGGATTCAAGAATGTATGTATATATAATAAATATAATAATAATTTTTATTTTAAGAATTGCAATATGATGTATTTGAAAAACTTGAAATTCTTAACGAATAGTAATAAATATATTTTTTTATAACTAGTTTTTATTATACAAGCTATTCTCAGGGCTTATTCTCAGAATTTTAATCAACTATGCACTTTATTTAAAAAATAAGCCTATCAAAATAGAACTATAGGTATAACTGTAAAAAAAAAAAACTATAACGTCAATATAGAAACAATTTTATGAGCATATGAAATTTGTTTTTTTACCAAATCGAGTAAAACAACGATATATTACAATTTAAATATAGTTAATAATATAATATGTCCAACTAATTATCCTATACTGACAAATCATCTCCGTTCAGAATCGTTTTTCGTATACAATGATGGTACCTGTCATTGCATACAAATTTAACACATCCATTATAGTGACCTACTCATATCCATCTCTACTATACAGCAGAGCGGTATCCACTTGACCTTTTTTCGTAATTAATACAACACAACACAATGTTAGAGCGCCTCTTTTTAAAATTGTTTTCAGTTTGATATTTTTTCATCTTTAGATTTTCTTTTTGAAATTGCCATATAAATCCCATTAAACCATTCTTGTTCTTTGGCTTCAGCACATAAGTCTTTGATACAAAATTCATAATTTATTATTTATTTTTTTTTATTATTATTTCATAATTTTTATATCTATATTACTTGTCTTGAATCTCAATTTTGAAGAGCAGGCTCCAGAGTCCAGGCGTGGTAAAATGAATAAAAAAATATTAATTTTCCGTTTCTAGTGTTTCTACATACAAACTTTGACGGTTGATTGATTTATTAAAATTGCTTTTACTTATTAATTGTTCAACGTTAGCGCTGTGACTAACACAAGCAATTAAAATAGTGATATTTCTTAACTCATTGGACCCTGCAGATAAATGTTGCACTAGCTATAATTTAAGCAATGACACTTATTGTATTTCTTCGAATCTATTATGTTTAATCTTTATATCTACTACCCACATATTAAGATCTAATAAATTTAAATCATTACCCAAAACGAAAAATGCATTTCTAATATTAGCATTACAAATTACAATCAAGGTTACCTACTAACATAATATTCATCAATAAAGGCTCTTGTCTATAATTTCTAATAACTTAATTTTTTCAAATTTAAAAACACATTAATACCTATAGGAACTAATATTTTCTGTATTATCTTAATAATATAGCAATAAATTATAAAAAATCAACTACGCTAAAATTGATTATCAAGTGCGCATTTTGCTTTTCCAAATACGCAAAATCAGCCCAAGTGCGCTTTAGAATAAGCCCTTCTTATAGTGTTTAAAATAATGAACGTTTGACAGTATGTACCACTCTGCTATACATTAAGTGTTGACTGTCGAGTGGGTCATTGTAATGGATGTATTACATTTGAATTCAATATTTCGATGATGATGTTATTATTATTTTATACAAAAAATAATTCTGAGTGTAGAAGAATATTTTTTAATATAACTAGTAATTTATTATATCACTATAACTTATAACACTAAATATTTTTATTATTTTTGTTATAAACTTATAAGTTTTATTATACTATAAACTTACCATAGAATGGTATGAAAAAGTTTGTCCTGTTTGTGATGTTGGTGTATAAATGTTAGTGATGGACAACGATATCCATAATGCGATATTGTAAATTTGTAACACATTTTCGACACCGATATCGTTCTATAATTTTATTGTGTGTGCTGTGTAATAATTAATAACTAATAAGTAATAATATTTGTCAGCTGATAAAGTTTGTTCACGTGTCCCCGGGAAATGTGAATTATTATATTATTTTGGTGTATTAATAATAAAATAATATAAAATACTAAATTTTATTAATAAATTTATTTATATTATTTGATACGATATCGAACAAATTACAATATCAGGAAAATCGAACCATATCGGTACACAATATTATATCGTTGCCTAACACTAATAAATATACAATAGCTTAAAAATAATTTAAATTTTATTGTTTAAAAGTATGTAAAATATAATAAAATATTAAAATAAGTACCTATAGCTATTTGCTTCATATCCTTGCGCATACTAGTTTTGAATTACAATAAAGTAATTCAAATTGTTAGCGTATATGTATATAATTTTTCCAAATTTAATCTTCAATTGTCTGTTTGAAAATGTGTGCTTCTATGTTTTTTGATTTCAGTATGAATTATTTACTTCAAGCCTTAGCTATAAAATTAAACATTTTATACATGTTTAACTATAAAATAATTTGCAAATTTTTGTAATTTTGACCAATTTTACCAAAATTTGAACTTAAAATGCTCATAAAAAAAATCATGCAAGATATTTAATCTATCTTTAATATATCTATTTTTATCGAATAATAAATATATTTAACAACAACTTGTCTTAATGAGTTATGAGGAACCTTGTATGATTTGTATTAAATTTTCAAGTTTTTTTTATCAAATAATCAATAGTTTTTTCTGTATAAAAAAAAGTCAATTTTTTTTAAAAAAAAAAGCTCAAAAAGAGTGAAAATATTTTGAAAATTATGCCGAATGTAGAAGATGATAATATAAAGTTTAATTAATACAGCTTAATTGGCTCAATATGTGATCTAATACTTCCTGAATGAAACAGACAAAAACAGTTCATAGGTTTACGGATGAGCATTTCCGTTCAATTATTGGAACAACAAAATTCTAACCAGACTTTCATTATTATACTTAACGAAATACTATCACATTAAAAATAAGTGCATCTAATGTAAAAAAATTTTGAAATATTTTTTGTATTATCATAATTAATAATTAAGTACTTATTTTATTTTTGAAATATATATTTAATATATGTAATTTATAAATTATTAAAATAAATTTTTAGAACAATTTATTTAATTTAAACATTTATAAATTATAACTAATCATATTGAACACCTAAGACACCTTTGAGGGCAACATATGACCTGGGGCTGCTGATTGGCCTTATCAATAACTTATTTTACTCATGAATGACCAATTTCGTCAAAATTTAAATTATTTAGACGCCCATAAAATATTTTTATGAAATTATGCTTGATTTTTTTTTTTTAAATTCCAGTAATATAACTTACGATTTTACGAGGAATCTTATATTGTATAAGTATAAGTACCTAAATAAATTTCTTTAGACCTAAAACACTTATTATTGAAAGTCCATGTATATATTTACTTATCTCTTCGCTCAAAATCTAAAAATTGTGTAAGGCCTAAGACCATCAAAATGTTATTTTTGTGTTACAAAGTGTTCCGTCCATCATTTTCAATAAGAAATCTGTAAAATATTTAAAAAGTATTTCTTTTAGGTACATATGCAATTCAATGCACTTGCATTCAGCATTGACGCCCTTGTAAAAGCTCTAAAGTCTCAGATAACAGATGCCACTGTGTTTGCCAGCTGTGTAAATTAGTGTATAGGTATACTAAATGATAAATAAAACAATTGCTGAACATCTACATTAACGAGTTCTATAATCTATATGATTCCGTTTACATATATAATAATAAAATCATCAACCACAGCCCACCGCACTACTATTACATACACATTATACACTTACATAATTGATAAGTACCTAAAAATTACATATTATAATATTCCTTTCGACCGCGTAAAACAAAACGGGTGTAACAATTATACGATTTAAAACACTCTATATTCCACTAGAATATCCAATTTTACTTAGCTCTCTACATCAACATATTAAAATTTTAAATAATCAATAACTTCCTTAATGTAATAATATATATATATATATGTAATAGCTATAAACTTTAATCTAGTGTCGAATGTATGTATAATAATTACGAGAATCAATATTAAATTTGGTTATTACATCATTACGACGATTGCTTAAAAAATATTACGATTAAATAGGCAAGTACCTATATATGTTTATTAAAAATAATAATATTTTATAGGTAATTAGTAATTTTCTCAAATGCGATTATTCTGTTCCATAGTACCTACCCATAATCAGAGTTGGATATACCTACCTTAAGTACGTAATACAACACGTAACGTAAATTACAAATTTCCGTAACGAAATTACTTTAAAAAAGTCATTCAACCCAACACTGCCTATAATTATTAATATGTATCGATGGAGTTGTGAAATGGATGTATTAATGAATCCTACTGAATCTAATCTAAAAGTATAAATTTATGTTTACACATAAATAATATAATATTTTATTATAAATCGCAAATTATAAAACTTTTTTACAATACTATGTTGTCGCGTATTTCTATGACTTTTTCACTCGACTACAGGAGGGGAGAAAAAAAAGCATAATATTATGTATTTAGTCATACTGACACTAAAACATTAAAACGTTTTAAAACTCAAGACGTGCATAGACTCTACTTACGAGTTTCATATAGACATAAGACACGCGACTGTGCGCGAGATGAGACTGATGGGATATAAAGATGAAAAAATACCTAGACAAGAAACTCAGAGTACGGGGTAGGTACATTTCATCACGTCATTTTGGGAGAAGGGGTGGATTTGACCGTGTTATTTTTTTTTAGGCCTGCAGTGCGAATCTTTAGGATTGACTGGTCAGACTCCGGCGTCTCTCCGTAAGAAAAAAAAATGTTTTTATATAATTTAATATTATTTTACCCGTATTAAAATGCTATTCTTAATATTATTGGCTGTAGTTGTTGTAATTGGTATTAAAATATGTTTACGTTATGTAGTCATTTGATAGGCAAATATCCAACGGTCGCAATGAAAGTCGGTGATACAAAATACCTATATATTGAAAATCAAAAACGTGGGTGGGACAAACATAATATTTTATCATTTTTGCAAAAGACTTGGTAAAAATATTGCTCCCCATTAAACCTGAAATATTGCAACTAGGTATCCTGTATTGCAGTTAACTTTTTGCATAAAATGATAAAAATAAAAAACGATCTTACTTATTTTAAACGTGATAGCCATAAGTGGACATCAATGTAGGAGCATCCGGGGACTTAGCTCTCCAAAAATTCCAATATTCCCCTAACTTCAAATATACATTATCCATGAACCATATAAATTGTAATAAGAATGCGAGCTCTTTTACTTTAAATAATGCTAAAATATATAATAATAATAATAGTCCACCCCTCCCTAAAAATTCCAAATATCCGCATATGGTGACGGCTATATTTAAAGTGGAAACTTTAGACTGACGACGGTGTGTAAATAGTTTTCAAACGACATAATTATAATTATTTATTTAATTTTTTTTTTAGATGAAAAATGTGGGTTTTGTGTTCCTACGTCTTATCATTAGATTGCCTACCTTGCATTGGTTGTATCCGAATTTGCTTATAAAAACAAGCCGAATGAATTAAACGAGCCAACTAAATTATTTATGGTAAAAATCACTATAGGTACCTACACCTATTTACGGAGTATGATAAAAAAAAGTTATAGGCAGTGATAATCATTGAAGTCGTCAGATGAATACATATCGTATAACTGTGAATTTGCACAGCATTTTTTAAGCTTGAATTATAAGTTTATTAATTAACTTTTCTGTGCTCTTATTTTATTTATTAATATTAATATATATAATATATATATATAAATGTATGTTTAACTTTAAGACATATTCCTAAGCCAAACAAAAAAAAAAAATTACCTAACGTTATTATTATTTTTTATAAAAGGAGTAAACGCGTTTTGTTGGGATTTCACTTAAACCAATTAACAATACAACGATATAGTACTAAAAATAAACTGGCTATGTTCTGTGTTTTGTGATGCATCAAAAAACTGAGAACAAAGCGAATGGTTTAGCGGCGTTATCATCGACTAAAAGTCTGCAACTTTAGTCAATCATCAACTCGAAGTGAACGGAACCTTCACGGTTTTGTAAGCTACGTTTGTAAAATATGTTCTTGGCCCAGGCACGGCATTCCACGTTGATTAAAGTATGTCCTGCAACAAATCAAAAAAAGCTGTCAGTTAAGTCAAGTATATCAAATATTACAATTTTACTTACAAATAATGGTAATAATTATAGAACTCTAAAATTCAACTAGCGTTTACGTTTTTTTTTTTTAAACCTTAGAAAATTTCAAATAATACACAATTTTGTTTTAAACTCCTTGATGTTATACATAATATTTTGTTTTGATAATTTTTGTAAAGTTACAGTTTTTAAAGTTATTTTATTTATTAATTATAAGTAATATTTTTTTATTATAGGTATTCTTGTGTATGAAAATTAAATGTACCTAAATATAAATTTAATAAAATAAAAATAATAATAAAATATGTATAAGTAGATATAATATATTATATTTAAGTTTTATTTTGCATATTTTTAAATTTATTTGCTATTTATGATGTTTTTTTCAGTATTTAAAAATTTATATCTAAATCTAACTTTTTATATAGTATATATTATTTTATAACTTCTGAGCTCTAATATCAAATAATTAATAAATAATATCTATGGCTATTCCTTACGTGTACCTTTATAAAAAAAATTAAACTATAAAAATGTAATAATAATATCCAATTGTTTATATCAATACCTGGTTGTAACAAAATATTGTCGATTATTATTGTTAATAAAAATAATTTATCAAGTTTCGGGAGAAATTCTATCTTATTAATATTATAAATTCTATGATCTTATTCTACAAGTTTTATTACGAATATGGTTATGTGGATTCAATAAATTGATTGTTTTTATAAAATATTTGATATGCTTTCAACTCTTTCAAGATAAATCTATCTAATGAGTAATGGTTATAACCAGTAAAGTCTGTGAGGTAAACGATCTGTGTCTGGCCAGTGGCCATTTTAAGCTTTATTGTTTCCACAACTTTAGTCCTCTACGATATAGTAGGAATACTTAATTGTATAGTGAGTAGCTCCCCGACTGTGTTCTAGCCGTTCTAGGGGCTCCATGGACACATTCAAATTAAATTACATTTAAAATTATTAGTTGCATATGTTGTAATCAGTGGCGTAGCCAGGGGGGTTTTGGGTGTTTAATCTCCCCCCTTTCGACCGTATTTTTATCAAAAATATAATGTTTATAATATAGGAATACAATCATTTATTCGTGGTGAAATTTATTCTGTTATGCTGTATTCACGTTATCGACTGCACTGTTGATAATAATCATTATCATTCAATTATTTTATTATTTTAATAAAATTGTAGATTTATTTTATTTTATTACTAAACTCCCCCCGGGTTGTTATAAACATGAGTTATCACTTTTTTTGGTTTAAAATTGAAATTCTTTGTTTTTGAAGCTCCGTAGATTTTATACGTAAATTAGACTATAATATTATAAGATAGATATGTTCTTTGTACACTACAGCTACCCACGTAGAATTAGTATAGGTAATGAGAGCTTATAAATTGTACAAAACTAAATATATTATGTAATTTGGGCTATACTACAAATAGATAATATTTTTTTCAGGAAGTCTACCTATCTATAGTAACAACAAATAAACAAAAATTACTCACCATGTAAATTTAACTTAATTACAACAAATATTATACGTATATTTTTATTATTATTTTTTTTTGTCATATTTATTTTTATTTGTACAATCTGTATAAAATATATTTACAATAAGCATAATAGATGGAGGATGTATATAATAGATTATGATTGGCTTGTTGAAGGAGCTATTCCGTAATAGCACTTCATATTATTTTTATTTAATTCGAAAATTATAGAAATATTAGAAATAGGTTTGTCGTGATTACATTTGTTATATATTTTTATAACTATCAACTGTAATATTGGATAAAATAATCCCCTTTGCATTTATTATAAACGGTTTTCATAAAGCCTCTTTTCAATAGTATACAAGTATAAATGTACCTAATAGATATACTAATATACTTAACTGTATATGTAGTATGTACCTATTTGACTCATTTACGAAAATATGTTTGGAAATAATTAAGTAAACATTATTGAATAAAAATATTTCTAAACTCTCACTTTTTGGATTTAGGAAATGTATGGCGATTAATGGGCTAAGGTAGTCACGCTTGTTTCTGTACGGGTAGTAGTAGCCAGGAAATCCGTCCTGTGGATATAACTTTAGAGGTCCAATATTATCTTTGTCTGCTGGCGCTTCTCCGTCGCAGGTGACCCATATTGTAAATAACTATAAATGTACATATGAACAATAATTGGTATTGTATTTAAAATATCAAATAAATATTATCGAATATTATTCTAAAACAATTTACCTCATGTTTCATTCTTTGCGCAATTTTATCTTTAAGTTCTTGTGGCATGTCAGCTGGAATGTCTGTCTTGTTATTATAGAATTCTGGTTCCCAGTCGAAAATCTACACAATATTTATAATCGAATAATAATTTAAATACAATAATCAAATAATGATTTATCATCAAGATAATTTATGTATAAATATTTGTCTTACATCTAATATGCATATTGATTTTATATTAAAGTTGTAATTAAATTTTATATTAAAGTTTACAATATTTTTATTACAATATAATAGATGCATTGTGCATAAATTTAAAATTCTTGTTAATTATCTTTTATGAATACAAACCTTATTGAGCTTAATGAAAACGCAGGGCTGAGCTTTTGGATATTGATATTTGTATTCAGATGAGCATGGTCCCATGTTTGCCAGGCTGACCTCGCAAACCTTGTCCTTTTGTGGTGGAATATTATAACCACATTTTTGTTGGTTATTACCTTTGTCTGGCAACAGTGTCTTGTTCTTATACACTAAAACCATTTCAAAAGAGTCGGCTTTTAATTTTTTCACTACCTAAAAGTTGTACATTGTACAAGCAACCTCTATAGAGGCGGCCAGCAGATATGGGAATGCTAGGTGTATGTGTCTTCATTGACGTTGTATAAAAAATGAATTCTTTTGAATTTTCTTTATATCTTTGAAAATATATAGACCAATTTAATAAAATGGGACATTTTTTACAAATGTAAATAATTTTTTAAAAAATAATTGTTGCTAGGTATATTTACATCACAACATTTTAACAATTAACTAACTTGTGAACATAAAATTTTAATTTAGGAGGTTCCACACTACCGTTTTTTATAAACCTATATGCGTTCCAGTGTGACGATTTGAATTTTATTTTGATAATCATTTTGAAAGCATATTTAAATTTATTATGAAATCTATTTTGAATCCTTTGAATCAATATTATAAAAAAAGTGTATTTTTTTTTTAAATTTTAAGTAAGATTTTTTTCTTTATAAGATTAAGAATAATGGACTAGAAATATTGCTTAATAGATAATGTTAACGAAAAAAAAACCTGTTTCAAAATTATTATCGGTATAAGACTCAAAAATTGGTACGTCTGTTAGAATTCGTTTAAGGCTATGATTTACAATAACAATTAGGCAACCATGAAATAATTTCGATTTTTGACGTAACGTGACATGTTTATGCGAGTGCGTAACGGTTACCCCATTCGCTATCAGGATATACAATAGATTTCATATAATAAATTCAAAAATGTTTTTAAAAATAAAACTCAACTACTCAAGTCATTACGTCAGAACGCATTTAGGATAATTTTTCAAAAAAACGGTAGTGTGGGATCTCTTAGTATTTTTAGATATATTTATGGTAGAGATCAGTAGGTTCAATTTTACCAGTAATAGACATTTTTGTTCGTGCTACAAGGTAACATAGCTTACGTTTATAATTATCATATATGTGGTATTTTTTTTTTTACTTACCAGCTAGGAACTTATCTAATTCATTAGTCCATGCTTCTACATTAGTTGCGTTATCCGCTGCGTAGTAAATTAGTGATCCATCTTCGACGTTCGGAGACATGGGTCGAAATCCTAGTCCTGTAAAATACATTTAGTCTGTATTCATAATAATACTATTACGCATTGCGTGATTGTACATTATATAATATTTATAGCCTTATTGGTAAAATTAATTAATAAAAGCATGGTACATCTCTTGAAAAAATCCTATTGTGAAGATATCTCTTAAACTAATAACAAATTCTCACCGAAATTTTATATTATTTTATTTTATTCAGAGATTATCACTAAAAAAAGTTATCTTGATTAAGATTATGAATGAATACACATAAAATAAGTATTGAAGAAATTTTCAGAATATTTATAAAATAATTAAATTGATGTACGAATTGCGTTTGTTCTATTAATAAGTTTAAATCTAATACAATACCTATCTAAGTAGCTATAACTAGATAAAATGTGTATAATGTTTAAATTATGAATAAGTCAACATAACAGAATTCTGTTAATGCACCAAAATATAGCTCAAATAATAAATATTAATTATACATTATATTTAAACGTTTAGTTAAAATGGAACAAGATATTACGTTTACATACCAGGGTTTGTGCCGATTATCGAGCTGGTCAATGTGAAATGAGGTGTATGGTCGTTCAACGTAGATAGTAGGACTTTCATGCATATGGCGAACATACATGCCAAACTTGAATAAAACACGGCATAAAAGAGCAAAATTCCTCCTAAAACATAAAAGTAATTATTATTATTATTTTTTAATTAAAAATGTAATTTATGTACTTTAAGTATGTATATTATATATTTTGTTAATATATTTTGATTATACACTATAAGTATGTTTAAATGTTTTATTTTTTTATAATAAAATTTGTATGACATCTAATTACACTACACCTAACTATCCACTTTAAGTTCAAGTTATTTAAAGTATGCCAATGAACACCCTTCTCTTTCAAATAAGTCATTGTTGTTATATATATATAATGAAAATTTAATTTAATTTAAAATATTTGAAAAAAAAAAACAATTTTATCGACAAAAAATATTCAAATTAAATATAATGTATGATAATAATATTATAATTTTACATCTAATTTATATAACTATATATATATCTGTTCAGCAAAGTAGAAATTTTGGGTATAAACTTTTGGCCGAGTGTAAAAAGATAATGAGTATTAAAACTTCAAAATTTTAAACAATGCTCGAAGTATATAGACTAAGAAAATTCTCAAGCAAAGTACCTATAGCTAGTTTACACAAATATAAATCAAATTATTATTATAAAAATGACGGAAAAACTTCACACATTATGAAGTAGGTATTATATTGTAATACCTAATACTACTGAGAAAATGATTCAATTTGGATGTATCAATCATATATGATGTACATGTAAGATTACATGGAAGACTAGGTAGTAGTAGTAATACACGTAAGTGTAGGTGCACAAGTTTTGGTTGGCTTATGACTTTGGAACTACAAATATCATAATATTGGTTGGTGTATAAAAACCTATGTATAATGATAAGTTATTTTGTTTCAATTATTTAAACAAATTTAATATTATAAAAATTTCTGGACAAAGTATGTAGATTTATTTTCGACCACGACTGGCTCGACTACTAAAATGGAACATTGTGTGTAGATTTTTTATTTTGTTTGTAATTATAATAATTAATAATATAATTTTAGTATATATTATATAGATAGACTACTAACTCAATTAGATTGGATTTACGAAAAACATATATATTTACTTGATTTTAATCAAATATATACGAAAATAAACAATTTATAAATATGAAATAATTGATGAGTGAAAATGATTTAACTTCGTAATTGTATCTAGCTAAAAAAAAACGATATAATAATAATTATAGTACCATTAGTACCTAAATATGATAAGTAAGAAAATGTTTATGTTTTTAAATTTATTTATTAATAAATTATTCTAATGTTAATATCAAATGGATTCGAATAAAATTTAACATAATAAATTAAATAATAATAATTTAATATAAATAATATTAAACATATAAACACAATTTCATTAAAATAATGTTATTTTGAATTTTAAAATAATAATTTATTCCTATAATACTTTAATTAATTTATAATACTTTTATACTTACACAATGCCATTAAATATGTTATCTTGTATTTTTTTTAATAAACAATTTTAAACATAATATATTTAAATTGTGTAAAATTTTTACTCGAAACCGTAGTTAGTAAAAAAAAATCATTTTTTCATATTATTTGAATATTTATGATATAAATCTGCATATTTTATAGATTTTTATTGCATATAAATCCGGGCCCTAATAATAAAAAATAATAGTTTATTAATACCTTTAATACAATAATATGGTGAATATTTGTCTATGTATAACTATAAAGAATTTACGAGTATGTCCATGATGTTATTTCACTAAAGAAACTTTATCGAAGGCACTTTGCCATTAATGAATATAAACATATAGGTTTAAATTTAATATTTTTTGAGTCGTAAAATATATTTGTAATTTAATAGTATATTTGTATTATTTTTAAAATTAAATATTAAAACATTTATATATTTAATATAAATACATTATTAGTATTTTGTCTGACTCTGAAGTCTTAATATACTTAATATTACATAATATAAATATCAGGTAAGTATAATATTTTATATTATTATACAAGTTTTCCATATTTAAATATATCTATTTTAGTACTACAAAAATAAATTGCAATAAATATATTTCCAATTTTTAGACTACAAAAGTATCACTTTTACAAACATTTTGTAGTTTCGTGTTCAATTTACAAATATTTTAAAATATATAAAATAAAACTTATATTTCATAACTTCATGCTTCGTTATCTCGTCTGTTATTATTATCAAGAACGTACAGTATACCGTAGTTTATAGATAGGTAAAAAGTAGTTATAGAATCATGGAATAACATTTATTTTTAATTCATATTTTTAAGTATCATAGTAAATTTAAACCTTTTCTAAGACACAAATATAATGTAACTTTATGTACTCTTGTCAACTTTCATTGATTTATTTCAATAAAACATAATGTTTTTAGGTTTCTGTTAAATGTTCAATACCTAAATTTTTATTTTAGTGTGTTTAAATAGTTTATATAAATAATATAATTTTACAATGAAATGACTCAGTACAGAATTTGTAATTTTTACATTCACTATAAATGTTTAATGATGAGTTATAACTTTTAAGTAATGACTAATGAATAATAATATAAAACATGCGTAATACGGTCTATAAAGTAAATACTAGCCATAGTCCGGAACGTCAGTAAAATCAATAAGTTATTATGACTGCAAAGGGAAGAAACCAAACCAGGCGATTCTCGTATTTACATAATATAATATAATGTGTTATGTAATTCATTATCTTCACTAGATTGTTGTATGTATCTATGGAGTAATGGAGCTACGATTATATTTTGCATAATGTATTTTGTATTTTTAATTCTAACTTCTGAGTAATACATAATATTATATTGAAGTGCTGTCCGCATATAATACCTATTGCGTATATTGTCTTTATTATTCCTATTTATTTATTTTCATTTTATCCCTTATTTTATTTATCATAAAAAAAAGTAATAAAAACAAAAACAAATAATAATAAATTCCACAGTTGAAAATATATTTACCTACCTGTATACATGCTAGACATTATTGTGATTTGATAAGAACTGAAACGATTCAGTATATTTTTCTATCCTAAAAAAAATGATGCGAACAACTGTCCCCTGGAATCCCCTCTCAAATATGGCACAGATGATACAGGATATTATCAGGATGACGAGTAAAGTTGTGCAATACTATAGCTGCTATATGAGATGTAAAATAGGACATGCAGAATTGTAAAATATTATTCAAGCCTCAAGGCAAAAGTTAAAACGCTTAAGAGATCTAATATATTATAAATAAATATATACAATATACGTATTCAATATTATAATCTCGTAGTTTATTCGACGAAACGAGACTAGCGGAGGTTGTTCTAAACTTAGAAATACTTTTAGTCACAGTTCTTAAAATCATGGGAAAGATGCATGCGCGTGTTGCTAAACACGATTATAATATATACTATATACTTATATATTTCGTGTGTGTGCGTGTTTTTCTTCTATTCTTAGATAGTATTGGCAACGACGTTTACTCATATAAAATTAACGAACTGCACACAAACCCGTACGCGCGTGCGTTGCACACACACAGACACAATTCACATTGGGCTTATATTCTGAATTCGCTGGAATATGTTTCACACTCGCCGTGGCGATCAAATACAATATCAGAAAAAACCGATTAGGTAAAATAAATTTAAAAAAAAATCATCATTAAGTATATAGGTACAAATTGTATAATTGTCTTTATATTTACATTTACATTAATATTATGTGAATTAAAGATAGTGGGAAAAACTGCTTAATATATACAATAATATCGTCCTATAACAAATATATTACCAGGTAATTATGAAGTTATAACAAAAATATTTTATAATAATATAGGATATATTGACAATATGAGGTGTCGAGCTTGATAAAATGGGTAATCAGGAGTATGTATCCAATCGGTTTCTATAAAGTATTAGATATAGGTATATTATACGTAAATTATTTCAATATTTTATGTTGGTAGGTCACCACCACAATTTTATATTAGGTATCGATTCGTACAAGTCGGTGCACCCTGTTACACGCATCGTATTACTCGACTAGACCAGTTAATGTCACGTAAATAAGTGTGTTTACTCTTAACGTCGTCATATAGTCTAAACTCTAAATATACCTGCTAATCCTGTGTTTGTTAATACGTTCTTATAACTTTCAAGTCAAAAAAAAAAAAAAAAAACTAAAAAAGATAGGAAAAATTACAGAAACAAAAATATTTAAGTTAATGTTACGAAGAAATAAGACCTCATCGACTACCGCTACCTATAATAGGCATACAGTCAACGTGCATATATACACGAACACTGTGTACGCGTGTTCGTGTGTGTGTGTATCTATATTCTTGAAGTGCCATGTACTATCTGTACATTCGGTGGCGTGTATAAAAAAAGGAAAGAAAAACCATTTCTGCGATGAGCATATACGTGCCTTACATGCGCTAACGGTATCGGTCAGCTTGCGACTTTTAGACTTTTATCATCGCGAATGATGTTTTCATTCATTTTCCTTGTGTGAAGCATTTATATATTTGTCGTGCGTAATCGATCTCGGTACAAACACACGCACTTCTGTCCAGAATTTACTGCATTAAACCATATACTAGATACACGGGTATAATACAGTTACCTAATATAGGTATAGTGTGTAGCTGGTGATCTTAGGTGCTAAAGAGGTGAGGATCTGGGCTCCTTTCAAACTATGATGGCTAAATTAAATGTACTGATTTGTTCATAAACCAACAAAGGTATAAAATAGCAACGATATTGTATTTATAAATGAGCTATTAGTCGATTTTATTTGAGAGTGCCGCCGAATTATATGGTATAATAATTGGTAAAAATTAGAAAACGTTAAGTGATATGAAAAAACCATCATTGAGTGAACCACGAGTGATCACGTAGATGTACAGTGTTTAAAGCGAAAACTAAATTAATTCAAACGTTTTTTGGCCCCCTCCCTCCTGCGCGGAAGGGGTCACCAAAATCCAGTGTAATCCCTGTGACCCAATTAATATAATTCATCATGCATGTGATAATTTGTATATCCAAATCGTATCGAAAAAATCAATTCCAAAACCGCTAGGCTCGTACACGAACAGCGTGATAAAAGCGTGTCTTCCGCACGGCACTTACATAGGTGAGGTATACGTATGAGGGAGTAAGTGGTAGTATACGCGCGTGAGGTGTGGTCCGGGTGGGTATGCAAGTTGTGCGTGGGCACACCGATGATGCGTGGGTAACACGCACGACTAGTGGTGCAGACGTGATTTGTTATGGTGTCGGAATGGGAAGAGTGGGATACCCTAGCCGAGTATAATAACAATAACAAAATTATTAGCGATTAGCAATACTGCTACTTATTTATAATATATATTATATAAGTATCCATGATGTCAACCGTGATGTATTATGAGTAGAAACTAAATCACTGTAATAAATAACCAAAAATTTTGTTTTTCAAAATCCGTAGGAAATATAATATTTAGTGTTTAGGTACATACTTCTGTAGGCGATCCTATTGACCCTCTGACCCTCCACCCCCCAGTCATCCTTCGTACACTATGTCAAGTGACTAACCGTTTGCATACATAATTATATTATACTATATGATAATTTAATGGGTTTCGTCGTGTTTATTTAAGGTAAGTACACCTGTCATAATATGTATTATATAATAATATATATATACGTATTTACCCCAACTCTTGGCGGACCGGCCGAGAAACTCGTGCGAGCTCGGGTTGTAAATGCCCATGATGATCTTCTGCCATATCGTCCGGTCATCCTTCACCTTGGCGTACTCCCATTCGTACCCAATGCCGTTCGTGTCCGTGTTGTGCTTGACCATGGCGGCGACCGCGCGGTTCCGGGGTAGGTCGGCGGAACGGAGCGCGTCTGTTCACGGAAAGTGGGGCGCGACCGGCCGAGGGATGCGATTGACCCGAATCGGTAACCGGGTAAACTGCAAGTCGGGTGGTGTACTCGTGGTTAATCGGGCGATGACTGAGACTGACGTACGCGCGCGACAGTCAGCTTTCGCGGGACCGGTGAAAATGGTATCGGCGGCGGCGGCGGCGGTGGCGGTGGGTCGGCTGCAGCGGCGATCGATGATGACGGGCAGGCGCGCACAACGAAAATACGCTGCGAAGGGAATCGCCGACGTATACGGTGGCGCGGCGACGGCGTGCGAATAACGTCGGCGGCGATGTACTCGGTCGGCGGCGCGCCGTGCTCGATACCGCAGTGTTGCCCGCGCAACGAGCTCGAAACACCGTTCGCACGATCATGATACATGTATAGATACATTTTATACGATTGTCGAGCTTTTTGCCGATCGGGTTTTCTTTTTTTTCCATTTCGCACCCCTCACACCCTGCAGGACTCACACCCTCACATCCACCACTGCACTTCTACGTGAGTGTGTGCGTTTAACGCGTTATGTTATGTATTATATTCGTCGTTTATCGATTCCGCCCGGGTCGTGCTAAGTGTCGCTCGACGTCTGAGTGTAGCACAAAGTTTTTAATAGAGGGTAAACAGGAAAAAAGTCCCTTTCAATCATATATATTATTCTAAATATAAATATAACTCAAATTAAGTAAGAAGTAGTAAGTACTCAAAGTTTCGAGTACTCAGTCTATAATAATATGTTCCTAAAAACAATTTTAAATCGTATTACCACCTTTACCTGAATATAAAAATATTGTAACATTCCATAATGAGTTTGATTTACAATCTACAAAATATGAGTTGTGCAATAAATATCTAATTTATATAGATTATACAACTTTCATTAGTTTAATAATTTTATAATTCATTTTTCAAATAAATCGCCTATCGTCCACCAGTGGCGGATACCTAAATAAATACTTTATCAAAATGAATGTGTGCCCTTTAAAAATCGCCCCCCCCCCCTGTTATCTTGATCTGGATCTACCTCTGTCGTCCACTGCGCCTTTTTAACTGACTAATAAATAATAATCCAAAGATAAGATTTTTACTTCTTTAAAAGATCGCGTTTCTACCAATTTCCGATTTTAAACGGGTTTGTGGCGCTTTATAGTCGTGTATAATTTTACCAACCCGGTATAGTAAAACTCAGTTCTAATTTCTACTTAGACAACCACGATATTATGTCCTTCGGAAAAACCATTTTTGTTCTGTTTAAGGAGTAGTGGGCAGTACTGGATATTTTCTTGTACATTTTAATTAGTAGCGTGGATAATGGATATTGACTATTGGGTACTCCCTTTCAAAAATAAAACCATATGTTTAACAAATAAAAAAAAAAAATGCCATTGATCTAATATTCATGATGAATGGATATTAATGGATATAATAGTATACGTAAACGTGTTATAAAGTATGTCAAAACTGTTTGAGTTACACAAAAATAATATTAGTTCTCAAGGAAGTTTCAATGATGTATAAATATAGGTAACCTACTATTTGCTTAAACTACATAAATTCTTGTATCTCACATAAAAAATAACTCAAGTGTCTCGGTCTGTGTATGTACACAATGGTCAATGTTAGTATACATAAAAAAGTTTAGTCCTCAACCACTCACTTTTAAACATAGGTTATTCAAATTTCAAATAGCATATTCATATGGCCATATGAGCAAAATCACACAGCGAATCTGCGCGAATGATCATCTGCGAATACTCTTGTTAAATTTTCGAACGATTAACTATTTTCGCTCACTAAAATTATTAACTGTGAATTTCCAATATTCATATTCACAGTTCAAACGAAACGATTTGTTTGCCGGACTTTTCATTTATTAATATATAGTTTATGTGTAGGTATAAATAATACTTTTCTATCACACTTTTATGGTAATTTTATAATAATTATAATTATACAATTATAATAAATTAATTTTGTAGGTACCTATACCACAAAGATAAAATCCATTTTTAATTTAAATGCTGTTCGATACCGAACAATTTATATTATAGATTCAGTAAAATTACTGTAACTGAAACAAATGTAAGTATCTTCTCGCTTAATAACTATTTTATAAATTATTATAAATTAAATATCTGCACGTTCTATACATATTATTAATATGTATACATATTTGTTTATTGGATATTATAAATTATAATAGAAGCAAAAAGTTATCATGATCTCCAACAATGTTGATTAGACCAATGGTTGGACATGCTTAAAGATAATTTTGAAAAGTTATATGACAAAAATAAGACAGTAAAGAGTAATATAATATTATTTAAAAAAGAAATTTATTGTACCAATAAGTTTTGATGTATACTTTTTAGTTTATATTTCAAATTTTAATATAATACGTGGTATATAATATACTACATATAGGTACTGAGCAAGTTGGCGTTAACATTTCAATAAATAAATAATTACTTTAAGTATAGATAAGAATTTTAATAATGAGTAATAAATAATAATAAACAATAATTATGATTGGTACATTTATAAAACAAGTTCTTGTATTCAATAGACACAGGTTTGACAATAATTATGACATACACGCATATTATGTGGTATATACAAATATAAAATAAGAAACAAAATCAATATAAATATAAATAAAATATGTTATACAGACAAAAATGAACCAAATAAAAAAAAACATATAATTTTTTTAATATAACAATTGAATACATTATATTGTTATTTGATACCTATACTTATTAGTTAATTTACCAATTATTTTACTTTACGAGCTGAGCGCGTAACTTAGACACTTAGCTGACATATTTTACTCAAAAGTACTCAATGGCTATCTGAGAGTTTCTCCCTGTCAACTTCTCAAAACGTATTATATTACTTTGGTATGGATTATACATAGGCAGGGCATCCAGGGCCTGATTTAGGCATTTTGTGGCCTTAGGCAAAATAAAAAATGTGGCCCCTCATTGTCAACAGTAGCATGTATAGCCATAGCCCCCCTTCACAAATGTGTTGTATAAAACAAAATAATAATTTATTACAATTTAGTATTTACTTATACATTTTCACAAACATAATTATAATGTTATACATTTTTTTATCTCTACAAGCTACAGATTTCTTGTACCTATTATTTTAATTTACATTTTACGCTGATAAGGATTAATTATTTTATTTTTTTGAAATATTATATGTTTCTTATATTTATTTTATATGATGAAAATAGTACTCTAAAAAAAAAAAATAAGGTTCATAAAAATCCGAGGCCATAGGCGGTTGCCTATCCTGTCTAATGGTAAATATGACCCTGTATATAGATACGTATAATTATAAGAATTCAAACTTTTTACGATTTTGATGTTCAATAGCTTATATAAATTATCTTTACTATAAAATACTAAATTATACAACATAGGTTAGGTTATCTGTGTTTATATTTAAATATAATTCTAAATTCGATACTTTTATATTTCGCTCATAATAAATTATATTATAACTATTTTTTATGTTTTTATTTATTATTATTTTTATTGACTTTATGCTGATCTATATTGGAGTAAAAAATATGGTCGATTATTATTAATCACAGAATTCGTAGAAAAACATTTTCTAATTATATTTTATTGATTTTTAATTAGATATTAAAAGTATTTTATATTTTTATTAATGTATACTGACTGCATTGGTATTATAAACATAATAATATTTAAACTTTTAAACACCTAAAAATTCGCTTCACGTTGTTTTATTTGACAAAGCTGATGATTATTATACTTATAGACTATATAATGCAGTATGTATCTATAAATATTATATTTATATAAATAAAAATATAAATCATAATATCATCAATTGAGTATCCTTTATATTATAGTGATTAAACAAAAAAATGAATATAGAATAATTATAAATAACTAGTATTAATAATTTACGTATTGAAAACAAACATGTTATAAAATTTAAAATTATGTACTAACAACATATTCTTTAAGTATATTAGAATAGAATAATATCACTTACTACCATTAAACTGAGTATACTATGTACACTCATCTGGCTTCGATTACATCGATATGCTAGAAAAGCATGACAATGGTGTATATTGTACTATTATTTGAAACTAAAAGACAATGATAAATCTACGTATGCATTCAAAAACAATTTTTAATGGGAACTAGCATAGATTTACCAAAAAAATAATGGTCTAAACTGTTAGATTTTATAAACTGAATCGTAGTATAGATTTGTATATATATATTATACTAAATACTTTATACTTTTATAACATACAGATACAATATTTCATTTTTAATTTAATTTTTAACTTATAAAATATGAGTGCATATTATGTGTAATGTTAGGGAAAAATTGTTAAAACAATTTATATCCCTAAAATTCACTACATGTCTAAATAACATTTATTTATTAATTTGAAAAATTCATTTTGTTAAATTATATTAACGCACACGAATAAGTTTATTATAAATCAATAAAAAATGTTAACTGTTATAATATAGCACAGTGCTTCTCAAACTGGGGGCCACGGGTCTCTAAGGGGCCGTGCTATATATGAGTGGTGGGCCGTGAAATATTTATTTAATTTAAATATTTTCGGTTATTTATAATTATTAAATAACCGACCATATGATTAATCATTGTCGACAAAGTCTAATATTAGATAACTATTATTTAATAATACTAATAATTCTATTACTAATATTTAATTTTCAAAATATCTTAATTATTTTTCTTTAAGTTCAAAATATTCGATTGTTCAAAGAGCTTAGAAATTTAAGCTGTTAATTTATTTTACTTCCAAACTTCAGTATTACCTACCTACGGTAAGTTGATATAATTTTTTTTGGCTTATACCTATTGCATTTATGATATTACTAGTATTTATAATTATTATAATTATATGTATTCAAACCATATTACATCAACTTTTAGAACTTGAAATTTAATAACATCTTTGATCTTTCTGTAAATACCATAAAACAGTAAAAATAAGTTAATAGTATAAAATAGATGATAATATTTTAAAATGAATCAAAAATTTCATTGTGTATAGTAAAATTCGCAATAATATAATACACACAATTTTAAGTCGCCACGAATAATTTTTTTTCATTTACAGATATACAATGATATATTATCATGAAATCAATTTTCAATGATAAATTTTATCGTTTATAAAATCGCTTAATTTATAGAAAACGTATGAGGCACTATGTGTTACATTTTTGACCTTTTTTGTAACACAAACAATAATTGTATAAAAATGAAGAAAAAAAATGTACGAGCAAAAAACTTAATTGGTCACCCATCAATGTACGTAGCAAAAAATCGCTGGCTGAGCCCTTAGGAACCGTGGTAGAATCCTACGACCACCAGAGGTTGTCCGAAAGGTAATAAATAAATAACAAAAATATTATTTAAATAAATATATTTATTATTATAGTGGTAAAAATGTATAAACACAATATACTTTGTAATTATCAGTTTTTATAATTTTAGAAATTGTTGGTATGTAACTATTAGGATTAGGTATTATTCGAATGTTTAAGTTCGTATTTTCAATAAAAAAAATTCCATGATAGGTATGCTTAAAACAAATAATATAGAAATACCTACTTTATATATCTATTGATATAAAAGCTACAAAGAAAAATTCCATTATTAATCAGTTATTTTTTTACAACAACGAAACATACTACACATGTTAGTATTTTACCACTTTTATTAATATAATAATACCTACTGATAAATAATTATAATATTAGTATTTATACCTTTAGTTTCAGAAAAATGTGTTATTCACTATTCATTATGTAATGTTTTAGATTTTCAAAATGTATTTAGTCTTTATTTTATAAATAATTATAATAATAATATTCATTTTGCAACAAATATTAATAAAAAAAAAATTATAAACTACGCAAAAACGCTTACAAATTTAATACAAGATCCTAAAAAAGTTCTTATGGAATTTAAATATATATCTAAAATACATAGGCAAATGAATACATTCATTTAAAATTGTTTAAAGTTCAAATTTCAACAAAATTCTAAGAATATTTTCAAATTCTTTTTTATAGTTAAAAATTTAGAAAAAGTTCCTTTTTAAAAGCTATAAGACTTGAAAACAATTTAATAGAAGATTCCTAATAAGAAATCTCAAAAAACGAATGCACAATTTTTTTTTTATACATATTTTGTGTTTAAATTCGACAAAATTGGATGTTTAAATGAAAAACAACTAACAAGAATATTATTTTTATTGCTTTAGTTCAAAAAATACTATTCTAATTTTTTTCTACTTATTTCTATTATTAGGTAAATATGTTGTTCTGACGTTGGTGGCAATTACACGACAACGGAGGAAATAAAACAATTTTATTTGAAAAATTTAAGTTCTCTTTTATTTGTTTTTCTTTTTTTGTAGATAATATTATAAAAATAATTGTTTATGTTAAACTGCATACAGTAATATTATCTTTATATTTTATCTATTTATTCTTTAGGCCTGAAATGTCAATGTTCATTCAACATTGCAACTAAAATCAAATGTGTAATTACTATTTTTTTACGGACTGTTTTTTTTTTTAAACATTCATATTTTCGTCTAAAATGTGTGGTTTAAATTAATTAATATTTTAATGTAAAGGCGACGCAGTGTTGAATTCTCATGAATAAAGATATCATGAATGATGAATCCAAAAAGGTTTAGAACCGCTAACATATTTTTAGAATTAATGATAATTAATAATATAATAAATGCAATGCGTTCTGAAGAAAATAATTCAATCTACTGTAGATATTATTATAATAGCACAAGTATAATACCTGGAAATACGAGTACAGATATTTAAAGTGACATTGGCTAATAGACCGTCTTGGAGTCTTCTCTCAGAATCTTTTTTTAAACACAATGAATTAAATTTTAACACATCCTATATACTATATAGTGACTTTCTCAATGACAAGAAAACGCGACTACTATAACCTTTAAGCACTGCAGAGCGGTGACCTATTTTGCCCACCTCCTTTTTAGTGCATATTAAGTAAATGATTACAAAAATTATAACAATATTAATTGGTTGTAATGAATCTGGTTTTGTTTCAAGTTCAAAATCGGTTCACATTACTTATACCAACATTAATTTACTTTAATGCTGGGAGTAGGCTGTACTGCATGCTAGTTTATAGTTGCATATTGATCATATTAACTTTATATACAGTTGAACAATTTTCATTAAATTCATTCAACAAATAATAACAACTCTCCACAAAAGAATATTACACACACACACACACACACACACACACACATATATATATATAAATATATACACACAAGTTAGATATATACTATACCTATAGGTCTATATTAGAGTATTAGATTTCCATTCAGACAGAAAACCAGGATAATTTTATTAATAACATAAATAATAATAATAATTTAATTTAACCTACAGTTGATATCAGCAGAATAGTTTTTATTATTTTTTACACCAATTATATTTACTTTATTTTTATTTGTGAATGAATTTTAATAGATTTGCAATAAGAAAAAAACAATTAAATTTGATTAAATGGTTTTATGATTAGTACAACACACTATTTTGTATATAAAATAACCATAATTATTTTTCACTATATTATACAGTAAGCAGTTAGCAACATTTAAATATTCAATAGAAGTATCATCAGTATATTTTTGTATATAAAATACCTACACAAATATTCTAACACTGGGACGTTAAAAAATCAACTCTACTATTAAAAGTAATGTATATTATAGTATGTAATTATAGTTTTCACATAGTTAAAAATAAATTTTTGCATTGAAATCAAGATGTTAAACTATTTAAATATCTACCTTTTATTTTGCTATTTTATTTATAGTTGAAAAATATCTGATTGGAATATTAAAAATTGTTATTATATAATAACATTTTACTTAAATAAAATTAAAAACATAAACATTTTTAAAATTAAATAGTTATAATCATATTTAAACATTTTTTTGTGAAATTATTATTATTATGATTAATGAACAATATTTAAAAAAAAAATTAAATATTGACATTTAATCTATACAAAATATTTATGCATTAAATTCACTTATTACATCAGTAATTCATAATATTTATTCATTTATTTATATATAAATACTAATTATTAAATTTATATTTTCCATAAATAAATTTTAAAAAAGATTAAGATTAAATTTGTAAAGGCCTTTTATTATAAATTTATTCATTGTATTATACATTGACTGCTCACTGAAATTTAAATATTGTAGCAACACAATTATTACTAATTTGTGTATATTGTAAACAATTTTTAATATAACTCTATCAACTTACCCACAGTATAAAACTATAAAAATATTATTAAAACAAATAACACAATTATAAAAATGTGCAGCTACAAAATCAAACGTGTATTTCTATACAAGTTCAATTACATTATTTATGTTTGAAACATTATACTAATTTGAATTTTTAAATTCATCATAATTGTAATGTTTAATTGGAAGATCAAATTTAATGAATCCCCAGTCTTTGGCTTTTTTTACGGCAACTATCAAATTTTCATGCTGTTTTTGGCAAATTCCAGTTAATCTGTAAAAAAATATATATATCACATTAATATTATATAAATTAGCAAACAGATGATCAGTATTCAGTAATCATTAATAATTATAAAAATTTAATATTTTTTTTGTACCTCTACATATAATAATGTAAATAAAAAATAATTTTAAATGTAGAAGTATCTTTGGCCAGTATAGTTAATCTATGTTAGTCTATTTTATCACATGTTACTTGTAGTCTATTAGATAAAATTGTTAAAACTAATATAAATGTTATACGATAGTGTTTAATACTTTATTTTCTCTTATTTATAAAATGTTTATGAAGTTTACCATAAATGCAATACATTATACATTTTAAGCTTTTATGAGATAAGGTTTTAGTATTCAAATATAATTATTGAAAAAAAAAATTTAAACTGATATTTTTTTTTTATATTTTATATCTATCATGGAAAATATTAATAAATAAATATGATTATCTTTAAAACTTTGGTTATTCAAATAATGAAAACTGTAAAAATAATATCAAATAAGTTTTTTTTCTAAAATGGAAATACCAATAAAATTATATACTTCACATAAAATACCTACTTACTTAAAATTAATATACATACTTATAGGACAATAGTTTTCCAGAATAAGGAGATATGAATTGTTTGAGCAAATCCACATTCCTATAGTCAAGTATGAGGTATTCATCACGGCATATTGGACATGGATTACCAGTTGCAATCATATCAGACCTCTAAATATGAATACATATAATTATAATATATTAGTACTATAAACAATGTTAGTTTTTAATTTAATTTTCAACTCACAATACATGTTTTTCTAGTTTTATTTGGTGGAATACTTCCTTTGTGATTTCTGCGATATTCTTTCCAAACAGGATCATTTCTATAAGTAGCTTTATATGCTATAGATAAATAAAATATTTAAGTTACTCATCATTATTTTAAATTAAAAACCAGTGTAATTAAGAAAAACATAATAAATATGCAAAATAAATTGCAAGACTATTGCAAAAACAGTTCAAATTTATATGGTGATGATTTATGTTTTGGTAATTTTATTGTTAAATTATAGAATATATAAGTAATATTAATTACTCTTTGAATTTATTTTTAATTTTAATGTCTTTGTTATTATAAAATAAATAATCAGTTAATAAAAATACAAACTAATAAACCAAAACAACTAAAATAAGTAAAAAGATTATTTATAAATTATAATTTTAAATATGCTTTGTTAATATTGTATTGTATAAATTATAAAATAAAACTTAACATGAAGTATATTTTAAATTTTTGGCAATTTCCATATGAATAATTTTTTTTTTTTTTAGTACATGTTTAATATTTCATGATTTCATTAAATATAACAGTATTTTACTGTTTTATTAACTTAAAAATTAGGAAAGATTTTACAAATAGCTGTTTGTGAAAATGAACTAAGGTGCTTTTTATTATTATTAAAGATTTAAATAAAAAAAAAAAATGAATTGATTTTTAGTAAAACTAAACCATTATTTACCATTTGCTACATTGACATAATCTAATTCATAGGAAATTAGGCAATGGATATTCTTAAATCATTGAAAATTAGATAATATATAAGAAAGACACCTTATTTATTTATTGCAAAACTAATGTTTTGACATTTTTTTGGATTACATTAACCTTTGTGGTAGTATTGATAAGCATTCTATGTAATTTTTAGTTCATAAAAAAAGGAAAATAAATCAACATTGTGATTGTAGATTCTGTAACTATTAGAAAATAATCCAATAGAATTATTTATTTATCCTAGAAAATAATGTATGTGTATAATTTCATACCATCACTTTTCAAATACTCAATGCTAGTTTCAGCCGAAATCACAGTCGACCTATCTTTTGGTGAATCTCGTTGTGTTTCATCTTTAGTAGACAATTCGTTATATTTCACAAGGCTGGTGCACACATTTCTTCCATTGTTCTAAATAGAAATAAAGTTCAGTTAAATTAAATGTATATAGTTTAATGAAAAATAAATAAGGTAGATAATGTATTGATATAAACTTACAGACACAATTTTATTGGCGGTTGTTAAACCACTTGACGCTTTGAAAAGTGTAGACGACAATGCACGAATAGTATTCAAAAACATTTTTTTGTAGTGTACGTACTTAAATCCTATCCAAATTTCATATAATAAATTATAATAAAAACATATATCTACAATTATTGTAAAATGTGTTTCTGGCTCACTCGTTGTCTCTTATCTCAATATCAAGTTTTTAACAGATAAGATAGAACAGATATTTTGTTAATAGACAACATTTTGTTTCAGACGACATTTCTTCTAAAGTCCTATTTTTCCAAAACCTTAAATTAAAGCTATCAATGCCCATCACCACACAGAAAGTCTTTAATTGATTACAATTTATATTAACTATTAAGATAAAGATAATTCTTCATAATTCAGTAAATTATATTTCTCAGCATTACTTTAATCATTGGTTAACAAATATATAATATATCAATTAATGATGATTAATATGTATAGGTATTTATTAATTTAAAATTGTAAATATTAAAAATCTATCCGGTCAATGCACAGGAAATACTCTTCTTTATAAAATACATAGTATAGGTGCTTTTGCCTAAACTGAACCAAAGAGTCGTAATCGTGAAAATATTCGGAGTATCTTTGTTCCTACATTATGTGGGAGATAGACAGAGAAAACAAATGCTGGTGTAGCGGCCTCTTAAGCTTAAAATTGTTATTTATTTGCATATTCAAAGATCATTAATTTTGATTTATTACGTCAAACTATATAAAACTTTTTCTGAAAGAAATTGGTTTTCTTTTATTTTTTGAACTATCTGTGTCCTTTTCATTGAAATGTTTTACAATTAGTTCAGCTTGTCTTTTCATATCGTCTCTAGTTAAGATGTCTTCTCCCGATTTTTTTGGCATTTCTGTCGATTTATTTTTTTTTAATAAAAGCGAAAATTTCAATTGTCTTTTCATTAAATCTGCTTGTATGTATTCTTGAACTTTATACACATACATCGCACGTGCAAAATTCAATTGTTTGGAATCAAATTCATCCGGAATTATTAAATTACACCAACGAAATTTTCCATCAATCACTCCAATCATAGATTTTATTTCTTCTATTAATTTCAAAAATTCCTCAGTGGCAGTATCTAATGTATTTTCTTGTGAGGTAAGATTCATTTTGATAAATGATAGTTGTTTATTATCGTCAACTGTAACCTAAAAATATCGAAAGTATTATACTATTAAATATTTTATATGTTTAAATACAATGAAACACATTACATTCAGTTTTTTGAGTATAATTTTAATATTGTCAACATAAAAATACAAATTATTAAACAATTTTAAATAATGTGTTTTGATTTGGTCAACATCAGACATCTTTTTATGTTGCTCGTCAATGAAGGTTTTAAAAATCTCTACTTGTTTAGTAAATTCAATATCTTTGATTGTCAAAAGATTCAAGTTATCTATAGTTTCTTCTTTATGTAACCTTTCCGTGAATAATAAATTCCGTAAAGTTTTTCTTAAAGTAGTTAACTTGCTTAAGTTTTTTAAATCAATTTTAGTGCACTCGATATGTTTTATTAAATCTTTTAAATTATTAGATTCTGATTGTTTTAATATGTAATTAGCAGCTAACTCATCGTTTGTTGGTTGAACATCACTAAGAGTTGTATAATCAAGAATATTTTCAGGAAACTTATAGTCGAATGATGAAACTTCTATATTATTTTTTAAATTGTCCAAAAATTTAATTTTTTCATCTTGATCGGCATAATACATTATTCCAAATTGTGAAATATTATTACACCAACTATTATCGTTATTTTTTTTTTTTTTTTTTTTTCATTTTCAGAAATTAAATTTTCTGGAGCTGATGTTTCGTCAGATGTATCAGTTGTCCATGGAAGTTCCGAATAAAATGTTTCTGCGATTTGTGTAGGTGGTTTCTCTCGCATTAATGTCTTTCTAAATAAAATAATAAATTTAGTGACTAATAACTAATTTATTTGATAGCGATCAGTGACTATAATCATTTAATTATTAAAAAATAAATTTAATTTTCAAATGGTATTTTACAAAAATAAAAAATAAAATTACATTAAATTGAATTTTGTAATACTGTATTTTCTATTCATAAAATTCTCGATTGCAGTTGATTTTAAAATCGTACATACGCTATTTAATAAAATTTAGTAAATTTACCTACTATGTTCCATTGAATCCATAATAGAATTTAATTTGTCTATGTAAGACGTGTTTTTACTGATAAATCTTTCTTTTGCGTCCTTCTCGGCAAAATAACTTTTAATAAAATTCACCGAGTCTTCGTTAAAGTTTGTACCAGTTTCAATTTCTTTCATAATGACCATAGCCATTGCTTTAGCGTCGGTTTGTAATTGTTCTATCACTGTATCATACTTGATTAAATTTTGTTTAACATCAATTACCATGTTTTTAGTCTTTCTTTTTGTAAAGTCAACCAATGCAATTTTCTTAACTTTGTTTACAATTTTTCCCATTGTTGCTTCCATTTTTTTTTTTTTTATATGTCCCTGTTTACTTTTCTGTGG
Source organism: Rhopalosiphum maidis (assembly GCF_003676215.2). NCBI lineage: Eukaryota > Metazoa > Arthropoda > Insecta > Hemiptera > Aphididae > Rhopalosiphum > Rhopalosiphum maidis. The sequence continues at coordinate 42,086,679 of NC_040879.1, read as the reverse complement.
GATTGTATGTTTTTGTACATTCTCCAAATTTTTTAATGCTATTTTAAATTGCTCAACTCGTGCATTTGATATAATATTAATTGTGTGTATAGAATTATTTATGCTCGATTTTATTTTATCTGGATGTAAGTGTCTGTATCTTTCCATCAAAATCTTACTTTTAGCATCTGATAAAATTAAATCTTTAAATTCTTCATTCGCTTCTTTAAATTGTTCATAATATTTCCCAATATTTTTTTTTATGTTATGAAGATAAATATTTTCATTTAGCAATTTGGCGTCCAATGCAGATAAACGATCACGATGCTCTGCATCTCCCAATTGTGTAATATTTTCCATAATATCACATTTCAAAATATTTGTCCAACGATTATCTTCCATCATGTTAACTCGTTCATATTCATTCATATTGTTTTTCTTCGGGGAATTTTTTTAAAAAAAATTAAAAATTTAAGCGCTTTTAAAAATATTATATTGTTGAAAATGTGTCGATATAACGTTTGTTGTGTAACTATATAGTATTATGATCAGTTATAATATCTTGTAACCGTGAGATAAGTAAACAGTTATTGTAAACAGCTGAATCTAGTGTGGTTAAACCTTATTAAAACATTTAAAATTTATTAACTAAGCAAATATAATAATTATATATCTATCTCGAAAACAATGATACAGTTACAACAACAATGCCGTTAAAACTTGTAACAGAGTAGTTTTTAATTTAATAAACGTTTGTTAGTTTGTTATAAGTAAATGAGTTCATTAGCATTTACTGTATTTTATTAAAAATGTTTTGTTCAAAATATAATACATTAATATGTGTAATTAGAAATTACCTACAACTGTTTAAAAAGATGCAATATAAATAATATAATATACAGAAATAAATAGCAATATATCATCGGATACACCACAGTCTAAAAGTTGTCAATGTTTAAATAATTATACTCATTATAGTTATTACCATAGGTCCATAGAATGTAGATATATTTTATTTTATTACTGAACGTAAACCAAACGAAAATAAAAATAATTAATCCAAAAATAAGAAATACTAAGTTTTAAAGTATTTATAATATATTCATGAATAGCTGTTAACAATCTAATTTTATATTATGAGCGGTGTTTTATTTTTCGTTATCATTTTTAGGTGAATAAAAATTAACTGAAGCTTTTTTCAATTTTAGAAAATTGAATAAAATTAGGTAGCTTAGAAAGTTATTTTTTTAATTTTTTCACAGTTTCATACAATGATTACAATAAATAAAATATTTAATATATTTAAAAAAACCATAAATTTACAATATATTAATTTTTCACCACATCGATTTTTTAGTGACTTGATACAAAGAAACACAAAATTATTATTATTAGGTACCTATACCTATATAATTATGACAGTCAGATATTCAGATACACAAATTGTATTTTATATGATACAAATATGATGATAGAATTGAATTTTTAAATAGGTAATGTGAAACATTTCCCACTCCCATCCAAACAGCTGAATAATCTACTTTATTTTGTCTTATTATAATTTTAAATTTTCGATGTACCTATATAATATTAAATTCTGTGTGTGCATACTGTGTATTATTTGAATTATTGTCTATTGGTGATCTTTAGCCGACGAATCACTGTCTGGGAACTACAACATTTTTATCGTGAATCTTGACTTTTATATAGCCTACGATGCGTCATTATTAATGTTACATATAAATAGAAAATTATAAGTACCTAATACAATATAAATAATTTTGTCATTTAAGTTATTAAATACATCGCTAATAAATGAAATTATTGTTTAGAACTTGTTTTATAAATATTGATCGAGGTTTAATTGTTATTTGAAAAATAAGTACCCACCAATCAGTTTATAAACCAAACTTCTTATTTTATTTTTATCTAACAATTGTTGTATACAATTTGAAACAATGATTTTGTAATTTTGATACTTTAAACTTTTAAAGACTAATCTAATAATGTTGTAAAGGAATATGTAAACATATTCTCAAAAGGATGTAGTACGAGGGGAAAAAATTTTGTGAATGATTCTCTTCTTACAAAATTAAGATCATTGGGTAAACTAACAAGATATAGTTTTGCAAGCTTTTGTAGGTATTATAATAAAATTAGTTTTTATTTTTTTAGTACCCGATGGATAATACGCAAAATGACAGCTATAGCCTACAGGTAGACATCTATTACGATTTAAGACAGACATACGCTGAAAATTAAATGTATTTTTAAGCGATTACTATGGAAATAAAAAAAAGCTTCAATACCTATAAAAATTAATCAAAATAAAAATATACAATAATGTAAAATAATTCAATAATATTTTAAAATATAATAAATTCATAAATAATAAAACAAATAATTTGGATGAATGTGATAAGCAGTAATATACGACGAGCTCATTAAATTAAACATTGACAATTTTTAAGAATAGTAATAGTATATTATGTAGGTATATTATTTAAAGTAATGTGGAATTGGTTTACGGGTCAAATAAATTGTACGAATTGGTTCCCAAATAAAATTGCTTATCACTTATCAGTATACAACTGTTATAAAATATTTACAAATCAATAATCTATTATAATATTATGTTATTAGGTCTTACGATGAAAAAAACTTTGAAAACACCAATTTCGGGGGTAATTTTTGGGTTACAAATTCTAATTTTTGCGTTACAAATTGTTAAAAATTAGATACTAATTATCTTAAAAGGTTTGAGGTCGAAATTTTGAATTCGGAGTGCCAGGCTGACGGACCTCTTACAATGTCTGGAAGAGTTTATAAATATAATGTTATATCTAGTTGTATCTAGTAGTAATTATTTAGTTTCATTTAATTATTATTATAGATGTAAGAAAAAAAAAGGGTGGGAATAAGTGAGTATCGCTCTGCTGTATAGTAGATATGGATAGAGTAGGTCACTATAATGGGTGTGTTAAATTTGAATGCAATGACAGGTATTACTGTACATGAAAAACGATTCTGAATGGAGATGATTTGTTAGTCTAGACTCTAGAATATATTATATAATTAGTTATTAACTATATTTAAATTGTAATATATCATTATTTTACGCGATTTCGTAAAAAATCAAATTTCATACGCTCATAACTTTTTTTCTATATTGACGCTAGAATTTTGTTATACAATTATTTGAAGAAAAAGTTATGGAGAACCTTGTAGTGGTTTTTCAACCTTAGGTTAAACTATATATCACAACAATTTTATAAATTTTCAACTTCAAAATTCCTTGCAAATGTTCACGATTTTGACATATTTTGTAAACATTTTAACTTTAAATGCTTATAATCAAAAATTATGACTAACGATTTTTTATTTTTTTTTTTACTACGATAAGTACAACTTATAATAAACCTTATATTAAATTTTAATAACTTTTTGGAATGCCGAAGCCAAATTATTTTATAGGCATTTCAAAAAAAAAAAGTAAAAATTTAACTAGTCAATAAATAGCTTAAAAAAGTCAAAATATATTAAACATTTAATCGTAAATAAATAACGCTAATATAAACAATTGGTGAAAATTTTAAGTATATACAATGATTTATTTTTTGAGTTACAGCAAAATAAAAAAATCGATTTGATTTTGCGAAAAAGTTTTCGTTTTTCTGTTAATTTTTCTTGACGCTTTTGAATGAATATATTATACTAAGCAACACTTTTAACCATTACACCACACCTAGGTATTCTAGATATTGCTTGAGGTAGGTATGAAATATTTTATACATCTATACTAATTCTATTAGAATCGTCCTAAGTCTGTATAAAATGGGAAGGAAATTGTCGGCTCTTGAATATAATATCATAATAATTTATTGAAAAGTTAATTTAACAAGATCGTATTATCATGAAAAAGCTTGCGGGAACCAATTCGCATGTTACCTGTAGACAACCCGGGAACCAATTCGACAATTGGGAAACAACTCGTAGTCGTCTTATGCAATTTAGTAGGTAGGTACCCATTATATTATATTATATATTTATATAGTAGCATTGTACGTATTTGGATACCATTAAAAAAATATTTTATTTTACCATAAAAATTATTAATAATTAATCAGAAATAGGTTAATTTTTATTGTTATACTGGGGATTTTTTTTTCGAAAAACAATACTTGCTACTCGCTAAGTCGCTATAGGTGAACATTTTGTGCTAGCTATTGGTGACGTAGTGACGTGTAGCATTAAACGCGATCGCCGGCCGCACCTCCAAGATGATAGTAACGGCAATAATTACTTGTTGTTGTTATTATCATTTATCGGTAATTGGTGCGGTGATCGTGAACAAAACGATTTTGGGCGGGTCAGCAAGTGCGTTAGTTGCGTTTTCGCTGGTCTGAACGAGTTTTCTTTAAAGCAAATTATACAAATTAAAATTATTATCATTATTTTTATTATTTTGTGTTTACTTTTTACCTGTCGTTATCGGCGGGACGCTGAAACAGTGACTATTCGTCGATAGGCATTTTTCTTTAAACGAGTCTCTTCATTAGGCTTTTTTTGGTATTTTGGTATGCTCATCGAGGATACGAAAATGAACTACGGCAGCAAAACAACGTTCATCGGCTTTGACACGGACAAACGCAAATTGCCACTGTCCAAGAGGTTTGTGTTGTATGCCTACGACAAAGATACTGGAGAAATATTTGGTCGCACACCGTCCAGTTGGGGTAAGAGTAGTCTTTTCTTTCCGCAGAAGATGCCTTTTACGTTTTTTTTGCCTTACATAATTGGTTTGCTAGTTTATTGTTCAATAAGATGATATTGATCTGTTTAATTGATTAAAATGTGTTATATATGTCTATATGTGAAATGTTTGGTTCACTTTTGTGTTTGGCTCGTATAAACAATTGAAATCCTGTTATTGAGTAATTAAGATTTGATAGGTTTTAAAGTTGAATGCATGAATTGTATCTGGATGATAATATGTAATTTAAAAGTGATATACTAAACATGGAAATTAATGAGTCATTAATTTTAAATGGAACAGATAAAATACAGAAATTGATGAACAAAACCAGTAAAATTTAAAATAAATTAGCAAACATAGTTTGTTAATTAATACCCTGTTAATGTTTCCTTTAATTTAGAATAGTATTCTAAACAGTTCAATGATGTACAACAATTAAATTGAAACGTAAACAGTAGTCCAATTTGCAGTCTAACCGTAAATAAATGATAATGAAATAAAAATGTTATGATTTCTATTAATCAGTGGAGCGTCGATTATCTGCATGTCAATTATCCGCACTACAAAATTTTTGTGTACAAATTTATTTTTAGTTTAATTTAATTTAGTTTTATCATTTGTTATGTTTCTTTTATTGTATACATATATTGAAATGTGAATTATCTTATTATCTACTATGGCTCACTCCAATGTAGGTAATATGTTTATACATAATCTTAAAATTAGCAAAAAAAAATTGATTATTATTTTAAATAACTACATTATATATATTTTTATTATACTTTTTATATTATATCTATTAAATTAGTTTTTAACTTTATTTTAAAATTTTTTATGATTGTTTGATTATCCACAAAAATCGATTATTCGCACCCCCTTTAGTCCTAATTAGTGCGAATAATCGGCGCTCTATTGTACATACTTAATTTAAAAAAGATTTATTTTAAGAAATAGAAAAATAAATTCTATTTTAAATATGGACAGTAAAACATAATTTATTACTTATTGTAAAAAATGTTACTGGAAAATTATTAGACCATATAAATCAGGTGTGCCCAACCTTTTTCAACTTGCGGGCCACATTTCAATTTTACATTTATACTGCGGGCATATTTCACGGTTTTATTTTATTCATTTTGATAAAATATACAATAGATATAATATTATTTTTGTTCATTTATCAAACTTATGTCTCTAATCATGTGTGTTTAAAGTACTGAATATTTACATGCTAGTCACTAGTTTTTTTTTGTCATTAAAAACTGCAGGTTCACATTTCTTGTTTGCAAAAACTAATAAATTAAATTTTAGTTATTAAAATATCTTAAAATAAAAAGCGCAAAATTGATACTGAATACTATGTTTTTAATGATAATTAAAAAATTGTAAGATATTTTATAATTTTTAAAAGCTTATTAAAATACAATTTTTATTTTTATTTATACCTATAAAAATGTCTAAGTTTTATAAAATGGTCATAGGTCAGTTGGTATACTTTTGTGGGCCATGGGTTGGTTACACCTGGTATAAATCATATTATATATTTATATCAATTAAAATAATTCAACAAAACATTTTCTGCTGATAATTATTAACTTTGATACAATTTTTGACATGTTCTGTATATTTTTTAATAATTCACATATTAAAATAATTTGATTATCATTTAAAATTAAATAAATAATTTTCATTGTTCTTTTTTTTACATTTTAGCCAAAATTGGATTATATTATACAGCATTTTATTTATCACTTGTTGCTATGTTTGGAGTAGTTTTGTGGTTTTTCTTCCAAACTCTTGATCCACGTACTCCGACAAGACAACTTGAACATTCACTAATTGGAACAAATCCAGGTACAAAAATCAAAGTTATTCAAACTAAATACTAAAATATTAATATTTTATTATTTATGTATTTTATAGGTTTGGGATTTAGACCTATGTCTAACGAAACTCATAGCACTTTAATTCATATAAATAGTAAATCTGTTCAAGATTATTCGATATGGACCGAAAGACTCGTTAAATTTTTAGATGGTAAAATTATTTTTACTGAATACGTTTTTATACATCTATTAATTTTATTTTTATTTTTATACGGTTAAGTGTACAAGAAACCAGGTTTGACACCAGGAAGAGGTCAAAATATTGCAACTTGTGACTACGATAAACCACCTGGTAAAGGAAAGGTCTGTGATATTGATGTGAAAGCATTCAATTCTTGTACAGAAGAAAATCGATTCAATTTTCATCGTCAAGGACCTTGTATTTTTCTTAAGCTAAATAAAGTAAGGAATTTAATAGTTAAAATAGTAGAATAGTCCAAAAATTTAGAATTCTCTGTGCAAAACACTATATTATATACTTTTTCAGCGTTAGATTAGGTTAAAATAGGTTCAAGTAAATTTATTTATTACCATATTATAATAAATGTATACAACAAAAATTCAAAATAATATTTTCTAGATTTATGGTTGGAATCCTATATTCTATGATGATCCAAATGACTTACCCCACGATATGCCGAAAAGTTTAAAAGATCATATTAAAGAAATAACAAATCCAGAAAAGGTAAATATTTTTGATATGTACTTTAAAGTATTAATAGAAAGTATAGGTCATAATAAAGTATGAAATACTTTAATAGTATAAATAAATAATCATTCAATTATGTGTTGACTTATACAAGCTTAATATTATCATTGATTATATGTAGTAATATAATAATATAATACTATAAATAAATGATAATTTATTTATTTTTTATAAAATAAAATAAAATCAATATTTTGACACAAATCTTTTAATTTGCTTTCAGTTAAGAACTGTATGGGTATCATGTGAGGGAGAAACTGTGTCTGACAAAGAACTCATTGGGCCGATGGCATATTGGCCAATTCCTGGATTTCCTGGTTACTTCTTCCCATTTGAAAATTCTGAAGGATACCTAAGCCCTTTGGTTGCAATTCATTTCAAAAGTCCAGCAAGTGAGTGTATTTATGAATCAATGTATTTATTGTTTTTAATAATTTTTTTTTTCTTGAATTTAGAAAGCATTGTAATCAATATTTTGTGCAAAGCATGGGCAAAAAATATTGTACATAAAAAAAACGGTGTCAACAGAGGATCTGTGCACTTTGAATTGATGATGGATTAACATAGCTTCTACATTTTATCAGTTTTACGTATGAAATTTGTTTTACACAATGTTATGTAATTTGTTTACTTTAATTGTAAATTAGACATATTGATTATTCTTACAAACAATGGTGTAACAAAAAATATTTTTGGATAACAATCATAAAATGATAACTTTAGTTACTTCATATTGCATCAATAAAGTAGTATGAATTATTTGTATTTTACATTTTTAGTTTACATGTTAAACTTTGCACATATCAATAATAAAAAGGTTAATTTTAATTATATTAATTCATTAGTTTTATTTTATTACTTTTATTATATGTTAATAAGCTAGAGTTCTTTTTTTAAACCATGTTATATTTATGATTTGTCCAATTTATACCAATATTTAATATTATTAATTATTGTGAATCTCATCATAACTTAAAAAAACAATGCATTCTGAAGACTGATTTTTTTAACAAGACATCTTTATGATTTAATAATTGTCATCCAATTTTCATACTAATACATGATTTTTTTTACCATTAAATATTTGCCAAATTATCAATATTGTAATTTGCGTTAAAATAATAATGTAATAATGTACAATTTGTGTTCATTAAGTCTAGAAGTTGACATTATAATCTGATTCTATTAACTTATACTTTTTTATATTGTTTAGAATTAAATAAAAAAAATATATTTCATTCACAGAAACATATCATTTAAAAATAAACATTTATAACCCTGATAATTATTATCGATCGACAATTGTTATAAATTGTACTGTCTAAATATATAGTGACATAACTTAACAAAAAATAATTGCAATGTTTGTTAATAACATATGATATAATATTTGATAGTTAAATAATCGGATTTACATAAATATACTATTTTTAGGTTTTAATATTTACTTTTATTAAAATGTATAATTTTTTTTTTTTGTATTAAATTATTACCTTTATATTATTTTGAAGAAACAATAATTAAGTTAAAACTATTCAGTATTAAATATTTAAATATTATTCTAAAAATTTAAGATACATGTTATGTTAAATAATTCCATATTATGTTTAAATGTTCATGTATACCACTATTTTAATGTATTATTAATTTATAAGATAACTAAGATTTGTTTGTATTACCCAGTAATATATTTTTTACATACATTTATACTATATTATAATCAATAAATGATAATCAATTTTAATGATTTTGTTATTTGATAAAATGTTACTACCATTCATCATAATTTGATATTAAGTTAAAAACGATTTTAATAACATATTATACAAATATTTTTTTTTTGTTGATTACACAATACATATAGATCACCAGGACCAAATGGATCAATGTAACACTGATATTTTAATTTAATGTTTAGTTTTATTAAAATTTAAAATTACTAATTGAGAAAATATTGGCAATGTGTAAGAACATAAATTAAAATTTATTATGTATTAAAAACTTACAACTTTGATTTTATGATAAAACATAACTTTAATTATCAATTTCTAAAACTGAAGTTTTTCATTCAAAAAGGTAACTAATGGAGCTATCAGTTTCACCAAAAATGTTGTCTGAAATATTATTTTAAAAACTATTATTATTTGTATTATATTTGTAGATACTCAAAACTATTTTTTCATAATAATATAATAAAGCTCAAAGAAATGTCTAATATAATATTAAAGAGAAAAATATTAACAACTACACAATTCTGGTCAATTACAAAAATTATTAGAGACTATTACTCACATCTCATAGAAATAATATAAATGAAACCAGCCAATACTGAACCTTTTTTACCATGATCTAATATTGTAATGTACTTAAATTAGTTTAACTTATTAAATTTAACTATGAATTTAGTATTATTTGTTTCATGGTAGGTTTGTGAAACAGAGTAATTTGCTTTTTGCACAGATTTCTTCCTATACATGATAAATAATATTGATGATTTGTGTTAATTTTAATCAATCAAAAATTTAATTAATCATTAATAAATTCAATGTTTGATACAAAAGGTAATTAAAAATACATTTAATATATTCAAACATGGAGCAATAAAAAAAAAAACTTAAAAAAAAAAGTACAACTTATTTTACTTAGGTACTAACAGTCCAAATCGACTACTTTAATTAAGTAAAGAAACTCATAAATAAAAAAAAATGTAATTCTAGTGAATATAATGTAAGTAAATTTTTATAAATTAATATAATGAATATATTTTATTTTTTATAAGTATTCTAATGACTAAAAAGAAAATAAATTTTTAATTGAATATAAAGCTACTCTTATAGCTTTAAAATAATCTTATCATACTTTGAACACTTTTTTTTACTTATCCTTTAATTCGTCTACATCACTATCAATAACGTTCACCTGAAGTGGTTGCACATCGTTTTTGTCAAGTGGTCCAGTAGCAGTAGAAGAGGCGTTTGTTGCATTATTTTCTTGCTGTTGACTGGTGCTATTAGCATTCTTCTTTGATCGGATTTCAGACATAATCTATTTAAACATATTAATTAGTCATATAAAACTTGAATTAAAAATTAAATTTATATTGGTTATAATAATTGTAGTAATGTATTAAGAAATGATATAGTTTTATAAAACTTTAAATACTCATAACATCCTTCAAAATTAATATAATTTTGCCCAAATAATATTTAAATTATATAATAGATCAGAGTTAATTGTAATGCTAAAAATAACAGAGTAAAAATAGATTATCCTTAATATAAAATTTAATAAAATAGAGAACACATAATAATAGGTATTACGTATTATTAATAAAAAAAATGTCTCAAAAAATACACTACACATTTTTGGTATTTCATTCATATCAAACTGTCATACAATAGTAAATTTGAGTTTTAATTTTTAGTATATAAATAAATAAATATAATATAGATACCCGATCATGCAAATTCTGGAAATCTGAAAGCTGATCTTTCAATGATTGGTTTTCCTCTAATAATGAGTGAATTTGAACTTTCAATTTCAACATTTGCTTAGCATCCTTCTAAAATAGAAATGGACAAAAGATTAATATAAAGATTATAAAAATATATATATATTGTGCAATGTGCATGCTTAACTTACTTCATCAAAATTAAAGTCGTCAGTGAATGCTGTTTGATTTTGCAATAAATGATTTTCAAGATCGGCAAGCTTCTTATAGAGTGATACTCGGTATTGGTTAGTTATATCTTCTGAAGATAAACCTACAATTTAATGAAAGTCTTTTAGTTATCAATTTATTTAAGAAAAAAGTGAATAGTAATTAGATTAAATTATCAATATTTAAATTTTGTATAAATTATTTTTTTACATTCGCTAATTCAATTTTATGTATTGAGTTAATTTTATTTGTGAAAAAAATTAATTATCAATCATAAGTTTTGCATAATAAATTATAAAATTATCAAATAGTGATGTATAAAATTAAAAAATTTAATTAGTAATAAATGAATTTCCTTTATATTATATGTTGAATTAAATAGAATTCACACTAGTAAAAAAAAAAAAAAAAACAGTTAATTTTTCTAATATATTAAAATATAGCAATAAAATAATTTTTTGTAGATGTTAAGATATAATATGATATTTTCGTAAATGTTAAACAAAAAAAAATAAAATAAACTAAAATACCTATCTATACTGAACCCTGAAGTTCAAAACATTAGCTATATACTATAGTAACTAGACTTGTTATATTAGACAATGATACCTATGGGCCATGATCAATTAGGTACAATTATAAAATGGTAAATATATATAATATTCATATGAAAATAAATTTTCTAAAATTATAATTATTGAGTTTTGCAAAATTATCAGAAAGTTTTTTTATTTGTTATATATTATAAAATATTTCTATTTCTTTTGTAGTTTTATTATTATTTTTTTAAATAATCCTAATAATAAATAATTATAAAATAGATATTGACAAGACCACAGTATACTGAAATCATTATTTTATAAAATATTTATTGATACTATAAACATGAAAAAATATTAAACCAATTACCAACTATATAAAATAAAACATATCACTAAGATTTTTTTTATTTAAAGAAATGGTAATTTTATTCCATGTAAGAATATAGCCAACAATATAATATAGTAAATATGCTTTATGTGGGGGTATATTTATGAAATCGGAGAATCCCCCCTACCGGCCTAATATACGAATATATTATATTATAATAGTAGTTAGTAGAATACATGTTGCAACTCTTCGAAATTCAACAATGTTTTTTGTTAACTCGTTTAAGACTTACGGCGTCTTACCTCTTGATTCATCCGAAGTGCCTACCATCAATCTCTGTTTCTTGGTAATTTCTAGCAATTTATCGTTAGTTTCATTGAGCCTTTTATTGTCCTTTTCCAATTTGGACTGTTGTTGTTCGAGTTGCTCTATGGCTTGGCTCATGGTGGTGAACAACTATAAAAAAATAATAATATATTATTTTAAGCATCAGTTTATTAGGTAGGTAGGTATATAATATTATATCGTCGTGCAATTGATAAAATATACGATTATATAGATAATATTATATTCATAGTTATATTTGCGAGTAATCGTTTATATAAAAGTTGGTTTAAATATAAAAATACATAATAACACTTAAAATAATACACGCGACTCACATCCTTGAGTGTTTCAAAATTTTCCTCTATCTGATGAGAGTTGAACATGGTGTTGTCGCCGCAACCGCAAGAATATATACAGATGTGTAGAATATTTTTTAACGCTACCTAGCTATTATTAAAAAATATGGTAAAATCTAATGCTCCCCAGAAAACTATAATGTATTAGGAATGAAATAGTATGAATACCCGTATGAAATGTACTATTGCAACTCTACTGCCAGAAATATATTATACTAGTTGGTGGGTAACTACACTACAATATCCCCATGTACCACGCACGTCTACACGAAACAGTCGCACAAGCGATAATGACGAAAATAATAATGCATTCATGTTCACCGCGTCCGTAGTGCGTTACATAGGCCTAAGCATAATATATTACTATCATTATTATTTAAAAACATTTCATGGTTTTTTTTTCCTCCGTGTCTTCCTACCTATCTACCTGCCGCCTCACCGCTGGAATATTCGTCTATTGCCCGCGCCGTAGGTACCGCTATTATAAAATAGTATACCTATAGGCATCTACTCGCAGCACGCCGGTTACGCATCCCCTCGCCGCACTACGGTCCCCTACCCGACATCCGTGTGCCCCGCCGCGCAGTGACCGTTCTATAATATAATTTTGAATTAAACAATAGTTGGCGCACAAACATACCATGCTATATACATACATACATATTACATAGTATATACGCGCTTGCCTGCTATATGTACGCGCGTGTTTTAAGTTATAACCGCGGAGCAATAGATAGATGATACTGCAAGATCCGAATGCACATATTATATATATATTTATTAAGTACGTGTGTATATGCATGCACGTGGCGATCGAGTGACGGGCGAAGTCTCCGCCTTTCGTGTTCTCTAGCTATGAGTACGCATCGTGTATAATTCGATTTCAAACCCGGCCTGATGAGCCCGCAGGAGGTGTAAAAATTTGTTTTTTAAATTATATAATATATATTCACTACCTATACAAAACGATTACGTAATAATATAATATTATACGGCAGTATGCTAGAAAACTGCATTCAACCGTAACTGATATTTATTATTTGTTGATAACAATAATATGAGTACTACGGAATGGGTTAAAATATTGATATTCTTAAATAACTATTATACCTAATATACTATAGGTACAATACAGTATAGTATATACTGCCACACTGGTATGCGTAAGTTGAACGTTACAATTGTAATATTGGAATAGTCGTGTAGTTTGACTAGGTAGTCATACTTATATTTGTTTGAAATGTCCATCCACTATTTTTAGTATAGAAATCCAAAATAAAACTTAACTATCTAATAATTAGGGCTGGGATTTTAATGTCCTTAAAAATCAAGAAAAATGCATTAAAAAAATGTCTTCAAAATTTATTTAAAATAGCATAAAATTTAAAAAAATTACATTACATGTACATAAATATTTTATTTTACTTCATATATTTATAATAAAATAATAAATAAATAATTATTCTTTATTGTTACACTGAATCGCGAGAACGTGTTTCAGGTTTTTAAATAGAAATGCTCTCCTGTTGTCCGCTAATAAGTTTTTGTAGATAAAAAAGCTCCCTTTCATATATTGTTAGCATATAAATATTTTATATTATAAATCTATAATCTGTAATCCTTAAAACACCAAAAATGGCTTAAAAACCTATAAAATTCCATAAAAAATTAGAAAAATGACCTTAAAATCAAAAATTGTGAAAAAATGCAAAATAAAATTTCTTATTCCAATTTAAAAATACCTAAAACATATTTATAACAAAACGAGCATCATATAGAAAGCTTCAGAAAAAAATGCAAAGTGCATCGAAATCCCAGACCTACTAATAATGATTCTAATGAACACGATTTACATTAACGAAATCAATACCGAAAATAAAATAAAATAAACCACCCGAAAATAACAATTTAAGTATTTAATACCAATAGTAACATTTAAGTACTTGAAATAGTTAAAATATAGTACCTAAGACAAAAGTACTTTTAAATTATTTGATATAAACATCAACGATAGGTTGCAGATAAATACTCAAAATAATAAAATTAACATTGTTACATTAGGTTGCATTTTGTTACAACTTAAAGTAAGACGTTGAAAAAATATATTTAATGTAAATAATTGCTATATAACATTAAATATTAATATTTGCAATAAGTTAAATTTTAAACCTAAAAAATATATTAGATAATAGGTATTGAATAATTAAATATTGCATTATGTATTATAATATTTTGACATTAAATTATGTTTGATAGTTGTAGGTACATTACAGACAGGTTATTACCTATATATTTCAACAAATCCATTGTTAGTAGATACCACTTGCTATAACATTTTCGACCATACCATGAATTTATTATCAACAGAGATTTTTTTATAAGCCCATCAGAACATTTTGATACCAATTCTTATATTCCGTAGTACCTAAGTATGCATTACAAATTATAATAAATGTAAATTAAAAATATAATATTATAGTTTTCGAAGAAACGATTTCAAGGGAGAACTTATTAACAATTATACATATTCAGATTATAATTATTAGGCATCCACTGAACTGATTTTTGAGTCGCGTCTCAATAAGCATTACGCGGCGTAACATACTAACATATAGATATATACAAATATAAGATTGTACGTATTTTATACGCATAGACTACCGCAGGTATTATACCTTGTTTTAATATTTAAACAATACATAATAACAATGTATGTATCTAGTACCTACCAATAATACATCAGGATAATCGATGCGAACGACAAATACTAAATAAGTACCTATATAGTATGTACAATAAATATATGTATATTATATACGCGTAACGCATAGGTACTTATACTTGTCATGACCCGATGAACAACGGGGTACTGCATGATTGCAATATATTTTACAGACGGCGATGATAATAACAATAATCATAATATTGTACGACCGAAGTAAAAACTGTAGGTAAAACTATAATATTACGCCGTTTGCGTTACAACAATTAGTGTATACACAGAAGTGCAGAGTACCTATAATAATATTATTATAATATATATATATAATGCACATCATACAGCAAGTTCGAAGAATTCAGAAAAGATAGTTTTTTTTTTTATTGAGGACCATAAAACAGATATAAATAAAAAATATCAAAATTCAAAACATTCATATATCATGTTAGCATTAGATATGAATAATTTTCAAAATATAATAAAAGTTTTTGCTCTATTTATAAATATTTGAAATTTTTAGCTTATCAATATTTATGTATGATGAAATTTTTGTTTGAGAATAAAATTCAATAAGTTAACACAAGGTTCCTTGAGAGTTCTTACAGTATAAATATGTATGTATATATATTGTTTAAAATACAGTAAATATTTTTTTTTATAAGTAAAATTCAAATGTAAAATAAACAATTAAAAAATTAGTTTGTAGTTTTTCATAAAAATTGTTATTTTTTGACTATAAGGTTGACAATTTGATGTAAGATTGTTCATTAGTTTAGTTTATTTACTGTAATATATAAGTATTTATATCATAATTAAAACTTAAAATGCTTATAAAGAAATTTAAAATTGCAAAAGGTTTAATTCTTTATTTGTTTCAATGGTTGTAGGAATACTGCCATTTCTTAGGAATTATATAAAACGAGAATATAAAAAAAAACATAATATATTGGTATCTCTTTTTGACTAACTTAAATAGTCAATTATGAACAGTTATCATACTTGATAAAGTTAATTTATTCATTATTATCTAAATACATTCAATTTATAAGCTTCAGACGCTTCAGTCAAATTAATATTATTTAGTTAAAATAAATTATTTTATCACATTAGAAGAAATTATTACAATAACTTGTTAAATTTGATTTAATTGACAGTTAACTAACATATGGGTTAATTTAACGCCAATCTTAATGGGAAATTTAGCACAAATAATTATTTTAATGTTACCTGACTATCAATTAAATAAATTTAAATGTGAAAACAATTTTAGTGACTCATAATAAATTAGCTGATAAAATTAAGCATTTATATGTTTATTAATTTTAAGAACTTGGCATATAAACATATAAGTAAAAATTAGTGTGTTGATCTGACAAATTGTATGAATTGCATACCTAATCGGGCTAATAGTATGAACAAGAATGTCATATTCAATCACATACATCTATGTGACTTACATAGTTACATTCTTCAAAAAACTTTTATTCTTTTATTTTATTCTTTTTACCATCACAATTAAAAGGTTATTTTAAAATTGTTTTATTATCTAAAAGCTGATAATTTTTTTAAAAAAATTATGGTTTTTTAAACATTGTAGAGAATATTAAAGATATTAGAATAACAAATACTTCACTTAATTAGTATTAATAAGTCTTATCCTCAAAAAATCATTAAAATACCTATACTAGGAATGGGCAACTCAACTCACCGAAAATGTAGGTAAATGCCATGTGGATACAACTCGGCTGTACACTAGGTATTGATTGAAACTAGTTATTGAGTGAATCACTATAATGGATTTTGTTTAATTTGAATTCAATGATACAATTCTAAGCAAAGGCTGTCTAAATATTGTAACCATGGTTACAAAAAAATTATTTTAATAATATTGAATTTGCAAAAAATTCCTGTTTTTCCTTAATTTTTGTTTATTTTTCTTAATTATAAAAAAAAGTACTGAGAATTTTTAATGTTGACCCCTCTAAAGTACAAACTAGATCCAAAACCACTCTTAAAATGAAAATTAAAGAATTTTATTAATTACTTATTGTGTAGTACACAAACCAAAAAATAAACCCAGATCATTGTAAAATAAGTACATGTTATTCATATCTCTGCTCAGAATCTAAAAACTTATTTAAAAAATAAAAATACCATAATCCAAAAAGCAAGTTTTTTCTTTATAAAAATTTAAAAATAGAAATTGCAAATTGCAATATAGATTGAAAAAAATTATAAATGGGCTGAATATAGTCTGCAAGTTACCTATATCATGCATAGAAATATTATATTTATATTATTGGAATGATAAAACTAACCTGTATGTTAGTTAACTACAAAATAAATAAACAGAACAAATCTTATAAATAGGAATATAAATTCTATTCATAGAATATTTATTTTGTTTTACATATAATTATGCATATAATAAGAAACAAAATAAAATGAAATATTTCTAAACTATAACAATCATTATCACAACAAGGGACCAGATTTATAAGTAATTTAAAATTGAGAAACATTATGATAATTATGATATGCAGATTATTAAACATTTAATAAAATATGTAAGATGTGTAAATAGTAAGTATTTTAATAAATTATTAGAATATATAAAATATCTATATTATTATTTTACATGTTTTAATATACTAATATCTTTATAATGATGTTTAATGATTGTAATAATTCAATGACAGTATTTACAACTAGATTCGGCCTACCCAATTTTTACTCACATTTTGCATATTATAGGTAACAAAAATGTGGTACTTAAAAAATTTACATGGAGAAGAATCTACCAAAACCACAATAGAATAAATAATAATATAGTTGAAATTGGTAGTAAAAATAATATTGAACAAAATATTATTAGGTAGATATTATTTTTGTTTATGAAGAACTGAGAAATTTAAAATCAGTATTTATTTTAATTTAATAGAAAAAAAAAATGGGAATTGTGGTTATTTCAATTTAAAATATAGCAGCAGAAAGACAATTTTCAGAAATACTTAGAATTAATACGTAATTGAGATCTAATGATCAATGACTACTGAACATTTACATTATATAACAATATTATTGATTGTAAGAGAGAGATGAGTGTCCAAACGTTTTAAACTAGATACCAGATGTCATGTTACTCTGCAATGAACTATACATTGTAGATACCTATCCTTAAGATATATTTTCCCTGCAGAGTCAAAAAGTATAACAGTACAATGTCATAACACTAACCATATCTGGACGAGTAGTTGATGCTAGACCAGTGCTCAAAGAATTGGAAAAAAAATTGAGGACGGATGTTGGTTTTAGTTCAGAAAAAAAAGTTCCATAGCAGATAAATTGTAAAGTAACCCGTTGTGGACTTCATTCTCCATACCCATTGCACATATAGTAAGGTACTATAAAGCTAGTATTTTTCCTCGTTTAATAAAATGAAGGGGACGCTGAAATCTATGAAAAAATGAAAGAGGACTCCGTCCGCCTGCGTCTTCCTCCAATTTGAGCACTATGCTAGACGCAGTGTCCGGACACTGCAGATAAAACGTACTGGTGGGCTTTTGAAGAAGATTCAAGGTATACACATAACGTTAAATTTTTTTGAAATAAAATAGCTGTAATTTATTCATCTACAAATCAACTGTTTAGTCAAAATGGTTCAATGTTTAAGGTATAAAACCAGAGTTTTTACTAGATACTAAAAACTGTCCAAACACTTTGAAAAATTAGCAAGACAAGTAACATACACCCCCCCCCCAACCATCCATCATTGGCTATCGATACTATTTTATTCAGAATCATTTCGAAATGTATTTATACACATATATATATATATAATATGAGCCATGGTCATTGATCCGCATTTATAACACTCAACACAAATCCAAATGCATGAAATACACAACAATAACTTAACAAAAACAATATTACATACATATAAGTCTGGTAACTAGCGGATCCAAAAATTTAAATCTCTTTTCCTAGTCTTGTGTCCAGTCGTGTGTGGTATTTGATTGTTGTGGCCTGTATTATTAGTTATTAGCGTAATATAATAATGAATAACGATACAACTATACACAAGCTCGAGACGCTCGATCGCTCAACCGTGATATTGATATAAGTAACAGTTTAGCATGATAAAACATACACCAATATCATGGACATTACATAAACATAATACGCAATTTAATTTTGTTTGGATTCGTGATAAATGTGCGACAGCTGTTCGGTTTACGCATGTGCTCCTCGAGCATCTCAATCAGTGACTCGTCGCTTAAATATCGTGTAACATTAAAAAAAAAAAACCATTTCGTCGTGATAAAAAACTACTCCAATTATTGATAAAGATTTGTTCCACGAATAACATAATATGTATATATATATATATTATGTTCCACTACGAATAACATAATATAATATATTATATTATATGCAAATCTGCTATATACTTAGTATTAGTAATATATTTCAAAACTGGTTTTAATCACTACTTATGTATAGTGTACTAATATTAATCTTTACGTTTAAAGTTTAAATTTCCAAATGCTAAATTAGTTTTTTACTAAAAATATAATATCATAGTATTATTATTTATTATAATATGCATCATACCGTTTTAGCTCTGTTTTGACACAGATTTACTTCAAGTCATATAGAATGAAAAATGCATTTTTTACCAGTGGAATCAGTATAATCTGCAATCTGCGTAGCGTAAGAGACTATTTTTTCATTTAAACTAGACGATTGATTTGTCATAGAATTTAAATGTGAAATTCATGTTTTGCATTTCTTGATGTTATCGTTTTTATAATAATATTATACTGTGATTATATTTTACTGAATTTTAGGTAGGTACCTATATTTTTCGTTCAATATTTATTTATACATTATACGAGTGTAGGTACCTAGTTGTATTCTATATACAAACACAAACTGTGTCTACAGAATAATATAAAAACAATTGATTTCAATTCAAATTCGTATTTTTGTTTTTATAAACAGAATATTGTTTACTAATAATATGGTAATGATAAAATACATCCTACTCGTTAAATTAGTCATCTTTAAAAATATCTGTGTAGTGTACACAGTTCCAATTTTCCATAGTTATAAAAATAGCAATGTTTCATCACCATAATAATAGTCCATAGGGCATAGGGGCATTGGGTTGCTTAAATTAAGAAATATTGGTAATAGTTATTAAGTATTAAGTGACGTTTGCCACAGAGTCTCATTGGCCTCTATGTTTTAAATCTCTTACACTCCTTGTGACAGTAGAGTCGCCATCACCGCGACCATCAACCACCACTCTTTATGATCCGATCATATTATATCAATGGTTGCACTAATGCAATGTAGAAATCTATAGGGTCCTAATTGATGACAAAAGGGGTTAATCGACATTTTTGTTAATTTGTTATTATTTTATAATTATAAAGAAGATTTAGATGTATCATAATGTATCGCTGGTACATTTTATAATGAGTAATAATATAATAATAATAATATAATATGTGAATTGTGAATTCTAAAACACAAGACCATGCGACATTTTTTTTCTTTCCTAAAAACCTTGATGTCGCTTATCCCCATTATAGAGGAGACCGATTCAAGAGCTCGGCAGACGGCAGATGGTATATTTGAGACATTCAGAGGGAGGTCACCAGCTTATATAATAAGTATATATTGTATTTTTGTATTCTAAGTTAACGTTAAATAAAGGTTTTTCTACACTTATACATCACGTAGTTTTTATTCTTGTATTGATACATGAATCGACGAGTGGGGACTTAACATCATTGTGAAAATGTGAACGTATATAGGCGTAATATACGAATTCATGAATGCATTATAATGTGTGCCTATCTACATATTATATTATGCAGAATGATCCAAATATTATAATAGTATAGTTCGACCACTTATGTATAGTATTATGTACAAATAGGTATATTTCTTTTTTGTAATGTTTAAATTATTTATAATGTTTTGTTTTACTCGTAGTTTTCTATCTTGAAATATTTAACTACTTATATACATACATATTACATAATATGTTTATTGAACGCTAATCATCATAGTTATGTGATCCATTCTCAATTCTCTATACACATAATACATATCATAAACATTTAGGAAATACATTCTTTTCAAGGGTTTTTCAGGATTTTTATATTTAAAAAAAAATTATTGTACAATAATTATGTTAAAATAGTAGGTACCTCTATTTATAATTATTAACATCATATGGTAAGAAATGTATAGGTAATAAGCATGAAGCATTTTATTTATTAGAATCCATATTTGTAACCAATAACCATAGCGATAAATTGAAAGAATATCCATATGGATATAATAAGGAAATAATAAAGACTTCCATTTGTTAGATAATATTATTATGGTTTATTATTACGATACAATATAATTTTACACTGATTTAGACCAATAAATTTCTAGGATTCCATAGATACTTCATACTTTTAATACTTTAATGGAAAACAAAAGGTTTGGCTATAAACTTAAACTTTTTTATCTAAATACATAGTAAATTACAGTTGTCCAAACATTTGAAATCTAAGACACAAAAAAACATGAAATATAGTTGCACAAACTTTGTTGTTTGTCATTTATTGGTAGACATTTATGTTTAATCCTATGTCACATGCATACAATTATTATCACAAACACAAAATTTTCCCAAGGTACCTAAATATGACCTACTATATTAGTAGTATACCTTAAAGTACCCACTATTTTTATATATTTATTTTATACCATAATTGTTGTGATTTTATGTTCAGAAATCATATTCATGTTTCAATAATAAAAATAAGTATATTTATAACACCAAAATGTCTAACAATCCAGTATTAAGTTATGATAAAATTATAAATAAAAATTACAATCAGATAATTTACATTTGTCTATAAAAATACCACAATAGCTGTAAGAACATTTGTACAATTTAAACAATGTAAGAAAAATATTTTGGACAAAATTAGTCTTAATTTTACCTAATATTGTGCCACATAACCATATTTTACAGAAAGAACTAATTATAAAAAATGAAAATGAAATTATAAATTCATGTATTAATTATTTTTGACGTGTTATATAATATTAATAATTTAAATAAAATAAAATTAAAATAATTACCTACTTATTTACATAGGTATTTTCTGTAGTCTATAAAAAATTACAACTAAGACAATTTATACTAAATTTGGTATTGTGTAATATTAATTGTATTATTTTGAAATATGTTTAAAACCTGTATATTATAGATAATTAGCATAACTTTTCGGGCACTAAAAACAATTACAGTATGAATTATGGAAATATGCAATATATGTAAAATGTTTTAAAAAAATAGATAATAGTAAACAAAAATTTTCATAATTTAATTGTTTATTTAATAATTATTAATTTATTTGTTATAAAATTAATTTAACAGCTTAATTAGGTATTTAATGGAAAACAATTAATAATTTTAGTTAAATTGCAAAATTATAAACAAGTATAAGTTTATTACCTATCAGAAACGATAAGATTGATATTAGTTTAACAAAAAAACAGTATATTCACTATTATTATTGTTTAAAAATGTATTATTTGAATTTTCTATTCAACACAATATTATTTTACACTTTTATTGCATTTGGAAAACAGTCCATAAATTAATTATCACTTTAACATATTATACAAAAAAAATTAATTATTTTGAAATATGTAATAACTATCAAATATGCTAAAAATAATTTTGTCATTTTCTGGAAGCTATTATAATTTATAAGCATTATTAAAAAAATCCAAAAATATAAAAATACCACTCTACACTTGAAAATTGCCAACAATAATGATAAAATATTTTAATTTAAAAAATAATAACAAAACTTTTTTTTACTTTTGAGATCAATAATAAGAATATGTATGGATACAGGATATTTATTTTAAGGATACTAAATAAATATTAGTAACTACTGAACTACAAAAGATTTAGAAATTCTGGTTACGTCTTTTACAAATGATCAAATATTTATTTCAGTAGGTATGCTTTTCATGTTTGTAAGACAAATTCAAATTGATAATTTTTTTTTCTCAAAATGTTTGTATTGTTACATTGTATACTATTGTGAATAGTTTTTTATGTCACGGTATTCAAGTAAATGCTTATAAATATATGATAATAATAATTAGAAACTAATATTTTATTTAATAGTGAAATCAGTAAGCATATCAAAAATTAAATAACATAAGTGAGAAAAAAAATACAAACTAATAAATAATATACATAAACAATATACATAAATACTTAAAAACTATGACACTTAAATTACAAAAATTATCTAAAGTATAAAACTAAGTGATCAACAATATAACAATAACTATTGAAGACATTTAATCATTAACACTAAATGAGTGTTTACTTGTTCTTTCGTAATTGAAAAACTTAAAACATGACCAATAATTTTTTTGTACATTAACTACTCTTTTTATTGTCTTCTGAGCATTTTTACAAATGGGAAATTCCAAGTTTAAAGGTGGTAGAGGGTCGCCAAGCAAAGCTTTTGTGCACATGGTCATACAATATGAAACTGCATCAATATTGTAACCTCCTTCTAAGGCAAGTATGACTTTACCATTGGCTAATGATGATAAAAAATGTGTGAGATGTCCATAACATTCGGGAGTCACCTTACAACCTGCAAAAAAATTGATGTGAAATTTTAAAATTTGATTAACTATGTATTTAGTTTTAGGAATAAGTGACTATGTAAAAATTTAATAAAATGTTATTTATCAAAATTAAATTAATATTAATAGACAATAGGAGAAAAACATAAAGATATAAATACTAGGCATTGTGTGAATATGAAAGAGTTCCTTTTGCAGTTCAAAGTATTAAGTTTATTAGAAATTATTGAAATAATGTTTTTAGATTAATAGAAAAAATTATAAATAATAATCTTAATACTTTGAATTGCAAAATTTTCTATTAATCTAAAAACATTATTTCAATAATCTAAATCATTAACTAAATTTAAAAAAGATACAATTTAATATAAATAAATTAGAGGATGCCATATACCCAAAAACTTTTAGTATTAACAATTTTGAGGAAAAAGAATCAATCCTGCTACAACTATAGTTGAGATAATAAATTTATAAACATAATGAAAACATTAAAAACAGAATTTGATGTCGCTTTTTCATTTTTTTTTTTATGTTACTAATATAAGTTTGAAAAACATAAAATTAACAGGTTATAAATATTGAAAAATATTTTTTTTATAACCTAATTACATATCAACCCAACAATGGCAGAGATCATTTATAAACTATTTTGAATAATTAAGAATTACATTACTTTGAATTAGTAAATAAATGTCTTTGAGATTTGAAATCTGACTAAAATTGTTAAATTAAATCATTAAAAGAGAGTGAATGTGGTGTTCTTTTAAGATTCTAACTTGAAGAGACTATATCAATGAATTGAAGATCTATTAGCTAATGAATCTATTGTTGATTAACAATTAATACAAATAAATTATTAAAAAAATCATATTGAAGTGAATTAAATGTTTATAATTTTTTTAGATTTTTATTGAACATATTATCAATTGTGTGTATGTGTCAATGACATTAATTATATAAATACTTATGGTTTATAATAATAATATAATGCTAAGCAATAAAAATATGATTTAACCTCCAAGTGGATCTCCTACTGCAGCATCAAATCCAGCTGACACCAAGACAAGTTCAGGACAAAATTCATAGGCTATTGGTAAAATTATATTTTGCATAACTGAAATGTATTCAGCATCACCCATACCATTCTAAAAAATAATAATAAAAAAAAACATGTTTGTTAACATCATTAAAATAATTAAAGAATGTTTATAAAAATAACAATTTAATTTATTAACACAACCTAACTGAGTTTTCAATTAGAATTATAGGTACTTACTTTATTCCAGGGTATATTAATGGTATATCCCTCTCCACTCCCTGAACCCGTCACCTTATGTGAGCCTTCTTCAGAGCATGGAAAAAATTTTGCATTTTGGTAACGATGTATTGATATATATAAAACTCTAGGATCAGAACTAAATGCTCTCATTGTGCCATTGCCAAAATGTATATCCCAATCCAAAATCATAATTCTAATTAAATGTTTATCCAAATTAGTGATAAGTAAATAATGTCTAATAAGTAAGATGTTTATTACCACATACCTTTTGAGACCATATTTATTTAAAGCATAGTTTGCAGCAATAACAACAGAATTAAAGATACAGAAACCACAAGCTATATCAAGTTCTGCATGATGCCCAGGAGGACGAATTACAGCCACGCCCGATGCACTTTCATTATTTAATACAGAATCAACTACCTGCAAGTAAAATAATCAAGTACAATTAATAGTTTTACTATGAATTCATTAAATTTTTTAATAATAATAATTTATTTATGTTAATACTTGCAACAAACACCCAGAAGCTAGTGTCGATACTTTATATGTATCTGCAGTCAAATACACAGAATCATAACATTTTTCTTTTTCACTTAATTCTGATGGCGACAATTTGTATAAATTTGACATTTCATCTATATGTTCTTTAGAATGAGCAAGAAGTAATTCACTTTCTTCAGCTTCTCTCGACTAAAACAAATAAAATACAATTTTTGAAATAAAATGACTCAATAATTACAAATAATAATAAATATGCTCATACTGGTAAAACTAAAAGCCTATTTGTCAGTTGAAACTCATTGAACATATTTAAAATTGCACTTATTCTTCCTGGGCATTCTGGATGACCACTAAAATAATAAAATAATTATTACAGTTAATACTAACTTAAAATTATTAACTATTTAAATTTTTTAATTTGCATATAATTTATATAAACTTAAGATATGATATTAGTTTATAACAAATATATGTTTAAGATTTGATAACTAATGTACTAAGCTGTTCAGAATTTTTACTACTAATAAGTTAATATGAGAGTAAGAAAAAAAAAATAATTTTTATAAAAAAAAAAAAATTGCTAACAGTTTTTATACAGTTTTAAATTGTCAATCAATGTAAAACATAATTGGTTTTATAATCTTTTAAATCAATAATGATATATATTTTAAATAGATAAGCTATACTAGATAAGTAACAAGTTATACCTTTCGCTGCTCTCATGTTTTTGGTCCATGATCAGATCAAACGAAACACAAACTTTATTATTTATGTTTAATAATTGGGTCTCTATAAATATAAATTTTAAATATTGGATGAAAATATTAAATGCACAATCAAATATATCCTCACCAGAAATTAAATGTTGAAGAACAGAAAATTCATCTATTTTTGAGATGTCTTGAGTAGGATAACAGTCAAAAGTTGGAAATACATTCAATGGTTCCTCATAGTATGAATACATAGATACTGCCCTGAATGACTGACTTAATAAAAAGTCAACTTGAAAACATTTCCAGTATTTTTGATGTGCAAAAATTACATTCTGTATTGTTTGTACAATGCTAAATACAATTAAAATAATAATAATAATAAATAAATATTTATTTTTTTCAGTCGTCTAAAAAAAAAATATTTATTAACTTTACCTATTACAAGGATTGCTAGTCATATCGAGCAGTGGACATGGGTCTCCGAGTAATGATTTTAAAGTTAATGCTGCTCCTTCTGCTAATGATTTCAAACAATATCCACCCTTAAAATATCCAAGTTAGTAAATATATTTTTTAATTACTTGAAGCAAGAGTAAAATATACCTCCAGTAAAACAGCAACTCTACCACACGCAAAACCCATGAGAGAACGAACTAAATGAGCATAACATGCAGGCGTAACTTCCATTTCTCCCTAAATACAGACAATTGTACACTTACAAATGTTTAATGTAGATCATAATAATATATTTACCTCAGGACATCCTAGAGCAGCATCATAACCAGATGATATTAATATAAGGTCTGGTTGGAACTAAAATAAATAATATTGTAATCAGACTTATAATCAGAAGCAAGAACAAAAAAATATCAATATTACTTACTTCTGAAGCAACTGGTAATAAAATTTGATGAAAAATAGCAAGGTAATCAGCGTCTTTCATACCAGTAGCATTAAGTGGTACATTTATATTGAAACCTTGGCCATCGCCATTACCAGTATAGTCCCACTCACTTTCACGCAAATTAGGCCAAAACTGTCCATGTTCATAACGATGAATAGAAAAATACAAGACTCTGCAAAAATGAAATCATATCAATAGTTTTTAAAAATATAAATAAAAAATGTAAATCTTACCTTGGATCATCATAAAACATTTGTTGTGTAGCTTGTCCATGATGAACATCCCAATCAACAATTAAAATTTTGGAAACCGAATAGTGTCGAAGAACATATTCTGCAGCTATAGCAACATTATTGAAAAAACAATAGCCACAAAATTTTGATTTCATAGCATGATGTCCAGGAGGTCTTAAAAAAATCAATCAAACTTCTAGCAATTTATAAAGAATAAATATATAATATTTCTCACCTGATAAAAGCCATTCCATTTTGTATTTTATTTTCGCAAATTGCTTTAACAAGCTCTATTGAACTACCTGTAGCTAACAAAGACTGCTTATACTGTGGACTAAAATATAAATAAATTTAAATTCTTTGTTTAGTTATATATAACATTTATAGTTCTTTGAAATATAATCATAGAATATTATGAATAATAGTTAATATAGTAAATTTTGTTCTTTTTAGTATATACTAATATTTAAGTTTACTTACTGGGTGAAAGTAAATTGCATCAAATTTAGAAGACAACGTTTGTAAAAGATCAACTGATTGTGTATTATCAGTAGATTTTAATATGTCTATTATGCTTTGTGAATGTTTCATTAATAACTCATCATTGGTGGCATTCCGGCACTGTATTTTTAAACACCTTTCAATCAATCCTAACTCATTACATCTGTTGAAATTTTAAAATATAACACATACAACAATATTAAAAAATATTCTAACATGAGCTTACCTTTTAATGATCGATTCATATCGCTGAGGATTTTCTGGATAATTAATATCCCAAGCACACAAGTGGTTAGAAAACTGATCATCATAGATGATTCCAGTACTTTTAATTGATTTATCAATAAAACTTCTGGCCTGTAGAAAAAAAAATATTATATTTTTATTATCTAGGTACTTATTTTAACTCATTATATTTGTTGTAAATAACATCAAGTAAAATTAAATTTAGTAGTTCACGCTAAATAACATTTTGTAGATAATAATGATTAAATAATTACTTAGAAAATCTTAAGTTTTTAAAAATATTAATAAAATACTTGGTATTTATAAACTGATTATTAAAATAATTTAAGTGATAATAATATTTGAAAATAATATTTTTTAGTGAATCAAATAAAATAAAAAATAATAATTTATTATTATATTTATTTAAATAAAAATAAGTTTAGATTTTATCTTTTAAGTTTGATATACTATTTAATATTGTTATCATATATAATATATTAAAACTATACTTTTTAGCTTAATAGTTATAGAACAACTCACATTTTTAAAATCATCTTGCACATGATCATACAATTGACGACCTTTCATATTATTTGTCTCCAGAAATTCCTTTTTTCTGGCAGCTATTAGAGCACTAGTTGTGGGTTTTACTTTAATTTGATTTTCCTGGAATAAATAAATAATTTGTTTAGTTTTTTTTTTAAGTCTTATTCTAGATTACAAAAAAAAAAATTAATTAATTTAATGATTCACAAAAATGTAATGTATTAATCTTGAGTTTATCTCACTATTAATTTTGTAAATGTTTAGTGAAAACTCAGCGTAAAAAATGTTACCTATCATCTGAAAACAACAATATCTATAAATTATATTAGGTACTTACATTATAATGAGTTGTATACTATAAAACTATAATTTAAAATATATTGCAGTTAACAAAACATGTTAATAGTATTGTAGACTTGAAAATCTACATGACACCGAGCGACATGAAATAGACAACAAAGTACAGAAACAAGTAACACCAAGTATCAACCAAGTGCATGCTAATTGCTCGTAGTGTATAGCTATAATGTATTTTTACATGAAGTTGTGCGCATGAAAATCACCATAGTATTCTTATTAACATCCTTACCATTAGTTAAGTCAGCCGTAAGTCAAATCACAAAACAATATCATTTGATGGTTGCAAAACAGTGATGAAACAGTAATAATTGTGCTTTTGTTAAAAACGTTCAAAATAATTCACATAAACAAGGGCTTTGAGTATTCAAATCGTCAAGATTAAAAAAAAAACAAACATTTACGTTAAAACTAAAAAAAAAAAAAAAAAATATTTTTATTTAAACGCGAAGACGCGGCTGTAGTTATCACGTACTCAAGCAGTGTGCAGACTAATCCCAAAAAATGAATGGTCTGCTTATGCTTATCATCAATGATAGGTCGAGAAATTAATGGAAACAGGCAACAGGGTAACCGATAACGGTCCAGAATTCAGTGGTTCCAAAACGTATACGTGATTGTTTGAGAGCAAATTGGCGGTAATAGCATTTTTTTTTTTTGTTTTTTAGAGTTTTAATTGTCTTGAAGTCCAAGCCAGACAGGCCCTAATAGTGATATCAATCAATAAATTACATAGGTGATAGATACACAAGCCTGCGCCCTGAAATGGCATTAAAACATGGTAAGAATATACAGAAAATATAATCTCGTTTACACTTTAATCTAACTTCAATACTCCCGGCAAAGTAACCAAAAAGTGCAAATCAACCGCCCTTTATCCTAATAATGAAATAATTTTTACAATGTTGTTCATACGAAATGACACTAGGTATATTATACTATATTACCATTGATTATAAATTTATTTATTTTTATTTATAATTAATGATATTACCTATACAGACTATACGAGCATGCGACTATACCTACTTATTGAGATATTCATACAATGGTATCTACCGACAACCGACTACCAAACAGAAAAACGACCGCTTGGCGTCGTCGAATATTGTTAACTAACTATGCTATGATGAATTTATATTTTTTTTTGAACTCATAATAATAATTCGATTACCTTGTTGTAGTTATATAATAAATCAATGTCAGTTGTTTTTGATTGGTCATGTATTTTTGAGAAATTGGTCGGGCACTCGATCCGCGATTTGATGATCTATTATCATGAGATTTGGCGCCAATGTTTTATGTAGTTAGGTTACGTGTTCCTATGTGTGTCCAATAGCAAAATTGTATGTACACGTAGAAGTTTTTTTTATCATAAACTCGTTGACAACATTTAAAGCATAAAATTATCTTGGAAAATATCAGAAATTAAATTTTTTTTAATTTTAGGAACACCACAAAAATATTTGAAATAAAAATTTAATTCATTAGAATAAAATGGTATATTTAGTGCTATGTTGAAAAGTAAAATCGCTTTGAATTAAGTGACTTAATGCTCACCCTCACCATTGAATATTTTTTTCTCTACAACATTTGAATAAGAATTTTTCCATAAAACCTTATAATTGTATTCAACTTTAAAAATTATAAACATTGTTCTGCTAAGCTTACAAATTTACAGTTAATTACACCTTACACTTATTAAACGGTATATTTGTATTATAATAATATACAGAAATGAATTAGATAATACAGGCAACAGGCATAATATTTATGATAAATATTTCTTATACCCAATATTATTTTTATTTATTGTATATCATTTAAATATACAATAAATAAAAATAATATTAGTAGACGATCACAAAATTTGTTTCAGTATAAGAACATGATTTATTGTCAATGATTTTTTATTAGTTATCAAAAGAAATTATTCTAGTGTATGTAATTAATTTTTATAGATAATTTTGTAATATATTTAAAATTACTTTACATTTAGAAAAATAAATATCTATTCACAGTTTATTTATGAACATATTCCATAGGTAACTCTCAGCTCTCTTATAAAATATCGTAAAATACATCAACTCAGATAATGTTCTTAAAAGTTTTATAAAAGGTGAATTTATTCATTCTAATATTAAAGATTATTTGCTATCTAACTTGGTTCTTGTGATTCCAAATTTACTATATTGTGTGTGTTTGTAAGACAGAAACCATTTACATAGTCACATAGGTAGTTTAGCTGTCTGCACAAAAAGTTAAAAAGTACATCGAAATATTTTTTATCTACAACAATCACAGTCATGTGAAATTATAGTGATCAGGTACGGGCGTTAATATTCTTTAAATAAATTGAATACATGCAAATAGTGTATTAGGTGTAGGTTGTAGGAAGGTATCTAATTTTAGGGTAATCGATTTTATTGCGTCCCAAATAAATATCTCTTATTGCATATACCTATATACTAATGCATTATAACTTCTAAAGCTTATTATCATTAATTATAAATAGTATTGTTAATTATAATCAGTTTTTTTACCTATTAAGTACAAGGTGATCCGTGTAAAGTGTCAAGTGGTTATGTATAAGTAAATACGATACTTATCTGAACTTTAAATACTTGTAACTAATTGAATACTCATTGGAAATACGATGTTAAAGTATCAGCATCTACCTAGATATTCTAAGAAATATTCTTCAGAATATGAAATTTAAAAAATTTGTTTTTTTTTCAAAAAGGGTAAATACTCATAAAGTCATACAATTAGAACGGTTTAAAATGTAAATTTTTGTCATTTATATTTTTTAATATCGTTTAGAAATTACATCAAATTAATAAAAATAATATTTAAAAAAATTTTAATTTTAAAGTAATACGTTGAATTTAAATTTATTTCCTTGTATGATATATGAAAGTATGTTACATAAGCGTATGGTTATACTGGTCTAGTAATGATTTTCAAACTGGATGTAGCGAGATTTTGTTCAAAAAATTAAATAATGAATAATGACCAAAAAAATTTATGGTGTAATATAAGTTTGAAAACCACTGCTATAGAGTAAATTGTATAAGTAGGTATCTACCTATTCTATCTAAATAATATTTTATACCAGCATTTTAATAATGTACATTTATCGTCTATTGATGGATCGCGGGTTGTGGTTATTACATATTATCTATATGTTTTTAGATACAAACTTTTAGTGAAAAAAAAAAACATTTTGACCTTAAAATATTACAAAATATTATCAATAGGTAATAGGTTTATAAGATTAAGTACTGACAATACCCACCAGCTATATTAAGGTATTTGTAAATAGTTATAGAATAATAACTATTAAATAATTTAATAAATAATAATATTATAAAATTTTTATTAAAAATGTTAGAAAAAAATTGAGTTGTAAAGTTAAGTACATTATAAACAGTATAAATATTGACATATTGTCATATGGGTTTCATATAATTATTATGTGCATGAAATATACATACACAGGCCACACAGCATTGATTATGCATATTGCACGATTTGAGGAGGCGAAAGTACGGGACCGCTCCAAATAAGGAAATGACCAAATAGGCTCCACCGAGTGATATTTCCTAAACGGATAAAAGAAAACATTATACCTACGAATAAAAATCCAATTCAACGTGTTCCATATTCACGCATATAATGTATTATTTCATATTTGACATTAATACATTATGATAGGTGTCGTCGTTATATAGGTAATGTTATATATATATATATATGTAATTAGAATATATAGTATACTAAATTATTTATATATTTTTATATTTTGGTGTAGAAATAATTTTTACATAATTTTATATTAGGTTATACAGTGTTGTATAAAAATATTTTTAAATGTAATCATAAGAATTTTCAAGTACCTATAATGGTTATAACTTCTACAACAGTTGACTCCTATACAAACGAACATTTATTTAGTTACTAATAATTATTATTATTATTATTAGGTAGGTATGTACGAAAAACCAAACTATTACAGGAAATCTACCAACTTGTTCACTCTAATATTTTATAAAATCATATTATTATTAAAACAATAATATTATAGACGTATTTTTAAAATTAAATAGGGCCCCCTCGTATTTATGTATCTAGCCCAAAAAATTGTAAATCAGGTTCTGAGTACCTTTTAGGCTACAGTCTGCAGATTCTGTTTGTTCATTTATTGTTACTTTTTAAATTTTAATAATAATAAAAGAAGTTTGTTTATATTATTTTTTTTTTCATTTTACAACATTGTACATTGGTATATGATTTGTTGTAAGCATAAATTATATACAATATAATTACGTAATAATAATTTTAATAAATGTTATAATTATAAATTAATAATATATACTCGTAAATAATATAATTATATTATTACCTATTGTAAATATTATTTTAATAAAACATAAATATTATAGATATATAGCCAGAAACGTAATTAAAAATTTGTCCCGGGGGAATAGGTATACAAAATTTAAGAATTATAATAAAGATGGATATATTAACACCACTATTCTTGTTTTGTTATTTTGATACACTCAAAAGATGATCTGAGTTTAAAATAGAAGATTCATGATAACTTTTCTTTAAATGTGTACAAAAATTCTGTATAATATATATATAAAAGGTGGACAAGTGGGTATCGCTTTGCTGTATATAGTAGAGATCGAGAGTTGGTCACTATAATGGATGTGTTAAATTTGAATGCAATGATAGGTATTATTGTATACGAAAAATGATTCTGAACGGAGATAATTTGTCAATCAATTATAATTAGTAGGATATATTATATTATTACCTATAAAGTATATTTAAATTGAAATAATTATTAATTTTACGCGATTTCGTAAAAAATTAAATTTCATCCGCTCATAAAATTATTTCTATATTGACGCTGGCGTTTTTTTTTAGTTATATTTGTAAACAAACTTATGGAGAATTTTGTACTTGGATTTTTAACTTTTAACATATTTCGTAAACATTTGAACTTTAAATGCTTATCAACAAAAATTGTGACTAAAGATTTTTTATTTTTTTTCCTACGATAAGTACAACTTATAATAAACCTTGTATCAAATTTTAAAGATTTTTTGGATCAGAATCTAAAAATAGTAATCCAATATTATGAAAATATATAATAAATAATATTAACAACTGTTTTTAAAAATATTAAAATTACCTCTTTAGCATTTTTCCATTCATTCAATGCCTTAATTATAATCTATCCTAAGGGCTGACTATTAATTAATGCCACCATTCTTAGCAAAAACTACGCAATATTTACAAAAAGCCATTTTTTAATTCCATTTTTTAATTTAGAATATGTTAACCAATTGTATTCAAAAAGCCATTTATACTGAAATCTTAATCCACGTTTTTTGGTTTTTTTTTCACTTAGGTATTGAAAATTTATGATATAATGGCGGTACCCATACATTTGTAGGTATCTATAAAAATAAATTTATTAAATAAACATAATTGGCATATGTGTATTAAGTATTAAAATGATTTAAAGTAGTATTTAAAGTATTCTTACAAGATATTTATTTTCATTAGACATAGTATTTTGATTTATAAAATTACCTACTTATATCATTTTTATAATATTGATGTATCGATGTTCTTGAAATTTAAATCTTAAAAATGTTAATAATATTTATTAGGTATTAAAGAAAGATATAGGCAGTGTTGGGTAAATTATTTTTTAAAAGTAACTAAGTTACGTTACAAGTTACAAAATTAAAAAGGTAACTAGATTACTTGTTAGTTACTTAAGAACAAAAGTAATGCGTTACATTACTTTTTTTACTCAAAAGTAATTAGTTACAATAACTTTATTCTTATGTTATTTAAGTTTCATAAAAAAAGTCTATTTTAAATCAATCATGTTTTATATTTATTTTATACAATAATGTATCTTCAAAATTTTGATCAGTTATACGTGCTTTTTTTTTTTGTACAAATGTCTCCAGCTACACTAAAGAGCCACGAAAGTGCCCTCGAAACACTGCAATATATATTCCCCAAAAATATTGAAATATAAAAATATAATTAAATTTATTATGTAACACGTTCTTCTGGTAAGTTACTTCTAAATAGTTAACGTTGTTACTCTTGCCGTTACACAAAAATAATAGAAACGAAGTTACCATAACGTTATTGAAAATTGTAACTACGTAACAGTAACGAGTAACGCACGTTACGTTACTACCCAAAACTGGATATAGGTACAATATTAAAATAATAATTTTTAAAAATATCAATTCTACCTATGAGCAAAATACAGTAATCTACTAGTAATGCTTATTAACTATTTTCACCTAATAATATACATTTTAAATGATTAAAGAGTGTTTATTAATCATTCATAGGTAAGTACCCATGGGCGTAGGTAGGAAATATTTTCGGAGAGTTTTTTTGTCTAAATCTATATTAATATTAAAAAAATATGAATAATTTATTTGTGTATATTAAATAGGTAATACAATTGTTTTATTTAATTTTGGGGGGTGTTTGAACACCCAAACCCCTCTTACCTACGCCCATGTAACCTACTTACAAATTCTGAATTTTACACATTCATGTGTATTAATTGTACCAACAGTTTTTAGTTCAGAATTTACTACTCAATAATCTATATTATTCTTTATTAAAAAAATTAAAAAATTAAAATTAATTTACACAATAAATATTTAAATAATTTGAAATTTTCAAATATACCTCTCTGATTTCTACTTACTTTTTGTGATATACCAAAAATACTGGAAAACAATTGATTTTTTTAAATATCGTATTATTTTCGATTTTTTCCACATTTTTAAATTGTTGATTATTGAAATGACATTCCAGTATAATGCTGTTTTTAATGGACATACAGACGTTCGTGTTGTTCGGACTGTTTTGAAAAAAAAAAATTTCCCTTGATTTACTATGTAAAACCACCTAAAATAAGTCACTGGGTAAAATCAAATACATTTTGAGTGCACCTCAAACTGTATGGGGCCACTCGCTTATTGCGATTACTCGCAAACAAATAAATTGTTTTCCTTCAAAAACTTAGTGTACAAAAACACACTTATTCAAAAAAAAAAAAAAAATCAGTCATAAAAGTAGTTCTTTATTATTTTTATCGAGGATTCCGCGATATTTAAAAAATTAATTGTTTTCCGTTTGTTGTATAAATACCGTAATAAAAATGAGCAACAATTTTTTCAAACATATTTAAATTCAGTGCCTTCAAACTCACATTTTGAAAAAAGAAAAATATGAAAAACGAACTTGGTTCGTAAATTAGATTTATACCAAAATGTATAAAATGTTCAACTTTTATAGTTAAGGATTTTAAATGTAATAAAAAGTGTTTCAAGTTTAAACAATAATCACAACATTTTCAAAATTATTTTGTGGAGGCTGTGAATTGGATTGCTGTGAATTCATGGAGGTAAAAATAATAATCTCCTTCGTTGGACGCAGAAGTGACGTTTCAAAACAACTACAAGCACGTGGTTTTCGATAACGTTTATGTACGCGACGAATATTTACTGATAAGTTACCACACAGTAGAATTCTTCTCGCCGCTTCGTAAAACGAATTTTTGTTGTTTTTTTTTTTTTCGTTTTCCACTAACGGTGAACAATTTATTTATTCAATAAAATGGCTTGGACTTACGATGCGATAATTGGGTTCAGCAATGGAATGTTAAAAGGTAATATTTAAAGTTTTATTTTGTTTTATTAAGAAATATGTGTAATGCAGATTTTGATCGTGACAGACAAATATACTGATAATTTAAATTACTTTCTTCATCTATAAATGTATATAAGTGCCAGAAAATTTGAACTGCGTACATTAATTAATTTAAGAGGACGTCGCACTTCCATTGTGTTGTCTCCGTCTTACACACATACGATATAGAAGAAACGCGTCTACGCAGTCTGATTAGAACTCGCTCAATTTTTGTTCTACAGTAAATATAACTATTATAAAATTAAAAGATGACAATATTTTGAAGTGTAAGACGATGAGTCTTTTTTATTATTCCCAATATAATGTTTATTATATTGTTAAGTCTTAGCTATTTCTTAACTGTTAAGAAATAGTAAAATTTTCAACATTTTTAATAACCATTAACTTTTCAAAATTTTAATTTTTTAAAAAAAACTCATCGTCTTGTCCTCCAAAATATTGTTATATTTTAATTTTATAATAGTTATATTTACTATAGAACCAAAATTGAGCGAGTTCTATTCAGACTGCATAAACAAGTTTTGTCTATGTCATACGTGTGTAAGATGAAGACAACACATGTGGGTGCGACATCCTCTTAATGTATTGATATAAATAGCTAAATAATATTGTTATGATTGTTATGATAATATAACTAACTTGGACCGTTATTGTTAAGACTAAGAAATGAATACTACATAAATTATTTTAAATTAAATTATAATTAATAATTTTTCCTATATAATAATACCAGAGGAATTATAAAAGATCAATGGTAACTAATTAAATAAATTGAATAGGTTAATCATCTCAATAATCTTCTTATTTATTATAAGTATTATGAATGTCATACTGTAATAATGTAATTTAATATATATTACAATATACAATGTATTTTCTTTTAGTGGTAACACTAAATATTTCAGTCCAGTGACCTCAGATTGATATAGGGTTTTAGGGAAGAGATAGGGAATACCTAAATACACATTTTTTGATAATTTTTAAACTTATGCGTCTTTCAGTGTGCACATTTGCAATACAATTTGCATTTTTTTAAATAGCAACAGTTGTTTTCAACACAAACTTGGATAGACTTAAGATTCGAAGTATAAGTTTACCATTTATCTCAAATTTAGTGTTATGAGCTAGGGATAGTGTAAACAAACAATAAACTAACACAACATTTGTAATTTCTATTATTTGTTTAAAAAATGAACTAATACCAATACTTGTCTTACAAATTGTTCAAAATTTGACCCATTATTCTCCATGCAGACAATACATTAATTTAATTTGAGTAGCTGTTAAAATTTGTTCTCTTTGAATTTTTGCACAAGAATTTTCAATTTTATGTTTAAATTACGCGGAATCACACAAAAATGTGTAAAATCATAGGATAATTGTCAAAAAATTTAATGATTAAAATTAAAACATTTGCTTGTTGTCATTTAGTCAAATTTTGTTTTACATCCATAGTCAAAAGGTCAAAATGACTTAAAACAATTCGGTCTATCTGAATTTGGTATTAAAAACACCTGTTGCTATTTAAAAAAATGCTAGTTGTATTACGCTCATACGCACACTGAAAGATATAACGATATGAAAAATCCTCAAAAAATTTGTATTTAGGTTTTCCATATCTTCTCCCAAAAATCCTATAGTAATTTGAAGTCACCAGACTGAAACATTTAGTGTTATTTTTAAAAGAAAACACACTGTATATTTTTGTAAATTTAGGAATGTGGATTTTATTATTATACTTTCTACTTTATTTGTAAGTCATATCAAATTATAATTTAATTAATTAATATATGTATCTTTATTAACACAATAGCTAAAATCTAAATAAAAATCCAAAAATATTAAATACTACCTGAGGTTTTTTAGAAATTATTCACGTGTGTGTCTCCACTCAACACACTGGAATTCTTAAAATTTTTATTATATCGGTTAATGTAATATATTAGCTTCGAGATTAGCTTTTTCAACAGAAGAAAAATAAACAATAATAGCTCACACTTAAAATATGTACATAATATAGGCAGGAATAATATTATTGTTTTAATAATATGTCATCTTATTATCCTATACATATCAAACACACATTTACACCATATCTTATGCAAATGTCTATTGACTAAGTGTCTAAATTTTTAAACTTAAATAATGCTACTGCTATATTAATTATTAATTTGACAATAATTTTCTTAATAATATGTACATAATATTATAATACCTCAAAATTATTAAATTAGTTATGTTGTTTCATCAACAATTGGTCAAATTGGCTGTTTTTAAAATTAGATAATGGCAAATTTCCCCCTTGCCAATTTGACATTTATATAAATTTATAAAATATACTGATATGTAATATATATTAGGAATATATATTCAATAAAAATGGATAAATAATATGTGAAAATTTTTCTATTTAATTTGCAAGTTCTGTGTAAGTAATTACTTATTTTTAATTAGTATTAGATTAACTACTCATGTATTTCAGTCATTAAGTAAGCACATAGCTCTTAACATGATAAACATTGTACTCGTTTAATAATGTAAAAATAATATAATTAATGTTAGTATTTATTATTACTATAATTTATAGTAGGTACTTATTTTTTAAATAAATCAAATATGCTGTAGATTTTGGGTGGTTTTTAACAATTATATATTTTATTTATTTATATGCGTGTTTAAATAAATGGTTAGTAAATGGTAATGAGGATCAATCATCAATTACTTATTAGTTTTATTATATAAAGTTAACATGATGGAAACAAAATTAATATAGAAAACTTTTTACTGCATCCATTGTATAATTATTTCTGTTATTAAATAATTACTATTAAGTTAACGAGTAAAATTAAAAGTCTAATAAATTTATAATATTTAAAGCAAGACATAATTCTTATTGGTCAATGTTTCATTGTTCGATACAGAACAAAAATGAAACAGATTAATGTAAAATATAATTATACTACTTTTATGAACTTTTGTTGTTGTTGTGATAACTTTTATAACTGAATATATTATAATATTGTAAAGATATTTCTAATATCTAAACAAATGAATAAGTTTCTTAATTAAATAGGTATATTTATTTACTAATATTAGGTAATCTAAGAGTAACTTAGTAGTTGTTTAACATGTTTTAAAATTATTTTTTCTTAACAGGTGTTGAGCTTAAAAAAAACAAGTTTAAATACACTAATTTATTGGATGCATCTTTAACGCTAAATACTCTTAGCAATTATGATGAAAACAAAACTATAATAAGTTCAAAAAGAAAAATTTTATTATTCGATTTGAAAAATAAAAAAGTGTCTAAAAAATATCTTATTCGAGAATCTGGAAATATTATTGGTGTTTTTAAAAATAATGAGTAAGTTACATTTTATAGAAAATATTTTGTATTTTATTACTAATAATTTATGTTTTATAATAAGTGTTTTAATTGCTGGTGTGGACAATGGAATGGTGGTAGTTAAACCTATCAAACAAATTAAAGCTGTTTCAGACAAAATAATTACTGGATCACATTTATCATGTGTTAGACAAGTTCTTACATTAAATAAACTTGCAACAGGAGGAAATGAAAATCCGTTAAAAATATGGGATTTAGAAACAAAACAGACTGAATTCACTGCTAAAAGTGTAAGTCTTAATTTTATTTTCAAATAATATAAATGTATTTACATTTTTTGGTTATAGTACATATTTTTTAATATTGTGTATTTATGAATGATTTGATGTTAACAGTTTTAAAAGTTCTTATTTATTTTGTTTTTTATTTTTAGCCTAAACCAGATATGCTTCAACTCAAACAACCTTGTTATGTGTCTGATATTCAATTTTTTAACAATAATAAAGCAGTAGTTGCTCATAGACATGGAGTGGTAAATATGTATATATAAATCATTTTAAGTGTAAAAATTGAAAAAATGTTAGACTAAAATAATTAATTTAATCTTTCAACATAATCAAAACAATATATTTTCTTTCAAAATATTTTTGTATTTTCTTCAATAAAATCATTAAACCTTATTAAAGTCATACTTGTCACATCATGAGTATAAATAAAAATCAATTAAGATAAAAAGTAAATGACCAGTTTGGAAAGCATTAGAAGAAACATACAATTTACAAGAAATGTATTTTCTTATTTATTTTTTTGTTGTTATAGTTTTAAGATGCAATTTACTAAAACCCTTAATAAAATCATTATAGAAAACCATAAGTATTAAGTATTGAATTAGTTCACAAAAATAATATTTTAAAAATGTTGATCTTATATTCTCATTTGTTGTATTTTAAGAAGTATTTGTTAACAAATTATGCAAATAATTAAACTAAAATAGCTATAGTATAATAATAATAATTTATTTTAATTTAGCTCATATTTCCTTTTCTGACAAAGTATTTGGTTGTTATCTATTTTGTTATAATAGATAATTTCTAAATTATTGTAGTCTCACCAATTGTAATTTATTTAATTAATATAACTTTGATACAGTCAATAACAAACTTCAATCAAATTAAGCAAATAAATAATTAAATATAAAATATATCTTAATTTTTGATATTTATTATGGATTAATTAATTTAAGTTAAAAATCTAAAGGTTAGATGTTCTTTAATACCTAGATAATGGTTTAAAGAAAACTTAGTTCTCTTATAGCTTAATGTATGGTGGTATGAATGGAATATAAAATTAAGTTCAAATGATTTTATAAAATAATTATATTAATTAATGCAATTTGTGTATTTATTAGAGGTCTATTTCATGTGTAGTTAAATTCACATATATAATATGAAATCACATTAATTTAAAATTTACATAAGTGTAAGTTTATTTCACGATTTATTATTAAGTGTAATTTTATTTTTAATGTAAATTAGTGTGTTCTAAAGGTTTTTAGTTTCTAGATAATAATGATTGGTAATCAGTTATTTATTTTTAAAAATAGTAGCTAAAGATATTTTTTGTTTTTGTTTTTTACAGAAATTATATATTTAATATATACAATTTCTTAAATATTATATTATAACTTAATATATTTAATTAATATTATGTATTAAATACACGTGAAATAAATATTCATACCAATTAATTACACATGAACTCATGAATCTTGACTTACATTCAAATTCGAGAGCTCTATTATTTATTTATAATGAGTAATGAGGTAGTATTATAATTTAAAATATATTTTAACATTATAGGTTGATTTACATGATCCATTGTCTAGTCAAAGACGACCAGTGGCATCTTGTAAAGCAGAAAACACAGGTTTTGTCAGCTTAAGAACAATGCCGGATTACAGTGATTAGTAAGTGTATTATTTATTGTTACAATACAGAGTACCATTTGAAATGTATATTTTTCACCTAAAAAACAGTATACCAAATTTAGTTTTTATAAACAATATGTCGTACTATATTGCCTTCTAAGCTAAGATTTTATAAATCTTTAAAATGAAAACATGATGTGAAATATTGTTCTACTGTAACAATATACAATTAAATCTTTATTAATGGACACCTCTCATAGTAGACCCTTCCCAATAGTGAACACTTCTAAATAAAAATTTATGCGCATAATAGGAGTTATAATCTCTTAATAGTAGACGTGGACACAATAAACTGGTACCAAATTAAAAATTACCTTTCATAAATGGACACAATACATGTACATATCGAAAACGTTTAAGTAAGAAGAAGAATACCAGTTGATATACAATCCAATGTTTAAAGAAGTTTGGAAAACAATAGATAATTTAAAAACATATTTTAAAAATAAAGAAGATGAAATTGCATTATCAATGGTAGCCAATTTACAAATTCATTGTGAAAAACAGAAAAAATTTACACAAAAAAATTCATTAAACATTTTTATACTAATTTTTAATACATACATATAATATACATATACATACTTATATTATAGTAAATAAATAATAAATTAATATTCCAATGTATATGTTCATAAACAGTGTATAACAAATTCCCTACAGTGTCTCCCTATAGTGGAAATTTATTAATTTCATGCAAATGTCTATTAAGTAGAGGTTTTCTCAATAGTGGACAACTCCCTATAGTGGACATTTTTTAATTCCCGTGGCTGTCCACTATATAGAGGTTTTACTGTAGTCAAAATTTAAACAATTAAGCACTATAAATCTTCAAAAGTATTAACACGTAAAACTATACTTAACATGAAAATATTTTCTGTAGTATAACTACTAAGCAAAAATACAATACATTTTGTAGAAAACGGTACAGTTTATTCTTTTATAATATTTACAAACATAAAAGTAGTATACTATTATATATTTGTACTATAGTGCTTTGGAACCTAGGCTCTAATTCAATAATATAGTTAACTGTCTAAATAGAAATTATAAATATTAAAAAAAAAAATCTTTGTTAATTTGTTATATTGTTAATTTTATTAAAAAATATTTATAGTAAAAAGACAAATTTAACGCTTTGTAATTGTGTTTAGAGACTGAGTAATGTCAAGTCTTAGACCTTCAATAAAATTCAACTAAAACAATTTTATCATAGTTTGAGTTTGAATAACATATTCTATAATAATATTAATCTTTGAGAAAGAATTTAATTGAGTGTGTAATTTCATTCATTCTCAAGGCTTAATATTTCAGATAATGCCATTATTAGAAACATTGTTACTTAAATTTATTTTTATATTTTATGAATGTAGTCTTCTAATATATTTGAATACTTTTGTGATTATCAATTACTCTTTTCTTGAATATTTAGTAAAATGTGTATTTAATTGATTGTTTATTTAATTTAAATGAGGATTAGCATAATATATTACAAATGTGTGTTGATTCGAAACAATATTTATAATTTTTATATAAATGGTAGGTTAAATTAAATATTATTCTAAACAAAAAATATAGAAATTTAAACAATTATCTGATAACTGAATATATTTATTTACTAAGCTTACTATAAAAATAAATCGGATTATTTTTTGTTGAATTAAAATTTGACATTTTTTAATTTATTAAATATAATTAGTTAAGTTGCTAACATTTTAAGTATACCTTGAACATTTATATTGTTACTTATGCATAATTTTTTTGTTCATTTTTCTGAGTCAATTGATATTTAATTTTTATTTTTT
Source organism: Rhopalosiphum maidis (assembly GCF_003676215.2). Lineage (NCBI taxonomy): Eukaryota > Metazoa > Arthropoda > Insecta > Hemiptera > Aphididae > Rhopalosiphum > Rhopalosiphum maidis. Next base: position 42,042,543 of record NC_040879.1, on the reverse strand, counting down.
CTAATTATTAATTGAGATTTATACTAGATGATTAAAATGTGTTTAAAAATATTTTAATATTAAAATTAGTATAACTTTAATTTTGTTTCCAATTTCATTTTTTAAAATTATTCGTGTATTAATTTTTGTGGTAATTAAATAATTTAGAATTAGTTCAGTTTCCAATAGCTATTAATGAAATATGTTTATAATTAAATTATAATAATAATAATTATTATTATTATTTAATTATAATTATTTTTTTATTAAATTATTTTTTGAATTGCAGTGAAGTAATCGTAGGAACAACAAAAGGATCTATATTTCATTATGATTTTCGTGGAAAATCAACATTACCGGTAAAAACATTTAGAGGAAGCACTGGTTCAGTAAAATCAGTGTCTTGTATAACTTATTTAAATCAAATGCATGTAATGAGCATCAGTTTGGACTGCCATCTAAGAATACACAATTTTATCAGTGGTGACCTCACTATTCAGGTATTATATTATTTATGTAAATATTAATATATTATGTTATTTATAATTAATGTGTTTTTTTAAGAAAATATATATCGTATTATATTATACCTTAACTCTAATTATAATGACAATAATTTGAAACACTTTAGATTTTTACTATTAACTTAGAAAAAAATTTAAGAACATTCTTGCAATTTGAAAATGTTTAATTATCTAAGAGGACACTTGTATATTGGAATGAATTGATTAATTATCAATTCTAAAAGTTATAATATTATCTATGTTGTCTCAATTATTTTTACCCATTTTGTTTTTCATCTTACATAAAAATATCAAAATACTGTTAAAAACTTAAAAACTAGCATGCAAATAAAGATAATATTCTTACCTTTAATTTTTTTAATAGAATTAGTTTGCAGACATCAAATTGTATAATTAATTTGTTTTTAAGACAAAGGATACACATCATGCCGGTTAACATTAATTTTAAATTTCATTTTTACTAAGAATTTTACATAGTTTATATAATAATTTTATGTGTTGTGTCCTTATTTCTTATAAAATAAAATGTGAACATTTTAAATTACATAATAATAAGTATAAAAATAATATCTAGGGTATCAAAATTAAAATTTATGTCATTGACTATTACTATAAAGTATGAATACATTATACTTTGAAATTAAAGAAATTATGAAATTACTTTTATTTAATTTTTTATTGTCATTATTTCACTCAATCAGTTATGTTGTAATTTTATTATTATTTGTGTATATTTGCTTAAATGTTGTGTTGAAAATTTTAAATTTATTTATTAATAAATTATTATTTGTTACAGGATTATATTGTAGCCAAGCCATTAGCATTATTGATCAAGCCAGATGAAGCTATAATTTAATTTACTTATTTTCCTTTACTTGTAAATAAACAATGACCTTTTTATATGATTGAGTATTAGAGTATTTTTTAATCTTCTGTTATTACTACATACAAAAGGTTTAAAATTACTCTTAACTGCTTTGAACTAAATCATACTAATGATGCTAAAGAAAAACAATTAGATTTGATTGTTAACTTTAAAAATAAAAACAATTTATACCAACTATTGATAATGAATACTACAAAACTAATTTAACTAAATCAAACATTTAAACTGAACTAAGTGATTATTGGCTCAAATTTGTTGAAAATGAAGAAGATATTAATTCAAACAAAAATAATTTTTTCAAAATATTAAACATGTAAACTTATACAAAAAGATTTTTAATCTCATAAACATGATTTATGTAATCCCACAAAAATATAAGTATTATTATAAAATATTATTGCATAATAACTAATAAGTTATTTCCGTTAAACAATTTATTTTATAACATAATTATGTTGTTTAATACAAGTAAAAAGTAAAAATAAATAAATTGTTTCTTATTTGTTTTTGTACCATACAACCTTAACAAAATGTAAACATGAAATATTCCTTTCTATTATTCTAATCCAACTCTTCTGCTATTCCATTAGTACAAAATTATAAAGCTTACTTTTACAAAGTATTTCCAAACTTCAAGTTTTTATTGTTTTAAGATTTGTAGCATAATTGAATAAATGAAACCTATTAGTTAGTATTATTTATAACTATTAGATTATTATTATTTTGCGTATTATATTTATTCATCATATTAATAATAACTGAATTGGGCAGTTTGGGTATTAAACTATATTATCTCATTAAATAAATCGCTTTCAAAATATGTTATATACTTATGGCAATTTCTAACTATTATTTTTATAGTCGTTAATGCATCCACTGTCAATAGCTTAATTTATATTGTTATTAAATATTATAACAATTTGGTCAGCATTATGGTTGAACTCTTAAACTATTTGTTATAAATGTTAATACATTAATACATTAATGTCTTCAATAATATTATAATACTTATAATAGTATGTGTTACTGTGTTAGTCTTACATTGATATTTTAATTAAGTGTTATTACTGTCATTCAGTTGTTTGTAATTGTTTATGATTAGTTGAAATGTTGTTTTAATGTACCTAGAATATCAAAAGTAATTTTTATATTTAAAAATACAGCTTTTGATAAATATTTAGTCAACTTAAGCTAATCAATTAACTCTAAACTACTCGAACTCTAAAATACACCCTCCATAGTATACCAATATCTTGGTTTTAGTGTAAGAACAGTATACTAATATTAATTTTATTTAAATTTAGTCCTATTCTAGTATAAACATGTACATTTTTAAGATTTATTAGTTATTTCTGACAAATTTATATTTATAATTTCCTCATAAAAATTGAATGTTGTTATCTTTAAGTGTTATCTATTATGAGTTTAAAGTATGTATACTTAAATTACTAAATACAAGTAAGGTTCAATTTTAGTTATATTTTAAAACAATTTGAGATGATGTCGTGAAACTTTTTCTGACTTATATAGGAATGTCATTTTTATCTTTCAATGAGTTTAAATTAAGTAAAGAATATAAAATAACATCAAATAGTTAATGATAAGTATTTTACCCACAAAAGTGATGTTTTGACATTGTTATAGGTAATACAGTATTTATGACTAAGTTTGTTAAAAAAAATATCTTATTAATTATTTTTAGTATAAATCAAAAACGTTGATACTTAACTATTTACCATACTTTTTAAAAAGATATTTTATTATAATTTTCTAATGTTGGTTTTTACAATTAAAAACTTCTTCTGAATACAATAAATCAGCATCACAGTTCCTAAATTTAACGATTATTCTACTTTATATGGTTCTGATTTCATATCTTATAATAGTTACCTATAGGTAATGTCTATAGTTTAATTCACTTACCTATCCTTGCATGATCCACAATCTTAACTGTTTAACTGCCAGGAAAATTATTTACAAAACAATACAAATTTATTAAAGTTATCTAATATCCAGTTATACGTACTTGGCAAGATTTTTTAATAGCATATAAATAAAAACAAAAAAATTTGATAAACTTTCTTTTCATTTAGAAATTATAAATAGATTCATAAAATCTATTCGACCGTTATTTAAAATGAATGTTGAATATTTATAACTTTATTAATATAAAATACAACTTTAAATGTTTTCGAAGAAAAATATACATATTATATAATGTTAACTTTCAATACTCTTGGTATGGTTCAAGCACTTCAACCATAATATAGATCTTCTTATTAGTTGTAAAATCAATTATCATCTGAATTTACAGTATGTAGTAAATTTTAGGTACCTACAAGTACTAGGTAGGTAGATACTTGTTCATTGCATAATCTTCTTTCAAAAATTAGTATAGGTAGGTATTGAGGTGTGCCTACCTATGTTATTGTCTTATTGATACTTCTAAAACTTATATAAAATATAAACAATTTTTTATTGTAGTATCAGAAAACTCGGTTTTTATTTCTAAGCTGATATAAATTGTGCTTTTTACTTGTATAACCTACTACCTCATATTATTATTTTGAATAATGACGTATAGTTGCCAAATGGGTTAGGTATCTAGAAAAAATACTTCTTTGATATCGTATATGATAAAAACCAACTAAAGGAATTTAAATAGTGATTAAATTATAAATAATAAGATCGGTATATTTAGTAACTACTAACTAGTAACAGTTTGAATTATTGATACTTCATCAATTCTCGCCCCTCGCTCTGACGAGCGGTTTACACTTCACACGACATACACTTTACACAAAATGCAATTTTTATTTAAATAAAAATAAAAAATTGAGTTTATATGTTGGTATTTTGGCAATATTATCTTGAAATTTGATATAGGTACCTAGGTATTTGAATTTAAAATGTTAAGAATAGGTAGACAAAGTAGGATTACAGATTTTATTAGCGAGCGAAGCAATCGATACATTTTTTTCACTTACGAAGATTAAACGGAATGCAAATTTATTATAGATAATTTGTATTTGTTATCCTAGAATTTTGATTTAAAAATTGAGATTACATAAGTTTTACGCAACCATTCAGTATTGAATGCTATAGGAAGTGACAAATACAACATTCTTTTTTTACAATAGGTACATATTATTATCCAGTTATATTTTATTTTAAGAACAATTTGTACAGTACATATAATATTAATATACAATAAAAATATGAATACCCGTTCGATACAACCACTCGGGTGTTTCTATTTTACATTACTAAAAAAAAAAAATTAACAAAAAAACGGTTGTGTGTCCCGCATAAAGAGATTTTAATGTGGTTATACATAAATCGTGTCGGCAACATAGCACATAATACGTAAAGCTTAGTTTCTGTTTTCCAAACAACCCAAACAATACTTCGACGTGACTTCTATAGTTATATCCGACTAATATTTAGTGTTACGGTTCCAATATACCTTCGAAATATTTTAAACAACAATAACAACACGTTACTTCATCAAATTTTTCTAATATAAATACGAATTTAGTATTATCTAACTTCCAGAGTCATGAAATCGTGTTATATCAAGACGAAAGCCAGGCATATATAGGTATAAGGATTCAGATTGAAAACACAAATCTGACGTCAGTTAGCTTGTAATCATTTCGTATATATAGGTAATTATGTATAAAATCACGTAAGAAACTAAAGACCTAATTTCGGGGTTTACATTATAGTTTTAAAACGAAAAACAAATAAAATTATTTTAAAATTATCATAAAACATTATATATATATATATATATATTAAATGCTAAGGGGACAACTTGATGAGATTTATGTATACACAATATATAATATAATTAAACACTTACGAAATGTATTTGGCATTTCAATTAAATCAACTAGGTAACAACGATAAAAACTATTTAAATCATTTATATTTTATACATACACACATATACATATTGTACATGTCATACAATATACCTACCTACTCATACAGTGATTATTTTCAAATCGATTGCACACGCCAATATTGCATCGTTACTCGCGTATAATTGTGGCGAACTTAATGGCGGTACCTACATCGCAAACAAATTGATATTTTTAATATTGCAGTTACCCGTCATTTGTCACTCGCAATAGTCAGTGGCCTCATATAATATATTAATATGGTTTATTTTAGTTAAATACCATAGCCCTATCAAGCATTAATTGTTTTTGGCGGGGAGGTGGTCGAATGAATCAATAACAAAAACGATACGAATGAAAACTTTTATAATGTTTTTGCTTATGAATACATGAAATTCGCGAAAACCCGCGAACTTGTGTTTCAACTAAATGACAAATATTACCTAATAATGTTTAAACTTATTTTAGGATTTTATTAAGTTTATTTTTGTGAAGTTCCGTTTGAGTGTGGGCGTGAACATGGGCGGATAGGCCATTTTTGATCTACCGGGAAATTTTAAAAAGGGGCCCCGTTTATGAAAAAAAAAAAAGTCTAAAAAGGGCCCTATTACCGAAATACGAAGGGGGGCCCACCGGGAAATGCCCGGTTTCCCGGTAGACCTATCCGCCCACGGGCGTGGAGAACATGTAGTTAAACCATAGCATCACTCGCGCGTGTTAATAAGTTACCTACAACCTACGCGATACCCGTGTAGCGTGTACATCAGTAACGTCGGTAACACTGTTAACAGTCTCCGTCGATCTTATGAACAAAGTGTAACAACATTCAAAATTCAAAATTCAAAAAAAAAATCGAAATAATGGAATCTATAAAAGGTTGATAGAATTAAAATAATATCTCTATTCCAAAATTTGAAGATCACAATAATTTCGAGTTTTACAATATTATATATTTATTAGTATAACGATTTTTTTTTTTAATAAAATATTGTCTAACGAAGAAATTATCGCGTCTTTCGTTTTCTTACAATATATTAATATATCGTTGCTTGTGCTGTATTTGTTCTCTGCGTACGAGTGAGTTAGAATCGAATAATAATCATGCCAGAAAAAAAAACCTATAAACGAGATAAAAATAAAAAATTAATATCGCGCAAGTGAGATGTGTCTGGTCGTGCACAGTTGTGTCTGTTATCTGGCAATAGCTTCAAAACAAGGTAGATATGACTAATATATCAATATAGTTTTTATTATTTTTAAATCTTATAACTTTATGATTCATATAAATTTGTATATAATGCGTACGAACTAATAATTTCGACTAATTATATTTTCAAATTTCCATACCCATTTGTAGAAGTATGAAACTGTTAACTGACTAATACATTACACGTTTTTGTGTTAAAGATGTGATGGGTATAAATAGCATTGTCTTTTTTTCCAATGCCGTAATGTGATAACTGAAATAAGTCAGTTTGAAATATAAACAAAATTAAATAAAATGAACTCGCATTTATTGCGAAATGTATTAATATAATTATCCACATAATATTACGTATGTATGAAACGCATATTATTTTGTACAGGAAAGCTAGCATAACTCATAAAAATAAGTTATTTTATTTGAAAAAAAAAACGAATATAAAGATGATATGGTAAATCAGACATTTTAGAAATTAGCTAGACCAGCTAAAAAAATGACCATTAGACGATAGCACATGCGTACTGTCTATGCACTGCAATATTAAATAATAATTAAAATACATTTAATACAAAATCAGCTCAAAAATTATTCTTAAAATAATTGTAAGTTTAAAGCTGTTCCGGTGGTAAGTACCTAGGCATTTGTGGTGTTGCAGCTCATTTTTACAGCTAATACATATAGCCATAAAGGCTTTTAGTCATAGTCTCAGTTTTTTAAAAATTCAGAGAATAAGTTTTCTTACAACCACTGTTAAAAGTTTTATAAAATGTGCGATTATCGATCAAATTAAGTTATTGTTTATTAATAAATAATAATATTTTTTTCTTTGCTGGTCGCAAATCGACTGACGGACGTGTTCGTTGTTCCGGGACACAAATTGTGGGCTCACTGAACGTTGTGTTAATATAATATGTTTGATATTATTAGAAAAAAATGAAAAAAATAAAATCAACTAAAAAAATAATAATAATATTTATACTTATATAGATAATGGGGTTTTGTTTATAATTTGTGCCATTTTGTATTTTTTGTTTTTAAAATACATATTATTACCTAATAATACAATAAGATAGAGGTACTGCTATATAGTTTACATAATAATATAATATATATTATGTTAATTAAAAATCATCAATTCATTATGAATGCGATGCGGCCGAAGTTTGTGGTATGGGCTGGAGCATTTGGTGATGATGATTGTGGTACAGGTGACTGAGATGATTGTTGTTGTTGTTGTTGTTTATGTTATTGTTGTTGTTGCTGTAATGGTGTTGGTGAGGATGATGGTGATGGTGATGGAGGTGGTGTGACGGATAGTCAGACGGGAACATTTCCGTGTCAGAAGCTGGGTATCCGGTCACCGCTGTGGCTGTGGCAGATTTGAGAGCCGCAGCTGCCACTACAGAACCCATTTTTCCGCCGCCCGTGGACGAGGCCACGCTCTGGTAACACATCGACTTGACACCATGCATGTCAGTCATTTCGTAGTTTCTGCTGTCTGAACTACCGATACTCAGCAAATCACTAAAAAAAAAATAAACAAAGTTAGTAAATCGACTGCATGAAATGTATTATGAACATAAATGTAACTGGTCTTTTGGAAAAAGGTATAAAAATAAATAAATCCATCATTTGGAGCGCTCTGTAAACTAATTTGATACAATTAAACTGCGCAGTGATAAAATATATTTATTTTTTTACGTGAGTGGCGAGTGCGACTCATTACAATGAGACGTACAATATTATTTTATCTTGATCATTATTATACTTATATACGGCATGTTCTTCATCTGAACTACACTTGAAAAACAACCAAAGTATATTGCGTTAGAATGACCTCATTGCAATTTTTCGTAAAACAAATTGCACATATCAGAAATTAATGGTATCTATCTATCTATAGTAATAAATAATAATTAATAACTAATAAAAGCTATAAATTTAACCCAGTCAGCCTCTATGTTACAAACGTACAATGTATATTTTACAATATAGTTTTTGATGTTGCTATTAAAGTATTTAATTTTATTATTAGTACCTATTACGGTATAGTTTGATTAATTTTTTTCGAAAATGTATTTATTTTATTATCAATATTTAATTATTAAAATAAAATATTAAATATAAAAATATATGTAAATAAGTTTTAAGTGTCCCCACTAATGAATGTTTTAGAATTAAAACAAAATAACTAACATTGTTATTAATCGTTCGAATATGAACTTCAATAATTGTCAATAAAAAAAAACCGTTTATCATATAATATATAATAATATATATTAAACTTATATGTATTTTTATTTTTGATTACTTCATAAGCTAACTATGAGAAACCTTGAATTAAATTCAAGCCTTATATACACATTTTAACTGAAAAATAATTTGCAAATTTTTGTGATTTTGACGAGTTTTGTTAAAATGTGTGTTTCAATTTTCAAATGCTTATTTAAAATAAATCGTGCGTATCTTTAATATTTTTAAATAGGTATAGTTAAAACTCATGAAGAATTTTGTATTACATTTTTAAGCTTTTAAATCAAGTAAACGGTTTTTTATCGACATTCATAAAAAAAGTTTGTTTTGACCCTTAGTAAATTATTTTAGCAAACAATGAAATGATCTTTTAAGAGGCCTGTCTCCGAGTGACCTGTTTTTTTGCTCAAAAAATACATTATAGAAAACTCACACCTTTTGTAGAATAATGTGATTTTTAAAATAGAAAGACCTATCAGTGAATTTGATTTTAATATTTTAAAAATTATATTTCCCAACAATTTGAATTTCACCAACTTTCACAGGTTTTTATTTTTTTTTTTAACAAAAATTTAGTTTCTCCTTGTAAAAATTAAAAAGTTTTCTTATTTTTAGAAAAAAAAATATATCGGAGTTGGACCAATCTACGAGATGTAGTAACGTGTTTTTTGAGCATATAAAATCACGCTTGTAATACATTTTCAGTCTGTCGGTACTGTTGACATTTATGTGTACGTCTGTAGATGGAATCCGCAACCTGAGCAACATTACTTACACTCACACTAATAATTAGGGCTCGGATTTATATGTATTTATGAGACCAAAATATGTATTTACGTTAGTAAAATATGTACATAAATATGTGCTAAAAAAATCAAAATATGTATTTTACTAATATGATTTATTTATTAATATTTAATTATATAATATATCCATATGAGTTTGAGAGTTTCTAATGAAACAAATTATATTTTAAATAGTAAAAACTATTTAAAAAAAGGTGTTACAAATTATGGGGCTAGGTAAATTGAGTTCGAAATACCGTTTTTGTGGTAAACTGAGTCCCGGATTTGAAAAGGTATAAGGTAAACTGAATCCCTGTTTACAATAGGTTTAGTTTCCAAAACAGAACATTTTCTTTCTCACTTTTACATGCTTAGTACTATCTGTTATGTTAACACAACTGGCGTGGTTAAAAATGTGCTTTTTTTGTTTTTAATATCTAATATAATTCACTAGGTTGTATATAAAAATCACAATTAATTAAATATATAATATACGAATTCAAGTCAATTATTTTTTATTTATTACTATTTATTGTTATTATGTACATGGTAAAAATTTATTTGATATTTTCTTAACAAATTCAAATCTTGAAATATTTTTATTTTCATATTTCAACATTTCTTGTCTCAAAAACAAATTTTTCTATTGTTATTTTTTTCATTTTAATTACCTTTTTGCTACGTATTTTTATATATGTATCTATTTGAATGTAATATTTAAGTAAGCAAATCGATAATCATTAATTGATGTCTAGTCACTATACAGTACTCGTTGAATGTAGAGACTTTTTAATTTTAATTAGGTACATCGTCGTTATTTATAAATTATTCTTTCGAAAAATATTATTACTCGAGACTCAGTTTACCTAGCACGTTAAAGTTTTTCGGACTCAATTTACCTAGCCCCAATATCCATCTAATTATTTGGGACTCAGTTTACCACTCCTGACAAATTATAAAATAGAAATAAAAAAAATTAAAAAAAAATAAAAATTTTATCTCTTGATTACAATTTATGATAACAGCCATTTTGAAATTTTGAAATTCAAAAAATCTTCGATTTGGTCGTAAAATTGCCTTATATTGACTAAATGATCATTCGGCTTCCACTGATGTTATTGGACTGTATTGCATTTTGACTATGTCTGAAGGAGCAAGTTATATCTACCGTAGATTAAGTTCAATAATTGGTATTATTTTGTTACTATGTTGTACTTTTGGAAATTTGGGAAATTGTTTGTATTGGAAAATACAATCGTACATAATTAATAATTATTAAAAAAATCGTAAATGAACAAATTGTCAAAATATGTAGGAAAAAATGGAATTACCTATTGAAAAATATGTAAAACATGTACTTATGGCAAAATATGTAAAAATATGTAAAATAAAATATAGTTAATTTCATTGGAAATCCCTTGAAACGAATTTATCACTCACTTAAATTAATTTATCAAGTCAAAGTAAAAATATGTATTTACATATAAATCCGAGCCCTACTAATAATCATTTACGACAAACCCAAAGGTATCGGGCAGCGGTAACAAGCATACAAATTGCCTAAATGTTACCCCTTATTAAAAAGTCACGAACAGGTTTCTTATTGCTCAAAATTATTTGTTTATTAGATAATAATATTCAGAAGTTTCGTGTGTTGATAAATAAATAAGTATGAAAAGTTGAAAACTAAATTTGAAATTTTATTGACCTTTTTTTGCTTTCAATAGTTTTTGATCCACTAGATTTCAAATTTTTAATTTGATGCTCTCTAATAATTTTGAATTGCTCATCTGGTATATTATATATAATACGTATTCCCAATGAATATCTCAATTTTTAAGCTACTATCCCCTTTAATTGTGATATAACATTTTTTAGTTTTAATCCAAAATTATTATTTTGCAAATTGTAATGTTTAATAAAATTGTTTAATTGTTTAGTTAAATATTGTTCATTGTCTAAGTAATATACTATTTTAAGGACCAGCCGGTTAGCAATTAAAAAAAAATTAACAAATTGAAATAATTTATTATTACTATCTATATATTATTTATATTTTATCATTAATATTTGTTTAAAAAATCTAAGAAATAATTAAATAACGACTTAAATCATGATTATAAATTTCTTAAATAAAAAATCGGTGAAAATTGAAAGGAGTAATAATTAATAGAAAACTAATTAAGTATTCAGTATTTACTTTTGGAAGAACCTAGGGCAACTAATAATTTTTATTATCAGAGGAAACTTTAATTTCAGATCATTTTAATAATAAGTTCTTAAGTAAATAACATTTTACTAATTTAAAATTTCAATTTTCTAATATTCTGAAATTAGAAATGGTCAATAAAACAGGACAAATTACCGTGTGCAGAAATTATGAAAAGTGAGACATATGAAATTAAAATGAAAAATACAATTATATTTAAAAAAATTCAACTAATGTTTCAGTAAAACAGGACACATATAGTGCCACTGATTTATTTGTAATTCATAGTTCAATTTTCCATGGGTTGGAAATGGTCAACTGTACATATAGCTATATTTTGATGAATAGTTCAAAGCCAATACGTTTGTCTAAATGTGTCAGGTGCATAAAGAGATTATCTTGGATGAAAAATACGGCTTCGTATTAAATAAAAGAAGATAACATAATGTTTACCAATTTTACAATTATAAACTATACTTAGTGTTAAAATATAAAAATATGCTTAAATCAGAATACATAAAAAAAATACGCAATTAATATACATATAGTATATACAAATGAGTAATGTTTTGATCATAAGAAATCCATTATTAAAAAAATAATTAACATTTATCAGGTTTGAAAATCTATATTTTTTTTTTATCGTATATTTTTAAGTTTTTACTTTTTTAATTGACAATATACATTTTTTATTTCATATTTTAAAGTAAAATATTCTTGTTATATATACAATATACATAAAACTTGAATTTCGAACAACTATTTGATTATTTATCATTTATAATATTTTATAAGTTTTAATTATTTAAAGTTAAAGAGAAGAGGGGTATCTACTCTACACACTACATAGTGTAGATTCACTAAACTTCAAAACTTTAAATATCTTAAGTATCAATTAGATGCTCATTTTATCTTATTATTGTCTTATATTATTATTTTTATTGCTAATTAATAATTATATTGTCTTTATCATGTATAAATTTATATTTTTGGATCTCGGTCTGTTCGGCTTTACCCAGTGAAATGAATTAATAAAATATATAAATATAATTATAGGTGTATCATTACGAAATGTCATTAGATGTATTACAATAACATGTATGTTTTTTATAACTGCTTATAAATACAATTCACTAAGTTATAAACACATGACTACATTAACGTAGACACATTCATAAAACAGTCTAGCTGTAGGCTGTATGTGCGAAAAATGCTCACATATTAATTTTATAAATGAATTAAACAGTAGAATTTAATACTTCATGACTTATCGTTGTGTTTATTATTGGTTTAAATAATGGTTTAGACAAACTAATGCTCATATTACTCATTTATGTTTGTTTTTTTTATACTATATATATAATATTTAGTATTGTCATTGATTATAATATTGTTTTAATATGTATAATTAATGATATAGTATTCAGTTACTTTATTAATATTATAAACTCAACTCCAGTACACAAATTTTATTTTTACTAAGAGTCAGCATAAACACATTTTTTATGAATAATTTAAGTGTTGTATATTATTAGCTATAAATTCCTAAATGGCTATATATTTTATTATGGTATTTAATTATCATTCATAAAAATGTTCATAATATTAATGAACTATTTACCATTTTTTATATCATACACAGTGTATCTTAAGCCGTATCAACGCATAGTTTTTTTTATGATTAGATATGGATCGATAAAATAGAATATCGACCAAATTTAAAAATCGTGTTAGGTTAATTATTGATTGATTCTGGTAAAGCTTTTTTCTGAATACATTTGTTTGATCGATTCATACATTTTAGATTATTAACTTATAAATCTAAATCTAAATTTTTCATATAGCATTACTTTATAAGTATAATAAAAACCAACTGCCTAAAAAACGATGATTTAATTTGATTGATTTTTATCAACAAGCTATGTTTTTAGTTAATTATATAATCATATATACCTATTACCTGTACCTATACCCTATACCTATAAGCATAATGTAAAAAAACACGAGATAAACAACTTAAGGTACCTAATATAAATAATTTTTCGGAGATAATGGCATACAATAAATATTATAGACTGCTGAAGGTTAAACTTTAACCGTTAAAGTTACGAATATTATAATATTAGTAATAACTAATAATGATATATATATATCTAATAATGCATAGTATGATATATTATCGTATCATAAATATTTTATTATAAGGTAGAAGAATATTCGAGAATGAATGTTTATCAATTAAAACTAACTTCAAAATAACATAGTACCAGCCTATAATATGTAGATAGGTAAATATATATATCGTTGTATAGACAAATAATTGTATATACCTACTCAATGATATGTGTATTACACATATTATCTATCTAGTTATTATGTAAAATGTTCATATAGTTATACATCATTGTGAAACTGATTATTCATAACATCTATATTATAATGATATTATTTTGGTCGTTATAATATTAAACCAAATACAAGGTTAGTTTACTTAAAAAAGAATCCTATACAAAACAAATACGTATAAAAAAACAATTTTCATTTTCTTTAAGATTTCAAAAATATATGTTGAATACATATATACTATAATATACTGTTAGAGAAATTCTATTCAATAAATTTACATATTACATATAATATCTTATTGATGGTAATATTGTAGAAATCTAAATTTAAATGAATAACGCAGTGTAAATTATATATATGTATATATATAGGTAAAATTATTTATAAATATATACAAAGTTAGTCATACCAGCCTTGTATTTTAATATTCGGTACACTAACTTATTATAGTATTTTCAGATTGTATACCTAGTCTACATATAATATAATTTAGTATCACATAAAGAGGTAAGTTTATCCGTGTATTTAAATATATAATACATATCCGTAGCCCGTAAATATGATTTCCACATATCTATATGACCATTTGAAAAGCACACCAGTTACCATTAATGATTACTTCAGTATCTTCAAAATAAAAATTAAATGGTTTTAAGACGTTTCAATGAATATAATAATAAATTATTGTAGACTCTGTATGTATAGACGAACGATTTGAATTGTCACTGTTGAATGTTAGATGATCACGAAATGTGCTTAAAAATATTACTTATATTATTTATCAATTTGTTTTCTGTATTTATTTAGAAATGTATTCAGCCAATTCGGAAACAAAATAATAATATTTATGATTGAATGTATTACTATCGTACTGATGTACTAATTTTTACCTATTCAATTAGGTATGGACAGAAAATCATAAAATAAGAAAAATTAAAATATTACTTTTAAATGTTTAGTTTCACGTAGTTATATTTTATTAGATTAGAGTCTAGGTACAGGTTAGAGCTAGGTATACAATTAACAATTATTATGTACAATATACATTATAATTTAGAGACTAATATTTTATTACCCCACGTACGTGCGCATTTGTCAATGAGTAATACCCACCCACATACTATATATTATACAATAAAGATGTTATGATGAATAATAATTTTAATATTGTATAATTATAGAATATTCCACAAATAATAATTATGTATACAAATTATATTATGTTATTTTGAGGAGGGATTTGTAAGTTTGTTATTCTAAAATATCTATTGTTTTAGTTTTTTTTTATTCCCTCTATATAAGAAATATTGTTTCTTTTATTTTTATTATAAATACTATTTTATCATAGAAATTTTAAAATTAATGAAATACAGATTTGTCTAAAAGACATTTTGAGTTACACCAAAGAACAAAATAGATTTCGTCGAAAATTAGTTTTGCGATAATGTTTTACTTTCTAACTCCCGTGGTCCAAAGTACCTAATCAGAAACTATCCTCAATGTTAAAAAACAATGTTTAACAATGTTAAAACATTTTTACTATCCTAAACGCTGATGATAAGGAACACAAAAAAACTCATATCATTGAAAAATCAATACATTCAACGTTCGACTTAGAATGTAAAACATATCTTGTGATATTATACTAAGTAATATAAGTTGATAGGCCGTTACGACTCGGTATAGTTTTTTGTATATACTATATAAATGATATATCATTGAATTAAAATGTAATATATGCACTCGGCAGTTTATTTAAAATAGTGTGGTAGCCACTTATCCACCTTTTTTTCCTATGTTATTTGTATGCCTTTTAAAAAAAGTATTTATACCTAATAGTCTTTACTGTTTTCAAACATTATTAGGCCTATTTCTACATGTTAAATGCATATGATTACATTTTTAAGGGTGACATTTATGAGCGCTTGTTTAAAATATTTAAGTCCAAATCACTAATTATAGTAACTATAATAATAGTTGTATACTAATTGAGCCTTATACTAAAACTAAGAAAAATAAATTTAAGTAAAAATACTAAAAATATAGATATTACATTAAAAAAAATAGTTTATCACATACGTTTTAACTATTTTTAAAGCATTTAATTTAATTATTATATTAGATAAATATTTTATAAAACTATAATTTACATAATTATATCTATTGCATATTAATGAAATGTTCAAAATCAATAAAAAAAAAAAATAAAAAAAATTATAACCATACCTATAGAATTTTTTGTTACGGATAGTCCTGTCTGTAAAAATTGGAACTAAGATATTTTTTTTTAAAGTTTGACGGGATTCAAGATTAATTATTAAAATATGGGAAAAATTAAGATTTTATTTTAAAATTTACGAGATTAAATCAATAATTATACCTAATCTGAGACTCAATTCGTTCAAAAAAGTTTTATTTGTATCCAGCTATAATATATTAACGTACGATATTTATTAGCTGTTTTAGGTATTTCAATATAATATTATACATTACGTCGCATATCGGGTGTTTACATATTAAATCTGCGTAAATCTGCAGTTGTATGGTTAAAATATAATCGACATGTATCTATAGAATTGTAGAGAATAATGTCAAATCAAGCGTAGCGATGGCCGAAATATGTTATCAAACGCTTGGCTTATTTGATTTTTATTCGAAACGATAAAACTACAACCGTATGCCACAATTATTTTATCAAACAACACTCATTATTTCAAAATCTATTAATGCCTTTGAAAATATTTTTTTATATAATTTCTATAATTGAAATAAAACAACTATATTATTTGGAGTAAACATTTTTAAAATTGTTTAAACCTAAACTTTGAATACTTATAAACTACTTTTCCGAATTAAGATTTTTTTTGCATCAAAATACTTAAAAAAATATTCTGTTTTAGAATATGAGATAAAAATGGATGTTGTAAAACACTTAAAAAATTATAACTTTTTAATTTACTTAATTTTAATTTAATTAATTTGATTTCAACTGGAAAAAGAGTAAAAACATTTTTCTCAAAAACGTTAATAGATTATTAATAACAAACTAATGACTATAATGAGTGATGATCGACTTGATCGATAAAGTAATCACTCAGTATAGCGAGTAATCAATTAAACGCCACGATAGTTGATAATAATAATCAGAATGGTACCTATATATGTATGTATATTGTATATACTATATAGTATACATTATATTTAACCCAGTAAATTTTAATAATTATGCGCGGTATAATCTTGCTAACACACTACACGTCAAATAGTATTGCATGTACACATCAGTTGTTACAAACATTTTCGTTTGATGACCACGCGTAATTCATTTATCGCAACGATTTAGCGTGATAAACTGATAAATGAGTAAATTAATATTTTAGGAATATGCAAATAAATCATTTAGGTACCTACACCGAATAAATTTATTAGGAAGATCTAATATCTCCTAAATAGGTTGTCAGCTTTATTTTTCGTTGTATTTAAAGTAGTTGGGTCCCTTTCCGTTCTGTATTATGTAAGATTAGATACTCGTATTATACATAAAATACAATGAAAAATAACTTGAAGGTCAAAGATGAACAATATTATTTGAACATATTTTCTTTGAATTATTTTTGAAAATGTTAATGTAGTAAGCGTTTTACTATTACTGCAGCCATCACATTCTATTACGAATTTTTGTCTAATACATTCAATAAATTAGTGTCTTTACAACTATAAATAGTAATCATTATATTTATATTTTATAGCAAGTATTGTAAATATAATATTATGTACATACGTATCATAATGACGGCGCGGCGCCGTCAGTCGACTACTGCACGGCAGCTATGACAAAAATACAAAATAAAATAATACACGGTCGTGTATATTTCGCCGACGTGGTGTTCCGCGTATTTTTCTTCATATATTCAGACGGATAGGATCCTAATGGTCTCGCTTGGTGGCGACAACGGCTGAGATAAAGCAAAACCGTCATCGTATAATATGGTATATCGTACATGGGTACATATGTGATATATATATATATATATATATTTAAATACATGCCCAAACAGTAAAAATGTCTAAGACATCATATATAATATAATATATGACCGCTGAAAACCCAAATTTTATATCGCTAAACAATAATAATATATCTTTCAAATTACAAACACTTGGTCATTGGTATTTTTCAGACCTCCGTATCGTGGAATACACACACACACACACACACACACACACACACACACACACACACACACACACATATAGGTACGTATTATGGGTTAGTCCCTTTTGACTAGCTGGGAGAGATATGACCACCTCCGTCTTTAGACGTCCTTATAATAAATGCGTTTCTGTGCCTTTTCAGACGTATTAGAGATGTTTGTTTGTGTGCTAGAAAAAAAATAATTTACGCGCCGAAACGGAACGTTTTGCCAAAATAGAAGAATGCGATGAAAAATACTGTAGTATATAGGTACGAATATAATTTAATTATATAAGTTAATTTATTTATTTTAAATATTAATTATTATGATAGCGCTAAGTTAAAAATAATAAAGTGTAGAGTACCCCTGTGCAAGATATTTAAATTGTATGTATTTTTTACATATTTTATTGTATAATTCTTGTATAATTATGAGAAATATAATCAACGTTTATAATTTTATAATACTAATGTCTATCTATTTGTCTATTTCTCCGGTGGTTTTAATGAGAGCTTTTATAGTATATATGTTAAATGTATGCATATTATGTATATAGTGATTGAATTGCAGAGTATGTACCGCTCTATAACTCATATACGATTTACGTGAGTTACGTCTGTCAGATAGTCAGATAGTAAACACGCTTAAAAACGTAAGACACTCTAACTATACTTTTATACAATATAATTATACAAGTACTTTGTACCTGTAATAATAGAATCCAAGGTTAAGCATTAATATGTTTATAGTTAAAATTAAGTAAAAGCGTCAATTTAATATTAAATAAGTTAAATATATGTTGTAATTTTATTTTTATAAATTACAAAATGTCAAATTAAAAGATGCGATTTAGTGTCTAATTATTAGACATTACCGGTGTAAGTCAATTTTAGTGTATTTCGGTTCATTGAAAAATCTACCATCCAAATTTGTCAAAATAATCAAATAAAATATATGCGCGAGTGTATCTTTATGTAATACTTTAATTATTAATTAGTAATCTAGTATAGGTATCTTATAAATGGGAAATATTAAATAGTATAATATTTTACATTTATAACATCTAATACATATAAAAGAGTAAACTTATGGTCTAAATCCAATCTGGTTTTAATTCGATAATAACTTATAATAGGCGTATAGCTATAACCCCGAATCACTATAAGATACACTTATATTCCGAAATATTCCATATAAAAAAACGGGATATAATGAATTCGTCCCGGTCCAATAGCATATATTTAAAACATCATAGTTATTATTATATTACTAGATAATTTTAAAAGAATAACATTAAAAAAAACGCTAAAAAATAATTCGTATCACTTGTATTATTCGCGCAAAGAAATAAAACTAATAATAGCATACAATATAGGTGTATAAAGTAGTCAAAACTGTGAAACGAATAAACAACTATTCGATATGTTGTTAATATAATATTATATAATATATATTCGATAACCGATAAGAGCAGTCAATAGACAAAGAAAACTTGAGTGGTTAAAAAACGCACGGCAGCCGACGATGAGATAATTTAATCGAATAAAGCTATTACGAGAAAAAATGTAGCACGTAAGACGCGGTATTATAAAATACAAGAGCCAGTAAGTTTGCTACTTGATTGTTCTCATTTTTAAAAAAAAAAAATGAAAATTTATTTAAAATTTAGAAAATAATTTTTTTTTGTTTTTTTGTAAATTTTGGTAGTATGATTTTGGTCAGTGTTACTAAGAACTCAAGATGTTGGCAACTGAAACAGATAGTGTTACGGATAACAAGGAAAATTGTGATAAAAAA
Organism: Rhopalosiphum maidis; assembly: GCF_003676215.2. NCBI lineage: Eukaryota > Metazoa > Arthropoda > Insecta > Hemiptera > Aphididae > Rhopalosiphum > Rhopalosiphum maidis. The sequence goes on along the minus strand of NC_040879.1, from coordinate 42,022,459 downwards.
AGCAAGATTATTGTTCAAGTTATAGCTGCGTGTATTTATATCAGTATTTTTATACGTTGTCAAAACAGTTAATTATAACTATGATACATCCGGCATACGTATTAATGTATAATTGTCCTTTGTTGAGACAGAGACGGTCTATACTATAAATTATAATATATTATACTCAGGAGTCAGGAACTGGTTATAGGCTTTAAGTAATATTTGTGAGGAATATATTGTCTATAGTAATATTATAAATTATAATACCTATTTACCGGGTTTCTTATTCGTATACCTAGGACCAAGAGTTAATCATAATTGTATATATATATACACACACCTATAAATATAGAATTATAGAATTATACTATAATATGCAATATTTCAATAATATATAATATTATGACTAATTTAAAATAGGAGCAATGAGCATTAGAACATTCCAAGACTACCGTTTGTGCTGAGGAATTTATGAGCGCCGATTAATAATAATAATATAAAATCAGTCAACCAAACAAAATTTGAAAGATAGAACAAAAAATATAACGTGTAGGTACTAACTACAAACAACAACGTTATAGAGTTTATTATAGGCTATATATTATTATATTATGTATTATAGATATCATACGTTATACTATACACTTGTATATTCAACGAACGTATAGCAGTAGCGTCGACCTTGAATGCAACGCCGTGCAATGCACAATGTGTGCATCTTGACTTACCTATATGCACATTGTGTGCATCTTGACTTACTTATATGCACATTGTGCGCCTTACTTTAATAGCCGAATGTACATTATATTATAATGTTTTATGCATATCACTGTGGATGTGTGTAACGTTGTTGTGTTATACACGTACGCCTGTCTGTGCTATATAATTTTGAGGTCGAACGGCGGCCGAAACAGTGAACAACAGCATAATATTATTATTGTATCATGCGCTTGTTCGCAAACGTCACAAGTCATAATATAGTGCACCATGGAAATATGTGGAAAATAAACGAAAAATGAACAGTCTACAGAGTGATTCACCAAGTATGCTAACCTCTATTTTTTCCTTGAATAATACATTTATTCAAATTCTGATTTTTGCAATTCTTAATGTTTTTTGTACTACATACTTCAGAAGTATTTTATTATGATATAAACTTTTGTTTTCAAATGAAATGGCCCCTTTTAAATGTAAATTATTTAGTGGATATTAAAAAAAAATTGATGTTCCTATTTCATAATTTGAATGAGTATAATTTATCAGTTATTTAAATGATTATACTGAGAATAATAATTAATAGTCTTTAAAAATGGTTTTACAAAAACATTAAATAGATGTATAAATTTAATATTGAATCTATTATATTTTATTATACTTGGACCAATGTTGGTTATTAATATTAACTACTATAATTTTCAAATGACCCATTTCTTTCAAGCCTATTATTATGGACCTATTAAACACAAAATTAAATAATTATTTATTTAAATATTAATTTTAATATGTCAACATTTTCAAAAAAAAAAAAATATCTGCTAAATAACTTATAGTAGTAAAATCGTCCTCATTTGAAAAACAGAAGTTAACGTCTTTATAGTCTATGAGACACTCCTTATAGTAAGTAATACAAACAGTCCAAAGAACTTAAATTATGGTACTTTGTTATATTATAGTTATAATTGAAAGTTAAAAAAAAATCAGGTTTTGAATTACTGCATTATGCTATTATGGAAGAAAAAAGGCATATGATCATGATTAATATAACCTTATTGTATAATTGATTTCGTATGTTGCACATAGGATTTTGTGTTTTTGCTAACGATAAATATTTTTTATTACTATATGATATTATGTCGATCGGAATTTTATTATGTCACAGACTCCTACACTAGATATAAGGAATTCGTGTCATCGAATTAATCTTGTCTCATCATTTTCTTGATTGGAAAATTGATGTAGTACCTAATGCGTAAATAATAGTAAATAGGTACTGATGTATAACTAAGTGTATAATTTATTCTTCAGTATAACTATATAGAAAATGGCAAGCACTAACACAAACGTCATATCTTGTACAATAATGATACATACCAATACAAGACCAACTCTGTACTACCCACAAGCCACAACTCACCAGTAACCAACCCGTAATACTCAATTAAAAATTAAAATTTAAAATGATCAGAGATATTTATGCTAGTGGAGATATAATACGAGATCGCGGTGCTCTACTGCAAATCTATAAAGTGCCGTATTATAGCATTATATACACATTTAGATAATTAGAAATTAGAAATTAGAATATTATATTATTATCTCAAACTGAATATGTCATAGTCATAGTTTTACGTTGCAATATTATAATATTAAACGAAAACGCGGGGTAGACGATTTTTTTTAGACCATAATCGGATGCACCGGGGAAGCTATAGGGTAGCAGGCATAATATTTGCAACGTAAGTATAATTTAGGTAATATTCACGAAATATGGCGAGGATGCAAGGTCAATATTACGTAAAAACGCGGGAAAAAATGCACGCATGTAGGTACGATGTCATTGTAAAATAATCCGCTGTCCGTGAGAATTGCATTTTGGAAAAATGCATATTATGTATAATGTCGCCACTCTGCCGCCGCGCACCACCACCACCACACCATTCATCGGTCGGTCACACGCCACAAACGCACTTACCGCCGACCCATGTAATATATTGTTATTATTATTTTGACGTCATATTAATATTTTCATCAAACTGTCAAACCTTTAGTTTACCCTTTAGTTTATTGATTCGTAATAGATACTCGTATATAATACAATTAAAAAAAGGGTTTTATCTTCATTATATTCCGGGAGGTTAAGCACAAATTTTTTTGAAAAATCCCGCACGGATACCCGGTGATTAGAATTTAAAAAACCTGATTGAATTTGATATATTGACAATTCAGTATCTTTTAATTAAAAAAAAACATCGATTAATCGACAGTGGAGGTATCGGCTATTATATGAAATAATCGAACACTCTAAAATTATGGTGACGTCTAATAAAGTAATAAATCATTTAATAATAATTTGTAGACGCATATTTTCAAGCGTAAGTACGCGGGAAAATAAACAAAATCCGTAGATTTACGGCGAACGTGTCGTCAGTCAAGAGAAAACACACGATTCCTCGTAAACGCGCAGACGTCTCATCACTCGGGAATTTAACTTTGTAAAAATAATAATAATGTGTACACGCCGATTTCATAATAATTCGTATCATTATAAAATATAAATCTTTGTAAACGAAGTACGCGCGTTTGAATTCGAATTCTGAGATCTACGAAATGGTATCAAATTATTAAGTTGTATGGAATTCAATTAGGTACATTTTTATTTTCGTAAATTATAACGTCGGTGCTATAAAGGAAACACACTAGGTACCCTAGCCTGTATATTTAAACATTTTATATACATTTTACAACAGTTAAAAGTTTGAAGTAACATTTTCGTTAAAAATATAAACTTGAAAAATTATACACTAATATGGTATTAGAAATAACTTACGGATTACTTTACAATGGCATATCATTATAAATTATAATATATATACAATAAACATTGAGTATCTACTACCAATATTTTTTCAAAGGAAATTTACTAACTTCTTTAAATGATGTTATAACATATAAGTTATATTAAATTAAAACCTGGGCTAGATTAATGTACGTATGCAACATTTTTTTGAAGCTCTATAGAGCGAAGTAAAACCGTGAACGTGAACTCAATTCACTCCAATTGTTTAAAATTTAAATACTCATAAATACTAAGTAGTCATATTTAATTATAATTACCTATTGGTTCGGATATTCGATTTTTATAAACATTCTAATTTGGTATAAAAAATCAAAAACTCATTATGATGTAAAAAATCCTAAGATATTAGGATTATATTATTATATAATAATTATAATTGTGTTGTACAACGATATCAAATCGTGTAAAAATATTATTTTTTCTGAAAAACACGTACACTTGTCATTTGCTGAGAAAATGGTTGCTTAAAAATAATCACTCTGTATATTAAAATAATATTATGTCTATGCATGTGCGTGCATTTACAATGTGTAATCGTGTAGGAGGGTATTGCGTAATTTTACCGAAGACTTGACTTGTTATTTTATCGGAATATTTTTGGTATCCCTGGTTGCACGTGCGTTCGTTGTAAAACCGCGGACAGCGTACAATTTAATATTATTACGCCTAATGTCTATCTATACATAATAATATTGAATAGGTGTTGTTATTATGTACACAGTATATCACACGGTTTTCGCGGAAACGGTTTGAAGGCGAAAACAACACAGACGGCGACGCGCACATAATAATATTATGCTGTATAAATGTATAATATAGTTGTACATAGCGATATGGCGTGGTGTTTATAGAGCCTAAGGTCACATTATTGTATCTATTTTAATTTAATATTATGTCGCCCATTTACAACGATTAAAAATGACTAAACGAAAAACGAGAGCACGCCTCATACAATAGTGAGATTTTGATAATTATTATTATTTTTATAAAGAAGAAACCATTAGACTAACTTTAGATCGTATCGGACTTTAATTTTTGAAATAACTTTAAATAACGACAGAAAAATACAATTTGTCGTACTCTACCTCTCTTGGTATATTTTAAACGTTTATTACAGTATCTGGATATTTTTAAAATTAGTCTGCATTCATCTTAGTATCTTACATTAATAAAAAAACATTGAACATGACTATTATACGAGTCACGAGAGCCTTGCCCGTTGAGGCTAATTTTTGTACTAAAACCGCGTCGCTTCCGACGCTTTTAACCTAAATATAGATGATTTACGAATAATAAAATTAATTAATTTAAATATTTTAAAAGTTAAGTGCTAAACTAATCAATAAACCGCAATGTAATTGTCAATAGACAGTAAAAAAATATGTTATTTTATTGTTATTAATTTTACTACCACAGAGACACAGAGTTTTTAGTATATTCACAGCTAGACTACGAAGTACGATTATTTAATAATATTGATATATTGAACATATACTTACAATTGCCATTTGGTAAATTAGTAAAAAGTCCATTTGCTTATTTGCCTTTTTCACTACGTGTACAAAAAATGTGTACACGCTACATATTATGCGTTATACGTAAAATAGGGATATTAATTATGCGTGGCCTCTCTGTTTTCAGTTAAAAAAAAATATCAAGACTGATAAAAATATATAAATGCATTACACGCATTTAAAACGTATTATAGAGTAAACTCTATTAATTATTATGGCAGGTGTCATTGAATTTTATGTACCTACATAAAAATTAATTCATAGCAATCAATGGGTAACACGATTATTTATTTGTATTTTTTTTAATTTAAAAGAGCTAATTTTATTTTATAGCAGAAATCAATTCCGGGGTTACATAAAATGAGATTTTTTTGTACAGACCAACATTTTTAAGTGAAAATTCTGAATAGGGACTAGAACAAAGTCGCCCATACAGACATACGCTTTTCAAATAAGACAAATTAATTGACGAAGTCTTATTGTAGTTTCCTATATTGCATGAATAAATATATGTATATATATGTATATATTATACTATTTATACTATATCAAGTAGTTGTATATTGTGTAAAAATATCTTATTATATTGTATAACACTATAATATATTATTCGCTTTCCACAGTTGGGGACGTAACAAAGTAGTGTTGTGGAGCGAAGGCGCAGGGATGACCCTGGCCGATTCGATTTTCCAATATATTTTATGTACATTGTATATACACGAAAAAAACTGATAACGTATGTGATACAATATATTATAGTGTGGGTGCACGCGTGAGTGTGAGAGAGAGAAGTCCTTCAGGAGTAGTGTGTGTACCATATGAATTGTAAACAATTCGATTTTTATGGCTTCGTGTGATGACACCATTGATGCAGCAGGAGTGGGGCACTTGCCCCCCTGAGCCTCAAACCGAATTATATTTCTTCATACCAAACGTATAAGTTATGAATTAAAATTGAAATATTGAATAAGATATAAGAACATAAAGTCTAAAAATACTAGATAGTTAAGTGGGATCTACACGTCGTTTTTTAGTTAATCGATTGGTCTATCTGTAGATTATTTAAATTACGAATTTAACACTAATCGTTTTGTGCTTTATACATTAATATAAGCTTTTACTATAACCGACAGCAATAATATCGATATTAAAGGATATTATATCAATCACATTTTCAAAATGCATTCAAATTTAACACTTCCAATACAGACAATACAGTGATCACTCGACACTTACTGTACAGCAGAGCTTTACGCCTTTACCTACATGCATTTTTTTTAAAGGGGAATTATTGGAACGTGTGAATTGTTTTTTGAACCTTCATCGCAAAATGTTGGCATTTGACCCACTAAAGGTTCACCACGCCTATTATAGTAGCAATATACATTTGAATACAATATGTAATTATATAAAAATTCAACTATACCGCAGGTATCGTATTTTAATGGTGCTGCAGATACCATTTGATTCAAGTGTTGCAACATATTACAATTTAAATTATCCACCAAGTGATATAAACTATTTATAATTTATAATACTGTTATATTAATTGTTCAATATTCTTTGATGTGAATAATAATTATATACGTCTATATTAAAACACAAAAATTGTCCGAGATATCATGACATAACATGGCTTGGCAACGCAATAGCGCATCATCAGTGCAGTTCAGCTGTATAATAGAAAATAACTTTACGGTGGCGGATTTAAAGGGAGAAGTCAAGTGGCCTGTCCCCCCCCCCTTATGGCCCATTTGCCTAACGCCTATATATTAATAAACTAGAGTACTAAACTACTAACCCATCGTACAATATGAGTTGTGACGTAAACCTTATGACTTATGAGTAAGGCTAGGGTCTTAAAGGAGTTTGCATGCTTTTCAATAATCATTAAAAACATAGCTAAGTAGTATAGGCATTTTTTTTATAGTACAAGAAGTTTAAAGCAATCATTTTTAATTTGAAAAATATTTTCAAATTAAATCAATACGTGACAGAGAATAATATTTAATATGAATTTTCTAGAAATTGGAAAAAAAATAGATTAAAATAATTTAATATAAATTATTAAATAATCTATTTATTGCGCGTGTGCTTTCCCAGTTATTTGTGTATTGTCAACTATTGTGAAAAAAACATAAGAATTGGTCGATCAGCAATATGCCGGTTACCATCAAGTTAATGCCAATTCGTCTGTTCGTATCGTATGTCTTTTAGTTTTGCGTTAATAATTTAACATAGTTTGTATAATATTATAGACTAGAAGGTATACATTTTTTTTTGTGAACATTTATTTAGAAATGCCTAAAGTAAAAACAAATACATAAAGTCACCCGCAGGAATATATTTCTGGATTCGGTAGTTTGGTGTTGCCAAAAAGTTTTACTGTTTTGTAACATCTTAAAACTAAAAACATATTAAGTCAGTTAACTGAAATAATAAATCAAAAAAAAAAAAAAAAAAAAATCAACAGCTTTTTGAATTTATTCCACTGACATTGTCCATTTAACAAATATGGATATGAAGCTATTTTATTTGTTAATATTTCTTTATAAAAAATAGAAAATATAAGATTTAGAGTATTTTTGGAAAAGTATAAAGGAAAAGAAATTCCAAAAGAGGTCACTCTTCATAAAGACTTTATATATGACAGTAATTAAGAAAAAAATACGAAATTACGTATTAAATAACAAAATATGTTATAATATAATATAATAATTCGCTGTAATAGCATGTGTCCGATGTCCAGTGTTCGTTTTCGCGGTACAAACATTTATTAACGAACAATCGTCGCTCATTTTACTTTAAAAAAATATTCAAAAAATTAATTTGAGTAATAAGATTTAAAAAATTATTAAATCCCAAACATGCATTTATAATTGAAATTTTTTCTTGTGTAAAGGCAAGACTAAATATGAAGAAATTAAAATAATAAATAATAATAATAATTGATAATAAATTTGTAACATGGTTTTTTAATGAAAAATAAAATATTTTAAACAGCATATTTTAGCATTTTTGCATTTTTATAGAGCATTTATGTATATATATTTTAAAATTTTTTAGAGCATGAAGTCTTTAGCCCTAGCTGCTTATGAGTAATAAACAATTTAAAATTCAACTAATAAATGTATTGAAATGATAAAAATTGTTTTGGTTAATTGGTTACTTTTAAAAATAATAAAGAAAATATATTGATATTTTTAATCGAATGGTTTCTAAAGCAGATATTATGTTAAATAATAAATATTAATGTTACAACGCCAGAAATATCGGAGTTCATATAAATGACAAGCTATTATAATCACGGATTTAATTTAACCACTTCAAGCACGAAGAGTATATTAAATTTACAATATGTTTTACATAGTTTTGGATAAATTAATGTATATTCTAAAAGTGTTTTTGGACAGTCAAAATTCTATGAATTATTCAAACTACAACAACTTAGTACTTACACCAAACTATACTTAACTCTCAGCGCCAAGAGGATATTTTTCATTCATTTTATATTCCCTGCAGTGTGTTGTATGTATTAATAAGTAACGTAATCATATATAATTGATATATATTGATCAGTTCGTGTAAAAACTGTAGCCAAAGGAAGCCACAGAAAACATATTCTATAAGTAAGCTATATTAAATACATTTGTAATGTTATTATTATGTATTAAAAACTAAACATATATAAGCATTTGATATCGGATGAATCACTTTGAATAACCCCGCATTTCTCATATTATATACCGGTAGGTGGGTTAGGACTTTTGATAGTATAATAATATATAATAATTTGTACATGGTAGATATCCGTCTATCCATCGTGATGCGCGTGCACGGCACGGCACACGCTGTAGCGCACCTGCAGCCACTGCGGGGAGTAAATCACGCTAACGGGTGAGCTTTTCAATTATTTAACACGCGGTGCGTCGAATCGCCGCCGCCCTGCTAATCCTCGACATTACGGCTGTCGTTTCAGTGGGCGTGTTCGACTGAACACAAACACACATACACTCCCGCGGACTCACGCGTCGGCCCGTGGGTAATAATAATATAACTAATAACGTGTGTACATTTAAATATATATATAATTTATACGATATTGTGCATCCAGCTGCCCGTCAGCACCAAACTCTAGCGCCATTTTAATAATATAGTTAGAGGTACCTGTGTGTATTTAATGTTATTTTAAGGTGTAGCAAGTGGGGCGGGAAATCTGTCATTAAAAATTCTAAATTAATTTAATAACTATTCAGGAATTAAACACGGAACACGGTGAAGTTAGTAGGTATATAGTTATTAGCTGGCCATTCTTAATAATAATTGATTATATAAATCAAGTTAATAAAGTCAAGAGGACAGAAAAAATTAGAGTGGTTTTTCTATTGCGATAGTTCAAATTTCTTAGTGAGTTTTGCGTACCTATAATATATAATACCGCAATTTAAAAATGTTCATAACTCGCTAAAAATAGAACTATAGCGATAAAAAACCAATAATCTACGAACTCAAATAACGTTATATTTAATTAAGTTTTAAAATCGGTCAAATCACTTTAATTTTTAAATTGATGAAGCTTAATATTAACTGCTGGGCAGTGGGCAGTAATTATACATTACGGACTTTAAGATGGAGAGAGCACCTCTTAAAAGTAATTTGTAAGTAATAAATATAATAATATTAGATATATATATTTACTTTAATATCTATAGTTCATATTCATACAAAAAACGATTCAAACAGATTCATTTCATGAACCGGATGACCAGATACTGTATTTTTATTAAAATACCGTACCGTAGGTATCTGGTTATTTCAGCAAACTAAATTGTTGGAAAAAATAAATACGCATAGAGTAATAATTGAATGGTTTTCCATTAAAACTTATCTAGCACCATCATCAGTAATATTTATATTAATATGAATTGGCATGTAACGTAGATAAGCTTTACACTAACTGGGTAAATTGTACACTACCCTTTTTTGGATTTTTCCCGTAATATTTACAATATATGAAATATGTGCAATGACCCCAACAATGCCGTTCGTTGTCTTACTCCGTCCTCTATAGTCTATATAACGATTATAATTACGTATATATATTACATATACTCAAGAATCCAGAAGCATTTAGTGTATGTATTACTGTATCACGTATCCGACATATTCAATTATAATTTCAATCTCGAAATAATTTGCTGTAACTTCAGTATGGTACAGGTTACCTGAACTATATTAATGTATATATTTATTGGTACTATCGTTCTAAAGGATTTTGTCGGATATAGCAATAGGGGAGAGTAGCTGCAGTGTGGTCTTGGAAGCGATGGTGTATAGGGACGACATTGGGGTGAAATGGTGGTAGGGGTGGTCGAAACAGCGGGGATTGACTAGATGATCTGTATATATACCCAGCAAATATGGTAACAACGTGATTAGACGGACGGACGGAGAGCGCGTAAACGGCTCAGCGACGACTGTAGTGGGGCGGCGGCGGAGGGTAATTTGTCACGGACGCCGAAATACAAGAATGTGTGATTAGCAAACACGTGTTCCGTCGAAAGGGACGCGCGGTTCTTTTCAGTCTCTCTCATTCACTCTACACACATAAATATATACTACCCTCGACCTCTCTTTATATATTATACCTCTCATGACCTGTCTCTCTCTCTCTCTCTCTCTCTTTCGTTAATTTTTGGACACGAAGTAAATATACACACACACACACACACATATTATATATATATATATAATATGTATAATATAATATATATTTTACATGTGTGCGCATGTACACACAATAACATCGTAAACTCGGTAGTCGGCACTCACTATTATTATATGTTTGTACTACCGGGCTTGACCGTCGGACGCACTGCCGCCGCCCTATGTATTAAATTTATGCGTTTAATGGCAAACACGACGGCGTGATTTTCTTTACGGAAACGTTATGCCGCCGCCGCCGTCGACAATGACGAAGTTTACGAAGATTTTAATATTTTTTTTTCACCCATCTAATACAATATTTTAGGTTTCTCCGTTTTCGTAAGTAGTTATTGTACAAGAATAAATGTATACATAATATATATATATATTTGTGTTACGTGTTGCCAGTTATTGTAGAGCATTATAGTTTATATAATTTAGAAGATATATTATGCATCAAATACGTACGTATTTTATTATAGAATAATAACTGCAGTATAGCATGAATTCATGCTTTCAAAATCATATACATACCAACCAAAAATGCTCAACTCTATTTTTCTTTTAATAATACATTTATTCTAATACAATTTTTTAATAAAGGTGCCTACTCCTTTGCTATATTTTTAAATACCTACTTAGATTTTTGTATCATTTAAAAAGTATCTTATGAGTTGTGACGATAAAAATATCATTTTAAAATTATGTTCGACATTTTTCTTGTACATTTTTAATCAGATGATTTTTTATAAAATGTTGATATGTTGATATCAAAATTTGACGGGGTAGTTTTTGAGTTATTTAACTTTATGAATTAAGAGTAATAAGTTCATAACGGGTTTAAATTTAAAATATACGAGAGCTATGATTATTTGAAAATCTGTTAGTAACACTAAACATTTTATAATTTGTAAACATTTTTCGAAAATAATAAATACTTTCTATTATAGATCCAATATTACTTAAAATCTATTTTATAATTCATAAAACTTTTTTTAAGGGCTATTATTCTTGTGAATTGATATATTTAAATTAATGAGAAACCGAAAATTCGTTCCAATTTTGATTTATATACATCAATATTTTCAAAAAATAAATCATCTGCTTAATAAATTTCAGTGTAAAAGGTTGGTTCTTATTTAAAAAAACGAATATTATATCACCACATAACACTTGTTAAATTATATAATAAATTTAATTATTCGAACATAATATGGTTTTTAAGTATACACAAAAATTGTGGATGAGTATGCTTGATAAATCACTCTGTATAACTATGCTTACCTAAAAGCCTTTCATTTGCGCGAGGCTATAACTTATACGGCTGTTGATTTTTTTATATTACAATTTTAAATAAACAACTTTTTATATTTAATAAAGGTTTTTTATTAAAATTTTAACGTTGCGCTTATATATATGTCTAGAATTGTTTCCATCAAAATATTTTGACAGTGCTTGTTACCAATAGGTTATACATATCTTTCCATTATCGGCGATACTATCTATGTTCTGAATATATATAAATATACAATGTAATATGTATATACTATATATTTTACATAAATTACATATAAACGATAAGTTTCACATAGTTAAGTGGCGTAAATACTCTGGATTTTACTAATGGTCAAAAATGAGTAATTATTTAAAATTTTTATTACATTATTGGTATAATGTTTTATACGCACGTATGATGGTATTAATAATAAACATGCGTTACAGTGACAGTTGATTGGTCAACGCTACCGGGATAGTGGAATATCTGAATATACCTACAATATATCTGTATAGTCGTTATTTAAATTTAAACCAGAAAAACATATTTCATATTACTGTGCGCATATTTTAAAACCGGGCCTTATGAGTGCATGGCTTCAATTATTAATGAGATTCTGTCCATACAGGAATTTTTGAAAAAAAGTCTGGTCTTATGGTTTTCCATTTAAGACTGGCCCACGTCAATTTTTATGCTACACATGTGTTATGCAATTGACTAGTTGACTAATCGCTTTTGTCAATATTTTTGAAATGTATAGTAATTTAGGGTAAATGTCTGCACATATAACTGAATTTTCGGTTAACCGTATAAATAAAAGGTTTTCATTCGAATATTATAAAACTATAAACTATATATTATTATACTGTATTGTATATGCTGGACCAAAAAAATAAATGTGGTCTAAAATTACAAATATAAAATATTAATTGAATACGTTAAATAACGCATCTCGATAAATAAATCAAAAAAAAAAATCGAATTATCATTTAATAATTATTTCTAGATTTCGTTATTAGTTTTATGAACTTGAAACATTTGATGTGAACTATATTAAATTCTGTAGTTAATCTAATGGCTAATTGATTTTTTATTGCATATACACTTTAATATGAATAGTTACAATTACGTTTTATAAGTTATATATTATATAAATTACTAGTAAGCATTTTTTTTTACTGTCATAGAAAAAAAATATTAACATGGCAAAAAATTCACCAGTTATTAATTCTATTGATGCATATGAGTTATATTAATTATATATATATATGAATAACTGCAGTATGTGCAATATATTTTACATTTTTATGGTGGTATAGGCGTAGGGTCTATACTTCTATAACAAGGCACAGCTAGTAATATAATAAAAAACAACAATCATTAATAATCTAGCCTTGAAATAAAAAAATAATATCATTCGTGTATTTTCAACTACCTATTTACATTTTTATTTCCTTAACGATAACCTATTCTTGTATAACATATATATATTTGTATGTTTTCATAATAATTTTGATAGTACATAATAATATAAACACTACTGTCGAGACAATTCGTTGTCGCGCGGACTATCGTTTTACCATATTATTCCGTGAATTACGTTAACCAAAAACAAATATAAAATAATTAAATGACAATGTTTTTTTGTTTGGAAAGATAGGTACAAAGCAATCTAGTTATTCTAGTTCTATAATCTTCAAAATGTTTAAAATCTCGTTGTACTCGTATTTTCGAAACGTTCTGCGTTATTTGTACAAAGTTACAATGGCTTGCGGCCGCGGCAGTAAGAAGTGATTATATTTTATTATTATTATATTATTATTATATATCATCATAGATTAAACATATTGTTTTGTTTTTGTTTGACAATTGTCGATTGCATATGAATGTTAAGGGAAATAATGTTTAAGTGAGTAAATTGTTTTTACCTACATAAATTGATTATTATAACATACGTTTAGGTTATTATTATTGATTAATGAAAAATATTGGAATCGTAAATTTCATTACTCGTGTAGCAGTAACGTTGATGATTATGGGAAGAAGTTTGGGGTCGGGGTGGTAGACACATATGAATAGTATACAGGGTGTAACAGGACTATTTAACGAATATAATAACATTTGTAATGAAAATTTGTCAAATAGTCTTGTTACACCTTATATAGTCGATATTTTTAATATTACAACAACAATACTTCATGTAAAAAGGGGCTGAATAAAAAAAAATATGAGATCTTAAGCATTATAAAGATGGAATATAAATCACTAATAAATGATAAGTAAATTAAATCAAAGTACTCTTCCTTAGATATGAACAAAATAATGTTTTTAAAAACAATCAGTTAAAAGTGATTGTAATCGACGGATTTTTTGACGAAGACACCGTAGTGGTCATAGACGTAGAGGAGGCGAACAATACTGACATAATTTTTTATGTATTATCATTTATATTTGAACGAGTATCTACATGAAATTAATAATTTCGATTGATATATTGACTCATTATTATTCTGGTAAATTGTTCAGATAATAATATTGTTTTTAACAAAATTGTCTTTATCGTTGAAATAAATTAGTTTGGACTATCATTATATAATTGAATATTGTATAAGGTATAGGTATTTAATCGAGGGCTTATAGATTTACAACTAGGCCGTACTAAGTAGTAAGTACAATTGGATATAAAAGTGCCATTATATATAGGTTCATCCGAATTGCACGCCGTGGGTTATATTTTCTAATATTAATAATTTTGAGTTTCTGAGCAGTCTGTCAATTTTAAATTAAAACACTAAGAAAATTAAAAAAATAACTCGACGACCTTTCTTAGAAGCGACGTGGTACAATGCAAAGTTTTTATTGTTTTATTTTTGGAACGTGATTTTGACGTATCGGTTGATCTATTACGACTAGACAACTATTATTACTGACCTATGCTGCTGAGGCGTCCGGTCGCGCTGCCGCCGGTTTTTGAACCAGTTGCTGACTTGCGTGAGCGTTAGGCCCGTCCGCCGGGCTAGTTCTCGTTTCTCGTCCGGTGTTGGGTACCTATTCTTCAAATAACAGTCCTTCAGCGCGTTTCTCGACTTCTCTTTGAAACAGTACACGGTCTCTTCACCGTCCCATATTGTCTTTGGCAGCGGGTACTTCTTGCGCAGCCGATACTTGTCCACCGCGCCTAGCGTTCGGCCGCGGATCTTCTCCGCTTCTAGATAGTGCGCCTTGAACCATAGCTGCTGGAGCTGCAAGTGATGCCTCGAGTCAAAGCTCTGACTCTCTAGTATGGCATACAGCTCGTGGAATGCGTTCCTGCAATGGCGCAAGTATATTTAACATAATAAGTATTAATTATTACTATATATTGAAGGATTGGTCAGATAAATAAGGTGCATTAAATAAATGTCTTTATTATATTTCCACATAATTTGTATTCAACAAATATCAAACAGATGTTATCAAACTACAAAACTATAACACATTATTTAAGTAGACACATTTATTGATCCATTTATTTTACATAATCTATTTCTTACTATAAATGTTTATAATGTAATATATTTTATGAATGAATAATAACTAAGATGTAATTATGTATTGAAATTGTAACTTATTGTATGAAGATCGTTGCAAAAGTCTAAAATAGTATATACCCACACAGCATTAGCATACCAAACTTATGAGGTGATCCCTGATTATAGTTAACATCCTCCCCTATGTATAACAAATAATTAGCCCCAAATAAAGATCCCGGTTACGCCACTGATATAGGTATAAGTTATTTTATGGCTTCACATAATAATGTTGTGTTACTTAAACAGCTCGAGTGCGGATATATTAAGTATGACTTATGAGTTATGAGTTTATGACTTAATAAACTTTATAAACCTTTATATTATACAAGTTTAATTGGTATGCATGTATTTGTATCACCATCGTCCGGTGCGTAATACGAGTATAATATTATTATATTTATAACTACTGCACTATTTAATTTCGTTTTAATTCGTTTGCCATTTATCGCGATACATCATTTTCACTCGATCCGTGTATTACACATACAATTATTATATTTATTAAATCGTACGTCTGTATATAATATGCATGCAATTATAAGCAGATGATTTTATTGAATGTAACCATAGGCGTTTGTCAAATTCATTCATTAAATAATTTTTTCAGACATTTTTGTCTTTTGACTATCCTATAAATAATAATTCAGTGTAACGTTTATAACAATGACGTTATGAATGTTGTGATATTGCATTGAATATAATGTGCTCTGTTTACTTTCGTAAAATATTACATATATTTGCAGACTAGTTCATTATTTAATTATTTTTATAATGTCTTTAATTACAATATAACGTGTTTTTATTTTTTCATTTACATAAAAATGAATATGAGATTTTTTTCAACAAATGCATGCGGGTTTTATTAGATTTTTTTTGTAAAATCCGAGTAAATTTTTGTTTACACAATTAATTCGAGTACTTAGGTCACGTACAACGTTATTGTTGTAGGATTTGTTTAAAGATCATCAAGTATCTACGAGGTCTATTATATAAATCATAAACGAGTCAAATTGCACGCATTTGTTTAGGTTTTTACATTTTTACTGTATTGTTCGTCACTTTGAGTTGATCATGTACGATTTAATTCATGCTAAACAAATTACTATATATTATTCTAAGTTTGGATAAGTAAATTTAACATTCTATACATAAGCCTGAAGTACCTACTGTTCAATATTAACAATTATTGTTGTTATGAATAAATCATCAACTAAAATAATATGTATACATTGCATATATAATTTAATATTAAGTAAATACTTATTAGTGAGGATCTTAGGAAAAATATGATGAGTTCTAAAGATGTCTTTAGATATTATTTTTTTAAAAAATTTTCTTGTTTATATTAGTTTGTAAAAATAATTCCTGTTGGAATTGGGTAGGGGGTAGGTTTCATGTAATAACAATTGACCACACTCGAGATTCGGGAATGATAACTTGTTTAATGCCAAATTATGTCACACAAGATTTTTAAAAAACCAGTATTTTTTATTTATACAATTTATTTTCCTAGTATATACAATATGCAGTCCATTATATTGGCTCTGTACAAGCGGTCGTTGGTAAGGATGAAGGAGGGTTACCCTTAACCGTATATAAAGCAACACTTCGTGTTGTTATCTTGTTTCAGGTTTTTTATTATAATACCTAACATATGAGGTGTATATCCAAATTACTCCACCTTCTTTTCTGTTCTCTCCCTTTCGATCTTGCTCGCAGATCTTTTATGATGGTTGTCACAATCTTTATACAATATCATCTGCACCATTATCTTCACTTTATCCGGTATTTTGTTCGTTTAACGCGTTATTAAATTATTTACATTTCTTCGTTTACAACTGAAGCGTTTGATTATTATTACATAAGTGCATTTCCGGTTAATATTGCTTTTTTTAACGAACATATTTTTTTGTTGCGAAATTTCGCGTATAATGCTTAATTTAGTAGCATATATGCATCCTGGTTTTTTTAAATTATTATTTTTTTAAATTCATGCACATAAGGTGGTGGCCTAATACTGCTTATCGATGAAAACATTTACTTCAGCAAAAACTTAAAAAACGGCGTGAGAATTGGTAATAAAGAAATAAAAAAATATGCTACGTTTGTCAGGAAATATATTGGCGTTTAGATGTCTGTGAATGTGAATACGTTTTCGTCGTTTCCGTTGTCAAAAAAAAAAAACCATCGCACGTAAAATATATACCTAATATTTTTACTTCAAGTGAAAAAATTAATTTAACCTTAAGCGTTTTAATGAATTGCGAAAACAAAAAAACATGTTAATGGCAATGCACAGTACGGTACGCCTATCATTTTTTACAAATATATTATAAATTTATAACATATACCTACATTTTTGGCAAAAAATATTTTAAGAAATGTTCAATAGGTAACGTTGCAGAATAAAATCTCCAGTTCTCAACAATATGTTATATGTTAAAATATTTTTATATAATTTATACCTTTCTTTAGATTTTTGTTATCTTTAATAACATTTATTTGACCCTTTTAAGACAGATCATCATTCTTGAATACACATCCGTAATAAATATTAAAAATACCTATTAGTGTAAGTAAAGATAATTAAACAAAACATTAAAGTAGTATTATGTACATCTCATAATGATAAATAAACTATGTAAAGAATTTACAAGAAAATGTTGATGGTTTAGAACAGCGATACTCAACTTGCGGCCCTCTAACGATTTATATGTGACCCGAATCGAACTCATTGAATTGATAAAAAAATATAACTTTCAAAACTAATATTATTATAAATATAAAATATAACAAAACAATCAAAATGTGTCGCACGCACTTGCGATAAGGATGATTATGGATTTAAGCATAACTATCTTAATATTAAAATTCATACTTAATTTAGAATAAATATTTTATTTGATTTTTTTTATAATACATTTTCAAATGTTAAACAATATACACAATACATAAATTTATTTTTAGTTTTTTTTTTTAATTTCCGTTCTATTCATTTCGACTTGTGGCCCGCGTAATATTTTAAAATATTTTATGTGGCCCAAATAAAAAAAAGGTTGAGTATGGCTGGTTTAGAAGGATAGTAAAATTACTAGATAGTATCTAATTGTGAAAAATATAATATTATTATAACGATAAAATTAGAATTATAAATATTTTGGATTCTAACATAGTCTTAATCAAATTATAACATTGAAAAAGTAAATTTTCAATTAAATAATAAATATAAAATAAATATTGTCTAATAACATGTGTGATAAATTCTACGAAATTAAAATAAAACAAAAACACCTATAATGTTATATAGTTTTACTAGAATTTTAAGATCTAGTATAGCTAAGCAAATTATTATGTAATAATAAGTAGTAACTGGGTACTGGATTAAAGTATAGTAGAGCATTTTGATTTATAATTTATGGGGTAACTAGTAATTTTATATTACATTTAAATTCAAATCAAAGTACCAAATGGTAAATAATTAATAAAACATAGTATATAATAGTACGTAGCATATAGCTGGTATAACAACATGCTGAACATGTAACTATTACCACTAACACTAGAGTAATTAAAACAAATAATTTAAGCTAATAGCATTTGCAATTAACTAATAACTTATATTTATTAAAGTTTTCGATAGATATTTTAAGAACGTCGTTCATTAAAAAGTAAAGATAATTACTAATTTATTTTAAATCAAACAAATCATTATTATAAAGCAATTTTAGCTAAAACGCTCATCACGTAATATTTATTATAGTTAAATTTGCGCATTGGGTTCTTTTTGTAGATAAACAATAATAATAGGTGAATATTTCTGTAATCATTTAAAGAAATTTATTTTTTTTTCTTCTATAATTAATATGTTATGATTAATGAGTTGTTGTTAGGTGTTAACATAAAAAAATATTAAATGCAATATTTTATTTTTTCACCCTATCATTTATTAACATTTTTGTAATTTTAATTGCATATATTATGAACATTTTAAATGTAATAAGCAGCAAACCTTGTATATTATATATTTACGTATAATATTATAACATATTACATATTTCAATTCATTACACGAGTACATAGATAATCGTTTAAATTTACTGTATATAGTTGGCGGTATTGAATAACAGTTCCCCAAAGTCTATATTGTCATTGCAGTAATGCAGTATAATATTATTAACTATAATATAATTTAGTTTCTATATGTGACAAAACAACATTTTCATTTCGATTTCCGGAAATTGTAGTCTTATATTTTACGTACACAAATTAACGATATATAATAACAATCGGTAAATAGAGTGCACATTTATCAACATTTCGTATTTAACAACACCTGTCATTTGTTTACAATTTTTACGCCGAATGGTAAGTCACTACAACAATAATTTTAGAAGATATACGGTCATATTATTATGCCGTTGTTGTTTTTTTGAGTATAATATACATGTATTCCAATAAATCGTCAAGCGAGAGTGTACACAGTGACAGCTGAACGTTTTACAAACACCGTACTAGATTCTGAGCATAAGCGAGGAATCTATAATATTTGTTTTAAAATAATGTGTTTTTTCTTTAGTTTTGAAAAAAAAATTTATATAAAAGTATGTTATGACACGTCTACTTGTATACTGTATACTTGTATATAATATGTACATTATACACCACTATGTACAGTATATGTTTCATGCACGCAGATACTTTGTCGATTCGAATTTAAATGTTACACATGGTCTAATCGATCTAAGATTTTTGAATTTACTTAGAAAAGCCTACAAAGAAATTGTGTCATTTATTTTAAAATCTTTATGATTATATCTATATGTTTAAAAACATTTTCAGAGAAAAAGTTCATCATAATGTGCACAAAATTGACCACTGATTTTAAGTTAGTATAGTAAAACTTAAATAGATATCAAAGATATCTATCTGCAGTTTATACAATATTATTGTTTCACGAAATCATGAAAAAATAACAATTAAATTGAATAAATAAAACGATTAGGAATTCGATTTATATTTACATATAATATTTTGAGAATCAGTTATTATTATTTTTAATTAAAATTATACATAGTGGTTAAATCTTCGTACAATGAATGGTTTTTTACAATTAATGACAATTTATATTGAATTAATGGAATTTCCTCATTAATATATTATACCGTAGCAATTACGATGTACCTATATATAATGATATATTTGTTTTTTTTTCGTATTAGATATTATTATTCATTATCATGTCCTATAAATAATAATTTTAAAAATGCAGCTCTGTTTGACTTTAGAGATAGGTTTTATATGTTATAATTTATAAGTATTATACCTAAAATT
This sequence comes from Rhopalosiphum maidis, assembly GCF_003676215.2. Lineage (NCBI taxonomy): Eukaryota > Metazoa > Arthropoda > Insecta > Hemiptera > Aphididae > Rhopalosiphum > Rhopalosiphum maidis. The sequence goes on along the minus strand of NC_040879.1, from coordinate 42,001,501 downwards.
TAAATATAACACGCGTACACTATTTTATATAGGTATACACAAAATGCGCTTATAATATTGTTATTAAAGAAAATATTGCATATTATTATACTTAAAAAATATCATAATTTACACATAACTACATAAATATTTCAATTTATGTAATGTGTTTTGGTCTTAATCAATTTGATTCAACAAATAATGGGAATATACAATATGTAGGACGTAGGTATACCTATTATTTGAAACTATAATTATAAGGTAATACAATATTCTCCAAATAGAATTATTACATTTTTATCTTACGATTAAAGAAATATATTATGTAAGTAAACCGATTACTTAGTTAATTTTAAATTATTTATAATATTTATTTATTATATATGATTCGAAAAATGTTCGAAATTCAATTTATAAATATATTTTTATTAGGTTACAAGCAGGTAAATTTGTTCTCATTTTAAGTTTTAATACACATTATTTTATTCTATTATTTTGTATGCATTAATATTTAATAGTATATTATATTATATACATTGTTTTATTTACTTGTAATATTTAGATGTAGATAGGTAGGTATATATTATCGAATTACTTGAGTTAAATGAGATTTTGTATTTGGTAAACTTGTCTGTGATTGAATTTTGTACTGAATTAAATGCATTATACATGCATGTATTAAATTTAATGTTGATTTATTTAGTAAATAGTCTTTAGCCTATTATAATTGTATCATTTTTATCATTTTCATAAATATTTTATACATAAATAATATATAATTCTCCATGTATTATATAAAAAAAATAGAAAAAATAACCATTTATATAATATATCCGATATCTATAGTAATTCTAAAATAGTATACTAAGTATATTAATATATTATATATATATATCAGGTTCTGAATCATTTTTAATATAATTGGGTTTTCATTAACACGTAAATTATTGGGTAATAAAAAGTTTAAACAGAACTGTTACAAGTAACTCCTGTTTACCTCTTATTAAAATAAGGTTCTCAGGAAAAGTAAGGAATAAAATACAAATTTTGTACACAAATTACAGGTGTTACAGCTTGCTTAATTTTTAACACATGACTTAAGACTTATATAAACCGAATTTCGATTGTTTAACCATGGCTTTAAAACTAAAATTGATTAAATTACATTAAATTCAAGTTTTCAAATCATCTTATGACTTTTTCAACTGCCTGCGATTAGTTGATTTTTAACATACTTTTAATTCGTAATTCAGTAAAATTTTGTTTTAGAGCCAGATTAAAAAGTAAAAATGACTTAATATTATATAATTCGGTACATTAAAATACATGTAGCTATTAAAAAAAAATTAAGTTGTATTGTGTATTTGTATAATAAAAGGGTCAACAAATTTGAAAATTGTCAAAAAATATGTGCCTCAGTATTCAATATTTCTTATAGCATGTCTTAAAAAACGCTATTTCAATCCGAGATCACTAGACAGAAATATTTCATGTTGACTTAAATAATTTACTAACAAAAGAACATTATTGTTATTATTAATATATTATTTGAATTGAATTGCAATAAACTTTTATAACTGGGCCGTACTCAAAACGCGTGATTCCAGAAATAAGTCGATGTGATAATTTCTTGTTTACGTTTATCATACATTTTTAGTACATTATGTGTAGTTTTTTATTTTTATTATCGGAAACGTTTATAATTATTGTGTGTTCTACTTATCCGTAATAAACGGATTTTAAAAACCTTGTTTTCTCAAAGAGGGTCGTTTGGAAGGAAAACGAACTAGACTTAGACTTAATGTTATATTTGAGCAAGCAGAAAAAAAACAAAAAAATATTGTTTTATGGCCAGCAATGAGTTTAAGAGTGCACATTAAGTACCGTGTTTATACGAAACAAAAATTTTAAAAAAACTACTCGTTTGAACAGTGCCGGTTATTTCTGAACGGGTTACAACAAAAACAATAAAACATACTATTGTATATATATATATATATATATATTATTTAATATACGGAATAAACTCGTACAACTATGCTTATATTGTAATGTCGTTGATGGGCAAAACGTGTACAACAATCGATTTTGGACGGTAACATTATACATTATATATATTATATTATTAGCCACAAATATAAAATTATTCCGAAACATCAAACAAAATATTATTGTTGTATATGGAACATATAAATTCACTGACATAATTAAATTTTGGAATTATATACATAATATATTAATGAATTAATAAACCATCAATATAAAAAGTTAATAACTCATGAAGAGATTCGTTCTCCACGTACCTTTATGATTATTATTATTCCAAATATGCTACTTTCTTTCTAACCACACCTAGTAACGTTTTTTAAAATTATATTTTATAACATTTTAATCATTTACATTTTTTTTGCCGAAAAGATAAATACTGGAATGAATTCATTTTCTTAGGTCACATTGTGTTTGTTTTTATTCTTAAAACTTATATAAGACATAATAAATTATTACAATGTTAACATAAAAAATGAATTACATAATTATGTATAAAATACTTAATTAAAAAGCGACAATGAATATGAAACTAAGACATCATAAGTACCTCTACGGTGTGTTTTTACCTGTGAAACGCCACTAAGGCTCTGGCCCGGAGGACGGTCTCTTGACCGCGGAGTAGTTCGTTCGGTGGCAAGTACCACAGGAACCTGGCCAGCCTTTCCACATCACCAGATTGCTGGAGGGCCTCACACATGCACGACACCTGTTCGGACGAAAACGATAGGTTGCGCTTGGTCTGCAGAAAGTCGGACACGGTGACGGATCCGCCCGCCGCGGCCGCCGCGCTCGATGCTGAACTCTCGCTCAGCGCTTCCATGCAACTGCCTGGCGACAGGCTGATGCTTCCGGCGGCGCGGACGCCGACCACGTCCCTCGGTGACATGTACGACATGCGATGGCCGCCGCGCGTCGTCGTCGTTCGCGCGCTGCACTAGACAAACCGTTTAGTGAAACGCGCACTCCATCGTCGCGTTGCAGTCCGTCGTGACTATAGCGATATTGTTACGATTCGTTTTTATAATAACACCGCAGCTGCAGAGGTACTAAGAGTAACGTGACCGGGAGCGAAACCCTTTCGAGTTCGATCTAAGCTGCAGCGTTGCGAAATCGCGCTAATACGAATTGCACGAATTTATTATAATACGTTTTATCACATTTAGTACGTATGTTTTGTATTGGTACCTATCAAACGCGCGGCTTTCGATCGAAACCGTTATAAGGTAAATACAGTTGCGTTGCAATGCGTTTTCGTCTGCGACAGAGACGCACGTCGCGGTCGTCTCGTCGTCGTTTCTGTGCGAATACTGACGAAGACGGCAGTGGCGGTGGCGGGCGCGTCTCGTCGGTAGGAGGGCCCTGGACTAGGTTGGTCGCGCCCCGGACGTGCTCATTGGTCGCGCAGACGCGCGCGCGTTCCGTTACCGCGGTGGTGGTTGTCGAAGTCGGTGTCGCCGACGACGCTACTGCCGCGACCGACGAGTCCAAAGACAACAATATTGTAATAATGTTCGTATTATTTTATACTATCTGACCACAAAACACTTTAAAAACGAATTGAAAATCATTTTTGTTTTGATATTATGATATTATAATATATCAATAATACGAATAGTGCATTGTGCAGTATATACATTATGAATTATGATAAATAAAAATATGATTGTTGCCTATAATCGGCTCATCTTGTCACGATACAATAACACTAAAAGATCAGCACTTAACCACCCACTAAAGAACACCTCTATTAGGTATTTGTAAGTAAAAGCGTTTGATATAGCTCAATAATCTATCATATATCAATCCATTTTAAATAGTATGTATATCATATTTATTATTTTATGTTATTATAAAATGGTTGAGGCCAATATTCTCCTTTTGGGGACGTCAACATTTTCAAGTCGTTAATTTCCTAAAAAAGGGTTCTTAAAAACATTTTTAACTTCAACGGCTAATAAATAAATACATTTGTAACAGCGTGCATACGTATACAGATTATAATAGGTATATAGGTACCTTTATATACATATATAAGGGCCATATAATTTTTTAAAGTTTTAGATAGATAAGTACAGGGAAAAAAAACGCTTTTTTAAATTAACTAAAAAACACTTTATTTTTCAAACAAATATAAAAAAAGGATATGTACAGTTTCAGTATAATATCTGGTTTACGTATGAAAAATAATATCATTCGACTGTCCTCCCCTAGCTTATTGTTAGGCCAATGAAAAAGTGTGATCGAAAAAATTAGCAATAATTACCCAATAGCAGTTCTTTCTGGTGAGTTTCAGGAAGACACCTTAACTTAACCAGGGCCCAGTTTTTTTCGAATTTTTTATTTGTCAACGAATTGATGACACATTGGGAGTAGCGTCCCATCCGAGTAAGATGCGAAGTCGTCGCATAGTCTCCGCACCACTTTCGTTAGATTGGTAAAAGGTCTTACCAGCCAACACACGTGTTTCAATTGACATTCGGCCCATGGTGACCGTGACACTTGACAAAAACTGATTATACAACAACAAACCGGAATGATAATAAATTTAAAAAAATGATTAGAACAATGATGTAAACATAAAAACCAAAAAATGACAACCGATTTAAAGAAATGCGTTATTTTTGGGACACCCTGTATATATGTTGTACCTATAAGTTTGCATTTTATTTTGACTATGACACCTAAATTAAATTGGATCATAAATTTAAACGAGCAAATATTGTAGCTTGCGCTTAGACTAGCTGAAACAAAATTGATTATTTTTTTGTCAAACTTTGTATTGAAATAATACACATATTTCGGGTGGCATAAAATATTTCCTACTTATAAAGTGGAACTTTTTATAAATTAAATAATTAATTATGAATAATCATAATTATAACAAAAAAAATTATAACAATATTGTTACAATCTGTTTTACTTTATAAATTTATTTAAATTCTGAATTTTTGGATTTTTTAAGTTTCTATATTTATCTATACTTATCTTAAGGACTATATTTTGAAGTATCAAAATGTTTAGTATAATTTAAGTGTCTTATTTTGATTTAAACTTATTTTTTCAAATGAGAACTAACTGTTTTTATACTGTAAGTTGCTAAAAAGTTTTTTTTTTTTGAAAATGTAGATGTAGGTATCTAAAAAAAATTCAAACTAGCAGTTTCCGAGTTATTGTAATTTATATTCATGTTCAATAAAGATACTGTAGTTCATAAAACATAAAATAGTAGTATTCATTACACTAAGAACATTTTTACAAACTTTAAAATGTTGAAAGATTAGCATTAATTATTAAAATTTTTAAATCGTCATACTCGTTCGATTATATATATATATATCACAGTTTACAAAAAAGTCATCTGATTAATAATTTATAAGAAAAATGGTGATTCTTTTTTAGTAACAAGAAGTTAATATTGCCACAAGACACTCTTTAAATTGAATAAAAAATCTAAGTAGGTTAGTTGGTAGGTATTTAAAAATATGGTGCTTAAGTACCTATATTTAAAAATTTAAATAATTAAAGTTTTGATGAATTCATAATTAAATGAAAAAATGGAGGGGGGTAGGTAAGCGTGCTTGGTGAGTGATTCACTATATATACTATATACATGTAGATTAGAGAAATTAAACGTTATTTGATTAATAATGTACTAAGAATTCGTTAAAATAATTATTTTATTGTTCATATTGATGACTGTCTGAAAATGTTCATTATGCATTTATAATTATAATATTTTTTAAATATTTAAGAGTATTAAGCGTACTCAGCGTCGGTATAATTTTTTTTCAAATTATTATAATAATACAAAATTATTTAAATTGTACGTGTCTTCCTTTAGAATTGCGTTCTACTTGTTATACAATATATTCATATATGTCTTGTTATTTATATAGTGCTGATTATTATTTATTTTAATTATATTTTGAGCGCCTAACTTAGCTGTTTTTAGTATAAATATACTTATAAACTAAAATTGATTTAATTACTTATACAATATCAGTTTATATCTATGTATACATTTTAAATACCCATTACTCTCGGTAAGTACACATATGGAATTGAATCATAAATATAATATCACGATATACAGTGGTGCATTTAAGAATATTGCCACCCTAAGGCTATAATGGTCTACGCCCCTATACCTGTTGCCAACCCCCCTCTTGAAATATAGCGATTTGGGGGAACGCCGGAATCGCGAGTAATGTGACGTGTGGGTGTCCTCATACAAAAAAAATGAATATTTTTTCCGGTGCCGACCCTATTATTTTATCCAGGCAAAAAACTCGCATCATATTAAATATTAATGACATCCGTTATTTGCTAAAGTAGCAAAACATCCGGAGAATTTTTTATTTAAAAATAATAAATATTTATAATCAGATATTTCCATTAATTCTTATTTATGGAATTATCTCATTTATTTAATTAAAATAATATTATAATACTGTATTTGTACCTACTTCACAATTTAGTATGGTCAAACACAATCTGAAATCTGAACAAAAGCTGGAATACCTATTATAAAACAAAATAAATACAGTATTCAACTACCTAGTACCTACTGATATAATACAAGTATATTTTTTTAAACGTATCGTTTTGCTGATCTGTATTATGCTCGAACTTAAAATCAAATAATGGATAATACACATTATTACTATCTATATATATATTATGTGTAGTAGATGTATTGGAAAAAACTACGTTGTTGAAAAAAAAAATATCTTATTGATTGTTTATTCTGTTGACCAAGATTATTTTAGTTATTAGTAAGTAATTAATAATTATAGTATTATACTGGTGATCAGGGTGATCAGATTTTATTTTAACTGTAATAATTTCTCGTTTATATACTTATAAGTTATAACTATAGGTCTATAGAGCTAATAAAAAAAAAAGTAATAACTTATTTAGTATTTAGTGTATATTTTTAATAACTTACAAATAATTGTTTTATGGGGGTATTTATCAAAAAACTGAATTACACGGTATTATATGGGTTCGCTATAAATTAGTTTTAATTTAAATTTTTTGCGTAGTATGCATATATATTTTGCTATAAATCGCTGGCTAAATATTTTTTATTCATATGTAAATTATATCTAAGGATATATTTGCAAAATTAATATTTTTCTTCCCGTTTTTCAAACTTAAGACTAGTAATATAATTAAATTACTATTGTTATGTTTAAAAATATTAGGTTTGTTGTTTGTGGTCACAAATTGTAATACTAGCGCTGCTATAACACTCTGAAACATGCTGCTGGTAATGATTATATGTTACAATTGCTTGTTTATATTCTTTTATGACTATTAATATAATATTATACCAAATATTTATTTGGTTATTTAGTTTGTTTAGTTTTTTCTTGGAATCATTAAATTTGAACATGGCATATAACCCATTTTATGTAACTTTTTATTATCTAAAAAAACGAAATCAATAATTAATAATGACTTTATAGCATTAAAAGGCTTATAAACTACCCATATTATACAGTGCTACAAAATATCCAATTTTATATCATGAAGTAGGTAAGAAATTTATTAAAATAAACAAATTGTCTGAACAATTTTAATTTAATAATGTTGTATGTGGTTACTTAAATTGAAGAAAAGTTAATATAAATTTTTTCGCTTTAGTGACTATATTCACAATAAAAAAATATGAATATCCCGACTGATAATATCTTTGGTGCTACCTACAACAGTCACATGCACCAAAATACTGCATTTACGCTAGTATAGAAAAATCTAGATTGAATGTTATACAATTAAATATCGTTAAAAATGTTAAAATACGTTTGTGTCCAGTAATATTACAAATCAATCAATGCAGCAACAACACAGAGATATTTTATTTATATATCTGACTCATAACTTGAGAGTGATAAAGACTACTTATAATACTTATCTGTATTCACATTACAACTTAGTTGTAGATAATTGTTTTTACCTAAATACGACTAGGTACAACCGAATAAGCTATTTTCTTAAATCATAGAATGTATATGCTGTACCCTTGTAGAAACATACAAATAAATATTCAAAAAAATATTGCTGATATTCAAGCATTTTACTATCAGAAAATATTTTAACATCTTATAGGGAGTCAAGTTTTTATCTTGCCACAAACGTTGAAAATATAACCTGGGTGGTCAATCTACCCGTGGCGGATTAAGTACATAGCTTGGTGTAATTCGATTTAAGTGTAGCTTGTTTTGAGGACAGTAACTGCTGTGACTTCAATATAATTAAGCTTAAACTACCATAGGTAGCTTTATGGTTATTAATACAAAATCTTAAGACTTAATATCTTAATGCAAATATAATGAGTTAAATTCACATTAAAATAGAAACAAATGAAATTAGATATAATATATTGATTTTAGTTACCATAGGTTTTCAAAAATATAATTCGTTAATTTTTAAAATGAATTTTTAACGATTTTTTAACTTTGCAGTTATTGTGTTAAACTGTAAAATACTAAAACGGTAGGATATTAATGAATTTTAACTCAAAACAATTCCCAGGGTTAGTGGGCTTAAACATGTACGTATTTGTCAATCGTGTATACAATATATTATAGTATATATAGGTGCATTCCTGTATACGAATTTACCTATAGGTAGGCATGTATAATATATATGTATGATGACATAATATAAATGGTATACGCGAATATTGCTTACGATAGTAGTAGGTACACACACACACACACACACACACACTCACACCACAACACCACACACATACACATATATCGGACGAGCCATTAACGCGTTATCTACGTATGTACGATATTACACATAGCTATCTATATGTTATATTAATATTAAATTTAAAATTATTATATAATAACGCATCGCACGCGAAGAAATATCCAACAGAACTCGTCACCATGTAATTGGGAGTCGGGACGATGCGAGGTAAGCGTTTATATCGATGACACGCTGCACGTGTGCGAAATTTATTATATCATTTTATACTTATATATATATGTGTGTGTGTGTAAAATATATAGAAGTGTTAACAGTATAATATTGATCAACAAGACTGTATCGCGCATATTCGACCGAAAATGATGGGAACTGATTTACATACATGCCGTATTGTCGAGCTGGGCGCATCGTTACAGCTTACTCGTAATTATTATTTATATTTTTTTAAATCCTTTAAATACGAGTTTGTATTTTTTTTATCGCAAAAAGTTATATGTACAATGTACATGCAAGCGTTGACCCGAGAAAACGACCGTCTATAATTATACATATATAGGTACCTACTGCAGTGCATACAAAACTTTCGTGGAAATACCAATGTTTAAATTCGTAAATTATATAATATACACAGGTATATTGTACAAAATATATGAGTTTATAAGAATTGTACACGAACAAAAAAAAAATTGCATATCGATAAGAATGTACTTTTTTTATTTAAAGCTAAATACAGATAATCTTTTTTTTTTAGTCTAAAGGGTAAGCAATTCCCGTAAATTTTATGTTAATATTTTATAATGTATAGTATATGATTTAAGCTATAAAATGTATACTATTGAGGTGGTGATTACTATTGTTATTTAATCATAAATTATAAATTATAATTATTTAATTAATACTTGTGCAGCTGTGTATAATATGTTTTATAAAAAGTATTATTCAAATCTCATTTTACTTTATAAGTATTAATTATATATAAAAATACCACCAGGCAATAATTAATTAGCACCGTAATAGAGTCTTATAAGAGTCTTATAGTTGTATCTAATAGATAATGGTAATTCTTAAAAATATTTAGAAGGTTTCATACTTTTGGATAAGAAAACCATGGTCGCACTATACTATTACCTATGTAGGTTAAATTAATAAATGTGTAACTGCGGCTAATATAGGCTATATGTTATATAGAGCAATAGAGCTATAAATTGTCGAATTATTTTGATCAGAAAATCATTTTAATAAATGAATTAATAAAAACGCTATAATAATGTTGAGTGAAAACCGAATCCCTATTCTGAGGATTGTTATATTGATTCGATTATAAACTTTAAGGCGACGGCGTATAGTTAATGTAAAAATATGAAATATTATATACATATAAAAATTCGGTTAAAGCAACCTGAGTTTATCCTTATGGAATGATGCGATACTGTGATTGATTGGATCGTCATACACAATATAAATACGCAATAGTTCTATATAATATAATATAAAAACAAATATTAAACGTGGATTAAGTCCCATTATTTGATGGATTTAATTTTTTTTTATAAAAGTATTATATTGATTATCGGGGTATACACCTAGAGTGTATGCTGTGTAAAATATATAGATACATTTTGACTTTATTTATCTATGTGAATAAAAATATCCGATATCATGACTGCCACTATTTAAAAACGGATTGTTTTTTGAGATTTTTAAATCACTGTATAACACGTATACAATCTATATTATAGCATGCAAAGCACCGAATTTCCACGCACTCACACCCTATACGTGAAATTATATTAAAACGATAAACGAAATTCCAGCAGTTTTCGATTGTCACTATTTACGATAATATAATACAATGCGTGAATCTATTTAAGTAAAAACAACGAACACACGCATATCACAGCTATATATATAGCATGTATTATACGAGTATATTTTGACGTTGTGAGCAAAGGTAAAATATCTTATGAGTTTATATTATATATCTTATAATATTAGGTATGTTTATCATATTATAATTTGTATAATACTCGGGGTCGTTCTCAGGATTTGCTAGGTATATTGTATAATATATTGCGAAGTCCACTATACATTTATGTTTACAAGTGTCTTTAAAATATCTGTGCCTATTTTTTTTCTAGTCATATTAATTATTAATTCCAAACTAAAGAATGTTCAGAAAAACTGTTCATCTTTTGACAAAAGCATGAAAAAAAAGTTAGGCCCTGGTCCCCCTCTCTCCCAATAAGGACGACCCTAAAATCTAAATATAATATAAACTTATACGATATATTTTCTCTCACACGCGTTGTTATCATTATATTATAATGTCTATGTAGGCAATAAATAACGTCGCGAATTTACGTGCACACAGACAACCTATTCATATAATATGTACTTAAAACTTAATAGTGCGGGCGTCGTTGTAGCGGTGGCAGACTCTCGGGACGACGATACGCGAGCGGGACTTACAATAGCCGAGGAAAGTGGTGATGTACACGTAGATACACACACATACACATAGGGTTAGGTTATATATGTGTGTATACAATACGCAGAGGAGGGGAGGGCGTGTTTGGGATGGCCCACGCGCAGTATATACCGCGGCGAAACGGGCACTCCTGCGCCTCCCCACTCACGCCGTCTAGGGGGTCATATCTCCCGTTCGCGCCATAACACCTCACCCGAGCTGCCGACCACCCTCTATAGCTGTATTGCTCTCACACCCTTCGTCGCCACTCCTATATCGCTGTCTACCACCCCTTCGTTTACGTCGACTGAGCGCGAATATTACGCACGTCGACACGGCATTCTTTACCACCGCCGCCAACCGTTGTATATATGTGTGTATTATATATACCATCATCATCATCATTCGTCCCGCGCGCGCGTAATCCGACCCGCCCAAGGGTGTCATTCTACCTGTTCGTCTTTATTGTCTAACGAGCTCCCTTATATATATATATATATATAAGTTACTGTGCTTTTCGATGTCTCCCAACGCCCCCTTCTCCTCACCCCTCCGATCTCGCGACCAAGACCTCCACCTACCTTTGCGCCACAGTTCCTACCTACATACCTACTATATACCACTATATCCAACTATACTATGTATAGAACCACTGTCGTTCTGTTCCACCCCGTCACCGCACTCAAAGCCTTTTCCTCTCTGTCACTGTCTCCATCTAACTATATCGTTCTTAGTGTACACGCACCCCATTATCGGATCAACGCCACTACCACCGTCACCCTCATCGCTGTCGCATCTCCGCGTGCGTACATGGCAACTCCACGCAGCTAACTTCCAATTATTATTCGTGTTTCGTTTTTACGACGACATTCTCTTTTATTTTCCTCCTCGTTCGTTTCTATCCATCTCTTCACCGTTCCATCCTTGTTTTTTCCGCAGTCCGTTCCGTCCCCCCTCGAGCATTACGTATATTGTTATAAAACGACGATGCACGTATACGATATTATATTTGTCCGTAGAAGAGGTTCGAGAAAATAAACGGAAAAAAATGAAAAAGAAATAAAAAAAGTTAGTACCATGCCAATAGAAAACAAGCGTTTCCACGAATCTATATGACGACGGTTTTCTCGTCTGTCCTTACACGCCCCGCATTATTATAGGTACCTTTGTAATACATTTATTTTAACCAGCTGCTGTGTATGTTTAGATGTAGAACATAATAAAATATAATATTGTTTTATACGTTCACACTTTATTATTCGTTTGATGCGTTTCTTTTTCAGGCGTTTTCCCGAGTGCGCCCCGAAATCACCTTTTTTTAATGTTCCGAGTGTGTGCGAAATAAGGTAACACCCGAGTGCGTCCTCCCAAAAATATTATATTTTTAACATAGTCTCAGTGCATCCCAGTTCATTTAGAGTTATCCAGGGCGCACCACGAGGGAGTTACAAAATTGTTGGTACAATTCTATCGTCTTACATAATTTTTTAATATTTTATAAAATCTTAATTTATACCCGCCAATAATTTTTATTTGCTTACCGTGTTGGCTTACCATGTTATCCGACAATGAAATTTTTCAAATTCTGTTCATATTATATTATTAAATATTACGGCACTACTTCGCATGTAAGTTCACTAGCATTTATTGGCCGTAACTGAGTAAGTTGTAGTCGTGCTAAATTATTATTGAAGTTAAAATTAAATGCAATTTTCCCACCGTTTCAGTGCTTTACAATTATAGCTGTGAAAATTAAGTAAGTACCTATAAATTATTATAGTTGTAGATTTTATCCACAATATTCGATCACCAAACCTGTAACTTGAAAGGTTTATTTGATTATTTCATCTTAAATAAGTACCTATAACTGTTGACCGAGAACGCACTCGGGCGATTCAATATAATTTGTCGATAAGACTGCGAATGCGCTCTGGCTATAAAAAAGATAAAAATTAAAAACGGGACGCACTCAGGAATCTTTTCTTTTTTGACTGTCGTTTTCTTGAGAGTTGAGACCTACGTAAAGGGCAACTATACAATAATTTAATATAATAATATATAATATTAATATTCTATAATAATTAATATAATAATATAATAATATTATTATTTTACATATTATGTAAAAAACACACACACTTAGATATGTTTATAGTATAACGTTCACTATTCATACGCGTAGACCTATATATTAAATAACACATTCGAGAGAAGTAATTCGGTTAGGTTATATTAGGTATATTTTATTTTTTGAAAAAAAAATGCTTTTTACACGTAATTTATTCTATAACTATAAATATAAGATTATTATAAAGGTATCTTTCAGTTTTTATCTATGTGATTTTATTAACATATTTTAAAAACATTTTTGAACTATCATGGTTGTATGATACTTTGATGAGGTCATTTTTAAATTATCTTTGAACGTACGGGGAAAGTTATCAAGCACAGTGATCATACACACATCGCTCATTAAAGTTTTTGAAAAGCGATAATTATTTATCTTTAGATATATGCATTATACCTATATATAAAAGATGTCCTGATTAGTCCATTATCCAGACAGAAACAAGTCGATAATTTCAACGAAAAGAAACTTCAAAGCGTTGGAAATGTTTCATGGTAAATACAATACACCTGTGTAAATGCTCCACTTAATTTAAAAACAGATAAAAAAAAATCATAAAATTATTGATATCAAATTATGATATAAATGTGTAAAAATATCACAAAACTGTTAATATTTCAATTTCAATAGAAACAAAATTAACTAAATTTTATATTTGGTATAATGCTGATTATCTAAAAATGGTAGCGAAGAATAAATATTTCTTTACACTTTTATCTGATGCTAATAATATACTAAAAAATGTAAATCTATTATGTGCTCTTGGATTATTGTTAATACACTTGTAGACAATAATAAAATAAATTTAAATTTAAAATAAAATAATTATCTGTAAGACTTCTTATATTTCAGATGTACCTACTACCTACGCGATTGATTTATCAAACATTTTCTGATAGTTTCTTTTTAAACATTAAAAATGCATTTAAAATTTTTGCTGCATTGCCATATTAGATTATCATCTCTGTAATTACATTTTTTTTCTGTAAAAAAATAAACACAGTTTAGTGCCACACATGTTGCTGAATATTATCTTTTTTTCAAATGCAATATTGAAAATAAAATTGTCCGATAACAAAGTTAACAATAAAATTAATATTATTTCATTTAAATGTTATAGAATGATTTAAGGTTTATCATATTTTAATAAAATATAATACGTAAGTATAATGTAGAGTAAAATATAATTTATGACGGAAATTCCGTGTGTATAGACTTTCTTTCATCCTTTATCATTATTTGTGCTATTATTTTAATGAACAATATTCAATCTGTTGCAGACAGATATCAATGTCTTAGTGTATTTTTCAATTTTAGTGTTAATTTTAAGAAACAGACAATTTTAAATCTAGTAAAGCCAATAAAAAGAAAGATTTTTAAGGATACATATTTTGTATTGCAAACAACGAAGGTATAAATTATTTTACTTGAACATTTTCCACAAACAATACAGATAAATTATCTGAGATAATTATCCTAGAATACTATCGTATTTTAAATTTAGTATTTTGAAAACTGATCCTTCCATGACAACAAAATATGTTTAAACATATTTTAATATATTTTGGTTCTTTTGATAATTTTGTTGATGTTTTTTTATTGATGTAATTATAGTTTGTTCGTTTATCCTTATTTTTATTTTTCTTGGTGTTTTTTTCGGGATTTTGCGCAAAATACACACAGATTTTACATAATTTGTATTTTATTGATTATTTACTGTTCGAAAATATAAGGTTTAACAAATAAACATATAACATAATAGTAGGTTGGTATACACACAACACACACACATGATACACCTGATGAATTTAAAAAACAAGAATATGTTTAATAAAAAATCAATAGCAATAAACATTGCTTCTTATTATATTGTAAAAATTCTATAGAAAGGTTATTTTATTTAAAAATGTAATTCAACTATTGGTTAAACGATTTTATTTATGTTCTACCTAATATGATTTTTATAAATATTATGTAGACTTCGTTGAACATTAGTTTTTAAATTGTTTGTATTTAAATATTATTACAGTTTTTTTACAATTTATTTATTTACATTTTTAGTTTTTAAGAACACGTTTTAAAACATTTTTTATAGTCAAATGGTTTATTGTTTATTCATTTAAGTTTAATGTCTCTTAAATTACATACATAATACATATACCTGGATTTGAACATAAAATTAATTAATTAAATAACTTTCTTATAAATAAATAATGTTTAAAGATTAACTCGCTGTTTTATGGAGTGTAGTTAATAAACAGTTTTGCTAAAGGCTGTTGCAAAAATCCTCATATAAATATAATACATTATTAAGTATACTCGAAAAGTTAAGAAAAATAATTGTGAATATATGTTTTTGATACTATATATAGTATATATAATTTAAACGTTTTATTAGAAAACAATTTTGTGAATTATAATAGTCACCGTTTATATTCGAAGCCAGTTTGACGTCAATATATTAACAATAACCTACATATTCACGGAATAAAATTAATAAAAAAAACAGCTGCTGCGGCGCTTCTTATCATCGTGGGATTTGCAATATATCAACTCATCAGGTCACTGGTAATTTTAAAAGTTTAATGCACGAGAACAAAATTTATAATGGTATGAGAAAAAAATAAAGACGAGATAAATTTCGCTTGTTTGAATTTTTTTGTCATCATTTGCACTTCGTAATAGCATTCTTGTAAAAATGTCATACTCTTTTTGCCACGTTGTGGTTTTTATAGATCAGCCTAATTTTTGTTCATGGGGTTTCGTAGTATTTTGTTTCTATAATTTGTTAAATTGTAGACAAGGTGACGAACGTTTAATATTTAAACTCATCATAATCGTTTTGAAAATAAATAGCGATATCCCACATTCTTCATCAATTTATAGACTAATCTAATCTTTGGGTATGAGGACAGTTAACTTAATGCGTTTGGACATTATTAAGTTCGATTAAAATTATTTTAAATCACTTATAGTGTATATACGAAATTATATTTTGAATACTTGAGCTATTATGTATTTATTTATATTATGTATATCATCATTTATATCATTATGATTATACTTCTAAAAATATTTTCGATATTTTAAAAGTTTGAATTGGCAAGGTTGTCAAAAATTATCTTATTTATTGCTTAAAAAAGTTGCAATTTTTATTATTCATGTGTAGTTATAATAATTAGTTTTTTTTTATTTTAAACTGCATGTTTTTTATAATTTTGAATTTGTAGAGCATATTTTTCCAATTTTTAGTACACGAGTGCATGCTTATTCAACAGTATTTTAGTGCATCAAATTAACAGCTCAGCATTTTAAAACATATGATACTTGTATATATTATTCGTGACGAACACCGCGATTTCAATGCTGAATGTACCGCAATAATTTAGTATAATTTGATGTTGAGAGTCGCATAATAACAATAGTATGTACATGCGCGTACATTGTTGACGAATACATTAAACACACAATTATTATTTACTCGTCCTGTGAAAAATCAATACGGATAACGTGTATGTGGTGTACTTACACATCATACGTGTAATAAAAATTATATACTCGGGTTTTTGTCATAGCAGGGTTGAAATCTTTAACCATCATCACGATATTTCATTTTTATTCGCGCACAGCAGTAATTGGCAAGTTTGCGAAAAATAATAATAAAAAAACGGTCCCTTCAATGCGGTGTAATGTATAGATATAATAATAATAATATGGTGTAACGTGATTGATGACTGTACATTATTGTATCTGTTGGGAGCCAATTAGGTCCCCGTTCGGTTCATATCACACTGCGCAGTGTAGTCGGCTAATTAAACTCGACGACAGTGTATATAATAATAATAATTTCGGTCAATTACTATTATCATTATATATATTGTCATCGTGTAATAACAATATGTTTTGCTCGCCACCATAGTGTGTGTGTGTGTGTGTGTGTGTGTGTGTGTGTGTGTGTGTGTGTGTGTGTGTGTGTGTGTGTGTGTGTGTGTACAGTGTATATACGAATTAACGGATTTCCTAGTGGGGTTCGGCTGTAGCGCTGTGTTCATGTACTATAATACACGTATACACTGCGAAGACCGGCGCGGCTGCAGCGCGGGAGTTGACGAAAACGCACAACGGCCACTTATATAAGTACGGGCTGTATAAAGCACCGGCTACACATCATATTATAATATTATATCGACCCTTTTATTCGGTTCGATTGCGCGACGACGCGCGGGGGCCTCAATCGAAACGCGGCGGAATCCCGGTAATCCGACTCTCAAAGGACATAATATGTACACCTACCTCTATAATGTACCAAAAAACAATTCGCGAAATTTAAATCACCGCCGTTTTTGCTTTTGTAGGAACCTCCATACACATATTGCACTGTATATACGCGTTATACAAACTATTTCGAATCAATGCGCTGCACGTCGTCGTCGTCGTATATATATGTATGATAATGTAATATGTTAAGCGCAAGTAGGTACCTCGTGCACATTCAATATAATATACGGCAAATAGCGTGGTAGGTAACTCGAAGAACACATTATATACATAGGTACTCACTTGAATATATTGAATGCGCTTTATTCGCATTAATATACTAGACGTTAAACACGCCTGCAAGTCGTCCGATTTGAAGTACCTATATATATATATTATATATATAGGTATATAAACATATTTGTCAAATATTATGTTAAATTCACAAACTGTGGCTTGTAAATTTATCGGAAATTTTGTTAGTTCTACTGTATCAACGGTTTCCAATAACCAGCTCCAAATTCATTTATCAATTTATCATACTTTCTTCCGTTGTTGATCAGTTTTGCACATCATAATTATATATTATTTTGATAATGTGATTAGTAACCTACTTATATATTATATTGTTTTGAGATCATAAAAAGTTAGAATTCGTAATATTAACAAATTAATTCAATTTTTGTGGAAAAAATTCGAGATTATAAAACCAATAAAATTGTATTACCTATACTAAAAAAATTATAGCACATTGGCCATATTTAAAAAAAAAATCGATTTAACCTATGGTAAACTTGAATATATTAAGGTTTTCGTTCTGTACAAATATACAGGATGATTTAACAAATATTCCTCAGTCATTTATTCCTTTAATAAAATAAATGTATTCGTTTTTAGAAATTTTAAGTACCTAAGTTGCGTATGTACCTAATTTATGGATTATTATTTTAAATTATTTAAATTTTTTATACTATTTAAAAAGTATTCTTTGGCGATACAAACTTTTTTCTTTTTATTGAAAACCAACTAACAAACTATTTTACTATAGATTGATAAGCAGCTGATTTTATTGTAAATGTCGATGTATCGCTAAATCAAAATTAATCAGAGTGTATAAACAAGTTTAAATTATCTAAAGAAACAATTAGTGTGAATAATGAGCAATGAGCATGCATGGTGAACTACCCTGTATATGTATTTTTATAGTCGGAGGAGTCAACTATCAAGTATAGTGTTAATGCCCCACAGTATTTTAATTGAATGGAAGGGTGAGTGTCCCGTGTATATGTCATTGCAGTGATTAGGTTTGTTTTCTCTACAATTATTAATTTCATTAAAATATATATATATATATTCAAGTATAATAAGTACCTATACTTCACAATACGCATAGTAACATATTATTGGGGTGGCTCAATTACTATAATTTTAGCTACTTCAGTGGCTCAAACATATATTCACGCCACTTCTGTATGTATGTAGTTACTACTTTCATCTGGTGTGGAATTTCACGAATCTGCACTATTTGTCCATTAAACGTTTACAATGAGCTAGGTATGCATTATTATTAAATGGATTATACAGACTCGATGATTATTAAAATGTATTTCGTGTACCTACAACTACTGAAGTTTACATGAAAATGATGTTTAATATTTAATAAGTGATAATATGCTAGAAATTATCCAAATAAAAATTACTTATATTTGAATATACTGAACAATTTTTGTACAAAATAACTTTAAAAGCGGCTCTTTGTGATGATTTTCATATCCTAGAAATACTTATTTAGGATATTCATCAAAATAATAAGTAATTCCATAGTCAAGTAGCAATTTTTAAATCATTTTTTAAATTGTAAATTGTAACCGTCAATATATATATATATATATATATATATATATATTTACAGAGTGTAACAGGACTATTGAACAAATATAGTAACATTTGTAATGGAATTTTGTCAAATAGTCTTGTTACACATTTTATATATATATAGATTGGTTATATTTGTAAATGCTGTACCTATTTAGATTGATTAGAAATATTTTAAGTTAGAATGAGCCGAATAATATTTTTTCTCGGCGCTAAAGCATTACCTTTTAACTAAATTTATCTGCGATTTGCATCCATTCAACAAACTGTTGCCATACACACATATGAGATTAAATGCAGGTACAATACGACATATTATAATATTATAATATTATCATACAATGTAGCGCTTGTATCTACCATAATGTGTATGACCATAATCACGCTGTTCTGCAGCAGGCATCACAATGCGAATATTATGATAAACCATAAACCTGTTGACCTGCCGACAACGACGACGAACGACGACACTATACGTGGGTTCCCGCGGGACATATCCCGCATCAGACAATACGCCATTTTGTCGCGATTCGTGTCATTGTGGTGGTTTGTAAACAAGCTCATTGCAAAAATAACAAAATCAGCAGTGGGTCCTCGAGCGGCAGCGGTGGTGTGAAATCTTACATACGGGACAGCTGGTGTGAGACGCGCGTACCACCTACCGCCGCCGTACAATAACGCAAAAGAAATGCGCGACGAAATTCGTCGGACGAATATTATTGTGTCCTCGCCGTGCGCGCACAGGTGCGGACCCGTCGTTTATTATGTTTAATATAATAATAATAATGATATATATATATATATTTGTGACGATATTTCGCTACCTTAAATTTGTGCTCGTGTGTGAATTAGATTGAGGGGGACTACGTCGGCATCCGCGTGTTGCGGTCCCTCCTGCATGAATATAGTACACTATATAATAATAAAATAATATTAATATAATGTATTATACTCGCTGTGTGCTGAACCAAAGAGCGCTATTGTATTATTGGCACTAACCGCGGAAAAAAAAACGTAAATTCGCACTTGAATTTATTATTATTATTATATCAACTTGACATCGCGATGTAAAGGCTCATTCGTCCGTGCGAATATTATCATTATTATATAAATGCCATAACAACAACGATCGCCAGCATTCTTATCGTTAAACCATATAATATAGTATATATATTATGAATACAGCTATATTATATCAAACGGATAAACGATTTCGGGTTTTCATAACATTTTATCATTATTTACTATGCGTATATATATATATAAGAAAAACCATCATTGATCCAAACATGAGCGCGTACATAATATTATTATTATTATAAAATGCGCATGGCTTACCCAGTCGAAATGGCGAGATGGCGAGATACCGTTATGGTCAAATGCAAAAACAGTTGTCTGGTACCCATGATTATAATGTGTTTCGGGAATAATTGCAACTAAACATAATTAAGACAGAGATTATATAGGTGAGGATGAATCGAGGTTTTATATAACAAGAAGAAGGTATTGGGGGTATGGGGTGTGAGTACTACTTTGGAAACCAATATTGTACGTGAATGTTTATTTATAATTATCAACTTAATAAAGCTAAAACTGTTATTTACTTACCAGTTACTTGTTACATACAAACAATCGCTAAATTCGAAGAATTATATTGTAAAGTATAATATAGAAGTTGCCGCATTATATGAACATTTTTTTATATCAAATCTGTATCGAACTTATTTTTTGATTTATTTTTTTTATTAAAACTGAAATTATTCAAATTTATACAAGTATTTAATTAAGAATTAAAATAATACATTCTTTAATAGTTTGTAAACCTAACAAGCTGGACGTCTTAAAACTATATTTCTCATACTAAATTATAATATGTATACGTTTTCCATGATGAGTTAT
Source organism: Rhopalosiphum maidis (assembly GCF_003676215.2). Taxonomy (NCBI): domain Eukaryota; kingdom Metazoa; phylum Arthropoda; class Insecta; order Hemiptera; family Aphididae; genus Rhopalosiphum; species Rhopalosiphum maidis. The sequence continues at coordinate 41,980,118 of NC_040879.1, read as the reverse complement.
TTACTAATTTATAAACTTAAGAATAAACCTACAAATCATTTGAATATCAATGAATTATTTTACACCCATAGAAGAAAATCCAACAAAGTTAAAATATTTATTGATTTTTCATACCTATGTCCTATGCCTCTTCAGAATCTTAAAATTATCAAGCTTACAGCAGTTACAACATCTTTTTGACTCATAAGTGATGTCAAACGAAAATGTGACGTATTTATTTACACTTTGAAAATTAGTGTACTTTTAAGATTTAAGTAGTTCTATAAGTAATAGAAATATCATATGTATTACATAGTATATTATAATATATACAAAACTCATACAAACAAAATATATATTTTTCAATTCAATCTTGAAAAATGTAGTTCAGCCGATGATTAAGAAATTGGCAATGACGCTAAAAATCATACATTGACAGCGATGTGTAGGTGTGTAAATATTTTATATAAATACAATTGTAATACTGCAGTATAATACAATTTCCTTAAAATTATTGATTGATAAAATAATAATTATTATTATTTAATATAATTGTACTTATTGCATTGGCAATATTGAAATATGGTTTTGGTGTAAGGACTATGTTAGACTTCAGATTAATTACTATTTGATATTCTTGCGATATGTATATTATAATGCACGCGTGAGTGTAATTTGACGATATACTGCAATAATCCAATAACTGTATTATTTAATATGAATAATGAAGAGGGCTCCTATTATATCAAATTATATAATCCTAAAATAAATTACTTTAATAGTAATATTAATATATTATAAAATACATTTAATAATATAGGCTGACAGACTATTTTATTGATTAAACACTGCAAAACTTTCAGCTTAAAATATAAAATATAGATATAAAATAAACATGTGAATACTTAAGTATTTTATTTTAATAACTCTTCACTTCTATTATTGAAATAAATATCATTTTGATGTGAACTTAAATTTATAATTGGATTAATATTCCTAATATGTTTTACGATTTAGTTTGTATAGATTTATAAAATGTTTATAAAATACTAAATAGTTAAGAATATAATTTATAATGCTAAAACAACAAATTTTGGATTAATAAATTCTTATTTTAATAGTGAATGATTATAGAAAATATGATTAATTTTTAAAGTAAATAATATATATTTATCATTATTTTTAAGTTAACTATAAAACCATTAATTTCAGCAAGATATTTATAATTTACATGTAATTTATTCGTGATAATATGACTTAGTTGTTGGCCCTATATTATGTTTTAAGTATAGGTAGCTGGTATACATTGATACTATATAGGTATAAATATTTAAAAGTTGTCAATAGGTACAGTTTTTTAGTTGTTTTAAGTATTTGATAATGTAACAGTTATATAGTTGCATAAATTGATTTTTTCACATACCAAATATAAGCATTATCTGCTATTGTATATTCAATATTATTATAATTCAGTCATTATCAGTATTATTATTTATTATTTTATTTTCAACATCTTTTATGGGTTTAATACAAATTAAAAAAATAACTATTAAATAAAAGGAGACAATAGGCTTGTTGTATCTACTTCACATCTCATTTGAACTAGTTATACTTATATCAAGCCAGTACGCAAAATTTCTTCATTGAAGAGGTACTGAAAAAAAATAAAAGTATTAAATTTATACTAATTGAAAAAAAATTATTTGAAGTGTTAAATAATAAAAATTTTTTGTTCATAAATTATACTTTAAGTGCCTGTAGAAGTAACAATCAATAGCTGTTAATGACCTAGATGTAAAAAGGCAATGAGGTGGGGAGGGTTAAACCCCCTTGCACGGCTTATATCGCTAAGAAATTAGAAGATTCCTACTACTGCATTACATACCTCTTTTATAAATAAATTTAAATATCTGCTGCGGGAGTGTTAATTATAGTCATTTTTTACTTTTTTTTATAAATTGTGAAGGAACTCTATGGCAACCATCTTCACGAGTTGTTACTCACTACACCTAACTATTTACGTATTTAATTTTTAAATTATACTTTAATATTATAAAATGTGATAACATTTGGATGCATTTCTAGAACTACTGTGGAAGGTACATAATAAGTGAGATGGAGTTTCAGTTGAATCGGGAATCAGAAATTCTCAGGAATCAGAGGGAATTTCAGAGATTTCGAAAAAATTTGTTTGAAGTGCACGTGAAACCTGGGAAAAACGTCGCGAAGAAATTCGAAAACTATATTGACGAGAACAAAAACGCAACGTCATTGCCTGAAGATATTAGTCTAGAGGTTGCGAAAACGTTGGAGGAAAATGAAGCCGCATCAGAAGCTACTGCCGTTGAAGACACAACCACCGCTGTAAATACAGACTTGGCCACCGAGGCCAAAGACAGCAATAAAGAATCTCAACAAGGCGTAGTGATGACCGCGTGGACACCAGACATCGTCGAGAACAACGTCATTGACGCTGATGATGACGATGATGACGACGACGACGACGATGATGATGATAATTATAACGATAGCCAAGATAACCACAACTACGATGAAAATACACTAGAAGAGAATGAACTGAAATGCGAGTCGTGAGTATATAACAACACATTTTTCTATGACATTTTCCGTAACTATTATAATATTATATATTATTGACTCAGTACAGTGAAGTACTTTCTGGAATTTATGAAAGGGTCAGATTCAAAGGGGTAAAACATATTTTACTAAAAAAAAATTTAAAAAAAAACGAATCCAGACCATTTTTCTCTAGTGGAATATTATAAATTATCACCCTCTTACTAATTTGAATAGAGGTACCGATAATTTTCTGGTCTGGAATACTGTTTTATACATTTCTGTATGTAGAATGTCGATAAATATCAAACATGAAATAAATTAAAATTAATAATTATTGTGACAAAATATAGTTAGAAATTCATTTACTATAATAATTTAAAATTACAATAACTTAAAACTAAAATATACAAACTATAAAAATTTTTATCCATCATACTTGAATTGTCTATATTTATTATTAACATTGGGAGAGTTATAAACAAGGTGTATTTTATATTGTTGTACACTTGGTATTTTTAACGACCGCGGTTAAATAATATGGTATTTTGAAAAACGAAAAAAAATTGATTCTTTATTTTTAACTAGCAAAACTTCACACAATTGTACTAAAAGCAAAATCAACTATATTTTTAATGGATTTTAGTAAAACTTTAGAACTTTTTATCCAGAAAATTTAAATGTTCAATTTTAGTTCGTTTATTATTACTGGTTTTTTATTGCTATTTTTTTATTTTAACTACGGTCTTCTAAAGTTTAGTAAATTCATAAAAAAGTCCCTATACTAGAACTAAATATTTTTTTAATATATTTTTTTTATTTCCTCATTAATACCCAATCGGTTTGATTATTTTTATTTTTGTAAATAACAGATTATTTATTTAGTTGTTAATTTAAATTGATTATGTAATTGTTACGCGTTAGTGAACTTTTTTTGCGTATTTCGAGAGTTATTAAAGTAGCACAATTCGAAGAATTAAAAATATACAAGTATAAAAATCAAGTCAACTAGCCCTGGCCTCCCCAGCATTTATAATGTTGTCACAGCTTATTAAATATCAACCACTGTAGAGAAAAAGTGTATAGGTGCCGACAAAACGAGTGACTGTCGGCGGAAAGTGTTTCAGATGATCTCGGCGAATACGTCGGAACGAACCTCCGGGCAACGCCATCGTTCGACTACAGCCTTGACGGCAAAGAAGATCCGTTTGCTGAACCACGAATGATGGGCACGTCGTCCCTGACCGTCTACGAGGCGTTTGGAGCGGCGTGCGTGTTGGACGTATGGGTCAAACGGATCGGTATGATGGACGCGATTGACGGGACGGGAATGCTGCGCGAAGGGGACTGCATTCGGCCCGCTACTATCGACTCCGTCACCGACGAGGAGCCCAGCAGTGATGTTATCGAGATTACGCCGCACCGAGCAACGGTCACCAAGTTCCTGGCGTTCGTGCAGGACATGCTCCGCTTGACCGTCTGCGAGCTGTGGTCGAGCGGCACGTTCGACGAGCTGCGCCTGGTCAACCAGTCGATGCTGAACGCGGTGCGCGAGGAACAGCAACTGGTGGCGAATTTGGCGTACAATCGGGAGGCGTTGGACGTTCTGCGGGTAACGATAAAGGAACGCAGGAAATATTACAACGTAATTACTTACAATTTTAAATAAAATTAAAATTTTATGTATACAATTCTAAGAAATATTCGCGTATATTATATAGATGCATATTGTATATCATATATGTATACTAGAAATGATATGCAAGGTGGGCGGAATGAACCCCTATATTTCAAATGATCATATTGACACGTAATCAGATTATTCAATTTTAGCCATTCGTTTCTCGGGTAATTCGTAATTTTTTAGTCGTCACCATGTCATGGGCCAATATGGTTTCGTTATTATTTTTAAAACTATCAAGTGTATGAGTATGACGCGGAAGACATTTCACACTTAGTTTGGTTTAAAATATTTAAATCAAAACGAAAGTGTCTCTGGTCAGAAATTCTTTTTGAATTGAGTAACATATTTTTTATTTAATTTTAAAATAATCACCGGATTATTAAGTAAATAAATTGTTTGAAGAATAACCGAATAATTAAAAAAAAAAAAAAAATCTAATATAAAATACTTTCTATTATACTTAACATTATTTTTTTCATGATATATGTAGGTACCTATCTTTCTTTTTAATTTATCTAGGAAATGTAATATGTAAAAGTCAATTATGCCACGCAAATAGACACCTACATAACCATAACCATTTTTTTTCACTAAATTATATTTTTGACTAAGTACCCCCGCAGTCCGGTAAGTAATAATTCTGTATTTATTGTCATTATTATATACCTATAGTATATAATATTATTATAAATTTTGCATATTATCTAGCAGGGGGTTTCCATTTTCCGCCAAAGTGACCCTTGTCAGTTATCACCATGACTGTTTTCCGCCAAAGCTTGTATTCCGATTTCCGGCAAAAAAAATTAATAAACTATCTAAGATATTTTTTGAGAACCCCTGAATCTAAATCCGTCAAACAGTAATGATTACGATATATGCACCTCACTTTGCTTCACATGTATATTATATTATATTCTATATCTTATTTTACTTCTAATTATTTTTTGTAAACATTTTAGTAGGGCATTGTTTATTGTAGCACCTCAACCCATGCCGTTTTTATATGTATAAGCATGAATTGATTCAAAATTATTGTATATTGTATATTATTTAGTATTATAATATGTCCACGGTTATATATATCACTTCAATATTCTCCGACATTATGGACATTTTTTAAATTTATAAGTCATTAAGTTCAAGTTTTTACTATATTATAGATATCAAACGTATAATAACAATTTAATCACGAACAAATTTTGTTATTTTTATATTATTGAAAAAATATTAATTGGGAAATATTCCAATACCTATTACCTAAATTATAATTTTATGTACGTAATGATTTTTAAAAAAAATTTGAATTAATTTTAAATTTTTTTGCTTTAAGAAAAAACTTGTAAATGTAAAAAAAGAATCCTTAATTTTTTTTTTAATATCAATCTAAAAATTCTGAAAAATATATATACAAATTTCTTTATCATGGGCATTTCAATTTCAACTATTGCAGTAATGAACAATAATACAAAAATAAAATATCATACTAAGTTTGCAATTATATACCAACAGATGATTTATAACTAATTAGGGGTATTTTAATGTTGATATGACAAAGTGGGGAACAAAGAAACTTAATCACATACACGTGCCTTAAGACAATTATCCTCTTCATTATTTAAAAAAATGAAGTTTTAAGTATTATGGTCTTAAGTTATAAATTTTATTTCGTTCTATATATTTTAGACTGATAAATGGCGCATTCAATCGGAGATATACAATTTGGATAAGCAGTTCAAGAAAACTTTGCAACTAATAGATTTAGAAACCAAATATGTACAGGCGTGGGAAAATCAATGTTTGAACGAGAATGACGAGTTACTGAAAGAAGAAGCCAACCGTCTCCGTCAGCCGATACAACACGATAGCACATCAATAGCGAGAAATGTTGTATTCCCCGAATTAATAGCATCTATAGGCCCTATTTTAGAAAAATGGGAACGAATGTATGATATACAAGTCGGCGCTATCGATGTAGATACTTTGACTTTAGAAATCGAAGAAGAACGAATGAATGATTCAATAAAAGATCTGAATGAAGCCTGCGATTTGATGCAAATCACAATAAATGATTTTGAAGAACGTAAACGTAAATACGAAGAGCGAATGAGGCGCGAAGCTTATATTAATAAAATGGCCACCAGGATACAAGCGTTCTGGAGAGGTACAATGGTTAGGAGATTTTTGGGTCCATATAAATACCTTAGGAAACTATTCAAGAAGAAAAAATCAAAAAGAAATAAATCAAAAAAAAATAAATCGAAAAAAAAAAGATAAATCGTTTAGTATTAATTTGTTATTTATTAAATTATTGTATTAATTCAAATAAAAAGTAATAAGTAATAACGTTTCCATGCTAGATTATAGTTCTAGTAAGATTTAAGAATTTTAGAATATTATAATAGGTACCAACCAGCTTTGAGTAAGAGTAAAAAAAGGAGTATTCAAAACAGAAAGTAACATTTTACATGTTTATGTAATACAATCACCTAAATTTGAACATTTTAATCTAAATTTATAAAGCATAAAGCGATGTACATTTTTTATGTGCGATTTATATATGGTTACAATTTTGATGAAATTGTATTATTTAACTTATAACATATTACTATATTAGTTATATTAAGTTAAAACTTGAGCTACATTAATGTACATAAACAACATTTTTTTAAAGCTTTGTCGAAAAATTTTGATTTTCTATAATTTAGACTAAATTTAAAATATCACTTATACATAATGAGATTTTAAAAATATTTAGACTATAGTTTTAAGCTCATATTATTTAGAATTTTTAATTTTTTTTTTTTTATAATTCATGATAAAAATGTTTATGCAAAAAAAAAGCTGCTTAAAAATTTAATACAAAATACCATATAAGTTGTTACATATAGTTAATTTAGTTGATTTAAAAATATCGAAAATACTTAGTTTGAAATGTTGAAGTGTCTTGACGACTCTTCGATCATGAAAAATTATAAATTAATTTTTAATCTGAAATGTATATTATAATTAATAAGTAACAATTAACATAAAATACGATTTTTAACCTACCGCACTACGAAAAACAAATTATTAATAGAAATTTAAATGTATAATAAAATATTCTCATAAATGTAAATTTACTGTTTTCATCAAAAATAGTTTTTCGAATGCAATGATTTATGGTTGAATTTAAATTTAACACATTTATTACTCCAGTGACCTACACATTACACAATGATAAGGGCACACTCTACATATACAATACAGGCAATACAGCAGAATGATATATAATAATTTACTACTGTTGTAAGTTTGTAACAAAATAAAGGGATGGTAATGTAATCTGTAATCATAATATAAGTATAATAATTAAACATAGTTTACAGTAAAGCTATTTGTATGTAAGAAATACACTATAAGAAAATATACTCAAAATATTTTTGTGTATTATACATTTATACCTAATAGACAATATAATAGCTTTCTACATGTAAATAATTACCCATGGAAATTTTTGTTTACGGCTACTTAACATTTCCATTTGGAGTCCTATTCAAACTGCTTATTAAACACGCTACAGTAAACCATGTTCCGTTCAGAATCGTATTTCGAAAGCAATGATTTATCTTCGCTTAAAAAAAAAACATCCGTCTTAGTGCCTATAGTGATCCGTTATGGCACCATCCAATTACGTAAAATATAAATCTATATCCTATTTTTTTCACTCATAATTTCATTAAGTGGCCTTTCCATATTTTTTTTAAATTTCTAGTAAAGAATTAAGATGTGGAAATAATTATGTACTAACAAATGTAAATTATTAACATAATATTAATTTGTGTATTTGTTATTAAAACAATTTCAAAATTATTTAATATATTAGAAAGGTGATATAAACGCCTCTTATATGGTTAATCAGTGACGTATTAGGAGGGGTTTTGCTTCAGGTGGAAATATTTTAGAATTGTTTAATTTTGGAGACTATTTTGAAATATGTTATTTGGCTGATAAAAAAATAAAATAATTATTATGGTTATTATTGGGACGCAATAATTTACGTCATAATCGAAAATGATACGATAAACGATTTACAATTTTAAAATATTCATAACTCGCTTTAAAATAAAAATATAATAAAACTCTTATGAGATGTTCTGGATAATGTTCTTAACTTTAAATTCTATAATATGTCATTTTACTTTAATTTGAGAAATTAATATGGTTATAGTGAACGTATAATTTGCTATGTTGCGCGTGGGTTAGAGAGAGATAACAAATACTACGCTGGCATCCTCTTAAGATGCAACTCGAATCTATTAAATCTGAGTTTGAATTTTATACAAAATGAAAATTCAAATGTTCATTAATATATTGTGATTGTAACTAAAAACCTGTCAGAGAAAACTGTGATATTAATCATGATTTTATTGTCAATATTATATGATATTTCGTAAACAAGGTAGTAATAAATAACTCCGATAAAAAAAATAACAAAACAATGAGTAATAATTAGACCTATGAAAAATAAAAATAAATATATTTTGTTATTAATAAGGATTATAATTGTTTTGACAAGTATGTTTTATAGATCATATACATAATTTTGTTTCGGTTTGGATCATAATATTATAAAATTGAGCGAATTCCTGATATTGTTATTAGATTATACCTAGTCTTCCTATTTCTAATACCTATTTTAAATTCTAAACAAAGAGAGTATCTTATATTTTAGCTTTTTCAATAATGTTAGATAACAGTTTGCGGTTAAAAGCTTGACGATTTAGTATGAGGTTCCTACAAAAGTATTAATACAGCATTTAAAGAATATCAAAAATCTATGAAAGTAGTTAATTTTTGATGTGAAACATCTAATGGCGCGGTACGGTAGTGAGACTGACTGTGGCGTGGCGACGCCCCACTCGTGGCTCGTCAGCTCGATTCGCCAAAGCTCGGCAAAAAATTAATAATAATAATAATTCTAATAATTTTCAAAATTATTACAAAAAGAAAATTGTTGATGTTTCATATCTGCCAGGCGTACCGCGACGGCTCAGTTTTTTTTTTTTTTTGAGAGAGTTTAATATTTAGTTTTTTAAGTTTTTGAATCATAGAGTATATACGAGGTTCACATAATACATATTTCTACTCAGATGTATTGCATATAAAATCGATGGTGACAAGGCAAAAGGGTCTAAGCGACACGACTTATTCTAATGGTTTGAAAAATACATATTACATCCATTGCGTGTGCGCAAAAATAGCTGTGACCATTATTATGATGACAATTTGAATTTCAAGTTTGTGGTCTAAGCAACACTTTTATATTTTGTCTTTTCTAATATAGGGTCTAAACGACAACAATAGGGATCAAACGACATTAGCACAATTTTTAAGGGGACAAGCGACGTTTATGCGTGACGTGCTCGTATCCACATTTTTCGTACGTATATAAAGTATACGTACTTTATATACGTACTTTGTAGTAGCAAAATTTTTAAACATCATTATGATAAGAATGATAAGGTTGTAGTACAACTGACATCAGCTTAATTAGATTTTGTTAGCGTTTATTTTTAGCATTGAAATGGTTCTTTTTACCAGAAAATCGTCGATAACAATGACTATTAGTGTATAATACACACTTGATAATTATTTTATCACTTTATTATTACACGGGATTTTAGTAATTGTTTAGGTTTTTAATTAAAAAAAAAAAAAAATAAGTTGTTTAATGTTATTTTAACCATATTTTAATAGTATTTCAGTATCAAATAAAGTCTAGAAATAAGTAATTCTTTTATTTTTATTTAACTTTGATAAGCTAAGTCATGTGATAAAAAGTAACTTTTTATAATGTTGTTATTAATTTAATATTGAAGGATACACATTTTTTTTACATTTTTTTCATCGTAATATTTTAATATAGTTTCATATTTTTTTTTCAACAGAAAATATTTATAAATATCTTATTTTGAAGAACATATTAAATAATATTATTATATTGGTCTTTTATAAAAATAGTTATCACTAAAAAATATGGGGATTAATTCATTAGAATCATCATATAAATTAAGTTAAATAATAAGGGATAAGCCTCGTAGATATAACAAGTGTAAAAAAAATTGGGCCTAAGCGCCAAAATTATTAAAAATACTTGTTTAAATTACGGTATATACATGTAAATAATTATTTAAAGTTAATTAAAATTATGAATATACATAAAAAACATATAAACAAAAAAAAGTATTCTATGAAAAATTGCATATTCTTACTATAAAAAAGTTATTGCTTATATATAAAAAAAAAAAATTAAATCATCAAAAAAAGTTTTTTGGCTCTTCTGAAAACTATGAATTATGTCGCTAAGACCTTGTTGCCTTGTCACCATCGAAATGTTGTTTTTAACTATTTTTATTCTTATATTAATGAAACCGTCTGCAGGTATTCTCACACCAAATGATATGTTTTTGTTATCACTGGTCAGATATTACATTGCCGGTCCCAATACCCAATTTGTTCGTTACTGCTTAACTATCCGTTGTTACGTTTGTATGCACGCTTAACTTGATGTTAAACGATTTTTATAAATTTGAAGCTGCGAATGAGGAGACTAAGTAGACTACTATTGCATTTTTGAGGCAACACAGCATATTGGATGCTCCTGAAGATACACTTTCCGTGTTACAAGTGTGGAAGTGAAATGGTGAGCGATAGAAACCGTTCTTTGTGGGGCCCGTTAGTATGATTTTTGATTTGAACGCGTTCGGTCGCAATTGAACGCTAAAATTAAGCTATGGGTTTCCAATGTCTATATGTGCGTTTATTTTGGTGGGAAAAATCCGAAAAATTGGCGGGGCACGTGATTTTTGACGCGATTTTAAACGCTAGCGTGTAATTAACGCGCGTTCAAATTTTTTAAAAATCACGACTAATTTAAAAGCGATTCAAAGCTCCGTGTGTGACCATCTGTAGATCTCAATAATTTCATATGTCTTTACGTCGTATTATTGTACATAAAATATAGTGTGTTAATAATAAACGTTTTCAAAGTATTTTTGTGATATTTTTACACTTGTTTTTTTTCGCCGCAGCATATCATATACGATATCTAGGTAATATATTATTCACATATCTTTTTGTTCTCGGCGGCGGCAGTTTCACCGTCAATGTCGCTTCTTCTTGTGTTGTTCACCGCCGCGATTTCGGTTTTTGTTTCATAACATGATTAAACCTATAACTATATAATAATTATTATTATTATTGTTGTTCAGCGCTGCTGCAGCGTGGAGTGGATCCAACAAACAACCGACGCGTCGATGACGAACGCCCGTCAAAACCGTCGTGAGCGGCACACGCCTTGTGCGACAAGCCCAATGACATATTAGTATTATAATTATTAATAATACGATATTAATATAGGTATAAATAATACTACGAAGACGGCGATCGGGACTTGCCGAGCGACGTGTGTTTGTCGGCCCAGACGACGACGGAAAAGTCGTCGTCGCTTCGTTGGCTGCGGTCACAGTACCTATATGTATACAGAGTGATTCGCTAAACATACTCGCCCAATTTTTTCTTGAATAATGCAGTTGCTTAAAATCTAATTATTAGAATTTTGACATATACACTTAAAAATCATATTTTCAAATTTTTGAGATTTTTTTTTACTACTTTTAAAGAGTGTCCGTGCTATGGAAATACAAACGTCTGATTTAAATAAGAATCCAAGAGTTTTTTCTATTGCAAATTATTTAACGGATAATTTTTATTAAACATTTTAACATATCAAATCAAAATTCAAATGAATGGTTTTCGAGTTATTTAACTTAAGGATAATAGGCTTAGAAGATATGGGGGCTATGGTGACTTAAAAATTAAAGTAATTTATTTAATCTATCTGTATTTAAAATTTATAAAATTATCAAAAAATAAAAAATAAACAGACTAGATCTAATTGTATACAACCATTTTATATTTTTGTAAAACCATTTTTAAGGACTATTATTTTTAATATAAATGTTTTAATATCTGAGAATCTACTCATTCAAATTTTGAATCAGGTATATCAAAATTATACACATATTTGCAGTCAGAAAAGGAAGTTTTTATTTGAAAACAAAAGTTTATATCGTCACAGGACACTTTTAAGTTGTAATAGTAGTAGAAAAAAATCTCAAGAATTCGAAAATATGATATTCAAAATTTCCAAAAATGGTAATAAGCATGCTTGGTGAATCGTCTTGTATATATAATATTTACACGCACACAGGACCGTCAAAATATAATATATAATATTATGTTATATCCTTCGCAACCGTGCACCCCGGCCCTCGTCCCCCGCGACCGCCGTCAAAAGGGCTGCTGTTATATCCTTGCCGCACGCGCTTAACGAGCTGCGCGTACGCCGCCGACGTGTCGGATGTCATCCGCGTGACATTCTCTACAGATAAACGTGTGTGTTTTTGTGTGTGCGTGTTCGATGCAACTACTTATGTATACCTATTTAATATGGCAATACGTCGTTTAAATATATTATATTTTGAATATAATATTTATAGTATTATATTCACTCGGATGATGAACAGTGCCGGCTGATGTATATACAATCACACGATACACGGGCTAACTATTAGGAAATTTGTAATATCTATTTAGCGTACGACATGCCTAATATTTTTTATTTTTATTTTTATTTAATATATTCAATTATATTATCTGAACGGTGCACGGCGTTTTTTTTGTCAAAAATGTTTTTATCGATCATCATATCATGGCCATTGGGTAGGAATATTGCGTATCACTAAATTGTAATCATACATATGTATATTACATAACAGTTAATTACGTTGTTGCTCATTAAATAAAATAATCAACACAAGAAATATTAATGAATACAATTGATTATTTGTTTTATAATAATAATATATATAGTAGTCAGTAGATCGTTTCAAGATGACATTTTTTAAAAATAAAATTAAACTACCAATTGCAAATTGTGCTTTTAATAGCATATACTCATAAATGTATTTTACATTTTTTAAATTATAAAATATCGAATCTCACCATTGTTGAATGAATAATTTAACTATAGAGCTCGAATCTTATAATAACCATGGATAAAATATACATTTGAAAAGTAAAAATATGCAATTAAATGCCTTAAAATGTATCAAATATTTTTCAACAATACTATATCCAAAAAAAATAATTAATAAAAAAATCCAAAAAATTAACAGGAATATGATTTACGAGGTAAGTTGTTTTTTATTTATATTCTGATATGTAATTCAAATAGATTTCTTAGTTTGTAAATCATATAAAAATACTTAATAATTAATACATAAATTTGTACCTAGAATCAAATGCAAATTATTAAACTTATTTAATAAAATAAAATATTTTACATTTTTTTTTTGAACAGTTTTATCGAATTCATAGCCGAAGTCATTATACTATTTAATACATGTATCAAAATAGTATCTGTTAAATTATTAGAGAGACTTCTCCTTAGTTACGGGTATAATTTCTTACACTTAGAGGAGACTTTGTTTAATAATTTAAACTGCCTGCAATAGCACATAAACAATAATCATAACAGATTAAACAGGACTAGACATAGTGCTTTCACAGATCAAATATTTGAATACATATTAGAGAACAAAATTTCTTTGATTCATGGTGTATTTGTAATATATAATAATTCAAAGTATTACAAATAGTTTTATAAAATTAAAAATGTTTGCGGAAGATATCAAAAAAAAAAATAAAAATATATTAATAATAAAAAATAAGTGTATTAAAAAATTTACTAAACAATCAAAAATTGCATTCATTAATATAAATTGAATTATCCATGTGAGTTCCAATATCATATACAAATAATATTAACTAAACTACTCTTAGTGTCTTAGTCGACATAATCGTAATAGGTATCACGTTCTAACCTTGTCTACACAATGTCTATAGTGCCTAACAGCGTCGTCATAGGTGGTGAAGATCGGGTGAGTTGTTTTTTCGATTAAAAATCGAGAGGCACCAAAGAACAATAATAAAGCATATTATATTATATATCTACCTAGTATTTACCTACTTTTTTTTTAAATTCTTACATTAACAAAATTACATATGGATAAAAATAAGCATTTTTAAAATATCCGACTTTGCATAATATAAATACCATTTCACATAAGCTAAAAGTAAAACTTATTTAAATAAGTAAATTATATAAATTATTTTAAATATCAAGTCTATTCCTATTAAACAATTTTGCTGATGTTTTTAAATTTAAAAAACCGACAGTGCGTATTTTTATAAAATAAAAAATACGTCACCACATTTACTGAGTTTATAAGTGGCGCGTATTTAAAATTTAATGCAAATATAAAGGATGTCGAGCGGTACTATGGGGGAACCAGAGTAACTGACATTTTGGGTGCACCAATAGTTGTCTTACACCAGTGACGTTACCAAGTAGTATAAATATATACATTTTTTTTTTTTGAAAAAATATTTTTTAATTTTAATTAATTAATTTAATAAGTTTACAGATACCTACTATGTTTAACTATTATCTGTCGCGTATATTCGTTTGATAGTTTTTTGTGTGTTTAATTATTCATATCACTATTATATAACAATAGTTTATTCTGGAAATATAATTACTTATTAAACACTGATCCCTTACCAATAGTTCCGTTTTTCTAATCGATGCAAGTCATCGTAACCGACTGTATAGGTATTGTATTGCAGGAACTAAATAATTAAAGCTAAACACGCAAAATCGGTTTTACTGAACGCAAATGTGCTTATGTTGTACTTTTGTAAGACGGAGACAACACAATACTGCGTAGCGTCCTCTTAATAATATATTTACATTATGCGGCTTGAATTGTGAATATTAATTTATAATTTATGAATTACAAATTGCTAATCGTAAAAAAAAATTAGACGTATTGGTAGTTTGTTCTAGGGTACACAGTGCTTATCATAACGATTGCCGCGATTTTCAAATATTGACCACTTCCTGATTTTCAATTCGTATAATATTGAATCTATATAGACTTTATTAAAACTTTAATTGTACGATTGTCGATAGCAATGTCGTTTGTTAATTATTAAAAAGATTTTTTAAGTAAAGATAATTTATTCTGAGAATTAATTTTGCCAAAATGTTATCCTGCAAATACGATATTAAGCGACTTACTTATTATCAATGTAAAATGCATAAAATGGATTAATGCGCCAAACATTTTTCTGTTGTTGAAAATTTTAAAAATTTCCGTTTTTCCTTAATTTATTTTTCTGTTTTTCCCAACTACAGTGTACTCTCAATTATATCCGCGAGTGGACTTTCCGTTGTCTTCCGCGGAATCATCTACACTCTTATATGAATACAAAAAATATACATATATCTTCATATTATACATCATTACCGGTTTAATTGGGTCGTGTAAAATACAATACGCTTGATTAATACATATTAATACTTTTTGGTAATATTGTTGATATGTTTAATTCGTAATTTTAATTTTTCGGATTATCCGCGGGATTCGCTTATTTGTGGATGTCCTGCCACCCTATTCCGCGGGTAATCAAGAGTACACTATATTAAGAACTCAATATTCTTACTTTGAAAATTTAAGCATTTTTATTGTCTCTAAAAGACAAAAAAAAATCGCTCTGCTCTGAATCTAAAAAGTATAAATTTGCTACATTTTAAATTGTATTATATAAATAAAATTATCTTTATACTTATAATGTAGTCTGCGATTATAGATATAAACAATGGTTTAATCATGTACTATATAGAATCAGCGAGGCGTTCTTAGTAACATCATTTTATGGCATTATGCACTTAATGTATGGGATGAATAAAAAAAAAAGTGTTTACGGAGCAAATCCCCTCCAGCGCTTCAACACGATATTCATGTTGTCGTATGCAGTTATTATCTACAATTTCTTAAAAATTGGTTATGACTTATAAATACCTACACAATAATTTAATTTCTAAAATCTAAATACTTATAATATCTATTTTGAAATTTCTAGTTATGAGAAATGTTTAGATTTTGGCAACTGGACATAATATTTAGTGCATTATTTTACCGCCAGATTCAAAAAATCATGTAGCTGATAAGTGATTAGATTAATTTTCTTTATTGACTAACTTTTGATCTTTTTGTTCGTTATAATTTTGACAACCAATGAGAAAGTCAATTTTATAAAATATTATTATCATGCGCGTCATATTATTTATGTTTTGACTATAAACGTTTGATTTCTTAACAAATTTTTACAGAATTTTCTTGAGTTATTCGAAGGCATTCTTTACGTTTCAAGACGTTTTTCGTACGGATCGATTTTATATACATATAATCTAGAGTAACTGAATTTGTGTGTACGAATTATGATTGTTGCGTTTTACACCTCAAACGTGCAATAATAATACATCCGTAAATCGCGTGTAACGCGCCACACTAGACACTTAATTATCACAGACATCATCACAACTGCAACTAGCGACTAAAAAAATAAATAAATAAATAATACTGTTACTTAATGTTTTAATGTAATCTTGTCGTTACGACGTCATGTTCGCCGAACACCAGTACTCTGCTCATCGCTACACACAAATTCTACCCGCGAGGTGTACATAATGTGGGCGTACGCCGTGCACATATGTAAAATACGAACCGACACTACTTAATAATATTATGGTAATTACGTGCGCGGCGCATATCTCGCAGTTATGATTTATTCGTTTTACACACGAGTCTGTTTAATTAGAACACTGATAATATGTGTTTCAGGTCCGTCGCGTGTGTGTTGTTAAACGACACTGTTTATCCTTTTGACTAAAACGTGCCGGCACAACTACTGTATACAGACTGCCGTTATGGATATATATCATAACGGTGTGCGTGCTACAGTAATGCGTTCGTCGGTCGAAAAGACAACCCCGACGGACCCGTCCAAGGCTGAAGACTCCGCCGCGACGGCGCGCAATTATATATAATATAATATATTATTATATTATAAATATTGTTCGTTTAACGTGGTTATCGGGGGTAACATTTCACGACGGTAGTTTGCGAATAATATATATATAAAATATTATGCAGTTTCTACTTTCTAATGATTTTTGCGATAAATCAACCGTACGTAATGACGCGTTGAAGCAGTATCCCAGAACATAGTACTGTTATATCATAGCGTGCGTATTATATACTTACAAACTAAATATACATTATGGACGCAGATAAAAAGCCTTAAAAAGCGACTATGCAATATTGAAAATAATAATCGTCATCAAGAAAATTAGTAAATGTGATCATCTATACTTAGTGTTTGGTAACATAAAATCGTTTAAATATATATTATAAATAACATAAGGTATTTAATAATATTTCTATCTTTTATGTAAAGTATGTAAACTGCAATGGCCAATGGTTAATTTTAATTTCACGATTTTCCATTTCTTAACTTCTAGAAATATTTTTGACTATAATACAAAAAACTGGATTACATATATTCAACTAATACTTAAAAGCTAACGTAAATCAAATATGTATATCGTTAAGATTAGTATTAGACATTAGTAATTTTGCCTATTTATAAAAAATATGTTTAGAATTAAGAGACCGCAACACCCGCATGTGTTTTCTTTGTCTTACAAGTACGTAACATAGCAAATTTATAATAGTAACCAATCTGTAACTATTTGAAGAAACAAATAAATATTAGATTGTTGTTAGTAAAACCTAAATTCACGTGCGATCCATTCTATATCGTTAAGTAAAATAAGCTATGAACACCCTCCGATTCTCCAAAAGTCGTTTGATATAATTTTTAGTTTTTACTGAAAATGGTCCAGTAGTTTTTAAGCCTATAGAGGACAAACAAAGAAACATTCTTTATATATACATTACACATATATAATATTATATATTGTATTGGGTTATGGGCTTATAGACACGGAACCAATTTGCATTAAATTTTGCATGCATATTCTATGAGACTTGATGAGTGTTCTTTACTTCGTTTTTGACTCATATGAATCGAATAATTGTATTGTTTATATATATATATATTATAATATACTGTATAGGGTTACCATAAGTTATAGAAAAAACTTTTTAAATCAAATGGTATAAATTACCTACCATGCGTTACTAATTTACTAGGAAATTATTTTCAGCTAAAAAATTAGTGATTTGTTTTTAAAATGCATGATAAACATGTAATAAAAACTGCTCGACCAAATTTGACGAAAGTTTCAGATGCTGTCCTCAAATAATATAGATATCAAAAAAGTTTAAAGAGTATAGTTTGAACCACAATCAAAAGTATACTGGTATTGTTATATCCGAATTGCCACAAGTGGATTGTCTATCTCACATGGATTAGTCCATAAAACGAGATACACCGATACCGATTTGCTCGTGAACTGAGTCACTGAGGAACATTAAAACCGAGATACACCTTTATGGCGTACCTATAGCTTATGTTTGTCAATTTTTTCCCGGACGAAGTAAGGTTATGCAGCTAGTAATAAATGAGAAGTGACAATTTTCTTATAAAAACAATTTTAATCCAAATGGGAAGCTATTCTCAATTAGTAATTTTCCGACTGCTCGCAATAGTATTATCAAAGTGAAATATAATATGAAATATTCGAGTACTATATCAGGATGCAGTGGAATTTTTCCCGTTCATTTGCCTGCACGGCAATCTCCATTTATTGGCCGTTCTAAAAGCTTATTGCTAAAAGACGATCGGTGAATTATAAACGTGAATACATCGGTATTTGAGTGTATACGTATCGATGTGTCAGCAGAAACAGGTCAAGTGTGGAAAAACTAAAATCAGCGTAACCTGTCAACGGTCGATGGACGGGCGGGCGACGAGGACGACGACTACGACGAACGCGAAGATCATCAGCTCTGTGTACAGTCTACACCCTCGACGTCACGCACATAAGCGGATTACACCTATATAACCGTGTTGAGATGGGGGGGGGAGGGAATGTACCACGGCACAGCGAAACGACGACAATACGTATAACACAATAATATAATATAATTCGTTGTCGACGTCGTCGTCGAAAACTATTGCACGCACGCACACACACACACATTATATTATATATTATTATATGAGCACAATAATGTATAGGCGGGTTGTATAGATAAATACGTATACGCGTGTTATTATAACAATAATACGTTACGATGACGATTGCGTGATGTGATAACGCGTCCTTTTCACACATGCACACCTATTGATGTATCTGTATATAATATGTATGGCGTGTACGCGTATAGGTACACGGCCCATTGGTTCGATCGCTAATCCCCGCGCGACAGGATTTCTACAAGGGATGATCACCGGGGTAGATGGTAGGTTTTTTTTTTTTTTTATTCTCTGTTCTCTCCTTCGTTTCTATAGAGAACGCGTCGCGGTGATGATGATAACAGTAATAACGCGCGTGTGTACGTGTGATACGGCCAATGACGTTATCGACATCTCCTCCGGACACCGCCTTAAATACCATAAACAGCCCCGTACGTATATAATATAATATTATTATTACCCAGTATCATTTTGTTATCGTCCACACGGGACGACAGACAGCCGACCGTGATAATATTATTGTATTTATAATAAGCGGCGCGATCCGCAACGCCTCGTGATTTATTAGGTAGAATTTATTTTCTATTGTTATTATTATTATTTTAGCGTACAATATCCGCAATAATACCATATACTCTTACTACAGTTCTTAAATTGCCACAGAATAATTAACATATCGTTGTTTATCGTTTAAATAAGTAATTTCATCCAAATTGGAATTTAAAATGTCTACATAAAATAATTGTCTTTATATATTTTTATATTTTATGGTTCCAATATTAACTAAACATGAGGAATATTGTATTACATTTTGAAAACAGATACAAAAGAACATTTCTAACTAAAAAATAGTTTATCATTTCTTGCGATTTTGATGGACTTTGTCAAAAATCTAACTTCAATAAATATATATAAAATAGCTTGTGCTTATATATTTTCTTATTTTTATACAGATATAAGAGATATTATTTGATTTTTAATATACAGACAGCGAAACTAAAAAATGTATGTGGCGCTCTCTTAATTTGAGTTACGTATAATATTCATAATATGAGGGTTCCAAATAACGGTTCCATAATCCAAAATAAATCTTATTAAAGTACAGTAGACTTTAAAAGTGCTAAAAACTTTAAATCACTATAAACGCGTTTTATAAAACCCAGGATTTTCAGAGCTAAGCCACAATAAATGTGTTGAATGTGAGCGTGATATAGAATAGTTGATATATAAAGAATAAGTACTATTATGTACGTAGTTATGTAAAAACACATAGAGTTTCGTGTTGGCTTAATTTAAATTATATACATTATTATGTAGGTACAATAATCGTATGTGCATTTACAAGTGGGCATATCAATTAATACCGATTATCTATTGATAACAAACGGAACTTATTGGAATTTTCTCCGTGAGACTCTAAAACTATACAAAATAAATTAGGTTACTTATAGTAATAGAACACTCTCGCGGTATTTCATCGAAAATTTTATGAAGGGGTGAATATAAATAAAACTTGTATATATGTATATATATATATATATATATTATATAGTTATCAATCTTAAATAAATGTCATCGAATTCTAAGTTGTTTTTTAATTTGGTTGTAGAGACAAAACAATAGTGACTTGAACAAATATGATACAAACCATATGCTAGTTAATAACAATTATATACTTATACGCATAGACTGTATAATTATTTCCGGTTTGTGATCAATACAATTTGTTTTGTGTAGAGACAATCGAAATGCCTAATTTCGATATTTAAAGATATTAAGCTTTAAACCTTAACGTTTTTAAATGCTTATCAATACTCGATTTAAAATTACGTATAATATACATAAAAATTAACTTTCGACCTAATTCAGTATCAGCATTCGGCTATACACTGAAATGCAATTTCCAGTAGGAAACGTGAAACCTATACCTATAAATACGTTTTCGGATGTAAACACATGCGGCCTATATAATTTACAAGAAGTGTCGTCTGACAATTATTATGATGATTATTATCATAAAGAGCTAACCTTTTGCCTACCAAAAAAAAAAATATTTTCAAAGTTAAAAAAATATTATTTTTGCAGGAAGTTCTCATATTCAAAGAAATACATTTTGATTTATGCGTGCAAAGAAATGGAAACAACTATATAATAACTACTTGATAGGGCTTTCACCGTAAACAAGAAGAATTATAGTAATGATATAGTTATACAAAAAAACCTATGTCAAAGGATAATTATTAAAACGTATTGAAGTCACAGAGAGGAAGTCCTAATCACTAATTATAAGGTAGGACTGAATCATATATCGTTATTAATTATTATGATATTTAAAGAACGTAAATATAACATTTTTAAATAATACAAACATTCATGTTGAAAATGTCGTACCAATTTATATTTGATTTTGTAAATACATTACAAAAATAGATTTTTCAAAATTTTCATAGTCCCTATAAAGCTTCCTAATAAATTGAAAATGTTTTAATAATAAAGTATAATAAGTAAGTACTGTATGCATTAAAATAAAAGATTAAGTAATTAAAACTCGAGTTAGAATCACATCTAATCCTTATAAGTAAAAAAAATAAACGGTACCAGTCAGCACTTTGTGACGGCATCCAAAAAAATTAACCCAACGAAGATAATATCATAGCGATATAATATTTTGCTTCTTTAAAAAGTGATTAAAACAGCTATTTATACATTTTTTTTTTTACTAAACAAAATTTATTCAAACATTGTAAGCATTGTATACATTTTCATATCATTTAACATGTTAAAACTTTTCTTTATATTTTAGAAAAAGTATGCTGCTAATAACCATTGAGGCCATAAAAAAATATAATAATAAATTATTATTATACAAATATTGCTAAAAAGTGTTAAGACTGTTTCAATCTTAAAGTGCTTCAATGTAGATGGTAGATAACCATTATAAACGAACAAATTATAAAAAAATTTAAAAAAAAGTTTTCGAATAATTTAATGTTACCTAACAATATTTTATCACAATTTATTATAATTAGATGTATGATACATAGGTGCATAATACGCGTTCCATTGGTAATTTGTAAATTTGTATTCACGTTTAGCATAATACTTATTTCTTCCTATTAGCTGTTTAAAATATTTTAGTTGTAAATGGTTGACATTTCAACACTTCTAGGATCTATTGACTATTTATTTTCAAAATATCATGTATTCGATATTTTTCTTTCAAGATTGAAAATAACGTTTAAAGTCAGACGGGTCATACTGGTTTTTTTCAATTTATTTATATCAATCACAAATATTAGATATAGAAAATAGATAAGAATGTAAGAAGGATGTGTGTATTGTATAATATATACCATAGTCGAATATACAATATAATATTGTCTTAATAGACATACGTTATACGTAATAGTATGCATAATTATTTATTTTTTAAATCATTTATGTTATTCTCCCGAATTGCGTGATGATATATGACAATAATGATAGTAAACAAATATTTGGTTATCACGTGTAGATGTAGAAACTTTATTTTAGAGGTATATGTAAAATTAAAAATAACCCATGTTTTATGTTTTATTAGAACTTGAACTGCGCACCGACTTGCGTGATCCTGTGTCCTGTCACAAACTTATATAATAGGGTGCCTGTAAATCACAACAAACCATTTCACACTTGTAGAATGAAGTTATCATGTTTAAGTATTTTTTATTTTTTCAAAAGCTAACTGCTATAGCTCTTGTTTATACTCGTTCCATTTTCTCACACATATTTCGTTTCATCTCAGGTCACTTTTTACACGCGTTCACGGCGTGGTGTTTTCGCAATTAAAGACGTTCTAGATTTTTTTTTAACTCGCACAAATTAAAATTTATCGTTGCCGACGCGTATATAGGTTATGTTGCACGGTTTACCGGCACCGACACGGTTTTAACGAACTCGAAATTTATCGCCCTCCCGACACGTAAACATTTTGTTTACCCCGTATGCGATTATATATACGTAATACGGGACACTGCCGCGGACATTGACGCATTGCTATATTAACCCCATTTGGACGGTGAGTTTTAATACACATAACATACGTAATAGGGCTGCAGCGGTAGATATATAGACGGTTTTTTCCTTTCCACGCGCCATTTACACTCGCGAGCCATCATCTCTTATTCAAATGCCATCACGGTTGAATTATACGTCTGCCACGCAAAGAAAACATCCGTGCGTCTACTTAAAAAAATCTTAAACGCGTATGTATTATCGTCCACAGATATTGCGTAATAAATCATTCCTTATATCGAGCCAATGATGTCCGCGGCGCGTATACAAAATATCCTGCATCATAATATTATTATGTACATATATATATTGTGTATGGTCTACGCTGCGGCGGTGAGCAGATGCTTACCATCAGCGTGTCTGGTACGATTATATTATGTACACGCAAGACCGTCGATACAATACTTAGATTTATATAAAATATTAGGGCGGACGTCAAGGGGAGAGGGGGTTCGGACTATCCCTTTGCATTAAGATTATGGCTTAAAAATCATATTGAATGTACCTATTATATTGTAATATCTCATTTCCAAGAATTTGTATAAGTAGGTACGTCCAGGAGCGCCGAAATATTTTAAAACGACGGTGACATAATCATTTTTAAAGCTTAAACACCTGTCTAGAAGTATAATACTAACAAAAAAATTATCCAATTAGGTATTACTATATTATAAATTTTTTATAACTATTATTATATATTACATTGCCATAAGCAAAAACAATTTTCGGCGCCACTGGTTACGTCAAACCAATCGTTTTAATTTTTCTATTAAAGCACCAGAAAGATATTTTAGAATGTCGATATTCACACAATACATATTCAAGTTATTTTATTGAACAAATTAATGCTTGTATTATAATACAGAAGACAAATTAGTCTTCAGAGGTTTTCTACAGTTAGTACAGTTATTTAGCAACCTATAGCCTAACCGTTAATAGTCAGGTTAATGTATAGATGGTAAGTAGACTAAAGACAAGTACTTAAATTTAAATTGAATTATATAATAATATATATTGTTTACGAATTTAGGACAAAAAACGATGTCGAACAGAGGCTGTTTAATTTTTTATCTTATATTTCCATTTATAAATTGCTATAAGTAATGTGGTAGGTTGGAAATTTATTTTAGCAAAAATAAATCTCATATTTTATAATATAGAAATTAATATGATATTATGTGGTAGCTGTTATAAGTTATGACTTAATACTTTAAAAAAATCAAGATGAAATTATGTACAACGGTGTAAATAGCTTAAAAGTTAAAAATTAACCTGAATTTCTTGAAAATTTTATTGTGTACCTAAGTATATAATAAATAATACTATATAGAAATGTCGAAAAGCTTTATTTTCCTATGAATTATTTTTTTTATTTTTTGTTGAATTACAACAAAATAGGTAAGTAAAATTGTTATTTTTCGTTAAAATATACAATTTTGTCAAATTTGAATAATTTGAAATAGTCACTTATATAAAAATTGAGTATTTATATTTTTGAGATTTTTAAGTGTATGTAATAAATTCTCATAAGAAACATTGTATTAAATTGTCAACACTTAGGTAGCTATTATTAAAATTGATAACGTTATATATTTTTAACTACAAAATTTGTGGTTGTAATTTGAAATTTAAACATTTAAATATAATTCTAAAATTTCAAATATTTATAAAAACTAAAATAACTAAATTTTTGAAATTCATATCATGTCTATAAAATATTAATATCAATGAATATTTGAAAAAAATATTTGATAAATTCAAGTCTTTGCAGCTATATACATTTTATAATCATTCATTTATAACTAAAAACGTAATCAATTTCGTTAAAATTTCAGATTTGTATTGTTATTTTTTTAGTGTATACACTATACAGTTCATTTTGAAAAATTTCCAGAATTTTTCAATATTTCGATTATTCTGCAAAATATTTTGGTTATTCGCGTTCGTGTGTTTGGAAAAAAATATTATTCGGGTTAAATTGTATTGTTGTGATCTTTAGGGGTATTAAGTTTTAAAACGGCTTCAGCTTAAAACGGGTATAAACTAATTTTTAATAGTTATTTTATAGACAGTCTCAATATAATATGTATTATAAAATGTATATGTCATATGATCGCCTATTCACTCTTGATATGATCTGAGGTTTATTTTAATGCAAAGTGATTGTCTTACACGAGCGTTCGTGCCTTTATCTATTATACATATATATATATATATATAATTTAAGTATGTATTACTCGTAATTCGTTTTATTGGTTATTGTACTATTTGTATACTGTCGTGCGGTAAATTGATTTTGTTACGATTAAATCAGAATGCATTAAGCGCCTTATCCCTGCTAATGTATTTAAAACATCAGGGTAAGTATATATATTTAGAGCATAAACGATAGAACCGCGGAGGGTCCAAATATACGGGGATTGTTGCAAGGGATCTTTTCATGTACTTTGTTGTGTAACTGGGTGGAAAAATTGGTTAACAACGCATACGATAATGCCATTACGTGTGTTCTCCGTACAAACCACGTGATAATAACCGAAATTCGCTAATACTTTGTACACCAATTCTTGTATTATAAAAATACACATAAATATTACAGTCCTCGAACGTATATAGATAGGAATTAAATTCAGAAGGTTTCAAGTGTAAAATACGAGTGCTAAAATACAGCCTCCTCTATAACAG
This sequence comes from Rhopalosiphum maidis, assembly GCF_003676215.2. NCBI lineage: Eukaryota > Metazoa > Arthropoda > Insecta > Hemiptera > Aphididae > Rhopalosiphum > Rhopalosiphum maidis. Next base: position 41,954,026 of record NC_040879.1, on the reverse strand, counting down.
TAACTCAAAACTGATTCTGTGCTAAACGTTTCTTTTAAATACCAGATGTAGATCGTACTTGTGGAGCTACACGTAATTTATTAACAGTCGTTGTACGTGTTAAAAATTATCTTTACAAATTATTTAAATACGAAGCACCTAAATATAAACTTTTAAAATATTTACTAAAAATGAATGTAGTGCTTTTAATATAGGTACTGACCATGGACTCATGGACACCTATACAACATAAGTACTAAAGACCTTAGCTATAGCACATTGCAAAGAAGCACTTCTTAGCTCATAAAGTCTTACTCGTAGAAATGTAGCTGATTTGAGCAGTTAAAATATTTTTATTATCATATTATTACAGTTTTTTTTACCACATTAATATATTCATATTTTTGCCTAATATTGTTATTTCTTTAGCAAACTAGTAATTTATCTTATATAGCGTAAGTGCATACCGGTCGGATCTTTTAGGCTCAGAGGCTGTCGTGAACAAAATGTACTTGTCGATCTTCAGGCAAACATAGTAATTTAAAATACGTATCATGAATCTTTAACAAGTGAAATAAATAGTTAATAAAAATAAAAGATACACCAGTAACCATTTGTACATTTTTTTTTTTTAAGTACATTCCTAATAATTAACGAACAAAATTAAAAATTAATATTTACGATATTTACCAATAAATTTTAAAAATTAGATAGTTATGGCAAATTACTAACGGAGGATAAAAATTAAATAAATATATCCATCATAACTTTATTTATTGTGATTTTAATACTTGTAACATTTGTAATAAATTTGAAATAAATTTATTTCAATAATATTGTAGTATAAAATAAAAATAAAGGTATAAGCACTATATAAAATTATATACACAAAAAACCTTTTTATTCTATAAAGTATTTACTTTATTAATTACATTTTAATTCCCAAAGTTTTTATTTTATATTTGTATATTTTTGAAATTGTTTTTAGGTTTTTCGAAGTTTGTTTCTCAGTAAATAAGCCTAAACATGTAATAAAATAGGTACTTCATAAAGTCATATCAAATACAAATTATGTACAATTATTTATCATAGAAATATAGACATTTAAAGAAAACATTTTTTCGAAATTGAATATTCAAAATTCAAACAAAAATTAACAACTAAGTAATATTGTTGTAATCCCAAAAAAATATTAATCATAAATAAGCTTATATAGGTACTTGAAAATATTTACCATAACGTATTTAATTATAAATAGTATTATTTACAATACATAATGAAATTTTCAATACGATAAGCTATTTATACCATTTTAAGGTACTCGTAGATATTGGCTTATAAGTTAATAACAATAATACGTGAATCATAGTGTTATAACTATTAATTATATTATATTATAATACACATTTGCACGTGATTATGTTTATGAAAGAGTTAGTTAAGTATAGACTTTAACATGACGTCTCCTCTCATTATCGTTTTTTGTATATTCAATATTTTAATGATTTATAATTGAATTCAAATTTATCAAATTGTAGATACATTACTATACAGTGACAAAGTGCACTCGAAACCCATACTACAGTCAATGTAATAGGTACTATACCGCAGAGCGAATTCCACGGTTTTTAAAAATATTATCTGGAAATTATGTAAAACGTGACATGTATTATTAATTGTATTAATTTATATGTAGAATATATATATACGAGTATATAGTATATAGGTAATATTAATTAGTATGATATTACTATATTTAATACGGGGAGTAGTAGTAATTCAGCCCTTTCTCGCTCTTTACTAAATCCACGTATAATAGTGATGAATTGATGTATTAATATATTTTTTTCAATTTCGTCCTGTAACTACGTGTGCTCGAGTCTGGGTGTGGGTTCTATTTTAATTCATCGGTACTAGGATAAAATAATAATAATCATAAAGCTTTCTCTCTCTCGGCAACAGTCGAACCCGGCCCGTCGATGTAACAACGTTTATATGTGTATATTTGTACGCATATACGTCATGTACATATTATATTATATTATATTGGAACGATCTCACACAATCGGTGGCTTGACGAACAATGGACAGACAGACAGACAGGCAGACGGACGGGCATTCGTCCCTTACGTCGAACAGTGCGAAAAACGTGTGTGCGTTTGTGTATTATCATTATTACTATTTTTTTTCTCTACTTCGGTGTCGAATTTCAATTTCGTCGGGACACCTCTCTTCTCCTAACCCTAACGCACACACTCACACAAACGAACTCGCGCGCGCGCTCGCACACACACAATAAACGAGTGGCAACTGATTGTTGTCACATCCAAAATAATAATAATGAACTACCTGACAGCGCTGTATATACATATATATTAAATATATATAACAAACAGGAGCCCCTCCTAAGCGATATTATTTCGTAACAAACATCCGTCCTCGGTGTGTATAATAATAATATAATATATAATATTCATACATATAGGTACGTGTACGCATGCAGTGTAAGCGCGTGGACGTCGAGTTCAATACACGAAATTCGAAATATTATTTATCCAGTGAAACATCGATTAGGAGGTACCCAATTGTATAGGTAATGGTTTGTTTGTATGCTATTTACCTATACAGATTAAACTGCGCGGTTTTTTTTTTAAATTTGTTTAATATAATGCGATGTATAAGTATATAGCTACCTCAATCATAGACGTAACTAGAGTGGGATTTTGGGGGGACTTAGCCCCCCTGTCATAATGCCTAGTCCCACACTCCCGCCAATAGTAGTAACATTTTTAAATTTTAATTTAAAATATCGTTTTATTTTTTTTATTAATATCTTGGAAAAATAATTATTTATGTTTTTGGTTATTAAACTATATTATTGTATGTAATGACCCTGTGTAACTGTGTTAGGCGTATCATGTTGTTTAGTTTATACAAACACTTAACGCTTTCAGTTCCAACGAGTTCCGCGTCTTGTGAAAGAACATTCTCAGCAATGCGTCGAATAAACACTTACATAAGGTCAACACCGTGGTCACCATGTTACCAAATAGACTTTCAAAGTTATCTATCATAGCAATTAAAAGAGATTTGTCAAACGTTTTTAACGAAGAAAACATTTTAAATAAATTTGCTAATACCGAACCGAGGCTTAAGCTGTAAATTGTAATAGTTATGGATACAAATCCTTTAGCTATAATAGTTTCACTTATATTTTAAGAAAATTTAACTTTATCTAAAATAATACCACTATGTTTATTGTTTGTTTTATAATAATATAATAATACTATAATCAGTATAATCATAAAATATCAATTCACATTTATAATCAATCAATGTAACGTGTTTAGGGGGTGTGGGGGCAGAGCCCCTCACTTAATTTGCTTATTATAAAAATTCTAGGGCTGAAGTCCCCCTAACTTTAAGGTCTAGTTACGCCTATGATCTCGCGCCATATAGATAGATACATATGCTGTGGATACTAAATGTAATCAAGTAACTGGTATTATAGGTGACTCGTTAATGTAACGTGTTTGATGATTTATGCGTTTAGATATATTCTTAATACTATCATGCGTTCAGCAATTCAGCATCTAAAACGCGGACTTAATATTAAATGTTGAATAATTATTGTTGTGGATGTTTTTGTTTCATAACTATATTAATTCACCTTATACATCGAACCATGGCAGTTTTAGTTCATTCCAAATAACCCCACACGTATGAACAGTTTGAAAATTATATTAAATACAACTCAACATTAAACGGGGATATATTTGACCGTACCTATTAAATGACAACCATGTATTTAGGTATGTTTGGATACAATTGATATAAAATTTAAAGCATAATATGTTACACTGTTACGTAATGTCGCATTACTAATGTTTTATATTCATAGGCATAATATTACTAGGGGAGTTATTGAGGGTGAATCTTTATCACCAATGTGATATTCTAAAGCTTAATGAAAAAAAATAAAACTATTAGGATTAAGTATGTAATAAACCTATAAACCTAGTCGAATTCAATATATTAGAAAAATATATAAGTATAAAATAAAGTAAGTAATAAATTATGATCATGTTTTAGTATTTATTAATTTTATTAATTTTAAAGTCGTTTTGTTCTGTAAGTTTATATAGTTGTTTAAACATTTGTTTATTTGGTGCATACGTTAACGTTTTTATTTTAAAGTAGATTTATAAAGCTGATAATTTTAATTATATGAACACTTTTTTGAATGATGTAACGTGATGGGAGCTGTGGAGTGTTCTATATTTTGTAGATTTTTCACACAATTCTAGGCTATACGCTATAGCTCACAGGGGTCGTCGAGGTCTGGAACCTCAATATTATTTTAAAAATTAAAAATAAAAGGTTTTGTATATCGATCATATGAAAAAATAAGAATACAAATTGTATATGATGTTAATACTTTGCCGAATCCATTAATATGGTCTTATGGAATTTCTTTGTTCCATAAAATTCAATCTATTGTTGTAGAATTCGTTCATCAGTGTCATTGTTTTAATGAAGAGATAAAAAAAATTCTAAATTATCAACCGACAATATTGATTGTCTAGACTATTTTTTCTTTTAGAAAAAACTAATTAACTTGTAAAATAAGCTAATATTCTACTATATATTAAAAGTTATAAGTTATATTTTAAGATCAATTTATTTACAGTTTCTTTTGGAGCATCAAATATTAACTGTTATCGTTGTTCTGGTGGTTTGTACAATATCGGAAATGATAATGCTTCGTGTGTGACTGTGAGTATGACTATTAGGTACCTTGTGTTAAGTTTTAAAGTATTTTGACTGGTTTTCAACATTTCTTTAAAATTGCCTATTTCAAGCCCCTTAAAAATTGAGTATGTTGTGTGGCATAGTCCTAATACGTATGAATTATAATCATATGAAATGTAATCACTGATTAAAAGAATTACTGATTAGTTAATGTTTATACACTTATTTTAGAACAATATTGTTCTTTTTGTAATTTGATTAGAAAAATGAATTATCTATTTTCTTACGACTATAGGCGACTATAGGTAGACAGTGTTGGTAGTAACGTAACGTGCATTACTCGTTACTATAACGTAGTTACAATTTTCAGTAACATTATGGTAACTTCGTTTCTATTATTTTTAGGTAACGGCAAGGGTAACGACGTTAATTATTTAGAAGTAACTTACCAGAAGAACGCGTTACATTATAAATTTAATTATATTTTTATATTTCAATGTTTTTGGGATACATTTATCGTGGTGTTACGAGGGCACTTTCGTGGCTCTTTAGTGTAGCTGGAGACATTTGTACAAAAAAAAGCAAGTATAACTGATCAAAATTTTGAAGATACATTATTGTATAAAATAAATATAAAACATGATTGATTTAAAATAGACTTTTTTTATGAAACTTAAATAACATAAGAGTAAAGTTATTGTAACTAGTTACTTTTGAGTAAAAAAAAGTAATGTAACGCATTACTTTTGTTCTTAGGTAACTAACAAAAAATCTGTTACCTTTTTAATTTTGTAACTTGTAACGTAACTTAGTTACTTTTAAAAAGTAACTTACCCAACACTGTAGATAGGTTAGGTTCCCAAGTAACAATTTTCAATGATACAGGTTGATAAATATTTAATTTTGATTAAATAGTTAATATTTAATTTTCAATATTCTTACGTCAATAATTAAATATTTTTATAAAATATTATGTACACAATATTCAAAATTCAACTATTAGTAAATATTTAACAATGATTAAATATAAATAAATATCAATGTTAGATAATTGTGTTTAATTAATATTTAAAAACCATATTCATTAAATATTAGTATTATAATATTAAATATATTCAATAAATATTAATATTATAAATTTATACTTATGTTTATAATTATGCTATATGCATATTATGTATGCACGAATAATATCAATTCCGGGCGATTTTACTTATATATACTTATTTTATACCTAATCTAACCGGGCCCCCTTTAGAGGTCCGGGCCCTGTGTATGATATAGGTATTTAATAAATTGAATTATTTTATGAACATACAATATAAATATTATATTAATGTATATAGTTATGTTTATTTTAATATCAGAAAAGGAAGAAGGTAGTGGTAAATTTATATTAAATAAGTTAATTATTATCTTCAGTTTAATCAACAATTATGATTTTTATATTATTAATTTAATCTAGTCTGTGTTAATAAAAGTTTGCTAGTATACTGTATATACTGATAATATTGTGTACTGTGTGGCCAAGCATTTTAAGTTTTATCTTGTACTCGTTTGCAAAATTAATAAATAAGTATAAATAGGTAGATCAATAGTATATTATTTCCAATTTATATAATACAACTATATTATTATATGATCAAAACTATAAGAAAACCCACATCAATGTGCAGTGTGATATCATAAACACATTATATTCTACAATAACCAGTTCTTATGCGTGTGTTCCTCGCGTTTATGAAATCGCTCAAATCGGTATTTCCCGAATCCCGATAACCGGTGATCGACGACGACCATTACGGTGCTGTACTGCTGCCCGCAGGATTATGGAATAGCTGTATAATATACGAGTATAGATATTACAAGACTTTGGAAAATACTCGACAATAACGATATTCGATAACAATCTACTATTATTATGCCAAGTATACACATTACGCAATCTGTTGTCACTTGTCTGCACTGTCTGTTGTCTGTACTCCGTCGAGTCGGTTGTCTTACGTGTTATGTCTACTTAGTATTTGGCTATTCGGCATTCACCTGAAGGTTATCAATGCGGACCATCTGGTAAGTACACATACATTTTATTAACTAATTATTTATGAGAGAAATGAAATAATTAATAAATTACAAATCATAGGTTATAAGTAGATAATAGGCACCTATTGACAATTGAGTATATTGACATATTTTTCTTTGATGTAAAATAAAATGTAGGTATTTTCCTTTAACATTTTGAAATCCATTTTTCGATAATGAAGTGTGCCGTTGACGTATAAAGTTAATATGATATAGGTCTTAAATTATTATACTTAGGTATCTACCATTCTACCTAGGTAAAAGTTGCAATTAATTAAAAAGTATTTTTTTTTTTCCGTAATAATATGGACTATTACCTACTTATAGGTATTATTTATTTTATTGGTGATGGACAAATTGAATGTTTGATGATTTGTTCTCATATTGTGGTATTCCAAATATTAATACTTAGGTACTTATTGAAATTAATTTCTTTATATTATAACATCTATTCTCATAAGATATTAATTTTAAAAAATCCTGAAAAATTGACTAAATGTGTAATGTATGTTCAACTCAACATAATTTTAATGAATTAAATATTAACAACATACATAAATTCTTTATAAATTGCAGAGGTCTTATAATTGACATTAAATTATTTAAATGGTACCTACCGGGTAGACTAATTTGTTGATAATATTTAATTTGTGTATTTTTGTTTTTTATTTTAATTGTAATTTTATAAATTTTTTATAAAATTTAAATCAATTTATTTATATATTTTTGTTATAATAGTTTTAATCACAGAATATGAGCTTCACATGCCTACAGTAATGTTGTGTTAACTGCTTCTGCTGTTCATCTTATTATTTAGATTTTTTTGTAAATTTAATTAGGTTCGTTAGAGTTAACTTTTTTTTTATTGTACCTATATTATGTATACTGCTTAGTATTTATCTATTTTACTTTATATCTTATTTAAATTATAAATTATTAAGTTGGTAAATTGTTATCTTTTAGTAACATTCATATTTTAACTGTTATAAGTGTACTTAATCATCACTGTACCTAACTAGTTGGCTTAGTTATTACCAAGGTTTTGTTTTTATCATCATATGTTTGTTTATCATCGTAAAATCCAATAAAACAATCAAATGATGATTTTATTTTAATCATATAATTTTTTTTTACAAACAATTTTATACTGTGGAGATGTACGGTCATTACTCAGAAGACCATCAAAGTGTAAATGTTTAAAGACATCTTGAGTATATTGAATATCATTTATGACAAGTTTACCAAACAAAATAAATTCTTCATACCGTTTTATTACTTGTTGCAGAGGTTTAGCAATACATCTTTCCATTTTTTTTAATGTTTGCATAAAATTCTCATAAGGGAAACAAGAACAATTATCAAGCGGTCCAAATTTAGAATAATCATCACAAAGATGAAGAAGTGCATGGATGTTATGTGATAAAAATTCTTCTCCATAAATTTCACCAAACTTTTGTACGTAATAGCTTAAAAGTTTATCAATAAAATATAAAAAATGTTCATAACATTCTTTACTTATTAAAGACTGGGGAACTACTGGACCAGTATACAAAATAAATGTCCTGAATTCTGTGGCCTTCCACCGCAAAACTTCATTAAGACCTCTTGGGATACGGACAAAATCACAAGTGATAGATATTTTAAGACTTAATAGTTTGGTTGATATTAACTTTACATTTTTACTTGGTATACGAACCGACAATGGAAAGTTTTTAATAGAACCTAACCATAACAAAATATTTTTTTTCACAACCCCAAGACAAACCAAATGCATATAGTCAAATGAAAAACTATTCACCATGTCTATATCTGGAATTTCAGATAAAACAGAAATACTATCAGATATTTGGTAGTCTTCATCTGAGCGATTGATAAATTCAGTATGTGTGCGTTTATTAAAAGATATATTGGGAAAACAAACTCTTCTTACTAGGAACACTCCCACAGTTTTACACCTAGAACAAGATGAAAAACCAGAATGTCCTTTAGTTTTCAAAATAAAATTTTTAGCTGTGGCGTCACAGCTAATTGCTTCCAATTTTATTTGTTTTCTACCTGACGGTAGATCAATTCCACTAGAACTTAATTATTTTAACTCATTAACCAAATCTGATAAATAAACATTACTATCAGATGGCTTCTCTTTGCCCCAATAAAGACCCACTAAAAATAAACAAGGTCGGGTATAATCTAAATTCCTTATACAACATAGAATTGGCCAAAATTGACTATTTGTTGACTTAGTTAAAGGCAAACCATCTATTCCTAAATGTAATATAATAGTATTATCAGAAAAAACAATTTATTCAAATTAAAATACTTCCTAATGAATGGTACAACTGCAGCAGAAAAATGCAATTTAGTCACCTCATGTCTTCAAAACTTGAACGAAACTGGTGTTATTCTTAAATCGTTAACATTTGATGGGACTGCTTCAAATATATCTATTGTAAAAACATTAGGTGCCAATTTACCAACGAAACCTTCATTTAAACATCCAAATATCCAAGAAGACGTACAAATATTTTTAGATGCTGCTCATATGTTAAAATTGGTTAACCCTTGGTGATTGGGGAACACTATACGACCAAAATGGGAAATCAATCGAATGGGGTTTTTTCAAAAAATTAGTAGATTTGCAAGAAATGGGTGGATTACACTTGGCAACTAAACTTAGACGACGACATATTCGGTACTTTAAAGAAAAAATGAAGGTTAGTTTAGCAGCACAAATATTCAGTGCCAGTGTTGCAGATGCTTTAACTTTGTGTAAAAATGAACGTTTTGAAGGTTTTCAAAATAGTGATTCGCCAATAGAATTTTGTAAAAAAATTAATGATATTTTTGTTTTTTTGGATATACGTAATTTTTTAGAGCAGTTACAATGTAAACGACCATTGTATGCAAATCTTGAAGACTAAATATATAAATTTGTTGAAAATTCAATTTTGTATTTAGAAAGCTTAAAAGGGCAAAGTAATACACCAATTTTAGAACCTCAAAGAAAAACCGGCTTTATTGGATTAATTACATGTTTAATTAGTGTAAAACAATTATTTTTAGATGTAGTAAAGTCTGGACAGTTAGATTTCATTTTAACTTACAATATTGAAATGCTCTTCTCTGCAATTAAGGTCCAGAGGAGGGTTTAATAATAATCCTTCAGCTGCGCAGTTTGAAGCCGCATACAAAAGGTTACTTATACACATACATTTGACTGTCTCAAATGGAGCAAATTGTTCACCACAGGACGCAACTAATATTTTAAGTGTCACTAGTACAAAAAAAAAAACCAAAAGAAATTTTTTTAGATATTTTATGTGTAGAAGAAATGCTTAATAGGTGATGAAAATTTACAAGAAATACCTCAATATAAAACCTTTGCTATTGAGCATATATCCGGTTTTATAGTGAAAAAAGTATTATGTGTATTAAAATGTAATGTATGTGCAGCAGAATTAATAGATACAAATAGCAGACACAAATTAATCGATATCAAAAATCACGGTGGCTTAACTAAGCCATCAATTGACGTTGTTAATTTATGTGAAATAGCAGAAAAAAATTTTATTTAATGGATAACGCAGGCCATTAAAAATCGAAAAAATAATAATGTTATTCAATATTTAATCATAAAATATATGTCTAGTATAAATATTAAACTATACTTTGTAAATTTAAACAAACACATTTATTCCCAATCGCCAATTAATAACCATTTATTACAAACAATTAAATTAATATTAAAATATTAGAATACTATAAAATTGCATTTATTTCACAAAGAATTGGTTGGATCAAAAATGAGGATTCGATCAAAATTAACAAAAATCAATAAGGAACTTTCAACATTTTCTATAATTTGTATTTTATAATTTTGTAAATCATAATTAATTTATTAATGTAATAAATATAAATTAAATAAATGTAAAATGTTAATAAAAAGTTATAAGAAAAGTAATTATATTAAATAATATTTAATCATAAAATTGTTTCGTTTCTTTTTCCATGTACTTCCAACTTATATTTCTATTTCTTTTGCTTGATGTTCAACATAGTTAATATGTCTATGGTTTCCGCTTGTGCCAAACTCCGACGTCCCTGAGGCGGTGGGTCCATCTTCCTTTTGTCGAAGAGTCCCACTTCTGCTGCCATTTGGACAAGAGGAGTTCCCTAGCCTCTACTTTGTCTATTTCTTCGTATATGTTCTTCCTTTTTTCAGCCAGCAAGACGAGCGGAGGTATACTTGAGACTATGGCCGTTGCGCCGTACGAGGTTGTACGATAGCAGCAGGCGACTCTCAACATTATCCTTCTATAAGCGGTCTCCATGGTTTTCAGCGCACCAGCTGTCGTTGTTGGCGACCATATTGGAGCTCCGTATAGCAGTCTCGACGTGACTACAGTAGCCAGCACACGCCTGGTTTTCTGCTTAGCTCTCCTCAGATTAAGCAGGATCAGCGATAGGTGTTTCCCCGCCTCTACTGCCCTTTTAGCAGCTAGATTGGCGTGCTGAGCAAAGTGCAACCTAGAATCGAAGTGTACCCCTAGGTACTTCACGCAGCGACTTGCAAATATCTTGAATCATCTTAAGTTGAATTCCTTGATAAATTTGTATTAATTTCAGTTTATCAGTAGCTGATGATGAATGATGGAAATGAGAAGAAACTTTTCTGGGACGAACTAAGAGATCTTGGACTGATTTCTGATTTTTTATAGACTCTGTTACAAAAAGATGAATTGTGTGCAAAAAACAACCAAAGCTATCTAGTGATGCATCATCAACTCCCTTTTTCATTTTAGCACCATTATCACTAAAAACAACAACAATTATTTACTAGGATAATTTTTATTTTTAGAATTATCATTTATCACTGGCAATTAGTTATTACTTAGGGCTTAGTATTAGGCTAAGGATTCCAATGATTCCATGCCCTAAGAAATTACTAAATAAGGGAAAAATAAATAATAAATATGAATTTAAAACTGAAACTTTTTAATTATTGTATTTGTGTCCATTAGGTACTCACTCAATTGTACAGAAATTATACAATACATTATTAACTACTAATAATATAATATTTAAATATTATAAATAATAGCCAATATCACCAAAGAATCAAACCTACAATTACTACAATTATCAAAACTATTAAATATATCTCACTATATTAATAAATGAATCTTGCCCGCCAAATTCCATTCATTTAATAGTTTTTCTAAAATATTTTTAATAGCAAAACCAGTGTGTCTTCCGGGAAAATGCCTTACATTTAAGGTACAATGCTGTTGTTTAAAATCGTCAGAGATCCAGTGACTTGTAAAACTAATAAAACTTTCATTGTTATGGCTGCAAGTCCAGATATCAGAATTAAGTGACACAGCAGTAACCGTTTCCAATGTACTCATTATTTTTGTCTTTAATTCAGTATACATTTGAGGAATAACAGTTTCTGTGAAATATTTTCGACCAGGCATCTAAAAATTTTAATTAATTTATTATTTAATAAATAGTAAAGGTAATAACTAATAAGTAATAATTAATATTTATTACTATAAATATATAGTTATATATTACATTAACAAACTTAAGTCAGGTAGGATATTAAACTAGGCTAACTAGGGTCATAATAATTAATATTTACTTTACTTTACACATACTTTGTACTGTGGTTTGACAAATGACATAAGTTTATTGAACCCTGAACGTTTAACCATATTGAACGGCTCATTGTCCACACATATCATTTCACCAATAATTTTGTGAATCTCTTTTAAATTAGCATTATTAATATCCTAACAATTCTTTTTGTTTACTGACTCATTAATTGAAAGTTGACATTTTCCGCTTTGAATATTATTCTTAGCTTTAGTTTCTTTTTTTAATTCCTTAAAACAATTAATATAATTAATTATGTCGTAACAAATTTTTATGTTTGAACTTTAAATGTTTCCTCATTGATGAAGTAGTTGCTTTTTTCCCAGTCTTTTGTAAACTTTTTGTTTATAATGATTACATGCAGCTTTATTAAGTTCATTACAATTTTCAAACCTAACCTAACGTTAAGTTAACGTTATTGACTGCATTTATATTATCAATATTCATGAGAATATTTGAAACAACAACTCCACTGTCGAGGTATTTACAGACATTGGGTATGGATATTCAAAAAGCATATGTTATGATTGAAAACATAGTAAAGAAATTTGAATTATTAAAGAGATGAAGCTGTCCTAAAAAAGTGTGTTGATAATTTTATTAACCCTGTAAATATCAAATTAGATGAAAAAACCAAGATGAAAATAGTGATATTGACTTTATTATTGAAAGCAAATTACCCACATTAAGGGCAAGAAAAAATAAAAAGCAATTTGATGATGGAGCAGAGGACAAGCCAATAATTGATCCTTATAAGAAATTTGTTGTTGAAGTGTATAATGTTGTCATGGATAGTGTAATAAATAGTATGGAAAAACGATTTTTGTCAAATTCAAAAATGTATGCGGAGGTTAGGTATGAATAAAGGTCATACATTCTACACTGACAACTATTATAATAGTGTTCAATTAGCTAAGTATTCATATTAAAATAAAACTCATGTTTTTGGAACATTTGAGGAAAAAAAAAATTATATAATTAATAATAATACTGGCCATAATTGATAGCAGTTATATTATACAATATATTATAACTTATATATAAGTAAAAAAATTAACCGATTTATAAATTAGTAAAACTTAGTTTCAAATGCAATGTCAAAAATATTACTCAAAACACACAAATCTATTACAGCTCGATAATTTTATAATAAAACATTCTATACATTTTTGAAAAAGTATAAGTAGAGTAAATTTAGTTAAATTTAGTTTTTAAGTTGTTTTTTTTTTTTTTAAATTCAAACTCAACAGGATAATAAAAGTCGAAAAACAAATTAATGTCTAGAGCTTTATCATCAACTATCTATTGACTATGGTGATGTCAAGTATGGAGAACTCGAAATAATATTGAATTCTTTAAAGTTGGATTGCATTTTCGTCAAAGGTGAACAGAAAAACTTCTTTTCGGGTATATAGTATACATCTTTCTTGTCAACATTGAAGATTCAGGCTGTCCACGATTCTATCAAATATGTATTGACGAAACTTTACCTTGTTGTATTTTTTATATGGAGTATAATCCTAAACAATTTTTATTTTATAAAGTATTTGCTAAAAGAAAATGGTATTTAAATTATTTTCGAAAATTGTATGCCTGTTGTTTTTTTTTTTAATAAATATCATATTTTTTCAACAGTTAGTTTTATTTATACCTAACATACTATCCGGACTTTTATAAAAATAAAATATCTACAAAATAATTTTATATGAGAAAATAAATATTGCTACATGCTTTGATATCTTATAATAATAATAATAATATAGGTACCGAAACGTATACTACATATAATAAGTCCAGAATATTAACGCTTGGATAATCTATAAAATGTTTAACCAAATACGTAAGTAATATTCTAGTTAGAGTATAACAAAGTAGAGTAAAATGCAACAGTATAATATAAGCAAAGGTAAGCATGGATACTTACTAGAATACACCAGTTCCATAAACAATAACTAAACTCCCTGTATTATAAAATGCATTCCATATACAATTAAACGCTCGGAAATTTTTAGTAAAGTAATCCCTAAATTTTAGGTCACCTAGCTGCTCAAGGCTCATCGGGTAAAGTAGGCGGTCCTTCCGATATCCTCAATGAGATACTGAAGAGAATCGTTATGGTCCGCCACCGGGGCACCCTTAGGATTAACAAAGAGTGCCTTAGGCACTTAAAAATTACTCGTTAAAATCCCTCTCGTTTCCAGCGACTTAAGCCAAGTTAGTCCTCCTTAACGAATACATGTCAATTGATCGTAAACTATTGATCGAAAAACAATTCCTAGCAAACGACAATTGAACGAAGAACAATTATTATTCGATAATGCGATAACCCGAATAAGTAATATAATCATATAATCACTTTTTTATAATGACCGGCCCACTTCATGTTTCTAATTTCCACTGAGTCACATGGATAGTAATTTTATATCGTGCAACGTGATGGGTGACAAAAGATTATTATCGTTTCAAGTGGACATCAAATACTTTTAACACGTTTTAAGTTTTTGCCATCATGAGGTTGATGTACGTAAATAATGAAAAAAAGTTTTGGAAATGTTCCGAAAGTAAAAAAGAATGTTTGATGCTTTAAAACCATTAAAACCAAATTGAAATCCAAAAATTATTATGATTGATTATGAAAAAGATAATATAAATGCAATTAAAAAAGCATTTCCAATGACTGAAATATATGGGTGTTTTTTTTATTTGTCCCAGTGTCAATGTTCAGGAATTTGGCTTGCAAAAAAAAAAAATATAACGAAGACCCTGAATTTACATTGCAATTAAGAATGTTACCAGCTTTAGCATTTGTACCTAAGGATGATGTTATAAGTTAATATAGTGCTTTAATTGAAAGTAATTTTTATACAGAAAATGAAGAAATATTGGAACATGTTTTAGACTATTTCGAAAATGCCTGGTCAGGCAAATTAGACAAACGAAGAAGACGAAAACAACCGAAAATTGAAATAGAACTGTAGAACTGTTTTCTAAGAAATATTGATCAATATGTAAAAGGAGCATATGGAAAAAGAACCTACAATGTTGTATAATGATATGTTGAAAAAATTGTCTAAGACGTCTAGTGTTGGGACAAAGACAATTTCCAATACAATATCTCAATATAAAGTACTAAGACTGTTATGTTCCCTACCAAACAGCGTATGAAATGGTCAGTTTTTGAAAAAATTGAAGATTTTCATAAACAGGGAATATGACAAAAAGTACACTCGTTCTGGCTTCGACGCGAATTACCTACACTTGACAAAATTTTGTCAAGCAATAAATGACGATGACGATGAAATTTTTCAAGGACACATCTTTATAGAATTTTGAAGAAAATGGATTTTGTGTATACAAAAAGAAAGAGAAAGAGAAGACTTGATAAATTGGCGAAGAAATTATTTATATGACATACGAATGTACCGTGATCAAAAACATTCCATCTATTATTTGGATGAAACCTGGTTAAATGCAGGCGATTGCAATGATTTGGTGTGGCAAGACAACACAGTAAAATCCAAACTTGTCGCTTTCAATAAAGGATTGATGACATGTGTAGGAAATCCAACTGGAAAAGGCAAACGTTTAATAATATTACATATTGGTTCAGAGAAAAGCTTTGTTGAAAATGGACTACTCTGCTTTAAATAAAAAACACGTTCAAAGAGTGGTTTGCAAATATTATACCATCCCTTGATCGTAATTTTATTATTGTATTAGACAATGCTCCATATCATTCTGTCAAGCTGGAAAAAATTCCTAACCGCTTCTTTTTAAAGGTGAACAATTTGATAGACCGATGATTAAGGCAAAACTTCTCACAAGAGTAAGAGAAATTAAGGGCAGATTTAAATGATATGTAATTGACAAGATGGCTAAAAACGCAGGGCACACAGTCCTACACTTGCCTGATTCCGCACAAATTATTTTGTGACGTTACCGATTGTATTTTAAAAATGATTTTCGACAATGACAGTTTTTATCAGAGGTTGATCCTAGATATCAAGGAAAAAAATTGGAATTAAGTAATTAACTTTAATTTATTTTCATTGATTTTTCATTAATTTTTACTATTTATTTTATTTATTTTTTACCTGTTTTTTTTTTAAAATACTCTAAGCAGTAAATACATTGCATCCAGATGATAAACATTGTTTTGTAATTTTGATACAATGCAAATTAAAAACATATATTGTGGTATGAGAAAAATGAATAACTTATCAGAAATTGTGATGTATGAAATGCATTAGAAATTTTAGGTACAGACACTTCTGCGATCAAGTTCTAGTGTTTATGCTGATCAGTCTTAATAAAATACGAAAACCTCCTGTTGAGTATATTCTGCTCAATAAAGTAGCTGATACAACCCAAGTTTAGCTTGACTTATCATTTAATAACGATGATTACAGGTTACTTTATTATATTATATTATATTTTGTTATATATGTATTATAGTCTTAATAATTAGTGAAGTGTGTCTTTAAATTCTATAATAATATCACTGCCAAGAAGAACATCTTAGTCGGGAATATAAATCGTATTAACCGGAGTTAATTACATTTTAAACATTGTAAAAGTTAGCGTATTAGGCGGGGAATCGTCTTAAGCAAGAGTATTTTAAAAGTAATTAAATGAATTCAATTGTATTAATGTTTGCCTCGTTTAGTTAAAAATCTCGAATTTTATAATGCCTATTCAGTTTATAGTAGATAATTAAAATTATATACAATTTTGTTTTATTATCAGATAAGAAATTTTGTGATCATGTATAATTAGTTTGCGAGCAATCCATGTATTTTTTATTAAATTGTATTATTATATTTGTAAGGTTTATAAATTATGATACAAATAAAGATACTCGATGTATACATACAACTCAAACAATGCTATATAATTTTACCATAAATCATATTAATAAAATATACACTGAATATTCTAGTTTTTCTTTGGTCTGTAGGTTGGTAAAAACGGAATTGAGTACGTCCATTTCATCCTAAAAAAATGAAAAATAAGAACATAATCATGTATACAGTATTTAGAATTTAGATGTGTACAATATATATATATATATTATGTTATTAATAATAATTAATTGTTCAATGTTAATCGATTTTATTTCGAGATTCGAGCAAAATTCCTTTATAATGTTAACTTTATGCAGTCGCGTTAATATGATTTTCGAAGTTACTCATCATTGTATTTGAATGAATTAATTCAATACTAACTTCCTTAACGCTTTCATGCCAACCGGAAAATCATAAGTACTCGTTTCTTCACCCGTCGTGGGTTCACTAGTCAAATTCATTTCATTGGCCCAAGCTATTAGACCTCTTTCTTCCGGAGTGCCTATATTAACAATACATTTATGGTTATTCAAATAACTCACCATTTACATGGATTTATTTTAAATTGTTGTAGCCGTACCTGGTATGGTATTGTCCAAGAAGCAGCCAATCAAACCACCGACCAATATACTTGTACTACAAATGACTGTCAACACGCTGTCTAATATTTCGTTTCCGGTTTGAATTACATTCGGATGAGCGATAAGCCATTTCGGTAAAACCTGAAATCGCACAGGATCAAATGTATAGGTTTGGAGTAGTTTGATTAAAAAAGAATCAATTCATAATTGTTTAATTCACGGATAATAAACGAATTATGCACAGATGCTGTAATAGTGTTAGTAATTATTTTACTAAAACTAACTGCTTTCACATTAATGGAAGACGTAAGCGTAACAACTTTTTACGTTTTTATATTTGTGCAAATATTCGCAAATGCGCAAAACAAATATTTTATATCGTTGGATTAAAGGAAATTAAAATTGTCCTTGAACGACTTATTTATACACTACTAAAACTTGGTACATAATATATATATATATGACATATAAACATTACATAATAACACTAAAATTTATAATTAAAAATATAATATTAGTATAGTTACACAAATAAAATATAAGATATACTCATAATAATAATAATAATAATAACATTGTAATAATTCGCGTGTAATTAGAAATGCGTCGTTCACGTTTTATCTTATAAATTATTTAGTTAATTAATTGTATATGAAATGGGCTCTAAAACCACTATTGATTAAACTAGTATTGAATGAATTAAAAAATGCTCAATGAAAAATAATTTATTATCTAAACAATTTGTAATAATGAACAAAATCTTCAATGACTTATTAAAAACAATTTCGATTTTATCAAAGTGAAATAAAATTCTTAAAGAAAGAGTTAACGTACTTGAAAAGAAAATAATTCGTTTAAAAAGAAATTCTTCAATATCTTAATTATTTAATGAAAACGATTTAATACCTGAAGTACTTGATAGACAATTACGTATCGCATGAACGTAATTGTCTATTAATCCTGTTTAATTGTAAATTCAAAATAAATTTTAATTAGGTCGGATTTAAATTTTCGTATAAACTATCAAAATGTTCGAAGCCTAAATAACATGATTGGTTCATTTTCACTGAAACGTGACTCACGATTAATGTTAAATCATATAAAATGGGCCTAATTAGATAAGTTATATTTAGACATGACACAGTCTCAGTTTTTTATCTAAAGTCGTTGGAGTTCTTGTCGCCAACCGAAATACCTTTTTATCCAATCAAATTATAATCCGTATTATTCGTATATTTATAACATCAGAACAGTTTTCACTCTTATTATACCTAATGGTTCTAATAATTTATACCCAATCGTTCTAATTTATGTGTCTATACAGATTACAAAAATTTCTTAAATAACATTCTAATATTGATTTTTTATTGTTAGGTGATTACAATATACATTAAACTCGTAGTAACCCCGATACATACTAATAACCTATCATATTTAAACTTTTTTTAATATAATCATATTTACACTAATAATTAAAAAAAAAAATTATCCTTGATTATGTCTTATTCAATTGTTTATTGATTAATATGCTATTATTGTTCCTGTTGATTTGTTTCATCTATCACTTAGTGGAACATAATATACCAATAAATACTTTACTGATTAGAATATTTTGATTATGTGTTTCATTAGAATACTGGAGTATGTACCTATCTATTATTTCTTACCTAGATTCTATTAACTTGTTTAATTTATATGGTTGTAATTATAATATTAATAAAAAATAGATATTTTTTACTCCCACATTAATTATGCAATGAGTAATTTTATTCCAAAAATTCGTAAACATAAGTTATCCATACTCTTCTTGGTTAAGTAAATTACTAATCATTTTAATTAATGTAAAACCAAAGGCACACCAAATTTTCAAAACTTTAATGACACTCTCATCCTATTTAAATTTTTATAATATTCGTGAAAAATATAAAACTACAAGATATTGTGATTATACATTATTTATTAATAAACTCAATGTTCAGTCAAAGTTAACCCAACATTTTTTTCCAAACTATAATTTTCCAAACTTAACTAAGCAATTGAATGCTTCTATGTAATATAATAATTTTGAAGCTAGCTCTGATTTATTTATATTTTTAATATATTTAAACAACATTATTTAAAGTATATTATTTTAATTATTTAACTCATTAATTTAATAAATATTTATCTCATAGAGGCGGTCCATTAAATCAAATTTTTCCACGGGTCCTGATAATATTTCCTCCAAATTTGAAATTTCTAAAAGAAATTGTATTAATTTTATTACCAATTGAAATATTTTAATTTAATGATTCAATACAAACAGGTATATTTATAAACAAATGAGAATTTTCATTGATATCACCTATTTTACAATAATCCTGTCACTAATTATCAACCAATATCTAAGATTTCTATTCTTCTTGAACATTTTTCAATCTTAAAACCAAAATTATTTTTCCACTTTATGAACATATTTGTATGCATAAACAACATGGCTTTTGACCAAAGCGATCAATCATAATTAATTTAAGTATCTTTATAGTTTATAGTGTTTATAAAATCAATTTTAGATTTATTTGTCCTTAAAATTCAAGTATATGTGATTTATAGAAATGTTTAAAAAGCTTCCAATAGTGTTCACTAAAATTATATGATTTTAGAGATCCTTTACATTCGTGAATAAACTCCATTCTAACCAATCGTGTCAATATTGTAAAATACGAAAATTGTATACCTGCTTAATAATGTATTATTTGTTAATCCTAAGCTGATCACTTATCTTTAGTTGACTTAGATAATGTTTATAAATGGTGCAACAATAATGGAATTTCTTTAAATATAGATGAATCTATTATGTCGTATTCTTCTAAAAAAAAACTCCATTTTAATTACGCTATTTATAAAACAATTCTAGCCCATAAAAAAATTATTAAAGACCTGTGGTGGATTAACCACTAGGCTTGTGAGGCTTAAGCGGAAAATTTGTTTATTTTATTTTTATTCTCAAAAAATGAACAAAAGGTGGCTGTAAACATTGAGCGTACCTCAGGGCCCCGTGAAGGTTAAAGACCTAGTAGTTTTATTTAATAAAAAACTATGTTTCACTAATCATAGTATAGATTATATTCGTAATACATATATTATACAACTGTAACTATAAAAACGTAGGTGTAATATTTTAATGACAATTCAGCAATAAAAGAATATTATATTATGCTTTAGTACGTTCCCATATTGTGTATACTTCTTTAACTTGGTGTTCAGATAATTGCTGTCAAAATCAACCTATTTAGCGTTCAAAATATTCTTTTTAGATATTTATCTTTTAAATGAAAATTTTCCTCAATTAAGGTATAGTAATAGTTTTATTTTTTCTAATAGTTTCATTAAATAAATGATTTAAAGCGCTTAATGGTTAAATTGTTTTATTACTTCATTATTACGTTGATTTCCTTGTGCTTTTAGAAAAAATTAGTTTCAAAAACATATTCAATTAATTCTAGAAGTAAATATCCATTTTATTTCCATTGTTGGGTGTCATTTAAAATATGCTACAATTATTTGGAACTCCAATGCTATTGGCATTTATAATCACATTAAAACGGTTCAAAACAATTTTTTTTTCAATATTTCGAGGTCACTTCATTTTGATTTAGGTAACATTTGTAAACTTTTAAATCTCTTACATTTTTTTAAAGATTTTCAAAAAGGTTCTTGTATTATTTTTTAAAAAAAAAAATATTAAATAATAAAATAGATGATTCTTCTTTATTAAGTCTTATAATTTTTAAGTTTTAAGTTATACAATTTATAGTTAATGCTCATACTATAGACTCTTGTTTATTTTAAATAAATTGAAAACTAAGTCGAGTAAGGCACCTAATAGTAAATAGTAATACACTGTACGGTAGACACATTTTTAGTAGGTATTACTATATTGGAATTGTCTGAATTGATTAGGTACAATAAAATCTGTTTTATTTTCAACGACAAGTCAGTAACTCCATAAGTATGTCTAAAGACTATGACATGCTGACATCTAATACACCAGGTACTTATATCATTGTTTTTATACTTACACCACGTATATAAAGACAAATTTGGGAAGCGTAATAACTTTAATTTTAGTAAGGTTCAATCAAAATATTTGGTACAATTAACTACCTACAGTTATATACTTAAATGCTTAAACTTTTATAAAATAAAAAAATGATTTTCATTTGTTGTTTAGTTTTTGTTTTTGGGTAAATTAATTAAAAAATAATGTAAATACGTGATGCACTTACCAGTGAAAAGAACATTGAAAATCCAATGATATACAAATTTCTCGACGAGTTCAACTGAACGTATTGCAGAGCTGATAAACCTATAAAATCAATCATAAGTTAATTGTAAATAAATATAAATGTAATAAAACTGAAAACATCATGAATGTAATTATGTAATTTATAGACTAATGATAAATGTGTTTTTAGGTTAAAAGTTCCGTTATGGGGACTTATACTTACTACAGTACTTATATTTATAACAAATGATGTCAATATAATTTAACTAATTTATGTTCTGTAACTAACGATAGTCGTTTTACGATACCACGGCAGCCGAAGTTAGTTAATTAAGTACCATTGACTGTAAAGCAATTGATAAAGATACATTTTGATGTATTAAAACTAAAAATTTTAAATACAGTTCAAGATATAAAAAATATTATCTCATATTGTTCGAAAAATAAATCAGTTAAATTTAAATAAACGTTATAAATATTATAATTATTACCAAATGCACTTATCATTCCAAACATAATGCAAAACATGCCTCCTACAATAGGCTCAGGAATGATTATAAAAACTGCTCCAAATTTATTGACAACGCCTTGAATTAACATCAATGCACTGGCGTATTGTATTACACGCCTACTGCCAATCTACATAAATAAACTTAGGATTAATAAAATTAAGAAAATTTTTAAGAAAATATCAATATTTGTTTAAAAGAACTCTATATCTGCGTTGTTGTATCTTCCTTATAAATGTTATTAACGCATAATTTTCTTAAATTTAACTTTAATAAAAACATATCAAAATTAATTTCAATATTAAAACGAATTTAACTTAATAGGTTTTTCCTAAAATATGTTATTCTAAAGTAAATTTGCTATTATGCATTTTCAAGACGAGAATATAACAATAAATACGGGATGACATCTTGTATAATTTTTTATGTCACCTTTGTAACACCAATCGCCCCAACATTTTCCCCAAACGTATTGGTACCATTTCCACTTCCCATAATCCCAGCGAATACTGTTCCGAGTCCCTCGAATCCAATTCCTCTGTTGATAGCGTGTACCGGTGGTGGCGGAGCTCCTAATATTCAAACACATAAATACATTTATTTATTGTCTAACTTTAATATCTTTTATTGTCTACATTATATTATGTGATTTATGTTTATAATTTGTATAAAAATATCATCATTAACATTTTTTTTTAAATACTTGTGGGTTTTGATTTTGTAATATCTGAGATAAAACTAACTTAAGTTTACTTTTTTTGAAAATCTTATGGAATAAATTCACCAAATAAAATTCATAAAAATATTCTTTTTCATATAATTATTTTTTATTGCAACCATCAACAAACTTAGTACTCCCATCCAAGTCAATATTAATCTCTTATCTAAGTTTATTGTAGGAATGATTTCAGAAAGCTTTGTACCTATATGTGTTTTTCGTTTTATACACGTAAAAATTTAGCGAGTCTATATACCGGTTTATTATTAGTATTACCTATTAGTTTATTTATAGTTAATTTCAGAAAATATTTACTTATCATCGAATTTGTAGTGGAGAATATTAATAGTGCTCGAATATATTTATTTTGAAACAAGTTTTATGCATTTTAATAAATTAATTATTTAAGCTATTTTAAATTATTTTGATAAATTAAAATATGAAACATAAAACTTTTTGCTGAGAACAGTTTATACGTATCTATTTTAAAAATTCAATAGTAAAAACCTGATACGTAGATTTTCTAGTCTGCTATATGTGTAAGAAGTAAAACTTGCAAGTGTTATGTCCTCTGAAAGTTTAATTTTATAATTATATTATGTTATGTACTCGTATGTAATCATAACCAACTAGTTTTTTTTTCTTCTCGATTATTTTTCCCATAGTATCGTAAAACTTCGAAATTCTAGCCATCGCGCTCCCAATTGTTACTAAATTCGGTCTGAAATTATTTTTATTTTTTGAAGGTTTAGCTTAATTGTCTAAAATTTGAATATGTCACAATTGCCACAACATTCCCACTTTATTCCCTGCCCACTTAACTCCAACTTTTATTATTTATCGGACCTCAAAGATTTCGTTCAACATATCCAATTTTTGTATGGTCAATAGTGTACATTGTGTATAGCACCACACTAATTTCAGTATTATACCCATGTAACTCAAAAAACTTAATGTTCTATAATATACCGTTACAAAACCACATAATAGGATAAGCATGAAATAGGAAACAGCTATATATTATTTAATTTAAATACATACCACACATTTTAGCTGTTGTCGGATAGTAGCTTATGGACTCAACAGTACATGCCAGTACGCCAGCCAACATGCCTATTACACCGGCTACGCTAACGGTTGGCCAACCCCATTGACCTTTGAAATTCAACATAAATACACAAATTTTAACGTATGATAAATACTACTAATAACTTACGTGATACGTATATTAATATATTATTATAAGCAGGTACATAAATTTCGCCTAAGTGTGATGTAAATTTAATTGTATTATAATTACCAGGGTACGGCACTCGGAACCACGACGAATCACCTATAATCCGAATCTTGACATCGGTTCTGGCCGGATGTCCGGTTGGGAAGTAGTCGTACATGGTTAACAGCGCGCACAGAATCCACATAATCGTTATAGTTAACAATACCTGGGATGAAAACATAAAATATAATTATTAATCATCGTCATATGATAATTTTATAGACATTCATTTGTTGCTGTATCATATCAGAATTTATACAAATTATATTTTGTATATTTTTAATAATTTATTCATCTCTATTTATCTTTATTCAGTCTTTCTTTGTTATTATATCTGCTGGCTCATAAAGTGACCACAGCAATAGTTAACAACCTTTGTCGCTGTATTAATAAATAAATTTGTATCTAGGTAGACTGTATGATAAATAAGACTAATAAATTGCAGTTTTAATTTTATTACCTGACTAATTGCGCTATAATATAATAATGGCAAAATAATAAAACTGCTTGGTTGGCAATATATTCAAACAACAAAGGAATAAAACAAATTATGTAATAATTATATAATAGAAAATAATGACTGTTTTATAAACAAAGAAATATCTATGAAAAAATAATGACTCCAAAAGTCCAATAAATAACAAAATATCTTAAAAACAATAACAACTCAAACAGCAAACATTATATATATATGCATTATATGCCTTAGGACGCTTAGGAGGTAGTGATAATAAATAATTTCGGTCTTAGGCGGATTCAATAATAATAATAAATACATTTTATTTATGTATAAATATATAAAATTAATTGCATGCGCTACAGCTCATACAATTATCAAACAACTTATGTTCGTGGCCAGACAAAAAAAAAATACAAATAACACCACGGCTATGCAGCTAACAAAACAATAAACCATGTTAAAAACTACATTTTCTGGAACAGAGACAAAAATATCAAAATTGTCTTACTGCTGGTAAAATGACAATCCTAGACTAAGACAATAATAATATTAATACAATTCTCAAATTAGAGATGCCGAACCATAATTACCAGACAGTAGAACAAAATTAACAACATTGATCATAGCAGACCATAAAAAAATCAACTAAATTCAACCTTAAAGTAGGTTTGCAAGAATAGTAAAAGAAGGATTATATAAAAATTATAAGCCGAGTATTGCCCCGAGGTCCGTATAATAGACAAAAAAACACAACAAGAATATAAAATATTTTAAAATAATAATTAATGAATGATGATAAAAAAGATAGCCAATAATTGGCTAATTATTATCAATTAGCTTCATCAAATTAACGATAGGAAAGTAAAATTATGGCGCCAATATGCAATACCATATAATATCAAAAAAAAATAAATGAATAAAAAACAATGTTTTATTTATCGACATATTATTTACCTTAAATAAAAATAAATAACAATGACACTTATTAGTATTTATATTATTAAAAGTATAAACTCATATTACAATGCGATGTGTTTTTTTCTATGCAACTAACATCAACTCTGCTACATTCCATCGATTGCATAATTTTTGACTTTATACAGCACAAAGCATGTATTAAGCCTAACTATTTCCTTTTGTGGACATTTTAAATAGTTCTTAATTCTCTTTAGCACCGAATAATATCATTCTGTTGAGGAGTTTAATTCCAGTGTACACAACAACGATGTAAACGATGTAAAAAAATGTACAATGAATTAGCAATCAAATCAGGATTTAAATTATTAAAATCACCAATAACAGAAATAAAACAAAAAAATTGAGCATGTATATCTGATTGTTGGTCATTAATTCATTATTATCTCAACATATAGCTGTATACAATAAATTACTGCTCATATAATTAATGATAAGTGGTTTCCAAATGTACATTAAGAAAAGATCAAATAGAAGAATTTCGTAGTAGGTACTGTAAATCTCGCTCATCAATTAGATATGTTTGATAAATAAAAAATTGGATTAAAAATGATGACATTCGTCATAGATAATGCGAAAAATGTACTTGAATATTAAAATGTACTGATACTGTACATTTATTGACCAATATCTTGACGAGACATACAACTTGATGTGCGCTATTCATAGTATTCAACTCATAGCAGCGATCAAATTGGGAAAAATTAACTCAATCCAACGATTTAAAAACTGCGTTCCAAGTCCACAATTTTACCTTCATACTAGTCCACAGAATAGATATGTACAATAAATTATAGGTAAAGAACATCGGATATTATAATTAATTGATAAGCAAACTACAAAAATAGATAAATATAGGACCATAGAAGTAATAATAATAACAATAACAAATTAATTAACTATTTTCAAAAATAATCTTGATACTAAAAATTCTAAAATTCGTAATATTATAAATTGAAATCCACATTTTAATAAAAATTATTTTGGACATAAGTTTATCCCATCGCCTCATTCCTGTAAAAAAAATAAATAGTTGGGGAGGTCCATCCCCCTGCACACCCTCTTCTACAATTCGAGCACTGACCCATAGTCAATTACATTATAGTTAAGTCTTTGGATATTATAAATATTCGAAATTGTCTAAATAAACTTTAACAAAAATCCAAAAGCAGCTGAGATTACCCTAACAAAGCTAATACAAAGTTGTAAGACAAGATGGAATAGTCTGTTTATATGATGTTAGATTATTTTTACACAATAGATATGTGCTCTGACAAACGTCTTAGCTATGATGAATGTTGAAATGCCAAAAAAACTGTAAATTACGGAAAGTGACAATACAAAAATAGAAACTTTTGTGATTGTGTTAAAACCATTACAAGTTGTTACAATCGTTTTTTCTGCCAAAATATATTTTCCGGTACAATAGTTAGATCACTTTTTTTAAGTGATTGAAAAATACTAACTTAATGTTATGATAAAGTCGTTATACATTTTAAACAGATAAAATAGGTATCACTTTTGTTAAATGTTATAATTTTTATCTTATTCTAATGCGTTTAATATAATTATTATTTATGTTACTATATAAAAGCCGAACAATGAAAAGTTAAAAACAATAAAATAAAATATTATATAGTCAGAACATCATCAATATTTTCCTTAATTCTTATTTAAAAATATATAAATAATCATAAATTTTACTAATAATGAATATTAGGTTTGAGCAATTGAAGTATATATGTAGAGGCCCATTATATTCTTGAAGAATAAATTAAAAAAAAAAATATTTAGTTAAATTTGATTACAAAACATTTAACGCTGGTGGACTTTGACACATATCTAGTGAATACTTCCAATTGGCAATTTTTGGTATCCAACGTACAAAGAGAGTGTTTATACAGTGTATAATTATACATCAGTGATTATTATGTATATAGCCATATAAAATAGATACCCACCGGAAACAGCTGGAATACGTTAAATTTGGTGGTTGAAAAGCCATTAGTTTTGCTGTACGTCGGAACCGGTAACTTGACATTCGTCAGAAATTGCGAAAATAACGTCAGTAGTATGATCGTTCTGCAGACAAAAAATAGCAAATGTTTTAGTATTAATTGTTTATTATTTAAGGAACTAACCGTATCCAATGTTTGTAATATGAGGGGTAACTATTACAATAATTTAATGCAATCCCCCATAACCAATTTCGTGAATTTATTAACAAAAATAATTATCTTATAATATATTAAAATTTTCTTATAACAATATAGATTATAAAAAAATAAAGCCCAACTCTTAACGGAGGTATATACACATCACCAAATACGCTTGACGTAAGTGTAATGCGACACAAAAGGCCAGTCATAAACTATGTAAATTGCAACTCAGGTTTATTTTTCAAACATATACAAATTGCATCCTAGGATATTATGTTTAATTTTAATTCATCTAAGTAGTTTAAGATTAAAACGATGCTAAGTTGTATGATGACGGTATTCCAGGAGCTTCCAGTCAATAACTTCCAGAATCTTACAAAAATTGGAAAATGCGTTGGACTCAGTGTGTAGCTGCCCAATGAGAATACTTCAAAAAGGACCATACCAATGTTCCTTAATTTTTAAATATATGTACGTGATTTTTGCAATCACTCTCATTACCTAATTGTCAGATCTCGTATTCGTATAACTACTAAGGTGAACTCGATTATCTAGAATACTAAACTATTTCTACACCCAATACGCTATTCTATTATATATTTATATCATTTTTATTGGTACGAAGTCGAACAGCTGTTACCCCATTGATATGCCCCAGTGCTTGGAAGCCGATTCAGCCGCATTCTCGAATAGTGATAGGCCTACCAGCGATACAGTCGGAACGATCGTCAATGGTGTCACGTACTTAACTAGTTTTCCGATAAGACCTGAAAATATTACATTTTTAACTAGGTATATGATTTTAAAGTATCTATTATTACAATATCGTAACATCTGTTTTATGTGTATTTGTTTATAATTGATATTTGATTTTTATGTTGATGATTTGAAACACAAATCAAATTTCAGACTATGCAAGTATTCTTGGGAATTTATTCACATATTTACTATACAGTTCAGTTATAATAATTTATTAAATATTATTGATAACGTATGTAAAATATCTTTTATTTAATTTTTTATTTGGTTAAAATTTGTTCTTAAAAATATATATTTAATGATAAATATTTAATAATTGGTCAATTAATAAATTAATTAAAAAGGCGGAAGAATACAGATATATTCAAAACTTTAACTGATGAAAAATATTAACCTCTAACACAGATATATACTCGTAGCGTTATGAACTGAATTTAAGTTAAGATTTTTTATTAAATAAGCTTAAATTAGATAAAAGGGAAACAATTGGTTGAAGGTAAATTAATATTGCCTGTTCACTATATTTTCTTTCAGTTTCTAGTTTTTAGTGAAGAAATTAGTTCTTAACAATTCAAATAAAATGGATAAATATCCTACATTTAACGAGCGTTTAGATTGTTTAGAAGATATATTGTATTGATATTTGGGACTAGGCATCACATAATCACCTAGATTCAAAATTTCCGTTATGTAATGAATCTCATAATTTGGGATTCAATTCACATAGACCCAATAATTTAATATTTAGATTCAACAAAAACAAATCACTACAGTTAAGTAAATAATATGACGTGTAATTTATAAATGCGATCACTTACCGGAATATCCAAGAAAAACCTGAAACAAAGCTGAAACGGCTATTGCGCCTGAAAGCTCTCTCATACGCACTTTCCAAAGTTCTTCTTGATCATAAGATGTCATTTCAATTATGCTTCCCATAGATGGACACCTCCATTGTGGTAGTTTCAAAATCGCCAACGTTGGTACAAGAAATGAAATCGTTCCTCCTTGTACAATTGGAAGCCTGTTGAGAAATATTAATGGGTTATAATTAGGACTCAAAAGTTCTAACTATTTCATTTATTTTTTAGTATGTTTAAAAACAGTAAGAACATTCAAAACAAAATATACATTTGTTTCACGCTTCACCGATGTTGTATATGAAATTTTATTTTGCTGATTTTTACTTAATTACGATACGATTTTTAATACTATTTTGCTAATTTAGAGTTTTAATTGCTATATACAGAAATGATTTTATAAAAAAACAAAAAGTATCTATACTAGATCTACATGGAGCATGAATAAGCCCAGCAAATTAAAATAGTCGTTCAACAGCGGTTGATGAGGTTAGGCTTGTGTTATATACTTATATTTTATAAATATTTTTTCTATTTTTGGATAGTTATTTTAAGCAACTAAATAATTTATTTTTATCATTTAAAAAACTTGTAAATTCGAGTTCGTTACTTGGCTGGTCTAGCTCAAAAGAAAAAATAATAAGACTTTTGATTCTTCACTTGAATGGGATTCAATTTCTGAATAAATGTTTAACGCCATAAAATTAAAAAAACATTCTGCCAATAAACTGGATTTATGTAACTTACTGATTACAAATATAATCTTTATTATGAGCAAATATTGTATATATTGTTCATTTATCAAGACATAAAAAACTTTAATTTAAGATATTATAAATTAGAAATAAAAACAACTATATAATAACCACTTGATAGGTTTTCACCGTAAACAAGAAGAATTAAAGGGGTAATATAGTTATACAAAAAAACCTATGATAAAGGATAATTAAAGCGAGTCCTAGTAACTAATTATAAGATAGTCCTGGATCATACATCGTTATTAATTATTATGATATTTAAATAATGTAAACATAACATTATTAAATATTAAAAACATACATTTTTAAAATGTCGTACCAATTTATATTTTATTTTATAAAATACATTACAAAAATATATTATTTATTAATTTTATTACCTATAATTACTATATTATTAAATCATATTATATAAATTTTGATTATTAAATCATGTATTTAGATAGTTGATGTTGGTAAACACGAAATAGAAACTTATAGATGAATTTCCTCTTTACCATGACACGCACCTATATTTTGAGGGACTACGCCCATATGGTTTTGTATAAAAAGGGTTGTAGTTTTATTATTAAGTTAGACATAATTCAACTACAATTACGCATAGACCGGTGGCGTTTTTCTACATTTAACAACTTATCGGTCTGGCTTTTTACATTGTCTCAGTGAATAAACATTATTTCTAAATTCTAAATTTAAATGTGTTGTTTATTTACTACAAATTTATTTCGCTAACTGAAGCAGACCTACGACAAAGTGGACTTCGTCGTTAAATCGTGCTGAGATATTTCCATTGAGACTACATATAGATGGTAGATCCCCATTATATACGAACAAATTATAAAACAATTAATTTTAACTGATGACCACACGGTTAATAATGATGAGTAAATTGCTGTTTTGAAATCGGCAAATATTCGTATTATTTTAAGTAAAAATTTGATATTATTTTTAAAAAATTCAGATTTGAAATTTGTTAATGTTTTAGTATCTATATGGTAAATATCTATATTTTTACTACGAAGTAAAAAAATACCAGTGGTTTATAATTATTACATTTCAAGCTAGGATGGGACTGGTTCAAAGAGGCCTACTATGCAATGTAGTGAAAAAGGCCCACAAAAAAGAAAAATCGCTACGCTTGAGAGTCATGAATTGTAAAAATATTTTATAAACAATTTTGGGCAATTTTTAAAAGATCCATCCACAAATATTGAATTAACTGGACGCAATTCATGTAGTTGTTTAGATAATGCCGGACGCAATTCGTGTACCCACTTATCAATTTTTTTATTTCTGGACGCAATTAGTGTGTAGCCGTGTAAATCTACGTTGAAAAAAAGGATATGTAACTACAATGGCACTATGGATAAAATTAAGAAAACAATTTAGGTTAGTATCGATTAGACCATTGATGCAGAAGGTCATTATATTGCAAATATAATAGTCAGCACTTTTGAAGAAATTTGTGTAAGCAACATTTTTATACACAATTATGTTAACGGGTAATGTTCCAAAACCAGACAAAGTACCTATTTCACAAATTCAAATCACCATATTTGATATAAAACTTAAATAATTAGAAAAAGATCTAAAAATTAATTAAAAAAATTTTTTTGTTGATGAACTTACTTTGTATATTTCCCAATTTTAAGTGATATTTATAGCGCTTATTGAGGTACAGTAGAACCTATAGATTAACCATCAATCTCGGGATCAAACTTTTGACGGATAATCGAAAAGACGATTAAGTGAGCAACAAACATTTTATTAAACATACATACACATTATTTATTATTTTTCAATAATTATAACATGCATATTGACAAGGCTGGGCATTAACAAATTAAAAATTAAAATTAAGTTAAAACGCTAAGTTAATTTTAATTAAATTAATTAACTCGTTACTTTTTTTTCAAATTAACTTTTAACTTAATAAGTTACTTTCTTTTAAGATTTGTTAAATTCAAGTTAATTTTATTCAAAACTATCTAAATTAAGTTAATTTTTGTCTGAAGAATAATGCAAGAATAATTCAAAATTTACTTTAGAAAATTAGATTTATCGGTAGCTAGTTGGTACTTTGATGTATCATTTTAAATTTCCCTGGTAATTTTTTTGAGCGTAAAGAAAAATTATCTAATAAACAATATTAAGTGTCTGGAATTTTTTATTTTTGCAAATTAGAAAATTTAAACTTTAAACTAAGTTAAGTTACTTTTTTTTTTTAAATTCATTTTTAACATAACGAGTTAACGAAAAAATATGAGTAACTTTTAACTTAATTTAACTTTATTATTTTCAAAATAATTTAACTAACGAGTTAAAAAAAATCGTTAACTTGCCCAGCCTTGCATACTGATATAATAAAGTGCTATTACCTAATGGTACATAATTATTATTTTTTTTTAAATTTATAATACACACATTTATTATTTATAATTCCATAATTAACCACAGTAGGTATTGCCAAAAAGTTTCGAATAAACCTTCTCATACATAAGACGATAAGATTTTACTACAACGCGCAATTAGTCTGCCGTCTGGCGGTTAACCATGAAAGATGGTTAATCGGGTGCGGGGTGACGGATAATCGAGGTTCTACTGTATTCTTAAGTGCATAAAAAAGCACTAAAAATGTACTTTATTTGTTTTATAACTTCCGAGCTCTGATTATAATTAATAATAATCCTAAAATGAATTATTTTTAAATTTATTTTCGAGATATAAAACAATTATTATTTTTTTACAACAATAGTAATCCTGTGTAGGTATAGATACTTCACCAAAATTAAATATTATTAGACAGTGTAACAATGTAATTTTATGTAAATAAAAAATTAATTAGAGAGGGATTATTGATTAAAATATTAAAAGAATACTATTAAAATAATACTTATGGATTTTTTAAGCTATATCAATTATTATGATACCTATATTATCTTTATTGTGGGGCTCACGGAATCGTTATAAACAATATTATATGTAATGAAAGCACGACTATTGTTTCAAAGTTTAATAACGTGTAATTAGTCAACACAATAAAATGTGATTAGTTATATGATGGTATTACTATCGAATATTTATTAATAAACAAAATATATTATGGCGTAAACAAAAAATAATATTCGGTATACGGAGTCAAGAATGAAATTATGAAGACTTAAAATGGTAGATAAGACAGTAATACAATATAATATTGTGATGAATGAAAGATTTGTTTTTAATTACCTACTCGAGATCATACGGAATAAAAAGTATAGGTATTGTAGTTTTATATTATTAAGAAGTCAAATTATTTTTTATTAATATTTAAAAAAAAAATGTTTAAATCATTCTATCCTTTAGAAGCTCATAAAGTGTTTATAAAGTATTTAAAAAAAAATTATTACCGAGAATATATTGTCGAAAACGATAAAATAGCGAATAACCTTCTAATCAGCTTTAACGAATCCAGAAAAGACAAAAAAAAAAAAAAAAGCAAAGTCAATTTTTAATTTCAGGCAATCTAGTACGAAAGTTGGTGTCTTCTCATGAAACCGAAATACAACTAAAGCAATTAATGAGACACGACATCAGTATTAGCAAGCAAAGTTGTAAACAGTATACTAAATGTACCAAGGATGCCTTCAAACAATAACTACACAATCCAGATAAAGATCTACTTTAAAGAACTTAAGAAAAAATGTACCGAATGTCCTGAACTAAACGTCGTACACGCAGAAACAGAAATTGATTGTAGCGACCATAAAGGATTTAAATCTTTAAAAGGCTGCAGAGCAAGAAG
Organism: Rhopalosiphum maidis; assembly: GCF_003676215.2. Taxonomy (NCBI): domain Eukaryota; kingdom Metazoa; phylum Arthropoda; class Insecta; order Hemiptera; family Aphididae; genus Rhopalosiphum; species Rhopalosiphum maidis. The sequence goes on along the minus strand of NC_040879.1, from coordinate 41,919,605 downwards.
AAACCAAAGCAACGAGCTATTAATGATACCAAACAATAAGTTACTTAAAAAATATAAAAGCACAGGTATATTTCTTGTTTATAGTTCAACATTACACGTTATAAAAAGAATCAATTCATTACTCGGGTGGAATTGATTAATACAGCTAGTTATAAAAACATATACCTGCAACCAAATGTAACTTGTATAAACGTTACTATAGCTGTTACGAATATCATAGTTGATATAATATGACCTCGAGCGGGATCATCTTCCTTCATGCATAGTGCTGGTGTTAGGATAAATGGGATCGAAACAATAGCACCAATCATCGTAAGGTAATGCTGCAAAATAAACACAGATAGCATTAAAAATATTATATTTCAACTATCCAGTAATATTAAAATCTGGGAGGTGGTACTTTGTCAATTACTTTTCACCCATAACATAACATGGTAAACAAAATTATTAATTTTGATAAACCTATATTAAATATATTCAAAGTCCACATATTATTTATTAATATTTTATGTATAATAAACGGATAAAGACCTTTTGTGAGAACAGTAATTTAGTGCCTAGTATGAGTTAACATTAGGATTCGACTATTTAAGTAATTTACAGTTAACAGTAATTAAACATTATTTATGACAAATAAATAAATAATGAAAATAACAGATAAAAAAATAGTAATAATAAGATTACATTTAAATAATTACACTAACTACAATGAGATAAATTAAATCAATAATAATAATACTTAAAAGGGGTAATTGAATCTTAAAATTCACATTTTAAATATAAATTTCGATATAAAAACAGTACATGACATAAAGAAACAGTCTAAATGATTAATAATATGATTTGTTATTGTTAATGCTCCAGAGAAGAAAAAAGTAGAATTATAATTATCTTTGTAAAATGGAACATGAAACAAGTTTGATTTCCTCAAAGAGTGATTAATTATATTAAATCCGATTACAGAAAGCAATTCTGTTGAAAAAAATATGCAAGGCTGCGCATTAATGAGTTAAAAGTTAAAATTAAGTTAAAATTCATTAAAATTAATTAATTCGTTACATTTTTTTCAAATTAACTTTGAACTTAATAAGTTATTTTTTTTTTTTTTTAGATTAATGTGTTAACTTCAAGTTAATTCTATTCAAAGGTATCTATATTAAGTTAATATTTGTCTAAAGAATAATGCAAAAATAATTCAAAATTGTTGGGTTTATTTTAGAAAAACAGGGTTTTTGATAAGTAATTGGTTTTAAGATGTACCATTATAAATTGTTCTGGTTATTTTTCTTGAGCGTAAAGAAAAACTATCTAATTAACAAGATTTTGTGTCTGGAATTTTTTATTTTTGCTAATTAGAAAATGTTAACTTTCAACTAAGTTAAGTTACTTTTTTTTAAAGTTAACGAAAAAAATATGAGTAACTTTTAACTTAATTTAACTAATTTAACTTGATTATTTTTAAAATAACTTAATTTATCGAATTAAAAAAAATTGTTAACTTGCTCAGCCTTGAAAATGTGACCGTTCAACAAGTCAAAAATAAACATAATATCTGTAACTTTCTTCTTAACTCACAAGAAACTAACCCTAATTAACTAATTTGCATATTATACGAGTTATTTTAGTTAATAATACAATAATTTCGATACTAGGAGGTCAAAAATGAAAATTCTAAATATTATTTAAAATAATCAAGAAAAATTAGAAACAAATGAAAAACACAAATTTTCATGCAAAATCAATTTTTTCTAATTCCACTTTGTTATTTTTATGAAACTACATAATTCAAAAATGAATCACTGTAAAAACTTGATATTTTAACCAAATAAGCATATATAACAAATCACATAGTTTCAAAATCTGTTGACTTTTTTATATTATTTATAGGTATTTAAAAATATTTAATATATTTAAATTAAATAATATTTTTCAATTTCAGTATGATAAAATCTTTGTTTTTGAATAAAAAAATTTGAAAGTTGAATACAAACACTATTTATACATTTTGCTTACCACTGTAAAAATAAAACAGTTGCAATTTATTTTTATATTATTTTTTATTAAATTTAAAACTTAATCATCTAAGGCTTAAAAATTTGATTCGAAATTCCTTACAAATGTATTTATTTTCTAGAAATAAAAAAAAAAAATTGATATGAAACCACAAACAATTTTTAAAGGTAATTTAAGCACAACATTTTTACATTTCACAGTTTAAATATAACGTTTTATCCTTAATAGATTTTTCAAAGTTTTCATACTAATTTTAAATTGAGTTTTACAATTTTAAAATATTTTTAGTTTTTAGTTTAAGTGTTAGTAAAAATGCTTAAGCTTGGCGATTATGGTTGAAAATTTAATACAATATCCGAAATAAGTAGTTTTTCTTATAAAAATAGCAATTTAAAACTACTTAAAATACATAAGCAAGTTTGTTTTTTATTATTATGTAGTTAAAAATGTATAAAATATTAATTTTTTATTGCTAAGGCTTAAAAATAAAAAACAAGGTTACACATTATTAGTAATTATTATAACCCAAAAATAAAAATTAAATTGCCATAATTTTTTTTTTATTTGTGTTTGAAATTTAAATTGGTAATTTAAACAAAAAATAAAAATTTTAATTATTTTGTAATTATTCAAAAAAATACATACTTGAAATGAATACATTTACTATAGTAATTTACTATATGCAATGAAATGTTCAAAATATATGGATTTATTTTAAGCTATTGATTATTTAATATTTATACCATATTAGGCATATTAAAAAATCAAATATACTCTACAAATATGCTAAAAACAGGATTCACTCAAAAATTTTTTTCATGTGCAATAATTTATCATTGAATTCAAATTTAACGCACCATTAAAGTAATTTACTCAATGATTGAATAATAGAAGTTATAATACGCGCGACTCTGATTGTACAGCAGGGCATTTCTTTACTTATACCCATTTCCTTTTATTAAAAATCTAATACGATTAAGGGTTAATCAAAATTTGTTATACTTACTTGCAGAGCCATGAAGATGCATAAATACCATGGTGGATTATCATCAATACCGTATGTTATCGATAATCCTTCGGTGTTCTTAAAATTCGAATTGTTGGTGTGGTCAATGGACTGAGACGATATGAACTCGTTCGACTAAAAATAAATAAATTAAAATTTTAAGTAATCAATGATATTATAATATGCTTCAATGTTTGTATAAAAAAAAATGTGGAATTACAATTATTGAAAATTAATTGTTCAAAAAATGTTTTTATTTTTATTTATTTATTTTCCATTTTTAATAATTGAATAATAGTAGGTCATTATTTCATTATATTTATTTTATTGTCTTTTGAATAATATTAACGCTCAAATCGATTTTAAATTGCACGTAAACATAAATAATTTTAATGACATATCAGTATTATTTTTACATTATCAATGGCATAGTATAGTATTTTAAAATTGAATTATTATCAATTAAAATGCAAAATGTGTTTAGTTCGATTAACTGAACTTTAAAGTTTTAAGAAAACATATAAAAAATGTTTAATCAAACTATTTTATAGGGTTAAAATAGATGAAAGTGAATAATTTTGAAATTGAGAATAATTGATATATTCAGTTAACGCCTATCAAAGAAGCACACTGTATGGTATTATTGTTATTCGAAAAATAACAACATACTTACTTTATGATATATCTATTAAATCCTTACTAATGTTAGTCTAAAAAATATAATTAATAATTTAATTGCAGGTAGATTAGTGTTTGATTTGAGTTTTTTTTTACATTTATTTTTTTTATTTAAACGCCAAAAAAGATCAATCCGTTGTCTTATAAGCAAGCCAACGAAAAATTTGTGTTTAAACTATTGATTAATGAATAATTATTAAGACAATTTAGGCATTACTATAATATATGTTAACGTTTTATTAATAATAATTATTGATACTACAGCATTCGGTACAATAAATTATACTTAATAAATAAAAAATTGTTTATACATACGTTTAGGTTAACATTAACAAATTCTTTTTGATCCTCCATGATCGAGATGGTTGAAATAAACTGAACATGAGATGTCACTCTCAGCGGAGATCTAAAAATGTGGCTAGAAAAATTAAAATTACAATCAGACACTCACAATGTAAATCAAATCAATTAATCATCTTAAATGGTCGACGTAGTATGTGAAAGATACCTACGACGTTTGTCATTTGACATTATAATAATATTATATAGGTACACAAGTACACGTAACAAGTACCTATATAAATATTATATCTGCTAATCCAGATTGTAAATTATATCATATTATTTGAACTATGAGGAAAAATACTTGTTTATTTAAGCCGCATGAATAAATACGTAAAGTATGTAAGCAGTAGGTACCTATAATCTGTATTATATAACTGTGTATATTCGCAACGGTCAATGTCAATACTAATCAAAAATTTCCGAACACTGCTGCATAATTTTACCATGTTATCATTTAATTATTATTATAATCAAAATATATTGTGGTTTGTTGTTAAAAATCAGAATTTATTTCTGGGAATACATGCGTATAAATGCGTATTGTTTGAAGATATAAAAAAATATCAATACTTAACTAAATGTATCAGCTACTTTCAAATTCGTGGTACGGTACATTTGGCAGTTTTGGGGATTGTTTTTTTTTTTAGGTTTATTTTAACTTAATACATTGTTTGAAATGTTCAACTAGTAAATTGACACGAAAAGCACTGATGCGTCTATGTATATCCCAACTATCTGCTAGTCATATAGATATAGCCATATTATATGTTACTATATATGTACTTAATGATAATTTAAAACATATTTGATCTTGAGTACACAATAAATATTTTTGAAATAAAAATATATTTTATCCATACAATAAAATAAAAAGAAGTATGCATTATTATTTTAAATATTCGATAAACTGATTATCCACAGAATTGAGTGGCACGGCAACCATTGATAATTTGAATAAGAGGAAATAAGCATTTAAATAATTACTAAAAACCGTAAATAACATGGTTACCAAACATATAATAGTGAGATTATAAAAGAAGATGTACTAAGTATTCTGAATAATAATTACAGAACAATATTGAAACGACACTCGATTATTAGCTGATAAAGCTACTGCATCCTTAAGGTATGAAGTATTGGGACTTCGTGGATTTCTCCTGCTACATAATATATATTTTCAATGTTAGAAAAATAAAATAAAACTGAAATTTACACAATAAAAATAAATAATGTACATAATAAATTATCCTAAACTGAGTTTGTAAAGTAAAAAATTTTTTTTATTATTTCGATTAAATTCAAATATAATATTCAAAATAACAATTTAGTTTATACATCGTATAATATACTAAAGTTATGATTAAAAAAATGTAGTTGTACAACTAAAACAAATTTTGTTATTTCTAGAATTAATATTATTAAATAGATAAATATTGTGTTTATAATAATAATTTGGCTTTTACATTATATTAGTAATATAATTTTAAAAATATAATTATACATTTAATACAGATATTGTTATTTCAAACACACAATAAATAATACAATATTTGCGTTATGATACCTAGTATTTTTATTATTTTAGTCAATTGTTATCATTACAACAAAAAATGAACTATTATTTTAAAATCCAATGATTTTTTTTAATTTAAATATTTTACATAAGAGTTATAATATCCACAGTAAACTATTGATTAAGTATTTAAGATGAGAAATTTTTTTTTATGTTCTAAAGAACACATATTTGAATATGAAAATAAAAAGAAACTGACAATTAAGAGGAGTCACTAAATTTGTATATAAGTATGGGAATAAGGGATTATGATATCAAATTAAATTGAGGATTTAACATGTTTCATTAAAATAACTTTAAAACAATAAATATATAGAATATATTTATATACCCTAAGGTTATATATACGTATATAGACGTATGCTAATACTTATATAAATACATATAAATATATATTGCAACATTTTGGAATTTTTGAAAATTGCGTTGTGGATAAAAATACTTACTATATATCTTGCCTGTATCATTGTATGCGAAAAACAATTCAAAACGGATACGGTCTATCAGCCAATACTACTAAGTATATTTCATGTTATATTTTTTAATATTTTTATTTGTTTTATTATTAACCAAACACTAGGTAGGTTGAATTAATTTCTGCAGAAAATATTGCATTTAAAAATGTTTTTGTGTGTATAAAATATGATAATATACGTATTAATTGCATGTCCCCACAAATAATGTTTTTGAACTAAAGTGAAACAATGAATAATTAAAATATTAAGTGTAATTTCGTCTTAATTTGAACTTCAAATATACCTAAGCTATAAATGTTCCATATTTTTAAACTTCGGAGTAATTTGCAAATGTTCGTGATTTTGATGAAGTTTTCAAAATTTTAAATTCAAATGCTTATAAAAATAAATCATACCAATACATTTTAAATATTTTCAAATATTTATAAGAACAACTTATGTGGAATTTTGTATTAAAATATTTTTAAACTTTTTAACCTGGCAAAAAAATTGTATCGAGATTTCTAAAAATAAAACTAAAAAAAATATCAAATGTCTATAAATCACTCAAAATATTTTAAACATTTATTTAGAAAAATGATCATAGAAATTAAACTATGAGCATTATTGAATATTAATAATATTTTACATACTTATAACTCATTAAAAAACTTAAATACAATAAAAACTGACGAAAGTACACGGCAATGTTCTTATCTTTAATTTTAATAATAGGTCATTTCATTCTAATATTTAAGATGAACACACAAAACTGGGACTGCTGAACGTATAATTTGATATGATATGCGTTAGTAAGACGAAAACAGCATATGCAAGTACAAGGTTCTCTTAATCGATTGATTTATGCACATATTTATACCGAAATACATACCTAAAAATATTAAAATATTTGCTAATACGAATTACTTGAATTTTATTTTTCAACTATTTTACACGAAAAAAAAAGTTGTATACACTGTTTTATTATTCACTAAACATTATAATAACAATCGAAGTAGATTATTGTTCTTCAATGGAAATAAAACCGTTTAAATTATTTCTGAAAACTTATCTACCTTGTGTTTATTTAATTTATCGATATGACGTGATGACCGTACCGCTCTTCAAATACAACTCATTCCTTGGAGTATATCAATAGAGCGATGTAGATTTTTGAAGGTCTTAATTGTATTTGTTTTAAACAAAGATAAACAAATTAAAAATATTTTTACAAACGTCTTAAAAATTATTTATTTAACTATTAAAATTGTTTTTTTTTTATCTTTTGTACTTATGTAGTTGTCTACTTTTGTTTGTTCTGCATGTCAGAATTAATTTACTGTCTGTGCTGTATAATATACAAAGTATAGAATTTAACTAGTCGCCTTACAAACTAATTTCAAAAACGCTGAATTGCTAGTGGTTAATAAAACTCCAAAACGAATAATAAAAATCAATTGAACTGACACGTGCCCATAATAATAACAACAAAGTAAGAAACTTATTATGTCAGATAATTTGTTTTAAATTATCATTCAGTTTTAGTATGTATTTAGCTGCACAGATAGTATCAGGCATCGTCTGTATTGATTTAGACCATTAAAATAAAAAAAATTAAAATAATATTAAGCTCGTTGGCATTTTTTCCGTGTTTGTGTACAAATAATTAATAAGAAATTTGTCTACAGCTCTCAAATTATATTTTATTAGATAATTATATGGTCACTTAACATTTTATTATTCCATATTAGTGATATTACACACAAATTATTTGGTATTTTACATAAAAATAGGCATTGTAAAGGTAGGTACCCTAATAATTAAATAGTAGTATTACATGTTTACATTTAAATTAATTTAAGTTGTCGTGCATTGTGTGATACTATTAATTTACATCGGTGTAAAGATTAAAAGTATTTTAATATTTTTATCGACATACTTACAAATAACAATATAAACTATTTATTAAATTATAATAATACTCGAGTTTTGAGTAAAAATAATAAATTATTAAAAAAACGTATTTATTTTATTAATGAAGCTCAAAAATTAATGAAATTAAAATTGTATTAAACAATCTATTTAATTTGTACACGTAATAAGTGGTTGTGATACGTACTTTTTTATGTTTTTTTGTTTTATAAGTTGGAAAACTTAGTTATTGAAAAAAAATCCAATCCTTCAAAATTTTATCGATATTTTTAATAAAATAAATGCATTACCACACAAATTTTAAAGTTGGGAGAACAATATATTTTTAATTTTATAGTGCACACGAAGAAGAATACTCCATCAATAATTTTCGTTACATTTCATCCATTTGAAACATTTCCAAAATAAAATTTAATTTAACTGAATTTATTTTTAACATTTTCTCCATTACAACACAGGAAGGCTTAGAACAATATTTATTTCGAAAATACCATAATAGGTGCAGACATGCTATGGATTACCAATACTTCCAAATTATGAACCGGCGCCAAAAAGTATTTTGTAAAATGTTTCTTGTACGTGTTTATACATTTATGGAGCGGCTTGTAATTGAAAAAAACAAGGGCTAGCTGATGCATTCAATAGCAAGTATAACATACTATGATTTATGATAAATCATGCTGAAATCCATGATACGACATTTAATTAAACAAACGATATCGATTCTGACCACGAAGAGAAAACAACAGCAAAACGGATATAATAAATAATTTTAACTACAAATATAATAATATAGTACTATAATATAAATATTAAACATGTTAAAAATGAGTTCTAATGCGAGTAGCGGCATGTAACGTATGCACAATAGTATTATATACCTATATTATGTACATACCACAATAAATATATTATATATAAATACATGTTCATCTATCAAAGGGTACCTATGATGTAAATCATCTTTTCAAATCATAAAAAATATATTTTAACTATATTTTATTATTTATACATAGAGGTATACTATTACAATATATACGTAGACGTATATCAATTTTTAATTTATAAAATGTAAAAAAAAACACACTAACAACAATTATTATTCTGTCTGGTGTTCACTCATATTTTTGATTATAATGCGTTAATAAAATTCACTTTTCTTTATATATTTGGAATATTTGGTTTCTACTAACTATATAATATCTATTATTTTTATGTTTTACCTTTCCGCGGCTAATATTAGCGTATCACCACCACCGACCGTGTAGTGAGTTTGAAGCAAGTTTTTCCGTGCGCGTTGTAGACTTTCCCTAATTAACTGTAAACAAACGCTTAGCTCAAAAACGGCCAGGTAAATAAAATAAATAGGCAGTCTGAAACTTTTCAAAACGTACCTCGTTTCAATAAGTCACGTGTCCACGCGTTAGACGTGTCTAAATATATTATATACATAAAAAAAAAAAAAAAACAGTACTTTTTATTGTTATTTTACGAAGGCTGTGAGTCCACGGCGTGTGTAATCACACTCGTTGGTTGCACATTTCAGGTTTTAAGAAATGCGCGCGGATATTAACGTCGAACCGTACTGATTAACTAACCGATTACTGTACATTAAATCGGCGATAGTCCGATTCGCGCGCAGCAAACACACAACCGTCGCTGACTGATTCGCAGGACTGGAGTATTTCTATGTGACTTAGCACGCAGCTTTTCGACGGACGTCGTGTGCGTTATCGACAAAGCATAATAATATGTGCAATATGAATTCATGGGTCGTGGACCGATTATCTTCACACGGTGTAGTACGCATGATGCAGAAACGCGTATTCGTACATTTACAATTATTGTTATTGTTATTGTGTACAAGTTTAAACAGTTAGCGTGTATGCACATCGACGGGTTTACGGGGAATTATACTGCGACACTGTGACGTTTTATAATAATATTATTATGCAATTTATTTTGCGCATACGCACTGTACATTTAACATTAATTATACTCATAATGTATGTAGTATATTTTACCAGCTTAGTACATTGAACATTGATAATAATATCGTGTAATAATATGTATACGAAGAAGTAAAAACGATACCTTATAACTACCTGTAATACGCACATCACAACACCCATGTTAATTTGTGGTATAATTCTTTACGTAATGTTTTGAACTTGCGTTTGTCCACTGTACATAATAGTTATGTTACATCGCAGGCCGCAGCACTGACGGCCATCATAACATTAAATTGTGCGTTTCAATGTTTAAATTATTCGACTACATGTATCTAGCAGTGGGGTGTTAACTGTTATTATTCCGTAAAATGTCCTGTAGGTACATAAATACATAGAAATATTTTGTTTCAAGTAGGTACGTACGGCTTTTGGGCCCAAGAAAAAATACTAAACAACTTTTAAGTGTCTTAGACTAATACGTCTTTATCATTATTTGATACTAAGTGTGATTAATGACTATCCAAATTAATATTATATAAATAATATGAAAAAAACCATTAGTATTATTAACAAGATGATATTGTTAGCTGTTATAATAATCCTCAAATTGTCACCTCGACAACATTTTTTTACCGAAACAAAAATATTTGTTCAATTGATAATAATAATATCAAATCATTAATTCAATATTTGTTATATTAACAATGTATTTTTAAAACAACAATTAGAATCTGATGAAAAATGACGTACGGTTTATCGTTCCGCGTCTATTAATAAACTATATATAGTCTGGTTTTTCTATAAACAATAGAAAACATCTTTTCCATAATATGATAAAAAATTGTTAATATGACAATAATAATCTTGATATGATAATATAAATACCTGAACTCTTTGCAGCCTGTGGAAAGCCACAGAATAATAGTTATTAGTATATTTGTATTATGTTATAGCATTTGGTCGTCGCGACTTGCGTTAGTGCAATAATTATTACGTACAGATTACGTGTTTGAACTTATCAAAATTTATGTTTTAAAATTTAAATCATAAGGTTAGTACCTATACGTATATTTAAATTATATGAAATAAAATGATTTGTTATATGTGACAAGCGAATATTCCGAATAATTTGAAAGTGCTTTTTTTGCTTTTTCAACGATTTTTTAAAAATATATTTATTTCCAACTTTTCTGATTATTTTTGCTTTTTTGACCAGTTTTTCTACTTTTAATGGCTTTTTATGGAAAATCTACAAATAAAAAGTCAAAATGTCTCGAAAGTGAAGTCGTATGCTAAGTTTTACAATGCCATGAGAACTTTAAAAAATAATGGACTAGTACAACTCCTGCAACCAAAACCATCAGAATTGAACGAGGAATCGAGGAATTAAGAAATGGCAACATTTGGATGGAAAGAGATTTCAGTAAGTCACTTTTTATATTTTTTTACTTAGTATTTTAATTATTGTTGTTTTCGGTATCAGAAATGAATATAAATCCAATATTGGATACAATGTCGCTAGTTCATTTACACGTAAAATATGTGATTGTACACCATTATTATTTACAGCCATATTTGCGCCATTGTTGTAACACTGTCCTCTACAGTCAATTATATCAAGTCCATTATTTTTTATAGTATTTAATATTTCGTTAGAAAATCCTGATCCTGATTTTTCGTTAGTATATATAAAATCAATAAATGATTCTTTGATTACAATTTCTCCATTAGAAATTTCGATATACCTGATTATTTGTGATATTTGTTCCTGGTGAGATTTATCGGGAGTACAATCAAACAGAATTGAGAAGTATTTTAATTTTTTGATTTGTTCAAATATAGCTTGTCTTACTTGTTGGCCCATTATACAGATTATTTCATTTTGAATTTTATGATAAAAATAACTAATAGTTGGCTTATTACTTTCTGTAATATGTTTTACGTGAGCTTATATGATAGGGTTGTAATGATTTATTACTTCCATTAGGCTTAAAAAAATACCACAATTTGGTTCTCCTATTTTATCTGACAAATCTCTTAAGGCCAGATTATTTTTAGCGCAAAATAAAATTCCGTCAACAATGACTTTAAGAATACATTTATTTTTCATTTTTGATAGAATTTTGAAGTTTGTGATCAATTGTTTTACTGTCCCGTAATCTTTTTTCTAACTCCTTCCAGTACAAAAGATTTTGTTTATGGTTCTTACTATTCTCATGCTCAGCAATAGAAGGATTTAAATGTTTCCAATCTTGAAATCCATTACTGGAAAATGTGGATTTTCTGATATAATTATTTGTAAAAAGGAGGCATGCGAAACAAAAAATTGCATTTTTTGATGTACTGTATAATAGCCATTGTCTTCGAACTTTTTCTCCGTTATTTAAAAATGTATAGAACCATTTACCGTCAAAATGTCTGCCATCATCATTTACTGGAAAATAATTATTTTGATCCATAAGGTATGATCCCTTTTCCACCATTAAATCTCTAAATCTAGAATTCATAGTTGGCCAACAACCAGGATTATTAAAATTAATGTAAAGTTCATTATTTTCTTGACTAGTTTCATTGTAATCATTATTTTGTGTACCATCTTCAATTAAATTATAACAACCATCAGTTATACTTTCAATTTCAATACTTTTCAATTTGTCATTTAAATGTTCGCCTTTTTCATCACATTGAATCAGTAAACTAGTTGATGGTCCATCATCTTTTTTTTGTTTAGTATTATCATCTTTTTTTATTTATCCAACTACTTAACATTATAGATGATTAGGCATTGTTTTTTAGTCTTTCTTGCCTTTTTTTCTCAAACCAAGCTCCAGAAGGTTTTTTTTTTGTGGGGCATATTTAAAAAATAACCTTAAGTTAAATAAATATAAAATAATATGAACAGACAATACGACAATACTCAACTCATTTAAATTAGATAAAAAAAATACTTTGGCCGTTTAATATTTTTATTTAATCTCAAGAACTCAACTATTAGTTTGTGATTTTGTATAGGTACTTGCTTTTCTAGTTAAATTAATAAAATATAAAATTATATGTATTCTTAAAGGACATCACAACACTAAAAACAGGTTTGATTAGATTTAAAGTATGTCATTATCTATGAAATAATATGGTGTGGGTGGTGGGTCTCACACTTTAACACTAATTATTCAATGAGATACAGATATTTGAAAATATGCATGTAATATTATAGAGCCGATTTCGGAATAGTGGCGTATGTATTACGTGCAAAAGTGTCTAGATTAACACAACAATTATCAATCGTTAAATGTAATATTTTTAATTTTTTTTATATAACCTTAAGTGTTTTTTTGTGTTAATGATATTGGTGTGATTATAATTTTGATATACTTTCTAGTTTTTATAAAAGATAAAGCTACTATAGTCAATTTCTTCTAAAACTTATACGTGTAAAACATAGGCGGCTGCTCGGTCGTTGGCTCTATGACGTCACGCGGCTATCCATCTACTCATTCTACTCTCATTATTTTGTTAAATAATCATTTTTTTAACTTCGGATTTTAACCAAAACATTATGTCAACTAAAATAATACAGCAATAAACTTAAAATTAAAAAAATTAGTGTTTTGATGTCCTTTAATAATCCAAAAGTACGCAAATTTGTGCATAAATTAAAATAAAATAATAAAATACAACGGGAAAAATGATACAATATTAATGCTAATAATTTTTCATAATCGTTAAATTTTAAATAAATTTTAGTAGAATATTTACTTAATTACCTTGTTCTATTTCAGGCTTCACTGTTTCAGAGCGTAGATTAGGTAGGTATAGCTCCGTAATACGCGTTGTCATTCAATCGAATGTCGATTGTAAAATAACCAAATAATTGTTATTGTAATATAATAATACGGGTGTGTGTGTGTTTATTGTATAGCTTATTTTAATACTTTAATATAATCTTTGAAAATATTATTTTGGTCGATTTGAAACTGATAACCATTTTATATACATATAATCATAGTTGTTCTATTTTTATAATTGTCGGCCATGGGAAACGCATTAATATTTTTTACATTATTATAAATTAAATATAATATTCCTTTTACGATACTATTCAATAACAGCCATCGTCGATCGTCGTGTATAAAAATTAATTTATGTAGTAAATTTGTTGCTTAATTATAAAAATTATGTGTTAAATATACAACATGAGTTAATGAATTAACACAGTATTAATCAACTCGCATTTAATAATAGATATTAATATATTAAAATATTTTGGCTTAGATTTTCAAATTCAAATTTTACGATATCAAATTTTGCGCCCCTGGCAGACGCCCACCTTGGCAGGCCCTAGGCCCGGCCCTGACTCGCACACCATTGTATTCTGAATTTAAATAGTAGTATGTAAGATGAATACAAACATAATACGAAAATTTCCATAGCCATTTCATGCGATTTCTACATTGACGATTTTCTTAGCGGTGCACCAATTAAAGCAGAATCAATCAAATTGCGTGATCGTCTAATAGAAATAATGGCTACCGCAAAAATGGAATTGGGAAAATGATCATCGAACGACGCGAGTGTTCACAACGTTATTACCCACACCGAAAAGGAAAAAAAATGTACATGAAATCAACGACTTCTTTACTAAAATTTTAGGTATGTACTGGATAGTTTTCATTTTAAAATTAATTTAGACGAAGATAAACGAACTGCGTCGGTGACTAAATGTGATATATTGTCGGATATTGCACGGATTTTTGATCCACTCGGTCTAGCAGGACCCGTCGTAATTCGCGCGAAATTAATGCTGCAAGTTCTATGGCAGACCCAGTTAAAATGGTGTGAACCTGTGTCCGAAGATATACAATGCGAATGGAACGGATATAAGACGAAGTTATAAAAGCTAAACGATTTAAGAATACCTCGTCAAATTACGATGAAAGACTAAGTATGTGATATGCAAATCCACGGTTTTGCAGACGCTAGCGAAAAAGCATATGGTTGTTGTCTATATTTAAAGTGCTCTGACAATGCTGGGAATCATTGTTCAAATCTTTTATGCGCTAAATCTAAAGTTGCTCCAATGAAGACAGTATCTTTACCGCGCTTGGAGTTATGCGCCGCACAATTATTGACACGCGTGGCATATGAAATAATATCAAAGATGCAACTTAAATTATCAAAACATCATTATTGGACCGATTTTAAAGTCACCTTATGTTGGATAAAGTCTACTTCAAAAAAGTGGAAAACCTTTGTATCACATCGGGTTGGCGAGATTCAAGAAAAGACCTCGTTAACTGAGTGGTTTCATGTGAAAGGCAGCGAAAATCCTGCGGACATTATATCGCGTGGGTGCTGTACTACTGAACTATCCCGTGATACTCTTTGGTGGCATGGCCCCGAGTGGTTAATCCGAAATGAAGAAAATTGGTCGGTTATCCAACAGGAAGAGATATCAAACGAGTTCGTGGATATGCCGGAACAAAAAAGTTTAAGTGTCAATGGTGTAACTACATCTGAAAATAATTTGATTATTCACAGATATTCGTCCATAAAAAAGATGTCGCGAATTGTTGCATATTGTATGCGTTTTAAGTCAAACTGTTTAAGTCGTAAGCAAAATAATGAAAGAAAAAATGGTTTTTTACTACCTTACGCAATAAAGCAGACAAAAACAATAATGATAAAAATAGTGCAAAATCATTACTTTTTTCGAGAAGTGCAACAATTGCAAACCAATAATCAAGTATTGAAAAAGAGTCCTCTTTATAGATTAATACCATATCTTGATGAAGCAGGTGTAATTCATGTAGGTGGAAGTTTGAAATATGCAGCATCCATAAGCACTTTTAGGCGCCATCCTGCAGTGTTACCATCTAAAAGTATTTTTGCTCAAAATTGAATATGTGAAGAGCATGAAGATCTGATACATGGTGGTCCTCAGGCTATTTTAGCGTTTATGCGTGAAAGGTATTGGCCTATAAATGGACGAAATGTCACACGAAACGTGGTACGTAAATGCGTTATTTGTCTTAAACAACGCCCAACCATCGTACAGCCTATAATAGGTGATCTCCCGAAAGACAGAGTTGAACCAAGTCTCGCTTTTCTCAAATGTGGCATCGACTATGCCGGTCCTTTTTTTTTATTAAAGTCGGGACTACGAAAATACTCTCCAATAATATAGGCTTACATTTGTTTATTCATTTATTTCTCCACGCGCACAGTACATTTGGAACTAGTGAGTGATTTAAGTACCGACACCTTTCTATGCGCGCTTAATCGATTTTTTGATCGATGCGGTAGAAGTCTAGTAATGTATTCTGATAATGCAACAAATTTTGTAGGCCCGAATCGTCAGTTAAAAGAACTATACGAATTATTGCAAGGAGATGATCATCAAATTAAAACTACTGAAATGTTATCAACCCTAGGCGTTGAATGGAGATTTATACCATCGCGTTCGCCCCATTTCGGGGGTTTGTGGGAAGCCGGAATAAAATCCATGAAGTATTTGTTGCGTCGCGTACTGGGCGATGCTCACCTTACTTATGAAGAGTTATTAACTATACTTACACGTGCCGAAGCCTGTCTAAATAGTCGTCCCTTAACTCCTATTTCATCAGATCCAAATGATTTGATTCCTTCAGCTCCCAGCTACTTCCTTATAGGAGATTCTCTAAACGCTATACCAGAAATCGATGAGACATCGGTGCCAATCAATCGTCTAAATAGATGGCGTCGAGTATCCCAATACTCTCAAAACATATGGAAATGATGGAATAGTGAATACTTATCATAACTACAGGAAAGAAGCAAGTGGGCGAGAACGACTGGTCCAAAATGAAGGTTGGTTCCGTAGTGTTACTGAAAGACGAAAATCTCCCCCTTTAAGATGGTGTATGGGACGTGTTTCTAAGGTAACAAGAGGAAAGGATAATAAGGTTCGAGTTGCAGAGGTCCAAACGGCGGCGGTATAGATTCCGAGCTGTACGTAAGTTGTGTACATTGCCTTTCGAGGAAAATTCCGAAGAATACAATAGAGAAATGGAAGCAACTACTGAATTATCTATTTTTATTTGTATAGTTATTATTATGTTATTATTTGTGGTTTATTTCTTACGTTTTTATATTATTTTGAAACAATGTTTCAAGGCGGACGGCATAATCGGTGTCAGTGACGCAATTTGTCTATATGTTTTATGAGTATGGTGGCAACACTGATTTTTTCCATATATATTTGTTATGTTTTTGATTTTGATTAGATTATTAATTAAGGTTAGTCGCTGTAAGCAAAATCAACAACCGTTGTGCGAATGCCGAATAAAAAAAAAATATATTAAATATAAAAGGTTATGTTTTATCGCAGTCCACATAGAAAATAATCATTTTATAATACTGAGCGTCCAAACAATGAGAACTTTTCAGTAAATTTATTAGCTGCATTCCCTGTTATATAATAAAGAATATGTTTTTGGCAATGACTAAATGTAATGTCACCTAGATATGAAAATGACAATACTTCTTTATTGATTAATTCTCCAACAATAAATTCTTTATAAACATAAATAATTTTTTCATGTAACAAAGAAAAATTCCAATAGAAATTGATTCATCTTTGTCTTCTAAATATTGGCAGTTGGCATTTTTAGTGGGTAAAACTGAATTTCTGTATAACATTTTACAAATATTCAATTCAAATTGAAGACCAGAAGGGTTATTGTTTCAGCCCCTGTAGATCTAATACATGAAAATGTAATTTCTGCATGATTTTAAAACATCCCGAAATCATACAGAAATAACATTTTTATAGGATGTTTTAATGGTAGGAAATATATTAATGGTTCATTTTATTTTGTTAATAAATCTAATGCTAAATTTGTATAGCTCAAAATATTAATCAAAAAACCTAATGCAAAGGTTTTCCTACGGTATTGTAAAATATTCTTTTCCTCGGATTTCAATTGTGAGATATAATTCTTAGCACTCTCAAATATTTCTTTCCAAACAAATGTATTACTTAGTTTATAGGAGACTTAAATTCTTTGTCAAAATTATTTCTAGTGTTCATAATTTCAAACAGTCTATCGAAAATTCTAGTAGCAGTAGCATTTTTAAAATCATTATTTATATGATTGTAAGAATTGTAATGCATAAGCTACGCTGCTTCTCAAAACCTGGACTGCTAAAGAAACACTAATTTTTTTGTTTTTATAAAATATATGTAATGAACTTAATTTATTGGCTAACTTCAAATTTTCAATTTGCTGAATTTCATGAAGCTTTTTTACATTATCAAATGATATCATATTGCCTGAGTAAGATAAATTTAATTAAAATACCCCGTACAATTTCGACACATTTTCATAAGATGTCAAGGGTCAACAATACAATAAGTATTTATAAGAGGTTCATTTAGGTGAGGAAAAGATGATTGAATATTTGTATGATCTAAGCTACAACCTACAATTTCATAAGTCTTTAAATTCGTAGCTGTTCCATCACTTGTCAGAGATCGAACTGTAATTCCAGCTTCATAAAGAAAAGAGATGACAGCAAGTATTAATTGGCTCTGTACTGTAGTATTTATGTTATTAATAAAAAAAATAAGCAACTAAACACTTAATTTTCTTATTTAGACTACTAATTAAGAAAACTAGTGCTTCTTTTGTAAACTCTTCGTTGTCTGTGTGCGAAATGGCACCAAGATCACAGTATCTATACACTTTTCCACTTTTATCAGGCCAAAATCCCTCTCTAATTGACATGGCAACATAAATCAAAGCAACATCTTTTACATGCAAAAATTTAGATGTCTCAGCCATGTATGTTTAAAATAGTCAATTACTTCATGTAAAATGCAGGGTTGCAATGTCTAGTTGCTAACTATCTACGAATAGTAGAAGGATTTGGTATTGCACTTCTTTGTCTTATAAATTCATATGTTCGTGGGGAATAAAAATGCAATGTTAAACAAAATTCCCGTACTTCTTCTGAGTATAATTTATGATTTGAAGCAATATTTACATTAGCAATTTCATTTTTAAATAAAGCGAAAGGTAGAGAAGTATCAAATTGGTTCTTAAAAATATCTTCAACAGTATTTGCAATTAAGTGATTACTTTTTAATAAATTTAACATTTCACGCGCATTACTACTCGTTTATTTCTCCTAATTAATTTCTGTTGCAAAATCCTCTTGTTTCGACGTAAATTGTTTACTGTTTTTTATAATTCTTTCCCAGTTAATTTAGTCTGTATGCCAATGTCTACAAACTTCGTTCTTGTCTCACAAGTAGATAACATATCTTCACTATAATGAACGGTTTTTGTTGTGGTTGTGTCTTTTAAAATTTTAAAATACATAATAGCCATGTAATAATATAAAAAAATATATAAATACTTGTTTTCATATGTATAATTTACTTACTTTTCGTTGCAGAATTCTCCTTTCTTTCTTTTTTTTTTTGTAGTTAAATGATTTGTGAAATCAAATACAGTTGATACAGCTATTTTAATAATTTTTTTTATTGAACCATAATTTTGTTGCTGGAAATGGATTCAATTCATTTATTGTCGGTATGTTAATTTCTATTTTTATATAGATGACATCTTTAATAGTGTCTGGTGATAAATTTGATTTTTTAGCTGTTTTTATAACATTACAGTATGAAATTAAACGCTCTACATCAGCATTATGAGGCTTAGCTGATAATATACGAGCCTGAAAATCCAATAAAATATTTAATATAATTACAAAATCAATTTAGTACTTACCGTTGACGTAGAAAGTGATTTCCATCCATCACATATTGACATTGTAGTAATATATTTAAAAGTTCAAATTATAATTTTTCCCATTTATATTTGATACACTAGCTGTTTCGTGGTAAGAACTAATGAAATCTAAAAGTTCAAAGTTTATTTTATTAAATAATTAAAATGTACCTACTAATTATGTAATTATATGAAATAGATAATGTGTCAACCAATATCATAATACTTCAACATTTAAAAAATGTTCTAATACTATATATTGCACCGATACCTTCAATTATAAGTTTTTAGTTATTTTTAATATTATAAATTTTATATAGGTATTTATTATTTATATGTTACCAAATACAGTTACAATCTAAATATTTTTTATTTTATTAAACTCTTTTTAAACTTCAAGCACATCAGTTAATTGGAGACAGAATAACATTGTAAGAATTTGGACTCCGCCTATGAAGTAGGTAAATAATAAACAAGTATATATATTTTCTTAAAACTATTAAAAATATATAAATAATTATACTAAATAAATAAAAATTCAGTTTTATTTTCTTTCATCATAAAAAAATTAGCAAATTACTAACAAAATATGTATATATACAAGTATTTAACAGATAATAATCCTTTTATTTAAAAATTTTATTTATAATAACAATAATAATAATATTTGAATTTTAGTTGTAATATTACTGAAAAAAGAATTCAATTTTTATTTTTTATTTTTCATGATATTTCTATGACTCAATACAATAAAATACATGGTATAACTCATTGTTCTATTTAAAAATAAAGGATTTAATAAATGATAATATATTTGTAAATTGTTAATATTGTTTTCATAACGAAAAATCTTCTTACCTTTAAGTTATCTTTATGTAATACTTTGTAGTACACTGTTTCACGCGTTTCAGGTATAATATACCCAAGAGAAAATTTAAGGTCTTCGTAACTTCTTCTTGTAGCTAAAAATCTGAGAGTTGCTGTCAACCTTTCGTGTGGAGAGATTGATTTCCTCATAACTGTATTTTTTTTTTTTATTGAATGGTGTCACTAATGAAATAAATTGAAAGTACATTTCTTCGTCCATTCGCAAGTAATTATGCCAGTCTTTTAGAAACAACTTGAATTCGGTCAACAGATTAATGTGAGAATATTCGTTTATTTTTTGTAACCAATTTTTGCATCACAGTCTACGTTTACGTTTTATAATTTTTCACGGCTATCAACAAGTCTATCAAAACTTGTGATTCAAGTGACTCCCGGACAGATTCGCCGGAACGTATCCCCATACGTGCAGGCATAACTGACAGGCCGACCGGACCGTGTGTGGCTACCTAATTTAATAAAATCAAAGTTGTTGACACGGATATAATAATAAATTAGCGTGAGCGTTTTAAATACGCTAATGTTTGTGGTAAACTATAAATATTAACATTATAGGATTATGACTTCTAATTGAAGAAAAAAAGCTTCATTTAAACCGCAATTGTTGTTATTTTCATTTAAACTCTAAAACGAAATTTTCTTTTATTCCGTTTAATTATTACAATATAATGTTAATGTGATAAATTTTATTTTTTTTTAAATAATTATTTACTTTTCAGATTTTGCATTCGAGTTATTAAATTTCTTTAGCTTAATGTTCACATCAAAGGGTTTCTTAGGCAACATTTATTAAACAGACTTTTAATTAGTGTAAACATAATTGATTTTAATTGTTTTGAATTAAATTAGTTTAAAGTTTATTTTCTGTTATTATTAAGAATTTTGGAAACATATTAAAAATAATGGACTCTACAAATATACCTAAAGCTGAAGAATCGTGTGTCGTGTACCCGTGGGTAAGAATATCAATGTAATTGTAAACTATAATATGTATCATTGTTGTTTTAATAAAATCAAATATATATATATATAAATATAAAGGAACCTTGTTATGACAATGAAATGCAAATGAAAGCTTCTTTTGAGGACAACTACCTCGACCATTTAAGCAATTTAAAAATTGAATCAAATCCGTCACCAAATACATTAACTACTATAGCTTGTGGTGTTTGTACGTATATTTATTTACATATGAAATAAAAATTAATTATGTTTTCGTGTCATTAAATCAAACGTTTTATATTATTTTTTCAGTACTTAACGTGAATAAAGGATTAATTGAAGAGTTCTGTGAAAGAGGCGTATCTATGGTGATATTTGATTTTAATGGTTTAACATTTGAACAAAGTCGAAAAATGGTCTTCGAAATTCGCCAAGGAGTTTTTAATTATAGTCTTAAAAAGAACAACCAAATACCGTATTCAATAACATTAGTACTCGATCTTGGAGGATCTTGCATCACGACTGGAAGCATATTCCATACAACAGTGATAAATATTCATATAAAATAATAATAAATAAATGATTATGATTATAATTAAAAAAAACACATTTAAGTTGCTCATTTTAATAAATTGTTTGATTAATGGATAAATATATAATAACAATATATACAAGTCTCAAAATCATAAAAAATGTTATTTCTAAAACAATTTATTATAATCACCTATTTAAAAATTTGATAACTTATTTTTACTTAATTAGCCCACACAACGTTTGATAAAATTATCTACGAACGCTCATGTTTATGTCACCAATGACGTCGAATACAAATTTAAGTGTACAGAGGACCGTATTTATGTAAACAGTGATTTGATTCTTCAACTCAAAATTAACGATCGGATCTATTTAGACTACGGAAAAATTGAACTGGTCGTGATCAGAGTCGGTAAACATGTTTAAATATTATTATTTTATTATAATAAACATGGAACACAATGTTAGTGGAGTATCCAGAGGAAGAAGTGGGGTTAGGGGGTTATTACCCCCTCTTAAATTTTTTCAACAAAAAAAATAATACTAATAGTTTGAAAAAAATTTGTAGTGCTATTACACTTAGTAGTTAACTTAAATAATAAAAATTAATAATTTATAAGTCCAGACTAGTGTAGTGAGTATATGTATATAGCTCTATGGAGGTGACATCGTGAAAAATACTTACAGATTGGATTTAAATTTAAAGTTATTTTTAAATTGTTTCGCGACGAGCATATTATCTTATCTTTCTTACGATCAATGTGTTTAATATTATGTTGTTATTGTGAGTTGTGACCTTCTTGTGACCTTCTTGTGACTCTCAGTACTCACTTGTCGGTGATACGTGATTTTTGAACAATTATAATAAAATGAGTAAAAAATCCTAAAACAATAATTTTAATTATTTTGAGTCTGTATCAAACAAAAATAAAACTATCTAAAGTCAATGTTGTACCAAATAATGAAATATTTATTTTGGCCATAGAAACTATATCTAACGAGTAACAAATCTCGGGCAATACAATATTATATCGAAAAAAGGGTAAGATTTAGAATTATGTATTTTTAATAGTATATTAAAAAACAAAATCCCTAAAAGTAGAAAAAGAAACTGGGAATATCAAATAACTTGGACACACCAATTTCTAAGACTGTCATGATAAAATGTATGATGATGCTTTCTGCTATACTTGAGTTTTGTTTTCATCTTAAGGCAGCTTATAAAAAGGTATTCATCAACTCTGTGAAAATTAGTATTAGAACAATATGATAATTGGAAGAAAACTAAAGATTTAATTAAGGATCATAAAAATAACCACTATCATAAACTTAGTCAGTTATAATTTGATAATTTTTATGCAGTTTAAAACAAAAAAGTCGACAATTCAGTCTGTATACAAATAAATTAAGTATGAAACAAAGAAATTGAGTAAATAGAGCTCACCCCCGTCCACTCATTAAAAGTGATTAATTTTACGGACAGTAAGGCATTTCTCTAAAAGGTCATGGGGATTTAAGAATATTTTCTGCGAGCAAAGAAGAATGATCAAGAATATGATGGCGCTGCAGCCATGAGTGGCAAGTTTAATGGTGTTCAAAAAAATATTTACGATAAATATCCGGGAGCATTATAATTGTATTATAGTGTCCACGGTTTAAATTTGGCTACAACTTAATGTTGCAAAGTTTTTTCGATTGCAATCTGTAAAAGTACTATACAAAATGTGATTAATTCACAATTTCAAAAGAAGATAATTTTCCAGAAACAAGATATTTTAAGCTAAAAACATTATGTGCCACTCGGTTGGTTGATCGTTGTGATGCAGCAATATTGTTTGAGAAACAGGCAGCTATTTTACATGCTTTGGATTATATTTAAAATTGGACTGATGTCGCTTCTTCGTGTGCAACGAATCAACTTATTACTTCAATAAAATAATTGAATTTTCAAACCACCTTATGTATATTAGTAAAAAAATTGCCATTAGTTTTTCCCTTTGTAGATTTCTTAAAAAAAAATTTCTAGACTTAGAAACTGCATTAAAAAATTGCATATACTGTTAAAAAAATATTCTAAGTAACGGATAAAATTGTGATATATTATTTGAAAAATTTGATATTCCTATAAAGTTGATGCAACAAAATAAACATAAACTATATAGTTGTAATGTTGGTCCAGTTTTATAAAATACTCATTTTTATTCCATTTTTTGGACCAATTGAATTGAAGGTGTTTATCACACAAGTATGTTTTAAGTAATTTTTTTTGCATTTTACCGAAGACAATTATGCAAATATCCCAAAACATAAGGAATAAATTCAAAAAATTAATAGATCCTCATCATCAAATTATTGATGATTACACTGATTTAAATATAAATAATTCTATTTTAAATGGGAAATTAGATTTATGGTGCACTACTGTCACAGATGAAACTCGAAAAAATTAATGATATTGATCTCTACTTCAATATGAATTGTGATAATTTATTTTTGGATTTTGATAATCCAATAATTTTTAAACTTATTAAAATGTCTATAACACTGCCTGTAACAACTGTAACTGCGATCATTTTCATTACTATGTCGTTTAAAAATATATTTAAGAAATTCAACGGACAAAAATCGTTTAAATTGATTTGGTTTAGTTACTTACAAACTCTTCACTGCTTTAATAATCTTTTAATTTTTTTGAAAAGTTAAAGTAATGAATTAATAAAATTAGTTTTTGGTATCAAATATAACCTTTTATTTTAATACCCCCCCCCCATCAAAAAAAAAGCTGGATACACCTAATCAATGGAGTATTATTGAAGCGATGACGATATTAAAAATTACATAATTTTTTCTTTTGTACAGACGAAGATGAAGTATATTGCATGATAAAGCGAGGAGAATGGTTAGGTTCCGAAAAAACAGTACACATGCCAAAAATTCCGATTGGTTCGACTGCACTTTCTAAATTGGATAAGGAAAAAATTTGTACAGCAATCCAGCTCAAAGTGGACGTTATCTTGGTGCCTGGCGTAAGAAATTCTGTGTTTTTTAACCACGTTCGCAAGTTTGTCGGTAAGCTGAGTATGAAAACACTATAATCAACAATATGATTATCTTTAGTGTTAAGTATTGAAAATCATAATAGTCTCCGTCCTGATATTTTGCTTGTTAAATATAATCTTGTTTTTCATCTGATACCTGAACTTGTCAGACTATCTATGATCACATGCTAATTTAATATTATCGATTCACAACGAAGGAAACATAGTCGTTTATGTTGCTCCATAAGAGTTTTGTATTTTTTTTTAAGACTCAGAGCGAGGTGGATACATCGCCCTGTATGCAAAAATTGATAATATTGTCGGACTCGAGAACTTCGATGATATCTTACCAGTTGTGGATGGTGTCTTCCTAAACCGACCGAACTTATCCATGGAGGTCGGTCATGATAAGATATTTCTGGCCCAGAAGATTGTCTTATCCAAATGCAACGTAGTGAGTTTACGGAACAGTGACTGCGCTATTTTATACTTGTAGAATGTAAAAAAAGACTGTTTATCATAAAAACGTGATCATTTTTTTTTTTAAATGTTCGAATAAAATATTAATTTTGATTATTAACACTAATTTTACGCAATAACGTTATAATATATAAACAATAGTTTGGGTACTCAAAATGTCAAAATATAACACAATGATTGCTTCCCTAACCATTACAATATACAGGCTGGAAAACCGACCATCACGTGTGGGGAATATCTTAATTCCATGGAAATTAGTTCGGTACCTACAAATGCCGAAGTAAATGACCTCATAAATACTGTAATGGATGGAACCGACTGCATTTATCTGGACGTAACAATGCGTAGTGAAAATAAATTACATTGCATCCAGTATGCATCTTCACTGTGCCGGCAAGGCGAAGCAACCATATGGGAACAACAGTTATTTACCGAACTCAACAAAAAGGTACAAAAACGAACGTTAATACGTTTACTGGCTTGAGTATTATATTTAAATTCTCATGGATCGAACACAAAAACTTTATTAATTTCATATCATTCTTGCCGTTTTTGCTTTGAGAATTGAATTTAATTCTTTCTGAATTTGCTTTGTATGCTTTAGGAGTTAAAAATCTCATTTATGTATTCGTTTTTAATGTATAAGAACTGATTTTGACTTTCATTTTATAATATATTTAAATTAAGCAGAAAAAAATACATAATGACAAAAAACTATTTTGATACCTTTATTTTTAATGAATTACAGTATTTAAATATATTATTAAAAATGTATTAATTAGAAAATAACTTAATATTAAATTAATATCTAGTACCTATATTACTAGTTTCATTATTTTTGTAGCACACTTTTATGAACCACAAAAAATAATCAACACGGAATACTATTTTGAAAGAAGTACACCAATAATTCGATTGTCTGGTAACCCTTTGAGCATGAGCCCTGCCGCCTTGTTGAACCATTTCTTCATAACATTTAGATTTAAAACATCGATTTCTTTTTCTAGATAGAGCTAAACTATGGTCCTGGTTACTTTCTTGTTCCTCTGTCTCTATTTGTAGATTGAACAAGAATTTATTTTTCCCTAAACTCAATTATACTAATATTTGTATTATTTATTTACAACGATAAAATTGTACAAAAGGTATGATTGACTCATAAATACATAGGTCCTCTTCTGGTATATAAATAAATTAGCAGATTTATATTTTTATAGTAATTCTTTTGAAAAGTCTATATTTTCTAGGAAATTCTTTATTGTTATTTAAATTAAATAAACGATTGTTTTCGAGTGCTTGCTATTACGATATCTTATCAACACCATGATACATTGATGATGTATTGTATAATTTTATAATATGCTGTACTTTCAGTCCAAACCAATAATCGACCCTGTCCATGCGATTAGCATTGGGTGCGTAGAAGTATCGTTTAAATGTCATGCAGCTGCAATTATTGTGATCAGCACGCCCGGTTTGTCAACTCGTTTAATCACCAGATACCGACCTCGATGTCCTGTATTAGCGATCGTCAGGCACGGAAAATCTGCAAGAAAGTTATCAGTGTGGCGTAATGTTATAGCGTTGCAGTACATTGGTAAATAAAAATTAATAATAATAATATTTGTACACCGTAAAATGGGGTGAATTGTAACAATTTTTGAGTTATCCAATTTAGAACTTAATTTAAAAATCATTTATACTACTATTAAGGAAAACACTTATTTAGAATTATTGTTACCTTATTTATCGTTATAAGTATAATTCAGAAATATAACTTATTAACTTTTTTATTATATTTTTTTATATAACTTTGTTGCAATTAACCGTTGACTGGGGTGGATTGAAACATTGGTGTAAAAATCATGTTTTATTCATTTAAAACAATTCATGGGTGAATTAGAACACTATACATTACAATTTATATATTTTTTAAATAGTCAATTTTTTCTTATTATTTTAACATAATAAGTATCTCAAGTATTATAAACATAAAAATATTTCAAACAAAATTTCAGTTTTTAAAATCACTATTATTCAATAAGTTATAACAGATGTAGCTCCTAATCTGTAATCACTATACATATATATAAGTAAGTAATATAACAACATTACATTTAAACGTCATAATACGACAAATTTAACAAATTTTATTCCTTGAAATAACTTAATTATTATATAAATTAAAAAATGTATTTACGCTGTTGTTCTGTAAATTTCAGAAAAATTTTCAATATTTTCTATACAGAAAAAAAATTATTGTGATAGTGACATTTTATTATTTTAACAATATTAATGGAGTTTTGGAGATAATATAATGAGTAAATTCATAAAATCGTAAGTGTGGACTAAATATTTTTCTGGGGAAATAGAAATAATCACATATTTTTTTTTTCAATTGATAAAATTTATAACTCTGAATTTAATCCTTATTATATTAAGTTGATAATACTATAATTGAATTTTCGTAGACTATAATAAACAAAATACTTAAGTCTTGTTGCGATTTACCCCATTTTACGGTACTACGCGTTAAATGCGTTCTGGTTATCAAAAGATATAATATTATTTCTATAGACTCAATTAAGTAATTAAAACTAAAATATTAAAATATCAATTTTTTTTTAAGTCTGCGTGCGTGTTTTTAATCGTACATTATATGACATCGTGTATATATTACAGATCCAATAGAAAATATTTGGTCCAGAGAAATCGAAAATCGTACAAGGTTTGCCATGGATTTTGGAAAAAGAAAAGGGATATTGAATCAGGGAGACTTGGTTTTACACATGAGTTGCTCTGAACAAAACGTAGGTTTTGCTAACACCATGAGTCTGTTCTACGTTAATGCTGGAGACTTCGTTATCGCGTAACAATATATTTAAATTCAATAAAAATAAAACATGAAAATTTTTATTTTATTATTATTTAGAAGGACCTCCTTTTCACCTACTGAGCAGAGAAATACCTGACCGGTGATTGCAGAGTACTGGTGAGAAGGTTTAAGAGGACGTTATACCCGCATGTATTGTCTCTGTCTTACTAATGTAGATCATAGCAAATTTTCGTTTAGCAGAACACATTTTTTGATGTTAGCTTTAATATTAAGAGTCAATTTACCTATCATCAAATTTAAAGGTAAGAATATTACCTAGAAAATGGCAAATGCTTTTATTGATATTATCGTTTAAATGTGAGTTATAGCTATGTAAAATATTATGACTTTAAAATATTCATAACTCACTTTAAAATGATAATATCAATAAAAGCATATAACATTTTCTAGATAATATTCTTATCTTTAAATTTGATAATAGACAAATTTACTCTAATATTAAAGCTAACATCACAAAATGTGTTTTGCTGAACGCAGATATGCTATGATCTACATTAGTAAGACAGAGATAACACTTATTATGGGTATAACGTCCTCTTAAATGAAGTTAATAGGCTGTTATTTTTTTACATTATATTATAATGTGAGACGTTGAAATAACAATTGACAACTATTATGTTACGCATATTGTTATAGTTTTTTGTTGTAATTATAGTGTGTGTATATGGTATATCTATCTTTATATATATAATTTAGGGTGATCCTTATTTTTTAAGTTATAAAATTTGAATTAGAGACCCCCAAAATTTGATCTTATACATATAAAAATAATGTGTGTAAAATTTGGTCAACTCCAAGACGTGCCCCCAGTGGGTTGATTAAATGGACCTAGGGTAGTTTATCAGTTTTTCCTATTTATTTCAATAATTATTCTACTTACGATATGATTGAATAGAACTTTTATTACAGATAATCTTATTTCTTATAAAAAATGTTATAAACAAAAATAAGCTCAGAACTATTAATTTACAAGAAAATCAATAATGAAAATAATGTGCGTCATTTCCACTATCGATGTTTTTTACCGCTTATCTACAAATCAATTAATAATACGAATAATAGTCTTTCATTAAACTAACTTAAAACTGAATTTTCAATGCAAATGTTATATTATAAATTATTCATAGAACAAACAGTTATTATTAATAGTTTTATTATAACATACAACAATTTTCATTTAACATTTAAATTTTAAGTATATCCCGAGTATATCCAGGATATTACTTTTTGAAGAAAGTGATTTGGCGATTCTAGCAAATCAACATTAGAATAAGAGTTAGATGATGAATCGGTCAAAGATAAATCGATTTCAGAATAGTTAACTAAAAATCTAATAATTTTTTTGTGATATATTATGTTTTATTTTGTTTAAAAATATTATATCTGTAAAAAGGTTTATATCCCGTTGTTCAAATTATTTTATTTTTTTATTTATTTATCCTACCTTCTCATCATAGTCGAAACCTGAGTTATCGCCGTCCACGAGCCTAACAAAGGTAAGTCTGGCGTGATAAATATAACCTCTTCATAAAAAAAACTAAGTCATATATTCCAGAATGAGAGGGTAACAATGTTACCCTTTAATAAGATATTTTCAATGATAAATGCAGACTAGAAGAACAATTTACTGAGAATGAATTAAATGATGGGTTCACTAAGCTAAGTAAAGCGGAAATAACCTAATCCTGCCAACTAATGGGCTAATACACAGCTATTAACGCTAAATGCCATTACAGAAGAATGAACTCATGGTCCCACATCAACCTTGTCGATCAAGGCAGATTTGGACCTTATTGGACTGAACACCCATTTAATATTGCACAAAACGACGACTCAGGCTTTGAAGAAATTTAAATCCTGATTGAATCGCATTATAACATTGACAAACCTAGAAATTAAGTAAAGCTTCTTTTATATTTGAATTTAATTGCTAAGGATACTTTTGATAAAACATCCTGACGCCCGCAGCCAGCGGATATGTTAATTTAAGCTAGTTCAAGCAGTTACATTTACCTCTTCTAAACAGAAGCCACAAATAAGGAGAGAGGTTAACCCCAAGAAAGAACTCAATAAAAAGATTTAAAGAAATCTAGGTACTTAGCAAAGGTAGATAAATAAAATAACAGAAATTAAATATATATGTAGTGCCAAAGACTGGGTTTTAATATCATACCAGTGTTTGGCAGTTAATGCCATACACTGGATAAAAACAATATGTATGGCATAGTGAATGGCAATTTGTTGTATAATTACTTATAACTT
This sequence comes from Rhopalosiphum maidis, assembly GCF_003676215.2. Lineage (NCBI taxonomy): Eukaryota > Metazoa > Arthropoda > Insecta > Hemiptera > Aphididae > Rhopalosiphum > Rhopalosiphum maidis. The sequence goes on along the minus strand of NC_040879.1, from coordinate 41,888,841 downwards.
AATTATATTGATGAACTACTTATGAAACTGATGCATAGACGACCGTCTAAGGAATCCCCAATTAAACAAGACAATGTTTTACATTTATAAAAAAAATCGAAAATATTATTGTATATTATGAATGATAATACATTTATAATGATAATAAAGATCTTATAAAAATAATAAAAATATCAATACTATCAAGTATGGTTATACCATTATGCGTGTATCCAAATAACAGCTTAGAAGTTCATTGACTACATTGATAATAATATATAATGCGATGGTTTTATTTAACAACTACTATAAACACTATTTTAAGCTATGACTTTTATAATATTTTATTACAATTTTTTTTTTATTATTAACAGTTAATTTCCAAAATGGTTTAGTCGACTTTTAGTATGATGAGCCTGAACAGTCCTTAAATTGTATTTTGATTGACTGTCCTTTTTGTAAAACTAAATTTGTGTATGAAGTATCACTACTCATACACATCGGCCAGGTCCATATGGCAGTAAGCCCGACAAAAAATATTAAAAGACGACGTTCGGAGGTAAACAATGCATTATATTCTTATTTTAATTCATGGTTATTTTAAATATTATTTATTTATTTATTTATTTATATAAAATCCATTTGATTTTAAAAGGATTTGGTAATGATGATTGCTTCGGCAATATTGAAGATCGATAAAAAAGATGCAATAAGCAGTTTATGTTATTGCATTGGTAGCTTTGGGGCACAGGCACAAAATATACAAGATTTCAATGAAATTTTAATCGAAAAATGTAACGCTATACAGTATATGATAATTAGTAAAATTAATGAACGTAACAATTTTTACATTATAAAATATTTATAATTACACAAACAACACTAATCACACAATAATTATAAATAGGATCTATCAAGATATAAAAATATTCAAGGACTTATAGAATATGTACAGATTAAAAAGCTTGAGGGGGATATTTTAGAGGCAGATTCGGCTGTAATTAATAAAATTGCTATAAACTACTATACTTCAGAAACAATCAGTAAAAAAATAAGAAAAAAAATTAGGTTCCAATAGAAAAAACACTATAGATATATTACAAAGTCAAAAACTACAACATTATTCTAAATTTGTAATTCTGTCTCAACAACCTATTAATAAACAGCTACAACAAAATTCTTCGCATGCAATGCCTAGACAATTTTTTAACCCGAAAATTCCAAACTACACAACCACTGAAAACTTCAATATCAACGACCAGCTACAGTTCCTCCTCATCATACAAAAAATTGTTGATGATTAAGTCAAATAGTGTAACAGAAGTTATTAATGAGTAATGACTAATCTCAACATTTAATTCAACGTCTCAATTTGTTCAAGATGTAATACGATTATCGTTTATCGCGATATTTCGAGACCAAGTTCGACGACCTTTGTACGCAATAAGCTCGGCAAGGTCAACCGCCGTCCCCTCCTCTCTTGACTGTACGACAACCGTTGATATCCACCTACGCGCGAAGTACTATCTGTTCTTTCGCGACCGTCGTACGAGACGTCGCCGTCGCCTGTCGCGTGTGCGTTTTTTTTTTCATTTTGTGTCATTCGGCGTCGTTGACGTATGTTTTATTGAAAACATTCGCGGACTTTTTAATTATTATTCGATACCTTGCCGCGCGGGATATCGTCGCTGTGGTGCGTGGGCGCATTTACTCGTTTTTAGTCGTGTGAGCCGTCGATGTTTGATACCGCGTATTAATTAATTGCAAGGTCGTTACGTCGTCGACGCTATTATTATTGTGTCGTTGTGCGGGACGTCATCATTACTTTTCGTTTCGTCCCTTGTCGAATTACAAATCCGTGAAGTACGTAAAAAATATCACACAAATTTGTGTGTCAATGACCTGGCACCTGTCACCTAAAGTAGAGTGATATCAGGTCCAATAATTAAGCGAAACCAGTCTAGTGGTCACACTGCGAGGGACTCGGCCGTCGGCGGAGATTAGCAGCTTGATATCGTTATTTTGTTTTTATATACTATCTGTGAAAACAGTGATATCGATCACGTTCAATATTATTGTTTCACATTAAATTGTCAATTATTATAATATTTTACTATTTCTTTTATTTGGGCGCCCGTATTTTATTTTTATTAATATTATTCATATTGTGTTTGTGTATTTTATACGACGAGTATTATAATATAAATACTCGTAGCACGACGGTGCATATAAATTAATTGGTTTGTTCATTATAATATTGGTCATCCGCTCCTTGTACGATAGTTTATTATATACTCTGGGTTTTCTTAACTTGCCATCTTAGGCCAACCTCCTTACGTAGGAGCCTGGTGGTACACAATTTTCAGTGTCCAAATCTGTGAAAAAAAATGCAATCATATCTTATATACACAATAAGTTTATTTAATTAAATTATTCATAGTTGTAAGATATGTAAACACATGTAAAAACCAAATTAACGGTTTAATTAGCAACAATGACAGACAAATATTAAACTTTTTACAATTTGTGAATTACAATAAAATTTGTACTGTGGACAAATGTTTCCAACAATTCCTAGATGATTTAGATTCTTGATGGTTAAATAGCTCCTTTAATATGTCTTATGAACCAACACGGTAAATTTTAAAAACAATATTCCCACATAACACTAAAATAATTAAAATAAATAATGTAAAATATGAATATAATAAATATAATATGAATTAAAAAAAAATCAGAATCCAATCATCCTTACCGGAATTCAGTGTGATAGTTGATGACAGGTCTGTTGTCCAATTGTTCATACAAATCAGCGATTGCAACAATGACAACAGTGTTTTGGTATTGGCATGCCTATTGTGACCAACTACCAAGCAGTATGCAACAAAAAAATTATTTAAAATGTATTAATAGCATTCAATTTTATTTTTAGTTATCCAACATTTTTGATCATATAAGGATAATAATGTGTGTGTACAATACACATTTGTTGACAAACCTATTTTAAAAAAAATATTAAATGAATTAGCCCATGATACATATTTATTTATTGAAAAATATTGCAGTTATACAGTCTACAGACCGAATATAATAAAAATTAAAGAGACAGTTATTAAACACACCACAAATAAAATAATGACATTCTTACCATCAGCAGCGACACATATCTCATGACAGCAGTATTTTACAATGTAACTTTATTTGTTTTGTTCTAATACCGGCAATAATTCAAAACTTCAAATTATCTACTTCATTATGTAATTGTTTCAGCTACCAATAACTATATATTTAAAAAAAAAAAAACAGTAAATCAAATCAATGATATAAAAAAAAGGTAGTATTCCAAAAAATTCAAGACAGTCTTATTTATTAAAAATTTTATCAATAACCTTCTTACAGTTTATTTCCAAGACATTTCTTTCGAGACAATTGATTATATGTACATGGATGGAGTCCAAAATTACCAACAAACTTAAATAGTTTCCTTATATCATTACCAAAAAAAAAGTGGATTCCATCTTATCAGAGAATGAAATTTTAAATTTAATAGCTACAAAACATACTGAAGAATCTATTAACTACAGAGTTCCTGAAAGACTTAAGATCACCAACACTACATAAGTTAACCGATATAAAATTAAAGATGATAAAACTTTTTTTTTTTTTTATAAATGTCGTTTATTTGTGAAAATTTACAATCTATACATAAAATGGTACAATAAGTAAATGTGATAATAATTATAAGTGGCAATGAGTAAAGTACAGTGAGTAGAAGTTTCGCATTAGAAGTTTCTACGTGGAAGGTAATTTAGGGAGAAATAGTAATATACATGGTTAAGTTTAATGTGCGTTGAGAAGATCTCTGGGCCATTCACGTTTGAGGCGTCTGGCTGGGTTGTCTGGAAGAGCATTGGTATGAAGTTGAGCGATGAGGTGGTTTGAGTGATGTTCCATATTGGAGTGCAGGCGAAGATAGAGTAGATTGTAGAGTAGTAGACGGTTGGAGATGTGCATATTAGATTTCATGAGAGGCCTAAGGATGTGAAGGCGACTATTTAGTTGTTTGCGTTTGGTTTTGAGGTGAGGGCCCCAGGTGAGCATTCTGTCAAACAATAAACCGAGATATTTGACTTCATTTGAGTGAGGAATGATTGCATTCTCGAATGTTATGTGAGGACAGCCCCGGGGCGGAGGGAGAAAATAACATGAGAAGACTTGGAGTCGTTGATCTTGATTTTCCAAGCTTTGAACCAGTGAGATAAGCTGTTCAGATGATTTTGAAGTAGGCTGCTTGCTTCGAAAGGGTCTTGATGAAAGGATTGCGGTGTCGTCGGCATATGTCCCTATTAGGGTGTTATCCGTTGTAGGAATGTCAGCTGTGAACAATGTGTATAGGAAAGGAGCGATGTCGCTTCCCTGAGGGACACCGGCTAGAATGTTTTGTGTGCTGGAAAATGTGGTTTTTAATTTGACTCTGAATGTTCTGTTATTTAGGTATGATTTTAGAAGTAAATAGTAGGGTGCCGGAAAAATTTTTTTAAGTTTGTATAATAAACCATCGTGCCAAAAGGTGTCAAAGGCTTGAGCTACGTCGAGAAAAAGTCCTGAGCAGTATTTTTTTGTTTCTAGAGATGTAGCAATGTGGTCCACTACACGGTGGAGCTGGTGAAAAGTTGCATGTTTGGCACGGAAACCGAATTGAAAGCTGGGAAGGGCATTTTGTTTGAGTGCGATATTCACAAGTCTTTTGAGAAGAAGTTTTTCAAAAATTTTTCCAAACGTGGGTAGTAAGCTGATTGGTCTATACGATTCAGGTAAATCAGGTTGTTTGCCTGGTTGAAGTATAGTAATAATTAGTGCTGATTTCCAAGTGGAAGGGAAATAAGATAGCCGAAATATAGCATTAAAGATGTAGGTGAGAAGAATGATGGTTTTTGGTGGTAAGTTTTTGACTATTTTGTTATTAATGAGATCATGGCCGGGTGACTTATTATTCCTGAGTTTTTTAACAATTAGTAGAACTTCGCCAGGAGTAGTTGGGGAGGCTGGAAGTGCCATGGGCAGAGGCGATGAGATGAATTGATCAACTTGAAGCATGTGAGTATCATCAGGGGAAATGTTGTGAGGTTTAAATGTATTTGCAAGATGGTTAGCCAGCAGATCTGATTTATCTTGGTCAGTGGTAGCAAGATTGTTGTTCTGATAGCGAAGAGGAGGAATGGTAGATTTATGCTTTAAAAGAGCTTTAGTTTTTCTCCAGAGAGACCCATTTGAGAGTGAAAGAGATTGAATATGGGAAGTGTATAGTTGATTTTTATGTTTCTTGAGAGTTGACTTGAGTTTGTTGGAAAAATAGTTGTACCGTTGTTTGTCAATCGGGTAGTGAGTTCGTTGCCAAGTGTTTCGAGCACGGCGTTTTTGAGATATGAGCTCTCTTATTTCCGGAGTGGTATTTCTACTAGAGTTGTCTTGAGTTGCAGATGTGGTGGAAGATATTTGAAATGAGTCTTGAATGTTGTTTGTGAGGGTGTTTATGGCAGTATCTATATCGGTGGGATTTTTTAACTTTATGTTTAAAGAGGAAGAAGTTGACATAATATTGCGGAATTTGTTCCAGTCTGTGCGAGATGATAAAACTATAGTAGAATAATGGGTACCTAAAAATTAAGAACTTAAATTTTCTACTTATAGTGATTTCAAACTGTTTTAATACGTAGATAATATGTAAGTCAAAACTTTCTTTTCTAATTAATGTTGTTTCTTTACCTAACTCAATAACATCATACGATTCTGTAATAATTTCAGTGTTAAATATTCATCTTCGTTCAATAATTACGATATCATTTGTAGCATTAAACATTTAGTAGAAATATATATTATATATGAAGAGAATAATATTTATGAGAATTGTATATCTGAATATTGTCTCAAATTAATTTAATATTAATTTAAGTAAAAAAAAAACAAATAACATACTTTACAGATGAAAACATCCACGACTGAATTTGGTGTTTCTAACGAGCAATACGAAAACGATATATTTTAGACACATATTTCAGAAGAAGCAATATTTCCACCAAATATTTTGGCTCAATATAGCGCAGAATTAAATTTAACTACAAATGCGTGCGAGTCGTTTCATTCACATTTAACACTGTCCTTTCAAAATACTCATCCAAATATTAATCACTTTACAAAAGCTTTATTAGATATTCAATCATTCACTTATATTGAATTAAACAGTATTAACGAACCTTATAATCTCATAAATTCCAAATCAAACGCACGCCAAAATTATTTAAATTGCATCATTTCGTCATTCAAGGAAAACATATCACTATGATGCAATTCGTTAAAGATGCATCTAAACATTATCAATCTACATTTTAAATTGTATATAATTAATTATTTTTTTACTATTAAATAGCTGTTCATTATTATTTATTGATAATTAATAACTATATACATATATATATATATATTTTACTATTTTTATTTTTATTTTTTTCAGCTACTATTACTGATGTTCATTAAAGTATCTAAATTCTAAATATAATATACATATAACTATAAATTATGTACTTATTTAGGGTTACCATTAGTACTCTTTGAAGAGTACATGTATTCTTATGAGCTCTTAAGGAAATACCAATATAAAAATTTAGTGAAAATTTCATGTATCTACGGTACTTTGTTGATTTTTTGTAGAATTTCCCGTTTTTCTTACTTTTTTTTTTTGTTTTTTCCGGATCTTGAAAACTACTGGAAATTTTGACCATCCTATGTACCAACTAGGTTCACTTTCCCACCGAAAAAACTACTGAAGTTAAAAATCTAAGCATTATTTCGACAACTTTTCGTGTATACAAACATTCAATACAAAATTATAAATGGACATGGTTTAATTAGCCCAGTGTTAAACGATGTATGGAAAGTTTTATCTAAAGATTTAGACTATAGACTTCCTTCAAATTCGTTATACATCATGTTTTATGAGGATAAAATGGTTGGAAAAGTATATTAATCGAAATGCTTGGATTGGGAGATAATAAAAATAATTTTACAGAAGTTGACCAAACTTCGTCTTCGGACAACGCATGTTCATCGCAATCAAATATAAATAAACCAATTAAAAAGTAGTTTAAAATTACTGTTCCTTTTGATGTTTCTTCAACGATAAGCCCAATAACACAATCGTAAAAAGATAAAAATCGAGGATATAGATACTACGATGTACTTAAGCCTCATGTGTGGACAGATGTTATAAATGATTTATTTTTAAAAACATGAGCTTCCATGCAATTTTGTATATAAACGTGTAAAAATGTCTAGGGATATTTTTAAAAGCGATAAATATATATATATTTTTTAGTCAATTTGTAAAGACTGTGATTTAGAACTTGAAGGGTGGGTAGATTCAAAACCAAAAAAATGGAGAATCCCTTTTAATTAGTATTTTTACTGAAGATACAAGAGGTAGAGAAACAACCCATATAACTAAAAGGTAATTGAAAGGTAATAAACGGAAAATGGTAGGTGAAGAACTTTTAACTAATGTTAGGTCAAATTGGAGAAGAAAAAATGTGTCCGATTTGGAATTTGGGCGTATTTTACCACCTAATCTATACAGCTTTAGTGTGTTAAGTAAAATCAAACAGCAATTTAAAAATGCAACTTTTGGAGTTAGAGTTACGGAAAATGGTTCAATACAATCATTGATGGAATAAAAATATAATTTCAAACATTCCGGATCCATTCATAATTTAGGCCTCGACCCTCTTTTTGTATACTATTGGACTAATTATCAATTAATTATTTATAAAGATGTATGTAAAACATGCTGTCGGTTATCTATTGATGCAACTGGAGGTTTGGTCAAAAAGTTAAAGAAGTCTAGTCTCAATATTATATCAAATAATATGTTTCTATACGAAGCTGTTATTAGTACTTCATACGGACATATTCCTAAAACGCAGATGATATCAGAAAGTCACGATACTCTCAGTATATTCCGTTGGCTCAGTCAATGAAAAAAATCAGCAGTTAAATGCCCTAATGAAATTATATGCTTAAAATAACTTATAGAATCTTTGACTCTTGATGAATTTCGAACCATTTTAATTCATTTGTTAACTGTAGTAATAAGTGAAACCGACGTTTGGATAGATACTGACAATTCAATTAAAACCTCTTCAAAAATATAGAGAGAATTTTTAATTTGTCGTATGAAAGGTTTGAGGGAAAGTATAAACCAAGAGTTGAAATGGCCAGATAAAACTGAAGATATAAATGAATAAACGGAATAATTTGAAGAAACAGAACCAAAAAAAAATAAAACTGAAAATTTTCTGGAAAATATTTGAGTGATTCTAAACTAAATTCAAAACAAACAGGGAATCGAATATCCACCTACTATCTTCCTGAACTTGCAAATGATATTATGCGTTTATGTAAGGATTTCCGATTATGGACATCAATCATGAAGACACGCTTCCACTCACCTTACGATATTGCTACTTCTGCACCAGTTGAAGGAGATTTTAAGGAATTGAAATGTATAATATTTCGCCATGAACGAAAACCTATGAATGCAGACAGGTTTAAACGATGTACAGACTGAGTAAGATGATAAAAACCACCTTTGATTGTTATATGGTCTCCTAAAACACTTAATAATTCTAATAAATATAAATAAATGTAAGCAATTAGTTAGCAATATTATAAAGCAAAAAAAAAAATGTTTATCTTATGTTTATTTAGTACCTATTTTTAATCATTAAAAAATTAAGATTAACATAATCCACAGGATTATTTTTTTATCTTTGATTTCTTAATCTTTTTTTAGTAGTTTCTTCAATTTGTATTTTTGATTTGGAACATTTATCTATTTCAGAAATATCTTGAGCATCCATCTCGACTAGATTTGTTCTTTACATATGCGATAAACATCATTTACTAGATCTGGTACATAATAAGCTGACTTTTGATTATCTGTAAGAAAATTGAAATACTAAATATAATTGTATCTTAATGCAATTTTTTTTTTTAACAAAAAATTGTTGTTTATCGACATTAAAATCTTTTAATAGAAGCAATTTAAAACCTAACTCTTTGTCACATACTTTAATACTTTGTGATTTAAAAATTTCACATGGTTGTTATCATCTATCCATCCATCAGTTTTGCATATCATAACATTGAACAAATCTTGGAGTATTTATTCAAATTGAGTTAATGTATCTGATGTAAAAGAAGACGCATTCCCCAAACATAAAATTTCTTCAGACTTTTATCTTTTTTTACTAGCAAACATTTAATCGACAGAACATTTTGATCATATGTGCCACATCTAATCGGATGTAACGCTTTGGAAATTCTCTTGTTTTATCATTTAATGAGAGAAAATATCTATCTGTGTGTTTTCAAAGACACCACTCATCACAAATGTCCAATAAATGCCTTTGAATCACCAACTATTTCAATTGACCATTAACTATACAATTTTTCTTCCATCGGGCAAGCTAATTTAGAATTGTTTGAGTGTTCTTTTTTCAGATAGCATATCTATAACTATATAAAAATATATACACGGAAATTAAATTTAAGGATGTACGTTTTATTATTTTCACAAGACTGCCTGTTGTATCGATGGATAATTTATAGTATTGTTTCCTCGCATATTTATAGATTTAATTTGGTGACCACAATAGTAATTAACTACAATTGGATCCATACTAATCGTATGAATTGAGCTTGAGTATGAAGAGTTATGCTTGAACTCCACTAGTGCTTTATGGAATTTTTCGTGACAATTCCTATTTCTTGATTACGGTATAAGTTTGGCAGAGAAATTCATCTAAATTCTAAATTTGCTACGTGTTTTTGTCTCCAATTACATGCCAAATCCTTCAAAAGCTCGATACCAATACCCTTACGCTTTTCTCTTTTTAATGGCCTTTTCCTTTTCTAGATTTTATAAACATTATGTACCTAGTAACTAATGAGTTAGCCATGCAAAACAACCCCACCCATTGAATCATTATACAATTTAACCATTTTAGAACAACCTACTTCAATATAAACGCGGGTGAAACAACGTTTAGCACTGGATTATTCTCAGAATATGAAGAAAATTCATTAACTGTTATGTATTATAATAATTATTTTTAAATTATTCCTATTAATAAACAATAAAACTTTGAATAGACATAATAAAGTGATGTACACACTAATAAATACAAGATTCAAAATGAAGAATTCATAATCATGTATCCATTAAGATACAAAAATAAAATATCGTATACGAGGTAGTGTACCTATCTTAAAAGATACACGTTTCTTCCCAAAATATCTCAGAAACTAATGTTATTTCTTTAAAATAAAAGTTAAAAATGAGCTATACGGATTTTAATTATTAAAAACAGTGATAGTTTGGAATTTCAGTCCAATATTTTTGTTTCTGCCAAGTTAAGGCCGTGTTCTCACCAAAAACAACTGATGACGGCAACGCAATCGCGACGCAACGCGACTTATATTATTAAATTGACGTATTCTCACAGGTCGCAACCGGACTGGAAAACAACTCAACTGTTTGAAAACTATTTTTGAGAAACTCGACGTGTCAGTCTCTCTGTCTAGTTGCTAGTGTGAATAGTTGCGATTTTGTGAATATTTCAATTATTTGATTATTACTCTGGTTTATAATAAGGTACAATAAGGTACAATCAATTTAATATTTTGTTAATAATTTATTTAAAATGGCAAATCAACAAGCAGAAAATATAGCTTTCGTACAACTTATAGAAAGTCACCCATGTCTCTATGATATAACATCATCTAATTGTACTCGACAAGACATAAAAGAAAAAGCATGGAATTACATTTCAAAAAAAACGAACAATTCTAGTAAGTAAAATGTTGTCAAAAAATCAAAAACGTAATTACTAATTAATCTTGTATAGAAAATGTACATACAGATACAATATTAAATAGATTTATCATATGATTTATTAAACAAGTAAAATTAAAAGTAATATTAATCATATAAGACATATATATTAAATTAAATTATAGTATTCCATTGATATGGAATAGAACCAACTGGTGTCATAAAATATTCACATAATCTTTCTCTGTTTTGTTGTGCCTCCGATAACGATCTTATCTCTATTACTCGTCTCTCGTGATTTTGTTGTGCCTGAACTTATCGATTTTCTTGTTGTGTGTCAAATATTTTAGGATGAGAAAATATTCCTTGTCTGATACGAATATAATTATGTAGGACACAAGCAGCTTTTCTAATATTATTTATAGTTTCTTTCTTACAACAAATTGGCCCTTCAAATAAACGAAACTTGGATACCATCATACCAAAAGCACACTCGACGCTTTTGCGGCTTCTAGAAAGTCTATAATTAAACACCCTTTTTTTATTATCCAAACTTCGTTTTGGATAAGGCCTCATTAAATATTTAGTGAGGGGGAAAGCTTCATCTGCGACAAAATAAAATGGAAAATTATTTTCATTATTATTTGAAGGTAAAAGTCTAGGAGGAGGTAATTGTAATATGTCTAAATTTAAAGCACGTCTAAGATTTGAAGTTCGAAATACAGCACCATCACTATTTCTTCCTACTTCACCAACATCTATCGTCGTAAATAATCCATCGGCATCAACACAAGCCATGAGCACAATAGAAAAATACCCTTTATAATTGAAATAGGTTGATCCTGTGTTCGGTAAACATTTTATTCGAAAATGTTTACCGTCAATCGCGCCCACACAATTCGGGATATTCCATAGCTCAAAAAATCTATCAGATATTTGTAACCATTTTTCTTGTGATGGCGAAAATACTTTGGTTGTAGAACAGTCCAAATATTTTCAGTTGTGTTTGAAATAATGGTACTAATTGTTGTAAGTTCTCTCATAAAATAATATATCATAGCTCTATAACTTTCATCTGTTGCCATAAACCTAAAAAAAGTTTAATGTATTATTTAATATTTATTTTTATTTAAACTTAATTTATTGAGCCGTGATTTAAGTTTTTAATAATCGATTACGGTTTTACTTACAAATTTCCAATTTGATTTTAGTTCAAACATGTAAAGAATGATGGAAAAATATAAGAACAGTATTCCTACGTCATTTGAGACAAAAAATACCAAGTGGATCATCGGGCGGCCATAAAAAAAATATTATTTAGAAGATAACATGCAATTTATAATTCCATTTGTTAAAAGTGGCAAGAAACAACAAGGAAATATATCGATATCATCGGAATTGGAAAAGGACACTAACATGGAAGATATTGAAGACGAATCAAGTTATGAAATAATAGAATCTGTTCAAGTGCCATCTGGATTATTGAGTAGTCATATTTTATAAACATTACCTATCAAGGTAGATTATAGAATACAGTTATATTGTATTTTTACTTTTTAGATCTTAATTTAAATTTATTTTTAACAGGGTAACAACAGATAATAACTGATGATTTTGAAATTAATCAATTTGTTATATTCGGAATACCGACAGATCCTCCAAACATAATTTTTGTGATTACGGATCAAAAAAAAAGGATTGCATAAACTTGGAACAAAATATGGTTTACTTAAAAGATGGTTCAATTGTGAAACTTTGAAAAAATCAACAACCCAATTTCTCATTACTGATCAAATTGATAAAATAAAAATACGGAATTTCAAGAGGGCAAGGATTTTTGTCTTGTTCCTGTAAGGTAAAACCTCCTTGCCAATCAAGTAGGTGTGCTTGTTTTTAAAATAATAGGTTATGTAACAGTCTATGTCATAACTCATAATCAATCGTCATGTAAAAATAAATAATAAGGAAGAAAAATGTATAGGTATAGTTCATTAATTATTGTTTAATTCAATCAATTAATGATTTTATTAATAAAAAAATGTAAGAAATATAGGTAGTTAGGTATAATTAATTTCATGAGTATTTCATAATACTTCATAGGTAACACTGTGGTTTATGAAAAATAAAATGTAATAAAATATAATTTATTGACTATAGTTATTGTCATATTTTTGTTCATAGAACAATATAGAAAAGTATAGTTTTAATACTATGATAGATATTGTACAGTTAATGAAATGAGTGATTTCACTATATAGAATGTGGATGCGTCAGATACAAATTGTTTCAAAAAGGAATGGTAAAATAATAAAACCGACACATATTTATGAACAAAATTTTGATCCTATGCATATAAATTTATTATATTCATGATGGAATGAGTTGAATGAGGATAAAGTATGTATCTAACCAAATCTAACTATAAAAAGTATAATTAAATATAGTTAAATTAAAAGTATAACTACTATAACTAATTTATTGTAACTTGTATTCCTAATTTTAAATTTGAATAGTACTTTAAATATTCTTGACTCAATGCTTTTTTCTGGAAACGATAGTGAAAATTATCCATTTGTAAAAGTTGCGGATGTAGCTTTTGGGTTATCAAAAAATATTGTACGGCCTTATGCACGAAAATATTAGATATCTTTATTAATTTTATTTGATCCTTTAATTTTATGAATTTACCTTGATATAATGTATGATATTTAAAAAAACATTTAAGTATATATATAAAAAATATGACATAATACCTATACACATGTAAATGTGTATAGGTAATATGTCATATTTTTTTTTATTCCCAGTTAAATTTGTTGTATAAGAAATGATTAAATACTTAAATATATTTTACTTGGTATGAAACAAGTACTTGAATAATTTTTGTTTTACTTTCTTGCTTTTTCTGATCGGCATTAGACATGGTGTCACACGTGGACACTAACCTTTGTATTGTTCATCGACATGATTCCAAAGATACCTCAATACCTCAATACCTCAATTATTATAAGTTCTGTGTCCACTAAGTATTTGAGTTCATAGTAAATAAAGTAATAGTAATTTAATAGTAATGTTATAACGTTGAATGATTATCATGTTTTAATTCAGACTAAAACACCCTATCGAAAATATTACTATTAGAATTATTGATATTTTAAAACAAATAATATTAACTTCTGTACATAAGAACTATTAAAATCAAATTTATTAAATTCTATCAATTTAAACTACCCCCAATGCAAATTATCACATCATGAATAAATTTATGTGGAAATAAAATCTGTTCTTAGATGTATTTATTCGTAACAATGTTTTGTATAATGTTATGCGTTGAGATCAGCAGCACTGACGTAAAACAGTTTCATGGTGTTAGAAAATCCCGCTTTTTGTTTAGAGCAACTCATGTGCAAAACCAAATCTCCATGATGTAATATACTATTTCTCTTTCCAAAATCCATTGCGAATCTTGTACGGTTTTCGATTTCTTTAAACCAACTTTTTTCTATTGGATCTGTAACATTTGCAGTATATATAAATCTATATTGTTTTTAAATAATTTTTAGTCATCTTGTATACTATGGTCGTAAAATACGTTGAATCGTGTGAAAAGCTTTTAGTTTTAAATTTAAATTATATAATGTAGATAGTATGACATGTCATAATATTATTTCTTTGTTAATACTTTGATAAATCGATATTTCAACCTATATCTTTCAGAACTAACTGTTCGTAGTATAATTAATAAATTTGTTATTACTATTATCATTGTTTTAGATATTTACCAATGTACTGCAACGCTATAACATTTCGCCATACTGATAATTTTCTCGCAGATTTCCCGTGCCTGACAATCGCCAACACCGGACATTTGGGGCGGTACCTTGCGACAACACCGGCTGAAAGCCCAGACGTGGTAATCACGATAATCGCAGCTGCATTACATTTGAACGATACCTCTACGCAACCGATGCTAACCGCATGGGCTGGATCGATTTTTGGTTTGGACTGAATAGACAATATAATATCGCAAATATCACACAATTGTGTTATGGTGTTGGTAATACGAGTATATAAATTAGAAATCAGAATAATACTCAAATTGATTTTTAAAATACAGTATTTTTACATAAAAAGTTGAAATAGTGTAAGCACTGTTACATTTATTGTTATATTTTACTATGGTATCATGCGCATCACTGTGATTATTATAATTATCTATGTACTAAAATCTAGTATTCCACTTTAAGATTAATTTTCAATCATTTTTCTAAACTAATATATATTTAAAAAATTAGGTATTTTAAAAATTAATATTAAAACCATACATAATATTTAATATTTTTTCTGTATTAAAAGTTGTGTACTATTGCTCTAAGCATATGAACACTTATATGAAGATTAATAATACTATTTGAGATTCATTACAAGTACCTTTTTGTTGAGTTCGTTAAATAACTGATTTTCCCATATAGTGGCTTCACCCTGCCTGCACAACGAAGACGCATACTGAATACAATGTAATTTGTTAGCACTTCGCATCGTTACGTCCAGATAAATGCAATCGGTCCCATCCATTACGGTATTTATGAGGTCATTAACTTCAGCGCTCGAAGGTATTGTCCCTATTTCCATGGAATTAAGATATTCCCCATACGTGATTGTCGGTTTCCCAACCTATGAGTTGTAGCAGTTAGAAAAATAAATAGGTATGCTATATTTGAAATAAGTACACAAACAAAAGTTTATATATACATTTTTTTTTAAATTTACAATCTATATATAACAAAAATACAATAAGTAATACATATAATAAATTTACGAGAGGGCTTGACGGCTTGAATGAAGGGGAGGGCGTCCAGTGACGCTACTTCAGTTTGAATGAATTTTTTCGATTTTAGTTTAAATTAGATATTTTTTTTTGTACTTTACACCGAAGACTATGCGTTTAGAAGATCGTGTGGCCAATTATGCTTTAAGCGTCGAGGAGGATTATCTGGGATAGTGAGAGAGGATAGATTTGATATTAGAGGATTTGAGTGATCCAGCGTGTTGGAGTGGAATTTTATATAGTGAGTGGAAGCAAATTCAAAAAGAGTAGGAATTTTAAGATCATT
The DNA here is from genome assembly GCF_003676215.2 of Rhopalosiphum maidis. Classification (NCBI taxonomy): domain Eukaryota; kingdom Metazoa; phylum Arthropoda; class Insecta; order Hemiptera; family Aphididae; genus Rhopalosiphum; species Rhopalosiphum maidis. The sequence goes on along the minus strand of NC_040879.1, from coordinate 41,872,860 downwards.
ATGGAGAGCTTTATTGCTAACGTACCATGGAGCTTTGGTTAATAAATGTAAGATTATAGACTGAACATCAATTTTAGATTTGAAACACTGGTCGATCCCCAGATTTGGATGCCATAAATCGTTTCAGGTTAAATTAACTGTTTGTTGAGAAGAATCTTATAACTGAGTGAGATGTTGGATAAAGAAGATGCCTTAAAGTATGTAGTTTTAATTGTAGGGATCTTTTCTTGGTTTTGAGAAGGGTAGCCTTGGTTAGATGTTTGTCAAGATGAATGCATAAGTATTTGACTGAGTTAACCATGAGGATTATTGTATTGTTCATTGATATAGGAGGACTGTCTTTAGGGTGCAAGGTGAAGGTGATGTGTGATGATTTATTGTCATTTATTGTCATTTATTTTTAATCGCCATAGGTCGAACCAGATTTGTAGTTCATTTAAATGGCTTTGAAGGTTGTTGATGGCAATATCAATATCTGGGTCGGAGGAACTTATGCATGTATCGTCGGCGAAGGCTATATGGGTAAGGTTAGAATGTGGGATGTCAGCGGTATTAAGATTGTACAATGTGAGGGCGAGAACACTGCCTTAAGTGACACCTGCTTTAATTGGATAAACAGCGGACAGTTCGTTCTTGCATCTCACTTGGAAAGTTCAGAATGATAAGAAGGACTTAAGAGTTAGGTATAGGGGAGCAGGAAACCATCTACTTTTGTATAGAAGTCCACCGTGCATGATCAAACGCTTGTGTAAAATGTAACTTGTAAGATTCCGTTTTTAAAAGAATTCGACTTATTTTTACTTAATGTTGATATTTTGAGTTCTCGCATTTAATAGTATTTTGCCATTTTCTAGGTTCAAATAATTACAGAAAATCCTAGAAACTCACTATATTGCATTTGGACAATATGATCTTTTGGGCTAAAAATATTTTGTCGTGGCCGACTTCCATGGACAAGTTCGGTCGGTTCAGGAATACGCCATCCACACCTGGTAAGATATCATCGATGTTTTCCAGTCCAACAGAGTTATCGATTTTCGCGTATAGGCTGATATCTCCACCTCGCTCTGTGCCTAAAAATTAATTATAATATGTAGCTATATAAAGGGTAATTGTTCCACTAGAACTTTGGAGAATCGTCATTAGATTAGGATAACATGTAGAAACAGGAAGTTTGTCGAGTTTGGATATAAAACGAAAATTGAGCGGTCGAAATATGGAAACTATTGTAAATTCAAAACTAGATACAGAAAAAAAAGAAAAATAAGAGCAGCAATATCGTTCACTGATCGCAGATATTCAATGCTTGACTTACCAACAAACTTGCGAACGTGATCGAAAAACAAAGAATTCCTGACACCAGGCACTAGAATTACGTCCACTTTAAGCACGATCCCTGTACGGATTTTTTCCTCGTCTAGTTTTGAAAGTGCTGTTAAGCCAATCGGAATTCCCTGCATATGCACTTTTTTCTCAGAACCCAACAATTCTCCCCGCTTTATAACACAATACGTTTCATTATTTTCTGCAGAGAAGAAAAAATACTGTAAGTTTTTTGAACGTCTCTTTCGCAAGAATATCGCATCGACGATGTTACTCGATTGTGATTATAATAAAATGAAAAATAATTAATTTACCGACTCTAATCACGGCAAGTTCGATTTTCCCGTAGTCCAAGTAGATTCGATCGTTAGTTTTGAGCCGAAGAATCAAATCACTGTTTACATAAATACGGTCCTTCGTACATTTAAATTTGTATTCAACGTTATTGGTGACGTACACATGAGCGTTCGTCGATAATTCTATTAAATGTTGTGTGGGCTATTCAATGAAAATTAAGTCTTATTAAACTATAAGGACATGACAATCATTATAAATAGTTTTGCATTTTTTGTTTGTTATAATTATTATGTTTATTAATTTCGTATTTTTCGTCATATAATTTTAATCATACTAGGTGTTTTAGGCATTCTATTTTATATTTTCTTTATCAAATAACACTTATTGTTTCAAAATCTATTAACTTTTTAGAAAATTTGTTTTTCAAAACTGTTTATGGATTTTTAAATAATTATTATTAATCGATTATCTATAAAAAAAAATCACCCTCTATATAGTTTATTTATCTATATTACATTGGCAAACATATGCGCAGAAAACCACCCGTCGATTACAACCAACTTCGTTATTATTATTAAGTCACAAAGAAATCGAAGGATATTGTAGAATAACACTTATACGGCTTCTTTCATATTCACCTAATATGTTTGACTATGTATCAATTATTAGTCAAACATATGAATCCCAGTTCACTATACATTTAGAATTATCCCAATCCTAGAATTTAGTTTGAGTTATTGACAGTACATTAACATCGTCGCTTGTATTTAAAATTCAAATCCCAACATGTAACTAATTTCTTGAGTAGAGCTATTCACTCTGTCCACAAATTGAAACACAAGTGTCATATTTTATATTAAAAAAAAACATTTAAACATTGACCAACTTTTCACTTTACACTCAGAGGTAACCCGTGACAAGCGTATTTTTTGTGACGTTATTGTATGGTACGCTAACAACAGACTAAACAAACTAAATCTTTTTTATAAAGGGTTGTCTAAGATTATAGAATTTTGGAAATACGTCCTCAAAGGAAGGTTTTCCAGAACTACATAGTCTAGCGTTGAAATTGGTTTGTAGATTTTCTTTAATATATATGTAATATTGAGGAAAATTTACAAACCAATTTCAACACTAGACTGTGTAGTTCTGGAAAACCTTCTTTGGGGACGGATTTCCAAAATATATATGTAAAAAAGTTTTTCTCGGATAATCTTTATCTAAAATAAGTATTAAACCACACTAACAAATACTCATTTAAAAAAAGTAATGCTAAATTTAATATTTCAACTTAACTTTAACCAAATTATGAAGAAATAATATCTATCAAATAAATTCAACATTCTCATTAAAAGAAAATTACTGTAATTAAATTGTCTTAAAAATACCTAGTATAAAATAAATCTAAAATTTAAATTTATAAAAGAAATAAATAACAAGTATTAATTTTTTATAGCGCATTCTCAACTATATATTTTTTAATTGGTACGATATAGAAAATATTGGCCACCCCTGCTCTACAACATCGTTTTTCTATCTTCAATAGTTTACACTGATTATATTGAAACGACAGACCACTTAACGTCTTAGAAACTTAAAAGTGTAGTGATAAATTCCTGAGATTACTACTGTACCTCAATCATTATTCTTAGAAATCAAAAAATTCAAAACCGTTATTAATTTATTATTATTTGATATCAATGTTTATCACTGTTGTATGGAATATTCTTCCAGTCGTAATGCAAGATCCACCAAGATCGAGTACTAAAGTCATTGAATACGGTACTTGGTTGTTCTTTTTATGACTGTAATTAAAAACCCCTTGGCGAATTTCTAAGACCATTTTTCGACTCTGTTCAAATGATAAACCGTTAAAATCAAATATTACCATGGATACACCATTTTCACAATATTCTTCAATTAGACTTTTAGTCACGTTAGGTACTGAAATATTGATATTAAAAGAAATAGAACCGTAATAATTATTTAGATTTCTTATAGATAACATTAAATATTTCGGTCAAAAGAAACTTGTATTGATATGAGTACTCAGATCAATATTGGTCTAGATTCAGATTGAGATCTAGAAAGTACTGAAATAAATTTGTGAAATATTCATATTTTTAATACTGAGCGTACGTATACGTAATATAACATGAGTTTTTAGATGCTATCGCCTATTTTTAAGCATAATATTTTTATTTAAAAATAAATTACTTAAACTTGGTGCTTATAATATAATAATGTGCACTCTGAGGTACATGGTATTTCACAAAACGTGTATTTCTGTACACATTTGTAGTTTGCTCAAAAACTAATTTCAATACAAGTTCACCCTCCTAAAATATTTAGTATTACTTAAAACAGTGATCACACTATCGTATTACGTACGGACGCCACAAGCAATAGTGGTTAATGTATTTTGTGATGGATTTGATTCAATTTTTAAATTGTTCAAATGATCCAGATAGTTATTCTCAAAAGATGCTTTCTTTTGCATTTCATTGCCATAGCAAGATTCCTAAACACGCACACACATATATATTTATATACATTGGTTTTTATTATACGAACAATACCACCAATATAAAATAATTTACAAATACATTAATGTTCTTACCCGAGGAACTATACGCGGATTTTCAGTGTAAGGTTTATTTGTCGAGTCCATTTTTCACTATATTTTCTATTATTTGTGATACAAAATAAACTTTAAATTAAATTAAATTAAAATACAGTTAAAATAAAAATTATTGTATTAACAAAAAGTATTGTTTACTTAACGTTACCTAAGAAACACTTTGATATACACACTAATGACTATAATTACAAGCGATACATAAAAAAAACATTTCTAAGTATTACACCTTTCGCCTTCTTATAATATGTATCAAAATAAAGTTTTTACTGCATATTTTTTTTTTTATTAACTGTAGAAACTTAAATAAAATGAAGTGTACAAATATAGTTAAGGTTATAATTTATTATTGTTTAAAAATATAAAATAAATAATGATTAAATGGCTACAATTATGAATTAAGTCATCAGTTTTCTAAGTTTTTGAAGCTTGTGAAGTTGAGATTTTGCTCTTATTTTTTTTTGAGTAATTTGTTGGAATGCTAATTAAAATATTTCATCTGGATGAGAAGTCTTTGTTTAATATAAGTTTGCACAACAGGATTATATTTTTCTTCAACTTCCATACGATATGAATTTTTCTTTGTTAAAATTTTGACAACTCCTGGGCCTTAGGAATTTTTTGCTTAGTAATTTTTCTATAAAGCTTTTCAATTCTATAAATTCTGAATTTGAAATCATTACTAGGTAATTATTATAACCACCATAGGATAAACGATTTGTCCATGATAGTACTGAATAATCATGGCCGTTAGGTTTTCTTATCTATATATATGATACATGTTGTCATAATTTGTCATTTGTTTTGTTATAACTCTGGTATGGGACCAGGGACGGCCCGGCCCACTGGGATACCAGGAGCTTCCCGGTGGCCTGATTTATTGGGATTTTTCATTGGCCTGACGGCTTTATCACATTATTTTTTTGAATAATTAGGTAGTTTTTAATTACTTTATACTAAAAAAATATATTATTAATATTTGTAAACTACTATATTACAGTATAAAAATTCTGATTAGAACACCCGTAAAGTAAATTATAATATAATAAGTTATTAGTGGTAATTTTTAGGCTACCAATTACTAATAAATAATAACTAGAATTGCTCATTTAATATGGGTATTTTAAGATGCATAAAAGCATTATTATTATTACTGTGTAGTTTTGTCGGAGAATTAATACCTTTTTCAAATAACTGGACATTTTTAAAAATGTCGATTGCAAATGAGTATGAAATAATGAATTGAGAGATTGAAAATGTAATGTTTATTCTTTTTGGTTTGTTTATTAGTGTTTATAAAATATAATTTGTAATAAAAAATTTAAGCATATAACGGCTAATTGAACTTTTTGTTCAATTGTTTAAAGAGAATACATAGTCATAGAGATAGGTGTAACTAGGCCTTCAGGCTTCAAATTTAATTGAGATGAACAGTCTCACTAAAATATTGATACTAATTGAATGTCTATTTTTTTTTATGTCCTCTTACATATAACAAAAACTAAAATATTAGATACATGAATAATTATAAAATAAATTGGGTAGTATTGATGGGGAGGGATAGAACATAAGCTTAGCCATCCCCTACCCCCACCACTAAAGTAACGGCTTTCAGGTAATCATTGATATGTGGCCTGGGTAATAAATTTTCCTGGCCTGAATTTATCTCCCAGGCCGTCCCTGTATGGGGCAGAATATATTTTATTAATATATTATTATCAATAAAAATTTTTGTTATGATAAACATATTATTATTGTATTTGTATCTCAATGTAACTATTTTATCAATCAGTTACATCAGTTCTTCATTTAAATGTATTGAACTATTTCTCTTAAGCTTTTAAAGAGAGAATCAAAAACATGATATGATTTTTAAACATATTTATTTATATATTATTGTTATTATTATTGTTTTTGGTATAAATAAATAAATATTATTACTATTAAAAAAGCTTTCAAATCTAATACTAGGTTTTAATAGATTTGTATTAAGTTGTTGTACTAGTGGTTCAAAATATTAAAGACCTATCTGTACCAAAAAATGTATACAATATATTTAATATAAGCTGATTATTGCTTATCTTCACTTGTAATTGCTTTTCATAATGTATTGCTAAAATAATACTAACCTACATACACAGATGGTTTAGTAGAATCATCCAATGCTGTTATTTTACTAAACTCTTCATCAATGCTACTGAACTTGGGAGATGATCCAGAAGTATTGTTGTTTTTCATCAATGATTTGTTTCTTTTTAAAATTGTTTTATATCTATTTTCAATTTGAGTTTTTGTAAATGAACAACCTAATACGACCACATCAATGCTTGCAAAATTTTTCAGATGCACGGCAGCAGCAGCACCAATGCCTGCAAAATTTTGTAAGCACTACATGGCAGCAGCAGCACCAATGTCTGCAAAATTTTGTTAAATGTAGAATTTATTGTAGAGTATTTCAACAACAATGATAAATCTTCGTTTAACTACCAGGTGAGCTATAAAACACGAATTCACGAATGAATGTTAGTAGACATTTGTTAGAAACTTAGGAATTCTAGCATGGGTCTTTACCAAAATTAATGAGTAACAATGTAACAAAAAATAAAAATATATATATATATTTTACAATATTACTCAGTCAATCTTTTTAATCATAAAATAAACTATTAAAGTAACCCACACACACTTAAAAACTAAAACCTAAATGCTCAAAAATAGTATGTTATGAATTGTGATCCTATATTGTTAAATCTGTATAACACAAAACTCATAATAATTTTGATTATGTCTAATATGACAAAATATGTATGTATTTGTACTCTTTTATAATATATCTATGACATTACAACACAGTTATAGAAATAGATGATCGAGTGATACACATTTCTAATATAATACAACTAATATTGCTGAAATATAAATAAAAATATTTTTATTTTATACTCTGCTTTTGTTTCTCATTAAAACAAGTAAAAAAAAAAGTAGTAGAGATGGGACATGTTTACTTTGGTGAATTGGTTCAAGAATGCAATTAAATGAACTGGTTCAGACTGTTTAGTGAATCATTTGAGCATAAGAATCATATTTAAACTTATTCATTTGTTTGTGACCACCACTGACAAGTTCATTTAATTTAATAATTAATTGATTCTACAGATAGTTGATTTTTATCGTTATTATACAAAATTAAATTATATTACTTAATTCTAATTTATATATTAAAAATTATAAGTTGTGAGTTTGTAAAGTTTGTAAGATTTGAATACAAAGCATTTTGTATTTACATAATACAGAACGTCCGTACTTTTAATTTAGTAGGTATATAAGTAAGTATGTATATTAACATTATTTTTCGTTTTATTATCTAATTTTGTCAAAATTTTAACTTCAAATGTCTAAAAAAAATTGTGCCTATGTATGTTTCATAGGTGGTAGGTACATATTCTAGCTGTATCTATAATGCCAGGTACTATGTGCGTAGTTGCATGCTGCAAAAATAGTTTAAAAATTATAAAAAGTTTGGCAAAAGATATTTCCTATCACACCTTTACCAAAGACTCTGAACTAGAGCGTTTAAAAACTTAGATTTTGAGAGCCAAACGAGCAGACAAATTTAATCCTCAGTCATCTCATATTTGTTTTGAACACTTGAATGGATAGATCTCTTTATAGATCTTGACTGCTACTGGATGTCGAGTGAACGTTCACATAGATTCAGATCCCTCGGCAGCACATTATTATAATTTATAGTTATTCATACGAATCGCGATGGTTCTCAATAGTTATCGGATTATTCTTGAAAGTATGCAATGACTTATAGATTTTTACATATTTTGAATATTATTTATGACGCGCCCACGGCCATAAATAATTCATGTCTCAATATCAAATATTATTTCTGATAGGTATTTAAAAATATAATTTTTGATTTTTATTCTTTAATAGACAATTAAAAAATATTTACTGTTATAACCTAATGTTTTAATAATATACGCATAAATTCATTCATAAATAAAGCTTTCAAAATGTTAGATTTTGTTTATACACCTAATAAAAAAACGCTTGCCAAGTCAGAGATTGGTATGTAAACTTTCTTGATTTTCAATTTATTAATTGTATGCAATATGTATGTATAATTAGTTTATGTTCATTTTCATTTAGTGAGATAGATCTCTGAAACCGGAGAGTGGATTTTGTTGTTTGTGATCTTGTTATATTCACATAAGCTATTGGGTGTTTTTTTATGTTTTTCAGCTTTATAGCTTTATAGTGAGTTAACGATTGAAGATAAAGTTCTGAAAATCTTCACAGCACTTCTCCTGGCCAATGTGACTCTAACAAGACCCCAAATAACAAAATCCATTCTCAAGTTTTGGTAATCTACCATGTTAAATGCAAATCTAGCAAAAAATAACTATTTTTTTAACTGTGAAAAATTAATTAATTTCTTTGAAAATTTTTAATCTCTTATTTTGTATCTACTTAATAATCCCTTTTTAATAAGCTATCAACCAACTTTTTAGCTATAATAGTTTTGGAGAAATATAAAATAAAAAATCAAGAAAGTAAAATTAAAATGTAAAAAATATAATTAAAAAATAATGTAATTATGTAATTAATGTAATTTAAATGTATTAACTGAAGTTACTGAACATTTCACTTCTCACCTAAAATAGCCATAACTCATAAGTCTGATCACCATCTTAAGTTTTTTATATTAATGAGATTGAAAATGTACAATATCAATTTCTAAAATTATTAATTAAATAAATAATAATTTATAGTAAACTAAAATTAGTATTAGCTTAGAGGGCTTAGACTATTTAGAATCCTGACTCTTATAATTTGCTAATTAGACATTTTATATTATTGGATGTTTTTGTATTTGTAAAATATTTTGTCATGTAATTATTATTATTTATTAAGATTCATGTTTGTCTAGATACACTAAAAAAAAAAAATGAAGTGTGTGGTAGCTAAATTTAAAAAAATAGTAACTTGTGCTAATAATTAACCATCATGTTTGTCATGAGAAACTTTAAATGTTTTAAGTATTATTTATTATTTAAGTAGATTGTATGTATAAACACAATTTAGGGGACTAAAATAGAGCTCATAGGTACTTCAAATGCACTTATAAAAAATTGTGCTTATGTACTTTTAATATTTTTATACACATAAAAAGTAAATTATGTAGGATCTTGTATTACATTTTTAAAAATGTTGAACCATTTATGTAAGAAAAACAAACTAAATACTTGAATATTTGTCATGCTTATATATAGCTCAAAAATTGTTAAAGAATTTTGAAAATTATATTAAAATAAAAATAATAATATAATCATTTGGTCAAAATTTCAAGTGATGTATAATGTTATTTTATTTATTTTAAAATACAAGTATTACAAAATATTAAAAATTGTTTGAGTAGAAATAATTATTTCATGAGTGAATATCTAATGTTATAAAAATGTGTAAAAATAATCATAAAAAATTAATTTGGTTTTATGGTAGAATTTTTTTTTTTTTTAAAGCTGAAAAACATAAAGAACCTTGTATTACATTTTCAAATCTTAGATAATAAAATAACAATTTTATGAATTTCTATCTACAAAATAGCTTGTATATTTTTGAGATTTTAATGAATTTTATCAAAATACTAACTTTAAACACTAGTAAAAAAAAATTATGCCTTAGTATTTTTTTTATAATTTTATAATAATTAATATTTTGTAAAAAGTAATTCAATTTTAATTTATATTGATGAATGTTGAATATATTGACTTTAAGTTACATGTCAAATTAATTTGTTTATTTTTTATATGACTATATAATAATAATATATGACCTGCGAATTACGATAATGTACGTCAATGAAGACATCAAACATTATAAAATAAATAATAATATAAGATTGAGTGGCCCGCGCGTTTATTATATGTTTGATACGTTTCATTACAGTTAAAGGTGGATAATAATTTTAATCGCTCTCGACAGTTGTTAAAGAAATACCTACATAATCTAGTGAATTGTAATGTGCACGGTACAGACGTAGGTTACAACAGCAGTACGATAACATTGATAAGCTATTTCATCTTGTGTTTTTATCAAGCCGTCTTTGTGTGAGTTTAGTCTATAGAAATTTAAAAACAACATAATTATAATATAGGTAAATATTACATCATCAAGCATTAAATCTACAATACACAAATATGAAAAAATTTCAAAATTACACTATGCGATCTTGGATGAACTTTTTTGGTAATGTTATATCTTTGAGTTTATGTCACATGAGCTGAGTATAGAATATTCAGGATAATGGTTACCTTTCCTTTATTTACTTTTGATATACCTACTTCTAAATCTTCTATATCTAATAATCCAATATATCAATATTATTACATTTCATTAATTGTCTACCAGAAATGAACTTAAATGTTGTATATTAAATATTTGCGACTAAAAATATTACGACGGTCAAAAAAAAAAAAACAGTTCGTATAATAATAATACGCATCGGTTTCTCAGAAACTAAAACCCTTCTTTTTGAAATACAAATTAATATAATTACTAACTATATAGTAAATGCTTAAAAAATCGAATTATCAGTCTTATTTTGAAAGAGGGAAAGGGTGAAACACTTAAGAAGCCTTTTATATATTAAAATAATATATTAATTAATAATATTTCTTATTGTTCTTTATTTTTATTTTTTATTTTATTAGATCCAATAAAACTTTTTAATAACATAAATAATTCTTTTTTTTAGTTTTCTATTTTTATAATAATTTGTTTTAATATTGTTATCAAAATTAACAAAATAACATCTACACATCTAATTTTAATATAGCTAAAAAAAAGTTGATAAATGTTCGTGTATACTCGCTATAAAATAAATAAAATACCCATTTTGTTTATTGTCGAAAATTTTTATTTTGAATTCTAGAATATTTTTATAAAAGATAATGTATAAAATAATATTATGCTGATTTGCAACAAATACTTCAAATAAAATAGTTAATTAATCTTTAAATAATTTCGTGATTTGGTCCCATAAGCCAAGTGGCTTTATAGAACCCGTTTTATTATTGTGCCCACGATTAACTAGAATTAAAGAAAACGGATTAATGCCTGCCAACACCGGAACATCGGTTTTAGATGTTGACTTCACATTTGATGCTGAGCGCCTGCGTCTTATTTTCATGTGCTTGATTTCTAATGATTGGCGCAACCTATTTTTATCCTCGGTTGTTGTGGTCGTGTTTGTGCTATCATCTTTTTCGTTTATAGCTGACTGTGAACCATAGAGAAACGAGACTGAACCTCGTCCGCCATCTCCACCAATTATGTAAGATAAGGCATGTCGTTGTTCCCTTTTTGAAAATATAAAAAAAAAACTGATTAAATACCTAATTGAAACAGCAACGCATTCAATGGGTTTTTTTAGTACCGCTAACCAAATAGTATTATATGTATAGTTTATTATTCAATTACTAAATATCATTCATAATACCCCTTGGACCAGTCTTGTAAAAAATACTTTTATTTTATATTTTGAATATATATTCGAATAAATGAGAATTAAGGTATTCAGAATACATATTCGAATACTTAAAAAAGTATTCTTATAGTAGGTATTCGAATACAATTTTTTGCCAGTCAGTTTTGGAATGGTTGGGATTAACGCTTAAAAATAATAATACACCGATACAAGACAAAAAACCATATGCGATACGGGGCCATACGAGATAAAACACCACGGTGTTCATAAATATAATCAAATCATGGACCTATTATATTTCGTTTAATGAATAAAATTAATATTCATAATATATAATTTGCCTGATTAATAAAAGAAAAAGGTCTTGTTATAAATTTAAAACTATTTTTCTGGTTCGAAAAAAGTATTCAAATATAACTATTTAATTTTTAGTTAATATAACTACGAATACATTTATTCGAATACTTTATACAAGATTGCCTTGGATAAACGACATCACTTTTTCAGCCCATTATTATTGATGGACAATATATTTTATTATTTTTCCACAAAACCATTCATAAAACTTCACTTTAATTGTTAATAATATTACTGATAATATATTATTATAAACCGCAAGTAATAAAAAGAGAAATGTGATTTTAAAATACAGTGCCCAATGATCCGTTGAGTTGCAGTGGCACAGTAGAAAATTCTCTACCGTATAAAACCATTGTAAATAGTACTGCTATAGTGCTATAGCAGTAGTAAGTTTTACTAAACGACTATTGAACTACTACTACAGTGTACTTTTTTTAATACTGTTATAAGCAATAGTGCTAGACATGTCACTGTGATATAGGTACTATATTTATTCTAAAATACTATATATATAAGTGATGAGGCGTTTTCGTTACTAGACTAACCTTTTTCCTCTATTCTGAACTGCTGCTTTCCGGGTTGAACCAAATGGGTTGGGTCGATTTCCAAAATTTTGAAGGATGTAGCCCCGTCTCTCAAACCGCTTGGCTATTGATTCTATTGACTCGGTGGTCGTCGTATCTGCCAGAGTTGATGTTAGAGTTGTTGTTTCCAACTTATCGACTCCAGTCTTGTTAAAAAATAGCAACATGGACCCATTTTTAGACTTGGGAATCTTCATCTTTGGGTGAGAAAGTAAGTTTAACAAGCCTTTACATGAATCGTTCTCGCTAACCGCCATTCGCAATGTAGTGGCGCTTTCATTGCCTGTCTTGTACAACTGCGATAAATGAGAATGAGATAATGAAAAAATAATTAACCAATATTATTTAAGCAAGCTCAGATTAGAGGAAATTACATTTTTAGCCAAAAATGGACTAATTATGTAATTAAATTGAAAAATGAGATAATCGATCTGATTATTAAGTAAATTATCAATGAATTTAAATTAAATATACTTACAGCACACCTGTGATCAGGATTTCCTGTCTTGTTAGGTGCTCCATCATATAACTTTATATACTTCATACGTCCCTCGTTGATGTCTTCTGTCGGCGAAAGTGATTTTTCCAGGCAGTAAAAATTCAAATAATCGATCCCTAAATAATGTGCCCGCGCCGATAAAACAAATTATAAGAGCTCAATAAATATGGTATGGTGTGAATGTATGATATTAAACTACAGTAGAAACCGTTTATAATAACATCGGTTGTAGTGACATTGTGTGTAATGACCTTAGATTAAGGTCCCAGCAAAACTCCTATATTGTATGTACTAATTTGTATCAATCATTATGACGTTTATATCATAACTATAAGGGTTTTATGACGGTTATTTTTGGTTATATTGGACAAATATTGTATCTATAATGACTTTACTTTAAACTTGTATTTTTACCCAGTGATTGTATACTCTGTGCTTCAATCAATGGATCAAGGCGTAAAAAATGTACAAAAACTTATTTTTGAAAAAGTTTGGTGCTAAATATGATCAATAATATTGAAAACAAAATTGAAACGAATATCAGCGTATTTATGTTTATTTATATGGTATATTACTGATTTTTAAAGCTTGGGAAAAAGTATCAAAAATTACAATTTGAAATTGTTTTCATCACGCTGGTTTCAATAATGCAATATTACAATAAGCGGTCCAAAGAGAACAAGAAGTTTCCCAAACATAAATGATTATGTTAACTTTGATAATGATGTGCTAACTTCAAAACCATTAAGTGATCAAGAAATTATTTTTTCATTGATTAACCAACCCGGAGAACCCGAGGAAGACGATAATGGTGAAAAAGCTGATGCTTCCGATGAAGATTTATCTATTAGTGCAGTGTTCAATACAGTAAAAATGTTAGCAAACTATATGGCTCTGAATAATGTAAGTCCAAAGATAAATTCTGAAGAACTAGAAAAAAATAGAGCGTGATTTTTATACAAAGTTCAATTTAAAATAACAAATTGTTTTAAAATAATAATTGAATTAATTAATTTAAATATGTATATAATTAAAAGTTTTTATCTTTACTTTTTTTTCTATATTATACATTGCATAAATAAATAATAATAATAATATGTATTGAAATTACAATTTTTTTTCGTCATTTTGGTTATAATGACAACCGGTTATTATGACCCATTTTCTTTAGTCCCTTAAACGTCATTATAAACGGTTTCTACTTTATATATTAATTCCTTATTTTAAGAGAGTCACAACTGTCAATCATTATCAGTGATAATTTGTGGATCTTGAATGAAAATATTATATATAATATTTAAATTGTTGAATGTCTTTAAAGTTTGATAAAAAAATATATGTGGTTTAAAAACTAATTAATTTGTTGGTTTAAATTAACGGAGTATCTTCGTTAATATTATAAATTTAATTTAACCAGATAATGTCGTTTAAGTACTTTTTATGCCTTGTAAAATCATTAGAAAATAACATTCATAAAAAATAAAAAGATATATATTTACAAATTGTATTTATTATTTTTTTAAACTGAACATTTTTAATTAAGTACCTACATGATTATTTATTTTTTGTAATAAGTATATAGTGCTGTATCATCAAGTATGATATTGAACTTTTTAGCTGAATGTTACATACTCGTACTGGCATATATATGATATTTTACGGAGAATGTGGAATATTGGAAAATTGTATATTGCCTTGATAATATAAATTTTCAATTAAATAATTCACGTTATTAGTGTTTTATTATTATTAAACGAGAAAAGCTCTCCTAATTACGGCCACAGCGCAGAATCCTTTATTTCACCAAAATTATGATTTGTGATACTTACCCTGATTTTGGCAACGTTGCCCGACATTTTCTATACTATTAAACCACAGGCTGAATGATTGTCTCATTACGCCACTAGAATTGTAGTTGATATAGGCACAACCGCCATTCAACGTCGTATTCGAATTTATCACGCTCACTTGATATACCGCAGATTCAAGTGATGGGCATCCATTTAAGATTTTTGGAGTGACTGTAATACACAATAAATAAAAGTTAATCAGTTGGTTTGATTTTTATGATGGTTTAGGTAGGTGTGTCATGAGAAAAATTATTTGTAAAAAAAAAATTAGTAACAACCCAGTTTTTTTCACTACGGCTGTTCCATAATAATAAACTATTACCATCAACGATAATTGTTCATTGCTGTTTAACAAGTTTTATCATTTTTTGAATAAAGTGACAACGCTCACATTTGTAACCGATGTGTAGAGTTCTGTTCTTTTTCTTTAAAAAAACTTCAACTACAATAAGTCAGTACCTCAATGTTCTACAAACTGCGATCGGCCTACCACAGACAATACCAACGTATTCCGCCGTAGCCGCGTCATAACTTCTTAAACCTAACCGGAAAACCAAGCTACCCAATAATAAAAACTTAAAATTTTAGTGGTTTTAAAGGAAAAGAGCGAAAATATAAAAAAGTAGCTTTCATTTTAAATTATAATAATTATTACGGAAAAGTCAAAAGAGTAAATAATTGTGATGATAGATGTTGCAATAAATAATTCCATAAAAAATAAACACAATTTTTAAAGGACTTATTTTTTTTTTCGAATAAAGTAATCAAATGTATTTAAGAGTACCTCATAATCTTTCCATTTGTATAATTTTCACATTTTGGTTTAATATTAATGAACTAATAACAATTATCCCATATATCACCGCCACGCGTCACGATTTGATAGTTAGATAATAATATTATGCAAGTCCTCACCAGTTTCTAATGATAGCTACGAGTTAGATAAAATTAAATAACTAATTTAGGTGTTAAAAATCTATAGGTATTAGGTACACGATTTCACGATCGCCCAAACAATATTACACACGTTTGCTGCAGTGAATGTATGGTAAATTCGTAATACCTATAATTTATTTATGTAATTTTTTTCTAAAAGATTAAACCGAAATGTGATATAATTATACGACTGGAAATATTATGAGGTATTCTTAAATACATTTGATTAGTTCATTCGAAAAAAAAATAAGTTTATTAGCAGTTATTTTAAGTTAAACCGAACTAAAAATTGATAAATATTATCGTGTATTATGTAATATCATATATCGGCCGCGGTGAACGAATAGTCACGAATTAAATAGATACACGAATTTTAGTTGTATCATTGTTTTAGACTCTTTTCTATTTATTACGATAATATAATAATTATTGATTTTTTTTTAGTTGGCTGGTCCTTTAATATATTTAAATAATTATATAATGCAAAATTATATTTATATCTAAATTATTATCTATTTATTTACATGTTGTCACGGCATACGTCCTTACTATAATCTAATATTTATAGTACGGTTAAGTATTATAAAATATAAATTAGCAGTATACATTTATTTTAGAAGAGATTTTATTGTCCACGACAAGTAAATTAAATAATAATAATTTTGTTATCGTTATTACCAGAGGAACCAAAAATAAACTAAAAAATCAATGTTCGTTATTAATGTCAACATTATTCAAGTCCTTCATTAAAAGCTGAAATCCGAAATTAAATGTAGCCATATTCATAATTCATCTCAACGAATATTGATATAACTTTTATTGAAATTAGTTTTTAGTAAAGCTTTTTATACATTCATAAAGAATATAAGTAGCTGGGTTCATTTTTATATATATACATAATATATTATATAGCTGTAGACTTAATTTCTAACTTCAAAATATCTTGTAATTAGTTGCTATATTAATGACATTTGTTAAAATATTAAGTTCAAACGCTCATAAAATGTTTTTATAGAAAAAAGTTTAATTTTTTTCTAGTTCAAATTAAAAACATTTAAAGAGAAACGTATTAAAAAAATGTTGACGATCGATATTTTTATCAACAAATATAAAAAAAACGAAAATTTCACATTTTTTTTTTTAAAGAGGTATTTTTTGATTTTTTAAATAACCATTATATTAATTTTACTACTATAAAATATGTTAAAGTGTAAAATACAACTATTTTTAGTGCTTCAAAAGGTAATGGAACACAAAAAAGCCATATCATCGCAAATCAATACGTTCATCAAAATTCTCCGTTTAGAATCAAAATTGTAAAAATGTTTTCCATAAATAATAACAAGAATAATATTACAGTTATAATCTAACAAAAAACGAAATGAGAAAATTAATATACGTATTTACCTTCTGGCAAAATAGTTTGCATGTCGGCTCCGCCACTGATAATACTGATGATGGTAGTTATCAGAAAAACAGCTATTGACATCATGGTGTTGCCTTTTTGTTACTGCAAGTCGAGAAAGCAAACAAATAGTATCAGAAAAACAAACGGCGTGAATAAAATTAAATATCCGGATAGTTGAAAAAACGTGCTAGGAAGACTGGCGTAGTAGCGAACAAGGTGGTGAGTGGAATGCGCACCGATTGTGATACACCATCTGCAAGATAATTGTATAAGCCACCTCGATGGCGGTAGTGGTGGTAGCTGTTTACCACCACCGCCAGCATTTAGAAACAACATCACGGGCTTGCAGCCCTACCGCTCGCCAAACAATAATAAAAGAATTTGTACCCGCACGCACACGTTCGGTGCTCATACGCATGGTGTAAAAATTCAGATGACAATACATTTTCTAAAACGCAGCGGCAGGCCGTTATTATTTAAGCCATAAACTGTTTACGGAATGTTAAAACGAAATTCCGATAAAATCCTACCAACTTAATATTATTACTATTATTATTTCAATAACAATAACTTTTGGTTATAAATATTTTAAATTATATTTATATAAAATAATTACATAAAATGTATTTATTTAGTCATTTGTTTTATTTTAAATTAATCTTAACTTTTTTGGAATTTACTTATTCAATTGTTTTAATTTTAATAGAAATGAATAAAAGCCAAATTAAATTTGAAAATGTTCTAAATGGGGAAATAATATGCCTAATATAAATCGAGGTTTATTTGAAGAAAATATTAATTACAACTTAAAAATAAGTATATTGATGTCCGGACCATGTACAGTGTACACCAACAAGCCAACACCACGCTTTCTATAAAATATCCACGGAAAACAATTTTCTATCTACAAAATATTATCAAATGACTTGAGTCTAGATTAAGATTCCTAGAATTAATACATATTACTATTACAATTACCTACCTATATATATTATAGAATTAAAACCTATATAAATAACAGATATCATATTAAGAAAAACACTGTTAAAGAGTTCTCGTAGGTCACCACACGAGCCTGCTCAGTAAAGCCCATTTATACTATTAAAATAAATGAAAATAAAAAAATATTAAAAAACAATAGGTAATTGTTTTTGAAATAATGTGTAACTTACGTTAAATCGATCATCTGGTATATTTATTATTCTAATATAACTACTCTATTGTTTCCTCCGACCTGCAGGCAGGAGTGGCTCCAGAGACTTGGTTAGTAATTTTGATTTTATTTATTATTTTCGGTATTTTCGTAATCCATATAGAAATGTGTGCTACGCAATTATTCTTTTAAACATAATACCATAGTATATTAGTACATTTCTTATTAATTTATGGTTATAGGTTCTCCATAATGTACATAATATAGATAGCATGTACAATCATCATACCTCTAACTACATACTCGTACGAGTTGTACGTGTCTATGACAGTCGATAGTATAATATGTTTTTTCAACAATATACAATTTTTTAGAAATACGGGCCGGGGGAGGGAGGCAGCCATTTGGGCCACAGTTGGAGCCACTCCTGCGCCTGCCACATACACTCATAGGTAGCAGCTGTTCAACAGTGTACCGACAAAGTCGTGAGTTATTTATTATATTGTTATTTTTACATATTGTTATTATTACTGTCACTGGTTGTACCGAACTGGAAATTTGGTTGTACTTATTATATAACATCCTATATATTTACCTTTATTTTTATTTGAGTTACCTATCTGTTTACTACTTTTAAGATTATACTTACACACGCACACGCACGCATACAAAAACACACATACACACACCACCCGCACTCTAGCACTCACAGGATTTGCTCGGTGACCTTGGCCACTTCCTGTCGAGTACTATATACATATAGTTTACACTGGTCGGTTGGCGTAGAGTGGCGTACGAAGTGTTTGATTACCAGGGCGCGCGTATTATAAAATAATTCATCCTTGCCATCATTATTACCGTTCACCCTTTTTAACCACCCTTACTTTTGAATAAGATATTATTTTGTTTTTATAGTTTTTGAAGGTTAAATTAATAAAAATGTATTAATATAAATAATTTTAGAAAATTCTAAAGAAATAATGTTAATAACTGTCAAGTTTATCTAATAGATAAAACATACTATGTGTTACTAGTGTCTACAATGCCCTGTGATTTTTTTCCAACATCATACTAAACATGAAGTCGTTTAAATTAGTAAAAATATTTTTCTGCTCTTATTCAACATAAAAATCATATTATTTCAGTATACAACCAAATATTATTTAGTCAGTGTCCCATCTACCTGGTCAGTAATCATACAAGTTATTTAATGCGAGGCGACTTGATGGCGCCGATCGAGTATTGATAATTCAATGACGTCTTTAAAACTCTCAAAAATAAAATACAGCCAGTACAACCATATATTATTTGTCCAGTGTCCCACCTACCTGATCAGTAGTTATGCAGGTTATATGCGAGGCGACTTGATGGCGCCGGTCGAGTATTGATAATTCAATGACATCTTTAAAACTCAAAAATAAAATACAGCCAGTACAACCATATATTATTTGTCCAGTGTCCCACCTACCTGATCAGTAGTTATGCAGGTTATATGCGAGGCGACTTGATGGCGCCGGTCGTGTATTGATAATTCAATGATGTCTTTGAAACTGTTTAAAATAAAATATAGGCAGTATAACCATTTATTGTTATGTCTTTTATATAGATGCTCAAAATCATTTATAGTAGGCCTTCGATTGTGTAGTTACCCTATATGTAGATGTATACATCTGACCAGCATTTCTATAGGCTACCCTCTGCGGTACAAACTGTCAAAAATGCATTATCGTCATTAATATAATGGAAAAGTGTGTATAATAATAATAATAATACCACCGATTTTATAATATGAACAATATAAATGCCATTAATCTTATCAGCGTAGAAAAAGAACATCTGCCGTACTTGCATTCGACGTTAGTCGAAAAAGATGCATTATTTATTTGTGTGTATTTTTGTAAGTCTTTTATGTTCATATGCAGTTAAAACGTTTGGCCGCTTCAGAATAGTTTTTAAAATATGGGGCACCACAATTGTATCTTCCAAATACCGATGTGAATACTTTTGTATTAATATGGAATACTCCAATACTATTGTATGCTTCTAAACTTATATAAGTGATGTACATTTATTATTTACTTATACTGGCACCCCTTAAAATTTATCTATTCTTTATTTATAATGCTGACAAATATAATTTTCAAGAAGATTCCCACTGTGCAATGGAATATTTCGGCAATGTTTTTATAATATTAATTTGTAACTTGTAATATTACATGTAAAGTGATATTTACATAATTTTAATGTGAATGGAACTGCTTATGTCCTGAGAAAGTAACTTCAATTGTAATAAGAATACGATGTTTTTTATTAACATTCTATACACGTTACAGGCAACATTTCATAAACGTTACAAGTAATATTCCATGAACGTTTCAAGTAATACTCTATGCACGTTACAAATATTTCCAATTTTACTATTCCCAAATCTAATATTTCCATTCCAATTTTTCCAATTTTAATATTTTTCGAAAAAAATAATTATTAAAAAAAATCTAAATCCTAATCTAATTGTTGTAAGCTATTAGTGTATAGTCACTAGTCATGTCATTTAGATAATAGTCTCGAAATAATAATAAATGAATAGCCGCCATTCTCCATGAGATGTTAAAAGTTCTATTTTCATCATCAACTTTACGCTTTTTCGCGGACATTATTAAGCACTTCGAAAATACAAAAATAATAAATTCAACGACAGCACGACACGAATGATAAGCAACTGATATAATTAAATAGATCGGTACAAACAGCTATGGTTAAATGCTATAAGTATACATATGTATGTATATACTATATTATGACATTTATAAATTTAACGATGTTCAATACACGACTCGTATGTTATCATTTTTATTGCTTGGTTAATCGGATATTTATCGTTCGGTATCGATTATCGAATGTCTTTGTACCTTATTGTTTAGTTTCATTTTGACAGTTGTAACCAAATGTGTAATTTTTCGTATATTAACGTGTATTATTTGTACATTAAATCGCATTCATATTAACCAAGCGTATTCATTATAATTATGGCTGAAATTATAAATTCCAATGGAAAAGGAAAGCTTCTTCATGTTGATGGATATCTCTATTATAAACATTCGGAAAACCAAGGTCAATTTTATTGGTGTTGTCGTAAAAAAAGTGAATGATCTGCTCGGGCTATAATGAGTAATTCTGGACATAATATAATAATCCATAAAGGCCCTCAAAGTTTTATACATGACCACTTACTGAATTTAGAAGAAGTTTATGCCTTAAAAGTTATAACAGATATAAAAAGAAAAGCAAGTGAATATCCTGAAGCACCCCCTGCACTAAACTTGAGAACAGAATTGCAACAAGTACCAGCTGAAATTTTAGCAGAACTTCCTGAGCGTCAAAATATAAGGAAGGGAATAACACGACAACGTGTAAACAATATGCCTTCGAACCCTCGAAGTATGAACGAACTGCATGAATTATCAATTAAGTTTAAACAAACTATAGCAGGAGAACAATTTTTATTATACAATTCATTTGAAGATATCGATTATCAGTTAACATGTGGAAGAATAATAATTTTTGCAACAAAAGACAATTTGAGACTTTTAATGAATAGCCCTACCTGGTTTGTTGACGGAACATTTAAAGTTGTTCCAACAATATTTTTTCAATTGTTTACCATACTAGGACCCACCACACAGATAACTAATGGAACTGATCAAGTTATTGGACTTCCGTTGGTATATGCATTACTGGAGTCAAAAGAAGAAGCAGCGTATTCCAAAGTATATGAAGTTATACTTTCAGAGGTACAAAAATTTGGAATAAATTTTATAAAACCACAATTTGTGATAACGGATTTCGAACAATCAATAATAAATGCGACGAAGAAAATAATTGGAGTGAAATACACACTTGTTTATTTCATCTTTGTCAAAGTCTTTATCGTCGTATATAGGCAGAAGAGTTACAAAGTCAGTATAACAATCCAGAAAATCGTAGCATAAAGATCGCAGCTCAGATGACCGGTGCTTTAGCGTTAGTGCCACCAGAAAAAGTAGTCAAATAGTTTGACATTTTATTAGAACAAGTACCAAACGAGTATATGCCAATTGCAGAATATTTTAAGGTAAATTATTTTTTAATATAAATAATATAACATTCAAATTTTAAATATAACTTATAACTTAAATATTTAATGTAGATAAATACATCCGTGGATGGTTCCTCCAAGCCAGAAGTTGGAGGAAAGGAACTGAACCCAGATTCCCTCCAAAGCTGTGGAACCAGTACCATTCAGTACTCCAACGATTGGCAAGAACAAATAATTTGTTAGAAGGCTAATATAATCGGTTCCAAGTGGTTGTTGGACGACAACATCCTAGCATCTACACATTTTTCAATGAACTTGGAAAAGAACAAGTTGACACTGAGTGCATGTTAAGACAACTGAATCTGGGACAAAAAATAAGGAAATTTCGTAATAAGGTACAACTGAAAATAGAGGAACGAATATATAATATTGTTACTAAATACGGCGAATTTGTTAATAACAATGATATTATTGCATACCTCACGGCTATTGGTTATAATTTAAAATTTTAATACACTTATTTGTTTATAGTAATTTTATTTTAAATTATACTTTTTATACTTATAACTTATACATTTTAAAATTAACAATAAATTATTCCTATTTTGAATTGGGAATATGATTACGAAAAAAAATAAATAACTTTTTGAAAAAATAATATTGTGAAAAACGAATTTTTGAGAAAAATGGTATTGTGAAAAAGAACTTTTGGGGAAAAAAAAATGTAACAGATTGAAAATAGTGTCTCCCTACCATTTATTTCTTTATCTTTATTAAGATTCTTTTTTTAACGGTTATAACCTAGTGTTCTTTTGATTTATTAATTTTTGCAGTTCTAATTTTACATCTTACAATCTATTGTTTTCCTGGTCACATATTTAAGAATTATGATGAACATGTAGGTAATCTAAATAATATAAAATAAAAATATAATGTAAGTATGCTTGACATTATTGAAGACAGAAATATGTATTTAAATACATTCTTTTAAAATTATTATGAATACCTACTAAAATATATGAATGCACTATACACTATACAAGATAGAAATGATCTACATGAAAAACTGATAAATGATAATGATATTAATATCATTTTCATAAATTACTGATCAGAGATAGGTATATAAGATTTGTTGACAACACGAAATATATTTGACGGTCTCGCCAGTGGTACGCCGGGCATATTGCTATTTGTGTTGCTCCGTGTTATCATATTTCTACCGTCCTTAAACCTTAACAAAATCACATAATTTTTTACATCAATCGATGCAACTATTAATTTCCAATAACCTAGTTCTAAAATCAACTACCCCAGGGGTTCCAGAAAACATCAAATTCGTAAATATTAAATACATTCATTATTAATTACAATAGTTACCTTATTTACCAATATCCTAGGAACGGTGACCTTTGTACCTTGATTAGAAGCTGTCACTATGCTGATCAACCATAAAGTATTGCCAATTAAAATAAAAAATAATCAAGTTATTAAAACAAATACACAATCAAACGACAACTATCATCAACATCTCCCAAACCTCCGTCCTCACTAACAGCAAATATTACCAATAAATCAAAACAATTTATCACTCCCAATCGCTATAATATTCTTACTCCAACTGAAAATGAATCGACCGTTCTTGATAATCATGTTAACGGTAACCCACCTGCTTCTTCCAATCCAAAGGATGAATTCGATACTTCCATACATACATCAAAGAACAACATGCCGCCTTCCATATTCATAAAAGGCATAATCGATTTTTCTTGTCTACTAAACGACGTATGTCTCACCAGCCCACCCCATTTGTAAAATTGCAAGTTTTTCATATGCAAACTTTAGTACGCCATTTGAATGCATTTGTATGACACATTTCAACCCTTAGGTACACAGGGAGATTCACCCCTACCTCTAAAGGTGATTAAAAAGCGTCCCATTTAGACCTTAACAAATTATTCGTAAGGTACGCCGTAACGCCCCAATTATAACCAAACATCAGTCCATATAACTCAGAATTCCTTTGAGGTTTGAGATCAATCATGGTTTTTTATTTCTTATCAATTGTTACTTTACTTTTATCAAGATAATGCATTTAATAAAAATTATGGACTATCTAAGATAAGTGTAAAAATAATTTATTTTATTAGTTATTGTATAAATAGTCATACTGTAGATTAATAGGTATTAAATATTTATTGTTCTTCATAACCTTACCCTATATTAATATTTATAACTTATTTTAGTTTAAAATACATAGGTATTAGGTACCAATGTATAATGCTTTCTACGCCTATATGGATATTCGAGTATCTTGTGAATCACTTCCTATATTTAGTACCGAAAAGACACAAGCGACGCGTATCCTACTACATGTATTTTACCAGTCTCATGCGACTTTCAAGGAAGGCCGCCTGTCGTCTAGGTCGCCAGCGTCTCCCGAATATTTACAATAGTTTTCCAGTGTCTCCCAATGTTTTTCTTTTAAATATTATCTAGCTGAAATATATAACTACTTCAGAAACATCTCACATTGTGTGTATTTTTCTATGCTACAACAGTGGCTTTTACAGTTAGAATATTTTTCTAATTTATCTAGTTTTTTCCAATTATTAAAACTATTTTTTTTTATATGTCTTCTGTTGTATTTAAATTATCAAACTGTCTTAATATAAAACATAGTATAGAATCTTGATGTTCACTATATTCGATCCAGAAATAATTTTCGTAGTATTTTTTTAATGGATAAGATAAAATTGGTTGTTTTAGACCAGAATCCAAACTTTCTAAATCTATTATTGGATAACTAATAAATTGCTTATTAACGGAAATGAAATTATTTTAATTTTCAGAGTTATTAAACATAAAAAATTGTTACCGAGATTGTTTTCTGGATTTTCTATTGGTTTTGAACCAATCAGTTTTATTATTTGTAGAAGTATTGATGAAAAATTTTCTGATATCGAGACGTTTCATGTATTACCAGTGAAATAATATTACGTTTGCATACGTACCTATTTGTACTATTTTGTAGGTAAATAAATTGTAGTAAATTACTCAACATTCACGTATCAGTGTATCATGCACGCATAAACACTGATGTTAAAATTAAATAATAATAATATTATCATGTAGACTATCTTGCTCAATTCACTATCTACAATATTGATAACAATACCCGGCGTAGGGAAAGTGGCGTCCTCACCGCCCGGTGCATTATAGTAAATGCACCGCAATAGCTCTACCCTAACCTTAACGGGTTGAGGTAGTCTGGTCCTCCAGGTTGGGGGTTTGGCGACGGGCTATCAACCCGTCACTGTAAAAAAACAACTTTATTCAGGAAACAAATATAATGCCTCGGATTAGTGGATTATAGGACTCTAGACTGGAAAATTAGAAATCTACGTTTTGGTACTTGGAATATACGGACTTTATTTAAACCCGACGCAGTTAGAACATTGGTAAATGAGGTGGTGAAGTATAGACTTGGAATTGTTGTATTACAAGAATTAAGATGGAGTGACACTGGATCAATGCAATTAAAAAATACTACAATCTTTTATGGAGCATGTAATAATAGAAGATTTGGAGGGAGCGGCTTTGCCGTAAATAAAGCATACTTCAACTCTGTTAAAGACTTTAAAGTAATAAGTCCTAGAATGATTGTACTGACGATAGCAGACAGATAGTTTAATATAACATTTGTAAATGTACATGCTCCAACAGAGGAAAAGGATGAAGTAGAGAAAGATGAATTTTACTCATTACTCAATAACGTCTTGAATCGGCAAATAGTATTCAAATTATTCTAGGAGATTTCAATGCGAAAATTGGGAAAGAAAATTACTTTAAACCTATAATAGGTATGCATAGTTTACACGAAATATCGAATGACAATGGATGTAGACTAGTAGCTCTTGCCACGGAAAGGGACCTTAGAATAAAAAGCACTATGTTTAAACACAAAAATATCCATAAAGGTACGTGTAGGTCCCCTAACGGACTATATGTCAATCAAATTGATCATGGGTTGGTAAACTCAAAATTTGCAAACACAGTGCTAGACGTAAAAAGTGTACGAGGAGCTGACTGTGATACAGACCATATATTAGTAGTGGGTAAATTGAAAGTTACACTCAAAAAGACACGTAGTTCAAAGAAAACAGGAACTAAAGGGCGTTTTGATATTCAAAAACTCGATGAGCCCACTTTCCGTGATATGTACCAATCACGAATAGATAGAAAAATAAGATCCCAATCAATGTGGTGGGAAAATAAAGGAATAGAGGAAAGATGGAAAAAGCTGAAGAGTGTAATTCAAGACACAGCCTTAGAGACGATAGAGAGAGAACGGCGAGTAAAGAAACTATGGTTCAATAAGATCTGTGAGGAAGCCATACAAAGGAGAAAGATCGCTAAGAATAATTGGCTAAACGATACGGATAATAGAGAAAAATTGACACAGTACAAGACTAGGCAAAGGGAAGCAAGTAATATATTTAGATGCGAGAAAAGAAAACACGTACAAAATTTATTATGAGAAGTAGATCATGATTATGCAAATCACAAAACTCGGAACTTATACAAGAAGATAAATGCTCTGAGTAAAAATTACAAGCGAGCCGAGAAATTTCTAAGAAACGAAGACGGTACATTAATTACGACTGATGATGAATTATCAGATAAGTGGGATTGATACTTTAGCGAGCTCTTAAACTGTCCCGAACCTGAGGATCCATTCCCATTTGATGCAGGTTCCCTGAAAAACCTAACAAATTGCCCAGCTCCAACAAAAGAAGAGATTTCACTGCAAATAAGGTTTTTGAAGAACCACAAAGCCCCTGGAGAAGGTGGAATTACCGGGGAACTGTTAAAGAACGTGGAAAATGAACTAACTAAGTACATATATTTGTTGGTGAAGGAGATTTGGGTAAAGGAGGTGATTCCCGAAGATTGGAAAACGGCAATTATTTATCCTATTTACAAGTACGGGGATAGACAATTTATTTTATGTAATTACAGAGGTATAGCCCCACTTAATGTCACGTATAAAATATTGTCAAACTGTATTTTAGACAGAGTGAGACCATTGGCAGAGGAATTACTGGGAGACTACCAGGCAGGTTTTAAGAAAAATAGATCGACGATTGACCAAATATTCATATTAAGACAAATACTACAAAAGATGAGGGAATTTAATAAAGAAGTGCACATGATATTTATTGATTTTAAAAAGGCCCACGACTGCATTCATTGTGAATCTTTGACGTCTATACTAGAGCAATATGGTCTCCCACTATGGTCAATCTCATAAAGGCAAGCGCCATGAATACGGAAATAAAAGTACAGGTAGGAAACTCCTTATCAAAAGCAGCCCAAGTAAGAACAGGATTAAGACAAGGAGACGCATTATCTCCCATTTTATTTAACGTAGCACTGGAAAAAGTGATACAAAGCACTAGTTTTGAACACGGTGGTGTACAAATAGGCGAGACAAAGACAAGTCTTTTGGCGTACGCGGATGATTTAGTGCTGTTAGCAGAAAATAAAGAAGAGCTCATTGAACAATCTCAAGAATTACTTGAGGCAGCAAAAAGATTTAGGTTAGAAATAAACGTGGAAAAACAAAGTACATGATAGCTCAGAGGTCGGTGTTGCCGGAGGATGTACACACTCATCTGGAAGTGGGGGCATATAAATTTAACAGAGTACAAAAATTCCAGTACCTAGGTACACTTATAACTCAAAATAATGAAATACAAGAGGAGATAAAAGCAAGAATACGTGCAGGCATTAGATGCTATTTCGGATTGAACAAGCTGTTTAAATCCAGAATACTGTCTAAGAACCTAAAGATACAACTGTAAAGAACACTTATTCGACCAGTGGTGATGTATGGATGCGAAACTTGGGCGCTTCATAAGATACAGCAGAATAACCTCTTAGTATTTGAACGAAAAGTTCTGATGTCGATTTTTGGCCCTTGCATAGATAGTCATACAGGAGGGTAGAGAATCAGACATAATGTGGAAATTAGAGAGCTATATCAGAAATCAAACATAGTCGACGATATAAGAAAGAGGCGGCCACAAACAAAGTGGCATTGATGTCAGCAATCGTTCAATGTTTCACACAATACTCTTCTCTTAATCAATATTTGCTCATTTGTGCTGAATTAATTTTAGGTAAATTATTTTGTGATTCACACTGGCTACCAAATTGTGATTGGTAGATGTGGCGCATTTTGTTAAGTTGGTCAGTAAATGGGTCCCATTAAAATCTATACCTATAAAAGTTAGAGAAGTTATTTTACGCAGTATATGTGCAATCATAAAAAGACAGTGCATTACAGAAATATATTCTATTCTTTTATCATTATTTATTGTATTAATAAACGAAACAGACGGGGCATTTTTATCAACAGTTTTCTATTCATGGTTATAAAAATAATTCATATGTTCCTTTAGTATTTTGCCTACTTCAAGAAAAATAAAAAGATACTATTTAATATTAAAACATTAAAATCAATTTTCCTTTATTGTTCTGATCATGGATTGCAATTTAAGCCAACACACGTTATTGTCGATTTTGAAAAAGGACTTCAAGAAGGAATTAAGCATACTCGTACAAGGGCTGACATCGAAATTGTAGGATGTAAATTTCACTTTTCGCAATCATGATGGCAAAAAATTCAGAAAGTAGGCTTAAGTAAAGATTATAAAAATAAGACTTCTGAAATAGGCAAATGGCTAAGAAATATATTTGGAATGCCATTTTTAAATCCAGAAGAAGTAGGTGAAAATAGTATTTATAAAATACTATACGTAGAAATTCCGTTCAATGACAATAGTGAAATTCGTGTGACGAATCTGATAATGACGAGGATTACTGTTTACCTTCACTTGAAGTTGTAATTTCCGTATCTTCATCATATACGGAATATGAAAACTCAGAAATTTTGAACTTAGATAATAATAATAATATTTATTTATTACCCTTACCATTAAAAAAAACTCGATTATCAATTAAAAAATAAAGTTGTTGAAATTCCAAATAAAGTACCAGTTAGTCGTCTTCAACTTTTTTCTAATTTTAATTTTGAGGAAGTTGATATGTCAGGGATTCAGCCACTACCTACCACTTCTCCAAGTGAAAATTATCTACCTCAAATAAATATACAACTAAACCACAATGAAATCAATATTCTATTCATACCACCAATTTGGTCAAAAAAAAAAAATAATAAAATGTATTCAAATCCTATATTCATTAGTTTAGAATGCGCCACAAATATTATAGAAAATCTATTTGTACACCAATTAGTATTTTCAATATATTATTTAACGATGAGATTATAAATTTAATTGTTTTTCAAACAAATAAAAACTGGAAAATCATTTATACGAACAAATTTATTAGAAATAAAAACTTTTATCGGAATAAATCTTTTAATGGTAATAAAAAGGTAGTGTAGTTACATGGTCATCTCCGCCAGATTTACACGATGCATATATTAGTAGTCTTATGCCCGTCAACCATTTTGGTTGGCTATTGGCACATATATATTTAAATGACAGTACAGGTCAGTCATTACTGAAAAGAATGAGATAACCAAGGAAATATCAGCGAGGATACTTGCCGGCAATAGGGCTTACTATGGACTAGCAAAACTGCTAGGATCGAGATCGTTATCGAGGGAGCTTAAGATACAGCTATATATGACATTACTGCGCTCAGTTATAACTTACGGGGCGGAAACCTGGCTACTACGAAAATAAGATGAAAGAAAGCTGATAGTATGAGAAAGAAAAGTTCTAAGGTAGATTTATGGTCCGATGAAAGGTAGCAATAGCAATGAGTGGAGGATTAGAACGAATAATGAACTAGGATTACTTTTCCAGAAGCCAAATATACTAGAGACAATAAGGAGTAGAAGACTAAAGTGGGCTGGACATGCTGGACATGGCGTAGTAAGAACCCCTTACTAGGTATAGTGTTAGAGAAAGATCCAGCTGGGAAGATCTCATATGGGATAGGAAGATCTGGAAAAAAAGATGTAAGCGCCTTAGGTGGAGGATCAGATTGGAAAGAACGAGCATCCGACAGAGATGGATGGAAGGAGGAATGTTTGACGGGTTGGTCTTAGCGGCCGTTTTACCAGAAGAAGAAGAATAAGCATACTTTTATCTAATTTCTAAAAAACATATAATCCTCATTAAATTGTTTCTATAGAGGAGAGTATGGTGAAGTTTACTGGAAGAAACTCAAATAAACAACATATGCCAAAAAAAAAAAAAACAACAAAAGAGGTTTCAAATTTTGTTGATTAGTATACAAACATGGAATTGTGGAATTTTGAAATTTACAGTGGGAAAGTTGGTGATAGTGTTGAAAATCAATTAGGAGCCCGGGTGATCAAGTAATTGTCACAACAAAAATCATTTATTTTTTTTTTTACTATTTTTTTATTTACTTTACTAGTTATTTGGTTATGACATATCTCAATTGTAGTAATTTTTTTCTATAGATATTGTGTGATAAAGAGAAGAGTGGTATGAGGTACAAAAAACAGAAAAAGAAATAGAAAACAGGACCATTGACATCGATCTATATGCAAAATATAAATAACTAAAAAGTTCACTAGCCCACTGCAGTTTAAATAAAAATAATAATGATTCTAGTTTGTAGTAATATTTTATTGCATGAACTTCAGTACATAGAGTATAAAATAGTATATATAACACACGAAATACATATACTTTTTAACTTATTTTTTGTACTGTTATAAAATGGTTCAAAATTAAGTCAGAAAAAATCAGGACTTTTAATGAACAATTATACACATAAAATTAACCAAAAACGTGAAGAAAACAAAATTATTATAATCGAGTATGATTGAAGAATAAAATAGCATAACCGTTTATCATTTTTAAATTATTATTGAAAGGTATATAAAATGGTAAATTCAAAATCGTTTTGTTATATATCTTGTATGTTCATACATTCGGTGTCGGCGAATTGAGTCAGCAAATTGGGTGTTGAGAAACTGGAAAATCTGCGATGCCATTACATTCTCGAATATATTCCTTCAGTAAATTACGACTGTTATCCACAGAGTGGATTCGTCGATAATTAATTCGTTGTACCGTTCTTCAATATCAAAAAAACCAATTGATGTGATTTCTATTAATATTTTTTATAATGTACACATGGAGTCTCTTCCTATCACTGCATCTACTCCATCAGATTCATTTGTTAACACAATAAAAAAGGATAAAATAATTGTGTATATTTCTGATATTGACATTTAATTATTGCTCCTATAGTACGTAGAATCACTTTCAAAATTCTTTCATGTGTAGTTTTTAATGGAATTAATTTACTTGCTAATTTTATGAAGTGAGTAACATCTGTTCGAACAAAATAGGTGAGTAACCAAATTGAAACTGACGAGAATTTGCCAAATGTTAACTTAGCTCAAACCATTAGATATTCTTTAAGTGATAAATATTAAATAAACGATGTCACACATGCGGACAACAATGCCATCAATCCGTCACATATACTGTTTCTCTAAGAAAAGGTACTTTAAAATTTAATCAGTTTGCATCATCCATGGCTCAGTAGAATTAATTATAATTTTAAGAAAAAATCAACTTTGATAGTAACTTCTTTAAAGATAGATTTGTTCATAGCTATAATAATGAATATAGAATAGTTCAAAACTAAAATCATATGAAATATTTATATTATATCAATTTTCATTTTTTATGATTGCTAATGATGTAAATAAGTCTTTGTTTCATTTATTCGTTGTCGAGTGTCGCCATTTTATTTGACTACACCTCTGATAGTAGTGTACCCTATAGGTCAGGGGCGGCCAAACTTTTTTTGGTCACGATCTACTAAAAATATACTTCACCTTTGAGGATCGACTTTTATAGAAAAATTTTTTATTATTGAATAAGTGCATATAAACATACAATAAGTATTATTAACTAATTACTATTATTATTGTATTATTAATATTATATACATATTATTTTGTTGATCTGGCCATTGTTGAAGTGTGACATTGCATGTCGTTGGCCGATTGGTCGTAATCTGGCGAATAGTTGCTAACTGCTAATCGAAGACACTGCTCCAAATGGTCATCAGAGAGCGTAGATCGAAATTCTGTTTTTATCATTTTCATGTGAGAAAATTCTGTTTCGCACAAATATGTAGATCCAAAATAACTATGTAACTGCAAAGCTACATTCCTGAAACCCGGATATTTTTCTTCACTCAGTAAATTCCAAAAATTTGTTTCAGAACCTCGAGCTTTGAGGAATATATCTGATTTAATTTTTATAATTTCAGATTCAAATTTTGTAGAATCCATATTAAACAAATTGCTTATTTGTGTAGAAATATTTTCAATACTGTTTGTTTCGGAGAAAGGAAAAAACATAAATGTAATAATCGGCTCTAATTTTTGAATATCTTTAAATCGTCTTTCAAACTCATTGTACACTTTTTCAACCTCAGAGCAATATATTTCCACTGCCACTGTACATTTTTGCTTTTCAAAAAAATCTTTTAAGTTTGGAAAATTATTCAAATTAGATTCATTTAATTGTGACTTGAGTAATATCAATTTTGATTTAAACCCATTTATAGAACTCAATAACTCAATTATTGTCCCATCTTTTCCTTGAAGTTCAACATTTAAAGTGTTTAAATGAGCCGTTATATCTGTTAAAAAAGCTAAGTTCTGAAGCCATGTATTGTTTGTTAAACAATCATAATTATCGCCTCTGGATTTTGAAAACTCTATTATTTCAGGAAATAAACATTGAAACCTTTCTAGAAATGTATCACTGCTCAACCATCTAACATCCGTATGCAGTAATAAATCACAATGCTGAAAATCGTTTTCTTCTAATTGTAATTTAAAAAGTCGCCTTTGCAAGCTTCGTGAACGTATAGAATTGGCTATTTTAAAAGCAATGTCCATTATACTACTTGTATTCAATATTTTTCCACACAATGCTTGTTGATGTATCACACAATGGAACGTTATAACATTTGGAAAATTATTATCATTCTTACACAAAGCAATAAAACCATTATTTTTACCTATCATAGCTGGAGCCCCATCAGTCGTAATACAAACTAATTTATACAAAGGTAAATTTGATTTATTGACAAAATTAATAAAAGTTTGATAAATATCCACACCTCGTGTCGTACTTTTCATAGGAATTATAGTTAATAATTCTTCTTTTGAATTAAAATTTGAAAAAACTTTTCGTATAAATATACATAGTTGAGTGGTATCTGTTATGTCTGTTGATTCATCGAATTGAAGAGAAAAATAAACATATTCCTTGATGTCTTGTTTTAATATTTCAACTAAATTTTGTCCTATAGATTCTACTCTTCTAGTCACAGTTTTACGATATAACTGTAAATCGTTTATAGCTGATAAAATTTCTGATTTATTTTTAAAGTTTTCAAATAAAGCATCTGTGCCTTCTAAAAAAGCTTGTTTTACTATTTCACCGGTTCGAAATGATTTTTTATTCTTAGCTAAAACATGACTAATTCGAAGTGAAGCAATTGTTGCTGCTTTGGATTTTAAAACTGGTTTAGTAAAAATCAATTGTTGTTTATCAGTTTCAAGTTTTAATTTTTCTAATTGCTTTTTACGTACTTCAGTTTTAGGACGGAAATCTATATCAAATTTTGAATGCGTTGTTCTAAAATGTCTTTCTAGATTACATTTTTTTGTTGTGGATATTGTTATTTGACATATCAAACATATGCACTTTTCTTTCAACATTGTAAAAAAAAAATCCATTTCCCATTCTTGATGAAAATGATAAGTTATTTGTTTTTTATGTGCACTCATAATTATAAATTTTAAACACAACAGACACCAACAGAACACAGAACAACAGAACACAGTGAAATGAACATTCGTGACCGATAAACATTTGACACACGAAACCAGATTAAAATTAAATAGATAAAACTTATCGACAATTCGATAACAATTCGTGCGCGTGTCCCTAAAAATAAATTCTAACATGATCGACTTTGAAATTGTCCGCTATCGACCGTTTGGCCGCCCCTGCTATAGGTGGTTCAGAATAACCTGAAAATAAAATTCAGGTAGGTAGTTAAGTATATTCATATTTTATTATATTGTAGGTGTATAAGCCTACTTACCTACCTAATTATTGAATTATTATATTAGTACATTGAGCATAGGCGCAAATAGGGGGCGCTTAGAGGGTATTAGCACCCCCAATTGTAAAAGTAGCACCCTCAAATACTTTTTTTATAATATTACAATTAGTAGTTATTCAATGCTATACCCGGAAAATGAAGAGTTTAAGCACCCTCAGATTTTTATTGAAATTGCGTCTATGATATTGAGGAATGCCCTTGGAAGGTTGCCTTGGTTCTACTGCTCTTATGCAGTGTCAGAGTGTTTAGAGAGTAAAACTTAGTACTCGTAGATGATTTGGATAGCAACACCGCTACGATAAGCATTAGAATTTTAAATTTATTTTAAAGACGTGTGATTGAGGCTACTTCAAATTGCAGCTCTACCAGTTCTTTATTTATACAAACTTCTAATATATTTACAGGAACGTTCCTAATGATAATGGATAGTTGTTTGTTTTTCTGGAAATTGGTAGGTGTGATATTCTATGCCGAAATCCTCAAAAAGTTGTGTTCCAGTTCTATATTGTCGATAGAGGTCAAGTTAAATTTGAAAGTACATTTTGTGTTCGCGATGGAGAATTCTTCAAATATATTTATTTTATTCATATTGGATAGTGATGTATAAACGTTTTCGTAATCTGAAATATTGTATACATAAATAGGTGGGATTTTTAGACTAATCTGTGGATGATGAGTCCTGACAT
Source organism: Rhopalosiphum maidis (assembly GCF_003676215.2). NCBI lineage: Eukaryota > Metazoa > Arthropoda > Insecta > Hemiptera > Aphididae > Rhopalosiphum > Rhopalosiphum maidis. The sequence goes on along the minus strand of NC_040879.1, from coordinate 41,837,313 downwards.
TTTCTGTAGAGCCGTCCGTTTCGTCGTTGACTTAAGTAGTTAGTAGTGGAGCGAATCTATTTTTAATTGTGTAAGGACAAGTGAGAGCATCATTACTAGTTTTTGTTTAATTATTATTTTTTTTTAAGTGTCTGGAAGATTGTGGTCTTAAGGAGAACTATTATTATTTATAATTATATTACCTGTTGGCGCCGCGTCAATGATACACTAATCGTCGCGCGACGGCACCGTTCCTAATCTCGTCTCCCGTTTCCCCTTCACACCACTCAGTCATTTTGTTTAAATTGTTTAATTATTATAATATTATAACTATATATATATATTTATTCTCTTTGTATTTTCTACCGAACAATTATTGGTCGGTCTTTGCCGCATATGTTCACTATCGTTTTCGCTTTTTCATATCTCTTGTTAATTATTATTTTTATCGTTATTGTTTTGCGGCCAACGCCCTTTATTATTACTATTATTACTGTTGTCGTTCGTTTTGAACACCGTTGTTCCCGCTATTGCAGCGGTTTGTTTTTTCTACTTTTTATTAAAGCCGCATTGAGCGCAATGTATGTGAAATTATTATTATAAAGCAGTGAACATTACTCCTCACACACATACTATATTATTATACTGAATACCTCTATATTGTGAAAGGACAATAAATATTATTTTATACTCCATAACCATCTCTCGTAGGTCATTGCTTTTTATATTATCTCATACCTACGATCAACATAGCCAGCGTCTCCCGATTACTGTGTGTCGCTGTGCTCGATTCCACATCACCACTGAGAGAGTGCCACCGCGTAAGTCCGCCAGCAACTTACGTTGTGTGAGAGGCCGCCCAGGTCGTCAGTCTTCGGTAGTCCATACAGCAGATCAGCACCATCGTCAGGCTTCGGTAGTTTTAAAGTTATTTTAAATTGTGTCCTTAGTTTGTAAACTTTGTGGTCATTGCACCAGATAGATTCGACCACAGAGTCCTTCCCCATAACTAATTTGTACCATCCTACTTCCCAAAATAGCACTTTCCCGTTCCTTGGAGTCGTCGCGTACATATAGTTGCCTATCCATAAACTATAAGGGTTAATATTAACAGACAATCGGCGATAGGATATTCATTAGCCACATAACGCTAATTTATTGTACCACTATACATTAGTCTGCGTACTCCCTAATATTGGGCGCGTTCATTACCTATATATATATATATATATATATATATATATATATATATATATATATATATAATATCATTATTCTTATATATAAATTTAGTTATTTAAATACTTGTAGTGTGCTAATCAGCAACGGATATGCAGTGATGGTATAGCCGTGGTTAATAAATAAAACAAATGCAAATATTTTAAAGTTAAGATTTATTGATAAAATATTCAAAGTGTAATTAATTAGAAAAAAGTCATAATGACTGATTCGTAATGTCAATTGACGTGAAGGTGCTCTGGTAGATCACGTTCAGGGCCCCCTTATATAGTTGGTTCCCCCTTCCTACTCTTCTTCTATACCTTCTGGTCAAAAAATGTGACTCATTTGTTGTTCACAAGCTGTTTACGCGGTTTAGGATTCCAAAAACGTGCGATGACCTAGTTAGATGTGTGGCAAGATGTAACCTTTTCCGTGCATGTCATATACAGTATTGACTGTCACATTATTACTACTGCGTAGTTGGTAGTTCTAATATGAACTAAGCTGATTTGTTGTTTTAGCAAGGGACTAATATTATTTATATTTTAGAGCTGGTGTATTTTGGTGGGCCTATCTCACTCTTTTATGTTGTTTTTCAAACTCCGCTTTCTTAGTATTTTGTTGGCACTAGTTGTGAGATAATTCGGGTGTCATATGTCCCACTAGCTGTCTTATATTGACAAGTGTAGACATTATTATTATTACGTATTACTATAACTATTTCTATGTGAGACGTAAGAGCACGTAGCATACTACGCACATTATTAAATTTTGTTTATATTTTTATACAAATAGTTATTAATTTCGTTGATTTTTTATTACATGTACAGGTACAACAGAAATTCAACTGTATGCACTTTTCATTGCTGTTTCAGACATATTTTTTCTTTTAGTCTCATAAAATCAGTTCGTGTTAAGACGTCGTACAGTCCACACGTTAATTGCCTCTCGTTCCGCTTTATCTGCTCTCGATAGTGTGTGCATTGTTCACTGTGTCCAGCTCGTCGCGGTATTCGTACCGTTGGTAATGTATAAATTATTTAAACATTACCCAAGGTCAACCCATAATTTTCCTTATCTACATTATTATAAGTTACTCTAATCGCCCACCGACTCCTATCACCAAATATCCCAAATCGTCAAAAAATAAACATTTAACAGATAAAACTATTCCACCGCTTATTATCACCAAAACACTAATAGACCAAACGGGTGTCAATAGTCCCTCGGACTTCTCTGACAACGAAAATGATTGGCATACAGTCCAATCAAATACTTCAAAACGCTCAAGATCTCCCAACAGCTCTTCTCCTACCACAAAAAAACCTGACAAAAATATTTTTATTTCGGCTAACCGTTTTTCTCCGATTGCTCCTTCTGACGAAATTCAACCTATGGAAACATCAAGTACCAATACAAACCCTGTAATCAATGTCAATGAAAATAAAACATCAAAGCCACCTCCTATCTTTATTCAAGAACAGATAAACTACAACAATTTCTGTCAAAAAATGAAAGAATTAACTGATGAAACCGGCTTTGACTGCAAAAGCTCTACCAAAGGTCTTAAATTCCAAAGCTACAGTCCTATCTCCTATCATACGGCTGACACCTCTCTTATTAAACAAGAACTCTTAAATAAGGGATTTGTCACTAGAAGCATAACGCCTGTTACAAACAAGCTAACCAATACTCCCCTACCGATATTCTTTATTGATTTAGAACCGAGTCCAACAAACTCCGATATTTTCAAACTAACCTCATTATGTTATACAAAAATTAAAGTTGAAATTCCCCACCCAAAAAAAAGAAATACCGCAATGTCACCGATGCTAAACGTACGGCCACACTCGTGGCTACTGTAATCACTCTCCCCGTTGTGTACGCTGTGGTGAACAACATGAGTCAACTGTATGTACCAAAGATCGCAGCTCTCCTGCCAAATGCGCTCTATGTAGTGGTAATCACCCGGCTAACTTTAGGGGCTGCCAATCGCACCTAAATCTTAAAAAAAAATTATCAGAAAACCCTTCAAAAAAAATCTGGAATAAAAGTTCTCTTCCACGTCAATCAACTGTAAAAAATACCTATGAATCTACACACCAAGCTTACTCACAAAATTTCCCTCCATTAAATCAAGATTCTTCTTCTCACAGTCATAATAACAACTCAAAGGATAATCAAAATGAAAATATCTCTGCACAACTATCATCATTTATTAACGAATTTAAAGCATTAATAAACCCTCTAATATCATTCCTCACCACAGTCATTGATAAACTTATTAAAAATGCCAACAAATAATTTGCAAACACTCTCCATATTGTTATGGAATGCAAACGGCATCTCGCAACATTTAAATGAACTACAATTGGTCCTCGGCGAAAAAAAAGTCGAAATTGCACTTATTACGGAAACTCACTTAACTAAAACTTCATCGCTCAAGCTATTTGGATACGATATTATCAGAGCTGACCACCCAGATGGTACTGCCCACGGAGGCGCTGCTCTCCTAATCTTAAATAAAACAGACCATCTCCCTCTTCCTCCATACTTGTCTCTAAACATTCAAGCAGCTAGCACATCAATAAAAATTAACTCTATAACTATCTCCATTTCCTCTTGCTATTTCCCGCCAGGAAGACCCTTCCCTTCGGCCGAACTGAGTAACCTTTCTCAAACTCTAAGCTTCACTCATGTTATTGGTGCTGACTTCAACGCTAAATACCATACATGGAGCTGCACCACCAACACTAGAGGTCGTGCTCTAAACAACTTCATCTCACTTAACCACCTCAAGATAATAGCGCCGCACTCTCCAACCTATTGGCTATCGCACGGCAACCGTCACCCCGACATCCTTGACATTTTTATCACCAATCTACCAAACCGCTTTTCCTCTGAACTTGTAAACCTAAAGGATCCAGCTTCTGATCATACACCTGTATTACTCTTCATTGGTGCTCAACCCACTTTGAAGCAAAACAGACCAATCATTACTCCAAGTACTACAAATTGGAACAAATTCAGAGTTTTTATCTCAAACAAAATAATTCTTAATACCAAATTAAAATCATTTTCCGATGTCGACCAAGCAATCACCCAACTCTCGGATGTCATTCAAACAGCAGCCAAGGACTCATCTACCCTTCGCGCACCCTATTCTCAAACACCCAACCTATCACTGGAACTAAGACAACTTATTGCTGAAAAACGCAGAGCCAGATCTAAATGGCAACAAACTCATTACCCTGCAGATAAGACAAAGTACAATTATCTTTCCAATAAACTTAAGTCCCTACTTAAAACTCACAAAGCCAATCTTTACAAAAATCACTTACAAAACCTCTCTCTTACAAATGGATCTCTCTGGCGCAAAACTAAGTCAATACTACAAATTAAGGACTCTCCTCCGCCTCTTCGCTGTGCAGACAACTCACTTGCTTCTACAGACAAGGAAAAAGCAGATATTCTCGCTGAAGAATTATCGGGTGTCTTCAAACCACATCTCATTCCTACACCAGCTCCACACATGTCGTCAGTCATGGAGTCTCTCCTGTCTACTTTACCTATGGCCCTACCTACAAAACCTACTTCCCCAGCGGAAATAGTGGGTATTATTAAAAAACTGGCAAACAACAAATCCCCAGGTCATGACCTCATCTCCAACAAAGTCGTCAAAAATCTACCTATGAAATCGATCGTTCATCTTGCTCATATCTATAATGCAGCCCTTCGGTTATCTTATTTCCCCACTACCTGGAAAGCATCTGTTATTGTTACAGTACTCAAACCTGGTAAGCCTCCAGAAAACCCCTCCTCGTACAGGCCCATCAGCTTACTACCAGTTCTGGGTAAAATCCTTGAAAAAATCATTCTCAAGTGAATCACCACCATAGCACAATCAAAAAACAGCATTCCAAACTTTCAGTTCGGCTTTCGTGCTCACCATGCCACAACTCATCAACTCTACAGGGTTGCGGACACTATCTCCGCAGCACTCGAAACCAAAAAATACTGCGCCGGTGTTTTTCTGGACGTCGCGAAAGCATTTGATACCGTCTGGCACGACGGTCTCCTTTTCAAACTAAAAAATATTTTTCCAGCCCCTTTATACCTAATACTTAAATCCTATCTTGCCAACCGCTCTTTTAATGTCCGACATAATTTACAATACTCAAAACAATATCCTATATTTGCTGGTGTCCCTCGAGGCAGCGATATTGCTTCTTTCTTATACACCATTTATACGTCGGACCTGCCCACAACTGAAAATACCTTAGTTGGAACATATGGTGATGATACTGCCCTATTATCAGTTTCTTCTGACCATACCACCGCATCTCATCAACTTCAAACTCACCTGAATACTCTCTCTCAGTGGTTCACCAATTGGAAAATAAAGATTAATGAATCCAAGTCCTGTTTTGTGACTTTCTCACTCAGACCTCTAAACTGCCCTGCAGTAACAATCAACAACATCGTCATTCCTCATTCAACAGAATTTAAATATCTGGGTCTTACATTCGACAGACGCCTTACATGGTCTCTCCATCTTAAAGATAAGCGTAAGAGACTTAACACTAGACTTCACCTGCTAAGGCCACTACTTCGTTCGAACCTTACCTTACCCATCAAAATCATTCTTTTTAAAGCTCTTCTTCAACCAATATAGACACATACGGTATTGTAATCTGGGGTTCTACTAAGAACTCAAACAAGAGAACCATACAAGTCTTCCAAAACATCACTCTTCGCTTAATCACTAGTGAACCCTGGTTCGTCTCGAACGAGACCATAAACTCCGACCTCAAATTACCATCCATCAACCATACAGCTGCTATCTACTACAGACGCTTCCACGCCAAACTCCAAGTTATTCCCAATCAACTAATCAATGAATTAGCTTCACTAACACTTCCAGGTAATCCAACCAGACGTCTGAAAAGGAAGTGGTGCCGCGATATGATAACTTAAGTTTAAAACTTATAAATATAAGAGGTGTCACAAATGTGTGACTGCCTCCTCATGTGTTTATTCTTGTTAATTGTCTGTACATTTTTATTACTTTTACTTATTGTACTTTGTATAAATTGTAATTCTTCAAATAAAGCCAAATTTAAAAAAAAAAAAAAAAGTCTCATAAAATGAGCTACTTCATGTAATAACTATGAACCTGATGATTCAGAATTTATCATATTAAAAATATAAATTCTGCAATAGGTCCTGAAGCTGATTTGGTTCAAATGAAAAGTCAAGGATTTCTTACATATCCAGACCGCAATGTATATAAGATTTAAAAAAAAATTAGAAATATGTTTTTTAAAACATGTAAATTCTATTGATGTTTTTGAAGATACATATAATGACTTTTTTTTCAAATAATTCAGGTATCCATTTTTCGTGTAAGACATAAGACTGACATACTCACCAACATATTTTCATACTATATAATAATGCGAATGAGACAATATATATTTATCTCAAACCAAAAAAATTAAAAAATGAATAAAACAAAAAAATAATTATAAAAATTAGTTAGTACATAAATTTGTCTTTGAATTATAAAATTGTCAATATTATCATAAATATTAATGTATTGTATTTAATGCAAATAAATAATTATACATGGATTATGATTTATACTTATTATACTATTTATTCTATTATACTTGGACTTAAATACTTGATTTTATTTAAAAGAATAAGAAAATTGAAAAAGACATAATTTAAAATAAAACTAATTTCATTAGATAATAATAACAATTTTCCCTACATGTGGTGACATTGAAATACAATATTTCCCGCATTGAGTGTTGAGAGTTAATTTTTTTGAAGTATCAGTCACAATATTTGTCTTTGTTGTACAACCTGTATATCTTAAATCGTGTCCCTTATTACCTCATTATCACTGATAAGAAGTGTCTAAATCGTTAACACGGTAGTAAAATAATTTTATGGTACAACTACTGTGGTAATAGATCAGTTCATGATATAATTAACATAGTATGTCAGCAACGAAGGTCTGTGCATGGTATCTACATCATTCGGTCCGTCGCCTATTATCATAATACGTTTTTATCACTATAATTCTAAACATATAATTTGTTTTAACAGTATAAGTTTTTTATGATTTTAGATTCATAAAATTAATTAAATTTATTAACAAAGGGATACTAAATAAAGAAAATCATCGTTATTGGTCGGATAAAAATCCGCATTGGGCTGCTTCTCAAAAGTTCCAAACATGTTGGGGAACAAACGTATGAATTGGTTTGGTTGGTAGGAAATTACTAGGGCCCCATTTCTACAAAGGAACTTTAACGGGAAGGAAATACTTAGATTTTTGCGTGAAGATTTTAAATTATTTATTAGTTACACGATTAGTTAGATGTTCGCCCATTGTTGATCGTAGGTAAGTTTTCAGCCGACGTAGTGTTGAAAATGACCTTTCATTAGTCGTTGTAGTATAATATGTAACACTGATATTACACGTAAAATTGTATGAACATTTGAAAATGCATCTGCATTACAAATATCGAGGGCATAAAAGGCGTTTCGAATATTTTTACCAACTAGTCGTCTTAGCCAAATTTCTACCTCACTAATCCAAATTTCTGGAGAATTGTCGTATAAAAAACAACGTTTTACAAAGAACTTAGTCTAAAGATTTAGTTTAAATAGGAAAAAGACATGATAAGTTGGACAAAATATTTCGATGTTTGAGGAAGCGATCTTGAAGATTACACTACAAAAAGAAGAACATGTCGATCTGTTGAAAGTTGAACAGTAGCAGGAAATCAACCACCATCAAAGAAATATTATAATAATTGAGAAAAAAAAATTTTTAAATATACGTAGTGATTATAATAATAAAAGTAAAGAAGATTATTTACAAGGGGTTGTGCATAATTTTCAACTAAAAGTTTGATTTTTTTATCAGGTACTATTATTTTAATTATTTACATCGTTTATTTATGAAAAATCGGAATTAAAAAAACCTCTTGACACCATTGGCAGTCATCTGGGTTGGGGGGGGGCTTAGCCCCTCAAGTATATCAATAGACCTCCCAACAATTGAAGGTAATATGGTATATTTGTGTATAGAAATGGGTGCGGGGTAACATTGGATTACTATAGCCCCACTAAAAATTCAACCAAAGGTCATTTGATAGTGTCATTATGCATGACACTATGAATTTTCACGCGATCTATTGTTCACTATCTATTGTGACGCTATCTATTGACATGGATCCACTTCATGTCAATACAAATACGGAAACCAGTTTTTTTGAAGATGATCACGAAGAATTGGTTGAAAACTGAATACTAGGGCTTGGAAAATTTCGTGTTAAATCGAGAAAAGTCCCGGTCAAAACAAAAATTCAATCGTCCTAACAGCAGTGTCTATTTAGTTATTGAACCATTCATTCTTGCCACTAGATCGGGTTTTTGGTAATGTTGAACAAGAGGTGAAAAAAATGAAGAAATTATTTTGCCTGGTAAATATCGAAATATTGTGGGAAGTAACGGAAAAGTATTGCAATTAGGTGACGAATCTTCATTGACGATGTCAATGTCTATAACTTTAAAACAACAACTGGACAAATTACAAAATAAATATCAATTTTACATTTCAAAATTAAAGAGTATAGATGGTTTTTTATTCGACGTCATAAAAGTAAGAATAATTGTGGAGTGCGTAGAGAACTTAAAAAAAAATTAAAGGTCTCCAAAGAACTAAAAAACAAAATAAAGTATATACAAGTTTAAAAGTACTTCAGTCTATCGCAGATAAAATAGAATTCAAACAAGTTTCAAATGAATGAGCGCGAAATGTTGAATGATCCAGACACAAAAGAGTTTGGAGATTTTAATATGTATTATATAAACAAAGCTAAACAATGGGTATATTATTACAGAAAAAAACTTGGTTGTTAATTGTAATATACTAATATGGATTTAGAGTCTATGCATAAAACAATTAAGTACCATTATTTAAATGGTTGTAAAGTCCAGCGTTTGAATAATTGTTAGACGTTTTACAAGAGACAAATAAGTGGAGAGAATGGTATACTCACAAAGGTATAAACAGTTTTAATTGGGAAAATTACATAATATAATATTATATATAATACAAGCAGTAAGAATTTCACTATAAATAGTATAAAGGGATGAAAGATAATTTTAAATAACAAACAATGTTAATTCTGGTTTTTCGAATAAACTCTTTTAATGAAATTAGTTGTCTTATTAAATCTAATGATACATTATTATTTTAAAATAGTATGAAATCATAATAAGACTTCACTATGACTCTTTCATAGTAACTATATTTTGTGGGAGAAAATTTAAAAATTTCTTAACACAGAATGAAATCCTTTAAATCGATATTATAACTGAAATAAAGCTGTTTTAACGGGTGGATAAAATATCGATATACGAAATTTTAATTTGGGCACATATTTTCATGATCTCCTTGAATTTCTCAAAAGGGTTGTTTTGAATATATTTTAGGGGTTGTAGGTTTAGTTATAGATACGAGGGCTATTCGAAAAGTAAGGGCCGTTCGCTTCTATTTCCAAATCAACAAGTCGTAACACGTTTAAACTTGTACATATCTGTACGTGCACTACTCGAGCATTTATTTCAGGCGTTGTTTTGATTCAGTAGTAATATCCCATTTATAACATAATCCAGTTGCTAATGCAATGAGTTCATCATAATCATATATAATATTAGTATAGATTAACAATGTATTTGTTAAATATTTTAAAATATTTATAAAATTTAATTTAAGTGAATACACAGCGTCGTTTCTTGCTTCCCATCGAGTAGCAAAATTGTTTTTAATACTTTATTTCTTATTTGATTTACAGTCATCTCGCCAAATGCCAGCGATGTCCATCTAGGTGTACTCTTGTTAAATAACAGAAATACATCTTGTACGATAAAGTTACTTTTTGAAAGCTTTAAGCATTAAAGATCTGGGTACTGTAACTTTGCTCCCAAGACATTTGATATTGCAAGATTATTTGCAGCATCATCATGGGATTTTTCAATAAGTGTTCAACGTTCATGCCGACCATAATTATGACAAAGGCGTCCTTGGCAAATGGAAGATTATCAGTTTGACTTGTCGTATCACTAAAACCATAATCTACATACCCTCGATGTCAGGTATCTGTCTAATTTAAATCTTGTTTAACACTAATTTCATTAATTATCATACAACTAAATAATTGCTTTCCACATTTTTTCATTTCTTCAACTTTCATACCAATAGCTTTGAATGACTGAAGAAAATCCAGGTAAATCATTAATAGTAGAATACCATTCCCTTAATGTGTTATCATTAGACAAACTTTCTTAATGCAGGTTTTATTAATTGTTCAAGGAATATTATAAAATTGCTTAAAGTATCCCTGAAAAAGTAACTCCAGAGTCTGTCTCTCTTGCACATATGTTGGCTTCAATATATTTTTCTAATGCGCAGTCTAACCATTATAATTCTATGGTCGAATGGCAGCAGGTTAGGGAGTCGGCATGTAACAATTGATACTTAGCTTGAACATGATTGTGAAAAAAATTGTAATATTTATCAAAACAATAAAACTTATAATTTTAATACGAAATATAACTTTAACTTTTTAATATTGTTTATATATTGTATAAACTTATAAATGAATTGGAGACACGAGTTCTGAATTTTCTAAAGCTGTTTATAGTAGGTAAGTGTATAGTTTCGAGTATTTTGTCTAATCCTAGATAGTGTCCTAAGAAAATAAGTTTCAGTACTATCTATTTAATAATACTATATTTTACATACTTATGTTGAAGCAGAAATTATTGTATTTAACGAGTTGGCTTGTAAAAATACTTTATTGAAATCGTAACACTACTACGCGATATAATCAATTATTTAGTTTTATTTATTATCTAATGCACGTACTGTATATGAACGTATATGTAACAAAAAAAAAAAAATTAATATTATACTTTTTTTTAAGTATAAAAATAAAATATGTATTTGTTTTATTTACAATCATATATTGTATTAAAGAAAATATATATCTGGTTAATGATAATCTATGTTTTAATTCTAATATCAATAGATTGTTTATATGTGTGTTCAAATAATTATTATTTATTAAAATGATTTGTAAAAAATGTTATTTGATTATAATTTATATAATACACATATTAAAAGTACGGTTACAACACAGTTATGTCAAGATGTTTATCAAGAAAACCCTTTATCGTGTTACTAGAGAGCAGAATAAGACAGTTTATTTATACATTGATTGGTGAGATAAAGTTTATAACTATATTGATTTTTTTAATACATAAAGATATACAGACAGAGATACGAACTTTTAAACATGGTGAGTGTTTTCAGTTTTGTGGGAGATGACTCATCATCCTAAATATTAAAAAAAAATATTCATTATGACCCCTCTGTATTACAGTGAAAACTCTTTATAACGAATTTGAATAAACCAAAAGTTTTCTATCGCTATAAAGAGTTTTCGTAATAGAGAGGGTATAAGAATAATATAATATTAACGTTATATAGTTTTTCGTTGTAGCGAGTTTCATTATAAAGAGTTTTTAGACTGTATTTTATTATATACGTGCCTAGTGTCTAAAGTCTTAAAATACAAGACATAATTTGTTTAAGCATCTTAGTTAGGTAGTTAAAGAATACCAATACCAATTTTAAGTTTATAAAGCAATGCAATCGATATAATATAAGATGTATTTCAAATCAAAACATAGATTGAATTTTTGGAGTTAAATTAAAGATTATCTTGTCATTTTTCAAACTTATAACCTTTAGTATTAACATCAAATAAATCATTTATGAATTCTTAATAACAACTGTTTCATATTTTATTTACATAGGTACATACAACATTAAAATTCAAGTAATTAGAAAAAAAATTGTTATATTTATACAAGGTGATTTTTTAAGCATGCTTATCGCATCTGTATGCTTGGATTATGCATATATTCAAATTATGATTTTTACACAGTTTCATGTTGTTAAAAAAACAAAGTTTTTATTGAAAAATTCTATTTTTAAATATTTTTTATGCTTATATTTTTTTGAATGGCAATATAGTTTTATTATTCCAAAACAGAATATTTTTCTGAGTATTTTGATATATAAAAATCGAATTTAGGGTGAGTAGTTTATGAGTTATACGCATTTAAAGTTTTGACAAGCGGAGTAGTGGACAAACATTTTGCGGGGTAGCCCCGTATCACTCCACTCCATGCATTAAAACTATGTTGTCATTCAAAAAAATAAGAACTTAAAAAAATATAAGGATAAAAAATATTTAAAAATATAATTTTTTAATACAAAATTTATTTTTTAACAACTTGAAACTATGTAAAAATCATAATTTGAATATATGCATCATTTAAGCATAATAATGGAGTGAGCATGCTTAAAAAATCACCTTGTATAAATATAAAAATTTTTTTTCTAATTACTAGAATTTTAATGTTGTATGTACCTATGTAAATAAAACCCGTGAGGCAAAAAATAATTTAGATATTCTTAAACATTAACGTGTTTAACATTACTTAGTATAAATGTTATTAGTTTAATAATATATATTATATATTTTATTATTTAGTAGCTTCGTGTTCTTTAACGATCGGTATGTGTTTGGAATGGACATGGTGTACGACAAGCATAGAAATGTATCAAACGTTAAGGTTAAAAGATCTTCTTTTTCTCGGAGCAATTACTAGCGCTGGACCTGCGGCAATTGTAGCATCATTGGTTGGTCTTAAAGCAGTACTTGTCATCGGAATGCTTTTTACTTTGTGTGGATCCGTCATAATAGTGTATTCGATGGGTATATTAATGGTACTGTACATAGGTCGAATCCTGCAAGGTTTTGGCGCTGGGATCGTGTGCGTTATCGTACCCAATTATGCTGCAGAAATTGCCGATCCGAAAATCAGAAGTAAATATTTTATTGAATCAAATACATTTATTACGATATTTATGAAATACGTTCCTAAACGTCGTAAATTTAAAAACTTTTTCTTAAATCTAAATTAAGTAACCTAGTGTATTCCTAAAAATATTTAAAAATATTTACCGAGTAATGATTTGAAAACATCTTGGGCATCACCAAGTATAAATATTAAACATACTAAGTTTAACCATCCTACAGTTTGAAAAAATCTGATTATGAACCTAATTGTTCATAGCATAATTTATTAATGTTAATGATAAAAACGTATTAAAGTATATCATAATTTAAATTTTAAAATCTAAAGTTTAGTCATCATTAAACTACATATTGAACAAAAACATAATTTCTAAAGAACATAATTCAAAAATCAGTTTTGTTTTTCTTTAATAAGCAACATAGGCAACTTTTAAAACTATTTGTGTATAATGTATAATGTTGTCTAACTTCTTAAAGTTGAAACTATTTTACACACTTGAATTTTGCAAAAAACTGTTTTTTAATTTAACGATAAAGTTATTTATACACATTTTTAATTTAGTTTTTTTTTTATAATTTGTCAATATGTGAAAATTTAATACAAGGTTTCTTGTAATTTATATTTTAGATATTTAAAAGATTTAAGATGCATAAACATAGTCACAATTATTTTTATAAGTATTTGAAATTAAAATATTGACCAAATTTATTAAAATGTATAAATTATTTTGTACCTAATTAAAAATGTATAAAATGTTCAATCTTTATAACTGAGGCTATATTATAGTTATTTTTTCTATTCAAAATATCATCAATCGCATTATTATTTATAAATCGATTCCTCTTCATAGCTCACTTTAATGTGTCCTTGGAATCATATTTATTATAACTGATTTTTTACGACTTTTCTAATATTCATGAGACACTGTTAAACATAGTAAATCACATTCGTCTAATTATTATTATTATTGTCAATATTGTCATCAAATAAATTATACACACAATTGACAAATGACAATACATAATGATAGGTCGATAGGTAGTGATGCACAGGACTATATTTTGGTGACCGGGCTCATGGCCTATTATGTTTCGTAACTGGCCCAAACAAGCCACTTGACTTCGACGTATACTATAAATATTATGAACGCAATTTTAATATTATTAAGATTACATGCAGATGCTTTGGGAACTCAGTAATTAAGCAAAGTGTTATTATATATTATTATAGCTTAAGCTTACCGCTTACGTTGCATACGTTATTATTATTATTATTAATCGCCGCTAAATTATTGTATAGATATTTTAATTTTGTATTTTTTATTACGTTAAAATCATGAATTAAAGGTGTTAATTCTTTGTTTCAATATCAAATAAATAAATATTTCTTTGAAAGATCTTCAAAAGATCTCGCAACTTTTAGAAGGAGAAAAGGGGTAATTAAACGATTGCTTACACGTTTTTTAAATTCTATCAATGACTTTGACACATTTGAAGCAATCCAAATATCATTGGAATTTCGTAAAAATAAACTATCTCGAATTATTAAAAAATATGATAATGTTCAATCTCAAAATTAAATTATTTGGTAAGCCATCTCAAGAAAATTATGAACAACATGTATTTGAGATATTGTTACGGTAACAGATCCCAAATACAAGAAATTAAGAACGCAGAAAAATTCCAAAAACGTCATTAGCAAGCGACCATTGTGTAGGAATGATACACAATTACAATGGCGTTCGACTGCGACCTATTACTCTCTCAACATTTCATGGCGACACCTATCTTTTAGATCAAAAGTTTTCTTACTTATGCTCCATACACCGGCGCTGCATTGTATAATTAAAATTGATTCCGATAACAGAAGCTAATTATGACATTGCCGTAAGAAAAACTAGTGATTATTTAACAGCTAAGACAGTATACTCTTGGAGTATCAAGTGTAAGGCTATACATTTTTTGACGAATACAATGATAGGAGCTCGTTCCACCACATTACGGTGTGTTTGTAGTAATCTAAAATTTAATAATCCAAACATAGCAACGTTTCCAAAAGTGTGGGTGCTTCCACTTAAACCATTCACTACCATAGGCGTAGATTTCGCTGAACCGTTGTCAATTAGAAGATGCATACAGCATGTTAATAGTATTAAAGCATTGACGCGGTATTTGTGTGTATATTAACACGGGCAATACATATAGAACTAGTTGAACTAGTTTTACTAGTGGAACCTTTCTAGCTATATTTCACGGTTTTATGTCCCTAAAGAGGAAAATGTGCAAAAATTTAAAGCGATGACAGAATCAATTTTATAAGTATTAAGCGATTTAAAAGGAAATTAAATCAGCGCAGCATAAGTAAGCATAGAATGGCTCCTTAATCCTCCTTCCACACATTTTGATGGGATCCGGGAAAGACCACAAAAGTGCAAAGTAACATTTGATCAGTAATTAAGGATTCACGCCCTACACTTGGGGAAACACCTAAGTAAAATTAAGGATTGTTTAAATTCAAGTCCATTGAATCTTAATTGCTTACATCAGCATAGGTTATGATCGGTGGATCGCTGTTACTTGCTCCAGAAGCAGACTTAACTCAATAGAAGATAGATAACTTAAATATATGGAGACATACAAAAGCAATAATTTAGAATTTTTGGAAGAGTTAGTCTAGACTCTAGAGGACAGAGCCGTAGCATGTTCATTTGCGCTCTTGGCTATTTAACATACTTCTTCATTTGTAAAAATTATTTACCCCCTTCCCCTCGCCAACGTACTTACACATATAAAGACATTAATTTTATAGATTCGTTATTTTATTTTTATTAGCTATTATAATAATTATTATATTTAATAAGAAAAAAAAACACTGCCAAACTTATTATAACCTTATATAATAATTTAAAAAATATTGTGCATTTATACATTTTAAAATTTCACTTTTCGTGCTTTTTTAGTAGCAAATTCATCTATAACATTTTCAAAATTAATTTTTGAAGCCAATTCACGTTTAATCGATATAATACTCATATTTGTCAATTTTTCCTGTGACATTGTAGACCTTGGATAGTTTTAATTATTTTCAGTTTACTTAAACTTCTTTCACAAGTGTTTCCTTTCATGGACTGATACAAAAAGACTAAATACTAAAATAGGAGTAATTATCTACCACCCATAAATATGAATAAATTGATGAAGGTCTTTAAAATATAAAAATAAAACATTTAGAATCTTAATTTTAAATAAAACATGCAGCTATGAGTTAATAATAATAATCGATTTTGAAAATCATTATGTTAACAATTGCCAAGATGAGGTGGTGGTATTAACAGCAGTTTAAGCTTCTATAAAATAAAAATAAAAACAAATTATCGCCAATTAACAGTTTTTAAAATATCATTCGGGCACTCAGTGTCTCTGTGTTATATAAAATAATATATTATTTTGTAAACACTTGTGAATCGTAATACTTTTGTACACAATTCGCCATAATAAAGTACTATAACGTAGCTATTCTAGTATAATTATTTTTCCCATATTCTAAATAAAATTTATGTTATTAATAATTGGTATAATATATCGATATATGGTATATTTTATTCTGGATTTTGCGCCCCTGGCCTGGGCCAGTTTCACCAAGCCCTAGCTATGGCTCTGCAAGAGAATACCTGCTACAGCTTAATAACAACCAAAACAGAGCAGATTAAGGTTGGGTATATTGTTATTATTAAGATATACTTCAAACATATACAATTCAGATATATTATGTATAATAATTATACCCACATAATAAATTGTCTTTAGGGTAAATAATGGAATTATTGTTTTATTAATATTTTTTGGTTGTTGGGCAAGAAGGGTTGAAGAGTTTTGATATCATATACTGTATTGAGCAAAACATTAAAATATTATTATTTATTGTTTTATTAAAGCACATTTAGTACCATATGATAATAAGTTACCTTTTGTTTATAAATTATTTTATTGTATTCTCTATGTCTTAGTTTTAAGTTGTAGTATACATACAATAACATACTCACAAACACTTATATACACCTAAAAATCCTAACACCTAACACCTATACACATACTACACACTAGTCCTCATTAATCTTGCACTACCATCCATCCCACTTTCTTAAACATATTACACATATACACAAGACTCGGTTGGCAGGTAGTGGTACGCATAAATGTATTTCGATGACCGGGTCCACGGTCTTATATGATTCGCACCCGTCCCGAACATGCTGTGCTCACTTAAATTGCACAAACTTTACAAAATAAAATATCATCATTAGTTGAAAATATTTTTATAAATGTACGTTTTCTGGCATTTTAATGTAATGAAATATTATTACAAAATCTAAAACATGTATAATTTTGAACAAATACCTACTCACTATAACTTCTAATGATCCAACGTTCGGCAACTTCTATAGCAAAACGTTCAATTGTAAATCGTGTTCATCTTTAAATAAAGAATTTTATCTACGATTCTACAATAAGATAATATTTTGGCATATTAACTCGATAAAGATTAAATGTGAATCGCACCGTTGCTGTTAATAGTAGACTGAGACGATTAAAATAACAATGAATAACTATGTTTAATAATATTGAGTTTAAGGAATTGAAGAGAAGTTGTGTTGAATTCCACGAAAGATTTAAATTTATACTTGAAGTTAATTATACGACACATTGCCGTGAATATCTTTGAGCTAGCCATCTACGAGATACATATGAAGATCTTTACAATTTTTATATTAATTCATCGTCTTCCATTTCTTTAAGCTTTCCAGTGCGATATATAGTCTATTCACAACAAGAATTTGTAGATGACAGCCGAGTTATGTTCATGAGCGTGGCCTTTCTTACACACGCTCTGCTGGCATTGTCGACCCAGAGAGCGAATATTAGTCAGCACACTAGTCCAAATAACTAAAAATCACCTACGCTGTCGTTCATGCGAAGTGCCATCGTCGTGACGTTACGTTCTGCGCTACTGTACACTTCATTATACTTACATATTTTACTTTAATATACTATTATATTTTCCTAGTGTGTTTTTGTGTTATCACTTTATCAGGTGTAATCGTACGTAAGACCCATATTGAACGCATCATGTTTCGTATTTACTGTTTTATCATAACAGACACTATTCACACAATCGCCAGTGTTCAACCATGTCTCATCCAAATAGTAGATGATCTTCTGTTCTCTACGATATTTTCTAATGTTGTACAAGGAACAGCGGCGCCAAACAATGAGGTTTTCTCTATCTGTGAAAACTGCATCTTTTTTCTTAATGAATATAAAATTTAATATCTTAATTTTATTTTATAAAAATTGGTCCGCTAGAAGGTAGAAGGCAAGTCTTTCACTGCAGTTAATATGTTGTCGATTGTCAGTAGTTCACGCTGCAACTAAATGGAATGAACCTTTTGCTGTAGCCTATTACGATCGAAATCTTTGACCTTATCAAACGATATTAACGATTATCATAACGATTTTTTACATCTCTTTGAATTTGGAAAAGTGACAATTTTTGATTTTTGTATTCGGAAATGATTTTTTCAACTGTTATACGACCTATATCCATATTTGCTGCAGATTGACACAGGAATCGGTATATTTTATACTTGGATTTTTCAATATATTAATATCTTTATATATTTTTTTTAAGTATGGTTTTCTGCCGATTGTCGATAGGCTGCAACCAAAAAACCAATAAATATATAAATACAAATACTAAATATAATTCATCAAAAATTTGGGTATTTACTTTTCCTTTTTGATTTTTTTCTGGCTAGAGAAACAATATCCATTTAATTTGGAGATTCATCTGATAAATGTCCATTCGTTGAAACTGTAACAAAGATTGTTGTATATAAGAAAAAGTATAAATTGTGAACACAAAAGTGCGAGCGAAGCTGACACTAAACAAACACGATTTGAATTGAACGACGACCATACGTCGATTTGCGGTCGCCGACCACCGCCGTTGATTGTGAAACAGGCGGTTGACTAAGCGGAACGAATAATGAATATATGGTAGAAACTTACCATCAATTATTTGATTCTAATATGTCCAGCTAAATATATTTTAGTTTTCTTTCATAGTTCATGTGCATGTGTCATTTAAATAATTAAAAAAATACTTAAGCCATACATAAATCAGATTCCCTAAAAATTAATTGATTTATTTAATGAATATATATTCAAAAACTGTTAATGCCTGGTATACAAGTTAAACTTATTATAATTCGATGTTTACCCATTCTAATTATGAACTAATTTGATCAATTTTACTCAAAATACAAAAGTAAACAAAAAATCAATCCTATAACTAAATACTACTCTAATAGTCTTCGTTTTTATTTTAATAATGTTTAGGTCTGTTAATTGGTTTCCATTATATACACATGCTAATTGGTATGATTTTTTCACACGTCATAAACGAATTCTACAATTATTCAAATGTGAATATGGGAATTGTAGCTATGGTTGTTGTGAATCTTTTAGCATTGTTAGCTGTCGACGATCCACCTTACTATCGAATGAAGTTTTATGAAAAGTGGACTAGTGTGTATAATCTTGATTATAATCTACAGATTCAAGATAATTACAATTCTAAATTATTAAATAATAATTATTACAAAGTATGTAAGGTACTTAATGTCATACTGTTATATTATTAAATTTCAATTTATTTTTCACAGATTTTTGAAAACGACGACAACCAATATTTGTTTTTGTTTTTTACTAAAAAACGATTTCGTAGACCGCTATTGATCAACGTTTGTTTAATTAGCATTCAACAGTTTAGTGGTCAATTTTTTCTAACGTACAAACTTCAATGTTTTCACGGAATATTTACTATGAGTGAAACAATACCATTTGTCATTGAAATCTTACTTCTCCAAGTATTATTGTATTTTTATAATGTATACATATACTACATATGTTAAAATGAAATTCATATAAGTACTTAGTCACAATTGTTAAAACGCCCATCAGGTATAACATTAATGCCTCATAGCATATAGACCAGCGGTTCTTAACCTGAATCCGCGGCCCCCAGGGAGAGGTGTCCTCATCGCTATTATCTGTCTAGTCATAAAAATGTGTACCGTGGCAAAAACTGAGTAAGGAAGTCAGAAAATTTCATCCTTCTGGTACGGCCAAAAACTATAAAATAATGGGCCATCTCAGATATATTAAAGGACTAATATGAATTATACAATAAAAATGTCTAATTTTTACTTCAAGTTTTAATATCATTCCCACTACATAATTCATCATAACTTTTTCTGTTCTAGTGTATGTTAAAAACCATAGAAACTATTTTCATAATAAAGTTTACAAACTTTGTTTAAAATTTTTATCAATAAAATCATGAAATATTTAATATTAATTCATAGCTAAATTGTAACACAAATATGCTCATACTAGATTTTTTTTTTTATATATATTTTGGATGAAACATGAAACTTTTGTGTAAATAAATTTGCAAATATTATTGAAATTATATTTTTTTTTATTTATAATCTTGAGGGTCCGTCGTAGCTTTTAATATTATTTTTACAGGGGTCCGCGTACCACAAAAGATTAAGAACCACTGCTATAGTTTATAGATTATATCCAATATTTTAAAATGGGTGTAAGAATTTGCATACAATACTGATATCACATGATTAATAGAAGCATAATGATAAGAATAAGAGTTTATAGGTTTTTTGAGGTAATATTAATGTCTAGAATAGCGGCTAAACGCCTAAACGTATGACTCCACTTATCTCGAGGCGATATTACATAAGATAGCCTTCAAACACAAACAACTGTAATACTCATATACTCGTAGAGCCTCTCTGATTTCAAAAGAACTTGGAGGTTTTTCGGTAGGTATCCGTTTGTGGCTATAGCTCAATTCATTCAAGTTTATATGTTTTTAATAAAGTGTGTAAAATATCTTCTTCGGTAAAATTTGATGTAGTAGGTATATTTTCATCAATTTTCAACCAATTTTTAAAATCTAAGTCTATTTCTTCAAATTTTCTTCGACCTTAAACTGATAACATTATGCGGCGTATTGATTATAATAACCGACATAATTTGCACATAATTTTACATCCGGCCCGTTTTTATAGTTTTAGATAACAATAAACGATTAACCATTAACCGTGATTATGATAAGCGGCGATCACTGTATTTAAAAATAGATATCTTTAGTAACCGTTTTTTAGTTACCGTCTTTTTTCAATTCCACAAAAAATACTTTGTATTCACTCACATGGGGTTATTAATCACACATACGTTTGGCCGCTGCTATAGTGCTATTTAAATAAGAACTATTTAAGTACTTGTTTAGTTAATTAGGACACTTAACGATTGTTGTTTAATTAACATTTCTATTTTATTTTATCGTGTTATATATGACGCATAGTATGAGCTTATACAAATTTATTTTTTATATAATATATTATTTTTTAGCTTATCACGTCCATTATATGTTTATTGATTGTTGGTGTTTCTGAGAAGAAAAATTTATTAATCATTTCGGGATTTGGAATGGCAATAACTTTATTATTAATGAATGCCGCATACCATATAGAAACAATAGATAAAGATGAACTATGGTTACCTAGTTTAATTTTAATTTATATTATATTTTATTCAATTGGATATGGTCCAGTTCCGTGGATTTTAATGCCCGAAATATGCCCAAGATCAGTAAGTTAACAATTTAATTTCTGGTGCCCTTGTGATAGGTTTTTTTTATTGATAATTATTGTGAAATTAAACTTTTAAGTTTTTTACTGCTTTAAGATATTTATTTAACTATTTGAATAAATAAGAATATATTATTATTACTAATATGTAAAAACAGGTTCTCTGAATTTTTAATTAAATTATATTTTTTTTTCAGTCGAGATTATGGACATCTGGTGTCACAGTCAGTTTATACGCTTTCTTGAGTTTAGTCAATAATCAATCATTTTACGAAATTATAAGATTAATTTATGAAATGGATATTTTCACTTTTATAAGTGCAATCGGTGCATATTTTGTATATTTGTACGTACCAAAAATAAAAGACTGTATTCTAACATGAAACGTAAATGGTTTTATTTAATTTATGAACAAATTGTAACTTTAAAGGCTTTTCATTACTTAAGCAGAGGGTTATGCCAAAACGCTGTTATGAGAATAGTTCAAATGGGAGGAATTTGATACTCGTGTATCATACGATTCAACTGTTAATCGATGTATAGTACGCTTAAGTCAGCCAATCAGAATAGTTCTCAGGAGTCGAAACAATGCGACCGAAAAAATTACGACCCGCATCTCATTCTGCTAGTTCCTCTAAGGCTGATAAATAAAAGTGAACGTATAGTGAATATTCGAGGTTGTGGAGAGTAATCAAGAGCCCCTAGGTCAAATTTTATACTTAAATGAATATTAGGTAAAATAAAATTCGATACTACGGGTATCACTGCATGCAGATCACTAATTTAAATACATGGAATGGGTGTATTATTCAAAATATGGTGTGGATAGGAAGTCGCCATATGCATTCTCTGAGTCATGACAATGATAATAAAATGTTATGATCTCCATGAAAATTATTTATCACGATATTATCACAGAATATAACAATCAGAATGGACACTGATAAAATGTATACAAGCAGCATAAGACGGCGGCTTGAGTCAGTCACTGTAGGTCCGCGCAAGGCCAGTTCCTTAACAGGTCGACCTTTTAATTACGAAAAACAAATATGGCAAACTTTTATATACGATAAAATAATGTTATCTTAATTTTCGATATCAGCTATAATTTCTTATCAAGGGGCAGAACTCTTATCTAGGGAGTCGAATTGTACCATTCTATATTTATTTGTCATAACTAATTCGATGCGGTGATACCCAATTGAGCACGGTCGTTATCGGCCGACCTTTTTGACGACCCGATTGAGCACGAAACAAAATTCAAATATTGAATAGAACGTTGTAAAATTTTCACTAGTACCTACGTATGTTGTTGAGTAGATTATTAATAAGTAAAGCGCGGATTTACAATTGCATATTTATTCATTTATTGATTGTATGATATTTTAAGTAAGCACAACATTTATTTCATGACATAACGATTTAAAAAATGAAACTTTTTTAGTGCATTTCGATTAATATCAAAATAAATTAATAGGTATACTTGTAGGAATAAAAGGTTTTTCCAAATATTGCCTTAGAGTATTAATCAATAATCGGGGAAATAAAATACGTGAACTAAGATTAGAAAATATCGGTTACTACCATGATTGAATATTAACATTATTTCATTATTGTTCAAAAGGCATTTTTTAATATTTTAGTGTATGTATTTATGAACTTATTTAAGATTTTTTAGCGCATATTTAATTGGTTTTTAATGCATTTAAATCCGCGCTCTACTAATAGATAACTAACATATTAGTCGAAAAAGATTTTGTTATCGATCGATGAGTAGTGGGTACCACATATATATGAAACAACTAGATAGCCGACTCGATCTTAATATTGAAGCAAATCCGCCATATGCCAAGCTGGCAATGTTTATATTATACACCTTATCACTGAAAATCATATAATTTATAATAACAACAATGGGCACAAACATTTCAAAATTGCATATGCTTTTACTCGTTATTGTGAAACCGTCATTTTCAGTACGCATTATTTTGTAATGTTATGAATTATAAATATTTTAATAAACTTTAATACCTACTTTTTATATTTATTCAAATATGGTAGCATCGTGTTCTGCACATGGCTATGTAAATAGACAAACAAAAGGCACTAAAAATCATTTTTTACGTAAGTAGTTACTTCGTATATTAAAATAAATTACGTTGTTCCAAATATTTATCACAGACAACTGCTCTTTTACAGATTTCCGTTGCGAAATTCTGAACGCAATGCTAAATGGATAAAAGCTGTTGGACAAAAAGGCTTTATTCCAACAAAAAAATCATGGTTATATAAAAATCATTTTTTGAAAACGGATTTTAAAACTTCAGTTGGTGGTACTTATAAGCTATTATTGTCTGATGATGCTGTACCATCAATATTTAACATGAATGTTGTTCAAACACCAACCAAAATATATTGCTCAGAAATTTGTAAACCAACTTCAAGTGAATTAACTACTACAAAGTTATCTACATCAGTTCAAGATGAACCCCTATGCCTAACTCCAAAAACACATTTGTGTTTTAAAAGTGCTGAAGAGGAATTTTCATTAATCTCCACTCCTTCTAAATGTAAAATTACTGTATCACCTTATCGAAAAACGACTCCTTTAAAATTAGTACTTAAAAATAAAATAATAAAGCAAGCAAACACAATTAAATTATTAAAGCAACAAATCAGACGTAAAGATACTAAAATTAATACATTAGCAGGTCTTTTAAAGTTACTAAAAGACAAAAAAGTATTAAACATGGAATCTGAAGAACTTATATTAGACAAATTTGACGGACTTTCTCAAGAATTATTTTCCAACATTCGTAAAAATCAAAATACTGACCCAAAAGGTAGACGTTATAGTAAGACTATTAAAGAATTTTCGCTTACATTAAATTACTACTCTCCTAAAGCTTATGAGTATGCACGGTTAGTTTAGTCCTTATTAGTTCTTTTCATAATGCATTTACTGTAGTATTTACTATATAATACTGATAAGTAAGATATTTATTATATTTACAGGTTAATATTAATGCTTCCTCATGCAAAATCTATAAGAAACTGGACATCTTCATTAAATGGCAAACCTGGATTTTTGAAAGAAGTACTGGATTCTCTACAAACATTGAATGAAAATGATAAGCATTGTACTATAGCATTTGATGCTATGTTTATCAGAAAACAGATTATTTGGAACGATAAAAATAACAAGTTTCTAGGATATTGTGACTTTGAAAACAAGTTAGATATTGAAGGTAATGAAACTCTAGCTACAGAAGTGTTAGTGTTTATGGCTATTAGTATTAATGGCAAATGGAAATTACCTATTAGTTATTTTTTCTAAAATAAAATATCTGCTATTAGTCAGGCTGAATTAGTTAAAACAGCCTTAACTCTAACACATAATGCCGGTCTTAAAGTTTTAGGTGTAGTTTGTGATGGAGCATATACCAATACATAAACAATGAAATATTTAGGATGTGTGGTGGATGGTGATTACGAAGAATTAAAATACTGGTTTTCTTACCCAGTAAATGATCAAAAAGTATACTATATACCAGATGCCTGTCACAATTTAAAATTAGCAAGGAATACATTAGGAAATTGTAAATTCATCGAATCAAATAAAGGAAATGTGAAATGGGCACATATTGTATATTTACATAGTATACAAAATGATATAACTTTTAAATTTAGTAATAAAATTAGTGCAGCCCATGTTCATTGGTATAATAATAAGATGAAGGTAAAATATGCTGCTCAAACATTAAGTTCTTCTACAGCTGATGCTTTAGAATATTTAAATAAAATTAATGTAACTGGTTTTACTGATGTTGAAGCAACTATTGAATACTGTCGAGTTGTGGACAGAGTTTTTGATTTTCTTAATTCAAAAAGTTCATTTTCAAAAGGTTTAAAATCTCCAATTTTTAGAAATAATATTAGCTCTCTTAAAACTATTATAATCCCCTTAATTAAATATCTGTACTCTTTAAAATTTAATAATAATCATTTACATAAATCAAACAAAAAACTTTAATAGTTGGATTTGTTATTGCTGTTAAATCAGTTTTTAGTATAGCAGAAACAATATTTTCAGAACATTATTTATCATTAAATATGAATTATTTAATTATAATTTTAACATATACATTTTCTTAGGACCATCTTGAGTTATTCTTTGCCCAAATTAGACAACGCTATGGATCAAATAACAGCCCCAATGTGGTACAATTTAAGACAGCTTTAAAACCAATTTTATTTAAAAATTATATTAAGTGTGAATCTAATGGAAACTGTAACGTATTTAATGACGATATTTCAGAAGGGATTTTTGAATTTAAATGTTACAGAAGGCAAAAAAATATTGATGAGATAACATGTATTGAAGAATTGGATGAGGATATTTGTAATAGATTAGTACTACTAAATACTTTAAATACGTCATTAGCAGAAGCCAAAAATAATATTTTATATTATATACTAGGATATATCATTAAAGAAATTGTAAGTAATATGAGTTGTAATTGATGTATTACATGTTTATTTAAAAAACAAAGGGGGTTTAATATCAGGATCTGAAGATGCATTTAAAATTATTTTAGAAACTGAAAAATTATTTTTATATTATACTAACAATTTAAAAAGATTAAATTTTCCCAACTTAAATATTATAATACTACGTCAAATTATAAATAAATTTTCTTTTGATCACTACATTTTTCAGAACTTAAATTGTGAAAATATTTCCATATTAGATAGACCACACAAAATTGTACTTATTATTTCAATAACTAACAGATTTTTAAGTATCCGTCTCAAATCTTATGGAAAAATGTTTTCTTCTAATATCTTAAATCCACATAGCAAACGTCATACACTAACTTAACAAATATTATTTTCACATCAATAATACACTTTAATAATTTATTTGTCTATATGTTTTTATTAAATTATTTTTTGTTCTATGCCTTATAGTTAAATGTTGTATGTTATTCTTTTAATTATGTTTATATATTGTATCTTTTTGTTAAATTAGTAGTTAATCGTGTTAATTCATGTTTTTATTATTATTCAAGTTGTACATTAATAACTATAAATAATGTTTTTCGATGATATAATTCCAATAAATAATACCTATTAATCATAATAGGTATTATAATAGGATTATAATAGGATCAGTTATAATTTCCAGAAATCAGTCAACTTCACATAGTTTGTGGTTAAATAATAATAATAATTTCAAATTGTTATTAATTATTAATTTATTATTTTAATATTTTAAAATTACATTAACACCTTATTAATAACGTTATTATTACAATTTATGTAAACATTGCCAGCTTTGCTTATGGCGGAATTATTCATGTCTCTTACAGTGTTGTATAGGAAGTCAGCTACCTAGTTGTTTTATATATCTGTGGTGGGTACCAACGGAAGTTGAAAATAACCGTGATAGATAGAAAACCAGAATTTTATCTACAACTATTGCACTAAATTGTGATTAACTGTCATTGTATGTACCTATACTGTTATTAAAACGATCACAATCAGTCTGTTTTGTTGTCTCGTGTGTGTATTTTGCAAATGATGGAATTAATAAAATAAAAATTATCTTATCCAAAAGTAGTAAAGAGTTAGCAAATGTTGGAGCATTTAAATATAGTTTTATTGGGTTAAGAAACAAAGGTGAATTGTTGAAATGACGATGTACAGCAACAATCTATTCTGGGCAAAAGAAAAATATCGTCTTGTACAAACAAATGGACAACATAATCATGGCGGAAATTCATTAAATAAAATTCATAGACAAGTATTACGCGATAATTGCAAAGAAAGGCTGAAGAATCAATATCAACACAACCTATTAAAATAATTTGACATGAACTCCTTCATAATACTGAACTAACATCAATTGTCCATAACGACTTGAAAACAGTTCGTAAAGCTATTTATGATAAACGAAGAAAAACACTTCAAAATTACCTAAATCACGAGAAGACATGTTTTTGCAGTTACATTTAATAAAAACTCAAACGGATTATATGTTAAATGGAAAGCAATTCATACATAGTCTTGAAGATGATAGTTTCGTGTGTATTAGTAGTGCCTACAACCTAAAATTAATGACAACATTTATGTAGTGATTTGTTTGCCGATGGTAAAAGAAGCGTTCAATAACGCTCTTAAATATTTTATGCAGTTATATACAATACATGGTTTTAAAAATGGGTATTATT
The DNA here is from genome assembly GCF_003676215.2 of Rhopalosiphum maidis. Classification (NCBI taxonomy): domain Eukaryota; kingdom Metazoa; phylum Arthropoda; class Insecta; order Hemiptera; family Aphididae; genus Rhopalosiphum; species Rhopalosiphum maidis. Next base: position 41,809,170 of record NC_040879.1, on the reverse strand, counting down.
ATTATTTACCTTTAGCTTATTTATTTTTTTTTTTTTTTGAAAAATCGAAAGAGATGTATAAAAAAATTTGATTATTTCTTAAAGAATTATGTATGAAATGTAATGAAACTGAGTTTAAATTACAAAAATTACATATTGACTTCAAAAAAGCAGCTCACCAAGCTGCTTCTGAAATTTTTGAAGATGTGTAATTGATATCATGCCGATTTCATTTTAGGCAATCGTGGTGGAAGAAAGTAAGCACAAAATAAAAACTAATGAGTAGAGCTATGAATTTGTAGGAAAGTGCATTTCTTTTTGGTAATTGTGCAACGTAGCTTTGTTAGTACATAATTTGAATTATGTAATAACAAATCTATTTATGAAACTTTTATTTTGGATTTTTTGACGTTTTTAATTTTGTAGGTCCTTGTTTTCCTACCTATTGTTACTGCCCCAGAAACTACAGACAAATTGATTACATGTGCATGCATATTATATAATATTTTACGTGAAGCAAAAGTACTTGCACCAGGTCAAAAACATTTTGATGATGCACTCCCACTACCAACTGAAAATTTAATCCCCATGACAGAACACAATTTGCGTGCCAAAATGAATCACACTCAAATTTGAGAAATGTTCAAAAATTATTTCAACGGTCCAGGGGCTGTTGAGTGGCAGCATAGTTATGCAATGCAACATTAATTGTGATTATTATATAATATATTTACTGTGGTAATTACTTTTACTTAAAGCATCTGTTGTATATTGATATTTAATATATTCATTATTCTTATATTAAAATTTCATTGTATTAATTATTGCATATTTTCTTTACTGTACAATAATCTAAAATAAATTATTTTCTCTCCAAATTGGATTTGTGTGACACGTATTGAAATAGTATCTGTGACAACACGTACACGACAACATAATGTAACTATTCTTAATTTTATTAAAAATAATGTTGAATAAATTAAATTTGAACTTGAAAAAAAAGTGTTTTATATTAAATTTGTTAATATTTATTGAATTTTTTAACTCTACTGAATTTTAGAATACACACCTAATTTTTGGAGTGTTATTCCAATTTCGTTCCACAAATTTTGCTTCATCTGGGCTTGTCTATACTCTTTGGATTTGATATTGTACAAAGCTTCATGATTTTTGACAAAATCAATCAATTGTTCATCATTTTCGCTCGTCCAAGTCACGTTTCCACTCATTGTTTTAATTAAATATGCACACCACTACACGCGAAAAAACGTTGAGCTACTGTTTATCACCGCTCTGATGGCCGTCATGCAACTGACAGCACCGCTATTTAACGTTACAGTGACACTCGCCGTTATCTATGAAACCTACTTCGATGTTATTTATAGACAACGTATGGGTGACGTCACTCAACGCTACATTACGGCCGCTAGATAACGACACCGCTTTTCTAGGAAACCATAGTTTAAGAGCCGGCACGTCGGAAATATGACATTTGAATTCAAATTTGAACGTATTGAATATTGATAGTTAATACCATGTGACCGGATCAGCGAAACTACTGTATTCAATTTTTATAATTTTATAGCACTATTATTTTATACTAAAACACAATATAAAAAATTTAATTTCTAAGCCAGAACCTTAGAATTATTTTATTATTTACTTTTAATACACATAAACGAATAAAAATAACAATAATTTACAAAATTTGAAATATGTGTTCTCCTCCAGCACAAAATCAGCTTAAATGGGTACTACAATCTTTAAAATATTAATAATTATTTTTGTAATGTATAATCTGTTATTGTTGCAATAAAGTTATTAGTATAATGTTTCATACGTAAGCTTACTTAATTTATAGCTTCATTTCATATTTTTATCATACTGTCGACTATCTATACCTATGTAATCAATGTAGAATCTACTAATGCAAAAAAGATATACATATAAAATATTTAAAATATTTATGTACAAATAGGCAATGAATAATAAGACAATTTATTTCATATAAAAACATTAAAAAAAAACTTTATTAATCATACATACAAAATCATAAACTTAAAATAATAATAAATGATAGGTAGTTTAAAATTGTTTACACACAAAATAGCCAAATTGGAGAAATAAATAATTTTTTGTATATAAACTACTTATATAATATGTATTATAGGCTTGGGGTGTACTTAAATATCATTGTAAATTGATTTTTCTAAGTATTTGTTTTTGTGCTTTAATGAATATACTAACAATATAATTTACTTAAATAGAAAATGTCAAAGCATCTTATAGACGAATTCCTTGGTTACGGGAACGAACAAAGTTCAAAAGTTCATCACTGTCTTCGCACACAAATGGTTTTAAATGGTGACATGCGACATCGTGCCACTTCACTCCGTCTTGGTAAAAATTATTCAATACAGCTAAACATGATTCATCATTGCCCTGAAAAATTCATACAATTATTTATTATCTTCAATAAATATACCTAAAATCTTTTATTTTTAAAATAATAAAATAACCGCTAAATTAGGTATTGGTACAAAAGTACCAGTACTAGAATATCATTTAATTTTTGTTAATCTTAAATTCTTCATGAATCAAAAACAAACTTTCCTTATTCTTTATTTTCAATCTATAAATAAGAGTTTTATCTCACAATTTTACACAAAATAAATATCCACGGAAATTGTAAATAAAAAGCTCGTTATTCACTCGCTAAGTATTTTTATTCGACGCATTTTTTGCAAAACTCTATTTTATTAATCGTTAAATTCATTGTTTAATTATTCGTTTAAAAATTGAATGAAAAATAATGATGATAAATAAATTATACAGCTCACACAATTTCTTAAAATATACTCGCCGTAGAGCATGGCCAGTTGCATATCCAAAATAACTTCATCCACCGCGCTGCTCGCCACGGTGGCATAGTAGGTGGTTGTCGGAAATTTGAAATACCAATCAGAAATCAACTGCACGTAACGGACGGACAGACAGTCCTACTTTTAACGATCGGGGCGTGTATGATTTTGACATTTTATAATAGGTACATGATATTATTTGAAAATATTGTATAAATTATTTTTCGTAAAGAGAAGTTAATAACTTTTGTATGACTTATTGACAAATTTATTTTTTGTGTAATATTCATTCATTTTCAATTCAAATTATAGTCCATGCCCACATAAAACATGTTACTTACTTGTGGTGCTTCCCTGTTGTCTGGTTGTGCTTGCCCAAATCCTCCAGTGTGACTCCAGTCACCAGAGTTACGTTGAGTAGTTGGGCCAATTTTTGCACCAGAACCAGACCAAAACCAACCGTTTACATTAGCAGGTACTAAATCAGGACGGTCACATCCATTAAAGTTACATTTTCGTCCCGATGTCCAAATGTATCTTATATTTCCTTTAAAATAAGTTTTTATTTAAACATTTTTGTGGTTTTTAAACATAGTATGGTTTACCTCTAGATATTCTTTGCTTAACGAACTCGTTCTCTTGTGGCGTTTCTAAACTTACCGCATCCATGCAATGTCTACGACAAATGTTTCTCGCATCAAGCCAATCTACTTCTAAACTTTTAGTGGGGGCATGTTCCCAGCTGAAAAAATAGGAATGCGTAACACCACGGGCATCTCGATATGAAGCATGACGAATTCCTAAAAAGAAAAATTTCAGTATTATTAATACGTTATTAATATGTGTACGTATCAACAACATATATTTTGTTACATTAAAACACACAAATTTTAATTCCAATCATTAATTTATACATTATACGTCATTATTATTAAATAACAATTTAATTAATAACTAAACTCGAGATCAATACATAAAAATATTTATATTTTGTTTAAAAAAATTAATGTAGTAGTAATAACTAATAATGACATTGGAAGATGTATGATAGAAAGTAATAGTAGTCGAACCACTCAGCCTTTCTATTATTATTTAGTGAGCATTTGAATTCAAAATGTATTAATTTTTGGAAAGTCTCTAGAAATGCTTTTAAAATACAAAATTCGTTTCATACACCAGAAAATTAAAAAGGGGACTTTTATTTCGCATTTTTTGTAACTCTTTTGTCATTTTGTTCATTTTTAATGCATATTAATTATCTAAACATTATATTATTTTATAGTTGCAATTTAATAATTAAATCAACAATTATTATTAATTTAAAATATTGGCTCGAGAAATTTGATTCCGACCTATTATTTTATATTTGTTGATCGTTCGAGTTATAATTTCGATATGTTGATTAGATATTTAGATCTTTATTCTTTATCTATCTACAGCACAATTTATGGCTGTAGTACGTCCAGTACTCAATCAAATGTTGAGTTTAATATAAATTAAATTACATATTTTGGTAAGTTTAGAATAAGTAAATCACCCTTAAAAATGATTTTTCACTTGCCAACGTTCAAAACCATAACTCGCGCATCCACTAAACATTTTCACTATATACATTTTTACCTACCAGAAAATATGACATACCTAGTATATGCGATTTGAGTCATTAAATAAATAATGGTCATGCAATACTATAATACCAATTATGATATCTAATATCTATCAATACAATAATAATTTACTTTTTCTGGGATGACGTAAAAATAATATAATACGATAATAAATAACAATATACACAATATATCAAGAAATACTTGACAATGGTGATCATTAGAAATACATCAAGTAACTAAGTTTTAGTTTGATAAATTATAATTAATTACATGAATAAAATACAGGGTAATTCTTTTATCATGAACCACTCATTATTTCAAAAAGTATTCATGTTTTTGAAAATATTTTTTTTACATAGTTTAAAGTTGTTAAAAAAACAATATTTTTATTAAAAAATTATATTTTTAAATATTTTTTATCCTTATATTTTTTTAAGTTTTTTACTTTTTTGAATAACAACATAGAGTTTTAATTTTATATTCCAAAGCAGAATAATTTTCTAAGTATTTTGATACATAAAAATCGAATTTAGGGTGAGTAGTTTATGAGTTATACGTATTTAAAGTTTAAACAGGCAGAGTAGTGGACAAACATTTTGCGGAGTAACCCCGTACCACTCTACTCCGCGCATCTAAACTTTAAATACTTATAACTCATAAACTACTCACCCTAAATTCGATTTTTATGTATCAAAATACTTAGAAAATTATTCTGCTTTGGAATATAAAATTAAAACTCTATGTTGTTATTCAAAAAAGTAAAAAACTTAAAAAAATATAAGGATAAAAAATATTTAAAAATATAATTTTTTAATAAAAATATTGTTTTTTTAACAACTTTAAACTATGTAAAAAAATATTTTCAAAAACATGAATACTTTTTGAAATAATGAGTGGTTCATGATAAAAGAATCACTATATATAGTTTTTGGTAAGTAATGTATTACACGAATACCGACATTCGTTTTATATTAAGAGCAAATAGCATTCATAAAATCATATTTTATTTGTATCTATACAAATTGAGTTTATTTTTGTAATAAAAATTAAATTTATAAACTTACTACTGGAACAACTTCGTGGATCTGGCAATGCTAATCTTCTCTGTGCTACAACAATTGTCAATCCAAAAACAAACAAAAATATTTGTTTTATCATTTTAAGCTGTAAAATAATAAAAGTAAAAATTAATATACAATAAAATTATATATATATAACTATGTAGGTGTGATAGTTATAAGATATAATTTATTTAGAAAGGTCGTGTATTGTGAGATGTATACACTTTTACAGTTAAGTAAGTTTTGAAGAACTAAAAAAAAAAACATTAGTACATGTCTTTAGAGAGGCGATTTCTGCTTAATTTGAGTAAGTTTTAAAAACAATTTGGTTCAAATTTGATCAAAAAATAGATTAGAATCAATTTGCTACAAAATTTTACAAGAATTTGATATAATATAGATATATTAGTTTTCAGTTATAACACAGCCTATAATATCTCCAGAGTTCGGCATAATTTTTTTTTTTTTAATTTTTATTTGCAAACAATAGGAAGGTGTTAATTTTTAGTTGTCCATAGATAGTTTATTATTTATTAAAATGTATATTTTTAACAATACTATTTTTTTCAATTAACCATTTTTCCAAACTATAATACTTGCTAAGAACTATTTTATGGTGACTACCTCGGTAAGACTTTGTATGTTGATAATTATTACTTCATACTTTGTAGTTAGTAGTAATAACTGTATACATTGGTATTTGGCACACATCTTATTTCTTGTGTATATCATCATAGATCCAATAAATAAAAGACACTGTGTTGAAATATTAAAATATACATTTCTATAATATCGTATAAGGAAAGTAATTTACACAATGTTAATTTATTACTTAGACGTAGATAGTATGGTAAACAGCTTTCAAGTCTATCAGTTACCCAATTCACAGAGCGTTGCATTTATAGTACCATTAAATTACGAATATACTTTTCTTTTTATTTATACGCCCAACTACCAAATATTAATTAAAAACAATTACATTTTTATGACTCGAATACTTCTTTTATTTTCATTATACATTGAACTACGACCTTTATTATGCATACAATATAATACATGTATTTTAAAATAAAGCAGTTACAATAGATTCCCACAAGTCCTTACTCATTCACACGTATGTGACCTACTGAAAACAATGGACCATTTTATGCTTCACATAGTTTTAGGATAGTAAAAAAAATGTATTAATTAATTTAATAATCGTCCATCACATAGGTAATACATTTTAATTTATAAAAGTATAATCATAATATGATTTTTTTCGTAACGGTAGTCGAAGTCTGTTTAATATGGAAATATACGCTTATTAAACATAAAAATTCCTAGAGAAATTTCGTCGTTTGGTCATCGGTATATTATTATATTATACCTATGTGCTGTCGGAACGTCCATATGATAGTAAATAGTATAATAGCTTTCTTCGTGGTGAAGGGCACCACGTACCTACGGCATAGTTCATGCATGAAATATGTATAATGTATATGTGTACATTACAGTTATATTCAATATATTATAATTATTGGAATCATACACTATATTTTCGTATCGTGTTCCTTGTCAGTAGGAATCTAATGATGATTTACGATATAACGTATTGTTGTCTGATAATAATTTACTGGAGCCCAATTTCGTAAATATTTTAAAATAACAGTCATTCGAATAAAAAAAAAAAAAATGATAATAACCTCATATTAATGAGATTTAAACTTATTATCGTATACCTAACAATGTCTGAAAGGGTTACTGTTATAAGCAATATAGAGTGCTTAAAAATAAATACATGTATGCGTAAATATTGAAATAGGTACGAATTTCGAGATCTTCAAAAGATATAAATCTTACGGTATATTACGAATACCGATAAAACCTTGGATACACAATATAGTTAGTTAATCCCAAATAAATTTTATAGTTACGGACTTATACAAACGAGATTTAGTGAATCTTAGGATAAACAACCGGTGTTGGTAAAATTAAATATACAATATAATTGTTATTCGTCAAACAGTATCACAATTTGACTGGTAGACAAGGTACGACTGTTTAAAAAAAATTTTACAAATAGATGTATGTGCGACTTAAAATTTCACATTAGCCAAGCCTGCACAAATAAATAATTTTAATATTTAATAATAATATAGATTTGTATATCTATCTAATATACTAGTAGGGAGTAGCAAATATAATACCTAATAAACTTTGATCATAATTATTATAATATTATTAACATCATATAATTGGTAAAAAATTTCGTACTTTTACCAACGCTAGCTGGTTGTTTATTCTAAGATTTACTCAATCTAGTTTGTAAAAGTCAGAGCTACAAAAATCATTCGAGGTTTGACCAAGTTATTTTATGTATACTAGGTAAAATCCTAGATTTTATCGGTATTCGTACTTTTTCCGTAACATTTGCTCCTAATAATAATAATAATAATAATAATAATAATAATACATTATCACACTTTCAAAAAGTTTTACCGTTGAAACTTTTAAAAGTTCAATAGCCGTTAGGAACTTTATATAAACTTTAAATAGGTTCTAACTTAAATAATAAATAATATTAAACCCATTAGAAATAATTATGTTGAAAATTTAAAATATAATTATTACAATTAAGAACGTATATTCAAAATACTTTTTGGGTAGTAAAAAAGTTTCAAAGAAATTAATAAATCGTTTATGCATATTATTCTGTTAAAACCTAAGTCTAGTTGTTACCCTTAACTTCAGAGGTATTTTTCATTGTGTTATTTATAGAAGTATTTGTGTAAGGAAGACAACAATCGACAAATATTAAAAAAGTCGTTCGAATTTACCGTGATAAGAAACTTATGTAACCTAAATACTTCGATAATTTATGATTTATCCTTATATTTATAATACATCATCAACTTGACGCCGAAGTTAATTAAACGAGATGATTGTCTACTGTGCTACTTTGCCTACTTTTATTCGTGCAGGATGTCCCTGCATGATTATCCGGCATGTTGTCGTGAATCTAGTACAAAAACACATTACTCCAGCTCATGTTAAATAACAGTGTTAAAAGTATAAAATAATGTAATATTATCACCCACTCCAACTCTTAATTTAAAGATATTTTACATGCTTACAGTCCTGTTCGTGTTATTATTAATGTATTCGTTTAATACATTGTTGCTATATACATGTATACTTAAATTTATATATAAATATAAGATCACAGCTCGCTACACTATTTATAAATTTTCTACATATTATAGGCGAGTTTCGGCATTACTGTAATCAATAAAAAGGAGACAATTAACTTAGAAAAATTGTTTGTGGTTTTTTGCATAACAAATTAAGTAAGATTTTAAAATCTCAGGCTCTTATTGTTTTAGCAAAATTGTGAAATATAATTTAATGAAAACAAAAAATACCTAATTACGTTTTCATGAGAATCGTCTATTATCAGATGCAGTTGTTACGTAAATATTTCTTGCATAATTATCTGGTCTTTCCTACCAATTAAAAAAAAAAACGTTTAATAAATCAGGTGATGTACATTTTTTACTCATTTCTTATTAATTGCTTTAACCATATAACATAATCCCTATAATACCTTATTATTAAAATATATATGGATAATGAATTGTGAAATTATATAAATTTAAAGTTAAAATATAAAATAATAAAAATTTACGCTTGATCACTTTTACATGAAGACGACGAAATATTAATTTTAATTTTTAATAATCCTATTCCTAATACACATAAACACGTACAATATTAGAATTATAAAGATATAAAAACTAATTTAAAAAGTTAAAAAATTATCTTAATTCATTAGGACTAAATAATAATTGCGTTCTAGAGATAGTATTAATTTTAATAAATTATTTTTAGTTTTAATTAAAATGTTTTTTTTTTTTTTTTTAATGATTAAAATTAGATTTAACGTATAAGGTTATTACCCTGTGTATAGTATACAAAAATTATAGAAACAAGTAAATAAAAGTTTTTTTTAACATTAACTTATTTATTAATAAAAGAGGTTTTAAGGTTGTTTAAAATATTAATTTTTGTTGGAAATGTTAGGATTTTTGAGGTGTTGTCTGAGTTGTCTTCATTGAGAGCTTCTTCTAGTTTATTCGGTATTGATAAGGTATTGATTGTATTTTGGAATTCTAGACATTCTTGGGTGATATGTTCAATAGTTAAGACAACTAGGCATTTGTTGCATATCATGGGAGTTGGATTTTTATTGTTATGTTTATTATACACACATACATATATATTTCTTTGTATATACCTCCTCTCTCTTTCTTATAAGTGAACACAACAGTAAAAATCAGTTATAAACTTAATCTGTTTTAGTGTTTTATACAAAAATAGTATCCAGTTACTCAGTAGCTAGTTCATCCGTTTTTTTTTTTCAATATCTATAATAATGGATAATCGAAATTAATACGAATAAATATAGGACCGACAGCTATGAATTTTTCAAAATAAAGTCAATAAATGTATCCGAAATGCACAGTGACACGACATCGGAATCTCGCTACATCATAGCGAATATATCATATTATTATTACCATTTACCACCACCATAACAATAAAAATTTTGTCACTATGGAAATTTATCCCTTTACCATTCAATCCAATTAACACGACACTGATAGGTAGTATTTATTTATAAAACCATCATTATTAAAATGTGTATCTAATCTAAACATTATATGTTTTAATTTTAAACAATATTTACAAATATTGTTGTTTGCTATAATAGATATGGCAAATAAATTAAGTGGTACATATTTGTAATGTTGCATAAATTAAATAATACTTAATATTTAAAATTGCTTAATAAATAAATTGCATATATTAATGCTAGTAAAATATTTGTAATTTCACCACCAACATGGTTCAAAAACATCATCATCATCAACAGATCATTTTCAAATGATACCTAATTCTCTTATAGTAAACATTTAATTTGTAATCTAAGTATATACGATATAGCTGAAACTAACTTAACTATTTTAATTAGATACACAATTAAAGGTCACTGTAAGGTGACTGAACAAAAAAAAAAAATTATTGCCAACAGTAAAAAACATTGTTATTTTCCTTAATAAAACGCATAGGTAGTTATATTTTTATTCCATCGAGCCCATTAGAAAGTTATTTTATCATTCAATGCATGGTAGTAAATATTCAACTGTATACTTTGTGTATATTTATGAACATATATTTTCTCTTGTAAAGTATCATTATGATTCATTTATAAGAGAAACGTATATTGCCAGTGTTAAAGTATGTAGGTACCTATATCCTAATCAACGTCAAACATCGAAAAGAGAAATCAACGACGAATCATCTTTCGGGGCCATTATAGGTACATACTGTATTTATTGTTATTACACGAAACCGGAAAAGTTTTCATGATCAAGTCCAAGAATACGTTATTAAGACGAATGTAAACATTTAATCATAACTCGATAATCTTGTGTAACCTAATATTTTGTTTGTAGCACACACAGGCACGACTCATGCAAACGGCAAATACCTGCACATCACACGCTCTTTAACCGGTTACATTCCAATTAAATGGTTTCTGTGTCAGTAAGCCAAACACCGTTAGGAGTTCATATGTATGTTAGTCTATTTTTTTTATTACCTTGCTCAAATTCGTAGTATCGTAATATTTACGAGTGCAACGTTTTACAGGGAAGTTATAAATATTTTTTTTATATTTAAACATTTTAACATTTTATATTTTATCAACGCAGACAATAGATAAAATTAATGATAAGGTTCTACGTGCCAATAATGTAGTACCTAGGTACTATTATAGTTATGAACATTGTACATTAGCAACATGATTCTGAATTATTGTTGTTTTATGAGTTTTATTTTAAATGTTCATTTCTATACTTAGAGTTACTTATTAAAATCTAACTGCGCTTGATAAGGGATAGCTAACACCTATACAACTAGATTTAACGAGTTTTTAAAATATTATTTTTATTTTTTGACAAAATGTATAAAACAATATGTAATTGTATTTATTTATGTGTTAAATAATTATTTTAACTTTTCATTCTTAATTAAACAATTAAAATTACAACTATTTTCAATAAACATGATAGACATTTACGATTTTCTGTTGTCTTTTTGACAGATTTTTGGTACAGGTCATACATCTTGTGGGATTTTGAATCTGATATAGATACCAACTATAAAAAAGTCATCAAACAATAAAGAGAAAATGTACCAACAGTTCTAAAATATTATGCAAAATATACTTTGTAAAATAAATTCATTCACAATTATGCTTACGATTGTAACAAAATACCAAAAAGTAATGTGTGTAAAATAATAAAATCAATAAATTAAATGGTGTACTATAAAAAAAAATAGATAGACAAGTTAAATAAAGTGTTATTTTTTGAAAGAATTTATAAATAAAAAAAAGAATCATTTTTCATTAAAATATCATTATTATATATTGATAGAAGACGCCAAATACCTATGTAATAAAAACATTGAAACAAAATTTAAATACTTTTACATAAACTAACGTCTAAAATATTTTACTTTAATTGGTAATGTCTCTTATCGAATTTCATTGATATGTAAAATAATTAAATGTATAGACCTGCACATAAAATCATTAATAAACATCAGTAAAACGAGTTAGGTATTTATTAGTATCAATTAATTAAAGTTGTAATAATTTGTATAATATGATATAATTAAACGATTCATTTAGGGAGGAATATATTAATATATTAAGAGGTTTTAATTTAACTTTATCAATAAATATTGAAGTTGTACAACTATGTGTACTACAGTGTAATTGTATAATGCGGTGTCGTTTTAATTTATTCACTTCAAATCTTCAACTATTAAGTTAACTATAAATAAAAATTTTAAATAATGTGATATAAATATAATTCATGTGTATACCTACATAAAAATAAGAAGAATGTACTTATGAACAAATAATAAATCGTTACGAAATAATAGTAAGTATTAAAATGTATGGACTTATGATGTCTACCTATTGAATTGCATTAACATTTAGAAAGCCATCATAATATAATATAATATAACTATTACTTAGGTAATAATTATTTATTATTTATTGCAATATAATTCTTTAATAAAAACTTGGAATTAAGTAAAAAAAAAAAAAAAATTGAAATAATAATATTTATAGCCTATAGGTATATTAAAGTTGTTGTAAAACATAAGAAAAAAAGAGTTCTTAGCTGAAATAAACTGTATTAGTATGATATTGTATTATTAAATTAACTAAAAATGTATTCAGTTTCTTAGTTAAAATACTATATTTTATTGGAACAATTTTTATAGTAAGCATTTCTAATCGGTGGAAGTACGAACAATATATCATTATCATTAGGACCACTGAAGAGAAATGCACTTGTGTGACCAATTGATCTCTCCGTTTAATAACCGTTTCGGTGAAAACTGCTACAAGTAGAATAAAAAAAAAAAACTCAAAGAAAATTATAAACCAATTTGAGGTTCTTAGAATAATATCGTTATCATTAAAATGGTAATTATTTTAATTAATCAGTGTATGTGCACGTTGAGAAAATTAGGTTTGATAGACAGCATAATTATTTTATTGCTTAAATTAAGAACTTTTAGAAAAAAAAGTATCAAACAAGAAGATGCGGAAATCTGCCATTATGATAATCATAATAACAGTGTAAAAAAGGGTTAGATATTAAATCGACAATCATATATTAAGTATTTATACTTCAAATTATATGAAAGACGCTGAAAAAATATTTAAATGTAATTACATACGTTCAATATTAATTTTGTGGTAATTGTACTATTTTATAGCTATAGAAACTTTGTGATTAATGATAATTAAATTAATGTTTATAGAATCCGGTGATAGAGCGTAACTAATTTTTTTTTTAGGTAAATTTTCATAATCATAAAAAATCGTACAATAATTAAATTATTAAATTTTAAGCGAGGGTTTAAACGAAACGAGAAAGCTATTTATATTATGTTTAGCTATCATAGATTACATTACATCATTTCATTGAAATATTTAAATTTACATATTTTTGATACAATATAGTTTGAAAAGTTAAATTAAATAAACCCAACGTACTCTTATAAGGACAAGGCCATATTTAGACAGGAACAATGAGACATTTTCAGTGGACATATTCGCGACAGATGTTCATGCCCCGCCGATAACAGTTAAACAAAATACGATATGTACCGGTTCACATTAATCATAATTTGAGCTTTCCGTCCACGGCGTAACATGTTTAATTATTATCACACAGATCACCGACCATAGTCTGTCGTAGTGTCATCGTACGTGTAGTTTCTTCAATGAGTATCTGCTTGTAGTTAAATAATTTAAAATTTCAAAAAAGTGGTGGTTTTATGGAGAGGTAATGAGTTGTGAGTGGGTCATCCCCTAGAAAATGTGTGAATACGTAGTAACTCATAATCATTACTCATCATATTGATAGTAATAAAAATATAAAACATTTAATATAAACAATTATTATTTCGATTATTATAATATAGGTACAAAGTGTATAGCTCATAAAATTACTAATTACTTATACTTGAAAGAAACTTGTTAAAGTGTGTAAAACAAATAATCCTAACGTAAAATGTGCCATTTATAATATACAATTCACTGATAAATATGATATAACTATGCAAGTAGGTATACTTTCAATAATAAAATTAATTATGTTTTTCAATTATTAATACAAGACATTATTATAAAATATTTGTTACCGCCGTATAACAATTAATAATTGAATATTTAAATTATATTAATTATTGAATAATTCAATAACTACATGTCAATAATTATTATGTACCTTTATACTATTACCAGGTAGGTATTAAATTGTTCACAATTCACAATTTCATTAGTTTAAAAACTTTTTTATATCGTTATTAATTATCATCTAAACATTTATTATGAATTTATCATATGGTTATTTGTCGTGACATGAACATTTTTATTTTATTTTTTGAAATGTATTTTGAATGTGTACATTAAAAAAATATATAAAGCCCTGGGACCGTGGCCCGTTTAATAAGGCTTGCCATTGAGTTACATTATTATGTAATAGTATAATATGATATGAGTATAATATTCTATTCTCATGAAAATTTAAAATAATTATCTGTGCATATCTGGCGCCATATTTTTGTTACTCTTGACGATTTTTTTTTTATTCACCATCCAATTAATATTTTTTGATAGGTGCTTCTAATGTGTATTATGTAGACTCGTGATCGTACCTACATTGGACGTGTCATTACGGTTTGTTTGAACAAAAATGTAATTTAAAATACTCGACACTTAATTCACTATTTTAATACCTAATCTACTTTTACTTTTTGAATGTATTACCTAACATAACTACCGCTATTGCAATTTGTGTGTATATTTATAGTGTATTGTATACTTTTATGAAGACTAATTTTATTATTCTAAGAAAATGAGATTATAAAATGTACTTCTCATAGTTTCTTAATGTATAGATAACTTCAAAATATAACACGATGTGCACATAGGTAAATGTGAAAAATATTTCTTTACAAATTTGATTACGAAACTTTCTTCTTTTATAATAATTAACGATTATTCAATATTATCACCAACTTCAAACTTCAAAGTACTGTAATAAATAATTATTTTTAGATTTCTCTTCAACTATAAATTAAACATTAATTCGTGATTTTTTCAATATTATTTTTTTTTCTATTCTATAGAATCTATAGAATAATTTATTAACTTCCTATAGCTATTTAGATTATTCCTATATTTTAATTTATTTTTCTAAACCTAGTAAATTTAAAAAAAAACCAACAGATGGTTGGTCATATCTATTTTAATTTACTCATATTGGCGTAGGGCGGTTATATCTACAGGAATATTATACATTTAAAAACAAATAAAGAAATAAACCATCGTATTAAAAAATGTGCAGAACTCAGTTTAAATTATGTTTACTGGAATATTGATTCAATATGTATTAAAACGTTATATTGTTATCAGCAGGGTTGGAATTTATATGTAACAGAAAACCAAAAAATATGTACGTAAAAAATGTACGCAATGTAATTTTATTAAAATGGCCAAAATATGTAATAAAAAAAAAATTAAAAATATGTAACCGTGTTGAATTAAATGCAGTTTAGAATAATTTTTGAATACAATTCATTGTTTTTAATTTTTTATCAATTCAAAGTAAAACTATGCAAATCATTTAGTGTTTTAAATTTCCATAGTTAAAACTATGAAACTATTTAAATTTATATCTATACTAAAGAACGTTTCACATCATGAGACCTAAACGGCGTATACTTCATGGCTGTTTTTTCATTGCTTTTGTTTCACTTGGCTAAAAATTGAGCGCCGTCGTGTCTTCATTCTCAATACCACAAAGAATGTTCCTGTATATTTAATGGGTTCCAATCTTAAATTTGTTTAAACTGCGTTCATTTTATTCTTTGATAATTCAGCTGTTGAGTCATCCGATTCATTATTTTTTTTAAATTGATAAATCAATGATTGTTAAGGTTTCATTTAACGGAGTCTTGGTAATTTCTAGCGTTGATATTGATTAACCCAAGAAACTAAGCGTAGACAAAATACCCGATAGAGTAGATTTTATATTAGATCTCTGAAAAATGTATTTTCTCTTGAAAATTGATGCTGACTGTTCAGTATCCAACATAACCACTACATTTTTAATTTATCTTAATATTTGCAATAATTATTTATTAAATACAAATAAATTATATTCCTATACACACTTACAATTTTCATGAATACTATTATCGATGTGTAAATTCGTAATACTATTAAAACACCAATTTTGATTATTTAAATTGACAAATTATTTTAATAGTATTAGGAATAAAATTTACAAAATATGTAAATAAAGCGGAAATTTTACAAATAATTTAAAAATACATAAATGTTAATGTTTGTTATATATTTAATTTAATTTATTTTTATTTTTATGAAGGAAAAAATAATTATTTTTCTTGATTATAAAATTAGAAAGAAAATTAATTGATTTTTCTGGGACAATGGAGGAAAATTGTCATACAAAATAATAGTTTAGTCTATTATTATAGGCGATTTAAAATTACATATAGACCTAAAACTACACTGCAATAGTAACAATCAGAAAAATTTTATAATCGGTTCTTCGAATAGTTTATATTTCCGTTTTCACGGTAAAGAGTTTCACTAAACGATTAAACGAATGGAAAAATTGTGAAAAATGGTGGAAATTACAGCATGCCCATTTTGATTAGAACAATGTTATTGCAAATTTAAAAAAACGATTCAGAACAGAAACGGTGCATTAGCCATCTATTTGTAATGATATTTAATAATTTATATGTACATATTACTATTCGTATTGTCAGTTGTGAACACAGGATTTTGATTTTTGAAGGCGTTAATTTTGCAGGAATTAATTTCTATTCATAATACAGTTATTTCAATTTGTAGATACTCAGATCACCAAAATTGGTATTCACATGATTTTGTTTAACTTAAACTTTTAACTAATAATTATTAATATTTTAATTGTATTTATAATTTCTATAAATACAATTATTTATTTAAGGTAGTTTTAAGATATAATGAGAATAATACGAAAAAAGGCAAGTAGGCAACCATTCTACTATAAGATAGTTAAGTGTACCTAATACCTAGTCATTGAGTAAGGATAGTTTAGTAACGGATGTGTTAAATTTGAAATAAAAATGATGAGTACTTTATTGCATAAATACATAAAAACGATTCTGAACGAAGGCCTGTCAGCCAATATAACTAATATTTATATTTATATAATAGTAATAATTTATTTTACTATTAATAATACGATAGGTAGAATAATTTTTTTTTCAAAAGAAAATGTATATTTATTATATGACTCAAATTTGCTTCGAATCATTTTTAATGCAGACGCTGTTTGACGCGACTTTCTGTTATAATAAAAATAGTAATGTACCTACTCAACTACTATTCACTCCTACTCAATCATCAATATTTTACTTAAAGAATTTAACAAATGTCAAATTTAATATTAACAATATTTAAATTTAAAAAATCAAAAACAATATTTATCTTATCTTAGACTATTGTCAACGTTTTTATAAATAAATTTTGCTTATGTATTTTCGGTAAATCTGTTTAAATATTTTTGTAAGTAAAACTCACGAGGAAACATATTCAATAGCTAAGACTTAATTATCTAAACTATCTAAATTAAAAATCTTATAAATCTAATGACAAAATAATTTAAAAATTTCTGTAATTTTGTCGTTGTTTGAATTTCTAACTCTAATAAGAAATATGTGTCTATGTTTTTTCAAATAAATCGAAAAATAATAATCAATAAGAGAACATAATATTTGCGATAAATCTTCAAAATGTTATTTTTTTCAAACTTCTATTCTATAAAACTATTGTTTCCAAAATATAATATAAAAACTAGGTATCAAGTGGGTCATTAGAATGAATGTGTTAAATTATTTGAACCTATGACATATAATTGTACAACGAAAAAAATTACGCCAACGCATTTTTAATATTTATTTTATAACCACTAGGTATGTGGGATCATATATTCAATTATCAAAGTTTTTAACCGGGTAAAATTATTTTATCGACAATAATTTAGAAAAAAAATCAAAAATTTCTCATGCCCAAAATACCTCAAAAAGTGGAAAAATATTTTGTGTTTATTAAATGCTGATACCTATACTAGTATACAAATACAAATTTAAGTTTAAGTGTTTTATAAGTTATATATCAAAAAAACTTAATTGATTTTTTAAAAAACTGGTATTGCGTAAAAATTCTTGTTTTTACTTAATTTTGTGTTTGTTTATCTTGAATATTTTCAAATACTGGGGGTTTTTTTAATTTAAAAATTCTTCAAAAGAACAAACTATATCCATTTTTTTTTTTTTTATCAAAAACAACCCTCAAAGTTGAATATTGAATCACTTTTTCAACTATTTGTTGTGTACACATATACATACATTCACATAAAATCAATATATTTATCACTCCGCTCAGAATTTAAAAAAAATCGTTTCATACCATTTATAATATTTTTGTGATATTAATTGCGACCGTGATTTCTGCATACGTAAATAGAATTATTATAATAAAAATAATAAATAGAAATTAAGCATCGGATATCTAAATATACTTTGCATGATACATATTAAAATAACTTTCATAGGATTATAGGAAACTTATGAATGCACGTTAATAAATTATAAAAAAATTCATGAATTAAATCTTAAAAATTATATATTTATATAATATAATATACCGTATATTATGTAGGTATTACATTTTTATAAACAATAGATATAAGTTATTAATAACATTATATTATTTGTCAACCTGCAGTTTACAAATTTATAATTTTATAAATTAATTTTAACAAAAATGTATTTTTCATAAAATTACACGTTTTTATATTATATCTGCAAGTATTATTGATAATTATTTGTATTGCTTTATCATGTATTGGTTGAGCTTAATATAATACCGTATAATAAAGATGAGTAACGTGACAATCATAGTACCTAACAATAATAAATTACAACTTTTATATTTATATATTCTACACATCGTGGATGCAGAAAAAACTAAAACGATAATTTAAAGTAAAAACACTAAAATAACAAATAAAAAGTTACACAATAATCAGGACTTTAGTAAGATATAATATTTAATCATAAAATATTATAACAATACAAATAGAACTTGAAGTACCTACACAGAATAATTATTGTATTTTAATTGGTATTACCCACATCAAATTTTAATCTTTCAAAATCGTTTACAAGTTATTTTTGCAGTCGTTTGGCATATTTGAAGGTATTCTAATTGATTATGTATCAACTATACTCACTCAGCATAAAATACCAATTATTTAAATGAAAAAAAATCAAATCAAGAGATTTTCGATATCTTTAGATATGTAATAATTAATTATAACGTATTAAGACGTTTGAAATATTATTAATTTTAAATAAAAGGCCGTAAATTAAGAAAATAATTTGTGTGATATTGTATTGTATCCGTCTTACGAACGTACAGCATGGACAATTTATGTTCAACATTTTGAATTTTGTATACTAAGTTTTAATAATACAGTGATCGGCTTATTATTTAAGCTATAATATAAGTTTATTTACTTAATATATAGTATTAACCAATTATCATACTAACCTAATTATCAGTTAAATAAAAATAAATATTTTTTCATACATTAATTAATATATTGTTGAATATTGATAAAAAAAAACTTTAATATTAATAAAAGTACATATACTTTAGTACACGTTAAATACTTTGTTTAGAATATTGTGATTTAAATCCGATTTTTTTTTCGTTAGCTTTCCGCGATTAAAATAAAACATTTTGTTGTAGGTCATTGACTTGTATACTGTACAGTGTACATATTAAACTATTGATATTTTTCTGTGTAGGTAAACCAGTTTTATGTATGAGACTGACTTAAATTTTCGTAGAAAAATATATTAAAAATAAAATATGCCTTAGAAGTAATGAAATAAATATTTGGGAAGTATCTACTTAAAACAATGGTAACTGCAATTAATCAGTATTTTTATTCATTTAATATGGACATATACAAAATATTTAATATTAAATAGGTAATTATATATTTTTTTTCGAAAGAATGATACCATAATACTGTTATTAAGTCCTTTTTATTACAAATTTTAAAAATATTTATTATAAAATACGCAATCATTAATAATTTGTATCTTGTGGATATTAGTAATATTTTAATGTAAAACTAAAATGTATCAACTAAAGGAAAATTTATGAATATTTCAGAAATATACAGATAATATCATATGGGTACGAAGATATTTTAGAAAGATTAGATGTTGTTGAATTTCTTCTAAATTACGATTTATTTTACCTACATATTTTATACTAAAATGTTCCATTGTTTTTGGGAAGCAATATAGCTTATACTAAAACAAACAATGAAATAACAAACTATAATGTTACCCATGGTTTGAAATTTCGGATTTTTATTATTATTTATCTCATTGATTTGTTCATGTAAGATTTTGTAAAATAAATGTTATAAATGGAGCTTTTCGAAAACACATTTTGTGAGTATTAACCTAAACGAAAATTAATATAATTATTGATTAAGAGGAATATTATTACTAAAAATAGAATTTATATAAATTAAGAATAATATGACTCGGCGTTGTAAAAAAATTATTCTGTATGATGTATTGAAACAAGACTAAAATAATTTATTTATATTTAGAAGTTCATCTTACCTGGATATACGGGCAACGGTTATTTACGATAGCCGACTTCTACAAGAAGACCGTACGAACAACACACTGCGACGTGGTATGATTAACAGGTACGACTAAACTGGTCTTCTGCATTCCGAGTGCGTTTATAGTCATCGTCCTACTTTTACTACGATATTCCAAATCCTCCACTTGTAACGGCTTTACACTGTAACCTACATCAGATACTCTCTTCCTGCAAGTAACTGTATTGTTTATCTTAGTAGTCCCCTTCTCTTTTCAATTGCAAAAAATAAAATAATAAATAGATAGGTAGGTATAACATATTATAAGTACTTTTTTAAAACTTGTACATTATGTATAGACACATTTTTAGCGAATTTATTAAATTGTTTATTACTATTGATGTTTTACGGTTAAAAAATTTCTTAATTATTACATTAATAAAAATAATTAACAGTTAATATATATCATATTATTTAATAGTTATTAATAAACCATTTTATAGCAACATAGATAACTTTGGCTATTGATTAAATCGATAATAATATTCACACTAATAACAACAAAACAGGCATGAAGTTATCAATACGTAATATAAATGGTTAAGTAATTTACTTTGTTGGACTAGGTAACTTATTTAGTTAAAATAATAAATTGTAATTGTTTTATTTAAATACATACACTTACCAATAAACAACACTTTAACCTTTATTTATACATTTTTGTTTCTAAGATTGAATATGTGTTTTAACACGGATAAATAGGGAGTATTTACAACCATATTTTACAAATACCTTATATTTTTTAGTTAGTATTTTTTAGAAACACAGAAACACGTATAAATAAGTAGGCAAGTGGTTTCCATTCTGCTGAAAACTAGGTGGCGAGTGGGTCATTACGATGGATAAATTAAATTTGAATCCCATGATATCATTGTCTGTAAAAAACAATTCTAAGCATAGGTGGTCTATCGGCCTATATTACCAAGTAAATTTTATGTTATATTTTTTGATATTGTTACTATGTTATTTAATTAGTTTTAATAAGTAGATTGAGTACATTTTTGACTAAAACATTGCATTTGAAAATATCATTGAATATAATTTATATACCTAAAATAATCGTTATTCATAGTTCAAATATACAATTTTGTCCAAATTTGATTTTAAAATGTCAAAAAAAAATATATGCTTGTATATTTTTTAGATGTTTTGGTTTCAGTAAGAAATACTTATGAGGAATTTTGTATTAAGTTTTCAATCTTTAGTTATAAATTTTAAATCTAAGTGATTTTGACCATTTTTCTACTAAAAATGCTTATAAAAATAAATTGTGCTTATGTACTTGCATTTTAAACATCTTTACATAATACATTATGTGAGATCTTGTATTATGTTTTACAATTTTTTAATAAAGCAAAAAAAGTTTATCGACATTTGTAGAAGTAAAAAAACTAAAAACAATTAAAAATTTAAAAAAAAGGAAAGAAATATTTTGAAAATCTTGTGTACTTATAGAAATTAATAATTTAAGAGACTTATAGTTTTATTATTTCGTAGTAATTTATATACATATATATAGGATGAAAAACGTATAACACGATATGAAAAGAAATGTTTACCACAAAATAGTGTGAATATTTTAAAGATTCTATGAATTTCGTTGAAATTTTAAATTTAAATGCAATGAATATATACTTCAGAATTTTTAATTAATAAATGAACAACAGAACATGCAACTTATCATAAATTACATTATGAAAAAATTCGGTTATTAGACTCATCACTTTCGTTTATAAGACTCAAATTTCGTAAAAAATAAACATTTTTGGTTAAAATTTAGAAATAAATTGGTTTTTAAAAATTACATATTTTTTAAGTTATTTCTTGTTTCAATTCATGCTTTTTAATGTGTGTATTTACAACAAATTTTATCGCATTTCACATTTTTTAAAATTATTTTTATAGTAATATGACTAATATTAGCACGATAAATATATTTTCGAAATATAAATACTCAAAACAAACCAAAATTACAATTTTTTTCACATTCACTATGTAAGACTACTATATAATCTTCAATAATATCCACATAATAAAAGTTTAGATGGGAACTAAAAATCTTTATATTTCTAAATATATATAAGTAATTAATTAATAAATAAATTACAGACACAAAATACTATTAATTAACAGTTTATTAAGTAAAAATGAATTATACACAGTTGTATTTTATTTTAATAATTTAAAAAAAACAATATAAAGAAACTTAAAAAATAATAAAAAATATAAAATAGTATTACAATATTTGAAAATCTGATATTATCTAACAGTTATTTAAATCATGTATAATATCATTTATATTTTGTTAATTTTTATTAAATTTTATTGCTATTTCAAAAAAAAAAAATGTAGATAAAATACCAAACTTGAGCTGACTGTGTTAGATAAATTAAATTTAAAGAAAAAAATGACTTGAAACAAATATTAATTGCTTTAAAAGCACTTTCAAGTTTAAAAAAATTATTGTTAATAATTGCTTAAAAAGCTGTTATTTTATTTTTTACTTCGGAGTCTTGAACAAAAATCATGTACGATTAAAGATTTTGTCCTAATAGTTAAACAGTTTTTATTTTATCTCCATTCACTTCTTTTAACTGAGGTGTATTCTGTAAAATTATTATTAACTAAATAATTAAATAATTCATAATTTTACATAATAATAAATTATTTCACATACTGATATAATATATAAATGAATGTATACAAATATAAAATGAATGTAATGAATATAAATGATTGTTGAAGTTCTAATTTTGATGGTCTCCAATATTTTGACTTGAAGTTTCCATTACTTGATCTTTTAGGTACATTTATAGGTTGGAATAACTCTATAAACATTTTAAATGCAGCAACGTTATCATATCCTGTCGATGAAATAAAATATATATAGGTTTTAGTCTTTTAACTTATGGACATAGTATATCAACATTTTAATAAATTTACCAGGTACAGAAGGCTCTAAAATGTTATTGATAGCTAACTTGTTGATTCCTTTGTAAGCCTATGATATGAATAAGTGTAGGTATACTAAAATTAATGAAAAAGTTAATTAATATATAATAATAATATATATTAATATATAAAAATTTGTAAGTGGGCAGTGGCCACACTATAGGTATGGTGGTGGTAAATATGTGAACTCATTAAATTTTTAGTTAGATATATTTTATTTACAATATTCGAAATATGAAAAAAAGTAGGTACTTATATATAATGTATAGGTGTAAGCATAGCATGAACATCACATTGAATTTACTAAACCAAATTGAAAATAATTTTAAGTAATAAACGTTTTAAAATAATTTGTTATAGTTATTATTTTTAAATTTAATTAATGTATATATAATATTCAATAGTCCATAGTTTAAAAATATATAAGCGATATTAAAAACTTTAATATATTTTAATTTGTATTTTATTAGATATACTTAGCTATTTAATTATAATTATATGAATTTAATTTAATTTATTTTTAAAATACAAAAGCAGGTAGGCACTTATTAAAACTTATTACATTTTTGTACAGTTTATAGTTATTTATACCTTAATATATGACTGTTGAACGTCTTTTAAATCTGATTTTTTTTTTCCAAATCTTTGAACGAAGTCCAATATTTTCTCAATAAGTTCTTTAAGTAGACATTCCGTAAGATTTTTAAATGCTTCTTTCTCAATACCTTGAGCTACAAAGTTAAAATAATTATTTATTAAAGCATGGCATAACTACCTTTTTTTATAGGCAATAAATCCATATAGAAGACGGTAGTGACCCAAATATTATAGCTGTGAGATAATTTCACCACGCGACCAATGACGAGTTAAATTTTTTAAATAATTAAATCAGAATTGAAAAAACTTACCTTCAAATTCCAGAACATTTTTTCGGGTGCATTCAACTCATTTAAAATTGTTTTAACAAACAAATCTGCCATATTAATAAAGAAGGTATTAGGTAATAATAGATACTCAACTTAAAATAATGTTAAGATATATACTATTATTATACCTTATATCGTATTAGCACAAATTAAATAAAAATAATAAATATTTAATATTTATATGTTTTTTGTGCGACCGGCCAAAAGTGTTCTAGATGTTAACAGTTGTTTGAACTAGAATATGTCTATAATATATAAACCTATTATGTTTATTAATTCTGTATTTTGGGTCAATAAGCTTGTCTTAAATTCGAGCTCTTAAGTTTATCAAATAGTTATTAGGTATAGTAGTTAAATAAAATTAATTATCTATTATCATTATATTATACAAATATTTATAGGTACAGACATATTATATTTTGACTATAAAAAACTTTATTTCTAGTTCCTAACTTAGTTCGTATGCTTTTGTAGTTTTGTATTACTATCCGTTATTTACTCATGATATTCAATATGTTCTAAATAATTATAAAATAATTGATTTAATAAGGCGCTATTTAATAATAGCGTAGAACGGATTTTGCATACAATTCATGTTCGTATTTTTATAAGCAATTACATGCAGTAAATGGATTTACATCAATCATACCTAAATAAATAATATTACAAATTTTTATTTTGCATATTTTGAATACAAGTGCATATTTTCCATTAAAACGCATGTTTTATTGCATATTACGTATAGTGTATACATTTAAATGTTTTAATTTAGTATTATAATTTTGTATGCAATTATTATCCATAAATATGGTCCAAAACTCAAAAATTAAAATATAATATTACGTTTCCGTAAATCATTAGTACTTATTAGTCAGTAGGTAGGTAGGTATACCTAATTCATTGCATATTGCTTTTCATATCAAATATTTTTGACTTGTCTATTTCGTCTGACATTATCGACTTATTGTTTTAAAATTTTAAATGCATATAAATCCAGTCTTTAGTTATAACTATTTGAACCATTTTATCATACATAAGAATTCCAGTTGATATATCACATATCAGTAACTTGGTTTAATAATCTGCTATTTTTTCATTTATTTGAGTATCCGATGAATAATTATTTATATTACCTGTTCATTGGGTAAAATAATATATTTTATCCTTTTCCTTATGCCTATACCTTACCTTTACTTAAATAAATAAATTTGTGAGTACTTTACAATATTATATTATATTCTGTGTTATTGTGGTATAAATGTCTATATTAATTTACCATAATACAATCAAAATATATATAGGTAAGTATCTGCAAAACTAAAATTACATAAGATTGAATAACAAAAAAAGTTGTGTGATTCACTGATGGCACTTAAAAATAACAACATTGAATGTTAATGTAAAAAATATTAAATAATAATCATAATATCAAATTATAGGTATCTAGAATAAAAATGTACAAGACGTATAATAATACAAATTCACAGTTAAATTCAATGTTATAATAATGTATAAAAGAAAACTACAGTTATAATAAAAGACAAATATAATATTCATTGGTTTTTAAAATGTATTGATTTTGTTAAAAATGAGCGTATATTATGCTATTTTGGTTGATTTTCAGACATGGTATAATGATGGATACGAAATATGATTTTAAAATTAAGTGAATTATTTGTAAAAAATGATCATAAAGTGGATTTTGATTAAATAAATGTTTGGAGTTATTAAAAAAAAGTTTATTTATATTTATGACAGATGCTTTTAATATTAAAAAGTGCATAATATTTGTCTTTGTTAGTATTTTGTTTTTTAACATTTTAAAAATTGTATCAGCTACTTTGCATATTGTAATAACATTAATTGCTGGTTTCACTAATCCATCTTTATTTTTCACTAATATAATAAGTGACACATGATCACTGTGAGTACGAATGTGTTGTACTGGCGCAATCATCACATATCATTTTTTTTCTTAATTTTCTTACAATGTAATCAGCTATGTACTCATTTATATCATTTGTAGCTTGTTGTACATAGGTTTGATGCTTTGGTTCTATGAATATTATAAAATCTATGTAGCACTATTTCGACATACAATGTGGAATTTTTTCAGATTTTGGAATACTGCTACTAACAGTTAAGATCTGGGTCATTATTATATTATCAAAAGTGTTCTGAATACTTGTCAGAGAGATGAAAAAAACCAACAAAGCCTGTCTTTATTGTACTTTTAATTACTGGAATTAGTTTATCTGGTTTGTTTTTAGAATAAATCTTACACTGTAAAGATTTTAAATATTCTATTGAATTACTGATGAAAAATTTATTAGAATGTTCTATCTGATTTACAAATTGGTTTTTTATAAGGCAACTTACTGAGAAAATTTCTGATATTTAAAAAGTCAAAAATATCATTGAGATATTGATGGTTTTGGAATTCATTGCAACGAGCATGAAAACTAAAGCTTGGGTGGCCTTTGACAATCTATCACAATTTTTAGTACCAGTACCGTAATTTACGTATCCTATCAGTCTATTCACTTAGTAAGTTACGTTTTCTTTGATGTGCATCTCATCCATTAATAAGCCACATATCAATTATTTTCCTTTGCTTTTAATTTTTCTAATTTAATTGTTATTGCTTTTAGTGCTTCTTCTGTAAAACCGGGCATGCCATCTTTCATCAAGAAGAATACCACTTCCGCAGAATAGTTGGATGTGGTAATGAATTTTCAAAAGTTTTACGCACATAATTGTATGCTGCAGGGGAATGAAAATGTAATGTTAATGCAAAACTGCGAAACTCAGGAGAATATGTACCAGAAGTAAAGTTCAACTGTCTGTTTATTAATTCTGATTCCACATTAGGTAGTATTTCCTTTTAATATTAAGAATAAAGTTACTTAAGTATATACGTGTATTATATATATATTAATGTTATATTAATCCAAAATCCAACTTCACCAAATCCAACATACATGCTTAAATAATAATACATAAATCAATAATTAAATTAATAAAAGAAAATACATAATTTAAAAATATGCATGTATCTTAAAATTAATTTAATTAAGGATAACCTTTACAGATTCACACACAATAATCAAATATTTATGAATGTCATTGTTACATACGTTACATATTTATACAATTCAACCAAAGTTAATATATATATGTTTAAATAATAATACCAAAATAAACCAATAAATAGATCAATTACAAAATAAAACACAACATTTAGAAACACGTATATCTTTCTTAAACATCTACCTTAAGAAATGAAAACCAATTTTCATCAATTTTTTTCTCTTTATTTCGTTTTATCTTGTTCTCTTTATTGGTATATTAATATAAATATTAAATCATGACAATTATATAAAAATTTTAATGTATAACAATGTAAGTTTATTGTACCACTATCTAAAGGATGATGTTTCATTGTGTTTTTTAAAATTTAATACATTTTTAAATTTATGTAGGTTGTTGCTATGGATATTATTAAAAGAGCAAAATGGTCTGATAATGGACTACGTGTTACTTGACTATGGGTCCTTAACAATTTGAATAATGTTGAACTGTACAAATAATATGTTAAGACTTTTGTTTAAATTAATCTATTGACTGCGTTTTGTTTATGATTGTATATTTTTAATACATTTTCTGTTTTAAAACAAACTGAAATTACATCCTCACTGAGGTACATTAATCCTTCCTTTTCACCTTCTTTATTCTTTAAAGTAATTAAAGAATTCAGAAAAAAATAATTTTCTGCAACTACTAATGCAAGTTTAAATTCATCACACTTAAGTAAATTATAATGTTTATGGACCACGAAACCAGCTATATAAATTATAATCAAACTCTTTTGTGAACTGGCTTAAAGAATACTGAGAATTGTTACCTATATAGTCATAATCCATTATAAATTAATTTATATTTTTTACATTATCTTCATCAATAATTATTACATCTTAATACCTATGGAGTTATTGTTCAATACTTTGACAGAGTATGTACTAGAATAGTGTAAAATATCAAGATCTTCCAGTGGTATGCAATTTCCAGTATTAAATTTTTGGACATTATTAACTCTTATCACTAATTTCTAATATGCTGCTCAAAACTATAGGGGTGTTTGGTTATTATACCCCCCCTCCATGTCCTTTCGTTGTACCAAAAAACAATTCAAAATGGTCTTGACTACATTTGTATAACTTAATATGATCTAATTTTCCTGGCTCTATGATAATATGTATTATAGTATTATAGAATAGTAGAGATCAATGTAATCCTCCGACAAATAAAAAAACCCCTGTTTTCCTCTTAAAATTTTAGATAGTTACAAATCCATCTATTTTATATAATTTGTAAATTTGTCTATAAATAAAGGAATATCTTTTACATTCTCTTGACTTAATGCTTTTTTATATCCTATAAAATTAATTGATCGTGATTTAAAATGTCAACTGGTATATTGAACATTTTAATACATTTAATTGTGGCATCGGCATCAGAAAATTTATTCATTTTTAAATTATTCTTACAAAATTTCCAAGAATTAGCAATAAAATGATTGAGTAATTGTGATGCAAGTCTAACTTTCATCTTTTGTTTGCATTCAAAAATATGTTCCTTCCTCAATTTATTCACTAAATGGTAACTTTCTTTCTCTTGCAAACAAACTCAAAATCAATCATATTATCTTCGTCGTCTAAAAACTGTTTTTTTTCTCCAAAAGCATTTCGTACCAATTTTGTCATGTGGGCTGGATCCATAAACATGACTATTTTATTAGGTATGTCAAAAAAAAAAACGAAAAAAGTGGTTAAGGCATCAGTATTAAAATTAACCTAACCTAAAAGTTTAGCAATCGTTAGGTTTTACACCCATCAAATGTTAAACTTATTATTGTTATACCGGTTGAATGTAAAAGAGTCAAAGCATGTTTTATAATTTCAGATTTTTGCGAACTATTACCAAAACAATAACCAATGGATAATTTCAAATTTTTATTGACTAAAACAACCATAAGGGCAAAACATTCTTTAGAATTGTATCACGGATATCACTGATCATTTCATTGCCTAAATATACGTGGTCATAGTATGTCGCAGTAGAATTATCATATTATTAGAGATGTTGGCGAATTGCCATCTTATCCATCATCAGTAAATAATAAACAGGGTTGGGTGAATTTTTAATTTTCCGAGTTAATTTCATCTGTAAAACCCGGATTATTATTAATATTAGTATACTATTTACTAAGAGTACGCTGGTATGGTAAAATAGTATTGAATTGTTGTAAGAAATACAAAGCAAATTGTCTAAAAGATGGACTATACTTTTTTGGAATTTTCTCACCCAAACTTTTTAAGAATGTGGTCGAACACTTCCACCTCTCTTTTCATATTGACGCCATATAAGTACCATACAGATTATATACATTTAATTTTAATTATTTTACATATATTTACATAAAACATTGACAAACATAAATTAGAATTCAAGGATTGACTAGCAATAATTTTGGTAATAATTTTATTAATTGTTCTAATGACTGTCTGTATTGTTGTTGTTGTAATAAATATGTGATGTGAATATAAAATTGTACATTTTCGTAATTTGTTTGGAAATAGTTATTTAAAATATTATTTAATACACTTTTAATAAATGTTATTTTTTTTTAAAATATGAGTGTAATAATTTGATTATATTGTATTAAAGATAATTTATGTTTTTGTTTTAGTAATATGGTTGTAGGAAACAGAATAAAAAACAATTGAAGAAATCATTTGAATTTGTTATATGTTAACACAAAACTCATCTAATAGAATATTGAAGTTTGTAGGTATTGGAGTACTGTAATATCCAGAATATTTTTTATAATTTCAATATTTTTAAATTTTTTTACTGTATCAACTATTTTATTCATATCTGTAGGCCAATAAATTGATTTGTTATTTAATTTTTGTATATATAAATATTTTTTTTTCGTTAATTCCTCTAGTATTATTTTGGTTTTTTTGCGGTCAACAAATTTAAGCATTAATATAGCCATTACAATTCTGATGTGTCCAAATATGTTGCATAGCTAAAATAAAAAATATAAAAGGGTGTCATTAATATTGTACTATATTTCTGATTATTATTGTATACATACTGTATTTGTTAGATTGAAATGAATTTTGTAATATATTTGTATACATACTAATATTAAAATTTCATTAATATTTTTCCGATTTCGGGTAAGAACAAAAATGTCACCATATTGTCTTCATTTAATATAATTGCACTATTAGAGTATTGTTGTTTGTTCCTAAATTTAAGTAAACGAACTATTAAAATCAATGAACTGTATGGTTCAAACTACAAAAACTATGACTGAAAAAGCAACCTAGGCATCTTATTAAGTTAGCTATCAGATAGCTCAACGCGGTGAAGCTTACACAATTGCAGAAAGTCTTATAAAACTTTGTGCTATGGAGATGGTAAAATGTATGTTAGATGAAAAATTGGAAAAAGAAATATCTAAAATCCCACTATCGAATGACACGCTGTAGCTAATCGTATCAATGATTTAGCAGCCGATATATAGAATGAATTTATTTTTCGTCTCAAATCGTGCAAATTTACATTACAAATGGATGAGTCTACCGATGTAGCTGGGTTTGCAATATTAATTGTCATCGTTAGGTATCAACACGAAAGCACATTATTGGAAGATCTTCTTTTATGCAAATCTCTACCAACACGTACTACTGGAGTTGAAATATTTGATCTTCTAAATTAATTTCTTGAAGAAAATGAAATACCATGGGAAAACTGCGTTATATCTGTACCGATGGAGCAAAGGCTATGAGTGGTATAATTAATGGAGCTGTGCAGCGTATTAAAAATATTGCCAAAAACTGTTCTAGTAGCCATTGTATGATACATAGACAGGCACTCGCTGCAAAAAAGTTATCTATTTGTTTTAAGAAAGCTCTTGATAAAGTCATAAAAATCATTAACTTCATAAAATCTCGGCCTCTTCAAAATCCTATGTGAGGACATAGGAAGTGTACGTACTTCTCTTCTCTTACATACCGAGGTCAGGTGGTTATCTCGAGGAAAGATACTAACTCGTATTTTTGAATTAAGGGACGAGGTACGTGCCTTTTTTTTGGAACACAATTTCGAATTAAAAGATCGATTTCTTGATCAAATGTGGCTACTTAAAGTCGCCTATTTAAGTGATATTTTTACAAAGATCAATGAGCTTAATTGCATACTTCAAGGCAGACAAGTAAATGATTTTACTGCACACAAAAAAATTCATGCTTTTAAGAAAAAGTTAGATTTTTGGAAAATTTGTATGAGCTCCAACGAGTTTGATTGCTTTCCATTAAATGTTTTTTGGAAGAGGAATAGGTCGAAAAAAATGAGGTTTACATTGAGGAAATTATTCAGCACCTCACTGGATGGAGTGAAGGATTCAACTAGTATTCTCCAAATGACCAACAGGTGAAATATTAAAGTGAATTGTGTTTTAAAAAATTCATTTATTGTCAATACACGACCTCCAGCCATGTCAGCAAAAGAATATGAAACCTTTAATGAACTGACATCTGATTCATCGCTGCAAGAAAAATTTAAATCAATGCCATTAGTAGAATTTTGGTGCAGTTCAAAAGATGAGTGTCCTCAGTTGTTACAAAAGGCCGTGTTGGCACCTTTACCATTTGCAACCACTTATATGTGTGAAACGGGGTTCTCCACCTATGTATTGACAAAAACAAAATACCGCAAAAGACTTGATGCCGAACCTAATATGTTAATACAACTCTCATCAATGAAGCTTAATATTAAGAATATATGTAATAATTAGGGCTGGGCCGATATGCAAACCGATATCGATTATCGGCTGATATCGGTTTTATCGGTATCGGTTTTTTTTTAAAACCGATATGAAAAAAAAAACAATTTGTCCTTATATTTACAATCTAATATTATCTGCTTTGCGCGCGGTAATAACCACGGCTATTGATACTATTAATGAAATTATATCATAATAATCTCCACGGGTCACCCTGTGTATTGTAAATATATATTATATATTTAAATAGTAAGTATATATATTCTCAATTATTATAATGTAAAAATTAAACAAATTAAATATTACAAATGTTAATAAATAATAAATATAGTGTATTAACAGGTCAAAATAATCAAATTTTTTAAATTTTTTACTTCTATATTCTCAAAAGTTATGTTAAAAAAAAAAAGTAAAAAAGTAAATTAAAAATATGTACAAAATAAATATAAATAAATAATAATATTGAAAAAATCATTAAAAACTACATGTCATTTATAATATAACTAATATGGGGAATATAAAATTCAAAATTTGTTATTTTTTTTTTTTTGTGATACTAGTGACATAAATTTAATAGTTTATTAATGTCATCAGCATTGGATTTTTGTCATTTATGAATTCTTAAGGAGAGTTGCATTTCGAACAAACAACTTGTTAACAGTAATAGAAATAATCAAATGATTTTATTATTTCAAATAATAATTTTTTGTTTGTAACTTTTACTTCCAAAGGTTGTTATATTCAGAGTTTATATAAACACTAAACAATACAGATTTATTAGCATGTTAACCATTTTATATAATTAATATGCCAAATACTCATAACAGCCGTAACAATATAAAACTTTATTATTTAATAGTTTCGACTGTTGTACTAAAAATAAACCTCGCATAAATAGTTCATTCGAATAGGTATTTGATTATTTATATTTTGTGTATTAATCTTATGAATATTTGATTTTATATATTTCGAAAATTTACCATTTGTATATTCGATTATTTTTTTTCTAATATTAAAATTATTGAATTATACCCATCACTACTTAGTACTTACTAGTTTGCGATTCTTTACTGATAAGACAATAAAACATTTAAAATTTGTTTGTATCCAAAATGATCCAAAAAGATATTTGTATTAAAAATGTATCATTATTGTCAGTGGTACAAAAACACTGTCAAAAAAGTCGGTTAGTGACAGGAATATTTTAGTTAACACTAAACAGTTTCAACATAAAATTATCGTCAAAAAATATTTAATAAAATAAATGCGCTCGGTACCTCCGCAAAAATGCTATTACGATTTACGGTATATTTTCATTATTCACACCCATAAACGTAGGCACTTGGATAGGAAGATTGTTGCCTCCATTAAAACTCGTATCATTTTTGTTCTTATCAATCTCGTTTGCGGTTTATTTTGTATGATAGATAATAAAATTGTTATCAAATTTGCCAATTAGCTTATCCTTTCAGGTTTCCACCAAATGACGGTGGTTGACTTTGATAGAAATTGTACGTTGAAATTTTGAAATTAGTCCGACGTCAATCGAATTACACCATGAATCAGACACTGAGCCGTCTGGTTTTCGTTGGGCGGGCGTTCGCGAACAATTGCGGACGTCGGAATGCATTAGCTCAAATCTGGCCAATGTTTTCGTCTTCTTCAGCATTTCCCTCGCACGTGAACAACGAAAATCAAAACGCTCACAGCGTAATGGTCAAAGATCCTGGGTATCACGCTACGGTTGTCAATCCAAATGTGTCTGCTGTCAACTGGCCAACCGCGATTACCGCTCAGCAGTACCATGCGCTCATCAGCCAGGACTTTAGTGTTAAGACGGCAGACGAGGTACACAAAGCCTTTACAGCAATCAGCTCGTACGCTGCGGGCAAAGACTACCAACTGACTGATACAGTGTACAATGGTCTCCGTGACCGCCTGATTGGTGTCCTACCACAGATGACTGACCAACAGCTGCTGTCCATATTTACACTCATACCGTTGTGGGACACCAAAGATGCCAAGAATCCTGTCTACCACCGTCTGTGGTCAGAGTTTGACCGACAGTGTATTGAAAGGCATAGGCACTGGACTCTTAACAAGCTTTTACTTTTCATGGACCACTGGTACTTGATGAGGCTGTCTAGACTGAGCAACTTTGTTTGGATAGGTGTCAGGAAACTAGCACGTAAGCCATCAAGGTAAATACATTGATAGAAAATTTTGTAGTCTCAAATAAAATGTTTTTCATTAGTAAATATTTAATATAAGTATCGGTGATCAATTTAAGATAATACAATACCTATATTACAAATAGAACACTTGGTAGGTGCATCAAACTAGATCAGCAGTTTCTAAATTTTTTTGGCTGAATTATCTCAAAAAAATAAAAAAAATTGACCGTTCCTTCCTTGAATAAATGAAACGAAAATTTTTTCTATTACTTTATAATACTATATTAGATAGTGTTTACAATATAAAAATTAACCCCATACCACACAATTCGGAAATCATTTTGTTATACGTTAATATTTAAAGAACATTATAAATAATTTTGTATATATATTCTTAGATACCTACTTAAATATTTGCATTTAATATATAATTGCTAATATATTATATTAATTAATAAAAACATTTTAGAAACTACAAATCATAACTTTTTTAACAGTTTAAATATTAAAAGGTTTGTTATTAGTAGAAAAAACAATGTATAACAATTTGTATCTCGATGCATTATAATTAATTTTGTATTATTTACTATATTTTTGAAATATAAATTTTAATATTTCAGGTTGACTCCCAAGCAATTAGTTCAGATGATGTTTTATGCTAACACGAGTAGAAAGTTTTTGCCAACATTACCAATGTATGATATTGAACAAGAAATATGTTCTTATTATAATGACTTTAATATTAAAGAATTGGGCATAGTATCTTTAGGATTTTTTAAAACTCAAACACCTATACGTAATCAGGAGCTTGTAAAAAATCTATACAACTCTGTAATCAATGAAATTGCAAACATTAATAGTGTAGAATTGGCTGCATTTTTAAAGGTACTTTTTTAAATTTAAATAAGAATCCTATACTTAATTAAACAAAAGAATATATTGCTGAAAAATCTAGTTATAAGGTTTTCAAAAGTCGGTACTGGTGCAACAAAGTGTTATCTTTGAAATTGTGTATGCATCACAATCCATTCCTAAAATATCTCTGTTTAGAATGATTTTCTTTTACTTAAAAACATTGTTTATTTTTTTTCTCCATCAAAATAAATATTATTATTATTGGTAGAATAACTTATAATGTTTTTTTATATATTATAATTATTTTATAAAATTTTCTAGAATGAACTCGGCAGTTAAATTTGAAAACTAAAATGTTATTTATTTTTCTAGTAGTAAACGTAAAATAACATACTAGTACAGAGACCAATCTAGTAACTTGTTGTTTACAAAGGAACTTTATAATTTTATTGATCTTGATTTATTATAAGATTTACGTTATATCTGTTGGAAAAATTCAGTTGTATAAAATAAACTTAATGACTAAGGCTGGGATTTTAATGCCCTTAAAAAAATGCAAAAATGACTTAAAAAATGCATTTAAATTATATTTATTATAGCTTAAAAATTGGAAAAAATATTTTAAATTATAGTACAATAATGTATTTTTTTTATTTATTAATATATTTATATATATTTTTTAAAATAATCATACGGATCACCGTTTCAAAACATCAGAAAAAAAGATGCCTTTGCGTCAAAATCTCATAAATTGACAATTATGTTTATATATTAAATTTATTTTTATGGCTTAAATGGTACTGTTAAGATGACCACTCCTGCATGTGTTGTTTCCATTTTATAAACATACAACATAATAAAAACCGTTTCTTGCTGGTGAGAACTCTTTAGGCTATAGTCCAAGTTATGCAACCAAATATTTTCACTAAATGCAGGTGTGACGTCCTTTTAAATAAAATAAATCAAGTATTAATGATGTATTCAAATATATTAAAAATTAGCATGGAAAATATGAATATTTAAAATTAAAATTAATATTGTAAATTATTTATATAAACATTATGTTTCTCTAAATACATTTTTATTTTTATTTAGCTATTTAGATATTGCTCAAAGCACCAGAATGCCGATAATATGTACAGATTAATGGATGCTCTAATAAATAAAGTTGATGAAGTAAAATTAGTATGCTGTGTTCATATGGCTCTATTGGGTACCAATTTGTTGATAAAACATGAAGACCTTTTAAAAAAAATATCGCAGCGTATAGTAGATGAAATATCTCTGGCAAGGATTAAGGTGATAAAAAAATATAAAACAATTATTTTTATCTAAATAAATAAATATAATATTTTTTTAAGGATTTAGAAAGAGTAACTTTGGCTTTAACTATGTTGAATTTTAATCCACAAACAACACCATGCATATTTAAGATGATTGTTAAGGAACTTCAGAGTGATTCAAGAAATGTTGAATTTGAAACACACACTAGATGTTATATTTATACTTTGTCATACTTAGCTGTAAACAATTTTTACCCCAAAGATTGTATTTCAAAAGCTTTAAAAATTGAAACACTTCATAAATGTTATGGTAAGTTACAAAAAAATATGTTTACATATAATATAGTACATATAGCATTTTTATTAGTATGGTTCATGATTGGATTTTTTTAATAATTTTCAATTATTTTCATTTTCTTCAATCAATAAACGTTAATTATAATATAATATGTATACAGTTGAGCTCTCAAATAATTATTCACAGCTTCTTGATTCTTTGTTATAGTCAACATCATGTATGTGTATGATTTCACTTGGTAACGTAATTTTGTGCCAATTTTGTTTTAAGAATATAAAGTTTGTTTGGTTGTGTTAAACTATTACACTTTTATAAAAATAGCCAACTATTTTAATTTTACATAGATTAATGAGTAGTTTCTTGATCGATTGGTGGTTAAGTCCAATTTTAATAGACAGCTGTACGCTTTGAGTAGAAAATCTGACCAGATTTACTTGTCCTAATTCTTAAACAGCATTACTATTTATTGAATTATCACACACTATTGTACAGATTCTGCCATCAACTCTTCAAATATCCTTAATAATTCTGTTAAGATTATTAATAATGTTCAAAAATGTGGTAGACTTCAATATTAACAAAAGTGGATTTGATTATCAATATGTTTAAATAATTGTTACTTAAATTTCTAGAAAATAAGTTAAAAGTTTGTAATATTGATATTGTTGAAGTTCTCTAATATATACTATTTAAAGTCTTATTTGAATAATTAACAATAAGTTTTAGATTGACAA
Source organism: Rhopalosiphum maidis (assembly GCF_003676215.2). Classification (NCBI taxonomy): domain Eukaryota; kingdom Metazoa; phylum Arthropoda; class Insecta; order Hemiptera; family Aphididae; genus Rhopalosiphum; species Rhopalosiphum maidis. The sequence continues at coordinate 41,771,169 of NC_040879.1, read as the reverse complement.
ATACTTTAGATACTCCCTGTTCTATTATGTTTGTATATACTCTATAAGTGTATAATGTAAATAATTAATTAGTATCTTAAACTAAATTATTTTTAAATTAAGATACATAATAACTAAAATAAACATTTAATTAAAGTAAAATGTAATTTAACCTTAAAATATTTTATTTTCTATTAATTTCTAAGTCTAGTAAACCCATTATTAGTTATTTTAATGGTTACTTTTTTTTTATCATTAATTGTGTTGACCTAAAGTAAATTTAGTAAATGCACTTTATCAATTAAAATTAATTATTACTATACAAAAAATAAACTGAATTTACTAATTCATAAATATATGTAAATTGTATGTTTTATGGTGTCTAGTAAAGCTCAATTTAATATCAATAGAGTAATTAGAGTATTATTTTATCATTTAGTTATTATAAACATAGTTATTTTGTTAATTAACTTAAATAAATTATGTTAAATAATGTGTAACATTTTTAGGAAAAAGATTATCCAGATTTAATATACCACGTGATATTGTAAGTTTAAACAATGGTGTGCTTACAGAATGTCCTGACTATTCTGGCTCATTATTACCAGATACATTAAAAGAATCTTGCAATGAAGTAAGTTATGTTTATCAATACTATTTTAAGAGAAATTTAAATTATGTAGATACATAAAGAACACATATTTACTTATTATATTATTTACATAAATACTCTTTCTAGACAACTCTAACAACATGTCAACATGCAATCAGTTCTACTGAAAACTGAACGCAAATTTGCTTTTTTGTATCTCTATAACAGTGGTTCCCTACTAAACACTAAGTGCGGACCACTTATAAATTTTTCACCGTCAGGGACCTGATTTCAATCCCCCTCCTCTTTATATCACTTATTTTTTCATACTTTTATAGTTTATAATTTCTAGGTACAAAATAAAATCAGAAATACAGTTTACGAGTAAAAATATTTTAACTTATTTATTTAAAAATGCAATTTAATAAAAAAAGGTGATACAAATTCAAATGTTACATTTTACAAACTTATATCAATTAACTTATTCAATGAGAAAAAATTATTAACAAATTTATATTATTGAGTACTTAATTAATGTGATTAATTAGGACACGCTTCTTTTACCAGTTTTAGAATTGTTGGAGCGATGCTTTTGTTTAGTGCCAGTCACATATCATCACTTGAATTCAGACAATTTCGTTGTTTATTTTTTATAAATAATAGTGAATAACAAAATAAAAAGTATAATTTTGCTCATTTTTTTAAATTTAAATTTTTTCATTTGCGGACCACTTGAGATGAGTTCACAGACCACCAGTTGGAAACCACTGCTCTATAAGATAGAAATAACACATGTGGATTGAAAGTATAGCATCTTCTTGAGAATATTTAATTCTAAATTTAATTTAAATGTAATTAATGTTAAAAAAAAATTTATACTTATAATTTAACAAATTAATAGTTATTTGTAATGTAATAAAATAATTTTTTTAATTCGAAATAATGGTAACTCACAAATTGACTGTTTATTAGGTACGTGACCACCACTAAAAAAAATAAATGTGATAATACAGTTAGTATTATTAATATTAGTAATAGTAATCGTTTTTATTTTAAGCAATTTTATCATTGAATTTAATTATAATACTATAATAATGAATAATAAATAGTTTATTCTGTTTAATGTAAAAATTATTTTTAAATTAAAATATTTAGAAATGAGTGTCTAATTGTACGCTAAAACTTTTCATTTGTACCTATACTTATAGTCTCAATGTACTGCTCAATGCTCAATTGTATAATCAACCAACACCGTATCGACAGTCATTAGCATATTTACTGATCAGACAACAAATTTTTCATAATCCTAATAAAATAATACACAAGTTACTAAAAATATATAATGATATCCATTGTAATGAAAAATATGATCAATTTTACTTACTGTATTTTTTATAGTCAAATTATATTTGTTGTAACATGAATAAAAACAACATCTTAATCCTTTAGAACTTAAAATTTTAATGGAAGTATTTTTATTAGTATTAATATTAAAATATTACATGTATATGATTTATACTTTTGGAAATAATATTCATTATAATTGACAATTACAATGTTTTGTTTACTCCAATTCATAAACACATGCCCCAATATTTTCTATGTTGAAAAATAATAAATTCTATTATAACTTATTGTGTTTTGTACTCTAGCATTTAGCCTGGCATATACCTACTTCAACTACTATGGCTAAATTAACTGCAAATGACAAAAACTTTATTAAACTTTACGAGGAACTTCTAAGCCTATTCAAAAATGAGTCATATTTACACGTATGTTACCCTCTTCCTCATCATCCAAAACCAGGTAATTTTTGTGTATATTTAGTTTCTATTTAATTTTTTTTTAATTTACATTTTTGTATTTGTAGATATATTATTTTGCATTGATACTAATGGTAAACCAGTACCTATTCCCGAAACAATGAAAAATAGGATAGCATTCAATGATTTTAAGAAACCACTAGAATTAGGAAAATGGTTTGCTGTAATGACTCTTGTAAGAAATTCAGTGCTCTATTATAGTAATGAATATAATGGTTTAACATTGTGTAAAATCAGACAACTTAAGAAACTTGGTTATGAACCAATTTTGGTAAGATCTTGTGTTTACATAATTGTTTTAAGTATTATAGTGCAAATAATATTGATATTACTACTTAAGAAATCCAACTTTGCATTCAAATTTCTCCTTAAGGAGGGTCGGCAATACCAACAAATCTAAGACTTCTTAATCATGGAAATTCGAAATATCTTTGTTCCTGTATTATGTGGGAGATAAACAAAGAAAAAAAATGTTGGTGTAGTGGCCCCTTAACAGAACAATTTATAAACAACTTTATGACACTGAAATTAAAATATAAATTACTGCTGTTTATTTACTTATTTGTTTTGAAAATTTGTTATGCTGTTATGTTTCTAGTTCAATAAATCAAAAAATTATTTATTAGAATTGTGTTTTAAAATATAGCGTTTTAATAATTAAAATAATACTTAAACTTTCATATTGCTTTATTAATTTATTTTACAGCATAATTATTAAAGCAATAAAATGGATAATTTGAAAAATAACATACATTTTATAATGCACAATATCTAATAAATATAATTATAATTCTATTGGTATATTAGTATTAATAATCAAACTATAATTGTAATTTTGTATATAGCTTAAATAATTTTACGGTTTTAATTATTTATTTTTCAGTTTACTGTTAAAGAGTTGGGAACTGATAATAACTTTGAAACATTAGTAGCAGAAAAATTTAAGAGCCATGGATTAACTTTTAATTAAAAATATGTACTACTTAGTTTTCATTTATAAATCATTTATAAATACTTTTAATAAGTTATTAATTAGTCATTTCAAATAATTGTAATGTAACTTATTATTATATATTTTTTTTACAATTATAAATATAGGTAATTTGTTAAATAATTCAATTATGGCATAATTATTAAATGTTATAAGATAAACTACCTCTCGTTATTTTTTTTATTATTTGTGAATTAATGCTAAGTAATCAAAATTATTTTTTACAAATGTAACATTTATAGTATCCTATTAAGTATTAATTTAGTTATTTAATAATTTAACTGTTTGAAACATTTTAGTGTACTTTCAAAATTATCAATTGTAGCCTGTAGATAAATCAAACTAACAAAACATTATTATAGTTAATCAAGAGTGGGTATTTAAACATTAACTCTTCTTTCATTAGGCTGAGCTATTTTCCATGTATTAAAGAATTTATTAAATTATCTTATACTTAATTGTAAAAAAGGGAAAATTGAAGTGTTGGTTCTAGTCGGTAAAAAATAAACCATTTTTAGACCTTCTGCTGTCACAATATTGTGAATTGACTGGTCAATTTAAATTTTGTAAAAACATAAAGAATTCTCAATATCTTTTTCATATTTTGATTGAGACATTTATCAAAATATACATGTATGACTAATGTACGATTAAACAAGATATCCTAATTATATATGTATTTCGCTTGTTTATATTTAAGGCAGACAAACATATTTCAATTAATTCTTCCAACAAAAACTAGAAAAGATATTAGAAAATCTTAAGGTTTTTACAGAATTATAATTTGATATTGGACCAGCTAATTCCACAATCTTATTAGGTATATTATATTATTATATTCCTGTTCGAAAAGTAATTTTATGTATTTTTATTTATTTGGCATGCATATGCTTATGCGAGAATTGATACGGTTATCTGTTACGGTGTAAAGCACACACGCACTAATGTAAATTTACTTTGCATACACTACAAGGCTTATCAAAGTAAATTAATTGCCTATACAACACGCCTTAGAATATGACTGCCTAGAACTCCCTTCATTAAGTGCTTCAAATTTTCATTAGTAATTTATTGAAAATTCAAATACATATATTAATATATCATTTTACTCATGGATTAATCTTAAATACTAGTTATTTAGAAGTAACAAAAAAACTAAAAAAATATTTTAAACTTTCAACTATAAAATAAATAAATTAACTAACTACAATTTATAAAAAAGAAGTATTTATTTATATTTAAGTTTAGTTAAAATTGGTTAATTAATGATTTATTGAGGTTGATATACTGTTTAAAATATATAATATTCGCAAAATTGCAATCTTTTTTAAAACAATTTAAAACTGATACAAATATTTAATCTTATTTTTTGAATGTAAAATTAATGCTTATACTGGTATTTAATTGTTTAATGTATCAGACTTTGAATTTATCATTTCAGATCCAACGAAAATAATTATTATATTAGGTTGATAAATTTGATTTTATTTAAATCTTAACTACACTCAAAGTGTTTCTTAAATATTTTTGATTCACTTCAAATTTGAAAAAGTGCGCTCGTATGGTACAGTAAAGACTGGTATAGTAACAAGGTATAATAATATAATTTGAAGACACTTCATTATAAATATAGCTGTCATAGTTAGGAGTGCATTTTCTAGTGTTTTTGTTATAATTTATACTCCTCCATAAATAATAATTAATGATTTATAAACCCCAGTCTCCAGATTATTTTTTAATTATTACCTAGTTTTATAAAGTTAGGTATCATAATTTTCTTCATAGTCTAAAACTTATTAAGCGTTATTTTATGATAAACAAGTCTTTGTTCAAGTTAATTTATGTAAGTTAGGATTAGCTTTTTTTTTTAGATATATTTGTAAAATTATTATATTCCATTCCATTTCTAATAATTTAATTTAATCTAATCAATGGCAACCATTTAAATTAGCAAAAAAATATTCTTTTTTCCCGAGACCGAACTAAATTTAAGGATAAGATATTTATAGTAACTTATAGAAGTTAAGAATAATAGAAAAATAAGCTACTTATAACCACTTCTAGTTCCAAGGAATCTATTGATATAGGTACTTTTTATTGAAAATAATCGTCGTTTGAAATTTACTCGATCACAACAAACGAACAATAGAATTATATATATATACAAAAATTAAACTATAATAAACCTTACATTGAGGACATTTTTATTTTGTCAAGTAAATAACGCAAAAACTTGTCTATAATGATTCAGAACCACAACTATAATTCTGCTGATTATTTTTTAAATGAGTGTCATTATTTGATTAATTTTAATATTATGATAATAATAATTAATAGTCTATTGTTTTTTTATGGTAATATATATATGATTGACACATGGTTAACCACTCGCGCAAACAGTACATAACTATTAACTCTTTCAGACACAACTTTTTTAAACATCACATTTTTTCATCGTATTTATAGTTTTAGCTTAAAAAATAATATTTAATGTACACTTAGTATATCCTGGATTTTCGTGGAGTCAATATTTATTTATAAATAAATATTATTTTAATACATTTTATTTTATTGTTTCAACAAATTATTAATCTTCTTCTATGTTAAAAATAAATCTAGTAAAATTAATCAAATACAATTTATTTTTAGGACATTTTAAACGAAAATAAATAGTCTTCTTCTGTAGTATTTTAGCAATAAGAAATTAAATAAAATTAATGTTTGTTTTGTAAAATAATACTAGGTAACCTTTATAAAATCTCTAAATATATAGGTAAATAGCAATATTTTATTTTTTAATATGAAATTCTTTAAAGCAATTACTTTTTTTGTCAAGACAAAAATGGATATTATACTTTAAACAATATAATAGATTATGAGTTCCTCGTCCTTCATCCTTCGCACTTTTTATTTTTACATTTAGTGTTGTATTTCTTATCATCGAATTTTGGTATATGGTCAATAGTATCTGTTCTAACTGCTTCTATAGTATAGTTCTTTGAGAGTCCATTTTTGATACTTTGTATGGTTGAACTGGTTCATTTGACGAGTGTCCTTTATGTTTTGGTTTTATTGGGTTTTCAAATGAAATTAAATCTTTGGCTAAATTTATTCTAAAATACATTTTTCCTTTGGTACATTGAATGCTGTCTGTAATGACAATATTGAATGCATGCATAACCATTCGTAATGTATATTTTCTCGATCTAATTAGAATACGGGAGTAACAGATCAACTGATCTATTTTGTCGACTCCTACCATTTAATCATTGTATTTTCTCATTATTCCCGGTATTCCGGTTTCTAAATACACTTTTTCAAAGGAAGGCATAAAATTAGTTAAAAAATTAATTAATTTTACTTTTTAACTTATTTTCCAATCAACTTAACTAGTTTAATTTACAGTTGAAATAACTTAGTTTTTTCAGTTGATTCAAAAAAAATCCATTAAGATAAAAACATTTGAAATTTTTCGTTTATATATAAATATTACTATACTAGTATAAAATAAAAATAATCCAATAGTCCAATACTATAATAACACAAACATTTCTGTTATTTTTCTTAATAACATAATTTTGTATATATTAATATATATTTTGATATCTATTATCTGGGTTATTGTTCAAAACAAATTTCTTTTTATTTGTAATATTGTTGGGTATATTTTTCAATCATTCTTCATTATTTTAATACACTCAGTAATAATAATCTACTTGTTTTTAAATTTCTAATAGAGTTATTTCGGTAGGTAAAAAGCCAAAATTATAAATACAAATAATAATATAAATTTAATTGATTTCTAAATTTAATTTTTCAATACATTTTTGTGTATTTTTTTATAAAAACTGCATCTTAACAAGTTAATCCGAAAATAACAGATTTAATACCGGCGTACTATTCAGTTTGTCTACCATCGAACATTCAGACGTGTAGATTAAATTGTCTAACCAACAATTTTCAGGCACATTTACTATTAGTTTTGTTTTTGTATTATTATAATAAAATGGACAATGGTTCTGTGGATATCCACTATTTTGTGCTCATACAACGGTATTATTCTTACCGAAATGTGGTTAACTTTCTTGATATTAAGCTAGGCTTTACAATTCAAATTTGACAGAAATAGTCTCCATAAGCACTTGTTCTTGCAATAGACGAGTTCTCATTGCTATCAAATTATTCTTCACTAACAGCTCCCCTGACTAACTCTAAAACTATTAAAGCTTAAGTCATCGATACAGCTAATAATCGTACATTCGAGCAACGCCAGCATATCCAACATTCTCTCATTCTTAATTTAATCATCAAAATTGTATAACAAAATTTAAATCAATGATTATAGACTATTTATTTGATTTCCATATTAACCACAGTTATAACGCACACACTCACTTTTAATTATCTTTTCATTCACTAGTAATCTAATAAGTCATTAATAATATCCTAAACTATTTAAATTAATTAATTGCACCATTCACGGAGTGATTGAATGAATATATAGGTACTAGCTGCTGTCCCCGTGCACTTTGTTCCCCGTAAAAATGACACCTCTTATATAATTCAAATTTTATTAAATTCGTTATTAGCCTATACATGGTAGTGGACACTGTCCACGTACAAACATCTATGACTGACGAATAACCCTTTACCCACTTTTTAAAACGTATTTCATTATTAACTGACATTATAAACATCCCTACCCACCACGTCGTAATATTGCCAACCTGCACTATCACTTCGTTTTCGCTTAGCGTTCTTACTGATTTTTTTTTCTTTTTACTAGGCTCCAAAAGACCGTAGCGTAATGTTAAATAGTCTAGAATCTTCCTCGAGAATTAGACGATCAAATGCAAAAGATTTTTTCAAATCAGGCGGTAGTTCCATTACACAGTTCTTACTATTCATATTTGTATTATAAGTCACCTTAAACTTAAATTATTGGAGATTCTGGTGCTTGTTGTCGTTATTAACGAATAACCAATTATAAATTAAGTGACTTAATTATGTATGCACATTTAAGATATTGCAAAGAAGTAACTGTGAAGAAAATACGTATAGAGCAATCAATTATGATTATAATGATTAGAGTAACAGTACTTAATTTATGATTGTACATTAAAATTAAAATAATGAACTATTTTTGTCAACTATTTTAAAATTATGTTTACAAAATAATTGGTAAATACACCTTATTGTTTTTACATTTTATGAACAATAATAAAATAAGTATATCTACGTGTACTTACTCGTAAATAAATAGAAAACATTTTACAGGGTCTGTGCAGTGAATTTGTTATATCATTGTTGTATTAAGGTATCTGAATAGTAGACATTAAAAATTAGGTGTTGTTTAATTATTAAATATAATGCTATTTACTTATTGGCAGTAACATTAATTTATACATCTTGACAATTTTAACTATGGTAGCATCCATATGATTAAATAAAAGTGTCATATCCGTGTACTTCCGTAGGTTTTATTGAAATTATATTACACGTATAAAATGTACACTTAATTTACAATTCTTCTACTAAGGTACAGTTTAATCTAAAAAGTATCCATTAGTAATAGCGTAATTATATGTTAAAAAAATATAAATCCAAGAAAATTTCACACCTGGCCAACAATTTTTACCATCAACATAAAACGGCAACACACACACCAAGGTCTAAAACTGCAGATGTAGGCATAGGTATTTTAAATATAAACGCGTATACAGCTCAGATTGTATTACATTTAATTTCACAGGTAAAAATATTAGAACACTAAATATAGCAACAATTTTTAACATATTATATTGTATCTTAATTATTACAGGAAATTAAATTAGATCTATAAACTAATGCATAACGCTTAGAGAGAGAAATCTGAGGACTAGATGATGGCCAATGAGAATAAAATAGACAAAATAGTAAAAGTGGTTAGACAATGGGTCTAGATAAAAAAATGTGTAGCAGGTAAAATTATTATTATTATAGTAGATTCTTTGATTAATAATGTTTATTGATTAATTAAATACTGATAACTCATCTGTTTTATACCTAGATACGAGATCTGTTCAAAAAATACGCGGACTAACGACAAAAAACAAAATATACTTTATTTATAAGTTACATATCTTGGTCCCCTTTAAAGTATTTTCCTTCCTAACGCACACACTTATCCCAACGTTGTCTTCATTTGTTGAAACAGTCCTGGAACGTTTCTTTTGTAATTTTGTTCAACTTCTTTTTCGCGTTCGCCTTAATACCTCGTACAATGATTGTGGTTAGTAACGGAATACAACACAGGTAACTATATAACGTGGAAGTATAGGCTCTTTCTTGGTAATGATTATTGCTAGAAAGCCATCGTAAATTATATGAAAGGCTTTCTGAGCAACAATCAAAATCATTTAGAGCTAGCGTTTATCAACTGCAAATAATTAAACTCAAAAAATATCCTTTTGGCTGTTCATTTTGACAATTACAGAATCACTGAAACAAAATAAAAATTATAATTAATTTATAATTTTAATTACCTATAAAATATATAATTAAAAAAAACTACTTAATAATAAATTGTAAATAAAGTACCTAATGAATGCTAATGGTTAAACAATTATTTTAAATTTACTTTGTACAATTAAAACATGCACCTAAATCATAGGAAATTATCACGTTTATATTTGAACAAATATATGTGAACAATTTTTGAAACAATTAGTTATAAAAGGAGTAGGTACCTATAATATTTCAACCAATAATAATTGTTTTTTAATATTTTTTTTCCAATTTTTCTATTTTTTTTTCACTTTATTATATTGATTAGAAATATATACATGTAAATCTATTTGCATTTTACAATAATAAATGAATATAGTAGATACTTATGTTAGCTACACGAGTTAGGGTAACATATTATATGAATGTAAAGGAAAGTTTAATGCAATCAACAATATAGTAGTAAATTCTAATAAAGAATCTATTAAAATTTACACATGTCATTAAATCTCGGCATCTAAAATTATTGAATAAACCAGTGATTTTCTGAAGAAAAAATTTTAAAACAATAATTTTTTAACTTTTAAACTTAGTTACGAAATTTTAAATTATATAAATCGAAGATGTGTATACTTAATCGAATATTTGAAATACTAAAATGCTTCTTTAATTTCAAATATTATGAGTATATCTCAATAAGTTTTGATAGCGTTATGTTTATTAATTTGTTGCTGATTTTTCGATTATATTTTTTTGTCAGTCACAAATACTATAAAATATCTGATATTACAGATGTTTTATGGACTAGGTTAATAAAATATTATCAATCTACTAAGATTAATATCATTTCTATAGCGAGATTTAAGAAAATTACGTTTAGGTAGACACGATATTTGGAAATTATTACATGATAATTGTTAATACTATGATGTAATATGTATGATTATATTTATGTGATAAATGGATTTTATTTTACCATTTCGCTAAATTTATTTTTTGGGTAACTTAATATAACTAATAAGTTACAAATCGCATACTTATTATTATTTAATTATATTAATGTATTATTTATTTATGACTTATGTGCAATTGCATACACCACTATTAGGTAACTTATATAGTCATAAATAAAAAAATCTATAATTGCATAGTAAAAATAATCATATAAAATAAAAAGGTTTTTTGAACTAGTTAAAATTATTCATTGTGTTTAATTAAATATCCAATATTATCTAAATAATCAATCCATTTCATCTGTGGAGGGTCATTTGTCACAGATTTCCACAGAATCGCATTTAAGTGATGTGAATTATTAATTGCGTAATTTTTAATGAGAATAGAACATACAACCTTAGTTTCTGTTAATCATTGGAACCAAACATTTGGGACTATGTTTTATCTATTTATTTATTAAGTATGATTATACAATAAAGTTAAGAAATACATTGCAGTTTTTCCAACGCTCTATTTGGTCGTCTTTCTACCTACTTTTTTGTACTCGAGTAAACAAATGCATTAATGTATACTCTGTACATACGACAAAGAAGTTTGTTTTAAAATTTGACTTTGAAATAAGTAATGGAAGTAAGCAACTTAATTAGTGTTTATTATTATTAACATAGTGTACCAATAGGTAAACAATACTATAGTGGAAACATAAAGTGAACATACGAATGACTTTATTCTAGTATTCCTCTTATTTTTATTTTAAATAGAAAAGCAACACAACAATGTCGACAGATTTTTCGGAAAAAAAGGTTGAATTTTCTTCACGATTATTTAACAAAAGTGATGTCAAGTTACTATTCCGAATTTGTTGAAAGAATGTAATTGAAAAGGGTCTCAGTAATACATTTGAGTGCTCGTTTGAGTGGTAATATTGAACAAATTCTTGTAAGTCGCAATGTTGGTTTTCCGAAATGTGAACGAGCGAAAACAACAGGCATCAGTAATCTATGAAACCTTAATTAATCAAAATACTTTGAATCTCCAAGAATTATTAAATAGTCTATCTTTCGATCGATATAATATAATGGTATACAGTGGCCAATTAGATAATACTTGTGTCTTGTTATAACGTATATTGTTGAAAATTTTATTTTGCTTATCCTAAAAAATCATATTTTAGAATTATTTAATTTATTATAATTTAATTTTATTTTATGTTATTGATCTTTTGAAATATCGGCTGCAAGGGCCATTAGTTTAACTTTAAAGTTTTGAATCCTCTGTAAAATATGTATAAAAATATGATACTTGGTGGATTATTAATTATATGACGAATAATAATACCACGGCAATAGTTTATTAAATCATAATCACATTCATAATATATTTTTATTAAACAAAACCAATAAAATAAAATTGCACTAAAATATTCTACGGATAAAGAATCCAGTTAAAAATCAACGAATAACACAAAAAATCCTATTAAATTTTTTAAATAGTTTCAAGTGGCTACTTTTTAAAACAAAACCAGTATTTGATGAAATCAATTTTGTCATAATTACTGGTAAGCATAATTAGTAATTATATAATCAACAGTCAACACTATACTTTTACAACTACAATGATGTGACTATAATAGGTAAATAAAAACATGTGGACTAAAAACTCATAAAATATGTTGGTATTAAAACATATTAGTCTAAATATATGCAAACACGTGCATACTTATGTTTCAAAATATGCAAAAAAAACTCAAAAAATCACTTAAAAACATAAGTATAAATATAATTTTAATAACATACTTATTAGTCAACAGTTCATTACAATTTTAACTTAAATATTACAAATTGTAGGGTTAATCTTTATCTTGGTCGAGTAAAACGTTTGAATAAACAAAGATTAGGTGTTGTTTATGTTTAAAACAGATTTCATTGCTACATTACAATTTAATATTTTACCTTTAAAATAGTTGGTAAATTCTACAATCAATTATTTCTTAACATTTTCGAATAATTTCTTGTATGGTGTCAAGATATTTGAATAAGTGGAAAATGGAGTAAAAAAATAACGAATCTCACAAGAGGCCTTAAAAATCCCTAAAATATGGGATTTGGATTCGTAGTCCACATTAAATATTTACCACGTATAGTATAACGTACAGATATTAAAAACATTGTATACCAATGATAAACAATGATATTGTTCGTTTCTAATGTTCCTATTTGTATAATAAATAAATTGTAAATATTATTATACCTATTTAGTTTATTTTTAAGTTACAAATTATATTCAGAATAATAATATTTACTAAATATTTTATTATTATTTAAAATGTATTATTAACAAATTAAATATAGTAATATCGTTCATCAGTCGAAATTTGGCCAGTTTTAATTGTAGGATCAACACGTCCTTAGATATTGCTTTTCTTATCGGACATGGAGTTTGGTATTGGCGTTATTTATTCTTCTTTTATTCGCGATAACGCTTTATATGGAAAAACAGATATTTTGTATTTTTCGTTTTTTAGTTTGAGTATAAGTTATTACGAACAAATGGACATTACCTTCATTTAATAATAAACAATAATTTATTATTATTTTACATAAATTGGCAAAGTTACTGCTTTTTAAATTTTATATTATCCGACTTCACCAAGATTTTTTTGCTCATTTATTTTTAATTTTTTTTTAATTTATTGGTATTTTTTGGTATGGTGCCACTGACTATTGTATTCCTTTTCACTAAATTACTCTACAATACCTAATGACTACCTATGTTATTAGAATCCAAAATATTGATAATAAGTGTTGAGTACTAATCTATTTTTTATTTTTAGGTTGCGTAACTATATAATTTTCATAGTTAATCGTTAAATTTTATTCTACAGACGTTTTGCAAACGTGCAAGCCATTACTGTAATACGGATCGTCAGCTTTACGGTAAGAATTTATTTAATTATTCGGTGGTTTTTTGTTTTTGTTTCACAATACAATGTGTTATAATATTTTTATGATATTGGATTACTTCAAATGGAGTAAATAGGTAGATTAGTACTGATGTTTTATTTAAAATGTTTGAAATTAACTTAAAACTATAAAATTAAATTAATAATCATTTTCAAATAGTATTGACTTCCCCTAAATCTAAAATAAAAACGTGAGATACTTGATTTAAATATATTTTAACTAACTGGATACACTATGTACTATTTAATTGTGTGTAAAAATCCTTTTTAGTTTTTATGTACACATTTTGCTTAAAATTATATGGTCAGTAGACTAGTTGAATATTGCAATTTCCGTGAATAGACCAATTCCAATTATTACGTTAAATAATATCTATTAGTCATGTAAATTTTAAATATTATGTAAAAAACATATTGGTTATATTCAATATTATTTTTGTTATTTTACGTGAATAAAATTGATGTATAAAATCATGGCCACTTATCATATAAATATAATAGAAATAAATGTAAATTATTGTCCAGATAAAAGTACCCAATAGTATAAACAATGAACATTGTGTTACCTACCCCATACAACAAAGTTTTGTGTAATGCAACGTAAAAATTAGGCTAATAAATAGATAGCGATAATAAAAACTTGATTTTGTCCATAGATATCCCTCAAATACTTATATTTATTGATTATAATTTATAATTATACTTAATTAAATCCGATATTGTTATAGAATAAGTCTGTAAAATTAACATTTTAAATGCATAAATATATTATTTTTTATTCAGGAACAAAAAATGTATTTTAGTCAATTTTACACAATAATCAATTGATCAATATACTTAATAGAATTTTTAATTTTCAATTATTTTAATATAGATACATAAAATATAATGTATAAACTACGTGTTTATACTTTATAATAATTGATGTATAGTTTGATGTATATTGATGGAATTAAATTGGACAAAAATATATTTTTCATACTTAAAAGTTAAACTAAAAGGTAGGTGCAATTGGTTTACTGACAGTATAAAATATTAGGAGCGAAATAATTTCTTTAAAGATTTTTTTTTTTTATTCTAACCAGGGACTGCTATTTGCATTATTAGAAACATAAAGATAATATTTTAAGTCAGAAACTTCTAGCTCTAAGAAACATGTGAATACCTATAGGTACTTTATAGGTACTCTAAAAATCCTTTTGTTTGTTTGTTTAATTTATTTTGTTTTTATTTTTTATTTTTATTGATAACTTATATAGTTATTACCTATCTATTGATTCTACAGAAATTTAAATGTATAAAAAAGAAAACAGAAACCAGTCTTATATTATAGAATTTATTATACATTCAAATATAAAATAATTATTATGTAGCACAATTTATAATTTTAATAAATGTTAGGTCAAATTGATGATATAATATGTCTAATTCTATAACAATTATACCTAACCATATGTTTACGGTTTCAGATTTAATAATACATGTTTTAACAAAAGCAATATTTTAATTCCTATGTATACGAAAAATAATAATTATCTTATGTTGTTTAAAAGATTAAAAAAAATTTAAAAAATAACTAAAATAATTTTTCAAAACTTTCAAATAGGTAAGTATTTTAATAAATATTATAGGCATCTAAACATCAATTAATCATCTTATTTTATATAATATATTTCAAGCATAAAAATAATAAGATAACTTAATTTATAATTTTTATGTATAGAAGACTGAACAATAAATAATTTTTAATCCGATAATAATTCATATCAAACGATAATGTGGTATTTTAATATTTAAGATAATTATTATTTATTAGATGATTATTAAAGTGCTAATATAAATATGTTAGGTTCGTAAAGAATAAAAGTAACGATGTTTTAAAATTATAAAATTTTTGTATAATTTATATTTAAATGCTTCTGTAGTTTTGTCTGTTGTATTTGACAAAACTAGCTATGAGACTACAAAAATAATATTTCAATTTGTTGCGTCTATCTAAGTAACTTCTATTAGGCATAAATATCTAAACATACATATATAATTTATAATATATTATATATTACGTACAATGTTCGAAATACTATACATCGCTATATGTATAGTGATTAGTGTACACATTTTTAAGTGTACAATGTTGTAATACAAAATTGATATATTGTACAAATCTAATTTAAAAAAAAGAAAAATATATTATTTTATTTAAAATACCTAGAAATAGATATTAAAAAATTATAATATTATATTATTCTGAATCATTGCATTAACTATTATTATGAATATTGTTTATTTAAATATAGTATAAATTCGCTCATTTATGTCAACGCAAAAGTGTTACATATGATACAATATTTATACAAATACTTTGATAACTATATAATATCTTAAAGCAAAAACTTATTTTTAAGTATCATCCAATTAAAAATACTACATTAAAATAAGATTTATATGAACATTTGTTTTTATAAATTTTCATTTTTAAGGGCTCAATAACAATTGGAATTTTATAATAAAAAAATACTTTTAGGTAGGTACCTAGATAAGTACTATTTTTTTTAAATGTTTTATAATTTATTTTATGTAAATACAATTTTATGGATGTGGTTAAAACACAATTGTGGATTGTACAATCTATATCTATAATACTATGTACAGATTGTACAGTAATATTTTACATTTCAGAGTGTAAATAAAAATTATACTGTACAACTGTAAAAATTGCGGTGTATGTACTATTTCGGACTTTGTACATAACATAACACGTAAGTACATTATGTTTAATATTATGAAAAATAGTAGATACTGCAACTAATACATATACGTTTAACCTACTATATATATGTATTGTACTAGTTATATTGGTATACAGTAAGCACACTGGCATAGCTTATTGCTATTTTTACCGATTTCCCGGGTAATGGGTAGAAAGGGTAGATATTATATTATATTATAAGAACCATAAGTAGGGTTGTGATTTTTTTAAAAGGGTGAATTAATTTACTATTCAACAGTAGCAGGAAGTGGAAGTAATATCATAAGGGGTGAGATAGGTACCTACATATAATGTCATGTACATCGGATTTGGAACAAATGCTTCTGAAATGGGAATGAAGTGTGTTTGTGAATAAAAAAAATTCTAAAATTATTCACGCTGAGTATAAAAATGTACAATAGGTAATTGATGAAATATACTAAGGCCGGTCAAATGCAAGACATGACCAAACCACACACATAAGTTTTGGGACACGAGTTATGCCCTCCAAGTGGTAGATTTACAACGGGGGGGAGGGGGTCCAGAAATACTTCACCCAAATTTCAAAATAATAAGTTAAAAAATAATTTTTAATATCTTTATAAATAGATAAACTACCTATACTATCTCTTGTTGTGTATAAACAAAAGGCGGAGTAAATATCATATAATACTGTTATATATATTATTATGTTATATACTATATGTTGTGTAAATGTATAAAAGTCGAATTCATGCCACACTATAGTTTTAATTTTAATTGTTGATACCTAATATAGATTATTAGAAGATTAGAACCTTCCATTAGAAATATATCGAAAATTCGTTATTTAACTTTTAACTTTTTTTAATGAAATGAAAAATTAAAATAGCCACATAATACATAATTTTTTTCGCAGTAATATGGTTTATTAGGTACTTCTTCAGACTATGTTTTTAAAATATAAAATTAAAAAAATTATATTCTAATTTACAGGTTATAAATTATAATATATATGCATTAAAAAATCACATCGTTACGTATAATATAGTATAAACGGATAGAATATTCAATATTATAAGTTGTTACATCACACATTATGTCGTCCAAAAGTAGTTTCAATGAACGAGACAAGATATATATAATACGACTAAAAGTGTAAATTTTATTATTATATCGTTAGTACAAATATTTAAAAACTAATGATTATTTATTTATACAAACGTTTGACGTGATTTTTATTTGTAGAATAACAATGACAATTACATGTAGAATAACTTAATTAATTATAAGTATTTAAAACTATAGAAGTATTAGCAACAATGAATATTTTAATAGGTACCTATACTATTAAATACATATGTTTTTAAAAATAAAATTATTATGTTTGTATATGACAAAATATAATCATTTTGACGAAATCAGATAATTAAAAAATAATAAAAATTTTTCCTCTATAACAATATGAATTATTATCTCGTAATTCTAAAAATGTTATTTGTAGGAACCTAAAACATTTTCTTATAAAGATTTTAGTTATTTTTTATTCACTATAAAATTATTAAAATATTGATAAATTCTAAGCTATTTATATCAAAAACCTAGTCACGCTGTTCTACTGTATATGGTTGTGGCTTATAACTTATTATAAGTTAATAACAATTAACAATAAATAATAATGATATGATAAAATATTTTAAGAATTATTATTATACAATATAAAATAATATATGTGATGGATTTTTCGAAAAATTGTTGAACCTACGTTTTGGTTAAAAGAAAAATAAATAGTTTAATAATATTAGCGTAATATATATATAAGTGTTTGTTAATTGTAAAGGACTTGCATTATGTGTATTATCTTTGTCTCTATAAATATAATTGTTTTTTATTTTGCAATTTTTCTTAAAACGTATTGCTTATCATATTTTTATAAAATCTGAATTTCGGTTTTATAATCCAAAAAATAGATTATATTTTATAGGCTTAATAAATTTAAAATATTGTGCCTATATTTTTAATTTTTAAAACTAAAGTGTAATATATACTTTATATTTTATCTTAATGTATTTGTGTTATTTGCTTGTTTAGGTGTATATTATATATCTTTATGTAACGTTTGTTATACCTAAAATCATAAAATCTGTGTTGAATAAACTCACGCGAAGGGGAGCGCCTCTTTTGATTTACCTATAATAGGTAGGCTATAGGTACCTACCAAAAGTACTCGAGTATTAACTACTTAAAAAGTAGATAATAGATTATGGTAGAAATAAAATATCGGAAAAATATAGTTAACACAATAACACAACTACTATAAGTAACTTACTCATAAATTATAATTATATAGTATACAATATAATAATGCGTTAATGCGTATACCATAATTATATAATATATAGCATCATCTACGCAAAAATACCTAATTATTTATCGAAAACAATTTTATTTTATTTGAGTAAATATCATAATATTTTTTTTCATTTACAATTAAACTTGTTAGTGTTAATTCTAGTAAAATTTTCCCCTTTCTTACCTCTTTATTTTACTTTTTAGATTATAGTTACAACCATTGGTTGTAAGGAGATTTTTTTCTTGATAAATAAAAATTTAAAACAATTCAAATGGCATCGTTGCTCGCGAGTATCTACCTAAAAGTATCTTAAAAATTGTATTTTAAAAATAAAAAATATGGAGCAAGTCCCATAAATATATAAATATAATAATAACTGCGGCGTGATATTTGTTTGAATGATATAAAAGTGAAGATAATAATAATAATAATACTAACAATAATAATACTGTGCGTCCATATGATAAAGTAGTATAAAGATATCTAGGTATTTCGAAAACTTATAATAGCGATTGCTATTTTCTCATTCTTTTGATCATATTATTGAAATTTATAATTTTTTACCTCTGTTTGTATATTATATTGTAATGCGAACAATACGCACTCGAAACAAATGAGACAAAAATCGGAATAATATTTAAGTATATCATATACTATCATGTACTATACTTACCCGACATACCGAAACGAGTCCACTGCGTTCGGTGAACGACACTTGAGTCCGCGGGTAAATACATAACATGAACATGACCGAACAAAATGTTGAACGTAATAATAAGTGCTATTACATATACCGAGGTTACTACTTGTAGTGTCGAATAATAATAAATGATGGAACATCGTGCAAGTGCGGGTCGCCGCGGCGGAATGATCGCGGAGCACACAGGACGATGGCGCGACGGCACGCGAAATGGACAGGACGCGCCGGCGGTTATACTTTATAAAACAGCGACGGGACACGACGACGACGCCGCGACGGCAGCGGCCCGCAACGAGTCCGCAGCCCCTACAAACCCCACCCACCCCCGCGCGTGTCGTTGCCGTGCGCCCGTGCGTCCGTCCCGCCGCACCGACGACGGACGAATCGTCGTTGCGCCGGCGGAGCGTCCGCGCGCCGACCGTCACCCCTTCCACCGTTCCACCCCGCTGACGACGCCGCCGACGACGACACCACCCCCACGCCGCGGAAACGTGGCCATGCCGCCACCGGCCGACAAACACTCAACCCCCCCCACCACCCACCGGCCCCTCCACGACCACTGCCCCGCTGCCCCGTCCGCCGCGGCGGTGGACCGTATCGTTCACTCGTATGCGTGACTTACCCGCTCTTCCTGCCAGCCGCCCTACCCGCGCGCGGCATACAACGTGCGCTCAAAATGGCGCGTATATTTCTCTTTCGACCGTATTATTATTATTATTATGATTCACTCTTACATTTTACCCGTAACGATATTACAATAATAATAATAATACGACGTTGACGCACCGCCGACGACAATATAATAGAATATTATATATATATGTACATACTCACATTTGAAAGGGCTTCGCAGAAGGGATGTTTTATGTACAGACACTGTGCGCGCGCGCGCGCACACACACACACACGCATACAATATTTACAATACCTATATATTCGTCGACGAATGTAATACTAACCGCGGAGAACGACGTCCGACGTCATGTATTATATTATATTATATATATATATATGCTCGTACAGTCGTACCTATTACCAGCCTACCTATAATAATATATATATATATATATATGCGTATATAGTTATTGTAATACGTACACACAATAGTACTGAAGTAAGTATATCATACCACGTAGACGATGACTGCTGAGGAAATTTTAGGTCTACATAACGCATATTATTGTATAAATACCTACCGGTTACTATAGTAATGGATATGTGAGGTGTTATATTGTGCGAGAATTGATTTTGACCGAGTGCCCAACAAAATTATAACTTCATCTTTAGTAGGCTACACGTGTAAGTTTTAAACAGATGTACGTTGCGCGTACCGATGAGTAGCATACCTATACTAATTACACTTATACCTGTATGGCTATACATATTATACTGAAATATGGTGGCCAAGTAGTAGATAGCATAGTAAATGGTAAACATTAAGTAGTTATAAGTTATAATAGACAAAGTTATAGTAATGGTAACTCGAATAAGTTCATTGTATATAGTTAACGAAATAATAATATAATATTTAGTTCAAAAAGTTTGAAGTTAACCTGGATTACACGCATTTATACACTCATTCTCGACTATCTCCGGTGACAACTGACTACTCATATAATGCACTATAATACAAGTGATTTAATTATTTATTTAAATGTATCACTTATTGTGTATTTGTGCAGTATTAACGCGTAGAGGGTTTAACCAACGAATGATAAAAAATTATACACGACGAAGAGTTGCGGATCTGAAATAATAAAAACGTAGCGAATTTTCAATAGGTATATACAATTGGTTTTGCGAGCACTCGATTTATTGCGCATTAGTGTGATATATCTTCAGACCTATAAAGTATTGCGCCATCGCTCATTAATGATGTATATAATCTAGTACTAATATTGAATTCAACAGTGAAAGTAGAAAACGAAAAGAAAAACTTAATGCGAAAACTAATATTGTATAATACAAAATTGGGATTATAATAATAACACAGTTGCTGTTGCAGCGTCACATTTTTAAAATAGTAATATAATATATAAAGTATACCCATTTCGTTTGATATATTTAATTCGTGATTACATTATTATTTTTAATGCGTGTAATATGAATACAAGTTAATTATAACCACCAAAACAATGAAAATATAATATCGATTTTATTCCCCAAAAAAATTAATCGCTTAAGATACTATATTATTTTATTTTATCGTATAATGGGAATGTCTACCGCCGATCGCGGTGTAACTTTTAATGACGAAAACGATTGTAGTGTTAGAACTACATCTCCACTGACTCCACTGGACCACTTACTGACCTCTGTAGATTCAGTAAATAAGTAATTATATATTATAATAAATACACAACTAGTGTATAATATAATAAACCTTCGTCATAAAAAGTCTTTATTTATATATAGTTAAGCATTATTTTTATCCATTTAGGTAATACTATAGGTAAATAAATATATAAAATTTGATGTGTCGCGTTAACTCGTCCGAAATTTAATTTTTATATCACATGCTATATGGATATATTTGAATATTTTATTTACCCTGAAGTCACGATAAATATATATAATATGCCTATATTTGTGCTTCTAACGTATATAGTTATAGCTATATGCTCTATGATGAAAAACTTATTATATGCAGTATGTACACCAACGTATTATTAAACTTACTATACTGGTATTTACGTATTAATTTATTACATGGGTTGAATTTAAACTTTAAATATTTGTTGTACGTTATTTTATTCATATTATACAACATACCTATTCAATAAAGTTTATACACCTGTATTAGCAAGGCACATACAAGTTATACAGCTTATAAAAGTTATAAGCAAATACAAAGCTTAAAATAAAATATGAATGTCTACATAAACACTTCTGTTTCTCACTAAGATTAATACTTTTATTTGTATTGCAAAAGAATAATTAAAATCTTTATTTTTGGTTTAAATTTTTCTTCAAAATTAAAATTTTAAATGTTTATAAAAAAATCATGTTTATGGAATTTTTATATTTTTAGAATAACGTATATAATTTATGAAGAATTTGTTTTCAATTTTCAAACTTTCCCAATTAAAAATTGAATATATTATGCAATTTGATAACAAGAAATTTCGTGATTTTGTTAAAATGTGAACTTCAAACTCTTATTATGATAAAAATATATACTAATTATGTACTTTTGATATATTTAAATTTTTCAAAAGGGGAAAATATTTTGTAAGCTATAAGATTTTTAGACGGAAAATTGCGACACAAATTGACGAAACCAGCATTTATTTTGAAATTCCCATTAAATATTTATAGATATTTAAAATTTTAAAAGTTTTATAATATTTTTATTTTATTTTTTTATAATTATCAAATGTTTTTTCTTAGATTAAATGAGTTTAAGATTTTAATGTACCTCAAACAAGAGTTTTCTTAAGTATAATTATTGTTTAAACATTTTCCATAAAATTCGGTAAAATAAAAAAATTTACAAATTCTTTTGTACATAATATTTTATTAAATTTTCAGTTTTATTCTTTAAAATGTTTATAATAATGTATAGCTAGATATCATAATTGTATTTTATATTCATACGTTGTAAAGGAAATTTTTATGGTTTTTAGTCATTGTTACACCTGTATTAACTTGTAAGCTTAACATATCGTAAATCTACGAGTTATTAATATAGTTTATTTATAGTTAATATTAGAGCAAATTTTCTTTTAGAGATTGAAGAGAGTATATTTAAATCATGTTTAATCAAAGATTATTTTTAAAATGTCAATTATAAAACAAATTAATTGATTTTGTAAACAATATATTTGTACAAGTATTTAATGTAATTTTAAAATTAAAATAAGGGAAAAACTCTTCACTTGACCACTCACAGTTAAGATTTTCTTCAACAAATTCGATAATAAGAGGAGTGTTACGGGCTGTCGTTATCATGTTATTTTGTACAATAATGTATTATTTGCACACTGCACAGTGCCACGGTGGTAGACAAATTAGCCAAAGCAGTTGTTATACATTAAAAGGGACCGATGAATGAAAAATGAGAACCCTAATCCCCCACCCCGATCAATATTTTTTTAAATTTTGCTTAAGCATTACAATGCATACCTACTATATCGTTTTACTTGATAAGTAAACATTAAAAAAATAAAAATATTTTTTATGTATACATAACATATATTTGGCATCCACGAAATCCATCATTGCAAGATCTTTGTTGATTTCATCAAATGAAGTATAAAATCAAAATGAAGAAATTGTTTGTATAATTATATAGGTGTACTTATATCGACACTTGCTGCATGATGACGTGCAGAATACTTAATATTTTCGTTAACTCAAACATCAAATACACGAATATTGTAAGATCCATATCATTTTTTTTATATACAAAAATAAAGTACCTATAACATAATGACAAATCGAAAATAGACAAGTATAATGTATAATAAGATATGGCCATATAGCAGAGGTCGACAACCTGCAGCTCTTTCGATTTTATAAGTTGTGGCTCTCTAGGTCCATACTCAAAAATAATAATCTTATAAAGTATCAAAAAAAAAAAAATATTTTAATACATAAAAAAAATATATCTAATTTTATATCATATTTTTGTTGCTTTTAAGAATATGAAATACCTGCACAGGCCATCGTAATAAACTAAAATTAAAAGTGTGTACTAAACTTTCCAAATTGCATGCAAAGCCAATGCTACCATTTATGTAATCATTTATAACTAATAACTATATCTATTATTCAACTACTGCAGTATTTATTATTATTACTAAAATGCTTGAATATGTTTTGTGCTGAAAATATTTGTACGTTTTTACATAAATAAATATTATTTCGTGTATAAATTCGTTTATTTTATATCAAAAATCAATTATATACAAGTAAATACTAAAATATTGAAACAAACAATTTGTTGAGGCTCTTTAAAAACTGGGAAATTTTTTAAATTGTAACTTTTGGCTTTGCTATCTCAAAAGGTTGCCGACCCCTGTCATTTAGATATTATATTACTTGTATAAGGACTTATAAAAATTAACGATAAAATTAACCGAAAAATAAGTTAAATTCATAACATTTTTATAACGATTTATTCACAAATAATTTTTATTATTTAAAAAATATTATCGAAAAAAAACTTGAAACATTTTAATAAACTAAAAAATATTGATTAATACATAATAGGATCCTTAAAATTGATAATAAATAATAATATATGAACATTTTGAATTTTAGAATTTTTTCTTTCTATGAATGTTGAAAATTAAACTTATAATATTCTATACAATTTGTATTACCAGTCAAATCATTTGAAAATGTAATAATATAAGGTAGTTCATCATAAATTAAAAAATAAGTGATTAAAAAATATTTAATATATATGTATAAAGGTATAATTTATTTGTGTAGTAATTTAAGAACAAATTTTGACAAAATTGGATTATACTTAATAAAAAATAATGACTTTAGTTAGGTATTTTGTTTTAATTCCAAAAGTACTATTTGTAGGGACTTGAAACTTTCTACATCACTATATGTATATACAGACATGACAATTTTCTAAAGTATAATGTGTGTTATTATACTTAATAATAACAAATAATAATTCAACATCAAGTTACATTTGTTTTATAATGTTTCTGCATTATATTAATGTTACATTTACGTATAAGTTAAATATATTAATATTATAGGTAAATATTAATTTAAAATGTATCTAGTAGTAACAAGTAATAAAATTATAAATTGCATAATATTAGGTATCTAGGTATAATATACGATAATAATATTGTAACATTAGATTGTAATGCCATAATTTATTAATTTTCCAAATTCGAGTATACAATTGATGTATCATTGACATTATGTAATATCCTAATAATTGTTAATTATAAAAATAATATAAATAATATTTAACTATAATATATGTATATTATATATTTATATAAGTAAAACACAAAAATATATATTATGACCTAAACCCTCAGCCTCAGGAAATAACAGGTATTTATGTGGTATTTTGTCATTTGATGTCTTCATGAAAAACGTATACCTATAAAATGATGGTTACCAGGTTGTACAATAATACACAATACACTGTAAAACCATAAACGGTGTATACGTAAATAATCATATTATATTATCAGCATTCAGTGCGTTATATCTCGACTCTCGGGATAATAAGGTTTTGCCAAAATTGAATTTCACCGTCGCTGTTCAATATTGTTCGTAAAACAAACGCATGCGAATGTGAATAGTGCTGTTGTTCCTCTGGGAGTGACTGCACACCACCACGGAACCCATCATCCGCGGTGACTGTTGTCGCAGATGATGTGGCGGAGATCGACCGGCTGGAGAGCAGTGTGTGGTACGCGTGTGAGTACGTTACCGAAACAGAAGGGGATGACGAAATACTGGTTTAAACCCTTTTTATTTTATTTTTTTAGGGCGTCTAGCTTCACTTTGTTATAGCTATATATATAATATACATCACATTATATTCCTGTGGGTAACAAAAAATATAAAAAGGGGTTTCTCCACAATACAATATAATATTATATCCTGAAGCTCTTTCCGTTTATACAAATACTGTTTTACAGATTTTTTTCTCTTATTTTTTTTTGGCCGATTCCGGGTAAAATGACAATTTTATGTAGTGTGTACACTATACCTAATATTATATATATATATATATATAATATAATATTTATTTGTAAACACTTAAACTCGTACAAATACTCATACTAGTATAACGGGGTCAATTAAACGAACATCGCTGTCGTTGTGAACGAGCAGAACACGGAAAAACTGATAAACGTATAGTATTATAAGGTGCACCCCTTTAAAATATAATGTATATATATATATATATATATATGTATAGAAATATCTAAAACATCAAGACGGTTATTATATATAATATATGATCAACGGGATTCCGCATTCGTGTACACTCAATCAAATAATATCATAAAAAGTGAAACTCGACTCGTTTTCTACTGTTATTTTTTCTTTTCAAAATAAATGCTTATTATTTTTACACATATATTTTCACAGTTAAATGCCCGTAGAAAAATAAACAAACTATACTTTTATAATAATAGTTATATTATTATAACAATAATTTCGTAATTATTATTAAATATTTTATTACCATACACAATCTTATGAGAACATTTCCGATCAAAATTAAATACGAGTATATTTATGACATCACTTTCTCTCAAACGTTCGTATTTAAATTTTATAGTTAATATTAATTATACTCAATGTTAATGACGTATAATATACTTGTACTTGATATATTAATATTTATGCGTTACAGATATACAAATTAAACACTTTGATGATGAAAATGTCTATAAGACTCGGAATCATTAATACAATTAAATATCAAAGGTTGTTTTGACGTCGTAAATTTGAATAACTAATAACGCGTTATATTCATGTGTGGGCTGTATGTTAAATTTAAATATATTAATAATAATTTACTGAATTAATTTTATCTAACGAAGAAAATACGGGAGACGCGTTGCGTACTTTGTAGTATGCTTTCCGAGGCCATTTTACGACTAGAATGCTTTTTGATAGCGCATCAATAACGCACTACCGCGATAAAATTGATAAAAACACTATCGGAAATTGCAACGCTACTGGTATGCGACAAAGATTTTAAACTAATAACTAATATTATATTAAGAAGAGGCCATGACCACATTTTGTTGCATCTTCTTACGAGAGCATATAGAAAAGCAAATTTAAGTTTAGCAGAGTTCACGTTTAACTTCGTTTGTTCAATAAAATCAAATTAAATACCTATTGGTTATTATATAACTTAAGATAACAACATATTATATATATATGTGATTTGTCGGAAGTATTTTTTCAATATTTTGATTTTGAAGTGAGTTATAAAATTGAATGTTTAATGTTTGGTTATTACTTTTGTGTATAATATTGTACGAATGAACGTATAATAAACGTAGATAACCTATATGATAATTTTTAATTTTAATATTTTACGATTATTACTATTTTATGCGTGTTTTGAATTGTAATGTTTACACACTTATAAATCACTTTGAAATTAATGTAACTAGAAAACAGACAATAGTGTCACCTTCGAGTTTGACAATAGGTCAATATTATCATTGTAATATTAACATGTAACTTAACGTGAATTGATGATCATGTAATATTTTATTTATATTATTCAAAATTTATTTTTAATACGTAAATCATGAAGTTCCTAGTATGTAGATTGAGATTCGTCACCTAAGTAAAGGTGAATTTAATTTTAGTTAAATACCCTTCATAATAATATTCTAGTTCGATTAGAAACCGAAATCATATAAAAAATTTATTGAAAGTTTTTTTTATATTTCAAGGAAAAAATGAGACTATAACACATTTAAAAATAAGGATAATTTCATAAATCTCCTGGAAATTTTTTAAAATATAAATCTTGCTCCAGTCTGTGATCAACCGCCAACCGGAATGAGGTAATACTGACGATCGACCTAACTATGACCACCAACGGGCAAGACGAAAGGAACATCAAAGAGTTGGCCCAAATAAACTCTATATAGTTCGGTGAACTCTAGCGGAAAACCGGGACGGCATATAGAGATCGCGCACAGCGCGAGTCTGTCGGAGATGGAACTGATCATTTTGTAACTCCTCCGTGAGCGACCATCACATCAGATCAAAAACAATATTATAATATGGCGAGTGTACTATACCGAACCGTAAAAAGAATAGAACAACGGAAGAAGACACCTGCAAGTTTCAAACAGCCACACCATGTTTTTAATAACAATTATAACGGCGTGATGGTGTCCCTCTTAAGTGACATGTCAATTGTAAAACACTAACTGTCGCGATTACTTGAATAGGGTCCATGTATGTTGGTTAGTATAATTTAATAAACGACGGTGTCGTGAAAATATTGTCAGAAATTAGTTCCCACGGCTCGTCAAGTTAGATAGGAAAAAATGTAAATTCATTATGTATGCAATTTTTAAGACAGTCATAATCAATCATAAAAAATAAAATAGTTTGATAGTACCTAAATTTACTTACTTGTATGTTTTATTGAAGCTGCATAGTGGTCGTAGGTTTATATAGTAGTATTTAATATTATAAGATCACAATTGAAATAAATTCATACAATAAAGCCAGTTTATAACATTTATAACACGTTATAAAATCGATAAATATTTATCTAAAAACTGTAGTATTTCTTTTTATCTTATTAGGATGTATTATAACTTTACTGAAATAAATTTTGGTCATAATAGCTAAATATTATTATATTTTAACAACATTTAACATATTAAGTGCAGAGGCGTAGCCAGAATTTTTTTATGGGTTAATACTTTTAACTTGAGTTATTGAAAATCAAAAACAACAATAAAACAAAAATACTGAAACATATTAATGTTAATTTTCCGTTAACGTATTAACTATTTTATATAATTATATTTAAATTTAAATATTTCAAAACAATATAAAAAAATACGACCAATTGGGGAGGGGGGTTATAATCACATTAGCCCCCCCTTGGCTACGCCACTGATAAAGTGTATAGTGTATAGTGTTCAGAATACGGCATACATAATTATATTTAGTTCTTTCTTAGAATTTCAAAGAGTTTATTTTGTAAACATGATTTCTACAATATTTATAGACTATATATACATGCAATTACCTATTATGTAAAATATTTGGTGTGTGTTTCTCATTGTGATCGCAAGATAAGCAGTTGTAACACTTACAGCAATACTTACTTTTATGATGAGTTTGTTTATTTTTAGGTCAAAAATTATAGTTGCAATTTTGATTATAATACCTATAATATTTTTGGTTTTATTAGAACTAATATTTTCTACATATGTTTTTTTTTAAACCATTTCTATAAACCTACATATATTTAGTCATCCAAAGTTCACAATATACATAGATACATTTTAAAGAAATTAGAAGCATAATATTCGATGAGTTTTCGATTTCTATTTTATAGGTGCTCAATGAACATTTTATTTTGAATTTCATTCGAGAATGTTCACCCACGATGTTTTTTGAATCTAGAAACCGTGAATCAAAAAATGTATTATTAATAATAAAAAATAGAAAAAAAGAATAGCTGTCGAGGAAAAAATATATAATACAATACATATATAGGTAGCGGTGGCTTTCAGCTGGTGCATCAAATTGGTTGTTACGAATTGTTACGTGGACCGGATCCGTTCTGGTTAGGTATATATTATATTGTATCGTGTTCCTATTTTATAGGTATATAATGTATATAGGTATACGTTTAAAGCCGTGTACTGCGATAGTTCCCTCTCACTGCAGTATATTGACATCGCTGCAGCAGGAAAACCCCCTTACTTAAGATTAATGGTTCGGCTACCACGGAGGGCCAGGTACGATGTGTTATTTTTTTTTCGTTCCGTTCGTTTTTGAAGCAACCGTATACACGATTACCCAAATGTACGATACGGACAAAAAATAAATAAATAAAAAAAAAACCATTCTCTTGGTGTGTCGGGGACCAAGTACGCCGGTCCCATTTAAGTTTTTGACGGCTATTGTCGAATCAGTCGACAAAAACTTCGATTAACCTGACATATGACGTTGGCACATACACGCGTGCGTTGAAACATATTGTGTATAGATAGCTACTGGCAATTTAAAAAAGACATGCTACAAAAAGACGCGTTTTATAGGCCCGAAATGAGTGATTGATACGAGACGCGTGTATGCATTTTCGTGATAATTAATCACGATAAACAATGTGATATTATTATATTCGTTTTTACCTTTGGGAAGTTATACTTGCATATTAAATACCGGATAAATGTATTATTACATTTTCTAAATATACGTAGCACCAAAGATGTTGATATCCTATATAGTATAATAGTATACTTATATGTGTATAAGTATAATATATAAGATATAGGTGTAATAGTATCAAAAGAATTATCTGATATAGATAGGTATATTGTTGAGTGGTTCACCAGTTTCATTTCCATCACGGATAAATAGCAATTACTTTTCTATTAATAAGTAATAAAATTGAAATATTGAACCAAGTTTTACAACGCAATGGCTTAGTATATTTATTTTTTTAAATATTTTGTTATTTATATTATATGTCAATTATTTTCATTAGCAACTCGATTTTACGGGCGCAAAATAATCTCCGAAGAAAAGTATACAATTATTTTATCCATGCTTCAATAATAATAATTAATAATACATTATTTGTAAATAATCTAAATATCTGATAAAACGTTTTAAAATCGAATACTCAAATTAAATTATCTGATAATATCATAGGTAAAATATTATAATTTAGGTTCTATGAAATTGTAAATGAATCGGTAAAATCTTTCAGCGTTTGGTCACAGATTTCTAATAAACATGATCACGTAATACGATTTATCACGGTTCACATTTTATCACGTAGGAAATTATATTATTATAAACGAAGATGAAAAATATTATTTATTAATGAATTATAACATAGCTGTAGATTCTTTATGTGTCAAATTTCAAAAGGAACAAAAAAACAATCGATAGGTTATATCATTTTATTTATATATTTTACTTTTAAAATTGATTTTGTTTTTGTGAGTCTGTCGCCTTTTTAAGCAATAAAAATACTTGTATTTTCTTTATAATTATCTATACATGGTATAATTTTCAAAACGTTTTAACTCTTTTTGAACTATTTTATTGGCATGAGCAATTTAGATGTATGATATATGCTTATTTTCGATTGCCAATAAAATAATATTCGCTTGGTCAAAATTCTTGAAAATGTAATACAAGACCCCATAAAAGTAATTCTTACATTTGTTTAAAAATATTAATAATTCATTTTTTTATATTCATTTTAAGTTCAAATATTCACAGAATTCATCAAAATCATAAAAATACACAAACTGTAAGTATTTTGCTGAAACAAATTTATAAAATCTTCAATTTATAATTTATATAACTAAAGTTTAAAAACGTAATACAATATTACACGTACATATTTTGTATTGAAACTAAACTATATAAAAAATATATAAACAAAATTTTTTAAGTTCAAATTTTGATGAAATTGCATATTTGAACGTCGAATAATGACGTTCGTTATTTTTTTATAATTCATAAATGTTATTTGTGGGAACATAAAATGTTTACATATATTGTACGTGTTACTTTACGCAATGAAATTTTCAAAATATGTATCTAAGATGTTATCCATACTATGAATATAGTATAATATATATATAATATAGTATAATTATACTATGAATAACTATTTTGACACTTATATTGCAGCAAGGTCGTGGTATTGACTTGAAAGTTAATAACTATAATTTAATATGACATAAATCATACTTGTTATTATTATTATTATTATATTTAATTATTAATAAATTCAATGTTTTCGGTAAATATTGAATCAACCTATCATAATATTAATAGCAAAATAAATTTCTTTTATAGCAATATCATGAAATGTTTTATAATATATATATATAGGCTGACAAATCGTATCCACTGGGAATTTTTTAATATACCTATCGGCTATCATTGAATTCATATTTAATACATCCGTGATTCATTGCAGTGATCTATTCGACACCTACTGTACAGCCGAGTGATACCCACTTGCCCACCTTTTTTTCTTTAAAGAAATAACCGTGTATAATATTATTAAAAGTTTGATGAGTAATATTACTCTATAACTATATATAGCTATATGGTTGCATACATTGAATAAATCAATAATGTACAAAGTTGTACTGTGGAGCCTCACAGCACTAATAAATGCAATTCACGGTTAATCGAGACTTTTTATAATAATGAAGTTTTGAAATTTTTTATTTAATTATAATTAGAAATACAATGATATTAAACTCCATACATAGTATATATAAGTTATTAGGGCTTAAAATATTAAGTAATCAGCCTTTGTTTTTTTTTTTTTGGTTTGAAATAATTTTTCTCACTTTACTTCCTATTTTTTATAAACCAATAACGTCATGGAAGTCAAAATTTGTATTATGTATTATGTTCAATTATAACTATTTATAATATGTACAGCCTATACTTATTTTTAAATGTTCGGAAGACTGGAAGAGTGAGCACGATTAATCGCGAACACGGATAATCGAGACCCGGTTAATCTAGGTTCCACTGTATTTGTATTTATTAGAATAAAACTAAAAAGTATAATTTTTTCTGGTATTTCCTATATTTGAAAGAAAAATCTTCAAATTTAAATTAAGGTATTTATAGTTTATTTAGGCTATTAAACGATTCCGCAAATTTTGCGGAATCGTGTTGATTTTAATAGCCACTGATATACATACACAACTCCGCAAATTTAATATATATATACACGATTCCGCATAATTTTAATTGCAACGTTGCCATACAAATATACAATTAATTACTCTTGTTATATAAATTGTAATTTTTTATTAGCAATCAATAAAGTCAAAAAAAGTTATAAAAATTATCAGCTATTAATTATACAATTTAAAACATTTGTTATTATAAAACATATAAAAATATTATAGTTGTCAATTATATGGGGTGTATAATATAGTAGATAAATTAAAGCTATCAATATAGTCAAAAAAGTTATAACAATATATAAAATATATGATGTATGTAAATAAAAGTTTTAATATGTAAGTTAAAAATAATAATGAGTATAATAATTTTAAAAATATATGTAATATGAACTATAAAGATTTACCTTGATAAGTATGGCCAGTTAGTGATAAATAATATAATAAATGATCTTGGGATTTACAAGATTTATACTTATCATATGCCCTAATAATAGTTTCAATGCGTTCTGTTTCCCTGTGAGTTATTTTCTTTTTTTCATTAATTGAATATAACATAATTTAATATATTTTTACATCTGTTTCGGACTGTGTTTCTAATAAGACTGTTAGCACTGAAAACATAATCAGAAAATACAAAATCAGACTCACCAGGACACGTACTTATTAAATCTGCAAATGCATCTTCAACATCATTGCTTGATAGAAATGGTAAACCAAAAACATGTTTTAACCACTTTCCAAGATCATTATTTGCTGTAGTATAGGCTTCTCTAAAAGATTTCTCGCTTTGGATCTAAAAAATAATATTTAATTGAAAAATCTGAAGTATAAAAATTGTTAAATTAATTAAAATTATTACAAAGTTCTTACTTTTCTCTACCATGCTTGTCCTAAATGAAATCTGCATCCTTTTATACTGAGATCAGGGAAAACTATGATTGCTGATTGGTGGACGGCTAATTCGAAGTCAACATGAAGTGTTTTCAAATTAAATACGCATGAAGTCATTTCAAAACAAATTTTTTTCATAAATTGCCACATTTTAATAAAAGTACTCTGAGTTTGACTTTTGTCTTTTAAAAAAAAATGTACTAACGGAATGTAGAATCCACTTTTTAACCCGTGTATTGTGTATAGCTGCATAAAATATTTAGGGCAATACTCAAATGTACCATCACCGAATAATTTGGTAGAATTTTTTATAAAAAATGAATTATTATTAGCCGTTGTTATACAAACAAATTGTTCATTTGGTGGAGCATGAATAAATTGTTGGTTTTTGTACATAAAGCTATTGTCTAATTGTAAATTTTTTAGCTGTTCTAAAGCTTCATTTAGCGATTTG
Source organism: Rhopalosiphum maidis (assembly GCF_003676215.2). NCBI lineage: Eukaryota > Metazoa > Arthropoda > Insecta > Hemiptera > Aphididae > Rhopalosiphum > Rhopalosiphum maidis. The sequence goes on along the minus strand of NC_040879.1, from coordinate 41,736,859 downwards.
GGTAGCGTGGACATTATTTTTCGGCGTTTATCGTACATAGCCTTTCTTACCGATGTAATATCTGAACATTTAATTGCCAATTGTGTTTTAAGTAATTCTGTTCTAATAATTTTTACTGGCCTGCATGAAATAGATTCTTCTGCCTTTCGTTTGCAGTTTTCTCTCAAAACTTAATTTCATATTATATAGGTTTATATTGTGTAACATAATTGACATTTATCTAATACTTTATCTGCAAAATATAATTGATGGACTTTTAATAATTGGTATTTGATAATATTGATGTCATACGAAAAAAACAAGTTGTAAATTAAATTTAAACTAAAATCATGTTTTCTGAAATTTTTATTTTCAAAAGTATAGTTTAAATGTTATTTATTAATTAATTAAAATGTATCCTTTTTTATTATGTACATAATAACATATTTTTTTTTTATAATCGATTATAGCGCTTACGCTGTCATAAGTGTAATCCAAATGTTTTATATATATTATATTTATATAAGAAATGTATTATAATCTAATCTTATAATCGACAATGACATGAACATTATCTTATCGCATAATAATATAGCTGAAACAAACTCGTATACGTTTAATTCGTTATGTTGCGGAAACTTTAGCCAAAAAAACTTATTTTAACAACGGAAATAACGACATTTATATACGTTCTATCGAAATTTTCGTTATATCGTTATTTCATTATACGAGTACACTAGAGCGATTTTGACGCGCTGTGAAAACGCGCGTGTATTGCCCGAGTATTTTGTTTTCGGAATGGCAACGTTGCATTTAAAATTATGCGGAATCGTGTATATATATATATTAAATTTTCGGAGTCGTGTATGTATATCAGTGGCTATTAAAATCAACACGATTCCGCAAAATTTGCGGAATCGTTCTCCACCATTATTTAATGTGAACAGAAAAAAATGTCAAGTCAACACGATGAGTTTGATTTATAATAAAAATAATTATATACATAATATTATTACCATAAGTTTTGCGTAACGAACGCAAATTGCGTTCGTTACCAAATTATATAACAACATAAATTAAAATTTATTTTAAAATGTATTAATTAATTTATAAATAAATGTTCTCGTGAACCTAAAAATAATAATGTGTAAGTACAAAAAAAGTAATGTTAACAATTATCAAGAATCTTAATTTTGAATGAAAAAAACTTGGACGTACCCAGAGGTTATTATTTCACCGATCACTTTATTTAGACTTCTTTTAAGAATAATAAAATTATAGTAAAAATATATTGTTATTTCTCTATGGTTCTCACAAGCTTGGGATTCATATGACGTGCATGACGAACGTGTTGAGTATATTATACATTTTCACAGAAGATGTATAATATATAGGTATATAAACTGAGTCATTGAGATTGATGTTTGGGTGAATCATATGTGCACATGCAACTTTTTTAGTAACAAATAAGTATTCTGTTAAAGCTATACCATTATATTCTTTCTTGTCGCATACTAACTGCAGTATTGGTATATGCAACTAAATGTTAGTACCAAAAAAGTTACTAACGCGATGAATATATTGGCTTTACAATGAATGCGTGTTTTGTATATGCATGTACATCAGTAATTGAAATTATGCTTCAACTTTAAAATTTGAGGATGTTTTTTGATAAAAAATCAGATATAATTTGTACCTACTTTGGAGTTGTAAATATAATAAAATCCTTAGTATTTATCAAAATCACAAATAAATAAAATATTAATGTTAATACTATCAACCATACATTCTCTAATTGTTATCGAAAAATGTACAGATTGTATACATATTATATTATGTAGGTATACCCACTTTAATTTTCGTTTAGTGTTATAATCGGTTTATATTATCCGTTTTTTCCAATACCAAAGTGATTTAATTTAAGCGGCATATAAATATAAAAGTGTTTACATAAGCTGTATAAACAAATATCGAATGGCAAACTATAAAACATTATATGTTGACATATAGTCACACAGACAGTAAATATAAGTAGATCTATACTTCAATTGTATTACAAATCCTTTATATTGTAAAATAATACATTCATCACTTATAACACTAAAGGTGTATAACCTTTATAAACTGTACATATAGATAATTAGTGATACCTATATATTATAGGACTGACAAATTGTCTTCGCTCAGAATCGTTTTTAAACGATTTATTGTTAAATACAAATTTAATGTACACATTACAATGACTTACTCAATGATGAAATACATTCGACGCCTACTAACTGTACAGCGAAGTGGTAACTTAGTTCCTCCTTTTTTTAAGCTTAAATGTTTATACAAAAAAAAAAAAAAAAATAGTACTTTTGCTAAATATTCATTATTACTGTGTCGTGTTTGTTATATTTCATTTTTTCACATTCACAATTATATTTACTGTTACGGTTTTTGTTTTTTATTATGACAGCATTGTCAATTTATAATGACAATTAATAATATGGTTCCGTATGCTTCAACCTAATTATAATAATATTATTAAACACTAATTGTAAAATATAAATTAATAATCAAATCATGAAAAATCATCCTTGTAGGTTACCGTAATATTTTCAAAACATAAAGTACCTACTATTTCATGTACGAGTATTTAACACTATTATTAATGACATTAGGAAAATGCATCAAAAAAAAGTATTGTAGTACTGACCCAGTTAGGCAAAATGTTATCAAATAAAAATTTATAATAAATTACTGTCTGTTTTTTGTTTTATCGACTAAATCAATTTCAGTAATTTATTTTGTATTACAGCCTTTTTTCAGTTAACCGTTTGTATTCGGCTAAATGTCCATATCCTATATGGCTTCATAGTTATGTATTTATATTATAATATAATTTAAAAAAAAAAAAAAAATATGAAATAATTTGCAGTAACCTACCTACTGCTAGCGGGCGTATGTAATTTGCGCCAAAAACAACCTAAAAAAATTATATATATGTAATTTGTGTCACATTTAAAAATTAATTTTGGTAATTTTCGCCACATAAACTAAATAAAAGGATATTATGTAATCTACGCCATTATACCTTCAACAATTGTAATTTGCGTCATTATTCACCTATTTCAATTTATAATTTGCCCCACTTTTAAATAATTAAACGATTTTTTTTACAGATTAACATATTAAATCATTATTATAAATAATGATATTTAATCATTGATCAATCAAATTCATTTTAATAACTACATTTCTATAAAATAATTTTTAATTATTTTAAACAAGAATTAAATAAATACAATTTCTGTTATTAGAAAAAAACATAAAAATCAGTTATATTATAATTATAAATAAACATATATAAGAATAGGTACCTAAATTCCAACAATTGAAGTTAAATGTGGTGCAGATTACATATTCCATTTCGTTTTCTGTCGTGGCGCAAATTACCAAAATTAATTTTTAGATATAGGGAAAAATATATGTTATATTTTTATATTTTGACACAAATTACATACGTACTTAAATTTACATATTGAGTATTGGCTATTGGTGACGCGAATTGCAAGTAATAAAATTGACGCAAAATACCATCTCCCTTACTAGCTTTTACTATACATAGTAGATGTATACTAAAACTATAGGTAAATCGGTTTCAGAGCATTCATCATTACTTAGTAGCTATCAAAACACAGTATGAATTGTTATTTATTGATTTCTACTGATCAAACCGCAATAAGTTTTTTTGATAAAGTATTCATCCATAAATGAATATAAACAATTTATATTTTTTATAAACAATATAAAGAAGTATAAATAAATAGGAAAGCTATAAATTATACAAATATATTATTTATGCATATTAAGTCAAACATCCTAACAACGTAACGTCAATGTAGAAGTAAAATATACTTCTAAATAAAATATTTTATATTAATAATTTACTTATACTGTTGAACAAAACAATTTATGTATGAAAATGAAAGTGATTCTAACGTTACGGGCTAACGTGGAGACACGTGTACTTTGTGCCTCTCTTATATTGTAATCGAGAAAAGGTGACGAGGGTGAGTCTCAACACTCTCAACAATCTTTACACCACCAATGCTATTCGTATATAATTAATAAGTGTATTATTATTTATTATGTGTATTTGTCAATTAGAAAAAAAAGTATTATATTTTAGTACGTATTAAATATAATACTTTTTTTTCTTGTGGTATAAATTTTTTTTTTTTTTTAATTAGGAATAACGGGAATTTTTATGCAAAATCAGTACTTATATAAAAATATCGATTTTCTTTTTTTAGTATAACTCAAAAACGAATAACCGTATAGATATTTGACATTTTCACATAATATTTATTTTTTGGGCGCTATTTACCTATAGACATTTGGAAATGTCGATATTTTTTCTTTAAATGTTGAAAACATTTTTTTGGATCAAGATGCTTGAAAGTTGAATATAAGATTCCTTATAAATTGTTCATTAACCAAAATTGCATATAAAATTATATAACAATAAATTAAAATTGAACACATCGATGTCATAATACATTACATAATAATACATGACACTTGTCCACATTTTTTATCTTTAGATTTATTTAATAGGAAACTGGATGTTGAATTAATATTAAATTATATTTTAAATTTTATCAGGAATATTTGTTTATATTTTATTTGACTAATTTTTCAATAATTTTTAAAACACTATAATTCAATTTAACACAACGCCTATTTTTCCTTTAAAACATTTGCCCTTAATACATTTCAGAAATGTATCCCCTCTGAACAGTATATACTATTTAGCCATGAAAGCAACTTAAATATATAGTGATTTTTATATGCATAACAGTAACAAAACTAAAAAAATCCGATAAAAACGAATCACCGTTATTGTACCGTTGTTGTTGCTATCGCTGGACGTCATGTGTTTACGTACTACATACGGTTTTAATAAAAGATTTAAAGACTTTATTTTTTATCAACTATATGGAAAACACACTATGTGACTATGTCTGATAAAACTCATTATAATTTGTTAAGGTATGAAAGTTCAAATTTGAAACACTTAAAAAATAAAGTTTATTGATTGAATCATATAGGTACAAATAATAATGAATACTTAATTAATTAGGTAGATATACTTAATATAAATTAACCTTAAAGATTTGTACAAACATCAGTTTAACTACAACTACGAGGCATATCCAGAAAGTAAGTGTACTAAGGGTCTCACGACCGCAGGAAATATTTTTTTACTATGTTCGCTACACTTCTGTATAGCTTTACTCCTCTTCTTTATAACAAGACCATAACAAGTTCAGTACGTTGAAAACTGTGGTCACAAGAATTTTTCTTGTGAATAATGTCGATCGAGTCTGCCACCTCCTTTGTCCACTTCTCGACCGCCCCTTCACCTCCTCGTCAGTAAACATTTTTTTTCCACCCGTGTGCTTCTTCAGGGAAGTGAACAAATGGTAATCTGAAGGCGCCAGGTCGAGGAATACGGAGGGCGGTTCAAAACATCTCATTCAAATGAGCCCAAAAATTGTTTCACGACATTGGCTGTGTGTGGTCTGGAGTTGTCGTGCATCAGGCAGACTCCTCTAGTTAACAGACCCTTCCTTTTATTTTGAATAGCTCTCCTCAATTTTTATAGGGTTTCACAATACCTTGCTGCTTTGATGGTCTCACCCTGAGGTAAATATTCAATCAATATGACGTCTTTGTGGTCCCAAAACACTGATGCCGTGATTTTTTTGACTGAAATCGGTTTTGAACTTTTTGGTTGAGGGTGAACACTAGTGTTCGGACTGTCTCTTGGTTTCAGGCATATAGTGTGCAACCCAAGTTTCATCTCCAGTAACAATAGACTTGAGAAAATTATCACCCTCCAGTTTATAGCGTTCCATAGAGGTAATGAATGACGGCGCGGATTTCGCACTTGGCGGCAAACTCGATCGACATGTTTCACGAGAAAAATTCTTGTGATCACAGTTTTCAACGTACTGAACTTGTGATGGTCTTGTTATAAACGAGAGGAGTAAAGCTATACAGAAGTGTAGTGAACATAGTAAAAAAATATTTCCTGCGGTCGTGAGAGCCTTAGTACACTTACTTTCTGGATATGCCTCGTATTATATTGATATCATTATTATAAATAAAACTGTTAGTTAATTTAAGTTAAGCATAAGTAGTGAAAAGTATATTATATTATATTAACATGCTTTGATTAATGATTAATGTACATTATATTATTTAAACATTTATTTATTAAGCATTTTGCGGGGTAACCCCGTACCATTCCACTCCACGATTCAAAACTTTAAATACTTATAAGTTATAACTCATTATCTACTCGCCCTAAATTCGATTTTTATGTATCAAAATACTCAGAAAAAGTTCTGCTCTGGAATATGAAATTAAAACTATGTTGTCATTCAAAAACGTAAAAAACTTTTAAAAAAATATAATTTTTTAATAAAAACGTTGATTTTTTAACAACTTGAAATAAAATATTTTCAAAATCATGAATACTTTTTGAAATAATGAGTGGTTTATAATAAAATAATCACCATGTATTTATTTTGTAAGGATATTTTTAATTTATCAATCACTATTTTTGTTGAAAAGTGTATAAAAAAATTGTACATTATACATATTTTTGTTATTTAAAACTGCTGTAAAAAAGCATTTTTGAGGAATCTTGTAATATATTTTTAAGCTTTATTTCTTAAAATATAAAGTTGTATAAATTAAAATTTAAAATTTTTAAGTATTTTTACATATCTAGTCCAGATATTTTATAACACAAAATATAGATAAATTGCTTAAAATTAGTCTAAATATTTTGAAAAATAACTATTTATAAGCAAAAAACAGTATGTTTGAACTACTATGAAATATTAAAAACTATTTGATAAGAAATCGTTATTTTACACATGAACATCCAATTTCGTTAAAATGTATGCTTCAAATGCCCATAAAATTTGAATGGAATTATGATCAATATATCCTATAAAAACTGTTCCAAAAAGTGATAATAGACATAAAAATATCTATTAAAACACAACCCATCATTTTTAAACAATAATAATTGATACATTCGATTCTCTCCACTCAGAATCAAAAAAAATAAATAAATAATAGTATTTGTTAGTACTTAGTGTTAAACAGTATTTTTAATTGTATTTTCACTATATTGGTATATTATCATTTCATCAGTTATTTCATATTAAATCTTAAAAGCCAAGAAATGTATCAATTATAATAAATAAATCAAATTTAATCATTGTATTATTATTGAGGTCCATTTGATTAATAAGATTAATAAGATAGACAATTAATATTTTAGAAAATCGCAAAAAATGTATTCAAATTTAGGTACGTTCAAGAACAAACATTTTATTTACACCTAGATAACTAGATAAGTTACGTTTGTGTGAGACATGACACTATACGACAGTTATCGGGTATAGTAACGTTTAAATAAATATGTAAATATTTTTTTTAATTGGTATCAAACGTCCCCGTATGCGCGGCATAGGCCTTATTATAAGTGAGAATATGCTTACGATTCTAATAGTCTGTAGTCTTCAGACTATATATTATGATGATAATAGTAGCCAGTAGGCACTATATAATATGAGTACTCACACGCACCAGCATGTTATTTTTATATAAACTAATAAATAATAATTGAACACTAAACGTGATACGAGTCGATTGAACAACATCCATGCAGCAACAACGGAAATTAGATGTATAGGTACCCAATTTAAATTAGTCATGGTATCATGACGGAGTGTCATGGTTAATGTACCTATATTGTATATTATAGTATGTAAAGGTACCGGGTCTGCGCGTGGGTATTCCAGAACAACGTGAACGTGAACGTCGATATTTCGTTCGGCATTCCTCATCAGCTATCGCTATAGAGTTTCTCTTTTTTTTCCTTATTCTTTTTAAATTTATTCTATTCTTGACAACGTTTCAATGGACGAATTATAATAGTTTTCATTTATATGTAGTACCCAAATAACAAGGCTACAACGAATAGCCATCCGACCTTAAATAACCCATCTTATTATATTATATTCTCGTGTTAATATATATATAAATGGTACAAAGTGATTTTTAATCACCAAATAGTCATACAGTTCTTGAAAAAGTTTTGTTTTTGGAAATATTAATTTTTTAACATTATTAATAAAGCATGCACTTATATCCTAAAAACTTGCAGGATAATATGCATTGAAATATGCCTTAAAAAGTTCACCAATACAATTTAAAAAAGGAGAAATCATAAGTAATATTTAAATTAACAAGAAATTCATATTTTATTTTATATTTGAAATGTAATTCCAAAAAAGAAATTTGAAAAAAGAAATCTATTAATAATCTAACAAAATAAATATTCAATCGTTCATTTTAATTCTGAAAATCTTAAAACAAATTTATTAATACAATACGTATATAATAAAATAATTTATATTATTAACCTAAATAATTGAATTGTACTATCAGAATGTTTTCATGTTGTCAAGGTTGATCAAACGGCGGTTATGTACTTATGTGTGACTAAATAGGTGTACATTGAAAATTATCTTTTGACGTCAGCAGAGGTTATTGGCGCATATTAAAACACAAAAAATCATTAAGAGTCATGTCTTCAGGTAATTCTAAATTTTTCATATTTTCTTCTCCACCCCAGTTAATATTTCAGAATAGGTTTTATCGATTCCGTCGTTTTTTATAAATTCCGCCGGCAATCGATTCTGCCCGATATTTTTTTATATTCATTCCACCATCTATCAATTTCGCCAGATATTTGTTTAATAATAAATAAAATTGTATTTTATCTCAATTAAATGAGAATATTCAAAATCAACAGATAATTATTTTGTATTATTCCATTTAATCAATATTTTTTTTCTTTCAGATTCAGTTTTCTAGTTGAATATTTTATTTTCAAGGTACTAATGATTTGAAACTTGAGAAATAATTATAAGAATAAGACATTTCGAAGACAGTATATTTGGTTTACTTTTCACATTGACATATCTAATTAATGTGACCCATTGATTAGGCGTGTAAATTAATTTTTCTTTTTTTGGCATTTTCCAAAAATAGCATACATTGAATCACCCTCGTTTTGTATATGTCCTCATTCTAAAAATCGGTGTGTGATTTTTAGTTTTTTAGTATAATATGTAGCATAGGTGAAACACTGAATAAATACTATTGCATCGCCGACAAAATTTTCGGGTAAAAAACCAAGAGTAAAAAAACATTTTAACCAAAATCCAATTTCTAACTTTTGATTTTATTATTTCAATAAGTTGTTGCTTTGAAAAAAAAACTAAAATTTTACTAGAACCTCTGATTGATGTCACAAAAAACAGTGTCCATGTTTCTTTTCGTGGAAATTTCAATATCAAAAATGGTAAAATTGTAGGTTACAAATTTATGTTTGTAATAAAAACTGCTAACATCTTCCCGAGGTGTGTTTAGAATTTTTTATACAGTTTGTATTTTTTTGTTTTAATTGTAACATTCTTATTCTAAATCCATTCCTGGAACAATCTATGAGTCTTTTTTTATAGACAAGGTATTTTCTAAGTATTGTTTTTTGGTGTTTTCTCTGTTATAGTGTGATTTTACTACTGTGGAAATTATGTATATGTTCGCGGAAAATTTTTAACTTACATCCCAATTGTAATATTTTTTTATAAATTGATTCCTTAATCATTACACCCATGGGACATTGACCCATTAACGTGAATAAAATTCAAAACAATTTCATAGATGTATAATATCAATAAAATTATAATCGTCTTAATAATTATAATATTAATGATTGGGTATTATATTAATTTGTTATCATTATATTCATTGTTATTAACATTAAATATAAATTAACCGTTTATTTTATGTATATTATCACAAAATAGATTAATCTAGGATCTAGAAAATAAAATTATATTATTAGATTAAAATATTGTATTATTTCTCGGAAAGAGAAATATATTCCAAAGACTCAATTTACTTCTATGTTTGGTGGTGAAATTATTTTGCAATGACGTAACTCAAGTTGTTTCTATTTGTGGGACTTCAAAAAAATAATTGCCATCTAGTTTTAAATTTATATTTATGGTGTAAATTGGTGTTCAAATATAATATTGGAATCAAAATTGTATATAAGTTATTCTTAAATTTTTTTTTTATATATTTAAATTAATAATACACCTAGTTCAAATTCTTTTAAAATTTGGAGAAAATTACGTAATTTAACGATAAATAACAATGTTAATTATTTTATTAAGATTCTAAAATATTATTCGCAGGAACTTAAAGCATTTACGCATATTATGAATTTAACTATAGTATGCAATTATATTTTTAAAATATGGTAAGTTGAGTGTATCAACTCAATAATCAATAACAATAATATAGTATGATATTTATTTTCTATAAATATGAGAAATATGACGTACCTATATGTGTATAGTGTATAAGCGATTCCAATTTCCTTTCCTATTTTGTAAATGAGAATATTGTAGTTTATAGTGTAAACGTGTAGTAGTAATTGCATTAGAATTAGTGTATGGAATAAGAGGTGGTGTTACCTACTAATATTTAAGTGTTTTTAAAATATGTTATTTACTATATATTGCGTTAATCCGATATTGGAACTATCCTCGGCCACCGTCACTCATTAGCTTCTAAGTTCGAAGTCAATAGTCTATATATTTTATTTACTTAATGATTATAATTAATTATTTAAATAATTGTGTATAATATATTTATATTTCTAACTCTTATATGACGAATGACCGATCGTGTTAAAGATATTTTGGTATGGTAAACAAAACAAAAAAATATTATATAATATTTAAAATAAATAATATTAAAATTAGCTTCTGCACAATGCACATAATATAAAGTCATGCGTTATGCGAAAGAAATAGGTATAATTTTTATGAAGAAATAAATGGAATACCCTTTAGTAGAGTAATCCGATAAGACTTAATAATTTTTCAAATATTATAAAATTAAAATAACTTTTATATGTAAGCAAATTACAGAGTGCCCGATAAATTTACATAATTTCACTTATTTTCTAATTCAAATTAAAAAATAACATGTTTTTATATAGTGTGAAGTATTTATAAGTTATATTGTTATAACACCACATTGTTACAAAAAATGTATAATTTTTTTTTTAATGATCTATCATGCGTCTTTATCTAGATATTTTAAATTTCATAATAAAAAGCAGAATAGGTGCTCACAATTTTCTAAAACTTTTGGTAATATGTAAAAAATATCAAATATTGAATGCAACATAAAAAAATAGTTTTACCACAAATTTAGAAAAGTGTATTCTATTTCTACTTTTTATTGTTATTATCACATGTATTACGAGAAAATAATTTTTTTTTATGTATAATTCGTCTAGCAAGGTTTGTCTCCGTAAATTGTTTTTTTCTATGTATCTGCCACAATATTTTTATTATTTGTGCTTTATATATATAAAGCACAAATAATATATATATATACTTAATTTCAATTAACTTAACCCTAACTGTGGTTTACACTGATAACGTAAACTGCAGTGATTTCCGGTTGGACTGTCCAACTCAAAAGACTGGCTGCAGATGATTTTTTCTCAAACGCAACATACTTCATGATTCTGTAAGGTTTATAATGTGTATTATATTCTCGGGGCTGTCATTATTGTTATAATAGCTAGTTACTGGTACTAAAAAAACAAAACAAATTTCAATCGTCGTTGTAGTTCTAATCGTAATCTATATATAGTAATAATAATATTAAAAATAAATCCTTGATTAAATCACGTGCGTAATTCTTACATATGCTATTGCTTCAATTGTTCATGCGGTTCCCACTTTTGATAATGTCCGTCGCAAGATAATTGAAGACTGAATATGATGCACTTTATTTAAAAAAACTAAATTCACTTTAGACTTTTGTCTGTGAATCTTTGTCTTCTTGAAATAATTTGATTTTGGATTCATATCGAATATATTATCTATATTGTTTTTACTTTGAGGTTAGTTAGTCAAGAAATTTTTATGACGCGTAAAAAACTAATTTCAAATGTTCATAAAAAATTAATATGGATTTAAGTTTTTATTATTTCTAGTAAGAATTATTTATAAGAAACCTTATTTTTAGTTTATATTATCGGTAACTAAAAAAAAGATCACAGCATTTTCAATTATAAAAAATGTCTTTTGCAGACACAAAATAAAAATAAAAGTATTTTATGGTTTTTAAAGATAGATTTATATAAGTTATACCTACTAATTTATTATTTTGTGTAATCTTAGTTTAGTTATTTTTAATTTTATTACTAGATCATTTCGTGCAAATTTTAATTTTAATTATGTATAATAAAAAATAATCATGTTTAAATAGTTTTTGATTTTTTTTGTTTTAATTTTAATTTTCTATAGATTTTTTTATTGAAATAATTGATTGCTGGATAAAAATTCTAGAAAATTGAATAGAAAGTTCCTCATAATTTTTCATTTACCAAATAAAAAAATCTTAAAAATTTGTAATCCTAATAATTTTTTATAAGCATTACATTTTGACAAAATTCATCAAAATCTCGAACATTTACAAATTCTTTGTTTATTGGTATATGTAAAAATTTTTGAAATATTTTGACTCTTCTTTAGGCTAATGTTAATTAAAAATTATTTTGTTGGGTCATAATTCTTAAAAATGTAATACAATTTGTAAAGATCCTATATATAAATTAATCGTATATCTGCATAAATAAATTAAAAATACAAAGTTATAATTTTTTTTTTAAATATTAATATTAATTACATAGTACACATTTTTACAAAATTCCTCAGTCGTAAAAATGTATATAAAATCTTCAAGTTTTTAGGTAAGGTTTAAAAATTTAATATATTTGAATATTTTTAATTTTGCCCTGGGCACCAGATCTTGACGGCACGGCTCTGTATTTATACTATATACTAAAAACCTAATCATAATGTTTTACGGTAAGATGGTATCTACTCAAAATATAATAATTTATTATATATGGTATGTATATATAAATTTATTTTAATAATTAAATACTAATAATATAATAAATATAATGTTTTAAGAAAAACTAAATCGACCTAACGTATAATATTGATATATTTAAGCTATATCAAAAACACATGTACCTATATCGTGAAATATATTTAGTAAAATAGACTGATGATCGTTTCCGCTTAGAATTGTTCCTTTTTTTTTCCAATTATTAAGTACTGGATAATTTTTACTTTTGACTCCTCTAAATATTAACTAGATAATTTACTAGTTACTATTAGAAGCCACCCTCAAAGTTGAAATTTGAAGCATTTTTATTTTCCCAAAATCAGATAAACACAAAAGAACTAATGTAAAACCAATACATTCTCCGTAGTAATACTTAATATACTTATATACATAGATACAAAAATAATAGTAATGTATGCTGCGTCTTTACTACTTATTGTTTATTAATTTAATAAGCCTATAATCATCTAGTTTTTAATACAGTTTAATATTTAATGAATTCATGGTAAATATTTAAGTAAAAATTCAAAATTGATATTTGCTATAGCAATTACTCGTATGTCTGAATGACAAATAATGTAATTTTAAAAGTGTACTGACTACTTATCCAAACAACAAAAATCGAAAAAAGTATAAATTGTATTAGTCATCTCAGTCGATCTTAGATTAATTACTCATCCCACAATAATCATGTTTGTTGAAACTGATATATTAAATTATTGATACAAAATGTTATTATGATGGTTATAATATTGGATATTTATGTAGGCGGGACAGAGCGGGGGAGGAGGGTTAATATAATTTGGTCACTACGGCGTATACTCTAAGTAGATATACTTTATATTATTATATACAATAATCGACTGACTGTCCCCCTAAATAGTGAGGGGGAAAAAAGAGGGCAGAACGACATCGTGTATGAGTGTACCGGTTACACGGCGATAGGCTGGTCAGGCCGCCATTTCATCGGCCGGTTTCAAATCAGCTTGCCCATTGTCCATATTATTTTTATATATATATATATATTTTTTGTTATATTATGAACTTTTCAGAAAACGAGTCATTTTGCCACTTTTATTTTATTATCGTTATTTTTTCGCTAAAATTGCATGGCATGCTGAAAGTGTGAGATTATTTTACTAATATTATCATAATATATAGCTTATTACCTACCTACAATTAAAACGTTTAAGTGCATTTAATTTTTCCAAATCGAATTTGTTATTTTCAAAAATATTTTTGCATGTTTTGGATTTTTTAGTACCTACATAAATGCATGCATATTTAACACTTTTTTAGTCCATTAAATCCATAGCTAATTATAATATAATAAAATGGATAATAATTATATGACATAAACATAAAATTGTTTGTTTCTAAATATTATAATGTTTAATAATGTATTTTGTAGAATTTAATATTATTATCTAAATATATTTATCAATTTATCTATAATAGTCACAAATTTATTGTATAGTGTATATAATACTATTTTGAAGAGAAAATTGCTGTTAATAAACTAATTCAAGTAAAAAACTATTTTAGAAGCCAATATAACGATATATATAAGCTACATAAATGCTCGTTCTATGTACGAAACTGTGTATAGTCAATGCTAAAATAAATGAAATCAAAACCTGACTTATAGCCTATAGCTAACACAATGTCATAACACAGCATGTTAAAATTTTGTAAAAATGTCAAATTGCAACTGTTAGTATGTACAAATGGAACAATACATAAGTTACTTACTAACTTAGTTTAGTTGAAGACTTGTAGTTAATTAATTATATAACCACAAGTAAATTAATTTTTTTAGTTTATTTACACAGTTAATAATTAAGGAAGTAAAATGTTAAGTATGATGAAATCGCAAGTTGTGATTTTAAATTTCAGAATTTTCATAATCATTGATTCGCACATGTACCTATATTTTTTTTAACTTTTGACAAATAATAATATCTGTATTTTGGTATTTTTTTAGAGAGTTATGAATAAAATATGGGTATGAAAACTTTTAAATTTGTAGGTAACAATCGTATTTAATATATAATTACATCAGGAATTTTTTTTAACCGATTGGTATTATTTTGAATGGTATTGATATACTTTCAATTTTTACCAAATTTGTTTATGAACTTATTGTTTATATTGTAATATTAAAAATATTTTGTTATTTTTTAAGCTATTTATCAACATTTGAAGTGGTAAGCGTTTTTTAGATTTATGTCGGTTAAAAGTTTATTCTTTATGAAAAATATAAACAGTTTAATACAAGATTCCTTGCATAAAATTGTTTAAAGCAATTATGCAACTAAACAATATCAAAAATAAATATTTACAATTTTTTGTTATAAGCAGATAAAAATGCAGTTAGTAATTACAAAGTTAGAAATGCACGCAATTTCTAATTTGAAATTTAACAAAACATTTCTCAAACTTCAAAAGTTTTTCTTACAATAGGATACAAAAATTATTTTAGCGTAAAACCACATTTATTTTTATTAACTTTGAAATTATATTTATAGGTACGTAAACCAGTGTTAATTATTTTTGTTATTGAAAGTTTGTCATTACATAATATTATATTATTAGGTATTTTTTTCTACACACACTGAAATTATAAAATATATTTAAATAATTTATACCGCGATCCTATTCACACTGTTCTAATAGGTATGTCAGTAATTTATATATTATAATATATATTATATTTTTAAAAAAATTGGTTTAACATACAGTAATACCGTATACCCAATAGAAAAATAAATTGCTAATGTTTGATAAATTAATTTTTAAATATCGTTAGAAATAATCAATATAGAAACAGGCAGACTATCTCTGTTCAGTATCGTTTTTCATATTCAATGAGATTCACTGTTAAATTCAAATTGAATATACCTATCTATACAGATTTCTATTATTTCTATAATACATTATTCATTAATTAATTATTGGCTAATAAGTTATACAAATTTCTAAATGTATTTCCTATAAAGTGTATAGTTACTTCCTGATTTGCCATCATTACCGGTAATAAAATAATATATACATAATTAGATACCTAGATAATTTATTATTTTTGATTAACCATATTTTATCATTAAAATTGCATTTTTATCACAATTAATAATTAAATCTTCATAATTGAATATAATAAATTACTCAATTTTTTAATAAGATTTAAAAGAGTGTATATAAAATAAAAACTAATATAACAAAACATTTCTTGTACGTTTTCCTGGCATAATATACAGCGTCCAGTCGTCCAGACACAATTATACTAATTATCTGGACATGGTCAGGGTCTAGATTCTGAGTGACGGCAGCCGTATTGTTCCAGTGCCCGTTACGCCAAGATACCGAAGATAATGCAGGCAAAAATTCTATAATTAACCATAAATTATAGCAATGTATAATTTATTTTTTATATATAAAATCAAGTTTGATCGAGAAATTAGTTCGATATGAAATTCCGACGTTTCAAACCCCGCTGATTGTGTACATTTATACATATTTATATACACACTTACAGTAATAAATATGTGAATGCATACCATATAGGTAATTTTGGTCTCTGACTAGTTACAAGGTATAACTTGTAATAGGTAAAAAAATAACATAAAAAAAAAACAACATACAATTAACACATAGTTTCTAAGGTATCATTCGATTTTTTCCAGTTAATAGTTTAGGTGTCAATAGTGTCGTAAAGGGAATGTAACTATAAGTATGCATTAATATAACTATAGTGATAGTATTAATTCTGTATTGTATATTATATTTATGATGATCAAATAAAAGAGATTGTATAATTCCTACATAAATATATTAACCTAATTATGCATAATTAGGTATAGACGCCAGTATGTTAGTCCGTGTTTTGTATAGTACATTTTAGTATTTTAATCATATAAAAGTCCATAACATTTATATTATTATAATTGATGGATATAGCTACTATATTTTATTATTAAATAAAATATATATTATATATTTGCATTAGTCAACCTAGAAATAATCAAACAGATACATAATGCAATTGTGCATTAAAAAAAAAACACAATCGTACCTTTAATATCACATAAATATAAGTATCGTATGAATAATCACAGTAAAAATTGAAAAACGAACGAGATATTCGACTGTATTAAACTACTGGTATAATACATATTACATAGGTACTCTTCTTTGTAAGCTTACGGGAAAATATTTAAATTTTATAATGACTTAGAAAATGGTTAGGTCACTTATTCAGTTATTCCATAAACTATATTAGACGTTGAGAATTAAAATTGTATTGACGATAGGTGAATATGGGTGATTTAAAGTTAAAATTTATCAACAGTCTCATACATTAAGGCCTTAACATTTTATAATTTATTCAATATACTCATAAAAAATAAATACTCATTATAACAGAATTATTATATATTATAGCGTGTGTGCGTGATACACTGGTATTAATATAAGTACATGTATATTGAACTATCGAAGACGTGGTTAACACTCACATGCATTGAGAACGTGTTGTAATGTAAAATATAAACGATTGTTTTCAATTTTATAAACGTTACATCATCGTATTTTTTTATTTGAAATGTTTACCTAATAATAAACCTTAATTATCCAATAATACGCGTTATTATGTAATTCATAATGATTGTAATAATAACAATTTATTATACGGAAACGTTGATATAATATATTAGCCCGATTTATAATAGTGATTAATAATGATTAGCAATTATATTATCCGTATCTGTCACCCGGTTTTTACCTCGCATATAGGTAAAAATAATTTAACATACGGTACAATGAATGATAGTCGCCCAAACGACTATTATTTTTTTGGTCAAAATTATTACCTTTGCCCAAACGACCACCGCCCTTTTATACGGGTGACGAAGTGCACGGGGACAGCTAGTATGCATATCATAATTTCAGAAAATCCTTTCTCTGATAATAATTTTCTAATACTGCAATGATTGTTATTATAGGCATACGTAAACGGCGCCTGAATTTTTAAAAATGTATAATATATAAACTGGGCCATTCAATACTACGGTTTATCATTTCTAAACTCAGAAAGCGTATCTGAATATTTTGTAAATTATTTAATGAAATCAAAACCTGACGATGAAAGAGTGATACGATTTGCGGATTATTTAGTAGATATATATATATATAAGACATAAGTGTAGAAGTTTAGTGTCAACCTGAAATGTGGGCTCAAACATCAGCCTACTTAAATTATAATCTATAATTATTAGTTTACTAATACAAGTGATTCACTTCATTTTCATTTTAATTGTAGCTTTTATAAAACTTATCCAAATATTTTTAAGCTTATAGAAAAAATTAATTAAATACAAATAGAAATATATATTAAATTAAATAATATAAATAAACCCTTTAAATATCAAAATTCTAAAACATTATTAACAGTAGAATACTATTTTTTAAAAAAAAACGGGAAAAAATAAAGCTTAATTAATAAATATAAAATAGTGATGAAATTCCAATTAATAAAATTTATTATGTATCAACAATATGTTATTATTTGCCCTAATATTGGATTTTTTAAGATTATAGCGTTTTTTAAATTTATTATGTTAATTATTCTTATTAAATGGCTGTAATAAATTAAGTATAAATTAGAGATTATAATTTTAGATTTGTAATACATTTTATAATTATATATTATTATTATACATTTTAACATTTTACCCGGTATAGTTTATACATCACATTTTTACAATTGATAAGAACTCGGGCACAGTTTACATGTGTTATATTGTGCTTACCTGTACTATGGACGCAGTTTACATCATCGGTTATTATTTACAAACTACAAGTATTATAGTGGTATATTAATCAGTGTAAAACAACAAGACTTAGTTTTTACTTCATTTAAACGATGAATCGACACATATTGAAACACTATTTGCCCGAAAACTTCTTAGAACTAACTTATTAATACACTATAATGTGTTACATCACAGGAGCGTATTTAGAATTTTCAGGCCTTTATAGATATATCTCGTATTATACTGTATTATATGGTGCTATGTTTTAATTAAATAAGAAAAATAAGCCTGACAAATAAAAATAAAAATTACTAACTAAATTTTGTAATTTATAATGATTATTATTAAGTATAAATGAATTAATGCCCAATACAGAAAAAAATAATTTAAAAAATAGGTCATCTAATTAGTAATTATAATGATGTTTGAATAACAATTATTATTAATATGCATATAAAAGAAATCCACCCGAGACAAACACCTTACCTCTCTAGGCCCTCCCCCAAAATACGTCGCTGATTGTATACCTACTGTAATATATTTATTATACATGATATAATAATATTGCATTGTAGAATTTCAGATTGTATTTAAATGTGTGTTATGCGAGTAGAAATTTTCTGGTATCTTAATCATAATACATATTTATAATCTGTTTACACTTCAGACAATCCAAAGGAACAGCGTCTGACAAGCGTTAAGTGTTATGAAATCGACAGAACAAGGAAATAATAAAAATAAAAAATAAGTTTAAAAAAAAAAATCGGGGGAAAAAATAGCATAGTTCGCGGATTTTGCGACACTTCCGCGTCCTGCAGCAGTATATGAAATCGTCGATCGGCATCCAGGTGCTCCAGTATACTATTATATTATTACCTACACGTGAACTCCCTTCTTTTTACAATTTACACTCTAATAATGATTCCGATCGTTCATATAATGGGCTACAACCTAACGCCTTTTCCCTCTCTTGGTTTATTTTTTTGTAAACAACAAAAAGCGTAATACATATATACCTATTATATACATTATTACCGAATTGTTTCCCTTCAGCTTTCTCTTTCGCCAAGGTTCTAATTTTTTTTTATTCGTATATAATATTTTTTATACATATAATCTCCTGCCCCCTTTTTTTTATTATTATTATTATTATTCTTTTTTGTTCGTTAACGTCTCACCTGCTGCTGACCGTTATTTCGGAGGCTTTATACAAACCGTCGTACGCGAATGAGTGTGTGTGTATGTGCAGGGGTTGTTTTTTCGGAACCCCTTTTAACCCTATTGTCGCCACCGGGCTCCGCATCCCATTGTGGCACAATTGAGATTCGACAGATTCGCCTAGCCGTTTCCGCGTTCCGGTTTTGCTGGTGAATTGAGATTTTTTTTGTAATTTAGTTTATTTTTTATGGGAAAGTATTAAATTTTCAGTTTACCCCACACTATATAATACTTCTGTGTCAATGCTCTTGTCACCCGGAACACTATTTCCGCAACAATGAAATATACTACTACGGTTGCCTGCTATTTATTAATGCTGTGTTTTCTGGTGCAGTTATGTTATATATGTATAGTAAAAATTCAAAGCGGATGTGTTCTAGCTGCTGCAGGGGTAAAAAATGAACCACGAGTCGTACAAAATATTTCATTTTTTGAATTTAATTTATACTATCAAACGACCATTTTAATTTTGAACGGTTGTATGTAATCGCGTGTTTTTATGTTTAATCGATGACATAAAACGATTACGGCGATTACATTGAGTTTCGAGTCGTACACCGTGGACCTTTATTATATAATATACGGTCTTTTCGTCTACGCTACATAACATGTGCCATTTATAAATTATAACATGCGTAATACGCTCAGATCGTTATAAACGTACAATAGATATAACCAAAAAAAAGGAATAGCTTTTTTTACAAAAAATAATTCTCTTAAAGATTATAAAACATGTACTATAAAAATCAAGAAGATAATATTTTTGACATTGCCGTCTCGGAATTTATTCAACATTATTATTACCGGGACTAGCCAATCAAAAGGGAGGCAAAATATTAAAATAAGCCACTGAGCATAAAAATTAAAAAAAAACCTAATCAAATTCATACTAAATATAGGTACTATATGCCATTCATTTTTAAAATCAAAAATAACTATATTTTCTTGTCGTATTGTTTAGGTTTTTACTATTGTCACTATATCATCGTTGTTATTCATTGCCTCAAATATCTTATCATTAATGTTGATTACTTTATATCAAAAAGCAAAAAAAGATATCAATCAATAAACCCAATAATTAAAAAATATAGGTAGTAATTCAATTTTGAAACTTTAGTGAATATTCAAGTTTGAAAGAAAAAACTATAAAACAAGTAAAAACTTAAAACAAAGCAAAAGAGAACCATAATTCTAAAAAAAAAGCAGAACAACTATTTTAAGACTTTCTAGTATCGTAAATTCATATTGAATTTAATATTCATTTATGAACCTATGGACTATGGTTTATAATTATAGTATATAGATTAAAATTGCTAACAAATTAAAATGTTAATGTTTTTAGGTTAAGTATAAGAAATGCAATACAATAAATAGATTTTGTAGACAATTGCAGACGTTTTGTTAATACTCCCGTTTCTTTATAATTATAATGAAAAGTACTGAGAATTTGTCTGCTTTTAATTATGTGTTTAAATAATTTTGAAATTGTCCATCTACTCTTTCTAAAAGTGTTAACTAGACTAGTGACTACTACAAATGTTGAAAAATAAAGCAAATTTTCTACTTAAAAACTTGATGACAGATATAAAAAATAAACAAATATATAAACCAATACATTCTTAGCCTCACATACAATGTAATAAGTTTAAAAATATATAACCATATGTATAATGTATTTATTAGAAACTAAGAGACAAAATGAAATAAAATATTACCCATTTGTCTAATTGAAATTGTTTTAAGTGTACCAAATTGTCTTAATGCTGTTCTCGAACAATGCAAATCTTAATATTATGCTTGTCTAATGTCTATAAATAGATATTAGATATACAGATCTTATTGTACTTATAGTCCATATAAATTTCCATTAATCGTCTTAGTGTAAAAATGTTTTAGATAACTTACCCATCATTATAGCCTGCTTGATATAACATAATAATACAATTTACTTTCTTGTGTTATGCGGTGTACCTGTATTTTGATACCTATTTTGTATAATAATATTATGGTGTTTTAGAATTTACGAATATGAAATGCCTTTTGTGCTATATTATTATACGACGTAGGTATATAAATAATACATTATAGTATATATAATAATATAACATGTTATATGCCTATTCCTATAACCATATAGTATTGCTGTGGTACGTATATAAAGCAGCCGCGGACACCTATGTATATACGTTTTACGCGTAGATCTGATATAGGTACAACAATAATTTCACGCTGCGTGTCAACCATTTCTTTTATTTTCTAGTACGATTTTTCACTTCGTATCCCCCTATTGTGTTTTTATTTTTATTATTGTTGTGTCATTATCACAGCTCCGAAGGAATATGCCGCAGTGATGTGATCGTTTTATATATAATGTATATCGATTCCCAACACACTCATATTATGTTATGCAATACAAAATAATAATATAGCTATAGTATAGCTGTATTATATAATATATAAATGTACTGTACAGTACCTAAGTAAATAATAAAATGGTATAATGCCAGAACGGGGGACTTAATAATAGAATAGTTAACTAATTACAGCGTTTTAGATTTAAGTTGGATATGAATATATGATACATAATATAATCGTACAATATTAATTGTTATACATAACATAAACCTGTGTATACGTCCACGTATAAAATAATATTATAAATATATAATCCGTATTCAGCAATAAATTAGCTATATACATTTATGTAATTTGCATTCATACATAGTATCACAGAAAGGAAAATCTAGGTAAAATTAAAAAAAAAAAATTATTAAATCAACACCATTGTTAACACAGAGCTTACAGATGGATTTATTTATTTCAACATTTACATAATGCTAATTTATAGATTAAACAAACGAATTGGTGATTAATAATTTGTTGAAATCACAGCTTACTTCAAAAAAATAATTTATTAATTTTTTAAATCCATATCTATTGCATTTTGATTTTATTAAATTTACAATAGGTTTTGTTAAATTTGTACAGTTCTCGTTCAATTTAACAAAGTTGTTGATTTTGACAATAACTTTATACATTTATGGAATTTTATATTATTATTTATTAATAATAGTTTTGTTATATTATATAATTTAAAAATAAATGTATCAAAATCTTTATTTAAAACAATAGGAATACATTATTGATACAATTAGGTCACATTGTTCAATTTGTAATGTTTTAGATTCTGTGCGGAGCGAAATATTTAGTGGTTTTATTATTTTTTTAGTGTGTAAAAAGAGTAGGTATAGTAAGAGTGGTTCTAATTGATACGTACGAGTTATGATTCAGATAGATAATTTTGTTAGGATGGTCAATGAACTCAAAAATAAAAAAGTTAGATGTGAAAAAACTGAATAAATATTTTGCAATATTGAAAACTAATATACCGGTAGTCTTTTATATCATAATTTGAAGACCTATAGGTATTGTAAATGTTACGGATGTACGCAGAAAATTTTGGGAAAGGGAGGGGTTCTTTTTTGAAAATCAGTTGTTGCAAAGTAGAACTGTTTTCAATAAATATACAAAAAAATGTTTGTGAAATTTAGGTATACATAAAATACTTTTTTGAAATACAAATAACATTGATATAACAAAATTAACATTAAAATTGATTAAGTAAATAACCATATAAAAACTCAAGTATTATTTTTTTTGGGGGGGGGGTCTTTGAACACCCTAAACACCTCTCCTGTGTTCTGTGTACGTGTCTGATAAATGTGTAAAGTATATTATCGTGTATAATGGTTCTTAGAACTTTTTATTTCCCGTGTACCATTCATGCTTACCAATAAATCATTGCGAAGTTTATACGTACATGAAGTTGGCACCCCGACTTTGTCAAATCGACTTTTATAATGAATTTGCAACGATTTGTAACGTTGATAAAAAATGTACAACACATTTTTCACGGCGATACAAACAATGGCTTTAAGGTGCTAAAAACTTCACGTAGCACGACGATTTAGTCCGATCGTGTCCAAATAGGTCTTATTTTTTTTTTGCAACGAATTTGCCACGTACGAACATTTACGACTAATATTCCTAATTAGTAATATTATTATATTTAATTTGAAAACCGGCCAATAGTACCGATCGTTAGTGGGAAAAGCACGGAAAGAAATGGATAACACTCGGTCGACCGACTGATTATTCTTTTTTGTGACGGGGTGTATATTGGAATAACCAAAATTTAAATCAGCACTAATAATTAATAGATAAAGAATAAAATTATTTATACAAATTTAGGTTTTGATGTTTATAGTGAACCAATACGAACAACTACTAGATACCTGTAAAAGTACCAATACCTATTTAACACAATAATTTTTATAATTTTTGCCAATGACGGAAACTATTCTAGCCATAAAATTGACCTATACTTAGTTAACCCTCCCTTAACCTTACAAAAAAATAAATATCCTAGGATAATTTTGCACCTCATTTTATTATAAAAGGGCATATCTTCTACCGGTATATGTATACTATGTTATTTTTACCGGGGGGGGGGAATGAAAATCAAATCACCTGTTACGGAATCACATATAATTTTTTGTCACGTTGATATCCAAAGCTTAATTTTCGATGATGGTTAAAACGTTAAAGGTTATTCTTAAGTTGAAAAGTTGTAAGTTTTAAATTATGATAATATAACTAAAAATTATTTATGTTATTTATATATTTCATAACAATTTAAACTTATTGTATATTTGTTTGTATAAAAAAAATGTGCCTATATGTAGTTCCTATATTGTAAAATTACCGTAAGAGCAATTAATGTGGAACTTTGTTTATAGTTTTTTTTTTAACTTTTGCCTTTTGGCCTAGCAAACAAAGCACCACGGGCTGAATAAGCCCTACCAACGTAAAAAATGTGTTGCAATTGTTTTTATCGGTGTAAAAAAATGAAACCGATTTGGAACCGATCTGGCGAAGTCGAGGTGCCAACACGTACGTGAAGTAAATACATATATTGAAAATTTCATTGCATATATAGCAAAAATCATTATAATTATTATTTTTTAAATTATATTATATATTAATATGATTAAAATCGTTATTCATCGTTTAAATGTATGATTTCATCCAAATTTGAATTTCAAATGTCTATAAAAAATACCTAATTATGTTTAAACAGTTATAAATAAATAATAATAAATGATTTTTGTGATTTTGAAGAAATTCATGGTTTTTTTTTCAGATTTGCGTTCAAATTTTCATTTTAAATTTTATTAAAAACAACTTATGATTGTATGATTATTGTATTAAATTTTCAAGCTTTTTGAGTAAATCATTTTTGATGGACATTTATGAAAAAAAATGCAAACATTTAAATTATCTATAAATAGCTCATCAAGTGTCAAAATATTTTGAAAATGTATAACAATGTATAAATAATATAATAATATAATCATTTAATAGAAATCTTAAGTTCCTATGGTTATTTATTTTTTAATTTTAACAAGAAATTGATATTAAAAGAAATACATTTTATCAAAATTAATTTTAACAAGACAAATATTATGAGAAATAAATTTTGTCAAAAACTGGTTTACCGTAAAAATTCTCAAGTTAAGCATAATCTTATTTCTATTATTATTTCTAATTTATTCTATTTTAAACTTCTTGATTCTCCTCCCAAAATTACCAACTATATCCAATTTGCTACCAGAAATCACTCTAAAGTTGAAAAACGAAATATTATTAATTATATTGCCCCTAAAAGTGATGACACGGAAAAAAATATAGACTGTATAATTTCAATACATTCATCGTTTAAAATCTAATAGGTAATATTTTAGTTTGATGTGTTGAATAATCCAAGTAAGTATTTTATTAAGATAAATATTTTATTGCATGGCAAATAAATATTTAATTGAATTTTGTATGTGAATAATTTAAGGAGTACAAATTACAATACATTTTGAAAGTATAATATATTATGTTATTATTACAATCAGTGGCGTACGCAGGGGGTGGGGTATTAAAGGGATATGACACCCCCCTCAAAAATAAGTATCTGTTCAAATAATAAAACGATAACAAAAAAAAAATTCATGTCAATTCATGCATATAATTATGATTTATGACACTCCCCAAAAAAAAATCCTGGCTACGCCACATAATTACAATATTACTTAAGTATGTATTGAAATTTGTAACAATATTATAATTTATATGTACTAATTACTTATGATTAGGGAACGAATTTTAATTCAAATTGCTTTTTTTTCCGAAGAAAACATTGCTTTTCAAGCACAAGTTCATTTTATACATCAAAGAATTCGAAAATATAACTTTTATATTAAGCATTTTTTGAAATTTTTGTGCATTTTTATGTATTTAAGTCATTTTTATAGAGGAATGATAAAATTCGATAACAATTTAGTTAACATTTATTCTAAAATAATAAAATTAAATATTATTTATCATATAATATGTCGTACTTTTATCTTTATTGGGTATTTATTATGTTTTTACCGATCAGATATATAGGTAAATGTGATGCTAGACGAAATTATTGTTGACACGTGTAGACATTTAGGTATATACAATGATATGAATAATTAATACCGAGGAATGAAAATTTATATAAATAAACAAATTTATTCAATGTTATAAATAATTTTAAAAGCATTTTTTTAGTGCATTTTTAAAAAAAATTTCTATTATGGGTGCATTAAATCGTATTCATACCCATAAAAAAAAATTTTTAAGGCATTTTTTTTGAAAATTTTTATCTGGAGTTAAAAATAACCATATCTAAATACTGATAACAATATGTTCAATTTAAATAAAGCCGTGTTGGTGAAAAGAGCAGACAGGTCATAGATAATAAAGAATAATATGGTTATCATATTCGTTTTGATTACTGGTTTTTACTTTTAGTTTTGATTAAATACATTTCATTTGTCAAAACTTCGTGATACACCCTGCATGTATTTATCGCACCACCTCGGCTGAGGCAAACTTATCCCTTGCGGTAACTCTTCCGTGGGATCTCATGGCGCTGGAACGAACAAGAGTTTGAACATAACCGACTTGCTGGCAGAGGTCCGAAAAGCATCGACATCGACATCGAGATATAGGTAAAATGTATAAACGTATACAACTAACTTATATTAATATAATACATATTGTATAATACGATAAAATTATGGTGTAACACGGGGTATTCCGTGTTACACACGGTGTAACCCATGTATTTAACTAAATGTTTTAATGTCGACCGTCATGTACATGATGTATGTTTATGATTTATATTTATGTTGTTTATGTTTTGCTTACGATTATTTCAAGAAGCTCTACGCCCTATAGGTATACGCATACCACCTCAGCGATAAACAAGCACCACAGTTTGAGAACTACTAGTATACACTGATTATAGATAGTTGTGACTTGTTATATATGTGAGGTACGAATATAATATATATATATATATTTATACCTGTATAAATATCTACAGGCTACAGTCTACACACTACGGGCGTGAGACAATCGACTGCGTTCGGTGTGTATCGAATTGCCGAAATCAACGTGGCCACGGTCGGCTCTTAATATATATATTTTATAGTATATAGTACATATATATTATATACACATACACACACACACTTTTCCTATACATAATTTTAGACACTTATAATGCATAGGTTCAACGATCTACGACGCGTTTTTTTATTCTTTTGTCGAACGGTTACTACCGTACAACATCTAAACACAACAACAACAACAACAACAATAATACAACATAATAATATATATATATATGTGTGTGTGTGTGTGTGTGTGTGTGTGTGTGGTAATATACCTGTCCGCTACTGTAGTAGCTACCGTCTGCTCCGGATAGACAGTTTCAGTTTTCATGGATACCCACGGGTTTCTAATGAGATTCTTTTTTTTTTTTTATTCTTTTATTCTATTTTTTTTATATAATATGCTTACGTTATTATATTATCGTCGTCTCGCTGTCATCGTTTATATTACTCCCGTGTCTCTCATTCTCTCTCTCTCACTCACTGTTTTATTTTTTATTAATTTTTTTTTTTTCGTGAATTATATTTCGTTATTATAGGCTATCGTATCAAATGAGATTGGCGTAGGTACCTATGTATACGCGCGTCCAGGAATTTATAGTCATTCACGCCTGCATGGCCGCGGTCCCGCAACGGCATAATACCTATCTATAACAATGACCACTATACACTGTGGTAAGCGGATAGTGGGTTTCGTTTCCACTGCATAGTATTAGACCTATGCGTGTATATTTCATAACATAGAGTAATATTATAACTAGAGCGCCGATGAATTTATTAAAATAGTATAGTACAATACTATAGACCAATACTTCGGGAGATGCATATCGAGTTGTAGAAGGGAGAAAATATTAAAAAATATAAGTTCTTAACATTTTAAGTTTGAATACTTAACGAATAATAACAAATTTTCTCCAACAATTTCAGTTATGTTGTTTTTATTTAAAAATTTTAACCATAGCGACTTGCAACTATTCGCAATTAGTCAATACATAAGTATATTATTTTTTGGTACCTGGAATGAAATTTTTAAAATATATAGACATAGAGTAAAATGTTAAATTATTTATACCATTAAGATATTCACACCGTTCTGTATAGAATATCGACTCATAAATTGTAATAATTAATATACATATACTTACTTAATAATCATAATATTTATTAAATATAATAATATATATAAAATAATTACTATAGTAGTACTATTAGTAATAAAAAAAATTATAAAAATCCTTAGAAGTAAATAAGACACACATATTTTATTACATTTTTAAACTTTCTAACCAAACCCAAAAAAAGCTTAAATTTTTTCTAAATAATTTAAAACTTTCATTAAATTAAAAAAATTATAATTTAAGCAATAATAAAATGTTTCAAGTTTCTACGAATAATACTTTTTGAATTACAAAAAAAAAAAAATACTAAAGTTGGTTGATGAAAAATTGTATTTTTACGAGTATATGGGATTATCAAGTTTTATCAACATTTAAACTTTGAAAACTTGTAAAATATATTTCTAGAATTCCGCTCATTTTTTTTTTTATAATTTTCTTGAACAAATGTGTATGAAACCTAGCTTGTATTTAATTTTTAAATCGAATTTAGATACTTAAATGAAAATAAATACTAATATGAATTAATTTAGATTAATTGATGAATTTAAGGAGCATATAAAAATTATTGTGAAAATGCATTTTTAATATTCTTTTATTTATATATAATTAATTTAATATAAATATAAATAATTATTATATTATATTAATAACTATTACTAAATTTTAATATTACAGTAGGTTTATACATTTTTTTCGAATGTATTGTATTCATTATATTATTAGTATTTAATTATAATAATATATATATTTATACCATATTATAACAATTTAATAATAGCTCAAAATATAATAACCCATTTTTGTAAATATTGTAAAAGAGTACAAATAGGGTCATACTACTCATACTATAAATAGATAATAATTTAGAATGAATCAAAAAAGTAATTGCGTGTAGTAAAATTTATATTTTATTAATATATTATAATATAGGTAAATTTTAAATCCCCACTAACAATGTTTTTGATTTATAACCAAATAATTAATATAGTTATTCGTTGTTAAAATACATACATACAAATATATTGAAATTTGAACTTTTTCAAATGCCTATAAAAATAATTGTCAAAAACTGGTTTATTGTGAAAATTCCAGTTTTTAATATTTTTTTTCCCGACAATAATAAAAATAGTAGTAACTGTGATGACCAACTAGAAAAAAATATTGTAAAATAAATTATATTATTTACTCCACTCAGTAAATAGTAAACAAACCTTCTTAGTTCTTACCTTATTCCAATCTATTTGAACACGCCATCACAAAATAAAAATTTGGAGAAAATCAGAAATCCTGATAGCAGGACATATTCATTTAACATACATTGTTACAGTTTCAGACATTGATAATTTACTAATTTTAAATGTTACTTATAATATATTTGTTAAATGTTAATAAGATTATCTTGTTACTTACTTTATTTATTCTATTAGAACTTCATTACTCCTATTATGTATAATCTATTAATGTATAATATGCTAAACATTAATACACACCCTTATATAATTTGCATAAACGGCCCGCTCCTCTAGACTTTCTTTCACTTGGTCACTAGGTACCAACTGTAGATACAGTAGATATTGAATGTCATAGACCTCATCGTCCCATCATTGAGACTTGTGTAATGCACTGCGTTAAATTTTAATTCAATAATAAATCCTTAACTTAAGATTATTATTGTATTTATTGTATTGTAATTTTATCCTAATTAAGTTAGCATTTAGCAGTATAACCATAATGGTACAATAATTTATGAAATCTATCCAATACATTTATTTGTTGGATATTGTTCGGTTATTCTCACCAAAAGAGATTTTATAACTTTTGTGCTGCTATACTCTAATAGCACAACTTTATGTGATTGAAATTTTTCCCGGATAAAAAATGTCGACCTCAATTTTGTCGGACACCGTTAGACCAAAAAAACACGAGCGTGTCGGTCGCTCCGCAATGTTGTTGGCTGTAAGTTTGGAATGGTATTGGGCTATAATATTTTATTCATAGATCAAGAAAATATAGGAATTGTGCTTTCAAATAAGATTTTCAATAATAAAGTAAAATTAATATAAATTATTAATTTTTGTTTCTAAAAACGGATGTTAATAAATTGGCTACGGCCAACGCCAAAAGAAAAAAAAAATTAAACACATTCCCACACATAAAACATAATTATACCCATAATGTATATTATAATACCTGACATGGTAAGTATTTCGGTAAAGCCTTATAACTATGCACAACCGGCACTACGGATTCAGTTGATTAAACATAGCGCATGTGTCTGTAGGATGTTTTATTATTTTCTAGCAGCTATATTGGACCGTCCTTGGGAAGTCATTGGTGCAGATACAACAATAAGTATACCAATGTACCCACATATACTTAGGTATAGCGTATACCTATAGATAATATTTTGTTACCAACGCCTATAGGTACAACCTTACAACTTAATATCAAATCTTCATAAATTTAGTTTATTTTTAATCTCTTTATAGGTGGTATTATATACAGTTGCAGGCAATGAAACTTATTATGGTAATAAAACTTTGTGGTTACATCCGAATTGCATGCCAAAAAAAAGATAAAATCCAAATTGTATGTCGTCTCATTTATTGCATTAGTCAGACATATACATACATGAAATACCTATATATTTTTTCTATTATCGTAGTGTTGTTCACTAAAATTACTTTTAAATAAATTGATTAAAACAAGCCAAACCAATATTTACACATTGTATTGTACAGTGACTTAGAACTGTGATAGAATAATTTGTAAAATAAATTTAATTTTGGGTTTATAGGTAAAAAAATTAACTGAAGATGATAAATATGACCCTGCAATTAAAGATTCATTAGGACCCATAAAAACTGTTTTTACCACTGCTGAAGAGAATGAACTAGTGTCATACCTACAACTAATGGAAGGCCATCTCTCTGGTTTTAGTACAGTTGATTGTATAAAGTTAGCCTACCAACTTGCTATAAAAAATAATAAGAAACAAAATTTTCTCTAACATAAAGCAAGAAGCTGGTTATGACTGGTATAAAGGGTTTATGTCAAGACACTCAGAGTTATCTCTTAGAAAATCAGAAGCTACATCTGCAGCACGTACAATTGGTTTCAATAAGTCTGTTGTAATGCAATTTTTCAATCTTCTTGGTGAACTTATGGACACTGAACAGATACAAATTTACTGCTGGTCGGTTATACAATTGTGATGAAACTGGCATTTCTTCAGTCCCTAAAAGCAAAGCTAAAATAATAGCCACTAAAGGCCGGAAACAAGTTGGTTTGATTACATCTGCAGAACGTGGTGAAACTGTGACAGTCGAGATGTGCATGAATGCTGTTGGAAGATATATGCCACTATTATTTATTTTTCCCAGACAACGACATAACATGGACTTCATGAAAAATGCTCCTCCAGGTTCTACTGTTGAATTTCACCCTAATGGCTGGATGCAGAAAAACATATTTGAACATTGGTTACAAAGCTTTATTACTTTTTCAAATGCAACAAAAGAATATCCAGTATTATTATTACTAGGTTAATTTAAAAAAAATATATCTATTACATTTTTAATTATTTTCATATTTACTTTGTTCACAGATGGACACTCCACTCATACTAAAAGCATTGAACTTATAAATTTAGCACGTGATAATGGAGTCATTCTCTTATATTTTTCTCCACACTGTACACATAGACTACAACCACTCGATGTGGCTTTAATGAAACCTCTTAGTGTTTACTATGATAAAGAAATAACGAACTGGCTCCCCAAGTCCCCCCCAAATTGCGTCTATGCATCCACATAGTAGTAGATACTCTTTTTAATTTTTTAATTTGTTTTTTTATTTTTGTTGCTCATATAATACTACATTTCAGAACTTCTTGAAATTAAATCATACAATCTCTATTTCTAGTTCCCAAAAATATCCATTGCATTTTTGGAGTCCGAGACACACTTAACTACAATTATAAGTTTATTTGTTGACTACGGCACCGCAGATGCTGACCGACCTCTTATGTTGAGGCATCAGTATACGATTGACTATTGACCGACGATATATTGAGTCCAATCCAAGTTGTGTAGCTGACAAAGATCTCTAAGTTGCTGCTACATCAGCATTTGTTTTCTCTGCCTATATCCCACATAATATAGGAACAAAAATACTCCATATTTCCATGATTACGACTCTCTGGTTCAGTTTAAGGCAAAAGCGCCTATTACATATTTTATAAAGAAGAGAAATTCGTGTGTATTGACTGATATTTTTAATATTTACAATTTTGAATAAATTATTAATGGTTAAAAATAATCGAAATCATTTTAAATTAAAACATACTTATATTTATAATAAATGTAAATATTAATGTGGCTCCTTAAACATTTCAAATATCTGTTTTCCAGTGGTTTTATAGGTATTTCTTAAGCCTAAAAGTCGTTCTTGACCTTTATGATGGTATTGAAATGCTATAAATTGACAAGTGGTCAAATAATAATATTAATATGATTATAAAGAAATATGGGGATGTATTTACAAACAGATTAGATCATTATAACAATGGAAAATCTACTTTAATTATGAATCCGGAGGTTAAACCCAAATTTTGTAGGCCTAAACCATTACTATACATTCTTAGATAAGGTAGCGTTGACATGGTTTTCAAAAATGCTCTACTATGCGTTTTCACACTATATCGCCATTTTGTTTTATTTAAAGACAATTCACGTTTTAATTTTTTTCAAATTTAATTTTCGTTGATAATAACCGCATTTTCTTTCATGGCTTAATTTAGTACGTGTAACTATGTTGTGTTGTGGTGCACTGTTGCACACAAACGATATATTAAAATATTACCTACGTAAAGTCTTGTAAAGTCGCTTATTGATATGGCTAATATGGCTGTATGTAAACTACGACCAAATTACACCTTTTTAAAAAGTCGATATGGAAACCATGACAAAACCAATGAAATACATTATACAAACTACGACAATT
Organism: Rhopalosiphum maidis; assembly: GCF_003676215.2. Classification (NCBI taxonomy): domain Eukaryota; kingdom Metazoa; phylum Arthropoda; class Insecta; order Hemiptera; family Aphididae; genus Rhopalosiphum; species Rhopalosiphum maidis. Next base: position 41,703,103 of record NC_040879.1, on the reverse strand, counting down.
TAATTTATATGTATAAATATATAGGTAATATATATATAGATACTATGTACATACTGATACGATAACATATATAGGTATATAAATGCATCATATAATATATATAGGTAGTGTCGGCCTGGCATATAAAAGGCTGAGGCCGCAATTTTCCTCTGGGGCCTCAATATTTTTTTCTTCATTTACTATGAACAAGGTTGTTCATAGGATAGTGGACATTATTTTTAAAGCAAGTACTAAATGAGTAATTCATGTAACATTTTAGATGATTTAGCTATAGTATCAATAATTTAAGTTATTTGAATAATGATACCTTTTTCAATCGCCATTAGTATTAAAGATGAAAAATAGCTAAGGCTAAGATTTATATGCGTTTGCATGTTTTTTGCCTAAAGTCTAAGTTTATTGATTATCAAATATTTCTACGATTCGGCTTACTTTCGATTAAATAGAACAATTTTTTTTGCATATTTTGAATATAATGCATACAATTGAATTGCATATACATTTTTGAGAGTTTTGTTAATTTTAAATGGTATTTATTTAATGAACGTCTATAATTATTGGGTTATTTGTTAAATTATCGTAAATATACTACCTATCTAAACTAAAATGGACTTAGTACTAAAGAAGAATAAGGGATTCAAAACACTTTTAAAAATGTGTAGCAATATAAACAATGAATATGAAACGGATGAAAAATATGTTAATATTACGTAACGCAACAAATCGTGTCGTTTAAATATACTCCAACAACATCGTGGTATGTGGAAAGGAATTTCAGCTAATATAAATCTATTCTTCAATTTAATCGCCAGTGCCGGATTAAGTGTTTCACGGGCCTTAAGCAAATAAATAAACGGGCCTACTTGGCTATAAGAAGAAAAATAAAGGTGCTAACTACAAATTAAAAAAAATTTCATTTTTTAAAATTGTATTTATGAATATAAATAATAATTGTGTCAAACACATTTTTAAACTATAGTTGAATACTAAAATATATGTATATTTATTATATAAAATTATTAAAATTAGTCACTGTTATCGTTGCAACTGTTCACTTATCTCTCCTCTTCAACTGTCGAAATTCTTTTTTTCTGGCTTTTTCATTTGAAAAAGTTCGAATGACATCATCCAAGGTTAAAGATTGTACAAATTCCCTCTCAATGCTCAAAATTCCAATATTCTGCAGACTATTTTGTGATAGTGAAGATCGTAATACGGTTTTTAAAAATTTTAATCGGGAAATAGATCTTTCACCAGTACAGTTGGTACACATAAGAGAAATATTTAAGCGTATCTTTCAACTTTGGAAAACTCTCAATCACATTTAAATCAACTATCATTTTATACATATTAGGCAAAATATTTTTATTCTTATTTTCGTTCGTAGTAATTAATTACTGTTATTACTTATTAGTATACCCGTATTATAGTAGTGTACCTGTATACAGGAAACGGCCGATGGCGGATAAAAACGAAATATTTTGTTATATAGAAATAAATGTGTGTATATACTTTATAATTTTAGCGAATTCAATTGAAATCCGGATGTAGTCTGACCATTTATCTCGGCCGAATTTTATCCCCAATAAACGGTCTAATAATTTGGTAAAATATTGAGCTGATGCCAGGTCTATGGCAATCGACTTTATGTGCAAATCTACAAATTTTAAATTTTTTCAATACAAAAAAAAATTACGGTCCAAATTTTTTCAAGGACCTTAAGCAGTGCTTAATTTGCTTGTAGGTTAATTCGGCACACTTATCGCCGGTCGTTCACATTAGAAAATTAAAAAAAATATATACTAATAAATAATAGCATTTAGTAATAATAACTAATAAGTAAGAATATAAACTAATAATATTTAGGTCTCGGGACTTCTAGGAGTTTGCATGTCTTTTAATAATCATTAAAAACATAGCTATAAGTATAATATAAGTAGTAATATAGAAATTTGTTTCATAGCAATACGAGTTTATTTTTAAAATGTATAGTTGTATATTTTGCATACTTGACCATTTTCCATTTTATAAGTGCATATTTGACAATTATTTATACGAATGGGTAAATTTTTATTTGCTAACTTTAGAAAATATCTAATAATTCAATGTTCAATGTAATGCCCAAGGTAATTAGTACTCTATATTAATACTGTACATAGAAATCCTAGCCCTAGTGATAAATGTTTTGACTTATTTTTGATTTGATTTTAGACTTCACAAGTTTCAGCTTAAAAAATACCCTTTCACAAGTCACTTGAGTAGAGGGTAACAGTAGTACATATTTATAAACTGTAAATAAATTATGAAATGAAAGTTCTGTAATTATAATATAGGCACATACAGGCAATGTATTTGTTACATTTATCACAGTCTACTAATTAAATTTGTTTCTTCATCTTCGCTAACATTGATACTATATTCATTTAATACTCTATCTGAAGCCATACTTGGTTGAAAACTTTCAAAATGACCAGCAAACTGCTTTCGTTCTACTCCTGCCGCCAACTCACAAATGGTTTCTAAATCACCGTCAGGAAATACATTAATCGAATTAATTGATGAAAAAGTTTTAGAGCCCAATCAATGACAATCTTTGAGAAGCCCTTAGTCAACACGTACCTATAACCTATAGTATATATATATATTATTATTTTGTTCTTACTTTTCTTATTCATTTCGATATAGCAGTAATGTTAATAATTAAATAAAATATTAATCAAACCTATTGTACGCTAGGTCGCTTGTACGGGGGCTCTTCACATGGAGACAAGTATCGGCATATTTTCATAATAATTATTTTAAGTTCCACTATTATAATAGTATATTATATATATGATATATTATAATAATTAACTAAAAAAAAAAAGCTCGGGGCCTCAGCCGCGTTCGCGGCCCTAGCCAGACCGACACTGTAGATAGGTGTACCTATGTATTATTGATTATTATATACATATGTAATTTAATTAATATGTTATGTTGGAGACAAATTTGTAAGGAAAATCCAAATTTATTTTTAAGCTTTAACGCAATATACTAAATATTAGCTCCTTCACAAGTATAAAACTATCACAAGTTAGGTTAGTACGTGCTGTCGTGTAATATTGTATTTAAAATGAAACTTACACAAATTTTTATCCAAAACGGCAAACAATTAAATATTAATGCTAAATCATTTTAAATTTAAATTTAAATATAATTCCAAAATAAGCGGTTATTCGACATGGATTTGCTCAAAGAAAACATGCAGAGCCAAACTGGTCTTATACAACAAAAATATTACTCTAAAAAAAAAAATCACTTTTGGTACATAATCTAGGCTGCAAACGAGTTATGTCCCGCAGTTTTTTTTGGGTTACATGAATTGTGTCCAACAATTTTAATAAATTCAAATCATGAATTTCTCTATTAAAAAATTAAAAGTATGTTATATATTATATTTTACATGAAAAATGAAAAAGTTCGTAAAAAAAGTCGTATACTCGTCGTAGGTATGCTCATAATCTCTGTCCATATGTACATACATTATTCAATCTTATTGTTTTTTTTATAAATTTCTATTATTTGTATTATTTTTCCAAAGTATTTAAGGTATACTGAAAACTTTTTATTTTTACCTCCCAAAAATACTTCATAATATAACACGTTTATAAAATATTGAGGTGTCTACTTTTTAACACTTCAAGCCGTGGATATGAAATGGTTATTAAGTTAAATTGTAATTCGAAATAGTTTGTTTATTTAGATTCAACTTAAGCATAACACGTGTATAACTGTATAAAACGTATGACGCATGAGGGTACTGTGGGGATTCCTTATATACGGTATCCCCATTCCTCTTTTCCTGCATCTGAAGTCCATAATTTTATCTCATTTATTGTTGCATCTTTCGAAAGTTGTTGTTTTCATAGATAAAATTGTGTAAGCCAAAACAATTATGTCTTATCGTTATACATGTTGGATAAGTCAAACCCAGTTATCCGTACATTATAGCTTAATACTAATGATTCCGATTATATACTACTTGCACATCATGATTTGTAATAGTGAGGAGTCTGAGGATTCATACTGTACTAAGGATATTAAGGATCATATCCATGGTAATAAGTATATGAAAATTTAAAAGTTATTATAATTAATATTAATATTCTGAAATGTTCTGATTTGTAAAAATTATTCAATTATAATATGTACTAAGCTAAACTTTTGAACTACATTAAACTTTTTATAAAACCATAAGTATACTTAGTACTAATGGTTCAAATTTTGATGTAGATAAAAGAAAATTTTCAAAAACATCATAATACAGTGGAAAAGAAAGGGTATCATTCGAAACATTTTTTTTTTCATCACAGCACATTTTTTAAACAGTAAAAAAAACAAGTATTTTAAAATATAAAGTTTTACTCACTAGTATTTTTTACCAATTATAAGGATTTGAATAAAATTTGATATTGAAGGATAAACGGGGAGTGTACATGTATGGTGAGTCACTGTGTATAATTTTTTTAATACTCTTCACCGCACATGTTAAAGCAAGCTGAATTTGCTCCTGCTTCACAGTCATAAACAAAGTTCTACATTAGCCAAAGTAAATGGCTATTATTAACAAAATCTGGCTTATATCAATGTTATCCTATATTCTTATGGTTACCTAATATTATACATATTTAACAATACAAATATATACTAACATATACTAAAATATATATCATAATATGTTTGTATTCTTTTTATCTAAATAAAAGTTATACATTTCAATTTTTATATCATCACCTATATTATACTTTTAATATAAATGTAAAATAATTATGAATTATAGTGATTTTGAAAAATAGTAAAACTAGCTAAATATAAAATACTATACTGAAATAACTTTAAAAAAATATATTTTATTTATTTTATTGTAAAAATATTTGATTAACTATGTTAAAAATAAAAGTATTTGAACAAGGATTTGAATAAAATGTGTGTTTTAAGTTATAGTAACAATTTAGACACCATAAATAATTGAAAGAAGTATAATAACATATTTTATTGATTTAACATTATAATTAACCAAATAGCAGCTCACGTTCCAATTGTTTAGGATCTACTGATCCTTGAATAGGTGTACATTGAGGATTAAACACAGAGTATGCACTTAAAGCATTACGTTTTTTTTCTGAGTTTGAAGTATTAAAATAAATAGCAATAAGAGCAGAAATAGCAAAAAATACTGCTCCAAACCCAACTACAGCAATCATCCAGTACTGAACAGCTGCCCAAAATAAAAACATAATGATATAATATAGTTTTATATTTTTTGTTGGTGATTTATTGGACTGCACATTGTTTGCTGTAGAATCGCCAGAATCAGAATCATCAGAGTCTGTTAAATCTTTGTTGATTGTGCATGTTAATAAAACTTTATTACGCTGTACTGGAGGTATTACTTCAGGAACAATAGTGTCTCGAAACAAAATTTTTTTCCTGTCATTTTTTGGAGAAATGAGTGTATCAGGTGGTTGACTCTACAAAAAAAAATGTATATATTATCACATATAACTTTAAACAACATAAAAAACAAATCAAATTACATCAACATTTTAATACAAATATTCAATAATACAATAAACATTTGTGTATAAGCTGGGACAAAATATAAATAGAGAGAACTATTAAAAAGGAAATCAAATCAATGTTTATTGTTTCCATATTATAAGTACGTAACATAGCAAATTTATACTTAGTAGGTCACATTTATCTTTATTAGTTTTAATATTTAAGTGAATAATATTATGATGCGTCAATGTCAGCACAATATTTGTTTTTTCTCCGAGAACCACGTAAAACAAAGGCTAATTCCATTCATTTAAAAAAATATTTTAAATGATTTTTGAATATTCTTTGATTTAAATCACTTATTACAAAAATGGTAAAAGATAATACTTTGAAAATTTGGTACTTTTGACAGGTTTTATATTTTATTAATTTATTATTTGAGATAAAAATTAAAAATTTGTTGATTTAAATTATTTTGAGACAATATTTAGACAAATCAATAAATTATAACATCATAAATATTATTCTCGACAATTTTTGTATAATGAATGTTTTAAATCTATTATTATTTAAAAAACATGAAAAAAATTGTTCATAGTTGTTTTATATAGTTTTTCCAGAATTTTTACAAACATTATATTTACATTCAACTTCTTAAAGCAGTTTTAAATAGCTTAAAAATAAAATATATTTTAATTGTTTTTAAAAATAGTTTATATTTTTGAATAACGTGGTTCATCTTTTCAAAAATAAGGATCAAGCACACAATCTGATAAAATATTATTAATACATCAATAATATATAATATAATCAAAATATAATTCACTTTTAAAACATTAAATTAGTTACTTAAAAGCTATCATTAAATAATATATTATTATCACTAAAATATAATGCCTATTAAATGTTTACCTTTGGTGTAAAAAATAATATTATTTAATAGTATAATAGTTCTAACCAGCATGTTTTATTTATAACCTAAACAATGCTATGTAGTATGTGGTAATAATTAAAATGTCTATATTTGGTTAAGTGTATCAGTATGCCAGATTAATACTATACAGAAAAATATAAGAGTATTTTGATGTTGATAATATTAGAATAGACACTTAATTATATAGAAGACAATTTGATGTTTATTGTAATAAAATGTTAATACAATATATTAGCAATAAAAGGAGCAAGTGATCAAATGAGACCAATTCAGTATACAAATATGTAGCAGGGCCTAACGAATAATATAATAAATATTATAATATGAGTAATCAAAAATAGTTATATCTATATGGTTGGACTCCACGATAATACAGAATAAATGTAAGATGATACAAGAGCCTACGATATATATGAATATTATAATAATAAAATATAAATACACTCCATTACAACATATTATAAATTTGTTTTACAATGGTTACCTTAACTTGGTATTTTATTCTATTGGATATTTTGTGTTTTATTTAATATTCGTTAGTTAATGATAAAAAAAAAAAATTAATGCAAAATTACCTTATCAAAAATGTTATTTTTCTTTCAAATAATATAAAATAAGTAAATTTTGATATAATATTTTATATTATACTTTTCAACATTAAGTCTGGTCATTGAAATTCAAAATATTTTGTGTATACAATTAACTTACCGGAACATGTTCATTTGTATCATTGGAGAATTTCTGTTCTTTACATTGTAAAGTTGCTCCTGGAGAAAGTGGTTTGAGCACCATTCGTCTTCTACTACTCATAACTATTGTTTCAGTTTCCATCATATCAACATACTATTTAGATATGATTGTTTTTGTGTGCTATTTGTACAATATTTGTATTATGAACCCTCCTCATCTACAATAAAAAATTTAAAAACATTATTTTACCACATAAATACTTTGATATACTCAATTTAAAGTGATAAAACAACTATACTCTGTCCAGCCAAAGAACACACTGGTTTAGTTAAGTAGACTAATGCAAAGTACTTGTTGAGGTCTCATTTTTCTCTTCAAATAACCTGATTGCTGTATTACCCAGGATACAGCTAATCCAAACTGATTACTATTTTTGTTGATGGGGTAATCTCGGTGGAAATGGTATGACTAAGTAACATGCTCAGTCAGAGTGAATTGATTTTTGTTGGGCAGCAATTTGTTCTTTTGCTTGACAGAGTATAGTACTATACAGTAGAGGCCTGCTAGACATCACAATTAAAGCTTGGGTATATTTTAATACGGTAAATAAAACTTCTTAGGTACTTATAAAAGGATTAAATTAAAAACCATGTATATTAAACACAGTCTAAAATATAGCAAAACAACTTTTAAAAATACATATTTTGTTTTATCACAATCTATAATGGAATATGGTATAGTATTATGGAGAGTAGCTGCACAAACTTATATTAACTATATACAGATAGCTTAGAATCAATATTTAAAAATTCTTTTTAAAATCGTAAACAATTGTACTCATAAACAAAATTGGTAGGTAATAATAAAAATAATATATTATGAAAAATGTACATTATGTATCACAAAATAACTTAGTACTGGTAGAGATCTATTAACAAAACACAATATTTGAAAATTTAATATTACTCAAAATATATACAACATATTATAACATCCATATGATAATTGATTTTGAATTAAACAAAAAGTTTCCTACACAAATAAAAAATTGTCAGTTTTTTAAATTTTTAAGTTGTTAGTAAAGTTATGGTTATTGATTAGGTAACTAGTTGTAAATTAATTATATTAAAATTATTAACTATATTATATATATTTGTATTTATTATCATTATATTATTTTTATTTTATTAAACTTATCTATCAAAACAAGGATTTTATCATTAGTGATCAATAATGCAATGAAAATATTAAAATACTAACCCATTCGTTTATATTTCAAAACTGCTAAATAAATAAATGTTATTATTATCATAAAGACTTAAGGCAACAATTTAACATTTCATTATGATTAATTTATCCATTCATATTTACTTAAACACTAACTACTAAGACATATATTTTTTAAAGAAACACAGTTTAACCGAAACAAACCATACATCTGTTTGTTGAGCTGTAACTATAAGATTAAAAAGCTATTTAGTACAAAGTAGAGTAATTGATCTATTATCAGGTATGATATACAAAAATTTCAAATTTCTTTTGTCTGACAAGATTATAACAATTCGACAAAATACTAATAAATGATTGTCTAACTCAGTGATAGGAAAAGTACGGCCCGCGAAAGTATTTAATCCGGCCCGCCGAGGGTCCATTTACATGGATAGTATATGGCCTGTATAGTATAAAAGTGTTATGTTTTTATAATATTATATGATTCAAAGCTTTAACACAAAATGCATTTTTTCTATAATTCTGCCCTTCCTCTAGAATTTCTTAAGCTTTGTGGCCCTCCATTAAAAAAGTTTGCCCACCACTGGTCTAACTCCACATAATAAACAAAAATCATAACATTCAAATGTTATTCTCTGATTTAATGCAGGTAATGATTGACATAGTACACTATTGCAGGGGTGGCCAACCAGTCAATCGCAACACCCTTTCACATTTTCTTGAATTTTTGAATTTTTTTCAGAATACAATTAAAATTTTTTTTTTTTTGTTATTTAGTATATCTTAGTATATCCCACAAATATAAAAAAGCAATAAATAACTATGAAAAACAAGATTATACACAGACATTGAATAAAAGAAGTGTAACATGCATATGTACATATTATATAATATATTTTTTGTTTATTTTTTTTTTTTTGATCGATCGCAAGTCTATTAAAGTTGGCCACCCCTGCCCTATTGGATCAAAAGTGAGCACCAGTACAATTGACATATTTTTAGCTACCGTTGACAAAATTTTCCAAGTAGAAACGATCAAAATGGTTAAGCTTTGAACGTTACAAGTACCCCATTTTAACTATAATGTTTAATATTTACGTGCAATTCAATCTTGAGGTCGGTGGTAGTATTTATTTAATTTAACACTAAGCTTACCAGTGTGTGCAGTACAACGCCCAACAAACCGCCAACGGGTAAAAACACGACAAAAATACTATAAGTGGCGAGTTATTTCACGAAACAGACGCGGTCTTGGCTCTTGAGCGTCGAAAACGCCAATGTTCGAGAACGGTCCGGAAACAATCTTTGTTGATTACGGCCGTCGATAGCAATAAAAAAATGTACGAGCAACGATAACAAGTATTATTCTGTTATTATAGAGCACTAAATATTAGCTAGTAACCACTAAACAACACGATAAGTCATTTAATTAATTATTTAACTCAGAAGAACAGGTGTTATAAATTGATTGACAGTGTTACGGCGGTTATAGATCATTAACACGATATAACAAGTTACAAGTAACCTAGTTCAGTTTAGAATACCAGTATATTTTTTTATCAATAACTCTGATTATCGTGATAACCAGTTTTTGGACCGGATTGTAATTTTGATACGTCACTACGATAGGTAGATTTCTCTGTAAATGTTCAATGTTTTTATTACTTATATTATGCCTAACTGAATATATATTATAATTTATAATATTTTTATTTTTTATATATTTAGTGCAATATATTGTACTCAATGCTATTATTTATATGACGAAGTACCAACTTCCAATAGTATTACATTTTCCAAACACAATATTGTTTTCGTATATTTTTATTATTTTTGTCTTTTAGATACATTTATGATTTTACTGTTATATCCTACATTCGTACCTATGCTTTTATATGTTTGTTAACTTATTTTTCTGTCTAGAACTACCCGACGTGTAGGGGAGAACTGTGTAACTATTATTTCCTTCCGTTGACCAATAATAATATGTGGTTAATTATTATTTTAATGTTACATGATTTATATGTAAATATCACTGTATTATGTTTCCATCATTGTTTTTACTATTGGTAGTTGATATCTTCCTACTATTTTTTTTAATTTACAAGTCGTACAATTTTCCAACCATGATTATTTGACACCTATGTGTATTGATTGACTTATTATAAAACATTAATAGAAGAAATGGATAGGTACTCAAATAAAATGTAAAAACTATTAATCATAATTGTCCGTATTAGATACCATGACCTATAAGTCACTTGAAATCCGATATTATAAGGTAGGTACTGAACTCTTAATTAAATGGCTTTTGTCTAATGTGTTTAGAATTGTTATAAAAATATATACTTACAATTATCTGAAATCGTTCTCAGTATTATAAATTCTAAGTATATGTCTGCTGTACAGATAAATAACTCTTAGTAGATATTTATAATTAATAATTATAAATTTTATAACATGGGCAAATACTTAGTATTTAAAAATGCTGATAAAATAAACTAATATATTAAATTTACTTTAATATTTAGCCATATTTCATAGCCCATAGATAATAAGAATTAGATTTAATTAAGGTAAATATATTAGTAGGGCTTGGATTGTATGTATTAGTACATTTTTATTAGTTGGTTATTGCTTAGTTACTGCATAGTGGATATTAATCACTTAACAATTACTAAGTATACCATTTGTTTTACAAAGAAATTATGAGACTATTGAGAGTAAAAATAAAAATAATTTTATATTATATTTGGTATTTTAAGGACGTATTTCACTAATTTATAACTAATAAGTAAAAATATGTACAATTATCAAACTAAAAGTAAAGATTTTTTATAAAAACTACCAATTTTCAATTATGTAAGAGATAAAAAAAAATAATAATTTAGTTTTTCTAATTCCATTGACAAAAAAAATCCTACCATTTCTATTATTATTTTAATTTATAGTTAAATTTATACCAATTATTCTATTTTAGAATTTACAATAATAAATTAAAAATAAGGATTATATTACAATATACATATTAATTTAAAACCAAATTTGTACTTTTAATTTAAATATGGTTTTTTTGGAACATATTTTAATGTTTATTACATTAAATATGAGTACAAACTATATTATTATACATTGGTATATATTTATTTATTGATTTTTAATGTATATAAATTTGAACTGAGAGAGATGTCTCAAACATCATATGCATAGGAGAGATTAATATATTATCAGATATTAAACAATAACTTTTAGGTTGATACACTTATAACTAAGATAACCTTCCCAATTGTTTAACAATGTTGTATTTTGTTTAAGAATCATCGTAACCAATTATTTATCTAGGCCAAAGAAGTTTCTTTTAAAATTATTCATATTGTCCAAAATCCAGATATTAATATTCTATATAAATGATGTATTAATTTTTCTATTATTCATTATTCATTTGAAGTTTATTCAACATGGATACTAGCAAAAGAAAATAATGTTCATGGTTAATTAATAATACTATGTGATTAATTAATGTAACTAGTAATAATTAATACAAATATTTGGCTAAACAAACTTAACTAACAAATAAATATTCTAAATCACAAAAGATTAACTTATACAGGAAAGGAGTTGGTAAAAAAAGAAGTTCATTTTAAAATAATTTTTTTCAAAAAAAGTTAATTTAATATTACAATGTAAACAATTTTAAAACAGGCAAAGTAAAATTTTAATAAATTATTAGTGTAGAAATAAAAAATATTAAAGCACATATTTATATAAAATACTTTATGAACTTTAACTTTACTTTGTCTTTACAAATATGATTTAAAAAAATATATTTGATAATAAAAGAAACATAAATCTCATTAAAACAAATCTATACCCATCTTAAGCTAAGAAACATACTCAGTAAAAAACTTGTATGAAACTTTATATATTCATTACAATTCTTTTAGCTCATAAATGATTGACTTAGAAGGATGAATTCAAAATGGATTGGAAACCAAGTATATTTCCTAGCTTAAGCAGTGCAGATACTCTAAACAAATAATTTAACAGTTATTTTCACCAAAAAAATCTGATTTAATAAAAAAAGACTATAATAATATAAATATAATTAAAATAGGTAATGTAGAATATAAGGTTTAAAATGTATTAATTAATTATCACGCCAGGAGTAATTAATTTATATATTCTCACATAAATAATAATAAAACATTTTTTTATTAAGTTTAGAAACTTTGCATTGAAAGAAAAATTTTGTAAATATTATTTTTCAATAATATAAGTATATTATACAAATATAGATTACCTACATACTTTAAAATAATACTATTAATAACACAAATCATTTCATTTTTAAAATAGAGGATCGATATTATGAAAGGATATATTTTTTCCTCCCTTTATTTTTTGAACTTTTTTTATCAGACTTTTTCGTTTCAATTTATTATTCCTTTACTACGTATTTATTATTATAATATAATATAGATTTTTTATGAGGATTTCTCAAGTTAAATACACCAATCAGAAATATTTAGTCTCTGGCAGATAAAGTTATAAAATAAGCTTACTGAACTTGCAATACATTTTATATAAAAATTGTTAACATTTAACATCTATATTAATTGAAGTTTTATTATGATACTATCTTTAAAATATTCTAGTGTTTTTTATTCTTATGAATATTCTTAAACAAGCTAGACTTTAACTTAAGATAGCAAAACATCTAATTTCAATAAATATAAAAATATTCGGTATAATTGTTTATTAACACCAAAAGTCTGTATTTTTCATAAATAATTGGAAAGAAGAAAATAATAATAGAAAAATTGGTTCCTGTTTCACAAGGATCAAATTATACAACATATTAAAATATATATGTATAAAAGTAAAAATTGAACTGTATAGATACCAAATTTATTAAGGGGTGCATAATTGATTAGTTGAACAGGGTATGCTCCTAATGAACACATGAATGATATTTTTTTAGAAGTTAGATCCATAAGACAATTTTTTCTATTGATATTTTGAAATATGAGCACAGTGCGCACATGTCAAACAACTAAATTCTAATTGACATCTAATTGACAAATTTGGTCTAATATTTTATATTATGCATTCTCTATTATTTGGTGATTGTGTAATAAAAATATAGATAATATTATTGATTTATTAATATCAAATGTATAAAATATACGATATCGTACATATAAGTTATGTAAAATTTAATATATTTTTTCTGGAATTTTAAAGTTTTTATCACTTCCAAACTAGTCTCAGGACGCTTTTTTAATATGCAAGTGAATAAAAATAATAATAATATATCATCCATAAAGGAGAATAAGAAATTGTTTTTTTTCTAAACCAGAGTTGTTGAAGTATAAATCAATATCTATAATGATTTGGTTTAAATGGGCCATTTTTTGGTAAACCCATATACTTGGCTTGTTCATCACTAAGTTCTGTAAGATGAGCATCAAATGTAGCCAGATGAAGACTTGCTACATACTCATCTAAAACCAAATGATAATATTAAAATTTTTTAATAAAATAATAATTAAATGATAATTTACCCATTTTTTTTGGCAATAAATAAACATCACTCTTGTAACGACCAATTGGAGCATTGAATAATTCCATTAAGGCTAGTATCTTAAAAAAAAAAAAAATATGAGCATTAAAATACACTATGTGCAATAAAAACAATGTGAATTTAACATTTACCTGAGTTGTACCAGTAATGGAAGTGACAAATGATGGAATGCTAGAACACGTATAATTTACATGATGACCACCAGCAAGTAAAATCATGGTTTTTCCATCAGGCCAACGAATGTGATCTACTTGTGAACGAACTTTTTCCCATTTTAGCTCTGGTGTGCGTAATGCAGCCTTTGTTGGAAATAAAAATAAATTAATATATATATTATTTAAATTCAGAAACTAATATTTGTAAATATTTAATAATAATATAGGTTATATATATTATATATTAATATATGAAATGTATGTTTAAGGCCATAAAGGTATATAATATAATATTTACTATCTAGCAACGGTATTTAAATTTATTATAACTTTTAGGTTCCATAAAAAAATGTTTAACGATTTAATATTAAATGTTTTATAAATAAATAAGTCAGTGTTTTTCTTTAATTTTTTTTTCCATAAATTATATTGGTATAATGAATATACTTACAATTTGCTTTTACATTATATTTTTTAACAAACTATATAATTATACATAAACGTATCAAAAAGATTATATATATATATATTATTCAATATTATAAAATGTTCAATGTAATTTATTCTGACATCTGTGAATATCAGATGGACAGTCAATGTAAACAAAAATATGGCCCAAATCTAATACATCATCAGAATGTGCTCAAGACAGTAGTAACAAAGTATAAAATAGAAATGACACTCAATTAGCTGATGGGGTTTTTGTTAATAGAGATTAGAAATTTAGTTCTCTGAGAAAAAAGTCTTTGCAAGGTAATAAATTTATTAATCCAAGTTTCTGAAATGTTATCTAAATACTACATTCAAGTTTGCAATAATTCAATTCAGCCATATCACAATGTTGTAGGCCTGGTAATAATGTCATTTTTATAATACTACGCACAGATTAGAAAATGTATGGTTATTTTTTATTATTATAACATAAATGGTATAATTTATGAATAATTAGTAATTATTTATAATTATATAGTCCCAAGATCAAATTTTCTTCTATCAAATATTTGAATAATTAAGTGTATTTCAAACAATTATTGACATCCATCATAAGAGATATTATTTTAAATGCTTTTTAATTTTAAATAATAAATATTTTTTAATATAAAATATTATGTATCAATGCATTTATATTTTAACAAATTAATAATCAAATGTATAAATAATAATTAATAATAAATACGATTCCAAAAATGTATCATTGCTTCAGGAAGTCAGGAATTCAGATATGTATAAAACTTCATTAGTTATCTCAATTTAAATTTTAAGATAAACAGCTGTAAAAATAACCATAGATATTTGTTAGTTTTCTAACTTGGATGTCTTCATATCACCTTATCAGAAATAGACGGATAACCAGTTTATCTTTAGTCGTGTTAATAACCAATACATCATGATACATGTGTCATGGTAATACGAAAGGTATTGATATTATTAAATATAACAAATTAGTAGGTAGTTAAGATAAAAAACATTTTTCTTATTCCCTAAGTAGTATATTATTGGAAATACATTAATTCGATAGTAGAAAATTTGGTGTTAAAATGTTTTTCTATAATAACTATTTATAAGCTTCAATATTTAAATTAAAATAATTAAAAACCAATACATTTCCTATGCTGTAAACGTAAAAACGACATCACTACTGCTCGAAGTGTAATTTGGCGGATGCACTAGCTCTGGATAGTTTTTATACTTTCATCTGCACACTGCACAGTTCAACGACGTCCTATCTTTGTATAATATGTTTACGATTACGTCATAACAATCACAATAATCGTGATGTGATTTGTCACTTGTTAGTTCATAAAATAATTATATAACCCAGAATTTAATAATTTAAGTACACAATGTTAATAAAGTCAATCGAGTTCAATCTGTGTTTAAATAAAATTTTTAAGAATTTTTCAATTGTCCTTTTTCCCTTGTTGTAGTCTATGCATAGCCGTTTTAATGTGATATGATTTTTTACTGTTAATTTTCTTTTATAATTTTATTGGTTATATAGTTCCCAAATCGTACTGCCTTTTATTGTTATCATTAACAGACACTTCTAGTTTTTTTCTTTATTTAAGTCCAAATGTGTAGATGGTTATTTAAGAACAGGAATATAGGAGAATCTATAATTTCCTCCTTCAGTCGTGTCATAGAACATAATAGAAACGTCAGCTATCGAAATCGCATTATTCAATATTCACTGATAAATATTTCATTTTGGTCTTGAAATTTTGCTGTATGCTCGGCATGATGTTGTAGCCGTAACCTCATTGTGAACTCTGATTAAAACATGTTCCATGATGACGCCGAATCTTCGCTGTCAACATCATACCGAATCTCCGGCAAAATGAAAACAAATCGACCAGCTGTTCGATCGTCGCTTCTATTATGTTCTATAGTTGTATCGTTGCCTGTTGGTTCTGTAAGTTTTTTTCCTTCGTGAATTTTGTCAGTCTTTTTTTTCAGATTCGTCATGGCTATCATGGCTAATACTTTTAGATCTGTGCCGATAAAAATCCTAGCCAACTTACTTCATATTATCATGGAATCAACTAGAATTTGTTCATTATTCCACAAATGTGCTCATAAAACGGATTTTAGTAATATTACTGTCATACTCTAAACATTTACTCTAACCTAACCTATGGTCAGTATGACGCATCGAATATGTAACATTTTCATTAAATTACAGTGAATAGGTATGTTCCTTTTCAAATTTTAAGAAATTCAATTAGAGAAATTAAATAAACATATTCTCTAATCTCTTACGTTAAATATTAAGAGTTCCGAAAACTTTTAGCTTCAAATATAAGTAACATAATAATTTATAACAATAAAAATATATCTATGAACTTGAATACTAGTTAAATATTTTTATATAGACTATTAAAAAAATTTGATGGTTATTTTTTTAAAATTAATTATTAAAACTACTATGATTCACAACCTGATTATAAATTGATATAGATCGAGTTTGTTTATCAATATAAAATACTAAAATTATTTTTATCTATTATACAATATACATAAATGTATAATTTTAATACAATATAATTTTGATGTGTAAGCTTTTTAAATTTTATTATTTGATGTACTTACTGATTGATTTATCAAACATAACAAAAATTGCACCATTTATATTCATTTTTCTAAAATTGTTAGTAAGCTTTTTTTTTAAGTTAAGTATACCTAATTTAAATATGTAAGTCAGTAGTTACTAAGGTAATATAGTTGAGATACTAAAAATACATAAGATGTTTTAAATAAAATTATTAGTTATAAACATATATTTATGGGATACTATATATAATATTTAAAATGTTTGACAAACCATCTATTTGTTAAAATATTTTATTAGTACACTTATAATGATGTATTTATTTGTTGTTGTATATGTCAGTTTTAAGAAATAAAAAAAAATCACAATTTAACATTTTTATTGCTATGAATAAGGAAGAATTTACATATATAACATATTAGAAAACAAAATTTTTTTAAGTATTATTACTTACCACATCAATTTCATTATGGCAATAACTCATGCAACACACAATACAACCGGACTTCATTTTATCCATGTGCTCTCGAACAACTACATTTTTATTACCAGTAGCTGTAATTACAATATCCACTTGCCGAATAACTTCATTAAGCTTAACAACTTTAAATCCATCCATACTGAAACAATAAAACAGAAAAACAGAAAAACTCATTAAAATCAGTCTCAGTTTTTTATTAGTCCATGTAAAATATAATCTTATAGTTTAAAATATATACAGGATTCATTTGTCCCAATAACTATTATCTATAGATAATATACCAAATGTATTTGGTTTTTAGCCTCTTTAAAAGTGTACTTTAATAGTAAATAGTACCATATTAAATCTTTATAAATTATAATTACATTGAATGAGTTTTATTCTATTGTAATTTTGTTTTGATACATTTTAAATTATTATTACGTATTTATATAATAATAATTAATATTAAAAATAAAAAAAAACCGTCAATACATACCATGCTTGCAAAGCACATATTGGATCAATTTCTGTGACATAAACTATACAACCAAGTCCCTTTAAAGATTGACAGCATCCTTTACCCACTTCTCCATAACCACATAATACAATTTGTTTTGCACCAAACATCAAATCGGTACATTTTTTTAAGCTATTTTAATATAAAATATAAACTTATAATAAAATTATAAGATACATTAATTAATTTAATTAATAACAAAAAACCAATTATATTCATACCTTACAATTACAGATTCCCTACAACTATAACGGTTATCAAATTTAGTTTTTGTCACACAATTATTGATATTAATAGCTGGCATTAAAAGTTTTTCTGCTTTCAACAATTTGTATAAACGATGAATACCAGTTGTACTCTCTTCAACTATCCCTAATACACATTCAAAAAAAATAAAAATTTGTTATTAAATTTGTTTATACTAATATATTTTTAATTACTATTTTTATAGAAGTTAGTTTTTAAAAATTTGAATCTAAAATTTTATTTATTTAAATACAATGGTAAATCCTAAGTGACCTAATTTAGAAAAGAGTTTTACTACATAATTTTAATGATCTGAAGAATAGATTTAAAGCATTGTTATAATAAATGTTTTAAGTTAACCATCAAAATAATTATTTTTCATTGATGATAACAATATTATATATACATTTCCTAGTTCATAACTTTTGATAAAAGATATTATTTTGAATGTTGATAAATATTAACTTGAGATTATTTTGTTTTGTAACTCAATTTTATTGCCAGCTGATAATATTTAAAAAAAAATATAAATTATTATATTTTTTTTTTCAGCGCACACATATTTAAAAACATTTTATCAACATTATTGTAAGTGTAACACTTTTTAATATTCCTTTCCGTATACAATAATATATTTTTGCTTTCAAATGAAGATATCATTTGCTCAGTCCAAGTTTAATAAATTGAAACTAGTGCACTCCCAGTTATCTTGAATTTTTTTATAGAATAAATCAGATTAAATTTATAGATTAATTTGGTATTTGTATGCATACAAAATAAATGTTTCTGATATTTATTATTATCAATAACAACATGTACTCTTTTCTAAATTTTCCACTATACTATATTTTAGACTAAAACTAGGTAAAGTAAATTAATTTTTTTTCAAATTTAATTAAGGACACTTATTCAATGACTATTCGATGATATCCTTTAATATTTTCATTTTAATTCAAAGTATAAAAATTAATATGGCAATATTATTTTGTTTAAATTTGTTAAAATAACAAAAAAAAAAAATCCTACTCAAATTTAAATTGATTCTAAAATCTACTGCAAACAAGGAATAAGGTTTTTATACTGGTTGTTGTGAGATAGAGAGACAGGTTGGTGAAATATCTTGCATACCAATAACTAAAAATGATAATAAATAATATTCTGATAACTAAAACAAACTAAATTAAATATTAGTTTTAATTAAAAATTCATAACACACACAACTTCTAATTTTTTTTTAAATAAATAATTATAACTATGATCTGCATGTAGATATTTACCAATTAAATTTTTAAAAATACTAGGATATTTTGCTTGACAAAAATTAGTTGCGTCTCCACCATCATCTAAAATCATGTTAGGTTTCCAATTCTTGCCTTCAAAACATTTTTCAATACACCACCAAAAATCATCAACAGATTCACCTCGCCATGCAAATATTGGAAATCCTAAAATTTAGTAACTGCATTAATAAAATAAAAAAATTATAGTTCTTCGTAATACTTTTGTAGATATTAGTTCACTATACATAAAGAAAACAAATAACATTAGCTACGTTTTAAAAGTTTTTAGTATTATTTGTTTGATTGTTGTTATTTCCTATTTCAGTTGTCAAAAATGCATGGTGATGTCATATAATGTACAATTTTTCGTAGTTTTATAATTACATTTGTGATATATTAAGTAGGCAATGTCACAGGAGGTCATAGGTATATTTATCATATTATATATACTTCATTATTGTTACTACCAAACAAAAATGTTTAACTCTGTTAATGTCATCACCCTATATTTAGTTCCTTAAGTATATTATACATTTAGTGTAAAAACAAGTATCAAAGAAAAAATATATTTTATAATAGATCTTTATGAAATTTAGTTTAATATTAAACAATTCAATTTCTTTATTAATAAAAAAAAACAAGCAGATAACAATTATCATTTTAAAACTGTTGTCATTTAATTGAAAAAAAAAAATGAAAACTTTCAGGGAAGTAGCATCATTAACAGCAATTTTGGATCACAAGGTACTACTTGATTATACTTGCTATGCATTTGCTCAATTATGCAATTTAAAATGTCATGCAAGTCTATTAAGAAACCATAAAGATGATATAAAAATGTTAAAAGAATATTACCAAATTATTATTTGACTTGTGTAAAATAAGTATAATTGCACTCTCCAATTAAAAATTTACATTGATATGTATAAATATGTTCAGTATGTTCACGTTAATTTCAAACTGTCTAGCAATTGAAAAGTTATTGTTATTTTTAAAGTTGGCTAAGTATTATCTATTTGTATAAAATAAATATATATTTATTAGTAGCAAATATTGATAGGAGGATAATAACCCTACCATAAAAAAAAATTGGAAAAATATTAACCACACATTTACGATACAAGGAATATGAAATATTATCCTGCATTAGCCTGGTACATAGGATATCAAGTACACAAAAAGCTATTTTTGATTAAAAATAAAATAATAATAATAATAATAATAATAATAATAAAAGTGTGTAAGAAATAAAACAGTTCAATAACATAACAGAATTAAAAATATTTGAAAAATACATAAAAATAATGGAACACATTTTGTAATAAGAAAATAACAATAAAGTTAATTAATTATTTAAAATAACTACGAGAAAAAAAATGTTTAAAGCTTTAAATAATAGTATTATGAATAAAGCAATTTAATAATAAATCAATAAATCAATATGAAATCAGCAAAATATAATTAATAATAAATTAACAATTTATCTTTTTAATTTCTAACAAATAAACATGTTACAAAATAATGGTTGTAAACTTTTGTACCAAGTATTGAAACTTATAAAAATATATGTTTATATACTCAGTTATAAATGAGAAGGAACCACTAATATTCATTATCAGAGGCATAGTAACATAACTTTTTTTTTTAATAAAGAAGAATTTATAGTTATTAAAAAGATATTCTTATGCAGAGTACATTAATTATCAGTTATAACACTCTTTAAATAAAAAATATCTAAATGATATAATTTAAAAACAATGATAGTTGAGTTATTTTTAGTAATTATAAGGGTTGTGATTACTAGTGGCCTAATCACTTAAACCTGAAAGGCATACTGTACACTCAAATTTCTCTTCTTTATCAACCTAATACTTCAAATGGGTAAAGGTATTAGCTGGTATATTTAGTAACTGCCATGATTCCTTCTCATTTGTTAAAGAGTATAGATACATAGTACATACATATTAAATTGATTTAAAAATAAACTATCCAATATATAATTTGTAATTAATACTTCATTAAATAAAAGACGCTTCTATTTTGCATACATTGAATGACAGTCCAAGTGAATACAAAGCCAAATTTTCTTAATATATAACCCATGGCAAAACTGATACCAAAAGGTTGTTTAGTATATAAGTTGTAAAGAGTGAAATAATTGTAGAACATGGACTGTGGGAGATTCGTGAACGCAGAACGATTTAAAAGGTAGTTTTAGAAATGAAGTTATTTCTTTGTGTTGAGAAATTTATACTTGTGATTGGAAAAGTTGTATAAATGGTTTGATTCGTAGAAGTACCAAATCTTTAACTAATAAAGATTTTGTAAAATATGCAACACCACTTCATCCAAAACGTCATACATTCACCAAACAGATATAAGATTGTACAGAGTTCACACTTCAGCATAGTATCTCATGTACCTCATTTTTCTCATATCAGTAATATAACTTGTGATGCCCATTATTACCTGCTTCTGCTAAAGCAGCACCAACTTCATTCTAAAAATAAATAAATGTTTAAAATATTCTTAAAATGTGATCACTTATAGTTATACATTTATGTAATGAATAACTACTTAGTTGAAATAAAGTTTTTATTAGTACCTGTGTTGAATAAATATTGCAAGCACACCATCTCAATTCAGCGCCTAGAGAACCTAATGTTTCAATTAATACCTATAAAATAATAAAAATAATATTCAATAATTGATAATTGTACAAAAAATATTTTATTTAACTAACAGCAGTTGGTGCAGTGATAGGTGTACATCCAATAATTTTGGCTCCTCGTAATGGCTTATTTTCCATCACCTGTTTCCTTAGAGACATTAAACCAGGCATTTCTATATGAACATTTTAAGCATTAATACATTACTAGCATAGAGTATACTTCTGCTATTCATTTTAATTGTCAATTTACTAATCTGTTAAATTACATACAATTTCGTCTATACAATTCAACAATAAATAAGTAATAATTATTTTAAAATTAAATATGATAAGATTTGGAAAAGTAGATATTATTTTTTTTATTATTTTGCAAAATAAGCTTTATAATAATAACAATTTGTAGAATATTTTATGACAGATTAAGTATTAAAAAATATAATATTACGAATTACATTGTTATTGGGGTTCAAGACTAATACACCTATCTTTTATCCTATCAATTAAGAATATAAAATTCTAATATTTATGGTACCAATAAGATATGAAATATAAAATTATATTTAAATTTGATAAATTGAGACTCTAATTTCAAATTTTGTCAAATCGTCACTTTTTACAAAATTTAAAAGTTAGTTTATATTTCATAACAAATTTAAACATGTTTTCAGATTTTTATAGCATTACTAGTTTTGATTGAATTGTATTACAGACACATGCATAGAATATACTTGATTTAAAAAATATACGAGTACATTGAAATCCTTAAAAACATAAAAATAAAATTTTGCTGAATTATAAAATTATAAATAATAAAGGTGTTCTATTATTTCCAATAATATTTTTTTAGTAGTTAACACGAGTAAGAATATTCTCAGTTAATATATAATATATAATATTTATATATATTTAAAAATATTAATTTATTTTGATATACAATATTAATAACTTTATTGAGGTAAGTTAGTGGTTCTCAAACATTTTTGGTTCATGTATTCCCAAATATAAAAATCATAATATGTTATCGTGATTCCCTTGAATAAATGAAACAAATTTTTTTTCACTGTATTTTACAGTAGCATCGTGGTAATCCAAACATAGACTAATCTGAAAATTTGTGTGTACATCGTCACCATTTTATTATTGTACTTATGTAGACCAAAAAAAAAAAATAATAATCATAACAATTATTACAACTGGAGAAATCATAGAAAACCAGTATCCAAAAAAAAAAAATTACTCAATATTTTAATAATAAAAGAGTATTTTTATAATTTAAAATAATAATAATAATTTAAATTAAATAAAAAAAAAAAAATGTTATCAATTATTATAATTATTGTACTCAAATAGTTTATATATAAATAAATAAAATAAATATGTAAGTTTAAATTTATTACAAGATAATTTTGTATCAAAATTATAGGTAATCCAAATGACCCCTTTCCCCCATTTTCCTTAGGATTACGCGACACTACTGTACTATGTTAGTGCCTATAGTGTATAAGTACAATATAAATTACTACCTAGCACCTCCCTTGTTAAGTACCTTACAGTTTAGGAAATACTGAACTAAGTGAAATGATTATTAAAAGTTCAGTGTTGATTATGTCAAATTATTAATAGACAAAAATATAACTATACTTTTAGTGAAAACTAAATTAATAGGGAACAGATTTTATTGTAATAAAAAAATCAATATATGTATCAATTTTTCTTGGAATATGGGATAAAAAATCCAAAATATGTAAATATTGAAAAAATGTATTAGGATTGAAAATTACTAAAAATAAATATTTTATAATTATAAATATTAAATAAAAGTAATACAAATGATGTAGGTATATAGAATTATGAATATTATTCCAGAACAAAGCAATGAGAAACAATATTGTTATAGGTTTTCAAATAAAAAATTATGACAGTTTGGTGGGAGAATACTTTTGTATTGGCTAAAAGACAGTTTCACATTAACATAATGGGGGCATAATTTTTATTCGCAATATCAGAAAGAATGTATTAGATTTTGAGAAATCCTTGTTAAATTTTTCCTATTAAAATATCTTTGTCAAAAATTACTAAAATATGTACTTATTTACCAAATATGTAAAAATATGAATTAATACCTTAAGATGTAAAATAAATTTGGATTTATTTCAATTAGAATGATCTAAATCGTACACATTTTTTATCAGATTTAAAATATCTCATTCCAATAAAAATATATATATACAATAAAATCCGTTCCCTATAAATTACTAATGTATGTCAGGTAATAAAATTAACAAAATGTATGTTTTTAAAATAATTATGACTCACAATTCACAGTAAATAAAGAAGACTATTATAAAGATGATAGGTTTACATTCTATAATAAAATTAGTTATTGCTTTCATATGTTGTGTGTAGTACATATTATATATAAATAATGATGGGCATATTAATATTTTATCCAAATTTATGAATTTGATTTGATAATTTGATTTCACTGTATAGTAATATACTACATAAGTAATAGTAATAAACCTACCATACTAAATTATTAAAATTTTTTGTATCATCACAACATTGAAGACACATTATTTATTATTGAACTGTAAAATGTTTATCTTTTAAAATATCTCAAATTACATAGCTAAAATTGTGTAACACATATCACAATACATCTATTGCTCTTAATTGGTGTCACCAAAAGATGTTATTAGCATAGAAAAATGGAAAATATTAATGGTTTATAAAAATTACACAATATAAAAATGTATTATTAAAAAATATAGGACAAAATATATTAAACTAAATTACTCATTATTAGTAGTCATAGATTATATGATGAAGATTTTTATTTGTATGTATGAATAAATCCACAAATATAAAATTAATTAATGTTAAAAAAATTGCAATTATTATTTCAACTAACATAAATATAAGTGTGTATTACCTTGTTCAGCAAATTCGATTTCACGTCTTCCAAAGTCTTTAAGTCTAATATCTTTAATGCAAAAATCACTAAATCCAGAACTATTTTGTTGTATTTTAGACCTAACTGGAGTATCATCTTCAGATAGACTTGCTGTAAAAATATATAATGTATTTAATTAAATAATTTGGTAAAGAAATATATTTTAATAACAATAAAATAATAACAAATAATTTAATAATTATGCTTCATTAAAAATAATAACTATAAAAAGTGAAATATCAATAATTGATTTTTTTTTAAATAAAAATTTTAATTGCAATAAGGAAAATTATTTCATTAAAAATAGCTGATTTGATACCTATACAAAAATATTAGAAACAGCATTGGAGAACATATGTATTAACAAACAGAATAGAAAATGTAGTAAAATAAAAGAAAATGTCATCATATTACTTATTTTCTCTCTGATTCATAGAGTATTACACAGAAAATTTGTTAAGCAAGTTTAATCTTTTGTTATTAACATGGAATAAGATCTTAGTTTGTGGTTGTTAACTTTAATATTTGAGTGAATTGACTTTTTAATTATTATCAAACTTTAAGTTAAAAACATTATCAGATTTATCAGTTTTAGGATATTTTAGTTTTTTTAAGACATTTTTTAATTGTAATATTATACATATTCATATTTTGAAAAATAAACTAAAATACTAAATATTGCAAAAAAGCCACTGTTTAAACATACATAATGTTCTCAATTTAAGTTTAATAATAGGTCAATTAACATTAAAGTTAGCATAATATTGGTTCTACTGAACTCAAAATTATTGAAATTTTTATCTGTTGTTTACTAGTGTTATTGCTATTGTAAGTAAAATATAAATATTTTTTAATTTGAGTATTTTAACACAATTTTTTTAAAGGTAATTTTAAATGAGTAGGTAATATAGTCATAAACATTATTTACAACACATAAATACAATAAACTTTAATTGAAGTATCTAGGTACCTATCAGATATTTTTTTTTATAATTCATCAATGTATTACTTGCTTATCCAGAACATTTATGTTTATTACTACCTGATTAACTACTAGGTATTACATATTTTAAACATGGAATAAAATTATACCTAAAATATATTATATATTAATAATATTAATGGTGGTAAATATTTAAAAAAAATTGTTAACTAATCAAAATTTAACAATTTTATGACAGAATGTATGTAAAACTGATGAAATCCATCTAATTTCTACCAATAGATAATAAAAAAGTATTAAGCCATAGAAAATTCTTACCGGAACTACATGAATCTGTTGAACATGTAGACACAGACCTAGGTCTGTAACTCTTGTAGGGCATTTTTGCAGCAGTGATTTTCTAAAAATAAAATAAGATTTAAACACTAAACTAAAAACTATAGAATGAACCAAACATAATTTAATTCTTACTTCATTACTGGCGTCCGATGATGTGAATGAAACTTCTTTGCCGTTTAAAGACATATTCACGATTTTGACTAAATTACTTAACCTTAAGGGAAGATTTTACTATTAAAATCGTAATTATCAGTAGATAGCTGCCATTGATATTAGTGAAATTAGAATAGTGTATTTTTACAAAACGTTTAAAAACCTTATTAAAATAATAGAAAAAAAGCCTTGACAGAGCGTTGCAAATTAACAAATTATTATTCAAATGTTGTGCTAATTGATCGGGCGGAAGACAATAATTGCTCTATTGTTGGTATTTTTTTTAGTTTTCGTTTGGCTAAACGAGGCAACACAATAAGAAAAACAATATTATTATTATTAAACCATCGACGACGCGTGCTTCCCCCTCTGAATACTCGAACCGTCTGCTTAAATAAATTGAATAGTAGTTGAAATATTTTGCAAAGATGGTAGTGGGCACACGTTTTGTATGTAGTGTAAATTACTTTAATAAAATTATATTACTCTACTCAACTACTGACGTCCCCCCTTCCAACTGTAAAACGAAAATATTACTGATTAAACATTTTTCACATTCGCATAAAACATACACACACAAAATATGTTACGACGGACACGATCCTAATTTGCAATCGACGGTCGAGTGATATTAATGACATAAAATAATTAAGTAGACACGCACAGACTACAGCTCTTCTAAGGTAAGACCCGACCAGTCGACCAGAAATCACCAGATTTAAATGATAGGTACATTCAACATTGAAACGAAAAGTCAATAAATTATAAATGTTGTGTAAAAAATGTTGACGAATACAGAGAACATTGATCTCTCCGAATCGGTGTTTGGTCACCACTGAGACGTGGCCAAGTGATATGAACGTGATGACGACTTATCACCCAAAGCTTTATACCATCCCAACACTACTATAACCATGAAAAGCTATCGCCCATTCTGAATAGTGGTTTTACGTTAAGAAAAACTTGCTGAATAATACCTATCGATTACTGAAATGAAAGTCGAATAAGTTTAATGTAATCGAAATGCTATAAGCCTATAACCAAACAGTTCATAATTAAAAGTATCCGATTAGTGACAATTTATTACGTCCCATTAAGAAGGAAATAAACTAATAATACATAGTAATATTAATAACTTATATAAGTTTAAGTTAAAAGTAACAACGGAATAGGTAAAACTATCGAAGTACCGAATATGTTGGACCTAACAAATCGATATTAATGTTATCCTTATCACTTATCAATCAAACAGATCGATAGTATAAAATGATAGCACCCATTACCCGACTAATGAGTTTTTATACAGTTTTACGTCTTTCTCACCTCGTTAGCATACGCTTTTCACTTGCGCGTTATCAGTACCGGCCTGGTTGGACCACGTAAATATTTGTGCGGCGTCGGGTCCGAATAATAGATGGGGTTTTGTGCGGAAACAAAAATCACTATGCAACTTCCATGTTTTGATCGAGCGTGTTAAATATTATTATCGCACGCCCAACCACTTTTTTTTCATCGTCTCGTCCCAGAAATTTTCAGGAATTCTACAGTCCATAATAGGTGAGTACTTCATGCTCGTTAAATATTATTATCGTTGTTTTTATATAGGTATATTGTACTTGTAGATTGACACATTTTACACCTATACATATATCACGCCAATCTGCAGTTTATAAATTTACTCGCTAAGGACTTGTAGAGCCTTTTTATAAATATAATTATATATATTTTTTTATAGTTAGTGTTGTGTTCTATAACTAGTAGTGCAATCATAGGGAAAATTTTAAGGATTACAAATTTACAACTCCTTTTTAATTTGACTTTTCTATCATAAAAATGGCGTTTACAGTAATAATTTAGAATAAAAAAAAAAATAAGAATGATCTTAACAGTTTATGGAAGTTAATAATGTAAATATTAATCAAGCTACAATGGTAAAATGTATAAGTATGTTCTAATTTGCTTATCTAGAAACAATTTTCCAAAACGCAAATCAAAATAATATATCCCCAATCAACTGGGAGGAAAATTAAGAATTACATTTTTATTCTATTCTATTCACTTTATAGAACAATTAAAATCTAGATAGACATTTTCTTGAACAAATTTTCTTCAGGCGAAACAAAAATTATCAAAATAGAAATAATAATATCCGAGGAAACTTAGAGGACTTAAAAGTTATTTATAGTTACATAATAACTAATTTATTTAACATTATCAAATAACAGTATCTAATTATTGTATTACAAGCTTAAAAATAAATTAACTTATGTTATAGGATAATTATAATATAAGAGTTAGTACATTTAAATCTCCAACAACAGAAATAACAGAATAACAGCGTTTTTTTCTGTTATTCGGTAATTTCTTAATTGTTACGAATACATATTAAATACTACAAATCAGGACTTACAGAATTAATCTTCATGAAAATATACATGCTAAAATGTATGTAATTATGCAACTATAATTATATTAATATGCACAAAAAATTGTTAAACTTTGTATATATGTAAATATGCAACTAAAATTCCTACGTTAAAAATATAAAATAATTAATTAATTAAGTGCCTTTGGAAATACACAAATAAAAATTGAAATAAAAACTATGTTTACATTTTTAGTGTATAATTAAAATGAGCTCATTAGTTTATAAAAATAATTAGGTAATGTAAACAAGATTATTCAAAATATGACAGATGGGACTGACATTAAGGTGCATAATTAATTAATGATGACTGGTCATCTTACAATATGTTGTTTTAAAGAAAAAAACTTGGAAGTTTCTTGTCCAGTAACTTGTTTTGGTATGATTACTGTCAATTATAATTGAACTAGTATTTGTGCCTACATATAAATTATGTTAACAATAAAATTATTAAATATTTTACTGCTTTTAAATGAAAAAAAAGATGTGCAAGTGGGTATCACTCTGCTGTATAGTAGAGGTGGAGAGTAGGTCACTATAATGGATGTGTTTAATTTGAATGCAATGACAGGTATCATTGTATACGAAAAACGATTCTGAACGGAGATGATTTTTCAATCAATGATAATTAGGATATATTATATTATTACCTATATTTAAATTGTAATATATTGTTATTTTACGCGATTTCGTAATAAATTAAATTTCATACGCTCATAAAATTTTTTCTTCATTGACAATAGAAATTTTTCTTACAATTATTTAAAAAAAAAACTTATGGAGAACCTTCTATTGAATTTTTCAACCTTAGGTATAAATCATAAAAATGTTATTAATTTTCAACTTCGAATTTTCGCGATTTTGACAATTGCGTAAACATTTGAACTTTAAAGTTTAAATGCTTATAAACAAAAATTGTGAGTAACGATTTTTGATTTTTTTTTTTTAGTACGATAAGTATAACTTATAATAAACTTTTTATTAAATTTTAAAGATTTTTTTGAATACCAAATTTTTTTTATAGGCATTTCATAAAAAAAACTTAGAAAAATCGAAAATTTCAACTGTCAATAAATAACTTTAAAAAAGTAATCGTAGATAGATAACGCTAATATGAACATTTTAAGTATTTACAATGATTCATTTTTGAGTTACAGCAAAATAAAAAAATTGATTTTGAAACTGGTTATGCGTAAAAATTCCCGTTTTCCATTACTTTTTTAGGATTTTCCTGACACTTTTGAAAACTACTGAAATTTTTTTACTTTTGATCCCCAAATTAACAACTAGATGAATTTTCCTTTTCAAATTGGGGCTGAAATTAAAAATCAAATCACTATTAATACTCCATCCAAAACATGATGACAGACACAAAAAAAACCACACACATCATTGTAAAATCAATACATTCATCAATTCGTTTAGAATCTAAAATAATAATAAAACTATTAAATTTTAGATACCAAATGTTTCTAATAAATATGTACAAAAAACAATGTTATCATAAAAATGTCAGTACAATATGTAAATTAAATTTTTTTTGTATTTTTAAATTTGTTACTACTAAAACATTGTTTCTATGTTACTTGTTTATTAAATTGAAATAGGTATACTAATTCAATAAGTCCAAAGCCTTACTTATTTTACTGAAGAGATTTTATTTCACATTATATCAATTATAAATGAAGGCACCTTTGAAATATTATAGAACTATACTGGTTTGGATACTCAAAACAGACCCCAGAACTTCAATATTGATCCTTTAATGGTATTTTATGAAACTTAGAAAATTCAAAAATAAAACAAAATTTAAGTTATTTTTTTTATAAAATATATAGGTACATTATCTTGTGATATGATGTAATTAATTTTATAATTGGTATTAAAATAAAAATATATGTTTCATACTTAGCAAAATAGTGCTTCTAGTTTTTTATGTTTTATTGATGACATAAACAACTTTGTTGTTAAAAAAAACTAATAATTAATTTTAAAAATGTTATTATATTTATCCTTATATTTTTTACATAACACTCAACATTTGTAGTGTTTCAACAGAATTATTTAAAATTTTAGAATAGTTTGTATTGATATGATATTATGTATTGTATGAACAAGTTTTTAAACAAAAAATACAGTATTTATTTTTTATTTTTTAAGATTTATTATGTTACCTGATTTATTGAACAAATATTTTATTTTTGTTCTAAGTGTAAATAGTAGAGTATATAATGAGTTAATAATAAGTAATTCAGTGTTGTTGATAATAGTTATATGCTATGCATGTTATGTGTGTATGTGTACATACATTTGTTTTTATTTTATTAATATTTCAAATTTATAGGCTTAAAAATCTCTGTAAAAATGTATAGTGATAATTCATCAAATAACCCTAATTAAATAATTAAAACAAAAGGAAGTAAAATTATTGAAAAAATTTAAGAATTAAAATATTTGAAATGAAGGCATTTACTAATAAAGTGAGCCATTTATTCACAAGAATGATTAATAAATTTAAAGTTTTTCAAGTACTTCTTGTAAAATAAGAGCTCTTCAGCACAAGCAAATATTTAAAAAAAGATATAAAACATATTGCAACTATTTTAAACTTTTTTGTTCTAATTCATTTCTAATCTAATAAATTTGCATACATTTTCAATAAATAAAATGTATGCATGCATATATTTTAACTATTAGTGTAAAAAGTGCAGTCTTTAATTACTACATTCATCCAGAATGTAAATCAATATATGATACATTCAATTTATTGTTATTAAAAATTTGTAAATTGATAAATTATAAGAATTAGTTTGTCCTTGATATATTTATAAATATAGCGGATTTTTCTTTCATTTTTACGTTTTAGGATTTTTGTTTGTAATCTTTATGAATTATAATAATTAGAAATTACTAGTAAAATTTTTTTTTGCATTTTCTACTTATTTAATGGTTATTGCACATTTTTACAAAATTCTAAATGTAACGGATTGAACTAAAGCAAAATTTAATAAAAATGTATAAAATAAAATTTATCAAGCAGAAAAATTAAAAAAGTTCTAGACATAATTTGAAGATGGTAATGTTGCAATTTTTAGTGATAACAATAAAGAAAATAGAGTATTAATTTCATATTTCAAAGCAGAATAATTATTTGAGTATTTCGATACATAAAAATTGAATTTAGGTCGAGTAGAATATGAGTTATAAGTATTTAAAGTTTTGATGCACGGAGTGTTGTGGACGGGGTTATCCCGCAAAATATTTGTCCACTACTCCGCTTGTCTAAACTTTAAATACTTATAACTCATATACTCTATGCTTTCATTCAAAAAAGTAAAAAAATTAAAAAAATTAAAAGATCAAAATATTTAAAAATATAATTTTTTAGTAAAAACGTCGTTTTTCAACAACTTGAAACTATGTAAAAAAATGTTTTCAAAAACATGAATACTTTTTGAAATAACGAGTGTTTTATGTTAAAAGAATTACCCTGTATATATAGTTACTTCAAATATGACTCAACCACTTTGGTTGAAGTTTAACCATTGTTCTCTGTATTTAAAAATAAGTCGACGGAAAATGTTACAGCTTCATTGAAGAAAAATTAGAAATGATTAATTTGGTGATTCATTTTAGTAATAAAAAAAATGTAAAAGATATATTAATTTATAAATTTATAATAACTTTTTTTACAATATTTAAATCATTATTAAAACAAATGTAATTGGTGATTAAATTTATATCCGTTATTACATCAATTAGTATTATTCTAGTATTAAATGTAATGTTAAACTTTATGTTTATAAGTATTTAAGTTGGTTTCATTTTTTGTTATAAATAAATAAGAACAAGTTTAAGGTTTTAAAATAACATAATTTGAACAAGACAAATTTGAAATAGAGAACTAAACAAATAATATCACAATTATAAATAAACCTATACAAAAACCTGTATAACCTTGATAATATTATCAAAACAATCCAAAAATGCATGAAAATTATTTACTTTATTCTTTAAATCATATTTAATTTTAGGTATCATTAACAGTTTCAAACATTTATTATTTTTAATAAATGATTTCAGATATTATTGATAATGCTCTTGCTGTTAATGCTACCATTCTTTCAATTATTACATGGTTTGGATGTTTCTAAATTTGTTCCAAAAGTATCTGCTGATATTTCACCTTGCAAAAGTTGTAAAATATTAGTTCAATCTTTTGAAAAGGTAAAAAATGCATAAACCATCATTTTGTATGTATACATGTAAAATGAAAGTGTATTTTTAGGGCCTCGAAAAAACTAAAAATGGTCACTTTGGTGGTGGAAATACGGCATGGGAGGAGAAAAATCTATTGACTTATTCCAAAAGTGAAGTAAGATTTGTAGAAATCCATGATTCATTATGCACTGAAATATCTCAAGACCAAGATATGGTAAAATAAATAATTACCTATATTTTTGATTAATTTCCAAAGTACAGCTTATTTTTTTATAGTGTTTTCATTTATCAAGTGAATATGAACATCATTTAAAAGAATGGTGGACAGATGGCCGTCAAGAAGATTTATACCAGTGGTTTTGTGTTGACAAGTTAAAAGTGTGTTGCCCGCCAAAACATTATGGTCCTGATTGTTTACCATGTACCGGTTATCCAGATGTTTGTAATTCTCATGGAACTTGTAAGGTAATAATGTTCTTATTGGCCTTTGTTAATTAATAAATATTAGTATTGTTAATGAAATATATTCATTAACCTCAGGGTGATGGAACTCGAAAAGGCAATGGGTCATGCAAATGTAAAAATGGTTATGAAGGTACCAACTGTGATCATTGTGCAAATAATTATTTTATGACACAGAAAAATAATACCTTTACTTGTGAAAAATGTCATAAATCTTGTAAAGATAGCTGTAAAAATTCCGGACCAAAAGGTTAGATTATACATAAATATATTTTATACATATAAATAATATTATAATAATATAATTATATTACTTAAATTGTACAAATTATAATATTGATTAATTTTAACTTTTTTTTAAATTTAAATTTATAAATTATGATTTTTTGTTAGTCAGTGACAAAACACCTTAAACAAATTTGTGTTTAGCTTTGTGGCATCTTAATAGTTAATATTTAATTTGAATAAATTTCAAACATTGTCAGGCGACAATATATACCTCTTCTTTTATATTAACTATGCTAATTTTTCTAGAAAGCAGATTATAGCATTTTAATTATTTATTGTCACCAAAGTTTACTCATATTGTTCAAACTATAATTTATTGTTAATTAATTAACTTCAAATTATCTATAGCAGGGGTGGCCAACATGGCAACATGATTATGTATGCAAGCCACATATATTAATGCAATTATATCTAGAGCCAAATTATCTAATCTGTATTTTTACACCACAAAATTAATAAAGATAGCTAACATCTGATAAACATATAAAATTACGAAATATGAAATTATAAAATAATAATAACAAAAATATATTTTTTTTTTATAAATGTATGCAAAAAAAATTAAAATTTTGGTTTTTGTAAATAAGACCGCAAGCTGCATACGTTGATGAAGAGAGCCACAATTTGGTCACCCCTGATCTATAGTATAGTACCAAAAAAATTTTATTTTGGAATGACTAATATAATTTTCAATAATAAATACCTACCACATACAATATAATATTTTTTTTACCAGTTCCCCTATTATAATTAACATTACAGCATACTCCTAAAGTAAATCAGTAAAATATATCTATTGTACAATGCTTATTTATCATACTGAATTAAAATCAACATATTAATTATTTGATAAAGCTATTTAAATATAAAAATATTTTTATTTTACATCCTTAAAAAATTACTCACAATTTAGGGCTATTTCTATATTAAGGTGATTCTTATTTTTCAACTTTTAAATCTTTGATTCAGCATTCTTTTAATTATTATTATAATAGTAGATTAACCTAAAATTTAATTTTTTTAAATGATATCTTCTTTTTATCATTAATTACTTTTAATTCATTTCAATGAATAAACCAACTTTCTAAGATAATAAATACCAAGTTTTTAAAAATATTTTTGAACATTTTCAATTTCCGATGTTATTTGCATGCATAATCTGTAATATAATTTAGTCATTTCTGAGGTAATTTAAATTATACTTGGCTCAAAAATGATAAAATTTATTTCACACCTTACGCTTGCAAATAATACTTACAGTGTATTTTTGTATAATAGTTGTAAGTAAATTATTTTAGTCTATACATTTTGTTATTATCTGTTTCAACACTTTTTAAGTTTACTATTTGCTGGTGTAATAAATTATTAATTTGCCCTAATCATATAAAATACTGTATTGTATTGTATTGCTATAGTTATTCCTTTATTTTTTTTCATAGATTTAAAAGATATTAGGCTATTGTACAGTTATTTACATGCTTTATTGAAAATAATGTTATTTTAATTTACTACAATATCAATGGTAACCATCATCATAGTTAAAATTGGGATAGTAATTGTACACCTCAGAGGTAGCCAAAATATGGCTCACATTATAGATTCATGAAGCTCATATTTAATCATAAGATACATAACATTTTTATAATATATATATTAATATGACTTTTTTCATTTTGTTTCTTCCATATTTATTATTATATTGGACGGTGTGCTAGTCATTTTTCACTAGCCATCTCTGTCATTTATACTTAATGCAATTATTCAAGTCATATAATATCTATTAATTTTTTCTTAAATTTATAAATTAGATCAAACTTTTTTATTAAATATTCAAACTAGTCACAAAATTTAAATGATATCTTAATTTGATGATTATTACTAAAAATAAATAAGGTAGTTATAGGTTATTTATTTAATTTATTGATTAAAATTTAAAGAATTATTTTAATTTAAGTTATAATTTGTAATATATTTATTTGTATATACAGGTTGTAATGAATGTAAAGATGGATGGGTGTACATGGGTGAAGGCGAAGGTTGTGTAGATGTTGACGAGTGTTTGGAACAAGATGTTTGTACTTCACAACAATTTTGTGTTAATAATGATGGCTCGTATTCTTGTTTGAGTAAGTACCAAAATGTAGGCTTATTTATTTTTATATATTTAATTTTAATTTATACATCTGCAGGTTGTGATCCATCGTGTACAGATTGTTATGGCGATGGAAATGATATGTGCTATAATTGTGCTGCAGGATACATCATGAGAGACAAAAAATGCATAGGTATATAATATTATTTTTTTTAAATTTTGTATTTTAAAATTGATTAATGATTATGAGTTATGCATGTTAAAGAATCACAATACTTAATTCAGCATGTATAATACTTTAATGCTTTAGTAATGATTGTTTGCACGATTTTTACATTGTAGATGCTAATGAAGGTTATGAAGTTGAAGAGAAAACTGAGTAAGTTGTGTTTTAGTTCTTTTAGGTCAATAGGTTAATAGCTTAGTTTTTTCTTATTATGGTCAGTGTTTTTGTAAAAGCTTTTAAATAATTCCAACTTCCATTTGAATATTTAGTAGAAATAATTTATAAATAAATAAATATTTTTTCATATAAATAATTTAATATTAAACTAATTATAAATTTTATTTAACAATATACATTAAACTGAATTCAACTCTACTTAAACTATATTCACAAATTCACTACTTTAATTTAATTTGCGATACTGATTTAAGAATTGTGAATAACTTATAGTATAATATTTTAACTGAATATTTTAATAAAACATCACCTAATTATAATGCATCATTTATGCCAAAATACAAAAATAAGTTAATTGATTTTCATGTATATAAATATAAGATTATTCATTAATGATTATGTCTCTTAAAGTTTTGTACAATTGAATTATTTTTTTTCTTTTACTTGGCTATTTGATCCTAATTATATGGGCTCCTCTTTTTTTACTCATACCAACTAAAATAGTTCTCTTTTTTACATTTTTTATTTCCATTTCTTCTTCTCTCTCTCTTTTGATGATATTTTTCATAGCCATTTTCATTGTTTCTGAGTTAACTCTTCTCATAAAATGACTGAAACACTGATTTATTCTTTAATTTTGTCTACAATTGGTGGCACTCCTATACAAAAAGAGTAGGAATCCCTAATAAATCCACATTTAATTCTTCCCCCTATCATCTTACATATCTATCAAAGTATTCTCATCTCTACATTAACACCCTCTATTTTGTTTTACCTACTGTCCAATATTGTTGGTCTCACAACTTCTTTATTATTTTTAACTTTTAACAGCATCATTTTGTCACACAAAATGCTTGACACTTCACTCCACTCAATACATCATTACATAATATTATTTCTAACATTATATTCAAAAACCACCTATCTTACTTGAATCTAGGAATTACACTACTTTATCTCTCACATTAATTACATACCTTACTCCATCAACTTCTCAATTACATCCTCTAAAATAATATATATTTTATAATTTAATTATTTTGTGTACAACATATCTCTATAATTATAAAGTGTTGAACAATTAATGTTTTATATTTATTAGTATATTCATAGAATTCTTAATTAAAATTATATTTTTTTCAATTCAAATTTATGTGATTTAGGTCTTCAATTCACATAAAAAAATTTTTAATTAAATTATATTTCTGTACTTAATTATAAAAGATTTTTACTCTAATAAATTAAAACCATTTCTTATTCATATTCATTTCTATTTTATATTTCAAGATTTATTATCTTTATGTTGAGATTTGTTTTATAGAAAAAACTACTTTATTAATGACTGTTAACCACCTAATTAATTATAATAATTTGTAACCATTTTTAAAAAATATTTTATTACTTATAGTATTCACTTTTATTAGATATTTCATTTTTGTTGGTTATCATACATTTTATTAATCTTGTAATAATTTTTATTTCATATAATTTTTTTCAACAATATGTTAAAATATTATTATTCTGTTTTAGTGGACACCAAATGGAAGAGCTCTGATCAATCTCGTTATCTAACATATGGTGGTTTAGGAATAGCAACAATAATTATTTTCAGAATGAATACAACTATAGCAAGTATTGTTGGAGCATTTATAGCAGTTTACATTATGGTGGCTGAGTATATAATGAATGAATTATATAAGTAACGAAATAGATATTAATGTCTTAAGCAATATTTTCTTCCATTATCTGTATTAAAAATTATATAGTTAGTAGTTTTCAATGTTTGTCCAATTCTTTCTCCACTGAAAAATTGATTTTGCATTGTAATATTGCAGTTTATTTATTGATTAAAATATATTTTTTTTAAATAATGATTAATTATTAAATAGCATTAAGAAAATACCGAAATTATTTACAAAAGCCTGACTAATTTATATATATAAAAAATAATTTCCCATTATGTATTTATTAGATTAATTTATTCAAAAATTACTACCATAGACAAAAAACTCAATTATAAATTATACTTTAATAATTTAAGTAAAATGTTATCATTTTTTTTAAAATATACAATATACATTTATACACATAAAATAATCCAAAGATTAATATATTTAATTGTTTTTGAATGTTATGGTTTAAATTTTACAAAATTAAAAAAAAAAATCATAAAATTTTTGCTATTATCTATTGAATACACACTATAACAATCATTGCTCTCCATATTTTACAAATTTTAATTAAATGATTAAATTAGAATAAAATGATATAGTAGTGTATCATAGATTTTACTGTTTTAATTAAAACAGTAATAGTATTAAGTATTTGTATTACACTATTATCATAAACAATTTGGCCAACTAAGAATTTGGACTGTTTAATTACAATATATAAAATAGCATGGAGAGCAAATTTTTTAGTCAAGTGTATTTAATACTAAAAGGCAACATCAATTTTTATCTAAAATGCAACCTATCAATACTGAAATAAATATTATCTTACTAATAGAAAGACAATGATCCAATAATTAGATTTACCTTTTAATTTGTATATCTAAAAACATATTTGCCAATACTATTTTTTCTATTCAAATTGTTTACTTAAATTAAATATTTTATAATTATATATATTTTATCATTTTATTTTGCTTATTAATTGTTAACTGTACAATTTATATATTATTTAAATTTATTAGATAAATCTATTTACTTTGTGATATTTTTTGTCCTTAAAATTATAGTATTATAAAAAATTATTTTTTAAGCAAATGAGGCTGACTAGTATTATTTAAATAATTTCTTAAAAAAAAAAAAAATTATAACGCTTTAGAATTTGTGATGATCACCTAATCTAGTACAGTTTTACTACACCAATTTTTTGAATTATTGTTTTGCCCTATTGTAATTAAATAAAACAAAAAAAAAAATGTATAAAATTCTATAAATTGTGTACTTGCTTAATCCATCATATCCATTTATCCTGTATTAAAATAAAAAATAAGCAATGTGCAATAGAGCATTGTTTATTTACATGTCAATTATCCACAATGAACCTTTGTAGTTTATATTTATCAAATACATTTATAATCTAATTTTAACAATACATATTTTACTTTTTAATTTTATGCTGATATATTGTACATATACATTAGTTCTATTTTAAATTATATTATACATTCAAATTCTTATTCATTGTTTGCTCTCCTTTGGTCTTAATTAGTGTGATTTATTGAGAATTCCCTCAATACAGTTATTTAAAATGTAAATACCTAGATATAATCGATTCATACTTTTTCCAATATTGCCTGAGAATGTATTAATATTGTGTGTCTCTCCTAAGTGTCAGAAACTTTTAGTCATATATTGTTAATGACAGTTATAGTTGTAATATAAAAATCACGGTTCATGTAAGTTAAAATATTACAAACTCTATAATTATATTATAAAATCAGTTACACAAGGTATATAAATCTTTTTATTTTTATTATGTATGAAATAAATGTATAAAAAAAATTGATTTTTTCAAAAAATGTATTGCTTCCTGGTTATTACAACATATTATTTTTAGTGTTATTATTATTTTGGTCTCCTGCTGTTAATTTTAAGAGTGACAGACCATTCATTAACTTCTTATAATTGTTCAACTAATATTTAGAATTATCTTTATTGGAACCAAAAAGAACTTACAAAAATTTAAGAAACTTAAAATATTTTATAATATGTTGTAATTGTAATTACCTATTACTATTATTGGAATAAATATTAAGTTTAATATTTATGTACATTTAAAAAGACCCACATAAGACTTAAAATTAGATTTCTTAAATCTGATTAGTTACTTACTTGAATAATTATTATTTTAAAATAATTTTTCAAAAAAAGAAATGTTAAATATCAAATTAAAACTATAAAAATAATAAATTTGTAACTAAAACAAAAAAATTCTTGAAATCTTACAAATTTTTGGTTAATATTTAAAATAAAAAAAAAGGAGGGAAAGTGGGTTCTGCTTCGGAGATACTGTAATGGATGTATTCATTGAGTATGAAAAATTCTTTTGAGTAGAGGCAAGTTTATGAGCCTATATCATTGAGTATATTTCATATGTTTTTTGATATTGCTATTACATAAAATAATTTATTTTACTGCTATCTTACTACTAATTTACAGTGGATTAAAATATATATTTTGTTTTTAATAAATATTGTATATATAAAATATACATAATATAAGTAAAATTTGTATTTTTGAACAATAACAAAATAATGGATATCATTATTCATACTTCGATTATTTAACTTCGCCATATTTGAATTTAAAATATTTATAAATAAAAATTATGCTTATAAATTTTAAAATTTTTGGTTTCAGTAAAATTACTGATGATAAACTTTGTATTAAATTTTCAAGCCTTAGCTAGAAAATGTGCATACTATACATTTTTACAAAAGAATTTGATTTTGACAATTTTTTTCTTAATTTAAACTTTAAATGCTTATTAACATAAAATGTGCATATGTATTTGGAATATTTTTATATTTGTAAGAACAACTTTTCTAAATCTTGTATTACATTTTCAAACATTTTAACTCAGCAAAAAATTGTTTAAAAAATAAATAAAAATATACTAAAAACAATTGAAATTCTCAAATATTTATAAATAACTTAAAAAGGCTAAAAATATTTTGAAAAAAATCATATTATAAGCATTTGATGAACATTTTGTAATAAGGATAATAGAGAAGGTGTTGTAGAAACGAACAAAATCTCTTTACTATTATACTTTTTATATTGATATTATATTTTTACAACTAGTTCGCTATGAGTTTGACATAAGCGTAATGTTTACGAATTAGTTGATGTTTCGTTTTCTACAAATTTGCATAATATAGCACAATAATAGTTGTACTATTAAAAACAAGTGAAGGATTCCTATTAGCATTTCTAATCCATTTTTGGCTTCTTTGATCCTTCACCTTTATTCTACATATCGGGTATTTGTTCAGCCGAGACTATTATACAGGTCTCGATACGCTGTATAATTAGAATTAGTCTTAAATCCCAAATTACAGGACTTAATTGAGTCGTTGAGCTACTTGTTATCCAAGTCCAGATCCAAACTATTAATTTAACTAATATCTCTGGCAGTTATTTCACTCTGTCCACAAATTTTATTAAAAGTATATTAAACACTTATATTATAAACAATCAAATTATTAACCTACCTCTGTTGTTCACTTTATTTCACCAATCCCAAGCTCCTCAACCGACCAGTGTTTGTAGAGAAGTTATTACAAGTGTAGTGCAAGTACTTGAGGTCACTATAGTATAAACCAAATATTCTAATATACTGTAAGTATATTAAATATCAACAATTATTTGATTTTTAATTGCAATAAAAAATCATTTGAGGAATAGCTATTTTATAGATGAATATGCTATTTCGTAAAAATTTGTACATCAAATACTAATAAAAATTAATTTGTCTCTTTCTGCCGGTTGATTTTTTTTTTAAATATAGGTTCAAAATTTAATGAAGAAACTTGTATTCAATTTTCAAATTTTAAACACAAAAAAATAATTTTAAAATAGAAAATAATTAA
Source organism: Rhopalosiphum maidis (assembly GCF_003676215.2). Classification (NCBI taxonomy): domain Eukaryota; kingdom Metazoa; phylum Arthropoda; class Insecta; order Hemiptera; family Aphididae; genus Rhopalosiphum; species Rhopalosiphum maidis. The sequence continues at coordinate 41,660,859 of NC_040879.1, read as the reverse complement.
AATTTTTTGAGATTTTATGAATTTTAAATTTAATCGTTTATGAAAAAATATTCATAATATGTATTTTAATTATTCCCAATTTGATTAAAGCAACTTATGATTATTAATTCCTATTTGTGTACAGATTTTACAAAAGAAATTGCAGTCAATGAACAAACAAAAAATATTGAGTGAAATTATTTTTATTTTGAATATTAATTACTTATTTTACCTTTCATAATTAATTAATTGAAATTAAAAACAATAAATGTAAATATTCTTTAATTGTCTGTTATAATTATTAAATTAAATACATAATAATAGACGACAATATACTTATGTACTATTTTTAATATTAATATTATATTTATAATTATTATAAATACAAATATCATTTGTAAAAATAGTTCTAAGAATGTACAAGTTAGCAAAGCTATCCAGAGTTATGAGATATCCTCATTAACATATTTAAATCAATTTTAATAAAGTATTTAATTATTCATTTTTTAATTGATAATTATATTATTTTAAATGAATTTGAACTCTTCAATGAGTTAAACTGTTAAACTGTTATTATTATTACATGGTAAACGAGATTAACCTTAACTCTGTAATAAATCATTATTTAAGCATAATTTATTATTAAACAAATTATCAAAGAAATATAAGTACAAAGAATTTTAAAAAATTCATTCTTTGTATAGAAGCTTTTTACCATTCATATAAATCTTACAATTTAATTAAATATAATAATAAATTACAAATATATGGTGTTCAATATCCCACTTTTCCCAATTTTGTATCTGTTTTTGGATCAGAAGTAACTTCCTGCATAGCAACTATACATTCATTAATACATGTTTGAAGATCACGTAACCTATGCAGCTGTGCTAACCTCAAAACTTTCATTGCATGTAGAACGGCTGCATCTTTGGATTCAATTTTATGACCTTTTACTTTTTCTAAAGGAAAAGCTTCTCCCTGTATAAATAAGTATATTATAAAAAGTATCTATTAATTGTAATACATACATAATAAATTAATATACTTTAGGTAATATTATTGATGGATTTTTTATTGCTTCTTCATTAAGCCTTTTAACTATAAATTTATGAATAGCTTCTAATGTTATTTTGTGATCTGGATGCTTGGAAATTTTTAGTAAATCTGCAAGTTTCTCAATACCTTCCTTGAAATCACTAGTGTTAACTATAAAAACAATAATATTGAAAACTATGATATATTTTGAAAATTGACTGGATTTATAGCTCACTAAAAGTTACTGAAAAGTAGCAAGAACTATTTATCTAATCATTACTACTTAATAATAAACAGCTTATAATTACTCAGAAATGGAGTCACCAATAACTTTGTTGCTTTATTTAAAACTTAAATTTTTTTTTATTGATTACATAATAATTTTGTTTAAAAATATGCTTCTGATGATATAATAATAATAATAATAATAATAATAATAATAATATATAATTAGTTAATTTGTATACTGAATAAAATAATGATTACAGTGAGGATGTCAATGCACTATATTTGTTTACTTTTTTTGACCCATTTAAGACTAATCTTAAATTATTAGTTTGAGTATTAGAATGAATTGACCTACAATCATGTTTTCATTTAAGAACATTTTCTTTGTTTTTAGTATTTTCATCATGCAATTTATATGATATTTAAAAATGCAAATTATGAGTACATAAAATATTTTTAAAATGGTATTAAGAACAATAACAATGTTTTTAACTTGAAATTTTATAATATGTTAATTCATTCTAATACTAAAGCAAACCACACAAGATTGGTTTTGCTGGACACATATCTGCTATATTGTTATATTGTGTGTGGGCCAAGAGAAAATCAATTGTTTACTGACATTTTGTTTAGAGGACGTCGTACCCGCATGTGTTGTCTCTGTCTTACATACGTACAACATAGTAAATTTTCATTTATCAGTTTCAATAGCATGCTTTTAGTTTTGATATTAGAGTCAACTGATCTATTATCAAACTTTTAGGTAAGATTAATATCTGTATTCTCTTGTTGGTTTTTATGATATTTTAATTTTTAAGTGAGTTATGAGTAAGAAAAATATTGAATATTTGAAAATGCTCATAATTTACGTAAAAATTAGAATATCATAAAAACCAATGTGAGGATATAGATATTCATCTCACCTAAAAGTTTGATAATAGGTCAATTGACTCTAAAATCAAAACTAAAAGCACGGTATTGAAACTGGTGAATGAAAATTTACTATGTTGTACGAGTGTAAGACAGAGACAACACATGCGAGTGTGACGTCCTCTTAATGCAACTACTGTTAGTTGTTATTTAATAATAATTATGAAAACTATACTACAATTAATTTAAGATAATTATTATTTTATAAAAAATAGTACTTAAATTAAATAGTTACCGTCAAGATTGTCAATTGGATTATCGGATGGTATAATCATTGGAACATCAGCAGAAACTTCTAGTGTTTTTTTTGTTTCAGAATCAAATTTATTTTCTAAAATAATTATGAACAGACGCACTTAATATGTAAGAATATAAAACAATTTATATAATTATAAATATTAGGTTTATATTTACTTTCTTTATTGTATGTTAGTCGAATTGCCACACCTAATAACCATTCCAACTGATCTATAGCTTCAGTAGTTTTAATTGGACTAGAAGATGATACACAATAGTTTTTAAATGCTATATCCCAAGAAGGAGAATCAATATTTTGTAACTCTGTCCGTTTCTCTGGTTCATAAGTATGTAATATGTTTTCCTCCAACCACAAAATTAACAACCGAAAACTTTTTTGATCTAAATTCAATAATAAATTTAATTAAAATTATTTAATTTAGTTTTATTCAGTCCTGTTCTTAAGTAATATTTATCTAGATATTTGTTAATATAAATAGGTATTGAACAAGTAAGGTATATCTTACTAGCTGTCCCCGTTCAAAATGCACCAGCATTAATTTTGGTTGCCTATAATACTAACAGTGCTAACATTTAGCGAAAGGATAAAAACTATTTTTGGTTTTTTGATTTAGTGTATAGATGATATCAGGGGCGGATCCAGAAATTCATCAAGGAGGGGTGGTTAATTAAAATATATCCATCTGATACTATTCATACCTACTTAAAACATACTTATTAATATAAACATTAATTACTTATATTATTTACTTATTATAATATTCACCATTTAGAATTTATTCTTACAAACTGGTATCAATGACAACATTTTTATACTTTTATAAATTTATAAAATTTATACATAATAAGCTCAAGGGGGGTATTTACCCTTTTACCCATCCCTTGGATCTGCCACTGGATGATATCATTTATTATATAAGATATTAAAGATGTAGGTATATAAAAACTTCAAAATTATTTACTTAACGGCGTATAAATGTATAATACATAACTTTTTATCGTTGTCATTATAAAATATTAACGTATGGCTCAATCATTTTAATTTTATTATAAATTTACAATACAAAATACATACATGAAACTTAAATGTTCACATAACACATTTGCACATATATCTATATTCTGATTAGGAATTACGTTTTACATTTTACAATTTTCTCTAATAAATTACCTTAAATTTCTTGAAAAACTTTAAAAGGTGTAGGGGGGGGAGCTAAGCCCTCTTAAACTCCCCAAATTTATGCCTATGTGCATATATACACACATATTTATATGTATACAATTTATACAATTAACAAGTTAATAATACACGTTTATTTTAATTAGTAGATGAAGTTTTTTTAATTTAGACAAATGCTATTGTGATAGAAACCTTCTTTGTGATATACTCTTTCGTTTATAAAAAAAAAAAAAATCAAAAAGAATTGATAAGTAGTTCCAGAGTTAACCCTATACAAAGATTTTCATTTCACATTTATACAATTAAATTCATAATATAATTAATATATTATTATTTTTTTTTAGTAATTTTAATTTAAAAATTATTTTCAATAATAGTTCAACCATATTATACACTTATGGATTTATTTATATTTCATATTAAATACATCATTTTATAGATTGAGACTATTTTAAATTTTTATAATTGTTTTTGTTGTATATTAGAATGTAAAATAATATCCAAAATATACATTATTTACTTAATTTTTTTTGAGAAATATTAACTATAATTGACAATTGAATAATTGAATAACTTTCTTTTTCAAAATTATTGCAAAGCAAAAATATTGAGGGCCTTAATCGAGATAAAAACTATCCTATTTTTTAAACTGGACCAAAATACACACAATGTAAAAAATTTCATCAAAATTGGTTCAGTAGTTTCAGAGTTCATTTTATACAAACACTGTGACACAAAATTTTTATATATAAGATAAGCATTATGTAAAATAGTAAATTGTCCTAAGTCATTATATAAAATTATTATAATCAAAATTTAAACAAAAAATCTTAAAATAATAAAAATGATAACACATTTAAAAAAATATTAATACTTGTATAGACATTTGCTTCAATAAAAAATACAAGTTATATTAGAATTGTAAATTAAGTTTAAGTACGAATGATAATTAATTTTTAAAATATGCAGCACTTAGTTTAGTTTAAATGACACAATCTTAACTTAACTCTATCCTTAACCTACAAAAAATCATAAATTTTTGTTTTTTAATTATAAGAACATTAATTTGATATTTGATTTAAATAAAAAAAATTACTCAATAATATATCTAATAATTATCAACAATTTCACATGTATTAATCACATGACATGTAACTAGTTCTAGTATCTACTAGATCTAGTGAAAATCATAACTAGTACTATCAGAACATAAATAATTAACATAAAATATTAATATAAAAAATAGTTTACCATTCGCATCAAACACTGCAGCCAACGGATAACCTACGGCTTTCACCTTGTTGATAGACATTCCAAATCAGGATTCAATAGATTTAACACTATATGATTATAAACATCAACAAAATTTTAAGGTTTTAAAAATCTGTTTATAGTCAGAACTAACAAATCAAATTTTCCCCTGTAGTAGCTATTAACTTTAGCTTACACTTTGGTCATGTGAAGTGATAATATTTTATCAATTACAAATGATTGTAATATTTGTGCGGGAGTTCAAATTATTATTATCAAAAACATAAAATAACGCATCCATTGTGGAGGCCAATAATGTTGGTGATAATAAATAATAATCGTTAGTTGACTGGCAGTATATATTATAAATCGTAAAATAAAAACAATTTAATCATACACCAAGGGCCGTTTTTACAATGTTCGGTTAAGCGTTAATGGACACTTAAACCGGCAGAATTCTGCAGTTAATAAAATCTGTTATCGGCCGTTTAGCGTTAATCGACACTTAACCGGATAATTGTAATGGCTAGAACAGTTACTACAAAAAAATTTGTAGGTTTTTTATTATTTACTGTGTTACAATTGTAAGTATAGAATTACAATGTAAATAACTGCCATTTACGAGTCAATCACAATTTTCAAACAAATTATGTTATGTAGTAGGTATATACATTGGCTTAGGATAGACAAAATTTGATCCGTAATTTTCAACATACATATGCTAAAATCAAAATAGTTGTTTTATGCCATTCAATTAAAGCTTTTACAATTCTATAATTGTAATTATTGACATAATTAGTACAATCTACAATTAGTGGGACTAACCGATTATAATAATGGCAAATGGCCACATTTATAAAAATATTAATTGGAACCCATACTCTGCAAATTAATTGTTTATATAGTATAAAAAAAAACAAAAATGTTCCATTGAATGTTAATTAAGCTTCCTTTTGCTTAGATGGGTGGTTGCAAGAATAATAGCAAGAACCTTGCAACCATTTAGAGATTAAAATATTGATGATTTTTTAAATGATTTGAAAGTAAACATTTGTTAATAATTAATTTGGTAAAAGAAATAATATATTTTTATACAATTTAAAAAAAAAAATTTTGTTGACGGATACGATACCTATATCATGATTTCGTGAATCACGATAATAATGTAATGTACTTATTATAATTTTAATATATAATAATTAATATTATTACATTCAGTAAAATAAACAATTATTCAAAAACGGGGATCCCCTCTCTCGTGGTCCGTACAATAACTGTTTAATAAGCTCTGCTTATTAGTCATTAGATAACCATATGTTTTAGATAGATAATAACAAAAAGAAAAAAATGTGAAGAGAACAGTCGAACATGCTTACACTGAAATACTGAATGCTGATATAGCATTATCGTGGCGACCATAATATTAACTATAGTCGTTTCATAGAGTATGAGCCGTTTGCTGCAATATAATTTTTTATCTTTTATTATTTTAAGTTTGTCTCATAACTGTACACATCGGCAAAATATTTTTCCCATAGAAGAATGCGTACAGTATATGTACTTAGTAAAAAAAACTCGTCAACAAAAAATAAATTTCATTGTATTTGTCAACCTACCGTCTCTAAAAGGAGTAACTATATTAGAATAAAAAATTAAACAGCTAATCGAGTATTATTTCTATATTGTTTTATGATATTGGTGTCCTGTACTGGCTGTACTTAAGATTCCACCTTTGGGTGTAGCGCTTAGATCATAATATACTAGTTACTAGACACTAGTACTATGTGTAATGTATATCTATCGTATCATTTTCGAGCCGTCGTGGTGATTAAAAATCGTGACAGCTGCACTACTGCAGGTCTGTAGGCCAGTAGATGCTATCCGAACACTCGGAACATTATAATATTAGTAAACACTTATACATTTATAATACATTGGTTAACTGTACTTAGTATATTATTTTATATAATAACTATAATATTAATACACTACAGGATATAGCATAATACTATTATATTAATATAATATTTATACAGTAATGTTATCGTTTCACATTTTTGTACCTCCATCACCATCATTGCTTGCATTACCATTACCGTAACCATAATACCTACATAATATCAATACGCGACATTGTCGTATGATAAAGCACAACTAATTCTTATCAATAAATGTGTACGTAGTTGTAGTCGGGGAACAGAATAGATATTATACACATCAAATATGTATATAATTTATTTACGAACGTCGGCGGCATGACCTCATGACAAGCACGTTGATTTGTTTTTTTTTTTTCTCATTTCGCATTTCTTGATATTTTATTTGCTCCCGTAGTGCCTAAGCGGTTTCCCTCTCGTAGTCTCGCCTGTCTTCAGTTTACAGTCATCCGTTGGTCGCAGCGACGGAGCTAAAATACTCTCGATTATCATCTTGTTTGAAGTTTCCACCGTCGTTTAAGACGCGCTCGCGTCGTCAATAATAATAATATTTACCGCCATCGTCGTCATCGTCATTATTATTATTATTATTATTATTATTGTTATTACTATTGTATCGTGTAGTAGTATTAGTAGCAGCAGCGGCAGCAGTTGGTCGTGTAGAATCGAAGTCGAAGTCGAACAATAATAGCCGAAGACAATATTTGCGAACATACCCTTGTGTTATCTGCGCATACTTGTTTAGAGGTAACAGTATTATATTGTTATCGATTTAAACGTGAATAAAAGAGATTTCGATGCGATGATTTTTTCGTTTGCCCGGTGACTTGAAGTACGCCGACAATGGATAAGAACGTTGTGTCAGAGGACGACATCAGTTCGTTGATCGGACATTTTGCAAAAGAGACATTCAAATGCACCAACAGCGATTCATTTGTAAGTACACTAACTACCTGTTTCATTTATTTATTCTCATAATATTGTTATACATAGTCATTGTTTTTGAATTCACAATAGTTTTTTTTGACAATCTGAGGATATAAAAACAACAGTTCAATTTAATCTTCATTGTATTTAATTTTGGTTATTGGATTCCTGCCAAATCATAATAAGAAAAAATGTATATCATTGCTTTATTTGATCATTGTCTTAACTATATCATAATAATATGTTATTGATTTGTTTTTGTCAGCATTAGTATGTTTAAAAATTGCTACCCTAAGTGTTTAATGTTTTATTTTATTTATCTTAAAAAATATTAAATCATTTTTATAACCAGTATAGTTGGCCTCAGTACGACCTTTAAAATGACCTGATATTAAACATTAGCCAATACTGATACACATTTTTATCATTGCTTGTGTAGGCAATTTTATATTTTAATAACTTGATTGCATATTAAGTATATGATAAATAATATTTAATTATCATAAATAACATATTTTATTTGTAACTAAATTCATCGTGATTTATTATGCAAGATAAAAAAAATGTAACTTTGTTAAGGGAATTATAAATTAATGTAGTTACTAATTTTTAAATTTATTTATATAATTATTAATCTTCCAATTTAAAATATATAAATAATTAAAGTTATCATTTTATTGTATGCATTAAGCCCAGAATTTCAAGATAATTTCTTATCAATAGTATTTTAATAATATCCACTGTGATACAGATTTTGTAAATATGTTTTAGTGTTTTTAAATTGTTTATTTTAGATTCTAAATGGAGTGATGAATGTATTGATTTTACAATGATATATGTTTTTCTTTTTACATATTTTTTTTTATCATCACGTTTTGGAGTAGTAATAGTACTTTGATTTTTAATCTCAGCCCCTCTATGAAAAGGAAAATCCACCTAGTTGGTACTTTGGAGGGGGGGGCCAAAAGTATTTCCAGTAGTTTTCAAAAGCGTCAGGAAAAATCCTAAATAGTAATGAGACAAATCGGAATTTTTACGCACAGTTAGTTTTTGACAAAATTGATATTTTATTTTGCTGTGCCTCAAAAATTAATCGTTATAAACACTTGAAATTTTCACCAAATGTTTATATTAGCGTTATCCATTTACGATTAAATTTTAAAAATATTTTGATTTTTTTAAGCTATTTATTGACTATTGAAATTTTTGATTTTTCTATGTTTTTTTTTTTTTTGAAATGCCAATAAAAAAAATTTGCCATTCCAAAAAATCTTTAAAATTTAATAGAAGGTTTAATAATAATATAAGCAAAGCGGGCAGCACCCGTTTCGCTCAAATACTTGTTTCTACCAACCATTTTAGTCGTTTTCAAATTAAGTTGGCAATGATTTTTAAATAATATAATACATATATTATTCTTAACTATTTTTAAAAAAAGTTATAGGAAAATTTTTTATAAAATACATATTTAATTATACATTATTACAGTTATAGTAAAAATTACTAGGACCTTTTTTTAATTAATTGTTTTTAAATATCTGCTTAATTTTTTTTAGGGTTTTGATGTTATGGAAAAATGTTTAAATCTATTACGCTTGGACTACAAATTTATGGTAAGATAAATTCTCTTTATAACATATAATAAATATATTGAATTTGGTTACATGTCATATTCATGTAATATGTTACTTATATATTTAGCTATATGATTGATGTCATAAAAAATTAAGAAAACTCATAAATACCTTAAAATTGTAAAATAATAAACTAAATATAATACTAATAATTACTACTTGTAATTGCAACAAAATTATTAGGCATACAAAATCTTATATGCATTATAATATAGTAATATATTATTTTAGTTATTTAGTATAATAATTTGGTAATTTGATGATCCTGAATTTTGTTTATTTGTATTCAGTTATCATCATAGGCGCAACTAAGGGGGGGGGTCTTGGGTGGGCTAAGCCCATCCAGTTAGTTATGTTATCAATACTAGTGTAGGGGCAAAGCCCCCTCGGGTTGCTCATTTAAATTTAACTTACTCAGAAATAGAGCTCTAGTTGCGCCTATGGTGATCATAAAACTTAAGAACCCATGTTGATATGTATTGCCTGTTGATCATTGAACTCAATTAGTTGAATGGAATTTTAAATAAGATAAGTTTTTTAAGTTAATTTGTTTAATCACGTTAGTAATAGAATATAATGTACAAAATCCTGTACACTTTTTTTTATGCATAGGCCTTATAATAATACACAAAAAATGGTGATATCTCTTGAAAAAATATGTGCGTGTTCTGATTGGATGTTATTGTATTATATAGCACATGCACATTAGTTAGTACAATATTATATTATATTTTCACAAAATAGTGCTTTTTATGTCTGGTGTCAATGGTTGTATGCATAAATTGTTATATTTTATTGAAGATAAGCATATATGTAGAGAATATATATGTAAGGTCTATAGCTTAATATTGCACATAATAAAACAAATACATACAATAATTAATACAATGAGATATTTAAAAAAATATATATATGTATATAAATAGGTAGCTTATAGATCCAAGTTAAACAATGCTATGCATTGAACTTGGATACAAAATAGTGATCACTGATACATAAACACTTGAACACATACTGATTTTTAATTATTTGTATAGTATTGAATCTAGATGATTTAAGTTTTTAATTGTTCAATTATTGATAGCAATTTTGTATATTAACCAACAAATAAAATAGTAAATATCATTTTTATTGGAAAATAAATATTTTAGGACTGTTTCAATGTGTGATCTACTGATTACCTATATTATAAAATTTAGTACTTAAATAACATCTATATGATGATTTAATAAAAAAAAAAATGAATTCTTATACAACAATGGGATATTTATACAAAAATATAACTGTGGATGAAGTTAGAAGTGTTGAATATTAAAATGTAAAAACATTTTAATTGATAATAATCATAATAATATGATTTGCTCAAAAGAAAATATTGATGGCACCATGTTTGATGGATAATTGCTTGTAACAACAAAGACCATTAACTCATCATTGGTCGCGTAGTGCGAGATTCTCCCACCATAATATTATTTTTGTCACAACTGTCTTTTATATCAATTTATTGCACAGGAGTTATGCTATACCTTATCAGATTAATTTAATCTAAAAATTCATTGGCATTAACCAAAATTATAATTAATTATCTATTGTCAGTATCCGTTTAATGCGACTTGTATACATATGTTGAGAGAAATTTTTTATACTTTATTCTTTATTATTATAGATAATTTGCACATGTTCAAATCCAATTTTCAAAAAAAATATACTATAACCATATGTGATTCCTGTATTTGTAATATACAAATTCTAGAAGAAAACATTTTATTTTTTTATTTTTTTGTAATAATGATGTTAATGCTCAATAATTCATATTATAATGTGTAATGTATTATGTATAAAAGACAATATTAATACTGAATTATATTATAATATAGTTTATAAGTGCTTATAACTGAATAATGAATACAAATTACATTATAAATATGTTTTGGTAATATATACCATATTTTATGATATACACTAAAAAAATTGATAGAATCTTAACACATAATCAAAGGAGTAAAAAAAAAATTTGACCAATGACAGGTTAATAAAAGACATTTGAATGATACTTAAAAAATATTGTTACTGAAGTGTATTAGAAAAATATGTCAGATATTTCAGTTATTTTATGCAGGAAATCCATTATTTACTTAAATACGCTTTTATAGGCATCAATAGCAAATGTTTAGAGTTAACTAATAGACATAATACAAAGTTTTAAGGTATTTGATATACATATTATTAACTGAAAAAAGAATGGTAGTATGCTATATTTATTTAAACTCAGTTACTTGGTTTAAAATATTCCTTTACAATATACACTTAAAAAGCAGATTTTTTAAGTACATTACTATTTTTAGTAGCATTTATAAAAAGTTGGGTAGTAGATCACACGTCAAACTATAAATTAATCAGTAAATAACACATTGGATAAGCCATATTTTTTCAAAGCATTAACTAATCACGATATTGTTTATTAATAAAAATTACATTTATAAAAATAATAAAATTCAAAAAATGCACAAATAGATGACAATTGTTATATTATTTTATACTATTATTATAATAATAATTTTTGGCTATCATTAAAAAATATGTAAATTCAAGAAGTAATGATATTTACATTTAGATATTCATCATAATTGAGACACTATATATTTATACGATGACAAATGTATTATTATAACAAACTTTGTATTAGTAAACATTTTATTTATATCAATTAATCATTTTTGATTTAAATAATAATCCACATTAAAATATTTTGTTTATAATATTCAAAAGTTTCTAATTAAAAGTGTATTAATTATTTAAATTATCTTAAATTTTAAATAATAATGATAATAAAGAAAAAATTAATAAGATTTTGAGGAAAAAGTAATATTTTTATCAAACAAGTTTTTTATTTTAGCTATTGTATCATAATTATATTGCATTAAATTATTACTAACATTTATATATGATGTGTTTAAAATAGGCGACTTTCATTTGGGCAATTAACTCAAAATAACATACCTTTTGGGCAAATTTATACATAGTATTTGGGCAAAATTTACACGGACCCCCAGTTTATCTAATACATTGTTTGGACGAGCCAAGATATTTATGAATTTTATATAGACTTTATTATACATGTTTTTGGAAATAGTCTTCAAAGTATAGACAGGGAAATTGTGAGATGTATTATTAAATTTAATAATATTAAACTTATTGTTTGGTGACACTAATACACTAGAACAACATTTTTTATTTGTGCACCAAAAACGTATTGTATTATTATTTTTTGAAATATTTGATTGACAAAATTTATATTTTTCAATTACTTTAACTTCGTTATTTCTTTTAGAATTGAATTTAGTATCAACTTTCGTATCCATTTTATTAGAAATGTATAGCTATTATAAATCTTTCATTCAATTTTATAGATATTGTGATAACCTTGACATATAGATTAAATAGTAAATATTATAACTATTCTATATTCTTATGTATAACTATATATTCTTTATCTTTAGTGGGTTTATTATTAAAATAAATGTAATAATTCAGTATCAGATATGGGCAGATCATAAAAATCCACATGTTATGTCTCCGTCTTATAACAACTAAATTAATAACAAATTATTGTTCACTACCTATTCTTGTAAATTGGTTTTGATACTTATAATAATAGTAATAATAATATTATTTAGTTGTAGTAAATATATAGTAATTAGTGTATAAGTAACTTTCTTATTATTCAATAATTTATAAATTTGCCTAAATGATCAGTAAATTTTGAATTATTAGCCCCAAATGAGTGACACCGATTTAAAAGTGACTAAACATTTTTTTTTTTTTATTTTAATAATTGTTTATAAAAATTGTTTTTTAATAATAATAATAACTAAAACACAATTTATTAAATATATTATTGTTTATTGTTAGATGTTAATTGATGAATCAATTAATTTTTAAATTTATAATTTTGTCATTTTGATACTAAATTTAATGAAGTATTCAAATTGTTATTCTGCATAACTATTTTTTCAGATAATTGATAACAGCAAAGGGCGTATTAATGAGCAATATCCACATAAAATACCAATTTTACAACATGAAAGATTTCCAAGAGGACCAAGAACTTCATCTAGTTCTGTTGATGACATTTCGCCAAAAGGGAATTGTAATCGGAAGAGAAATAGTTTAGGTGCACCTTCGCCTAGTAATCATTCGTCTCCAGAACCTTACGTACGATCTCAATCACCAAGGCTTAATAGCCCCAAAAAAAGTAGTGAAGTAGTTGGCACTGATGTAGTATTAATTGATACTTTGATCAATGAAGCCAAATTTGCACGTTGTCGCAACCGGTTTGTTGTGCCAGTCATACTATATCAAGGAAAATATATTTGCAGGTAAAATAATTTTTTTTTTTCAATTTAATTTATGTATTAATATGTATAATAGTATATAATTAATTATAATTCTTAAGGTCTTCAACAATAGCAAGAATGACAGAAATAGGTCTTGGGACTGCAACAGCAAAAGGTCTGTCTTTTGAAGAATTCAGACAACTTGATAAAAAACGAAAATGTGATGTAGAATTACTTAACGCTTGGAAAGTAGGCACTATTATTGATTTAATGGTTGAAAATGAAAAGCAGAAATATTTATTCGCGTAAGTGTTCATTCAAAAAAAATACTTAATATGTTGTGTAATGGAGATTTTATCTCGGTTTTATTTTCTAACAAAATACCAATATTAACTTATGCTAAATGTACCAACTGTCCTAGTAATTAGATAAAACTAAACTTTTAATAATATTTGAATTTGTCATGAAAATGTCACATAATGTTACTATTTTGAAATTTAACTATGACTCTTCAAAATTAGATTAATTAAAACTAAAATTTTTAATATAAACAATTTAAAAATATTAATCATATTGAACAAAAGAAAAAAAAATCAAACAATGTTAAAAAGAATATTTAAAATAAACTTTATGACAAATTTAAATATACATTCAGATGTTTTATTAGATAACTTAAATTAATTAATACAATTGGTAAAAAATTGATATTTTTGTATTAAAAAAGATAGGTAAAGTATCTAGCGAGTCACTGTTAAGGGTGTGTTAAATTTGAATTCAATGATTCAATAACATTGAATACAAAAAAACGATTCTGAGCGGAGACTGTCTATATTTCATATTATGTTTTTTATTATTTCTATTAGGTAAAGTAATTTAATTTACTGTTAGTAGTTGAATTAATTTTTTCCAAAAGTATTGTAAATTTTATTATTTTATTAGTATTTAATTATTATATTAATATATATTATTTATATTCAATATTATATCAACCTATTAAATTCAAAATGAAATAACATCTTTCTATAAAATACAGTAAAAGAGTAAAAATAGGTTCATAGTATAAATAAATAATATCTAAAAGTAAATCAAAAATATCATTGTGTATAGTTATATTAATAATAATATAAAGTATGTAAATGTTTTGATATCTCTAAAACTGTAACAAATTAGTAATCATCGTTATTTTTTTTTTTTTAAATAAGTAATTTCATTGGATTTTGAATTTGAAAGATCTATAGAAATTAATTGTCTTTCTATCTAATATCTATTATAAAGATTGTATTGTTCCTGTATGAATAACATATGAGAAATCTTGTATTAGTTTTTAAAATTTAAACTTAATATAATAAGAACATTTTTATGAGTTTCTAATTATATAACATATTATTTTATAATATTATAAAATAGTTAACAAATTCTAACTTAAAACAAAATTTCACGCCTATATAGCTCCAAAAGAATCAAAATATTTTGAAAATTGTATCGTATATAACAAATATTAATATGAACTTTTTGTAAACATTTTAAGTATTTTCAATTATTCAATTTTGATGACAATAGCATAAAATTCAATTTTTTTTTCAAAAAATGTTTTCATGTATTTACATTTTTTAATTTTCAACACAGCCATTTTGTTGATCATATTTTTAAAATAGTTCAATATACGAGGTCTAATCAAAAAGTATCGAGACTGTTAAAAAAAAAAAAATATATATATTAGATAAAGTTATTTACATTCAATCTCCTTCAAAGTATGCTCCTTCTGAGTCCATACATGTTCTCCAACGTTCCTGCCATTTTTGAAAACACCTGTGGAAGTCATTTTTAGAAACTCCTCGTAGCTGCTCCGTCGCATTTTGTTTTATTTCATCTACATCTTGAAAACGTTTACCCTTAAGCGCCATTTTTATTTTTGGGAATAATAAAAAATCACATGGAGCTAGGTCTGGTGAATAGGGGGGTTGAGAAACAACTGGGATACCATGTTTAGCCAAAAACTGCTGCACAACATGGGCTGAATGGGCTGGTGCATTATCGTGATGCAATTTCCAACTACCAGACTCTTAAAACTCGGGTCTTTTTCTTCGTACAGCGTCTCGTAAACGGCGAAGAACATCAATGTAGTACTCCTTTGTTATAGTCTGTCCTTTAGGAGCATACTCATGATGAACAACACCTTGGTAGTCAAAAAAAACGGTCAACATGACCTTCACTTGACTCCTAACTTGCCGAGCTTTTTTGGGTCGTGGTGAATCAGGTGTCTTCCACTGCGAAGATTGTACCTTTGTTTCTGGATCGTAGCCATATACCCAAGTCTCGTCACCAGTTATAATTGATTTTAAAAAAAAAATCATCAGATTCGGAACACTCTAGCAAATCAATGGCGATCTGTTTTCGATTTTCTTTTTGCTCACCTGAGAGCAGTTTTGGTACAAATTTGGCTGCAACTCTTCTCATGTCTAAATCAGTCGTCAATATGGTTTGAACTGATCCAAATGAAATTTGAAACTCATTACTAAGTTCCATAATTGTCAAACGACGGTTACCTCGTATTGCTGTTCGTATTTTTTGTATCATTTCCTCATTGCGGCTTGTTGATGGACGTCCTTCACGTTCATCACTTTCAACAGTTGTTCTACCCTCTTTAAATCGTTTAAACCATTAAAAAACGCGAGCACGGGACATGGTTTCATCTCCATAAGCTAACAATAACATTTGGTAGGTTTCAGTAGCCGTTTTTCCCAGTTTATGGCAAAATTTAATGCACACTCGTTGTTCTGTATTTTCGCTCATTATGAAATCCGACGGGACGTAAAAACATACTTGACTTAATCGCACCTAGAAGCCGACTGAAACAATTTTAATCTAATCTATGTCTAATATATTTTCCCAACATATAAAGTTAGATTAATATAGCACATGCAAGTTCATACTCAAACCGGTTTACGATTAATCGTATCAGTCTCGATACTTTTTGATTAGACCTCGTATATATATTAAATAAAAATTGACCAAGGGTTAATTATATTTTTAAATTTATTAGAAAAATAGTTATGTTACTTAACAATTTCAATTTGAATACTAATTTATTTATGATAATCCGTAAATATATAATTATTAATGTAGCTTTCAGTAACATTAAAAAGTTTTAATTTTTGATAATCGGTATTAAATTAACATTTAATTCATAATGTTTAAAAAAATATTAATTGTTTCACATTTCAATAATTAAATACCTTTTTGCTTAACAATAATATACTATACTTATTGAATTATAACAAAATATAGAAATCAATTTAGTCAAAGGTTGGTGGTTTAGCGTAAAAATTTCAGTTTTTTCTTAATATTTGATTTTTTCCCGATTAGAAATTTTATCAGTAATTTTTAATTTTGACTTTTCTATTGTACAAATTTAATCTAATTTATTATTCTAAACCACCTTCTAAGTTAATAAATTGAAGTATTTTATAAAACTTTATTACTTATTGTGTACATTCACTAAAAAAAAAAATTACCTTTGTAAACTACATTAATTGTTCCGCTCAGAATCTAAGAAATGTAATATTAATATTTGTTAAATTCGTTATTGGGATGTACTATATTTACAAGAGAAGAGTACTCTTTTATTTCTTTAACAGTTGGTATCAAATTCCCTTAAGTTTATTATATTATTAATTATCTATGTATTATGTATAATCTTTATTCTTATTTGATTTTCTGAACTTAAACTGTTTCATTTATTATAATGTACCATTGAATATAAAATATTTAATAATTGTCTTTTTTAATTCATATGTTAAGTGTAACATCTTCAGAAAAAGTAGATGATACTCAAAAATATGCCGTGTTCCGTATTATACCTACACCATATCCGGGATGTGAATTTTTCCTCGATTTTAAGAAAAACAATTATAATTCTGAAGGATTAATGTTTGATTGGTCTGATCCATCTATTGATTCAACGCTTAATGTGAAACCTAATCCTGCTGTTGATCAGTTGGATATCCAATGGAGTAAATACAAGGTTAAATTTTATTGAATATTTATATATTTTAGATAAATAATAATCATTTTATTTCATCTAATTATTTGTATTATTAAAATTGACTACCTTGAATATTATTATTTGATACATAGTGTACTTACCCATATTTCCATCCAATTGTATCCAAATTTTCAATTTACCCCATGTATCAAGTTTGCTTTTTACAAAATTTACTTATAGATTGTATTTATTTTACATATAATAAGAATTATCATATCTTGTACACATTTCAAAATCAATTTTTATTTATCAAGAATTAGTAAATAATAATATAACAATAAGTTTAGGTAATCAAATAAAAATATATCTGTACCAAAAGTTCTCACTAAACAACATAGTATTTTCATATAGTAGGATCAGAAAATGTGTTTCATTTGTGTTATTTTAAGTAAGTTTTATATTAAATAATGAAACAACAAATTTAGTAAATAGGAAAATTGATCAATATTATATTTATTTATTATATTGTTATAATAGTTTTGTTTACTATTAAAAATAAAAATTAGCACATATTCTATTTTAATATATTAGAATATCATGCATACATTTTAATTATCTATCCAATATTTAATTACTTAGAGAGTTTTTTCTTGGACATGAACTTCACAAGACAAAAAAAATGTATTTGTTATCAATTCTGTGAAGTATACTGATAACAAATATATTAAATATAAATTACCAAAATCATATTTGTAATTATAAATATTGAGTTAAGGTAAAACAAATTACCTAGGTATGTAAAATTATGATTATTATTCCAGAACAAAGCAATGAGAAACAATATATTATTGTATTTTTTTGGGTGGTACTTTTATTTAGAATTTTTTGTTAATTTATTTTCAAGAAAATCTGGGGATTCTCAATTTTTAGTTTGAAAATTGGGCTATCAAATTAACATACAATATAAATTGGTATTAAACACTGACAAATTTTTGGAAGATGTTGGTTCTGATAAACATTTTTGTAAAAATCAATCTTTACAATTTTTATTTTGCTGGTGCTTAGATATACATATATATTATGTCACTCAAAACCACTGATTTGTTGGTTTTGCTTTTTCATAGCATGAACAGTATACAATTGCTCCATCACTTGTAAATGTGTCATTAGAAAACTCTTTTTTAAATAATAATTAAATCACTTTCGTTATTTAAAAAATTGAAAAATATATGTACTATGTATACAAATACAAGACTAAATCCGACTGTGAGTACTATGAAAAACGATTATTATGTATCACTTCTTTACTTGTATTGTCTATTATTACCTACCTATATTCCATAATAGTCACATTACTATACATTCTAGTATAAAATGCCATGTAATTTTGTTGTATAAATAAATTACTTTTACCTGGTAATATTTTTAAAGATATTCTTAAGAAATACAGTTAATATTTAATTAATAATTAAACAAGTCTGTTTAATATGTATCAATTTACAAATATGTAATTATACTAAAATATATAAAAACATGTTAATTAAAATGAGGCTTATTTCAATTAGTATGATCTTAATTATATACAATTTTCATCAGATTAAAAAATATTTCATTTTAATAAGGACATTGTTTAAAATAAAATCCATTTCCCTTATATTTAATTGATTACAATTTTACCTTATGACATTAAATAAATAAATATTGAATTTGGTGTTGCAGGAGTGGGACTTACGGCAATTAACAGAAAACTACTTAAGTTTGATGTTAAAATATGTTTGGTGTTCATCAAAAGGTATACTAATCCATTGTATCAGTGGTTGGGATCGTACACCTATGTTTATATCGCTATTGAGAATGTCCTTATGGGCTGATGGTGTTATTCATAAATCATTGTCTCCTAGCCAGATTCTTTATTTAACACTTGGATATGACTGGTATTTATTCGGACATAACCTAGAAAATCGTCTTGAAAAAGGAGAAGATATAATGCATTTTTGTTTTCATTTCCTCAAATACATTTTTAGTGATGATTTTAAGACACCTAGTATGCCGTAAGTATGCAAGGCGATTTATTAATATTAGCAAAAAACTAATTTCTAATTTTGTACTATAATAGTTCTGCTGTTACTGCACCAAGTAGTCCTAAATATTCTTCACACATGAGTGAATTTGATTTAACTGATTTGGATCAGTTAGATATTCGTTCACGAAATAATAGTAATGGCAGGTATGTAATTAATTTTTCAAATAGTATTTGAACAATTTAATAACATAATATTTATTTTATAGTAATGAAGATTTAACTAATGGTAAATCTTATGATAGTTTGGATGATAATCATTCACAATTCGATTTTGAACAAACGCCTAAACTAAAATCAATAAAAAAACCAGCAGAGAAGTTTTTCATAACAGAAACAATTTACGAAATGGAAGACATTGAGGACATTGATGATGATGATTTTATTATGTCTGATGAAGTAGAAACAAAACGGTACAAATGCTCATCTCCTCGCAGGCGGCATCGTTCAGTTAGATCCCCTGATTTGGATTTTGACTTTGATGATTATGAAATCCCATCTAATCTAGATAGAACTATGCCAGTTGATATGCCTACATCACACAAAATAAGAACTTATTCAAATTCAAGCGAGACTGATGAGTGAGTATACAAAATAAAACAATTAAAATATTGTTTATTATTTATCCTTGTCATGTTGTCAGATGGTCAATGGTGACTCAAACAGGTAGCCTGAATGGTAATGATTTATCTGAGAATAGATTTCGACCTATTTCATCGTAAGTAAATATTATTTAAAATATTTGAATTTTCTATTTATTTGATTTGAATTTCATAGACGAGAAAACAGATTATCTGCTGTTCGAGAATTGTTCCATAAATGTTATAGTACATACGGTTACAAAACGGATGGCCCAGAAGGTATTCTTAGTAAACTGTTGTTTTGATATTAGACCATATATATTTAAATTGTAGTTTATTTTTCCTGGTACTATTTGCAAAGTTAATTGTGTAAAGGTTCAAATAGATTTTTATGTAACATAAATAATATTTGACATGTATAATATTTTTTTCTATTTAACTGAGCTGACTTATTTAATGCTTTTGTTTTAAATCAATTTGTATTATATTACAAGTTGACATTATTGAGTAAAAAAAAAACCCAACCAATTATTCAATTTTTAGTTACATACCAATGTATATTATGTATTACTCAATTTTTATAAGGACTTTATATGGATAGAACAGCTTCTGCTATTATTGTTGTGACCATAGCCCCTATAAATTTACATACAACTTTATTTATGCTTTTTTGTATAATTTAGTTCATTTATATTATTTTATTTTTTTTAAATATTACTTCCCTTAGTTAACCATCACACCCAATATTATTATATTACCTTTAAAGGAAAAATTTTAATTTTTGTTTTATATTTATACTTAACAATACAGGGAAAATGTGTCATAATATTTTCAAACATAAAATTAATCTTAATTTATTTTAGGTGCATATTTTTTTTATGCATCCATGTTTTGTGTATTACCATAATATTTTATATTATATTGCTATAATTTGCAAATAAAGTAGTTTATTAAAATTAAATATATTTAAAACTAAGGGTATGTGGTAGTAAAATCAGTTGTCTTTAACCAACACTTGTAATATCAGAATCATGTTTCATATTCCTAGTGTTGGTGAGTCAGATGAGTTAAACCTAATCTGAGATGATGGTGCCTTAAGTTACAATTTTACCTAAATTTAATTATTAAGTACACAGAGAGTAAATGCTTTGCTCAACATTTGTCTTAAATACATCATAGCAATTATAAATTAATAGGAATTGAGCATATTTTAAGGTATCCGTGTTTCATAATTTCAAAATTATTTTTTATTTGCATTCAACACAGTTTAAATTGCTATTACTTGGTACTGAGAACTTATTTTTAATCCATCTAATTAATAATACCTTAAATAAAACCAATTTTCTATTATGTTTACAATAATTAAAAAAAAAAATAAATTGATATATTTTTAACAGGCTCATATTTGTTCTTTGGTATATATTTTTATATACTTATATCAACTGTAATAATTTATTTAATCTTTAAATGATTACAATTAAAGTGAGTATTGTATCGTTCAAATATATGAAATATGGGAGTCATTTGCATATTTTGGAATATGATTTTTCGTATTTGCTTAATTTTTTAAGATAAATGTGTTAGCTTAAAAATATTAGCTGTTCACCATTATCTTGGAGTCCTAAAAAATATCAGAAAACATAATATAGCTACTTAAAAAATATGTCTTGTAAGATAAAAGTTAGTTGTAAAAATACTATAAATTATTTAAAATGCAGAATATAAAAAATATATTATAGTTACATAAAAAAAAAGATTGAAAATTTATAGGTTAATACATTTTTATGTAGACCAATATAAAAAGTCATACATTTGTATTAAGTAATCAAACCTTGATACATTTTTAGCTCTATAACAGTTATTACCTGGTTAGTTTTATGTTATAAGGTATATCAGTTAGGATCTTTTTCTAATTAATTATTGTGTTTAATTATTTGCTAGGATGTTAGGAACCATACATGCAGGACTTTTGGAGTAAGGCTAAGGTCTAAGGAAAACCTTAAAGATCTTAAAGTGGTTCTAGTCTAGTATTAAATAAATATTATTATATGTCTCTTATGATATATCGCCTATATGTGAAACTGAAAGTAAATTAATGCATAAATGGCAGTGATCACATATTAAATTTATATAGGAGTATGCCACGTATCTCAACAATACTAGTATATGATGATAATTTCAGGTATATGTGCTCAAGCATAACTAAATAAACAGGCATGCCAGTTAGATAACACTGCATACAAAATTTTCCTTAGACTTCGAACAAATGCTAAATTATTGAACACTATAATAATATACATTGATGTTGTTCATTCCATTTCTAAAAAACATAATGCAATGATAGCGAAAATTACATATTAGCTAATATATTTGTTTTAGTCATGAGTACAAGGTTAGCATACTGAAGTACTGTGTTTTCTATATTATTATTATAGGAATTAAACTACTTAAAAAAAATCGGTTAATAGGTCGATCCAACTATGTTGTTATACCATTAAAGCTAGATTTTGACATATTCATATTTATTTTGTATTGAAAATGATATAAGCTAAAATTTGATCGATTTTGATTGAACTAATTTTAATCAAAGATGTGAGAAAAAACAGTTTTAATGGATCATATTAATGGTTGCCATTTATAGTTTAAAAACTTCCCAATATTTCACAATATATGATATAGTTTTTATCGAATTAAAATCTTATCGTTTTGCCAGTTACTTAGATCTGCATATTATAATACATTTTGTCCAACAATAACAACTTTAAATTTTAAACATTTACATAATTAAAAATAAATAAGTTATATCAAAATGCTATTATGAAGTCACTTTTCAACCATTAATTTAACTTTATTTTCACTCAAGTGTTATGGTATAATTTATAGATATAGATCATTACTATAATCTTAATATGTATTTAATAAATTTAAATATATACTAGATCAAATAAATCTATTTTATACTGATATATATTGACTATTGTCATATATTTTGCTACACCATTTTGACTTACTCAACTAATTTCACAGTTTGACTTTTGTCTAGGAAAAATATATATTATGTTATATCTTATATATCAATTGTGTAGAAAATATGAAACACAATTTTGATATTCAATGTTGATATCATTTTAGAAAAAGACACTTAGTAATGTTACCACATTCCTTTACGTTTTAATTTATTATAATTTTTAGAGCTAGTGTTAAAAAAATTAGAAGCAAGTAATGAAATTAGTGGGAATTAGAGTACATAAATATTGTAATAAAATTATTTTGTGTTTTTGTTACATTTTGATTAATTCATAACTGGTAATTTTGTACACAAGTTTGGTAAAAACTTACGATGAAAGGATATAAATAAATCCGTGGGTTGTAATTTTGCAGCTATAGAATATAATTTAATGTAATTATTTTTTTTATGTTGTACGTATTATACATTTAGATATATATTATTATTATATTATATACTATAATTGTGTTTCAATAAAAACTATGTTTTTATAACATTAGGTTATATCATATTTCCCCGATTTATTTAAGTATAATCTCTTTGTCTTCATACAGTATATCCTATATTAAACATTTTAAAATCAAATGTGTACAAACTAATTTTACTCGATTCATATTATGCATAGAATAACTAATAAAATTGAACAAACCGTTAATAAAATTTTTTTTTTTACAAATATAATAAATAGTTTACTTACTTTTTTTGAATATTTTGTTTAATTTTTCTTTAAAAAATAACCCTCAAAATAATCAATTTCAATTACTTTCAAAATTAAAGTTGGTGATGATGTCCTTTCAAAGCAAATTTAATTATCCAACTAATCAGTATAGTAGGTTGTTTTTAATTTGTTTAGCATTGACAAGACAATAAGAAAACAATATCAATAGTACTTTGTCCAACTTTTTTTAAAAATAATTTTAAGATTATTAAAAAGAAATACTGATTTTTTCACAGATTAAACTAAATTAACTTGATTCTTTTTAGATACCTTATTTTATTTAAATATGTAACTAATTTTTAAGTTATTTATTTTTATTTTGTAATTTTTATCAGAATTTATAAATTATGTTATTGGTAAAAAATTTCTTGGTCATTGAGTATCATTGAAAAACTCAGTAATTCAGAAAACCAGACAACACTTATCTGAATTTATCCAGACTATTGAGTTCTATTGCATAATCAATAATTAATTTTTAATATAATACTTATTTATCTTAACTTATAGTAACCAAATATCAAACATTTAATTAATAATTTTAGTCTTTTAGTCATTAAGATAAATTTTTTAACTCAATTAAAAAATGCATTATATTTAATTTAGGTTAACCAAGTTGATACAAACGTAAAATTGTATATTGTAAAAATATAAACGTATTGTTTATTATAATAATTCCAATTTTTATTTGATTTCTAACTGAAATGTAAAATAATATTAGTTAATTAAATTGTGTGGCCTAATTAAAAAAGATTTGACCTATTTCTTTATTAAAAATACGAAAATGTATTTTATAATGTTAAAAATGATTAATGGATTCTTATTAATATTTTATATTATAATGGTTTCCTTGCAAGTAATAGTCAATATGAAATACCACGACTGACTTTATTCTAATAAAATCACGTTATTTGGTCAAGTTTTTTTATTTTATGTAAATTTTGAATGTTCATAAATATTTAAAGATATAATGTAATTTAATCTTACATTGTACATCATCAATGATCCAATGTATAAAGAATTTGTTTTTTTTTTTTTTTTTAATCAGTTATATAAGCTGATATGTATGACAGCAATATTGGTGAATCTAATAACCTGTCACATTTCTTGCTTAAATGTGAATTTAACTTTAACAGGTATAAGTCTTAAGTTACAGTTATAAGAAAAAAATCATAATAGGCTGTTTTAAAAATTTTATAATTACACTTAATATATTGTTAAGTTCTGAAATTTACATGACTGTTTACTTAACTTATATTAACATAATATTATTCAATAAAAAAAATAAATAGGTTTTTATACATTAAAATATATTATAATATGTAAGATATTAAGAATGTATTTTGTTTTTTTTTTGGAGGGGGGAGGATTTCAAAATTTACATAATTAAATGTACTTAATATTACTTTTTGAAACTATTCTTGGTTTTGAACCGCACACTTAATTTATTGTGACTAATTAATTTTAAAATTGACCTATTTGTTATTTGCAAATAGCATTAATTAACATCAAAATTGCAACTAACACGGACACCAAAATTGTTTAAATTTGACTTAAATAACTGTGTTCATAGAATTAAGAAGTACTTAATATTTGTATTCTTGTAATATTAGCTTAATGATTGGCAGGTTATAGATGTATGCCTCATGTTGTTATTACTTGTATGTGCAAACTGTCAGATTTCCAAATTAGTTTAAACTGGTATATGGTAAACACTGATGAATAATTGTGTTAATATTGTTATTCTAGAACTTATTTTGTAAGAACTTATGTAATTTCCTTTTATTGTTAATGTTATAAAATGTATCAATTTTTGTAACATTTCATAATAATTTATCTTCTAAAAAATTAATAAGTGTGTTTTATTTTTTCTGAATGTGGTATTGAGTTTAACATTAATTTCTCAGTTCAAGATTTCAATGTTAATTCAACACTATGATTGGAGGAGGGAACAAAAATCAGTTCTTTGATTATTTAATTACTGATGAAATATTTTATTTATCTTTTCTTAATTTTGTCATCCTAAAAATTACAGTTTAACAATCAAAAATTTTAAATGGATACATATTTTGTTTATCCTGTATAAAAAGAAAGTCTTAAAATAAAATAAAATGCAAACAACTTTTAGTTGAATAATAATTTAATATATGAAGGAATAATGTTACATTGTTATACATCATTATATTTTAAAACTAAATATTAATATATAATGCCCTAAATGCTACACAATGTACTTTCGTATACTACAGAGTATGCGAGTGCAAGCGAAAGTTAATCAATTGTGGAAGACGTGTGTATGGTTTCATTAGGGGAAATTGGAAACGTACAAATGGGATAAAAATATTCATAACATTGTAGCATGTGCTTGATTTTAATTATTACTGATATGTTTTTGAAAATGTATTATATTATTTCTATTAATTGAATGCAAATTTGCATTTATACATAAGAACAATAGACTAAAGATTTTTTTTGAAGCAATCGTATAAAATTTAATTTCAAGTACACGTTCAATTTCATGTATTTATTTACAAGATTTTTGTTCAATGTTTTTATAGCAGATATCGCATTTAACGTAACAGCACCAAACAAATTTGCAATTGCAGTGTTCCTCTTCCTTCACAACCTAAGAAAAAAACAGAAAAAAATATTTTACTTCATATTTATCATTATTAGACATTATTTATTACCTTAGTGATATAACCACGACCACAACACAGTTTATTACAAGAATCCGGCCCAGTAGATGTAATGTTGCACTTGCGGCCTTCTGTACCCAATACTCCATTTTCAAAGTCTTGTTTACAGTAGTTAGGTGACTTCTGTATATGCACCAATTCTTTTGATTCGATTAACATTAGTTTTTTTAGTCTCTTTAAAGCTCTGGGCTCTCTCTTCTTATGCATAGTACTGTTTTTCTTTTGTAGATCGTTCATAGTATGATTTATCTATCGTCAGGAATAATAGAAGTTATCAAAACCCATGATAATTATTATATAAAAAAAATTCAATCTACAACATACAAGAATAGCCTTTCCATATTTCTGTTTGAGTTCATTACCAATCTCATTGAACGATGGCATAAATTTCCAACAGGTTTTTAGTTCACATGATCCAGATACACCATGACAACGACAATGCATTTTCATTAACGACATTACAATCTAAGAACAGGATAATTTTGATAACTAACATTTAACTGCAGATTAATGATACCATGATCATAATCCCCTAATAAGTAATAATAAAATACAAATTGTATAGTTTTTCTGATATAGTTTAATGGTAAAACTATGTGGACATCTCAAAAATTATTATTATGATCGATTATAAATAAATGCTATTTATTGCTATCTAAACCATATTATATGCTGAAACAGTTTAAAAACAAAATAACAACTGTTTTTCTTACCTGTCGGCCTACTTCATTGTTATGCAAATTCATTTTGAGGCGATTAGACCAGATTCTTTTTTGTTTTGTGGTTTTGAAATTATCCGGACGATTGGGTTCAGAACCATCAACAAATTTTCGAGAGAATTGCAATCCAAAACGCAAATTATCACTAAAGTTGGAAAATATATATTATACACTAAACAATCTAATCTGTTTTTCAGGTAACATTATATTTTCTGTCTGAAACAGGACTTTTTCTTAATGTTAGGCTAAATTTGATACAAGTTTTATTTAATCAAATTTGATTATGGTGATAAATGTGAGGTAAAGAATTACTTTTAAAAAAATTTGCCTACACATAATATGAAAAAGATATTGCTAGGTACTTATGAAAATACAAGTTTTAGACATACACTTTCTAGAAAAGTTAAGTATTGGTAATGTTCCTGTAAATAAATATTTTAATTTTTATACCAATGCAAAAATGTCTTAATACAATCCAATGTGTAATTTAATGTTACAAAAAAAAAAACATGATTATATTGTTTATACATTATATGTTATTATCTTAATCTAATAATAATTACCTGCAACCTCCCCATTTCCATCCTTCAGGTGTCGTTTGTCCATGCTGCATAGAGTCGCAACTACATTCAGTTAATCTTCCTGAACTGCATGCATTTGTAATTGAATACACTACACCTGCACTAGTGATAGCGTAGATAAAGGCAGTCTCTTTACTACCTACTCAAATACGTAATTATAATTATTAACTATGAACTTGTCTGATTTATTTTTTTTAATATTAATTTATTAATACATTTATTTTTATTATTAAATCTATTACATATTAATCCAATGTAACAATATGGTTGATATTAAACTTATGAAGTATTGTAAAAAAATCTGCAAGTCAATACAACTGACACCAATGTTAATCACAATATTGTTACATCAATTTTCTATGTTATTTAAATGTTAGTTTTGTTTTTGTTCAAAACTTTTGTGTAAGTGAGAACCATTGTTACTTTTACTGTTATAGTGCTCTAAATGTAATTTAATGGAGGTAGAAGATATAAATAATAAGGTGATTTTTCTAAACATGAATTAAACTAACTGTCATAAACTAATGCCTTCATTAGTATCTAAAAGACAATATTTTACCAATTATGTACAATTCTAATTTTATTACATTAATTAGTCTAAAAATATTTATGATAAAATGTTAGAAGTATTATGACTGTTATAAAAATTAATCGGTTCCATAGCTAGAGGTTGTTGACATAGACAATCTCCGAGGGTATAAAAATGATTAGTGTGTAACAAAAACCCATGATTAACAAAAATTATATCAATTGTCGGATATTATTATTTTATTTTTTACTCTACTATTCAAGAATAAACACTAGATGACACTATAGAACTACACATTTTATATTAGTCAACTAAAGAAAACTGAGAATCAATATTGATAAAGTTTATTATTTATAATAAAAATTATAACAATTGAAGTATTATTGACAACAATACAACAAATGTGCGATACAAACATTAAGAATACTGTAAAAATATCTACAACTTAACTGTTGAACTTGAAATCAAACCAAATATACTCAAAAAATTTAAAAGTAATATTTGTAATTTAAACTTGCAGAGGACAAAGGGCACTTATTAACACCCATTGAAGAATTTAAATTTTAGTCGTGTTTGATTCCATTATTTTTTAGTTGTACCAGAGATACAATGAAAATAATATATTATTTCCAACTGAATTTTTAGGAGATTAATTCTTAAATAATCAATTGAATGATGAAATAAAAAAAAATTAAAACAAATTTATCGGAAGTAATTTTACTGTTAGCTTTATTATGAGAGTCAATTAAACCTATTATCCAACATTAGGTAATAATTTTATCTGGGGCATTTCAAAGGCTTTCATTAGTATTTTAATTTTTAAATGAGTATCTAAAATATTATAACTTTAAAATTAAAATACTAATAAAAGTCTATAAGATGGCCTAGATCAGGGATCTCCAAGCTTTTTTTATGCCAGGCTAAATCTGAGATACATTTTTTCATTATGGGCCAACCTTTTTTTGAGGAATAATGAGGTAAT
Organism: Rhopalosiphum maidis; assembly: GCF_003676215.2. Lineage (NCBI taxonomy): Eukaryota > Metazoa > Arthropoda > Insecta > Hemiptera > Aphididae > Rhopalosiphum > Rhopalosiphum maidis. The sequence goes on along the minus strand of NC_040879.1, from coordinate 41,631,282 downwards.
GAAATTGAAAAGTAGATAAGATTCATTATTATATACCTATTATTTTATAGTGTACTTGATCAGTTAGAAAAATCTGTTGATCATGAGTTTGATAGCATTAGTAAAAAGCTTATTTATTAATTTTATAAAAGTACTGTTTTATTAAAAACATCTTAAAATATGTTATTAGTATCATAATTACACTAAAAAAAAAAAAAAATGTCCTATTATAATTATATTATTAGATTACTGATGCTAGGAATAGATTTGTTGGGCAAAAAATTTGAATTGAGCATAGAATTTAATGCACATACTGTAAAAGTAAAAACTGGTACTTTATGGAACAATTAATAGTAAGTATAAATTATTTTGGCAAAGGAGTCTTAACCACATTAAATGCCTTGGAGGCCTATTGATAATATAGAGGGTGCAAAATTGTATTTTGATAAGAGCAATAAAGGGTATTCAATACTATAAAATGTATATACTAATGAATTCCAAACCTTTGTCCAGTGTGGGACCGAATACACTTTGTTCATTTTCCATAACTGAACAATTCCATCGTTCATGACGAAATTGAAGTTGACACTGTTCAATGGCTTTTTTAGCTCCATCAGATACCGAGTATATAGCATTTGGATGCTTCATGCACACATCCACCTGTTTTGATGCTAACCCTGGCAAGGCACCACAAACAGCCCTGGCTTGAACTATTTCTGGATCCTCGATTTCTGAACCTGGTGATGCTTGTTGCTGTTGAAGAGGTGGTGGTATTCCTATTATACCTAAATACCTACAATTAAAAATTGGTGAAAAAATAAGAAATTTTATAAAAAATACTCAAAATAACTAATTACAAAAAAAGGGGCTAATTATTATCAACTCTATGGGTTAATTTGTGTATGTATATATAAATAATACATATTATATAAATATATATGAAAATAGATACCGATTCTGAGGTTTTTCTATACATACACATTATGTATACTACAAGCCATTACCTGAAAAATATATAAACTTACAAAGAATACACTACAAACAAAAAAGTAATAATAATAAAATAAGCTATTACGAGTTACTGATGAAAGGAAACCTAGTTTATTGTACCATTTGTACCTATAGAGGCTAAATGACTGTTGGTATTAACAAAATACGCAATATCAAGTTAAAATAAAATTTACTAAAATATTTGAACAAAAAATACAATTCAATTAAAACAATCTGTTTAAAAATATTGAAAGCACTTTAAAGTTATATAAAATAAATAATTCAAAAAATGCTAAACGTCACAACAGTAAAAATGAAAATAATGACACTCAAACTACATAACGCAATATTTAGCAAACACAATATAGTGACTACAGTCACTTGCCAATGGAAACTAGCTAATAAAATGACTTACATCCAATTTGGACTCGCAGATAACGCAAACGGCAGAAACAACACAATCAGTTGAATGAAACTCATCAAATTTCTCATACTGGCCAATGTTACAGATAATATAAGAATTGATGTACTCTATATGAACTGTAGAGAATTTGTATAGATTAATCGAACAACATCGTCATCCTAGTATAAACTATGACATACGAGTAGGGCCATCAAAAAACCAAACAGTCACCAAGTCGGGACACCTAGATGACAGTTGCAGATGTATGTGACCTACGGACGTATATAAGCCGATCGTTGAAATTGTTCGGAATGCATTCACGGTACCAAACGATTACATGGCGCACTTACTGCGTTTGTATGAGCAATCATCAACATTGTAGTTGTTGCAGATGGATCTAGTGGCGACCAAGTTTCTGGGTGGCGATTGCGGAGTCCGGAGTGCAGACGACGACTAAACGTTACTCTCCAGGCCCGGATAGAGGGAAAATCGGACTACGATCGACTGACGAATTACTGCTGTGTAACAACCGTAAACGATTTGAACTTTGCAGAGGCGACAAGAGAGTGCGGAAACAAAGTAAGTACTCGATAGACGATATTGTTATTACTATTTATTAACGTACACGGACGGCAAGGTGTACAGATAAAATATAGTTAATATAGATAATATCGCTTGGACAGTAGAATGGATGATAATTGATTAGAATTGCGTAAGGTTTTCGTACTGAACGAACGGTCCGCAACGTCGGAGATCGCTCTGACTAATGACCATCACTTCACCATACAACCAACATCGTTTGCGTTTACAACTTATCCCCACTCCGTTCACAGTTGCAATTAGCCAGATGGTAACGACAATCACTCCTTTCAAACTGTTACACTGATATTTAATTTTCCATTACACAGATATTATGTTTCTGTTGTAATAATATATTAATATTTACGTACAACCATGTGTTGTTTATACATATTTTAATTTCTTTACGTTGAATTCATATTAGTTTATTACCGTCAGTCATCCCTCACCGAGACACCGACCCGTCGGCAAACGTTAATAAAATTAGTGCAACATCTGCTCTGCGGTATAATTAATTCGCAAATCGGTCTACGCTTACGCACCGACGAAACGGATTATTGATTATTATCTCGTTTATTAAAACATTATTCAATGTTCAACCATCTACGTTAGGGTATTCTGTTTTAACGTTTTCGAGCGGTGTATACATACAATTATTAATTTTCTTATTATTTCGTAGTACCGTTGCCATTTTACTGCTAAGCGGTAGAGGGTCAAGTTGTTCCAAGAAATTTGCATAGATAACTTATTACGTAAGGTGTTCCATGTAATTATTAAAAACAATTATATACGTAGGTAATAGGTGTATAAATATTTAATAACTATATTGAATGTATTGACATTTCTTGTGAGAAAATGTGTATCTAAAAACAGCAAAATACTCATGTGCTAAAAATTATTGTTTTTAAAAAAAAATTAAAACTACGAATTAAAAATCATATTTTAATAATGTTTAAACACTTTAAACAGTAAATACCTATACAAAACTACATAACCTAATCTACTTATTCAGTTGAATTACATTTAACAATTATTTGTTTCATGCTTTTGTAATTGAAAGCACTTAAATTGTTGGATCTTGGAAATTTATCTCAGTGTCTAACATCAGGTGTGCATATTTGAAGTAAGTACATGTTTTTATTACTATTTATAGATTTTTACGATATAAGGAGAAGTAAATTGTACATCTATATTTTTACTATAGTTTATGTATTTTACATAATATGTAACGTTTATCTGAAGAATTTCAATAAGTATTGTTAATCAATATTTAATATAAAATAACATTGCATAAGTGAAACTAGTGATGGGAATAATCGAATGAATCAAATAATCATGATGTGTGGGTGTCGTGTGAAATGCATTTTCAATCCAAATATACGTATTAAAGGAAAATATTATTTATATAATAAAAAAATAATACCACGAATTCACGACTAGGCGCGAGACGTATTTAGTACGATCGGACGGAGTTGATTAAAATATACGACGATAATAATTTGAAAAAGACAAAAAAAGAATCATTGTTAAGTATTTATAACAAATACATCATTGTAGAATAGGAAAAGTCTCAGTATTAATAGACGTAGATAAAGTTATGTCGATAAAGCTATAATACTTTCCCTACAAAATGTGAATACATGCTTGCCAATGGGGTAATATTTAACATCAAACTGTTCATTGACTAGGTTCGAATAAGTTTTACTGATTGATTTAAGTATTTAATATTAACTATGTATTTAATAAGTATTGAGTATTTTAAATTTAATTTTTGTACTGGCACCTAATAAAAGGTCGATAGTGTGGGACTGGGCTTATTCTAAGGATTTTTTTCTTAAATTAACCTATACAAATTTAACTATAATAATAACGAAATATAATATGAAATCATAGTTTAAAATGATAACATTTTTAGCATTAAGGTGGAATAATTTAAAATTTAACCTATTAAGAAGAAATAAAATAAACATTTATATTTAAAATATTTTATTAAATATTAATGTCCTTTTTTTCTTTTATCGTAAAATTTATATACACGTAACACATAACACACACAATATTAAAACATTCTTTTTTTAATTTTTTGCTCAGTTTCCTCTTAAGATTTTCTTTTCGGGGCTTCTATAAATATCCCGTTAAACCATTCTTGGTGTTTGGCTTTAGGTGTGTCTTTAATGCGGCGTTCGTTTTGATTTAACCATATTTGAGTTGCTGGTCTTGGATCCCAATTTTGAAGAGCAGGCAAGTTAAAATGAATATAAAGATATTAATTTTCTGTTTCAACATGCAAACTTTGACGATTTATTGATTTTAAAATATTACTTTTACTGATTAATCGTTCAACGTCAGTGCTGTGAGGTTTTGCAGCTAAAACATGAACAAGTAAAATACTAATATTTTTAAACTCTTTGGACCCAAATAAATATTGCACTAATTTAGGCAATGGCATTGTCGTATTTCTTCTAATTTATTATGTTCTATTAAATCTGTATATTCCATATTTAGATCAGCTAAATCTAAATCCTTACCCAAAACGTCAAATACATTTCTGATGTTAGCATTGCAATCAAGGTTAGCAACAGGTTTGATAGTACTAACAAAGTTTTCATCAATATGTATGTGGTCTTACAAAAAATTAGCTAAAGTTTCTACTATTTCATGGCATATAGCACTCAGATCTATTTTCAGTCACATACAAATTATGCCGATGTTTCCGTTTATATTGAAAATCGATTAATTTAATACCTTTTAGAGCTTTTCCATCAGTACCTTTAGGTTCACCTATTAGTACTTCTACCCAACCACCAACTAAATTAATTTAACTCAATGATTTAATTTTGTTTACAACTGATTTAGTGTGTTTAACAAGATCCAAAACCATTATTTTATCACTGAATAATTTGTTGATAACGACTAAAAATGGCCAATACATCTTCCAAAAATGCTAATAACAAAATAGTATCCTTATTAGTTAATAATAATAAGAATCCGTTGGACTCTCTCTTTAGAATTTTGCATGTATATAATCAGAGCTTTTCATGAAATTAATATTACGTTAACTAAACTAAAAGAAAATTCTGTCCATCGCACTTGAAAAAATTTTGGTATCTTTATTAGCTGTAAATTATTTTTCTTAGACTGTTGTAATTCTCTAGTTCGAAGTGCTTAGTTGTGGAAAAAAGCAGAAATTCCTGATAATTTGCTTACGATATGAGATACTTGTACTACGGTAGAACTTACATCTTTCCATGCAAGATTTAACCAACGAACAGCACACCAAATCTTAATTAATGGTACATTACTTTTATTTGAATTATTTCTCCATTCATTTTCAACTTATGTCCATAAACCTCTTTTACTACCAATATTCACTGCAGCTCCATCAGTAACAATCGATGATATATTTTTAAAAATATATTCAGTTACATCATGCCTTAAGTTATTTATACAAGCCGTTTCAATAGCATCCGAAATTCCCTCAGCACCTCTTTGTTCAACCTGCCCTGCGCCCAAAAAATACTGTTCTTCGACTCTTTTTAATGACACTGTTTTAAGTATTGTATACATTTTATCTATCTGTGAACGATCCACCAATCCATCGCAACGCAATGACATAGACATTGTTTCCAAAATTAGTTTATCCGAAAATGTTTTTTTATAACTTTTCACGATACACTGAAGGAATTTTTTATGTGATGCTGGAGTCAAATATTGGAAATCATTCGTGTTATTTTAATTTAATTCATTAAAAGTAAAGTTAGAAGCCATTTAACAAGTCATTACTCTCATAGGATATGTATATGCACTTAGAGTCAGTTTTTTAGCATCCCCATACGTATGTATCAGTAGAGAACCAATTTTATTACCAAGTTTTTCATTAGCTTTCAAAATAGCACGATCCATTTTTATACTGATTTTATGATACGGTTTTGTTAAATGGTTATCAATTACTTCTTTTCTAAATAAGGCACCGAGATCTTTAGTTATTTTTGTTATTTGTGACTTTATTGTATGTTTTTTTACGATATCATCAGGATATTTATTACAAGCCATGCATTTAATATAATGTTTTCCGTGTCAGTGCATATGCTGAAACGTTTTAGAATTATTTTCTACGGTAGATTTACTTGAAATTATTTTTTAACATCATTGGCAGTACTATTAAATGTTACGTAAGAGATTTTGGTTGTAGTTGTGACATTAATGTTGGCCGTGGTAGTAGATGTGGGTGCTGTGACATTTGTGTTTATTATATTACTGGTGTTAGTTTTTGGTAGCTATGAAGGGCTTACTGATGATAACCATTTGGTTAAAGAGTCGTTTATATAATAATTTCGTTTAGCCATAGCCTAAAAAAACAAATTTATTACTGATTGGTTGTTATTACGATTCCCGACTTACATGAGTACCTATTACCTACAATTAAATACTCTAAGTTTGGTTTAATTAGATTTATTATTTTAAAAATATTTCTCTAGCTTATAAGCTTATAATGACATTACAATTTACAGATAAAAATATTCTATACTTAAGATAAAAGTCGCAGTAATATACAAAAATCGTTGATAATCTACCTCTTTTTATTTTTAGCACATAAAATAATATTTTTTTATTGGTATTACAAATTTTGTTAATTTGTTTACTTATGTTTTACTGAAAACGTGTCGCGCGTTGCTGCCGGCTGTCGTTGTTCCGTGATCGTTTGGTCACAAAATGTAAGAATATATGACAAAAATAAAATTTATAAACTATAACGAATATGCGAGTACATCACGCGAGAGCAGCCGATAGTCGCCACAGACATGCGACGGCAAACGGTTTATCGGTGATTTTCTTTGTCGGTATTCGGTATTACGTATTCATACGAATTATCTTATTTAGACTCCAGAGTTAGCTCGTGAATTCAATTTCAAGTAATAAACATAGTTTAGTAGTTTCATTGATTTATAATTAAAGGTAGTTAACATTTTTAAATTATATAATTATTTATCATTAATTTACTAAGTAGGTACCTAGGTATATAAAATGATTTTCTTATTGCAAATAATTCCTTATACATACCTATAGAAACTACAGAACTACTATTTGCTTGTATTATCTTATTAATATAACAATAAATCATGTTAAATCAATTACGCAAAAATTGATTATCAAGTGCGCATCTAGCTTTTCCAAATACGCAAAATAAACCCAACTGTGCTTTAGAATAAGTCCTGGTGTGAGAGTATTTTTTAAAAAAACTTCCGAAAAATGCTTTGTATGTAAAATATATAAATAAGAATTTAAATATCTCAACAATACTACTAATTTGAAAGGTAAGAAATAGATATTTTACTTAAGGAATATTTTTATGTATGTAAATCAGATAATTTTTATTTTTTATCTAAAAAGTTGAAAGGAAAATAGCTAAGCTCTACTCTGACACAATTATTTTTGTATAGTTTAGTATAAATTATTGTCAGTGGTTATCTAAAATAATAATTTTCATTATATTTTTTTAATATTTTATATTAAAATATATTACTTAAGTGTTGTTTATTGTTTTAATTGAAAATATTCTAAGTCCAAATGACTAAATTCTGATATAGACTGACGTGAAGGTGCTTGTGCTAACTCTGGTAAATCACGTCTATTGGAGTCCTCTCCAATGACCCATGTATCCTTTGGCCTATTCCTAAGAACGTCATTCGCTCTCACGCTATTACGAATTTCATAATACACTTGCGATGATTAATTTATAAATGACATCCTGTAATGCTTGCCCACGCGCGGGTGGTCAACCTCGCTCGGGATTCTCAGAACTCGAGATTAATTTAAAATCATATTTTTGATTATAGGCTTATAGTGTGTCGTAGAGTTCGTTCATCTCCGAAGGTTAAAGTAATAGGTGTTTTTAATTCGTTGCATCCGAATTGCGTGCCAAGAAAATAAACATAAATTGAAATGTCCGAATGGCATGCCGTGTACCTATTACCACCTACAAGTTAATCTTTATTTATCATGCATTTTTAATTATCATAAAATTTGGTGAACTTATTTTGACAATGTACAATATAGTAACTGTCCCGTGCACTTCGTTACCCGTACAAAATGTATCCGAGTTAAGTTTAGTTGCCTTATGCTAACATTGAGCGTGAGGATTAATACTATTTTTGGTTTTCTGATTTGGTGTATAGATGATATTTCCGACATATCAACTCTATATAAAATATGCACTTAAAAATGTTTGTTTTTTTTTTTAATTTTTAGTATTCTAGCAACCCCTTGGAAAAAAATAATTAACGCTAATAACTAACTTTATCGGGCTGATTTGTGAATCCAGGGGTGAAAAAATTTCATTCAAATCGGTCCAGCCGTTTAGGAGTTCAGTGACACACACACGTACCAAGGACGTACACAGGGGGGTTTTTGGGTGTTCAAACACCTCCCGAAATACTTGGATTTTTGCATGGTTATACTTATTCAATTTTAATGTTAATTTTGTTATATCAATATTTATATTTAAAAAAAAGTATTTTAAGTATACCTAATTTTCATATTTTTTTTTGTATATTTATTTAAAAAAAAGTTTTTGAAAAGTTTCTACTTTTCAAAAACTGATTTTAAAAAACACCCCTCAAAACTTGAGTCACAAAACTCATGTATACGATCTACGTTAGGTTGAGTTGTCATAATTTTGTTTAAAAACAGTCGTCTACATCATTTGGATTTAAGAACGAAAGTCCAAAAAATAATTTTAAAAATATTCCGATTTCTGTTTTCTTTTTAAAATTTGTACTTAAACCTACTAATTGAATTTTTCTCCATATGCTCTGCCTTAAGTGAAAACGACATCCTTTTCTTATTGCATTTGGAAAAACAACTAAAAGTTCAGAATGAATAGCTAGTTCAAAGTGAGCGTAAATTATTTTTGGTGATAAATTTAAGTTAAAGTCGTTCATCTTCATTCTTAAATTAGTCAAAGCATCTTCATAAATTTTTTTCGATTTTCCCGTTAGTAAAATAAAAAGTAGTGGCGTATAGTTATGATTTTTAACACCGTGAATCGTGAATAATTGGTAAAACATTTTAGGGCAACTTTTAAATGTATCGTCAATAAACCAAATTATTAAAAATGTTTATGACTTGTTGAAGGTCCAGATATTTTTCTAATAATTTAAAATGTTTAATTTTTCCAACATTAAAAAAACATGAAACAGTGTCGCAACCACTTATTGCGTGTAAAAATAAAGTAGATTGTTTAATTCCATTTATTTTTTGAGCTTCTTGAGTGAAATAAATATGTTTTTCGTTATTTCCTTTCCCAGGTTTTAAAAATATAATTTTTTTTTTCAGGAGTAAGAGCAATCAATAAAACTAGTAAGTCTACGTCTTCTCCAACTACAATGACATCAGGTTCATTTTTTGCTTTTAAAATCGCCTCGTTTACTATCATTGTGTCGGCATCATCGGCTGCTTGTAAAACGGTGCAACCATTATTTTTCAAGTAAATAGATAACATTTTAATGAATCTACTTTTATTTTGTGGATTTGATAAAAATGAACTTTGTGCAATTGTCAAAACCATATTTTCATCGAATAAAATATCTACCGAAGTATTTTTTATACGTCGATGACGTTCTGCACTTTTTGTACTTCGTGAACTTTCATTATACCCATCAAATACGATTGATACATTTTTTCCAAAATGTTTTTCAATATTATATATAATATGCAAATTTTTTCAAAAGTTTGATTTATTTGCCAAATTACTCGATGTAAGAGAAAACCTTCATCTACAACATACGTTTTTAAGTTTAATTCAACATTTGTATTCTCTATTGGTTCTATGTAATCGTATAATACAGATTTTTTAGTTTTTCGCATTTTTAGTCAAAAAACAACGAAAGAGGGTATGGAAATAATTCATAACTAAAACACGTTTTAAGTTCTTCATCATTTTGTTTCATAATTTAAATTCTTTGAAACAATAATAGGGGTCTATTGGTATTAATTTATCTCTTATTTTCATGGAAGATGTCATAACCCTTAGAGGAAATACTCTACTGTTCCTCTTAAACGTCACAGATCCATATGTAAGAACAATTATCTTTTTCATTTCAATTAATCCTATTTCGTTGGCTTTATAACAATTTACTCTTTTGTCTCCTACAATACCAGTAGCTATTGAAATAGTATTATTTACTGTCGGAAAAGGTGGATGAGACGAGTACCACTCAAGTAGCTTTTTCAAATCACTTTCATCTCTTGAAATACGTGAGGGCCTCGCATCAACATGTTATTCGGAATTGGCCATATATACACCAAAATATTTCTCCAAGGTTTCACATATATCATGAACCGATGGTAAGCCTTGAACCCATTTTGTCAAGGTGCTATCAGTTATTCCTCGGTCATACGTCAAACCTCCAATTGTTTTCATTGATCGCATTAGAATTTGTTCAATAGTTATATCCGTAAAATTTCCACACCAAAATTAATTAATCTGTCTTATTGTAAAATTGTTTTGGTCAATGAATTTTACATATTCGTATTTGGTCATTTTATTTTTTAAATTTGCCATATCATTTATACACAATTGACATGCTTTTGCATATGGAAAATATCCACTAGCGTGAAAAAAAAGTAACATTTTTTGTATACATTGAATATGTAAATTGCAGTTACCTATTCTTTCAGCCATTATAAATTCTTTCATTAAACATACCATGTGAAAATATTGTACCTATAGTTTAGAAGTAGCGCCGTTTTTTTCTAGTTTATGTAGTTGCATTTTCAATTTTTCACTTAACTGTGGTGTTATATTGTTTTCATCACAAATTTCGACAAGTAGAGGTGGTTCCGAAGAAAAATTGTTTAGTATATCAATAATTTGTCCTTTCTCTGTATCGTTGATTTCAATTGATTTTAAAACAATTTTTGATAAAGCTAAATGTCAACCCATGTCCTCTAACAACTCTTGCGTATGCATGGCCAGTAAAAATTTTTTCGACAGTGTTTGGTGCATAAATAATACTAAAAAATTCCTTCAAACCACTACCGGCCATTATGTACCCAATCGTGCCCATAAATGACATGAGTAAATGAAAACCTCCAAGCCTTACTATCACATTCGACCACATTGGAGTTTTTTCGACTACATCACGAGCTTTGATATAAAGTGGTTGATCAAACGTGATAAAGTAGGTGTTTTGATACATCGTTGTGCATTTCTTTAATGCAAAATTTAAAACTGTGTATACAGTGTCGTAATTACTAGGCGGAGAGTTTACAAATTGGAGTGGAAGTATGCTTGTTTGCGAAAATGGTTCATTTTTCGTAATTTCTGTCATAAATGCAGACCATCCTGGAATAACAGGAATGTTCATAAACTTGCCAAATATCCAAATTAGATGAGGTTGAGATATTACGTATTCAAGTTCAGTAGAAAAATTAATTATATCATCAAAAATTACGTTTTTAAGATCTTCATTATTAGTAGGTTGGAAAGTTTTAAACGTTATTTGTCTGAAATTCCCCATACTTTCTGCTGATGGTAAATTTTTCAATCGATTTATCTTATTTGTAGGATAAACAGCAGATCTAGGTGTAACACACTGTATACCACCCATGCTATGGAACGTGTGTAAGCCATCTAGAGTATTGACGTTAAAATCGGCGTTATCGAAAACGAATTTTGTGAATGAATCTGGTGAAATATCTGGTTGTGGGTGAGATATGGACGATACTTCAAATAATAGTGCTTCATAATATGTTGAGCATATCCAAGATTTGACAAAATATTAATAATATTTTTTGACTCAAATTTTTGTGTAAAAATACAGAAAGACCTAGTTGTAGAGGTGATATAAATGACTTAGGCCTTGCAGACATTATTTAATGTGCAATCGCAGTACATTTTTTTCGGATCTTTTCTTTTTGTGACTTTTTTTTTCAAAATTATACTCTCTAAAAATATTCTTAGGGAATTGGGTACAACATTATCGACATTCTTTAGAAAATCAATAGGTGATTCGTAAAATGAACATTCATGAACCTGCAGTTGCACTAATAATTCGCAAACGTTCTTCCTGAGCATCCGATTTTCTATTGATATACTAGTTTTCATTTAACAGTTTACCACCAAATGATGTCAAACATAATATAGGTTGTTTGTTGGAATTTTCAGATATTATAACATTATTGCCATATTTTTCGATTAACTTCGATTTCACAGTATTTACGTCTGGTTTATATCCATTAAGTAGGTCGATTAAATCAGAAATTGAAAATTAACATTCTTCATTATTTTCAATCAAATCAAAAATAATATCCATAGCTTTAAATATATTCTCCTGTTTTGGTCGTCCCCTTTTTTGTACCGAAGTAGCAGTAATTAAAAAAAAACTTACGTAACAATCGTGATGATAAATGGCCTCGGCGGATACTAGATCTGGTTCACTGATAACTCTTTTCCAAGCCGTTTTTCCAATATCATAACCTCGTTCTACAGCCCTCTATTATTTTTTCACGTTACGATAAACTTCGGACATTATACACTTTAGAATATTTATTTGCAGGTTTTTTCCGTTCATTTATTAAAAATGCGTCAACAATTTTTTTTTCACAATAAAACACGACTCTTTAAAATTAAATGTTGGTTTAGTGGACCGCAATTTGGCTTTAACGGGTGAACGAACTGGTGGCTGGTTAAGAGTGTCTCGCAGATTAATTCGATCAATTTTCGCGTATCGTTTTCGACATCTTCGTGTTCTTTAACAGACTCGTGATTTTTTATAACATTGGCTCTACCGTCTTTACGAATGAAACTTGAATTTAAAAATGTTATTATACCTTTTCGTTTTACAATAACGCCATTACCCTCGGTAAACCCTTTGTCACAAATAAAACACGTATTTAACGACATCATGAATAACGCGAAAAACACGAAACTACACTGTTAAATTTTTAAAAAATGCGTAGTTACGGAACTAATAACATAGACAACGTATCGAACGGTGACAGTCACTAATGTAAAAATGTCTAAACACTTAAAACTACCAGTAATTACTAACAGTAATGTTGGGCAACAATATCGATATCTAAAAATAATTATTGAAAATATCGCGATATCGGCTCGGAACAATAAAGTTGACGGATATTCACTTTTATTACTTTTACTACTAGATAATAAATTATAGCACATTGCGATGTATTTCAAAGAAATCGAAGTGAAAGCTTCAATTTAAAAATTCAACATAATAATAGTCCTTTACCAAATAATACACTTCAAGGAAATCAGTATAAAACCTTGATTTTAACTAAAAAATTAATAATTATAAAAATTGATAAAGATTCTGATTGTTATTTTAATGATGTAGTTAAAAGCTTCAATATTAAAAAAAATTAAATAGGTACTGAACAGAAAGTAGTCGTAGAGAAAATATTTACTAAAAAAACTTCATTTTATCAAAAATCAATTAAATCTAAAAAATTGAATATTATTATTTTAAATAAATAACTTTATTTGCCTGTTACTTAATATTTGCTGAAGTTTGCTACCAACGTAGTGTCCATTAATATAATTTTTCTTGTCTAATTCAGGTTATGGCTGTGTTAGTCAATTTTTTTATACAAAATAAAGTAGACTAACATTTGCAAAATGTCAAGCTATTTGGAACAAACAGAACCGTTCCAGTCAAATGGCTGACATAGTTAAAACCAATTTGGATGTGTATTTAAAAACTCCTAATGATACCCGTTGGAATTCCTGGTTTGATGCTATAAAATTTCTTATAATTCATTTTAAAATGAGTCCTTCTAAATTTTATAAAGTATGTGATGCCCTTACAGTTAACCGTTTTTCTAAAACCGATATAGAATTTTTGGATGAGTATTTACTAGTTATGGAACCACTGTGCGTATGTCTAGATGTATTACAGGGGGAAAAACATATGTAAATTGGTTATATATTGCCATCTATCACATCACTCAAATAAAAATATGATGATATTCTATCTGAAAAAAATTAACTTATTGCAATTTCTTGGTAATTTTGCTTAAGAATAGGGTAGAAAAACGTTTTAATAATCAGCTCAGTGATCCGTTTTTATTATCTGCTACACTTTCTCACCCATATTTTAAAACTGCTTGGCTTAATAATAGTGATAAAAAAGAAAGAGCTTTATTATTTTTTAAGCAATCGTGTTTGGAAATGTTTGAACAACAAAATTTACCGGAATGTGAATCATCAGATAGTGACGACGCAAGTAATTTTTTTGATTAGCCAAAAAATTAATCAAAATTTACTCTTCCTTTAGAACAGGAAATATCAAATTTCTTAACCAAAAGTTCAACGAAAAATTTAGATTCTTTAACTGAAACTCCTACAATAAGAAAAGTATTTGTAAAGTTCAACACACCACTGCCAAGCAGTGCAGCTGTAGAACGTGTCTTTAGTGTTGGTAGTGCTGTATTGACTAAAAAAAGAGGAAGAATGACAGATGAAAACTTTGAAAATATATTAATGCTAAAATGTAACAAACATTTAATTTGAAATTATTTTAATATTTTGTTTAAATAAATACTTTTTACATTTCTAATTTTGTATTTATTGTTTTTAATTGTGCTTATCTTAATGAAAGATTATATGTTTTGTTTATTCATAAAAAATAATAGCAGATAATTATTATTATATAATATTGTAAATCAAAAAGTGTCATAGTTAGGTATATTAAATTTACAAACAATATATTTAAACATTGGCTATAATTTCCCAAAAGCAATTATTATTTTATTAATATTTAAAACAAAAAATATTTTAGATGTATTTAGAATAGTTTTATAGTATTCTAAATAATTTATTCAGAATACCATTTTTCATGAGTATTCGAGTATTTATTCCAAATACTTTTAAAAAGTATCTTACCCAAGACTGCACTTAATACCTGTTGTACTTACTCATTAACTGATTCATCATTATTAATGCCGGGAATTATTACATCACTTGGTTTACTTTCCTTTAAATATTAAATTAATTTTAGACTAGGTAATTAAAGTCATAAATGTAATGAATTATAAAGTATTAGATTTTGTTTACCAACAAACACGTTGGAAATGCATTTGATTTTAGTTATT
This sequence comes from Rhopalosiphum maidis, assembly GCF_003676215.2. NCBI lineage: Eukaryota > Metazoa > Arthropoda > Insecta > Hemiptera > Aphididae > Rhopalosiphum > Rhopalosiphum maidis. The sequence continues at coordinate 41,616,215 of NC_040879.1, read as the reverse complement.
TTGTGTATGAATTTTGATTTTGAAAACTAATTTCTTCAAAGTGATGTTCACACACTAAGTACAATTTATTTGGTATACATTCTTTTAGACCAATTGCTTTAATCCATTTTGTACAAATACGATCAGATAGAGGAACTTTATTATAAAAGTATAAAATGTAATTTTCTACAATGTTTGTTAATATATAATTTTTATATATTTCATTAAATTACTTACCTAAACATGCTAATACCTTTTTTATTAGCTTTTGAGCAAACACAACATTTACGAACCATCTTAATTGATAAATTATCGATATGTAAGCACAAAATATAGGTAAGTTAAACACAATCTAGTTAAATGCCAGGTCAATGCATTCAAATCAACAGATAAATGGATATGTTACTATTGTTACATAGGATTATGGACGAGGAAAGGACTCCTAACAATAAAATACAAATTAATATGTTGTCAAACACAATATTATAAATATTTTAAGTCATTAAATAAGTTGAATAAAAAAATAGACTAAACGACTAATACCACTATTTTTAAAGTGGAATAATCTTATGGAATTTCGTTCCACACTTTTAAAATCGTGTTCCCTATGTTTTGCCTATTGCCCCATCACGCTGAATTTCTTCTAATTCATTTCTCAGTATAATGAATTATTCTTTTCATATGGTACTCAACTGAAAATTTACAAACTGTATTTCAAAATCATCTAAATACGGGTACACCACGATTGCGAACGTTTTACCTTTTTTATAACACGATTGTAAACGTTTTTTAGACTACGTTACCAAGTTTATAATTTCTGAATATTTTAAACATTTATTAATTTTTATTTATTTTTAACATTTATTATAAACATTTTTTTTTAAATATAAACTATTGGTATTAATAATACAATTAAAACAACAACTCTTCGTTACAAACTATAATAAAATTGTACAAAATAATAGGTATGTAGTGTTTAAAATGTTGATTAATTAAAACAATTTTTGTTGTATAAATATTAATAATACTGTTACAAAATTATCTGTAGATATTTTATTTTATTTTAAAAAATTCTTCAAAGTCGTGAAGAGTATTAATTTATAAATAAGATTAGATTTTTATATTACCATTCTCCACCAATCTTGGCCCAAATGAAAACGGCATGTTACAATTATAACGTTCGGAACTATTTTTTTAGCAGCTTCATGAGCTCCAGATTCTTTTTCAAAATATCATGGATTTTGTCAAACATTTGTCATACTCTTTCTTCATCGTCGTTTAATAAAACTGCTACAATTGCCAAACCTGACATTAAGAAATTACGAAACTTTTTACAAAAACATCAAGTTACACAGAACGACTACTGACTATCTGCGTATAACAACCTATATTTAAGTACTAACACTGCTTACGCTAGTGGTTTGTGATGAGTGACTAGTGACTACATATATTAATTCCGTTAATATTGATAACGGACAATAACTATGAAGTATTAATAGTTGGACGATTTGTCGTACCGTAACATTGTGAATCGGACTAATTATAGAAAAATTATTATGGTTTCGCCATTTGTCGTTGTCTGTCATAGTATGGGGTTTATTTACCAGATCAACAAGTAATAATAATCCAAATGATAATTTTTCAATTTCTTATAATATTTAATTAAATTGTTTTGTTATTGATAATAATGATATAATACTAATTTATTAAAAATAATTCATTATTGATATTTTGAAATGAATATTTTATTGTGTTAAAAATATTATAGGTATTACCTATTGTTATTAAAAAATATAAATACAATACAGTATAGATAATAGTGATACCAGGTACTTATACATAATACTAATAAAACAATTTAATGAATGTATTTATTATTTGTTGTTGTCAATGGTAAATTGGTGTACTGGTTAATTCCTTCGTGATAGGTTCCAATACACGCCCAACTGTAAAAAATTATAAAAATTATTAAAAATCTTCAACTTCATGTGTTTGGGTAAAGATTCAAGTTATTCATTTCTGCAGTTAGGAAGAATGGATTATATCGAACATTATAGATCGAAATCCTCTTGTTTCTATTTAAGGTCAATTTAATTTTGAGGAAATATTACATAGTATTAGTAAATACTTACGTAGTTCAAAATAATATCCAAGGTAATCAACTTCCTCCATTGGACTTAATACTGGGGAATTAGTATATATTAATCTGTAATTTATAAAACATATTAATTAATTGCTGGAAAAAATCAAATCAAAAATTTGAAAAGAACTACACTCAAATCTGAGTATTTTTCATAACAGTAGTTAAGATTGAACTTTACTATTATAAAATGTACTACTTTGGTCTTTTAAAACCAACACATTTTTATCAGTTAGTTATTATTCCAACTATTAATTTAAACTTTTAAAATAAGTTGACAAATTTTTTTTAAAAGCAAAAATGTCAAATTGTTTCAATCTAGCTGACTATCTGAGTATAAAAAAAAAAAATAGATTAAAATTATATACTTATTTCTTTTCTTTATTATTTTAATCTAATTTATATACTTAATTAGAGTCAAGTACGTTCTATAACCAAAGAATATAAAGTTAGCGACAGTTTTGAAAATTCGTAGACAGATTTCAGTGTATTTAATTATTATAATTAATTAATAATTATTAAAATTTGAATTTTATTTTAGGTTTTATTAATTAATTCTAATTCCATCCAAACAACATAAAGCAAAATGTACTATAATATTTTAACAGAACATCTAGTAAAATGTTTTAAAAAATAGTGTAACCTCTAAATACTGGACACCTTCGGTCGTTGAAATATTGTCGCTATTTGAAGGCGTCCGGTATTTAGAGAGAGAAATAAAATATTATACTATTTTTAGAGAAATAAAAAATTGAATTATGATTAAAAATGTATTTATTTATTTATTTATTTATTTATTTATACATATACATAAGTACATAATAAATTTAATTTATTTTAATGTATTTTTAAAAATTCGAAGGTAAAAAAATTAAAAAAATTGATAATATAAAAATTAAAACAAACATTAAAAAAATAGTTACTTTAGATTGTTTTGTATTTTGACAGGAAATAATTTCCTATGTTAGTGCATTTTCTAATTCCACAAATTTACAATAGAAATGGTTAAAATCAAAAGTTAAAATACCATAAAAGTGGTATTTAGAGGTTTTCCTATAGAAAAGTAGTGAAAATGTCCCCGTTCTCCAAAAAATATCTGCTATTTAGAGGTGTCCGTTAAGGGAGGTTTCACTGTATATGAATACCAGATTCGTTCACTAACTTGAAAGTATATAAGCATGTTAGTTTTGTTGAATAATTGATAAGTTCCAAATTTGATATACCTAATGATAATCATTAATCATACGATCATTATATATTTAATTTTAATTAAAAATTACTTACTCTTCGGTTAAAGGACGGCAATAGTTCATTTTAATAAAACTTCTCGAACACGGTCTACTGCAACACTCGTCGGCGATTCCCCTTTTTTGCCTTCTATTTGCACTACCTAAAAATACAGGTAAATCATTAGTCATGTTAAATATAGTTATTAAATAAACCTATGTAAATAATGATGAGTTTACTTGGATTAAAATTACTTGGATTACCATGTAATCTATACAAAATTCTTTAAGTTACAGTTTATTATAAAATAATATAAATTAATATTTGTACTTATATTATAATATATTCTATAGAGAAATTATATTAACTATTCACCATTGACTTCGTAGAATTCACCCTCGCATAAAATGGCAAGCTCATTAGATAAACGCTTGCCGCAAAACTGTTGCTTATTATTCATATAATGTTCGTCACGATTTAACGGATGTAAGGCTGTCCCCACGACATTTTTAAAGCATAATTCAATTATGAGCATAGCCATTCCAATCATTATTGTATATAACTTCATTTTTATCTAAAACATAGAAAATATTATATGGATTATAAGTAGGCATGTATAACTGAAAATAATTTGATTAAAATAATTTTTACGTATTGCTCTTTTTGTTAATGCATTTATTTATAAATAAAGATCAATTGATAAATTATGAATACATTTGTACCGCACGGTTTTTAGTATAAACACACAATACGTTCTAAAAATCACGAACTGCTATCAAGATGTAATACGATCGAAGATTAGTAAAATTAAAAAGTATTGGTTACATTGAAAAAATCAAATAATTTCTTGTATAGTTTAAAATGTACTCGAAAAAATAAAATGATATATAATTTTGAAATTCTTTTTACACAATTTATAAAGGTACTTTATTATTCTATAAATTTTGTTCACGTTTAATTTAAATACCTACTTTAGAGTTTTTGATCGAAAAATGTATTGTTGAAATCATAATTATGAATATAAAATAAATATAAATATATAAAAAAATTAATGTAATTATAATTATATTGATATACGTGATCAGCTTTAACACTATCTAATTCAGCCTTTAATGCTTTAAAAATGTGTGAAAAAATAGTATAGTAGTTGTTATGTACCTAATGAACCTTTCTACAAATGCTAAATCTGTCATGTGCTGTATGATGTTTAAAAAAATTATAAAAACAATAAGTAACCAATAAAATAACTTAACATTAAATAATACGCAGATAATATAACAGTAACATGGTATGGTATCATTATTGTAACATACTTGTAGAGAGAACACTTCCGTGAACAAATATAACTGATGGTGAGAGCTCGATGTATTGTGAAAAGACAGTGGTTGTACTAAGACTGGAGCTAAATCGAATTGTGATCGTTAGAGGTATGGCACAGCGGTATTTCCTTGTTCAAATAATGATCGTTAGATAAAATTTAGTGGTGGGGATTGGTATGAACAATCAGAGGACAAAGGAAGCGTATAGAAGGATAGAAGGTTACAATGTATATTCCATTTCTACTGAAAAAAAAATATTACATGTCTTTTGAATGCATATTTAATGGATACGTATATGTACGTATACTATTGCAATAAATTCGTTAATTTCATTCTGTAATCATAACATAACTAAATGATATAGGATAGGTATAAATGTAATAAGTGAAATGAAGAATAAAGGTGAATTAAATTTTCTTAACATTTCCAAAAAAATAATTTTTTTAATTTTTTTATCTGAAAAATTACTCTTTTTATTAATAAAATAATGTTTCTTCATCGGGCATAAATTTTTCTGGAATAAGCGAATTAATATCTTAAAGAAACAACTAGGAAGAGATCATTTTTCCCTCGTAGCTTTATTGTATTCATAGGTAATAGTAGGCAAGTTCTGTAACTGTTACTTTTATAATTTTAATAATGATTATAGATATTGGAAACATTGCAGATATTTTACTCGAAAATTTCAATAGACAAATTCAATTTTCTATTCATTCGAGCATTAATACGAAGCAAGGAAGCCCATATTGACGACAGGACACAGCAGTGACTTTAATGAAAGTTACGAACAAGTGTCTCGTGCAAACAGGTGCTACGTACCTCTATAGCTACACACAAAACTAATATTTCTAATAACTAATTGATAATTTTTTCAATTTCAATTTACCTCAGAGAAAATAATCGAAAACAGATTTGTTGTAATTATTAGTTGTATGGAAACTTAACGATCTAAGTATTATTTTTTTACATTATAATTGTATACAATTTTATGACATGGTCGATTTTTAAAACGTACGCATATCATACGAATTTAACGATTTACAAAATTATAAGACACAGGCCACAATATAAACATTATATATATAATATATTTAAAAACACATACAAACACACACACACACACACACACACACACACACACACCACACCAAGTACCCACAAAGGCTAAGGAGGGTAAGTTATTAAATCATGCTTATATATACCGGCGCCGAAAAGATTTATGTTTAAAACGCGTACACCTGCAGTACAACAAAACATTATCTACGTTCGCACGGTGAGACACCGTCAGTCTGGCGCCAAAAACATATGGCCCCTTTCATACGCCATAAATGCATTTGTATTCATTTCTCCCTGGACGTTTTAAAGAAATATTAACACAATACACGAAATATCCAAATTCCAAGTATATGCATGTTTTTATTTTTTTTTATTTAATTTTACTGATTTATATAAACCATGAAGTGTGTTGTCGTAATGTAAGTAAAAGAAAATTTAAAAATCATTTCGAATCGTTATTTTTCTAAAGTCTATTGTGGACTAGCGAATTTTCTTTTTTTTTCATTAGATTAATTTGTAGGGAAGTCGGGAGTAAAAACTAAAGGTTTAATCTATGCAAATGATTAACATAATGTACATTTGAGTAGGGCGGTTCATGCAAAAATAGTGCTCTAAATTTAATTTTGTCGCCCTTAAAAAAAAAAATAATTATACTCTCATTTTAACTTAGCCCCTTCCTCCCCCCTATTTTTTGTGACATATCTACATGAAAAAAATTTTTATTTTTTTTTAATTTAAAGAAACAATGTGTTGGGATTATGCTGACATATTTTTATATATTTTTTATTTTTATGTCATATTTGTATATTTATTTAATATTTTATTATAAATTTATTAGCCACACATATTTAGATCTTAGGAATTCATAATAATTAAAAGACCATAACATTCAAAAAAATAAGTCTATTTTAAAATATAGTATTAAGTGAAATAAAAACAGAGATACCATTAAAATATATTTATAACTATTATTTAGCCTGTGGCAGTCATTTGAAAAATACACGTGACGTCATAATTTCGCCGCCGCTGATTACTCTGTATACGATTTTACGGGAGTAATACGACTTTCGCGGTTTAATCTCTTATAAGTCGGCTAATACTCGATTGATTGATGTAGACCTTTATAATAATTTAAAATTCATAAATTTTTCTTTAATTGCATGTTTTTTACAATAATAAGTTCATTATATGATTCAATTAAAAATTGAAAAACATTTATTTATACGACTGTAGACTATTTTAGGACTTGTACACCGTATTATTTTTGTGTAAATGTAAATGTAAATGTAAATGTATTTATACATGTTTGTAGATAATATTTACAGTATTGTTTAACTTAGTATAATGTTGAGTTTATCGTAATATAAATAACAATATTTGCCCAGTGGTGTATCAAAATAAAAACTGTAATAATTAATATAAATAATACTGTCTAGTCGTCTAGGCCTCAGTTGTACGTTGCGAGTCCGTACTCATCGTGTTTCGTGTAATCGTATGTTTAGTTTTCGTATGCGCAGTATAGTTTATATTTATACAATAAAATAAAAGATTGCACCAATTAAAATGTTGTGTTCCGTTTATGGTTGTTCTAATCATAGTGAAGAAGGTGTTAAACATGCCCCATTTTTTTACATTTCCTAAAAGAGAAAAATCTCCTAAACGATTTAAAGTAGTGATTTCTGTAAAAGAAAAAATTTCGTTCCAGGAAAATCAGCTGTAATATGTTCAAAACATTTTACCAAAAATGATTTAAATCAATCTGATTTACTTCATCAAAAACTTATGCCGAATTCTAAGGTCCTTGTTCGTTTAAATGCTGGTGTTTTCCCTACTATTTTAAGTTAAACGTTAAACCGTTCGCAACGTTTTTCTAGAACAAAATTGCAAAATATGGTAAATTCAGTAACTGCCAAAACAAGTACACCGAAAAAAAAATAACAATTCATGCAATAACATCGAAACATATATATAAGAATGTGAATCTGTTGACGGCAGTTTTAATAGTGCTTCTACAAGTACAATAAAATAAAAAAAAATAAAATTTGGTACAAATGATGTTGGTATACAATGTGACATCGAAAATGACTATTTACGTCGTGACAACGTAAATGAATTATCGTTTGATCTGCCACCGGAAAATGATTTGTCAGAAGAAGATGAAGACTTTGAGGAATTTTCTGAAAGTGACCATAATGACCAATCACAACAACTTACAGATAATTCAAATAAAATTAGTAATAATTCATACTTTATTATACTTTGGGAGTGTTTATCTGAATTATTTGACACGTGCCGTAAATGTTCTTCTTCCGTAGTGGCAAAAAAACATTATCTTCAAGGTACATTACTCTCAATTACAACCAAATGTGAAAAAAGACATAAAGACTGTCGGAAATTCTCCGTCGACGATTGCACTACGCAAACATGGGCAGCTGCTTTAGTTGTCAGAGGAAAACACATAACAACTTATTGCCAGCCGTACCCAGCGTACTCATACAGAATATTATGCCAGTAAAAGCCGAGCCGTGGTATTTTGGCAAGATCACAAGGATAGAAACTGAGATTTACTTTTACCGGTAAATAGTCACGGATCTCTTTTAATTTGAGATTCTGAGACTACAAGAAATGCTTACTCTTTGTCTGGTATGTTTATTGAATATATTTTTTGATTGATATATTGGTATATTATGTTTATTTACTATAGTTCGTTATGGTGATATTGTTCAACATTACCGAATCAAACAATTAAATGAACATTCTTTATTCTTCATTGTTCGGCGTACAACGTTTAGAACTCTATGGGAATTAGTTGAGTACTATAGTAAAGCTTTATGTAAGTCTTGTATACAGGTAAGATTTAATCTTTTAATTTAAAAAGTATCTACAATAGGTACATGGATTTTTATGTTAAAAATATTTAATCTGTCATGAACCACATTATTCTTTCTAATGTGTTAAAATCATTTTTACTGTCCACATACTTAATTTACTTACAACTTATTTTTTTAACCTCTATATTATGTTGTTATGGGGTAGCTCACACTATTAATTTTGGCTTACGTACTTTTAAATATATTTAATAAATAATCCACGTATCTAAATGTATGAAATTATGTAAATTATGAATATTTATTTGAATTTCTCAAATTTATAATAAATGTTATACCTAATGCAGGCACAGGTGTCACTACAATCAATTTGAACCACGGTTATTAACCACGAATTCGTTAGGTTGAACGTCACATTTAGCAGTAACTAGCTAACTTAAAAGTAGTAAACACAAATTACAAGGATCGTTATAATTAATAATATATAATATTAATAGGAATTTAATGAGAATACGGCCGGTGGGATTTTGAAACGAAGTCCCGAGAAGACAGCCAATGAGAGGCGCCGAAATTCGATTTCATATATTCACAATTTAAATTCGAATAGTAAGCCTATCGTCGCGTTCTCTTCGAATTCGGAATCCCCGGATTTTTCTCTAAATATTAGAACACCGGCTAGATATTTTAAGATACTCAAAGAAATGTTTCTCAAGTCTAAAACTATAATTGATAAGAGAATGCCTTAAGTACTAGTAGTTTTATAGACCTTACCATGATAGTCACAATATGTATTATATTCTGCAGTTGTTGATTCTCTATAATCAGCCCGCAGGAAATGTCCTCCAGTAACTCCAGTACTCTCGCGTTGGACGTGAAAATGACCACTGCGTTCTAACAATGGTGTTTAAATATTATTATCTTTTAGAATATATGTGATATATCTATATTGATCAAGTTATTATATAAAACCCTGGTCTCTGGATTATATTTATGAAATATATTTAGTTATACTTATATTTTTTATTTGTGAAACGCATTTTATTATTCTTCTGAATACTTGGTTTTTAATAAAATTTAAATAATAAAATTTTAGTTTCATGTCATATTACTATCATTACTGATATCATGGGCAATTGAAGCACTTATTAGCACACATACCAGAAGTTTATTAATGGCATCGGATCATGAAATATTTGAGAGAACTACAGAACTTATAGATACACCTGTAAGTGTTTTGTCCACAAATCGAACGATCGAATGGTACACATATTAATAACCATTGTTAATCTTTTATTTACTTTATAAACTAAAACAAAAATTTATTTTAGGTGTATCAATTAATATACATGCAAATACTTTGTATATTATTGATTCTTCAAATTCTATATTGGAATTTTCAAATAACAAAATAAACATTTTAATAACAATTGAAAGACACTTATTACAAAATATTAAAATTGATAGGGTTAATAACATTTTATACATTTTAATGGCAACAACAAACCTAGACACTATCAACTATAGTATAAAAATGTTAAACTTAAAGGAAAATACATTAGAAGATCTACTTTTGTTGTTTCATTCTAAGTCACTCCAAATAGAAGTGGATCCTTGCAAAAGGTAATTATTTTGATTAATATTATTCGCAAAGTATCATTGTTGTTGTACTTATTTAATCGCATTGATAATAGATTTTTATTTTGGAGCACACAAATAGGATTAGGTCCGGTTGTCACCAAAAAATTTCCAAGCCATACTTAAACACTGAATGCTTTGAAAAACCAACACCTGATATCTGATTTGATATATATATATTATAAATAACGATTGATCAGTTTAACACAAAATATTTTGCACGGTGCTATACTTTTCTTAGTACATGTTATACAGTGTTCGTTAAATGTTCGATTATTACATTCCATTGGCATTTTTTTACTGCCTAACAAAGAAAGTAAATCGTACTAAAAAGCGTTTACGTATTTGAATGAATCGTGCTCAAAATACAATACTACCTTCGCTCCTGATACTGTGCCGTTGATTTTGAAATTGCAATTCAAAAGCTGTGTATACTGTGTGGACAGAAGCGGAAATAAAAGGTTGTCGTTTCCATTTGAGACAATCGTGGTATATATATAAATTAATATCCGTATAAATATTTGGTATAATTAACGGTTTAATTTTAAAACAAGTAAACGTTGTAGGTGGCGAAAAATACAAAATATTGGATTGGCCAATAAATATAAGAATAAATCAGAAATAGGTTTATTTCTTAGAATTTGTTTTGAATTGCCATTTTTACCTCCAGAAATGGTAAGTAACGTATTTGTCTATGAAATCATTCCAATCATCTCGGTAAAATGTTTAGAATTTACTGACTACATATTAGACAATTATATATCTGAAAATACTCAATTTCCTCCAAGTATGTGGGCACAATGTTTGTCTAGTGTACAACGAACAACGAACGCATGTGAAGCATTTCATTCCAAATTCAATTCATCTTTTTACTCAAGCCACCCAAATATACATCAATTTATAAATGTTTTAAAATCGTTTCAATTTAATACTTATGTGTTAATGAATAGCATAAATACACCCAAAAAAGACTATAGAACAAAAAAATACCAAAAAATTGACTATTTAAATAAAGAAATAAAAAAATTCAGAGAAAAAACAAATTCCGCTTTTATATATTTAAAAAACGTTTCATTGAAATTTCAACCGACATTATTTTAATTAAGTAATAAATGATTTTTATATTTCAATAATTTTTGTTAATTTTGACGATTTTATTTATAAAAATTAATTATATACCTATATTATTATTTTTATATTTTTAATTATGAATAATTTTTTAAATATGTTTATTTACATAATATGTAAATAATTTGTATAATCGTATTTTTTTAAATATATGGTAACGTAATGCAATATAATCAAATGTATATAGTGGAATCATATGTAATTAATATATGTATTCTATTTTATAATAGTGTGTAATTAATTTATGCTATTAAAAAAATATTTTTTATATTTCAATCATTTTTGTATTCATGTATTTAATATTTTTGAGCTTTATATACAATACATGTTTTAGATAGTTCTTTTTATTTTGTTGTTAATTTTGATGATTTTATTAATATAAATTAATAACTATTATTTTTATATTTTTTAATATATTTATTTACATCATTTTGTATAATTTTATTTATTTAAACGTGATGTGATAATGTAATGCGATATAGTAATGCGATATAATCAAATGTACCTATATTAGTGGAATATATAAGTTACTATATAAATAAAATCATATGTAAATGTAATCAATAGAATATTCTGATTTATAAATATGTAATATTTAATTTATGCTATTAAAAACTGGGACGCAACTAGGTTTTGTAAGAAGATACTGTTGGACGCAAATAAGCTATGACCATTTTTGAACCTTTTTTGATGGGACGCAACTCACCTACTAATAATAATCTCGGGCGCAAGTAGTATGTACCGGGGAGAAAAGTTCAACTTATACACATCTAAACATATCAGGTTGGCAGTCCGACTTCGAGGTGTTAGGTGTGCCTCGTATGTAATATAATACAGTAAATCAAATATGATTTTAAAAAACGGCAAACAAAAAATTTCTAGTTTAAATAATTGTTAGTCCTTTAATATACTAACCTAGGCAAGTCAAATGGGACATTCGTCCTAGGTCCCGCGCCATATCTTATGAGAATTAGGTACATATCATATAGTTATTTAGGTACATTGAAATAAATATTTCAGTCACATAAATAAGACGTATCTGACTTGTTTATAGAATATTTGAAAAGAACAATATGATAACATTGATAACATAATAATAGGATATCGCGAGAGGAATAAAACTAACACATTCTCAGTTGCGACCCATGACTAACGGCAGTCTAATTATTATAAATTATTACTTATTAGTCAAACACTTGATACCACTACGCCATATACACGAATCAGCGTCGGCTGTCAACGATCGTTATCCAAAGATTTTCGATTATAGTCGCCGCCGCGCGTTGTTTATGTCAAGGGTACCTGTGCCAAGAGGGAACCGATACACACTGATAATATAGGTAATATATAACGATATATTATATTATCCGTGACCGATACGAACTTTCGAAAAACGTATTTTTCCAAATTAAACCTATATATAAATGGTCAAAAATAGTATTAATTAATGGGGGATATCCAAAAGAATATACAAAACCTACTATAATAGTCTTGTCGCTGCTGGATACTGGCATGTTGTGTGCTAGGTATTATAATTTACTTTAATTATGCGTCGGTTGAAGAATATAAATTGCTGTTGTCGCCTGGTGGCAAATATTTTTATTATGGGTATTTAAATGTATTATAATTATACGTTAAAATTGTTTCTTTAAATTTTATATTATTATTTAAGACTCACGCAGACCCTCGATGGGCAATGTTTATTTGAATTAAATTAATTGTTTTTGTTTTTTGTATTAGCTTATTACCGACTAACTTCGCGTCGATGTCTTGATAAAAAATAAAAACATTGGAATTTTGTTCAAACCTACTTATTGGAAAGGAGACCCACACAATTATTTTGTCCAGGGCTACGCAATAGTTAGAGCTGCCCCTATCGTATTAGACAAAATTTAAAAAAATTGTCTTAGTGCTTATCATATTATTGTGTTAAACGTTAAACAAAAATATTTTATAGGTTTAGGTACTTAGTTGAATTGGAAATTGAAGTAAACAATTTAAATCGTTGTCATTTTACGAATAAGACAATTAATACGCATTATATTTACATAATTGTCGTTAGGTATTGGTTTTCTATATACAAATAATATTATGTTTATAGTGTATTGCAATCATCTGTGTAATACCTACTATTACGACTTTACGAGAAAAAATATATCTATAAATGTATGATTAACAATGCCAATCAAAAGTACGTATGACTTTCAAATGAATTATTTTCTATCATATCGGATCGTATTGTATTACGTACTTACTATACGATAGTGCTATAGGAAATAGACTTACTCCTCTATAGTCGAAAACAGTCGTAGTGTACGCTTTATTTTAAAATTATTATTTATATTGTTTAATATTATATTGTATGCACGAATCGCCACATGCAGAGTGATGGTTTTTCATTTAATTATATTACACTAATAATTTTATTTTGTTTATTATAATATATATTTGTAGTGAATATTTTTATTTTTAGTACCTATATAACATATTGGTTTTATCTTATATTTTCACGTTCATAGCCACACAATATCAATAAAATGACGACGTGTTGTTATCGCCAAGAAAGAAAAACCCATATCCCATATAATATTATAGATAAATTATATGAATATAGATGAATTCATATCTTATGAATATAGTACTAGTGATCGACGCAAACCAATCAGTCAGTGTCGTGCGTTGGTTGTGTGTAAATGTATGTGTAAAATTGTGCCAGTTTTTGATGAACACAAAAAATATTTAAAAATTAAAAGACAAAGTTTAATTTTTAATATCAACGTGTATAATTTCAATCAAGCTATGTGTCAGGTATTTATTTCTGCAAATATTCTCATATTTAAATTATAAAATTCATATCTGTGATTTTCTGGAAAAATATACTAAACAACATACCAGATAAATCGACCATACACAAAAAATATATGAACACAAGTGCTATTCTGAAACTATTAAGACTAGAAGATTTTGATTTAATTTTTAGTGCATACATAAAAAAAATGTATATTGCATTATTTTTATGAGTATATTTTGAGGCTGGTGCATATGAATCCAATATCTATAGATAAGTAATGGATAGTAGTACCTTTAGCTATATTTTTGAATACTTTATTAGTTAATTACAAATTTAGTTAAAACACTTTATTTATATAATTGGTCTGAAAATGATAATATAAATTATTCTACAAGAATAGAATTAAAAACAATTTATGATTATTCAATATGATTAAATAGATTGTAAAACAATGGAAAAAAATCAGTTACCAAAAAAATTTCTATTGAATACACAGGAAAGAAATTCAAAATTGTTCCTCAAACAATATTCAAAGGTACAAAAGTATTTTGCGCAATATAACAGCATATTTTGTTATTATCTTCTCTTGTTGTACATATATCCTTGAGGTAATTGTTGGATTGTCATTATGAATGCTGGGTATTTATTTTATATTTCAATGACCCTGTGGCTTTTCAATAAGCACAAATGCATCCTATTAAATCATATTTAAAATGTCTTGGATAAGGTCAAATTTTTATGTTATCAAGTATTAAAACATTAAATATTTCAGGAGTTTTGATATTCTTAAAATAATATTTTAGTTTTATTAAATATTTATAAGAAAGATATAAATTTAGGGAAACCAAAAGAAATCCTCGCAGAATTATAATCTGCAATTATATGTATTAAAAAAATTTTTAGAAATAAAGAAATATGTATTTCAATTAATTGTTAAAAATGAAGTTTCTTAAAAAAAGAAAAAGTATTATTTAGGTATTTGTCTACACCTTCAGCCATTACAAAAATTATTAGTTGAAGAACTTCTGTAAAAAACTTACTAAATAAATATATTGTTATATCTTAATATCAGCACCAAACTACAGAAATCTAATTGTAAATTAAATTTTTATTTGATTGGTTTTTCTGTTACATTCTACATACATTTATGTATTAAAAATATCACTGGTTATTAAAGGGATTAATATATAAATATACATATTTTTATTTAGTATACATGAACAAAATATAAATAAAATAAAATAAAAATCAACACTTCAATAACGAAATAATTTATCTTTAAAAATTACATACTTTATATTTTATTTATTTATTATAATTTATTTGTTCTAATAATTTTTTGATATTTATTCTTGGTTGTAAAGATTAATTTTAAAAATATAATTCCATATAATATATAAAAAATCAAAATAATTGAAAACTATAATTCCATTATAAATTACACGATAAAAATGTATCAAAAAGTTTGTGAACTGAAAGAATATTACACAGTAATATAATTATAATAAATAGCCATAGCCACATACACATTTCTATAAAATGGTAATACTTCATTGGATTTTGGTCTGGATTTTGTGTTCACATTACAGAGATAAATTATTTTTAGCTGTTTGATGTTTGTGGTTCAGACATTTGAAATGGTTACATTATTATTTTACAAATTATTAATAATACATGACTTAATTTTTTGATTAATTTAACTTTTTAAACTTAATTTTACAAAAATAATAAAAAATAGTTAAAAAATGATATACTTTTATATGCTAAATGGAAAACAATCGCCACGCTTCTACAGAAAAATCATTTGTAGAATTAAATTATATTTACAAAAACAATGTACATGTTACATGTTGTTATGAGGATTATAAATAAATGGGTGGATGCTAATAATAAAAATAAATAACAATTATTAAATTAATATTTATCCTTATATCATAATAGATTCTATACAGAAATTATATTAACCATTGGTGTCATAGTAATCACCCCCAAATAAAATGTCAAGCTCTTGTGTTAAATGTTGGACACAAAACTGTTGCATCCAATTTATGTAATGCTCATTATGGTACAACGGATGCAAGGGTGTCCCCACAACAATGTTCAAACATACGATTAGGATAATAGTGGTTATAATTGATGTCTTCATTTTTATCTGAAACATAGAAAACATAATATAGATTGTAAGTAGACATGTATAACTACAATTAAATTAAAATAATTTTTAAATATTACCATTGGTTAACATTGTATTACTCTTGTGTGTTAATGCATTAATTTGTAAATAAAGATCAATTGATAAATTATAAATACATTTGTATCACACAATATTGAGAGTTAATACTATTGATTGATTATGAATATTCTAAAAATCGCTAACTGCTATCAAGACGTAATATGATTGAAAATTGGTTAAATTAAAAAGTATTGGTGACATTGAAATAACCAAACAATTTCTTTTATAATTTAAGATGTTCATAAATAATATCAATACAAAACTTATGCATAATTTTGAAATTATTTTGATATAATTTATAAAGAAACTTAATTATTATATACATTTCTTAATATTTAATTTAAATAACTACTTTATATTTTTTGAGAGAAAATTTATCATAGAAATCCTTATTATTAATATCATATGATGATATACATATAAATATACGAAAAAAATATTATAATTTATAGTTATTTATTATAAGAAGTATATTATTTACATAATATATAAATATATATTAATCAGGTTTAAAAACTATTTAAATAAGTCTATTAATGTTTTCAACATTTGTGAAATAAAGTATATTAATCAACATACCTATTCTATATGATGTTTAAAAAAATTATAAAAAAATAAGTGGCCGATAAAAAAATAAAATAATCTGCTGAGAGTATCATAAATTCCATAAATACAGTACCATGTTATAATAATATCATAACAGAAGCATAATTGTGCTGAGAACACTTCTCGTGAACACTATAACTGACAAATGAAAAATTCTCATGTACAATATAACTGATAAGTGATGGTGGTATCCAACGCAGTTTTAAATTCACTGCCTGTCCAATTATTTTACATGGATGGTTTATATTGCACGCGCATGTTTTCATTTTCCTCGCAATCGACATGCCACGCTCCATGCATGATTTCTGGCTCTTGTGAATATTTTTGGACGTGATGATTTCGATTTCCTAGTTTTCCAGGTCCTCAATATCGTTGTCAGAATCTCTGGTTGAGGAACTGTTCTCAATGCCCGTCGCATAAGTTACCTCGTCATGAGACACTTGAGTACTATGAGACAAAAACCAGGTTCTCGAGATTTCATTAAATTGCATTTGTTGTTATGCTATGTTTGGCATGCAATTACTCCATTTTTTCAATTTTTAACTGGCCAATTCCTTCAGTAATTATTGTTAAATCACAGTCATCCAACGGAAGTTTACTAGAATACTAGGTACGTGTTTAGTATACGGTCGTCAAAAATACCGACGGCTATAAACGTGTAAGTGTTTTATTAATAAGTTTCAAACATTGTTCAATTGCTGCTGTAGAGTTATTAATTTGTAATCTGAAGAAGAAAACAATATTGTAATCATTTGGGGTTTGAACGAACAGAAGAAGAAACATGTATGAAAAAATATACAGCATATATTGTTGTAATGTTTTATGGTAAAAAAATGCTTAAGTGATATTGGATGTTTTTTGTTTGTATTTTACATTCGTGAGTCATTTGTATAGCCCCGATCGCCGTATTATTATGATCCATTCGTAATTTACTTAGAATGAATTGGTATATTATATGTATACCACTAACCGCTGCATCGCTTAACCATCTTAATTCCTCTAATATCACCTGATGATCTACTGCTTATTTTGAGATAGCATCAATCCTTTTCATTTCAATTTCCGCCCGCAAAAGGCATCTAATGCAATTTTAAATTCACTATCAGTCCAATTATTCTACATGGATGGTTTATATTGCACGCGCATGTTTTCATTTTCCTCGCAATCGACATGCCACGCTCCATGCATGATTTCTGGCTCTTGTGAATATTTTTGGTCGTGATGATTTCGATTTCCTAGTTTTCCAGGTCCTCAATATCGTTGTCAGAATCTCTGGTTGAGGAACTGTTCTCAATGCCCGTCGCATAAGTCACCTCGTCATGAGACACTTGAGTACTATGAGACAAAAACCAGGTTCTCGAGATTTCATTAAATTGCATTTGTTGTTATGCTATGTTTGGCATGCAATTACTCCATTTTTTCAATTTTTAACTGGCCAATTCCTTCAGTAATTATTGTTAAATCACAGTCATCCAACGGAAGTTTACTAGAATACTAGGTACGTGTTTAGTATACGGTCGTCAAAAATACCGACGGCTATAAACATGTAAGTGTTTTGTTAATAAGTTTCAAACATTGTTCAATTGCTGCTGTAGAGTTATTAATTTGTAATCTGAAGAAGAAAACAATATTGTTATCATTTGGGGTTTGAACGAACAGAAGAAGAAACATGTATGAAAAAATATACAGCATATATTGTTGTAATGTTTTATGGTAAAAAAATGCTTAAGTGATATTGGATGTTTTTTGTTTGTATTTTACATTCGTGAGTCATTTGTATAGCCCCGATCGCCGTATTATTATGATCCATTCGTAATTTACTTAGAATGAATTGGTATATTATATGTATACCACTAACCGCTGCATCGCTTAACCATCTTAATTCCTCTAATATCACCTGATGATCTACTGCTTATTTTGAGATAGCATCAATCCTTTTCATTTCAATTTCCGCCCGCAAAAGGCATCCAATGCAATTTTAAATTCACTATCAGTCCAATTATTCTACATGGATGGTTTATATTGCACGCGCATGTTTTCATTTTCCTCGCAATCGACATGCCACGCTCCATGCATGATTTATGGCTCTTGTGAATATTTTTGGTCGTGATGATTTCGATTTCCTAGTTTTCCAGGTCCTCAATATCGTTGTCAGAATCTCTGGTTATGGAACTGTTCTCAATGCTCGTCGCATAAGTCACCTCGTCATGAGACACTTGAGTACTATGAGACAAAAACCAGGTTCTCGAGATTTCATTAAATTGCATTTGTTGTTATGCTGTGTTTAGCATGCAATTACTCCATTTTTTCAATTGTTAACTGGCCAATTCCTTCAGTAATTATTGTTAAATCACAGTCATCCAACGGAAGTTTACTAGAATACTAGGTACGTGTTTAGTATACGGTCGTCAAAAATACCGACGGCTATAAACATGTAAGTGTTTTATTAATAAGTTTCAAACATTGTTCAATTGCTGCTGTAGAGTTATTAATTTGTAATCTGAAGAAGAAAACAATATTGTAATCATTTGGGGTTTGAACGAACAGAAGAAGAAACATGTATGAAAAAATATACAGCATATATTGTTGTAATGTTTTATGGTAAAAAAATGCTTAAGTGATATTGGATGTTTTTTGTTTGTATTTTACATTCGTGAGTCATTTGTATAGCCCCGATCACCGTATTATTATGATCCATTCGTAATTTACTTAGAATGAATTGGTATATTATATGTATACCACTAACCGCTGCATCGCTTAACCATCTTAATTCCTCTAATATCACCTGATGATCTACTGCTTATTTTGAGATAGCATCAATCCTTTTCATTTCAATTTCCGCCCGCAAAAGGCATCCAATGCAATTTTAAATTCACTATCAGTCCAATTATTCTACATGGATGGTTTATATTGCACGCGCATGTTTTCATTTTCCTCGCAATCGACATGCCACGCTCCATGCATGATTTATGGCTCTTGTGAATATTTTTGGTCGTGATGATTTCGATTTCCTAGTTTTCCAGGTCCTCAATATCGTTGTCAGAATCTCTGGTTAAGGAACTGTTCTCAATGCCCGTCGCATAAGTTACCTCGTCATGAGACACTTGAGTACTATGAGACAAAAACCAGGTTCTCGAGATTTCATTAAATTGCATTTGTTGTTATGCTGTGTTTGGCATGCAATTACTCCATTTTTTCAATTGTTAACTGGCCAATTCCTTCAGTAATTATTGTTAAATCACAGTCATCCAACGGAAGTTTACTAGAATACTAGGTACGTGTTTAGTATACGGTCGTCAAAAATACCGACGGCTATAAACATGTAAGTGTTTTATTAATAAGTTTCAAACATTGTTCAATTGCTGCTGTAGAGTTATTAATTTGTAATCTGAAGAAGAAAACAATATTGTAATCATTTGGGGTTTGAACGAACAGAAGAAGAAACATGTATGAAAAAATATACAGCATATATTGTTGTAATGTTTTATGGTAAAAAAATGCTTAAGTGATATTGGATGTTTTTTGTTTGTATTTTACATTCGTGAGTCATTTGTATAGCCCCGATCACCGTATTATTATGATCCATTCGTAATTTACTTAGAATGAATTGGTATATTATATGTATACCACTAACCGCTGCATCGCTTAACCATCTTAATTCCTCTAATATCACCTGATGATCTACTGCTTATTTTGAGATAGCATCAATCCTTTTCATTTCAATTTCCGCCCGCAAAAGGCATCCAATGCAATTTTAAATTCACTATCAGTCCAATTATTCTACATGGATGGTTTATATTGCACGCGCATGTTTTCATTTTCCTCGCAATCGACATGCCACGCTCCATGCATGATTTATGGCTCTTGTGAATATTTTTGGTCGTGATGATTTCGATTTCCTAGTTTTCCAGGTCCTCAATATCGTTGTCAGAATCTCTGGTTAAGGAACTGTTCTCAATGCCCGTCGCATAAGTTACCTCGTCATGAGACACTTGAGTACTATGAGACAAAAACCAGGTTCTCGAGATTTCATTAAATTGCATTTGTTGTTATGCTGTGTTTAGCATGCAATTACTCCATTTTTTCAATTGTTAACTGGCCAATTCCTTCAGTAATTATTGTTAAATCACAGTCATCCAACGGAAGTTTACTAGAATACTAGGTACGTGTTTAGTATACGGTCGTCAAAAATACCGACGGCTATAAACATGTAAGTGTTTTATTAATAAGTTTCAAACATTGTTCAATTGCTGCTGTAGAGTTATTAATTTGTAATCTGAAGAAGAAAACAATATTGTAATCATTTGGGGTTTGAACGAACAGAAGAAGAAACATGTATGAAAAAATATACAGCATATATTGTTGTAATGTTTTATGGTAAAAAAATGCTTAAGTGATATTGGATGTTTTTTGTTTGTATTTTACATTCGTGAGTCATTTGTATAGCCCCGATCACCGTATTATTATGATCCATTCGTAATTTACTTAGAATGAATTGGTATATTATATGTATACCACTAACCGCTGCATCACTTAACCATCTTAATTCCTCTAATATCACCTGATGATCTACTGCTTATTTTGAGATAGCATCAATCCTTTTCATTTCAATTTCCGCCCGCAAAAGGCATCCAATGCAATTTTAAATTCACTATCAGTCCAATTATTCTACATGGATGGTTTATATTGCACGCGCATGTTTTCATTTTCCTCGCAATCGACATGCCACGCTCCATGCATGATTTATGGCTCTTGTGAATATTTTTGGTCGTGATGATTTCGATTTCCTAGTTTTCCAGGTCCTCAATATCGTTGTCAGAATCTCTGGTTAAGGAACTGTTCTCAATGCCCGTCGCATAAGTTACCTCGTCATGAGACACTTGAGTACTATGAGACAAAAACCAGGTTCTCGAGATTTCATTAAATTGCATTTGTTGTTATGCTGTGTTTGGCATGCAATTACTCCATTTTTTCAATTGTTAACTGGCCAATTCCTTCAGTAATTATTGTTAAATCACAGTCATCCAACGGAAGTTTACTAGAATACTAGGTACGTGTTTAGTATACGGTCGTCAAAAATACCGACGGCTATAAACATGTAAGTGTTTTATTAATAAGTTTCAAACATTGTTCAATTGCTGCTGTAGAGTTATTAATTTGTAATCTGAAGAAGAAAACAATATTGTAATCATTTGGGGTTTGAACGAACAGAAGAAGAAACATGTATGAAAAAATATACAGCATATATTGTTGTAATGTTTTATGGTAAAAAAATGCTTAAGTGATATTGGATGTTTTTTGTTTGTATTTTACATTCGTGAGTCATTTGTATAGCCCCGATCACCGTATTATTATGATCCATTCGTAATTTACTTAGAATGAATTGGTATATTATATGTATACCACTAACCGCTGCATCGCTTAACCATCTTAATTCCTCTAATATCACCTGATGATCTACTGCTTATTTTGAGATAGCATCAATCCTTTTCATTTCAATTTCCGCCCGCAAAAGGCATCCAATGCAATTTTAAATTCACTATCAGTCCAATTATTCTACATGGATGGTTTATATTGCACGCGCATGTTTTCATTTTCCTCGCAATCGACATGCCACGCTCCATGCATGATTTATGGCTCTTGTGAATATTTTTGGTCGTGATGATTTCGATTTCCTAGTTTTCCAGGTCCTCAATATCGTTGTCAGAATCTCTGGTTAAGGAACTGTTCTCAATGCCCGTCGCATAAGTTACCTCGTCATGAGACACTTGAGTACTATGAGACAAAAACCAGGTTCTCGAGATTTCATTAAATTGCATTTGTTGTTATGCTGTGTTTAGCATGCAATTACTCCATTTTTTCAATTGTTAACTGGCCAATTCCTTCAGTAATTATTGTTAAATCACAGTCATCCAACGGAAGTTTACTAGAATACTAGGTACGTGTTTAGTATACGGTCGTCAAAAATACCGACGGCTATAAACATGTAAGTGTTTTATTAATAAGTTTCAAACATTGTTCAATTGCTGCTGTAGAGTTATTAATTTGTAATCTGAAGAAGAAAACAATATTGTAATCATTTGGGGTTTGAACGAACAGAAGAAGAAACATGTATGAAAAAATATACAGCATATATTGTTGTAATGTTTTATGGTAAAAAAATGCTTAAGTGATATTGGATGTTTTTTGTTTGTATTTTACATTCGTGAGTCATTTGTATAGCCCCGATCACCGTATTATTATGATCCATTCGTAATTTACTTAGAATGAATTGGTATATTATATGTATACCACTAACCGCTGCATCACTTAACCATCTTAATTCCTCTAATATCACCTGATGATCTACTGCTTATTTTGAGATAGCATCAATCCTTTTCATTTCAATTTCCGCCCGCAAAAGGCATCCAATGCAATTTTAAATTCACTATCAGTCCAATTATTCTACATGGATGGTTTATATTGCACGCGCATGTTTTCATTTTCCTCGCAATCGACATGCCACGCTCCATGCATGATTTATGGCTCTTGTGAATATTTTTGGTCGTGATGATTTCGATTTCCTAGTTTTCCAGGTCCTCAATATCGTTGTCAGAATCTCTGGTTAAGGAACTGTTCTCAATGCCCGTCGCATAAGTTACCTCGTCATGAGACACTTGAGTACTATGAGACAAAAACCAGGTTCTCGAGATTTCATTAAATTGCATTTGTTGTTATGCTGTGTTTGGCATGCAATTACTCCATTTTTTCAATTGTTAACTGGCCAATTCCTTCAGTAATTATTGTTAAATCACAGTCATCCAACGGAAGTTTACTAGAATACTAGGTACGTGTTTAGTATACGGTCGTCAAAAATACCGACGGCTATAAACATGTAAGTGTTTTATTAATAAGTTTCAAACATTGTTCAATTGCTGCTGTAGAGTTATTAATTTGTAATCTGAAGAAGAAAACAATATTGTAATCATTTGG
This sequence comes from Rhopalosiphum maidis, assembly GCF_003676215.2. Classification (NCBI taxonomy): domain Eukaryota; kingdom Metazoa; phylum Arthropoda; class Insecta; order Hemiptera; family Aphididae; genus Rhopalosiphum; species Rhopalosiphum maidis. The sequence continues at coordinate 41,592,301 of NC_040879.1, read as the reverse complement.
GGTTTGAACGAACAGAAGAAGAAACATGTATGAAAAAATATACAGCATATATTGTTGTAATGTTTTATGGTAAAAAAATGCTTAAGTGATATTGGATGTTTTTTGTTTGTATTTTACATTCGTGAGTCATTTGTATAGCCCCGATCACCGTATTATTATGATCCATTCGTAATTTACTTAGAATGAATTGGTATATTATATGTATACCACTAACCGCTGCATCGCTTAACCATCTTAATTCCTCTAATATCACCTGATGATCTACTGCTTATTTTGAGATAGCATCAATCCTTTTCATTTCAATTTCCGCCCGCAAAAGGCATCCAATGCAATTTTAAATTCACTATCAGTCCAATTATTCTACATGGATGGTTTATATTGCACGCGCATGTTTTCATTTTCCTCGCAATCGACATGCCACGCTCCATGCATGATTTATGGCTCTTGTGAATATTTTTGGTCGTGATGATTTCGATTTCCTAGTTTTCCAGGTCCTCAATATCGTTGTCAGAATCTCTGGTTAAGGAACTGTTCTCAATGCCCGTCGCATAAGTTACCTCGTCATGAGACACTTGAGTACTATGAGACAAAAACCAGGTTCTCGAGATTTCATTAAATTGCATTTGTTGTTATGCTGTGTTTGGCATGCAATTACTCCATTTTTTCAATTGTTAACTGGTCAATTCCTTCAGTAATTATTGTTAAATCACAGTCATCCAACGGAAGTTTACTAGAATACTAGGTACGTGTTTAGTATACGGTCGTCAAAAATACCGACGGCTATAAACATGTAAGTGTTTTATTAATAAGTTTCAAACATTGTTCAATTGCTGCTGTAGAGTTATTAATTTGTAATCTGAAGAAGAAAACAATATTGTAATCATTTGGGGTTTGAACGAACAGAAGAAGAAACATGTATGAAAAAATATACAGCATATATTGTTGTAATGTTTTATGGTAAAAAAATGCTTAAGTGATATTGGATGTTTTTTGTTTGTATTTTACATTCGTGAGTCATTTGTATAGCCCCGATCACCGTATTATTATGATCCATTCGTAATTTACTTAGAATGAATTGGTATATTATATGTATACCACTAACCGCTGCATCGCTTAACCATCTTAATTCCTCTAATATCACCTGATGATCTACTGCTTATTTTGAGATAGCATCAATCCTTTTCATTTCAATTTCCGCCCGCAAAAGGCATCCAATGCAATTTTAAATTCACTATCAGTCCAATTATTCTACATGGATGGTTTATATTGCACGCGCATGTTTTCATTTTCCTCGCAATCGACATGCCACGCTCCATGCATGATTTCTGGCTCTTGTGAATATTTTTGGTCGTGATGATTTCGATTTCCTAGTTTTCCAGGTCCTCAATATCGTTGTCAGAATCTCTAGTTATGGAACTGTTCTCAATGCTCGTCGCATAAGTCACCTCGTCATGAGACACTTGAGTACTATGAGACAAAAACCAGGTTCTCGAGATTTCATTAAATTGCATTTGTTGTTATGCTGTGTTTAGCATGCAATTACTCCATTTTTTCAATTGTTAACTGGCCAATTCCTTCAGTAATTATTGTTAAATCACAGTCATCCAACGGAAGTTTACTAGAATACTAGGTACGTGTTTAGTATACGGTCGTCAAAAATACCGACGGCTATAAACATGTAAGTGTTTTATTAATAAGTTTCAAACATTGTTCAATTGCTGCTGTAGAGTTATTAATTTGTAATCTGAAGAAGAAAACAATATTGTAATCATTTGGGGTTTGAACGAACAGAAGAAGAAACATGTATGAAAAAATATACAGCATATATTGTTGTAATGTTTTATGGTAAAAGAATGCTTAAGTGATATTGGATGTTTTTTGTTTGTATTTTACATTCGTGAGTCATTTGTATAGCCCCGATCGCCGTATTATTATGATCCATTCGTAATTTACTTAGAATGAATTGGTATATTATATGTATTCCACTAACCCCTGCATCGCTTAACCATCTTAATTCCTCTAATATCACCTGATGATCTACTGCTTATTTTGAGATAGCATCAATCCTTTTCATTTCAATTTCCGCCCGCAAAAGGCATCTAATGCAATTTTAAATTCACTATCAGTACAATTATTCTACATGGATGGTTTATATTGCACGCGCATGTTTTCATTTTCCTCGCAATCGACATGCCACGCTCCATGCATGATTTATGGCTCTTGTGAATATTTTTGGTCGTGATGATTTCGATTTCCTAGTTTTCCAGGTCCTCAATATCGTTGTCAGAATCTCTGGTTAAGGAACTGTTCTCAATGCCCGTCGCATAAGTTACCTCGTCATGAGACACTTGAGTACTATGAGACAAAAACCAGGTTCTCGAGATTTCATTAAATTGCATTTGTTGTTATGCTGTGTTTGGCATGCAATTACTCCATTTTTTCAATTGTTAACTGGCCAATTCTTTCAGTAATTATTGTTAAATCACAGTCATCCAACGGAAGTTTACTAGAATACTAGGTACGTGTTTAGTATACGGTCGTCAAAAATACCGACAACTATAATCATGTAAGTGTTTTATTAATAAGTTTCAAACATTGTTCAATTGCTGCTGTAGAGTTATTAATTTGTAATCTGAAGAAGAAAACAATATTGTAATCATTTGGGGTTTGAACGAACAGAAGAAGAAACATGTATGAAAAAATATACAGCATATATTGTTGTAATGTTTTATGGTAAAAAAATGCTTAAGTGATATTGGATGTTTTTTTTTTGTATTTTACATTCGTGAGTCAATTGTATAGCCCCGACCGCCGTATTATTATGATCCATTCGTAATTTACTTAGAATGAATTGGTATATTATATGTATACCACTAACCCCTGCATCGCTTAACCATCTTAATTCCTCTAATATCACCTGATGATCTACTGCTTATTTTGAGATAGCATCAATCCTTTTCATTTCAATTTCCGCCCGCAAAAGGCATCCAATGCAATTTTAAATTCACTATCAGTCCAATTATTCTACATGGATGGTTTATATTGCACGCGCATGTTTTCATTTTCCTCGCAATCGACATGCCACGCTCCATGCATGATTTATAGCTCTTGTGAATATTTTTGGTCGTGATGATTTCGATTTCCTAGTTTTCCAGGTCCTCAATATCGTTGTCAGAATCTCTGGTTATGGAACTGTTCTCAATGCTCGTCGCATAAGTCACCTCGTCATGAGACACTTGAGTACTATGAGACAAAAACCAGGTTCTCGAGATTTCATTAAATTGCATTTGTTGTTATGCTGTGTTTAGCATGCAATTACTCCATTTTTTCAATTGTTAACTGGCCAATTCCTTCAGTAATTATTGTTAAATCACAGTCATCCAACGGAAGTTTACTAGAATACTAGGTACGTGTTTAGTATACGGTCGTCAAAAATACCGACGGCTATAAACATGTAAGTGTTTTATTAATAAGTTTCAAACATTGTTCAATTGCTGCTGTAGAGTTATTAATTTGTAATCTGAAGAAGAAAACAATATTGTAATCATTTGGGGTTTGAACGAACAGAAGAAGAAACATGTATGAAAAAATATACAGCATATATTGTTGTAATGTTTTATGGTAAAAGAATGCTTAAGTGATATTGGATGTTTTTTGTTTGTATTTTACATTCGTGAGTCATTTGTATAGCCCCGATCACCGTATTATTATGATCCATTCGTAATTTACTTAGAATGAATTGGTATATTATATGTATACCACTAACCCCTGCATCGCTTAACCATCTTAATTCCTCTAATATCACCTGATGATCTACTGCTTATTTTGAGATAGCATCAATCCTTTTCATTTCAATTTCCGCCCGCAAAAGGCATCCAATGCAATTTTAAATTCACTATCAGTCCAATTATTCTACATGGATGGTTTATATTGCACGCGCATGTTTTCATTTTCCTCGCAATCGACATGCCACGCTCCATGCATGATTTATGGCTCTTGTGAATATTTTTGGTCGTGATGATTTCGATTTCCTAGTTTTCCAGGTCCTCAATATCGTTGTCAGAATCTCTGGTTATGGAACTGTTCTCAATGCTCGTCGCATAAGTCACCTCGTCATGAGACACTTGAGTACTATGAGACAAAAACCAGGTTCTCGAGATTTCATTAAATTGCATTTGTTGTTATGCTGTGTTTAGCATGCAATTACTCCATTTTTTCAATTGTTAACTGGCCAATTCCTTCAGTAATTATTGTTAAATCACAGTCATCCAACGGAAGTTTACTAGAATACTAGGTACGTGTTTAGTATACGGTCGTCAAAAATACCGACGGCTATAAACATGTAAGTGTTTTATTAATAAGTTTCAAACATTGTTCAATTGCTGCTGTAGAGTTATTAATTTGTAATCTGAAGAAGAAAACAATATTGTAATCATTTGGGGTTTGAACGAACAGAAGAAGAAACATGTATGAAAAAATATACAGCATATATTGTTGTAATGTTTTATGGTAAAAGAATGCTTAAGTGATATTGGATGTTTTTTGTTTGTATTTTACATTCGTGAGTCATTTGTATAGCCCCGATCACCGTATTATTATGATCCATTCGTAATTTACTTAGAATGAATTGGTATATTATATGTATACCACTAACCCCTGCATCGCTTAACCATCTTAATTCCTCTAATATCACCTGATGATCTACTGCTTATTTTGAGATAGCATCAATCCTTTTCATTTCAATTTCCGCCCGCAAAAGGCATCCAATGCAATTTTAAATTCACTATCAGTCCAATTATTCTACATGGATGGTTTATATTGCACGCGCATGTTTTCATTTTCCTCGCAATCGACATGCCACGCTCCATGCATGATTTATGGCTCTTGTGAATATTTTTGGTCGTGATGATTTCGATTTCCTAGTTTTCCAGGTCCTCAATATCGTTGTCAGAATCTCTGGTTATGGAACTGTTCTCAATGCTCGTCGCATAAGTCACCTCGTCATGAGACACTTGAGTACTATGAGACAAAAACCAGGTTCTCGAGATTTCATTAAATTGCATTTGTTGTTATGCTGTGTTTAGCATGCAATTACTCCATTTTTTCAATTGTTAACTGGCCAATTCCTTCAGTAATTATTGTTAAATCACAGTCATCCAACGGAAGTTTACTAGAATACTAGGTACGTGTTTAGTATACGGTCGTCAAAAATACCGACGGCTATAAACATGTAAGTGTTTTATTAATAAGTTTCAAACATTGTTCAATTGCTGCTGTAGAGTTATTAATTTGTAATCTGAAGAAGAAAACAATATTGTAATCATTTGGGGTTTGAACGAACAGAAGAAGAAACATGTATGAAAAAATATACAGCATATATTGTTGTAATTTTTTATGGTAAAAAAATGCTTAAGTGATATTGGATGTTTTTTGTTTGTATTTTACATTCGTGAGTCATATGTATAGCCCCGATCACCGTATTATTATGATCCATTCGTAATTTACTTAGAATGAATTGGTATATTATATGTATACCACTAACCCCTGCATCGCTTAACCATCTTAATTCCTCTAATATCACCTGATGATCTACTGCTTATTTTGAGATAGCATCAATCCTTTTCATTTCAATTTCCGCCCGCAAAAGGCATCTAATGCAATTTTAAATTCACTATCAGTCCAATTATTCTACATGGATGGTTTATATTGCACGCGCATGTTTTCATTTTCCTCGCAATCGACATGCCACGCTCCATGCATGATTTATGGCTCTTGTGAATATTTTTGGTCGTGATGATTTCGATTTCCTAGTTTTCCAGGTCCTCAATATCGTTGTCAGAATCTCTGGTTAAGGAACTGTTCTCAATGCCCGTCGCATAAGTTACCTCGTCATGAGACACTTGAGTACTATGAGACAAAAACCAGGTTCTCGAGATTTCATTAAATTGCATTTGTTGTTATGCTGTGTTTGGCATGCAATTACTCCATTTTTTCAATTGTTAACTGGCCAATTCCTTCAGTAATTATTGTTAAATCACAGTCATCCAACGGAAGTTTACTAGAATACTAGGTACGTGTTTAGTATACGGTCGTCAAAAATACCGACAACTATAAACATGTAAGTGTTTTATTATTAAGTTTCAAACATTGTTCAATTGCTGCTGTAGAGTTATTAATTTGTAATCTGAAGAAGAAAACAATATTGTAATCATTTGGGGTTTGAACGAACAGAAGAAGAAACATGTATAAAAAAATATACAGCATATATTGTTGTAATGTTTTATGGTAAAAAAATGCTTAAGTGATATTGGATGTTTTTTGTTTGTATTTTACATTCGTGAGTCATTTGTATAGCCCCGATCACCGTGTTATTATGATCCATTCGTAATTTACTTAGAATGAATTGGTATATTATATGTATACCACTAACCGCTGCATCGCTTAACCATCTTAATTCCTCTAATATCACCTGATGATCTACTGCTTATTTTGAGATAGCATCAATCCTTTTCATTTCAATTTCCGCCCGCAAAAGGCATCCAATGCAATTTTAAATTCACTATCAGTCCAATTATTCTACATGGATGGTTTATATTGCACGCGCATGTTTTCATTTTCCTCGCAATCGACATGCCACGCTCCATGCATGATTTATGGCTCTTGTGAATATTTTTGGTCGTGATGATTTCGATTTCCTAGTTTTCCAGGTCCTCAATATCGTTGTCAGAATCTCTGGTTAAGGAACTGTTCTCAATGCCCGTCGCATAAGTTACCTCGTCATGAGACACTTGAGTACTATGAGACAAAAACCAGGTTCTCGAGATTTCATTAAATTGCATTTGTTGTTATGCTGTGTTTGGCATGCAATTACTCCATTTTTTCAATTGTTAACTGGCCAATTCCTTCAGTAATTATTGTTAAATCACAGTCATCCAACGGAAGTTTACTAGAATACTAGGTACGTGTTTAGTATACGGTCGTCAAAAATACCGACGGCTATAAACATGTAAGTGTTTTATTAATAAGTTTCAAACATTGTTCAATTGCTGCTGTAGAGTTATTAATTTGTAATCTGAAGAAGAAAACAATATTGTAATCATTTGGGGTTTGAACGAACAGAAGAAGAAACATGTATGAAAAAATATACAGCATATATTGTTGTAATGTTTTATGGTAAAAAAATGCTTAAGTGATATTGGATGTTTTTTGTTTGTATTTTACATTCGTGAGTCATTTGTATAGCCCCGATCACCGTATTATTATGATCCATTCGTAATTTACTTAGAATGAATTGGTATATTATATGTATACCACTAACCGCTGCATCGCTTAACCATCTTAATTCCTCTAATATCACCTGATGATCTACTGCTTATTTTGAGATAGCATCAATCCTTTTCATTTCAATTTCCGCCCGCAAAAGGCATCCAATGCAATTTTAAATTCACTATCAGTCCAATTATTCTACATGGATAGTTTATATTGCACGCGCATGTTTTCATTTTCCTCGCAATCGACATGCCACGCTCCATGCATGATTTATGGCTCTTGTGAATATTTTTGGTCGTGATGATTTTGATTTCCTAGTTTTCCAGGTCCTCAATATCGTTGTCAGAATCTCTGGTTATGGAACTGTTCTCAATGCTCGTCGCATAAGTCACCTCGTCATGAGACACTTGAGTACTATGAGACAAAAGCCAGGTTCTCGAGATTTCATTAAATTGCATTTGTTGTTATGCTGTGTTTGGCATGCAATTACTCCATTTTTTCAATTGTTAACTGGCCAATTCCTTCAGTAATTATTGTTAAATCACAGTCATCCAACGGAAGTTTACTAGAATACTAGGTACGTGTTTAGTATACGGTCGTCAAAAATACCGACGGCTATAAACATGTAAGTGTTTTATTAATAAGTTTCAAACATTGTTCAATTGCTGCTGTAGAGTTATTTATTTGTAATCTGAAGAAGAAAACAATATTGTAATCATTTGGGGTTTGAACGAACAGAAGAAGAAACATGTATGAAAAAATATACAGCATATATTGTTGTAATGTTTTATGGTAAAAAAATGCTTAAGTGATATTGGATGTTTTTTGTTTGTATTTTACATTCGTGAGTCATTTGTATAGCCCCGATCACCGTATTATTATGATCCATTCGTAATTTACTTAGAATGAATTGGTATATTATATGTATACCACTAACCCCTGCATCGCTTAACCATCTTAATTCCTCTAATATCACCTGATGATCTACTGCTTATTTTGAGATAGCATCAATCCTTTTCATTTCAATTTCCGCCCGCAAAAGGCATCCAATGCAATTTTAAATTCACTATCAGTCCAATTATTCTACATGGATGGTTTATATTGCACGCGCATGTTTTCATTTTCCTCGCAATCGACATGCCACGCTCCATGCATGATTTCTGGCTCTTGTGAATATTTTTGGTCGTGATGATTTCGATTTCCTAGTTTTCCAGGTCCTCAATATCGTTGTCAGAATCTCTGGTTAAGGAACTGTTCTCAATGCCCGTCGCATAAGTTACCTCGTCATGAGACACTTGAGTACTATGAGACAAAAACCAGGTTCTCGAGATTTCATTAAATTGCATTTGTTGTTATGCTGTGTTTGGCATGCAATTACTCCATTTTTTCAATTGTTAACTAGCCAATTCTTTGATATTATAACTTTTAAAAAAGATATTTAATTCAATTTAATTGTTTACTTTATTTTCTTTGATAACCATTATTATATCATATTTTATCTCATTTAATTTATAATTAAAGTTAATATGATGTTGTGATCTATGAGAGTTAATGGTCATGTGGGGTGTGCCGGGCATAATCCCATTTAAACGATAATATAAAATTATATCCCAAACCCACTCCAGAACCAATTTCATATTACGCTACTGTTTATTGAGAATAACCACTAAAAAAATAAGCTGTGATATTTTTTTTTATTAAGACATTGGCATGTAAACTTATGTCTAAAATGTCTTGGCAAAGTGTACACTTCCATGTTATCATTAGTGGATTGTGAAAGGTAAGATACAATAATTATAAGAATAAAATATACTTTTAAGTATATAATACTTGTTAGATGTAAGCTCTTGATCTATTAAAGGAATATGAGTAATACGATAATCATAATGATACAACCTCAACAAGGACAGTATACAAGTGGTGTTCATTCTCTGAACTATCAGAATCTAACATCTAAAGTTTAGATTAGATTAAACAATATTTAACATAAGCAACAACATTATTAATAGTTAAACTTTGAATGATCAATTCATATCTGAATCTACATTTATTTCGTTGTCTACAATTTCCGTCTTGACCTGTGTCATAGTACTTAAACTGGAAGGCTGCTAATAATAATTTAACAAAAATATACAAATATGTTATACACACGTATGATATTGTTTATTCTATTAGAAAAAATTATAAACCTGTTAGTGAAATAACCGTACTTAGGGGTCTATTCTAGAATAGAACAACAAAACTCATTGATATTTCGTACACGACCAATAAGTTACTCCTAAATTCTTGAATGACATTCGAGTTATGAAGACGGACGTTGATTCGTACCTATACGCATAACTCGATAAAATAGTTTATATATTATCATGTCAGGGGTGACCAAACATAAGTTTTTCTAGGTGTGTTTTCACACCTAGCTTCTCAACATTAAGCAATTTAAAAGTGCTATGCAATTCGGATACTATATTTGTAGATGGTACATTCAAAAGTTGTCCGAAATTATACCATCAACTATTTACCGTTCATTGTACAATGAATCAGTCTTATGTTCCACTCGTTTATATTTTACTACCTTCGAATACGACACAATGCTATTTACAGGCATTTCAACATTTAGTGCAAAAAAAATAATTTAAAATTCACTCCTATTCGATTGTATGCCGATTTTGAAAAGGTTATTCACAATACTGCAAGACATATTTGGCCTTCTATTGAAGTAAAAGGATGAAGATTTCACCTTGGTCAAAGTTCGTACAAGAAAATACAGCAGCTGGGGTTAAGTAATGATTACAAAGACAATAATACTGATATAAGTATTTTTCTAAAATTATTTTTTGGACTTTTTTTAAGTCATGGTCGAAGATTGTTTTGCGTATAATATTATGGCATTGCAACCACGAGATAATAGGATTGTACAATTTACTAACTACATATTAGAAACATATTTAACCAACGACGTAATATGGACATATTATTACAATTTATTTAACAATAATAAGTAGGTGGGTGTCTTCTAATGTATTTCTCCGGTCAAAAATAATCAATAATAGATTTAATAATACAATACGTACGAATGTGGTATCTTTTTAATCGCATGCCCTTATATGGTGAAAAAGAAAATATACATTCGATTATATATAGAGCGGAAATGCTTTCGTTTATTATACATTAAGCATGGTTCAGTGAGTACCACTATACCTATCCATATTGTAATAACAGTGGAATTGTATGGACACATTGAGTATACGATAATAATATGATCAAACTCAAGCTTATTTTTTTCAACTGGCGTCTGTTGTCATAATGGTACGACCTTATTTATGTTCTATATTTTTATATTATTTATTTATTTATGTATGATAAACGGGTAAAGACCCTTTTGTGTAAGCAATAACAGGTTTAAACATTTATAAGTATTTTACATTTACAATAAACAAATTGATTTAAAACAATAATAATACAATAGGAGACAAACACTAAATCATTAATAATATAATGATAGAATATTACTTAATTTATAACATCATTTAAGACTAATTGTACATTTCTTTTGAAAACATTTCATGACATGAAGAAAAAATCTACATAATCAACAATAAGATTTGCTAGTTTTAATGTTCTAGGAAAGTAAGAAGTGGAGCTGTAATTATTATTATAAAATGGAACATGAAATAAGTTAGATTTTCTTAAACAGCGATTTGCTGTATTAAATTCAATCATAGAGAGCAAATCTGGGGAAAAAATGTGACCATTTAATAAATCATATATAAACATAACATCAGCAACCTTTCTTCTTACTTCACAAGATATAAAACTCAACTCAAATTGATTAGAATAAAAGTGTTTTTTGTTAGTCAGTTCATTCTGTTGCATCGTATAGGTTTATAGGATATTAAACAAAGAAAATAACTATAATTATTTCACCACTGATCTAATCCAATAATTGTAATTTCATTTAGTATGGTGGTGGAGAAATTAATTTAGAAAAAGAAATCTAGAATTTTTTTTTGAATCATCAAATAAAGTTTGTAATTATAAGAGAAGAGAAATAAAAATAAAGCCTTTGAGTCATATATTAATTGAACTGGTATCAATTCCAATAGGTAATTAAATAAGGAGTGTAAATAATGTAAAAAAAAACTATATATACGATCGTATATATTATTTTTATAGATCTAAACGTATCATCTAGTAATACAAGCCATACATCTAAGATTCAATTGCCGTACTGATAAATTCATCCGCAAAAGTCTCTTTGTCTAATTTAATTGGTTTTTTGTATTCAGTTTGCTACAAAAAGTTCCTCGTATTCAAAAAATCAAAAATATTATTTATCATCCTACAGAAAATTGTGGTTGACTTGCTATTCGAAAATTATTTCAGTCAGATATCAACAACCGAAATTAATAAACCTAATATAATTAATTTAATAATATTACTTTGAGTTAATATCAAATATGTTTTATTTATTCTGAACTATAATATTACCATAGAATATAATATTATACTATAATTATTATTAACACTATGAAACCTATAAAAAGAAAAAATGTAAGCAAAAAACACGGCAACTCATAGTAACTATCCGTATCACGGAAAGAAGATATAGAGATTAACATTTTTCCATGATTATTTCCTTCTACATAAGTTTATTATTGCTGACATGATAAGGACGCAAAGGCGCAGTCCATCTATATTATGTCTATGGCTTAATCGGAGTGCAAACTAATATTTTATTTTAAACATATATATTAATAAAAACTAATAGCTTCATACTATAATAATATTATATTATATCGATGGTCGACACGGGAAAAGGGTCTAAGTGACACAGCTTATTCTATTGGATGAAAAAATATATAATGAATAATAATAATAATAATTGCGTGTGTGCAAAATAGCTATTTTTTAGTCTCTAACAACAATAATATTTAATGAACGAAATACGCACAATTTTTTAAGGGGCAAGCAACGATTAAGCGCAACATGCTCGTACCCAGTACCCGAATTTTCGTAGGAATATATAGTTCTAAACACAGTGCGATAGGAATGATACAATTGTAGTACAACTGACAGAGATAAGTATAAACACCAAAATTATTTAAAAAACTTGATCAAATTGCATTATATATACACGTAAATTATAATTCAAAGCTAATTAAAAATATGAACAGGATAAAATAAAAAAGTATTCTATGAAAAAATGCCATATTATTATTATAAAAAGTTATTGCTTAGGTATCAAAAAAAAAAAATTGATATTACTAAAAAAATTTTGAAAATGAATTGTCACTTAAACCCTTATGCTGTGTCGCCAATTCGCCATCGATATGTTATCTAACATTAAATGTAAGCCATTTAGGTACATGGTAAATATGTTCAAGAATGTTATTTTTTGGTTTCTGCAATATAATCTTTTACTGTCTTTTTGCCTGATACTATGTTTTCATAAATTTCCATTCGTTTTACTAATCTTTTGTAGAAATTTAAAATGTATGCCAACTGTTCTTCTGCCGTGGGAAATTCTATTGGTAATTTTCCATTATTTTTCAAATATAATTCCCTGTACTGTTGTAAAATTGTACTGATAACCTTTAAACAAAAATGTCAACAGTTACATTACGAGTACGGTATATTAAATTTAAATTCATTATAAAAATAATAATTCTATGTTTTCATACAAAGTTATTTTCTTTTTCTCTTTCTTGTATTTCGTTGGTGAAGTCTTTCAATTGAGCAACTCTTTGTCTATCTTTCATTATATCCAGATCTGTCTTAAGAATTTGACTGACAGGATTTAAATTTATCTAATGACACATAAATATAATTTAAATGTTTTAAAATACTGATGAGTTAAAAATAATTGTAAGAAAATTACACACATATATATATATATATGTTTTTAATTAAAAGAAAAAATGTGTTTAGGAAAGAATGAGCTAAATAATAAAAAAACAAATATTTACAATGTTTATAGTTATAATTATTGATTACCTAAAAACAATCATTTGAGCAATATTCTATGATGAGTGCTGGGCCGGCGTTATCAAATATTTATGGGGGAGGGGGGTTATAAATATATGAATTTGCCGACTACATTCTAAAACAATATTGGCATGGTTGTCTCCGTCGACTGTCTCACACACAAACAATTTGGCGTTCAGAATAATCAGAATAATCCATTTAATTGTTATTTTAAGACTAAAGTTGATGTATTGTAAAATTTAAAGATACAATTATTATCTGAGCATATTGGAAAGTTCTATTGATATTTTAATTTTGAAGGAAGTAAGCATTTTGTAGTTTTTCAAATTATCTTAACTTGCTTCATATTTTGGTTACGGTTAAATTGAAATTTATTTAGGTTAATTATAGTTAATTCGGGTATTAAAAACTCATATTTTGTATCAATTAACATGAAATTTCCTATGCAAATTTAATATACTTATTCTATTTTTAAAGCAAATATAATAAAAAACATTACTTATCAATAATCAGAGATTTTTCTACTGATATGCCACTATTTTTTTTATGTTTAATAATCTGGTTTCAGGTGAACCCAAATATTAATTCTGGTTTCTGGTTAATTTGAGTGTTTATTTTTTCAGTCGGGAGTTATTTTATACAGGGTTAGTTGTAATTTATTCGGTTTATTTGGTGTTTCGGGTTACGTTGGAGTGCAAAGCCCTGACCCTAGAATTTAGGTAGTAATCTTTACTTCAAAACATACAGTAATTGTATGTAAATCGATCAATTTATTCTAATTTTAAAAATAAGAGTGAAATATTTACTGAACGCAACAAATCAATACATGCTAATTTGGTGCTTTTTTAAGAAAATGTCAGAGCAATATTTGTTTTCTTATAAAAATTTTCTTATTTTATATTATTCTTCTCTATATTTTTCACTCACACGCTACATAGATAAAACACTTACACAATCATAGAGAAAAATCACCTATTACAAAAACTATAATATTTTTAAAGGAATGACATCATATCAGTTTTACTTTTATATTGTTATTTGATTTTGTATTCGACTTTCAAAATCAAAAAAAGATGTAAATTTAGATGATGTACAGATTGTTTTGAAAATATTTAAACAAATCGGTATGTCATCCTCTTAAATATTATACTCTATCGTTTTTGTAATAGGTGGTTTTACTGTATGATTTCTCAAAAACATAAAAAAAAAATGATTCTGCGTTAATGAGTTTTGTTGTACATAAGCCAGAAAGAACACAAATAGTGCGCTGAAATATTCTTAACAGTTTATTGGATATTAACAAAGTAATACAATAAAATAAAAATTATAATATTAAGTATATCCTATAAAAATATAACAACTATAACTTTATAAATAATTCAATATATTAAATTGAATTCATTTTTTCTTTCAATGAATTGAAACTTTCTGTGGTTTGCGATTGTACCTACTTATGGAACACTAGTAGCATAGAAAAAAGATTATATACCTAATATACGTGATATACACAAAATGAGATGTTGGTGGTGTATAAAAAAAATAAAGAGTCGCCTTATAAAGGGAATATTATATGTTTAGTTGTGTTGCTGACCGATAGCAGACAGATGGTAATCTAAATATAAGTATCAATTATCAAATCAAATATTTTATATACATATTTTTGGTTGCCTTTTTAGCTATATTTTAATTTATTATTATCTATGCTATTATATTAACCTACTGCTAAGTGAGTGTACAATATTTCAATGTAATAATTAACAATGATTTTTCTTACTTTAGTGGTGTAATCAAATTTAACGTTTGCTTTCTTCTTAATATACATTAAATCAGCTTTCTTAAGTTCTTCTAGATAAGTTCGGGGGTCGTTAAAGTCTACATTTAAAATTATTTTGTTATTTTTAGTTTTTTTATGTTGAATCTAAAATATAAATTGTAAGATATAAGTACCAAATTACATAATTAGATGAAAAATATTAAAAATATTTATTATACTTCTTTAGAACTGTTTTTATTTGTTTGTTCTTTTTCGTTTTCAGATATTTTTAATATTGAACTTATGTTTCTTATACAAGCCATTTCATCGACATGTTTAATGATATCAAACACATTTTCATATCTAGGGTTTTTTGCAATCACTTTTGAAATAAATTCCTAAAAATGTAATCGATAAATTTATGATATATTATATAATATTAATACCGAAATCCGAATCAATATTAATGTATACATAATATACAAATAATATATTATATATCTATTAATATATTCAGTATTCTGCAATTCAATGAAAGTTGTAACACTGATTATTTTAGCCTACATCATAGACGACATAGACAGATCGAGTTGTATAGAGACTATGGTTTTAGATTGTAAAGTAGAAAGTATTAAAATAATAAATAGGTACACAATTTGGCAAATCATAAAAATGTTCACTCTATTGGTGATAACATGTGTAATACAAACTATACTCTTTTTAAATTGCAATCTTTAATTTTGACACAGTATTTTGATTTTTGGATTTTAATCGACATTTATATAAGTTGATTTGATCATTTGACTGCGTTTGTAAACTTATAATGGACTACAACCATTTTAATTTAAACGAAACTATTGAATAAAGTTTTTTGATTAAAATTGGAATCATGGTGCCATAAACAGAGATTGATACTTGGTTTTTAAAAATGCAAGCTCCACTTTTGATGTACCAAAAGAGTTAACTCTTTGAAGTATTCACAAAATATAAAACTACTCCAATACCCATAATACCCTAGTCCCCTCTAATAATTAAATAACAATATTATTGTTGGTTGTACTATTTAGTGTTATCTTAATGAACGTGAAAAAAATGCTTTAGAAATATTTTTTGGCGTTTTTACATTATCATATCATATTGTTATACTAATATTATAACAATATAACATACCTCATAAGGTTTATAACTTTCAATACGAGATCTTATATCCTGAACGATATTGTCTAATTTTTTTTTGTTTATACCAATGTATTTAATTTTTCTTCGATTATCTTCCTGCTCCATTTTTTCATCTTTAATAATATTTTCACATTCGTTAATAATTGTGTGTATATGATCCTGCAACATAATAAAAAAGAAGATCTATTATAGAGTACTATATTGTTAAATATTTGGTATTTTATTTTTATTTTATTCATATTGGCCTATTAATATTTTGATTCATAAAAATGTATATATTATAGATAAAATGTATATTATTTATTTAATGTGCCAAACTGTCATTACAGTTGAGTCGCGATAACTCGAAATTGAAGAGAGAACAAACCCGGGAATTGGCCTCAATTCACCTTTTAAAATAAAAGGTATGGTAGTTGGGCCACTAAAATTTTACATTTATAATTGGTAGACCCGGAGATTAGGCCACTATTAAAATATTAATTGTATAGTAATGATTTTGTAATACGTCATAATAGCGTACTTGACGCTAAAGGTAGATTCTAAGATCCATCTCTGCAACGGAATGGATTGGTAGTCACTGAACTGCGATAATACAACTTCAAGGCGAAGATGTTGTCTGGTGGTGCACAGGATGATATAATCATACCTGCGATACCACTGACGTCGAGTGACGAAGACGACCTGCCCATCATAATGCGACGAGTGCAGTTACCCGTACGTTTATCGTTTGCAATAACCATTAATAAATCACAGGGTCAAACGTTCAATAGAGTTGGATTGCTTCTACCTTCACCAGTGTTCACACATGGACAACTGTAAGCCTTTTCACGAATGAGGAACTTGCATCCATTAGAATTGGTATGTACGATGACGATCATGAAAGATTTGTCACAAAGAACATTGTGTACAGAGAACAAAGAAGTACTACAAGCAATACAATAAGTGTACACTGAAGCCTTCAAGAACTTCGAGATTTATTCTATTGTTTTTGAGTATATTTCATTACATAGATGGCTAATGTTTGATTCAACGCCCACCCTAACCGATATACAATACTGTTCTGGATTCAATAAATTGCATTATATTGTTGTATTTATTTTGTTTTGTTGTTAACTTAAACTTTGCATATATCTACAAGCTATTGATTGATAGCTAGACACATGATTTCTATTTTAGTATACATTTATTCTTATATTCATTCAAAAAAGAACCGGGTATGCGATGGGACACGGTATTGCACCGGTTGAGGATCGACAGCTCGACACTTAATTACTATTTTTCGTACTTATTTATTTTTTATAGATTCAAAAAAGAACCTGGCAAGTCTCAAGACAAACTTTTAGACCGAATGATAATTATAACTGATAATTCATATTATTTTTTATATTTACTTATAAATATATAATAATAACTGATGGCTATTGATTTCCATATTTTTTAGTGACCGATTTCTAGACACGATTACCATTTCCAACCGGATTTCCATTGAAACGATTTTACCTCTACCACCGCGAAGGCAGTTTCTACATACTGGAATCAAGTTTCACCAGCCCCTAGTATTATATAAATTGCTACAATACCTAACACTGCAGCGCACATGAAACTTTGATATCTTATGATAATATAGAATTGTCATCAAATGAAATGGATAAAAATAGTAGTTTACAAAGATTACGAAACATTGTGATGGTTCAGTTGATTGCAAACTATACACCATCGACATCTAGTATTATACGTGATTCCGTAATATAAAGAGCAATGGAAGTTTTAATGTCGGAAAGAAGAAAACAATTATTAATTTTTAATAACTATACATTTTCTTTTGCTCATGGGAGTCAATTTGACAAAACTCGTTGGCGATGTGCCAAAAAACCATGTCCAGCCAAAATGTATACAATTTCAACTAATATACAAATGAGTACGTACGTCAAAACTATTATTTTTTGGGCACCTGTCCAATGTGCGACCTACTTATATGTCGTATTGGCCTATATTGCATTTTTAATAGTTATTATAATTCTTAATTCATTTATGATTTCTCTTTTAAATTTATCCTTCTTGCCTGATAAGAATTCATCGTTATTTATGTATAATTTATGTCATAAAAGTATCTTTCATGTCTGATAAAAAATCGTCAAATATAGTTTGCTTGTTTGGGTGAAAGAATTTCCACCACTCCTCTTTAAGTTGTCTTGGTAATAATGAAGATGCGCCGTTTACTCTTATTTCATATCGCTATTTCAGTATTTTCCACAAACATTCTATGGTTTGAGTATTGGCATTTGTATCAGGATCAATAAACAATTTTTGATGATTCACAATATTGTGTATGTACCCTTCATTGTTTATTGACGAAAAAGCTCTCCATTCATCACTATGGATTATACTTCCTAGTTCTACTTCATTTTTATGCATAGGAAGTAATGTTGCTTTGTCACGTTTTTCTACAATGAATAAACGTCGTTCCAAAATATAATTTTTTTGCAGCAGCAGAGTTCAAAAACCCACGAGTCAGATACACGTGTTCTATAATTTTTTGCACCCACTGTATTATTATTTTCTTCTGTATCATAACTATCATTTTCAGTCACCACATTTGGTCTAATATCACCAAAGTAAAGTTAATTTTTAAAATATTGTATAGTTAATAAGTTAGCAATAACACGACGAGATTAATAACTTAAGTGTAAGGGTGACCTATCGATTTATATCGCACGAGTATATCAATTTGGATAGTACATTACTGGATAGTAAAACAGAGACTTGTCAAGACGTACGATTGTAAATATTACTGTAATATGTCCGTTAATATAATTGTGACTACAATTGAATTGAATTAATCCGATTTACTTTTAACTGTTTGTATACATTTAATGCATATGATTTATGTTAATCATTGAATTTTCAACTAGAAATTATTTTTTATATCCTTCTATTGGGGGCCGCATATAAACGAGGAAAATTTTCATATGGAACCGTATTTTTCAGGAAAATAATTATCCGGACTAGATTTCTTGCTTTAAACTTTAAAACAATATTTTTAGAAAATTATAATTTAAAATAATCCATGGATTTTTTCTATTCTGCAGGATAATTTTTTTTAGACTTTTTTTTTGTTGAAAATCAATAATTTTAACGATTTCAAAATTAAAAACAATAACATTCAAAAAAATTGGGACAATTGTTGTATACAAAACTCCATAACAGAAAATATGCATAACCCCCTTGGCTCCCTCCATATTTAGATTTCACCACCGTCCTCAACATCAATAACTACATAAGAATGAATAAAAAAATAATAAGTTTAAAAAAAGATACCCCGTAAGTAATACCTAATCTATATATTTATAAAAATAATAATAATAACACAATTACATGATGAGTGATGAGGGATGCTAATTAACTACTTCAATTTATAGGGCTTCATTAAAAAGGTATTTTTTACATGTTTTATTTTGTTTTAAATAAAAAACATATAAAAGAAAAATGTTTAAAACGCGTTTTTTTGTTATTTTTTTTTAATGTGTTTATTTTTCAACCTTGAGGTACGATATTTTGACACAGATAAACAGAAGATGCACAAATAATGTATAGTCATAATGAATTATCATCATGATAGGTTATTACTTATAAAAGCTCTTGATATATTTGTGATTTCATTTAAAAAAAAAAAATTAATTAATTAAATATTTTTATTACTTTAAATAAATAAATGATAAAAATTGTAACCAATTGTATTTTAAATTTGCAATAAAAATAATTTTACATCATTAATATTTCAAGGTGAATTTTTTAAAATATACCTAAAACCTACTATAATATACTATTATCACCAATGTGTATGTACTATGATGTCCCTTTATATTAATATAATTATAATACATATCGTACTTCCATTTCAATTGATTTGTCATGTACGTATATTTTAAATTCAATCATTTCGACATTAAGTTTTTCCATTTTAATATCCATTTTTTCTCTTTCTATTTTTATTAAATCTCGTCTAGAAAAGGCGTTCTTTAGTTCTTGCAATGCATAGTGAATTCTATAGAGAATTGTTAGTTTAAAAGAAATCCAAATTTTTAGTACCAATTTTTTTTTTATTCTTACTGTCTCGGATCATCATTTTCCTTGACAAAATTCTTTAACGGTTTGACTTTAATAATTTTGTTCATTTTTCAGAAATAAAAAATATTATAATAACAAAGTACTTTTAATAAACTATACAAACACATTTATATGTATCATATTAATATTATTTACTAATATCTTAGCAACATATATATTCTTATTGGTATAATTTAGCCATATGTATTGTGAGAATATATATAAGTATATAAGTTCTATAGTTTTGTATACTAATATTAATCTTATTATTATTCAAAGATATAAAATTATTTATGCTAATCATAACGGCGAACGGCCAACATTAAATGTAAAACTGTAAAGTGTAAATTATAACTAAAAATAATTATATACTTTTAAATTTTTCGAACACTTTTGTAATATTTAACACGGTAAAGCGCGCATCATCTGTGTATCTATGTGGATACGAAACCTTTTTTCGATTAGTTTAATTACATAATAATATACTGTTAGCTAATAATCAGTTTTGCCCGTGGTAAAAAAAAAACAATAACCATTAAATTATTTAAATGTCTACAAATACTCTAACATAAATTAACGCTTCATTTATTTTTTTATAATATTATGTTTAATAATTAAAACATTAACATTATGCAATGTTATTAAACGCATCATCAATAATTTTACAACAGTTATCGACGTATTTCGAGTTACCAAATTCAGTAAACTACATTACAACCTTCATTGTTGTTAGAGATCTATTAAAGGTAAGATTGAATCTCTCGTATAATAAATCATATAATATTTTAAAATAGCTTAACTCAGAAGAACCTAACCTAACTTTGGTTACCCGAAGTTGACATCCGGAGTGAGGAGTTGTTCGGTGAAAACCGTAGAGCTTCTGGAAAAACACTGCAAGAGAAAACCCCGTAGATACCCGAGAATATACTAAATGAATTTTCCTTTTCAAAGAGGAGCTGAAATCAAAAATCAAAGCATAATTTCTACTCCAAATCGTGATGACAGACACAAAAAAAAAATTTAAAAAAACATACATCTTTGTAAAATCAATACATTCTTCACTTCGTTCAGAATCTAATATGTTATTAGCATAAAATAAATATTGAAAAACATTTGTATTATTGATTCTTATATATTTTAAGTAATAAGTGTTCATAATTTATTATTATTATTTTAAAATTACAAATTGTATTTTAAATTTAGTAGTAATATGGCTCTCAAATCTGGGGAATCGCCAAACTGTCCCAAATACAAACCATCCAAACATTCCAGTCTATATCTCTCTATCTCATAACCTCTGCTCCATGGTTTGTAACAAATAATGCACTACAGTGTAGTGATTACACAAAGACTTAAAAATACAAATTGTTGAACAACTAACCAATCAATACTTCACTAAATTCCACAAAAAATTACAGCAACACTAAAATCCTCTTATTTCCCGCCTATCATCACGTACACTATCTGACGGTATTATACAAAAATTTCCGAAATCAAAAATGTCCATGGTAGAATTTTCCAAAATCTAAAAATTAAATAATCGTAATATACTAAAATGGGAACACCCTGTAACACATTAGTTATCCATGTCAGTCTGCGTACAGGTCAGAGGAATTTTTATTACAGCTATTTTTTGTTTGTTACAAAACAAGAATCAAAAGACGTATGAGAATGATTTTAATATAATTTTATTATAAATAATAATATATTAAATAATAATATATATACATAGATAAATAACAATAACGGAGTAAAAGATTTTCTAAATTAGTAAATCGTTCACATCTAAGTATGAGATATTGGATAACCTCCGGCAATAATAAATGTACATTAATATGGAAGAAAAATTAAAAAAAAATTTGTGAGGAGTATAATAATAACGAAAGAAGTTTTGAAAACTTCTTAAAAATGTATATATCGTTGACATTTATAAATTTTAATTACAGCAATAACAAAAGAATAATTATTAATTATTATAAATTATTTTTTTTTAATATTATAATCAATTTTGTTAATACACTTTTCATATCTGACTACTGCAATAATGAAATAATTGTTTATTTTTTTTTTTTTAATATTATTACAATGAATGCAGGACCGGATTTAGAACAAGTGCCGCCCTAGGCCCTTCTAAATATGCCGCCCCTACAACAAGAATAAAAAATGTTGTAATTATTTATATTATTTAATATTATTTATATCACTATTAAATATTATATAATATTAATTTATGCAGTTACATAAATACATAAAATATTTATATTATTTTTTTTTTATTTCTAACAAAATTTGCCGCTCTAGGCCCGGGCCTCACATACGACCCTGAATGAATGTTGTGAATATTTTTAAACGAGCTGTTTTACTTAGTTTATTTTGGACAATTTTACCACGGACATTTTTACCTAGATTCCTATCTGATAACCCTACTCATAACCTTAAAAGGTGCTGGTGTCGTGATCTTTTATGATATAATACAAAAAAAATCAATAAATTATGATTAATTTAAATCTGTAAAGTTCTATCAATGGATGATCACCATTACCATGCTATTCTGTCGTTATATTGTTTTGACCACATTACAGATTATAAATAAAATTTTCTAATAAAAAAAAAAAGTTATAATAAAGTAGTAGGTAAAGACAATTTTTAATAATAATTATTATAATTATATATGTGATATACAAGGTGATTTTTAAGCATGCTTAACCCATTTTTATGCTTAAATTATGCATACATTCAAATTCTGATTTTATAGTTTCAAGTTGTTAAAAAACAACGTTTTTATTAAAAAATTATATTTTTTTAAGTTTTTATTAATTGACAACATAGTTTTAATTTCATATTCCAAAGCAGAATATTTTTCTGAGTATTTCGATACATTAAAATTTAATTTAATGTGAGTAGTTTGTAAGTATACGTATATAAAGTTTAGACAAGCGGAGTAATTGACAAACATTTTGCGGGGTAACCCTGTACCACTCCACTCCGCGCATAACAACAAGTCAACAAAAATACATAGTAAAATTCTTACATATTAATAATATTATGTAATAGTTAATTAATATAATATATTATTAATATGATATTAATTAACATATACAAACACCATTATACCAACATATATTCTTAACTATTTAAGTTAATTTTAGGTAAATCACAGTAACAACGTCTATTTAAATTTTTAACATAAAATTGAGTTATCTAGTAGTCTTTGGATATTTTTTTTACATAGAAGAAACTGTTCATTTCTATGGATATTTCATATTATATAAAGTTGTATCTTTTTATAATATTTTGACCATTGATCCCGATTTAAATACAGAAATAGTACATTTAAGACATATTAGAAAAACAATACTAATCAGTAATTATTATTCAACGAAAATTTTGTCTTGTCAAATTTGTCTAACTTTTATTTTTAATTTGTTGTGTTAAATCTCGCTTTAATGATGAATACAAATAGTCTATATAAATACAATTAGATATCTTACAATATTAAATACATATAATATTTATTATTTACAATACAACTTACCTTGATATCAACAGTTTTCGTGAACAAATACTTCTTCAATTTGTTTTTTGTTGAAGATTTATTCATTGTTTTTTTTTTTACAGCACAAAAAATTCTTTATTAAAAGTAAGTACTAGATTATTGATATTGTTTATATAACCTAACCGTTGTCCGTGATCCATGATTAATATTATTTCCATCTTAAATCGTTAACGGTTATCGCTCTATGACCACTAACCAGCCCCTTATTATATCTAAGCAGTTATAAGTTTTAATCATCAATAGTTTATCAATTTAATTTTTTAAAACATTTATTCATTATCATTGGAATATCAATCATCAATGTTACTTTTAACTTTTTAATGTTTTATGATTTAATAATCAAAAACTTGTCTGAGGCTCGCAGAGTGGGCCATGCCCCAAAATTGTATTTATATCTAATAATCGTACTTCATTAAAATGTTAATCTATTATTTTTTATTTTTTTTATCGAACTTGTTGTTTATTAAATTTAAAAAATTCTAAGAAAAATATGTAAATTTCATACGGAACGAGGTTAGGCAAACAAGCAAACATGGTTTGAACTTCATGATCATCTATTCTATGAGGCGTATTGGACATGACCCGAACAACCGTATACGACTGAAAATAAGTAACAAATTCAGATCCCTGAAATCTAAATATTAAAATATTAAAAAATCACATCAATTGAAGTCTTACTGAAATATTTAATATAATAAAAACGATTGGTTACCGATTGGTTTGAGGGTATCTCTTAACAAAAGCTGCTTCTACTTCACCCCATTGCTCAAAAAATTCTCTAAGGCTGGATTTAGTGCTCGACCGACGGTCAGCGCGTACCGTACGCGCGCACGGTACGCGCTGATCATCGGTCGTCACCTAGCGTTTAGTGCTTAGCCGACGGCAAATTCGATCGGTTGTCGTACCTTATTTTGTTATTAGTTAATTGAGTTTTTAAATACTTTAACTTTAAGTTAAAGATGAATCCATTCATTGTAAATTCATTAATATGTGCGTATTATTTACGCAAACAATGGAATAAAAAAAAACGGAGAAGATATCACGATCACCCAGTAATTGTAGACCGGCCAATTGAAGGGGAATTCTGTACGCTGTTTTCAAAATTACGAGATCATGAGTCAAAATTTTTTGATTACTTCAAAATGTCTATCAAAAGTTTTGACGAGTTGCTTGCAAAACTTGAAGATTCTTTGAAGCGTCAGAACACTTTTCGTATTCCTGTATCACCATCAGAAAGATTGGCCGTGACTTTAAGGTAATTATTATCTTAAAATTAATATTTTAAAATAAAATTCAACAAATTTAAATTTTTAAAAAAAATTTTATATTTATTTTTTATATTGACATTGTATTATTTACTTCATAATACAACATATTTTATATAATATATTTTTTATTACAAATTCTGCATAGTAACAAAATCCTCTAAAGAATATGTTGAATCATCATCTAGTGCCTCATACTGTTGTGGTACTTCTGTATAAGATTCAGTTATATATGTAGAAGCATCGGAATGTTGTGATTCTGAAGTCGAAAATGTATGTGATGTTCCCGGGCGGACTTCACTAGAACTGCTGGATATTTCGATTGCTTTTTGTAGAACTGCAGAACGGAAAAGTAATTTTTGGTGATTAGAAAAAGTTTTCATAATCAGCAAAAGTGAACAAAAAAATGACATGTCATCGTTTTGCATTAATTTTGTATTTTCTTTAAACATGTTTAACATTTCTCTATCAAAATTATCGTCTTCATTACGAGTTCTTTTTTTAAAACGTTTTGCTTGCACATTTTTTGGTTTAGCAGCAGCAGTTTGTTCTGGTTGGCAAAAGTTGGAGTCTTTAGACGTTGAAGGTAGAGCGTCATCATTGGTTGTCGGTTTGCTATTTGTTAGTGATTCATCCATTATGTTCGGACTTTCTACAATTGAATCTTCAGTATTTATAATATGTTTTTTGTCTAAAAACTGCATACAATCAAAGTATACATATTTCTTTTTGTTTCCACCTGCAGACCCAGACTTCGTGTTCTTCAATGTAGCTTTGCACCTAACGTAAGCGTCCCGTGCCGTCTTCCACCGCTGTTGTACATTCCTTTCTGTAAAATTATTAATTTGTTAATTTTTTATTTCAGGTACCTCGTAACTGGACAAAGATATAGTGATCTTTATTTTAGTTACCGTCTATGTACGGCAACTATCGGTGGAATTATAAAAGAAGTATGTACAAATATTTGGGACCAGAAGAATGCCTTTCGATTCCGAATACAACAGAAGGATGGCTTAAAATCGCTGCTGGCTTCGAGAATACAGCAAACTTCCCTAACTGCATCGGTAGTATTGACGGAAAACACGTAAGAATAATCTGTCCTGAACACAGCGGAAGTTTGTTTTCAAACTATAAAAAATATTATTCTATTGTTCTATTGGCCATGTGCGATTCAGATTATCGTTTCACCTATATACATGTAGGTGCATATAGAACAGACTCGGACTCGACTATTTTTAAGGAAAGCACTTTATTTACGAAAATAAATAATGGAGAAATAATGTTACCTCCACCAAAACCACTACCTTATACTACAGAACCACTTCCATATATTATAATCGGCGATTCTGCATTTGGTATATCAAACAAAGTTTTAAGACCTTACGCACGAAGTAATTTGACAAAAAAAAAGAAGATATTTAACTATAGAATAAGCCGTGCAAGGAGGTATATTGAGTCCACATTCGGAATAATGAGTAATAAATTCAATATATTTCATAGACCAATGAATACTGCATTGCCGAATACAATAACAATCGTAAAGGCTTGTTGCGTTTTGCATAACTTCATAAGAGAACGAGATGGTTACAGAGTAGAAGACACACTAACTGTTGAGGGGTTTCAAGAACTTCAACTCAATGTGAACAATAATATTGTTAGAACAGGCGATATGATAAGGGATAAATTTGCCAACTATTTCGTTTCTCCTGATGGAAGTGTATCGTGGCAAGATGCTAGTATTTTTTAACTTTAATAATAAAATCTATATTAATAATAATGCTTTAATTTAACTTTTTTTAAATATTATTTATTATAATTACATAATTAATGTACATAACTAAATAAAACTTTAATTAGCTCATATAATAGAATTATGTTGGTTTTTTAAATACTACAATAGGTTATACAAATAGTATTTTTAATAATTTTAAATAAAATTTTTATTTACTTACCAATAACTTTTTTCTCATTATCAGACAAATGGTCATAATTTTGTACAATTGCTTGACAAATTTCAAGCCAAGCTTTTATTTTCGCATCACGGTCTTTGTACAATGCACAAGAGAGGTCCCTAATGGCGGTCGAAGATGCACCTCAGAAATAACACGCTCAGTATCGATGTTCATTTTTTGTATATTATTATATTAATATATTTAATTATACACTAATTATAAATTATAACTAATGTAATAAACAATTTACAACAAAATAACATAAAATTGTAAATAAAATGGAAATATGTGTACGCGCGTACGGTCGGTCGATCGTTCAGCTTTGAACTAAACCCTTGCATTGCTAAAAATAGCCCGTCGGTCGACCGACGTCTGCCCGACGGACGCGCTCGACCGACGGTCCTCGTCAGCGCGACGTAGCTTTACGCGCGTAGCAATTTATCAGCGCTGCACTGTAGTTATTCATATGCATTCATTAATATAGCTACGTTCGACCGACGTCAGCGCTGACCGTCGGTCGAGCACTAAATCCAGCCTAAGTGATTTATTTATTGTCTGGAAATTTAAACCACCAATGAATAATTGTCTGTTTTGTTCGTCGATCTATCGTTAAATAATTCTTTGGTTATATCATTCGTGTTAATGATTAGAATTTAATGTATTATTCACAAAATACAAATATGTATGAATAAACTATTTTCTTTTGAAATCAATTTAGTCAACTATACTTACGTTAGCACTCATATTTGATAAGGAAACTCGTAATACAAACAAAAATAGTAAAAGTAAAGTGAATATAACGTTAATATAAGTCAACTAAATTAATAAATATTAATACAGTGTTCAAATTGGACTTTTATAACCTTTTTAAATTGGGGATCTAGAATTTAAAAAAATGAAATATTTGGTCTATAATCTATAAAAGTTAATAGTTTCATCACATACTGAAAATTGTTTATAGTAATTATTTTTTAAATATTGAATAAATATTATTTTGTTGCCAATTGATACAAACATTAGATATTTTATTTGCAAAATTTTAGAGCTAATTTAGTCTGTAATCTATGTAAATATTCAAAATAACAATATTTAGTTTCTTTTGTTTCTGGTTCAATAACCAAATTTAATCATAAGACAAGCATCTGGTGTAAAAAAATGTTTTCTTCATTAATTAAATATTTAAACACTTAAAACCAACATTTAATTGAATTGAAATCATCGCCTAACTCACATCCTTATAATTAGTTTGTGAATGATCCATCACATGTAACAATGTAACTCCTCATATTCACAATTCTGATTAGTATGCTAAATTGCTGTCTTAATTAACTCAGCTTGAACAACAGGTTAGGTTATTTTTGAAGAAATATCTAATTGGCAACCTCCATTTACCATTTAAACTAACTAACATAAACAATAACACATCTGTTGCTGCTGTTTCTGAACTATCTACACATACTTCACCACCAAAATCATTGTAGCCAACAGATTTATGAGTTTTCTTGTCTCAAATAACTTGTTTTTTATGCTTATTGTATTAAAAAACAAATTGCATTCTTTGTCTTTAGGGCTCAAAGTCTTTAAGTTTGGAAAACTTTAGAGAAAAATCTCGGTTCACCGTTCACTAATATTAGGAATATATATTGACTACTAGGTGTATCATTATTATTATTCAACTGCAATGATAATATTATTTTTATATTGTTGTTATTTAATAACCCCGCGTACTCAGATACAAATAGTACAGTGAGATTTGAAATTTTGAATATTCAAATATTACGTACCCTGCTACAACTGGAATATAAAAAAGACTGGCGTCGTGGAAATAAAAAAAGATCTTTTTTAACAAAAAATATTAAGTTCTTATTTTTTTTTATTATTATTATTATTGTAGTTTATTAAATGATTTTTAACAAAAAATAAACACAGAAAAAAAATTTACTTATCAATAATTATTATTTTAATATTTTTATTTATATAAATTTATTTTTAATTTATATTTTATTTTTTTATGATGCGGGCATGACGCGACTATAATTATGAATGAATATTTAAAGTAGTTTTATGAAAAAAATTATAATATAGCTTTTTTCGACGAATTCTTATAAGGTAGACTTGGATCACACTATGCGTTTTGTCGGTTGCCGATCGGTAATTGAACCGCAACAGTCAAAATAAAATAGGTTTAAATATAAAACGCGTTATCAGGGCCAGAAAAGACCGATTTGCGGAACCGATTAAAAACCGTCTAGAAGCGACCGCGACGTATGGCGACCCAACCGTCCGGATGCGTTTCGGGATGTAAAGCACAACACATGCAATTCAGTTTGTTCGATCACACTTGCGCGGATTATCGGTGACCGAAATTGAAAACTTTATGAATAATTAATAAACATTTTTAAATTTAAATAATTAAAAACTTATAAAATATATTTGTAATATACATTTATATATTATTATATATAATTTATATTATAGATGTATATTATTACCCATTAGGTAGTATAATTAGTTTATACACGTTTTAAATAAAAACAAATAATTCAAATTAACACGATCTTTTTGTTATTTTTTTTTAAAATATTATTGTTTTTAAATTATCAATAAGTTATGTTTGATACGGAAAAATTAATTTTGGAGGTTCGAAACTTCCCATGCCTCTGGGACATGAGTTCTCCTTTGTACAATGATAGGGATTTAAAAAGATCACGTTGGCGTTAAGTGGCAGAGTGTTTGTACCCCGAATGGTTGAACCTCGACGACAAAGAAAAAGAAGAAAAAGGTAAATACTAAATTATATGAATATAATACTATAATTTATAATAATTATAAAATAAATCAGATTAAATTTAGTGTAATATAAATAAAAATATTTCATTACATGATACCGCCCCTTCAGTAACAAAATAGTCAGCATAATTATCCCTTGTTTCTATGCCTCCAGAAGTAACATTTCTTCCATAAAACTGCAAATTATTTAATTGAACATTGAAATTCTCTTCAGTCTCTTCATAATTACACCCATCTCTTTTTCTTACGAAATTATGGAAAATGCAGCATGCCTTCACAATATCGTCACAAAATTCTGGTTCAACCAAAATGGCAGTATGTAATATTCGCCATTTATTTGCAAGTACCCCAAACGCACATTCAACTGTTCTTCTTGCTCTAGATAATCGGTAATTAAATATACGCCTAGTGTCATTGAGACCACGACCTTGAAAAGGTCGCATTACGTTTGCACGAAGGCCAAAAGTTTCATCAGCAACGAATACAAAAAGTTGTATATTATTTTCGGAAGATGGCAATGCTCTGGGTTCAGGAATTTGAAGTAAATTTGAATACAATTTTTGTCCAAATACACTTTCCCGAAACACACTTGGATCAGCCTCCTTTCCATAGGCACCAACATCAATTGAAATAAAATTTATATTGGCGTCTACTACAGCTATCAACACAATAGAAAAATATTTTTTATAATTAAAATACAGCGAACCTGCGTGGTTTGGGTTTTTGCACCTGATGTGCTTGCCATTTATAGCACCAAGACAATTTGGGAAGTTGGTTTTTTTATAAAAAAAATCGGATATTTGTAACCAGGTTTCTATTGTAGGTTGTGGCATTTCGGCTTCTAATAGCATTGACCATAATATTTTACATGTTTCTTTTACTATTCCATTAATTGTACTTTTTCCGATGGAGAGATCGAAGTGTAATGCTGCAAAATTAGTTCCCGTGGACAAATATCTGTTTAAATTAAATGAACACATTAAAATATATTATTATATTTTAATTATATAATATAATACATATCTATAGGCTATTGGTGATAAATAATTGTTATATTATCTATTGTTTCCAAAAATGAACTGATAAACTGATAACTGTTTATTTTACTTAATTGTACTTTTTTTTATTTTTATATTATATTATTTATACATTTATTTATTTGCATATACTCAGTAAAAGAAATAAAAGATAAAAAATGGAGGCATATTCGTGATGCTTACATGAAACACGTGTCGGACGAAAAAAATGTAAAAAGTAGCTCAGGAGGAAGTAAAAGAAAGGCATATACTTCGTTGAATCCTTGTCTTTTTTAAATATAACAGTGAAAAAACGGAAGTAAGATAATAATATATAATATTTATTCCGTTATTTATACCTATTTATAAATAAAAAAAAAATCATATATTGTTACATCTAATGTTTGTTGAGAATAAAAATAATAAATTAATAGCCATTTGTTCAAATTCACTTTGTTACTATTACTAATTTACTTGTGTTAAACCATTTTTATATTTTATTAAGGACAACTGGTAATTTAGAATTCGAAGATTCAACTTCGGATATATCGTTGAATGTACAAGAAGACAACGATGATACAGAAAGTCCAGTCAACACAGTGGCATTTTCTAATGACATGGAACAAGTGGAACATTGTTACTGATCAAAACAGTGTTTTTTAAGTGTAAAACGCATTTAATTCAACTAATTATTTTTCGCTATATTCATAAGCCAAAATAATTATTATGTATTTTAAAAATTATACCTTACCTAAAAAATTCGTAAACTTTAAAAATGTTATTTAAATTGTAGAAGGTAATAGTAATACAATATATTGCATTTATATAATATTGATTAGTTAGCATAAAATATAAAATTTAAATCATAGGTATTATAAAATAATATATAGTGACTAACAATTGTCATTTATATGTAGTGAATTACTATTCATTTCATGTCCCTCCACCGATACATCTTTTATAACTATATCAATATAATTGATAATTAATCAGATTTAGCAAATAGAGAGCTTCTCAAGGAGTCATATGCCGTTTTCGGTTTTGCGTGAACAGTTTTTTCTATAGGATTCAATGAAAACAAATTACATGGTAATATGGTATTACAGTTAAATTATTTAGTTACTTACATAAAAATATTACACCTATTAAACAAAAAACATAATAATTAGTATTATGTTCTTATCACGTATACAGAGTGATTCTTTAATCACTTATTAGTTCAAAAAGTATTCATGTTTTTGAAAAAAAAATTTTTTACATAGTTTTGAGTAGTTAAAAAAATAACGTTTTTAAACGTTTTGTATTCTCTTATTTTTTTGAAGTTTTTTACCTTTTTGAATGACAACATAGTCTTAACTTCATATTCCAAAACAGAATAATTTTGTTGAGTATTTTGATACATAAAAATCGAATTTAGGGCAAGTAGTTTATGAGTTATAAGTATTTAAAGTTTAAAAGACTATGAAAGGAAAAAAATTATTTTTTTTTATTATAATGAAATCAAATGGTGCATGAAAGCATAAAATTATAATAAAATATTATTATAAAATTATAAAATTATATATATTTTCTTCTAAAAGAAAATAAGTAAAATTATAGATAAATTGTTCATTAAATATTTATAATTTTACCTAAATAACTTAATATTTTTGTCCACCTATTGACATTATTACAACCATACGCAAAGCATTTATAGAGCATAATTATTTAGTAACGATTAAACTAATTTTTATTATACTAAAAATTATAAATTTCAAAAAAAAGTAGTTATAGAAAAACAAAAACGTTAACAGGACAACAGCGAACAAGTAGTCGTTATTCCTGATATAATACTGTGATTAAAATTATAAATATCAGTACAAAAGTATAGACATTCAACAATTAGGGTCACTTTTACCATATAGTTTCAAACTATTAAAATTTTTTTTTATTTATCTCAATACTATGACAGGGAAATACCTTCTTCTGAGATTATATTTTATATTATTAGTTACCTATATCAGTAGAGGTACAATAACTATAAATTATTATTAAAGAGAAAAAACCACAATATATTAAACATTTTATGTTTTGTATTTCAAATATAAATAAAAATAATATAAATAATACAGGGTGATTCATTTTTCTTTCTCTTCTTTTTCCTTTAATATTAGTAACACAATGGTAAACTTAGTGTTGGTAATTATTTTTTCTCAATAGTTAACAATATTTCTACTAGTTTCCGCACTGTATCTAAAATGAAGTATTGAATGAATCAATAGTTACATTTAAATGCTATTTTCTTTTATTTTTATATGTACATATATTATAATATATAAAAATGCAAATATAAATTGTAATCACATCTATGCTGTTGAATAAAACAAAACTGATTCACTAAAATTTGATGAACCAATCAAAATATTGAATCATATTTTAGGGATCATTAGCTCACTTTTAATTCATTATATGTTTGTACTGTTCATAGTGATTGTTTATTTGCTTATGCGACCAGTGGCATGTACAAGGGGGGTGTTTGGGGGTTATGACAACCCCCCTTGAGCAGTATCACATATTACATTATTATTACATATTATATACTACAATATACCCACAATAAACATTATTATAAATTTTTAACATTACATATTCAAAACACTAACAATAAAAAGAGAGCTCAGTAGAAAGCGTAATTCATGAATGAACCAGTGTGATGAATCTATGACTATAACATGCAATCATTTAATGAGTTGAGTCACATGAATTAGTTATCCAAAATGAATTGAAACTTGAAAGTACTCGATACTCATCACTCACTACTGTGATAATAATTGATAATACTTCTGGCCTCAGATAAAATGGCGAAACTTCTCTTCACGTCTTATCAATAGTTAGCAATCTAGTTTATTATATATATCGGTGATATTTATCATAACTAAATGCTACCAAATATGCAAACGTTAAAATTACATATTTTCCTAGATATTTGCCCCTACTGCGGACCTGCAGTGATTGATTCTCTATTATCAGCCCACCGCCCAGAAGTGTCCTACCCCTGGTACACGGATTTATTGATAATTTTATCAAACACTTGACGGGTAAACATTGAAAGTTTTATGGCTATACAAAATGCTTTAAACTGATTAAATAAAATTCCAGATAATGTAAGAGCACCGCCTATCAAAATGTTTCCTTCCGGTCTTTTGTTAACTTTCGACTGAGAATACCATTGTAATCTATGGCTGTTTTCACACAGTGTAGTAACTAAAAGTAGCGCACTTTGAACAAAATGTTGTTTTGATGTAATTTTGCCACTACATTGACAACAGTGTGTAAATAGTTCTAATAGACAGTTCCAAAATACAATAAAACCAGAATTGTTTTCAAAATTATTTTTTGCAGTTGATGAAAATCTATCATTTTTATTACTTGAACTACAATTAATATCAACTTCACTATCTGAAGAACAAGATTTATCATTGGATTCTGATGAAAAATCAAATGATAAATCATTATTTACTTTTAAATCTGTATAAATATATTTTTCAATTTCACACTGCACATCACTGCATCATTTGAATTAATTTGTTCCTTAAAAATATCTATATCTAAACTAGTGTCACTAAAATTAATACCATCATTATCGTCATAGTTTTCTACTAGGTCCGATTTTTCTGATGTATTTAATAGAATAAAACTTGCAGTCTGTGTGTAATACCTACGGTTTTACTCTTAAATAAGAAATATGGGTATTTTCAGTATAATAGTTGACGAAACTCAAGATTTGTTTCGACATGAATAAGTTGCAATTATTATAAGATATGTAACAAAAGATTTATATCCAGCAGAAGTTTTTCTTGGTTTTTATAAAACAGAAAATACAGATGGAGAAACACTTTCAATGTTAATAAAATCTACTTTTGATCTCATGGTTTAAAAATAGAAAACTTAAGAGGGCAGTGTTATGACTGTGCAGCGTCAATGAGAGGTTCGTATAAAAGGGTACAAGCAAGAATTAAAGAAGAAAATCATTTAGCAATTTACATTCATTGCAATGCACATATTTTAAATTTGTGCCTTATAGATTTGGCTAAACAAGTATCTTACGTAAGAAATGTATTTAGAACATTAAATACATTACATAATTTTATTGGTACATCATCCAAGAGACATGCAATTTTTGAAAAAATGTATTCAGTTTTAAATGTAAGTACATGTGAAGGACCTAAAACTTTAAAAAGTTTCAGTGATACTAGGTGGAGTTGCCAACTAAATGCCATCAAGGCGGTTTTATTCAATTTTCAAACTGTGGTTAGTACTTTAGAAGATATTTCGGAAAATAATGCTGTTTATGGATCTGATGCTAATGCATTACTAAAGTTAATAAATACTTTTGAATTTTTATCTTGTATATACTTTCTTAAAAAGATAATAGTGTTAACTAATATTTTATCAAAGTATTTACAATCAAGTTCAATGATTTATAGTAATGTACAGTCAATGGCAAAAGAAACAATATAAGAATTATGCAATATGCGGTGTGAAGAAAGTTTTAATAACAATTGGAATGAAGTAGACATTTTAAGAAAACAATATAATGTTTCTTCTCCTATACTTTCCAGAAAGCAAAAAATATACCAGCTAAACTTGGTGGTTGATTGAAGGAGGCTGAAAATACTTCCATATAAATATTATAAAATAATTATATATTTTGCTGTACTGGATAATATGATAAGTTACACGAGTGAAAGGTTTGAAGTTAATAATTTATGTATTTTAAATTTTATGTAAGACATACTCTTAAATGATATGCCAAATAATAATTCTTTTAAATAAATAAATAAAATGTATGGTTTTGATGAGGATAATCTCAAAATAATGTGCAATCAAAAATCAATTTCATTGCATCAGAAAATTATAAAGCTGGATTCCCACCATTAACAAGTTTGATACAATTATTTATTAATATACCAACTAACTCCGCATCATGCGAAATAAGTTTTTCTTGTTTACGTAGGTTAAAAACCTATTTAAGAACCACAATGGGACAGTCAAGATTAAATAGTCTTGAAATCTTCCAAATTGAACGGGAAAGATCATCTCTAATAGATAAATATCTAGTAATAGAAAAATTCAATGTTGCTGCAGAATGTAGAGGCCGTTGATTACTACTGCAGTAAATGATATTATTACCTCAGTAAAAAACCAACTAATATTTCAAATCTATACCTATAATATATATATTTATATATTATATAATACAAAAAATAAAAATAGCAACTGTTATTTAAAATATAAATTTTATAAAATAAAAGAATTGTTTTTTTAATGTATTCATATATTGTTTAAGAAAATTATACAATTTTATTGACAGTAAGTAATTATATATCCTATTTATAGCATATATTCATAATATATACCAATTACCAATAGATACAATATGTGTTTAAGGTTAAAATAGTTTTTTTGAATTTATGTACCTACTTGTAATGTTAAATCTAGAATAAAATAAAATATCTTAGGGGGGCGTGGGGGGCGAAGCTCCCCACAATTTTGTCCAACTTAGAAACTGATTGTAACTCTAACAATTTAGCCCAATTTACGCCACTGATTTCAATTGTCAAACTTACAAAAAATGATAACAAACAATAATAATATTTTTTATATCCATCTACATATTATAGCATAATAATAATTTTTAATAAACCATTAACAATAAGTATTTATGCGAAAATAATCGGATTTTCATAATGTACCAGGCAGGTTCAAGGTAATTGTGCTACACGACAAATAATCCTACTACTTGTATCGGTCGTTACAGCTTTATAATTTATTGAACCATTAAAAAAAGTAACTTAAACTGATATATCTTCAGCTTTGGGTGTAGAGTTTAGGACTGGATACTTCGAGGACGTTGCTGAGATATCCCGTTTTTTGACTTGACTACTTTGGGTAGACCATTTCCATATCTGATGGACAGATCCTTTTCACCATTCTTATTCCTATGGTCAAGTTCCAAATGGCATGACCTAAGTAGTGACCGTTGCAAAGAAGTCTGACAATACGAAGGTCAGGAGAAAAATCCTTTGCCACGAACTTTAGCATCGGTAAAATCATGCAACAGTTTAGTTGGTAAGATACCTTTCAGTGGACGGGAATTATTTGGCGAGTTTTACAGAGAATTGAGAGAATGATTTGTCCAAGAGGCTCAAAAAGACTAGAAAAGCTAGCTTTATTATCGAAAACGCGTTGAGAAGTATATAGAAACGATGACTATGGTGTGTTATAGACAATTAGGTTGTAAGAACATCTATCACGTTCAAAAGTTTCTTACATGACTCGTGCAACAATACCAGAGGACTGAGTATTCCAACTCGATGATTCAAGGATTGCTACTTTACTATTAATTTGATCTATATTAAGACGCAACTTTGCGTTTTCGGTTTTGAGGTTGGCTACTCTAATTCTGACAATTGTTTGAAGTCATTTTTCAGTTCATTAAGCTTAGAAGTTAAGTTGTTCGAGAGTGCATTAGTAGTTGATAAGGATTCATCCCAAAAATTACTAAGAGCTGACATAAGATTGTGTTTGTCTTTGTTAAAGATTTATGATTACTCGGAGAAGCAGCTTTGGTGTTACTCCTAGTATTAATATTACTAGTTTATTCATTTGTTAATGTAAATGCCAATTTCCACTTCGTTCTGCTTGAATAAACTGTTTCAGCAACGTAATCATATGAAAATATTAAATCTAAAGTTGCTATTGCTCCATTTGATTAAAGTTTATGTAATTTTTTAGAAAAAATATTTTTAATACTACTGATGAAGAAGACGCTTTAATTTTTTCTAAAAAATATGTGGAACCAATGTCACTTAGAACATCAATTATTTCTGAATGCTCTTTTTCAGAAAAATTAGTTTTAGATAAGACAATTTTGGCCAAAGCTAAATGTGCTAAGATATGGGCTCTGTAAAGTTCTAAATTACAAATTACAATGTTATCAATATTACTTATTTAGTTCTCTTAGACACAAAAGATACCACCTACGTCAATAAGGAACATTTTAATAAAGAAGTAAAGTCTAAAAAGACACCGACAACCAAAAAAATAAATTGTGTTCAAGAGTATCCTACCTCAGAAGATCTTGTCAAATTATCTCAAATTCCGGTCACAATAAATGGCAACATGACTATCGATGCCTTACCCGATATTGGATCATGTGTTACGTACGTTACTTAGAAGATGTTTTGTTCCAGATAACATAACCATAATTCCATGGCAAGATGGATCATACGCGACACCTGAGGGTAACTGCACACCAAGTGGTTGGATAAGTCTCAGAATACAAGTCAGAAACATTGACTATGTTATTCCAAAAGTAGGTTTATGTGATAAATTACCAATTGCGAAAATTCTAGGTCGTGATTGGTAAAAAGCAGTACAGGCAACAATTACTATTGTACCAAATGGTGTTGTATGTATAAGAACACCATCGTCTATTCAAGAATTCGGTTGTGTAAAATCCAAAATTGCATTTGTTGGATGTGTTGTACAATCCAGATTTAACAACAGACTACTGGTTACCAAAATATCTGATATAGAAACCATAAAAGTAGACCAACCATTTCTCAATCAAGACCAAACCCAGAAACTTGAATCTTTAATTACTACTCATATGAGGACATTTTTTCAACACCTGAAGTTGAACTTGGAGAATTTTCTGACATTGAGATGGAGATTTCATTGACCAACGACAAGCCTATTAAATGCAAACCTTATAAAGCAACTAATCCAGACATAACATTCATAAGAAATCAAGTAGAAAAATGGATATAAATAGTGTGTCGCATGTCAACATCGCCTAATGCAACACCTGCCTTTGTTGTAGATCAGCCATTTCATGAGTCAACCCCGAAACTATTGGTCGTTGAATACTCAAGAACTATAAATCCAATTACAGTAAAAGACCCATTTCCAATAGATCAAATGGACTTGATGATCAGTAAAATAGCTGGTAAAAAAATAAAATCATTAGTAGATATCAAACATGCTTTTAACAATTTTAAAATTAAAGAGTGATATTTTTAAAACTGCTGCAGTGACCCCTGACTACCATATTGAATTTTGCAGAGTTATATTTGAATTTGCTAATGCACCAGCTCTTTTAGCTAGAGCAATTTCTATTGCTTATGGTGATTTACTTAAATTAGGACTGGCAAAGTACTATGATGATTTAGCAACCGGGCATGATTCATTTGAAGACCACCTAAATTTTCTACAGTTACTTTTTGAAGCCACAAGGAAATACAGTCTCAAATTTACTAAAAACAAGTGCACTTTTGCTGCACAGGAAATAAAGATTTTAGGCAGAATATTAGACGAGAACGGAGACAGACCAGACCCTGAACGTGCACAAGCAGTCACAAGGTACGAAACATTAAGTACACTTCAAGAACTTAGAAGTTTTTTAGAATTTGCTAATATATTACGAAGGTATATAAATCATTTTGCATCAATTGCAAGACCCTTAACCAATATGTTGAAGAACAAACTAATATCTAAAAGGAAATCTTCTGATTATAAAATTCAATTATCAGATGATGAACATCATGCTTTTGTTAAGTTAAAATCAGCAATTACTTCTTACCCAGTTCTTGCAGCCTTTCGTCAAAACGTGCCAACTACCGTAGAAACCGACGCAAGTCACGAAGGATTAGGTGCTTGTCTCTCCCAAATACATGATGGATCTACATGTATAATAGAATATGCAAGCAGGTCCTTTAAAGATCCAGAAAAACGTTACCATAGCAATGAGTTAGAGGTTACAGC
Organism: Rhopalosiphum maidis; assembly: GCF_003676215.2. Taxonomy (NCBI): domain Eukaryota; kingdom Metazoa; phylum Arthropoda; class Insecta; order Hemiptera; family Aphididae; genus Rhopalosiphum; species Rhopalosiphum maidis. The sequence continues at coordinate 41,552,621 of NC_040879.1, read as the reverse complement.
GGTCATTGGGCTATAACTGAAAAATTTTGCCTATATTTGGTCGGTCAAACCTTTAAACTCATAACTGATAATTATTCCACAGCATACATAGTCAACAAAGCAAATCTTAACAGAAATTTTGCCAGATATGTTATTGACTTAGCAGCATTCGACTTTGAACCCATCTACAGAGCTGGAAAACTAAATATTATTGCAGACCATCTCTCAAGATATCCTCAACCTGTAAACGATGAAAATCAATGTTGTTTGGCAATCATCAATTCTCAAAATGATAAATTAGTACAAGAACGACAAGCTGACTCCTTGTACCAACAAATCAACAAAAAACTTAAGAGTACAAATAACACGGTCCATATTCTACAAATAAAACGTATGTATAAATATGAAAATAACATCTTAGTTCATGTCAATTTAGAAAATGGTTGTGAAGTAAGTAAAATTGTCATTCCATTTTCTTATCGCAACACAGTTTTACAACATTGTCATGACAACACAGGTCATTTTGATTTTAATAAAACTTTATCCAGGATTAAAACACGCTATTGGTGGAGTTCCATGACAAAAGACTGTTCCCTCTATGTTCGTGGATGCAAGACTTGCCAACAAGTCAACAGAAGAACTACATCAGCATATGGAATGTTAAGTGAGAGACCCATACCTGAAAGTTCCTTTTGAAGTCATCTCAGCAGATCACCTTTCACTCCCAACTACTAAAGTAGGCAATTGTTATATATTAGCACACATCTGTCACGCAACCAGATTTCTTTTAGCCAGACCTACATGCACTACTGCTACAGGTGACATCATCCATACACTTGAAAATTATATCATAATTCACTAAGGACTACCAGTTACATATATTTCGGATAATGGTTCTTTATTTACAAGTTCTAAGTTTAAACTCTATTTAGAAAAATATGAAATACAACATTCACTAGGTCCACCATATACCCCACAAGCCAACGGACTGGTAGAACGTTCTAACACAACCATGATTTCAGTTTTATCCAAATTTTCATTATAGCACCCAGACGATTGGGACGTTAAGTTACCAAACCTAATCTTAGCTATAAACACATCTCAACAGAGCACCACAAAGTTTTCACCTTTCTTCTTATTACATGGTTATGAACCAAAACTTTCATCTATGGATATGGCACTAGGTTCAGTAAAATCAGACCTGTCAAGAATGGATCAACTAGACTTACTTGCAGAAAGTTGAGGTACAGCAATTGAAAACTTAAAAGACAATCACAAAATAAACAAAAAAACGATTCGATCAACATAGAAGCCATCACAACTTCCAGCCAGGTCAACGAGTATGGTAACTGGCCGTCTAAAAATGACACAAAACTTACACTAAATTTTAAAGGACCATTTGTCATTGAACATCCAATTGGAAAAGTTTGTTATAAAATTACCAGGGCCGATGCAACAAACAAAAAACATTCCAGAATAGTTCATGTACAATCACTTAAACCAGCTCAATACAGACCAGATTTGGATGATCCAGGCGAGATTTAATTTGAGGATAACAATCAACAATCACCTTCAACATCTCTCACAGACAACATCCAAATAAATTCTCTTACACCAACCATAGACACTAAGGTAAACAATATCAACAAACTTACTCACAAGACACAATCTTGGTTAAAATATTAGATAGTATGTTAATGTTATTATGTATTGATTTTTTTTTTGGGCCAATAGGTATTATACAAAAATTATTATAAAACATTAAATACTTTTATACCTTTTATGTTATTATCGATTACTATTTTGTACCACTATTAATTATTTAGTTGGGGTGCTTATTATTATATTTGTTTCTATTAAGGCTGTTTTCTAACGTTATTAATTTATTATTTTATTATTTTAATTATTATAAAAAAAATAAAAAAAAACAACAAGAAAATAAAAGTTGTAATTCTATACAAGATTGTATTATTTTATCATTTAGTTATGTTATTAATTTATTATTAACTATTAATATTAATATTATGTTATGTTATTAATTATTATAAGTATGTTGTTTTGTTTTCAGGTTAACTTATACCTTTATTATTCTTATTAAGTTTACTATATTTTATTGTTATTTTTTTGGGCCGAATGTAAAGTTCTAAATTACAAATTACAATGTTATCAATATTACTTATTTTATATTATTATATTATGTATGTTATAATACCATTACACGGTTGCGACTGGCTACGAGACGTGCTGTGGGTAACACTACACACAATCAGTCAGTTCGTTCCCGACGCCGACGTAAGGAACATGTCTCAGTGAATAAATATTAGTTTATATACGCAATAGTCTTTTATTTATTTACATGGCCTGTCAACATTTTTTCAGTTGAAGCTATAGCATAAGCAACACTGAATAAATCGTGTAATCCACTTCCGTGCATGATATAGCTAATAGCACCCATGAAAGACATTAATAGGTGAAAACCACCAAGCCTAACTTCAAGCCACTATATATCAAGCTTTTATATATAAAGGTTGATCGAAGGTTACAAAACAACATTTTTGATTTAATAATTTACATTTTTCAACTGCAGTAAGAAGTACTGAATACATTGTGTCATATTTGGAGGGTGGAGAATTTAAAAATGGAAGGCACAATATTCGTGATTTTGAGTACGTTTGATTCATGGTGACCTTTTCCATGAAACCGTTGCAACCTGGAATTTCAATCAAATCTTTCCACATACCATAAATCCATAAGAAGTCGCTAGTAAATAGTTTTACTTAATTTGTTGGTTATTTTGCAATAAACATAGTTTATTCTTGGTAGCCCTTCATTAACTGTTCGTTGAAAATCGTGTATTTGAATGTGATAGACTTTTTTAATAGTATGAGCAGCGAGGGTTGATTTTATTTTTTTAATGTAGGTTTCATAAAAAAACTAAAAGAAAAGAGTTATGCATTGAATACCTTCCATCGCGTTAAATGTATTTGACCCGTTTAGGATATCAATGTTTACGTCTGCATTGTTAAAAACAAATTGACAAAATGAATTTCGTATCATAACTTTTGGTGAATGTTGTAAACAGGACATCTCAAATAGCTTGATACTGCTACAAGAGCTACAAAAACTAAGTGTGAATTCAAAACCTAAAATGTCTTTTAATCCATATTTTTTATATATTTGTGTTCCAAGACCAATTTGTATCGAAGAAAGAAAAGATCTTGGCTTAGTCACTGCAATTATGGAGGTGCGATAAAAAGAACAGTGGTTTTGTATTTTTTTTTTTGTCAGTGCACTTTATTTTTAATAATTTAATTTAAAAGAAATTGAAGTGAATTTAGAACATTATTTTCGACATAATCAAGAAAAATATCCGGCTTAGGATAAGTGTAGATCGTAAATCTTCGATCTGATATCTTCTCGTATTACATCAGCTGCTGCTTTAACAATGCTGAGACGTTCTTCTTCATTTTTTTTCGGTTCATACCAATTATCTGTTAAAATTGTAAAGCCAGTATTACAAAAACAATTGACTGGTTGTCTATTTATTCCAGTAGCTATCAGAATATCATGACTATATTTACCAAGAAGTTTTTTTTTTAGAATTGTTTCGATATGTACTCCTTTGTTGTCATTAAGAATTTCACGTAATGACAATTGACATGATCTTCATTATTTTCAATATAGTTGCACATAAAATCAAAAGCAGCTATTACTTCTAAGTTTTCTTGTCGACCTTTGGAATATTTCTAAGTGGAAATACGTTTTAAAAATTATTTATCACTAGCACCGTGGTATCTCCCTTGGTAACAAGATCTGACACGTTACCAATACGGAAAATAACATTATTGCCCCATTTATCATTTATTTTCCTTGCAGTTTCCAAAAGACTTTCTTTGAAAAACTATGTTTCAACGCAATGAACCCGATCACGTTTTTGGACAGGTTTTTAATTTCTTTTTTTTAAACTCATCAGATGCATCCTCCTTGCACAGTAAACATTTGTTTTTGAAGTCGAAAACTAGAATTTCTGATAATCGATTATTTAGAGTAGTAGTGGTGATTGATGAAGTGATATTTTTTCTTTAACATACGATTTTCGGCAGTTGGTATGCACAATCACAAACCAACGTCTTTCTAAAATACTATGTTTACCATCTTTTTGTTGTTTACTACTATTCATCTCTTTGGAAAATGTCATTTATTTCACCCATTTTTAAAAAAGGTAATCTTTCACTAATCTCAAATTATTTCCCAATCTCTAAATTATCGTCAATCCCAAAATTATTTTCTTATATAATTTAATCAAAACTGAACAATTAAATAATCAATTTGGTTTTATGCCAAAACGTTCTGCTTGCAATAACTTGGCTATAACAAAAAACATAATACTTTACTCGTTTGTATCTAACGCACAAACTGATACAATCTACACTATTTTTTCTAAAGCCTTTGATCAAGTTAATAATTTAATTCTTTTTAAAAAATAACAATCATTTGGTTTTTCTAGATCCCTTCTTAATTGATTCCATTCTTTTTTTTCAGACCGATTTCAAATTGTTAAAACCAATTCTAATATCCTTATAGCTGATGATGCTAAATTAATAAAAATAACTAAAATTGAACAAGATTTACAATCTGACATTAATAATTTACTTTCATGGTGTAATAGGAATCATTTATCTTTGAACGTTAATAAATGTAAATTTATGCACTTTTGTCTAATACAAAATCCAAATAACTATAATTATTCTATTTCCGATTCAAATATTGATCTTGTATCTCAGTTTAAGGATTTAGGCATTATTTTTGACTCCAAATTAAATTTTTCCCCACACACTGAAATAATAAAGAATAAGGCTATACATGACTAGGGTTTTATTAGGTGCACATGTGGCTCATTCGTAGATCCTATTCCCTTGAAAATTCTATATTACTCATTTGTTCATTCCCATCTACAACACTACCCTCTAATTTAGATAAATAATACCTCAAAACAAAATTCTTCCCTAGAATCTGTTCAAAATAATTTTCTACGTTTTATTTCCTTTAAATTTAATATATGCAGTCCTCCCCACGGTTCTTATAACAATGTATTACATTTTCTATATCTTTTACCACTTAATGAACGTCAAATACTTCTACTTCCTAAATGTTTTCATAAATTATTATTAGGCCTTATTGATGGTCCAAAATTGTTCATTGATTAATTTAAAAATAAATTACCTTAATACCAGAGATCCGAAACCATTTTACCCTCAATTTTCAAATAAAAATTGTATTTTAAATTCCCCTGCTAATCCCCTCGTGTTAGCTGGTAACAGTGGCGGATTTACGGGGGGAGGGGGGTTCATGGGGTCTGGACCCCCAGACACTGATATACATATATATATAATTAAATAATGCATGCACAGAGTCTGACCCTGCAGTAGGTATACCGTATAACATAATAATATGTGTATATAATTTCAAATATAAGTACCTAGGTTGATTATCAAGAATCTACTGATATAATAAAATATTTTATAATCGTATTTTAATAGCTTAGATAAAATCGTTCGTCGTAACGTTAATTCCCGATATTCTTTTGTATTGCGATAGTGAGTTTATTTGCTTTTTTTTCAACTATAGAGGACAATATTATTATAACACTATTTCTGTTATTTTATACCTACTACTAAAATATATAGATAAGTTGACCTCTGAAAGTTGACACTAACACTGTCACACTGTAATAACGCAATAGTCGATTTACAGAAAATCATAAGTGAATACAAACTTATTTAAAAGTTAAAAAACTTAGCTGCACAATTTCAAGCGGAAATAACAATGCCGAGAGTTATAGGAAGACAAGTACATAGAATGAATATTCAAGCAAAATCTACCGAAGAGTATTACCGTATATCCATATTTAACCCGTACATGGATTCTTACATAACTAAACATGAACAAAGGTTTGTCAATCATAAGATTAAGCTTAACAATTTTCAGTCACTGTTTGATACAGAAGAAAATGAAGATAAATTTATTCAATTAGCCGATGATTACAAAGATGATCTGAAGTTCACAAATCATTCGTTATTATCAACTGAATATAAATTATGGCAAAGAAGATTAAAAAACATAAGAAAAAAACCGGAAAACGCACTCCAAGCAATGACAGTTTACAATAAAGAAATGTACCCAAGTGTCTTCAAACTCCTTCAGATCCTTGCTACTATACCAGTTTCCACTGCATCAAATGAGCGCTCCTTTTCAAATTTAAAAAGAATCAAAACATATCTACGAAATTCTATGACCGAAGTAAGAATAAATAATAAAATATTATGCAAAATACATCAATAAAAAAATATTTTGATTTCAGGCTAGACTAAACGGCTTAGCAATAATATCGATTCATAGGGATGAGCAATGTTTAACAGTTGACGCAGTCTTGGCAGAACTAGGCGAAACCAAAAGAAGATTAGAATTTATTTTGTAAATTTTTGAATTTTAGAATATAATTTTTTACATTTTTTAATATTTATTTTTATAATTTTTTTTTGAGTATAGTATATATACTGCACAAACACAATATAATATAACACATTTGTTTTTATAAAAATAAAAATAATGCATTTGAAATACATATTTTTTTGGATCCCCCACCAGAAAAATTTTGAAAATCCGCCACTGGCTGGTAACACCTACCCCTTTGATTTTATATAACTTGTCTATTATCTTTATTATATACCTTAACACACTTTATAATTTTCTTATTATATTTATTTAAATACTATTAGTTTTATCGTTTTATGAATATTTTTTGTTATATAGTTTTTTTCTTGTTTAATAATTTTCTAATATCTTATGTACACATAATTGAAATTTTAATAGGACTTACGTCCGTAGATTTGAATAAATAAATAAATAATAAGTGTTTTCAATCCTCGTTCTTTGATAACTAAGCTTTCTTTGTTGGATAAAAAATCATCACAAATTAAGCACTTCAAATCTGCCATTCTGTTAACACTCGTGAAAAAACAGAACAAGAACGCACAACGAATACCTACAGAGAGACACGTGCCTAAAATTTTACGTAAAGCCTCGTTGGTATACGTAAAACTAACATCGAATGAAATTTGTGTAAGTTATAACTATTATATGCCAATTGAATCATATCATAGATTTAACTCATTAGTGCAAAAGTAATATATTTTTATTTTATTTTTAAAAGTTATCAAACAATTTACAGGAAATCGCGTTGACACACTTATCGACTTATCGACACAATTAACGTAAGGACACCGTCTACGTCAATTATTGGGTCAGTAATAAACCTATAATAATTATTATTATAACTATATATACTAGTATGAATAAATAATGTTGGTATCTCACGAAAATGTATTACATACCTACCTACGAATTTATTACAAATGTATTTGAAACGTATTATTGTTGTTAATTTGCAACCGGTGATTTGAGGGCCTAATTTCAAAATTTAATTTTAACCTTGATACTTTGTCAAAACTATTGAATTTTATATTTTTAGATGCGAAAGAACAATCTCTAAAAGTTGAGTAACATGACTTTTTATCGTAAATTTAACGAATTTTCAACGTCAATTATCAATCTTAATTTTGAACCAAACTCATTAAATTTTAACTTAATTTTGTAGAAAATTTAGCGTTCTATATTTTAGACCCGATTACGTTTTTTGATAAATCTTATATTTTTTAGGTTATTATCCAAACACTAAAAAAAAACAAAATTTTGAAGCTGTTTTTTTAGATGGCGGCCAACGCTCACCTCGGAAGTGGGAAAAAACCTATTTCCCTAATGGCACACCTTGCTTAAGCAAATAAAATTATTTCCAGCTTTCCACTTATTAATTCCTAATTCAAATCTAATTTAACTAGCCTAACAATGGATAAAAGAAAAGTATTTGATATTTTTAAATTTCGTAGTTACTAAAAAATATGATTTTTCGCTAACAAACAATGTGGAATAAAGCACTCAAACAGGAACTATTCAGGTTCAGAACAGACCCATCGATAAACCCTTTTCACTTTTATCTAGCTTAACATTTGCAATAGTTATATGGATATGGACTCGGGTCCTATAAGACCTATGTGATTATGTTAAAGGTAAGTAAATACGAAAATACTTTATTATTGATGAATACTATTCTTTGATTATTAAAATAAACTTAAGTTAATCAAAAAACGGCAAAAACCAAAGTTGGCACACAAAATCATTCATTAACGTCATTTTGATTGTCTCGATTATAGTGTCAAAATAAATGCAATACCTATTTTGCTTTGCTTGCCGCATCTTTTAAAATAACTATTGAAATTCAGAAAACACTTTCTTCGACACAATTGAAGACAATTACATAATTACATATGATTGGTATTTATTATTTTTTTACTGTAGATTTCCTCTAAATTTAAAATGTCATGAATCTACTATAACTTATTTAAATAGTCTTACCAGAATAACCGAGTATAAAAACAGTAAAATGGGTCAATAATATATAAAACGAGTCCCTTTCATCAACAACAAATCATCAAAAATCGCAACTATTTGTTTGATAAATATAGACGATATAGCGTTGTATCTAGTAAAACAAGGAACTTCCTTGCCTTCAGAGGCCACGATTTTATAAGAATGATGGGTAATATATTTTTTTTTTTAACTCTTATTAGAAATTATTTATATTTAGGTAATTTTAAAGCATTATGTAAACTGGTCTCAAAACATGATCCTGATTTTGAACATAATTATCTACAAAAATTAACTTAAGGAGCTGGAAAGTTCAAGAAGACCTGAAAAAAATGTGTGCTGATCAAGTTAAGGAAACGATCTTAAACCATATAGTCAATGTTAGTTTTTTTGCCATAATGTGTGAAGAAGCAAGGTAATATTAAATAGCTCCTAGTGTTTTTTTATTTATATGAAAATAGTTACATTATATGTGGTTGGTTAAGTGTTTTAGAGAAAAATAATAAATTATCGATTTGTGTATTATAACTTATAAGTAGTATATGATCGCTTTCTAGGATTTGTCAATGTTTTAATTGGCGAGGATGCAAATAATATTTTAGCAGCTATTACTGATTTTTTTTAAGACTGTTGCATATTCAGCATTTATATTACATTATATTACACGTATAGTATTTATATATAATCAGCAGCATCATATTACGATCGGTGGAGACTGTCCATCAATTATTATTGAGTAAAATTACAATGTTAACCATTACGATTTATGCTGTAAAGGTCTATAAAACACGTTTATGTTATTATTCATAGTAATAATACTTGACAAATTTGCGACGAAGAAAATATTAATTTAATCGTAATCACTAGTGCATTAAAAGTTTCAAATGTTGTATTCATACTAATACAAAATGGCAACTCCTAAGACAGAATCCATGGTGAACTTCAATCAAGTTATTGGGTCACCCGGAACCTTTGAAACAGGTATGGATATTACAATTTTTGAATCAAAATTGACAATTTTTTTTTTTTTGGCAAATGCAATCGAAAATAATGTTCAAAAAAGAGCAATATTATTATCATCCATTAGTGAGGAAATTCACAAAGTACTTTTTTGTTCCTAGCACGCCTAACGATGTTGAGTATGACACTCTAATGAAAAGTTTGAATAAATACTTCAAACCAATAAAATAATACTTCGCGGTTAGGTATAAATTTTATCAAGCTAAACAAAGACAGGATGAATCAGAGTGCCAATGGGGTGTACGTGTCAAAAAACTTGCTTCAAAATGTGGTTTTTCGTCAGAACTAACAACGGTTATTCGAGACATATTCGTTGTCGGTATAGGTTCAGGACCAATTCAAGATCGTCAGTTAGAAGAAAATGCCTCAAAAGTTGAAGTTACATATTCAAATCTAATTGAAATTGCGACAGCCAAAGAAGCTGCAAAAATGACAAAAGTGGCTGAAAAAAAGAAGAATACACAAACTTGAAGTACCAGAAGAAAAATAATGGACATAATCAAGCCAAGCAGGGTTTCAACACACATAAAGAATCAAAAATCAGATGTAGGATTTGTGGCCGTTCCAATCACTTTCAAAAAGACTGCAGATACAAGGATTACAAATGCAACAATTGTGGTGAAAAGGGTCGTTTGTGTACTGTATGTAAAAAGAGTAAGAAGAAAATGAAAAATAATAAAACACAAAATAAATTTTAATATGATAACGATGATGATGACAAAACAGTTAATTATGATCTTTCAAATACTTTTTTTTCTATAATTGATCGAAATTATCAAAACAAAGCTGTGAAACCGTTTACAGTAAATTTAATTGTAGAAAAGAATAATGTAAGCTTCGAAATTGATACTGGTTCACAACACAGCGTAATTTCGAATTAAAAGATAATGACATTAATGACATTTCGCTATCTGATTACGTCGGCAACGACATTAAACCGATGGGAAAAATATTTGTCGATTCGGTATATCAAAACAAAAAATTTACAATAGTTGTCCTCCATTAATAGGTCGAAACGATATAAAAAACATAAAATGTTTTACCTTGTTCAATATGGAAAATGACGTAAGTGTCGATAATATTATAAAAAAATATAACAACGTTTTTAAAGATGAAATAGGTACTTTTAACAAATACGAAATTTCATTAAATATCAAAGCTAGGGTGGTACCTAAATTTTACAAACCTAGAACTATCCCTTTAGCATTAAAAGAAAAAGTTGAAACCGAAATTGATCGTTTAATTAAAAGCAATATTTTAGTTCCCATCGACTACAGTGAATGGACAACTCCAATAGTACCAATATTAAAACCAGATGGCACGGTTAGAATTTGTGGTGATTTTAAAATAACAATAAATAAACTTCCACAGCAGGTCTTGAGAGCATTGGTATATTCCAAGATGACATTATTGTTGCAGGTTCCACTATCACAGAACACAATTCTCGTTTAGACAAATTACTAAATGTATTGTCAAATGTAGGTTTAAGAGTAAAGTTGAATAAATGCAAATGTATACAAAAGTCAATTGAATATTTGGGTCACAGGTTAGATGAAAATGGTTTACACACAGATGTTATTAAAAATGCCATGGTCCCAGAAAATAAAACATTGCTAAATCATTTTTAGGTTTAGTTACGTACTATATAAAATTTATTCCAAACGCTGCAAATATTTTAAAACTATTATACATGCTTTTACGTAACGGCACTGAATGGAATTGGACATCAGAATGTGACCAAACATTCAACAATGTTAAACAAATTTTAATCTCGAAACCCGTATAGCGCATTATAACCATAATATTCCAGTTAAACTCGTAGTAGATTCATCATCCTATGCACTAGGCGCAGTACTCTCGCATGTACACCCAGATCGTACAGAAAAACCTATAACCTACGCATCAAGGGTTCTATCTAATTCTGAGTGTAAATTTCCACAAATTGAAAAAGTAGCCTTGGCAATTATATACGGGGTTACGAAATTTTATGACTAGACAGACTCAAACTATTGATACAAGTATTCTTAAAATAATAGCTCAGTCTTATGATGGAGCGAATTTTATGAGTGAAAAACTTTATGGTGTACAAGTCAAAATTAAGGAATTATGTCCTAGTACAATATACACACATTGCATGGCACATAGTTTGTACCTAGTTTTAGTTGATATCTGTAAAAAAAAGATACTAATTATTTACAGTTATTATTTATGTAAATTTTGATAAATTAATTATTAACTTTATACATGTTTAGAGTGCTCGTAATGTGTTCAATATATTAGAAAGCTGTATTTGTTCACTTCTCACATCCTTCTAACCATTCAAAATTATCTGAACTTCAGTCGAAACTAGGAATAAAAAAGGTAATATTTTAAGAATTTGTAATACGAGGTGAGTCTGTTGTTACAAAAACTGTGAAGCTATGCTAAATAATTATACAGCAATAGTAGATTTTTTAAATAATGAAGTAGAAGAACAAGCTGACAAAGATGTCGCTCAGACTATGGATAAATAAATAATAATTGTAAAAATTTATACTGATACCTATAATATATATGTGTTTATATATACACGTTTTTTTAATATTGTTTCAGAAATTTTAAGTTCAATATAAAAAAGTGAGTGTTCAGTTGTACTTACTATACTAAAAAAGTGTTGAGTATCATAAATGTTTTGAGTAATACTTTACAAAATCAACGTGCAACTCTTGGTATATCTAAAAATGTAATTATTGGTATGATAACAACTTTTGAAAACTTAAGATCCGATGATGAATTTTCAAATAATAGTAGATCAGAATAGTAGATAAATATAGCAATATAATATAAATTCTAATATAATACTAAAATAATTTATTGTCTAAACTAATTCTTAAGATCAGTTAATTACCTTAAGCAAAATTTAAAATTATTAATTATCATATTTTTTCCTTTCAGGATATTGTGAATATTTCAATCGACAGTTTAAGGTCTGAACTTAGCACACAATTGTTTAAAAATCTCAAAAAATGATTTAAAAAAAGTTGTTGAAAAACATATCAAAATTTTTTAAGCTGTTACAAATTGTAGTAAAAATTCCAATAAATTCAGCTACATGCAAACACTTATTTTCCTCAATGAGACCTGTTAAAAATTGGTTAAGAAGTAATTTGGGACAAAAAAAATGTAGTTATTAATCTATTTTATGTATAGAAAGAGACATGGCTAATTTAATTGACACTCTGCTCATTGTTGATAAATTTTCAAAAATGGATAGGCATATTACTTTAATATAAAATAATAATACTGTCAATATATTATGTCTTATGAGTTAGGTACTTATTATAATAGGTGTATGATAAAAATTTTTTTTTTACTTTGTGCTTAAAATGTATATTTTTCTAATCAATATAATTTTATTTAAAACATTATTATCCATAATACACAATACTATTTATTAATAAATAGGTGTATTATTTATTGAAGGTCTCTATTTTTATTGATTTTACTCTGTTGTTATGTGACAATAGCATGTAAAAAGAAGTGTTCGGAGGTTATGACATCCTAATTTTATTATATATTTATTACAAGTATGCATAGCTTATTTTTACTGAATTAATAACCAGGTTACTTAAAACTGTATTGTCAAAACATACCTAACTAACTTATTTACAAACAATTTAATATTTTGGGCTTTTGCGACAATTCCGCTTTAAAAAAAACCCTATACAAGCCACTTCTATGTGATTATAAGAACATTTTTTGATTAAACATAATGTAAATATTTTTAGCCCCCTCAGATTTTTGACCCTAGTTGCGCCTATGTCTATTAGTGGTCCCTATTAAATAACATGTAATTGTATGTATAATTTGTTTAGTTTTTATAAATAATATATAAATTATTAAGTTTAAATGATATTATTATATTTTTTTCCTAATATTATTTTATAATTTTGTTGATGTATTATTATTATTAACATATACAAAATATTGTTTCAACAATAAATTTCTTATAATATAATAATAATATGCTCAAAATGTTATTATATAATTTCATTTTTAAAGTTATATTTTTAATTAATTTAAAATATCATTTAAACAATTCATTTATAATAATTAATAACATAATGATATATTGCATTAATATTATACATTTTATTTTAATATTTTGATTATAGCGTTAAATTATTAATATTTTCATAATATTATTTAACAAAATCATTATTTGATATTATATAATTATTTATATTATATGATATTTTTTATTTAATGATATAAATAAAATGTTATCACTACAAAAATGATATCTGGCCGTATATTGGTTTATGGCAGTTAATTATTTTTAATACACGTGTATAAGTGTTTTTTAAATTAAAATTTAAATACACATGTAAATGTGTCATTAATTAAAGGTCTATATATTTTTATAAAATCTATTATAAATGTTAAAATTGTCTAATTTTAAAATATAAACTTATAATATTGATTGATTTTAAACTAATGTATTTTTTGTACTCAATGACTGGTTTTATTGAGATGTATACGAACGAAAATAAAAATATGAGTTCTAATATTATATATCCGGCACATGTGATGACAAGGTTGATGTTATATTTTAATCATATTACCAAAAAGCTCAGGTTATTTTTGATACATCGACTTAAAGCTATTGTAACACTCCTTTACGTATACTGTTGAAGCACTGACAGCACTGTATTACCAGATTCAAGATTGCATTTTTAAAATGTCGACCATACATTTTTACACGTCGGGTTAAAATGTTTAACTTAAAAAAGTTAGCATACTATTAAAAGTATTTAATCATAAACAAACTTGTATTTTACTAAAAGAAATATAACTTGTATAAATTACTAAAGTAAATTGTTCTAGCCCTTTCATGCCTCCTAAATTTCCACATCTGATAATATCCTTATGAATTTTGATAAAGTTCAATATGCCAATTTAGATAAAATGTATATGCAAAAAGCATAAAATGGATTATAATTAAGTGAATAGGATATGTTTAGATAATGTATATGTTAAGACAATTGTTAGAAAATAATAGCAAAAAAAAAAAATACAACATAATCTAGGTATATTTTCAACACATATAACCTTTTATTTTACTAAAAATAATTTGTTTCTTTGTCATAAAACATTTTTTAGCAGTGCTTATTAGGTGTTACGTACTTATTATGTTACGTTTGAGCACCACAACCTAAACTATTTAAAAAAAAATTAAATTTCTATAGATTGAAAAAAAATTAAGATCTTAAATTCATATCAATGGGAATAGCTAAGGACTTAAAGAATAATATTAATATAAAATACAAATATTTAAAAACATTATTTAACTAGTTAAGAAACATCTTTTTAATTCATTATTTTATATTAAAAATATTTTTTTAATGTGTTTTTTATTATTTAAATTTTGTTTTTTTTTAATAGTTTATTTTATAGCATTTAATTATTATTTTTTTAATATTATTAAAGTATTATTTTTTCATATTAATATTTATTATGTTTCAATTTGTTTGTTGAATATAAAATAAAATCATATAATAACAAAAAAAGATAAATAAATAATAATATTAAATTAATTTTAAAAAGTATAGTGTTGAAACATTTAAGTAACATATTTTTCATTTATTTTTCAATTTTAAATATGAATTAAAAACAAATAAATAAAAAAATAAATATTTATAGTGGGGACAGCGTTTGACCATCTCTGATCCATATTGAGATCATTTTCAATAGAAAGTATTGATGCAATATATCTTAGCAGAGAAAAAGTCAAAATACCAAAACTAATTTTGAAAGACTCCAAATTTATTTTTTATACTAGCACATTAATAAATAGCAATCCATTGACAGAAAGAACAATCAGACACCACAAATTGATTCAGTACAATCACAAATATACATCTCATTTTAATTTATAACTTCAGTAATACCAATTCAATAATCTTCCATCTAAATCAATGGAAATTTTAGAAATAAATTTTAAAAATAATTATCTATAAAATAATCTGGATATGCATAAAAAATAAATCTCTTGTAAAAAATAATGACCAGATAATAATTACTTACATTACGGTTTTTATTTTAATGTATGAGATGTTTATAAAAAATATTTAAATAAATAAAATAAATGATTTGCACAAGAATTCAAATCTTAGAATACACGAATACACAAAAAAAAAAATATGTTGTCTTAGATAAAATTTTAAACATGTTGATTACTTGTACTAAAACAGCAATATAAATAAAAAAATAAAAAAAAAATGATTTAATTTAAATGAATAAAATGGATGTTGTGTCAGTCCATTATATTTCTTAAGTCTCATTTTAAAAATATTATAAAATATGGTATTTACTCAAATGTTTACTGTAAAATAACTTATCATTGACTTTATGGCCAACTGTAACATTTTTAATTTTCGACTGTAAGGATTTAATGGATACAGTTGAACAAACTTCTCAACACTAGAATCAGTTTTAATTAAAACTAAGTTTATGTTTTCTTTGTGGTGGTCATTGGTATAATCTAAACTTCCGATTGCTGCATCCAAATACCTTTAAAAAACATAATATATTAAATAATAGAATGAATAATTTCAATTATATAAATTCCAAATCACAAAATAAAACAATTACTTATGTTTAAGTTCGGTGTTATTTGTTAAATCATGAGATAACTGTTGAATCAACGATAATACAATTGGAGTTTTTAAAGCATTTGGTGGAATAAAAAGTAGTTCTGGTTGTACTTTTTCACAAACAAAAAGTACCAACTCTAATTTTGATGCAGACAATGCCTAAATAAAATAAAAACCAATGTGTAACAAATTTCATTAAAAAATCAATATGTTTTTAATTATCACTAAAATAGAAAATATTTGATAGTAAAAAACATCGAGTAGAGGGTGAAACCCACATAATAAATAATTATAAAAAAGTGTGGCGTTATTTTGTTTTAAAATTTCATTCACTCAACGTAAAAATCATCAACTCAGTTACACGATAAAAAATTATTATTAACCCTGTTTATTTTTTTTTTATCTAAAAGTAGCTGCAAGCACCGAATGTTTTCTGACCTTCAATTTTTTTTTGTACAAAAGGTGTTTGCTTATCATAAATTTCCAGAAATATTAATATTATAGAAAAATATTTGTATAACAGAAGATGCTTAAAGGTGTGCCATTGTCTAAAAATATCAATCTTTTGCCAATAAATTATATTGATCCATTTCTTTAACAAAATTTCAAAAACTAAATAAAGTTACAATACTTACTTCAAATGGTTTTCCTGAGTTAAAATTTTTTATTATTATTATGATTAATCAAAAATAAATCAAATTTTTAAGATTTTTGAGTTCAAATCAAAAGGCTAAGAGTTGTTTCAAAGAATTTTCATGAGAATTGGAAATATGTTTTAGTTTATTTGATTACTAGAATAGTAGAATAATTGGTATGAAATATAATAATACCAAATGAATATATTCTGAAAGTTAACAAAACCAGGATCCAATTTCATCAAAAATAAATATAAATTACAAGATATATTTAAACACATACAAAAGCAAACTCTATGGTAATTTATATGAATTATAACAAATTAAAAAATATAAATTATGTTACTTTTTCAAAAGCCAAAGCATAATCTCCTTGTTTTATAATATCACTTAAAATCATAAATTGGTTAGCAGTATTGTCCGTATCTTTAACACATGGTTCTATATGCGACTCTTTAAGTAGAATTGAAAATTGTTTTTGCAAGTCATTTTGGGTGCTAATCAATAAATAATAAATATATATATATCATTAGTAAGTAATCAATTATTATTATATTGAATTCAATTAGTTTATTCCAAATGATACCTTAATATTTTTTTCTCTGTACTTTTAATTGTGTTATTCATGTCAACCCTGAATTTATCAAAAGCATATTCTAATTTGTTATTGATATTACCCTCTTCATTTAGTAAAGACTTTAATTCATTTTGGTCTACAAAAAACAAAAAAAATTAAAAAAAAAAGTTATATTTTATTTTACTATACACTTACATTCTAGTGATCTTTCAGTAAATGAAGCATCAATTTGTTTAAACATAGAACAACAAGCATGCTCAAACTTAGGTATAACTGTACTCATAAAGAGATCTTTCAAAATTGCATCAAGAGTTGGATTCAATGAAGCCACCAAAGATCTTGTAAATAATTCAGTATCGACCTAAAAATATAAGAAAAATTTAAAATTATTTAGAAAGTAAAGAAGGTATTATGATTTTAATTAAGTCAAGTATCAATGTAATTTATTTAAAATAAATACTTAATAAAATGCTAATATAAAGTAACATATTTTATTCATAGTAAAATAATTCATAAATTCTGATTATTTGACTACTATAGATTATGTAAAATCACATGTATAAAAATTGAATAATTTTCATAGTCAATTATTTTTATACGGTTATGCATATAACTAAATACTTAGGTATGATAAAAATAATACAAAAATCTGTTCTGATGGATATGTGGAATTATTCACAAATCTCAATTCATTTCATGATAGAATGACGGTAAGTTGGCAAGGATTTTTATCGGCCCAAACTAAAAATATTTAGTTACGGTTCTGATAATAAGTATAAATGAGTAATGATAAGTTATTCTTCCAACTGATATCATATCATGCATATCACATAGTATTTCTGTCACACCTAAGTATTTACTGTTTAGCCATGGTTATGCAAATATGAAAAAAATTGTTAGTATATTATTTAATTATAATTTTAATACTTTATTGGAGTTGGTGGCTTTGACAATTTCTGTTATTTTCTTATGAGAGGTATTTAGCTGATGATCTATCATAATTTGAAGTTTCCTATGCGATTGATCACTTGCATTCTTAACCATATCTTTAAAAAAAAATTGTAAAATACTCCATCAATTAATTTATCTCATGTAACTAACTTAATTAATGATTTACTCATCAGAACTGGTTCTAGATTTTCACATAAACTAGTTGAATTCATTGACATAGCAGCATTAATTTGATTATCCATTTTTTTTTGTTTTTTTGATATACATTTTAACTGAGTGTTCATGTCTTGTAAACTTGTTAAAATATCACCTATTTGGATACCAATTCTATTATCTAATAGTTCAGACTTATCCAAAGGTCGTCTTATTGTTGAGATTTCTGAACCATTGAACACAGAATTGCTTGAATAACAATTGTTTTCTTCTTTTTCATCAATTCCATTAGAATAATTACTCACAGTTTCAAAATTGTGTATTTCCATTAAATTGTACCTAAGATAAAACAAATAAAACAATTTGTAATGAAAAAAAATTAAATATATTAAATCTAATTATATTAACTGTGATTCTTCATCAGTTTGTTGTTGTAAAATGGTCTGAACTTCATTGTTACTAGGACTGCATTCTCTTGTTTCATCCAAGTCAAAAGGATCCTAAAATAGAAAATAAAATTTAGGTACCTTTATTTATTTAATATTTTCTTACTAAATACATTTAAAACTAAATACTTGATTAGTTTAAACATTTTTTCCACAAAAATAATTTTAAATAAATAAAATGTTAATGAAAGTATTTACTTTAAATTATATTAACTAATTTGTTGTATAGTTACTTGGGGGTAGGCATAAGTACTTGATGGTTGAACTACAATTGGTTGTATATTGTTGTAATTATTCTTTTGATTATTTTGAATCTACAACAATCAACATTTTTATCACAAATCATGTTATAAAATAAAAACAAGAACTTCATACTTTCGTTGAATTAGAAGGTTTAGGAGGAACATTTTTTGAATTCAGACTTATTCCTTTTAATCTTAATTTTTCTTTTACTATACTGTGGACTTCCAAAGGAGTTAGATCATGCAAAATAGCATCTTCTTTTTTTATTTGAAATTCTTTAAAACACATGGAACAAAATTTTAATTAAAATACAAATATAAAAATATAATAAATAACGCGGAAAATGGAAACAAAATAAAAATATTGGATACAATAAAGCAGCGGTTCTCAAACTTTTTTTTTTCGTATCACTTAGGTATATTATCAATCAGTCGCATACCACTAACTATTAAAAATAGAATGATCCAAAATCTAAATTGTACAGTTAAATACATTTTTTTTAAATAATAAGGCAGTAAAATACTACAACTACAATACAATTATTTTTTATTTATTTGTTTTTTAAAATAAGATATGAATTAAACAATTTAATGGTTTTATTATCCAAGAACAGCCCTCCGCGTACCTCCATATCTTTCGCGTACAGTTTGAGAATCGCTGCAATAACGATGGTGATAGTCCGGATGCTGCCTTAATATATAAGTTAATTTTTTAGCTGACAACTAAACGGTAAATAATTACCTACTAGTATAATCAATACTACAACGCCTAGTTTTTTAAATTAGAAATACCCAACAATACAAATCAACATACACATAGGTATTAAATTATTATAACAAGAAAACTTAGTTGTTTTTAATTAAATTGGTTACTTATATTATTGAATTAAATTTATATGTTTACCATAAAGATGGTTTTATTTTTTATTTAAATATTTTGAATAATACAAGAAATATATTATTAATTTATATCTCTCAATAAAATAAAATGTTTGGTAATTTTATCTATTAATATTTTAAATAACAAATAATACATTATGATATGTATGTATGCTTGCCCCTCCCTCATAGATTTAAGAGTGAAGCAAGTAGTATATTTGATATTTATACTTTATTATTAAATAAATATGTGGCACAGTGTCAGTACTCAGTACATACAAATAAAATAATTAGGTTATTAATATTTATAATTTTTTTTTTTTTTTTAATAAAATAAAATTTAAATAAGCAAATTTTAAAAATTTTATTCTATTAAAATGTATATGAGACAAGAATTAAATAATAACAAGATTTATTAAATACACTATAATATTAAGTTCTATAAATCAAAAAAAATTTTTTAATTTAATTTAACCCATTAAACAATTTATAAAATGATATTAATTTTGAAATTTAATTTGTTAAATTAAATAATATAATAGTTATTTAATATTTAATTGTAATAATGATTAAATTAGTATCATTTATATTTATAGATAAATTATCTTCATTAGTTTGTCAAGACATTGTACTAAGGTTAGTTTAGTATTGAATATTCTCAATGATTCATTAAATAGCTGTAGTTATTGTCCAAATTTAGTATCATAAAATTAATCTATTAATTGAGTAATATGGTAAAATGATTGATGAGAAACAATATTTTTAATTATAAAATATTATATTTTGAAGTAAAAACATTAAATTATTTAATTTTCATTTAAATACATAAAATAAAATGTACTTTTTAAATTATCAGTATTTAAGAAATAGTTTACCAGAATTAATAATATTAGAATTATTAAATTCAAGTCAAACATAATAACCAGAAATTTGTAAGTCAAATAACAATTTAGCAATTTAAATAAATACAGAATAAGTTACTTTTATTCAAGTAATTTATATACCTAATTAATTTTAAGTATAAGATTATTCAAAATATAACATTTCAGTTTAATCAAAAATTAAAAAATGTTTTGATACGATCCATATAATTTAATGAAAGTGTACTAACATAAGTATATTAGACTAGCTAAAATTAGCTATAAATACTAATATTTGCTATCTTCACATAATTACCTTCAGAAGTATTATTAGTTGTAGTGGCATCAACAGATTCTATAAGAAGATCTAATACTGGTGGTTTTGGAAACATATTTGTAGGCTCTTTTTTTATTTGGTCATTACATTGTTCCATAGTAGATAATTCTGGAGATGTAATAATTAATTGACCTTCTTGTAGTGACTTTGGTTGAATTGCAAATAAATTTATTATAGTTGTATAGTTACTAGAACTAGGTAAAATATTACCTGTAAATTAAAATTAAATTATTTTCAATATTAATAAATAAAATATATTATACAAAAACAAACTTACTTGAACTGTGATTATCTGTAATATCTAAATCATTATGCTCAATTTTAGCATCAACAATTATCATGTTTAACATAGGGCTTTGTAGCAAAACTTCAGTAATGCTAACTATTTTAATATTTTTTTTAGCAGATTTAATATCATCAGTTACTTCCATAACATATAATAACTGAAAAATAAGTACAAAATAAGTATAAAACAACATACATACATATTATATTTGTTACATTTTAACATACATTATTGTCAATGTCACTCAAAAATATATATCTTCCAGTTCCATCAACTGTTAGCTTCATGGGATTCAATTTTGTAAAAGGTCGAACAAATTTTACTTTTTGAAGAGGTTTCCACGATTCACAAGACCATAAAATAATATCATCATTGTTAGATAAAGTTACTACATACTTCCAAAGTTCCACACTATAAAATATAAATAACCAATTCAAATTTAAAAAAATATTATATACAATAATAAAAGAGCTAATAAAATTTGTAAAGAAATACATATAATGCTTTAATAAGAATGAAAAATTACTTACTCGCCATCAATAGTTTTACGGTTGTCTAAAAATGCCAAAGACTTTAAAGACAAAAATAATTCTTGAGGATGCCAGCTAAATACACGCTTTGGAGTATCAGAAATATGGTCAAAAGAAACCTCAAATATTATAAAATAATTAAATTAAATAAATATTTTTAGACAAATGATAACGTTTTATATTTTAATAATTATATTACATACTTGATAGAAATAAATAGATCCATTGCTTAATGCTAATGATATATTTGAACCATCAGGAGAAAATGATAAACTAATAATATCAGCTTCTTTTAAATTGATTTTTATTACTGCACTTTTAATATTATTTAAAAGATGTTTGTCCATTGATTTATTCAAACTAACATTGGCATAAATTGGACCCGCTGTAAAGTTGCTTGCAACACCAACATGCCATATTTCAACCTAATAAACAAAAATAATTTAAACATTAGTAAATGATTAACATATACAGTGGAACCTCGATAACTCGAACCTCTTTAAATCGAATTTTTGATAACTCGAAGAAATGCCATGGCCCCTGCATTTCAATTTAAGATAACTTGAACCTTTATAAGTCAAATTATTGGCTTAAACTTTATTTTTGCCCCCAACCAATTCAAGTTATCGAGGTTCCACTGTAATTTCTTGATTCAAAATTGAAATTAAATAATTCTTACTTCTGAAGCACGAACCACTGCCAACATTTTTCCTTTATAAGTTGGATCAAATTCAAGATCTTTTAAATGATTTACTTGTTCCGGAATAAATTGACACCAAGATAAAAGGTATTTATTTTTAAAACAATATGATGGATCCTAAAAAAATTAAATAAAAATATTTAATTTATACAATAATAATATACAGTTTATGAATTTTTTTTTTTTAAATACATACTAATGTATGATGATTGTGATATAATATAAAATTGATAATTAATTAAACACCAAAAAAATACATTTAACTTTCTTTTTTTTTTTTAAACATTTTACTCTGATTTAAGATTATCTTTAATAGAACAAATAACAAATTTAATGATATCCTAAATGATATTCTTTAATAATCTTAATAAACAAATTAATTAATCTATATACTAGTATTTATTTTTTATTTGTTTAAGTTATTGTTATTATTAAATATTAATTTTTTTAATGAAGGTAACACAGTATATAATATGAATCAATAACTCAATTTAGGTGTCTTAAAAACAAATTGTTGTTAAACAAAGCAACTTATCTTAACACTCAAAATAAATTTAGCTATTACTAAATACTATTATTATGCAGTAGAACTATAAAACTTTTTTAGGAATTAAAAATGATATGATTTATATTATGAAATAACATAAAAATAAATATAATTGATATAATGCATAAATAAACAAGTATCATAATTATCAATAATATAATAGTATTATGAAGTAATCAAGTGTATTCTTAATAAGCTATTTTATATTCAAACCATTTGTAGTATGTACGAAACATATTAACAGATATACAGGCAAATATTCTGTTTATAGATTTATTTATAATAAACTATAATTACTATTTTTTACACTTAAAATAACTAATAATAACGCCACCGTATACCTAACTTTACTGATACTTGTACTTAACGCAGATAGCAAAAACAATATTTTAATATAACATAGTAGCGTTTTTTATTTTATTTACATTAACTAATATGTCATTAAAATATAATAATATAATACATCATAATTGTTATCATGAATATACAAATATCACATTCTATTCAGTAAATAAAATAATAATTTTACACAATAATATATACATAACATATTTATTATTTATTATTTTTATTTTTTTATATTTATACAACTAAATAATGGTAATTTATTACTTTTGAATAAGTTATTACAAAATAAATTCATTTCATAGAAATAAATTTTTTTTTTTCAAAAAAATAATTATGTTGGTATTTTTTATGTTTTGACTTTATAATTTAAATAATATCTTTAAAATATTATTGTATTTATATATATATATATTATTTTTAAATCTATAAGGGTATAAACTATAATGGTCAAAGCTTTAGAATTCTATAATTTATAACTATAGTAGAAAAGGGAATGACTTGGTAGAAACCTGCAACACCCATTTATATCTATATTGAATATTCTAATTATATTTTAAATAATAGGTTTAAAGTTTTTATTATTATTATATTTTTAACATACTTCTGACTAAATTATTTGTTCCTTGTTAATTTATGGACTGGTAAAAAAATTCCTGGCCTGAAATATTGACCCAGTCTGGTGATAGATTAATAAAAATAACAGTGGAATACAAGATTCTTAAGTTAATTTTATCAAGAATACAAAGTAAAATATCTATCCTATATTAAAATAAAATATAAATATGTAAAGTGTAAGTTACTTTACTAATGACGAGGTAGAAATACATAGAGCAAGTGATGAAAGTGACTACTTTGACACGTGTATATGAAGTGGGTGAAATGATTATTATTGTAAAATTGTAGTGTAATCAAAAATTATAATAATTAATGATATTACATAATGAATATAAGATAACACTCACATATGTTATGGGTAATGTTAACCTATTTTTATTTTATTTTATTTATTTCAGCATAATTCAATTTAAATACAATCATAATTAGAGATGATACATGTATAAACTGAACTAAGCTCGTATATGGTATGTACATTTAACCATGTATTTTAGCTAATAGGTAATTCTTTGTTTATGAACACTATCCGGATAACATAAAAAGTTTTATAATCGATAAAAGAGTAAATATACTAATATTTTGTAAAATTAAAAATGTCATGGAATCATGTTTACATAAACTAACATTTAATAAATTCATGATAACTAATGTTATATTATCCAGCTATGGTAGATATTTCCAAACATTAACATTACCCATAAAATATAATATATTATAATATAAAATATAAATACAGTAATGTTGGAACACATCATTATACTATCTTACATAACTATTATTACTTATTCAAGTACAATATACTTTTAAATCATTGATATCTTATTAACACATCAACTACATATAATATTTGAGTAATTTGTTGTGACACTGAAAAAATTAAGGTTTTTAAAAAAAAATTTTAAATGTTGAAAAATTAAAACATCAATGTACGACTTACGCATATATATTAAATAATACTTGAAGGAGATGCTAACAAGAAAACCAAAAGCTTAATTGAAATGCATTTAATAATGAGATAGATGACGCCAATTGGTGTCATTGGACACATGTGATGATGTTAATGGATACCATTTGGCGTCATCTGCAGCAAACGTATTAATAAATGATAATCAAGATGTAGCTTAAATAAATCTTATCACAAATAGTAAATTATTCAATGAACCTAACTCAACATATTTAAGCATTACAGTAATTTAAATGTCTAAAAAAAATTTACTAACCCCATTGATCTGAAAAACTGGAAAAACTCTTAGCTTTGGAGATGTACAGCTTTCTTCTTTAATAACATACACAAATGTAGTTCCAGATTGGTCAATACAGGCCAACATTATTATTTCATATAGATGAGCAAAACTTATATCTTCAATTAAATTTGAAAACCCTTTAATTAATGCTCTTTCATTACTATCTGTTTTGATAATACGAACTAAACCTTCAAAAGTATCAGCTACAATAAAAATAAAAATAATAATAAATAAAACCAAATTTTTGTGAAAAATGAAGTAAATTGTGTAATTAATGATAACTTACTATTAGAAAAACCATAAGCTATGTACTTTTCACTTATATGCAAGGCAATCAGTTGCCCACGGTAATAACATTGATCCCAATTAAAATTAACAAAATTTTTAAGTGTTAATTTTGAACTTCCTTTATTATGAGATCCTTGACTTGAAAAAACTTGAATAGAGTTACTATGAATTGTGCGAGTGCATTCTTCATCTCCAACAAATCTTCTATAAATAACAAAAAAATCAATATATTTTTGATTGTATTCCACAATTTTCTAAAACTATAATTCAAATTAAATTATAATTAAATCAACTTCAAATTAAAAATGACCCAAGTTCAATATAAATATCTGTTATAACTGTATTTCATGTATATTGAATATGTTTAAATATTATCTCTTAGATATGTTAATAATATTGCTGTTAGAAAATATTATTAGAATAAGCAATGATTTGAATTTTATTTTTTTTAAATTATCAATAATTAGTACAATATTATCAATTTTATAACAAATTACAACCACAGTTGAAATATTATGGTTTTAATATTATGAACTGTGGATTTAATTACTTTTTTATGGTATCTGTTCAAATATTTGTCTTGAAAAAAAAACAATACTGATGATAGCAATTTAAAGAATTAGTTCTATTATTAGTCCTAATATTATTAATGTTGGTTCAACTACTTACTTTAGAACCCACCATCAGAGAACATACTCCAACTATTGAGCTCACTTAACTAAATGACAAAATGTGCAATATGGAGATACACGGCAACACATTGGTTAGAATTTTATTTAAAATAGTTATAGAACAACATGACATTTAAATATTTTTTATTTTAATTTAATCTAAACACCATAATTATTCATTGCAGAGCGTAGTATCTCTAATATTGATATCTAGGATAAGGTAATTACTTTTTTTTGAATTATCATATTGCAACAGAGAAACACCTTAGTTTTTATAGCATGGAATATATATTATTCAACAGTACCTACTGTGACTTAAATATGTGTTAATGTCTTCTACGGCTGAGATTAATAACAATATAAATATGCATGAAATACAGTTATACAAAATAATTGAATAAGTACAAAAATTAATTATAACGATAAATTAATTTAAAAAAAATTATTAAATATAATTATTATCATTCTTCATCAAAAGTATTAATCTATGCAATATAAATGTTTTGTAAGGTTACCACCCGTATATCTTAAAAAAATAAAAATAAAATTTAATTTATGAAATTATAAGAAGGTGTATTAATGTAGAAACGTTAAAGAATACGTATGGTATAAGGTTATAACTATTATAAAGGTAACATTAACAATAATAATACCGAATTTTGACAAAGATACTTTTCATCAGTTATTATAATTTTTTTACTATGCTAATAGGGATATAAATTAAATAAATTCTTTCAAAATTTTTTATACATGTTTTAAATCACTGAATTTAATAAAACTTCTATTGAAGTAACCACACATCATTGGTAAACTGTGCGTCTATTATAGCGTTAAGCCCAATAATAATAATATGAAATTGACAGTAAGTCATTGAAATCACATCAAGTGCAAACAATTTTTTAACGGTGTACTGCCTGGTCAAATTTTGCACTTAGCCCCAAACATTATACCCGCAAATCATTTGATAATACGTTTGTAGTCCCCATTAAAAACACCAAACCATCGTTCCAGGATCTACGCGCTCATCTCGCGAGCGATATCGATCGACAAGCGATGGCTTCGGCACTACAATTATTTAAACACAAAAATAACGCCAACAATTTCCGGCGATCATCGTCAATCACCGAAAAATATGAATACTTACACGATCTCTTCGATTTCTTCGGTCATCTTGAAGAATGCTGCGAATCAGTTTCGGAGCAAACGACGTAAGAAATGAGATGACGAAAGTGAAGTTTTACAAGAAAGCCGATTGAACCCAGCACGAATGGACACTATACTAATAAGGATCAGCCGCTTACAGCCAGTTTTGACTGGCCGTAACTCGTTGTTTTCGGTTGATACCCGACCGGCAATAGTGGTGACGACCAATGGGTTACACCGTTAATCGTATCAGGTGACAAACGACGTATGTTCCGTCAGCCAAATGGACACTACGAGAACGTTGGGAGAAACAACAGGATCGGAAATCGGTTAAGTAAAAAATCTTATTATAATAAATTAATAAATTGCAAGTACAAAACAAGGCGACGGCATTACAAACGTTACAAACTTCCAGCAACGCGATAATTTTAATAACATGAATGTGAATACTCTGCTCGCCAGGATCGTGACGGGTGGCGGCGGATTGTAAATTATGTCTGATAGGAAATCCGAAATAGTGACCGCCACGCCACAACCTCCACCAACAACGGCGACACGGCCGCTGCCTATCGGCACAGTGTTTCTAAATAAAAAATAAAAGCTAAATTTCCTAATAATAAATTGTCTAATTATTGTCCTAGTCTGGCTAATAAATTTTCGTCGTATTATGTAAGAACATATAATGACAATAAATCGACAAAATCATAATCGTATAATGTTATCAATTACGTTAAATATTATTAATTAATACCTTTTACAGTTTTACCTATAAAAGTATTAACTAGAAATTAGGTGTTCAGCATAGACGGGGATTGAGGGACGTTCGAGGGCGCTTAGCCCATCAAATTATAGAACAAAATAAAATAGTATAAAATACAATTGCCAAAATCTTGTAACTGAGTAACTCAACAAAACTTTTTTTCCTGAAATTTTGTTAATAAAATAATAATTTGTATTCTTAAATGCTAAGTGGTGAATACATAACGTAAACAACTATTGATATGTGAAAATATTATAAGATAATTTTTTTGAATTAATATTTAATATTGAATTATTCCGTGATAACGTGTAGCGCCGTTTTCCCTAGTCTATTCAACATTCAAGCACTCGTATTCGTCGTCGGCTCGCACTGGACGTCGGGCGACAATGACTAATGACGAAAATAAAAATTTCCTATATTATTTTTATAAATACATTATTCAACAATATTTCAAAGCGACAATATTATTGTTTACACTCACAAAATCATTCGAACCGCTAACGACTTTGATGTTAAATTTAGAGCAGAGGAAAAATAAAATAAAAATAATATAGCATTGATTAAATATACAATCGTTGTAGAATGTAGTGTCGTTAAAATTAGTTTTAAAATAATTCTCCTATCTATAAAAAGTATAATAACCTTAACGAACGGTGGCAAATATCTGTATATATTGTAAAACCACAGTGTAAAAATATTAATTTGCACAAAAACGTTCGTTCTCACACGTTCAGAAAGCGTCGATCCCGTTGCTATAATATACCTAATATAACAAATAGAGGTGTGACAAACTTTTTCGGAGGCTCTATATAGTATTATAGTCTAATAGCATTGATTAAGTATATTTAATCAATAAGAATAGGTAGGTAATTATTATTAATGTAATTATTGACCTTAGAGTAATAAAACTAAATATTATTAACTCACTGGTCACTAGACCGTATACACCGCCAATACTATTATATTGATATTATTATAACGATAAAATCAATAATAAAAGCTTAAACATTATTAAGTATAATCTAACAATTCGAACAATAAACTACAGAGTCGTAAAAGTAGGTACACAGTATTTGTATGCGGGTAGCGCGGCGGCTATAATAATATGTCAAATATATTATTTAGTGATAATATTAAAAATATCACGTAGGTATTACGAAAACAAAGTCCATAGACCACAACAGCCGCGCTCTCCCAATAAGTACCTAATAGTCCTAATATTAGATTTTATTACGATTTTATGTATTCCGACAAGTGACGTTGCAAATTCGTAAACCAAGATAATTAATATCTATTCTACTAAGGGCCGCTTTCACCAAAAACCAATGAACTCCGTTTTCGGGAAACTCCGTTTATTATAATCGAAAGATTAATCTCGAATTTAAAATATTTTATTTTTATTACATTACAAATTTACAAACGTTATTATCGCTTTTTTGCCGCTTATGAGATAAAAACCACGGTTATTAGCGGACTAGAATAAAAAATTCAATAACTACCTACTTTATAAAAATACCAGCTATCCCTACATGGCCCCGCACTTTTATCTTACTAAAATTACACAAATAACCAAAAATAATTGTATTCTTAAGTAACAAAATTTAAAGCTTATAAATGTATTGAATTAACTGTGTAGTACTACTATAGTATTTAAAATCAATGTTAATAATGACTATTATTAGTTTTAATAAAAACATTATTGAGTTTATATTCTTAAACTTCCTACATGGAGTGGTGCTCGACGGGCTACGGTACCAGACATCGGCAAACCGTCACAAAGCAGCATCTCAATAATTGGGCATTGCCTATAATAATATAATATTGTATTGTTATTGTTCATTATTATTATTAACTACTATAGTAATATTATTTTTAATTTTTTTTTCGGATAATGTAGAATGTTGATCTATAGACTATAAATATAAATACCCAAACATTAATATTATTGTAACGCTATTTAATCTGAATCGACGTCTATCAGTTACCACTTTATTCACTTTATCTACTTCGTAATTAGTATTCATCGTATTTTACATATTATTATATGGATAATACTTGGTACTAGTATTATTTTGCTTCTCATTTTTATTACGAGCGTCGAGCACCCGTAACAGGTTCCTGAAAATGTAGAAAGAGCTTTTAATTTGAAAACTTATCAAAAAGACAAAAAGTATCTTCGTAGTACCATTTCTCACGACAGACTTTCTGGATTAGCGACGCTCTCGATCGAAAATGAATTAGCAGAAACATTAGATTACGATCAAATTTTTGACCAATTTGCACATTAAAAAGCCAGAAAAAAACAATTTATTTCGTTATTGTATTGATATAATTTATTTGTCTTAAACTGGACCAGTGATATTGATAAAATTATTTGCTTTATTTAACTCATGTTTTTCCATTGTTGAACTTATTAGAATAATTAAAATTGTTAGCAATGAATACGTAGTATTTATATTATATATTGTATATAATCTAGACGAAATAGACGTCAAACGTCGAGGTACGGTTAGTTTAAAAACTAATAACCTGAAACTTGTAAGTAATAACCAATAGGAAATAGATACCTAATCCAGTAACTGCAATACATTTATGAAATCAGGAAGATTTATTCATTCAACTATTTTATTTAAACCATTACCAAAGGGCTCTAAATGCTCTAATATTAACCGAACCATGTGCCAATAGCCATAGAACCGTTTCATATAAAAAAATTATTTTGCACCAGGCCCCGCAAATCCTCGAACCGGAACTGTATCCCCCGTGCAATTCGTTGCCAATATAGAATACATCCATGTTAAATTTGATTGCTTAATGCTATCATTTAGCGAAATTCGCGTGTGATCTACTGATTTGATTTGGTATTTTGGTATACCTATAATAGTTGTATAGATAATATTTCCAACATATTAAGTTTACGTAATTGTTCCAACCAGCATTGCTTTTTTTTACCATTTAAGCAGCATTTTTTAAAGTCATTTTTCTTTCTTGTTTTTGAACGACCCAAATTTGATTTCCTTTTTATTTTGGACCAACAACTCATTAAGTTTCAGTACAAATAAAAAACAACGAAAACGTTTTTTACTGTTCTACTTTTTTTTACATTAACTATCCACTAAAATACTAATTTCTCATCATGACTAATAATTGATAATATACATGAAAAAAAATATCTTTATGTGCATAATTGCCGATTATTTAAAAAAATTAATAACTCGTTTTTTCATTAACTTATAGAATCAGGAATATACTCATCTGTTCGATGATGTACGATGTACTCTTTCATTAAAAAAAATAAAATAATCGAATGAATAGTTTCAGTGCGTGACAAAGATTTTCATTTTCACATTTATATTTTATATATATATATATAGATAAAATTATGTATATAAATATACATATATATATATGTGTGTGTGTGTGTTGGAGTAAGCGAAATAAATATGACATGTACGGATTTTATGTTATTATCGATCAAAATTGTTTCCGTGAATTGTTGTATACGCAATCTTATAAGCGACAGTAATAATAACTGTAGAATCGATTCGTCTTCAAAAACGTTATTCTAACATTTGCGGGAATAATATTTACATAATAACTATGTATTTAATATGTTTTAATTGTCTCGCGTATTTAATATCTTAAATTATCTTCTTCACTGTACAACCAAAATAACCTACTGCGCTTATCGATATTTCTATCAAAGACGTAATTCTTATATTTTGCCCATTATTTTAATTATCAATAAACTTTTATTAAATTACACCATCACACAGGTTTATTTTAGCGCTTTTTTAATATAGAATATCACTCCATGCCACTACTATATAATATCTATTTCTTATGTTTAATACACAATACCTAGAGGTTTTTTTTTTTTTTATAGAAATGTAGTGCCGTGGACTTTAGTATAGAACTATAAACTATTTTTGAATATTCTCCTATAGTCAGTGCACACCGATAAATCAACGCATAAATTCGTTTTTCTCGGAATTAATTGACAAATGTTATTAATCACAAATCACAGTCGAATATAGCCTATATCACTCAGGATTAAAATAATTAAAATAATTTTCAAAATCGGTTCAGCAGTTTCAGAAATTACTTTCTACAAACAAACTTGCAAATTTACCTCTTTCTAATATTAATTAATAATTATTATATTACATATATCTAGATAGATAATAATTAGGTAGTATGGATAACGGGAATAAATTTCAAAATTTCAAATTATTAATATCACCCATTTAAGATAATTTACACACTACCTATCTATAAAACTCCTAGAAATGCTAATTATAATAGAATATAACTTTTATATAAATAAAACTAGAATATCTGAATATATCAAAGGTTTAAATGTGTAACGTACAAATGCATTATGTGCAAGTACCGCAAATATGCATGTACCTATATTATATTGTGTTAACGTTTTTACGTGTAGGTACGTTGTCTATGTATTATACAGTGAAATCTCTATATAGTGGACAGCCATGGGGAATTATAAAATGCCCACTATAGTGGGTTGTCCACTATTGAGAAAACCTCTACATAGAAGACATTTGTGAGAAATTATTATAGGTTCACTATAGAGAGATGCTGTAGAAAATTGATTATACATAAAGGTACATACATATTACATATAGATTGAAATATTAATTTATTATTTATTATACAATAAATATGTATTTAAAAGTGTATAAAAATGTTTAATGTTTATGTACAATTAGAAAACTCAGTTCGAATAAGAAAACCATTAAGATAAGATAAAATATAAACGTATGAAATATATAATATATAAATATAGTATTTTAAATTTTTATTATTTAAACATTAATTTTGACATGTATTGTGTCCATTTATGAGGGATAATTTTTAATTTTGGTACCAGTTTTTATTAATAGAGGTTTACTGTAGTTAATAACAGTACATTATAATATTTATCGACTTATGTACACGAGAGGCTGAAATAAATTATTTGACTATTTTAACCGGAGTAATCGCCGAAACTACTTTCTTTTTTTTTAACTATCATGAGGCATCTTTATTTAAACGACCTGAGGTATACATCATGATAATTAAGTCCCACACTCTTCTGAAAAAAAGTGATCAAATATGCAACTATTAAAAACTGAACATTTTAAAAACAATTACAAAATGCAAATTTAAAAGAAAATACAATTAAAATATCAGTATAGATCTGTAGTTCTATTTAAAAATATGTATAAACTATAAGCTATTACCAAACCATTACTCTTAATTATATAAATACAACATTAACAGAAAATACAGCACCTATCTATTAATTTTGGAATAATACCATTATACTAACACGAAGTCACAAAATTTGATTTTAGATTTTCAATTTAAAAACTTCTGCGATTATCACGCAGCAAAGTAGTTAGGTATTTAATTACATAAACTTATCATTAGAATAAAATTAAAAAATAAATGTATTATTTAAAAAATAGAAAATTTTTATGAAATAATATAAAAATGTATAGGTAGTTATTTTTACTAAATTGTGCACAAAAATATATAGGTACATCTAAATTCTATACAATCAAAACGGCTTAGAGATGTTAAAATACGGTATTTTATTATTATTTTTTTTTTTTTTTTGTTATACCATTATTATTACGTATAAAACCTTTCAGTACTTTAAATTGTCGAACATTTAACACGGGCTATAAACGCTAAAACGTATTGTTAATTATGAAGTATGAATTATTTTAAAATGAATTAATTGAAAAATTGGCTAAATGGCCAAAAAAAACACATAATACAAGAATTATTTTAGACAAATTTCGCCAAATTAATATTTAGTTATTTTATCATTTATGATGTACCTTATGTCCATATTTCATATATCTATTGACTATAGAAATAATTTAAATTTAAAATATTATGTTTCTATTAATTATTTTTGCTTATATGGCCTCCCATTTTTAAATTCAGACATTACTAGTGGCAGTCTGGGCACACATTACTTAGTCGGCTAAATAAAAAAAGCGCTCGCCCATTTAAGTATAATTAGAAAGACTTGAAAATATATTTTCAATACATTTATTAAAAGGATTACCTACTAGGCTATAGTAACAAGGTAAATAATTAAAATACATTTATGAAATTTGAACGCACAACAATTAATTAAATTAAACACAAACTATGAATATAGATAATTAATATATAGCCAATAAGCATACAAGCAATATTTTTAATTTTGTTGATGATTGAACATAACAACTTATTATTTCTTCTAAATCAGGAACTTTATCACTTTTAAATTTTCAATGCTAATAAAGTAATAAGTAATAGAGGTTCTATAGCTCTTGACTTATAGATGATGGGTGATCTTAATCTTATTTTTATTATTTTTAATTTGGAAAACGATCTTTCACAATGTACTTGTGCGCATGAAAGAATTAATATATGCTAAGTATTACAGATTATTGAACGCAGTTATTTGGAAGGTATTCTTGTACAATAATTTTATGACGCGGCTGGCGTGTCGCAAACACATCGTTTCGATAATGAAATCAAGAAAAATATTTTTATATATAGGTACCTATTGTACATTATCTAGTATTATTTATATAAGATATAAATTGCGTGAGCCAAGGGTAATAAACTAATAAATTAATAATTTATAATATATTTAGAGTTGCCATAATTTCATCGAGCAAATCCGGGACAGACTGAAAAAATAACAAATTAATTAATAAATAAATATTATTGAATCATATAAGAAATTGGGTATAGGATATGTATTACAAAACCGATACAATAGGTTATACATTTATAATATTATACACTGTATTATTATTTTATATTTAGCCTATGGATTTGCCATTTGGCATCATTGATTTATTTTTTATAAATTATTCGTTATCAATAATATTTTGACTCGATTACAATAATTATTTGAAAAAGTTGTCGAAATCAAACAATTTTAATTTTTTCCTAAAACCGGGACATATTACATATAGGCGTCACGAAGTTTATTTTCGGGACACCGGTACACTAAGTCAAAAACCAGTGGAAGTCCCGAAAAACCGGGACGTTTGGCAACCCAAAATATATTATTGTGATCATGTGATTGTGGATTGTCTACAGTGACTTTACTGAGAAATACTATTTTTATTTATATACATAAATTTCAAATCAAGACACTGCGTTCACTGCAGTTCGTCTGCCTGTACTTGCCTGTACTATGTCGTCTTGCCGACCTGGCCTGGCCGCCACTAGACATTAGTACATTACTAAATAATGATTATTATTTATTAAGAGGAAGTCCTCCCTCCCTCTTTCAAATATTTAATAATTTTTCATATTCATAACTCACTTAAAAATTAAGATATCGTAAATAACAAACTAGAGAATATAGATAATGTTCTTACGTAAGTTTGATAAAAGGTCAATTCACTCTAATATCAAAAGCTTTTAGTAAAAGCACACTATTGAAACTGGTAAACGAAAATTTATTATGTCGTACGTGTGTAAGACGGAGACAACACGTGCGAGTGCAATGTCCTCTTATTTAATAATATTTGGAATATCAGACAAAAAATATCTGTAACAATATACAATTTGATAAAGTCGATTAGGATAAAATTACGCAACTAAAGATACTTTTAAAATGAATACGCGACGGGAAAACAACATGTTACAATGATAAATATAAAATGATAATAATAATTTTAATATGACAATAATAACTAAAAATAACTTCTTGTTTTTTTTTATACCTTCTGCAAAAAATCATTTTATATAATAAAGTCTTATACCACTGTGGCACTATAGTACAAACTCACATCTCTACGGCGGAAACGTTGATATTTTTAATCAAAATCGTTCCAAGTGCAAAGTGGAAGAATATGCATTTGCATAAAAATCTGGCCCTTACTTATAATATATTAATATATACAATTTATTATTTTAGGTCTCTGGTTTCATGTGGAATACTTTCCAACTAAGTAGGTATAATGATTGCACATTATTACTTTAATTTGCTATTTGTCTGGCGGACATAGTGTATCCAATTTTGACAAGAATCAAGGTGCTTAACTCATACCTAAGTACTGAACTGAATCTATTGTCGTGCTCGAGCAAATAAGCAACACTTGGACATTTTTGGTTTAACGTAAAGTACAATTCACATATACCAACTTATCACTATAGATCTTCATTTTTCCAATACCTCATTCAATTAGTGAGGTGGTTAAGTGGTTCTATAAGCTTTAACTGCGCTAAGTCACGGTCTGTTGATTATTACTTATTGTTGGAATTATACGACATCATCAGCAAACTTAACTGTTATTGAGTTTATGTTAGTTTGGATATCAGGCTATCAGCTAATTATAATGAATAAACCCTAAGATACTACTTATTAGTGTTTCATTCAAAAATCAGATGCTTTTTATAGTTAACATTGGTGTCAATTTCATATTCTATAGGTGTGAAATACTCAAATACCGATTAGATTCTGTGTGGAGCGATGAATGTATTGATTTTAAAATTAAGTGTTTTATTGTGGCGTATACACTACTAAATAATATTATAAACATATTATATTTTTTTTATAAACATTTCAAGTTTAAATTTGGACGAAATTACATATTTAAATTATGAATAACGATATATATATATATATATAACAATAAAAAAATAGTTAAATTTTAACATGCACCTATTTGAAAATATTTATATAAAATATTTTTAAAAAAAATTAAATTTTTTGAAATTATAATGTTTCTAACATAAACTAGATCGTAATTTACCTAACGAGAATATTGATATTTATAAAAATTGTAAAAAATCAGCCACTGGATTTAAATAAATGTTTTTACCATCAACATTTTTTTAAAAACCATATTTACAAATTAGTTATTTTGAATATTTTTAAATTTTTTTTAATCAATTTTTAAGTTTTTTATTTTATGTATTAAAATATAAAAAATAAAAAATGTATACTAAAAATGTAGCGCAAGTGCCTATGACTTATATTTAAAAGAAATTTTATAAAAATATTAATTAGAACAAAAGTTATTTCATTATTTCATTTGTCAGATCTCCGTGAAACACCTGTATATACACATATTTATGAATTAAATTGTTATAATTCAAAAAAAAAAAATATTCGTAGAAACATAAATATTTTTATATTTACTAACGCACAATGATATCTCAAATGTTTCCAGCAAAGATAATTCAATATTTCAATCTACTGTATTTTATGTACTATAATAGTACGTACAGGGCCAGATTTAGAACAAGTGCCGCCCTAGGCCCTTCTAAATATGCCGCCTCTACCACAAGAAAAAAAAAATGTTGTAATTATTTCTAATAAATTTATTTAATTTTAATGAAATTAGGTCAATAGTCATTATCAACAAAACAAATAATTATAATTTAAAAATAACAAATAATATTAAATATTATTTATATTACTATAAAATATTATATAATATTAATTTACGCAGTTATATAAATGCATAAAATATTTATATGATTTATTTTATTTCTTAAAAAATTTGCCGCCCTAGGCCCGGGCTTCACGGGTCTATACGTAAATACGGGCCTGAGTACGTAATATTTTGATCTATATATTATCTGAACACTTCTAAACTTTTCTCCATTTGTCTAAAGTCTAAACTGTATCGCTTTCGAAGATTTCGTACTTTCATTCCTTGCCAACCACATGCTCCTTATCATGCACATTTGGTTGGCTATTAACTGTAAGTCCAGGTGTAGTGTACGTATAAAGTACTTTTTCTGGCAGGGATGGAAAATGTTTTTTTTTTAAAAAAAAAAACAAAAAACAAAATTAAATTATACCATGAAAAAAAAATAAGAATTATATTTGTTATAATAAAAAAAAAATGTTATGTTTGCAAAATGTATGATGAACATTAAGTTATAATTTATAAGAAAAAGTCATTCTTGGTTAAAACTTTAGAACTTAAATAAAAAAATAAATTATTATTATTTATAAAATAAAAAAAACAGCTCGTTTTATTTTATTTTTATTTTTTATTTAGTATTTTTGTTTCAATGCGTTTGAGAAAATTTTTAATTTTGATATTTAAATGTATTTTACACTTACAACTATACAATATGTTGAACTTGTGAGTTCAGGATTATTTTTATTATTTACTCTAGAAATTAATAGTGTTTCACTTTATCCGCGTACTTTTAAAATTTAAAAGCATTTTAATTTGAAATTTGGAATTTTCTAATTATTATATAAATTATAAATTATAATTGAATTTAAAATATACGAACAATTAATTTTAACTACTTTATTTTTTGTATTTACTTAAACTGTGCGGCACTATAATAACTTACATGAATAAAAAAAAAAAACGAAAACGTTATTTAGAAACAATATAGAAAAATAACGTTTTTGAAAACATTAATCAAAAACGTTTAAAAATGTTAAACAAAAACTTTATTTTTTAAATCAATAAACAATAACAGAAACAGAAAAATTAAAAACGTTTTCCATCCCTACTATTTTCGATTAATCAATTGGATTAATATTATTAATTTCTGTTTAATACTTATATTATACAATTTTAGTAATTAGTAAGGGCAAAATATAGTTTATATTCCTTACTTACCTAATAATAATTAAAATATACATAACCACTAATCTCTATATAAAATATTGCTCATAATATGAACCCAACATAAAAATATTTATAAAGTTTTTTGACATAATATATCTAATTAGTATTTATACACACTAATACACTATTATACCTATCCATCTATCTATACCTTCATTAATATTTAATACTATATTAGCTACTACCTAGTACCTACCTATATTATTTAATTACACATTATATACAGGGTTGGGCAGTATCTTCGACACAAGTATTTTAGATACGTATCTTAGATACAATTGTATCTTGTATCTCGATACAATTACATGAAGTATCGAGTATCTTGTATCTAGTATCTCGATACTGCTTTTTTAGTATCTTGCCCTTGGAAATTATTTTTCAGTACCGATAAATCATAAAATATAGTTGTATTATGTGATATATGTATATCTGTGACACATGCATATTGAATTGGATTTTACGTTTGTACCTTATTAGATATCCGTAATTTTACACGTATAGACGTATAGTCTATTATATTATACCTTTCACGATAAAGACACTAAGTAGGTATTAAACACGATAAAATTAGTAGATTAGATTTTTACACAGACACTGCCGGCTACAAAGGTGTTCTATGGACATTTGCCCTTTACATACCTACTAAAATATTTGTTGTCAGAGTGTGTTATAATATACAATATCCTTAACAATTATCCTATTGTAAAAAAACTTTTTATTAGATTTAATACTAGCTTGTGCTCTTCAGCACCCGTAAAACGAATGTTTTCCATGGCAGGATTTATTAATAATCCTACCAGAAATAAATTATCCGATTCAATTTTTGAAAAACTTGTATTTTTAAAAGGAAACAAAGATAAATTATCTTTATAATTAAATTAATTAATGACGTTATGTACAATGTACTATTTAAATTAAATTCAGACTAACTTATACTATTATTTATTATATGTTAGGATTTAGGACATTATGTTATTACTAAAATTATTTTTATTATGTGTTTATATAATTTTTAATGTAGAATTATTATTGATATAATTATTATTATTTGATTGTTCTGTAATTGTATTGTGGTTATTATTGTATCGTTGACGACAACGAGATTACGTAATGTCGTAATTAATTTGTTTTATTATTACTGTATAAACGTCAATTTTTATTATTTTATTTGCCATATTTAATTAATATTTTATTAAAATGTATCGAGTATTTAGTATCTAGTATCTTGTATCGCGATACTGCTTTTTGAGTATCTTGCCCAACCCTGATTATATACTAAATAGTAAATAATAATACATTGATAATTACAAATTAACAAACAATAGAATCATTAGATTCACCATCCCTCAATATAATTAATCACACAAGTTGGATAATAAACTATAATTAATATTTTAAAAATGTCTATAAAACACGAACAAAAATGCATATTTGTAGAATTAATTAGGTTTCTAAGTTTTTGTTTGATAAGTGTTAGGCAGTAGGTACTGTTAATATTTAATAGTCGGTATTGCATCCTGGATCAGTGTTCTTATGCATTCCTAGACCCGTCGTTTTGTAATCAATATCCTTGTTATGGCATGGTATAATAATGTGTTTTCAGATTTTCACAAATTCAAGGTGAAACCTATTGACATTTATTACAACGAGCCCAATAATAAAAATTGAGTGTGAAATTCATAATAAATTTATATTTTATAAAAATTTGATAAAGTTTGTATTATCCAGTTAAAATGAAAGTTGTGAACAATGTAGTCCAATGAAGTAGATACATGAAATCACCATTTAATTATTAAATAATATACCTATACAATAGGTAGATAATTAATATTATTAATATATTCAGTTATGAGAAGTGTTTTTAACATTCATACTGACATACAGTATGTTACGAGATTTTATATTAATATCAATATAGTATCTAATGCTTAAGCTTAATATATAATTTTTGTATTATTAATTATTATCGCAGTTGAGTTGTGGAGACTGAAACTATAATAATTATTATTATTTAAATAATTTATTATTGTTTATAATATAGTACATAATTATTTTATTAATATTATTATTATTTTAAATTAAAAATATATAGGTATAAACGATATAATGTGTAATTACTGTAATCATAAAATATAGTATAATTCAACATTATTTAACTAAGAATTTTTTTGAATTAAGTGTTGAATATTTGTAACTAGTTAAATTAGGTATGAATAATTTAATTTTTTTATGTTGATTGCAATCTGCAGACTATAGTTAAACTTTAAACGTATTTTGTAAATCCCGCGCATTAATTTTTGGTTTTGTGGTAAATAAAATATGTAAAATATATACTAATAACGTGCTAAAAATGTTTAATTACTTATAAAAATAAAAATAAAATTGGTAAAAAACAGGAATTTTTACACAATACTAATTTTTGAAAAAATCGAATTAAAATTAAGTTATTATAAGTATTGTTGAAATAATGCAGACTGACAGAACTGTTTCTACTCAGAATCATTTTTCATAGATATGTAATAAATATTAAATAATATTATTAAATTCAAAATGAATATATCCATTACATTAAGTATAGAGATCAACTAAATTACGAGGTACACTCAACACCTATTATATATTATGGTAGAGCGAAATCCTCGGTTTTTAACTTCGATTAGTATCTTACCGATTTCATACAAATATCTGTAGTTTGATCATTTTCTTAGAACCAAGAACCATAGTTTTAAAAAAAATAAAACTATTTTTGAGTGGAAAAATCAGGAAATTAAAACGATAATAACGTACAAAAAATTAAGTTTTTTAAATATTTATTTATTTTAGAATAGTATTGTTATAAACTAACATGTGTTGCTACGGTTTTTTACAACTTAAATTTTTAAACTGTTTTATGATGCTTTGCATTCTTAGCTAAATTAGACTTACAGATCTTGAATGATGACAATATATGTGACCACTCATCTCTATTCTCAGGTTTTAAGAAAATGAAATGGTTTTTTGAATAGTCACATTTTTCAATTGCAGTGCTGTTATTTGGGAGAACTGATGATAATGTAACAGCTTTGAAATGTTTATCGTGTATTACATTGACGCCTTGGTTAGTCGCAACTACTCCTTTAAACAAAAAAAAACCATAATGTTCCATATATAATCATAATATTACGATGATAACGCATACATTTACGTGTTGTATGTCTAATGTTTATACACGAACAAGTATATATTATTACTACATGTATAGTAATAATCTAATAAGATATCATAGTTACCAGTAAGGAATTGGTTTTCGTCACTCAAATAGGGGATATTTTCTAAGGCACCAGAATACAGGTTTTTAGCTGCATCATGTGTCATCAGATATGCATGTTCACAAGTGTAGTCGATATACTTTTTATTGGTTTTTATCCTGTCAAAAAAAAAAAAAACACAATACATAGTATGGCATTTTAAAAGATACATTTTATACGGTTCGATGTAGAGAACAAATAAATTCCCTAGTACCCAAGTTTAAAGTTCGTAATACTCATAATATATTATGATAAACTCTAAGTAAATGTAGTAATTCAATATCATATTTCGATGGCTAAATAGGTACTTGATAATTATTAATTACATAAAACACAAAAAGAAAAATAATATTCAAATTTTAAGCATATAGGTAATGTTTTTCTAATGCTTTATAAAAAAAATGTGTTGTATTGTACAACAAATTAAAGCTTAAAATAAGAGTAGATTGTAGATAATATCTTTGCACCTGCCATCTAGTATAAAATATCAGCTGCTTTTCCCTATATTACGCTTATAACATATGGCCTATCATAACCCTGTCTATCAGATTAAATACAATTTCGTTTTTCGCAGTCTCAGCGATAACGGAAACCAATTAATATTGTCCACTTACGGTGAAACGTTGTGTTTGAATCCCCATATGGTGTTTTTTGCATTATTTTGTTTGTCAATGAATCTCAGGAGAGCCGGCATGTTGACGATTGTTTTATCGTCGACTTTCAACACAAATTTAGCGTTTTTGCATTTTTTGAGCACCCAGTTCAGTCCCGATACCATTTTCAATGACCTGATATAACTGGACTTTTCTGGCACGTGCGTCCAGACAATGTCGCCGTGTTTTCGGTTCTCCATTAATAGGTGTTCGGCGGTATTTAAGCTATGCGGTTTTCCCACGAAAAACACTACATGTACTCTGCTCTGATTGCCATGGAAGTTTCGAAGCCACGTGGCCCGAGCTATCTTTCTTTGGAACTCATGTTTGGTATTCGAATCTACCAAGATCAACAGCGGCGATTTTACTTCCTTATTCCAGCCATGACATACGTCTTTGCCGTAAGTGTTCATGTAATGATGGAGATTTTTTAACTCACTGAGGCTCTTGAAAGATTCTGAAAACAAAGCTTTTTTAATTTAGACTAGCCATATGAAAACTAAAACAAAGTAATAACGTTTATTAGACTCTAAAAATAAAATTAATAGATAGAAAAACTAAATACG
Organism: Rhopalosiphum maidis; assembly: GCF_003676215.2. Classification (NCBI taxonomy): domain Eukaryota; kingdom Metazoa; phylum Arthropoda; class Insecta; order Hemiptera; family Aphididae; genus Rhopalosiphum; species Rhopalosiphum maidis. The sequence continues at coordinate 41,509,154 of NC_040879.1, read as the reverse complement.
ACCGAAATAAATATAATAAAAATGTACCATTTAGTATCTTATTATCTTCTGTCAGCCAATGACTCTTGATTGCATGAACATCGCTATCATTGGCATGATGATGCTTATTCTCCGCTATTGAAATAAAAATAGAATATTATAAAGAAAAAAAGTTTATTTCTGAATAGGTATTATTCTACCATGTATAATTTATAAATATGTATGGTTATCGTCAAAGAATATCATTTGAGTATATACTTACCCGAATAACATTGATGACATAAATAAAAATAAAATATTAGAATCGAAAACATCGGAATGATATGCATATTGTATTAAAATAATATGCTTCTGAAAAATACGTCGAACAATTTCAAAAGATCAGACGTCGTCAAAATAGCAAAACGTATGTATTAGATATTCTTCACGTGACGATTATATTACAGAAGCAGTCCAAGTACGAATGATGAAATCTAATAGATTTGAAGCACAATTTATACTCCTTATTTAGTTATTAACCTATCACAATTTTATTGCCGATCTAGTAAAACGCACCTGTGCGATAAGCGTAGAATTATTGTTTCTATATTACCCGCGTATACGCAGTTCTCACGTGTCATACATATACATATTTTTTTAATGTACTTATTTTGTGTTATTTAAATGTATTTAAAAATTGCATCATACACATTTCCTATTATATATGTATAAGGTATTAAACTGTAATAATGCAATAGTCATAAATGTATGTTTAAGACTTAGGTCTACATTTTTAATTTGGTGCTTAGTGAAATAATTATTTAATTATTACACTACAGGTGTTACGGTTTATATGATTTTTATGATCTGCAAACTTTGTATAGTCATTATTTTAAATTACTGTAAAGTCCTATAAAAAAATATAGGAATTTCATGTCAAAGCTAACACATAGAAAAAATTTCATGTATCTGATTAATTTTAATATTTTGAAATGAAAACTATTCTGTGTTAATATTATTGATCTCTTATTTTTTATTTATTATACCTGAAAAACAGGGAATAGTTCAACTGTAATTGGCGTGTTAAATTTTAATTCAATTCAATTATATCATTGTATAGGTACCAAAAACGATTCTAAGCGGAGACGGTTTATCAGCCTACGTATATATCACAAAGTATATTTTCAAGACATACCTATGATCTACCTGTATCATGTTTTGTGATATTGATATTAAAGTTATTTATTTTACTATTAATAATACAGTAAGTTGAATTAATTTTAATCAAAAACATTCAATTTAAAAGTAGCTTTGTGTGTATAAAATATAATAATATACGTATAAGTTTTATGTCTCCGCGTTTTTAAATTATAACAAAATAATGAATATCATCGTTATTCATAATTTAAATATGTATACAATTAGTCATGTATAGACAATTTAACAAGTAATATTAATTATAATAGCTATGGTTTGGAAAATAAATCTGAAAATTTTACACTCTTTACAGGTAATGTCTGATTAAAACAACACTTCATTAAACTAACAATTAAATTCTATCAATGTTATTTTATTATTAATCTTATAACTAAATACTTGGATTGTTTATTGAAAAATAGGTAACTAATTATAATGATAGAACTATTAAAACTAAAAAGATACATTATTCTCGTAATTCGTAAGATTATAAGAATGATTAATATTTAATTAAATTTGTTATTATTTCTTTATTTCCGTGGATAACTAAACATAACAATATATTGTTATTACCTTACATACATTATAAAACTTTAAATAAAAGCATTGTTTCAAAAACTGGTTATTCCAACAATTTTTTTTATTGGTAAGGAGAAATATATTTAAATTTGATACACAAACCTAATGTTAAAACTATATCGGTTCATTTGAAAAATATGAATTGTTAAGAAAATAATCTCAATTTTAGAGGATTTTTTTGTTTTTTGTTTAATTAGGTAATTTTTTAACGTAAAGCCAACAAAACATTTATAAATAAAAGTATTTTTATTAGATACCTACCTAATAAAATATAAATAAATGAATTGTCAATTATATAATTAACAGCGAAAAATGTATGAAACCATTGTTAAAATATAATTGAATTGAGTGTGTATAAAAATTACATGAATTAATAGGTATTAACAATTATTAATATTGACTGATTTCTAGTTGAAAGTATTACATAGGTAGGTCATAGCCAATAGCAAGAAACTACGACTATATATTGTGTCACACACACTGAATGCTGCAAGAAAAATATCCCTGTACTTTTTATTAGATCAATGAAGTATGTTATTTAACAAAGTAATATTATATTATAGGTAATAGGTAGGACTGGAATTTGTATGTAAATACTTATTTTTATTAAAACATGATAAATTAAGTATTGCAAATGATGAATTCATTTCACGTGATTTGCAATAAAATAAAACATATTTTATTTTACACGTTTTTATATATTTTGTCATAAATATTATTTGTAGAATGTCTGCAATTTTTTTTTTTTTATAAATTTCGTAAATGTTGACAATTTTGGTGGTTTAGTGGTATTATACATTTATACTTCGATAATAGCTAATACTCGTAAGAATTGTAAGTGTAGTGTATATGCATATAGGAAATAAGTATATGAAAGTATTAGTTAAATATTAATAACTTGTTTATAATTTATCTTATTTGTTTCCGTTCCGTTCGATAACTATACATTAATGATCTTAGACTATACTTTATAATTATTAGACAAAATATATTTACGAATTTTCAACAGTGTTACTGACACTTGCTTTCGCGTGGTTGTAAATATATCTTTATTTTTATAGTTTTTGAATTAAATTGATTAGAAATTAAAAACAATTAATTGTATATTATTCAAAAAGTATTTAGAATTTTATTTTAATTTTACACGTTAACATAATTTTAAATTGTTCTTATTACATATCTTTTATTTTATACTACATATATTTTCCATTTTAATTACATATAAATGTACATATTTTTGGTTTTTTATTACATATAAATCCTACACCTAATTACAAGTTATAATAGAAAGTTAACTAAATAGTTGAGTTGAAAATTTTTAAATGCCTATGACAAATGTATTTTTTTTTGTGTTTATCATCTCATCGCCTTTTGGTGCAGAAAAAGTCTATCAATACCCAGGCCGTTTTATTTCTCTTTTGTGGTAAACAAAATTAGATCACCAAATAACCTTAAAAATTTAATATAAGATCTCACATAATCTTTTTTTATAGCAATAAAAAAAAAATAGACATAAGCACAATTTTTTTTATAAGCGATTTAAGTTAAAATTTTGACTAAACTCGTCAAAATCACGAATATCTTTTAATTATTTTGCAGTTAAAAATGTGTAACATTTAAAATTTGAACAACTCGGACTTAAATATGTAACACAAGATTGCCCATGAGTTATGATCTTTATAAAAACCTAAAAATTAATAATAAATGGTTTTTTTTATAGACATTTCAAATTCATAAAATATAGGATATTTAAACTAAATATATCGATTTTAGTTATTTTGTCGTAATCTAAAAATATTTTGGCGAATTGGAACTTTTGTCATTAGGTAACTCGAAAGTCAATAACAATAATTTATGATATAAATATATTATAATATTACAATAAATTAAACTTAGTAATATAGGCTGACAGACCATCTCCCTACATAATTGTTTTTCGTTTACAATAGCTTAAACATAATTAGTTAAAAACATGTTTTTTTACAACAAACCAATTTTTGGCATTATTTTAATTTTGTATTTTGTTATAGTTCAAACTTTAAAATATAAATATATTATGAATAATATAATATATAATACAATCACTTTAGTAAAATACCTGTTATAGCATATAGGTCTGTGGCATAGCCAGGATTTCTGAGGAGGAGGAAGGTGGGAGGTTTGAAAAACCTCAAATATATTCAAGTGTATTAAATTAAAAAAAAAATGTACAATGAATAGAACAAATTATTAAATAGAACACATATAATAAATGTAAAGAAATACCACATGGCTGATTGAAGAAAATTAGTTAAATAAATTTTATTTTCTGACGTTTGTATTATCTCATAACTAAATTTAATAATCAACATTTTTTAATTTCACAAGTAGGTATAACATTTTATAAAAAGCAAATAGGTACCTAAATTAATTAAGAAATTAATCCATTTAATTTTATCTCAGTCAAAGTTGCCCGTAAATAAGTTTTTTTAAGGCGTTTTAAAATCAAAAATGTATGTTTAGCGGTGGCTGACGTTACAGTCAGAGTACTAAACAATTATAAAAGTTTCTTTGTGATAGGCAAAAGTTCTGAGCAACGTTGAAGTGCTTCAACCGGCAGACTCAGGAAGATATTTTTCTGATTCTCACTACTTTTTCCAAATGAATAACTTTGCTTTTAAATATGATATTGTACTAACAGGTAAATTATTCTCATAAATATATTAAGCAACATTAAAAATAGATTGTTGTCATAATGCCATAATGGCGTTGTTAATTATTGATATTGATAAAATTTAATTTAAAACCAAAATTACAGAAAAAAAAATAATTAGGTAAGTACCTTTCTTACGCATAATATAATCAATGGCGGGGAGCATGGATACCATGGTTTCTCTTTGGCTACGCAGTTACGCTTACTACAGATTGACAGACAACAGTTCAGAATCGTTTTTCATATTATGTAATGATTTATCTCTTTCAAAACATTCTACACAGCGGCGTGACTTACTCGGTTTTGTATTTTGGTATGATTTTTTTTTTAAATTCATTACCATTTAAAAACATAAAATAAATAAATAATAACTAATAGGTATATAATAAGATTATCAAAATAACTATGCAATGTTTATTTTAATATTATATACACAATACACATACATATCGTCGGCGATACTGTAATAGGTACTTTGTAAGTCCAAAAAAACATAAAAATATTTATTTGTCTCCTGAAAATAATTAACTATAGACTTACGAGGTATTGAAGTATAACCGACGATATATTATTATACACTAGCTGCAGACTAGTTAATCTTGTAATACGTTGCCAGTAATAACCCTTATCGACAATAAACTACATGTTAAGTGCATGGAATATTAACACACTTATTTGGGTTGTTTTAATCAAGCATAAAATGTATGTCTAAAATAATATACAATAATTATAATAACTTTTTAATCTTTGTATTTAAAAAGATATTGAGATTCAAATTGATAAAATACTAAAAAAAATTACTTACAAAATATAAAATAAAAACGAAACCCGAGTAAATAAATATATACCTATTAGTACCGTATACCAGTTGTACCATATTAAATTACATAATTGTTCATCATCACTTCTATTTTTACTCATTTACAATTTTTATAATTATGTAATTTTATGTGATGCCTATGAACATTTTTTAATTTAATTTGATATGTGACCATTAAAGAATATTTTATAAAAAATATCCGACCCAGGACCTATATTGTCCTTACTTTATTCCGAACATGGGTTTACTTGACTAATACAATACATAGCGACGTAGGTACTGTAGTACAAAACTTTAGTTCCTGATGACTGATACCAATATTTTGGTGTGTATATTAGATTAGGAAATAAATGTTTTACATGCATACACCGATATAACATTAAGGAAGTAAAAATAAGATGATATTATATATTGTATATTATACTATAACATCACAAAACACGTTTATATAAATGTAAGTGGCATATGCAGACAATGTATAATATATAGATCTCAAACATTTTTCTAATCACTTTTATTTTAGGAATATAAAATAATTTATTATTGATTTTGTGTTTCTACAGTTTTCTATATTAGACGGATCTTTATATATCTTGGTGTCAAACATATTTTTGTTTTCAAAATATTTTTATTAAATAGTATATTATATTTATATAAATATTTTACCTAAACCACATATCCGTGTGACATGCATTATTAATTAACAATTATACAACAATAAGAACTTCTATACAATTTGTTCTTTTTTCTTTTTTTCATATAATGTATAACATATAAGTAAATAATAATTTATTATTAATGTTTTAAATGCGTAAAAATTGACGTAACTAAACACATAATTAAGTAATTATCAAACATTTTTGAGCAAACTGAATGTGAACTAGATGTTTGGACGGGCTCTCTGTTTCGTGTACTCTTTGTCACACTCAATATGACTGTAGCTTCTACTAACGTTTTACCGGAACCGACGATCAAATTATACTCTCCGCTGTGTACTGGTGTTACCGATTGTATCGTGAGAGTAGCTACTTGGCAATAAGAAGATGTTGATGACTAAAACATGTAATAATATCCGTAGGTAAAATATCTCATAGTTGTTATAGATGATAGGATAGTACAATCTCGGTATTCCTCTTTTTTTATTGGTAACAAAAAAAAAAAAAAACGAAAAACCCTGAATATCTACTGAATAATTTAGAAGGGAAAAAACTGTAATACAAAAATCGAGGTACGATTACAATAAAGTTTCAAAATTTTTTACATTTCAATTTAAATTCAAAATAATTATACAGTAAATTATTTTTATTGTAGTTCAAAAATAAAAATGATAATATGTATTTCAATCAATTAATTGTTTAAGTAGTATAATGTTAACTTAATACGTATTAACTCAATTTTTAAATTGTTCTTATCATACGGTATATTCATTAATCCGATAGTTCTCTGATTCAAAAAGTAGGATTACCGAGTTTGTCCTGTACATAAAAATTAACACTATGTTAGAATCATTAAAATAACTATCAAACATTGTACTTATTGTTTGAATAATACTACGATTTTAATAATACATAGTAATTTATAATATTGTATAGTGTCTTTTTTCTTTAAACATCCTGTTTAATAAGAATATGGTAAAATCGTATTTAATAATAATTTAAACGGAACTATTTGGTTTTACAATTATGTATTTTTATTTTTGTAAAATAATTTTTGAGGTACCAAATAAAGATAGGTACTTTAAAAGTTTCGTCCGAAGTCAGGATCAAAAGTTATTAATTTTTGGCAAGCTTAATTTTGATGGCATAATTAATAGTATTGAATGACACATTTATATTCAAGTTCTTAACACCTAGAATTGAATTATTTTAAAAATACAACTTCAGTACCCAAATTATGATGATATTTTTTCACTTATAAAAATGTTAATAATTTCAAGCTTAATTTTACTATGATTTATTTAATAAAATAAATTAAAACTAAACGTAAGAAAGTATTAGTAATCTAAATTTATGTTAAGAAACAGATACATATTACATGATTGTAAGTTATGCAAAAGTATTAATTTTTATGACGCATTTGAACATAATAATGTTTATATTATTATATGGCATAACATAGAAAAATATTGGCTTCCCCAGATTCAGACTCAATATTCGATACAGTAAATGCATTAAAATATCAAAATTTTCAATGAAACAAAATGTAAAAATATAATGTTTAGTGTTTACATTATATGTGGTTTTTGATGTGTAAAAACTAATCAAATATATAATAAAAAATGTTCAATATTCAATTAAAAACAGTTTACACATTTTTTATCTAAATGTTTCCTTTATACTTACGGTTATGTTATGAGCTGTAATCTGTCCTACAGCGGTTCCTGGTCTAATAACTCTATCACTGGCTATCCAAAAAACTTTGTTTACCATTGGATTAGAACAAAACTCTGCTGACAATCGAGTGTCATTTCCTTCGTGTGCAACAATAGTTCTGTTTTCAGTATATATCACTGGACCACCTGGAAATTGTGTTATTCGTATATACTTTAGGATTAATAGTTATTGAATTGAAAATATATTTCTATTAATAATTGCTTAGTATTTATAAATTCTAATACATAAATAAAAAATGAATACTGACCGACAACATTCAAATGAAGTGTATACACCCTGAGCTTTTCTAAATTTTCATTTTTACTTCCAACAATACATTTATATTCACCGGCTTCTTGATATAAAACCTGATCTATACGAAGATTACTACTTGACCCTATTGGTTGTAGGTCATTATCATTTCCAGTCTTAGCCCAACATGGTATTGCCGCACTAGGTCCTGATGGACACTCTAGTTGAACTTCGCCACCAACGGTGACCTCAACTGATTCAGAGGAACCAGAATTATCTTCTTCAATTAATTCTTTACGCACAGTATCAAGGTCATTTAAATCGTCTAAAATATAAAAAAATACAAGTAATTAGATTTTAAGTTAAAATTATACTTATAATGCATTACTCACATCTAACATTTAAAAAATAACCAATTGAAGAATATTCAGATAATAAATGTCTGCTTGTGCATTTATACCAGCCACTATGATTTCTTCGTATTGACGTAAAGTTTAAAAAACCATCATCAGTTTGAAGAACAGGTGGCGCACTATCATCTAATACAAATATAAAAAAACATGAAATAGATTTTATTTTAAAAACCGTAATCAACGTACCTTTTTGCCAGACAGGAGTTGATGGTGGATTTGAATCAACATCGCATTTAAGAGACACTGAAATACTTTCTTTAATAGGTATTCCAAATCCGGGAATTCTACTAATTCCGAAAGAGGGAGTATCTATAAATACAAAAATTCAATTAAAAAAAATTTTTAAGTACAAAAATACGAGAGAGATTATCGTCAGTAGTAGTAATCTTAATCTTTGTAGTTACATACAAAATACAACATTAAAGGTAGGTCTAATAAAACATTTTAAAGCTATCTTTACTCTGCCCGCAGTGACGTAATTAGTAATTAGTTAAAAAGACGAGGATTATTTGTATAATATATTATTTACCTCAATTTAATGTTTTGTTTTGCTCGTAATATTGTCCTGACGTTTTTATTTTTATATGGTGTTATTTAAACTATTTGATTGTATTATATTATGTACTCTTAAAACATAATTAATTATAAATAATGTTTTTATGAAAAAAAAATTGCAATAAAAGTTCTTATTTACTTAGCTTCAATATTACAAATAATTAAAAATTGCGTTCAGCCCCAAAAATAGTCTCTGAAAGTCTGAAAGTCACTATAGTCCCTCATATTTAACTTTATAATTACGACACTGCATCTATGTGAGTAGTAAATATTTATTCTTACGCATTGATTTTAAAAAGTCAACTTACATTGAACATCAAGAAGAATAGAAGTGTTCAAGGGGGTTACAAGAGTAACATGTGTAACTATACACGCCACAGTAGCATTGTGATGAGCTCTAAGTACTCTTTGAATCTTAGCTGAACTACGACTAATGTCTTTCTCTTGATACGATTCGTTAGACTGCAGTAATCCCGAAGACATGGCTTCATTTTCTATGTTTGAATTACTTGGAAATATTAACCAATGTAAGGATGGCATTGGATTTCCACCTTCAACCACACACTCTATACTTAAATCCATGTTTTCTTTTACTGGTACAAATAAATTTCCAGGGTCTAAACGATGCCCATCGATTAACAAGTAAGGTTCTTTTGGAATTTCTAAAATGAAAACATAATCATTATTTTCAATACTTTGATTGTAATTGTTATTATAATTAAAAAAATAAAATACCTAAAACTACTAAATTTATTGCTCTAGCTAATTGTTTTTCGTTTACGCATTGCCATATCCCATTATCATCTAGCCTTATATTATTAATAACTAAAACTCCTGTGTTATGGTTTAAGTTATAACGATGTCCAAGGTCAACGTTCTTCCCATTGTGCAGCCATCTATTATAATTTAAACAAATTAATTTTTATTTAATATACACATGTTTTTGATTATATAAGTTATTTATTTAGTTATATCAACTTATTATTTAATTTAATTTTTTTTTTAAGTATTTACCATTATATTTTTATTTAACAACAGCCATAACAATAATAACACTAGAGTAATACTACAGTAACAGTTATGTAGGTTGTAGGTTTACTAAATATTAATTTTAAAAATAAAATAAAAACTTGTAGTATTACAATTTGATAATCTGTAATTGAAATATGCCCATAATATAGTATAATAGACAATAGTGAATAGCACGTTGACCGCCAAAAGTTTTTCACAATATGTTACTTAAATTTTCCATGAGATCTTATTCGAAAATTCGACAAATTTCTAAATGTTAATTATGAGATCTCATTTACAAAATTAATAGTATGTCGTAATAGGTTTCAGTCATCAGTAGTTTTACTTTGATCTGAACCAATTTTATAAATAGGTTTTAAAACATGCATCTAAAATTTTCGTTATTTTTTTTTTAATGATATTTTGTTCAATAATATACTAAATAAAATAATGCAGATCACTAATAAAATTATGGGTTGTATGCATAATATACATTCTTAATACTCATAACGTATTATTTTAATTGAAATTATGTTAATTTTATTATTATGTTATACTTTAATAATTATAAGTATCAACAAATCTAAAATGCATCAAATGATTATTTAGGATTTTCAACTTTTTATTTTAAAATAAATAATTAGTTAAGATTTAATTGATTTAATCTAAGGTCTCATGCTGTTGACAGAGCATTAAAACCTCGCCATTAGTCACTCTTATAAAATTATGTTACTCACACGCAAAAATATGAAGTACGTATCTACTTTTTGGGTATTATAACTTAATTTTAAATCTCATATTATTAGTAAATACATTTTTTTTAAGATAATGATACCCTATGATTATGAGTTATATTTCGAGATTTGAGCTCTAATTGACTTGAAACTGTAAAAACTTCTTTGAAACACAATTTTAAAAGTCATCTACACAATGTATACATTTCGGAGAAAACAATTTGGTAGACATTTTAATCAAAAATAAATTTTAGTTAATCTGACAAAATATTCTTAATGGTTAGGTCTAAGTGTTATAAGATCACATTTTAAATCTTATATAACAGTCAACGTGATAGGTATTCAGTAATACTAAAAAAAATCGAACTATCGATTAAATTAATTTTATTATAGTTCTATAGGTAACGATATATTGTGCAAATGTCAATAAAATATACTTAGCTTAGAATATTGTTACATAATATTGAATAAATTGATTTTATTCTATATATTATTTGATATCAACAAAGGTTCCCAACTTTTTTTGATTCACAGTACCTAAGATATTTTCTATATTTGGATGTATCCGAAATAGTTTATTGTGTATTTATATTTTATACTTAGGTTTTATTTAGCTAGATAGATGTACTTAACCAAACATATTATTAACACATATTAATATATTAGTATGTTAAAAAAAATAATCAATTAATACACTCAAAAAATTATTTTTTTTTATCTATAAAAAACCAGAAAAACAGTACGATTGCTTTATATTTGAAAACATTCCATGGTACTTCCAATTCAAATTTGCAGTATATCTTTGTTGAGAATCTCTAAACTACAGTTTTAATAGAACATTTTACAACGCATTACAAATAACTTATTGATTCCTATAATGTAATTTATAATAAGATTATGTCCTATATCTAGAATAATATATTATATCAATATCATCATATAAATGTATATTTAGGAATTAGGGAGCTTCTAATTAAAATTAAATACGTTTCTTTAAACTCTAAGGGCTTATGTAAATGTTTGTGTTTAAATTTAATTGTGAGTTTGTGTAGTACATCGCAAGAATATACTCACTTTAGTTTCATTTGTAACCAATTGGACGTAACATTTAAAGCGGGTACAATTCCGCATGGTAACTTCACATCTGAATGAGGCCAAGTTAATTGCTCTAAAGGGCTTAAAGTACTTAGCCCAGTATTGTCTCTTTGCTGATGATGCCTCAAGATGTGAGTCATAGTTTTGACATCTGTAAAAACATTGAAAATTATTCGAATGACAGAATGACTTTCAAGTATCTAATTAAAAAAAAAATAAATAATTCCATTAATAAGCGAAAATTTGATTCACATCGTACTTATTAATAATAACGCTTTATATTAATATTGTATAGATATTTAAATGACATAGCCTAGTTAATAATAGTATAAGACTATTTGCAATTTATACCATTGATTATACATATTAATTTAATTTAATAGTTTTAATATTCCAATTAGATAATCTATTTAGGAATTTGATTGATGAGTATATTGTGTGTTCGTGCTAAAGGTATTACTAAATATGTCAGTTGGATGATGGCTTTAGATAGAAATGAGGTTTTAGTATATAAAAGGAATACCAAAATACACAGTTTTAAAAAATGTCGAACTATTACCCTTTCGATATGCTTGTGTGCTATAAGTACACCTTAATTTTTTAAATTATAACGAACATTTTTTTTTACACATTTGGATAGACTATTTGTTTTTACAATTTTTATATAAAATGTTTTTTTCTTATTTTAATCCAAGGCTTTTCAGTTGAAATATTTAATGGTATCTCTTAGTACTTAGTGTGATATTATATATGCAATTTAATTTAAGTACATAGGTATATATAAAATGCAGTAGATTTTAAATTAATAGATGAATAATAATATAACAATATATACATATAATATTAATAATAATAATAATATTAATTTTTGTTACAGGTTTATATGGAATCTCTAAAAAAAACTTTTACAAGAAATTGTTTGTATCATAAAGAATTGTAAAATACATGGACAATTCTTAATTTAAAGACGCGCCTACCCACTATATCCTATTATCCTTGCATAGTGTAAAAAAAACATAAATCAGTAAATATCTTTCATACATATAGCTTAATAACTAATTGATTAAAAACTATTAAATAACCGATTTGTTATTACTGTATCAGTATTTTTTTTTTTTTATTTGTAAACCTAAGTGAAATCAATTAAACACGTTTTATAGTACTATAATTTATTACTAATAAAATTAAAACAATCTCGATTGGAATACAAATGCCAGTATTTGCATTTGAGCATTCTTCTCGTTTCGCTCACCTTAGAACAAACAGCTATTTACCATGATTATTAATTTAATTCGAAAGTTAATAAATTTCGGATAACCGTTCTCATCGGCACTAATTAATGTAGATACCCATAACTTGGAAGTAATTCAAATTTTTAAATTTTTAAACATTATTATTATTATTTTTTTTTTTTGTAATAACGTAGGTATTTTAACGACTTTAATTTTATATTAAATTTCACGGGTTTTAGAACTAAAATTGGATATTTTAGAAAATAAAATACGAAAAACCAATTTATAAGTTTATAGGTAGGTATAATAGCAAAAAAAAATTATTATTTTATTTTGTAAATTATTTTTAAATCTATGTTTAAGGTATAATTATAATAATTGATCATCAAATAAAATCTCCTAGATTTTTTTTTTTTAATTATTATAATCTATAACTATAATAATATTAATTGAAAATTATATTAGATATATATTATGTATGACAAGTAGATGTTGTATAAGCTGTCGATTACATTTGACTATCATATGCAAATGTTTAATCTATGTAAAGGAATTGTTTGAAATTTGAACTCACTTAATTTGGCAACCAATAAATAATGATGTACGATATACTTGTCTTATAAAGTTATAAACATAAGTAAAACAAAAATCTATAGCACACCTATTTATTTAAAACAATATTTATTCTCTTTAGGTATTTATAAATTATTGTTTATAATTCTAATTAAGTTTTACTATTTTAATAACATTGTTCATATATTTTTAATCTATCTTACGCGTATTTTGTATTAAATTATGTGATTATTTATGAATAATATATACAAATATATCTTACTTTAATTCGGGAATCTAGTGTCAATACGCTAAACCTAAATTATATGAACCTATTTTACAATTATAGTAAATCGCATTCAATGGGCAATCAACGAACGTTTCACATACAACCTACAACCTCAAAGGAAAATAATAAGATTTAATAAAGTTAATGCTTCATATTTAGGAATTAATATCTAAAATTCTGTTTTCATTTCACATTAGTGAAAATGTATTTCACATGAAAGTGGATCTGTGGACTCAGCCTTTAGAGTTTAGAGTTACAACGTCTTCGAGTATAAGTAATATTTAATCAATATTTCCGATAAATAATATAAAATAAAAATACAGGCCACATAAAATCAAAGCTGGACAAGTTAATTAGTATAGTAAGTAAGTGAAAATAATAACTTAGGATAAAATACAATTCAGAAATTAGTGTTTTTTTTTTAAAGTTAAAAATGTAAATTTAAAAACTGTTTTGTTCGAATATAAAGTATTTCATTAAATATTAAATTAGGTAAGTATTAATTATATAATATATTAATATATAGCCGTTTTTTAAACCGTGTATTACAAGAAATATAATGGATTAATAAAAAATAATATTGTAAGAAATGTATCTATATATTATTAAAAAATATTAAATATTAATTATTATACAGTCGGCACTCCTCGGCAGTCGTTTTACGAAATGTTGAAATTTTTGTAGTAACAAAAAGCTTTTTAAAAATAATTAATTATTTTTGTTTTTAACGAATTAGATTAGATTATTATAAATTAAAACCAACTATTTAAGTTATAAAGTAACTTTAAAAATTAAAAGTAACTTTCTAAGTTTCTAACCTAACTTTAATTTTTGAACTAGTTAGTGCTCAGCTTTGCATATAACATATTATAACATAATATAATATAATAACTATTGTCTATTATATTTGGAAAGGTACCTACTACCTTGGTACATTAACAAACTGAAAAGTATCATTGCTATTTATTTATAGTTATATTATAAACAATATTTTAGAATATTAGAAATTTAAAATTAGTATTATAAATTATTATACTTATTGCCTATAGCAGTGTTTTCCAACCTATGAGTCGCGAATCGCTATTCATGTTGTTTTTAAACTAATTAGGTGACTATATTGATATGGACGATATAGTTTTATAGTTTTTAATATACAAAAAAATCTAAGCAAACAGTAAGTTTGTGGGTCAAAATTACAAAAAGGATGGGAAAAATTGAACTATAGTACCTAATATTCTGTAATATTTAAATAAATAAAACTACAAACACTAAATAGCACAAATATAGCACTTGTGATTTATAAAAATTAATAGTTTTTAAAACAAATTGAACATTTATATACTGCCTACTTATTTCAAAAAGATTGAAATGTAAATTTATTTTAAACTTAAATCTTAACGTTTTTCAGTAACTTTTGAAAACGTTATAAAAAATCTACACTATTTTATAGTGTTCACTCTGATGCGTGTACACTGTACTTACTACACTACGAAATAAGTTTAGCATAAAATAAAACATTTGAGTCACATCTGGAAAACGAATGTTTAGATTGTTCGTATTGACAATATGACTATCGCAGAGATCCCTCTACTGGGCGGAGTCCCCGAGGGGCTGTTTTATTGCTAGTACTTTATATTATATGTATGTAGCAGCTCTTAATCATCTGCCGATAGAAGGGTCTTTATGTAAGTACGAATAGTCAATAGAGAATACGTTGTGGTTGTTAATGCTGACTTTTGATTTTCAAATAAACATAAAACAATGTGATATATTATATTATTATTATCACTGATATATTGTATTCGTACATCCAACATGATGGGTATAATATTATAATATAATTTGAACTATACATTTTATAGTATTTTCCTTATAAGTAATTTTAAACAACTAACTTATATCCAGTTTAGACTGATTTTGGTTGATAAAAATTTTTAAAAAACATTTGGAAATTTGATCAATATAATAATTTACGCATACATCTGTTGTTCATGCTACCTATCTGCTGTTGCGTATAGTATGTATAAACATCAACACTGAAATAATGAAATGCATCACGCCTTACAATTTTTACAGTTTATGTGGGTCTCGGAATACAAAATCAAACATGCAAATTATGATGATCCAAAATGGCATCTATCTATTAAATCTATTTTTCCAGGACTGAATGCTAAAAAGAGCTTTTACAGCTTCCATACCATCCTACCATCACCGTTACGGCCGTATAGGATTATTGTAAGAAACCTACACCACACCGTTCACACCACTCTTGCCGCCAATATTACAGTCTTTATCTGAGCTACGTTACTCTGCCCAATATGTCGCTACATTAGTAAAATTGGTCACTCGATACTACTACTGCTACAGTGCTACTACTGTCACTACCGTTGCGTTAACTTAAGCTCAATACTAATAATGATATGACAATGTTCAATATCGTTAATATTATACAAAACTAAATCAAAATGAAATTTTCATATAAACTGAAGAAGTTAGGTGTCTAGACTATGAAAGTATGGAGCCACTTCAAATTATTTTCATCATACACCTCACTGCGTCAAATTTAGGGAAAACTATGTTTCAGATTGTTGTTTCAAAGACGAAACTAGTTCTGCCATGTACGCCTTATGTGTTGGCACATCTAACTACAGGGGTTGTCTAAATTTAAAATCTGTTCACAATCACCGAAAAAATAAGTATTCAACTCAAAAATCAAACATCCAGACTCCGCGTCTCTCCTAATATCCTCACTAAGTCTAAACCATCATAAGCTTCTGTTACTTCTTCTGGTCCTAATATAATCAAAATCCCAAATAATGACAAGTCTATTTAAGTCTAAAGATCCTCCATCGGCTCCACTAATTAAATGTCTGTTTGAGCAAACTGCTTTAATTAATCCTCACCGCTCTTCTTACAACTGTATTAAATAAACTTAAAGTACCTTAGTATATAATCTTTTACAATTGCAGCAGTTATATATAATGCAATGTAATCAGCTATCTTTATTATTATATAATTCCACAGTTAATTGTTATATTTGTTATATGGTATACTTATATTCTGTGATCATGAGTTTATTATTACATATTTTATTTCATGAACGTTTGACTATAAATTGTTATCTCAATAATTTTTAAACTATTTAATAATTTTTAGATTGAACTTTAGAAACAAGCCATAGCCTACACAAGAATCAAGGTAATAAAATAATTATTAGTTTCCTAATTGTAAAACGTTGTATTTGATTGTGCACTGAATCAAAAATAACGATCATTATCTGCATAAAGTTTTAATAAATATACAATAAGAGTAATAAGACTAATGCGATTATGATGCATAAATAGTTACAGTCCAAACCTATTTTAAGAACTATAATAGTGAAATAAATATTTTATATTCCATAAAACAATTGAACCAAAATTATAATATAAAACAAAATTAAATTTATAACAAAATAAATATGAATATCTTATAGAATAGTATCTACTTATCTGTATTTAGTAAAAATATACATTTTAGGAAAACAGGCTTTAAATTTATATACGACATGTGTATTGTAAACTTGGTAGAGTGGAATACTGGAATATAACGGATAACAATAACTTTAAAGTACGAATGTGTAATATAAGTAGTGGGAGTTGGAAAAATGTTTTCAGTAAGGCCTATAAAGGAGAGAAAGAACAAAGTGCTAAATAAGTAACAAAAAATGTTATAGTTTTGAAACATAAAGGTAATGTTAAAGAATGAGAAAGTTACAGAAAAATTAGGTTAATGAGCCATATACAATTAAAGTTTAGAAGAAGTTGTGTAAAGTAGATTAAAAACTTTTGACACTAGGTACTGTATATAAGTGCGTGACTTTAAAACGTCGATCTTTTGCAGCTGTTGATTTAGGACAAGATATTATATATTTTGTAAGATACAACTTCAAATAACTTTCAATAAATATGATTACCTATATAAAATGCTCTTCTATTGTATGAAACAAGTAAAAAATAATAAATCGATAAATTATTTTTGGTTAAATAAATTAAAAGATTAATAAATTAGATACGGCAAGAAAAAAATATTAAATACCCATTGATAAATTAATAATAATTAATATTATTAATATTTAATCAAATCATTATTTAAAAAAAAAAAACAATAATAATCACATTTTATTACAATTATTATCACTATTTAATATTATAATAAGTCAAAGATGTATTTTTTTAACGTCATATAACTTTTGTGTTATAATATAATAAACAACTTAGTGCTAACATTGGAAAATCTATTTATATTTTATTTTACTTTAAAAGTTAAATAGATTTTTGTTGTATAAGAAAGTTTAAACAGATAATTATTTTAAAGTCTCAAAGACAGTGATGATCAAGGAAACAATAGGATTTAATATCATGACGCGTATTTTAATTTTACTCTTTTAGAAAATAACTTAAGTATAAAAGTTCTCACTCCAAAAGTTTGATAAGCCAATCTATTCTCTTATAATTATAAATTTGAGACCGATGATACCTAAAAGTTGAGATAGGTCGTTTAAATGATTTCTTAAATCATTAGCAAAAATGCAAATGCACAAAAAAAAAGGATGAATAAAAAAACATAAATATACATATTATTATTAATGCATTTATACATAGTGTAATCTCTAAATATTGGACATTCTCGGTCGCCGAAATTTTTGTCTACTATTTGGAGGTGTTCGCTATTTAAAGAGGGGGAGGTAAATAAAAAAATGAACAATAGCAAAATACATCAAAAATATGATATACATATCATGTATATGCATATTATTTGTATGCATATTTAAAAAATATATCAGTTACCGAATCAGATGGCCATTTTTTACGACGCATAAAATAAAGTTTAATAGTATAATAATATGTAAAATGTAGGTACATGGTAATGAAATATAGTTAGACAAAAAAAAATTATCAAAATCTAATCATAAAAGAGTCCGTATCCCATATTTAAAGGTTTTCCTATAGACAAGAAGTGAACATTTTCCCGTTCCAGAAAAAAATGTCCGCTATTTGTGGGTGTCCATTAAAGGAAGTTTCACTGTATTAATATATTTATATAAATTTGTAGGTACCTATTACAAAATACTCACAGGTATAAAATATTTTAAAATGTTGACTATTTTATATTATACATAATCAAAGCATGTAAATAAAAATAAACAACCGTACATTTTGAAATTTAAATTCTTCTAACAATTCAAATTTATTAACCAAGAATTTTTAAATAATTTGATACTAGAAAATAATTTAAATATATTTTGTACTTACCGCCAATTAAAAAGAGAAGAATTATAGTACATATTATAAAATCTTTAGTGTTTGATCCAGAAGCGTATGAAAGTGGTGCTTTGGAAGGAATCAACTTCATTTTGTCAAAATTTGATATATTGAACAACTCAATAGAACATATGAATATCTTCGCCTGTAAATGACAAATGTACAATTTTATTTTAGTAAATAAATAATATTTTTTTTTTGTTATTACCTAAGTTTGATTATCACATTTATTATTTATTTAAGTTTCCTAAAAATGTAATTAAACCTATATCATAAACATTAGCATAATATATTAATATTAATAGAATGTTTAGAAATAATACCTAATATTATCAATCATGTTTCTTTTCTTCGTTTTCTGGCATATAATAATCCCTAAGAGATTTCCCCACCCTTTTTATAATCCATACTTGTATTCCCAATTTGTTAAGGTCTTCTTCCACAATATTCAACTATTTTTTCTAAGTTTTCTACTCTAGAACTTTGTTCTGCTTATATCGCCCATTCTTCTCCGCATTACGTGTCACAGATATTGAATCATTTGTAATTTATTAATTATTAAAAAAAAAAATAAAAAAATGTATGTTCTTTAATCAAAAATCGTTATTTTTTTTTTTGGTATATAATGTAGCCTTAAAATTATTTATGTTAATATTTTATGCTAAGAACTCTTAAGTATACTTATAAGTAGGACTGGAATTTGTATGTAAATACTTATTTTTACTAAAACATGATAAATTAAGTATTGCAAATGATGAGTTCATTTCACGTGATTTGCAATAAAATAAAACATATTTTATTTTACATGTTTTTACATATTTTGTCATAAATATTATTTGTAGAATGTCTGCATTTTTTATTTTTTATAAATTTCGTAAATGTTAACAATTTTGGTGGTTTAGTGGTATTATATATTTATACTTCGATAATAGCTAATACTCGTAAGAATTGTAAGTGTAGTGTATAATGCATATAGGAAATAAGTATATGAAAGTATTAGTTAAATATTAATAACTTGTTTATAATTTATCTTATTTGTTTCCGTTCGATAACTATACATTAATGATTTTAGACTATACTTTATAATTATTAGACAAAATATATTTACGAATTTTCAACAGTGTCAGTATTTGCTTTCGCGTGGTTGTGAAAATATCTTTATTTTTATAGTTTTTTAATTAAATTGATTAACAATATAAACAATTAATTGTATGTTATTCAAAAAATATTTAGAATTTAATTTTAATTTTACACGTTAACATGATTTTAAATTGTTCTTATTACATATTTTTTATTTTATACTACATATATTTTCCATTTTAATTACATATATATGTACATATTTTTGGTTTTTTATTACATATAAATCCCATACCTAATTATAAGTTATATGTTATCACCTTTATACGAACTAAAACTATTAGAGAAAATAAAATTAGCTGTATTCGTGAGTAAATAAATTATATATTTACTCTCATGTGAAAAACTTAACATCTCTACTTGTAATATGCATTGTATAAGTACAAATTCATTCAATAATCTTGGCCTTAAACATGTAGGTACCTAAACAATAACTAAAAAAAAAAATATTTTATCTCTCTTATATAATATAATGATTTATTATTTATGAGTTACATTAGTTACAACAAAGGTATAACTGAATTATAGATATTTTTATATCTAATAATTTATATTGATGTTCTATGTAAATAAAAGGTGAGTAAATAAGATTGTAAATTCGTATAAAACAACATAAAGGTAAAAGGTAAGTAGTAAGTAAGTTTAATAAAAGCAAAATTTTACGTTTTCTCCGCAGATAAAGATCAAAAGATAACGTCATGGGCCATGGTATTCAGTTTATTTTCGTAAAGAATGTTATTGGATATCTTTATGAACTTGAGTCAGTTTTTAATAATTGTATTATGCTCGTAATTTCATTATTATTTAAATTGAATGCTTGTATGTAGAAATTATGAAAGAAAATACTTTTATTTTTAAAATTAATGATAGTTTTGACTTTTGAATAACATGTGTTATTAAATTATTTAGAAAATAATTAGTTGTTATTTAATATTTATACACATACTAATTTAATAAATATATCTAGGTAGGTACTAACATCTATAATGTATAACTTTATGTACAAAAACAATACAATATTTATAATTTTGATTATTGTATTACATATTATTATTTATTAGACTTTAAATCTCATATAATATAAAATATATTCGTGAAAAATAGCAAAGGCTGTAGGTTTGTATTATTTTTCAAATTAACTTTTGAAAACCAAAGTATAGGGTACCTTAAAATATTGATACTTTATTGATTCTTAGTGGTATATATATTGTATTATTATGTATATTTTTTTAAAGATATCTATATCATATTATATTTTACAGATTATACTGGTTATAGAATGAAATATACTACAAGTAGGTAGGCATTTAACTACATTTCATTATTATATTTATAAAATATATAATAATATATACAAATGAGTATACAGACTATAATAAGTGAACATTTTTAAGTGATATAATGTAGTTTATTTTTCACAACTATGTCTAGAACATGAATTGAACCATTATAACGTTTGTTGAAGTAAAATTTATATTTTTCAGTAGTGCTCATCACTACCTATATTTCATCAGCTGTTGTTTGTAATACAAGAGGGAGGAGGGTTGGCGAGGCGAAAACATTTTTGTACTTCTTTGTTCATTTCTACGTTTTTATTTTTCTCTTCAGACTTTAAACTGTAACAGCTCGTTGGAAATATTACGAGACATAACAATAATTCATAAATAAGCTTAATTATAATCCATAAAATAAATGGTAAGATCTTAAAACTTAATAAAAATAAAGTCCGTACAATGTGACAAAATTGAATTTATAAATTATTTAATATGACCACATTAAAATAAAATAATAACTAAAATACAATAAAATTATATCATTATAGTTATGGTATTCAAATTCATTAAATTATTCAAAATTATTTAATATTTTTATTGTTATTATACTAAGGACTTCTTACTATGCGTTTCACGTGCAAAGTAAAACGTTCGTTCCTTTGTTACTTGATAGTTGATTTATTATTCCATTACAGTTATATTAGTATTCCATATTTATAACATTGATAATATATTATAATATTTTTATATAAATTATGTTTTATGATTTTCATACAAAAAAAAAGGATTATAAAAAGTACAAGCTTTACGTTTCATTTTTCTTCTTTTTACGATCCTATACGATTCGTATTAGGCATTATTTAGTTTAATATTTTTATGTAGACAGATCATGTAGTCATTTAGAAATGTAGAATAAAATTTTAAAACTAGGTACTACATAGGTAGAAAATACCTCGTAGATGGAGTGTGCCTTATAAATAAATTGTATTATAAACGTCATAAACCTAAAATTTAATAATTAAATAATATACCGACAAAATTTAATACTAAATACAAGGTAATTTTTTTTATAAAGACTTATATTTTCAGTCAATGTTTGTGTTTTACAAAATGTTTTTTTTCGTATTAGAAACTTTTAGGTTTTTTATATTTATTTTTATGTCGACCCATATTTTTAACTTAGAAACCTCATTGTATATTAATAAATATACTTGTGTACATGGTTTGGAACATACGGGTATTATAATTATAATACTTGTTTTTATGGAAACAATATACCTATACATACATTACAACTTTTTTCAGAAATTACAATATTTTCTTTATAAATTTCATAAATTTTAATTTAGAAAATCAATTGAATGACCTTACAAGATGTATTTAAAAAAAATTAGAACTAATAGAACTCCTTCTAGAAACATAAATATCCTAAAATTAAGAATGTAGGTTAAGTTAACATACTTGTACACATACCTATTTAACACTAAATTACAAAAATAAGTTGACAACAAATTATTTAAAAATATGCTTGCATATGCGATATGCCACATACAGGAAAAAATATTAAAATTATGTTATAATGATTTCTCAAGCATAATATATTCATTATTTGTATTCAAATTTATAAAAATAAAGTTGAATTATGTTTGTGATTATTTTATCATACCTAATTATCAGGAACAAAAACTATTTCATATGTTAGACTGTTAGAGTAATAATGTCACTAATAGTTTATGCATGATTAGGTGGCTAAAATATTACCCTATTTAATATAGAATATATAATGAGCTTTTTGTGGTTATTTTATAAGATTGTTTTAATGTATATGCTATATATATTTAACATTTAACTATACAACAGAATGACTTTTCCAATTTTTTTTAATAACACAATTTGGGTAGGTTATATTGTAATATTAAATTCTTTGTCTGAAAGTTGGCATATATCTGTTCATAAAAGATAATTAATA
Source organism: Rhopalosiphum maidis (assembly GCF_003676215.2). Classification (NCBI taxonomy): domain Eukaryota; kingdom Metazoa; phylum Arthropoda; class Insecta; order Hemiptera; family Aphididae; genus Rhopalosiphum; species Rhopalosiphum maidis. The sequence goes on along the minus strand of NC_040879.1, from coordinate 41,485,717 downwards.
ATTATACTTAAATTCATTATGTAAAAAACGTTCAGAATTACATTCCTTCAATTTTAATATCAAAATTCTTCTCCATACTACGAGTTAAACTATCAACTAAAATTTATCTGAAATATGACTAGTATTTAGGTTTGAAAGTATATTGTATAATACAATAGGTTTGATGGGTTTTGGTGGATACAATAGATTGATACACTTATAAATGACGGAGAGAATGAAAAGAGGAATATTTTGCCTCAATTTCTGATTTTCAAAGGTTCATGAAACAAAGGTTTTTCTATTTTAGTGTATGGACTTAAGGTCCTATCTGAAAGAGAGGTTTTTATGATGATATTATTTCTTTTGCGCTTCCTTTATTATAGTAATACTCGATCACGATGTCATTAGATCGTGTAATAGTCTCTTAAAATGAAAGTAGGTACCTACTATTTTTTATTTGATTACATACATAACCTACATTCTACATACGGGATACAAATACACAATACAAACTACTGCAGGGCCTCTTTGAATGTTTTCGTTATACAAATATTGGGGATTACATTTTTGTGTAGGTTTCGTACAGCTTGAACTACCATATTTTACAGTATGCACATAATATTACCAAATGTACTCTTTAAACGTTCAAAAATGTATCCAATAAAATATAAATATTTATTTGGTGTAATTTATTATTTCCTTGGTAATTTTAATATGTTAAACATTTATTTTAAATAAGCAGTTTTTTAAATATATATAATTCGTATTCATAATATTAGAACCTTATTTACACACACAAAAAAACGAAATTGAACATATTTAGGCACGTATTATGTAATGAATTTATGAATTATTATCATTATATGAGTATTGTTTGAGTATAGGTACTAATGTCTATATTGACTATAAGTAGGTAACTTTTTTTATTAATTTTATTAATATAATTTACGAAAAATGACCCTTGATGAAACTTGGCGTTAGTTTAACTACTGGTTAATACACCGATGCGGTTCCATAAATAATTAAAAGCAGAATTTAGTAAAAAAAATATCAATATTTAATTAAACCGGTGATTGTTTGTATTTTTGTTGTAATAATACGGTAGATTTCTTAAGACATTTTTGAAATCTACTGAAAAATTAAAAAACTTAAATGTTTAAGAATAATCAGTATAAAGATGCCGTTTAAAAGTTTTGATACTAGTTACTATATAGGAATCCAAAAAAAGTATTTTTTAAGAAGAAACCCGTAAAATAAAGGACAAATCATTGTAAAACCAATACCTTTCTTATACCGCATATAATTCAAACTACTTTAGGTGAAATTGTTTCATAAGTTTTTTTCCAATCTTAAGAAAAAAAATAATGGATATTTTACAATTTATTAATACAAAGTACATTCTAAATCCACTTTTTAATCAAAAACATGTGTTACATAAAACTATATTTGCACTTTTTACCACACTAAAAAAAAAAATACTACTCGAAAATCAATAGAACTATTTAGACTGTATATTTAGCCTTATTATTTTGTTAAAAATCTAAAATGTCTATTTTTTATTATGTTAATAATACAATTAGTATTATTATTTATGTTGCATGACTGAAATTGTTTTTTTAGTTTATATCTTCCTTCGTTGACTAGGTATTCATAAACAAATATATTCTATTATTATTTATAAGTAAACCATATTTTATTTTATTATTATATTTGCTCAATACTACAAGTTATTTTAGTTGGTCAACAATCGACATTTTTCACTTTTAAGTTTATGTAATGTAGTTGGTCTTGGTATACGAATTATATGATCTATGGAAAACTGTATTGGTCAACTTACTGTAATAACTAGTATTATATTATACTGCTATTGGAGACAACAGTTTTCGCGTAAATCGTTTCTCTTATTATGCGACTGAGGACTGACTGTACACTGTTTATAACTGTGTTATATTTATGTATACAATACAATGTTTACTCAATGATACTGTTTATAAAATATAATCTCAACACAAAAGACACGAACTTATGATCATATTTCTATTATTATCCTTTGAATAGTATTTCCGTTTTCAAACATCACTCCCTTGAATAAAGTTAAACGTTGTGTAATAGTCTATACTCTATTATATTCATGTACATTTATCAATTAATTACTATTAATAAATTATGTTATCCATTCATGTTATTATATTTTCATTAAAATTAATTTAATATTTTAGTAATATAGTATTATAGTATGAAATTTATAACTTTTAAATTAAATTACATCAATGTCTACTGTTAACAATGACTATTTAATAAGAATAAAAGTATAAAACCTAATAATAATATAAACTTTGTATTACCGATATCATCAAATTTATAACAATATATTATATTACTTTAATTATCGTTGATAGGTATAATTAAATAAAGTTATAATACGAGTACATGTACATGGATGTGTGTACATAGGTATTTGCGCAAACATATTTTATGCTTTTTGGAAATTATATTTACAGCTTTGAACTTTGATGTATTATGCAAAATGATACAAAATAATAAATAATTTTTATAAGATATAGTAGAATATTAAAATATCGATAAATCAAAACTTATTAAATCTGAATCGTCTCAATTTATGAAAATTACTGCCTATAATATAGGTGTATTGTGCACAATGTAATTGTTATTGTCGTTGTGATAAGAAAATCGTACATAGGTATTGCATATAGTATAGCATATCTATAGTCTATACAATATGATTCTTAAAACATTGCAATATATTGACTGTTGATTCGTTAAATAATTAAAAAAATAGATATAATTGATATAATGATGTCATCGATGATATTAATTTTTTTATACTTATTTTGACATCAAATTGTCATTACACACTACAGAAATTACTATGGTAGACATAGTTCAAATGTATGCATACAAGCATAATGTTATATGTAAAAGTTAGTGTACTTTCACGTTCATCTAAATGGATTACATTTACCAAGATTTATATATAAATGTATACTATATTAGTAATAAGGCTGTGAAAATTCACACACAAATTATCGGAAATTTTAATCTACTCGTAAAAGAGAGCACTGAGCACCTAAATTTAAATAAAATTAATAAATCTATGTAAATATACCATATGCGCACTATGAATATAAACCGTTCTAACCGTTTGAACTTTAGTATAAATTTATAAACTTTACATAGGTAGTTTATCGCTACATGTTGAAGGTATTATAGTCTTTTAAATATGATTAATATTAATAATATTTTAAACTTATAACCCCAATATTCGATATTCTACATAGTGCATATTATAACATTGTTTTTATAACTAAAGCATTATCTCAGAGGAAATGATTTCAGTACGAAAAATACTGAAAAATGTCTTAATAATTACATAAAATCTATAAAATATAAACTATAGACAGTATATAATAATAAGATCCAAAATATTTATAATAATTGCATTTGCATATATTTGTAATGGCTCTTAAATAACTCTTAAATGAAAGTATTTAAGTAAATGAAAATCAATCAAAGCAATTATATTTTAGCAGTAAACAATAAGTTGCCATCATTAGCTGTAAATACTAAATGCTGATTAAAGAAAAAAATCCATCCACCGGAAAACGATTGATATTTATACCAAATTTAAAAAATAAGATAATGTATTATATAAAGAACTTAAAAAAGTGTACAGGTACCCATTGTAATACTATAATATGGTAAAGTATTTATTAATGTTAGTATAAATTTAGGCTAATGACTAATAAGTTAAAGCCTAAGTATAGCCTTTAGTATAAAAAATAAATTTTAATAAATTTAATATTAAATAGTGATAATTATTTTAATACTATAATAATCCCACTATACTACTAGGTATAGTAAAAGTACTTTTATGATTTAGAAGAAAATTGCTCGAATTGATAATTGCTGATATTCTTATTAAATAAGAAGTAGTTTTCATCAATCCTACGTATTATATTATTATTTTTCTTGTACCCCTTTAGTTTCCTATCACAAATAATGATAAACCTATAAGAAAATATTCTTATTATTCTCGTAACAATGATTTAGATATTAAATTTGCTATTTTTTTTATTTCCATTCGTAATTTATTGGTACCTATATCATAATAATAGCAACAATACATTGTTTATAGGTATAGGTATACTTTTTCTAGGCTAATATATATATTTTAAATTATTAATAAAAAAAAGTAATTAATTGTTGTTAAATAGAATTGAGTTGGTATAAAAAGTATATGAATATTACCAATTATTAATATTCAATATTCATTATTTAATTTTTTTTTTTTAAACTCGAAAAAATTGCATATTATATAAATACAACTGTATGTCTATATGTCTGTACTAGGTCCTGGGAAAAAAATATCTCTGTAACTTTCTGATCAATAATTTGATTTTAACATACTGGTAATTTTTATATTCCAAACGGAGCTATATATTGATTTTACAATTATGTGTTTCATTTTTATATCTGAAGACATATTATCTTATAAATAGTAGTAATAGTAGAAAAAAATTCTTCAATTTTCAACTTCAACATTTTTTTTAAGAGTAAAGTAAATTTAATTAATACCTTTGTGGATCAAATGTAATGCATGTGGGAAAAAATAAGAAAAAACGGAAATTTTTAAGCAAAAAATAGTTTTCGACAATATCGATTTTGTTTTTTTTGTGTAAATCATAAGCAAATCTTTTAAATACTTGAAATGTTCATAAAATGTTTTTATTATCATTTTATATTTATGGTATAATTTTCAACTAAGACTTTGACTCTTTTTAACTATTTAAATTCAATTTAATTCATAACATTCAATCTTTCTTTTTTCTTTAGATATCGATAAAAAATGTGCTGTTATGCCAAAAAACTCGAAAATGTAATACAAGGTTTCTCGCAAGTTGTAATATAAATTATAAATTACAATAGGGGAGGCTGAATTATGAGAGGGTGATGCTAATTTTATAATTTGCCCCGGGTAAATAAATACTAGATCCGGCCTGTATATAGTATATACTATTATATAATATATAAATATAAATATTAAATAACATGCAATAGTTTCGGTAAAATTTAATCAAACCTATTTGTAGTATATTATATTAATAGTAAATTAAATCACCTATTATAAAAGCAATATAAATACATCATAAAATAAATTTAAAGTAATATAGGTGGCTGACAAAGCGACTTCGTCCAGAATCATTTTTCATGTGCAATGATTTATCATTAAACTGAAATTTAACACTTTATAGTGACTCACTTAATGACGAGTTACACTATAAACCTTCTGTCCTACTGTAAATAAAAACGACTACATACTAAACTTAATACTTTCTCCCTTTTTTTATTGAACATTTGTAATTATATTGTTAGCTTAATTTATGTTAGGTATGTATAATATTGTTGTTCTACTTTTATTATTCTATCATATTCTATATCATAAAAATAGTATAATAATATAATAGTAGATAGACATATGTCTATCTACTTATTACTTGTATAATCTCATATTAACGATTTAAATGAATACATTTTATGCTAGAAAAAGTTGTACTTAATATTTATGTTATACATTAGATAACTATTTGCCTATACTCAATATATATAAAAGGTAACAATGATACTATTTATTTATTTGATAAATAAAGCTGATTAATAGTAGTTACCACTATACACTAGCATTATTTACTGTACCTATTATACGATTTATACGTCCTTATATTATATTAAATTATTTTAATATAATACTTTATTCTTATTTCCACCATACTGTCATTCATGGTGATAATATATAGCAAAAATCAACACTGTCTCTTGCACCGAATCGTAATAATGCATATAATAATCGATCGAATCGAACGTGACAACGTATCGTATATTCAGAGTTCCGACAACACATCGTAACATGTTATGCTCGAAAAGTACTTATCCGCAGCTATCATCATTCACGACTCATATAAGTAACTTACACAATATTATTTGATTTTGTTTTTAAGCAGTTACTCTGTAATCTAAAACATGTATATAATGTGAGTGTGTAAAGTGTACCTGTGACTGCGAGAAGCTGCCAACCGCGGTTGACAAACAATATAATTGTCCGTTTACGACGTGGTCCCGGCGACGACGACGACGACGACGACGGTTGTGCCGCGAGGAGCGTCATCACTACATCGGTGTCGCGGATGGAATATTCTCGTTTTCGGCACCATCGGAAGCAGATGACGACGGCGGCGCTATCGTTATATTATTATTATTGCAGTGACGCGTACTGCCGAATCGACAGCGGCGGCGGCTGCATCGGCGGCGTTGGCGGCGGCGGCACCGTCGACGACGACCATGTCGCATCGGATACATCGATTAGTTGTTGTTCAATCATTATAATACCGTCGTCGTAGATTTCGCGATTTCGTGATTTCGGGCGGGCGCCGTTAGTAGTATGTACGACGCGTGAAAAACTAAAGACGAAATCGGATATTATCGCGGAGAGGATACAAACATTAACAAAGAGCGATAAAAATCGCAAATACCAAATACCGGACCTCCGGCGAATAATATAAAACGCGAAATGAAGGGGAAAAAACGCGTTTATCGAGAACAAAAGCGTCGAGCACAATAATAATGATAATAATAATGACAACGATACGTTTATATTATTATAATAATATTATATTCGGCGACGTGGAGAGAAGCGCCGACTTTTGTACGCGTATTGTTTAGTGTCAAATCCGAGTTGCGCGTAGAGCCACTTTTCAAGTGTAGCAGCAGCAGCAGCAGCAGCAGCGGCAGCAGCAGCGGCGGCGGCGGCGGCGGCGCGGAGCAGCAGTATATAGAGACAGTTTAGTACCCTGTGGTATCGCTTGGTGTGTGTGTATAGCCACCCGCGTGCGACTGACAGTTTCCTTTTTTTTAACGCCCTTTGCACACTCCCCGGTATCCATGGCAACCCCCTTTCCACGTCGTCGTCCCCGCGATGATGATTGTCAAACAGCCACCGCCACCGCCATATAGTTGCGCGTCTAGACCTCGCCGAACGGAAATTTAAAAATTACGCGTCCAACAAAAATAAAATCGTTTGTACACCCGCGACCGCGAGACAATCGCGTCATTAAATAATAATAATAATAATAATTATAATAATGACGGCGACAACAGCAATAATAATAATAATATTATAATATTATATCGAACGATATCTTGTTAATATATGAGCGTCCGACGACGGCGATAGGTTAAACGATAAAAGGGACAAACGCTCAATATACATAGTAATAATATATATGTATAGTTTATTACATGTGTATATACATGTATATTATTTGGGTGTGGATGTGTATGTGCGTACACATATATATATATATATATATGATTCGTAGTTTTAACTCCGCGCGGCCGATAGCTACGCTACAAAAATCAATGTGCAGTATGACTAAGCAAGCGCGAACCGAGACATATCCTTTGGAGAAAAAAAGATATAATAAAATCATCCCCGGTCATAAATATTGATAAAAGCGATTTGATATACATTTACATATACATATATTATACTATTACAGCTGTAAAGTATAAAGTCCACGCTGTACAGAATCTACCATAATAATATTTAACTACTTGAACAAAATTTGTCAACTGCAAATACCAAATTCACCAACTAATTTCGACGTGTGTTTGTAATAAAAATATTAAAATAGTTTTCTATATGACATACAATAATTAAGAGAAAATCGAATGAGTTGTGATAAGTAAAAACTGTTATTAACAATAGTTTTCTGCTCTTATTATTATTGCGTTACTTCTCGTTTACTGGTATACTGTATAGAATATAATATAGTTAAAAAAATATAAATATACCTCCTATATGGATCCTGCAATAAATATTATAATATTATAGAACATCTGAATATAGTATATCTATATCGACTAAACCTATGTGACACATATTCTTTATTACACATATAGAACTAGGTATAAAAGTTTTATTTTTTTTCCAAGTATTTACAAATGCTGTAAGACCTTTTAGATATATATATGAAACACAGCCATAACCATAAAATTGTATTAAAATAATTTAGAAAATAAAAAAAAATTCATCAAATAAAAATATTTCAACTAAATGAACCTGTAGCTAAAATCGTATAATATATTATTGTACTTAATATAACTATAAATAATAATAAAAAAAAAAAATGTGGCAAGTAACTACCGTACTACCGCTTTGCTGTATGCATTTGGTGACGTGTGAGTCACTGTAATGGAAGTGTTAAATTTGAATACAATGATACATCATTGTACATGAAAAACGGTTCTAAGTGAAGACGTTCTGTCAGCATATATCATTAAGTATATACCTACCATGATACACTTTTTGATATTGCTATTAAAGTAATATATTTTACTATTAGTAGGTAGGTAGGTAGGTACAGTTTACTGTAGGTTGATATAATTTTCGTCAAAAACATTGCATTTATAAATATTATTAATATTTAATTTTTGTAATAGTTTTTATTTATGCAATATTCTATTATTGTTCTTAACTTTTGAGTCAATACTGCATTACAATAATCCGTAACACAGTATGAAACACATCATATATATGAGAGGGATTTACAGAGTTCCACTTCTCCTCTCTCACCAACCGAAAAAAATTTACATTGAATATTAAAATAAAATTTGAACCTTCGTCACCCCATCCGAATTTATTTTTGAGTACGTGACCGTATAAGTTTATAATATAATTAAGAAGTATCTTAAAATAAATCTACTTTACTTTGATAATATTTCTCATAATATACCTACGTAAAAGTTTTAATTCCTCGTATATTCGAGTGCTTGAACTAAAACAAAATAATGAATATCGTTATATATTCATAGATTAAGTATAACATTTCATCAAAATTTTTTCCAGATTATTTTTATAAAAATAAAAACTATATTTAGGTTTTTTGGTTTCAGTTTGAATTACTTATAAGAAACTTGGTATTAAATTATCAAGCCTTTACATTAAATATTTAACATTTGAAATATAAAGAAACAAATTTCTTTTATAAAATTTTAACTGCAATTTTTAGCGAATTTTACGAATTTTGGAAAAGTTGAGCTTTAATTGCTTATAAAGGTAGATAATTTCTATGTTTTTAATTTATTTTAGTTATGAAAAAATGTATGGCGGGTCTTGTATTACATTTAAAAAATAAAAAATTTCAAATGACTCAAAAAGAGCATTTTGAAAATTTTATCATAAAATGATCATAAAAATATTTGGTGAATATTTCGACTATTAATGATTATTTGTTTTATAATAATAAATTAATAACATAAATTCAGTTTGAGGAGAAATCATTATTTTACTAGTGAATATTCAATGTCATAAAAATTTGAACATCAAATACACATAAGAAATTAATGTGACTTTCTTGTATTTTTCTTTATTTTTAATGTTATATTTAGAAAATGTTTGAGGAATTTTGTATTAAAATGTTAAACTTTGGATATAAAAAGATAATTTGTCAACAACGACAACAACAAAATAATTTACAAATTTTCGTGATAACGCAAACGAAACTCATCAAAATTCTAACATCAAACGCTTATAAAAATATTTTTAATTAAGTATTTTCAAGATATTTTAACTGTAATATAAACAGCTAACATTGTATTAAATTGTCATGTATTTTTACCCATTGAATATAATTTTGTTGGCATTTATTAAAAAAAAAAAAACTAAATAAAATGGAAAATATCAAATGTCTTAATAATATCTATAAATAGCTCAAAATTAACTTTTTGTGAAGATTTCAAATATCCATGGTTATTTGTTTGTAAAAAAATAGTAAAATCAATTTAATCAAAAACTGGCTTTGAGTAAAAATGCCCGTTTTTCTTAATTTTTTTTCATTTTTCCTCGTTGTCTGAAAAGGCACTAGGAATTTTTGGTGTTTCTAAAGTACAAACTAGATCCAATTTATTATCTAAAGTCACTCTCAAAGTAGATTATCGGTGCATCTTTTCAACTATACTTTTCGTATTTTAATATACAATACAAAAAACACGTCAATGTAAAATCAATACATTCCTGGCTTAGCTCAGTCTAAAATTAATTGAATTTCGATTTTAAACATTATTTATTTCCCAGAAATATTAAATCAACAGATATGATTATATTATACCTACCGTTCTGTGTAATCATAAACGATATCTATTCAAAATATTTTGAAGGTAATATAAATTCTAATATTAAATTACGTAATAATATTGTTATTTAATAAAATTTATAAAAAAAGTTCCATAAACTTCTCTTAAATAGTTTAAAAAATATTAGTCATTTATCTTCCAGTATAAATGATTATATGTCTATATATGACGATATATCTTTCATATTTTTCAGTCTAAAGAGGAATTACGACCCTGACCCCTCAAATTCTTTCCACTCAGCCTAGCCCTGTATGTAGGGTATCTATCGTGGTGGTATTTATTATATTATCTGAAAACAAAAAATAATGTCGCTGGCGTCACTCACTGATGACGACAAAGCAATAATTACATTTTTGAATAACTGTATTAAACATAGTAAGTTATAATAATATTGTAACCTTTGATATCGGAACAATATATTATTATTAGTACATTATTGGAATGTGATGAATATAATTATAATATTATAATGTATTTTCTGGTCTTCGGCTACATAATATTATATATTTATATGATTTCGACATCGACTACCAACAGATATTTGATTTACGGTAAATAAGTTAGCTGAAAAAAATAGGTATATACTAGAAACATTTTAATACGCCAGGTTTTATAGAATTTTTAGTTTTTAATCAATATTATTAATTAACAATGAACAACGATCACACAAAGTAGTATGTTTTTTTTTTATTTTTATAACATATAATTATAAAAAAATGGTCTGGACCTTAAGATAAATTTCTATATCACAAAAACCAATTATTTGCTATTTGTATCAGTGGACAGTGATACAACACAAACTATATTCCACAACAAAAATATTCAGAATCAAATCCACTATTATATTATAAAAAGCACTAAGTTTTATAATAGTCAAAATTAAGCTCAGATAAACTTTGAGATTCTTAGAATATACTTGACTTTTATATTTCAGCAATGTTTTTTGTATTGCCTAACTTAAATTAAAAATTGGCATTTTTCTCCTGATTTTTTTCCCTAATATCGCGTATAGTAGACACTTGTGGGCAATAATCAATGATGGATGCCTATGTACCTACTGTAATGTGTAATGATGTTATTTTGCTTGCAATTATAAATATTCACGTTTGATTTGTATATTGCATATTATTATAGTATATGTTGCAGTATAGTTTTGAAATGAATTCATGACGCACTCGTGTAGTATATACCTACATATACACATATATATACCCATATATATATATATATATATGTAGTAGGTACATTGTACTATACATATATTATAGTATAGGTCTGAGAGCAATAAGGTTTAAAATATATCACCATTTGACAAATTTATATACGTATACATTCAGTTATTAAATTGTTGTATTTTACGTGGTATTAATAATTATTGCAAAGTGCAGTACCACCCGGCGCACGGTTATAACATGTATAGATATTTATATTTCCAACAGTGAATACTAAATTAGCCTTTTACAAATTTATCTGTGTAACCTTCTACAAAGACCATAAAATATAAACCAAACTTAATATTATTATTGGCTGATTTTTAATAATTTCATCATACGTAATTAATATGTATACTTAATTAGAATACTATTATGTATATGTCTAGAAGTAAGTATTGAAGTACTCATCCATTTAAAACTAATCTGCCTAATATGTTATATATTTTTTCATTCTGATAAATAGTTTGGTTTAACGAGAGAAATAATTTTTTGGTATTGTATTATATAATTAAGTTTTTATTTAATTTATTAAATGGGAACATTAAAATGAACTATTAAATAAATACAACATGTATAATAAATAATATATATATATATGTAAATGTTATATATAAGTATGTAATAATTGTGCATATTAAAATAACATAATCTCTGATATTCTTAACTCTAAAATTTAGAGAAACAAATGAACAATGAATAATGCATTAGTTTTAAAATGTATTTTTTTTTTTTTTTGGCGGTACCTTCAACACCTTTTGAAACAATATAAATATGTTTAATGTTCAACTTTACCTCCTGATAGCAAATTGTATTTATTTGTTTAGTTAAATGTGAATACAAGGGGATGAGGTCGAAAGTAAAAATTCAGTATTTTTCAAAATAATCCGGAAAACAAAATAAAAACAGAAAAAAAGGAACATTTTGACAAAAATCGATTTTGTGATTTTATTGAAACTTGTATTTTTCTTTTTATGTTACAAAAACTTTGAAAATGTAATATAAATTTATTTATTATATTTTTATAGGCGAATAAAAAAAGTTTAAGATAGATAATTACATTTTTACCGGATATTCAAATATTTAATAACAATTTATACTCAGTTTCAATTATTTTTTTTTAAGTTTATAGAAAAATAATATGCTTTAAAAAGCTTAACATTAAAAAAAAAGTTTAAGCTTAAAGCTGTATAGTAATAAAAAAATAGTATAGTAAAAATATCAAAAATATATTGGCCAATTTTTTTTCTATGTTACATTATATTAAATATGTGTAGGACGTGTAGGTAATCCTATATATGTAATGAAATATAAGCTGACAGGCGGTCTCCTTTCAGAATCGTTTTTCATTGTATGAGTACAATAATATTTCATTGAATTCAAATCATTATATCCATTACAATGATGAAGTTCACTCGAAATGCTTATTGCAGTGGTGTGTTACCTAAAATTCCATTTTTTTTTCTAAAGTTATCAATAAAAGTTTATTAGAAAAATTTTTAAAATGTGATACAAGCTTTTTATTCATATAATTTTTAAAAAGGTTGATTGTATCACTACGATACTTTTTTTATAAGTGAATTTAGATTATTTAGAATTATTTTTAATTAGAAAATCTAGAAAATTTACTATTTATTTAAATTTATTATATAACTGTTTTTTTAAACATTTTTATTTTTTTTAAATGCATGACTTAAGGTTGGAAAACATTTATTGCCATATAGGTACATACGAGTATATTGATTTTATATTATTAAATTTTATTTAAAAATAAAAAATGATGTGACTATGCAAAATTGGTTTCTTTATATGGGTAATTCGTTTTTTTTAGTTCTAAAATTAATAGAAATGTATTTAGGAGCTATACCTACTTATACTTAAATAAAATATATGCGGGTAGGGCGTTTCTATAAAAAACGGAAATGCACATCAATCATAATTCATAATATTCTTTCACAAATGACATAATACAAATAAGTATTTCAAGTAGCTATATATAACCACTCTATGGCTGGCACTTAAAAAATGCATTTTAAAACTTAAAACCGTCTTATACAAAAATAACAAAAAATTGTAAAGAACCAAAGTTCAAAACCTTTAAAAATTTTAAGATTTCAAAATATTGATATTAATAAGTAAACATGATTTTTTAAGGCAATAGAACCTATATAAGTATTAAGTACTAATTTGTATTTTATTACTAATATAGATATGTATAGTTATTATTTATATATTTTTTTAATTCCTAACCAAACTGTTTATTTCCAAATATAGATTGAAATAGTAATCGTTAATATATACACGATAAAATGACAGTTAATAAATATATATTTTATTTAAAATTATTGAATTGGTACTTTGATACAAATGTACAGTATAATAGATATTAATCAATACCTATCTTCTATCTATGCATACGATTATTATATGCATGAACATTTCTCGAATGTTCATGATTATATGTTATATATACCAGGGATGGACAACTGGCGGTCCGCATACCATTTTTAACTGGCCTGGTAGCCATTTTAATCCATTTTTTATTATTTTGGTGTAATTTAAAAACGAATCATTGTAAATACTTGAAATTTTCACCAAATGTTTATATTAGCGTTATCTATTTACGATTACAATTCCAAAATATTTTGACTTTTTTAAGCTAGACAATTGAAATTTTCAATTTTTCTCAGTTTTTTTTTAATGTCGATAAAAAAAAATTTGGCATTAAAAATGATTTTTAAAATTTAATAGAATGTTTATTTAAGTTGTATTTATCGTAATCAGAAAAAAAAATCAAAAATCGTTAGTTACAATATTTTGTTAGCATTTAAAATCAAATGTTTACGAAATATGACAAAATCGCATAAATTTTCAAGTAATTTTGAAGTTAAAAATTCATAATTTTTTTGTGATTTATACATAAGGTTAAAAAACCCAATACAAGGTTCTCCATAATTTTTTCTTCAAATAATTGTAAAAAAAATTCCCGTGTAAATATAGAAAACATTTTATGAGCGCATGAAATTTAATTTTTTACTAAATTGTGTAAAATAGCGATATATCCTAAAACGATTTAAAATATATTTTGTTATTCAAAAAGTATAAGTCGTAGAAACTTGAAACTTTCACCAGTAGTTGAGAAAAATAAATTACAATTTAAATAAAGGTAATAATATAATATTTCCTAGACTGACAAATCATCTACGTTCAGAATCGTTTTTCATATACAATGATACCTGTCATTGCATTTAAATTTAATACATCCATTATAACACAGAACAATTATAGTAACCTACTCTCCAACTCTACTATGTACAGCAGAACGATACCCACTTGCCTACCCATTTTTGTTTTTTGTTTCTATGTTCTCTGGCCCCTTAGATTTTCACTTTCAAAAATTGGCCCTTTAGTAGCATTAAGTTGTCCACTCCTGTTATATACTGTAGAAAAATCGATGATTTTTTTTATAGATAGGATTTTTCAATGCAACAGACGATTTAATTGTTATTTGCTATATCATAATATATGCAAATAGTTGTTGTTTTTTATTGATTAAATCACTGTTTTTCAGTAATCAGCGTAACCGACTGTAGTTAACCAACTTTTACCTACACTCCTATGCCAATCAGAATATCTACTTATTGTAGCAAACTCGAAAGCACAAACACACAATATATTTAGCAATAAAACACGAAAATTATAAATTATCTACTTTGAAACGAATGTATAGTGTAGGTTGGAAACCACAATGGTTTTAACTTCCTATAATTTCTTATAACAACTATCTAATTTGTTTTTACCAACACTGAAAATATTCGCCGCAGCTTGGACACACCACATACTATTCTCACCACGATTTCAGTCGAGTGCATTGATCAAACTTAAATTCATACCGAAATGAAATAAGAATTTAAATAAATATATTTTATCCATCGAATATATAGATCTGCTCAGATCGATCAGGCTAGTAAAGATAGGAAATGCCGATTTACTAATCATAACCAGTACAATTTGAAAAGTAAAATCCTACTTTTTGGGCTTTTACTAAAAACGTTGTATTCAACCTTGAATATCATAATAGTAAAAATTGATTAATCCTTTACAAAAAACTTTTTATACATTTTTAATTTAATTATTTTAATTATACATATTTTGTTTATTAATATACATTTCTTTTGTTTGAAAATTATAATTATAAATTATTAAAAAAAAATTAGGTAGGTATCTGCTGAATACCGATATATTAAAATAAACAAAACAATAATTTAAGAAAATAAATTATTATTTATTTCAAAAAAGTATATGATTGTAGAACTTATTAGTCAGCCACTACTACAAAGTATATTTATTTTTTGATACTAAGAAATAAATTTATTTGTGAGTTGTGATTAAAAATGTATTACCCGAAATTACCATAACATCGTGATGGCTGATGGATGTTCCAAATATTCAGATAGGTATGTATAATAACGAACATACATCAAGCTGCCGTTGTTTAACTTTTAATGTCGAGTGGCCATGGATTTTCTGAGAAAAAATGTACATCTAAAAACTACTAGATAGTATATAGTAAATAGGTTGTAGATAATAGGTTAAAATTTAAAAAAAAATAAATGAAAAGTACCCAAGTATCAATACATTAGGCCAGAGGTAGATTTACAGTGAAGGGTCCACGGAGCCTGCACTCATCCAAGGGCGTATTTGAGAAGGCCGAAGGGGCATTTACCGCCCCCCACTAAAAAATGTTGAAAATCCGCCATTGCATTAGATAGGTTGGTACCTATATTATTATTATTTTATTTAATAAAATACAATGTTTAGATGCCTTGTTAAAATTATTGTGAATAAAAAAAAAAAATGATAAGATTTCATAGTTAAAGAACTATAATGTCTAAAACTATGGCCTATTAACTTATAGGTGTAAGTTTAAAGTAGGTAAGTGCGCGTTATATCCACCCACTTATCTGCAGATAGAGATTAGAAGGCCTGTTTTATAATAGGTAGTCCGGTGTATTTAATTTAAAAATACAAAATTGTTCGTAAATACTCGTACTAATCGTACTCATCAATATGCAAGTATACTGAGATGCTGACTACAAAATTGTATTCAATGAGTCCTTTAGTCACGTCACACTCTTTCTCGTTGATTCTGATTTAAATTTTTGTATTTATTCAAAAGTTGTATTGTTCATCATAGAAGAAGAATATAATTACAATTTTTTAATACAAATAATAGAATACACATATGACCATTTTTTTTATAAATTTATTATTCAGTGACGAAAAAAATTTTCTTAATATATTAGCGGAGTCAATGGAGGTAAATATTTGATTGTGGTATATAACATGGAAATGATAAGCAGCGTTATATATAATATATAATAATAGTAATTACCAAAAAAAAAAAAAAAAAATTGGATGCGTAGTTACTTAAATGTTATTTAAACAACATTGTTACATTTATTTATGAGCTTTTACGAAAATATTTCGAAAAAATAAAAAGATTACAACAATAAAACAGAAATTATATAATTCTATAAAATAAAATTTTGTTGGTGTTATAAATTAATTGGAGTTTTAATAACTACGACTGTTACCCTAGGAGTTTTTTTTATGTTTTATGTATGGTTTTCATAAAAAAATGTGTGGGTGTGGTACTCTCAATATCGGTATTAGATACTTACAATAATTGATTGTAATTATGTATCAAAATTCTAGGTATCAGCTAATTTATCCTACTTAAGTAACTAATAACTTTAAATTGTGGTAACTGAGAATTTATTTTTTTAGTGCTTCATCACTACTAAAATCAAATTAGTTTAGCTTTAACTAGAATAAAAGGAAGGTTTTAAATGATGCAGAATATTATAAAAATTGGGATCATATGAATAATTAAAATGTCCGAATTTAGTAATTAAATAATTTTATATTTTATGTACCTATTTATTATTAGCCATAAAATTACGATTTTACGTCATCGTAAATAGTAGTTTTTTGATTTTAATACAAAGGGAAAAATAAAGAAGATAGAAATCAGATAAAATTAAGCAATGTAAAATCATGTAAAGCACTTACACAAATTTAAATTTATGCCACTATTCAATAATAAAATACATATTATACATTACATAAACAGATTCAAATTTATTTAAATATTTAAACAGCCTGCAAAAAACAATTATTATGCTTACATTTTATACTTAGGTTTACTAATTTTGTGCGTATCTGTGTAAATGTAACAATTATGAGTTATAATGTTATGTAATTGGGAGAAAGTAAAAAAAAAATGTTATGTCATTATTTATCAGTTAAATAACGTTTTTATAAAAAAAAAATGTAAATGTTATATACTCTAGCATTCTATATAACTAGGTATTTATTATGTTAAATTTTTTTTTTAAACATTTGTACAGCATAAAAATGTTAGAAAGGCACTAGATCATAATTAATGAAATATCAACCGAAATAATATTAATAATTACAATTATCGTATTATATAAGTAATGTAAATAGAAATTAAAAACAAAACTATTTAGCCAAGAAAAGTTTACAAAACAAGTATGTAACCTAGTTAATTATAATAATTAATAATACTGTGAATATTTAAGCTGGAATGCATTTTAATATAAATAAATACTAAATTAACTCATATTTTAATTAAAATAAACAAAAAATAACAAAAATAAATTTTCTTTGGTTTCTTTTACAATTTAAAAAAAAAAACGGAAATAAAATTAGTATTAATATAAAAAATTAGTATATTAACTTATGTAAAACACAGAAAATAAAAAATATTTTTACTATTTTGATAAAATATTAAAAATATAAAAAGATTAATGTATTCTAAAATAATAATACAAACATGACTGGGCAATAATTCATGCTGAGATCGTGAATTTTCAAATAAATTTTATGAGCTAGTAAAATTTGATATTCATTTTATTTTAAATGCTTGCTGTAATAGTAAAATACCATTTGTGTTAATAAATCTGTTATATAAATATAAATTAAAAATATTTGTAGAATGAAGAAGTTTATTAGAAAAGTGTTAGGTTAGGTACGGTTAATAATAAAATTAACATAAAACTACAAAATTAAATCAGTGAAGGGATCTACAAAATATAAACTCATGTATATTATATCATAAAAAAATAAAAATAAAATTAGATATTATATTATTTATTTTAAATGAAAATAATTATCATATACTATGTGTATATTATAAATGAGAATATGTCACACAATGTTTTGAAACTGTGCTTATTAATACACTTAAATTATTTAACATAGATAGAAAAATATGTTTTATTTTATTTTTCACTGCCATTGAGCTTTTTTTGAGCTGCCAAAGTTTTTATATTGTTTAATAGTAAGAGTTTTGTACTATAACTACTAATACAACTTTCTATTAAATTTATAAATAATTATAATACCAGTTTATTATAATATTTATCTCCAATTTATATATTAATGATTAGTTGGTTTGGATCAATGATAAAAATGACTAAGTGGATTAGGTTAGGTTAGGTTAATAATACTATTGTATTTGAAAATGTATAGTGGTATTTACTCGCTAATTTTTTTTCTGTTATTGTATGTTAATTAAGTAGATTCAATTACAACCGATGTAAAATTTTAACAATCTTAAATAATTCTGATGTTAACAATAACAAAATTACAATCAATATTAAGTACATATTTGCTTTTTATGATATTAAAATTTAATATATAATTTTATTTTTATAACAATGGTTTATAGAATAAATTAAAAAGTTTCTAGTTTCATCTAATTTGCTCATAAAAACCTAAAATCTAATTCAGGGATCTTAAAATCTTAATATTTATAGTATTCATAATAAGAATATTATTGTTTTCGGTAGTAAATATTCTTTTAATATATAATTAAATATTGATTGAAATAAGTAATGTAAAATTACATGTTAAATAGTTGCTTTTTAGATTTATCTACAAATTTAGATGATTAATATCGTTAATTTATGATGTAATAAACTACTTTAATATAGATGATATAGTAGAGTGAAATGTGGTAACAAAAGGTTAAAAAAGAAAATTATTCTGTGAAATGAATGATGTTGTTGGTAAATTTTTGCATCAAATGTCCACCTATACTCGTAATATCATCGTCATAACTATCAATGTTGTACTGCTCTTCATTGAATGCATCAAGTTCGTAGTCAAATCTATTAAAAATCAATAATTTTTAGTGAATAATTGTAATTCTCAAGATCATAATTTCAAACCTATCTTCCAGATTTCTGCTTTCTGGCCGACTACTATTAGTGTGTGATTTTGTTGACATTATTTCAATATTATCATCTTTATCATACATAAAATCTACAAAATATATATTGGTATAAATTATTAAGTAAACATTAAACAGTATATAATATATTTACCATCTTCAGGCATTAATATTGCTTGATGTGCATAACTATACAAATTTATTTCATTATTAGAGTCATATTTAGGTTTTGCACATGGCACATCACATTCATTTTTCATCATATTTAACCAATAGGCATTAAACCAACAAAACTTAGCAGCCCTTATTTTTTTGGTCCACGTTTCATCAAATTCCTTAAAAATAGCAAAAGATAATCATTTAAAATTATATAAACATGTTAAACATATATTTTTATTTATTTTGAAGTATACATGTATAGGTAATAAATGCAAGAAAAATAATTTGTTCGTTTAAATATATTCAAAAACTAACTATAGTTTATTGATTATTGATGATCATTTTTATGTACTGATCAATATTTTATTTTTTTATTCTTACATTGGGCTATATTATTTTCAGCAAAATCTTGAATATAAAATAATAAAACATAAATCAAAATGCTAAATAATTAAACATAATTGGAAAAAAATAAGGATTAATAATTTATTTAACATTACATAATTCAGAAGTAATAATAACAGTTTTCTTTTTAACATAAGAAAACTTATTTTGTTTTTTTGTAATAAAAATTAATTTAGTTCTTTAAGTAGTCCTAATAGCTAATAAATCTAATATATAAATAATACCTTAATAATATCAAGACAGTAGTTACTCATTTTACGAACTCGAATGTTTGGATCATGCATTAAACCAATTATATAAATTGGACATTCTGAAAATAGAATATAAATATATTAAAGCATTATTAATTAAAAGTGATACTATATTTTTGACTTTTGTAACTATTTAATGAAATAATATAAAACTTAAATGTTTCAATAAAATCTAGTTCAGTTTATTACAAATTAATACTTATTAATTATTAGTTGACACATAAAATAAATTACATAACTTACTAATATTAGTTAAATCTGTAATTATGGAGTATAGACTATTGTAAACAATTACTGAGGAGTAAAAATATCTCACTATACAAAATATCATGATAATACAAGATTCACAACTAATACAACAGTAATATATTAATTATAATATTAACAATAATAAATAAACATGGATAATTGATAAATTAAAAACAATATTTCGAAATATTCATTAGAAAACATTAATGGTAAAATTAATTTTAGTTTAATTATAAGTATGACATTTTAATTCGATTTCTCAATAATTCAGTGATTATATTATGTATTACCAATAATAATCCTCAAAACTATGATTATAGCTTAGAAGTACTATAATTAATATAATTTAAAATGCATACATATCAAAAATACATAATTATTAAATTGCTAATATTTACATTTGTAACTTATATCATGTATTAAGTAACATTTTTATAAGAATCTAATTTCAATTTTGGGATGAACTTGTAAAATTAATAGATACAAGATAATAATATAAATTTATTTATTTATTTTTTTTTTTAATTATGTGTATAATTTTATTGCACAGTGTAATAAATATTGTTCTATTTATTACTCAATAATTGGAGAATATTGCAATAATATAATGAACAGGATCAGGGCAAAGCCCATCAACAATATCTTCAGATAGTTAAAATAATTAACTTGGAGTTAAAACTATATTTAAAATATAAAAAAAACTTTTGGCTTATTTAGATAAAAATTCTGTTATCAAAAAAGTAATTGTTAAAGTACAATTCAAATCTATGTTATTCTGCACTGGTTAAATGATAAGTACTTTTTTGCTGGTTTTTATAATGTCCTTCAGAGAACGTTATACTCGCATGTGTTGTCTCTGTCTTACAAAGTAAAACATAATACATTTGCATTCAGCAGAATCAATTTTATGCTATTAGATTTAATATTAGAGTCAATTTACCTATTATCAATAAAATATTATCTAGGGCATCTTATAGGCTTTTATTGATATTTTAATTTTTAAGTGAGTTATAGTTATGTAAAATATTAAAACTTTAAAATGCTTGTAACTCGCTTAAAAATTAAGATATCAATAAAAGCCTATGAGATTCCCTAGATAATATTATTACCTTTAAGTTTGATAATAGGTAAATTGACTTTAGTATTAAAATATCTAACAGCATAAAATTGATTTTGCTGAACGCAAATTTACTATGTTTTACGTTTGTAAGACAGAGAGACAACACATGCGGGTATGATGTTGAAACCAACACGATGAAACAATTTAATCATTGTTTAATCTTAGTTATATGCATAACTTTTCAAATATTTAGAAAATACATTACTACACATAATTAACTGAATTGTATTTTAAATACCTGTATTTTGTATAATGTAATCTCCAGTTATTGGATGACACATAAGTTGATATAGAAGGTACATAATTTGTATAGCCAATTCATCATCACCCTTTTGATCTGTAAAAAGTAAATAAATAGAATAAAATATTTAGATTAAGTATTTGCATAGTGTTATTAATTATTTATTAGTCGTTATTTATAATCATTATTTTATTACATATTTGAATAATATGATGTATAACTTTTTAACTAAATTTACTAAATATTTACATTGTAAATATGAATACAAATTACACAACTTTAACCTCTGAGCAAAGTAATGAATGTATTTATTTAATTTTTTTACTTATGTAAATATTCTATTGAAGAAAAATATGCTTTGATTCTTCAACTTTGAGCAAAGTTTCTGATTGTAAATTAGATCTAGTTGATACTTTGAGAAGTCAACAATAAAAATACTTTTCATAATTCAGAAAAAAAAATACAAGTCACTACAAAACACATATTCACAGGATGCCAAATATGTACCAACACCAAAATAAAACACAACTTTCCAATCAACAATATTTAACAAATAACAACCACCCTCAATCAATCATGAACATCATTAAATTCATAACTACCTAGAGTCTACAATCAAAAATTTAACAATACAATTAAAATGTATAATAAGGAAACCTATGGACATCTAATGGGCCTATATTTTTTTTTGTATAAATTATTGGCAATTCAAGTATTTTTTTATTTCTTTAATAATAAAAAATAAGTGTTGTTAATTATATAACAAAATCAACAAAATGGTTTAAAATTTCTTTAATTTTACAGCAAAAAACATTGTAGATAATTAAAATATATTTATGTTTTAGTAATAAAGTAAAGCTCCATAGAGATGTTCATTTTATGACCATTACTATTATATATAATATGACAATAAAATTGTACAATTAGTTATAAAAACTTTTAAAATAAAAAAAAAAATAATAAAAATAGACAAATATAAAGTAGCTTATAAATTAAGTGTTCCCAATTAATATGATACTTATGTCTATAATCTGATTATTAAATTCTTACTTTTTAATAAATTGATAACTTGTTGAATTGTTCCATGTTCATAAAGTAATTCACCACAGTTTTCATCCTTTGATACTGTTCCCAAGAGTTTTATAACTTCTATCAGTAATCTTGCATCTGTTACTGTTTGATTTGGTTTACATGCTAAAAATAAAATTCAATATTTCATCATGATGATTTATAAGATATTTATTATATTGCAATGAGTTAAAGTAATTGTAATTATTTTGAAATAAACAGAATAGTATAATAAATAGTACAGATATTTATTATAATAAAATTAAACATACTAAAATATTTTTTATTTTTTATTTGTTTTGACTAAATAAATTTTTTTATTTATAGGCCATCAGGGTATAACTTAAAAGCTACAATTTCAGTTATACTACATACAACTAAATATTATTAATATTAAAATTTCAAGTATAAATCAATAGAGATTAAATAATTTAAAGAATATATAATAATGAAAAAAATACTATACCATTATTTACAAATTGTACCATCCATGAAATTAAATTATTTGACTCCAAAAGTTCTTTAAAATCTACTTCTGGAACATTTACATTGGCAATAATTCCAACACATTCGATTATGCATTCAATATCTTTTAATATAGTAACTAAATGTGCAAAATGTCCAATAAGTTCCTATATAATTAATTAACAATCAAAATTAATAATTACTAATTATTATTATCTAGTTCATGAAGAATAGAATGGCAGCAGCTTTTTGATTAAAAATACACATATAATTGTGAATATCACTGTACTATTTGTTGATAAATAAGTTTAATTTTACTTAAATTGTTGGCATTGTATGCAACTATTATATCATGAATGATATTAATACTTGTATTAGAAAAATACTACTTTATTTTCTAGATAATTTTTTTGAAGCAATTTACTAAGTATTGCAATGAACATAAATGTATATTCAAAATATTTACATTAGGTTATAAATATAATTTAAAATTTCTACTAAAATACACAATTTACAAAAACTTAAATACAAATATGATATCAGTTACTAATTTTCTTTGTTGGATAAGCAATTTTTTTTAACAGAATACACAGTTTAGATCAGAAAATGATTGTTTTCATACAAAACATGGGCTACTGCTATTCTTTTTATAACATATCTATGATATAATAATAAAATTAATACAATAATACATACTACAAATTGAGGTTTTAAAGACTCATGACTAGACATATTATGTAGGATTTTAAAATACATTAAATCTGGTGTATCAATAGCTAACTGAACAAAAGGTTTCAAACCTTGTTTTGCAATTAAAAGTTGTGAATTTCGTTCATTTAAAGTTAAATTTGTACATAATGCTGCTAATATTAAATTGTACTGATTAAATGTTAATAATAAATCTGCAATCTGAAATACCAATAAACAATTTTATTACAACATGTACAAACTATAAACTAATTTGAATTCACCTTGGATAAGCAATTTGTATGAGAAAACAAAGCTCGAGAACGATCGTCCATGCTACAATGATAACATAGCCTGCATACCAATTCACTATTTTCTTCTGTGCCTAAAATTGTGTATATTGTTATATAATAAAACGTATTTATACAGTATTCACAAATGTTGAAAAATAAATTTAATTTATAAACTTAACCATATTAATATAGATGTTTAGAATAAATAATAAAAAGTTAAATATAGTGTTTATTTATTAATTTCACCTATTAATTCTGTTATCTTTGGTAAAAGTCCAACTTTTAAAATTTCATCACTAAGTGTTACATCGAATGATAAATTGTATAATAACTTAATAGTATAATTTTCCAAACTGGGATTCTTCATCATGAACATTTTGGGTAATTTTTCAACAATTGAATATTTTTTCTGAAATATAAATTTAAACATTTCATTTAAATTTGTAATATTTTATTATTAAAACTGGTAACAATAATAAAAAACTACTTTAAATCTTAACATTTAGACATTTTCAATTAAATTTTACATAATATAATATTTATTTAAATTATCATCATAATTATAATTGTATAATAAATAAACGAATATAATACATATTATAATCTATTTTTTTTTTTTTATAAAAATGTTTATGATCAAATTAGACTTACCATTTTATCTACATGTTCTTTATAAACTGATAGTTGAATTAATAATTTAATACTCATTAAGAGTAAATCAGTACTTGTTCTATCCAATAAAAGACATAATAACTTTATAATGCCTTTGCGAACAACTTTTTCTTCCATAGTTTTGTCAATTGTTAAGTTGTATATTAGTTCAACAGCACCTAATACAATTTAAGTAAAAAGCAATAAATAATAAGTCAAATATAAAATTTAATTTATTTTGGATATTGAATAGTGATAAAATATAAAATTAGTAAACAATACATCAATATATTCCAATATAAAATATAATACATAAAACAAACTCATAAAAATATTTATTTAACAGGTAGATTTAGTTACATTGTAACCAAATCTACCTGTTAAATAATTTATTGGCAATTCCTTAAAATTGTGAAATTATGTAATTTCAATATTACAATAATTTCATAATTATGTATTTTTAAAATCATTTATCATTTATAAATAATGAAAAATTTAATTTTTGTATACACAATCCTGCTTGGTTTAAATTTCAACATTGCCATACTAAAAAATATGTATAAACATTATATTTTTTAAATGACGACAGCATTATCAATTATCAAAAATCTATTTTTTAACTAAATTATAGTAAATAACAACAATAGTTTAAAAAAAAAATGAGAAATATTTTTAAAGTACTATAACTATACTATACTTATCAATTATAAAGAATAACTTCAAATATTCATAAATTTTAAAATCATTATTTTAATGGTAAATAAATCTCTTTGCTTTTAAATAATAAAGTATAATCTATAATAAGAGCAAGAAAATTAAATAGCAATATTGCATATAAAAAAAAAAATCATGTGAAATTTTGTATGTATAGTTATTTAAATCTTTATGATTTCAAAAATTTTCCAAGTTGTTCTCTACCTGTAGATTCATAATAATTAAAATAAATATTGAATAAAAATTTGAAAATGTTATAAAATAAATTAATAACATAAAATATAACAAACCTTTTAACGCTTGATCCTGATTTTTCCCTAATTTAAATAAATTTCTTCTCAGCTGATGTATTGCTAATTCATCTGGGCTTCTTGCTGATATTCCTGTTTTTATACTATTTGTATCCAAAGATTTTTGTGTCTTATCTTAACAGAAAAAATAAACAATACAATAGTATGTACATAAAGCAGACTTATAAATATTCAAAAAATAATAATATTATACCTTTTACAGTTTGTTTTACGTTTTCAAAAGATGCTGAATGTCTTCGACTGTCACTATTAGTACTAGCACTTATAGGTATTTGGCTTCGAATAATTTTAGATGTTATAGGAGCACTTCGAGGAACAGGCAATTTTGAAGGTGTTGGTACTTTTGATTGTTTGGTTTCACGAGGAGCACTTACTATTTGACTTTTAAGCTTATCATAACGATTCAATTCATACTCTAACACTTCCACACAGAGCAAACAAATCTAAGAAATAAAAAAAATATAAATATTAATGAATAACAAATAATATTTATAATTTTTTTAATTATATTAATAGAATAAACACTAACTTTGTGGTCAATAAGCATCTTATGAAATATTTTATATGCAGAAAAACAAAGAAATATATTTATTATATTTGAACTCAGTTCAAAACTCTTGCGATATTCTTCTCGGAGAACTCTTGCTAAAGCACTCATGGTCGGCTCTATAAAAACATTGGAGAATCATTTTTAATAAATTAAATTATATATTATTAACTATATTATAAAGATTTGAAGAATTAAAAAAAAATTCTAGTAGCTTGATAAATTTTGTGTATGATCAAATATTATTAAAGAATTAATTAATTGTAAATTATAATACCTGATGATGAAAGTTCTTCAAGGTTATCTTTATCACAGGTTACTTTTAGTATGAATCCAGAGCCACGTACTTTTTGAGGCATATCATCATATAACATTTCAATATATTCATCAATTTTAGCTAAACTTGCTTTATCTTCGGGCATTAAGCCACATATGTGATATATACTAGACGGACTACTTTCTAATCCCAATTGATTTTTTTCTTCTTTAATTTTATTATCTATAATTAAATAATTCATTTTAGGTATGAAAAAATAATTTATGTTATTTGTATTTATTTTATTACTTGCAGTCGAACGAGTTTGTAAATAATAAATTAAATGTTCTACATCATATAGTTTTGTTTCATGTATTAGGTTACATTTATGTATTACTTCTTTTGCTAATGCTCTACAATCTGTGTTACTATTCAAACTTTTTAAATGTATTACTTTTTGACATTCCTATGAAAAAAAAATGTTTACAATTTTTAATTAAGTTGTAAACAGGTACACTATAAATATTATGTTTTAATTTTTTATATTTTACAAAATTTGTATAACACTAAAAATGAATGTATCTTCTTTTAATAATAATCTTTATTATATAAATGATTCATTCATACCATAAATGTTTATAATTTTTCTTTTTAAATATGTTCAATTTTCAACCTCGTTTTATATTTAATATAAAAACTGTTACTTGTATTATAATATTGTATTTCTTCCATTATGAACGCCTACTTATATCACATCCATAAATTTTAGTGAGAAACCAGAAATAGTAAATGTTAGCAGAAATCTTTTTTGTTTAATTCAGTGTTGTTATTAGTGAAGAAGTTTATTCAATAAGATTTTTTAAATTACTAAGTAAATATTGCTTAGTCTAGTTAAATTGTTATCAAGACTGCTAAAAATGATATTCTTAAACAGACATCTAAAGAAACAATTTTATAAACATTTTAAAAACACTTAAATAGTTGTTTTAATTTTTTAAAACATTTATAGATCCACTTTTAATTAAAATTAAAATAAAGATTAAGAAATATTACCTTATGATCGCCTATTACAGGTTCTCCATTTTCACCAAGGACAAATGCGTCTAATTCATAATTTACAACAATAGCAGGTTCTGTTGGATGTGCATCTACAGCTCCAGATCTAACTCTTCTGTGAAATAAATGTAATAATATTAAAATCAATTTGTTGTTAAGACATTTAAAGAAAAGCTGATTATTATATTTAATATTTTAATATTTTATGTCAGGTAACTTATAATATTTGCTGATAATAATGACAATTCACAAGTAATTTTAGTTAATCATTAGCACATTTATATGTAATTATTAGTGCACATAAGATTAAATTAATTAGGGAGCTAGATGTTTATAAATAATTTTAATTTGTAATGATTATTTAACATGATTAATGAAATAAAATTCACTCTAATGCGTAACAATTGCCTATAAATACACCTAATACATAAAATAAAAATAATTTTGTTACATATATTATTGTTATGCATCGTTTCAATAAACAGCCTAAATCTAAATCTTAAATAAAATTCCAAAATTATACAGGAAAATTGTTTAACATACAATACTTATTCTCAAGTATTATCAATGAACACATTAAAAATATTACTGTCTACTTAGTTTTAAAAGATATTATTTTACCCTTTCAAACAATACATAGTAATTAATAAAGACTAATTTTGACTTTGTAATTGGTGAATAAAGTTTGCAACTAATAAATTATAAACGTAATTATCTATGTAGGTATTTAACATAATTTACCAATAAAGTTAAATTTACTTAAAAATCTGATTATAACTATAGTATAGTAACACATAATATAATATAATATAATAATACGCTAAATCTTAAATGCAATTAAAATCGGTTTATAGTGGTTATTGTAAATCTCTTAGTAATGTAAATGCATATCATTTTATTTAGATTCCATATAATAGTACCTAATTAATATAAAAACCATGTTAATTGAAAAATATGTCAACCAACAGGAATACTTTCAATGCAAGTACATTGATGTTGCCAATAAACTACTCATAACAAATAAGTACCTACCTATTTAGTGTGTAAACCAGTAACAGTTGGTTTTGATAATAGGAATATTATTTTATAAAAACAAATATATTACAGATAATTTGAATATGAATACTTTGAATCAAAAATTAGAATAATTTTTAAGAAAAATTTCAAGGTCTACTGAAAAGTATCAAAATAGTTTATGTAACTTGTATTAAGAAAAACCAATAAAATACTAGACAAATAGGTAAAAGTTAAGCATATATGGGAGTATAGATATAAAACAATAGTAATATAGACCTTACCGTTTTATATAATGCGTCCCTTCAGAAATCATTGTGACAGTTTGTTTGACACCAATTAGAGAATAAAATTCTACACCAATTTGAGCAAATAATCGAGGTAACGTCTAAGAATATTTTTCAATGTGTATGCGTTGGTAGGACATTTTAATTAGCAATGGATAACTCAACGGTTGCTCTGCGAACCGATGAAAACACTGTGAACTCAACTACTGTAAACACACTTGATGGATGGTTACAGTAACGGATTATTTACGATTACGAATACACACGCCACTAATGTCGCGTTATTTATTTATTTTATAAAAACAAAAAATTATTGATGCGAAATTAATATGATAATAATCGACGATGGAATTAAATATTAATAGTGAATACCTACCATCCTTCCTAATAATCGAATACGATGTGTGATAAGGTGTATCAGCATCATGTGACTTATCAAAAATCCACGTTATCAACCAAAGTTCGTGAACAAATAAACAAAACGAATGGCACGAAATACGAATCAAAATGTTTTAAAAATGTGTTATTCGCGATGAACACTTTAGTCTTTAGGACATATACAAAATACAAGTATACAAGATCCAACATATGTTTGTATAATAAATACAATATACTTGTACAGTTGTTCTTCTACACGATTGTCACGATCTAAGGTGAACACGAATGAGGGAATAGGGAGAATAGCGATTGCAAGTGTAATTTTTAATTGTGTCCGATGTCAATGTCGTTGTGTAATATGTAATATGTATATGTTATGTGCGTGCATAATGATTAGTAAATCATCGTCAATCATTAGTGTTTAGTGTGCATGAACGTCGTAAACTAAATGTACACTAATGTTACATACTATAACTATACAGCAGTCAGCACTACAGTATGTATACCAGAAATCAGAAGTCCCGTAACACTCTTGAAATGGTTCTAAACGTACTCGCTCACTCATTTTACTCGTTCGATAAATGGGTCGAGTGCTAATTCCCCGAGTTCGCTCTGAACAGTGTTTAGTCGAGTGCTCGTCACGTGTAAACATAAGGGATTAGTATTTCTGTGGAAAATCATAATATTTTTAAATCTCATTTTTTTTCTATAACAATTGGTAAACAATTCTAACTGGATGGCATGTTTCGAAAAATTTAAAAAAATTCAAAACTCAAAAAAATTGTTTATTATGCAATTTAGTTTTCTAAATTTTCAAAATATCAGCTAGTCAAAGTTTTAACAAGTAATTAGATCATAGCAAAACCCAAATTGTATGCTTTAACCACGAATAATACGTAGATTTTTTTCAAAAATTTCGTCAATAAAAATATGTATTTTGGCAAAATTGATTTTGTTGTAATTCAAAAATGTTCATTATTTTTGTATAATATCGTGAAATAAACAAAAAATTGAAGAAAAACGGAAACTTTACGCAAATTAGCAGTTTTGAAGAAAAACGGTTTTTTTTTTGTATTTTGTGTAACTTAAAAAATGAAAAAGGTGGGCAAGTGGATATCGCTCTGCTATATAGTAGAGATGGAGAGTAGGTCACTACAATGTATGTGTTCAATTTGAATGCAATAACAGGTATCAATGTATATTTGTAAACGAAAAACGATTCTGAACGGAGATGATTTGTCAGTATAGGATAATCAGTAAGATATATTATATTATTACCTATAATTAAATTGTAATATATCGTTATTTTACTCGATTTCGTAAAAAATAAATTTCATAAACTCATAAAATCTTTTCTATATTGACTCTGGAATTTTTTTTTACAGTTACATGAAGGAAAACTTTTGGATAACCTTGTATTGAGTTTTATAACCTTAGATTTAAATCACAAAAATTTTACGAATTTTCAACTTCAAAATTCCTTGCAAATTTTCGCGATTTTGATATTTCGTAAACATTTGAACTTTAAATGCTTCTAAAAAAAATTTGTGATTAACGATTTTTTTGCACTACAATAAGTACAACTTATAATAAACCTTGTATTAAATTTTAAAAATTTTTTGGATAGCCAATTTTTTTTTACAATCATTTCAAAAAAAAAAAAAACTTAGAAAAATTGAAAATTTAAAGTATTTAAAATGATTCGTTTTTGAATTACAGCAAAATAAAAAAAATCGATTTTGTCAAAAACTGATTATGTGTAAAATTTCCCGTTTTTGAGTTAGAATCTTGACAAAATTAGTGAAAATTACAAAAATACAAATTATATCAGATAGCATAGTAGTCTGTTTTTATTTTTAAAATGTTTAAAGTAAAAACTCGTAAACTAGTAATGGGAAATGTTTTTATTGATGAAAATAATTAACAGTGTACTTTTGCTAATACAAAAATAGTATTGACAGTATTGTACCTACATGTATTAGATCTTGATGGTGTCCAACTGCAGAGAACTGATCATTTTCAAAAATGAAATTGATATAACACAGATTACGAACTTCGATGGCACAAATTTGACTAAGTATATCAGACCTTACTCTTTTAAGAATTGAAAGTGAAATACCTGAGTTATTAAATTTTTCAAGTGATTTAAATATATAATAATAATATATTAAAGTTGACTGCAAAAAAATTATTTTAATTTAAAGTATAGGTACCTAGTTGAAAAATCTGTTTTTTTTTTAACGAAATATCAAAGAGTATTAATCTAATCCAAGTATAATTTAAATACAATTGACTGTTTTTGTTGTATTATATAATTTTTTTGTTGATATTAATCGATTATATACATATTTAATATTACCTATAATTTAGTTTTAAACTTTAATATTTAAGATTTATAGATATTTGATTTAACATTCTTTTTTTTATGAAATAAAAATTATTAAATTGTATTTTTGTGTAACTATATGGTATAGTATACAGTTAGAAGCGGACTGGCAGCCCGGTGTACCACTATTATACAATATATAGCACAGTGGACCGGTGCCAGCTTATACGTTTTGGGCCACTAGCAAAGAAATCATTTATAATTTGAAATGATATTAATTATTAATAATTTATTATTACATTGGACGTTTTTAAGCGGCAGCGGCCGTTTCTTATTAAAAACTACACATAGACACATAGTACAAAATATTAATATAGATATCAAAATTCAAAACAATTAAAAATATTTTGCTTAATACATAACCATATAATACGGTACAGTCTATAGTCTATACGGCTATACTTATTGTTTAACAGTTTCTTACAAATGAAAAAATGCTATTTAAAGGTAATAAATAAATAGAACTTACTACTTACTACTTAAAATGTATTTATTTTTCTACGCCATGCTTATACACGTTATAATAAACCAAGCGCCAAATTTAAAATTTATAAAAAAAATAATATACGTCATCATTTTGATAGCCCGCGGTCATACGGTGCGTATCGACGTGTAGTTAATCAATTATATGACCGCCGGAAGTCATAAAATATATTTTCATAAAATGATCGCCGGCGATCTTATGTCAACCAACGTGTTAATTATTTTAGTTTAATTAAATCGTTTCAAACCATATTTTAGATTAAAATATTTTTTTGCAGTACGTAAAATTGAATATATTATTATTATATTAAAATCACTTGCACCGAAAAAATAATAATAATAAGGATCTATGGGACTCAGGGTCTTCATATTTTTAAATCTTGCCTTATCTAACTTAATATTTGTTTGTCATTTAGTTATATGTGCTGGTGATGCGTCCATTCGAAGGTATATACATTAATATTATAAAATCGTATTCAAAATCGACAAAAAACCAATTCAAGTAATAAGTAGCATGAATAAATTTTCTTAGAAGGAACTACTAATAATTTATTAATTCTTATACTATATTCTAATGGCACTGGAAAAACTAATTTTTTGTGTTAAAAAGAGTGTCTCAATTATTAACGGAATAAGGCCAAACAATTTAAAGCTTAAAGCCCGAAATATAATTCTATTTAATAAGCTTTATCATTTACGTAACAAATATAAATTATATTATATAAATTAGAATCAAATTTTCCACTCATATATTTATAAATGAAATTAATGTAGAGAGGTAGAAATAAAATACTAAAGAATAGATAGATCGACAGAATTGAGAATGACATGAAAATAGCCAGTGTGAGTAATGAAGAGGTCAGGACAAATCTTTATGGAGGTGTAGACAAGGACAACTAGAACAAGGGTAGCCCTAATGTAGTTGTGAGTGAAAGGTGAAGGACAAAGAAAAGAAGATTAATTATTAATTTAATTGTATAATAATTGATGGAAAACCATACATATTAGAAATCTACGACATTTCGATTTCAGTGCGGGAAATCCAGCGTGAATGTTTCGGAAAAAATTTATACCTAGTGAAAAGTACCTAAAATAATATAAAGTAAATATCACAATCAAAGTCATTTTTAATCATAGTATCTTAATAAGATGATTATTATTATCTATGGTTATTACAGCAGGGAACCAATATATTATTACTAGGTTAGGTAATTATATAACATTATAATTTAGTCTTAAATGAAAATAACATCTGAAAATATTTATATTTTAAAATAATTTTTTTATTGTCGTTAAGTTCGAAATTACAAGAAACTGATGTTGGATGGAGATTAGGTCGTAATTCATTAATCATATTAAATAATTTTTCATGCGGTTTTTACTTTTTATTATGTAGTGTAATTCATAAGCTGCAGGATGCACTTTCCCTAAAACATCAGCAAAATAACACAAACTTGGTAAAACAGAATAGGCGACATTTGAAAGTTCCATCTATCAAAGTTTTGAATCTTTTAAGTTTTAGTAACTTAGATAAAGTGGTGTTCTAAATTTTAATATTTTTTCATTATCGGGTCAATTAACTGCAAATAAAAATTGTTCTTTAACTTCCAATTGATAGTTTATGATTTTGATACTCATCGAATATCTGTAAATTTAATAAATACGATGACACGGAGCTGCTATTTCAATATTTCATATATTTCGTACTTATTAAGAGGACGTTATACCCGCATGTGTTGTCTTTGTCTTACTAATGTAGATCATAGCAAATTTGTGTTCAGCAGAACAGACTTTTGATGTCAGCTTTAATATTAGTCAATTTACCTATTATCAAACTTTAAGGTAATGTTATCTAGGGCATCTCATAGATTTTTATTGATATTTTAATTTTTAACCGAATTACGAGCATTTTAAAGTTTTAATATTTTACATAACTATAACTCACTCAAAAATTAAGATATCAATAAAAGCCTATGACATAATATTATTGCCTTTAAGTTTGATAATAAGTAAATGTACTCTAATATTAAATCTAACATCATAAAATCTGTTCTGCTGAACGCAATATTGCTATGATCTACATTAGTAAGAGAGGGACAACACATGCGGGTATAACGTCCTCTTAATGATAATAAAAGTACAAAATATTATAAAAATAAAAAAAAAAATCATATCACCGCAGTATAGTTAAATTGAATGCGCTCAAACGTCCCATTCTCATATATTACAATAGTGTCTATATTCATAGTAGATAGTTAAATTAAAAGCTTCGAGAGGGAATGGGGACTGATTTTTATCTGGGAAGTCTTAACACGTTGGAAATAGAACACGTCAAAATTAAAATATTGTAAATGTGTTAAACAGGAAATTACCAATCCCATTCTTTTTCAATATACTAGTCAATCAACACGTTACTATTATACTATTGTAGGTATTCGCGTTTACATGTTGATATTTTTAGATTTATTTTGTCAAGGACAGTCAATATACTAGTCAACCAACACGTTACAATTATACTATTGTGGGTATTCGCGTTTACATGTTGATATTTTTAGATTTATTTTGTCAAGGACAGTCCATAGTATTTTGAATCATATTCGGGAGACCCGGAAAATTTTTGTTTCATTATCAACAGAAGGCGTTGCACGTAAGGATATTGTGAAAATTATTTAACCTGTTCGATGATAACCTTGGTAACCACAGCAGGTCGGTCGCAGAATCTGTGCCGACTTTCCAGTGGTACCATTTTGATCAACGGGGCCTGCGCCGTCAAAATATAAAAACCTACTAATATCAGTTGCTGCACATTACAAGCAGAGTCGTCATTGTGTTATCGATAAGGCAGTACTCACCTACACCGGCTACACCGTTTCCAGTCTGTGGTCCAGACCAATAACATTATAATGTCCGTCAACAGTGTTTTCTACGATGGACGGTTGGCTTATTGATTTATTTTCACTGACGTCACTGGGGCTCACACGATACATTTCGTAGACCGGCGTTGGAGCAAAACGTCGGTTGTTTATCGAACGCTCATCGAGACATTTCAACACAGGTTTCATCGAAATTGTTTTTCTCCAGTTTAAAAATTGTACGATTATTGCTGTTCGATATGGAAAATAAAAAAACCAAGGAATTAGTACAATTAGCTCTGTGGGATGAAATGATACAAACCTTGTCATTCGCGAGGGACTTGTCAATCGCTTACCACAATTCCGTAAAGAGTCAAAGGTCCGATATCAACGAACTGTTGAATGCCATAAGAACAGCAGGTAACATATTATGTATTTTTATTATGTACGATGATAGGTAACGAATATCGTCGACGTATTGCCCGGTACTTTTAGCCATTATCCATCAGACTTTTCGGAACCATACGATATATTACTAACCTTAATTCGTTATGATTCCTGTACGCCATCATTTTGCTAATACTAAAGGTGTTTGTAAGCTCCACCAGAATGTTATCTAAGCTACCGGTTAGATAACAAAATAATGAAACGGTCTAATATGAAATCCGCCAATTTTATTCTTTTACCTGTAATCGGTATTTGGAAACTCCGTTAGTGTTAAGGCCCTCACATATTAAATACGTTGACGTCCATTGCAATGACATACGTTGAAATTGCTATAATTTATGTTAGTTTAATGCATAGTATCGATTTATTTGTTAATATTTTAAAATTATTTTATCTTCTTACCTGAAAAAGTTTTCCCAATGATAATATTATCAGTAGGTGCCTACTTATACTTTGACTTGCATAATCTTCCATCCATGTTTTAGTGTTTAATGAAATATGTCTGAAATAAAATTAAGTATTAGCCAAAGAAACAAGTTTTACACAGTGTTGGGAAAGTTCCTTTTTAAATTGATCTCGTTCCGTTCTTCGTTCAGTTCCTAATATATGAACTCGTTCCTTATTCAAAGAAGGAACTTACTTCAAATTCAGTTCCTCTATAATAGGAACTCGTTCCAATTACTGTTCCATTTTTCGTTTACTTACCTAATCTAGCGGTTCTAGAATATTACCTTTTTATTTAAGATGTTTGGTCAATAAATTAATTATAACTTAAAAAATGAAACTAAACAGGAACTGAGTACTAAACAATTGAATTAATATATATAATAATAAAAATGTATAATAATTAATAATATAGATTATAGGTAGATTTAATTTGACTTTACTTTATTTGATTTTCCTGTAGGTACTTTCAAATTTTAAGTATAAATAGTATAACATTATAACTTATAAAATAAACAATATTAAATAATTAACTTAAGAACAATACATCTATAAATCTAATATCTAACATAATAATATAATATGCATCTGAACTTTGAAGTATGATTAGTATAAACAATATAAAATATTAATATGTTATGAATATAAATAGATAGTACACTTTGTTTTGTTTTAATAGCACTAACTTTTCAAGTCACTCAATTTGTATTGTTTTTTGAGTCATCACATTAGAACCTGTTGAGAATAGTCGCTCGACAGGAGCACTATACGGAAAAGGTGTGTTAAATTTTAAAAATGCTGTTAGTACTGTTGGATATAATAACAACACAGATAACTCTTTTGATTGGCCTTTTAAATATGACTCTAACTCTTCAATACTAGAACTTGTAACTGAATTGTTGTCTGCTGGTAAACAGAAAAAATTGTCTTTAAATGTATCTGTACCTTTTGTACATAATGGAGATTAAGTTTCACTGGCTTCAGAATTAGGAGTATAATTCAAATTTTCAAAGTAAGATCTTAACCAGGACTTAGCCATGAAATGTTTGACACCATAAAGCCATACTAATTTAAAGCGTGGTAACAAACATATTACTAATACTAGTTCTTTTTTCCCATATAGAACTAAATCGAGTTTGAATTGAAGTTCTTACTGTTTTAATAAGTGGACAACAAAATTTCATACTTTTTTGTTATAAAATAATTTATTTCTTATCCAATGCATAAAGTGTAGGCAATAAGTAACCCATGAACATTGATTCTTCTCCTTGTAAGAAGTCCAGAGATTCAGCAAGAGGGGTCATTACTTCACAATATTCTTGAATTAATTGTATTTCACAAAAATCCATTATATTGTTCATTAGAGTTTATCAAAATATTTTGTATTTGTAATAAGCTATCATAAGTACAGTTCTATCTTGTTTTGTTTGGAGTTTTTAAATAAACTTCAAGTGCATTATAAATTTTTTCTGCAACTAAATTTGACATATTTTGTTTTGTCCATAACGAAGAACACTTGCCCAGTGCTTTCCTATAACAATTTTTAAAAGTAGTGTCTGAACTCTGTACCATTTTGTCAACATCATTTTTAGCTATCAAGTCTAGTGTATGACTAGCACATCTAAAATGTAGAGGCAATTGAATAAATGAGTTTTTTTGTTCATAAGTATTGTTTTCTAAAATATCAAACAAATTTATAATCTCAATATCTTCATTTTTATTTTTGTCATCATCTTCCTCTCCGTTTGAATTGCTTATAGGCCTAGATGCACCAAACTCACAAATGATGGTTTATCAACTATAGTTAAAGGCTGGGTTTCACTAATAACAAATTTTATCACAAGTTCATCTGAATTTTTTTTGTTTACTTTATAATACTTATTAGGATTATTCCCATAGTTGTCAATAGTAGTTTGTATAGATTCTTTTTTTATATTTTCTGATGGATCAATCTCTAATTTCCTCTTTTTAATAAATGCATTTTTTTTTACCTTCATTTAGAGCATTTTCAAAAGCAACCATTTTGAATGGATAAACTTTCTAAAAAATACTACAAAAATTATTTGAATACATATTAGTCATTAGGTATATTTAATAGATTTATGTACTATCTTATTATTTTTTATTATATAGTTATTTTAATTTTTTTATGTATTTTTTTTTAGTAATTACTTATGTTCTTATATAGTAATAAAGTACTTAAAAATTCAATTAATTAATATTATAATAAAATATTATGAAGTATAACGTATCATTATTAATTAATGTAATCTATATAATACCATTAATACCTATATATTTTGTAAAAATTAATATTCTCTCAGCCTTTATTTCTTTAATAGTTTATGCATTAATTAATTTGATTAAATTATAAATATTTATTTTATTAATAAAATTAATAATTTAAAAAAACCTTAATAATAGGTACCATAAGGTTTTTAACTTAAACAATACAATTTAAAAAAATTAAATTGTTATTTGTTCTTCAAAATGATGTCAACCATTTTTATAATTTTTTTAAACTTAATTTAGATTAATTATTTTT
This sequence comes from Rhopalosiphum maidis, assembly GCF_003676215.2. Lineage (NCBI taxonomy): Eukaryota > Metazoa > Arthropoda > Insecta > Hemiptera > Aphididae > Rhopalosiphum > Rhopalosiphum maidis. The sequence continues at coordinate 41,446,746 of NC_040879.1, read as the reverse complement.
ATTACTTTATATGAGTTATTTCTATTTTAAATAATATATAGTTATAATATATAATACATTGGTATATGGTTTAATAACAATTTTATAATCATTTTGAAAATATTTACCATGTTAATACTAATTGCCTATGATTTAGATAATTAGAATATTTACATTAAAGTGAGTGAGTATCACTTTTTAGTTAATTTAATATTTACCATAACATGACGTTTGAGATTGGGCGGTGTATTTTGAGCTGTACTTATTTCCTTTTCTAGGGGACCACACAGAACACATTTTGCAATTATATTGTTTCCCTTTTTTTCTATAAAAAAAAATAATATATAAAAAACGATTCTAAACCACTCCAAGGCAAACATTCCACTGAGAAAAAAAAACAAAATATTACATCTATAACCAACCAATATTTTAGTTTTATAGACTTAAATTTCTTTTAAAACTTATTACATAAATAAATACTTACAACATATTTTAGTAGAACTCACCATTTGCTATAGGATCTGATGTAAAATCTGTTGATGTAGTATTACTACTACTTTTGGAGCTAATCACCAATTCCAAAGATTGTTCAGACACATCTAAATCATCTAATGAATCTAAAACTGTCATTTGACAGTCTTTACCAGAAAAATCATTATCATGGCTGGTATGACTCTTAGGCGTTTAACAAATTTTTCGAGAATATATTTTAACCTTCTATTTCCAAATCCAGACGACATCATAATTTTTAAAATGCACACACTGAAAAAAAATAACAATGTCGTATATTTTATTCACTTAATTATTAATTATTTTAATATGTTTCAATGTAGTACAAAGTTCTACATGATAATTATAATTTAGGCTTTAGGTAAATGTGATGATACTAATTTAAATTTATAATTAGTGCTAGGACTCAAATATTTATATTACTTACACGTTTTTTTCTATTAATCCAATTTAATTCTGACCTATATAGAACTTAGATACAATTTTGATTCATTTTCTACTAAATCAAAATACTATTTTATTTATTCAATGATTTTTGTTTTTAAAATGCACATTTAAATATTGTCAATACATTTTTTAAAAACTTTTTCACGTATTTTTCATAAAATATAAAATATAAATTGTATATCTATATATTTAAGTATATATATTTATATAATAATATTTAAAAATGAATAAATAATAATTGATAATTTTTAAATTTTTAATACATATACCTAACATATTTGATTGCATATTTTGTAAATTTTTAGTTCATAAATGCATACAATATATTAAAGTAATTTTAAATTCATAAACATCCAAGCCAAAATAGGCAATTAGTAATTATTAATCATTAATCAATAAACTTTTTAACTAATAAATTATAACAATAATTAAACAACACTTACTTTATTCACTTAATATATCGGGCTGGTCACTGGTGTTCGTAAAATACTTGCATCTGACAACTTGCATCACGCATAATAACGCTAAAATAACGCAATGTCTATACTAAGTACACTGTATGGTCTACATACTACATAAAAAAAACTATTACGTAATAATCATTCGGAAAACACCAAAATCTATTTAAATCTTTAACCGATAATATTATTATGACGATAATATCTAACCGGTATCAATCAACCATACGATAATACATTAATACGATAAAAATCATAAATATATATATATTATATACGTAATAACATTTATAGCCAATCGATTCATTTCTATATCCCACATTCCTGGTATTCTTACAATCCGATACATAAATATTAGCTTTGTTACTGCAGTGTGTAGGAGTTGGGATTCATGTTATTACTCATTAATCGTGTAAATAAACTTAAATTACCTTCTTAGTAGTTAGTTGTTAACGCGTAAATAAAAAGAAAAAGAAAATTAAAAGTTTGTTTTTTAAAATTTCAAGAGGAACTGTGATTTTTGTTCACGTTCCTCAATATAAAGAATTCGTTCTATTCTTTTCCCTTTATTTTTAAAAGAAACAGTTCCAAGCTTCGTTCCTACAAAAAGAACTCGTTCCAAGAATCCGTTCCAAAAGGAACGGAAAATATTTTTCTACATGATATAATCAAAAATAGCTTAATAAACTTTTTACCCTTTTGTCTCTTTTATTCTTTGAGTAATTTCCATATTAAACATTTTACATATCGTAGTTACACGAAGTTAGTAGTCTTATCATACTACATATGAATAACATAGATGAATGCAGAATGATTAGACTATTTTACTTTCTTATAATATTATATTTATACAAGTATATAATCACAGAGCATAGATACATATTAATTTATTATATACTTAATTAATATTATTATATATTAATATATTATGTCATGTATTTATTTTATATATCTGTATAAATAACATGAATATTGCTTAAACTTTAATATAATTTTCAAACAAATATTTCATAGATTCACATAATAAATAGATACAAGACAATTAAATATATTGATAATAAATAATAATAAAATATTTAATATAATATTCTATCAGACATTAGTTTTAAATGCAAAATGTAATGTTTTTTTTTTACAGAATCAAATAAATGAATCAAGCAACGTTTTATTTATGTAATAACTTTAGTCCACCACTCTTTTTACATAATACATAATACAATGAAACCTCTAAATATCGGACACCCTCGGTCGCTGAAATTGTGTGAACTATTTGGAGGTGTCCGGTATTTACAAGGAGAAATATAATATTAGAGAAATAAAAAATTGATTTATTTATTTAGTTATTTATACATGTACATAATAAATTTAATTTATTTTTATGTATTTTTAAAAATGCGAAGGTAAAAAGATATAAAAAATTTATAATATAAAAATTAAAACTAACATATAGATATTAAAAAAATCAGATACTTTAGATTGCATCGTATTTTGACACGAAGTCATTTCGTATGTATGTAAATGCATTTTATAATTCCACAAATTTACGATAGAAATGATTGAATCAAAAGTTAAAATGCCATAAAAGTCTCCGTTATTTAGAGTGTCCGGTATTTAGAGGTTTTTCTATAAAAAAGTAGTGAACATTTCCCCATTCCCCAAAAAATGTCTGCTATTTAAGGGTGTCCGATATTTAGAGGTGTCCGTTAAGGGAGGTTTCACTATATATTAAAATGATAATATCACCTTAAAAAATTTTTTAATGTTTATTATTTTTGTAAATAATATTAACAAATGAGTAATAAAGTTAGGTAAATTAAGAGGATTTATTTTGAATATAATCTCAATTTATACAGGACATATTTGAAGAGTAACTTATAACTTTCATTATTTTTTTGAAAATTTGAAAATTGAAAAATTTATTTTTAGTTATTCAAATTTAAAAATGTTTTTTTTTTTAAAATTAATGGCAGTATAAACAATGAACTAGTTTTAGTATAATTTACATAATTAAACTCAAATATTATCATTGTACGAAATAATTATCTTACCCGAAAATAACACGATTCTTCGCAATTATCATATATTCAAATAATACTGGTAATAATTATATAATTTAATATAAACAAATACTAATTATAATGGTTTTAAAATTAATAAAATTAAAAGATTTAAATAAACAAATACCCACCTAAATAAATTAAATACAGTTGACTCGGTACGAAGTTGGCGGGACTTCGAATTACTGAGTTATGAAAAATTTTTGTTTTTGTATTATAATTATTAAATATTTTAATAAATTAGGCTGTATTACAGCTATTTATTGTTTTTAAAATGTAAATACAAAATTATTATTATTATTAAATATATTAAAAATTGTTATTTTAAAAAATTATTATTTTTTAAAGAAATTAGAAATTATTATCTAAAATAATAAGTTAAATTTATACACAACTATATAGTAAATTACTAATGAAAAGATAATAAAAAATACATTTGGTAAATATACTTCAAATTTTCTAAGTATTGAACGAATGAAATTTCGAATTGTTAATTGTCATGTATTAGTGGTTAGTTTTTCCAAAATTTAATTTCGAATTACCATTTGTACTTAAATGAATCGTTTGTATTCGAATTACCGCGAGATTTTCAAGAATTACTGAAAGCTTCGATTTATCAAGACTCAGAGTCGATTTTACCGTAATGAACTCGTATAATTAGAGAACACTGCTAAATAAATATTGTACCTGTCATTTTTTATGTTTTGAAAAAAAAATGATTTCTTGTCAAACGGTAAAAATTAAAGATATTAAAAAAAATTATATTTATAATTATAATTATGTGTGATTAAATAATTAAAATAAATATATTATCATCGAGGTGGAGCCGAGGACTAAAACATATTGCTATAATATATTATATTACAGTAGTCACTCGATAATTCGAATTCAAAATTTAGAGTACCAAGTGTTTAGTTTGATTTATGTAAATTTTCGAATTATGATGGGGGTTCGAATTATTGAGTATAATACAGTAATTGACTATTTAGTCAACATCGAATAACTGTCAATCGTTGTTAATATAGATACATATTAGTAGAATAAATAAACGATAGCATAAAACGAATTTCAATATTTTGAATTCATCATCTAATTTAAAATACAATAACATACGCATTGGTTTCAAGACCCGTGAATAATATTTTTAAACGATAAAAAATAACTAAAACCGTTACTCTCATTTAAATATTTAATTTTGTCAAAATTTGAACTTAAGTGTCTATTAAAAAAATTGTAGGACTAAGAAATTTTTATATTTTTAAGGTTAGGTTATAACTACTTATGAGGAATTTTATATTAAATTTCAAGTTTTTTGACCAAGCAAAATTTTCATAGAAAAAAACATTTTTATATCTATATCTCTCAAAAAGGGTCAACATATTTTTAATATTGTTCCCAAACTTATTCCAAAATTTAAAATTTACTTGATAAATACATAAGTAAGTAGATAAATGAAACAATTTAAATAAACGGACTTTAATCTATATACCTGTTATACTATCAAAATGTAATGGTAGGTATATATTTATGGAGTTTTATAAAGTTGAGCTATTTTATATAAGCCTTTCAACCAAATCTTATAAAACTAATTAAACCATGTATTTAATTTGGTAATAAACTTAAAATTATTCAAAATTTTCTACATTTAAATGTTTCAGACGTGCAGAGCCATATAATTTTAGATAAAATAATAGATTGTTTTCTGACACCTGTAAAGAATGATGATGATGATGATGATGATGCGCTATCAGATGGAGAAATACCTGACCAAAAATCTCAAGGTAATTATGTATAAAAATTAATAATGTATATATAAATAGCAATAAAAAGGATTCAATTGCATAGGTATTGTTTCCAAAATAGTTAAAAATGTTTTAAGTACCTCAGTATTACTATTACCCATTATTAAGAATATTAGGATAAAAGTATGCACAGAGTCAATGGAAGTAAACATAAAATATTTCATTAAGTATATTTAATTTATTAAATAATAATATAAATATGGTCGTATACGGCCATATCTGTAGAGGGGGAGAGCTTTTTAAGACGTGAATTTATCACGTAACATTTATAACATTTATATAACATTTATTTATTCCAATATTTGTATATTCAGTGTGAATACTAAATAGTTAATGGAATTGTGTGGAGTCGTCAGTGATATAAGCAATTACTAATAATATTTTATACCTACCTTTATCGCAAAACGTTATAAGCTATGTACAGAAGCTAATTATAATTGTTTTTTCTTATTTATCAAACTCACAAATGATATAATAATTATCTTTATCGTGATCATCATCCAACATAAAAAAAAATCAAAAATATATACATATTTACACTTGTATAAATTATACAAAAATATTTAAATAATTTGTTGTAATTACTAAATAAATATTATCGACTATTAAGTTTTAATAATATGAACTTAGAAGTCAATGAGCAGCCGCTGGCCGACCATATAGTCTGAGTGTTGTACCAACGCAGTGAGGTAATGTAATTAAGTCAATTAAAGCTACTATAATTATTGATTGGTTGTGCAATACATTTTAAAATCGCTTATTTGACAGACATGACAATAGCACTACCATTTACCCCTTGCCATTGCCTGTTTACAAGTTCCATTTTAACAATGATATCTAAATTCTTAATTCCAGGTGTAATGAAATCGTTATGCTACTATATATTAGAATATCTTCCTAATTGTCTATATAAAAAAATGTAGATAAGTAATTGTTTAAAATGTTATCTATTGTGCATTATAAGCTACTATCGGCAATTAAACATGGATGATGGAACGACTTTAAATGTTGCATCAGCTTGAAATTATGTACCTTACTTTAACATTAACCCCATAGATAACTTATGGACAAGAAAACATAATATGAGACTTCCAATTTTCATCAACAAAATAAAGTTCTAAAAAAATACAGTTCCAAGACAAAATATAGCCCTCCCTCCCAATTGTTGGGAACATTTATAGAATCGGTTTTCAAACTTTTTAAAGCAATGCCCTCTATTTAAGAATCCCGTAATTTTGTGTATGGGAGGTGTTGAAGTGTAAAATTAAAAAAAATAAATGAAACAATGAAGTATAAATTAAAAATTATAACGCTTGAAATATGTTTTGTATCGAAAAAATCTTAATCAAAAAACTATAAAAAATAACTAATTGTTGCTAATTAATAATTATACATCAGTAAGATAGCTGTACTCAGTGATTTTAATAGATCAGAGTTTTTAAAAAAACTAAATTTTTAAGTTCTTGAAATTTTTTGTATTACTTAAGGAGTTTTCTGTGGAGATACAAACTTCTGTTTTTCTAAGAGAACCCTCCTTTTATACATTAAAATTCAAAGTTACAGTTTTTATGTAATTTAATTTTGTGTACTAAGGTCTATTTATAGGTTATGGCTATTTGAAATTTTAGTAATTTATACAAATTTATAAATATTTATAATTATAAAAATGGTCAAATTATAATAAATACCATATTTGATATTACATAATATATTTTATATTTTTATAAAATCATTTTTAAGGACTATTGTCTTTATTAACTGAAATACTACTCATTTAATTTTTAAATTAGGTAAATACATCAACATTAAAAAAAATCAAATAACTTGCAGTAAAAAAAGAGAAAACAGAAGTTTGTATTGCCATAGGATATTTTTTACGTCTTAGGTAGTACAAAAAATTTCAAGAATTTGGAAATATGATCTTAAAGTATATTTAAAAAAAATCAAAATTTAAATATTTTCATCATTAAATAAAAATATGGAGGAGAATATGCTTGGTGAATCAACCTATATTATATTATATTTATATACATACCTATATATTTCCCTCTCCCTATCACTAAAAACAAATTTAACGTCCTCTCATTACCATAAGCAGTGTTTTGGTTTATAGAATAGAACAGCGTGCAATAGAATTTTACAATTCATTAACCACAATTCAACTCTGTTAAACATTTTGTTTTTGTTCATTAATTATGTGCTGTAATACTAAATATTTCTTATTTTTGACTTAACACTTAAGAAGTTTTTAATAAATAAAGTTTTTAACTCGGACAGTCCGTTTTAGATTTAGTAACCTGTAGTTTCAAACTTATTTTCGAGACTTCTTTGGTTTTCAATGTTACTTGACTATAGTTTTTTGATAAATATCGATATCTATCTACGTAAACTTTTTTTAAATCGAACTTTCATCTTAAATTAGAATTAACATAAAATTTTATTGTGTATTATTGATAATTTGTTTAGAAGAACGAATGCACGTGTCTTATTTTTTTAAATCTAAAAGAGTTTTTATATAACCATATTTTTACAGAAAAAATAATTATGATCGAAAATTGATTTAGAAGTTAATACTTGTTTCTTTTAACATAGTCAATAAAAAATTTTTTTATGAAAAAATGTTAATTATTTATTTTTTAATTTTTAACAGTGTAATTTTCTTGATTAGATACATGAATTTAATTTTAGAACATAAATTGAATTTATAAATATAATTTTCTAAAAGATGATTTATTTTATATTGAAGAATAAGAGATAACAAAAATGTAATACTACATTATTTTAAACTTATTAAACAACAGAAAGTTCTTTGATATTTTTTAATTATTTCCGGTAAAATTTATATTAATATAAGAAATTAATTCAAAAGTCATCTTAAATTATAAATAAATCTACTATTTTTAAATCATAATTACATGAAATTCTATTATTTAATATTAGTTTTAATAAATGTGTTATAATCAAATCTAGTTTTATCTTATATTTGTTTTGCTTTTATGAAAATCTAATTAAATTTTTTTTTAGAAAACATAGTATTATCAGTTCCTCATGAGAGGCCTAGAACGCCTAACCGTCAGTTGTTGATTACTCCAAATGAATGCGCTATAGAAAAATCACAAAATCGATCAAGATCTCCTTCTCAAGTACAAATGGCATCATCTGAAATCGAGCAACAGTCGGACATTAAAATTCATTACCAATCTGAAACAATCTGTCAGCCACAATCTAGAAATCCGATTAGATCTCCGTCTAATTCTCCTACTCCAATACAATTTAGACAATTTAAAAGGTCTCCGTCTAATTCTCCTATTCCAGTACAATCTAGACAATTTGAAAAGTCTCCCTCTAATCCTCCTACTCCAACACAATTTAGACAATTTAAAAGGTCTCCGTCTAATACTCCTATTCCAGTACAATCTAGACAATTTAACAATTCTACAATTAATCTTCATGCTTCAGTACAATCTAAACATTTAAATTGGTCTCCTTCTAATTCTCATAATCCGACACAGTATACAGTAAGCAATAGGTCGCGATCTAAATCTCAAGATCAACAACAATTTACTACTAGAAGTATGCATTCCTCTGAGACAAGACATCGGCCAAAGTATAGAAATCATAGTAGGTCTCCGCTTCGTTTTCGAACTCAACATGGGCGTGGAAAAAGATCGCGTTCTAGATCATACAATGAACAAAAATTTGATTCTAAAAGTACGAGTTCGTATACAAAGAAACAATCTAGAATGAGAAAAATGTCACGATCCAAATCACCAAATCGGAAAGAAAATGTAACTAAAAATCAGTCTTTTCCTAAATCAAATATAGAACTTCCATCTAGATCTTCAACACAAGTAAATGACAATAGAGATTATCATAAAACTTCACGCAATATATCTCGGAGAACGGAAAAACCAGTGACAAGGAAAACTCCAAAACCAGTGACAAAGAAAACTCCAAAACCCAAAAAGGTAAATTTAGATTTTTTGAATATACCTAGTTTTAATTAATATAATTATTTATACAATTTAATTGTGACCATTTTGATAACAGCCTGCATCTGGTACTTCAAAATTTAAAAAGGTAAATTTATACTAATTATTTTTTATTTAAGTACATGTCTAATTTGAATTATACCTAAACAGTGAAAACGCATTAAACATATTAGTAGAAATTAATAAAATAATTTTAAAAGTATTATTTTGGATTAAAGTTGATATTACCCATCGGATAATGTTCTTATTCAAGAAAACTAGGGCACAACTAGAATACATTTTTTTTAAATTTTAAATCCATGTTGATTAAATAATAAACAAAAACATTATCTACCTTATAAGAGCAAAACTTGGGTTGAAGGTAAAAAGCAACAATTTACTTACAAATAATAATTAAATTAAATTAAAAAATAAATAAAGTGTACATAATAATTGCTTGTAAACCAGTTATTAATTGTAATCACTAAATAAAACATCGTTGATATATTTTTTGATATTTATATTATCATTAGAAATAATATTTTTTACATATATTGGCAAAGAGTTAAAATTTACCGGACCCAAATAATTAATAAACTTTTGACCAAAATTTGTATTAGTATAATTTACTTTAACATTACATAGATACATAGTCTATCTTCACCGATTGACTTGTCATTCTGTTAGATAAAGAAAAAGCTAGATTTTTTATAAACAAACATTATAGCTTAATGTTTCGTTTTTGTTTTTTCATTATTTATAGTTCTTCAATTTTTTATATTTTTACTTATCCATAAAATGGCAGTTTTTAAAAAAAAAAATAGTAAATCTACAGGTAGTACATTAAATAATTAAAAGTTTTGACTTGTTGAACCTTCAAGAATAGGTTTCTGCAAACATATTCGTATAAATGATATATACAATAACATATAACAAATAACAAATAACATAATAACATATTGAAAAATATACTGATATTGATATTAAAAATAAGTACATTTTTATATTGAAATGCGTTGATATAAAAAAATCGATTATCTACCAATATTCGTTGTCATATACTCATATCTATCTTATGTTCACTACAACCAACAAATGGTAATGATTCTTAAATGTAGTGTCGCTTATTCTTTTTTTTTTAATTGTATTTTACTACTTTTTTTCATCTAAATAGCAAGATACGTATTTATAATTATAATTCCTTGGTGTCAAACAAAAAGAAGTCTTTAGACTACTAAGATTATATCGGCTTAAAGTAAATAATGCAATAAGACTAATAAATATTAAAATTAAAAATACATGTGATATCACTGCAACAATAATAAATTATTAAATTTATATAGTAATATCAAAATTTTACGAGAAGAAATTTATAAAAAAGCATAATATTACGTAAAACCACCTAAATGTTATGATACCTACGAGTGTCGAGTACACATAAGCATAGAACAGTTATTTAAACACTAAAAAATCTGTAACTTTTCATGATTTTGAAATATGCAAATTATTAAATATTTATTTCAAAAATTCAAAATAATATAACTATTTTGTATACTTGTATTATGCATAATTTACTCGCTACGCAAGTGATCTAGGGGTCTGGCGGATGTCATCCGAAACCGACGGCAATTAAACATGGCAACTGTTTTTTTTTTCGGAAAATTTTTCAATTGTATTGTTGGAGTTATCATGTTTTTCCACGGTGAGAATAAATATAAGCAGTTAGATTTTTGAATAAATTCGTCAAATTTACGAGAACTTGCAATTAATTTTTTATTTATAACATTTCTAAAATATTCAATTTTTTTAACTAAGGATTGAAAAATGTATAGGTTCTTTCATTCTCTCACAAAAAATTGGAAAATATATATTATGCCTACATTTGTCATTTTTAATAAGTTCATTATTTAAACGAACAATAATAAATTTAGTTATTTTATGTGGAATTTAAAAATATTATTTGTGGGCACTTAGAAGTTTTACGTATATATTTAAATTTTATTATAAACAATAACATTTTATAAAATATTTCGGTTAATTTTAAGCGATTGCCTATTTATAATTTTTAGTGTATCTATTACTAATTGTAAAATAAATTACTAAAATAATTAATATAGCAATATATTTATATAATAATAGGATGAGACTGTCTCCGTTCAGAATCGTTTATCATATGCAATGTTTTATCATTAAATTCAATTTTAATACATCCATTGTAGTAACTTATTCATCAATAACGAGTTACACTTGTGAGTTGACTCTTACTGTATATCTGTATAGCAGAATGAGTTTCCCGTTATAAATAATTTTTTTTTTAATATTATTAACATTTTAAAGTTCTTAAGGGGACGTGATATCAACAATGTACCTATATTCCCTGTCTTACTTTCCCATAGCATTTCAAAGTTTACAATCAGTTCCAATTTTGTATAATTTTCCCCTTTTTTTAAATTCCACTTATTTTTTTCTTAGAATCCAGAGATTAATGCTGGTATGATGATGCCACCACCTCCACAAGATCCATATAAAGTACCAAGACCATATTACCACAATCCACTCAATGCTCCAGCGATGTACTACCCGCCACCAACACCTAGGCCTCGATTAATGCGACCACCATATTTTATACCACCACGACCTCGTATACCGTTTCCACCAGCATGTAAGTCTTTAAAAGTTTTCATACAATATATATATTATAATATACTTTATATAAATTTACAGTAAGATAATAAATATGTTAAGTAATTGGTCGAAAAATTTGTGTGCTGGAGAAAAATAGAATAAATTAAGAGGGTGTCAGCGCACTGTTTGTTTTCTCTCTCTAACCCACGCGCAACATAGACAAAACGCATTTACGCAGTATGAGTAGAATACGCTCAATTTTGGTTACGGAGTAAATAAACCTATTATAAAAAATTTTGATAATATTTCTGAGTACAAGACGATGAGTATTTTCCATTATTCTCAATACAACGTTAATTATGTCGTTTAGAAATAGATATAAATTACAACATTTTTAAATAACCTTTAACTTTTCAAAATTTTAATTTTTTTAAAAAAAATTATCGTGTTATACTCAGAAATATTATCAAAATTTAATTTTATAATAGGTATATTTACTCTAGAACCAAAATTGAGCGAGTTCTACTTAGACTGCGTAAATGCGTTTTGTCTATGTTGCGCGTGGGCTAGAGAGAGAAAACAAACAGTGCGCTAACATTCTCTTAACACTTTAACAGTGTATAATATAATTCTATAGAATTAAAAAGTAACTATTACTTCTCTTTAGAACCCGGATTAAAATGTCCTAAAAATGATCGAAGAATGCTCTAACAAATTTCAAATCAACGCAATAATGCCCTTAAAAAATACATTAATATAATATGGCTTCAGACTCTCAGTCTCTCAGTTTCAACATTGTTAGAATATAATAGCCGATATCTTGTATATATGATAGAACTTAGTGAACTAAGCTTATTTTTCTGAAAACTGAAAATATATTTAACATATATTTTTATTAATAATTTAATATATAATATATATATATGTAACAGTTATGTATGTCGGTTTCGAATAATTCGTCATAGTTCACCTAATTTATATGTTTTTAATCTATCTACTTATATTTTATTTTATTTATACGATATACGCAAAAATTTAATAAGTACTTGTAATGTATAGATTATAGAGCCATAAACAAAGTCATTAAAGACTATTTGTATCTTAATATTATAGATCGATAGCTTTGATTTATATTTTACAGTTTAGTTATACTAAAAATAAATCACTAAACCAACATTACCTATACTACCTATTGGCTATTACCTACCTATTAATTTTCAATAATTATGTTTTATCACCTTATTCCACCTCTTATAAATTTAAAATGTTATAAAGGTATTCGGCCTTTTTAAGGAGATATTATTGAAATACATAATATATAGGTATCTATAATCTATATATTATCATAATAGGTTATCATTTGCGCATCGTCTGTTTACCTGTATCAAAAACCTATGGAACTTCGATTGTGCATCAGTAGCCAATTATTATTGTTTGCACATTATCCGTTTTACTTGTACCAAATAATCATACATCAATATTTTGAATCTGAATAATAGAAGGGTATAAAAATAATTTTTAGTTGAAAATGCAATAGTTGTCATAAATCATATGTAATAAATATATACATTTAATTAAAAATAAATTAGATTAATTCAATTAAATTGTAATCATAATTTTATAAACGCACAATATGTTAATATGGTAATTACAGTAATAGTTATAGTTGTACGTATCGACAAGTCTGTTCTACTTTCCAGATTGATATTCTTAAGCGAAATGTGATAAAAATCGATTGGTCATCCATACGGTTGTAGGATACTTTGTACGGTCACCTAGAAAAAATAAAACCACGGACAGTTTGTACCATTTTAGGTAGTAACAACAGTCAATATGGCGGACAGCGTATTGTTATAAATAGAAAAAACATATACATATCACATAATTCATTATTTCAAAACACAATTAATTAACAGACATAAATAATAATAATAACTGATAGTAAATTCGTGCTATGTAGGTACAGGTTTCGTCAATTATCAAAACATTTATTGTCAATTATAATTTATAAGTTATAATGTATAAATTTAAAAATTAAAATTATTGCAAATTGTTTAAAGTAATTGTATATTTGTTATTATTTTATTTGCGTGCTGTGTATAGTAAAGAGCGATTGTGAACTCTCCTGATAGTAAACTCTCTCGGGTCTACTAATTAAATTTTAAAAATGTCGTCTTGAGCTATAATTATAGTCAAAATACAAATAAAATAAAAAAACCATAATATAAATAGAATATACATTTAAATGTCATTTAAAAAATGTCAATTCTATAATAATATTAATATAAATCAATGCCTTTAATTACTATGAGCATATTATAGTCAAAATAAAACATAAAATCAAAATAAATGCAAAATAAGTTATAAAATAAAAACATTTAAATTTAATTTTCATGATATTGTGAACATACAGATTTCAAAAAATTTAAGATATCTATTTTTTGGTCTTTACAGTGTATTTTTTTATATGATATGGTTTTTTCTTTACTTTTGGTATGACTGTTTTTACTTATTTTATTTTGTGTATTATAACTTTAAATTTTTATGTACGCTTCAGTTTGAAAATCTGATTTACTAATTCATAGTGTAGCTATAATATTTAAACAACTCAGGAAAATTCACACATTTCTTACAGATAACCATAATAATGTTGACCCTGGAAAGTTTACCATCACCTTTCGTGAATTGTTTTTATGTAGGTATTTTGGTTTTGGTTTTTATATTTTTATTTAAATTACTAGCACATCCATTCAATTGCAAAGATCGTGAAACCCTTTAAGAACTAGGATTAGCCGATCCAATCAACTTATTGAATGAACTGTTCCATTCTTCGCTAAAATTATTTGTCCTATGTGAATTATTAATCATTTAGTGTCTACAATCTCAAATTTGAAGAGGGAATCTAGGTGTTCTATTCTTCCGCTAAGGCGCTAATATATGTTAAATCAAAATAAGGTATTAATGGAAATTGTTCTAGAGTAAAAGTTAAATAGGTACTTACATAATTATTATTTCTTCAATTGGCAAAAACGCTAAATATGTCATAATTTTACATTGCTTTGCAATTTGTTTGTTATCATTATACAATTTGGAAAATTCTAAACATTTTTGGATTTAGTTTATTAGTTTGGTTTTGGTTCATAGTGTATTTTAGAGTGTGTATAGGTTATGTTGTACTGTGGCACCAAACTCATGTCTCATATTGATCGTGATCACAATTTGCGATCTATTGTCTTGCACAATTTAATTTTTATCAATTTTATCTTATCTTGTAAAATATAATTCCTGGTTTATTTATACCGTACAAAGTGTTCTCGATTGATTTTTACCAATTTATTATCACCGTACAAAGTTTCCACGGTATGCTACTTAAACAATAGATAGTAAAAAACTACAAAGTGTCCATCTGTACACTTTAGTTGTTAATTCCATCGTGTAATTGCTAATTATATATATACAACATTTTAAAATTGTATATTATAAAAGTAAATTTGGAGATGTATGAATTTTAAGATCAAAGTTGGAAAACAACTTACACATTTGAGAATACACTTTTTTTAGTTCTAATGGTAAATTATATTGATAAGCAAATAATATAAGACCTATTAAACGGCCGATGTGCAAACAATGTATATAACGTAAAAATCGAAAGATACGTAACTATGTTACAAGAAAAGGTCAAAATTAACAATAGTAATGCGCAAATGACAATCGGCAATATTTAACAAATCTATTATAGAAAATAAAATTATTTTTAAAGATTTTCAAACGTGAAAATGTTATTAATTTTACAGATCCAAGAATGTTTAGACTACCTTGGCCGCCTATGAATCCTATGATGCACAATGAAGAAATTTAGAGAAACTATACCCACTAAACATTTTAAATCGGTATGATTTATAATTTACTGTCATGATGATAATTTTAATTTTATATATTCATGCTATTAATATAATATCATGTATTATGAATAGTTAACATAATTCATAGATAATCACTCTCTTCAGTTTAATATTCATCTGATAAACATTTTATGATTTTGCATCTTAAAAATAATACTAAGTAATATTTAACAATATAACTGAATATGAAAAAGTATATAATTATTATAATCAAATTCAATTATTTAATAATTAATATTTATATATTGAGAAAGTCTCGAAAAATAATGAAATAAATATATAACAAGGTAAACAGAAATAGAATTCCATTTACCTATGTATGTTTTTTTACCTATTACTGCATCTCCATTTTAGGTCGAGACAGTTGTCTAACTGAAAAGCCTTTAACTTCACGGCCATCATAAATACAATATATTATTAAATTAGTTTATTATTTATTATATTCATTATGGATTATTAACATTTAATATTAACCTATCATATTTTAAGCCTAAGTATACATACCGAGTGTTCAATAAGTTTGAATTTTGCTCTTAATTATTTTACCCATATTTTAATACATACATAAAGCAATAACATCTAGCATTGATGTACGTTTGTAATGTAAAATATTTAAATTTAATAATCTCATTTATTAATAATTATATCATATTATTATCTTTTATCAGTTTCAATCAGTCAAATGATCATTTCTAAACTTGTTGAACACCACGTGTATTAAGATAACGATTTATTAATAATAAATATGGGTGAACAATGTAACTTAACTCTAAATTTGAGTTAAAATTAGTGTTTTTAGAATTTTTATTGGTATTTAGCTAGCTTAGTATATATAAATAGCCCATTTTATAAAAATTTCAATTTATTGAAAAGTAAATACATATTGAACTTCGAACATTTTTATATAAATTGTCGAATTTTATAATATGAATTATAAATTTAATTTACGTTATTATAGAACTATTTTATAATATACTTATTTAAAATTAAAACTGTAAATTAAGTCGTTTTATTTTAATTTATAAAATGAATAATCCTCGATAGGTAAGATAAAATAAAATATTAATAAGTTATTTTAAAATTACTTTAAATTATATACTACATTAATTATATATTTTTTAATATTAGAAAATATTTTGTATATTTAAGATTAATAATATTTAATATATTTTTGCTTTTTACATGGAACATGTTTTATGATGATTAATCTCTTTAAAAACCATAGATTTAAATTATGAACAAGAAAAAATGTACAATTCTAAGTATGTGAAGTTAATAAAAGTTAATCATTATACCAACTTAAATTTAATTTATTAAAAAAAAAACGCTTTTCTATATTTATAATTGTTCACACGTGAGATACCTTTGTAAAATATATTTCAAATATAAATTGTGAAAGTAAAAAACATGTTTTATGTATGATCATTTTTCACTAATTGTGGTTGTATTTGTATTTTGTATATGTAACATGTGTGTATTATTTTTTCGATTTTTTAAAAATGTTCTTACATTTTTACTAACGAATATTTACATTATTTCGTATTTTTATATTTACCTATTTATAAACATATTAATTTTATTATCATTTTCTGTGGGAAATAAGTTCATTCTGTCTTAAATCGTAATATAAAACATTGTAATCAATAAAAAAAAATAAGTAATTGATTTTTAAATTTTTAGTACCACCATTCACCATACTATACACTATTAATTATTATCATTATTATTATTAAAAATTATATAATCATGCAATTTATTACCTACAAAAATGGCTGGTTATTTCCGTTCGTTCATTTGTTTTTATATTCAATATATTTTTTTTTTTTTAAATGATAAAAATTAAAAAAAAAAATTAATTGAAAAAAAGTTGTTTGGGTAAATATTTGGGTACTTTTTTTTTATAAAAATGCTAACATAAATGTTTAAATAACATTTATAACATAAGAACCGAAGCCCTGAGTAATAATAACCAATGTTATTATTATTATTTCTTTTTAAGATTTTGTTTAGTAGTTTTAATTGTAGCACACCCATTTTTAGTAAAAAACAAATTAAAAGAAAAATTCAGCTAATATTATGGTAATCTTAATGTTATTAATTAATACGTGACCATACTATGTAATATTTTATAATATATGTATAATATATAACCTACCAATCTGTGTATCTTTACGTATATTTTGGAGTGTTATTTATGTCAGTTGTTAATCCCGATTAATCACAAATAAATGCATATTTCGGTATAAAATGCACGTTTAAATATTTGTATATTCGTGTAATGTCTACCTTTATTTATTATTCAAAAAATTATTATACAAAAAGTAAAAATATTACTTGTGCCTATAACAAGTGTCACGGGTAGGTAATTGATTGATGGTAAGCTATTCTAAAAGTAGGTACCGTTAAATTGGTTAACTTGGAACAAAAACAGATTGTTTTATGTTCCCCAACATCATGCTATCATATTAAATCATATAACTGTGAGTGATAATTGCCGCAATTCACTATTTTGTCATACATACTTTTGGTTACATTGACGCTGTATACTATATTACTGTAGATTGATTTTCCATAGTTCTACCTTATATTATTATACTTATTAGTGGGACTCAAAAGTTATAGGCATACTTTTCTCTATTTATAGGCAACACCATGATAGAAATTAAATTATAAGATTGTAATATAAGAATTAAATCCACAAATATTGAATCAACTTCACTTAAAAATTTAGAAAACCGGACGTAATTCATGTAGTCGTTTAAATAAAGCTGGACGCAATTCATGTGTAGCTGATGTAGTATGTAGATTGTAGATAATATATTATAAATTATCATATCTTATCATAATATAATATTAGGTATGTGATCACAAGTCTAAGTAATAAACACTTGTGAGTGACCTTAAATTAGGTTATATTAGGACCTTATATTCATTTGAATCAAAATTATGAATTGTTGGTTTATCAAGTTTTAAAAACATTTTTAAATTTTTATTTGTGAAATCCCAATGTTGCACTTCATTGTTAAACATTTTATGGTAACTAAAGTTATAGTCATGATTTATAAATTATAAAAAAAATTTTTTTCTTGCACAATGTTGAGCTAAACATTTTTTCCATATTAAATCATTGACACCACTTAATGAACACTGTAGAACGAAATGCGTGAAAATTTACTGAGAAATGTATAGCACAGTGAAAAATACTTTATGTTATTCTGATCGATCATAATATACGATATATCTATCAAATCAGGTGTTGGGTTTTCAAAACAGTTACTGTTCAGGTGTTGGGTTTTCAAAGCAGTAAGTGTTATAAATAGGGCTGGGAATTGTTTGGCGACAACCGGACATGGTCGTTTATTCAATTTAATCATACTAACACGCTATAATAATATTATCTTTTGTATTAGGTGTGTGAATTATGATAATACTTTATCGTTAGTAGCAGACATAATGTTTATGGACGCAATTCAGTCATGACTCATGACTATTATGGTGAGTAAGAAGAATAACATGGTTGAATTACGTTCCCAAAATGAGACGAAAGTTACCTGTTGAATTTACTACCTGTAAAATATATCTTTTTGGGGACGCAAGTAGCTTTTAATCACCCAATTATACCTTGGGACATTTGTGGTCGACCAAAAATTTGATTTCATTACATTCTCTGGCCTAGGATTTCACCTATGATCGAATTTCAGAACTATAGATTTTTGGTGTGTCCTATACTCATATATGGACTCAAGACGGAATTAAAGGTTTTGCCGCTCATAGGCTATAATATATAGCTGAACACGAATTGCGTCCCGAAATAAAAAAAAATCAATAAGTTGGTAAACGAATGTTATCCGACTTTATCTAAATGACTAGACAAGTGGTTCCCAACCTTTTTAAAACAATCATTCTCTAGTTGCATCCAAAGACCGCACAATTTTGATTTTGACCCTAAAAAGGTCGATGGACAAAAATCGCACAGCTTATCGGTCATTTTATAACAAATTACCGCATATTTAGAGTGGGTTAAAACTGCACACTATTTTTAGTGAAAATAGTGAAAAGATAAGATTATAAGATAAATACTATACAATAATCAAGTCTTTAGTTGCCACTTAAGTTGACTATTTATTTTCAGGAGCATTTGTTTCAATTTTTGGAAAAAATTTTATGTGATGGAGATCGTATGAAATTTTTAAATTTAAATTTTTTTTTTAAATTTAAATTTTAAATTTTTGGTGAAAAAAAAATTAGTGAAATATTCTAGTATGAGAATAATGAGAATAAATATTTAATTATACATATGTGTTTTTTGACCTTTTTGAGGTAAAATATTTAAAATATTTGAATATTTTTAAGAATTTAATGTATAAGAGCTATTTCTTCATACCGATATTTTACTCCAAAAAGGCATTGTGGTATTTATTAATATGTTATATTGTATTAAAAGTGGACCAAATTTAATTTTAATTTTATTTTATATAATTTTTAAAGGACTAGGCTCAATTAAAAATGAAGAGCACAACAACAATTGTTCATATTTAAAGATAAATGTTATATATAAATAAATATAACATATTAATAAAGTACATATAAAATAGTTATAAGATATTAAAAAAAAATTAATTATAATAAGCTTTGAATAAGTGAAAGTTCAGTGAGACGCTAAAAAAATCAATATTTAATTCATTAATAAATTGCATTATTCTGTTACTGGGATAGTTTTTGGCGTAGTTTGTTATTTCCATATTCATTCAAAATGTATTTTTAGTTCGAGTACTATGCGTAGGAACTTAAAAGGAGAAAAGGTACAATAAATTAGGACAATCAATTATTCCAGAAAAAAGTTTATACGCAAAGTATAAATCTAATCGTAATCGACGACGTTGCAGTATTTCAAGGTTAAGAATAGCCAAGAGAGGAGAGTATGAAGAGTGGGATCCCTAGGAATAGAGCATTTGTATGAAAGGAAGCGTAAAAATTTTTCCTGTATTTTTTCCAATTTCAATTTATAGCTTATTTGGTATGGTGACTGTATAATTGAGCTATATTCACAGATAGAACGTATTAAAAAATTTAAATATTAATTCTAATGACATAAGTAAAGTATCATTTTAAAACATTTGGTTATTGGTTTGTTGTTATTTATCGCAGATGTTTCCGCACATCGTGCTTATATGTATATACATAACTTCTTATAAAGTTAAATTCGGATACAGATTCTAGTGTTCATTCACGAACTAACTACGAATACATACTATATTACGTATGCATTAACTATGCCTGCAATTTAATTTGAATACTTAATATTGATATTTTTGTTTTATAGTATCATAAATCATAATGCATTCAAATTATTTGTGTATATAATTTTAAAATAATATTTTAACGTCTAATAATCTATTGTGTTACATCATAAGAAATATGCTATCGCCTAAACAGTCTAGGCCAGTGATAGGCAACCTTTTTGGACTCTTGGGTTATATTCACGAATTAAAAAGTTCACGGGCCGGATAAAAGTTACATTTTACTTTCTTAAATTATTTACTATGAAAAAAAAACTACTGTCTAAAATTTTGAAATTTATTATGAAATGAATAAAAAAAAATTTTGTTGTTTTAAAATTTAAAGCGGGCCGTACACAAAAGCAGCGCGGGCCGCCGGTTGCAGACCACTTATCTGGGCAATAATGGCCTTGGATGGACTGACTGTGTATCGCTTACGCGCGAGCACACATTCAAACGTTGAATTTTATTATAATATAGATAAAATTATATCTAATGAGTTTGCTTTCTGTAATCTGACCTTTGACTACTGACTCATCATATGTGATTAACAACACTGAAACAGATCTGTACGTTTTAATATTATTGATCTAGTGTATAGACGGCTTTTAGATTATATTTTATAAATATCAAATCTTTATCAGTTTAAAATAATTTTATATTTCATGAAGAAGTCAATTATGTACGTATTATAGTGGTATAACAAATTAAAAATTATAAGTATTTGATTTGTGTTAACATTTTTTTTTAATGCACTATTAAAAAATTACTAACTTTTTCGCATTAAATTTCAGAACCCGATGAATCTACTTGTTTTTGTACTTATAACGTTTTATCAATGTAAAACTAGTATATATATATATAATGAAGGGGGGCTTGTATTTATAAATTTCATAGAACACAATTTTTCAAATATTTATATTATTATTAATCCATTGCAATAATAATATTAATAATATTATAATATTTAAAGTTTAATTTTATTAATAATAGGAACTTATTAAAAATATTATTTTGCTAATATACAATCAAATATTTTTTTCTCAAACATTTATATTATATTTTTGTTATACAATACGACAATCTATTATTTTAATTCATCACAACGCAATAAAGTAATTATAATATTTTAATTTAATTATATTACAGTATATTTTTTTTCTATCAATATTACTATGTAATAGGCAATGTACGACACGTTAATATTATTTAATAATATTAATTATTATATTACTATGTATTAAATCATCATGCACTTCTTTACCTATTCAAATTACGCCTCTTATGTGTTTGAAATATTGCTCAATTCGTTGTACGATATTCAATATTTATAAACGACACAAGTTTATTTTATAACTTTATACAGATGTCCCCGTGCACTCCGTTGTCCGTAAAAATATTGCCTTTTATATAGTACTTTTTAAAAGTAATTTTATATTATTAACTAACATTGTGGATATGGTCGGCCTCCAATTCGCCACGTCGTATTACTAGCCCATTACTTCGTTTTTGCATAGCATTCTTTTAGAATTTTTTTATTTTTTCTCAGTAATTAAGCGCCGTATTGTGGTGTTAAAATATCCTATAACTTTATTCATGAATTAGGCTATCGAATGCAAAAATAATTTTTCAAATTCGCCAAGCAGTTCTAGAGATTAACGCATTCAAATAAAAAAACTATTCAGTTTAATTATATTAGTATAAATTATATACTTACTCGTATGTTATTATATACAATTATAATATTTTTTAAATTATAACAATTTTATTTTTAAAATAAACATGGCGTAATAGTATTTTAATAATACTATGATTATGGAAATTCTATCTAAGCTTTGACGAAGGGCTCAAGCCAAGGCTCCCAATAACCGGTAAATCGACGAGGATCTGCGTCGGGATCAGTTATCGGTTTAGGTGCTTGCATTATCATTTCATTTTTGAATTGCTCCAGCATGCCAATCGTGTGGACCAGTGTTTGAAGGTTTTGTTTGGCCACATTTCGATACTCACAGGGGTCTTGGAGGGTGTCGAAAAGGCAGTACCCGTCAAAACATTCGTATCGTTGGTCGGGATCGGTATCAGAAACGCGCTCTGGACAGGTTTGGCCGTCGACTTTGGCGCGCGAACGGGCAACGTAAAATACGTCTCGCGCTGTCGACGTGTTCATGCAACCGTCTCCAATCAAACAGTTGATGTTCGACAAATGCAAACCTGCGGTACTTGCTATTACACCGGACATATTATATTCCGGTCCTACGTTACCAGGATCTCCGCTATACTTGAGGTTGATAACCAAGTTACTCGTACGGTTACCTGTCAGAACACATTATTAGCGCGTTATTAATAACACTAATATAAGAATAACAGGTTCAAGTCAAAATATAACATATATTTATGTAAAATCTAATCATAGTGCTTAAGTCCAATTGATTAATGGATTAGTGAAAGCATAGATGTAGTCTAACATAACTATGTTATAACTAGTTATAATTATGGAGGTTAAAAATGAAACATAAGTTAAGTTTAACATTTAGTATAAAACTTACATAGGTGCATATACAGAAAAAGATCTTTTAATAGTTGATTGTACTTCGCATTGCTACTAATATTAATAATATACAAATAGTCGGAATGTTAAAAGTTAAAAATAAATAAATTTTCGAGCATATAGCAAAATTATTTTTAGTATATAAATCCGTGATTTAAAAAAACTCATAGGAGTATATTATTAAAATTTCGATTATTAGGTATAGATAAATGTCTTTGCAGTTATAGTTTCAACACACAAATATTGTTTCGATATAGTATAAATATTTTATTTACTTTTGACAACTTTCCATTGGTTGAAGATTAAGGCTTCTTCTCCTCTTGTCTCATCTATATTGATTAAAACCTTTGATCTTACTTGTTCTGAAGTATCAGTTAAGCTTTTCCACTGATCGACACCGTCAATATTACCTAAATCTTCAAAATTACCATCTAAAAATGAACCGATTAATTATTAAAATTGTTATGAGATAACTCTAAAAACTTTTCTTGATAAAATAAAAACATATTCGGGAGTACTTAAAAGATGGAACGTGTAACGCCGATTATATTGTATTATAGAATAATAAATAAATAAACTATAATAAAAATAATAAATAATGTACCTATACAAAAATATATTTTAGGCTTTTAGCGGAGCGAAGAATGAATTTATTTTACAATAAAAATATTTTTGTTCACTTTTTCTAGTAGGCAACTATAAAAATTCGGTACTCAACTTTGATGGTGGTTTGTTGTAAAAAAAAGTGGCTCTAACTTTTCAAAAAATTTGCTAGAATAGGAATTTTCTTGTAAAACCAGTTTTCGCCAAATATTATTGTATTTTATTGTTGAGCTTATAGAGACTTGAAATTGTCATCAAATATTCAAAATAACATTTAGGTATTATAAATTACATTATTTTTAAACTATTTTAATTTTGGCTATTCTTATGGTATTTATAGAAACTAGAAATTATCGAAATAACATATTAACAATATTTTTTAAAATACGTTTATTTCAAGCATTTAGACCCGCTGAAAATTTTGATTGGTATTTATAAAATAAAACTTTTAATTATCTATTTATCTATAAATAGCTTAAACAAGCGTCAAAATATTTTGAAAATAAAACCATTTATAGAAAATTATAGTATAAATACTCTGAAATTTTAAATGTTTTACGGTCATTTGTTTTTGATTCATAACTAAATAAAGAAATCAATTTCGTCAAAAACTGGTTAAGGCTAAATTTTTCCGTTTTTTCTTGATTTGTGTTTTGTTTTGCTTAATTATTAAAAAAATTAGAAAATGTTATCTCTTGACTTCTCATGGTGGCAATGTCACCATTTTGTTATTAAAATACCAGAAACTACTCCCCAAAGTTTAAAAACGGACGGACGAACAAAAAAAAAATAACACACACACACATCATTGCAAAATTAATATTTTCAAACAATCAATTATATTTTATTGTTATACACTTATTACTTATTCATTATATATTTTTTTTTATTTTGGGCCCAAGGCTTGTTTATAAAGCCTGAAATAAAAAACAAATAATTTTGAGGGTTGATATTTATGTTGAATGGACTTTTATATTGCAAAAATAACAATCAGTGTGGTATTAAAATGTATTGATAGGATTCACGACAATTGAGCGCTAATAAAAAATAAGTCATAGTATAAGGTTAATAATTATACATTGTCAGTCATTAATCCTTCAAATTAATACGACCACGACATTTTTTCGTATTGCATTCAATACATCGCCAACTCCTGTTTTTGTCAAATCTATATAAATATCCGTTATAGCACAGAAGGTCGAGAGACCTTTTTCACTTTTAATGATTTCCATTTTATTATTAAAATTATGATTTAAAAAAATTTAAATGATAAGTACAATAAATTAAGTAGTGTTCAGTATGCACGTGTGAAAATATAGTAAAGTTATCCAGCGATAAGAACCTACATCTACTGCTGCGTTATCGTCGTTGGAATTTCATTCTAATAATAACGATTTAATAACACCGCACGTATCGATACGATACGAACGATGCGGCAAATATGTAATAACATTAACTGATTATCATCAAACATAAAGATTATCTGACGAGTTATATAGGTATTCACAGACACCGCGAACGAATTCATTTCTAATTTCGTCATTTCGTATACAGCAGTTCTGTACTTAATACAATGAACTTTTATGAACTTTTACTCAGTTCAATATAATATTATATAACGCTCATTTGTCTCAATGCTTAATTTTCGCCGCGCTCAATTGTCGGGACACCGTATTGACAAATGTCAAATAACAATTATAAATAATGCTTAAATTCCCAATGATGAGATATTAAACTTAATTATATACTACTTTATAATATATAAAATTCAAGGTACTATTGTATCAGCTAGTAGCACAATCACGCTCGGATATGTTGGACTAAATTATTATAAGATCTTATTGGCATGTCGTCAGAATATTAAAATTATCAGACTAATTCATTGATAAATCTAAAAAAAGTTGGATTCAGTGTTACAGATGTTAACAAAGATGGCATTATATACCTATATCATAATATATAATATAAATAATATGATAAAGTAATATTGTTTTATTTGTTTAAATATACTTATATTTTTAGTAGGTAGATAATTGATTATATACTTGTATACATTTATAATTTTGACAACGTATTTTATGTGCCTTACCTACTAAATGAAAATGTATAAATGTGAAATGATTAATTAAATATGCAACGTATCATTTTAAACTATACCTTGGCTCGGCACATATGCACTGCACGGACCGCATTATGCACGAAGCACGATATATATGTTGTATATATTATATTATATAGGTACGATGCATGGATCTAGTACATTTTTTTTTCTATTTTTTCTACTTAACACAGGCAGAAAACTTAGACTCGACGATTGATGTAAAACTGTAGAATATGCTTCGTTGTGCTGTTGTGCAGCAAGATGGGTAAAATAAAAGTTGAAAACGATCGGGGAGTATACAATATGAATAGTAGTGAACGCTACGTAAATACCCACGGCCACAGGAAGAAAAATCGGATCGACTACAAAAATCGCGTGTAATTGTGCAAACAATATAATATTTTAATTGTAATAAACGATAAAGAAATTCAATGATAATATAATTTATATTTGTTCTATTTTTTAATTTTAATATCATTAGTTAAATAAAATTTGAGGCATGTTAAAAAAATATATTACCTATTTGTTAAAATGAGATTTAATTATCTAAAACATATAATTTTCTCGTTATATTGAAGCACATTTATATATATATATAATGTATATAAATATACTGGGTAAAAAGAAATTATGTACATCAAGAGGTTAACTAAATATTTCTAACTAAACTTCCCGTATTTACAAAAAAAAAAAAAAATTATAACCATTAATCGAATGTTAGCTGGTATGTGTTAGGTATATTGTAAATATATAATGTGATTCTTGTTACACTTTTATCTATATTATATACGTAAGACACAGTATCGATATATTAAATGAGCATAAATACCTTTATAACATTTTATGAAACAGCTATGGCCAGTACTAAACTTGATGTAATTATGTACTCCCGTAAACTTAATATGTATATATAAAATAATCAATAAAAATTGTTAAATTTAATTACTTGCAGCCGTATATAAAGTGGGCAACCAATCAGTAATATGAAATAAATTTTCCGAAACATTGTTTTTTTCTTTCAACCATGGGCTCCATATCGCAGCCACTCCACGAACTCCACCTTCAAGTACTGATCCTTTTTTCTATATTTAATAGAAAATATCAAATATTTATATAATCGATTAGCAAAATATCAATTTATTATTCATTCGTTTCCTTTACGTGTTAAATTATTATTTATAGCTTTTAAAACTAAGAAAAACTTATAATATATATTTTTTTTATTTTTATCTATCTAAAATAAAAAATTATTATTATTTTACGAATCGGTACACTATGTGTATAGGTATACCTACCTATTTATAATCATCAGCTGTTTCCGATTAAAATTTCCCAGACGCTGCTTGATATAATAAAACAACACGCGAACCACGGTACATGCATTATAATAAACATAATATTTTTATAAGCGTCACAAAATCAATCATACCCCTCTCAAAGGCCAATTGGATCCAAAGTTTTCATGGCCCCATAGCGGATCGTCTGTCGGTGCACCGTTGTCGGACATAAACACCACAATTGAATCTTTTAGCATTTCGTTTTTGTCCAGTGATTCAATTATTTTGCCAACAGAATCATCCAACGAAGTCAACATTCCTAAAATGTATACATCATATTTCATTATATAATTGTACATATTAAACTATTAACCATATGTCGCATCATATAGGGTGTGTGTGCACGTTTGCCAACGAATCAATGACAAACAATTGCATGTACAACTGCTGTGCGACATGCTAAGGTTTAAGAGCATGTTAATAGTACCTAATAACAAACCTCAAACTATTCTAATTCTAGAATTTTATGGATCAAATCTGCTATCTACATTATTGTAACGAGAGATTTCAGATTTATCACGCAAACTGAGTTAGCTCATTATTTTTTTTTAGCTTATTCGCACGATGCGAATAATATGTATCTATCTACGTAAATTATAATTTATTTATTTATTGCATTCAGTTTGTCGATTTTAATAAACCTATGTCAAATTATATAATCGAAATAATATGTATAAATTATTTTGATTTTAAAACAGTATGTCAAATGCTATTTACAAAATTATAAAATGTACACCAGTAGCTGTTTGCGAATACAAAAAAATCGAAAGTAATATGTTGTAAATACTAAATATGAGTGCAACAACTATAATAGTCAACAATATCGTTCTCACCTGCATAAAGTCTTCTGTTTTCATTTTCAATATAACCAAATGCCTCGTCGTTATAGGTTTTGTTCGAAACTTCTAAGTGGTTTGGACCACTATTTCCAGAATGAACCGCTAAATGACTTACCATTAAAAACATTTTTTTATTTTCCCGTTTACTTGATTCTATGATTTTACAAGCTTCTCCTGTGAAAACATCAGTTGCGTACCGATCACGATCCATCTCATTCCCCGCCCTTTCGAATCCACGCCTAGCATCGATACCACTCATTGTAGTATTCTATTATCATTTTTAGAAACGACCGTATTATATCCATCAATTTTATAATTGCTTCCATATAAACTGATAAGCCATACACAAATTATGCTTACTTTAGCATGTATGCTGTTTCTGTAACTAATATACCCATTCCAGTAACCAAAATGACTGTCGAATCCTCTTTGTGTGGGAGTGAAACGTTTTTGGTAATAGCCCAAGTGCCATTTTCCCACCAAGTGTGTTGAGTAGCCCAACTCTTTCAGATACTTAAAATTAAAAAATATTTCAATAAGTGACGATAACTCTATTAAAGCGTATGATATAATAAAAATAAAATATATGTATAATACATTTAATATATATAATCGTGTTTACTTGTGGTAAAATTTTTTCATTTATTGGTAGTGCTGAAGCTTGGCCAGCAGCAATGGGTGTACCTTGAAAGCCTAACAACATATAAATTAGCGTTTTAAAGTGTATAAAATATAGGTATTTAATATTTTGAATTGTTATCAAATATATTTCAAATATAATCTATACCTAAACAAAAACAATCAATATGGCTACATTATAATTACGCATACCTACAAATAAGAAACCTACCATAGCGAATTGGGTATTTTCCAGTAAGTAAAGCAGCTCTCGACGGAGTACAAGTTGGCTGAACATAATGACGATTCAATATTACGCCGTTATAAGCAAGTGCGTCGATATTTGGCGTGGGTATCTGTATAGATCCATGAAATCCGACATCATTCCAACCCTATGTATTTAAACATATTTATTACGAAATAAACAAATTAAAACCTATAATATATTAAAACGTCAGTCCATTGATTCTAGATTATAATAGTATAGATTTTATAGATGAAACCCACATTGGGGCCGAACGTGGTTCTTAAATAAACACTTACTGCCGCTGCTTCTGATGGGTGTTGTCATGCTGCAGCAGTACAATAATGTAATTTATTTTTTGCGCATATTATAATATTTTATTTGTTGTTAGACATATATTATTAAAGTCAATAAGAACGGTTTGAGCGAAATTATTTATTTTAATATAAATCGGTAAATTATATACTATTTTCTTAGAAATAAATGGATAAAAATATATAATATTAGAGTATATCTTTATACCAAGATATTAAGTTAATACTATTGAAGTATTGATTATAATTCATTTCAAAATAATTAAATTTGATCTATGAGTTTAAGATTCTAAACGGAGAAATAAGGTTTTGATTTTACAATAATGTATTTATTATTATTTTTTTTCGCATTTAATTTGGATCAGTAAAAATGCTTAGATTTGCAACATTGAGTGTGGTTTATAGTAGCAAATAAGATAAATTTGGTGCTTATTATTAAAGGGCAAAAGTAAAATTGTATAGTGTTTTTCAAACTTTGGAAAACAAAAAATTTTTTTAGAAAAACAAGAATATTTACGCACAACCAGTTTTTGACAAAATCAATTTTATTTCTTTGGAGTTATTCAAAAAATGATTAACCGTAGTTACTTATTTTAGTCAAATGTTCATAAATTGTTTATATTGACATTTTTTATATATGTTATAATTTGTTTTTATGAGCTCTTATAAGACATAATGTGAATTATTTGATTTTTAAAAAAAAATTCCAGTAATTATCGAAAAAAAATGTTCGTACTTAATTATTTATTATTGAACTCAAATTTTAGATCAATTTCAGTGACCGGCTCAATTACAAGGTATTACTTTTCTTAATTTTTTAAATGCATTTATTTTAACTTATACCTATTTTAATTCCATATGTAAAATAGGCTGTATCCGAATTGCATGACAAAAGAAAACGAGATTTTAGTCGATATATTTTTTTTAGTTTCAAATTACGAGCATAACATTTTGAAAAAACGACTAGTTTATGTCGATTTACGTATAATATACCATAGCAAAAATATTGTTGTCAATTATATATACTATAATCTGAAATTTCTCTAAATGAGACTAGATTAATGAATGGAAATTAAATTAAATCATAATTTTATAAATAAATACAACGATTGATATAAAATAATATACCAAAGTTAACACCATTTAGTTCTATCAGAATCTAGCGGTTCCCAACCTTTTTGGTTGTGCGAACTGAGAACCATCAATTTTTGTTAAAAATCTTTGAAGCAAGCTAATGAGTAATATCTCATTTATATCTATCTATCTATATAATATTATTAGGTATATACTATATAATAAAAATATATACGTTTTAATGTTAATATTATGTGGTCCTCGACCTAGTTCTACGTTACTCACAGCCCATAGGTTGAGAACCGCTGGATTAGACGTTAAATAAAAAAATTAATAATAACTTTGTTGTATAAATATCTACTTGCTATTTTTAAATTTAATTAGATTTTTTTTTCGATTTTTACAATCTTTGTACTGCAATATTTTATCAAATTATTATAACACATGATTATTGTATAACTACTTTAATTTTTTAAATTTTTGATATTTACACATTTGATCTAATTTAATGGATATTAAGTATGTCACTTGTATTTTGTTTAAATTAGTTGTGTCGCAAAAAAACACAAATTGGCTCTATTGCGAGATAATCACGCATGCAATTGACCTAGATAATGATTTTCGCATGCATTCGAAAACACCAGAAATATAGTTTGTCAGCACGTAAGTTTAGATTTAACTTAGTATTATGTTTTGCATTACATCTACCTACCTCCATTATATAGAAGTTTTATCTATAACAGTGGTCGGCATCCGACGTAAAGTTTAAGGCAGTATCTTTTTTCATAGTAAATAGTTTAAGTATATAAAATGTTTGTTGAGTTCAATAAGGCTGCCGACCACTGGTCTAGTGGTCTATAGCATAAACTTAATATTGTAATACTAACCAAATCGTCAGCTATGATGAGAATAATATGCGGTTGTTTCTTTGTTTCTCGTTGCAAAGCGTAACCGGTTAACTGGAAGTTTACGATTAATAACAATATACCAGCTATGCATCTAACAGAAAAGTCCATGATGATAGGTGACCATGATCCAGCGAGCGATAATTATAATGATATGTACGCGAGTATCTAAGTAGTACGATTTGGTAACAGATCGAGAGAAAATAAAAGAGATAGATCCGACGACAATGATCATATTATATAATATTACATTATTTGATAAGAAAATGTGTTAAAAATAAATTGTGAATTATCGAGTTTACATTATACGCACAGCTTAAATATCTTCAGATGTTAGTATGTTACGTAATTTGAGTTGATCGGAACCCACCTAATTTATTACATTATTGAGAATTTTAAAAACCGTACTTTAACGACACGATATTATTATCGATAATATTGATAATAGGCACCTATTCTGTTTTCAGTTATCATTTTTTAATAAAAAAAAAATGATTAGAATATCGTTATATGCACTGCCATATGGAGGTAATAATAACTTTTTACTTGTGCGTATAGTGTACATGAAAAGTAGAATATTTTTTTAATCTCGCGATTTTATTTTACAAAAAACTTTTGTTTACTCAGTTTATATCATTTTTATTAAATTTAATTTTTAATAGATAAATTTAATAACATTATGAAAAATGCATCATAATTTGATCACATTTGATTATATATTAAAATACCACAATGATAGTTTTTTAACTTTTAAATTAAACCTATATAAATTAATTAAATTATAATTTTATAATCTATACCTAAATAATAATATTATATATATATATATATATATGTATAGATATTATCTAATAGGTACCTAATTCAAAATGTTTATTTATATTATGTACAAAATATAAATCCGAACGGTTAAATCGATTGTCACCGAATTTTTATTACATGTTCTTCGTTCTCCGTAGTAGGACAGTAGGTAAAATGTTTTTGTAACAGTTTTTCATAAAGTAAAACATTTACAATATTTAATTTATAGTTGATTGTACTCATTCAATTGATTGAAATAATATGTAATATGTATGTAATGAATTAATATTAGGTGCCTATACGAAATCTTGGATAATAAAGCCGCTTTTATGTTTTACGTAATTTATATCTTATTAAATGTCGACAAAATCATATTTTTTAAGAAATAGAATTAACTAAAGAACACGTTATTTATATGTTAGATTAAGTTATCATTATTTTGGTCCTTTTTGGTAACGTAATCAAAATATTATGAAAACAATTATATATAATTGAATTTATCTATATCTATTTGTTGTCTTCGAGTTAAAAATTAACATTCATGTTTCAAACCAAGAACATCGTATAAACATACCTTCAAATAAAGGAAAGACAGTACATTATATTAGCCATAATACTTTTTAGAACATTTTCTTATAACTTGAAATGTAAACAAGTTATAATATTTTAATTCACGTAAAACTTTTGATAAAAATTTAGTTTTTTAAAAAATATTTGAAAAAAAAAATATTATTAAATTGAAGATCAAACGATAAAGTTGCTTAACTAAATTAGTAGTTCCATTTGAGTTTTTTAATATGGGGTGTCAACAATTTAAGCAGGCCAATTTTTTTTCATTTTAGTAAATACATTTATCTTTTGTGTATAAGACGGATGTATACTGTAGGGAGTGGAACTGTTGGAGGACTGTATACAGGGCCGTATTTAAAAATTCGACTATATGACATAAGCTCCAAAGGTACAAAAATGACCTATATCATTTGCGCCAAAATTAATATTTTATGTAAATAGTTATTTAAAAACTGCTATCTCATAAAAAATTATATTATATAAAATAATAAAAATTTTTTAATAATAAATTGTTAAAATATAATATAGGTAAATTATGATACACATTATATACATGCAATTAAATATAGCAATATAAGCAATACAATTTCAAACAGATGCTAAAATAAAAATTCAGTCTATAGATTGACTTTTTGGAAAACAACCAAACAAATTTAAAAAAAAAAAAAAAATACAAACCAAAATTATAAAATTAAGTAACTTGGAAATATCTAATTTTAATTTTGTAAAAATAATGAGTTTTAAAAATCTACTTCAACACTATAACTATTTTACTATTTATTGACATATTAATTCTATTTCATCTATTGTTATTGTAAAAAATATATTGTTTTAATATTCGACAATTTTTTTTGAATAAAACTGTTAGCCATCACATAAGTTTCTAAGAAATAGTCACAAGATTCATGTATGCAATCATCGTTGGATTGAATTGCCATGAATTGTTAAATTATAAAGCTCAAAAATAAATTTAAGTTATGCACATATAAGTACGTTATAAATAAATAAATGACATGCAATTCGGACAGACCCTTTTAAGAGGTGGCATACAATTTGATTATTTTTTTTTTGCATGTAATTAGGACACACCCATCGTTTAAGCGAATACATAGACCATTTGGCCAGTATAATTAATTATAACAATTATCTTCAACAAAAACTCATGTTAATATATATTATAATGTACAATGTATATATTTATATACAGTATTTATAACATTATCGAATACTTGAATAAGAATTAAGAGTGTTGTTATTGTTAACTTATTAATTTTATTATTCTTTACCGATCGAAACTTCGTTATGAATTTATATATTAAAATTTAAAACGCAAAAGATATGTTGAGCTTATGAGTAATAAATTATTATAAAATATAATTGTATAATATATTATTAGTTATTACTTATTAATAATACGTAGGGCTCAGATTTTGATGCAAAGGCATCTTTTTTCTGGTGTTTTGAAACGTTGGTTCATAAGTATAAAATGTATTTTGGGCGATACTGATTATTTTAAAGTATTTTTTTTTTGCACTTTTTGACAAAATTAAACTTAAATGTATTTTAAAGGGATTTTTTAACGTTTGTAGTGCATTTATTTAGTTTTTAGAGCATTTATCACAATTTCTTCATAAAATGAACGAACATTGTTACGATTCGCAAGACTTTCGGCAAACTACCGACGATACGAATATTAAATTATATATAGTATCGTCGATAACAATTTTATCATAGCTTTTCCCCGAAAATTATCGCCGTTATATGCATATTATGTATTATTATTTTTATTACACCATACATACATACATAGGTCAATTTAGCATACAACTACAGTAGCAGAACTACACAAATAACAACGTAGTAACGTACAATATACTATTAAATAAAAAAACAAAACAAAAATATACTATTGTAATATAATTAAAAAATTTTTTTCAATTTTTAAGCTATGATAAATATAATTTAAATACATTTTTTTAGTGCATTTTTTGTGTTTTTTAAGTCAATTTTGCATTTTTTTAAAGGCATTTTTTGAAATTTTTTAGGGCATTAAAATCTCAGCCCTAGTAATAAGTAATAACTAATAATATTTTCTCGTGGTTCTCGTGTTACTGTACTACCTATAGTTAATTTTACTATTTTACTGAATTTTAATTATTTTAGTTTTATTTAAGAACCTAAGTAATAGTAAAAACATTTGATAAAAACTACTTATTATATTGGATAACGTATTTCAATAAATTAAATATATTGAATCAAAAACATTTTTTTTTAAAAGTATTTCAGTACTGAAAAGTGACAGTCTTATACTCGTACGGATTTATAAAACGTTCAAATAGCAATTATTGTCGGCTTGTCACATACACACTACACAAACCACCACTAGAATTCATTCAATCCATTCAAACGATCTAAAAGAATTTGCTCAATTGGTACAGATTCACGGTTGATTCATTCAAATGGACTATGCCCGTATAGCGTATCCTGTTCAGCATAAGTTACATAGTCTGAGTAATGTATACCTATTATATTGTAATGGCATAACATACATAACATAATTAATAAGTGAACAATTTTTTTATAACAATTTTTATTACACGAGTAGTTGGACAATTTTACCGAGTAATTTTTTTAAACCTTACATTTTCTCTCGTTAAAAAAATTATTCGAACATGAAGTTATTTAGAAATAACCAAATATTACTTACCATAAAAAACATATAATTGTAGATATGTATTTTGATTTCGATTGTTTATTTTCTTTATTTGGAACAACAAAGTTGTATTTAAATTTTAAATTGATTTCTATCTTTTACCTTATTAACAGTTATAAATCATTATTTTTACATAAATGATAGATTTTATTTAATTTTTTATATTATACATTTTTGATTTATACAGAGGTATTGATGTTCAATTCTTACAATGCCATATATTTTTATTGAAAGTATAGCTTAATAAAAATTGAAACTTCAAAATCAATAGTAATGTATGTATTGCATTATATTGATTACATAATATAATCTGTATGGGTGTATTATACACCCACTGTGCAACGTTTGTTACTATTTAATATTTATCGCCGCTATATAAAAATTAGGTCGCAAATGAAATATTGCAAGACAATGTAAATAAAACACCAACGTATTATTACTTTGGAAAAAATAAATTAAAGTTGAGGAAGAATATTATATAAATATTGAAGATTAACTATTGATACAACATTTAGTATTAATGCCAATGCGATATTATATGATTGTTGCTTACAAAAAGTTTTGTATATATTACCGAATAATATTAATTAAATGTTGATATTATTTATTGATGTAATATAACAAATTAATACGAATGTGATGTTATCTTATGACACTTTTTGATAAAATATGTATATATTATATTGTATACATATTAATGCAATGTCTATGTAATATTTATGATACTATCGATAGAAAATTATTACTTGCTAATTTTCAAACGGTTTATTGGTAAATCACTATTTATTGCGAATTATAGATCAGCGGACAATCAGCATGCAGGTATTACATAATAATATTATTTATAATTGATTCTTATACGCAATTTTGATTTTGTATATCACGATCACAACTATTCCCATTTCCCAATTCTCCAGTCTACAGCTGCCCTTAGTCTTGTTTACTTGTCTCCGACAGTCCGACACTACGTAGCTATATTGCGGTTTATATTTCTATTTCGTATTGTGAAGTAAACTGTTATTTAATTATTTGTGATTTTGTTAAAAAATCTCAGTATGGCGGCTTCATCTTTAAAACAAGAAGTAAGTACTTACTAACTAATTTAGTTCAATTCGTCTATAATGACTTGATAAATAAAAATATGTAGATACCTATGTACCGATTTATTTTTAATAAATCTTATATCTCTTAATACTTAGGTATTGTATGTAGTATGTACATATATTACATACTTCATATATTAATGAGTTCAAGACTTATAACATATTAATTATGGGTTAATTTATTTTATTTAACTATTTATTGAGAGCCAAATGCATATTTAATGTTATATTTTTCAAAGCTTTTTTTATTCCGTCATTACTCGCATGGATTCCAATTCTACTGCTTTTATTCCCGAAAGTGATGACATAGATTGTATATCCTGAATGACCATTTTTCCAAAACATCATTTCACATAAACCAACGTTTTAAATTCATTTTCCCGAAAAACCAATCTATGAAAATATAAATTTCAAATTAATTTAATCCCCCTCTCATAGGTACTGAATTTATATTCCTATTTGTTTTGACACGATAATAAGTTTTCTGCAAGTGGTTACTGGTTATACATATAACGACGAAGTTTTGGAAAAATTGAGAAATAATAATATGTTTTTCGTTAAAATTAAATTAATAAACGGTTACAGTTTAATGGGTAATTATAATTTTTATTTTATTTATATGATATAAGTGTATATTATTTGTGTATATTTGGTAGGTCTGAGAATAGGACATAAACTATTTTTTAATCCCTAGGTATTAATGTGTTGAATAGATCTTATCATTGAATAGATTACTGGAATGGATGTTTTAAAATTGAATTTAATGATAAATCATTATATATATATAGATATACGATGAAAAACAATTCTGAACAGAGACGATTTGTCGGTCTAAGGTAATATTTTATATTTTATTTCATTTAGTGTTTTTAATTA
This sequence comes from Rhopalosiphum maidis, assembly GCF_003676215.2. Lineage (NCBI taxonomy): Eukaryota > Metazoa > Arthropoda > Insecta > Hemiptera > Aphididae > Rhopalosiphum > Rhopalosiphum maidis. Next base: position 41,409,070 of record NC_040879.1, on the reverse strand, counting down.
AGTTCCTATTTGGTATTAATATGGAATTTTAACAAGTTTTATAAAAACTCTAACTTCAAACTTAATCAAAAAAATTGAGCCTTTGTGTTTTAAAAATTTAAATTAATGTAAGTCCATTTTATGTGGAACTTTGCATTAAATTTTCAAGTATTTTGACTCACCGAAAAATGTTTTATTAACATTATTATAAAAATAAAATACTTCAAATACCTATAAATAGCTTAAAAATAAGCGAAATATTTTGAATATTAAATTAAGTAAAAAAATGCTAATTTAAACAATTGGTAAAAATTTCAAGTTCCCACGACTCAACTTTAAAATTATAATAATAAAAATCTAAAAGCGTATAATACTAAATCGGTTTTTACACGTGAATTTTTGATTTTGTGAAAATTAAAATTGAAGGTTCGTAAAAATTTTTTACTCGATTTATTTTATAATTATTCGAAGAAAAACGTATGGACCCCTTGCATTTTAATATATATATTTTCAATCCTTAACTTTTTATACATCATTGTTTATAAGTTGTTAAATACAAAATAATTAGTCAATCTTTGTGATTTTGACAAATGTCAATATTTTAACTTTAAACGCTTATGAAAAAATTGATTATATGTATCTTAATAATTTTTGAATAACTATAAGTACAACGTGTGTGGAATCTGGAATTCAATTTTCAAGTATTTGTCCCAACGAATATTTTAAAAAAAAAAAATGGAAAATATTTCAAATGCCTATAAGTAGCTTAAAAATAAGCGAAATAATTTAAAGAAAATTACAGTTGAAACCACTGGTGAAAGTTACAAGAAACCACGACTTATACTTTTTGAATTAAACAAAAATCTAAAATTTAGAATAAATCATTATTTAACGCGATTTCATAAAAATTTTAATTTCAAACGCTCTTTAAATGTTTTAATTTAATGAGATTAGAGTTTTTATTGTAGTTAGTAATTACTAAGAGAAAAACTTATGAAGAATCTTGTACTGAATATTCTAACTTGCGCTATAAATATTTAAAATTTTATGATTTTTTGTAAAAATTTGAACTTTAAAATAAATTGTGATCAACAATTTTTGATTTTTTCTTTAATTTTTATAATTAAAACTTATAAGAAATTTTATTATAATAATTAGATGCAATTTTCTACCAAAAACGATTATAAATATAAAATAACTTATATCATTGTAAAATCTAGCATACATATTACATTCATCTTTCATCATTCCGTTTAGAATCTAAAATCTATGAATATGTATATTGTATATCGCAAAAAATATACGAATATGTCTAAACGTAATTTAGACATGAAATAAACCTATTTTAACGTATACTATACCGTTATTATACGAATAATAATAAATTATGTATACCGAAATATATACAAACCGAAGTCATCCTTATCATAAACGTAGATTATATATTTATATGTTATATGTTTACTGGGAATTGGGATGTTTCATATACCTATTATAGATAATGCATTACACAGTGAAACCTCTCCTCCTTAAGGGACACTTCATAATAGCAGACGTTTTTTTGGAAACTAGAATATTTTCACTAATTTATAATTAAAAAACCTCCAAATAGCCGAAACATATTAAAAATAATGACGAAACAACGACAGAAAAACGCTCTTATACTAATTAAACAATGATAAAACAAAAAATAAATCATTAATAACTATGACTTATTATTGTGATTATCGGCAATGACGTGAAATCGGAATAATTGGATTTATATTATAACATGGATTTGCAGTAAATTGTAATATTAGATAGGTATTCAATAATATTATGTATTAAATTAAGTTAATACTTATCTTAGTTCTTAATATATTTACATTTATTTATAGGTAGTATGTGTTCACGCGTGTGTGTTGTAGGTATACGGTTAACGAAATTAGTACAAACGACATATAAAACAAATCATTTAATTATATTGCTTAGTACTTTTTGCATAATTACAGCCCATCATCAGTTAATTATAGAAATAGAAGTTTATGATACATTTACAATAATCTTTAGTTGTATTTTAATTGTGTATAGACTAACTGGAATATTTATATATTACAATTATTTTTTTTTATTTTTACATTATTTTAATTTTTAATACATTAATACGTATGAACTATATATATGCATTCATACCTTGCATATAACATAGAAACTTAATGAATAATGAACAGAGATTTGAGAAAACGAATAAAAAACCATTATTGATTAATAATAAACGTACAACTAGTGGAATAATTTAAACAAGTAAAAATAAAATACAGTTTCTAACACGAATATAATTTAATAAAAATGCCCACTTTTGAAATACAATTGTGCGAGTGCGACCCTATATGACGTGCAGCCTTTACAAATGTGATGCCTACAGCTATTTACTGTTCCTATTATGCCACGTCTTATATTTCATTTCATTTTATATTTTTATTTGAAAGATTTGATTGATTAATATTGTGATTTAAATTTCAAGATACAAAATACTTGTAATAACTGATATAAAAACAATTTACCGTAGTAGGTTTATAAATTTATTTAAGATGATTTATTTAATTTAAAATTAAACTTGTATAGATAGGTACGCATTTTAGAAAATTAATTTGAAGTATAGGCACAGTTATTTTTTGTTTGCGCATTGTAGATTATAATTTATAAATAGCCAATATCCTATACAGACAATGAAATAGTCTCCAAATAAATTTTTATCATGATTTATCATATCGCAGCTGTATAATTTTGTTTCTCATTATTTTATCCAAGTTATATGATGGGTTAGGCGATAACACAAAATTATCATATAAAAACAATTCTATGGGCTTACTCAAGTATTTTGATACTACGCCCGTATAATTTGAAATAAAATACGTTATATTTATTTTATGTTTTACTTATATAACTATTTGTTAGGTAACTACATAGTCATTTCCGAAATAATTTTTCATTTTTATTGTTCATAGATATGATTTTAAAAAAGCAATTTACTTAATAAAAACGAGTTTAAATGTTTTAATATTTTATGGTACACTATTCATACCGTACAATTAAATATTAATGTATTTATTTTAACGATATAAAAGCATTCAAATTTTTTATTCTCTTGACCTCTTGTATTAATTATCTTTTATCTTAGTACATAATTTGAAACCAATTATAAGTTGGATATAATGTAATGCATAAATAATGTGTGACCATAGGCCATGTAGATAATATTGGTAAGTTTTTAAATCATAGTTATACTATCTAATAACCTATATATTATAACTTAAGTTGAGCTAGTATAGTATGTGTTTAACCCGTATACTGTATATGATATCGTTATTTTTAATTTTTTTTCAAAGCTGGGTGTTACTTGCTTAAATTAAGTTATCAGAAAAAAATAAACTAAGCTAAGTTAAGAGAATATTGGTGTATTATTTGTTTTCTTTCCAGCGACTCAAGTGCAACGAATTCACGTAAAATATTTTCAGATGATTTTTAGGTAATCTTAGAATTAAATCACCTATTTACAAAAATTAAAACAAATAACGATTTTAAAGGTTTTATATCGGCTTTATAATTTATTAATGTTTATTACTTTGTATTTAACTTTAAAAAAATTGTTCGAAAACTTAAATGGATATTAATTTATTTTGATATTTTGAGACAATATTTAGACAAATTACATATCAATCCTCAAAAGTATTTTTCATTATACATTTTTTTAATGGGTAATTTTATTTTATAACTAAAGTTAAGTTAAAAATTTTTTTTTTATTATTCACATTAACCACACGTATTATATATCAATATAAGTATTTTATTTTTTCGAATACTGTGGGAGCTATGATTAGTTGTAGCTAGACACATACAAAATTCGGTCCATCGTTTTATTGATTTTATTATTTTAATTATAAAATATCTAGTATAAATTAACAATAGTATGCATGTTAAACGTTATCATATTGGAGAAAATATGAATAACTTAAGTACACGAATTGTGTACCAAAAAAGGTAGACGAACCTTTTTGAACGAATTACGTCCCGGACGCTAGCCCCTTTAGCTCCTCCCCCCTCTCTTGGCTACGCAACTGGGTGCAGCTGTCGTAGTCGGTCGGTCACCACGCTGTGTGGTGCGATCCACACAATAGCGGAAACGTCGATTATAGGGCAACCCTCTTAACACTATATGTTACTGCGTAGTGCGCAGTATACTACAGATAATATTATTACTATTTCACATAATATTTTACTTCGTGGTTTACTTATATTATATAATATTATTTTATAAAAGTCTGCTACCAAATTATATTCCGAGCTATACGGCTATACCCACCAATTGCGTATATGTATTACAAGTATATTCTCATCCCATTACCTAAATAGTCCTTTAATTTTATACCTTCAGCATTCCATGTTATAAATATGTAATTTAGCTAGTAATCTAAACATGTATGTATATAACATGTGCACTGATTTTATTAATTGTCTACCATGATTGAAGCTATAAATAATATGATCCAATGTAATAATAGGTGTAACATAAGTATATATAATAATATATTAATATTTATTTTTATTTTCTCTAGAATTTAAATATTTTAATAATTATTATTTTTATCATATCTATGGTTACGTATACAACTTATTTAAATATCTTAATTTTATAATAACAATATATTCATATAGATAGTTATAATTATTTATCTTAGATTCTATTGATTTTAGGTATGATTTATATATCTACTTATAGTACCTATAATGTATATTAAATATTGTATTATTTAAAAATAAACGTTTTTACATTCACATTATATCTTGATAAATCGATAATATACTGATATGTTTAAATAAGTGATTTATATGATTATATATATAAGTTTATAAACAGATTTGTAATTGTAATATGTAGGTAACAGATACATCCATATGAATACCTATTAATTCTGTGTACAAGTGTCGGTATTATATATTGTGTGGTGTTTGTGTTTGCCTACACTTCTACTTTATAGAAGTAATAGTTTGTTAAGTTCTAGATTTTTCAATACCTAATTAAACAGAGTTATACGGTTTTAGTCCTCTAAATAAACTTCAGCAAAGTTTTTGAGAATGTCAATTGTGGTTACTATTTACTAATTAAACAATATATGGAATTGAATTATACATCTTATCATCGTAAATAAGTGGTATAACTTTGAAATTTACATTACACGATTCATACGAGATATTAAGTGTTTACAAACACTATAGTTTATAATACGGTGGTTCGATCCCTATATTTGGGTACAATATGAAAATACAAATAATTTGTAGTACAGATTTAAAGAGTGTACCTAGTACCTACCTAACTAATATAAATAAATATAAATGCTTCAAAAGATATTTATAATTTTGTTCATATTTAGTTCAACTATTATAAATTAAAATACAAGTGCTTCTGCTCAGGAGAACTTAAAAAATGATCATGGCAGTATACGCCAGACATAATTATTATTTATTAATAGTATAGGTAATTAAAACCAATTATCTTATCTATAACAAATGTAGCAAATTCAAATACACTTTTGAACAAATTTTGATATATTTAAAATTTTAAAAATAAAATATTGTTAGCCTTGTAGTAGATCGTAGATGTTAGTATGTATTTAATATTTATACTTTTCGAATGTACACTAAAGAAATGTGAAAGAAACGATTCGGTCGGCGGTCCGGTTATTGTAGTGAGCATTCAGTGGATCGTGGTAGTTTTTTTCACAGTATTGGTGTGTATCCAGTCTTAGTCTACCTGCTATTGATGGTACCTACCCCTATAAAGTGTTTATTCGAACTGGTTTTAACAATATAAGTATATACCCTTCATATATAACATGATACATGAACACCCTAATAATATATTGTGTATAGGTATTTTTTTTTTAGGCGTATATAAATAAAGGAATGTTAATCTTTGGTGCTGAGCAAGGATAGAAACTACATACTTGGTAGTTTCAGTACGTTGGGACTAATTTCATCTGTTACTGAAGGTAGGTATAACAAATTCCTTAACAAAAACATTTTTGATTTTTGATTTCTAACTTCTATGTTTCACGCAATCGGGCATCAATTATGATAAATAAAATAACTTATTTAACTTTATTAACCCATTAAGCTCTAAAACTCACTTACCCACCCACCAATCTATTTAAGAAGTGAAACGATTACTTCACGTGGCATATGAATTCAGCGCCACTGTTTTAGTAGCCTATAATAATTTAACGTACCAATTTAATTTGTGCACACTCGTGATACTTTGAATTAGAAATCATAATCTAAATATCGATGAATCGATCATATCATTATTTGAACTAATTGTTACAAGCTACTAATTTGTTTCATTTTTAGAAGTTGATGATTTTAGAAACGACTAATAAAACTCAAAGTGTAGAATTAATATAATTATATTACATTATCTGCCAGTGATAATTTATATTGATTTAGGAACGTTCCAATTATTTATTATGCATAAGACTAAGTAGATTATTATTATAACATATAGGTCGGTATAGTTAGGTATATAGTAATGACACGTATGATCATCTGTTTTATTAAAATCTTTAATTGGGTGAACCATGATCCAGCAACAAACTAAACCTGCAGGACGCGAGATTTATTTAAAGCCTAATTTACACTGGATGAGCATCCGCCTGCTACAAACAACTCATCGATTTAAACACTTAGGCACGAGTCACACTAGGCTGGTTGCCAGCAGCTGCTGTCGACCAGCGGCTAACAGTAGCACCATAAGCAGCGGCTGAGTACAGTAATCGGCCTAGTTGGAAGACAAGTGAAGTGAGCGACCTAGTGAATAGAAACGATTTCGCGGTGGAGCGAGTGGTATCCCCCACCACCACGGTTTACTGTATTTGGCGTCGAGCGTCGATTAAAGATTAGTATGTCTTGATTGCGGAGGTAACCACTCGTCACAGCGTATAGAATACAATATGTATGTGTATTAATCGGTCAATATTGGTACTCGGTACAGTAAGCAGCGGCAAATCGAGTTCCGCAGTCGAGTGCTCGATATTATTGATCAGGTAGATTGTAATTGAGGAGTACTTACTGGTTACTGTACCTACTAACCATGACCAAATACTTAGGTATGACAGCGCGATAATACTAAAGTCCGTTCTATGAGTGCATTTATGGAATAATGAACAAATCTTAATTCATTACATGATAATACGACGTTAGCTGCCAAGGATTTTTATCGGCCAAGTCTAAAAGTATAGTTTAGTTTTAGATCATATACTAATACTTTGAATGGAGCCATACCCAATCTCGCCTATATGTAAACAATTCGAAGCACTGTTACTATATTAGCGACGAGTCTCTTATTGATATGCGCTATTTGCGCATGCGCCAGTAAACTCGTCGCATATTTAATTGAATTATCACTCATGAATTCCCAGGGAGAATACAGTTATCAAAATGAATATTATACGACGAATAAACGCACGCATGGGCAGATAGCACGTCTCAACCAGAGACTCGTCGCTTACAACATGGGCTTCAAATGTAGGGACATGGCTCCTATTCATAGTGCTTGATCTAAGTATTTAACAATGCTACTACCTAGTGCAGTAATCGGGTACTGTAGTCATTCGAGTGCCGACGCGATTAAGTACAAGCATATTATACCTATCACTTAATATATTGAATACGGCCAACAATCATAATTTTATTATATTGATTATTGATATTATATTATATTAATTGATAATATTGTATTTGTAGGGTCTGAATTAGTATAAGTAATATTTAGAGTTTTAATTCGTTTGATACGATGTTTTTTTGTTTACTGCCGATGGTCGAAATTATTATGAAACACACAAAATGAAATAAATGGAACGGTGGCAATTGGCAAGCGCTTACACCAAAATACTGTACAGACGATTAGTGTGACATCACATACGTTATCAATCCTCATCAAAATTTTATTTACGAGATAGCTATTCTATTGTCTTGCTTAAATTTACACGTATACTATATTACGTACTGATGTTTGATTCTAAGCCCATCGATCCATTATATCGTATTTATATATTATTTTGTTGTTCCCGGTAGCTTTAACAGGTTGTGCTGTAAATCATATGAAAGTGTTTCTCGACGACGTTAGTGTCACAAAGTACTGTATTCGTGTACTTGGGTGTATGGCAATAATATTTTATGTTTATGTAAACAGAACAATGCAAATGTTATTAAAACATTGATACTGCCGTCAACATTGGGATACTTTCCTTTTTGCAACATTTAACATCGTGGAAGGAGATATATATTAGGTTGTTTATTTCACTTATAGTATTATAGTTTATAATATAGACATTAAGTGCAGACAAATACCTACATTAAATAATAGGTCCCATTTTCCTTTTATATTAGGTAAATTAATTAGGCTGCTGGAGTGTAATAGTTATCCAACACTCAACTAATAAAAATCAATATATAAACGTTATAATGTATTTTTGTTTATAATATGCAGTATTAAACAATTAATAGTATTCATTAGCTACCACGTGTTCGTAAAACTTTGCTTAAGAGTAAATAAATTATTTAATAATTAATAATCATCAATAAGTTTTAATTTATGGCTTGAATTGTTTATAATATATTATATTTAATATTTGAGTATAATTCTAAAGGTTTTAAATTTATATAATTATATTTTTATAATGTTGAAAAAATAGATACCTAATGAAACACAATGTATTAATATTTAAATTATACAGATCATGTTTAAGAATTAATATTTAAATCTTTGAATGACTTTGGTACATTCAAACAGTATATAAATATAAAATATATTAGTCATATTATGAAATATGTACCTATGTAATAATGCACATAAATCGGTAATTGTTGAAATATGCATTAAAAAGACAATTAATAAGAATATTCGAGTTTCATTACACACAATTATACGAATCGCAAACGGCTCAGAAACGGTTTAAGTGCTCGAGATTCAGCACTGTAAATACATTTACACTCAAGTATCAAGTATCATAATATTATAATATGTACGATATGTTAAATAATCTAACAGGTCTTTGTATAGGAACTTTATACTATTCGAAGTTCGAGCTTACACAAATTTTGATTTCACTTGTTACACGCACATCATCCGCGATCCAACATAGTCCGATTGCCTACCTGGGAGGTTTAGTTTCGTTTAAATGGATTTTCCCCGATGATATCTGACAACTTCATTTAAGTTTTAACAAGTAATTCGACTTAAACTTTTTCTCCTGCAAAACAGCATCAGACTTTTGACGTCAGGAGGTATAACAATCCGCCGTAGGTGGATTGCCCAACACAGGTGTCGACTTGCATCGGTTAAGGACTGATAGCTAGACACCCGATTTTTAGTATTTTTTTTTTTTTTATTCATTCAAAAAAAACCGAGCATGCGACATAATGTATAATAGAATTACAATTTCATGCCTGCATCACCCATATCGTCCGCTATCCGACACAGTCGGTTGCCTACCTGATAGGTTTGGATGCGTATAAATTTAACTTTCCCGATGATTATGGATTACTTAATACTCAAACATGGCAATCGACTTAAACATTTTCTCCTACAAAACAGAGCTTAGGTATCAATTTGCATAGGTTGAGGGCTGATAGCCCTGATTACCATCATCACCAGTGATGGCTGATAGCTAGACACTCAATTACAATTTTCGGCATGCCATTATTATTTTTGAACTCAAAAAAGAACCAGGCATGCGACAACATAAACTTTTACACCGAATGATAACTGGTTAGTTATGGAAAAACTGTCAACTCAGAAATACGATAATCGACTTTATCACATTTTTAGTGACCAATTTCTAGACATCTGATCACCATTCCCTATCGATTTTCCGATGAAACGATTTCCACTCAACCACTCGAAGCCGCCGAAGGAGTCTTCTATACACCGGAATCGAGTTTCACCAGCCCCCAGTAGAATACCGTATACCTCGTCGGTTATCAGATTCAGCAGTGGCGGCGGCGGCGGCGGCGGCGGGTAGTTCGGCGGGAAAATCAATAATGCCTGGATTTTAGTTGGCCCGGGCAACGTAACCTATCGTCGTTATTGACTATGAGGAGAGGAGGATGAAGAGTGTGTGACGGCGATAAGCATACGGCGGAGAGATAAAAACCTAAAAACAAAATCTGGCAACGTCTGAATGACGTCAAGTTCCGAATCATTGCGGCGGCGCATAGGCAACAGCTGCCGTTGTTGAGCTGTTCCCGCGAGAGGAGGTGGCGTTCACCGCGGCCGTCGGCGTCGAGGAGTCCCAAGTGAATGCGCGCTATCGGTGGCCAGTCGCCAGAAGTCTCTAATCACTGTTGTAGTCGGTATTCTGTTGTTGCATTGCCGCCATTGATATTCGATGTTTATCTGTTTCGCCTTTGCCGTCCATTCTCAAGTATCTGTCTAGTGTACCCCGCGCAGAATAAACACACAAAAACACGTTCCAGAAGCTGCTGTATTTCGTCTGCGGATTTTTACCAAATGGGCAACCATGTAATAATAGTATCATTGTTATTGTTTTCAATGTGATTGCGTATTACCGATCTAATGGTGATCTTCGTTTTTTAGCGTTCCTTTTAGCACTATTAGCAGTCGTTCTGAGTCCCTACCCGAAGTTCCATAGAACAGAAGGTCAAACAAGGTCTGTGAAAAATTCGTCTCATGGTCTCAACACGATTACAATTTACATTTTATGATGTACTTAGGTAACACTATCATTATTTTAATGTATACTTTAATCCGTTAACTATTTTTATTAATTAGATCTTAAAATTTAAATATCTGTCAATTTGCTTACGTCTATTGTTGATTTTCGTTTCCACCTCTGTAACATTCTGTTTTTATCACACCATACACTTATAATAAATCGTAAGGTAAACGCCATAAACAACTTTTAAATTACAAATTATAATTTTATATTATAAAACTACATATGATACCTACCAATAACTATCATATTATATATATATACATATATATTACCTAACTTTGTTAATACCATCTAACATTAATTAATTAATAAAATAAATCATATTAAATGAAAAGCAGATAGCAATGGCTGATAATCTTGTTTTTCGTTTTGTCCAATTCTACATTTTCAACAACCAATTGTTAATTGTTATACTTAAACATATAAGATTTTTATAATTTTTCAACTATGATACAACTCTATACATTTCAATTCCCAACAGACAAATTGTAAGAAAATCACCTTACTCGTGAAGTAAATAACAACCATAGATTTTATTTTTCCACTATATTTTATATAAACAAAATATTTTTCTCCAAAATTGGCTTTACAATAATTAAAATATCCATGTTACAAGCACATGTTATTTGGGAACTCGAGAAATCAAAAATAGATATTAAATTATAAAATATTTGATGTGTTGTATTATACAAAATAGCTCCTTTATAACATCATTAGTTATCTTTTGTTCAATAAATAACAATATAAAAGAATCTAATCTGATTTGAGTTATTGTTGTTAAAAGTTCATTTTTTGTAATATTCAATTTTGAGAAACAATGTTCACTACTGCAAATTTAAATAGATATTGTCACATATTACTGTAACTTAAAAGGAGTTAGACAAAATACTATTTCTGATCTGTTATCAATCATATCAACCATTCATAATTTGTTTCAATAGAAATATTATTTAGAATTTATGGTATATTTGTAATTGCTACATTTTTATTAAGTTAATTTCTGTGCATAAATCATTTTCACAAATTCTTAACTGATGTATTAAACATTTATATGAAACATTTTCACTCATATTCAATATCACCTTAATTCACCTACTTGAATTAATAATTTATAATGATTCTTGGTTAAACCTAAAATCAGTTCTATATATAAGTTTATCTAATGTTGTGTAAAATACTATTCTTTTTACCATAGTGGATAATAAGTAGGTGGTAAATTAAATATCATTGTAGTATAGACATGTTAACTGCATTTGAATTAGCATATTTAATAGAAACTCTTTGTTGTAATATAACAATTCAAATATATATTAAATATATAAGTTACATTGTACTAACTTTTAGATTTTAGCTCTATTAGCGCATTACATATTGGTCCAATTTCAGGAGGATTTCACATACCCGACACAGCCCTCCAACCAACTATCTACAATTTACCCTTAGCAGGCATCAGGCTGGATATAAATACATGAAAGTAGGAAGGAGGGACTTATTACTTGCCCTGCATAAAATTATTTAGTTTTACAGATGTAATAATATTATGTGTATGTATTGTACTTATAGTATTATACACATATTATATTCCAAGTATTTTACAGTTAAGACTTAGGAGAATGCCATTGTCGTACCTACATATATTATTCCCTGTCTTACATATGTACAACATAGCAAATTTATGTTTAGCAGTTAATCTTGTATAATGACCTTAAGTAATATAGTGAATCATTCTATCATCAAACTCAAACATAAGAACATTATCTGTATTTACATTTAGATTTTAGCGATATTTTAATTTTTTGGCAAGTTTTGAGTATCTATGTAAAATATTACAAATTAAAATATCTTTTAACTTTCTTACTAATTTAAACATTAAAAATAACCTATGATGAAAGTTAATTAGTCAATTTACTCTATTATTAAAGGTTAATAAACTCAATTGAAACTACTGAACACAAATTTGCTGTGTTTGTATGATTGTAAGATAGAGACAACATAAAGTAGTATGACATTAAGGTATAATGCAGTACTTAATTGTGTATGTTTTTGTATGGTAGGGAAACTTCTGATAAAATCATAAAATGATTTATTTTATATACTCTGTATACTAAGAGACTAAATTTTCAATCTATAAATTTAATCAGATTCAAGTCTTAAGTTAGCAAACATAAATAATTGTGTAAAAATCATCTAATTTTATATTTTGTCCATAAAAATGTATAATATTGATAAAAGGATATTGCCATAACATTTGTTTTCTCATTCTAACCCATGTACAACATGGTAAATTTCAGTTTAGTTGAATCAATTTTGTGTTGTTAAAGTAAATCGACCAATTACTTCTCAAAGTTCTGAACATTATTTGTATTTGGACATTAACTTTTTTTAAATATTTAAATTTGGATATGATTTAATTAGCATTTAAAAATTGTTAGATTTTATTTAGATAATTACAACTTACATAATGAATAAAATATTTTAAAAAAGCTAATTTATAATTAATTCATATTTATTATATACGAATAGAATAATTTTGAAATTTGTATTAATACATTTAAGAAGGTTATATTATCTAAATTTATTTATTTTATTTCCAACACACTAAGATCAATTTTGGTCATTCTAACAAACTTTATATTATTTAAATATTTTATTTTTATAATGCAACTCATTTTCTTTTCACTGGAGATATTAACTATATAAACATCAAGTTAGCTGAATCTATGAGAATAATGCTGTTTTCTTTTACTGATTATCATTTGTCCTATGAGAAAAACTTCTGTAACTATTATACATAGTATTATTAATTATTTATGATAATGTAAGTACAAGATTTGTTTCTTATAGTTGAAATTTAAATCATACTAAGTAACTTCATATCTATATAAATATTGAAATATTGTAGCATTGAAAATGGGTGTAAAGGCTGCACCCCATATATATGTATATCTATACTAATATTATAAAGCTGAATAGTTTGTTTGTTTGAACGCGTTAATCTCGGGAACTTGTTTGTTTAAAATATCTTAATTATTTGTTGTAGTTTGATAGGTTTTGTTTTTATTATAAGTTATTATTGATTTTTAAAAAATAAATGTTATAAATTATATTTAAAAAATTATTATATGATAATAACTAATAATATAAATGATTTTATTTTTTAAACAAATTTAATATAGTGAAGAGAATAACTGATTTGGAAAAGAAGAGTTTTATATAAATACAAATATAAGAAAATTATAGGTATTTTTTTATTATTGTTTTTTTATTAATTTCTATGCATCTTAAATGTTTACATCTCATTATCTTTCTACAGGAAATAATAACTAAATAAACATGAAGTCAGCTGAATCAATGAGAACAATGTTGTATTCTTTTATTAATTATGAACCATATGTCTCCTTAGAAAAAATTACGTATGTATAATAAATTATTATTAATTATTTATGATAACAGATAATACTATAATATGTAAATACAAAAACAAGTTTGAAATTTTTAATTGTATTAAATAGATTCATCATACCTGTTCGAGTATTGAGATTATTATAAAGTTATAACACTTCATATAATTAGGTATATGATAATCGATGAAATATAATATTATTTTAAATAATAAACGTTTGAAAATGTAGTAGACCTATAAATATTAAAAATTTTATTCAATGTAAATTTATAAGTAGTTTAATTTATAAGAAAAGTTATATTTTAACAATATAATAAAATGTTATTTATTTTTTAGGATTCCTTTATGGTTGGAAAATAAACTGAAATATGAAAATATTACAAATAGAGTACCTAAACATGTGAAATTAAAAACTGAAGAAACAGAGGAACTTACAAGTGGAGAACCTAGTCGTAAAAAAATTAAAACTGAAGATACAGAGTTTGAAATTCCAAAGTTAATACTGTCAAAGGATGGCAATACATTTAAATCAAAACTTAAATATTCAAAATTACAGCTATTACAAAATTCTAATTTAAAATCACTACCTGAACCATTGAATACAAACAATGAAGCCAAACCTTTAAACGATGAAAAACTAATAATAATGAACCACAAAAAGGAAGAGACCACAGAAATCAAGAAATCAGTAACACATAATAGCTTATTATTTGGTAAAATCAAAGTACGCAATGTACATACAATAAATGCCAATTTTTCTGAAATTGGTAGTAACATTGAGTATTTTGGTAAGGAAAAATTAGATGTTTCCCAAACTAATGCACCTTTTGTTTTTCCATCACTAGGAACCAAGAAATTAACATTGCTATGTTTTGAACAATTACATAAAAAATACTTCAATAAAACTGTACAAGATACTTTGGTTATTAATAACAACATATTATTTATGAACATGCTGACAAATATGCATTGTATATCACGAGTAAATTGGATATTAAGTTGGAAAGACAAACATGTTATGGCTCAGAAAGTTCATCAACTGACAGTCCTGTACATTAATTATTTTGAAAAACTCGATAAAATGTTACAAACAAATTTTATTGATTTAATATCAATTTTTGAAGATTCTGACTATGAACACGGATTTTTAATGATTATTTTAAGCTTATTCATTGGTCTTAAAATGTTCGGTAGTAATATATTTCAGAAAAGTAATGTTTTACTGACAAAACTTAAAAAATTACAGTGGGAAGTTATTAAAGATAAAAATGTTGATCATAATAAAATTCAAACAACTTTGGAATCAGATACATTTTGCTCGTGTTATTATAAAATATCAGAATTAATAGGAGAAGGCTCTCATACAGATCCCAATATAATTGAATGTTGGAAGTTATTGTTTATACCGGCTGTACTTAAATTTACTTATTTTCATTCAGTAGCTGATGCAATTATCAATGCTACAGATATTGATAAATTAGAAGGTTTATTAGAAGAGGCATCAAATAGAGTACGTCAACATCCTTCTTCATCAAATGAAACTGAAATCGAAAATTTAATTGCATTGGTGAATAATTCTGCTCATAAAAATATCAATAGCAATCATGAAATAACCCAACCAAGTACCAGTAAATTAACTACAGTTGAAAATTCTGGGTAAGTAAATTAACATAAAATAAATTATGGATATCTCAATTTTATACTCTTAATTTATTAATATACCATAAAAAAAAAACAATGGTTTTAATTAATGCAACCGAGTCTACTATAAAGTCCATTATTAAACTTTTCAAAATAATTTATTATTTTAAAAACACATATAAGAATAAATACAGTTGAGATACATTAATTGAAACTTTGCAAAAATATTATTAATACCTCATTAATGAAATATATTGCAAAATAAAAATTAAGAGGATGTTAGCGCAATATTTTTTTTCTCTCTCAGACTCACATGCAACATAGATAAAAAGCTTTCACTTAAAATCTTAGAGTAAAATCACCTATTACAAAAATTATAGAGGATAATATTTTTGAGAGAATGATATATCGATTTTATATTTTATTGTTATTTAATTTTGTATTAGACATTAAAAAAAAAAAAATTTAATTTAAATAATGTTTAAATTGTTTTGAGACAATATTAAGATACATAGTTATGTCATACCCTCAAAAATATTATTCTCTATCGTTTTTGTAATGAGTAGTTTTACTCTAAGATTACTCAAAATCTAAAAAAATGATTCTGCGTAAATATGTTTTGGTTATATTACGCTTGGGCCAGAGTGAGGAAACAAACAGTGCGCTCACATCCTCTAAAATAAATTATTGATTTTTTCAGTTGTTTGATGTGTATTAACAAGACTGCTTATAATGTTTATAAAAACAATTATATAATTGTTACGAACCACATTACCATAATAATAATTAAAAACAAAAAAAATTCTTGAAATAATGTAAGAATAAATTATAATTTTGAAAACAACAATAAAGAGCTTTCTAAAATTTTTACCTATATCATTTGTCTTTTGGATGAATAAGACTAATTTTTGCTTGAATGTTTCCCCATCCATTACTTAAAAAAACTGACTATTGGTAGCCAATTGTAATAACATTTATAACATTGAATTTTTAACATATTTTTACTACACAAAATAATAGACAAAATTTGTTCAAATAAATAATATATAATTTAAGTTGATAAAATAAATATGTTTAAAATTAAATGTTTTATATTTTTACAGATCTGTGTCAATTCTAAATGTAAATACTCCACATGTTGTTCATAAAAGATCTTTAAGAATCAAAGAATCAACTACAACAATGCCAAATCACAAGTCAAAAGCTTGTGGTATCAAAAATACTTCAACTACAGTTCCTGAAAATATTGAAAATTCTAAAGACTGGTTCAAAAATCCATTTCCTATTCAAAATCAAAATAAAATAACTTCAAAATCTCAAGATTTGAAAACGCAGTACGAAGATTATTCTAATACACATTTAACAAGCATACCTTCGTTATCAATTGCTGACCGTGTGAAATTACGTAAAACAAGAAATACTTTAACCGCTGTGTCTACAACATCTAAAGACTTGGGCAAAAAACTTGGATCAATTAAAAACGAATACATATACACTCCTATTGTTCATACAAGAATTTCAAGATCCTCAAAATTGAATACAAATTGTAATAATCCTCCAAAAAAACGTTTAAAAAAAATACATGTACCTAACACGGTTAAAGTTCATGATTCTAAAAATATTTCAACTACAGTACCTTTAAAACCTAATGACTCGTTGAAAATACCCTTTTCAATTAAAAATGAAAATTCATCTATTCCACATGTATTCTATACAGAAGAAAATGGACTTTATAAGAACTCTTCAACTTTTACAAATATAGCTACAACATCAATACTAAAACATGAAAAAGTTGGTCAAGTTAAAAATTGCTCTACTAAATTTTCAACAAATATTTGTTTAAATAAAACAGTAGATTCTACTATTAAAACAGTTAACGTACAGCATGGATTAAATGGAAACCAAATGATCAAAATGCCAAAAGAGCCATCTGTTAAAATTATATCCAAGACAACGAGCAGCCACAATAACGGTTTGTATAAATGAATACTTTATTATCTTTATAAATATAAATCAATTTTTCTTTTAATACATATTACGATTTTTTATCATATTATAAAATAGATATAGATACATAAACATATTTTCTTGAATATATAAAATAGGAATGTAAAATATTTAATTACACAAATAGTTCAACTGTAACTAAAAAATCAAAAAAATAATGCACCTAGAATCTTGTTTTAGAAACAACTTATTAGACAGTTTATATATTAACCTATATAAGCGGTTCCCAATCTATGGGCCGCGATTCACTTGTGGGCCGTGAACCATATAATATTAAATATTATATATATATATATATATATATTTAAAATAATAGTATTACATATTTGTATTATATACCTAATAAATATATATGTATGTATATGTGCTTACGTATATAGGTGGGCCTCAAAGATTTTTTTACAAAATTGGTAATCCGCACAACTAAAAAGATTGGGAACCGCTGACCTATATTATTAATTTAATTACTTCTAGCATATTCTATGCAGTCAAGAGATCCATATTATAGTCTGCGAATATCTCGAAGTTGGTCCAATTATTTGAAATTTTTTATAAAAATAACCAATTATTATTAATTTAAAACTTCACCGTTTTTCTATCAATATCAACAAAATCTGGGGACTGCATCAAAATATTTAATGCCTTAATGATGCACAAAATCACTATTGATAATCGAAAATAAACTATGTTTTCCTTCAAAAACCCAAAATAAAAATTTATCTCTTGACTACCATATGAGTTTATGATGCCTAAAGTTATAGGTATCTAGGTAAAGTATAGGCGTAAAATAAATTAAATACCACCCTTAACATTTAAATTTAAGTGATAATATTAATTTTAGGTGGTAGGTGGATTGGTATTCTGTATTTAGCCCCTGGTCAAAAAGTAGTTCACCACGCCACTGATAGGAGTTAATTAATATACAAAAAAAAAATAGATAATTAATCGAGTTATCATTTAATACTCTATAAAAATATCTAGTCTTATCTTAAATTTAAAAAAACTAAGCTTTCTTTTTTTTATTATTTCCAACAATGAGTTGCTCAGCAGCAACTCGTCTTATACGCGGAACTTTTCAGCGCAACCTTTAATTTTCTTTATTTTAAAACTATAATAGTTTTATAATATTTTTTTTTTAAATGTAATACAAAACAAAAACAAACTTTCAAATGTAATCGATTGTAAATGCTGACCTGTGACCACTGACCATGAGTCCAAAACCGACGGCCGTTGCCCGGGTCCGTACGTATTTACTTTTAGTTACAGAAAGCACAGTACCTAACTACTTCTTAATACACAGCTTAGGCTTGATAATCGCAATAATTTCTGTTAATAATATCAGTCGAATTTTATTATTTAATCTAAATTCTAAATACGTTTTGTTCATTACAAAAAATTAAAAATATTCATATTCCATCATAATGCAGTACAAATTATTAATAATAGCCTACCGACCTTGATTAAATTAAATGCTCAATACAAATTTAGGTAGATATTTCATATCACTGCTTGTCATCTGTAAATCTGTTACAAATATATTTTGGATTATTTATACAAATTAAATATGAATAATCTAATTCTAATACAAAAAAGTACTATAGTTTACCATACATTGAAATAATTTAATATTTAAAATATTTCAGGGTTCAATAATGCCAAGTAACTATTGTAGAAAATCCAGAAATAATTATAATTTTTACTCGAAGATCATCTATCAGGTTTATTACTTTAAATATTAATTTTAAATTGTATGTACATTTTGTTTTTTGTTAGAAGTTAAATTGTTATAAAACTAACAAACAATAGATGGTTGTAATTTGTAAAGTAGATTTATTGTTCAGATAGCTATGGTTCCGTATGCAGTGTATCTGTGAACTTAAGATAAGGTCAATCAAATTTAAAATAATTGAAACCAATTTGATTCAAAAATAACTTATAAATTGAATAGTTTTTAATAATACAATAATATTTTAAATATCACTATGGGGTGCCTGTAAAGATTAGATGTAAAAATCTAATATATAGGTTAGGTTAGGTTATACATAAAAAAATATATAAACTGTCAGACTTATAATTATTGTAATTATCAGTAAACAGTAGGAAACTATTAATTTTTAAATAATCGACTGTTACTCTTCCAGTTTTACATCAAACTGTAATTCTAGTTAAGCACATTTATAACATTTAAAGAAAAGAGAAATCCATATCTTTATAGTGTATAAGTCTAATTTTTTCGTAAAAGTTATATCGTAAAAAATCTAATATTACTATTATTATTTACAACCTTCTCAGTTGTTTTTCGAATGAAAGTGTTTCTATAATATGATCTGGTTATCATGCAACAATTTGTTCATTGTTATGCACTCGAATAGGATGTCTTATAAACATAGGCGTACATTTGTATAGCCCTCTTCCCCTTTATATTTTTTAAAACTTTTCAAAAAATTTCAGGTTTTTAATTAGAGAAAATTTTAAAATGTACTACATAATTTCTAAACAAGATATCCGATGTGTATGTGTTACGTAAACATTTAAAGTTCATGCATGAATTTTCTTTTATAAATTTATAATAAAAAATTAGAATGATTGAGCTATGTTAATATTTTATTATTTTATAACGAAAAAGATAACATGTTATGTATTCACCATGACAAAATAGATTTCTAGAAATGATCTATGCGACGTACGATGTATTTAGCGTTTATTATTATCGCTAATCGGAAAAATCAATCCGATAGACCATTCTTAAGCAATTCGCAGATGAATATAAATATATTATAATGTTAAATTAATATAGAGAAAATGTTATTACTAATTAAATTAAAATCTGTATGGTTTTGTTAAATAAATAATTTTAAAATATTTGTAATCTTCTATAATAAATAAAATTGTAAAATGTATATGTAAGGAAGCCTTTGTAACAAAGCCTTTCGCCACGGGCCTGTTCTATGTTTGTACGATATTTCGAACTCAATTTATCTACCTATAATATTATACCTACCGATCAAAGTATAATAATAATTATGGCAATTAACATTAAAATAAAATAAATAAAAAACCATACAAAAATCCAATATTTCGGGAGGGTTTGAACACCCAAAACACCCCTCCGTGTACGTCCTTGGCATTTTCATTGTCAAGCGCAAGTCGTCAGTTGTACATCCTGGCGGGGTAAGGGCATATTTTATTAGGTGTTCATCGGATTGCCTCTCGCCGCATTCACAAGTGCCAGGTTCTTCTTGGTATCCTCATTTCCCCATGTTGACTCTTATCTTAGCAATTCCGGCTTTTAGCCTATTTATCGTTTTTCTTATGGGCCCTGGTTGGTTTCCGCCTGGGAGCAGTCGTTCATCAGGCGGAATAGGTGTTTCAGTTCGTAGTTCTTCTCTCTATTTACGTAATCGGATCTGGTCGGGGGGTCCTGGATCACATTTGTTTTAGCAATAAAACTTCTTCTTGATTTAAGTAGCATCCGGGGTTCTTAATAGCCATACATCATTTTAATCTAACCTAACCTAACCGATATACAAAATCATAGTCACAAACAAAGTTGTAAATTTGTAAAATATAAAACAATTCATGGTAGCCTTTAATATTGGTATATGCATATGTAACAATTTTAATTAAGTATTTTTGATCTAGAAAAAAAACGACGGCAATTATTTTAATAACTTTTTACCGAAATTAATGTTTTTCACCTAGTCGTTTTTACCTGTCGTTTTTTTGTGTGGTTTTTTACTGATTACCGAATTTACTGTAGTCTACCATTAAGTAAATCTCAAATGTTTTCAAACCTTTCAAAAATTATTAGGATTAACCTTGTCATCTTGGATACCTTACCTATAGGGTACAAAAAAAAATTATTCAAAATAGCTATTTAAATACGTTTTTAATCGGCGGAGTACGATTGCGTGCGTTTTACCTTTTTAAGTATACGATTTCGCTTAAATTTGGGTGCGACGTTGCCAAACTTTTTATTAAACAAAAATTTAGTTATATCATAATTATTTTTAATATTTAAATACAGATACAAATACACATCTAACCTATTCAGAAATTAAGAATGATATAATATTTAAAATATGTTATTATACCGACATAAAAGAAAAAATTATCGTTAAAAATATATCGTCGAATTTAAGTAAATAACACAAAATAAAATAAGTTAATAATTCAAAAAAGTGGACAAATAACTTTTAATTTTAATATAATATTTAAATTAAATTTTAAAGCGATAACTATTTCTAACTATGGTTAAATACTTAAATACATTTTCTGGTGCTTTATTATTTATATAATGTTTGTGTTCAATTTTCAATTTTTCAATTTTTTGTAATTCTTCCTTCGATTTTGGTTTGATTATTCCTTTGGAAATGGTAAACGGATTTACCATAAACCTAAATATTTGGCAACTTTGCTTAAAAGTAAAAATAATATAGCAGAATAATAATCGTATGCTTAAAAAGGTACCGCCGATAAGGATAGCACGTAATCGTATCGTGCCCTTTTTAACTACCTATTTCATTATGAAAATAATTTTTATTTAATTGTATATTTTACTGTCAACTACCATCTAAGTGTTTTTAAAATATTAGAATACCTACTTTTACTTTCCACCTAAAAATGTCCACATAATTTATATTTATTTAATTTTTTTTTTAATAATTATTTAATAATATACCTATGCTTCATATATTATACATAAGTGATAAGTCTTATTTCTGATTAGTGATATATAAAACGAGATTGGAGATGATCTCTGAAATATTTTCCTATAAAAAATATGAATCTACTAAAAATAAAGTCATATTTATTCACTAAAATTATTTTTTTTTAATTAAATTTAACTGTTTAATGTCACTGTTTTTAGTAATTTTTCATTATTTTAATAATTTTATATTTTGATTTGTTTTTAGTAATATATATAACTATATTTCAACTGTTAAATCGTCTTAGTATAATATGATACATTTTAAAAAGAGTTAAGTCAAAATGGACAAAAAACATGATACCAAATTTTAATTTCATTTGTTTTCATGTACATAGATAATTTAACTTGTTTCATAACTTTCTTCTGATTATAGCTAATTATCATTATTCATTGTACCTACAGCTATTTTTTTTTTTGGTAAAATGTACACTAAAGACAAATTTTCTTATAATTCAAACTGATAGCTGATGTACTTGTACAAACTATATGTTTATAATAAATATATGAATAATTAATTGAAATTGAAAATCCAGAAAAATAATTTTAAAAAAATTATGTAATAGGAAATCAACAATGAGATATTTTTTAAATATAATATTATGTTCCTTTTCGAATAAATTATTGTAAGTTAATTAAAAACTATACTTTAATGTTCTTTTTTATTTTTGAATACAAATGTCATCTAATTTTATACAATACTGTTTACCAATATTTTGTGTTTATATAATATAAAATAGATGAAATAAATCACAAAAATATTATAAATTAAAGATTTTCTAATTTTCTAATTGATGTGTTAGATTAATATTTGTATTAAGTATTTGTTTAAAACTATAGCCATAATGTATTAGTGTAAGTTATAATTATCAATTTTGTTTTAATATTGTCATTTTTATTAAACGTTTAGCTCTGCATAAAATATTTACAATTGTGTGTAACCTAAGCATTAACTGTTTTAGTATTTTACTGTTGTGTGAAACTTTACTGCTTTATTTTATACAAATGTTCCATTATAATTTAAAATATTATTGGTTGGTTTTTAATTATGGTTACATTTTTAACGGTGACAAATAATTGTATTTATAGTTTGGTGTATTTTTTTATATATATATGTATGTTAAATGTTTATTAAATAAAAACAATTTTAATTGTATTCATTTATTTTGTAGTACCTTAACAAGATTTATCTTTCTCAATAAAATAAAAAAAAAAGTCAATATTAATATATAAAATATCAGTATTGTGTAGTCGCATAACATAAATAGCTAACACATCAGCTAATTACATTAGAATTTTTCCAAGAAACAAAAAATATTGTAATGGAAATTATTTTTGATAAGTATAATTCTTTAATAATATTCCCTAAAATTTAACACATTACCAATACAAATTCTGAAAAATAAAAAATAAATATAATCAAACCATAAACAAATTATCTATAACGATTATATATTTATTTTAAATTTTAAATCGTCACTATTTAATTATTAATTCATTTGTTGATTCAATGGTCATAACTAAAGCGCGGATGTCTATGCAATTGCAAATTTTTTTCCTTTTAATATTTTTGGATTTTTGTCAGTTATAATTCAATGTTCAATCATCATAATTTGAAGCTAATGGTGAATTTTTTGTTTTGCATATTCCTTCATATTTAAAGGTTATTTCATATTTATGCATACTTTGGCAAAATTCAAAATTTATTGCATATTGAAGCGAAAATTTAAAAAAATGTATATAATAATATTTTGACAAGTAGAAAAATTAAAACTAGATTTCAAATACGTTCAGCTCAAAGATCTTTATCAAGATCCGACAATACTAAGTTATTGCTTCAAATATGCCCCAATAACTTCGATTGACGTCAAATGTTCGTTCTCAGTCTTTAAAAATATGTTAACCGATAAACGACATAGCTTCAAAGAAGAAAAACTTCTTTTTGATTTTAATAATAAATAAAATTTTAAAAATAAATTAAGTTCAGAAAATTCCCTAAATTCTTTTTTATTAAGTATTTAAGTAATTAATTATTATAAGTTTTATTGTAAATTTTAAATAAATAAAAATTCTTATATATTTTTATAATTTTGACTGCATATTTTTTATATATTTTCATGTTTTGACTGCATATTTTCATGATTTTTACTGCATATTATATGGCATATTTCGATAGTTTTAAGTGCATAAAAATTCGCGCTCTAGTCTAACTAGGGCCCGGATTTCAATGCAAAGTGGATATTTTTTTGGTTGATATTACTTAATGCTTTCCAAGTACATAATTTGTTTCATGTAACAAGGTTTTTAAAATTACAAATTTTATATTGTATTTTTTTGCATAATTCAACATTTTTTCATTTTTAGAGCATTTTTAGCATTATTGGCTCATTTTATTGGTTATTAATGTATATTAGTTCAATATACAATAAATAGAAGATCTTTGGAATTTGAACATATTAAACAATATATTATTGTTCAATGCAATGCTCAAAATTTACTAAGTACAATAGGCTTACTTAGAATTTAAATTTTACATAAATTTTAATATATTTTATTATTTTGGTATGTTTAGAATAAATAATATTCCCCAAAACGACCAAAATATACGCATGTCAGCATCAAGTCTTCATTTCATATTTTCAGTTTTTTTTTTTTAAATAAAACAATAAATAATAATTATAGATTATTTATAAATTACAAAGTGAATTTTAAAGTGCATTTTAAGGTCATTTTTAATCGCATTTTTGGCTATTTTTTAGGACATATTTGTATGGTTTTAAGTGATTTAAATCTGGGCCCTAATCATAACCAAGTTAACCATTGGAAATATAATATATTATATTATAATATTATCAATGGTCACAACATGTTTCCTTATTTATTGATGAAATGTCTTTGACGTTTATAATGAACATAATCAATACACAGTTGAATATCTACAACATAAACTATGAATCTTCAGTCAAAAACTAGATTAGTGTTTTAATTATATTTTATTTAGCAAAAAATCCTCATTTTTTGTTTGTTTACCTACCAAATATTTAAAAAAAACTAGTGATTTTTAATTTTTACTTTTAAATTACCTATACATTATTTTTTAATGTTAATTGTAACTCGTCTATTATTTTATTAAAATACTATAAAATATTTTTCACTTCCTTTTTATTTTTTTTTTTGTTGCATTTTTTTTTCCTAAAATTCAATTTATGTGCTTAAGTTGCTGAAGATTAATTTTTGCAAGGGGCGATCCCCATTTAATGCTCATAGATGTGGACAGATACTGTTAGCAGAATTGTTAGTAGAATTTTTACATATTTATTTATTTATGATTTATACTCAAATTTTATGCCAAAACCATTTTGACTTCCATTGTTATTAGAATAATCAACTTGAGTCATCCCTAGTTTATTTTATCTATAATAATTTAAATACTATACATACAAATAAATCATTATTAAAGAATATATATTTTAATATTTCTTTAATAATATAATAATAAATTTAAAAAAATAATTATATATTTTATATTATAAAAATAATATACATGGCGTTTATTTTATAAATAAATAAATATATAGTTACCTAATATCTATTTCTGGACATGCATATTTATTTTTTATGCTATTTTTTTTTAATCCAAATATTAAATTGTCTATTGTCTATATTTGTATGATATTAAGATAATAAGCTTTAAAAAACTTTATGTTAATAAAAAGCTTAAAATTTGACACTCGTAATATTCAATTTTCAAATAATGAGTAAGCATTTCTTTTTAAAAATATGAGTTGTTTATTGTTTATTAAATGTTTATACAAGTATTTTAAATGCTTGATTATAATTTTTTCACAATATTTGAATACTCTAATTTAATAATAACTTCAATTATTGTCATTAAAATTGTTTGATCAGTCAAAAACCTTGAACATTTAATACAAGGATCTTTATAAATTATTCATATACTAATTAAAAAAATATCAAAAATTACATGGACACAATATTTTTTTATAAGCGTATGATGTTAGAATTTTGACCAATTTCATCATTTTTGTGAAAATAGGTATGCCAACAACTTTTTTGTTGATAATTATTCATAAAAATGTTCATTTTATATCTAAAATATGAAAACCAAATGCAAGATTCTGCATTAGTTTTTCTACAAATTACTGGAGTCACATTGTTTTTTTTTTTTTTTAAGCATTAAACCTTAAATTTTTACGACATTCACTCATAAAATATCTAATTCTTCTATAGATCAATTTTTGAAAATTAGTAGATACCTACATAAGTGTTGATTTAAAAATATATAATCGTAAGTTGATACTTGAAATTTTCATCAAATGTTTATATAAGCATTTTTTATATCTAATGATGAAATATTTGACAGTTTTAAAGCTATATATATATATATATATGTAGATGACATTTGACATTATTTTGTAATACTTAAATGTTCATAAAAAAATTTCACTCCATCAAGTCTTGGGAATTTTATACAAGGTTTCTCATAAGTCATAAGTTCTTATTACCCATATTGGTTGAAAAATATAAGATATTTCAATACGTCTTTATAAACAATTTTTATTTACAAGCACCAAGTTCAAATTTGGATGAAATTAGATATTTAAATGAAAAATTAATTTTATTTATTTATTTTTTTGTAATTATTATCAGTAATATTCGTTGGTACCTACTTGAAACTTTTAACTCATAAATTATACAAATATAATATATTACTATATTTTATACACACGATGTAATTTTCAAATATTTTAAATTAAAATTAATTCATCTACTATATTACTACATACTAATAAAGTATGTTAATAGTATTATGTATAGGCAATTGGCTGTTTTCGCTCATTTTCATTAAGGAATCATCAAATTAAAATTGAACACATACATTTTAATGTATTACACCTCAACTGACTCAATGAGCTTCGTTCGACATCTACTGTTGCAGAACGTTACCTACTTCCCTTCTTTTTTCTTATTTTTATAATTTGTTAGACTATCTAATAAAAACGTAAAAATCACTTCAATACTTGATTAATAGACACTAATCAATAATCATCAACACCTAGTATGACGGAGGTAACAAACCACTAACAGAATCAACTTGGTCGTATACTATCATTCTGTGATATTATTATGGCGTTAATGTAGTATGCGTGTTCTACCTCCAAGCAGACGCTCAGTCATGGAGGAAACCAGTTATCACAAACCAACAACCAGCAACTTGTTCTATGGTGATCGATACAACATTAGCTGATTGCCGTTTACCTATTACCTATTACGTACTCGTTAGTCTGTTCCGGCCTTTAGTGTCTCTTCTGTTCTATCGTTGCCCACGCCAATATAGCTTATGTGCATTTTCCATTGACGAATACATATGTTTACTTGATTTATTCATTGATCGTGAAAACACATAGACCTCTGGTTCCTCGGACAGTTTAATTATTGATGCTGTAATCATTTCCGCGCGCAGATGAGTGGAATTCCAAAAGAATCGTTTGAAGGTATATAATAATGTATAATATTTATAACCTATAAGTATAGATTATTATACCATATGTCTTACACTCGTATGTAATATATATTACGGATTATGTCCTTAACTCACATTTACGCAGATTACTTTTGAACATAAAGTAAAATAACATTGTCATCTTAGAGTTCCCCTGCTGATCAACTAATAAATTATAATGCTTTATAATTCACTTTGCTATATACTGTTTTATATTTTATAATAATTTTTTTTAAAAAAAAAAAAAAAAAACAATTGGTAAGTAAATATAAGGTTTGTGCAATGGTGTTAATTCTTCATAGATCTGATATGTACCTATTACATATTTATTTTGTATTATACATTTATAGGCTTATTTCAATAGCACATTATTATTATAATATAACAATAACATTAATTAATAAATACTATGATACTTTTGTAAAGACAGTCCAAATAAATTATTATTTAAACCTTATTTTGCAGTTTTGGCTACAACCATGGTTATATATTTTATTCTAATTAACTGATGTGATCATTTTTATTTACTAGTATTCAATGTAACATATAAAAATTATGTTATAGCTTGTTACTTGCTCATTTGATATGAACAGATGTTTTCAATAATTGGTTTAAGTTCTTAGATAAATTATATTATTTTCTACAGCTTGTGATGTTTTCATTTTTATGTTGGCTATTTTACAAGTTTGTCTGTTGGCATTTCATATCTTTTTTTGTCAGTATAATATTGATAGCTTCAAATGTAACGCAAACAACACTTCTACTAGTTTTCATGAGAGCATAAATATGATTTTCTTATTTTTTGTTTTATCTAACTTATTAAAAAAAATTATCTTATACACATATATTTAAATATAGTTCATAATTATAATTGATATTTTAATTGAATCTAAGTAAAAAAGTAAATAAATGTTGTGCTTATGATATATTTCAAAAATATTGATGTTAACATCAAGTTTGTTAGTGTATATGAATTATCAGAGGCACCTGACAGTTTTATTTATGAGTTTTATACTTTCTACTATTAAATAATTAAATAAATTTAAACTTAAGTTTTGGAAGTAAAGTGGTACACTAAAATAATATTGTTCATCACATTTGACGATTTCAGATAAGAAATATTGGTACTTTCCTGTTATACGAGATTACGGCTATTCTCGTGACCACTACCGCCCAAGATTACCTCCTTTATCGCGACTACCACAATTAGCTGTACGATATCCACGCACTGCGTTTTAGCGTAGAAATTCACAATTGTTATATTATTATATATATATACAGGGTGATTCAAAATTTATGTTACAGTCATTTTAACACATCGATATTCAAAATAGAGAACAATTTATGATACGAAAGTTTTTTGATATAAAAACATCTAAAATGATTATACGACACTAATATTATTACATTTTTTTTATATATATTTTGTAAATGTGGCCATCATTATTCATTATTTTATTTGTGGATTTACCATTTTTTACCACTATTATTTTTGTATTATAATAATTATTTTATTGTTTTTAGTGACCGTACGCCACATATGTAGCGTGTGTTGTGTAAAATACATTACAAATGATTACTGGGTATTTAAATCCTTTTTTTATATATATAATTCGAATATAGCAATCCCAACAATACCTACTGATTAAAAAAATATCAAAGAATTAAATATGCAGGTGCATTATACAAATATAAATATTTAATAAAACTAAGGTAGTCTGTTATAGGAAAGTGTTCAAATTTTGGTAGTCTTAGATAACAAGATTGTGGTTTTTCACAAAAAAACTGCGGTAGTCTTATATAACGGAGGTAGTCGTGAAAATAGCCATAGTCTCATATAACAGGAAAGTACCGAAATATTAATTAATTTTTATTAAATAAGTATCTACTCGAATAGAAATAAAATAATCATCAATAAAGCATATATCTGTTTAATTCACATTGCCTGCACTACTATTACTATTACTAATAAATTAAACAATTTCCAAGTAAAAATCTTGAGTGAGTACTTTTTATCCATAATTTCTTTAAAAACTAGATTAGTTACTTAATCATTTGTTTTTGGAAACATTGGAGCAGTTTCAACATAGATAATAATACTATTATGTCCAACTAAATTTATGTCTTGATAATAATTATTAATTATATTTATTTACAGTTATACATTATACAAAGCAACACTTAACATTTTTTGCGCTCTGAATGGATGTCAAGATTAATCTCATAAATTACAAAACAATTTATAATTTTCGACTTTCACAAATTTTGGCAATATTCTAACATTAAATGTTTATAAAAAAATACTGTGACTTATTAGAAACCTTGTATTAAATTTTCAAGCATTTTTACCCATTCACATATTTCTTATCAACATTTTTATAGAATAAAAAAAATAAAAAATTTAGGTTGCCTAAAAATAGCTTAAAAAGAACCAAAATATTTTGAAAATTATTATATAATAATTATAAGTCTACTATTTTCGAGTTAACCAAATAAAATAAAATCAATTTTGTCAAAAACTAAATTTGAGTAAAAATTCCTGTTTTTCCGATTAATTTGAAAAAATATTGGTAATTTTTAATTTTGATTTCTTAAAAGTACAACCTAGATTCAGTTCTAGATTCCTAGATTCCTAAAAATCCTAGATCAAATTTAAAAAGCATTATTGATTACTTATCATGTTCACAGACAAAAAAAAAACACATTGTGAAAATCAATACATTTATCTCTCCGTTCAAAATCTATAACTCATTATAAATAATAATTTGAAACACCAATATTTAAACTAACTGTTGTAGGTATTCTGTAAAATTATAATTTAAATAATAATTTCTATTTAACATTCATATATTTATCAATTAAATAACTAATACTTGATTAAAAATATAAAAATCATCAATACATCTATAAAAATAATAAATTAATAATTAAAACTGCATATTATCAAAGGAGAATATGCTATGTACACAATAATCAACGTTTAAATATAAATTCATAAAAAATGGCAACATAATAATATAGTAGCTTTAATAAACCAATATCACAATTGCCTAGATGTTAGATGCACAATGTAAAATTAAAATGCAGCATATTAATTTTGTTCATACATAGGTTGGTATACGCTTAATTACCTATTTCATGTAAATGATTAATTAATAAATATTATTTTTATTATTATTATTATTAGCTTTCAATACATTACTATTTAGCTCGACAATTACATAATTTACTTAAGGGGCGGCTACACCAGCATTTGTTTTCTCATTTTTCTCATTTGTCTATCTCCCACATAATATAAAAAACAAAGATACTCTGTATTTCTACGATTACGACTCTCTGGTTCAGTTTAGGGAAAAAGCACCTATTATATATTTTATAAAGAAGAGTATTTCCTGTGCATTGGCCAGATAGATTTTTAATATTTATAATTTTGAATAAATAATTAATGGTTAAAAATAATCAAAATTATTTTAAATTAAAACATGCTCAAATTTATAAAAAGTGTAAGTATTAAAAATGTTTCCGGTCAATGCACAGGAAATACTCTTCTGTATAAAATATATAATAGGTGCTTTTTCCCTAAATTGAACCAGAGATTAGAGAGTCGTAATCGTGGAAATACGGAGTATCTTTGTTCCTATATTATGTGGGAGATAGACAGAGAAAACAAATGCTGATGTAGCGGCCCCTTAACTAGACACAAATATATAAGTAAACATAAAATACGACAGAGAAAGCGAGATTGCTAGATAACAAAACCCGCTTCTAAAATATAGTTGATTATTTTGTTAATGACGATTTCTGAATTCTGAGTGTTCAGAATGAAGGTAAAATTGAGAGATTGTATCTAAGGCACTAAGGGAAATAAATATAATATTTTGTTGTACATTCTGACGACTAATTAAATGTTCAGTTTACTTCAATTGTTCAATGTTCGCAATTTTCAACCATTTTTGTGTCAAGTTAGGTACAAGCCACGAGGGATACAAATAATGATAAACCATAACAAAGTCTTATCATTGATGAATTTATTAACGAATAAATCATGATCAGTATACTGCTTAGATAATATATTATGTTGTTCTGTGATAATATAAAGTATATGATCCAAGGTATACTATATTCACGATTATAATACATTCTTATTATCACGTTCTTTATAATCGTTGATATACTGTATAATATAAATTATGTTAGTGACAAGTTTGTCATTGTAAATAGTGGATTTTAATTGTAATGATTATTTTTCACGTCATTTTAATATCTAGTAGTGAAACTGTAAGGCCTTATAAAAAAAAACTTATAGATGACAGAGCAGCGTTTCAGTAAAATCAGCTGGTTTCGTGAGAACATTGGTAAGTTTCCTGAATTTATACCATCCAAAGGTGTGTTGCACTGTCGCTTAACAGTTAACGACTATTACCTATGTTTTAAACCTACAATCGACTGCTTATGTTATTATTATTGCTGGGGAATGCAGTTGATAATTTGTATCACTTTAAAAAATTCGCGTCTTCCATTGTACTCATTGTAGTAGTACATATCGTTATAAACAACTGCAAACAACACCCATTTTATTTAATTTTGGAATCATCTGCGTACCTGCAGTTTTACAACGTTTCAAGTGAGTTCATACTTACATTTTTTATTTAAAAATCCTGACGGATGTCTGGGAACGTAATGGAATACAATACTCAATACAATACTCTGGATTTCAGAAAAATTCCAATAACAATATAGGCTTGTCTGTTGATTTTCGTGCAATTCATAAAAATACCATTTTGCCTATTGTAAATTGAATATTGTAACTTTCTAACTAACCAATCACTAAGCATAATATACTTATATATAGAGATCGAGATGAAATATAATTAAATATAATGTATGAAGTAAATAATAATTTTAACGTTAAAATTAATAAAAAAATAAATAGCCCTACTATTTTATGACATTTTAAATATAGATTCTAATTTAAAATCAAAAATTGATAGTGATTTCAATATTAATATAAAGATGAAAACAATAAAATGTTTATAGTTTTAGAAAAGTATAAAACTAAAAATGTTGAAGAAATAAGTGTTTAATGATAAAAGAATCACTCTGTATATATTTTAGCATATGATAGTAAGCAATTGCTTACTAATAGTCTTAATGGTGAATTAGATTTTCTGGTTATAACACACGTAAACACTCAAATATAAAATGTGAAATTTCTATTAAAAATGTATAAATAGTATACATTTAAAAATGAATTATGAACGATATAATTTTATAATACATTTCATAATACTATGTTTGATTGTTTTAAAAGGATATTTGCACACATCTTTTTTTTTAGTTCTTAAGGTTATCTTAACCCTAATAATAAGTAACATTATTTAAAAACCATTTATCACATTGATCTTTTTATATTTCTACTTTTTACATCTATCAAACTAGAATTTAACTTGTTAATTACTGCCATGTCAAGATTATTTCATAATCTTAAGCATAAATATATAGTATATATATAATAATATTATTATTAGGAATGTACTGAACATTATAATTTTTTATTAATAGAAACTGTTTAGATATATTTTTTTTAATTTAAAAGGACAAGGTGTTTGTGGTCAAAAATGTTTAAATACAAAATATAAATGTGTGGCAAGAGTACTTTCAATTAAATCCTATTCAATAAGACATTTTAATGTTCAAGCACGTTACACACATTTTCCCCCTTCTATTCCAAATTCAAGTACTGTTATTAAGCCAATCATCAACAGCATTAATGTAGATTTTGTGTGTTTATAGTTTATACTTAATGTAAATTTACAATAAACATCATGCATTACTCATAAGAATGTTAATTATGTTTTTACTATAAATGTATACATTTTAACACTGTAATCTTTGAATTAAACATGTATTAAGAACTGTTGGTATATTAAATTATTTATTTTAGTGAAAACTAAATATATATATGTGTTCAATGAGTTAGTTTGTTTTTGTAAATTAATGTTTAATCTAGGATAATACCATAAATTTATTTTACTCTATTCGCTTTAGTTGGAATTAGGATTACTATTACTTACACTAGATATTTTATTTTTTACAATTGATTAATATTTACAATTATTATACCCACTAAAGTAGGCACAAATGTAACATGCTTTTTAAGTATTTACAAGTTAATACAATTAATTATTTTTTAGATTCTTTTTTATTTTGGTTTGTGTAATTTACTCTGGTGATATCTGGTTGTTATTCATAATTGAAAAACTATATGTATAGTAACACAATATTTACTAGAGAAATTTTAATTAATTTAAAATATTTTTCAGGATATAATATGACTTATCATATTGAAGAAATAAATGATTTTTAATCTGATAAAAACACAGCAAAAAATATGGATTTAGATTCGTTAAAAGATCCTCACAATTCGCATTGTAACATTAGTAGTACATTAAATAACAACAGTAATACAAGTGGTATTGAAAATACAAAATTAAATGAATCTACTTTAAATAAAGTAGAACAAATTAATACTAAAAATTCTAAAATTGGCGATAATAATGGTGTTGAATTATCTAAACAACAGGTGCCAATTAAACAAATGATAACAACTGCCTCTATTGTAAATGTACCTAAACTAATTAAAATCAATTTAAATTCTCACTGCATAAGTAGCTCATTAGATACCAGCAGTAGTACAAGTGGTAAAAAAATTACCAAATTAAATGAATCCATTTCAACTCAACTCCAAGAAATAAATAAAACTGAAAATTTTAAAATTGGAGATATACATGATGTTGAAATATCTAAACAACAAAAGTCAGTAAATCAAATTATTTCAACTACTTCTGTTAAAAATGAAAACAATATATATCCTCAAAAAATAAGTAGTTCATTGAATAACAGCAGTAGTACAACTGGTAAAGAAGTTACCCAATCAAATGAATCTATCTCAACTGTAATTCAAGAACGAAAAAAAATTGATAATTTTAAAGTTGATGATGTTGAAATATCGTTATCTAATCGTAAAATTCCAGTGAAGCACGTACTACCTGCTATAGCTTTTGTCAATTCATCTAATATACATTTTCATAATACTCATCGTGATTTGAGTAGTTTATTGGATAATAACAATAAGAAATATGGTATAGAAGTTTCCAAAATAAATAAATCTACTTCAACTAAAGTACTTGAACAAAAAAAAACTGTTAGTTTAAAAATTCTTGATAATATTAATATTGAAAAATCTAAACAACAGATACCAATCAACAAACTGATCAAAGCTCCTTTGTTTTTAAATACACTTAATAAAAGTCAAAAAACCGTATGTATAAGACCAAACACATATTCTTTGAATGTAGAAAAAATTTCTGTTCCACAAACAGTTATATCTAATGTGAAACTACTTCCTTCAGTTATTACTGGCCAAATTAAAAAACCATCAACTTTCTCTATAATACCTTCCACTACACGCATCAATCCAACAAATACAATTATTAAAAGATTACAACCCAAGTTAAATCCTGTTAATATTACTAATAATAAATGCATTTCGACATTAAAACCTGGATTCAAAATAATATCTCCAAATGACTTAAAGTCGAAAATAGTTCTAAATCCACAAAAAAGTTGTAAGTATGTATTAACTAATATAGAAAATGGAAAAGTCACGAACTTGCCGACTTGTATTTCCAAATCACCAATGTTAAAACCATTAAATTCTATAATACCAGTAACAGTCGCCGAAAAATTTAATGCAATTGAAGAAAAACCAAAAATTAAAGATATTAAATCAAAATTTGTTGTTAACTTCAAAGAATTTCAGAATCAAAGATACAAAGCTTTACGAATTGAAAAAAAAAAAAATTTCAAAAAATTCAAACATTTATTTGCATCAAACACTAGTTTTCAACCTATACAACAGAGTTCTACAAATGCATTTATTAGAAAACAAAAAAGGAAATTGAAATCTCATACAGATCCATCAAACTCTAAAGAAATGAAGATTGACGCAAGTATTACAGATTCTAAACATAATCAACAAGAAAAAGAACTATCATCATTAAACAAAAATAAAAATTTAACTGATTTTGGAGATGTCAGTGGACTGAAAAAACATATACCCCATACTATTATTAGTAAAGATTTAATAAATAATCATAAAAATGTGGTTATTTTAAATAATAATATTAAAAAAGAATTTTGTCCTACACCTGGATTTATTCAACTATCATCAAAGCCTGAATCTCTAATCAAAACATATGGTCAACCTTTAGCTATCACAAAATATGGTTGGTAAAAACTGTGAATTATAATTATACAGTCATTTATAAACTAATTTTTTTTATGTTTAT
Source organism: Rhopalosiphum maidis (assembly GCF_003676215.2). Lineage (NCBI taxonomy): Eukaryota > Metazoa > Arthropoda > Insecta > Hemiptera > Aphididae > Rhopalosiphum > Rhopalosiphum maidis. The sequence continues at coordinate 41,372,682 of NC_040879.1, read as the reverse complement.
TACAGGTAAATTTACTGCTAAAGAACAAAAAACTGTAAGATTAGTACCTTTAAGTTCAATTAACCAATCAAAAACAAAACCGAATGCTACTGTTATGATACATGGTAAACCAGTTCCTGTTCGTATTATGAAAAAAAATGATAATAATCCCAACAATAATATTACTAAAATTCCTACTAATCAATTATTGAAGATGATTCCTAATAAAGTTTATACAGCAAAAGTATGATATATTAAATATTTTTAATAAAGTAGTACATAATTAAAGGTTGCCATTTTTCAGAATACAAAATTGAATAAATTTAGTAACAAACCCAACGTTTGTTACAAGAAAATATCGTTAGAACCATTAATTAAGGATTTATTACCAAAAGTTACTATGACCCAGAGAATATTACCAAAATCATCTCCCAATAAAATGAATACGACCAAAAATCAACTGAGTACAGCAACATTTATAATTTATTAATAGTTCATATAATATGCTATTATGTCTTGTTATATGTTTTTAAAATATAATTTTAAACTTTATATTTATTTTTTAGCGTTTCCACCAGGTCCATTGGTTACATGTGAATATGAATATTGTAGTATAGTAGGACACAAACTTGAAATGATTGATTTTATGTATTGTAGCAAGGGTTGTAAAAGATTAGCTACTAAACTAAAGTTAGCTACAGAAAAGCCTGTTGTTATTGGACAACCACAAGAAAATACAGATTTTTCAAAAAAACCTCCGATTGATCGAAAATTGCTTTTAGCAAAATTGAGAAGTAGAATTAATAAAAGGAAGCAAAACTTACCATCTTTTCAAAAAGAAGATGTATCTGGGCATCAAGTTGAAACACTTTGTAAGGTGCCCTACACTTCTATTTCATCTGCAATACCAATAACTGTAAATCGTTCTTTTCAAAAATCAGAAAATAAAAGAAAATCCTCAAAATCAATTAGAGCTACTGCTACAGTTGAAAACGTATAATTATATTTATAATTTAATTTTTTAATAAGTAGTTAAACCTTTCTTGTATTTTTTCAGGGTAAACTAGAAAAAGAAAAAATATTGAGCTATTTGCAACATACTGATTATGTACCTGCTCCAAAAAGATTATTTGACAATCCTTTTCCATTAGATGCTAACCCTTTTAAAGTTGGACAAAGATTAGAAGGTATTGATCCAGAACATGAAGCCTTGTTTTGTGTTATGAGTGTAGTGGAAGTTTGTGGTAAGTATTAGTTGTATTTTTTTTTTTAACTTTAAAATTATACTTAAGATTTACTTGATTTGATTTTAATTTTTACCAGGATATCGCATTAAGTTACACTTTGATGGCTATCCAGATATATATAATTTTTGGGTAAATGCAAATTGCCCAGATTTATTTTTCCCTAGATGGTGTGAACAAAACTCTCGCATTTTGCAACCACCAAAAAATTATAATCGACCATTCAGGTGGACTGATTACCTTCATATACCTGGTGTTACGCCTGCTCCAAAATGGAATTTTCCTACTGCCTTAAATACTGTAAGTTGCATATTTAATTATATTTTTGTATAGATATTACACATACTTGTTAATTTTTTTTTATAAGAACAATGTTTCATTAATTTTTAAAACTATATAAATATAAATGTATTATATTATGATATAATTATTGTACCTAGAATCGTATAACAAATCATTCATTTTATATTGGAGCTAAACTAGAAGCTTTAGATAAATTAACACGCACAACATCAAAACAACTTATATGTGTTGCTACTATTGCTGATTTTTTGGGAAATCGTATACGTATTCATTTTGATGGATGGACAGATGATTTTGACTACTGGACAGATATTACATCAACTACTATACATCCTGTGGGATGGTGTGATAAAAATGGTCGATCTTTATGTCCACCTCATGGTTACGATGGTAAATATATTATTTTTACATTATTACTAATATTACTTTTATAAATTTATATTAAATAAATACTGTAATTTATTTAGATTGCAAAGGCAAAAATCCTTTTTCTTGGACTAAATATTTAAAAGAAACCAATAGTCAACCTGTACCAGAAAATGCATTTTTTCGCAGACCATTACGAGAATTTACTAATAGCATGGCAATTGAAGTTGTAGATATTGCAAATCCTTCATTAATTAGAATTGCTAAAGTAGTAGATGTTAAAGGAGATGAACTTAAAATACTTTATGATGGATTTGATACCATATATGCGTACTGGATTGAAGATGACAGTCCAAATATTCATCCACTTGGATGGTGTTTAAAAACTAATCACCCAATTGAGCTATTTAAAGGTAAGCATTCTAATTAATTCCTGCAATTTAAATTCCTTTATAAAAAAAAAAAAAAAATTATTCAAGTAATTAATTGCAAAAAAATAACATAAAAATTGTCTGTCTCTTAAATCATAGCTCTTTTGTCAAAATGTGTTGTAGAACTATTGTATGTTTTATTGTAAATATATATATAATAGTGGGATAGTTTATAAATTTCAACTAATTGTACTCTATTGCAGTCTTTCTTTTTTCATAAAATCAGAAACCATAACTTTTTTTCACTCTTTATATGAAGAATCATAAGCATATGTGATGACTAATGACAATGAGAATGAAAAATGATATGAATCATGAAGTAAAAAATCCTCCCATTAGAAGAAACCATGTTTAATATTTGTTTGTTATGTATTTTTTATTTGATATTTTGTTTATATATTCTTGACATTAGAGTAGTTACATGACATACTTCACAAAGAACATTAAATGTCTAAACAAGTTCTTGATTGGTCATAAAATTAAAAATACCAATAATTATTATTACATAAATGCACAACAGACCATACAAACCATAATATCTATAATCACTTATTGGATTGGTAACATTAATAATGGTTATTTCAACTAAAAAAAATTTTAAGCATGTAATTTTAAAAATATAATAAAAAGAATGTATAAACACTTCAATTTTTCTTTGGGTGTAATATCATGTACTCTTTAACCAATATATGCCTCATGTATTTTCAATATAAAATTATGTGTTTGAATTAAAACAAAAAGAAAAAAAATTTACATTTTTAATCTTAAATGTGAAACTTCATACATTAACTTCAATGCTAAGAAAAAGCTGCATAATATCTAAGCTTACCAATATCATACAATTATATCATGTTACTATTTATTATTTAATTGATAATATCTATATTTATTTTTAGCAAATGCAATACTTTGGACTTGTAGAGTTCCTGGTTGTAATGGTAAAGGCAATGCAAATAATTCCAAAAATACTCATGTATTTGCTAAAGATTGCCCATATGAATTTGAGTCATGGAAAAAATTAATTTCTGGATTAATAGTTAAACCTGATAGAATAAAACCTGAAGATTTATTATCTTCAGTTCCAAGGTAATTAGAAAAATTGTATTGATATATAACATTAACATATTTCGTCTGTGTGTATTTATTTTATACATGTATGATTTATTGTTTAATACAAATTTAAATGTATTCAAGTAGTTTGAAACCTGAGAGTACTGTTGTAACTAAAGAAGATAATAAAAAAGAAAAATTGAAGTCAAATAAACTAAAAAGATACCGTTTTAAGAAGTCTAAAAAGTCTAAAAAGTATAAGAAGTCTAAAAAAAGAATCAATAACAAGTAATATATAATTATTAATTACTATTTAAAAAATATTTCATTAAAACAATTTATATTTGGTATAGATTAAAAAAGAATTTAAAAAAAAAGATACCCAACGGTCGTTCAAAAACTGTTTATAAAAGAGCTGTTGAAGCAATGGATGAATTAGAAATAATTAAAGGTGTTAATGATTATACAAGCTATGGTTATGGCTCTTTTAAACGTCCTAGGCTTAATGCATGGACCAGACATAATGTTCTAGATGATATACCAATATTTAATACTACTGATGTAAGAAAATGGCCTATAAAAGAAGTAGCTACTTTTGTTGAAATAGTAGTTTCTAATAATTATACAGATGATAATCCCTCTGATCGAATCAAAATATCTAAATCTTTTTTAAATCAGGTATAAATATTTTATTTTGTTTTATAATATATAATATAAATTGATTTTTTATCCTTTTTTTTCACATTTTTCTTTTAAATAGGAAATCGATGGTGATGTATTTTTAATGTTAACCCAAAAAGATTTAACAGATGTATTAAACATTCCACTTGGTCCGGCGCTAAAACTGCATAATGCTATTGTAGTGTTAAGACAAAGAACTTCTGCATTTGATGTTGCGAATGGACTGTTATAAACTTAAAACTAAACAAAAATAAGTTATACTTTTTTACTATGAAATTTTATTTCATTTCTCATTTTGTATTTTATTACTTTTTTATTTTAAAATATTTAGTACTTTATTGTGCATTATAATTTGATACCTTTTTCTTTTAAAGCATTTATGTGTTCTTTGAAATTAATAATAGTTACTTTTATATATATATTTTTTTTATGTAAGGAACTTGTACACATATTAAAACATAAAAATTTGTTTTCAGCAATTTAGCAAATTTTTAGCTATAGCATACATAATATGTATTAATTGTCTATTTGTAGTATATTAATTTACAATGGTTCCCAAAACATTGTTGATTTTATAAAAATTTTTTTTTATATAACTTAAAAAAAACAAGTATTATTGTCATTTGTCTTTAAATATAGTTAAATTGATATTTTGAATATTATTATTTATTATATCGTTTTATTTATAAACATATTATAACACTATAATTGGTCATTTTAGTATTATTACATTTTTAAATCATAAAATGGTGATTAGTTATAGTTGCATTTTTTATCTATGATTTATTATTAATCTTAGGAGTTTGAATTTTTCATTGCTTATTCCTTTTTCCAATTTTAATTTTAAATTGAAACTTTATTATTTCTATGTGTTTAATGTTTTTGATGACAATTTTTTTTTAGTCAAGCCAACTATTTAATACAATATTTAAACTTAAGTTAGGTTATTTTTTTTTTTTTTTAATGAAGTCGAATTTATTAAAAAAAAAATTGCATCATTTTATCTGATGAATGTAGATGCATATATTATGTATGTATATATTTTAAAACCTGTAATACTTCTAGAACTTTTTTCATATTCAAGGATCGTTTAAATTTAAGTGTCAATCTACTTTTGGATTGTTTAACATAATAATTTATCAAAAAAACATTGATAAAAAGTAAATAAAAGTGAGCAAATAGATGATTGTCTTAGTATATACAGTATGCAAGCATGTATTCAGGGGGAAGTCCATAGTCTGGACTCCATATATAAAAAAACATATCTATATTATATTTAAAATTATTAAGCAACCAAAGTATCCAAACCACAAGTGTTAGTTAGCATAATTGTTCCTACGACCTCTGATTTGCAAATTTTGAATTCCTAAGATTATTATGATCCATTAGTTAAACTGGTAATTATAAATTTATAAGAACATTGCAATAACTTTGATATGTTCCTCAATTTAAATCAAGTACATTTTATTACCCCCACAGTCTCACACTTGAATTTGCAGCTTTAATTTCCGTTTGTGCACAAGCAGCCATGCGCTTGCACACTCTGGGGCTTAGAGTGCATTTAATAGGCGCAACTAGTCCTTTGAGTTAGGGAGGCTAGATTAAAAGTTTTTTAGCAAATATTTTTGAATTAATTATTTATTATTTTTAATGGTGTGTAACTGACTTGAATAATTATTCGTTTATATGAAACATTATACTATTTTATATTGTAGGCAAAATTAATTTTAATACTAATATGTTTTATGTTTATAAGCACATACAATTACCCAAAAATTCTGTGGGACTGAAGCCCACCCAAGTCCCCCTAATTACGCCTATAAATTGTGCATAATATGAACTAAGTCCCGCAAAACAACACTTTTGGAAAAGAAAATATAACAACATATTTTGTATGTACGATCTACGTTTACGGCTTAATATTATGTGACAACTATGAAACTATTATATGATATACTTACCTAATTATGTTATACTATATATATAATGCGTTATGGTCTTTTCTGATTACATTTATAATATGTAAGCTAGGGTTGCTGCTTTAACCCGCGTAGTATGGGGATTATTCATGTTTTTTGCGTTTTTTGTAAAATATATGCGTTATTTCGAACCATGACTCATTAATTTTATTACACATTCATACATGTGCATACATGTATACATATATATATATATATATATAAAATGAAGAAGAACACTGAATGCCAGGGCCGGGTTTAGAGGAGTGGTGGCCTCGGGGCATCAAAAGAGTGGGGGCCCCCCCGTCCCCAAATTATTTTCCAAATTAAATGAACAATTTTTTTTCAAAGTAGATTCTTTTTATTTTATTAGTATTTAACAAACATATATATAATTATAATCGGAAACAAGAAATTAAATTTAAATGTTAATATACGGAACCTTCCGATCTTTTTTCGCTGAAAAATCGTTGATAAGTTCGCTGAAATCCAGTTCCCGAAGTAAATCGCTTTCAATGCTCAGGAGAGAAAGTTTTTATAGACGGTTTTGTCCCATTCTGGTTCGAAGCCTATTTTTTATAATCTTCATTTTTGAAAATTAATCTTATTGGCCACTTTCGACGGGACGGCGGGGTGACAGTGCATTTGTAATTTGAAAAATTATATTCCGAAGTCACTATTGTGGAGGCCCCGGGGCTGTCGTACCAATTCTCCTCCCCTAAATCCGGCCCTGCTGAATGCATTAGCTTTTCTCAACATAAAATCGGAAACCACAAGAAAATAATTAGATTAATAAGATATTATTGAAGATTTTGTCAATTAGCAATCTAGAAAACAATTATAACTATTGTACCTATTGTATTCATTTTTGTAAATTTTTTTTGCAATGTATAATATTACTTATTGCTAAACTTGAATTTTAATAATAATTATTAAAACATGACAAATTGACAAATTAAGAATTATAACTAAAAATGTATTAAGAGGGACGACATACCTAACCGCTATGTTGTCTCTTATTAACGTATATCATAAAACATTTTCGTTCAGCAAAACACATTTTGTGATGTTAGCTTAAATATTAGAGTAAATTTACCTATTATCAATTTTAAAGATAAGGATATTATCTTTTAAATGCTTTTATTGATATTATTATTTTACAGTAAGTTATGAACAATTTAAAGTTGTAATATTTTACACAGCTATAACTCACTTTTAAGTTTAAACTTTAAAAAGATAATATCAATAAAATCATATCTCATTTTCAAAATAATATTCTTACCTTTAAATTTGATAATAAGTAAACGTACTCTAACATTAAAGCTAACATAACAATACCTATGTGTTTTGCTGTATGAAAATTTGTTATAATATACGTTAGTAAGACAAAGAAAACATAACGGGTATGCCGCCCTCTTAAGAAAAATCTAAAAAGTGGACCTATTTTTTTCTGGGGGGGGGAAGTAAAAATATAGTTGACCCAGGGTGCAAAAATTGTAAATGCTATTAAAATGCAACTGCTTGCATTTTAATAGCACATTAAGCCGATATGACTGACTAGTTAATAGTCTATCGATTAAACTCAGAAAGACAAAAAAAAAAATTACATTATTTTTCGTTGTAATAATTCACAAATATAATACCGATAATACATATAGAAACACAAAATGTATAAATAGTAAATAATATAATAATTATGTAAAATGTAATAGTACTCACACAACGAAGAACGACAAACCACTGGGCATGCTAAAATTTCATTTGATTTAGCTAAGTTAATAAATATAATAATAATCAATATTTTTAATAATATAATAAATTATCTGGTATCATAGTCGTTTGTGTTGAAGACACATTACGAAAAAAAGCAATAAAAAAATGTAGGCCCTCATCCGGGATCGGACCTGAATACCTGATATACTGTTTTTAGAATCTTCATTCTTCATACGATATATATTCTTCATTCGTATATCTTCACTATTACATAAACCCACATAGTAAAGTGTATTATTTTTATTTTATTTAAATACACACCTAATATCAGTTGCATGACTGAAAGATGATTCACTTTATTCGCGCGTACTTGCTACACGCACAGTTTTTTTTAACCACTACATGGGAGCTGAACTGTTTGCACATTACTTAGCCCCTTAACTATTAAGCTATCATAATTTAATACCACGGAGTTAAATAATATTTTTGATATAATGTTTTAAAAATAAATACATATTTCAAGAGTTTATGTTTAAATGTTTAATAATTGTTTAATTGTATGCGTAAAAAACTGTATTTAGATGGGTAAGTCTTGTAAAATAAAAGAAAAAATACCATATAACTATATAAGCGCCAGGGCATTTCATAGAAAAATATTTCAGTAACATGAAAACAATTTCTAGGACCCGGTACCCCGTAAAACCTTCTAACGGTGATCGACCATGACTTGCCAATTTCTGGCGTTTAGATATGTATCTTAAAAGGATAAGCTAACTGCTGAGAAAATGTAAACTTCACAAAAAAAGGATGGTTGCTCACGGTTATTGTTTGTTATGTTAAATCGATAACGCGTTGTTATTCATGTATCTATATGTATTGTTAATAGGTAGCGTATGCATTTAATTATGGTAAATAGGTAGAAGTGAGATGTAGACCCTCATACTTAATGTTTGTTCTGAAAATGCAAAACGTCTAAGACTATTCAACGTTTATGCCAACGAGGTTACAACACTATCGTTACAATTTGCACTGCCAAATGGACAACATTAACATATACTTCAAAGAAACGAAGAATACGATACTTCCCTGTTTATTTAATTTTATTACCAATGCAAACGGTTTGTCTGATGTAACTGATGTAAGTATTACATTATATTTACCCTGTACGAGCTGTACATATACGTAAAAAAATATAAATGTATACTGTATATGTATAAGGTATAATAAAGTATACCTTATACCTGTATGTTTTTTTTACTTTTTTATTACAAAAATTCTTCAGTGAGATCAAAATAATTTTCTATTGCGTGATATTTCACGCAATAATATACGCTATAATATTCTATATTCTTTTCAACTGTTATGAATATACATTTTTTAACTTACCTATATATTTGTTTATGTATATTCAATGATAGGCTGAATATATTAATAGAATATAATTATTATATCAAAATATACTGCTTGAAATGTACTATGAAAGTATAAACATGTTAATAGAATCGAAGTGTTTATTCATCCGATAGATATATCTAAAGAAAAATTTGAAAAATATTCATGGAATATGCAATTAGTATCCATGCAGATATTTGTATACTATTATACATACAAAAAATGCGCCTTTAAAGTTCTCCCAAAGACGTTCCTCTAATAAATGACATGTTCTTCACCTAAAACAAATTGTATTATTGTTATATTATTTTATTTTAACATATTATTATTTACTATTAATAATAATAATTTTAATTATTAAAACAATATTTATTCTAAAATCACAACAATTTTAACATTTAATAGCAATACATTATATTTTATGATCAAAACGTGTACTTCGTACTTATTAACACCTTATTGATGTATTTTGTACTTAATACTTAATATATATGTTAGGTTAATTATAATAGATATTTGTAATAAACAAATATTATTATAATTTTATTGGCGTATCAATATATGAATTAAACCTTGAGAAAATCCAAATTAAAAAACATTTTTTTTTTTATATTTATTAGTACAAATTATATAAATTTGTTTTTTTAAATAATTACGAAATATAAATTGCATATATCATTAAATACATAAGATCTCATAAATTTCCAGCATCACTTGGTGAGTCTACTTTAATTTTTCGTAAAAAATATAAATATAAATGTTTACTAGCGAGAAGCAAGTAGCCGTTGTACCTAATGTATATCATGTATAATAGGTGCATGTAGTTTTGAACATTTTATCAACAAAATTAAATAAAATAAACAATTAAGCTAAAACGCGTAGAGCTCAACTGTAAGTTTCGTTTAGGTATTATCATGGGTAAAACTTACTTATGGAAATTTTCAGTGATTATAAATATGCAAACACATGAATATATGCTATAACTAACGACAGCAAAAATATGATAGGTAAATAAATTGTTATTATTTAATTAATCGAGTAGTGACTTATGGTTATGGAAACTCATACGCTCATTGACTACATAGTGCATATACATGATGCAGAAAATAACGACATGCATCATAAGAAAAATCCGGACTTTTGTTATTATTGAATAAATTTTGTAGACCTATATTTTATATTTAGCTAAAATAATCAGAAACGTTTTGTATTATTTAAATAATATTAAATGATAAATTTAAAAAAATTGAATTATTAATAAATCATCATACAACTAATTTACTTGTAATACATTTTAAACTTCAAATGTTCACAAAATATATAAAAATCGCAAAAATTTGCAAGGAATTTTGAAGTGAAAAATTCATAAAATGTTTGTAAATTATACTTAAGATTGAAAAATCCAATACAAGATTCTCCATAATTTTTCCTTCAAATAACTGTAAAAAAACTCCAGCGTCAATATAGAAAACATTTTATAAGCGTATGAAATTTAAGTTTTTATGAAATCACGTAAAATAGCAATATATCCTAAGACGATTTAAAATATTTGTTGGTATTCAAAAAGTATAAACCGTAGAAAATTTAAATTTTTACCATTAGTTGAAAAAAATAAATTACTTGTATCAAAAAAAAAAAAAAAAAATGTATAAGTAATAATATAATACATATATCCTAGACTGACAAATCATCTCCGTTCAGAATCGTTTTTCGTAAACAATGGTCAACAATATCTGTCATTTAATTCAAATTTAACACATCTATTGACTATTATATAGTGTACTCTCCACCTCTACTATACAACAAAGCGATACCCACTTGCCCGCCCTTTTTTAAACATTTAATTTATTAATTTTAAAGTTGAAAATCGAAGCACTATATACTACTCTAAAAGGTGATGACACAAAAAACACACATCATTGTAAAACCAATAACTTGGCTCAAAATCTTATACTAAGAAATTTCCGGTATAAGTAAAATACCAGTATTATCAGTATTTATAATAATACCTAATAATTATAATTATTATCGTATTTTACTCTCTAACACTTAAACTCTTAATTAATTTCTTAAAGCGGAGCGATGATTGTGGGTATTAATTAGGTACTATTGGTTTTACAGTAATAAGTCATTAATCAGTGTAATACACATTACACTTATAAGTATCGTCACATCGGGAGTAAAAATATAAGATTTAAATTTGAAAAAATATACACAACAGAAACAAAATTATAATATAGCATAGTATAGACGTATGGTGACATGGCGTATGTCTATACTAAGTATCTAAGTATTAAACAATTTAAATACCTACATTTAATTTATTTTTATGCCTATAAAGACTACGATTTCCTAGCCTTGTTTAGTATAATCATTAATCGTGTATACTATTATAGATCTGCGCGTTAAAATACAACTGCAGATGCTTCAATGCCTGAAAAATTCAGGGTTCGCAACTTCACATGCATTTACATATTTTTTAAGAAATTATGCATATGTATCAAATAAGATATAAATTCGTTTCATAATTTTTGGTAGGTACCATTATTGGTATTTTACAATTATTCAAGTCCAAACATTTTTGTTTTATATTTTTGCATATTTGTATTATATCAAATTCAAATGATGTAAGGTACCTACATTAGAGTTTTTGTTAATTTAAAATAAATAAAAATTTTAACTATAAAATATAAATCTTATTTATAAATATTATTTGATATGAATTTATTTTGTCGGACAAACCCTTTAAGTTTATACTATCAGTCATCGGGGATGATAGCTTTAGAGCTTAAGACGGTAGAATGATTTTCTATAGAATTACGTCTGTATACACTCATCGTGTTAACGCACTTTTCTAACAGTCGATTAAATCGCAAATCCCATCATATGTTTATCAATAATTATTTACTGTTAATATATTTTGATAGAATTAAAATTAAATTCTTCTTAAGTTTAAGAAAAAAATGTTAAAAGTTTTAAACAATAAATAATATTTTTATTATTATCATATTAAACAATAATACATATTATTATATTATAATTCATTTTTGAATAATTATGTATTTTTAAACCTTATATTTCCATATAAATGTAAATTTTATTTAAAAAAAATGATTGCATATTTTACTGATAATTTAACATTTTTAATGCATATGGCATATGGATGCATCTATTGCATTGTTTTTTTAGTGCATATTATAATTCTAAGCTCTGCTGATAATAAATATTATTTTGATATGATTATTTAAAAAAGTATTTAAACAACGAATTTTTTATTAATTGTTATAAAAAAGTATTCCACTGTGAAGCACAACATAAGTTTGAGCATCCAATTTGTTACTGGAATAATTGAAGAACTGGAAGCGAATAGCAAAGCAATTTTTAAACGAAATTTAAAAGGAGATTTCAATAATGTCACCAATAATTATAAACACAATACGATAAATAAGGAACAGCAAAAATATGAACAAATTAAACGTGACATTCAGACGAAGATCGGTAAAAAAAATCAAATTGTACATTACTTCAACGCTGTAGATCGACAATTACAGTTTGTCACGAAAAAAAAAATGTATGTAATTTATTAAAATAAAACGTATTTATTTATTATATTTAGTAGGTACTTTATAAATACTTTATTAATAGAAAGTACGTGTATAATATCTTATGATGAGTTAATATCTGTAGACAGTGTAGACTGTAATTAATATTACCTAGCTGTCTATCAAAACATTATCGATTAGACAAATAAAATGTCTAATATAGGTACATTGATATTATTTTTTTTAGAATGAAATCAGAAGCAGTTATTATTGCGATAATGAAAGAACACGAACATACAATTGTGAATTTACAATTAGACGCAAAAAGCTTGTTAACAAAAATTGAGTCAAATGCAAAAAATAACGAGATTAAAAAAAATATTCGTATGCAAATCAGGTAAATATAGGTACTTAATAGAGCTCTGCACGGACCACGCTAGCCCAGTCCAGCTCTTTTTGGCCCTGTCCAGAACTGGGTTTTTATTACAGTATACACTTGGCGTAAGTTGCTTGGACCGAGTCAGGCTTACGCTTACGAGCTCATATTCGTATTTCAAATAATAACAATAAATGTAATAATTTAAAAACAATTAATTTTAATTAAAAAAAAAAAAATCTATGTTAGGCAAAAATAAGGTTAGGTTGGACTAAATTTATTTTAAAAACGCTTACCAAGTCAGAGATTGGCATGTAAACTTTCTTGATTTTCAATTTTTAGAAATTTATTAATTGTATTCAATATATATGTATAATGTACTTAATTTTCATTTTAATTTAGCGAGATATATCTCTAAAACCAGAGAGCGGATTTTATTGTTTGGGGTCTTGTTAGATTCACATTGGCTAGGAGAAGTTCAGTGATGATTTTCAGAACTTTATCTTTTATAGTTAATTCACAACAGAGTTTCAAAAAAAATGAAAACACATTTTATTAGGCGTTTTTTTTTATGTTTTTCAACTTTATAGGTTTATAGTGAGTTAACGATTGAAGATAAAGTTCTGAAAATCTTCACAGCACTTCTCCTAACCAATGTAAATCTATTAAGATCCCAATCATTATATCGCTTGGGTGTGATACGGATCTCTCTCATTAATATTTTATATTAAACTATCCACCTACTCATTACTTTTTATAATTTTCCTATTTAACAAAAATTCTTGAAGTTTTAAAAATTCAGACTTTTTTTTTTCAAATACCATAATTGATTAAAAATCTAGAAAGTAAAAATGTTTGACCGACTTAGAATTTAAAATAACGGTTCCACGCAGAGCTCTAAGTTAATTCTTGGAATATCAATTTGTAATCCTATCATTTAAATTATTGTTTATTAATGTTTTTAAGTGTATTTATCATTATAAGGGCTCGGGACTTAAAGCATTTGCTTATTTTTATGGATTGATTTAAAATGTAGCAGAAAGCTATGGAAGTGTATGTCATATTACAACACGTTCAATTATGAAATTTTAAAGTGCTACTTTTTGGCTTTTTTGACCAGTTTTTCTACTTTTATAGTTTTTTCAGAAAATCCCCAGGAAAATGTCTCAATAGTGAAGTTTGATTTTTTTATAATATAAAAATTTATTTTAATTTTTTAGTTAGAAACTTTTCCTAATCATTTTGTTTCAATATTTTTTCTAATATTTAATTATATTATTTTTTAGCACAGTTACAAATTATGTCTAGTACTTACCTACATAATCATGTAAAAAAGTTGGTTTTTTCTTATTAAATATTCATGCTCAAATTTAAATTTTTTAAATGCTTATTTGAGTGCTTATAATCATGATTTTAAGCGCTTATTTTAATGATTTTAATTGTTATAAGTCTCGAGCACTGATCATTATTATTGAATAATGTTTTATCGCATAGATAAGAGCAACATGTAAGGAAACAAATTATACCTAATACCTATATAGTATATTATATTATTAATTAATTATAGCATGGCATTTAAATCAAATAAGATTTCTTGTGATAATGTTATATCTTAGGAATGATTTAAAAATCAGAAAAGCTCTAATAGTGAATACATATGATTCAGAGATGATGGAAAAATATAATAATGTGAACAAATTTAATTCAAAAATAAAAAAAATTGAAGATACTATTTTTCAATTGCAAGTAAGTAAAATAAATGATTTTATCAACAGATAATACTTAGATATAGAATTATACTTATTACCTATATAGGTGTCAACCAATAGGTCCAAACTATACAAATATATTATTCCGTTATTATCTATTTATCTAAATCCAAGTAAAAACTTTATAATATAAAAGTAATATCAAGTTGTAATAATGTTTAAATTATTTGTACCTGTTAACCTGGCTATATCTACAACGCCATCTGCAGCAAACACTACTGAGATGTTACTAGATTAATATTAAAACATTCTAAAAATAGGTACATTTATAAAAAGAATGTTAAATTACTGCTGATTGAGAACTCCACATAAGCACTGATGTTGAATAGAATATTAGATGACCTATTTGGTATTGACAATTGATTTTATTTAATAGCAGATAGTCAATTAAGCATGACAATCTTTTCGTTTGGTATAAACAACTCAATGTAATTTGTTCATCTATGGTTAATTATTATACCTACAAATCAATTATAATAAAATTCATAATATTTACTATACATGGCAAACACTAGGTTACTATGGATTTAGTGTTGGTACTTTTTATATTGTAGCTGATTCTGGAATAAAATTAACTTAGATACAACTAGAGACGAGTATGATTAGTATGATAAATGATTACTGTAAATTGGTTTGGAATTTATTTTTTTATTTTTAGGAATCCATTTCATATCAAATGCCATTTTACAATAATGTGGTACTTGAAAAGGAAGAAGAAAATGATAGAATTTGGCACTCAAAATTACATGAAATACAGCGTAAGATAGCAGCTCGAAAAATACAAATGCATTTTAGAAGATACTTAAACTACATTAAGACTCGTGATATTAAGAAAAATAAAAAAGGGCAACATAAAAAACCCAACCGAAAATAAATAAAAACATTTACATTTTCTATAATTTTATAATCTAGATATTTCAAATAAAATTCACAGTTTTACACTTTTCTTGGAACATCAAAACCCGAGTTAACAGGCATTTAATTTTATAATTATTATCAATGTTTAATACATTTTAACGTTTAATTTTCTTAATTTTCATTTAATTTTTTATAACTTCATGAAAAACATTAAAGAATTATTTTTAGTTTAATATTTTATAGTATAAATTTCATATTTTATTATTTGTATTAATTTATTATTAAGTTATTGCATGAAAAACTCAATACATTTGTTTTAATACAATAAATGTTTTGTTTTTAAATAAATTGCATATATATTATATGTTTACATATACAAATACATACATGTACGAATACATGCTTTGAAAAGTGAATATATCACAGCTCCAAAGTCTATCTTAAGTTGATTGTAGCTGCACCCAATACATTTTTATATCCTTGATTAAGTAAAAATAATTTCAAAATAAATTAAATAAATTAGTTTTATTATGTTATAATAATAGATTAATATTTATAATATCAGATCTTTTCTCTTTAAGTGATGTTATCAATTGTAAAAGAAAGAAAATATTTTTTTAGTAAATTTATCTAATAGAATCTTCATAAAATCTGAAACAAAAATAATTATTACAAATAAGTTATAACTCGTACAAGTTTATAGTAAAATATTTTTTAAATATACTTACTAAATAATAAAAATAAACCCCCAATAGTTGATGCTAATTCAATAATTAAATGAAACATAGTAATTTTATTTGCCGTGATGATAAATTTGAGTGCATTTATATCATATTGAAAATATATACCAGGCATGCCATGACTTCCTAAGATTTAAATCTTAAATTAGTTATATAGATATGGATGTATCAATAAATTAGACATAAAAGATAGAAAAGCTTATCATTACATAATTAAACAACAGTATTAATGACTGCAGTGAATAGCAATATTTTTTATCATAATTTAGCTTTTTATTAAATAATTTTTTAGCAATTTAAAATACAAAAAGTAGTACAAGAACAAAATTTCAGATAAAATTTCATAAATATGGAAATAATATCAAAGATATATAATATTTGTATGTTTAATATGTATTGATCTATGCATACAAATATTTCAAAAATATTGTAAGTTTTTAAATATATATACATTGTACATTCTTTTTTTATCATTTCTATCTTAATATAAAACAATTAAAATAGCAATGCATAAAATAAATAGTTAATAATAAATTTAATATTGTATACAATATTTAGAAAATTATAAATTTATATGAACAATATTTTTATTTTCTTAAGTTGAAAATAACTTATAGTAAAAAATGTAAACACATTTTGAAGCTAAATTTAAATTATTTTATTTAATGTTATACTTAATTGTGTTTACTTAAGATTACAAAAATAAAAATTAATTATAAATATATGAATAATAGAATTTAACACAGAACCATGAATTAAAAAATAGAAATATAATTGAAAAATAAGTATTAATAAACATAAAAATCTAGACCCTTATACTAACCAAGGTTATGATCGATTTTTCTTTGTATGTCTTTTGCTGAATACTGATATGTTTTTATTTCGTTTGAATGTGATTTAACATCTGTAGCTACCACATCTATGAAATATTTATAGGAAACAGCAACTATATTAAATACAATTATTTATAAATTAATATGAAGAAATTATACAAAAGATGTGTCAATTTAAAACAGTTTATATTTCTTTACTTTCATTTGTTTCATACAGTTCTCCTTCTAATGGATATATTATCCCTTTAGTCGGAACACCAAATGAAAATTGATTTATTCGATGAGAAAAGTTAATAGCCTCTGATCCAAAAAATGGACCAGTAAGATGCACATGCCCACCTGGAACTATTAGAGATTTTCCAGGAGTTATATGGAAATTTCCAATAACTTTATTCAAGATCAATGACCCATGTATGCGACATGCATCAGGTAAAGTATTTGGTTTATCTGTTCTGGAAAATTTAAAAAAAATATATTTCTGTACATTCTAAACATATAAAAATATAATGTAAAATAAATAATAAATTTAAAAAAATATAACGCTTCAATGTATACTATTATTGAGAAAGTGTACACTTTTTGTCAAAACAAACAAAGCTAATATCTTTACATATTAAATTATTTTTAGTTTTTTCTAATAAAACAGAAATATTATTTAAGATAATATCAGTGTAATATTAGATTTCTCTATGGCCTAAATGCAATATATTTACTTTCAGTACAACTAACCTTATTTTATTGTGAATTAATTTTATATGGTGGCTTTTATACAATATTTTAATTATCCAGCAAGATATGAGCATTTGTAAATTGTATTATTTTTTGTTTACTTTATATTTTTATAACACGCATAAAAATTGAAATATCTCAAAATAAGTTAACATATAAAAGTCAATAATGTTCTTAATTTCAAGTTTAATGATAGGTTAATATACCATTGTTTTTTTTTTTTTTGTAGACTTCATAATGGCTATAAGATATACATACTTAAAACTTTTGAAGATAGTCTTCTATGAATATTTATTAAAGTATTTTTTTAAAATAAAAATAATTAAAGTTTGATAAAAACAAGAAAGGAAAGTAACAATACATTCTATTTTTAGAAATTTAAATTCAGAAAAATTATAAAAAATGTAATATACCCATAAACAGTATAAGGTAAATAAAAGGTCATTGATCTCAAAATATTGAGTTCTCAAAATATTGTTTGATTAATCATCTAATACTTACTTAATACCATCTGAGTATTGAAAATTATAAATAATAATAAAATATTTTGTAACTGAAAATATTAATAGATATTGTTTTAAAAATTACCACATCTGTTAAAGACTTTTTTATAAATTTTAAGTATTTATATATATTGTATGTATATATTTATCAATATCTGATAGTAATAATAAATGCTAAAAAAATAAATATTTTGAGGTAAGCAAAATGTTTTTTTACTTAATAAGCTTTTACCTATCTGTGTGAAAAAAGTATATCTATGAATAGTTTTAGCAATAAATCACTGAATAATAAACAATAATAATTAAAAAATTAATTCACAATCTAAAAATAGTTTAAACACGATAATATATGATAAATGAGCTTATTTAACAAATTGTTTAACAATAATTAGTGTTAATTAAAATTATTTTTCTGTTATGAAAATAGGTATTTTAATCACTAATATCATGTTACATAAAAATTGATCAATTTACTAGTTCAATAAAATACAATAAGCCAATAAATAATTTTAAAAGGACAATTAGCTCACTATTGTTTGATTTAACATTTAATAATTGTTTATGCAATTCGGCATAAATATTATTATATTATTTTTAACTTACCTAACAGAAATTTTATTTTTTAATGTATCATAATCATCAGACATCCATAATATGTCATTCATTGAATGATATTCTTCTCTTAAATATGAACTGAATTCATGCATTTTATCAAAATGCTGTTGCTGTTCTTTTGTCATTTCCCACCAAGTATCATCAGTTTTTAATTCTCCAAATAACATCATATTTTGTCCTGTTGTATCAACAATATCAGCACCTATACCTAAAAAAAAATATACAACATTTGATAAAAACAATATTGTATTTTAAAATTAATAACCACTTACTGTCACAAGTCGATGCAACAGTAATATCTATGTTTATTGGGAGTTTGGATTCATAGTCGGTATCTGGTACAAATCTGTATATATAATGTTCTTGTAAAAAATATTGTATTTCAGAGATCAATAACCATAATCCAAATATAGAAATCAAAACTGTTACTAAAATCATATAATAATACAATTAGTTTTCAAAAAGTGTAATAATTATAGGTAGTTTAGTTTTATTACAATAATGAGAGAAACTTAAAAACAGGTAATATTGGATAAATATATTTGTTGAACGTCAGAAATACTTGTGGAAAATGCCTGAATTAATTTTAGTATGTGTAATATAAATACTTATATCATATCTTAACTTCAAATATAAATATACTACATTTTCTGAAATATTTTGTTTCAATTCAACTATTTAAGCAAATTATTAATTATTTTTTTTATGAAGATCTTACATATAACATTACTATAAGTAGATGGTTCATAAATTTCTTCTTGAACCTTAGGGAATGAATCCAATTCTTTCACAATATTAAGTGCTAATTTTTTTCCTCTGTATCTCAACATTTCAATAACCTACAACAAACTAATATTCATAAAAAATTCATTATTATAAACTTATACATAATTATTAAAATATTAACAGTGTATATGTTGCTGTTATTTCAAAAATAAATCAGAGGACATAACTATTGAACAAAAACAAATAACATAAACCAAATATTTTTTTATAGTAAATATATAAATATTTAAAATAAAAAAAATAAAAACTGTTCAAATAAATTATTCCTTAATAAACTTAAATACACTTACTTATGATGTTATTTAAATACTATCAACTTAATTCCTATAAGCTAGGTGCTTGGGTGTGCTATTTTTTATGTAACAAATGGAACTATAATAATACAATATGAGTGATATAATTAATATCTACAAAAGTTTATAAAATAGGAATACACTTTTAGCAACATTTTAAGTAAATGCTGCATTACTAAAATAGTTAAAATTATCACTAAACAAATAACAAAAACTGAATTTGGACAAATTAATATAGAATATTACGTTATTAATATGTTAAAAAAAAAACGTAGTCGTATAATAGAGAAATCTGAGAAACTGCTATTTGAGTTATCATCGTCAACGTGTTATCATTAATTAACAACGTATTTTGTTTTATTCTGTATATTTTGTACCGATCACCACAAAAAATTTGCCACGATATTTTATCTACATCGTGATTCGTACTATCACAGTATCACATACAATTGTTTACCTACGTAAGTCCGAAATCATATGATTATAATTTAGTATTAGTTCTTCCTATATCTGTATTACGCTGTACAATAAATTTGAACTTGAAATTAATAATTGTATTATAATAACGTCTGGAATTGTACCTAAAAAATAATGATTAATTTCAATATGTCCAAAATTGCCTTCAATAATCAACATTTTGTCTTATCTAGTGATATCACGTCATGATTCTATACGTTTGTCATATCTATACACTAATGAGTAATGTAAAACATTGTGATATAAAACTTAAAACCTGGGAACTCGGTCTACCGTGTAATAAGTGTAAAGTGTTATTGATTACTCATTGTAATGGATGTATTTAAATCCAATGATAAATAGTGATCTATCATTATCATTACTTAACACTTGTCATTTAACAACAATAAGAAACGTTTTTGAGCTTGGTTACTGTCAATCGGTTAATATTTCTAAGAATATTTTGTAAAATATTTAAATTTCTATTATTATTATTATTTTCAATTCGACAACACGCAATAAACTGAATTCATTTTTGGCTAGAACAAATCACATAATATACTTAATAGTTAATAGTATCTAATTATAATAATATTAATATATTACAAGAACTGTACTTATAAGTTATAAGTCAATACCAACATAAGTATACGGTAGAACCAAACAACAATCATAGAACGGTGTACATACATAGTTTGTGATCTTATGCATATTTTAAAATGAATCTAAAATGTTCATTGGGTAGATGTAATTAATAATATGTATAATGTTAATACATTTCTTTTCCTTACAAATAATGTTTTTAAATAGGTGACTACAAAATAACTAAAATCATTATTTTTGTTTAAATATACAATTTTGTCAACATTTGAAATGTCTATAAAAAAGTTATACATACCGAAATCAGCTAACTGTTATTCAGATTTTAAGATTTTTGTAAGTAAAAGTAATGACTTGTAATCCTTATATAAAATTTTTAAACTTTAGATATTAAAATTTAAAACTTAAAAAATAATTTACGTTTATATATATAATAATATGAACTTCAGACATTTATAAAGTAAATTACTTTTCCAATATTTTTAAGTACTCTCTAGTTTATAATTAACAAATTGTTAAACTTATATGCAGCCAAGTTTAACTAGTTGAAGTTTCTTCAGTAGAAATTCAATAAAATAAGTGATTTTTTCATAGGTATCTATTATATACAGTAGTGTATCGCATCACACCAATTTATTGTTCATTAATCATTATACTGTAATAGATTATGAAATAATACTTTAACAGAAAAAAAATGACAACCAATTTTAAAACTATAATATATTCATCATCATTGCCCATCGCTTTGCTCAGAATCTAAAATAAATAACTAAAGAAACGTAGGATTTATGATATACAAATCTGCTATAATTTAAACTTTTAAATATCTAAAACATAATTCTCCCAAAAAAAATTAAGAGAAGATCTTTATACCAACATTATAGAAAAGTAGGTATTTTTATACCAAAAGTCAGAATGCTGAACCTCTTCACCAATAATTATATAATAAAGCACAGCAATTGATTTTAATAAAAATTTCTAAGACAAATTTATATGATTATAAATTTAGTATTTATATAGTTGGCCAAAAATAATTACAATTTTAAACTAATAAGACAAATAGACCTATAAACTTACAATTCCCATGGTAATTTATATAATTTGTTATTATCAATTATGATTTATTATTAAAAAATAACTAATTAATTTTATTCTATAACAAAATATTTATTAAAAAAATTATAATGAGCGATAAATGTAAGAATGAAATAAAAGTAGACATAAGAAATGAAACAATTGAGAACACTTTAAGAGATCTAAGATTACAAATATCATTATTAAAACATCAGAATTCAAAAATCAAATTGCAATTGAATGAAGACGTATGTGTTGATTAAAAACTGTTCAACTATATAATTACTTATACATAGGTAATGACATTTTTGTAATTTATAGATTCAAAAAGGGTTGGCAATGACAAAATTGTTACAAAAAAGAGTATGTTAACAATTAGTTAAAAAGTTTTTGACACTAATAGAATATTATACATGTGTATTTTCATTATTATATGTTTACTTTTTATAGAAACCTTTTAATCGAACAGAAACTGGTGAAATAATATTTCCCGGGAAAAAGGAAATGGTATAAAATACATTTTATAGGGTACTTTTATATCACAAACTTTTATTACTAAAATATATTATATTGTGGTTTATTTATTTTTCATTGAGGAATTTAAACTGGATGTAATGACAAGAGAAATTTTGAAGTTAAGAACAGTATTAAATGGCTTGAAAAAAGACCGTTATAAACTAAATTTATCTGGAAACAATAATAAAACCAAATTCAACTGTTTTGTATGTTTACATTTAGTTAGATACCTCCTAATTAAAAAATTACTATTTAAAAACTATAAGTGATTTTGTTTCTTTCTAGGAGTCTAATAATGAAGATAATATAAATAAAAAGTTAAGTGAAGAACTTTGCGAACAATATAACACAATGAAAGACACATTTGAGTAAATTGTGTTTAACTTAATTTTTTCTTATTTACATATCTATAATTTTATAATAAACTGTATATCAAAAATAAACTTATATACTGCTTTTTTTTTAATTTGTTTAAAGCAAAATTGTACTAGAAATATCAAAGTACCGGGTACTATTAGACATTAAAACAGAAGAAATGAACGACTATAATGCACAGTTAACAAAAACACAAGAAGAATTTAATAATGCAGTCACGACATTAGAACAGATAGAATTGGTAGGTTAAATAAACAGTTTAATTATCGTAATAGCTATTGATATTTTTAATAAAAACATAAAAATTATTTATAGAACACTCAGGGTAATGTGGAAAATGCGCGAAACGAATTTAAAGTAGTCAATGATCGCTTAGATGGTTTGAAATCGGAAGCCCAACAACAAATTGACGAGTTAAACGCTACGAATGAATCGGTTCGTGTTTCAAATAAATTAACCAAATTAATATGATCTTGTAAATTTAATATTGTTCTTTAGTACATGAATGGTCTACAAGAAAAAGAGTATCAAATAGTCCGATCTAATAACCTGGACAAAGAAAAGGCAAAGCTGACGGCAGAATTCGAATCTGAATTCAACCGAGTTAAAGTTAGTTGTACTAATAAATGTTGATTTCGATTATATAAAATATTATATCAACTTAAGTCTTCAAATTTTCAATTATTTTGTTTAGAAAATTTCTAAATTCTAACCCTATTTTGTAATAGGAATATTTCAAAAAACGGCTAAGTCAAATAGAATTTTTACCTGCTGCGTTACAAGCAGTTCAAAAGCAAATGATTGTTGAAAAAGAATTAAGCGCTTCAATTGAAAAAAATATTGAAATTCTCAGTAAAAAACTAAAAAATATTGTAATGGCATTTATATTATTTATTTAAATTAAATTTTAAATGTTTATTATTATATTGTTTATATATTATAGAGCAATGATTCTTGTAGCGACTCTCTTAATAATACGAATCAATTATTAAAATCTAAAGCTAAACATCTTAAGTATGTATATACAAAACAAATAATACCTGTATTATCTTTAGTCTACTTGTACAAATATTATAAAATATCGTTTTGTGTATTAGTTTCGCACGTGAAATTAAAACTCGTTATTTCTTTTCAGATTTTTTTATAACATTAATCGTATTAACTATTAATTATACGAATCCAAAGAAAAATGAATGAAATAATTTTAGTGCGCCTAACATTATAAATAATTTACTATATCTAATAATATATAAATTACCTAAATAATAATATGTTTTATTGGTATATAGAATCAAACAAGTGCAGTTGGAAAAGATTTTAGCAGAAAAACTTCGTTGCTGTGATGAGACAAAAACATATAAGTATCAACAAAAATCTGTGCTAAGCAAGATAAAATCCGAAACAAAGTTAAAATTAAACGATTTACGTCGTATTTTAAAAGCACCAGCTGAGGAATACTTAAATACCATCGATAAACTTCAAAATCAAATATCTAAAATTGAGGCATATTCTTGTTTTGAAAACGACCAACTAAATCATGTAAACACTTTAACTCGCATCGTTGTTTGTGACAACGTATTTATCTTTATTTTTATTATTAGTTGTCTTCAATCATGCAAAAACCAATTGACGCATTGGCCAGTATTTTAAATGAAGCAATAGAACAAATCACCACAATAGGAAATCTACAGAATGTACTTACTGACTGTTCTAAAATATGTTTGTAAAATTTGGAATTATAATCAACTTAAATTAATGACTAACAATAAAAAGACGGGTTAGGTAACTTTTTGTTTTAATATATTCAACTACTTGCAACCAATATCAGTCATTAAAAATATCTCTTCAATAGATAATTTTGTAAATCTTGAATTTTTCGTAAATAAATGAGAAGTATCGTCCAATAATATATTATATAATGTATTGAAGAGTCTTGGTCGGCTTCCGGTAGAAAGTGTTTTATTTTCGAGACTTAACAGTAATACCTGAATTATTAAACCACAGAATATTCTGTGATTAAACTGTATAGTTTATGATACTACTACGGATAAAAATCCAGATTATTTGTACATAATAATGGTAATTTAATATTATTTTCAAATCATAAACAGTATATTATATTTACTTAGGGCATGGACTAAAATAGAAACTAATTAGACCTATTATAGAATAACGTTGTATACGATAGAATTCTTTAGCTTACTTATGTAATATGTAGCCAATTCGTTTGTTAATAAAATAATAATCGTGATAACTGATAAAGTTCATACAGAGAAAAACGATAAATTATTGTGGTGTAATTAATAGTAAACTGAGACATTGAGTAGTGTAGTAGGTCAATAATAACGTATGAAGGTATAGCAAACGTATGTAATTTCGCTTTAATTTAAGTATCTACCTACCTACATAAAACATAATGTTAATAAATTATTAACTTATAACGTATATAAGTCAATATCGAATAGCGGTAAAAAATTCCGGAGTAAAAAAAAAAGTAGAAAAAAAAGTCTGGTACCTATATATAATATTATAGGGCTCGGAAGTTATAGGAATTGCATATTGCTCTGTATGCTCTCAATTTATAGCAGACCTAGCTAGAAATCTGAAGTATACAATGGCGAGTTAAAAAATTGAAAATTAAAAATGCATATTTTGCCAATTTTAGCTAAAAAGGTGCGTATTTCTTTGATTTTATACGCATATTATGCATATTTCATATTTTTCTAAAAAAATTGATTTTTTTTCTCAACCTGTATATTTAAATTTATGTATATTAAATTAAACTTAACAGATATTAGAAAACATTATTTTTTTTCGTAATTTTAAAATACTGAAAAATATTTTTTATTTTATTTTCAGCTCAATAAGATATCAAAATGCCAACCAGATATAATTTTTTTTAACTATAAATAGTTTTTATGTATATTATTAATTTACTAGCAACATCTGATGTATTTTATTTTTGGAATTTAGAACAATTTTTTTTGCATATTTAACATTTTTAATGCATATTTTGCAATTTGTTCGTGCATATTTTGTCTTTTTTAGCTGTTACAACTTCCGAGCCCTAATATATAATAATATATTATATAGAATAATATATTTAAAAAAATTCTGGTATATATTATACAATGTGATCCGGGGAGAAGTGACTGATAAGTTTCATATCTTCCATAATAATATAAGGTATTCTAGGTATTATTCAGTAAAATAATATACCCAAACAAAAAACCCATACTAAATATTGAATTATTTGGAGTAACACGAGATTTATTTTTAAAAATTCTAACTTTTGATAAAAAAATGTTTATCTTTTTCAATTTAATAATAATAATTTGCATAATCTCTGGTTTAATTGCGTATATGTTGTTTGATAGGATAATTAAACAGCTTTAAAATACAAAAAAAATATGTTAAAATTTTGAAAAGTTTTGGAGAAACATAAGAAAATATGTTGCATACAACCTGCTAAAAGTTTGGTTTTGTTTAAAAAAAGTTAAATTGCCTATAATTTAAAAAATAAAATATTTAGACCCCCTTCTTTAAAGGGTATTTCTTCATAATTTTAGGTATACTTTCGTATGACGTCGGCTGGTCACTTCCTTCCGGAACACATTGTTTATGTATGTATAACAACAATATTTAAAAAATAAAAATTACTATAATTATAATGTTAATAATATTAATAATAATGTTACTAATATTATGACTCATTAGCATTTAACTATCGTCAAAAAAACAATATACCTATTTAAAAAAAAAAATATTCGACAGAAAAAATGACTTAAACTTCAGCAAATATCTGACTCGGGTTGTCACAAGTTTTTTACGATCGTGATTTTATTTCGTTTTTAAAATTTTCAATTACTTGAATTTGATTATTCCCTGCGTGGTTGTGCGCAATTTGAATTAAAGGGCTTGTTAACTCACACGATGAAGATTGAAGATATTAAATATTATAGATTTATAGATACTATAGTATTCCTGGGCAATTATACTTTGTTTTCTTACTGCATTTTCACCGTCTTGTTTTTGCTAACAAAACAATTTGTTGTTTTTTGCCTTTTGTTGAAAGGCAGGGCCTAAAATTGTGTGCAGTAGCTAATTTAAGTATGCAGTATTTTTTTGGCTTTTATAAATTTTTATTTAAATAATATTCAATATTGATTATTGAAAATTATTAATTATAGTAGAGCACGGATGTTGTAGTAATAAAAAATTAGTAAAATTGATTGCAGTATTACACTAAAAAATACCTAAAATTGCACTAAAAAATAACAGCGTTTTGTTATAAATGTTTTAAATTTACTGTTTTATCTAAAATTCTACCAAAAACATAAATATAAACAATTCAGTATTCTACTCGAAGTAGCTGAAGAACAAATTATAACAATATAATGCATAATTGTTAAATAGTCATATTTCACAAATTATTTTTTTGCTGTATATTTAATACAGCAGTATTAACTATTAACAGTAGGTATTTAACCTACCAATTTGAAACTATGTTTATTTTATAAGATAACATAGATGTGTCGACTATATAACTAAAATAGTTGTATATAAATGAGTAAATTTAATAAAATTGCAAAACATTGCATTTAAAACTTTTAGATTTTAGTTCGTACTTATATGACACGCATTTAAAACGTACTTAGCGATATATTGAAAAAGTAGAAAAAAAAGTTGCAAATGCAACAACATCCGTGTTCTAATTTATAACTAATTATTAATAAGTACCAACAATAATTATGCAACGAAGTTATATATATAGCATGATGTATTGATGTGCATTATGCACTACTAGGTCTATGTTTATTATTTTAAAATATTTTGGAATTAGGTGTGAAATAACAAAGTACCCTAATTTTAGTCCCTGTTTAAGGGTATGTATGAAATATGAATAACCATCACCCATATCTATTTTGGTGTTTTTTTCGTTGACTTTTACGATTTTTAGGATTTTTTTCTTCGAGATCGACTTACTAATTAATCTACAAAATGTCGATCTAAACTTACAAAAATGACAACTTTTCAGTTAGCCATACGGTAGGTTATAGTACAGATAACTATGTATTAACAAATATCGGATGCAAAGTTGGTTATCATTCGAATATAATTCTATTTAGATAATATTTTATTCGAATAACTCGAAAACAATATTATTTGAATAATTTTAAATTATGATTATCAGAATAAAAAATTATTCGACTAATTTTCAACACATAGTTATTTGAATAATTTTCAGTAATTTTATCTTAGTTAACACATGGTTGGTATTTTGGTAATTAAAAATTTACGTATTAAAAAACAATAGTTATAGCAATGTATTTTAAGTTTATGATTGTAAATCTTCTTTTATTTGAAATAAATAGAAAAATACTATAAATGAAACAAATATAGAACTATCTTAAGAAGAAACTTGAGAGTAAAGAATTCGAATAATTTGTATAGTAGCATTATGTAAAAGTCATTAAATTACATTCTTATTCCAATAATTATAAAACAAAACAAATTTTTTATTTAAATAATCATGTTTGAAAATTATTCGAATAATTTGAAAAAAAAATAATTCGAGTAATTTTTTATTCGTATAATTTATCTATAAAATATTTTGCCCAACTTTGGTTGGATGTGTAGGCTAACCAGTAACGAGTAAAACTCAACAAACCAGATAATCAAGATAAAAGCAATAATAGTATAATAGTATTTGATTGTTAGATGCAACCAAAAGCTAAGAAGTTCATATTTTTAATATTGCCGATATTGGTATCTACCTACAACATATGCGGGTATAACGTCCTCTTAAAATATATTTATAAAAATAAAAAATGTATGTTAATATACAGAATATACCGGTATTAGGTACTATAAGAGCAATAAATATATAAAATAAAATACCTTTAGCAAAAATATAGACGAACCATCTCCGCTCAAAATCGTTTTTTCGTGTGTAATGATTTATCATTGATTTACAATTTAAATATTTAACACATCCAATACAATGGCCTGCTACTATATTTTTAATAAATGATCGAGGGAAGATTTATGCGATTATTTTACTATTGTCGGTCGTAATTTTTAACAATGAACGATATTATTTATTACCAAAACTGAACACCCACAGACAGTGCAGGTTTGGCCACCCCTGGTCTAGACTGACGGCACGTGTACTGCATGGGTGATCCCCGAACCGCAGGCGGTAGACGGCAGACGGCAGACGGTAGACAGTAGACACCTATAAATTACATATGTTGTATTATGCGGGTTCGATAGTAAGAAAATAAACGCGATTGTCGTTGCACGTAACCGCGTATCGACTTTTCCGCAGTCGATGGCGGAGTACAATTTTATTCGACCCAACAGTTGTGATCATCGCGATTCATTATAACATTTTATCTGATATTATGCGCGATAATTTGCGCGGCGGTGCCGACAAACGGTACCGGAAGGCGGACCATTGCGAATAGCGGAATAACGGACGTTTCTGAGTGCTGCTAGCGATAACGGGAAATCACTGTGATAAGCATTTGTGATTACACGATATTTTATTACTTAATAAAATTATTATTATTTACATTTTTATAATTTTAAAACACCTATTTTATTGACATACTTAAATACTGTTACTGGTTACTGCTACTACTATCATTTTTAATACGTATTTAAACTGAATCAGAATTTCAGAACGATAATTCACAAATTCACAATGAATTCAACCTCGGACCTACTCATAAAAAACCTAAAACCGTTACCAATTCGCAATCCATTTGGTCGAGTAAAAAAAATGGGTGTAGACATCGACAGTGTTATAAGCGAAATAAAATTTGATCAAAAGTTAATAAGTGTGTTTAACACGTATAACAAGTATATAAATTTTCGGTTTGACTATGTTATTAGAACAAGTATTACTCAGTTACCTGACGAATTGAATCATAATGTCAATAGTAAGTATTATTCAAAATATTTTAACTAAATAACACTGAAATATTAGTTATGTAACATAAGTAAAAAAAAAAGTCTTAAATTTGAAAACACCTTAGTAACAATATTCAGTAGTACCTTATATATTCTTACAAAATAAAATATAATTGATTATTTTTTTATTTAATGTTAAATTTATATATATACCAATATTGACTACATTTATGTATAAATTTGTGCAAATTATTGGAACTGAATAATAATAATACTAATAATTGTATAATACTATACTAGTTTTTATGATAATTAGTTAATAAATTTACATAATATAGCCATATAGGCATATATTTAAATCAAATTTAGTCCTTTCCCTAAACTAATATTATAATATTTATTAAACGCATTAGGTACCCAACTAACTGTTTCTTTAATAAAATTAAATACCAACCTTAAAGCCCTAAATATAAATTAATTATCAATTATTCTATTATATTATATTAATGTATTATTAAATTGGGATAATTGTTTTCTTGCGTACAATAACAATTATTACATAACATACACAACAACAACAAAACTTATATATACTAACTTTTATTCAGTTTCTAATATAGTATTATAGTAATATAAAGTATTTATTATTAAAATTGGCTTTTGCTATATTGGTTTGCAATGCTTACTTTAAGAAAAATATTTGAAAAACCTATGTAAAAAAAAGGTCTAGAACTCGCTAATATGAGGATTGCGATCATGGTCTTATTAGTTTGTTAAAATGTAGCCAATTGGGAGTTTCTTGATTGTATATCTCTATACATTTTATAATGTAAATGTATAAATTTACTACCTTCTATTATTATATAGTTTGCAATTTTACAATAATATATTGTACTAACATAGTTGTTGATACAACATAGGTCTTCAACATTTTAATTTACAATTTTATTAAAATAGGTATAAAAAATGTTTTTATCATAACCCTCTAAGAAACGAAAAATTGAAATAAAAGCTTATTTCTATAAACATAATTTATGTTCTTTATAATTGTATACAAAAATTACGTTGGTTTATAAGATAAAATTTTATAAAATAAAGAAAAAACATTTTCCAGGCCGGGGATAAATGTACCACTCTGAACCCTTCTATTAATGCCATTGAAATTTTAATTAATTCATTTTTATAATTTTTAGATTCTGAATTTGATTCAAACCAACAAATTTTACTAGATTGTATAAATAGTAATAATAGTTTAGATAATGTTACAAAATTGCGAGAAGAATTAAAAACTTTAACAACAGAAGTAAATTTAAAAAGAAAAGAATTGAGTATAATTACTATTAATGAGGATGGATTAAAAAAAAATATTAAACATTTAGAAGATATTATATCAATAAAGGTAATTATGTCATCATATTTATTCTCATATTATAAAATATTAATTTTTATAATACATAATTATGTAAATCACTAAAATTTAAATCATTTTAGAAAAATTTTATTAGCGACACTGCCAGCTATGCAGAAATCAGATGCAATGCTAAAGAAAAAATTCAAAAAGAGTACAATAGAATAAATAAAAAATATATTAAAATTTTAAGTCAATTAAATAAGTCAAATAAAATAACAAAATCAAATTAT
Source organism: Rhopalosiphum maidis (assembly GCF_003676215.2). NCBI lineage: Eukaryota > Metazoa > Arthropoda > Insecta > Hemiptera > Aphididae > Rhopalosiphum > Rhopalosiphum maidis. The sequence continues at coordinate 41,340,941 of NC_040879.1, read as the reverse complement.
AGTAATGAAACTAGTAAAGATATGAATTACGGGGAGCGAACAAATAATAGACTATTACGATATGAAGAAAAAATAAAAAAAATGGATGATATTATAAAAATAGCCAGTGATAGTGCGGAAAAGTATTTTTACATATAAATTGTAAATTGTTCTCAATAAATAATAATGAATGTTTTGTTTTAGATTACTACAATATCAAATTGCTTTAAAAACTTCTAATGATCGTTTAAAAATATTTAATGACCTATTAAATAACCAAATAAAAAATAAACAAGATGTTTCATTACTATTAATACAAAATGAAAAGAGAATTAATCAATTGAAAAATAATTTATCTAATTTGGGAGTAAGTATTTATATTTTATATTTAAGTAATTGATTTTAAAATGTTCTATATATTTTATGCTATTTTAGGTGTTATCAAGCATAGAAAAAAGCAGAGTCCATGTATCATCAAATTTAATTGGAAATGATAATTTAAAAAAAGAATTTTTGGATTTACAAAACATGAGAAACGAAATTTTAAGCTCACGTCCTAGAGGAATGTTTAATCTTAAATATCAAAAAGTAGTTTTTACTATGCTTTTTATTTAATATTATTTTAAGTTAATATATTTTATATACATGCAAAATGGTTAAATCATATCTAAATAAAAATAAATTAACGTTAATTAAAATTTAAGTATTAATAATGATTTGGTTTTAAAGCTACTCAACTTAACATATTATTATTATTATTATTTATTTATTTATTGTATAAATACCAATTTAAAAGCTTAAATAATTGTATTCCTGATAATACTTTTGTTTTCAAGGAAAATAATGTGTTCAAAGAAGATATTCGAAAATATTTAGAAAATGATGAAGCAATTAATTCAATAGATTATTTAATTGAATTAAAAAATAATATGTGCAATAATAATATAAATTTATTAAATTTCATTCAAACGGTAATAAAAACATCATAATAATATGGCATCACCAAAGTATTTTTTAAAAATATTTATAATATGCACAGAAATATTATTTGTTTACAGAATTCAAATGAAACAAAAATTTTCTGGAAATGTCTATCAACATTAAATATAGATGACCTTAAAAAATTGTTGGTGCATTATTTTATTAAAGTTGTGGATTTAAAAGAGTCTGGGCGAGAAAATGATGAATTAATATCTAAACTTGATGTGAGTATATGTATCTACAAATGTATATTTTTTTATATACAGTTTGCTAGTTTGTATTTTTAATACAAATAATTATATAATACACAATAATTTAATATTTTTAAATGTAATACAATTTTAGGCAATAAATGATAGACAAAGGCATACTATTGTATCTTTAAATAACAATTATCAAGAATTCCATTTGTCAATTGAAAAAAAATTCATGGAATTAAAAAAATATTATCAAGCAAAAGTTAATATGTTATTCCAACTAGTTCAAGAAGAAAATAATGCTATTACTATGTTTAAAATGAGACAAGAAATCATAGGACTTAAAAAGAAAATAATTGAATTGGAGAAGTTAAAAATAGGTTAATATTATATATATAACCATATACATTTATTAATTAAATAAATATAAATTATTATAGTAAAACCCAAGGACACTTCAGTGATTCCAGAACCCCATATCTGTCTAAATCTTTTAGAGGCATCAAAATCAGAATCCGAAACTATGTCATCTGCCAAAGTAATATACCATAAAAATAAACTGAAGATACAAAAAAATAAATCCAAATTAATTTGACATAGATTTTAAAACAGAAAATATATAGCTGTGTTACTTGTATTAATTGTATTACTATTTGTATTACTTACTTGTACTAAAAAGTATAGATATTCTTGAGCTTTAGCTTGCATTTTAACTTCAATTCTTTTTCTATTTGGGTTTAAAATTTCTATACCACAAAACATTTGAAACTGCACTATAATATAGATTATTAGTAAGGCTCGGATTTATATGTATTAAAAAAATCAAAATATATAAATGTACATTTAATAAAAATCACTTTATACATGACAAAAAAAAATTAACTTGGAGATTAGAATATCCTTATGTATAAAAGCACAGCAAAAACTGTAATTAAATGAATTTTTATTGTCTGTAAAAGTAGTATGTTGTTTTAATTTTTGTTTTCTTATTTTACTCTCTTTATGTTTGGCGATCCTTATATGTTGTATTACTAAAAAACATTCAATAGAAACAGATTTTTCACTTTAATATAAATCTCATAATTGCTTTTAAAATGTTCATTAGGAAATTCTTGAAGATTTTTTTTAGCTTTTCCATACTAGGATGCTAATACTTTCGGCATGATTTAAATACAAACATTCGAAATTACACATCTAAATATGATTCTAAGAATAATTAGATACATATGTGATACCTTCGTTAATATATTTATACTGTCTCATTGCCAGTACTTCGAGTACAAACGTTATTAATAAAATAATAAATAACAATCAATCATTTATTGGAACTCTAACTCGTTTCGACCATATATTAGGTTCAATAATAATTATTGAAAAAATAAACAAAATACCAATTATTGGTATTTTGTTTACGTACTTTTGGAAACACAGAAAATTGCATACTAAATTAAAAATAAATAACTAATTATCTCAAGATGTAGGAAAAAATTAAATCATTGAAAAATATGTAAAATTAAATATAATTTATTTTATTAAAAATTTTTGAAACAAATTTATCACATCTAAATTAATTTATTAAATCACAGTAAAAATATGTATTTACATATAAATCTGAGCCCTAATTATTAGTATTATGAATTATTTAATATTATACTAGTATACTACTATATTATATTACTGCATTGCAATATTATTAAATATATTATATAAAATGCCCAAGGGTTATGAACTAAAACGTCTTGTACCTCTATCTAGTTACTGCAATATTACCCCAAGCTCAAACTTTTTCTTATATTTTATGATTGTTGTTTACTTATTATACCAATATATAGTTACCAATAGCTATTAAAAAGTTAATACAAATTTATTAGTTAACCATTTAATTGAAAATGATTTTAAAAAATACGCTTATTTAGATAAATTACATATTTATATATTTAATTTTTATGATTTTGTTAATTTAACATTAATAAATTTTTACTGAAATGTAAACATTTTTAAAACCGCTTCCCACAAATATGTTTGCTCGGAGTGATCTTATATGATTTATATTTTATCAGTATTTACTATTTTGTATCTTGTATTTTATTAAATACAGTCATTAAATATTAAGTGTTCTTTTTTTACCTTAGATTTGTTTATTTCTAGCCTTAAATAAAATGAAAACTTCACAAATGTAGTGTATAATGTTGATGTGGTTTGTTTTAAATACAAAATAAGTAGAAAAAATACTATTAAATCATGTTAATTGTTTTTATTAGGTATATATTATAATTTACAATGTATCTAGTTTTGAACGTTTGACATAAACATGATATTTAATCAGAGACAATCATTCTAAAATTAAATAAATGTATAACATACATAAATATATGATTTAAGAATAAACATAGGATTAAAAAAATCACCTTATATTTATGTATGTGTATTCTAGTTAAAATGTATATTGTCCATATACATTTAATTTACTTTATAATACAAGTCACATTAATTAGAATTCTTTAATTATTATATGGTTCTAAATAATTAAATTTAGAAATTTTGAATACAAATACAAATTATTTTCAAATGTATTTTCATTGTAAGAATGCTAATTATTGAGATTATATTTGTTATCTAATTCTATAGATAATAAAAAATATTTGACAAAAATTTGGTTGGAGTAATTTTGAAGTGTGTTTATACACAATGTTATTGCACATGATAAAATTTAAACAATATAGGTATTTAGGTTCTGAAAGTATTCATAACTACAATCTATGTAAAATGAAATGTAAATAAATAAATACTAGATACCCTGATTGGGTTTGGAAGCTACAGAGAAAATCGTGGCAGGCACTCAAATTATGGACTGGTTATAAGTTTTTGGCTGTAATTTTATTTTTTTTTAATAATTATAAATTAGTATAAACATTAGTACAAAATATAATTGAAACAATTTTTTTTCCATTATTTAGATTGTTTACTTCAGATAAAATTAACTAAAATGTATAAACACTGAACACTAGCTATATTAGATCAGCGTCGTCTTCTGGAAATCAATTTAAATATCAAATTAACCTTATAATTTTTTTTTCATATTCATATATGGTATACTTTAATACATCTATTTCCTGTCTCCTGCAATATATTATATTTAATTGGCATTGAAATATATAACATTGTTATTTGTGGTATTACACTTTTACAGTATCATATTATTATATTTTTATTTGATTACAAAATAAGTTCACATCAAAAATAATTACTTATAAGATCTATTATCAGTATAATCATTAATTTATAATTTCTCAAGGTTTTTTTTCAGTAAAACATATACTGTCTAAAATACAACATTAAAGATAAGAATTACTTAAATATTAATTAATTACATCCATAAATTAAAAGTATCAATATAGTGAATTATTTTGTTATATCAATTATAGCTATAGCACTTATTTCAGTCAGGTATAGTTCCAGAAATCCGGTCAACATCTACCATACTTATATATTTTCTAGGTTGTGAACATTTTGAAAATTAAGCAACCAATATAAAGAATTAACAGTGATTAAGAAAATATGAATATACAATCAAACTAATTTCAACGCAAAGGTTTATATTAAAAATAATTATATTGGCTTCATTCTAAAAATAAAACTGTTATTGTTATAATTATCCACTTACTGTAGGTTAAATATTACATTAATATGTTGTAATAGGTAAAATATTATAATTTGTGTAGTTATTTATATTCGTTTAATATGGTAGGTATTAAAGTATGTGATTATTTGAATGTAGAAATTAAAAAATTATAAGTTAACTATAACAAAATAGATTATGAGATTAGGCGGACTACAGTAGGCATGGTGCGCGGAATATTGCTAAAATACGATTATTATCATCATACCTATCTAGTATCTATTTTGTCATGGAGTTAACCTTCTTAAATTATTCAAAAAACAAATTTAGCCATACTTAAGAGATTTTCAAACTTCATAAGTAAAATGTTGCGATAATGAGAAATGATGCAATGTTACAAACTTAAAGCATATTATTATTTTAATACGAATTTCCAAGTTCCAACATTTTGCTATAATTAGAATTTGTAGAAATTGGATGTACATTTATAAATAAATAAACTATGGTTAGAAGTTAATAACAGTATACCTCCTGTTCATTCATAAATCATAACGTTTATTAACACTTAAGAACAAAATAAAAACTCATAAATTATAATTTTATAATGTAAAAAATATAAATTACATATGTACTGTTAAAAAAATATAATTTTTAATATACCTAAAAGTTATTCATGATTTTTTTTTTCAATAAAATTAATGCATAATGAATTTTAATTAGATACGTTTACTTTAGATAACTCCATAACAATTTTTCAAACCAGTTGAACTCCATGTTGGAATAATCTAATTATTAAAAAAAAGTCTGTCCTATAGGTAACATTTAAAAATTAATCATATTAGGTAGTTGATTTTACCTTTTAAATAATCAGACATTATTTTACGCAATTTATATTTATCACAATTACCTAGGTGCCTACCTAAATATAAACGAAACCCTTTTTTTTTATATAATAACAATTAAATATTAATAATAATTGTGTGTCATGTTAATTTTTATTAGATAGGTAGGTAATATTTACTATTTGATTATTAAATTATTGCGTAGGCATATCTTATATCTACAACCTCTTAGTTATTATTTATTATTATTATATACTTATACCAATGTAAAATGTTGAAACAATTGAATTATCAATAATAATATTCTAATATTATTATTATGTTATAAATGATTAGTGCACAATCTATGTTTAAGTTAACATGTTTTCATAAATAATTGTTTGCTGCTATTATAATATACACTTCGTCAGTCGTATATATAGATCGAAGTGACAAGGTGAACTGAAGTTTGATGGATAGGTACTATATATATACATTACCTACGACGTCAGCTAGCTATTAGCTATACTTGTAAAATGTGTATGTTATAACTTAAATTTAAATATGTGTTTTTATTTCTGAACCCTAGACAACTTGTTAAGATATTACCAATATTTTCTTGGCATATATTAACCGACATTTTTTTACAATGACCTAAATCGTAGGTACTTGTCCTTAACATATTTTAATAAAATATAACAATAATATTATGTTTAGGTATATTATACATAAGACGTAATAACAGTATAACATTATGATTTTAATAAATATATTTATTGCAAAATATATTCATATAATTAGGTCAGCTGTGTGAGATATGAATTAAATATAACTAGGTAATAAGATTTTTTTCTATTCATGAACACAATAATTCATACAATTATTAATAAGTAGGTATAAAAACAAATTTTTTTTATAATGAATTTTATTGTGAACTTCAATACTAATTAATTTGCATAATAGTATATAAATATTTGTTCAATAAAAATACTACCTACTCATATTATATCAATATATTATACCACGATACAAAAATATAGCTATAGCAGGTAGGTACTGGTTAAAATATATATGTCTATATAACCTACTGGCTACTATATAAATTATACAAATTATTAGTTGTTTTTTAGTTATTACAATCGCTAATTCTATTGGTTACTTATTCCGATATGCGTGGGTTGAAAAAATGTTCATAACTATCATTTAAACTCCTTCCCTGCGTTTGCGACTGCCGATTGATAAGTGATTTGGTTGTAATATTGCGGTAAGTTTTGTCCTACCAATGTTATAGAATGCTGACCATTGTGTCTAATACTTCAGTAATAAAAAAAAGTGGATACTTTATTGTATAATATAGGTGTCAGCCATTGTAAAGGATGTGTTAAATTTGAATTTAATAATTTCATGTGTATAAATAGTTCAATAAAGAATCAAAATATTTTAAAAATTACAATATGATGATAATGAATAGAAAATGATAATATAACGTTTGATGAAAATTTCAAATATCTATAATATGAAAAACAAATTTTCGAAAAGTAAATAAATAGTTCAAAAATATTTTAAAATTAATTAAAAATAACATTGCGAATAGTAAAATGAATAATAATATAATACAACGAATGTTTTTGATTTATAACAAAATAATTAACATCGTTATTTGTTACACTTAAAATACATTATTATGTTAAAATTTAAATTAAAATGTTTATAAAAATTATAATCTTTATATATTTTTTAAATTGTATGGTTCTATTATGAAATACTTTTGACAAATCTTGTATTAAATTTTCAAATCTTAGATATAAAATGAAAAGTTTTTATGAATTTTTAACTACAAAATAGTTTGAAATTTTTTGCGATTTTAACAAATTTTGTCTTCAAAATAAAGCTTCAAATGTATACCTTAAAAAAAAATTGTGCCTATGTATTTTTCATATTTTTATATAGATGTAAGAAAAACTTATGTGGAATATTGTATTCAAATTTAAAAAAATTTGATACAGCGAAAAATTTTTTATCGACATTTTAGTAAAAAAAAATTGAAAATTTTTTATGCCAAATAGAGGATCAAAAAGAACAAAATATTTGGAAAATATATCAAAATTACTAACATTTACAATTTATTTAGTAAAAGTAATATAATTCATACAATTTTTAATATCCATACTTCGAATTTAAAAATTGAATATATAGATGCAAAATTCCATATTAGTTTTTCTTACACGAATATATAAAATAAAAAATGATCGAAGTTTCCTATATAATTTTTATTAAAAATTTAAATAAAAACTAATAAATACGTTAGATAAAATATAAAATTTAAATTGGATATTATTCACGCGTTAATTAACGATTTCTCACAATTTAAATGTTTTTATTGTGATTCAAAAATTTAAGGTATTTATTGTAGAAATATTTCATTATTTCGCAGTTAGGTACTTAAATTGTAATTTCTTATACTTAATTAAATTTTCAAAATATTTAGATTAATTTTTAGATTTTTATACTCTTTTATTATATTGGCATTTAAAATTTTTGAATTTAATTATTATTATTTTTTTTAGGTGTTGGTATTTATTTATTATTACTACACATTAATTTATCATTTAAAAAATATATTGTGTATATTTTAATAATATCTTACGAATATTTTGTTAAATATGTTATGAAATATTCTGTATAATTATAGGTTTTAGGTTTTATATTTAAAATATTTATTACCTATACTAGCTATACTTATATTATTGTACCTATATTTATATAATTAATCATGTGATTGGAAGCAGTGATTTATTCTATCAATCGGTACGTTGGAAATAGAACACGTCTATAATCCTATATTTCTATGTTAGACAATAGACAAAGACTGAAAATCACCACTTCCAATCCCCTTAATTCACATGATTAATAATATAAGTATAGCCAGTATAGGTAATGTACTAATGTACATCATAACAAATTTTCGTTCAGCAGAATACATTTTGTGATGTTAGCTTTAATATTAGAGTAAATTTAACTATTATCAAATTTTAATGTAAGAATATTATCTAGAAAATGATTTATGCTTTTATTGATATTATCATTTTAAAGTGAGTTATAGCTATGTAAAATATTACAACTTTAAAATGTTCACAACTCACTTTAAAATTATAATATCAATAAAAGTATAACGCATATGTAATTTTCTAATTTTCTGTAATTACTCTAATACTAAAGCTAACATCACAAAATGTGTTCTGTTGAACGCAAATTAGTTATAATGTATACGTTATTAATAAGACAGAGACAACACATGTGGGTATAGCGTCCTCAGGTCCTTTCAAATGAAAATGGAAGCTGGAAAGCTAAACATTTAGTTAATAGGTATAAGGTATTATTATATTATATCAGTGGTTCTTAACCCGTGTTCCGTGGAATACTGGTGTTCCTTGGACTTGGTATAAGTGTTCTGTCAAAATTTTAAAAGCAGTAAGAAAAATATTAAAAAATTAAAAATGTATATAGTTACTGTTGTATTTTACGGCTGTGTTCCGCAAAATCCTTATAAAATGTTAAGTGTTCCATCATTCAAAAAGGTTAAGAACCACTGTATTATATACTTACTACGACTAGTCAACGAATATATTAATATAGGTACATTATACATAAATAAAAATACAATATTTTTTCGTAGATATATTCATATAAAGTGTGATTATTTAAATTTCTGTTAGGTACTGCATTATTTTATAAATATTAATTGTATAATTTAATATTTTTATAATATAATACATAGTCGTAAAAAACATATATACATATTAATATATTATTCATTTATTCTTTTCTGTTTTCCACGAGTAATTGCATTAGCCAAATAGGTATGGCTTCAGTGGTTTTATTATGTCAATGTCAGTACAATTTTTATAATTCTTGAAATTTCTTACAGTAGGTAGCTATAAACATACAATAATAGTTAATATTGTATTATATAATAATTTATTAATATGTAATTTTCCAACTCAGTGGTGACTAACTATACGGCCCGCGATCATTTATTATTAACCGGCCCACTAAAGTATAAAATAAAAACTCGTCAGTACATTGGTATAATTAAAGCTTTTCAAATCTCTAATTGATTTTTCCATTTTTAATGTTGTGCCACTTAAAAAAAAATATGATAGTAGTGTATTGCGGTGTATTTCCAAAACAGTGGAGCATTGGCATTACAAATAAACTCACATATACGCGATTTTAAAATTATTTTAATATAGATAAAGAAAATATTGAAACTTATTTACAATAAGAAATCATTAATTTTCAATAAAATACTTATTTGAAAACACAATTTTAACATTATTCAAGCTTAAAAAATCTTATTGAGTTTTATTCAAATCTATCAAAGAAGATTTTCCAAACGTTCGGCAGTTTGTAGCTAAGATCTGTTGTGTATATTCTATTTAACTTATATTTATGAGCAAGTATTTTCAATTATAAAAATCAATAAAAGCAAACTTCGGTTTCTCATAATAAATAAACATCTATCTCCATGTCGTTCTTTGGGTAAATTCATGCACATTATTAAAAGTATTTAAATTCTTGGCCTACCAAGAATTTTTTTATGACTCTTGGAAAAAAAAAAGTTGATCACTACTACTTTAACTTATTAATATATATTTTAATCTTTACCAAATAAAATAGCACTAGAGTTTAATACTGAAAAATAATATTATTTTAATTTCAATTACCCAATGGCCAATATGAGAATTGTGCCAATAAATTATTATGAAATAACATTGCCAAAATATTCCTCGTCATCGCTCCAACAAATTTTGTAATTTTAATAAAAAATAATAAATTAAATTGAAATGTTAGGTATCTATTATATACATTAAATATATTTTATTGATGAATATCTTTTTTTTTTCGGATTATAAGGTTAATGTATATAAACATTAAACTTATTTTTAATTATTGATACAATTATGCAATAATATGTATTGTATAAATAGATAGGTCCTACTGTCTAGGTCTAGGTACTTTTATTTTATCTAACGTTTCAAACAGCATCATTTTTTTTCATATATCTTAATCTTTCACACAAATTGTAGATGTATTAACCAATAGTTATTAGATAAATTTTCTACTTTATTAAATCATCCGTTAGTGGTTCTTTTAAGTGTTCTTTTTTAAAATATATTTCTTCAGAATAAATTATTTGGGCAATTTCACTATAAGGTCAAATTCGTCTGCATAATGAATAAGGAGTATGTATCTATTATGAGATGTTTTACATAAATTAATTCAAATTGTTTGACAAAATAAATCAAAAGTTCACGAGCATAATCTAAGTAGTCATTCATAATATTACTATTATTACTCAATCAAATAATCATGGCTATATTGAATGTCATAAAATGGTCGAAATTGTGTTAAATAGTTTAAATACAATTTGGCCTGTGTACACTACCACCTAGATTGCCAAACTCAGTTGTCTTAAATCTATATAGGTAGGTACCATTCACATCAAGCTCGTCGTTTACGAGCAAATTTATATGGTACATACATAAGGACGTAATGATAATAATTTTTGTTACCAAACTTGATAAACGAACATTATCACATTTTTTCATCCCACTATTGAGAAATAAAAAAATAAAATATGAAGAACTAATAATTATACATTTTTAGGTAGGTACATAATTTAGCATATGTTTATCTCAAAAGTAGATAATATACTAAAAATGTACTTGATTTCTTATAGTAGAAGTTGCGTTAAAAATTTAAAAATTGCATTATAATAGTTATAAATTATTATTAAATATATATGTCGCATCTATATCGCGTTATTGTACGTTTCATGAAATGGACAACGTATTACGTATACATCCATTTCACGAAATTGAACCACGAGTTCTCCACTTCACGTAATTACACAATATGAGTTATACATCGTAAAATGGATACTTAAACTAGTTAAATTGTCATAAACGGAACTTGTTCCGTCATTTGGATGTCCATATAGCAAAATTAAAAAAAAAATGTTATTATTATTCCTAAAAAATCATTTATAATTATTTTTAGAAATTTTATTTTATTATTACATTTTTTATACTAATATAGATAATAATATATATATTATAACATAGGCGAAACTACGGGTGAGGCCAGTCAGGTCATGGCCTGACCTAATACTGACTAAAAATTTGTATACATATATTATATATTTTAATAATTATTTATGCATTATAAATAATATATTTATACATTTAAACGTGTACATTTGTACGTTTCATATAATAATATAATATCATATATAGTATACAGGTACTACATTTATATGGGTACAAATGAGGATTATAATATAACATAATAAAGGAAGTGATTTTTTTTAAATGACTTATAGTATATTTATTTAAAATTAAAAACTTTATTTTTCGCATATGAAATTTGTGAAATTTTTCGTTTAAATGTTTCGTACCTACTACATGATTATTTTACCGCTCATACCTATAAGAACTTAGAAGTGTACAAATATGTGGACTTGATATAAATTCTTAAATTAAAAAATTGTACATACTACACAATATGAACATAATAATAACATTTATTTTTAACATTGATTATATAAATATGGAGTCGTATAGTCTATTCAATGTAGTCGAATAATCGGTTTTATTAATTATTGTTTAATTTAGACATTTGACGTTTATTTTTATATTATAACAAGTATTATTAGGTAGTTAATTTTACGTAAGAAGTCTTCAGTTGGTAATGTTTGTTACGTGGTGATATACCCGTAGAAAATGATTGTCAATTAAACGTACTTTAATATTTTCATATTATTTCTTTTACTATAAATTCATATTATTATCATTGACCGGCGATAGCGGTTATTCACAAGACTCTTGCGTTTAACATTATACAAAATTATACAGAGGTAATTATTAATTAGAATATTTTTTTTTATAGATAAAGGATAGCCAAATATTTTAATTATTATTTAAAATATAATATCATATTATTGTTATGCACATTAATATATCACCAAATAGTTTATTTATTATTAACCCCCGTTAGTCACATCGCTGTTTAAAAGACCGGGCATTTATAATTTTTCAAATTACTCATTATAAATAATTTACATTATTTCGTGTACTTTAATACCTTCATTGTCCAAGAAGTCTAGCTATCATTTAATGTTATTTAAAACAATTATCTATTGTTTGTTGAATTTATATGTATTTTTAAAGTCACAAACCTGTTAAAAAGACCGCGTGTGACAACTCGGATAATAATTAATTTTGTTCAATATTATTTTCATCAATGATTATTTTTTTAGATATAAAAAAAACGATCATAATCGTTTCTTGAGTTTCTTCTTGATCTTATCGATAGTTATAATTTAACAATTTTATCGCTTTTCTGTTCATATAATTTCATTGAAAAATTCAATATTTTTGTCATTTTTATTTTATATTCGACACGTAATACAGGACAAGCGTGTAAATCATCAAATTTTAAATGAAAACAATTCGGAATAATTTTAAAACTACGTATATAGTAATATAATCTTTCATTTAAAAAAAATTCATATATAATATGTATTTTTTTTAACATTATATAGCCATGGACATTTTAATAATAATTTAAATAGTAAAAAATAAATTATAATTTGTGTATATCTTTAATAAATGTATTAATTATTAATTTTTTTATTTATTATTAAATATTTAAATTGTAAAGAAATATTAATTATATTATATACACCAAATATATCACCAAATAATCATATAATATCATTATATATTCATTGCATATATATTAAACAAAATAGCTATAAAAAGTTGTCAATAGAATTTTTTTTATATTTTTTATTTGGCCTGCCCTACTAAAAGTGTCTAGTTTCGCCTATGAATATATATACACTTAAGATTTATATTATTAGAAAATATAATAATTTTATTTTTTAAGTTAATAATTACCTACATAATTTTTAACACTTGTCTTATTGTCGTATACTCGCATGAACTGCTTTTCATACCATTTTTATGTGAATATATAGTCACTCTGCTGCTTTGCACTTTGTACATTGGTTATATACATAGGCATGCGCAGACCTGAATTTCGGGGGTGCCTACAATATTTTCGGGCCCTTTTCTTAATTTGGGCCCTCTCTTAACAAGACATAGTATTAGCATTTGTACATAGTACATATTTTAATAAATTATAATGCCTGAATAAACATAACTTAAATTATATCACATATTAATCAGTAGTATATTACTAATAGCAAGTTATAAAATATTTCATTAGATAAGTTGGATCTAAAATCTATTTTCAAGATAATTGCAATATATTTTTTTTATTATTTTTACTTTTGTAGTCAATAACATCTAGCTGTTATAATCATAATAAGTTTCACCACGAAAATTTAAAATATTTTATGTTGTATTATTTTTTTTATCCCAAAATATATTTTTTTTTACAACATATTTTAGAAAAAATATAATTTTTATTCTAGTAACATTAGTTGAAATACGGACTCCATATATGCTATAGGACTTAAATTTTAGGGCCCCAATTACACGTCAGGGGTGCCCAGGTACACCCGGAACCCCCTGTGCGCACGCCTATGGTTGTATATTGTATAATTTCCGTGCTGCCTCTCAGAATGAAATACTGAAATACATATTAAATTATTAGAATTAAAATTGGTTGTAATCGTTGTATGATATGCAATACTTTAGAATTTTGTATAGTAGATAATTTAATTTTAATTTCTTAAAATGTTTAAAAAAATAATGATTTGTTTCATACAATGTACCTATATTACGAATATTTGATTGGTACCAGAAGTCCAGAATTCTTATGTTAGAAATGCTATAGCTTATTTTATATTGGTATTTGGCGGATTGAAAACTTTAATTGGAGGCTGGCGCAATGCCACTAATGCCAGGTATAATTCATTAATTGTAAGGTGTTTTTATACGTATAATATACATAGCAATCATACCAAATGACATTTGCAACTATGCAAGTATATGCACTACTGCAGTGTATACACTAGATATCCTAGATAATATTTAGATATATTTAGATATTTAGGCTCTCTAGTATACACTATAAAGACTCATATTATAAAATTATCTATAGTCTATACTGACATAGACCATTATATTTGATAGTGTCATAATTTATCAATACCTCTAGACATTTTAGTACTACGGCTTAGGACCTATCTATACAGCAATAGATAATAGTTATATCTTATATACTTATATATCAGAAATGTTTGGCTAGGTATGTATCTTTAGGATAAAATGCTATTGCTATATAATACATATATTATGTAATAAAGTAATAGAACAAATTGTAGTAGATCTAATATGCTGGTTGATCTATTATTATGGGTATTAAATCTAAATTGGATGACGATCTAAATGGAGAACTGGAGAAGGACTGGTGCGGAGTAATTAGTGTAGATGTACGTCTATAATATAGAGTGGGTATAAGTGTTAAATCATGTACTAATACTATTATTATACACGATTCGGTCATTCGATCACGCCGTACAACCACTGTCGTCTGTCGTGCTAAATATGCGGGCGGGCAAGTTGCAGCAGCAGCTGGTGCCCTCGAGGCCTCGACAGTCGACACCGCCGCGCTATAATCGTTCGATTCGGAGTGGTCCGGTGCAACGCGCACATCAGAATGCGTTTCGAAAGGTCAACGCGCCCAAAAATAATGGTACCGTTGCGCGGCGTTGCGTTGCGTGCCGGTCCGACTCGCGTTGTCGAAATTCCCTCGTCAACAGCGCGCAGCGTATGAGATTATACGACGTCCGAACTCCAAACGTTCGTGATACCGCGGGTAACGAAATAAGAAAAAAAACTAGGTATTCTTCAGTGGCTAACACCGAGCTCCGGACGACGGAGGTAATTAACAAATTACCAAAACAGGAAATACGCGACGAAAGAAACGTAAAAGAAAAGACGTTGCGCGGCTGTTACACGTGCGTCGAATTGTTGATCCTATCAGTCGTGATGGACGCATCGGGTGACTGGTCAGTCGGTCTCGGGATGGCGCGGGGTACCTGAATACATTGACGTCGTCCGAGGCACTGCATACAACGTACTGATCGCAAACAACAGTATAATAATTAATTCCGGTGAGTAAATAATGTATAGTTAGTAGTTTCTGCATCCATAACAACGTTGCATCCAAACGATTAACTGTTGCGACGTTCGCGTCGGTCACCCACCCGTAGTCACCAATAGTGGTCAGATATGGTTTTTGTTTTTATTGGCTCACATATTTTGTCAAACTGTTTCTACACTGATCGTTGGTTGACTATTTAGTTACTACCATGGGCGCTTGCCTCAATGCAGAAAATTCAATTGCACACATAATGTTTGATTAAGTTAAATACAATGCTAACTTTGTAATGCTGTACTCAAAAACGAAATATTTATTTTAACTTTGAATGTATTCTCATGATTAATTGCAATTTCAATAAGTAATAGTATAGTTTTTAATGATGTGTTAATATTATTGTAGAATATAATGACTGAATCGATCAATTATTTAAATGTATGGTGTATATGTAGGTAGAATTAGTTGTTTGAGCTAGAATTTTGGTATTGTAGAAGGTACTAAAATTTAATTTTAATTTGTTCATAGGTATATTTATTGGTAAACAAAACACAGCTCATATATCTTTTAAATTCTATTTAAAATGTAAAAAATTAGTATATTACTAATGTATTGTATATACTAGTATAATATTATCAATAATTAATAGTTTAAAAACAAAATATTCTGTTGTTATTTATTGTAGTGTACCTATTGAAATACTATAATTTATGGTTTTTGCATTATTGAGAGGCTGATATTGGATGAATAGTTAGGTAATAATCTGTTAGTATTATGAAATAAACTGTAATTGTGTTATGTTTGAATTTTGATATTTACTGTTAATTACTTTTAATTTTTTAAAAGTATTCTAAGATTTAATGTACTTATATTTTATATGATTATAGTAGTATCTATTATTAATTGTTATTTATTTAATTTAGTACTACAACTCCTAAAAATATTTGCTTTTTCAATAATAAACTACTTTTTTTTTCTTGATAAAAATAAAAATAACCAATATTTTGATGTAATGGTTCTTAAAATTATTAGTTAGTAATAAAAAGAAAGACTAATAAACAAATTATAAAATATTAATAAATATAAATACACAGTTGTTGTATTTATATTCAATTAAATCAATTACTGTTTTACATAATTAAAAGGAGGTTTATGAGTTCCTAGGTGCATTATTTATGAATTATAATTATTAAGAATTATGATAAAAAAATCTGGATGTTGATTTAAAATATATCGTTTTCTTTAATTATTTTGATCTTTGTGAACTGTGTTCTAGGTTATAAATGTCATAATTATTCATGTAGGATATCTATGAAAAAATAAAAAAATGTATTTAAATTAATTA
Organism: Rhopalosiphum maidis; assembly: GCF_003676215.2. NCBI lineage: Eukaryota > Metazoa > Arthropoda > Insecta > Hemiptera > Aphididae > Rhopalosiphum > Rhopalosiphum maidis. Next base: position 41,323,865 of record NC_040879.1, on the reverse strand, counting down.
TTATTGATACAATTTTATAAAAATAAGTCGAGTCTATTTATTTGATGATTTTTTTTTTAAATTTATTGTTTTCAGTTTTTTTAAAAAGTTATTGAATCTGTATCATTGTTTATCTGTATAGCTTGAATTAGTTACTTTATTTTTTTTCGGTTTAGTCATTGGAGCTAAACATTTGAAATTATAATTCCATCATTCATATTTAGTCTGATTAAATAAATAATAAAAAAAATTTGAGTATTTTTTTTAAGTTATATTAATAAATTGTACTCTGAATTTGATTTTTATCAACTATAACATTTAGAACGGTTAATTTAAAAATTTTTGAAACAACCATTTTTTAACTAAGAAGTCCCTATATATATTTATTATTTTAGTTTGATTTTAGTTTAACTTTTTATAACCCACCAATAATTTAATTACATAATCTTAAGTGTTTGAAATATAACTTAACATTTTGTTCTTTAATAACTAATATATTTACTTATCAGACAGTTTTGTGTTTTTTATGTGTTGAATAATTAAAAGTGCTTAATTTATAACTTTAGAAGATTATAAACTTATCAAAATAAATTAAAACATGATAAAATTTGGACATCCTCCAGTTGTTAATTTTTTGGTTGGTTAGGAATTCAGCAAAATTTAATATTAACTTATTCACAAATACAAATGGTACTTTATATAGACATAATATTAACTAAGTATGTTCAAGTCTTTTTTCTTTAATATTGCAGTTATTAAAAATCTGTTTTTTAGCATTGATAATGAAGATGTGTCCTATAGTGATACAATTTTTTTTCAGTAAATTATTTAGTGAACATATAATGTTTTAAAATCAAACTTTAAACTATTAGTTTTTGAGTTATTTAACTTTGTTAATAGGTGGATGACAATGAATTTAGAAAATATGAGGGCTATGGCGAATTATACATATTTTAGTAATAAATATTAATCTATCTACATTTATAATTTGTAAAAATGATCAAAGTATAATAAATCCAAGATCCAATATTCCATTTTCAAAGACTTAATCTTAATAGAAATATTTTATTAACTCAAAAATTACTCATTTGAATTTTGGATTAGGTACTTTTTTTTTTTAAAGATGAATTACAAATAATTTTAATTAAAAAAGGGTTTTATTTGTAAAATAGAAATTTGTATCTTCACAGGATACTCCTTAAGTATTACAAAAACACTTAAAATAAATTGTATTTAACTATAGTAAAAAGGAGGCAAAATAAGCTTGGCAAATTAATCTATTTATAGTTTTTATTGAAAAATAAAACATATAATTTCATCATCCTTAGAGACTTTAGAAAGTTATTGTTACTGATAAATATATTGGTATTAGTTTCTAAACTATGTATTTATTAGGAAGTATTTAGTATAGAATATAATATTATGTCTGCGATAATAATATTATGTTTTATGTTTGTATCATGATTAAATGTAATCTACGTTATTATTAGAATATGTTTTAAGTAATTAAAAATCATTTTTTGTTTTTCATTAAGTGTTATAAATATATATTTTATTAAATATGATTGTTATAAATGAGTTTATAATGTATAAAAAGTGAATATTTATTGAATTTTAATTTTTACATTAGAGTTATAAAATAAAAAATATAGATATTGCATACATTGAGTAAATCTCTTAGCATAATTTAATTCTATGATGTATTAAATTAAATTTCATTTTATGTATTCAATTTTAAAATAAAATCTTTTAATTTTTACATTAAGTTATGACTAGGTTAATTTGGAAGGCTGTAGAATAACACTTACCTATTTAAATTTGGTTATTTATTATGAAATTAATTAATAATAAACATAAATAACTTTTATGTTTATAGACAAGACATATTTAAGTTGTAGAGTTTCTAAGATTAGTATAATATATTTAATACTAGAATTTAATAAACCTGATGTACAAGTACAATCATGGATGTATTTAGGTTAGGTTTTTATGTAGGAATTATTGCTTCGACTTAAGATATATTTCTTATCACTTATCATTTATTTACTTATATACTACTATTGATACTAATTTTCATTATTCTCTTGGTTTAATGTCTAATAATTTTTGTCTATTTTTTAATCTATTATGATATAATAGTTTTAAAAAAATGAACACATATATAATAGTTCCTATGTATTGAAAACTGAAACCACCCTATCACATATCAATATTTCATATTTTTAAGGCCCAATAAATTGCATGGTTTGTTCTGGTAAACTTGTGACTTATTGTATTCCCATAGGAAAAAATCACACAATGTCAAATTGCAAGATCGAAGTGGGTAGGTTTGGTGTTTGGACGTGTTCTCTACAAACTTGATGGGCAATATGTGATTGGGTGATGAAAAATTTCATGGACTAAGTGATTGCATGTAGGGCTAGTAGGGGGGCATATGCCCGATATTATTTTTTCATGTTCAAACCTCAACCTCTTCTGAAGAAAATGATGTTTTTTTTGCATAAATAAATTTGATCTATTGCAGTTTTAAATCCTGCATTCTTTTGGAGACACTCGTTAGTTATTTAATAAATAATCATAATAAGCCATTCATGATTTTTTAATCCTTTTCTTTAGTTTATGCTTTATATTTTTATATATTTATATTTTATATGTATTTAACTATCTATTATTTATTACTTGTATGTTTCCACACAGTTCAATATTTGTTTGAGTTCATTATCTTGAGTTAGAATCTCATTTTATAATTTAAAGACATTTTTTAATTTTATAAGCATTTAACAATTGGATGGTCTGGATGTAAAAACATATTATTTAATATTGTAAAAAAAATATATCATAAATTAAGTGCTTAATATAGTATAGGTCTTTAATCCTTAAAGTTTAAGTTATCATTTACTGATTTCAATTCTTAGTTTTATTAAATTAAACTATGATATTAAACATATATTTTACTTACTATTTTTTAAAGTAGATTTAATTAAAAAGCATAGCAAAAATTATGATATATTTCATTGGTATGTGAATTACCTCAGGTAATATATTTTTTACACAAAATTCAATTTCAGTTACTTTAAGTATAATATATCAACTATAAAGTATAAATATAATTTATATAAATGTATATATTTTTAGATTTTTTAGTTGCCAAGTCACGGGAATGCCATGTCGGAAGTTGTGACTGATATAAAACTTTTATCAGGTAATATAGTTCAATTTTATATTTTTATTAATTACATATTTTTCATTTTTTTTTTTTTATTAAATTTCTTAGGCGATAATCGACTGAGACAGTTGGAAGCATTATTTTTAGGAGGTCCAATACAAGGACAAGGAAAATGCTTCAGTATTGAAACCCTTTTAGATGTCTTGCTTGTATTATATGATGAATGTAATAATTCATCGTTACGCAGAGAAAAGACTGTATCTGATTTTATAGAATTTGGTATGTATTAATTATTGATTATTGATTATTGATAAAAAATAATAGATATCTGCAATTTTTTTATTTTTACAAATTCGTTCTTATTAATTATTAGCACTGAATTATACCGAAGTGTTTTGTCAGTTGTTGTGGTTCTTTCTTGATCACGCCTTTAAATTTTTTTAATATATTAAATAAATAAATGTTATCACTTACGTTTATTGTGTCGCATATTATATTATGTACAGCTCATAGAATGATTGAAATTAAAAAAGAAAAAAAACTGATCATTTAGACTATTACTTAAAATAATATTTTAAATATGTGTTTTACTTATAATTATAGTAAAACCTGTGGCATTATGTGTTAAGTCATTGCGTTTGACTAGAGATGATTTTGAGACCATCAAAGTAATTGGCCGTGGGGCTTTTGGAGAAGTATGTGTTGTACATATGAAAGGAACAGATAAAGTATATGCTATGAAAATTCTTAATAAATGGGAGATGCTTAAAAGAGCTGAAACAGCATGTTTTCAAGTAAATTAATGTTTTGAATACTAATATGATAAAATGTTAAATAATTATTTATATATTAAATGAATTTTCAGGAAGAAAGAGATGTTTTGGTGTATGGTGATCGTAGATGGATAACTAACTTACATTATGCTTTTCAAGATGAAACAAACTTGGTAATTTTTTAAATATTATAAAATACAATTAAAAGAATATACCTATACAAGTTATAAACCATTTATATTGCTTATAACTTGATAATTAAAATTTAATATCCTATTAAATATAATAAATGGTTTTTGAACGGTACTAAGATTGACAACAAATTTTTAAAAATGTTGTTTATGATTAGCATATATATATATATTTATACACAGTTAAATATCTCCAACTAGTATCATAGTAAATTTGTGTTTAGTAAAAGCATTGTTGAGTCACTATTTTTATCATTGATATATCTTTATATGTAGATTGATCTTTCATCTCAAAATTATGTTATTAAACACAACTGTGTAAAATATTACAATTTTTAAATGCTTATAATTAATTTTAAAATTTAAATATTAATAAAATCATACTTAATAGTTAATACCCTTTATATACCTTTAACTTTAATAGCTAAATTGTGTATCCCTTCTAATAATCTATTTCACACCGTTAAAAGTTGTAATAGGTTTTATTTTGAAAAGTTTAGTTTGAAATTATTTACTTGTATTTTAACTTTTAATGTGTAGTATGATTATAATTTAAATCAATTTTTTCATTAAAAATGTATTTCAGTATCTTGTTATGGATTATTATTGCGGAGGAGATTTATTGACTTTATTGAGCAAATTTTTTGATCGCCTTCCTGAAGACATGGCTAGATTTTATATTGCTGAAATGATATTAGCAATTAATTCAATTCATGATTTACATTATGTTCATAGGTGAGTTATAACATTTTTTTAGAAATGTATTAAACAACCAAAGTAGAGTTTCATTGTTGCATGAAAATAAAATGCTAAAATTAGATTTATTGAATAGTAATTAAATAAAAACTCTATTTCTTTGTTATTGATACATTGAGTCAAAGTATATAACTAATGTATATACTGATAAAATTTTCACTTCATGGTTGTTATTTGTATTGATTAGAAGCCATATTTTCTAAGGTTTACAAAAAAATTATAGACTTGATTTTAGTTTTGTGTTTGTTCAATATTGATCTTAATGTAGCTCATTTAAATCTGTAAAATTAATATACAATACCACTTTGTAAAAAATATTATTTAATATTAACAAACAAATTAAGTTGTATACTCAATGTATTAAATATTTCTAAGAAACCAAATATATAATATAATAATCGGAATCAGCAGATTTTTATGTATTTTAACAAATACAGTAAATGTCTTACCTTTACATTTGATAATTGGTCATTTACATATTTAATTGAATATTGAAAATCTGTGTCATATTATTATTGTATTATTGCCAATAACTTACTTGTATTGTATGTTATGTATAAATAAATTATATATGATATAATATGAATATTATAATGAAAAAGAACTGTTATTAAAAATTATTTCAGATTCCAAAAATTGATTCTATAATGTCAAAAATATATTAGAAAAATAAATTTTAAATATGCAAAGTTAAATAAAGTTATTTAGATTCATATTTGTTAATACAACACATTTTTTACTAAGAAAATTATCATTTAAAATGTAGTAAATAGAAATTTATTTAGAATCTAATAATATAGTATTAAATTTACAGAGATATTAAGCCTGATAATGTATTATTGGATGCTAATGGTCATATACGTTTGGCTGATTTTGGATCATGCTTAAAAGTGGGTTCAAATGGTTTTGTTGAAAGCAATGTTGCTGTTGGCACACCAGATTATATATCTCCTGAAATATTACAAGCTATTGAAGATGGACAAGGTTGTTATGGACGAGAATGTGATTGGTGGTCATTGGGAGTATGTATGTACGAAATGATTTATGGAGAAACTCCATTTTATGCTGAATCTCTTGTACATACTTATGCTAAAATAATGAATCACAAGGTAATTATATTTATTTTTTAAAGAATTTATCTTATATTTCTCTTCCAATTGTATTAAATTAACATTTTGAAGTATTGTAAAAACTTAACACTGATTATAATGAATTTCAAAGGTATAATATTATTTTTATTTTTCATTGTTTATTTTGATATTATATAATTATAATTTTATAAATGTCAGTATTATATTTTATTTCAATATTTATTAATTTTTAATTTATATATTCAATTATTTATACTAATTCATGAATAGTTACAAATTTATTACAAGATTCATTATTTCTTTCTTTTGCTAATTTTTATCTTATAGATATAGTAATCTGAACGACCCAAAATGTGCGGCCAATAATAATTAATATCATATTTTACTTGCTTTTTATTAACTAATTTAACTATAACTATTGAGAATATACACTAATTTTACATTATATATTATTTGTGTAGTGTCTTATATTTGTTATTTTTTATAATAGATGTATTCATTTTCTTTGATTGATAAATATTTGTCAAAATTAAATTAATTTTTATCCTAATTTTCTTCTACTATATAATTTCATGACTTTTATATTTCAACATTTGACAAATTGAGATTTTAATTGTTATGATCAACAAAAAAATAATTATTTTCCAATCTATGTTCTAGAATTGTTTTGATTTCCCAAATGATCAAGAAGTACAAGTTTCCGAAGAAGCAAAAGATTTAATGAAAAAACTCATTTGTAGTGCTGAACAAAGATTAGGACAAACTGGCATCAATGACTTCAAAGTAAGTTAAATTATAATACTCATAATAATTTTAATAATTATAATTTTATTTTAAAATTAAATTTTCCAGGAACATAATTGGTTTATTGGTGTAGATTGGGATACTATTAGAGACAGTGTAGCGCCATATATTCCTGAAGTGTCTAGTCCAACTGATACCAGCCATTTTGATGTTGAAGAAATTGATATTAAAACTGATATATTTCCTCCTACTCCTTCAAATCCTATATTTTCTGCTCTACATTTACCTTTTATTGGTTTTACTTTTACTCAAAATAGCTTTGTATCAGATCTTGGATCTATTGGAAAGTCACTTTCATCGGGAAAAACAACTAAAAGAATGCGATCTCAAGAAGGAAAAAGTGAAGTAGAAGGTTGAAATAATATTATTTGATTTTTTTACTAATTTAACTTTGAAATAGTTCATCAGTATTTCTTTGTTAATTAATACTATTGAAAAGTTTACTGGAATATATAGTATTCAATATTTTTTTTCTGTGTTATGAATTATTGTTAATAAAATACAAAAGCTAGGTCATTTTTAGTTTAGTTTTATTGCTTAAGTTATATTAAACAATAGAATACTAGTTCTATAATAATTTACAAAGGTACAATTTCTTGGCAATGTTTAACACTAATTAATTGCTTGGGATATAGTCAGTGTTAGATGCAGCAGGAAGGCAGCCACTGTTTTACTGTCTGTTGAGTCTAGATGCAACAATAAAATTGTAAAGAAGTATATTTTTGATTCAATGTTTTAAAGTCTAAGAAATAAAAATAATAATATTTTATAATGATTTGATACTGTATCACATATACATATACCCACATTTTAATTTTAAAATAAATCAATATAATATCAAATAAAATATGTTTTATTTGTTTTATTTTTACAATTAATTTTTAATATAATTTAAAGAACTGGAGGATATATCATTGTATTAATAAATTTACTCAAGTAAAAATGAAAAACAGAATGTCAACTTTTAAGATGTAGTCCTTACTAAAGACAGATTATTTTCAATTACAACATAGTTTTATAAACTAAATAAAATAAATAAATTAATATAATATAATTTACTATATATAAATATTAATTCACATTATATTCATGTTTAGATTCCGAAGATCAATTAAAAAAATATAAAGAAAATAAAAAAATTCATAATGCTTCTTTTAGTGATGAAAATGAATTGGATATTATAATAAAAAAATTTCAACAAGAAAAAGAAGAACTCCAAAAAGTAAGTAATTGATTATAACCTTAAATTTTTATTTTTATATTTTTTTTTGATTGGGTATTTAGTATTTATTATTAATAAAAAAAATCAACGGTCTATCCTAATTGACGAGTGGAACAATAAATTTGGTTTAATAACCACATCTAGCCTGCATAATATAGCAATAATTATTTAGTATAATCAACAAAAAATGTATTTATTTATAAATAAAATATAAAGATCCTACAAAATTGCATTTATACAAATATTGATTGATAGTTTACTATCAATCAATATTTGTAAAGTATTAAATACTAAATGCTTAGAAAACATTTTAAGTATAAATTAGTAAATTACAACTATTGTTCTATTGAGTTTAATGTAAAAATTATAATTACTATTGTTTGAAATATAAAACACTATTATTTCTTAATTCAAAATGTAAGTTAAAACATTTTAGTAATATTAGTTACAAATGCAGTTAAAAATTTCTTTTATTTTTAATACTTTTAAATTGTTTAGTGTAATACAGTTAACATTTTATTTTTAGGAAAAACAAGAAACACAAGAAAAATTAAAAGCTCAAGAAATAGAATTAATGGATGCCATGGGACAAAAGAATAATGCTATGACTGAATATGGTCATGTTACTAATAAGTATGTGTATAATATTAATTCTGCTGATTAAGAAGAATATTTTCTTGTGATGTTAGTGGTTTATAATTGTTTCAATTATTTTAGGTTATCTGAACTCAGACAACATAAACAAAAGCTCTCTAGGCTTGTTAGAGATAAAGAGGAAGAATTAGAAGAGGCTATGTCAAAAATAGATATATTACGTCAAGAAGTTCGTCGTTCAGAAAAAGTTCGTAGAGAACTTGAAAGTCGATTAGAAGAATCTATAGCTGAAGTTATTAATGAACGTAAACTGCGTGAAAAAAATGAAGAAATGTACCATCAAGTAAATAAATTATTTGTAATATTAATTGATATGAAGATAACTTTATAATAAAAATATTATTTTTAGTATAAGAGTGAAATTGAACGATCTAATCCACCGTCATTTGCTAGCAATAATTTTGAAACTAATGAAAATGCTAACCAAAGAGCAATGCAAGAAATAATTCGGTATGTAAAATATAAAAAAAAATTAACACTTGACGTACCTATATAATGTGAACTTAAAATATTTTTTTATTTATTATAAAACTATAAAGAAATATTTTAGATTCAGGACTCGTTGTAAAAGCAATGATATGTATTTTTCAAAAAAATTTTTTGAAGACCTTTCATGTTTTGGTATGCTAACCACCGGGAATAAAATTTCATGTTTAAAATCTTAGATTTCATAATTAAAAACAATTTAATAACTAAATTATTAAATTAAATAAATTAATAAGTATCTGAGAATCTGTAATCCTAACCTATATTAGAAATAAAACAGTATTAAATAATATCTTATAATTCGTTAAAACAGGATTCTTATATTTTTGTCAGTTAAGTTTACATTTAAAAGTGTATATCAGAATTCTGCAAAATGTATGGTTCCATATTTATATTTTTTGAAGCTCTGTTTCTATGTATAATCTATACTAATGGTTCTCAACCTTTTTGTTTTCATTTTTATGGTGTTATTATTAATGTCTACCTCGTTAGTTTCATAAAATGATGAAAAAGATTGAAACATCTCATAATTTCCTTCCCGAATACGAGTTATCCACAGCTGTATTATTTTTTTAAATGCATAAACTTTATTATACATTGTGAAAATTGTTGTAAGCGGACCTTGTAAACTTAAATTAAGAGTATTTATCATGTTAAAATAAAATATCAGATAAGTAAGTAAATTTTGTGATCCATTCAGTATTGTGTATGAATAAGATATAATTGCTTTTTTTTTTTAACTAAAAATAATTCGATTTCTTTTCTTAACTCAACAAATTTAGCCAAGACTTTACCGAGGGATGACCACCAAACTTTTGCATGCATTAATAAAAGAGAATGCCTAGATCCTATTTCCTCTCATAGAATTGAAAATAACCTTGAATTAAAGGCATTGCATTTTATAAAATTAATTATTTTAACTTTCTCACTCAATACTTCATTCAAATCTGGTGACATTTCAGTCGCAATTGAAAACCGGTTTTGTTATTTTGTAATTTGTACGACTAGTTTATAATCAATGATGTCAGAATCTAATAACAAATACTTACAAATAAATATTTCCAAGTGTGAAGTCTGGTTACAATATATAAGGTTTAACTTTATCGTTTAACCACTACTCTGGAAATATAATTTTTCCAATATTATATAGACCGGCATCTTTTTTTTATCATGGCGGTTGAGAACCACTGATCTATACAATATATATTATAATATTATTTTATTATATTCTATCTATTACCACAGTAAAGTAAAATCAATAAACCTATACATTTTACTTCATATTTTGAGTTCATTAAACGTTAACTCACAATATTAAACTTTTCATTATAGTTCATCTATCTAATATTATGATTTTTTTTAAATAGTATAATATTATGATAAAAGTAAATTTATAATTATTTACAATAGTCTAAGTGAAATGTGCAAGTATAAAAATGTTCAACTACAATTATACTAATAATTAGTGTATAGTTTATCTTTCCTAATAAAATTGAAGTTACAAAAAAAATATTAAAATAAAATTTTATATATTATTCAAGAAATCTTTACTTGTAACATCTTCATCATATTGATATTATATAAGGTGGTAAGCAATGACATACCAAGAGCCATGTATTTGTTTTTTGCTCCCTACTTTTATAGCATTTTTGATAATATTTTTATTGTACCAAATGCTGAAAAATGAAATATTTCAATCCCTAATGATCGCAGGAACATTTGTGTTTGTACGATTGAATGCTATAAATGTTGGTAGTTATATTTTGTTGTAATATACACAATGTAGCTTAGTTCTTTGTGCCTTTTTCTAGTTTTATAGTAGAGTAACTTCTCGTGTTTGTTCCAAACATAAAAATGTTACGTTGTTTTATTTGGTAAATGTAAAAGTATTCTAACAAAAATATCCTATTTTATTAATTCTATTAGGTTTTGTCTCATTTACATTATGATTAAATATATGTTAATATTATACAATTAAATATGTATAATATTTAAGATGAGCTGATCATTTCTTTATGATATTAATCTACTTATAAATATTTTAATTATACAGCAAGTATAAAAAATTAATTTGTTGATTTATAAATTAATGGATGTAAATTACTTAAATAGATTGAAAGGAGAGATTGAACGGTTAGAAGTAGAATATAATGAAAATATCAGCAAGGAACAAGCAAAATATAATTTGGATACTAACAAATTGAAAGATCAAATATTTGAAAATGAAGTTATTCAAAAGTCTTTAGAAAAAGAAGTATGTTTGTCTTTGATTTGTTTATAATAGTTATTGAAATAATTTTGTTATAGTATAATTTTATAACTTTGTACTAGAGTTAATAAAACTAATATTTATATTAGTTAGATTTTGTTAAATATAAAAAAAATAATTTCAGAAAAAAGAAAGTAATGAAATAATCCGTTCAATTGAATTTGAACATAAAAGATTGAAAGATGAATTACATGTAAAAAAACAGACTATTAATCAATTAGAATCTCAAATATCAGACATAATTCAATGGTAAAAATTAAATATTCACCTTACATATTATATTATATTTTTATTTTATAAATTATATTTTTAGGATTAGTGATGAAAAAGATGCTAGAGGATATTTGCAAGTTTTGGCAGCAAAAATGAAAGAAGAATTAGAATATTTAAAACAGTGTCCAAATAATAATGGCCAATCAGCTTTAGTAAGAATAATATTTAATACATTACATTTTAATTTATTTCTTTCATTCAAATAGTTTACTTATAGTTCAAAAATATTTGGACTTTTTTTTTTTTTTTAAATTATTTTATATTAATAAAAATATATAAATTTATACAATATTTTCATTATATCAACTTAATCATTATTATTTTGATATTAGTACACTCTAATATGTATTCATTTATTTTTTGTTTTATAATTGTTGAGCATATACTTTTTTTTAGTAAAAAAGGTAATCCTTTAAATCAAAATTCAATTTTTTCCCACTATTTGACTATAAGTAATGAATATTTTGTCGATTTTATTTTATTAATTTTTATAGTTTTAAGACACCTGTTTAATTGTAGAATATTTATTAGTTATTCGTTATCTTATATAAATATAAGCATCTTAGAATCAACTATTGCCGAGTAGATGTATTTGTTATTAAAAAAATTTTATTTTATTTTTAGGATAATAGTTGGAGAAATAGAAGAAGCCAAAAACTTGATAAAATGGAACTTTTAAACCTTCAAAGTTCATTGCAGTCAGAAATTCAAGCTAAGCAATCAATAGGTGAAGAGTTAAGCAAGACTCGATCAGAATTAATTGCAATGCAAAAGTACGATTTATCTTATTTCATATATGTACTCATATTTTGTGAAAGAACATAATATCATGATTTTTGGATAGACATCGATGGGTTGGAAAAGGAGCTATAATATTCTAACAAATAATTCTAATTTATATCATACTATTAGCAATATGCTAATAATATTATTTTTTATTAAAAGTATATTAGATTTTTAGAATTTTTGCTTATACCAAAATACATATTTATGATGAATATTAAAAATGATTAGTAATTTTAATGTGAATAATTACTGGAACCTAACTTTAAGCTTTAAATTGTAAAATTACTTAAAAATATTATTTAAAATATTTTTCCATTACATTAATAAATATAAAAATTAAACTGAAACTATAATGTTAATCCATATAGTTCTAAAAATGTCTATAGATTAAATCATGATTCATGATTTAGTTTAGTAATTTTACAAGTTTGAGTTTCAATTTTGAAAGTAAAATTTTAACTTAAAAAATGTTTTTTCAATAAACAGAAATTCTAAAAAGTTACAAAAAATTATCTTGTACTATAACAAATATTTAATTTAGATGCTAGTAAAAGCATTGTCCAAGACATTCAAAGTAAAAATCCTTATTGATCTTAATTAAACTTAAGTTAACTCATTTACCTATAATAATAAATGTTTTCCATAATTTTTCAGAGAATTAAGAGATTTTCATCAGCGGTATGAATCTTTGGTATATAATATGAAAGATAAAGATGACATGATAAAGGAATTACAAAATCAGCTAGATGCCAGACAATCCTGTAAGATAAAATATTTTGATATAGTTCAATACTATAGCGTTTTCATAGTGTAGTGTCCCAGCATAGTTAATATTTACGCTTTTATTTTCTCCCAATAAATATTTATAGGTTAGAACATCTTTTGTTTCTATGCCATATAATTACAGATTACCTAAGATCTATCTAGGTTTCCTGTTATACTATATTATCATTTAAATTTTATTTTAGACTTATAAATTATATTCAGAACATTGTGTATTTTTTCAATTCCAGATTAGAATGTAACCAATTTACTAAGAAAAGCAAACAAAAAAATTATTTTATATGACTAGTCAAAAGTATAAAAATATTTAGGTAAAAATCTTATAAAAATTCATTATATATTAGATAGTGGCAAATTGTTATGGCTATACGTGGTTGACTATAACTAATTCATACAAATTTTAAAATTTCTCATTTAAAATCTGAAACTTGTTTGTGCACAAAATATTATATTCATTTGTGCCACATTATTTAATGTGTTTATATCTATGTATTATTTTATTATTTCTCAAATTATTAGCTCAGGTCTATAGAATTCAAATTATAAAAAAATATTTTTGTGCTATTTGTATCTTTATTTTTAAAAAATAAACATAAATAAATGATAGAAATTATCAACATAGAAAACTTTCTAAAATTAATCATCATATACATTCTTGATCTGCAAATTATTACTTAAGAAATCCATGTCGACTTTAAATATGATCATAACATAATTTGAAATGTTTTTCCTTTATGTAAAATTCTATGAAGTTGATAATATTTATTCTAATCTTGATTTGTTAAGCAGTCCATTATTACGAGAGTATTAAAATAATAATTTATTGGTCGGTAAATGGCTTAAATATTTTTTGGTTTCCATTATTTGCCTAGTAAAAAATTGAGATATAACTTATTTTAGAAATTTTGGTCTAGGATGATGAATTAAGACTTATCTAATTATGCCTTTAAATCATATATTAAACTAAAATTATAAACAACCAAGACAAATAGAGCTGAAGTTCTGTATAAACAATGTAATAATGAAAATGTATATCCATAATTTGTGTGCCAATGAGTAATTGTATTAAAAATAATCCGAAATAATAAAACTTGTGCAAATAAACTTATTCTCAGTAGATGTGCACAAACTAGGATTGCCCGTGTAGTTTGTCTGCCAATTATGTTCAGAGTATGGTGGTTTATCTATTGTATACATGTTTAAGTTTCCTATTAAATGTGCAAATTTGCACAGCTTAAATAATGTTTTTAATTTTTACTTTAATTGATTTTTCAGCAACCATATTATGGAATATATTTTAATATTTCAATTAAAAATTCTAATACAGGCTTCTAAAATAGGATATTAATTAGTAAATATTTATTTATAATGTAGTATCTATTAAATAAATAGTTGATAGTTATTATTTAAGTTAATTAGATTATTAGTGTGGTATAAAAATAATTTCATTACTTAATCTATTTAATTTGAATGTCCCTTTTAATTAATGGTTTTAACAGATGTAATCGACATTATGGTGGAAACATAGTTTATGCATCTAGCTTTAATACTTAGATATCTTAAGAAAATTGGTATTTGAAACTTGATCCTTGATATTTTCACTATGAGGTCCCACTTACAAGTTAAAGTTATACTTCATTTAACTTCTATTGCGGGATTAAATTATAATTCATGAATATAGATAATATGCGTATGTCTTCAATCTACAGTTCATTCTATAGTCTCCTCTTATTCAACATCAATAAAAAAGGCAATGAGCTATCTAATACCTCATTGAACTATAAAAGTCTAACTACTCTACTTAAAAATATTCAAATATTTAATATTATTTATAATTAATAAAAAAAAAAAATATATGTGTAGTTTGGCTTAACATTTTAAACTATTATGCGATAGATATTGATTCTTTATTTGTTGGCTCATCATATTAGAAATGATTATAAACATTTAAAACTGTACAAAGTTATCTTTTATAATCTATGCTGTAACAATTATTACTATAACGATTATAATAATTTGTTTTATTTAATTAGGCAAGTTGCCTTTGTTTATTGGATTATCGAGTTGTGTTTGGGGGCTCGTCATTATCTTATTTCAATACTATTTCTGACTAGAACTTCTTTTGTCAATAGGTTTGTAATGATTAGATTAATGTGTGAAATCATCTAGCTGTTAACCTTAACATAATTGTTTTATTAACACCACTGACTAGAAGTTTGAAGGAAGTTACCTAATTATTGAGACATTCATTTTAATGTAATTTTTATTAATTTAAGTAATAATTGCTAGACTTGTGTATAATATGTGTCAAATTGTAGTGTGATTATTGATAAGATGCAATGTAGTGTGTATACATTTTATATAATTACCTAATCTCAGTTTGAAGAAATAGTAGAACACAATAAAACTATAAATAAATTAGATAATAATAAAAGTAAATATAAATAAATTATTTATTATTATATTAATTTTATGTGCATGAAATAGCATCATTTCTGCCATCAAAATTTTTTATTTATGTTAAGGTCATTACACACTTAACAAATAAATCATTTATATATATTTACCTTATTTTTAAATTAAACAACTATAAATTGTTTTAATTTTATCCTTAGTACAAATATATTTATGTATTAATTATTTGTCAATAAATAAAATATTCCAATTATTTTTTTGATTTCAAAATACTAGTTACTAATTAAAACATTAATTAAAAACAAATTTTGAATTTGAATGTTCAAACTTGAAATTAAAATATTTTTAAATTTGTCATCGATTCTTATATCTGAATATAATCAATTCATATTAAATATTATTTTATTATCCTTTTAGAGTTATAAAATAATTGTATGTTTAAGTTTTTAGTTATTGTGTTAATTAAATATGTTTTAATTTTTACTAAATCTAGATTTTAATTACAATGTTTCTATTTATTATTTTTTTGTGTTATAATTAATTATTTTACAGTTTTAGGTCAATCTTCATGTTCACCACTATCCTATTTAGATCACTTTTTAAATGAATCTGCAACTGGAAATAGTAATAAATCTAATTTAAATGATAGTATTGATAGTTATGACAGAAGTTTTGATGACAATAAAGCACTGTCAATTAGAAAGTCTAGCTTTTCAGATTTCAATAACACAGTCAGTGGCTTATATTATTATTTAATTTTATTGTTTAATATATTTTTATTATTTAATATTTATATTTTAGAACCCTAACAGTTTAATTTCTGAAAAAGGAAAATGTCATCAGTTTGTAGTTCGAACATTTTCTTCTCCAACTAAATGCAACCATTGTACATCATTGATGGTTGGTCTTGTTCGGCAAGGTGTAATATGTGAGGTGTGTGGATTTGTGTGCCACACCATTTGTTCAGATAAAGTACCATTGCTTTGTCCAGTGCCACCTGATCAAAGTATTTATCTATATTTTACATATATAACATTTATATAAAAAAAACTTATTAAATATACAATTATTATTTTAGCAAAACGACCATTAGGAATAGATCCCACACGAGGTATAGGTACTGCTTATGAAGGTTATGTCAAAGTGCCAAGATCTGGTGGTGTTAAAAAAGGATGGGTGAGACAGTTTGTGGTAGTGTGCGATTTCAAATTATTTCTTTATGACATTTCGCAAGATCGAAATGCTTTACCTGCAGTAACTGTATCTCAAGTGTTAGATATGCGTGATCCAGAATTTGCAGTCTCTTCTGTAAGAGAATCTGATGTTATTCATGCTGGAAAAAAAGATATCCCTTGTATCTTTCGTGTATGTGTTTTGTCAGATTTTGAATTATTTATAAATCCATTGTTTGATTTTTAATTTATTAATTTTTTTAGATAACTACTTCACTTTTAGATCCACCTGGAGTCAAAAATCAAACACTAATGTTAGCCGACACAGAAAGTGAAAAAAATAAATGGATTGTTGCTCTAAGTGAATTACATAGAATCTTGAAAAGGAATAATTTACCCAATACGACGGTAGTAAGAGTTCAAATTATATATTTTTAATTTAAGTTTTTATCTCAAATAGTTATTGTTCTCGTTAATTTAGATATTTAAAGCAAAAGAACTCGTGGATAATACAATTTCAATTACCAAAAATGCCATGGCTAGTGCTATAATTGATCCCGATCGTTTAGTAATAGGAACTGAAGATGGTTTGTACTGTATAGATTTAGATCAATTAGGTGTGTATTGTTTTATAAATATAAATATATTTTGTTACACAACTTTAAAATATATAATTTTACCTAATTTCTGTTAATCCTTCATTAGAAATCGCCAAAATTGGAGAAGCAAAGAAAATTTTTCAAATAGATTATATAGCAGAAGAGCAACTTATTGTTGTATTATCTGGTAAACAAAGACAAGTTCGTTTAATTCCAGTCCGTGCTTTAGATGGAGATGATGTGGAATGGGTTAAAGTAGTTGAAAGTAAAGGTTGTATCACATTTTGCACTGGGCTGATGAAGAAGTATCCTGGTATGACAAATCTTCAGTACTGTTTGTGTATAGCTGTAAAACGACAGGTAAAATAAAGAAATCCTTAAGAGGATTTTGTACTGGTATGTCTTGACTTAGTTATACTAACAGCAAATATTACATTGAGAAGAATACTTTTACTCTATTATTTTTTAATATTTGAGTTAATTGACCTGTTATCAATCGTAAAGATAAAAATATTGTCTAGGGCACCTTGTTATTTTTTTATTTTTTTTATTTCAGAACAAGTTATGAGTATTTTAAAATGTAAAGTATTATTAATTATTTAATTAATATATCTTTCTTATTTATATAAAAAATATTGTGCGTTTGTTAGTACTTTTTAGTCCTAGAAACCACAAAAGCTTTTTCTTTCAATTTTAAATACTCAAAACTCTAATTAAAATATTTAAAAAAAAATACTCTGATAATATTTTTACCTAGAAATATGATAATTGGTCAATTCAGTCTTATTATTAAAAATAACAGTAAATTTATAAGTAAAACAAAGTCAGCATATTTAGGTACGATATTCTCTTAACTTATTTTAATTTAAATTAAAATCTATTTATTTACATTGTAGAATACTTCTCAGGTGATTATTTACGAGGTAACCAGGACTAAATTGAGGCATAAGCGACTTAGAGAAATAATGCTACCATCTACAAGCACAAAGTTTAACTGTATTTACTGATGGACGGTTATGTGTCGGCTACCATTCTGGCTTCAGTGTTTACCATATAACTGGAGATCATCATCCAATCTGTAATATTATTATTTTAGGTGAAGTATAAAGTTTTTTATTTATAATATTATTTGTTTCACAGCTTTGGTACACCCTGATAATCACATGATGGGTTTCTTATCATACTCTGCAATGGATGCAATCAAAGCAATTGAACTTCCTAGAGGAGAATTTCTTCTCATCTTCCAATCTTTAGGTATTTTTGTAGATTCTCAAGGTCGGAAATCAAGAGACAGAGAAATTATGTATCCTAGTGATCTTATTGATGCTAGTAAGTTATGTATTTTTTTAAACCTTATGGTTTATTTAATATATGAAGAATATTTTATACTTAACTTGTTGTTTAATTTCTACAGGTTATTGTGATGGTCATTTATTGATATATAGTGAAACCCATATAAATATATTTAATGCTGATAGTGGTGATTGGATTCAAACTTTGAACTTAAGAAATTCCCATCCTATTAATAATACTGGCTCATTAACTGTGTGTTATATTGATGACCTACCATGTATAATATACTTGTCCAATGTACACCAAAGTATGCTAAAAAAGTATATCAAAAAGTTTTTATAATTTGTAAAATTGAATATTATTGTTATAGGAGAACTAATCAACATCAGATGGAGAGATTTAACTGGCAGTATGTCTATTCCACGAACTAGAAGAAGGTTTTCAGTGCGTGAAGGACAAAAAGCAATTAGAGGACCTGATCGAAGGTCGAAAATAATATCAGCTCCTACTAATTTTAACCATATCAGTCATATGGGACCAGGAGATGGTATACAAATTCAAAGATTGCTTGATTTACCTACAACTGTTGAAACTGCGGATTCTATGCCTCCAACTAAAGTAATAATTATTTAATATTTATCAATAATAATGTCTACAATATAGAAAAAACTAAAATTTTTATTTATAGCCTCTTCAACCATTTACTTCTACAACTAATAAGCATTCATTTCAAATTTCACGAAGTCCATCGCAGCAACATTCCACATTGAGTGGTAATTACTTTTTTATTTTAATAAGTAATGATTAAAAAAATAGTATTAATAAAGGTTTTGATACTAATACATTTTTAAGATTTTAGTAAAAATTAATAATTAATAAAAAATATTGAAATAATTATACAATTGTATTTAAACATGTTGGTCAGGCTTGTTAAGGCTAATGAAAATTTTGTTAAAATAAATTTTATTTTACCATTCATCAACTATAATAATTCAAAGTGATGGGTTAATCACATTCTATTTAATATGTATAAAAATGTTAAATATTAAAACTAAAATAAATAAACTTACCGACATAAAAAAATAATTAAAGTCAACTGCATTTTATCTGTCAACAAAGTTTTAAATGGATATTAATAAAAAATTCAATTGTATTTATTACAATCAAAATATTATAATTTAGACAAGTTCAAAATGGCAAGAGCAAAATATGTGATTGACATGACTCGTCAGTCACCTGAAGAAAGTAAAAATTTAATATTACGATCAGATATTAATAAAACTGTTTATCATCCAATTGTTGGTAAGCTTGGCATGATTTACTATGTAGTTGTATGGACTATTGTAATATTAAATAGTACGTGTAGCATACATTAAAAGTATTACTAGCCAATAAAAAAGATTTTTAATTATTTATTTCACAACATAAATAATAGAATATAATTATAACTATTAATTTTAATTTTTTAATATAATTTGTGTTTAGTAATTTCTCCTTATTAATAACAATTTAAGAATTCTTAAATTTTTCCAATAAACTAAGCTAAAATGTTTTATTTTAATGCACGTTTAAAATAAAAATATTAATTATCTAAAATAAAATATAGTAATCCTTTGTTTTATTTATTTTAGGATCTACTGCAAAAAGATCTTACATAAAAAAGAAAACAATACTCCCACCAAGAACACCAGAATCTTTTGGATCTAACTATTCACACCATCACTCAGATACAGATCTACCACCAATGTCCCATTCATTAAATCGCAGCATTTCATCTTTAAATGAATATAAAGTAAATGATCATAATAATCATATATTATTTATAATACTTCAGACATTATTACTAATATTGTTAATAGGATCATCAGATTGGTAGTTCAAGGCATTCTGTAGCTTCAAACAACAGTAGTAATACAAGTACTCCTCCAAGTCCAAATCGTGAGCACGGATCATCTAGTTACGATAGTTAATAGTTAAATAGTATAATACATGTTTTTTTTTTATCAATATGATAGGTTAAACTATTATTATAGGTATAATGTGTTAATTAATAATGCTATAGTGTACTAACACATAAATAATTTTTTTTTATTAAAATTATTGATGGATATCTGACATCATTGTGCGATCAATTTTTTGAAATTATTAACTTGTGAAAACTAATAATGAAGTAACATTTAAGGATCTCTTTTTACTTTCTTTTTCTTTTTCTAGTTTGAATTTTGTGAATTTAATGAATTACTTATAAAAAAAATTTTATTAATTTTTTTTTTATTTAAAATATAAGTTCAAGTATTTATGTTTAAAAACTTAATAACTTTTTATTATAGGCCATTATACAAAAAACATATTTCAAAAAGACAATAATATCAAGTTATGAATTTATAAAATAATTTTGAACTTCGATGAAAAATGGTATCATTATTATAACTCTTGAATGTTTTTTAGAAATTAATAAAATCTCAATTTATATTTTGTAAGAATAAGGATACAATATTTCACTATGTTCTATAACAGAGATGGGCAACTCAATGTTTCTAGAGCAGTGGTTCCCAACCTTTTTAGTTTCGCGGACCATTAATTTTGTAAAAAAATATTTGAGGTCCACCCATAGCATACCTATATATGTTTTTATAAAATTATAATTTATATTATATATTATATACATATATAGACTATACAACTATATAAGATCGATATTGTATCATTAATTTTACACTTATTGTACACTATAGTTAAAATTGATTAAATATTATTATGATCAGCAATATAACAAAAAATATATAATAATATTATTTTAAATATATATAATATTTAATATTATACCTATGGCTCATGGCCTAGTACCATGCTACTCGCAGCCCATGGGTTGGGAACTGCTGTTCTAGAGGGCCAATTTTTTTGAAAGTATCTTGGAATCCAGAGAACATAGAAAGCATAAAATAATAAGGTCAATAAAATTTACATTTGGCATTTATAGTTCAGTACTAGATAAGAATTATTATCTTCGTTTTTCTATTTACCTTAAACAAGTTTTATTATTATAATAAAATAAAATACAGAAAAATTCTGAAATTTTATATTTTTATAAAGTAATTTGAAATGTAGCACGAGCCACCAGGCCAATTAAAAATATGATATGCAGGCCACCAATTGCCCATCCCTGTTCTATAACAATATCAAACGATTCTGGTCATAAAATTCTATTTCATTGATTTTGCATTTATTTTTATTTTGTTTTTATTTATAAATGCTCATTTTAATTCTAGTCTTGCATTTTCTAGTTTCTAATCTTTTTTAAACTGTTAATTCTTTCATACTGTTAATATTCATCATTAACACATTGATGGACATACACATTTTGTAGTTTATTCCCCCTATGTAAAACCAGACATTGCTATTTTATTTCAAATGGTTTATAAATATTTTTTCGTATTAATAGAATGTACATTTTTAATAATTAACCTTAAGTTCAACTTCTAGATTTATGTACAATTTTTAAATTTATTCCAGTTGATTTTAAATGGGTTACTAGAGTTTTACGAGTATTTATCATAGAGTTGGTAATAACATCTTTATCTTATCTATTTTACTTCTGATGAGTCCAATTGTTATTTGATACATTTAAAATTTAAGTTTCATTTTATCACTGTAACAATAATGATCACTTGATCAATATTTTATATAATATCTCCATCAATGTGTCATTTATACATAAATTTTTATTCTATTATTAAAATCCAGTCAGCAATTAAAAATATATTTTTAGTGTTTAATTTGTCCCAATGTTATGGGGGGGTACTATTTTTGAATCTATTCAATTAATTAATATTTATGACTTGTAGTATGCTTATAATTAATTAATAATTACGAATACAATTTTAAATATTTAAATGACTAGTGTTCAAAGGATAATTTGCTATGATATTTCTTGAATCAACATGAATAAAAAAAAATTAAATTCACTACCAATTATTAATTATTAAACAATAAATATATTTTTTCTAAGTAACCAGGTATGGTTTTCAACTGAAATACATTTAATATTAAAACTGTTATAAGTTATAAGATATGAGTTGTATTTAAAGTTATATATTTTCAACTATGAAATAATTATATTACATTTTTGTTATATGTGTACTGTATAGGATAATATATTTTGGAATTAATTTCACATTTTTATAACAATAAATTTATTAATTGTCAAATAATCAAATAGTCCACGATAATTATATAACATTTTTCTAGACAGTAAAAAATTTTTATTAGAATATTTGGTTTTTAATTTAATTTTTATTTGTATAATTTTATTAAATGTAAATTAATTCTAATTTTATCATAAACATATTCAATTTTAGTAGTTTTATTAAACATAATAGTACATGATACTGCATGTCATGTCTCAGTCTTACAAACATATAATAAATCTATGACCAGCTAAATACATTTACCTTCTTTGTTTTAATATTACAGTGTATAATTATTAATTAACTTATTAACCAATTTAAAGGAAAAAACATATGTGTTCTTTTGTTGGTAATTTATTTTTTATATTTTAAAACGAGCAATAAGAATTTTTAAATTATTATATTTTACATACTTAGAACTTGCTTAAAAATTAAAATATTAAAAAAATCACAAAAAAACACTAATAAATTCTTACATTTAATTTTTTTCATAGATTAATTTACTGTAATATTGAAACTAAGAACACATAATGTATATAGCTACTCAAATTTGCTTTGTTGTACATATTTACAACACATATAGGTATCACATTCATATCCTTTTAAAATTATTAATTAATTGTTTAAGATTGAAATAAAATTTAAAATAATAGAATTACATAATTACAAACTAACTCTTTTTGCTAATGGTCCTTGAACACTTGTCATTACAATAATTGTCATTTGTTGTAAAATAATCGTCATTTTGCTCATTTCTAATTGTTATTATCTATTTGTAAAATCCCGTGAATGAACAAACGAATTTGTTTTATTTTTTGTACAAATAACTTGATTAATTTTTTTTTTTTTAATTAAATTAAGAATATTTGGAACGGTCAGTTATTAGTGTCTTTCTGATATTAATTTAGTTGAATTATTTATTTTATGTAATTGATATAATTGATAATTAAAAATAATTAATATTTTTTTTGTGTACTCGTATTTGTAAAACATTCTTTACTATATTATATTCATAATTTTACAAAGCATTTTCATTTAACGTAATATGTCATGATGTTGATAAACATTTTATTATATACTGTATGTTTATTAAGTAAAACTAATAAATTATAGTTAATTATGGTTTTGTTCTTATGCTAAATAAATACTTATTAAATCACTTTATCATATTAATAAATATTCAGAAAGACACTTTATTTGATCATATTTTGTGTACAGGGTTACCTATTAAGTACATTGTTAAGAAAAACTAATTATCTAATTAGAAGGAAATATTTTTGAAACTATATGACACCATTTTACAATTGAAGTCAACTTATACTATTTATTTAATCATAATTTTGTTAAAAATTAATTTACAGTCAAACTTTGATTGTTAGATAACACATTAAATCGTTTATAGTAATTTATCTAAATTCCAAGAACTAATTAACTATAAAATAAATTTATTCACACCAATTTCATTAACCTAAACTCTCAGTCCATTATAAAAAATTGTTACAATTGGAAGGAACATTAAAAACACTATTAATAAAACAATTTTTTCACTATATAAGAAATAATAAAATTAACTAGGTCTTTTTAGAAAAAACCTATGTTACATCCTATTATGTAAATAACTTGTTTTTTTTTCATTTTTTATAAAAACTAATAAATTAAATTGATAGGACAATATTTCTTGATAATTTTGTACCCTTGTAAACCCACCAGTAATTTAGAAAACACTTGTCTGAATTCATCTTGATTATCAATGTTCTACTATAGCTTATTGGTAAATATATACATGAATTTCAGTTACTCTCTATGTTATTGAATTTTTACAGAGCTCACAAATAAAGCAATTTATATATAATATGTCTAATCTTAATTGTTAAATGTTATGTAGTAATTATATTTTGATTGTAATAATGCTTTTATCCCATTTTCTTTTAAATCTAAAACTTGAATTTTAGAGTAATTATACCATAATAATTCACTGAATTATTTTATTTTATAAACAAAAAAAAAATGTTTGTAAAAAAATAACTAAAGAAAATTAGAATAAAAAACCATAAGTGTTAATATCTAATACTAAAGAACATTGCATAAAACATGTACAGTGTACACCATTATATGGTTTTTATTAGTAATAAAGATACATTTTATGATACAATTTACTATGTGCCCTTTACACACAGAACATTTTTAGATAAGCTTAATCAAAATATAGGAATAAAAACATTTCTTATACATTATTTGTAGACATTAAAAGAATTAACACTTTTTAACAATAATTGATAAATTAGTTTTGTACTAAAATAGTATAAATTAAAATGTTAGCAGATAATTTATTATATATTTTAATCTAAAGTTGGATTTATTCTTATTAAAAACTAACACATTGACAATAACATTTTCGTATTAATTATTATTGTGCAATTAATTTACATATTTTATTTATAATATATTATGTAATTGTAACTTGATTTGATGAATTGACATTTGTTTAGAAGTTTTAAATTTCTACTTTTTCATAATTCTAGTCTTAAAAACCATTTAATTACTGTACAAAATAATATTACCTAAGATTTTGTCGCGGTTCGGGTTTATGATTTAACAATTGTTTTTAATAAATGATTTAATTAAATCAAATATTTTATATCATACAATTAGTATTACTAATATTGAAATTAATTAGTTTATACATACTATTATATGCTCGTTTTATAATTTAGTCTTAGATCAATTATTTTAATAAAATGTTTTATTGCTAGAAATATCCGATTATTTATTATATTTGTGTATTCAAAATATACTATGAATAAAACATACTAAAATATTTTATTTGCTATTTTTATTGTATTATTTAGACAATTAGTTTTAACACAAACTGCTTTATTGTTAAAGTTCATAGAATTTTAACGATAGGCCTATAATCTATAACTGATTCATTGATATAATACTGCACATATATATATATTAATTTCATCAATGATATGAACCTTCAATTTTGTGAATTCTGTAAACTTGTAAGTACAATTAGCAAAATTAGGAGGGATTTTATCTGATTCTTAGCACCATTAAAATGTACTTCTAATAATATATAGTATATGAAAATAAGTTATAAAAAATAAATGAGTAGATTATATTCCTATTTTGGTTTATTAAATAAACCAAGTGTACTTATACAAATATATATTAGATATTAAAAAAATAATCCATTTCTTTTGTTATAATATTGTTTTAAGTTAAAATGATTTATTTTAATAAATACAATATATATAATACAACTATATGCTTTTATTTTATCGAGTCTCTTTTTCGTGGTGATAAGATTGTTCCCCCTCCAACCCAATAACCAATTATAATATTTTCAAATAAAAAAAAAATATATATAAATAATATATAATAAATACGCTTTATTTAATTTACTTGTCTATTGGCCATATGGTTTAAAAGTGGCATTTAAATATTATACTTATTATTATTATTATAGCACTGTTTCTCTAAAATAAACATTGTTTAAGACAAAAATAAGAATAATATAATAATAAATACAATACCCAACCAATCCGAGTATTTTAAATATCTGATATAAAAAAAAAATAATAACATTAATTTATAGGAATCAAATTAAATTTTAGACTACGGCTATGAAGTGTATAAGAAAATGAAATTAAAGACCTTTGAAAAAGCTTTATTTTTAAGGGGTTATGAATAGGCAATTTTTTTACTCATGTACAGTCAATAGTACAGCTAAACTTCATGCATGTTTTAAATGACCGTAGTAGTGTGAAGTCTGTTTTTTGTCCCTTATACATTTTTGTCATTTCTCATCTACTGTATTAATAATAGAACTTTTCATGATTATAATATTTTACCAATAATAAAAATAATGTAATACAGATAATAAGTGCTTATTATATTTGATGTATAAATAATATAAATTTAGAATACTTATTTCGATAACAAAGATATACTTTTTAGTAATAACTGATAATAGTTATAATAATAAGTATACGAAAGTTCATAATAATTCAAACTAATTTATTTGAAAACGTTTAAAACAAATAACAACTAAGATTATAAGTTAATTAAATTATTTATTTTTAAAATAATTCAAATAGAAAACACTTCGATAATCTTTAGCTGTCGATAGATCCTAAGGGATATTCAAGATAGGACCAATCGGCAATCTTCTATAAGTATTTTCATATGAATGCCTACATGAATAGACAGTTTGTAAAATATTCGGTGGGACTTAAGTATCTGATAGCAAACAGATCCGTAGTGGCTACACCCTCAATACCCCCATTTGTCTTTTTGTTATAATATTTTAATTTTTTTATAGAACTTGTTGTTAAGTAAACAAAACAAAACCTAACTTGAATAAATAAAATATTTTAAAAATGTTAAGACTTCTATTTTTAAATACCGTCTATCTACATTCTACAATCATGGTGTAATTCGTATTAAAATTAATCACTAATTGTACTTTTAAACCAAAAGTATACTTAAGTATCAAAATTTTGATTAGAAATGTTTTCTATATTAAAAATTTACAACTGTAATAAAAATCAGATGCTGCTTTTCTACCATTTTTTTGGGCAACTGAACCTTTAACAGAAGCAAGAACAACCAACCATGTCAACAACCTGACCTTTCCATAGTCACTATAACACTCAGTTTTATATATCTCATTCATCTACTTACCAAGTTATACATATTTTATTGGATATTCAGAGCAAAATAAAGCAAAATAGTTAAACAACAAAATATTAAAAAGAAGAAAATATTGCATTTATAATAAATACTCGAAACAAATATAAAAATAATGAGATATCCTTAAATAATTATTTGTTGACATTAGGATCATGTTTTGATCATGTGCTAAAAAGTTATAAGAACTTGATTTCTGTTATATATATATATATATATATATATATATATATATATATATATATGTTACTGTAAATGTCCGCAATTGGTGAGTGCTGATAACCACCTAGTGAATGTCGATATACACATACTAAATTGGTGAATGTTGAAAAATTAAAATAATATAGTCATGTACTAGTGGATGTTGACATACACAACACGGTTTTGATTAATGTTGACATAGGTTACGTATTCGCACATAATATTATAGTATAGTACTATAGAGTATAGACTATATTATAAAATAGAAATGATATGTTTAGTTATAAATATTAACAAATCCTTTTTTAATTATGATTATTATTATTATTGAACAGTATTATACCTGTATTATTAATTTAAGTTATGATTATTTTGCCAATTTGCCATACAAAAATTATTATTTTAAAACAACGGCGAAAATTGTTTTACTTATTGCAACATGACAAACTGTCATGACATTTTGAACTGCATAAAATACCAACATTTCTACAACCATACTATTTTTGGTGCACTTTGATTTGCAATTACATCTTGTATAGGTAGGTACTAGAATTTTACATAAGATCAGATTAAATAATATCGGCATTACCAATATTCACTAATATCGTCATATAAATGTCGACATTCGCTAGTAAATATTTACAAACAGTATAAATTTAATCAATATGCCAACATTCAGCAACGACTTTAGTGTATGACGACATTAACTGGTGACTGTGTCAGCACTCACCAACTGCGGATATTCGCAGTAACACATATTTTTACGCGTAATAATAAATTACTGTGATGTAAGTATTATTTTTATTGTTATATTTTTTGACTACGTATTACATTATTATTAATTTTGGTAAATTTTTTGAATTAATATTCATTTAATATTTGTGTTTGCTCAAAGAAAAAAGGTAAAAAGTGCGTAATCGTGTTGTATTTTTTTCAGGTAAAAAGGTAAAAATTGCACAATCGTGTTGTATCGCGAGGAATATAAACATTTAGATTTGTTTTTCGTCAAACGTATTGATTGATCTAGTAAAACAATAAATTTAAAAATCTGTAAACATTTGAATTTTTCGTTAAGTCTACTTGAGATCAACTTTTCCACATTTTCTATTGTATCCAAAAAAAGTTATATTAAAAAGTATAAATTAAAAATTATCATATTTCAATTTTTGAAGAAGTTATAAGCAATAAAAAAATAAATGTGGAAAAGTCGATCTCAAATAGAACTTAAAAATAAATTCAAATCTGAAAACAGATTTCTCATCGCTTTATTAGATCAATCGCGGTACATCTGCAAAAAAAACACATCTACATTTATATGTGCTGTGTGTGTTAGACAAAGACAAAAAGGATCGGTATCGAATCATTTCAAAAAATGGGATGTTTGATATTTTTAACGAAGAGATGCAGAAATTCATCGAAAAAGAATAATACTGTGGATGTCCGGCTAAAAAATAGCCATTAAATAAATTAACTTCATTGGAAAACTAAAAATGGTCGATCGTGGATTACTTCAAAATCAGGTACAGCTTATTATTTTTTATATTATTAATGCAATAGCTTAACTCAGATATTATGTTCGAGAACCACAGTAGCACTAGCACAGTGTATATAAGATTATTTTTAATAATATAATATGCAATGTTCAAATAATATAAGTAATTAATAATATACGAATATTAAGTATAATAATTATAATAATAATTATTGTAATACCTAAATATTTATTAGAAAATTGTTTACTGTTAAGGTTAATCATTTAATTTTTTTATCATGCGTACGGTATAAACGTAATGGAAACTTGGCTTTAGATTAAATACCGAGTTCTCGGTTTCTCACTTACCTATCATGTAGAACTTTAAATATTTACTTGTCAGTAACGTGTTACAAACACTGTTACTTACGTGTTTTAATATGAAATACGGCTCAAAACTAGTTGAATTTTGAATCTTCTCCTATAGTTCCCCTAGAATATTATTTTATTCGAATACATAATTCTCCGATTCTCTCAATGTTGGGATAAAATTCTATTGGATAATTATTACATACAAATTTAATTGGAATATTTGTTATTTAGAAATAAAAAATTTGCCCAATAAATAATAACCATAGTAATTAGGGTTCGAAATTATAGGAGTTGCATATTGTTCTGTAATAGGTGAATCGCGGACAAAAAGTCCGGGGATGATAAAAAGTCCGTTTTAAAAAAAGTTGGACAAAAAGTCTAAAATTTATAATATTCATTTTAAATAATTAAAAATTTAAAAATATTTGTATACATATTATATTATTATATTTTTGTATAACAAACAAGAATATAACGGAAATCCACTATAGTTAGGTATCTATAGACTATAGTAATGACAAATTTGTATATTTTTATTATATTATATACTATTTTTTTTAGTTTTAGTTTAGTTGACGTAAATAAAATAAAATTCATTGTTTGTTGAAGCTACAAATAAATTTTGATATTATTGTTCTTAAAATATCGTTTAATATCATTACATAGATGGGCGGATAGGGTGGATCGCGATTCGCTTCAAAAACCGGTAAATTGCCGGCATGCCTATGTATTTTGTCATGGTTTGTTATACTATTCTGTGGTATAACTGACGGTTTGACAGATCATCTGTGGATAAATATGCGAGAAGTTGCGTCGCGCATGTGCATGTTCAATACCCAACTCGGTGACTCGTCGCTGATATTGACAACATTTTTTTTTTTTTTGTTTTGGTCAATACGCTGTAACTACATCCATAGTACCTATGCGATCTAAGGAGAGCACCGCTATCGTCTACAAGCAGTCTGTCGCCAATCCACTTGGAGTGGCATATCGATTTTTATATTATCTATGTATCCTTTACATTTTTTTAATTATTACCTGTGGGAAGATACCATCCATACCTGCTACCCGTGGGCCCAATGGTGGATGTACGTAACATTTTGTCATAATATTTTAAAGCTACTGGTTGCTGATATGATGTACGAAACGAGACGTTTGTAGCAGGCTGACTTGTTGGTCGGGCGACCATCTTGGTTTTTGGCGTCCATCGACCGCAATACTAACATTCGATTGTTTGATGCGGTGTTCGATTTTCGTTATGCGATAGACCGTACAATTTAGTAAAGTTTTACTATATTTACACAACTGAAATTGAATTAACGAAAGTCGGCAATCGATAGTTAGATAGGTTGATGGGAACTAGGAAGCCGATGACGGTGCTCGGCGTCGGAAATGGAGTATGAATGAGTTTAGAGTTAAACGACTAAATAGTATATACTGTCTAGTTCACACTGAATTGTAATTAATTTGTATACGTGAAAATAATTGTGACTTGATATGTTTTGATTCATATTTCTTGACATTACTGTTGAGTCGTGATGTGATTGTTATCTACTGCTGGGTTATCCATCATCAGCTTGGTAATTATTATTCGTGTATATTTCTTGTTTATCCGTTGCCAATTGCCATAGTCTGTAGTGTGAAAACTACTCGCAATACTCATCATTATAAATGTCACAATGCATTTTATATCAGCAGTACTTCATTATTAGGCTTAGATATATCTAGGAGGTAGGTGCGGTCATTATTGTACATTTTTTTTATGTGATCGTTTGTTTTTAATAATTTACTTATGATGTGTTGTACGCGTATTGTAGTCCGTTGTTATACTTGACACGGTGCGTTAGGATTTACGTAAATTGTTTGAGCGACGATGGCTGTAGAATACGATTTTACCATAATATTATGCATTTATGCTGTATTTTTGAAAATACAATTTTCTTTCTTTGGTTCAAAATTCAACCAATTTAAAAATTGTTTTTTTTTTTAATTTTACAAATAAATAACGGTGATACTCGTTTACATACATTGAAAAACATGAAAACCAGCTAATACAAATTTTGACCCAAAAAATGACTCATTTGCGTACAACTATTAAATCTCATTCCCAATATAGACTTTTATTGTAACTTGCAGTGCATATTAATGATACGATTTATCTTAAAAATGTTGATTAGATACACATAATCCAAAAAGTTTTTGATTAACTAGTGTGTGGTTCTAAACGATTAATGCAATTTTAGATAAATGTGCATGTTATTGACAAATATTGGATGTTTTGGCAATGTTTTGAGTCGTAATATTACTATATGCCTATTGTTTAGTTAAACGTGTACTGATATTGAGAAACAAGTTAACAGTGCTTCAGTCATTTTATTTTGTGTAGTACCATAGATATTAAAATATCCATGTACTATGTACATGTAAATATAGTCCTAAGCCTGTAAAAGTGAGAAGAAAAATATTTGAGAATAATCCTACAAATCAAGTAAACATTATTTTTTTAAAGTTATTTTGAGTTTTAGTAGACTTATCGTAGTTATATTATATGCATTTGTGTGTACAATTTAGTTGTACATTTGTACATAAAATTTTTAAATGAGTGCAAACGGGTATCACCCATAAATAACTCTACAAAAGTGGTTTATGACTTTTATTTTAGACCATTATAAATAGTATGCTATTAGTCATGTATTACATAAATAAGAACTGTACAACAATATCTGCATTATTTTTTAAATTACAGCTACTGACTTTTTAATTAATTTACATACTATAAAGTACAGACTGATTCGCGTTTCAATTGTTCTGCAATTGATAAAATAGTAAACACCTAAGTAAATTGTCATGTTCTGAGTAGATAGTTAATTTTTTTATTTTATTTATATCATTGAATATTATTTATTTATTAATTTAAAAACAATATTTTCAACAAATTAAATAAAATAAATAAATTAATATTGGTCTTAAATTAGTAAATATATAAAAACTTTAAACATCTATTGAACTTGATTAATAGATATGCAATGTTGAAAAATATTAGTCATTCTTTTAATAAATATTAGCTACTTTTGTTAAATTTTTAGTATATATGTACATTTAGTAAACATATTTGATACTTTTATTAATTATATTGAATTTTATACCTACATTTAATAATTTTAGAATAACCTTATAATTTTATATAAAAAAAAATTGCACCTTTTATTATTAAACAGTAAATGATGCTGTACAAATAACATTTTTATTAATTTAAAGCCAGTTTTCCTTAACTGGCTTACTTGCCAAGTACTTAAATAATCAAATGAGCAAGTAATTTGTGAATAAATTGTTCAGACAATTTTTAAACTTTGTCAAGTATATTCATTAGTATGTTAGTCGTTTCTTTAACTTGTATCAAATTTACAAATTATCATCAAGAAATGCATTATTAATTATTGTTAAGTACACTAGCTGTAGGAATGCAGCTTATTAATATTTTATTATTTTTTACATTATTTAGTTGTAATTGAAAGGTAGCTATTACATTTTCTTTTAAACTTTATGGTAGTTATGAAATTTTTATTATTTAAACTACTTTGGTTATAACCAAGAATAGACAATGTATATAGTTAATTTTTTTAAATTAATACTATTTTTAATAAACACAATTTAAGATAAGTTAGGTTAAGATGTCTAATAAATTTAAAAAATTTGACTGGTAGGCAGAATATTTTTTTGAAAATCATTTACCTATTATTTCAATATAGATTATATTTTGTTTATTTTACTTTGAAAAAAATATTGATAAACAAATCATTAATTCTTTTTCCATAACAATTTATGTGTTTAATTATTGTTATAATAAAAATGTTAAAAGATCTCTAATGTTCTATCCACTAACTACAATTAAATATTATTTATTATAATTAATTAACTATCAGATTTTGTGGAAGCATAGTGATATTGTACGGGTAATTAAAAACATTTTATCCTAGATGAGTGAATAGTGCTGTATGTGATGATGTGATTATTTTCCAAGAAATAAAACAATTTTTATAGTATAAATAATTTTAAAATTTAGCATCTGTTGAAATATTGTTTATATTATGAATAAAAAACAAATATAGTATTATTTAGTATTGTAGGTACTATTTAAAAATGATAAGATAATTTTTACATCAATTTTGTATGTTATTGATGATATGTGATAAGGCATATTGTTATTAAAGTCTTTTCAGGAAATACTAATTTAAGTTTTTGAGATTTTTAAAAAACAGCCATAAACAATATTATAAAATATAATTACTCAATATAAAAATTAAATTAACTAAAAACATAATTAATTGGTAAACACTATTCAATTTAAAAATAGAGCTAAATGGTGTTGATTACAATTATAATTAATCATTAGTCATTTTCTTATTTAAATATATTATATTACTTGTTTAGAATTAAATTTTCATTTAATGATTATCAATAAAAACTATTGAAAATGGTGAAAATACACATTCCATTGTAGCCTTGGATTTAGAAAGATTTAAGATTTTTTTTTTTATTTTTTAGATTTAAGTGCAAAAACATTAAAATAAAATAATAACTGTTCATAAAAAGTATAATTAAAAAATATTATTATCAGGGTTGTAATAATTATTAATTTAAATGTACATAATTGTATTTAAATAACATGTTGAATTTGTCTATTAAAATAATCCTTATTAAAATTAAATATTTATTTCATAGTACTGAAATGAAATAAATAAAAATAAATACTTTTTTGTGAAAGCATTCTTGTTTTTGTCTTATTATTGATTTTATCAAAATAATATATTTTTATTCATTAGTTAGGTACCTAGTTATTCAATAATATAAATTTATTATCTATTGATTTTTTCTGATTACATCAATTCTGATTCGGAATATGAAATATAACAATAATATATATGTTTTAAAAAAAATTATTTCAACTGGGTATTATGCAAAAAAAAAAATATATCAAAAATGTAAATGGATTTATAAATAATAATTGTTTGATAAATTAAATTTCATGTTTATCTATTGAGTCAGTTTTAGCTAAAAAAACCATAAAATATTTGTTAACACTAGGAATGTTTTTTAACAATAATACATAATTAATTTAATTAGTTAGTGGTAATGTTCAGGCACGTATACAAAAAAAAATTTATTTGGGGGGAGGGTTATGTTGAAATCTTCTTTATGTATAAATAATTTATTAATATTATTCAATATGTCACAACTAGTGTTTTATTGTTTTATTACTTATACACTCAATATTTAATAGTCAACTATAAAATCAGTACAAACTGATAATAATTTATTAAGTCCTACTAATAAAAATTTTTTTATACTTATGTTTTAGGAATGAACTTTAATAAAATAACTTCTGTTTCAGTGTAATGAATTATGGAACTTGATAGTAAAATGGAGTACTGTTCTACTGACATAACAAATGAAAGTAAATCTAATAAAAAGTCTAATACTGAACAAACATATGATGCAGAAGAAGATGAAGATGACAATTGTGTTGTTGTTGATAAAGGAGGGAAACAACTATTACCTGCCAGTATAAGACTATTAGCAGGAAA
Organism: Rhopalosiphum maidis; assembly: GCF_003676215.2. NCBI lineage: Eukaryota > Metazoa > Arthropoda > Insecta > Hemiptera > Aphididae > Rhopalosiphum > Rhopalosiphum maidis. The sequence goes on along the minus strand of NC_040879.1, from coordinate 41,288,639 downwards.
TATTTGTGCTATAGATGACGAACCATGGACAGTTGAAGAAGGTGATGATTTCATTGAAGATAATTTAGATAATTCAAAAATTACACCACAAAAAACAGTTGACGATGAAAAACTTGAAAAATCTAGTTCTGTTATTTCAAAAATATTTTCCAATGTCAAAGAAACAGAAGAAAAATTACATTTAAAAAATAATTATGTAGAAATGTTCATTAATACAGAATTAGGTAAAATATATGAAAATATTTTTGAAACAGATAATGCCTTAAATATAGATCAATTAAAAATAGAAGAGAAATCTGAGTATGGTGAAAAATTAATTGTTAATGAAAATATAAGTAATGACCTAGACTTAAATGTAAATGTAACTAATAACATTGCAAAGAATACTAAATACATGTCTGGTATATCTTATTCTACATCATTACCTGGCCCTTCATATTCAATCGACCTACCTATTCCCTCTTGTTCTACATCTTTACCTGATCCCTCTTCTCTTACATCTTTACCTGGTCCCTCTTCTTTTACAACTTTACCTGTTCCATACAATTCTAAAAGTTTGCCAACTAAATTAGATACCAATTTAAACAAATCAAGTATAGAAAAAGACAATGCAATGGAAAATTTAATAAATAAAATTTGCAATGATTTTTTTAGAAAAATAGAAACAACCAAAACTAATACTGATACAAATCAAGATTATTCAGAATTCTCAAAATTAGGAGCTAACAATGAAAATGAAGGGAATTTTGAATGTTTTCAGGAAGACCCTGATACTGTTAACCCTGATATTATGTATAATATTGATCTTAATGAACATTACAAATACATGGATCTATTAGTTCAAAAAATTGAAAATGCCACTTCTAAATCTGAAAAACAAACGGTATTAAACGAATGTATGCAACTTATGCCAATTCCTCAAATTGAGCATGAGCCCCAATTATTTACTGATGATGAACGTTCAAAATTTTCAAATGGCATTTGTGAATGGGAGTATAAAATTGAGCGTGATGATTGGGATAAAATAATGATTAAACGTGCAGTTATATTTACAGCTCATGCTGGATTTGACGAAGCAAATGAAGAAAGCTTGAGTGCATTATCAGATATAATTATTCATTATATAAAAAGGTTGGCCATTATAATGAAAAAGAATTTTGATCTCCAATATCAAAGCTCTTGTCCAGATAAAATTGATCCTATTGATAATAGTCTTCAAGAGGTGAGTTGTGGTCATAAGTATAAGATATAATTTTTAATAAATAATATATTTTATACCTAACTACAAAGGTAAAAAAAGAAAATTATATTATACTTTTGAGATAAATTGTATATATAGGACCTATTATTATATTTTAGCTTACTAATTTTATAAAAAATAATGAATATTAACAATTATTTTAGGTCATAACAGTTTGATATAACTGTAATCATTACCTACATAATTTAATTGTTTATGTATGCAAGTCTTCCTAGAACTATCATTCAGATTTTATTTTTATTCTATTTTTATGTTATTTAAAATAATTAAATTTTATGATTATTTTAAGTTTAAACTATTTTCTAAAAATCAATTAATTATTATTTAAAAATAATACAGTGTTTAATATTATTTGATTTTAATTCAACACTCCTAGCCATAGTTAAATATTTAACTATATATTTTTTATAAAATCAAAGTACAATATAATTAAATTAATTATAATAGTGTTAAATATATTAAAATACTAAATCGCTTGTTTATGGTTTATTTCAGATTGGCGTGAAAGGTGGTTTAAGGGAACTGTTTAAACATCGTGATAATGATATATTTGGTAGACGCAGAGTATTAATAGATAAATGTAAAGAATTGCAAAAGATTATTGACAAGTTTGTTGGACAGGCCAAAAATACACTTTTTGATAAAGCCAATGAAGAAATCTCAACAAATAAAGACGTTATTAATGAGGACATTTTAATAGATAAAAGAGACAAAACTAAAATTGAATCAAAATGTACGATAGGTTCTAAATCATCTATTGAAAGAAATACTGATATTCAGCAAAATTTAGAACGTGTAGATCATTGACAACACAATTTATACTATAATAAATTCTGATCCAAATTAAATTGAATATATTAAATTAATTTTCATAAGGAAATAGTGACTAAAATATTATATAATGGACATTTTTACAAAAGGATTTTATTTCATATGTTTATTTTTATAACTGAAGAATTTCCAAGATTTAATTATTTATTTTATAGAATTCTTATCACATTTTTCTCAGTGTTCCATATTCATAAATTAGAAGCTGTGAAAATGTTATTTATTAGTATATTGATAAAATACAATTTTAAAAATATTTTGATGGACTATATTTTTTAGTAAGAATATTTTCTTATTTTCTTTGTGTTATAAATTACTTTAAAAATTAATAAATCAGCCAAAAAACATGTTTTAAAAAAAAATTAATCGTATTGTGTAAAATTCATAATATAATTAATTAATTTTAGTAATAACGTATTGTAACAAACATACATTTATTAATGTGAATGCAATTCTGAAATGTAATTTAGGTAATTCAAATTTTTAGTTTAATTAAGATGTTGAACACACTCTTATTGCTAATAATTAGAGTGCGGATTTTTATGTTCTAAAAATTATTAAAATATGTTTTATAATAAGCAGTCAAAATTGTAAAAATATACAATAAATATGCAAAAGAAAATTAATTATTTAAAAGATAATTTTTTACAATATTAATATTTCTATTAATATTGGTATTTATATTTAAATATTATAAAAAAGGTATTATAAATTTAAAAATTAATACATTTTTGATATTTTATTTATTATTAAAAGAATAAACATTTTATGCATTTCTAATTATTCTTCAGTGAAGCTGTGACGTTTTCTGTCAACATATTTTTAAATACAGATGAGAACGATCGTTCGATGTCAACAGAAGTGGTTGAGGCATATCTGAAGCAACTATATATAGATAACTGTATTTATATAAATAGTAATAGCTCAAAATTTTTCTTTTATTTCATTAGTTATTAAAATGCTTTTATATAATGTTATATTTTAAGTTTCTATACAGATAATTTCTTTATTGCAATCACTTAAAATTGCAAATTATTATACATAAAATAATAATTCATTGACAAAATTACTATTTTAAAATTATATATAGAACTTTTTAAATTTTTCTACTTGATAAAAATTTTATTTTAATTTAATGCAAGACATTTTGAATTTTGAAAAAATATGCAATAATTATTGAATATGTATGCAGAAATATGAAAAAAATAAATAAAGTGGCCAGTAACTTCAAACTATTATGATTTATAATACAAAAAAAATTACTGACAAAAATTCAAAATTATGCAATTCCATAGAAATCCGCAATTTACTAATAATATATATTACTTGGGTACATTGAATAAAACAGTTATTCATGTAAATGCAAGTTGCATAAGTTATATATTATATACAATTCAGAATGTTCAATTCTAAGATTAATCAATAATGGTAGTTATAAATTTAACGTTTCTACTCAAATTATTGAGCTAATATTACTCTCGGAGTTCTTACGATTACTAATTTATTGAACTCAGTCCTTTCCAATAAATTTAGTATTTGACGAATGATATAAACTACATTATTTATTCTTATCAAAGGTTAATCTCTATTATTTACTTCTTCGGCATAAACTTTTTCTTTCATAAAACTACATAGAAAAAAATTCATATAAGTTAAAATCAGAAATACGAAGTGCCCATATTATGCCTCGACAATACTGAGCGTTGTTTCTTCTCCGCTATCAATAAGTTGGTCAAGGAAAAGAAAATATATTTGTTGTCGAACTACATTTGTATGATGAGTAGGTGCGCCATTTAATACAAACCATAATGTCTCTTGTTCTTTCAATGGTACGTTTTATAATTGTACTTTAATTGTATTTTATATTGTTATACGTTGGGGAACATGAAGCAAACTGAGGACGTTAATGTCTTACGGTTTGTAATTTATTTAAAAATCAATTTTTCTTTAAAATGTTCACAATCTTTAGGTCAGTGGTGTAGCAAGGGGGATAAAGGGGCGACAGCCCCCCATCCATTGGCCGTATTTTTTATATTGTTTTGAAATATTTAAATTTAAATATGAAAATTGTCTTACAAATTTTATTTATTTAAAATAATAAATACGTTAAAGGCAAATAAACGTTAATATGTTATCGGTTTTGTTTTGTTGTTTTTTAGATTTTCAATAACTCGAGTTAAAAGTATTTAGTCTCCTCCCCATATAAAATAGTGACTACGCCTCTGCTTTAGGTTATGGTAATTAATAATGTATTTATTATGAATATTTGATTTGATTTTTTTGTAGTTTAAAAGGATGTAAAAAAAAGTACAGTTTACAAAACCAATAAAAAAAATCATTTAAATTCCATATATTTTAATTAATTTGACAAACACAACAAATTATTTAAAAAAATTATTAATTTACATAAATGTATAACTTAACTTAAAAGAAATAAAAGTATAAATTGTAACTTTTTAAATGTAAAAAAAATATTTTTAGGAACACAATTCGCAGTTAAATATGGTTTCAAAATTGTATTCTTCGATCCTAGCACAGAGACCATAAATGTTGGTTGTTTTTTCTTTTATATTGACTAATCATTCTAAAAATGCATCATTTAGATTTCTTTATTTGAGGCAAAGTGGGGCCGCGGGCCATCTCCTCCCTGCCTCAATTAATTGACCTACCTAGATCTTAATTTGACGGTATACTAGTTGCTGTCGCGGAGGATTTTTAAGATACGTACATATTACAGTTGGCGGTCATGGATCTAGCCAATTGTAGGTAATATAATATTTGCGATTACTGCAAATGTAGATAATATATAAGTCGCAGTCACTGCAAAGATTAAGCTTTTGCAGTGATATTAAAATAAGTTAAAAAAAATTAATTTTAAACTTAGAAATCCATAGTTTTTAAGTAGGACCAATATGAGAAAGTTTTCTTATTTACAAGTTCAATGTTTTGATATTGGAGTTTGGAGTTGACTTAAGAACTATTAAATAATATTTGATATAAGTTTATACTGTATAGATATCTTGGCTGCATTCTAATTGGGTTCCGATTTTTTTTATCAATTAATTATAAAAATACATATTGTACAACATAAATAAACAATAAAATATTGTTCAAAATCACATCTGTATTAGTAAAAATGTATAAGACATTAATTTTACAAAATTAAATCCATTAATTCCTGCATTTTTTTTCATTTATATTAATTTCATTATTTATTTATTTATTTTGTCATTTATACATTTTTCTTTTAATAAAATCTAGTTTTTGTTTCATTATATCTGAGTATCTCATTTTAATATATGTGTAAATTTGTACGTTTTTAAAACTTCTAAGAACTGGTAAGTATTTGGATGAGCTGTGTAAAACATATAATTAAAATGCAAATGAAACAATATTAAATATTTTAACATTTATAACAATAGCAGTACCAGTTCTAATAGTATTTAATATGAGTAAGAATGTGACTGTATTGTGTTTTCTTAGATATTAACTGAGCACTGGCATATTTCATAGAGGAAAATAGCAAAAAAAAAGAATAATAGCTAAATATAACTAATAGTGGATTATGAGAATTCAGAAAAAATTACTAGTCCGTCAATGTTAACATTTTTAATATTTTTAATTTGTATTGTACCTATATTTACTTATAACATTTTGTTACTTACTTAAAATAATCCCGGACCTAACAAGTGTAGTACCCGAAAAAATCCCAGACCCAACTAATGTAATATCTGTGGTTAGACCCTGGTACTTGGAATCTAACTCGGATGCACCGGTTATATAAAATGATTATCAACCGTTGTCCGTTACCAAAATTTGTTACGATAGTTTGTACGATTAGTTACCAACTTTTTTGTCTGTTGGCTGCAACTAATACGTAATTTTTGATTATGATCACAACTAGTAAACACCGTTTAATTTGATTTTATTCAAATAAAGAACTTTAATCATAGAACTAACCATATACTTTTTTAATAAAATAAAACATAAAATAATTGAATATATTACCTAGTTGATATTACAAATTATAAAATGCAAAAATTCCTGATCGTTTAATCTAGCTGGTAATCTGTGTGGGCCTAATGAAGTATTTCCAATTAATAAAAACAAAAAGAGTACAATTATATTGCACTAATAATAATAAGTACAAAATAAAATGTATCTATTATATCTTATAGAGTCAAAATAATTATATTATTGTGATAACCAAAAACTGGAGTTTTAGTAAAATATACAATTAGTTCTTGTACAGTTATATTTGAAACTTAAGACATAGGTAACAGATAAAATATGTTAGTTTTTATTAAATACTTAGTTTACATTATTTAAATTAATGAAAATAAATTCAATCATTTAAGAATCAGTTAACGTCAATTTTGTTATTAATTCATCGACTTTTCAGACGTTAATGTGAACAACTAAGATAATTAGACAGTATGATAAATTACCTACATCAAATAAATATCTCCATTGTATATTTTTCGGTTCTCAAACAGATCGATTTGTCGTATTATTTATTTTTTTATTCTAGTAACTCAAGCATTAAAAACGCTGAACAAGTGTACAAATAATATTATGTCTCGCTCCGTATGAAAATTTTTCAAGAAATATCATTCGAGTGTGGATTTTTAAATTTGAAACATTATTCTAAAAATAACTAAATTTTGAAGATTACAAAAAAATATTTCTTATATGACATTAGCTATGGAATTATATTAAAAAATAGCTAAAAACGTGATTTAGCTCTAGTAAATTAAATTTTTCCAATTAAAACTATTAATGAATTTATTGCACTTTAAAGTAGGTAGGTACTGTAATTAGTAAACTAGCAAGCCAAAATTAATAATGGTACTATTTAAAATTAAAGTTGATAACTGTTGGTAAAATTACGTATTTAAAACATTTTAAATTTCTTATTATTGATCCATTGCCATTAAATATTAAAACATATTTTATTATAAAATATAATATTTAATATGTAATACAATATAAATATTACATATAGTTTAAAACTATAGTAAATCATAGAAATTATATTATTAGGTAGGTACATGATAAAATATAAATATAATTGTTATAAAGTTTATAAAGTTTTAGTTGGGTTTTCTGACCCCCTCCTTCCTCCTCAGCAACAATCGCACACCACCACTAAATACGACCCAAAATCGATCGTTCTGTTTGTAATAAATAATAATACATTCGATCAGCAGACTTACAATAGTCATTGCCTCGATACTGGGAACTACATTTTTGGTAGCACTGGCATAGCTGCAAAAGCCAAAAGGTCTTAACTTACGATGTGCCGACCGTCGAACCCTGGCGGCCGAAATACTCCAGGCGGCGGTGGCAACTAATACTGCCAAATGATTGTAGACACTAGACAGGCCTTGTGAGTCAGAGTAGTCGGACGGATGATTATTAAACGTACGAGATATACGACCGTGAAGCTGGTCTTGTTGATTCCATCTTCAACGAACAGTCATATAAGGCCATGAATACTGACAAGATATTGATTTTCGTGTTTTTGTTCATGATCGTCTTATCTTTTTTGCTGAGCCTCGGCCATTTGCCAACAAATCCTGAACAAAGTAGTTCCATGTTTTTATCCAGCGTTTTCAATCGGTTGCAAATTGTTGCCTTCACATTTTATTCAATGATGCACGTTTAGCGAATAAGTAGTCCAATATTTCGAGTTCAACCGTAATTTTTCAAACATTTTATCTCTCAGTTTTGAATAATAATGGATAAACTAAAATATTAAGCATATTGGAGCAATATCATATCTGTGTTCCGATATTATCTAATAGCGTCAAGGTTAGTATAATTCAATAATAGACACTCTATTGTAACTTTCTTCTAATTTTAATTTTAATGCATTATTGTTTATTATTGTTGATTTAAATAAAATAATAATAAATTAATAACATAAAAGTAGAAAGGTATCTATTTGTTATTTGTAGTTGTTAACCTGTCTATTTAACATTGCCTGATATTTTAATTAATGAATTATAAAAGTAAATTTAAATTAGTGATATTTTGTAAAAAATAATTAATTGATCCGGGTTTGAAGAGTACAGGTAAATTTTTAGCGCGTTCTAGAATATATTTGTTATAATATTATTTTATGTTTTTATAAGATAAGCCATTCATTATCTTTTGAATATTTGAATGTTTAATCAAACAATATACAAATAACTACATATTTATATTTTTATGGTAAGAATGTCATATATAGATATAAAGTATTTAAAATATTAAAACTTCAGTGTACATTATAGAGACGTAAAGAAGGTGACGACAAACACTATAAAAAAGAAAATAACAAATATTGTGATTTTGAATATGATTAAACAACTTTGCTTTTACTTTTTAAAAAATGACATAACATAATTCAGTCGTCTTTAAAGCTTAGAAGATACATTCAGATTTTAAAAGTTTCAAAAATTTCAAGTTGCTAAAGATGATTTTTTAAAGTTTTTTTTTTAAATTAAATATTGTTAAGATTAAAATGTACATAAAGATAATAAAATCAACATATCAGAATTTGTTCTTTCAACTTCAAATTTATTATTTTTTAGATAATTATAATTTTTAATTTATTTTATTCTAATAGTTGAAATTAGTTAAACTTTATATTTTTATAATATTTTCTAAAACATAGTATGGTTATCACAGGTAAATTTAGTATTTATCAAAAATATTATGTTATGTAATTTAAATTATATATATACAAAAAAAAAAATGTAAAGGTAAAATAATGAATTATTAATTATTAATATTTTTGTCATATGATTTTCTACTTATATATTTATATTCAAAGTATTAACTCATTTAAAATTTAACCATTCTTATATGTATATCCAAAAATAGCTATAAAATATTTTTTAATATTATAACTAATGTAACAAGGTAATTATTGAAAAAGCTATGTTTAAAAACTTGTTTTCAAATCTAATGTCAGAATAAATGTTATAAAGTACGGCTAAGTTTAGAATAAGCTGTTTTGGCTCAACAATATGCAAGTGTCACACAAAATTAATTACTCAATATTTTATAGTAAAGAAATATTCAAATATATGTATATGATTGATATACTTTTTTCAATTTAACCTTATAAAATAATAACCATAATTATTCACAAGGTATATTTCTTAGAGTTAACCGAGCAAGCTTAGACAAGTTAATAATATTTTTTAATTGAGTTAAGTTAAGGTGAAAGAAACAATTTAAAAAAGTTAATAGTTATTGATTATTATTCTTTTTTAAATCAATTAAGTTTACAAAAAAGTAATTAAAAATTAAGTTATATATTATTAATAATTTTTAGATAAGAAGAGTAATCATTCCAAAATGTGTCAACGTCAACCATCAAACAAAAAAATAGTTAATCTCTATATTTCGAATGCAATGCCCAGAACAAAATACAATGTAGTATTTCAACCTCAGCCTTTTTTCAAAAAGATACATTCAGTTATTGAACCGATGGCTATATATTGTGAATCAAAAGTTAAACTTGAAAATGGACAACCACAAGGTACAGACCAATTAAAAAATAATATATTTTGAAATTATTAAATGAAATAACAATACATTTTATTCTGTTTTCAGAACACGCTCTGTTTAAAGTTAATTTCACGTTGCCAATGTTAATAAAAAGTATATTATCTGACAAAACAAAAAATTTCCGATTGCAGATCCGATTTGGAGAAAGTCAGGAAGGAAAGAGAGATTTATTAGATAAATTACCAGGACTAACAAAGATATGTGTCAATTCAAAGCTATCATCCACGACCAAAACAAGTCCTATAAATTATAAAATATATAAAAATTTAATCGAAAACAATTATATTTCAGTATTGTGGCCAATTTGTAAAAAACCATATTACATGTCGGTAGATATTGTAGAGATTATCTCGGTTAAAGATTTGGTGGAACGCATACAATTTAACAATAGACTATGTTCTGTTAAACTAAATACAAAAGCTAAGGCCATAGAATTGATGAAAAGTTCAGTTACAGAAATTCTTGATTCAACATCCTTTAAGTTTATATTATTGTGTCCAATATCCAAATTAAAAATGAAATTACCAACAAGATCTCTGAAATGTAGTCATTTACAATGTTTTGATCTGTATACATTCATTTTATTGAATAAGGTAAATCAAAAATGGATATGTCCGATTTGTAAGATACCCATTCTAATCAACGAATTGGTAATAGATTCATTTCTTTTGGATATTGTCAATAATTCAACTCTTCCTGAAAATTGCTTTGAAATAACATTATATGCCAATGGTGAATGGGTACCATGTGTAGAAGAGGCAATGGATGGTATTGAATACAATCGAAGCGAATCTGACGACGAAAATTCAGAAAATACCATTGTTCTTAAGGATTTGGATGATCCCGATTATGAAAATCTCCTTAATGAAAATAACTTTAATGAAGACAAAAAACCTGAAGAAAAACCTATCTTACCAATAACAGATGATTTGAAACCTAGTGAACCAATGTTAATCGATCTGACCATAGATGATACAGACATTAAAGAAGAACCGCTTACTAAAATCATTAAAACAGAATATGCTGATGAATAAAATCAACAGTGATATACAATTTTAAATTTAGTACAAATAATAATCTAACTTTTTAATATTATTGTAATTATAATAATATATTGAATTTAGACGCCTTTACTAATCTATCAATAACGTCAGTGGCATTTCCAGAACTTTCTTTTTCTTATTATATGGGAGTATAAAGTATAAAAAAAAAAAAAAACTATTTTAAATTTTGTATGGTTCTTATTGTAGTTTTACATTTTATTACTCTGATTATGATATAGAAGTTAAAATGTGTAAATATTTACACATATATTATATATATTTACATTTATATGTGAGTAGTTAATTACTGTTATTAGTTATACTACATATACTATGTAGAGTAGGTTGCAGTGGTTTATACCTACTGGCTACTGCTTACAATTAGTCGAATACAATATCTTACTTAAATCTTATATTTATTTTTTAGTTGTATAGTAATGACAGGTTGGCATCACACTTTGCGTGAACGATCATTAGATTTAATCCAAACCAAAAAAAAATGTTAAAAATAATAAAAATAATTTTTATAGAAATAATAACCGACGATAAAAATTAAATTTTTATTTTAGTTTTAAATTAGATATTGATTGTGTTTTATTTGTACAACTTTATATTAATAATAATTATAATATTTGAATGTTAAGTAATTTTGTTTTATTTTTTTTTAGCATTTATCAGTTGTCAGAGATCTATCCTAGACAACTTGTAATTAACTGTACATATCAATCGAATAATTATGGTAAAACATATATTATGATATGTACAGAAGAACATAAACCAATATATTGCAGGCTGTAACTTTTCTTAAAAAAATCTACACTTGTTTGTATACCTTTATCCTTTATAATAAAATTTAAATACTTATTGATGTTTGTAGATTTTATTTTCATTAAAATCCTCAATCTACATTTTTTTTTTTTAACATCGTGCAGTCTATTGTTGTGTTGTGTTTTTGTCAATCAGAATACAGGTCAAATCTAGGAAATTATATTTTCCTTGCTGAAAGTGCATGCTGATATTGCAAAAGCAGTACCCAAAATTACTGAAGACTGCTTATTCTTATCCAACATTATGAAAATGCGTATATATTCAATAATGTTATATGTAATGATCTAGTTATCAACTATAGACGCAGTGATAAATTTTGTACTTGTAATTATACCAATGCCTCCCAGCCGTAATAATCTGTAAGATGAACACCTAAAAACTTCAAACTACCCAACTTTGAGCAGCTATAACTCACTAACGGTCGAATCAAAAATAATGATTTTAACGTTAAAATTCATAAAAAAATAGCACTTCTATTTCATGACATTTTAAATATAGGTTAACATTTAAAAATCAATAGTTGATAATGGTTTCACTATTAAATAAAATGATGAAAAAAATAAAAAATGCATACAGTTTGAGAAAAACATGATATAAACTATTTAAAAAAATGTCAATACTTGATGTAATAATTAGTGTATAATTATAAAAGAATCATTCTGTATACACTTATACATACATATTTTAATATACATAATAAAAATCTAAAATGAAAAAAAGACATCACTCATAAATAATAATCAAAAATGTATTTGAATAATAATATTACATAATGACAACATATTAATAATAATATTGTAATATTTATAAATGTCTTAATATAATATTTAAATAAAACAAACAGATTTAAATAAATTTTGAAAACAAAATGTTTTAATTTTTTGATTTTGTATGTTATGTTTTATACTTTATGTTTTTTCACATAAAAAAATGTTTGTAAAGTCAAATTTAATTTTTGTATAAGATTAAGATACATTGTATAATTATTTACTTTAAATTGTACTTTTATGTTGCATAAATTTAATATATTAAAAATCTAATTATATTTGTTAAAACTAAAAGGAGCACACTACACCAACATTTTTTTTAAAATTATTATTAAATGTTAAATCATTCTAGTAAGAACTACTAAAAACTGTTTTATCAAAAAATTCAATCTGAAAACAAATATTATTTTGTATTTTGTACATTTATACGGGTTCAGGACTAAAATTAAGTGAAAATTATTTAACCATTAAAACAAGTTACGTGGATATAATATAATCACTTTGTGATGTTAAAATTGTTTAATAATCAATTAACATATCAATTATACAAAGTGAAATGCAAACATTTTATAACTACTAAATTCAGAACCTTTGAAATACTATATAGATCTAAAACCAATTTATGAAATCATTTAAAAGTGGGTACTTGAATACTCAATATTTTTACTAGACAAAAAGTGTTCAATACATATTTTGAAAAAACTTAACCAATATGTTGTCAAAATAATTTGTATTACAGAACAAAACTGAAATATCCATGCTGTGAAAAAATTGCTTAGCTTGAAAAGAAATTATATCGGTTTAAATGATAAACTGCAGGATTTCGCTATTTAAATAGTATTAAAATATCAAAGTTGGGAACATGTAATTAACCTTTTCTGTTTGAATTGACAGATCTTAGTAAAAGTATTGTTTCTCAAAATTAGTACAAAAATTAAAATGTTATGAGATTTTGATATTTATTCTAAGTTTTACTGAGAACAAAATTGTGAAGGTCTCAAAACTTAGTTTAGAGACAAAATTATTTACTTTGCAAAAAAATAGAGATATAGAGGTTTATACATGTTGCAAAGTTTTTGTGTTTGTGGAATTAAATATTTTGTGTATATTATAAGTGAAGATATATTATGAAACTACTTGTTTGTAAATTATTAAAACTTACTTATTAAAATGAATTGTTTATACAATATAAATACAAAGCTTGGCTTGTTTGAATAACCAAAAAAATTATTTAATTTAAGTGTAGTTAAATGAAAAACAGATTTCAATCAATTTTATTGTTGAATTAATAAAATTAACTTCAATTTACAGCTGATTTGATAAATTATTTATTAGATGAATATGAAATTTACTATTTATCAACAGCAAAATTTAACAAGGACTCATTAGAAGTGTTAAAAAATATAAGAATTTTTAATATATTACTGAATATGTACTATTAAACATTTATGATATCTACATTACAAAGGTTTGTTATGCGTATGATGTGAACTATTTCCATATTTGTTTTTAAAGTACTTACAAAGAAAACTTTTCTGAAATTCTTTGGGATTATCAGACAAGTTTCAGGTTCCAATGACCATTTATCCACTCTTACACTACTTCAACTCTAAGCTTTTATCAACTTATTTTTTGGTAAAGACATCCAAAATAGGATATTGATTGTTATCTAGAGGTAACTTAAAGTTAATTAAAATGTCTTGATTGATATTTAATATTTTAATAACAAATTACAAGCTATTATTTTGTATTACTTAATTAAATTGTTATTATATTTCTTATATAATAAATTTTTTTTTTATTTATTATTTTAAAATGTTTCAGCACTTTAGGTGCTATTACAAGTATAGTACGTTACATTACATTTACAATTACAATTTGAATTTGATATTTTGATTTATATTAGTGATTACAATGGTATAACAATTCTTAATTAAATTTGACATTATTTATTTGTATAATAATAATTTACTTAAAATATGCAATAAAAAAAAAAATATTTAACTCAAATTATAAATGCTCAAATTTCAACTCTTAAATTGCATTTTGACAAAGTGATTGAAGAAAGCCATTGAGACTTTAATGATATTTTAGAAACAACGATTTTGCTGATACTGAAATATTTAAATGTGTTGCTTGTTATGCAACAGGATAATGATGGCATATTTTTTAATATCATATCAATATTTTTTATAATTCAAATGATTAATTACTATTTATATAACCATAGACATTTGGAGAAATTTGCAAGTAAGAAGACGAGTAGTGTAATGTAAGTTTATTTAGAACCTGGTTTTTACCTAACCTTTCTAATACATAATATGTTGCAAAACTTGTCAACTGAAGTTGTGGTTACTTAACACTGTTGGTAATTTGTTTATGCTTCTAAAACAAATTTAGAAGTGTTTTTTCAACTTAAAGACGGCCAAAATTTACATGACAATACTGTTGAAGAATTTTTTTAATAATAATTACCTTATTATTTTTTCATTTGCAATCTAAGAAGATACTAGATAAGATTTAATTTATAGCCAGATGATAATATAATATAATGATGAGAATGAGACAAAATATACCCATGACAAATCACAAGACAATAAGCATTAATAAGACCAAGTAAAAATAGAAAAAATTGGTATCGAAATGGTTTTGAAAGATTTTAAGCGATATTATTACACTAGTATTTTAAAAATCTATAAACAAGTATTTTACATATCGTATTGTTATAAAATTTTATAATATTTAATATTTAAATCAATGATAACATGTATTATATTATCATAGTTGTTTTTTTATTGTTTATATTGTGTATATCTACTGATAATCTATCACAAAAAATTAGTTATGGATTTCGCCACCGCACCAACTATTCTGCGTCATGAGTTAGTTTGGGAATAGAATCGAGGGCGGTAGTTTGGAAAACTGGAAACTCTCTAATCATATAAACACTGATAACGGACTGTCGTTTGGTATCCTGTGGATTTCAATTATTGCTACGTAGTACGTTCTTTGATTGGCCGTCAGAGCGAGAGGATAGTGGATAGTGTCGGATTGTCACGTATTTTGCCTGTTTGCTTTATACGTCGTTTTGTTAATTGTGTTTACGGTTTACTCATCACCGCCTAGTGATTACGGGATTGTTGCAGCTCGAACGCCCAATATAGTAAGTCGCTGAATAACTTTTAAAAACTCAACCACGGGTTAATATTAATTGTACATACTATGGTAATTCATGTAATATAACCTACTTACTTTTAAGTCACCCGTTTTTTACTACCGAATACCAATACTAGCTTGAGTACCTGCAACTTCACGGGTGTCGTTAGGCGAGTCAATATATATTTAATCAATATCGCAATTATTACTAAATTTAATAAATAATCGTTAGTAGGGTTACCAATTTTTATAATTTCAAAAACCCTACACACCTACTGAAAACCTTGATTTTTTTTTAGTCATAAGCTATTGTTATAATTTGGCGTCCAGTTGAACTGGACACGTACCAGAATACCTGGACGGTTGGCAACCCTAATAATTGGGCATAAATGTACTTGCATTATTTTTTTTAAAGAAAATCAGTTACATACTAAATAAGAAAAAATTGTTATTATCGCTCGTGTTGCGTGTTTTGGAAGATACGCTGATGGGTGTCAGGGTTGTAAAAACTAATTTTTACATCCAATTCGGCGTCATTGCGTGAGATTTACGCCCGAGATTCGGCCGTGTGAGCGCGTGCCTACTTGTTGAGAACCCCTGGGAAACAACTCGTTATTAGCTATCGGATCGATCGCAGTGACCTGCACAAAGATCAACAATTCACTTTTGTTTTCTTTCACTATCTTGCACGTACCGCTCCTTATCACGGTTACTAAGCCTTTTTACCACTCTTACTACTCTTCACTCCCCACGACCAATCGCAAATCTATCGTACGCAGCGATTATCATGAAATCATTTTTAGAAGTATTATGTAAATATTTCACGATTTTTTTATCACCTACTGCTCGTTACAACTATACCAACCGCCGTCCAATCACTTCAAGCTGACTAAGCTCATAGTAATTGAGATCATTTTGATCGTTTTCGGTGTCAGACCCGACAGACACTTCAATTTAAATTACAGGGTCTTTTTTCCATCATAATTTGCATGTGCTGTTCACTTTGGCTCCACTTTTAGCTCCTCTTGAAAAAAAAATATGTATATATGAATATTTACATTACTATTCAACATGCAAGACAAAGGCATAAAATCATAGATTAATATCTAGGCTCATGAAGTCATGATAAGTTGAACAAAACAATTGTAACAATATTGTACACAACATTGTAAACTATTGTATTGAGTACTTATATCGTGAATATAATATATTCATAATATTCCGTAGGTAACATTTTGAAGAAGGTGTGGGTCAAAATAAAAAAATATACATATTATCTTACCTAGTGTCTACATATATTATTAATACGATAACGATTAACGATTGTATTTTATACCAAGTTCATATTCTAATGTAGTTAAACAATTTATTTTATGATATCTAACTCTAAGTCATTAGGTAATAATATTATTGTAGCAGTGCCGCAACTTTGTATATATTGGTGGGTGTGCAAGCAAATTTTATAGGGCCCATTTAGCCAAGGACCTAAATACCTAATAGATCCTTAAAAATATAACTTTCTGTTTGTAGCTATATACATTATTGTACATAGATGGATGAGGAATAAAATGACCAGTAGTTCCTAAAACAGTCTATTGGTTTTACAATTTCATTGGGATACAATTGAGACATTGAGAAACATCAAAAATGTTTTGTATAAAACTATTAATATGAAAATATGTTTCTTGTACTATTATTTTTTTGTGCTTATTGTATTGTTATAAATGTCACTACACAAAGTGATTTTTCAAATATGCTTACTCCATTTTTATGCTTAAATTATGCGTATATTCAAATTTTGATTTATTTTTAAATTTTTAAATGTAATTATAGACGATATTTTCGAGTACTTATATTTTTCACGACATTTAAAGAATATCTTGTATTCCTATGACGATACCACCTTAATTTTTTTAAATGAAAACATGTATGTTTCATGTTTTAAAGCAAAATGTGAATCAGGTCATTTTTCTGAAAATGTTGACGTATTGTAATCGAAATTTGAAAGAAAACTTTCGGAGTTATTTATTATACTTTAAATACTAAGGAATGAGGATAATAGTCCATGTTTTGAAAACTGTCAGGTGCAATATTAATCTATAAGCATTTAGTAATAAGTAGTAACTATTAACGAATAGTTTATATTGCATACCGAATTATAATTATCGAGCTCGTATTCATTTACAAATCATTTTTGTATAATAGATTATTATCCTTAATTTTTAGTATTTAAAGTAGAATTACTCCGGAAGTTTTCATTAAAATTTCGGTTATAATTACGTCAACATTTTCAGAAAAATTACTTGATTCACATTTTGCTTTAAAACATAATATATGTTCTCATTTGAAAAACCAATGTTGTTATCGCCACAGAATACTTTTAAAATGTTGTGAAAAATCTAAATACTCGAAACTATCGTCTTTAATTACATTTAAAAATTCCAAATTCAGAAAGTGTACATAATTTAAGCAAAAAAATGGGGTGAGCATGCTTAAAAAATTACCTTATAATATATAGTATACTTATATGAAACGTGTTGTGTCGGGTGGCACGGTGCGATAAACTATTCGACATACATTAATTATATATAAAATCCTTCTATTTTTAGATAATAAAAAATTAATTTAATTTCTAAATAAACATAATTGTTATTATCAACATTATTGAATAATAATGCTCCTATAGTCTAAAAATTTTTCATTCTGATCAGACGTATAATAAATTGTAAATTTGTAACCATAATAATATTTAGAAAAAAAGTTCCAAATAGTTCAGCCATAGGCCTATTATTATAAATTAATTTAGGATCTGGGTGTTTTGTGCACCCCTAGCACCCCCGGTAGTTGCGGCACTGTATTGCAGTATTTATTAAGAGGATGCCATACCCACATGTGTTGTCTCTGTCTTACTAACATACATCATAACAAATTTGCGTTTAGCAGAACATATCTTCAGGGGGGCAGTGGCGTAGCCAATTTTAAATCATTAAAATTCAATTTATAAGGCGTAAGAAATACAATTTAGTTTGAAGTGCAAGGGGAGGGCACTTCTCCCCTGCCCCACCCTTGCTACGCTCATGATATATAACAGGGGTGGCCAACATGACTATATACGCGAGCCACATATATTAATGCAATTATATCAAAAGCCAAATTATTTAATCTGTACTTTTATACCAAAAAATGAATAACGATAGCTAACATCCGATAAACATATCAAATTACGAAATATGAAATTATAAAATAATAATAATTACAAAACATTTTTTTTTTATAAATGTATGCAAAAAAAATTAAAATTATTAGTTTTTGTAAATAAGACCGCGAGCCGCATACGTCGATATGTCGGCCACCCCTGGTATATAAGGTATATTATATAATATAAATAAAGCGAATATATTAAAAAAATATATATTTATCACGTATAATTAAAAAGAAGAAGAAATTTGATAGACTGCAACTAAATTGTCTAGTGTCGTATGTGCATCTATGTTTAAATAGTAAACACAATTAACTTAATTGGCACCGGTAATAAGAATCTGTTACTTAAGTTCATATGTATAATTTCAATTATAACTATATATTTCAATCTAATATTTTATAATGAAAAAAGTACCAAATCTGAAAAAAGTAATTTATATTAGATTGAAATATATAGTAATAATTGATTAAATAAATTACTTTTTTTTCAGATTTGGTACTGCTTTCATTATAAAATTATGGATGATAAACCATTTTCAAGTAAAAAATTACTAACTGTAAAAAAAGAACCATATGTAAAGCAAGTTAAGGGCCGAGGGCGTCCTAAAATTGAATGTCAACAAATACTATTCTGCCCTCCGTTTATGATCAGATACGACAATAATCGACCACATTTCAACTATTCTACAGTATGGGCATGTAGAATTTGCAGCAAAACATTATTAAGCAAAGCTGCCGCTATAAGTCATGCGACTAAATGTAAGCTAGCAATTACAAAAGAAGAAGATATTTCAATTGAAGATTTGGAGTAAGATTAAGTGAACATTTCTGTTTATTAGTTACAATTTCAATTTCAATTTCACATTTTTATTTTTATAGGTTTATGGAAAAAAATATGTGTTATCCATGCAAATATTGTGATAAAAAAATGCGGAGAAAAGTGATTTGGCTCAAGCATTTAAACGAACACGAAACACCAGAGTATGATGAAAATAAATGGGGAGTTGATATACCAATAAAACATTTTAAACTACCAAAAAAGGTTTCTATAAAACAGGACACTGATTTATCATATCCTTCCACTTCCTAAGGAAATGAATTAACCACAATAATATGATGTTTCATGAATTTATTTATATATTTATATTAATTTCATCCTAACTTTATCGGATTTACCATAAATCATAAGTTTCTAAATACCCACTTGAAACAAATTATTATACACTAGTAAAAACTAAAAATATTTATTCATAAAGTTAATATGTCCTATAAAATTTAGAGAAATTTACTAAGACTACATAATTTTAGTTCTAATTAATTTAAAAAAAAGGAATATTTAGTTTAATAATAATAAAAAAATGTACTTGATAAAAATTATATGTTTTAGAATTTTAGATTCTGAACGGAGTGAGGAATGTATTGATTTTACAATGGTGTTTTTTTTTTGTCTGTCACCACGTTTTGGAGTAGAAATAATGCTTTGATTTGACTTCAGCCCCTCTCTGAAAAGTAAAAAATGTCCAGTAGTTTTCAAAAGCGTCAAAAGTAATGGTAAAACGGGAATTTTTACGCATAATTAGTTTTCAACAAAATCGATTTTTTGATTTTGTTGTACCTAACTCAAAAACGAATCATTGTAAATACTTAAAATTTTCACTAAATGTTTATATTAGCGTTATCTATTTCCGATTAAATTTTAAAAATATTTTGACTTTTATTATAAGTTGTACTTATTGTATAAAAAAAAAAAAAAACAAAAATCGTTAGTCACAATTTTTGTTGATAAGCATTTAAAGTTCTAATGTTTACAAAATATGTTAAAATCGCGAATATTTGCAAGGAATTTTAAAGTTGAAAATTCATAACATTTTTGTGATTTATACCTAAGGTTAAGAATCCCAATACAAAGTTTTCCATAATTTTTTCTTCAAACGATTGTGAACAAAAATTCAAGTGTCAATATAGAAAAAATTATATGAGCGTATGAAATTTAATTTTTTACGAAATCGCGTAAAATATCGATATATTACAATTTAAATATAGATAATAATATAATATATCCTACTAATTATTATTGACTGACAAATCATCTCCGTTCAAAATCTTTTTCGTATACAAAGATACCTGTCATTGCATTCAAGTTTAACACATCCATTATAAGTGACCTACTCTCCATCTTTACTATACAGCAGAGCGATACACACTTGCCCACCCTTATTTTTTTAAATTGTATCTTCCAAAAGTATTATTTGTTATGTAATGATAAAGATTATTTCATAAATTAACTTTGTACGAATTATATTATGTTGTTTGATGTAAAGGTATACAATACAATATTACCTAATTATAATTTTTGATAAAAATAAAATATATTTACTACTTTTATTATTACTAGTTATAAATAGTTATTTTATCTTAAAGTGTAATCGGAGATAAAATAAAAGTACAAGTATTTTTATCCTAGCTTTTGAGGTATGGGTATTTTTTTTCTTAATTTTTAAATTTTGATTAATTTCCGGGACTTGCATTGAATTTCCTTATCTCCTAATCAACTTCGATGGTATATCGTCTGCTCTAAATACTACATTTTTCCTTTTCCGATCTGCTGCATTAAGATTCCTTAACATTGTTTTCTCCCTTTTGTAAGAAGCATTGCTTTTCTCCATTATAGATAAATTAACTGAACTTATAGTCATATTTAATCTAGAACTCTCGGGTGCACTTTTCATTAATTTCAAGGCATAGTTGAGCTCAAAGTAGTCATCATTTAGTAGCACCGGTGGTCCAAAAAGATAATTCGGCAGCCAATCGCTTAGAGCTATAAAAGGTGTGTGATCGTCCATTCTGTTTCTTATAGTCTTTTCGAAAAATAGAAAAGATTTCATTTCTTCAGAATACCGGAACACTACTGCTAGTAGATTTATAGACAAATTCTATATTGTTCTTCAATTGTCCCTATAATGTGGTTTTATGGTATACGCTATATTTGTCTATAGAAAATGTGTATAAGAATGTGCATAAAATTTCCTAAATAAGTTTAGGAAACCACCGATTTTTGTTATCCATTCACTATTTTGTCCATTATCCAAGTGGCAGTGTTCCTTATTGAGTATCCAGTCTCTTCTTGAAACCTGCCAGCAGCATATCCTCTCTTTCAATATGGTATTTTATTGTTTCTGGTAGGCTTTCTGTAAGGTGTAAATAGGGTACAAGGAGACATGATTAAATTTTATTTTTGGTGAAAACGTATATCCTTTAGTTTTTTTGTTTTTATCTATCACATAAACTATTTTATTTTGGTGGTCTCTTAAAACAGTTCCTTTGTCACTCGCTTTTTCCCTCAATACATAATTTTTTTCTATTTTTACTTTTATCCCTGTGGAAGTGTCAAACTCTATTGGTGCTGGGTCTAAGTTCATTTTCTTGTAGGATTATTTGTTACACTCCTTCAGTTAGTCCTATTATCCCTCTATTATGCTACATAATTAAGAAAACTAATAACCGAAAAGGATTAAGGATCGTTTTTAAAAATACTTGGATTTTTATCTATTATTTAAGGGCTATACATAAACTCTGGTTGATACATTTTTTTTAAATAAAATATATATTTTTAAATATCAAACATAATAGATTATTTTTCCTGAAAACTTTTTATACGTCTAAATCAAAATTTGAAATATTTATTTCTACTTTATTAATATGTATATACTTAGGATAATATTACTCAATAATACTTGTATAAAATATATATAGTCTTATTGTTTATTACTGACTATATTTAAACAGTTTTTGTTAATTATAAAATAGATTATTACAATAGTTGAGGCATGCTTGTTCTGATTTATTTGGCCACCTTTTTACCGTAAAAAAATAGCTGCTTTTTTCTTTACTGTCATAATTAGACTTGATCAGCTTTAAAAAAATATATATTTTTTATATCAAAATCTATCTTAATTTACTGTTTAAAATATTTAAAATTAAATTTATACTCTCAAAATAACATCATATTATATTCATACATCATATACATTAAATAAATAATTAATAATAAAAAGTATTAAAATTAAATATAAATGTTTAATATACTACAAATATCTTATTTTTAAACCTAAACCAAAGGAACTTTTAGAAATTTTATTGCTGTTAGATTCAATTAATGATTTTATATCTATATTTGCACATATTTGATGTTAAATAGTTTTAATAATTTTTAACTTAAAAAGGTTCATTACTGTGTAGTAAAATTAACAGACATTAAGTTTATGTTTGGGTAAAAAGATGATAAGTCTTTTTAATATAGCTTAGAACATTGTGACAGATGTTCTTCTGATTTTAAATAAATTCTTAATTATTTCATTTTTTCATATAACTTAAGATCACTACTAATATCAGATTCATTTAGAATATTATAAGTTAATAGTATTTATAAATTGTTGCAATTTTGAAAATTAGTTATGAGTTTATCTGCAGTTCCATAATCAAGATGTTTTTTTTCCCCCAAGTATATATTTTTTTGAAATATATTATAAACATAAACATATTCTATAGATGATATTTTTTTTTCTTTTTGGAGATAATATCTAAAATGTTTGTCACTTTTTTGATTGCTTAATATTAAATTATCTTTAAAGAAATACCAATATTTAATTGTCCTCAAATATTTAATTTATAAAATGTTTGTACCATATAAATATTGAGAAAATAAGTTTAAATTATTGTATTTTATATATATAATGTCTAGGGCTAATAGTTAAATATTCATATTTTAAACTTTTAGTGGTCTAATGATTAAACTCTTCTTTTAAGCATCAGATAAATGTTTCAATGTTAAATTTTAAATATTTTGTTAGTATGTAAAATATAACATTTAACTCCTCAAAAATATTAAAGAA
The DNA here is from genome assembly GCF_003676215.2 of Rhopalosiphum maidis. Lineage (NCBI taxonomy): Eukaryota > Metazoa > Arthropoda > Insecta > Hemiptera > Aphididae > Rhopalosiphum > Rhopalosiphum maidis. The sequence goes on along the minus strand of NC_040879.1, from coordinate 41,265,100 downwards.
ATCAACAATTTCAAATGAAATTTTATCAATATCATTTACAGTTATATTCAGGGAATATCAATTATATATCACGAATTATTGAAATGAATAAACTTGCATGATTCATCCCATGCTCAGCTCACTTTTTAAATTTAATTGGTGTTAATTGTGCCAAAAGTATACCTAAAGTAGAAACATTTTTCGGCACCGTACAGAAATTATTTAATTTCTTTTCAAGTTCAACGCAAAAATGGCATATTCTAATGAATAATTTAAAGTTGTCATTGAAAGGGTATAGTACAACAAGGTGGTCAGCTAAATATCGTACAATAAAATCATTAAATACTCAACTGGATGTGGTTTTTAAAAGCTTTGACGTTCTAAAACAAGAAAATTTATATGAAAAAACAAAATTTGAACAAAAATTCTCAGTGCAATGGACAGGATTAATATACGAGGCGTGTCCAGAAAGTAAGTGTACTGAGGCTCTCGCGGCCATAGGGAATATTTTTCTACTATGTTGGCTACACTGCCGTATAGCTTTACTCCTCTTCTTTATAACAAGACCATAACAAGTTCAGTACGTTGAAAACTGTGGTCACAAGAAAAATTCTTGTGAATAATGTCGATCGAGTCTGCCTCCACCTCCTTTGTCCACTTCTCGACCGCCCCTTCACCTCCTCGTCAGTAAACAATTTTTTTCCATCCATGTGCTTCTTCAAGGAAGTGAACAAATGGTAATCTGAAGGCGCTAGGTCGGGGAATACGGAGGGCGGTTCAAAACATCTCATCCAAATGAGCTCAAAAATTGTTTCACGACATTGGCTGTGTGGGGTCTGGAGTTGCCGTGCAGCAGGCAGACTCCTCTTGTTAACAGACCCTTCCTTTTATTTTGAATAGCTCTCCTCAATTTTTATAGGGTTTCACAATACCTTGCTGCTTTGATGGTCTTACCCTGAGGTAAATATTCAATCAATATGACGTCTTTGTGGTCCCAAAACACTGATGCCATGATTTTTTTGACTGAAATCGGAAAAAATTCTTGTGACCACAATTTTCAACGTACTGAACTTGTGATGGTCTTGTTATAAACGAGAGGAGTAAAGCTATACAGCAGTGTAGCGAACATAGTAAAAAAATATTTCCTGCGGTCGTGAGAGCCTTAGTACACTTACTTTTTGGATATGCCTCGTAGTTTTACAAAAATCAAAATTAACAATTGATGTAGCTGTCAAACATCTTCAGTTTCCTTAAAATAGTAGAAAACTTTCGAGAGCAAGGTATAAATGAGGCTTTATCCGATGCAAAGAATAAAGCTGAAGTATTGGATATAGAAACAGAATTTCCAAAAGTCAGATTACGAAAAAAGAAACTTTTACCCGGAGAAATTGCTGAAGATGAGTTTTGTAACATAAGTGAAGAAAATAAATTTTTAATAATGATTAAAAATGTTATTGACAATATCCTAGGACTACGTCAATGATTTAAATCAATGGAAAATATCGCACAAGATTTTTTATTTTTAGATCCAACAATTATTTATTCTTGGCCTATGGAAAACTTGAAAAGAGCGGGAGTCGATTTATGCAATAAATATGAATATTACTTCGACAAAAATTTATTTATTTCAGAACTAGAGAGCTTTAAAGAGCATGTTAACAACATAGATGATAATTTAAAAAGAGCAACATTTTTTGAAATGTTAAATTTTATTTTTAAAAATAAACTTCAAGATGTATATCCAGGTATACACGTTGCTTATCAAATATATCTTACAATACCAGTTACTTCAGCTTCGTGTGAACGAAGTTTTAGCAAATTGAAATTAATAAAAACGTATTTACGATCTAAGCAAGCAAGACTTAATCACTTTTCCATTATATCCATAGAACATAAAATTGCAAGATACATTAATTTTTAAATTTTCAGAAATATAATTTTTTTACTTAATTAAAATAACCAAGAGATTTTTTATTTATGGTTTGTTTTTATATTTTTTAATGGTTTTTAAATATAATATTGACTATAATCTATAATAATATAATGTATGTTAAGACAATTTAAATAAAAAATATTTGTAATATAAAATTTTAACTTTTGATTTTTTCCTTCTTAAAAATGTTGTTTTGTGTTGATAACTTACAAACTTAATTCATGGTACGTTACGCTTATCGTTTGAATTTAAAGGAATGGGTAGTAAGCCATGCTGCGCTAGATTAGCTCACGTACTATTCCCCATTCTACATCTCTCTCGCGGACACTAAGCGGGCCGACCTCCAGTCACCCGCCTCCCTAGACGTTTCCAGTCCAGTGTAGTAGTCCGTGGTTTCTATAGTTCGATAATGTATGGAATGATAAATTATTTCTTAAATGTCTATTAGTGCGGTCCGAGTTGTGGACATGAGAATTGATGATTAATCAGAAATCCTAATGGTGAAATAATTATCCCATGTGTTTTCATTTTAAAATTGCACCATAATTCTAAATGTTTTTAAGTTATGCAATAAAAATAAAAACATCATATGGTAAATTACTTTAATTTTGATTTACAATTTTTTTAATACATACAACATATCTGCGCGTTCAAAAGACGCTTAAGCCTTTAAGTTGAGTCTCGGATTTAATGAATTTAATGTTGGCCCCCGACTTTGTTTGATCAATACGAAAAATATATTTATTATGATGGAAAGTTTCAAGTCTCCACGAATAATATTATATTGAATTATAAAAAAATAATAAAACCTTTTTTGTCAAATCATTTTATTACATTAATAAATGTAATTTACATTTATAATTTTGTTTATCATCTTTCAATAATAGAAACCGCACAAAAGCTTGAAAATTAAAATACTTTGAAAAATATTATTTTTTTAAATAAAACATAAAATGGAGTTTCTACAACCTGTTGGAGCATAACACACATGCCTCTAACGGATTTCAAAAATTCTAATCAGCGGTAATTTATTATTTTTACCTTATTTACACCTAATGTTGGATAAGAATAAGCAGTCTTCAGTAATTTTGGGTACTGCTTTTGCAATATCAGCATGCACTTTCAGCAAGGAAAATATAATTTCCTAGATTTGACCTGTATTCTGATTGACAAAAACACAACACAACAATAGACGCACGATGTTAAAAAAAAAAAATGTAGATTGTGGATTTTAATGAAAATAAAATCTACAAACATCAATAAGTATTTAAATTTTATTATAAAGGATAAAGGTATACAAACAAGTGTAGATATTTTTAAGAAAAGTTACAGCCTGCAATATATTGGTTTATGTTCTTCTGTACATATCATAATATATGTTTTACCATAATTATTCGATTGATATGTACAGTTAATTACAAGTTGTCTAGGATAGATCTCTGACAACTGATAAATGCTAAAAAAAAATAAAACAAAATTACTTAACATTCAAATATTATAATTATTATTAATATAAAGTTGTACAAATAAAACACAATGAATATCTAATTTAAAATTAAAATAAAAATTTAATTTTTATCGTCGGTTATTATTTCTATAAAAATTATTTTTATTATTTTTAACATTTTTTTTTGGTTTGGATTAAATCTAATGATCGTTCACGCAAAGTGTGATGCCAACCTGTCATTACTATACAACTAAAAAATAAATATAAGATTTAAGTAAGATATTGTATTCGACTAATTGTAAGCAGTAGCCAGTAGGTATAAACCACTGCAACCTACTCTACATAGTATATGTAGTATAACTAATAACAGTAATTAACTACTCACATATAAATGTAAATATATATAATATATGTGTAAATATTTACACATTTTAACTTCTATATCATAATCAGAGTAATAAAATGTAAAACTACAATAAGAACCATACAAAATTTAAAATAGTTTTTTTTTTTTTTTTTTTATACTTTATACTCCCATATAATAAGAAAAAGAAAGTTCTGGAAATGCCACTGACGTTATTGATAGATTAGTAAAGGCGTCTAAATTCAATATATTATTATAATTACAATAATATTAAAAAGTTAGATTATTATTTGTACTAAATTTAAAATTGCATATCACTGTTGATTTTATTCATCAGCATATTCTGTTTTAATGATTTTAGTAAGCGGTTCTTCTTTAATGTCTGTATCATCTATGGTCAGATCGATTAACATTGGTTCACTAGGTTTTAAATCATCTGTTATTGGTAAGATAGGTTTTTCTTCAGGTTTTTTGTCTTCATTAAAGTTATTTTCATTAAGGAGATTTTCATAATCGGGATCATCCAAATCCTTAAGAACAATGGTATTTTCTGAATTTTCGTCGTCAGATTCGCTTCGATTGTATTCAATACCATCCATTGCCTCTTCTACACATGGTACCCATTCACCATTGGCATATAATGTTATTTCAAAGCAATTTTCAGGAAGAGTTGAATTATTGACAATATCCAAAAGAAATGAATCTATTACCAATTCGTTGATTAGAATGGGTATCTTACAAATCGGACATATCCATTTTTGATTTACCTTATTCAATAAAATGAATGTATACAGATCAAAACATTGTAAATGACTACATTTCAGAGATCTTGTTGGTAATTTCATTTTTAATTTGGATATTGGACACAATAATATAAACTTAAAGGATGTTGAATCAAGAATTTCTGTAACTGAACTTTTCATCAATTCTATGGCCTTAGCTTTTGTATTTAGTTTAACAGAACATAGTCTATTGTTAAATTGTATGCGTTCCACCAAATCTTTAACCGAGATAATCTCTACAATATCTACCGACATGTAATATGGTTTTTTACAAATTGGCCACAATACTGAAATATAATTGTTTTCGATTAAATTTTTATATATTTTATAATTTATAGGGCTTGTTTTGGTCGTGGATGATAGCTTTGAATTGACACATATCTTTGTTAGTCCTGGTAATTTATCTAATAAATCTCTCTTTCCTTCCTGACTTTCTCCAAATCGGATCTGCAATCGGAAATTTTTTGTTTTGTCAGATAATATACTTTTTATTAACATTGGCAACGTGAAATTAACTTTAAACAGAGCGTGTTCTGAAAACAGAATAAAATGTATTGTTATTTCATTTAATAATTTCAAAATATATTATTTTTTAATTGGTCTGTACCTTGTGGTTGTCCATTTTCAAGTTTAACTTTTGATTCACAATATATAGCCATCGGTTCAATAACTGAATGTATCTTTTTGAAAAAAGGCTGAGGTTGAAATACTACATTGTATTTTGTTCTGGGCATTGCATTCGAAATATAGAGATTAACTATTTTTTTGTTTGATGGTTGACGTTGACACATTTTGGAATGATTACTCTTCTTATCTAAAAATTATTAATAATATATAACTTAATTTTTTAATTACTTTTTTGTAAACTGTAATGTAACTGTACAATGTAATAAAAAATAATTGAAAAATTATATAATTTTGTATGTCAAATGGAATACAATTACCACTGAAAAATCAGTCTAGAATTAAATTATAGTTAAAAAAAAATATAAATGTTACAGTTGATTTTTATATAATTCTATCTAATTGTTAATTTAAATCCTAGATTAAATCAGAAAGTAACTACAAACATTTATCATAAAAATAAAGGAAAATATTTTGTTTGATTTTTATGAAAATTTAACTTTTTTTATACAGGTAAGTTTATAATAAAATGCAAGTTGATTATAAGAAAACTTTATTTCAAATTTTTTTAATATTTAGAATTTTTCTTGTAAGAAGATTGAAGATACATGCAATTCTATAATTTTTTGGCGTTTTACATGTTTTTCACCTTTATATTTATTTAAAATTAGTTTTCATGGTCTTAATAATCAAATGTTTTATTTTCAAGATTATTATAGCCTTATTATCAAATCTTAGATCAGTTAACAAATTTATTTATCTGGATTTTCCAGTCCTATTTTTTTTTTAAATGTTTTCTTATTTAAAGTTTGAAGTACAGTAATACTTTACAATTGTATAATATTTAATTTGCATCAAAATTATTAAAAATACAATATCTATCAATATTACAGAAATATATATTACCTATATTCTCCTAAAATTAAATTGATTTTATATGAAATACTATATAAATTTTATTCTCAATTGATTTCAATTTTAATAAAATTGTTCCAAATAAGTTACTTTTAACATTTTTTCATAAGGGCAATCAAATGGACAGATCTTATCATAATATTATGATTTATATCTTTACAAATTACAAATTTATGCAATATTTAGTTATTTTAATCTACTCTAATAAATTGTACAGTAAAGAGTTGTGTTGGTTCCATTGGTGAACAGAAAGTATTATGAATATAATCAGAAACTCAAAAATTGGCAAAATAAAATATTTATTATTTTTGTTGACTATAAATTTCATAATTGAAATACTAAATAATAATATTTATTAGGTAGTGGAATTGTACCTTAGATTTTATTTAGCATTGGATGTTAACAATTCATTTACTTTTTAATCTACAAAAATAACCATATGACATAAGTGTTAGGCTAAAATTAAATAATAATTTATAAAGAGAAGAAAAATATTATGTTATTCTACTAGACTGGAAATAAATAAAAAATTAAAACTTTTAAAAACAAATTACTTTTACCAGAATCTAAAAATGTTTGTTGTTATTATTTTTTATTTCATAATGATGTGAGGTGTAATAATTCTCTCTAAATGTAAAAATATAAACAAAGAATATTGAATAAACATTTTTTGCATAGAAGTATTAAATTCATCGATGAAATAGCATATTTTTTTTTAAATCAAACATTAACATTTCATCATAAAATGTTACAGAAGTCTTTTGCAAATTAATTAAATTTATCAATAATCATTATGTAATAAAAAAAAACATTATAAAATTAAAACTACCAACTACAAATTAAATTAAGATATTATTTTTCCCCGTAAATTCAAAAAATTAACCAAGCAATAAGTGTTGTGTACTAAAATGTTATATATTATCAATTCTACATTGAATTTAATATATTAGTATTTATTTATTATAATAATATATATTAATAACATATTATCGTTATGAGCTTTGAAATTAACAATAGTAATACCTTATTATAAATACTGTAAAAAAGAGTGAATAGGTTTATACAATTAATAGATAATATGTTAAGTTTAATCTACATATTTTAAAAACAAAATTGCATATAGCAAAGTAACAAGAAATAATATTTTTTTTTAATTAAAATGTCTATTAAAAATAGTTGTAAAAGTATATTTTTCAGGATGATGTTCCAGTATAAACTACTTAAGAAAAACATTCTATTTCAATTTCAAACCTCACTTATAAAAATTGTAGATTTTAAAAATTGTTTATTATAAAATACACATAGTTTGTAAATTTTTGTAATTTTGAAGAATTTTATAAAAATATAAACTTTAAATGTATATAAAAAGAATATGTATAAATCTTTTTATTATTTTATACAGATACAAGAACAACTTATATGGGATCTTCTATTAAATTTTCAAAAGTTTTAACCCAGATAATATTATTTAATCATCATTTAAAAAAACATTTTTGAATATTTCATATGTCTTCATATAATTATATAAGTGTCAAAATATTTTGAAAATTATACCATGTTTAGAAAATGATAATATAAAATTTTATAAACGTTTCAGGTTATTCATTTTTAAATTTACAACTAAAAACAAAAATCGTTTGAGAAGTTATAATTATTTGACTGTGATGAACATTGAATGTCATAATAATTTGAACTTTAAAGAGTCATAAAAATGTAATTTAGTTTTCTGGTAAAATTGTCTCTTTACATATGCTGAAAAACTTGGACATTCTATTAAATTTTCTAATGTAAAAAAACAAAAATTTTTATGCATAAATTTATAATATAAAATATAATTAAATTCTTATAAAAATATTGTGACTTGTTATTTTTCTTGATGTTAATACAGAAAAAAAACAAATTATAAAAATCATTATATTATATTTGTAAGTGTTTCATATCAGTAAATAATTTTTAATCCACGTTTATAGAAAATTATAATAAAATTCTGAAATTAGGTTAAAATTTCAACTATCTACAGTTTTTTGTTTTTGAGTTACATCAAAAAAAAAAATAAAATTGATTTTGTCAAAAACTTAACATGCTTTAAAATTTCTGTTCTTCTTAATCGTTTGCTTTTCTTGATTATACCTGATTACTTATTAAGTTGTATGGAAGTTATATTACCAAAAATATCTTATATAACTAATAGTAATCGTACTTGTAATTATAAATATTATATGTCTGTGAACAACATAAAGAAAACCGTTTGCAGAAGATTTCTGTTAAATACTTTAGGTATATCTGAAAAAGTCCTTAGGTATACTCATGATAATAAAGTTGATTTATATACCTCTAAACCTGATAGCAGAGGTAATATAGGTAATAAAACTCCAACAAATAAAACACCACATGAAAAAATGATACATTTTGAAGAGTTTATTAATATGTTACCAGCTGTTCCATCACACTATTGCAGAAGTTCTAGTAGCAAAAAATATATTAGCTGTGATTTTAATAGTTTCAATCATGTCTATAGTTTTTATGTTGAGTACTGTAATATGAAAAATATATCTCCAGTTTCTAATGCAATATTCAAAAATAAGTGGAGTACAGAATATAATATTGGTATACATGCCCCAAAGAAGGGTAAATGTGAATTTTGTGAAGGTTACAAAAATAAGAACACTAAGACAGATGAAGATACATTACACTACACTTAATAAATAGAAAAAAAAATATTTACCACTGAAGAGTTTAAAAAAGATCAAGAAAAGAGTGGCCAAAATGGATTTTTGTGCTGTAGTTTTGACTTACAAAAAGTGCTTAACACACCACGGGGAAACAGTATGTTACTGTTCTATTCTAGAAAGCTAGCATATTATAATTTGAGCATATATGAAAGTAAAACTAAAAATGGCTATTGTTATCTATGGTTAGAAGTAGATGGTCAAAGAGGGTCAAATGAAATTAGTTCAATTTTATTCAAATATTTAAAAAGTATTGATATGAAAGGAAATGTATATGAAATTGCATTTTACTGTGACAATTGCCCAGACCAAAATAAAACCAAAATAAAAACCACAATATGTTATCTATACTACATCATTTTTTTTTTAAATATGCAGAAAATATCAAGATTATTACAATTAACTATTTATAAGCTGGTCACTCATAGATGCCTGTAGTTCTATCTATGCTTACATTGATAAAAATATTTAAAAAAAAAAAAAACAATTTGGGCCCCATTAGAATGGCCTACAGTTATTAGAAATGCAAGACCAAATGTTGGACAATATGAAACAATAGTTTTAAATTATAATGATTTTTTTAACTGCAATGCTACGTTCAATAAAGACAAATTAAAAGATACAATGAATTGTGATGTTGAATTCAAGTTTATCAGATAAGTTAAATTTAATAAAAACAACCGGGAAGAATAAAAAATTTCATATACTATTAAACCAGGAGAAAACGGTGAAGATGGTTTTAAAAATGTAAATTTACATAGTAATGCAAGATTAAGATCAACATGCAATACATATCCAATTCTAAAACATCAATATAAAGAAAAGTTTCTTGTTACAGCAGCTAAATACAAAGATCTCAGAAATTTGTGCTTAAAAAAAATTTTACCTGAAGAAGTTTATCATTTAGAATGTCTTTCTATTCCTTTCAAGCCATCTATGTTAGATGTTTTGCCTGAGACAGATGATGAAGATGAAATTGACTAGTCAACATTATTATTTTGTTTTATGTTATATTATAATATTGTTTTTTATATTTTTAAGTAAACTTATTTTTTATTATAACTTTTAAATTCATGTTAAATGACAAGAAGTCATTATTTTTTTTATTTTTTTTTATTCAACTGTTACTGTTAAATAATATTATTCTATTACTTTAAAATTTTGATTTATGTTGAACTAATAAAGAAGTCATTATTTCTATTTTAAATGAAGTACCTACTAATCTCATTAAAATATATACAATAATATGTTAATGTAGATACTTAATCTTTAAAAATTTTAATTTTCATGTTTTTAAATAAGTAGATGTAAAAAAAAATAAAAATGCTGAAAGGGCATATACCATTAAAAACAATATGTATAAAAGGACGTTTGTAGAGAAAAAAAATGTTGAAAGGACTTATACCACTATTATTTCATGTTCTCAGATTAATGTAAAATTAATATAACATTAAATATAAATTTAATTTAAGAAATTTAATAAGCAATTTTAGTTCCATGGAGTCTCGTGTTTAATATAATGTATAAATTAATGTTCTATCTTAAAAATTGAGTATTTAATCAGTTTTATTTATTTCCTTATTATAAATTAGGTATACGCCCTTTTCACAGAATACCGTCAATACTCATCGCTCTACTCATAAACATTGAATACATTATATAATAATATATATTTATAAATAATCAGAAATTAGAAATTATTTTTTTATTTTTTTTTTTGATGGGTATAGTATTAGAGTAAGTCCTCTCAAAGCACCCCGTCATCATTATCGATAATATAAGTATTAATTTAACTAAATAGATAAATAATATTCAAATCTCATCTACTCAATTTATTATTAGTTTTGTCAAATCATAAAAAAAAACATTTTATACATATTATAGATACAAAATATTAAAATAATAAAGAAATAAAATTACTAATACAGTAATACTATAGCTAAAATCAATGTTATTTATTATATTAAAAAGTATTAGGTAGGTAACCATATTATAATGTAATAACAATAAAATATTCATAACTATAAATTTTGCTATGCACTTTTTATACCTAGATAATATCAAATAGATATTATAAATTTTTTATCTTAAAAATTTTAGATGATGTTACCTTAATTGTTAATCTTCATAACAAATTTTTATCACTTATTTAAAATAATAACTCCTGTAATCTGCATATGTATTACGTCACAGTTCTATGATTTCAGTTGCTCTTAGTAATAATCCAATTAATTTGATTCTTAAAACCCTAATTTTCATACGTTTGTATAGGTAATTAATTATTTCTTAAAGAACCGTATTATCAACTATCAGAAAATAAAATATAGTCATTAACGAGACCTGTTTGCAACAGCAGATATTTAGATTTTGGAGGTGTAAAATTTAGAAGTTCAATCGAATACAAGATAATGATTCCATCGTCATAAGAATACTTGAGTAAAATTTTCAATTTTATGATGCATGGGCCACAACGTCAATACAAATGTAATACTACAATCAATAAGCGCCGATAAGTGACAATAGGATCAGATATTATCGTCAATTATTAATACTTATTAATAATGAAAATTTGGGTATAAATAATATCTACGATTTACCACCCAAACGAACGTGTTGATACTTGTATTAGGTTTGTGGTTTGGCAAATGTTGTGATGACGAAGAAATGTCTTTGGAACTGTTTTTTTGACGTTAAGTCGCCAATGGTACAATACAATAATTAGTGATAACTGATTAAAAAGTAGGTAGCACAAAAAAAAAATGTATAATTGAAAATTATACACGAATGTGGGGGGGGGGATTTCAGGTTTAGGAACTTTAAAGATATTGGCTATTGAGACCACCTTCCGCCGTAGCGGCAGCCATTTAAACAGAGACAACTCTTCGACTAAACGGACACGCCAATAACAAAAGAGGCATGACCAGGATGAGTGATCCTGATGACACTCATAATAATTATAAAACTATTGAATAAACATATCAATATATCATAATATTATAATAATAAGGACGGCAAACAGGTACCTTTGCAAAAACTGAAAGACGGCTGTGTGACGACCGTGGTAAAGTAGTTTTCGATAACTTTTCTGTGAATTGACGCAGACGAAAAAACAGTGAGCAGCAAACGATTGCGAAGACGAGTCACAGTGCGGTGAATCTGGACGAGTGGACGGTCGAAACGGCAACGGGGCACAGCCAAAGGCGCGGTGATACTTATTGATTTTGTTATACCTGGAAATAAGTGCGACCCGGGCGCGGTAGTCGGTGGTTTGTTAACAGTGTTAACGCCGTTTTTTTTTTTGTAGTAGTAGAGTAACAGAGTAGCTGCAGCCAGTGGGTGGAAAGTGTTTCGAGTCGATGTTCTCGTCAAAGACAATAGATTTGGATATTTTATTGATTATTTTCTGAGAAGACGCCACACTGAAAGTGAAACAAACGTATGTCAACGCCCTACGGTTTTTTGTACGGCGTTGTACGACTGCAGCGAACTGGTGTCGATAAACGGCAACTTGTTGCAACAGTGTTGCATCCGTCTTGACGTAAAATTATGGTATACAAACAACAACTACAACAACAAAAACGCAAAAAAACATAATAATACGGAGCATTAGGACTGTGATTTCTATCACGACTATTGTAGACGCTATGCCAGCTGTACGGTAGCGCTTTTTGGACAAATATGAGGGAACTTCAAAACGCATTAATACAAATTTTTAGGATAGCTTTTTTTTTTTTTTAATGCTAATAAATTAATTAAATAATATAATATTTAATGATTACATTGACTAGGTTATAGACAATTAAATACAATATTCTACTTGATAATAATTTGTGATAAAAAATCGTACACAATAACATATTATTTAATATCAATTATCATCTCTTATTCAGTATCTATTCTCTTTATTTTGATACCAAAGTAGCTAACTAAAAGTAATATGTATATTGTACTTATTAGTTTTACTTACTAGTAATTTAATTTATTTTATTATTATTTAAAAATCATAATGAATAATAAAAATAAATATAAAATGTAAAAAAATCTGTTGTGTACTGCTGTCACCTATCAAACAGGACATAAATTATTCAGCTTTCCAAATAAAAGTTATGAAAAATAACTAGAAGCGAAATGAATAAATAGTATTGAACGAATCAAGTATGTTTATGACTTTTAATTTACTTATTTTTAATGTATAAAAATTGTTGTACTTAGTGTTGATGGATCACCGTGGCAACCTAAAATACATGATGTTGTGTGCAGTGTTCGTTGGAAACATTTCATCTAGAAATTAATATATATTTATGCAAACAATTATTTACTTTCATTAGTATTAATATATTCAAACAAATTTTTATCAATATAATTGTGGTGCTTCAGTTTCTATAGTTTGATACTGTATGGAATGATAAATTATTTCTTAAATGTCTGTTAGTGCGGCCCGAGTTGTGGACATGAGAATTGATGATTAATCAAAAATCCTAGTGGTGAAATAATTATACCATGTGGTTTCATTTTAAAATTGCATCATAATTCTAAAAATTTCCATAGCCCTGCCTGTATTCCAACATTATTTCCTAATACATTCAAGAAAAGGTCAATTAATGAAATGTAGCAAAATGATAGACATTGTCGATACGGAGCTAGATAAACAAAATGCAATACTGTAATACCATTTACTTTAACAATAAATGATTACAATTTAGAATTTAATGAAGATGATCTACTATCAATTATTTCTAGCTTTGACAATATATATTTAAAGTTTTTTATTGTAAGAGGATTATAATGTGGATCAACCAAAGGTAATATAAACAACACAAATTGTTATTTGTAGTAATTTTTCAGCACTTAGTGTGCTCTTCAATGTTTATCATATCATAATCAGCAGAATATTTTTTTATACACTCATAGTTTTAATAATCAAAACTAGGGTATTTATATTTTGGTCATCTAAAAAAACAATCCAAGAAATTCCACCTGAAGTATTTAAAATAAATTTTTCTGAGTGTCACTGTATTATTGATTGCACAGAATTTAAAGTTGAGTAATCATTGTCAGTCGATCAAAGAGTTTATAAGTATTCTAGATACAAATCTTGCTATACTGCAAGAATCCTTGTTGGAATTACATCAACTGATTGTATATATTTTTGCTCAAAGAGTTAAGTAGGAGAAGTATCGACTCATGTATTACTAATGATTGTGGGTTTCGTGAGAAGGAACATTGTTTTGGCTGACAAAGGGTTACCAGGTATCAAAACATTATGTGATGACCAATATATTAGTCTATGGTTGGTAATGTCATTTATTTTTCACAATGAGAGATTTACTCAGGAAAATACAATTAATACATATTCAGTCTTTAGTGTTTGTATACATATAGAACATTTGTTTGATAGACTAAAAACTTATAAAATATAAAATAATATAAAAATTGATTTTCTTTTGCATAATGATATTATTAAAATATGTTGTGTCTTAACAAACGTACAGTCTCAAATTACCAAACAATAATCAAACTTTATTATTTTATTAAATATATATGTATACTTAATTTGTGAAGACAAATTTTTTGGCATACCTAAATGTACATTTTTATTAATTTTTCAAATACAGAAATTAAAAATAAATTGTATCCATAATACATCATAATTTTGTTGTATATTGTCTGTATTCAGTGACGTAATTTAAAAGGTTCTAGGTCCCTTTGTACGGTCAAGCATTAAAAGTGCGAAACACGGACACTTTGTTCGGTCAGGTAAAAAGGTACATTGCAGAACGCTGACACTTAGTACTATTATATACATAAAGTATATACATATATATATCTTATATAAATTTTATTAAAAATGTTATTAAGATTAAATATTATTTAGTAAATATCTAAGTATCTTATGCATTATCCGAGTTTTTGGACAATTTTGCGGACAATACCTATAATTGGACGAATGTGGCAATAGGCTACATAAGAAACAATAATTATTAGCAATAATAATTTTGAATTTTCAAATTTAATATATTATTCATGTCAATTTTAACATTATTTCTCGTTTTTGATATAGATTTTTTTTAAATATTATTTTTTATTTATATTGTACACATTTTTAATTGATTTAAACTGATTATTTTAACTAATAGTAATATACTATATTTTATAGCGTTTTTAATAAATTTACTTTTTTTTATATTTAATTTTTACATTTTAATATTTTACTTTATATACACTTAACACTTAGGTATTTAACTATACACATTAATATATACTTTATGTATATAATAGTACAAAGTGTCCGCGATCTGCAATCTAAAATTTTACCTGACCGTACAGTGTCCGCGTTATGCAGTTTAAACAATGGACCGAACAAAGTGATCGCTTACCAATTGAAAATGTTTCATGAGGAGAGGGGATATAAATATACATTTAAAACCAACTAAATTTTAACGACCAATATCTACATTTTATATCTCATCACATATCAATATAATTATTTTAAATTGCATATAAAAATGAATATAAAAGTTTATCAAATTAGTAATTCATTTTTTTTATTTTTCATAATATTATGTTCAAATTTCTTAGCTACTTGGCAAGTTCATCAACCTCTTCGTTTAAAAATTTAACATCATCATGAATCGTCAACAGCTGAACAGCTATTATAAATTTAAATTACCAACCTTTGACATATTGTTTCAAAGATACGTTTTGATTCTTTTAAGGACTGAAAACATTTACTGTAAAAAATTGTGAAATTAAGAAATATATGTTCTAAAACCTAAATATTGCTAAATATGTAAAAATATGCATTGTACATTTTTAATAATTTTATTCGTAGTGTTTTGAAATGGATTTCTAGCTCACTTAGCAATAAATCTAATAGTAAAAAACAAAATGCAATTGCAATAACTTCCGTGCCGTAGTTTAAGTATCACTTATTATTTAGATCCTTATTAGCTATAATATTGTTATACTTATTTTCTTTATTTCACACAATAAAATAACTTTTAAAAATGTTCATTTACAAATTTACGAGACTATAAACTTTTAAACATAATAAAATAACTATGAAACTTTAAAACCCTATAAAAACTAGTGTTAGCTATGTCGGAAACATTGCTGAATTTATATTTTTCATTTTTTAAATGAAATTCTTCTTCTTAATATTTAATTTGCAAATTAACAACATTTATTTGATATAAATAGTTAATACAAGAAAGCAGACTCATAAAAAATTGATGCATTCATTTATTTGTCTAATTTTATTTCATCACCTTCGTATTGTGTAGGTAAATATATTGAAATCATATTTCATCTTATTATTATAATACTTAATAAGGACGATCATTTACAACTATTATTGTTATGTGAGATTTATTCTTATGTCTATAATTCAATTATGTTTAGATGTCGATGTTTATATACCAATATTAAAGCGGTGTTGGTGGCGGTGGTGTTAACAGCGGGATCGTGGATGTGGTGGCGTTGCCCCTAGGAATAGTAAGTACATATTTTAACACCTATTAATTTTTCTATCTACGGAGATGCATTATTAAGGTATATAAAACATTGTAAATTATAATATAATATTATGTTAAACATGTGTACTATACATTTTCTATTTTATACTAAGGTATTCAATACTCATCAAGTACTATATTGATTTTAATTAATAACCATACATTTTTTTTATAATTTTTATATAATTTATACTTATTACTGTATTCAGTGTAACCAGAGAAAAAGGTTAAGGGTTCTATCTGTGCATTGTCCATTTTTAGTTGACCTTTAGAAAAAAAGTTATTTTTTCAATTACAAAAAAAAATATTGTGTATAGCGAAGGTTCTGTATACTTATACAATGTCGTAGAATTCGATTATTTATTTATTATCCTCTTATTGATTTTAGTGTATTCTATTTTGGTATATTAAGTATATTTATAAAAAAAAATAGCACGGAAATAATTGTTCATGTTTTATTTTCATTTTTAATAAATAAATAGGAAAATAATAATAATAGCAAGTGTATGATTAATTCTTTGAGGTTTATAAGTTATGTAATCTAATAATATCGTATACACTATTTTATTTCTATTATACCGTTTGATATGATTGTATGATCACAAATGTGACCCACTCGGTGCATACTACTTGCGTCCGAGATTATTATCAGTAGGTGATTTACGACCCACCAAAAAAAGTTCAAAAAGGGTTTTAGTATATTTTCGTCTAATAGTATCTTTTAGACAACCTAGTTGCGTCCCAGCATAGCTTATTCACGTCCAAGAGTAACTTTTTTGACAGTTTTGTTGCGTTGCATAAATAAAGTATAACCATAGCATAAATTAATTATTACAAATTATTTTACAACAGAATAGATTAATTGTATGTAATTCCATTAGGTAAATTTGATTATATTATACATTTCATTATTGCATCAAAATTAAATAAATAAAATTATCCGAGCATTGTACATATTTTTACGTACAAGGTTAATATCTGATTATCTGACGATTCTGACGCCGTTGGTAATACATCCACCACTTAGCTTAGTACAAATAAGTTTTGATGGTTTATTGATATGTCTGTAATAGCTTTTCGTTTAAGTTCGTTGCTTAATTTTTGTCGTTTAAGTCTTAAAATTTAAGGTGTTCAAGTTCATTTGAATCGTGATTATCTATTGTTGGTTCAGAAATCATATTTTTAGATCATCGAGCTTTAAAAAACTTGCAATTTTTACTCGTGTACTTCCACTGTTGTACTTCATTTTTAAGCATTTTATGGTTACTGAACTTATAGTTACGAATTATAGAAAACATTTTTTTTTCGCGCACAATTTGGATCTAAACGCTTTTTGCATTTTAAATTGTCGACATCGCTTAACGAACTCTGTAAAACGAGACGTATATACATGTACTGAAAAGTGTATATTTTTGTGCAAAATACGTTGTGTTATTCTGATAAATCATAATATATACGATATATCTACCAAAGTATCAAATCAGATCAGTTGTTGGTTTTTCAAAGCAGTCAGTGAAATGTTTGGGTAACATGACCATAGCGCGTATTCCAGTATCCTTTTTATTAAGCGCGTAATTGCTAATAATATTTTATTATTAGTCGCAGATATAACATAGATCTAATATTTATGGCCGCAACTACGTCACAACTATTATGGAAGGTAAGAAGAATAATATGGTTGAGTTGCTTCCCTAAAACAGGACACAAGTTACCTGTAAAATTTACCTTTTTTGGGGACGCAATTTGTATGCAGCCGACCCATGGATCTGAGTTATATGTCGCATTTGTTTTCATTTGAACTATGTTGTCGTTGCAACGTATTCCTGCCGTACTGTATGTAAACGTATATATATTATTATTATTTATATTTTCTTCTATAAAAAAAAATGTTTTGTTAATTATTAGAATAATATAACAATTTAAAATTATTTTCGGATGGTTATAAATTTGAGGTTGAGAGTATAGATAATGATGTCGAATTTTTTCTCGTTTATGAGTGTATAGAATAGTTCTTTGATTTTTGACTTCAGCCCCTCTTTGAAAAGAAAATTGAATCTAGTTGGTTCAGTGGGGAAAAAAAAAAATTCAAAAGCGTCAGGAAAAACCCTGAAAAAGTAACGGAAAAACGTTACGGAAAAGTTTTACGCATAACCACTTTTCGACAAAATTGATTTTTTGATTTTGCTGTACCTAACTCAAAAACGAATTATTGTAAGTACTTGAAATTTTGACAAAATGATTTTATTAGCGTTATCTATTTATGATTAGATTATTTACGAAATTTTTTATTTTTCTAAATTTTTTTTTTTTGAAATACTAATAATAAAAATTTGGCTTTCCAAAAATTTTTAAAATTTAATACAAGGTTTATTATAAGTTGTTCTTATTGTATTAAAATTAAATTAAAAATCGTTAGCCACAATTTTTGTTTCTAAGCATTAAAAGTTGAAATATTTACAAAATATGTCAAAATCACGAAAATTTGCAAGGAATTTTTAAGTTGAAAATTTATAAAATTTTTATAATTTATATCTAAGGTTAAAAACCCCAACACTTTTAAGAGCGTATGAAATTTAATTTTTACAAAATCGCATAAATTACGATATATTACAATTTAAATATAGATAGTAATATAATATATCCTACTAATTATCCTAGACCGACAAATCAGAATCGTTTTTCGTATACAATGATACCTGTGACCTGTCGGCAATCATTGCATTCAAATTTAACACATCCATTATAGTGACCCACTTTCCATTTCTACTATACAGCAGAGTGATATCCACTTGACCACCTTTTATTCAATTCAAGCCGATGGATAATTTTTGTGACCCTACTTATTCTATTGGTAAAATAATTAATGAAGATGCCCGATTGCAGCCCTAATACAGGTAGTCGTACTTTGTCCTAAATATAAATATTTCAATTGCATCCATACACGCATTGTTTCATAAAATAACGTAAAATTAATAAAAATAGTTTTATAAACATATAGGTATTTTAATAAAAATGCTTCATAAATAGTATATTTTAGTATAAAATATAGTCTAGTTCATAAAATGCAAACAATTTTTACAGTAAAAAAAGATATAATAAAGTAATAAAATAAATATGAAATTATAAAAATAAACATAATGATATTAAATTACTAACTGTATAGAACACTTGAATAATATATAATTTTTAGTAAAAAAAATAGAATAAAAAGTTCTCATAGGAAGAATTTTATAACTTATTATTTTTACAATCTCAAAATTGCATACCTCTTGTTTTTAATTTTCCAATTTGGATTTTTATAAATTTGTCTAGTTGTTTAAGTGTACAAAGTATTTACTGCATTCTTATTTTAGAATCAATTTGACATTGTTTTAAAATTTCCAAAGATTGAAATATACTTGGATGTGGAATATTAAATAAAGAACTGAATTTCGAACGAAAAATGGCACAAGTATTCGTTGTTAAATATATAATTTCCGGTGACAACTCTGAAAGGACTTCATCGTCGTGACTTTTTCTCCGTTTATAATTCCAAAATATTTTTTTATTTGTGATAATCCATGATTTTTTGATAATTTAACTTTGATTGTTTTATTCGGTTGTATTATATTTATCAGAAATATGAGCATGTGCGAATATATCAAACTTTGAGTAAAATTTAAAATATGCACATTTTATGTAATTATCCAGAAATATGCAATAATTATGCATTATAATGCAAATATTAAAAAATGTGAAATTGCGCAAAAAAAAATTAATTACAGAACCTACGTAATAAGGCTACTTTTGTCCGCAGGTGACGTCCATAATTAAAACAACCTAAAACTTTGTCAATATTTTTTTTCTTAATTAAAAGATTGATGAAAAAAAATTTACATAAAAAAAATTTAAACCTGAAAGGTCTAATTAAAAAACAATCAATATTTTATCATAGATATGTTTTAATTTCAAATATTTTGATTTTCTAGAATGCAAAATTTGTCACAATCATGGGCATAATGTTGCTGATTACTGGATTAACCAGCATCCTCAGAAAGTGCAGCAAAAAGTGCTAAAAAGGTAAAAAAAAACAATAGGTTTTGCTGAGGCTACTTCTACTGCTGCAGCAGCTTTACTCATGGTAAAAAAGTCACAACAATAATAGCAGCTTTTTCTTAGTGAAAATAAAAATTTTTATTTTATTAAATATGTATTTTTATTTCCTGGTTATAATTATAACTAGTATTATATATTATTTAAGGTTACTAATGATTTCTACGGGGTTTTAATTTAAAAATATGAGTAAATACAATGATTATGATGTTATAAATAATCATAACTAGGGTTCAAATTTTAACGCATAATAAATAAAAAAAAAACATAAAACTGTTTTAAAAAAGCAAAAAAGAAGCATATTTCTTTTATTGAAATAATCAAAAATTAACAGGAACTAGCTATAAAATTAAATAAAACAAATTGAAAAATCAATTTAAATTAAAAAAAGAAATTAACTACCATGTATTTTGCTAGATTTACAGTAGTGAAATTGGTTCTATTGTCCGATTTTTATACATAGAAAACGAACACTCTACGTCTACTGAAGTAATCGGTGCATACTTCAAAAAAGAGGTTTCGTAAATTAAACCCATGATAATAAATTTCGTTTGATGAAACGCCACACAGTATGTTATTTAGTAATTGTTTCTAACCTTTGCTTTTTAAAAGAACACGATTTAATGTATTCGAAATTGTAGTTGCAATACTCCATTACCGTTATTTAACTTCTGTTTTGCGTTTAAGACAATATTTATATATTTTGTCAATGATACACTTAAAATTATACATATATTTTAGTATTATGATATTAAACTGTTTCAATACTTTGTTAAAAGTTATCTTTTCCATCTAATGTTGTAAAAATATCTGGTAGAAATCCAAAGCTTGTTGAAATATACACTAGATGTAATTGAAGAGATCATTTTGAAATAGTGTTTCACTACTTAAACATATTGAGATTCTTCTTCAAAGTCTTCAATTAAATTTTTTAATTAATTAAAATATTCGCAATAATAACAGCTTTGATCTATATACTCCATTTGGTTGTTATTGGACTTTGTGGATTTGGCAATTCTGGGCATTTCTCATTAGAGATTGCTGTACGTTTGGGACATTTAAAAATGTTTTTTTTCATTGTTCAAATCAACTGATCTATATCTTGATAGTGGCACATACTTCTTCGCAAAAATTGTGTAATGCATGTGCTATAAGCAAGTCAAATGTATACATTTTGGAATTTTTGGATAAAGCGCTTTTATACAATCACCAGCTTTTTTCATATATGGTGCCGCATCTGAGATAAATAGCAAAACATTGTTATGTTTTACACTATTTCCTCACAAAATATGCATAGTTTTTTCGAATAGTTGGAATATTGTATTATGATTAACTTTATCCAAATATTATGTATTTATGTGTGAATATCGTATAATATATTACTTGGATGTTGTGGTTGTAATGTACTCACTATTACATTTGCAATATTACAGCATGCTGAGTCCGTAGTATCAATAGATGACCCACATTTTTTTTTATCAGTTATTGTATCACAAATTTTTGCCAATGTTTTTTCGAAATGTCGTTTACGATAATACAGCAAACAAAAATGAACATGCATTAGTTAAAAAAATAACAAAACAACTTAATTAACCACTGTTCATTGGTAAAATTAATAATAATAATAATAACTTGTTTTGTTTCTAGGTAACCTCCTTATGAAACAATAGTATTATAAACAAAAATAAAAACAGTATCAATCTTATAATAAACAAAAAACTTATATAATATTATAACAAACTTCAGTCTCAAAGTAGGTAAATTATATTATTCCATTAAAAATGAATGGGTAGTGTTTCCAGTCCAAATTCATGACTTTAGGTAGTATTGAATGCTTATGCTATAGTTTGATAATTTAATATTATTAAATGTATTTTTTAGGTAATTGAACAAACAATAGATTGGAAAATATTAATCAAAAGATTACACAGGTAGTCACAAGATTTTCAAGACTTGACCAACTATTTGAAGGTATAAATTAAATTAAAATTATATTATTAGTATGTTTACCTGAATATTATTGTATAGGACTAGAGATGTTAATGGTCACTTTAAGAACATAAAGAGACCACGTGGGAACTGAGTGTTTTAGTAAGACTCCAAGTTTTGTCAACAACCTCACAGCTGATGAAAAAAAAATGTACTGGCATTTAACACCATTTAGTTTTGTCTTGTTATGACAAAATGTAAATTTATCAACAACGTAAAAATTATATCTACTGACAAGGAAAAACAATCGGCAACAATTCAATCAAGTGAAGTGGTATTACTTACAAATCCCACAAAATGCAGCTATTCATTTGTGACAAACATGTGTTTACCAAGTTAGGTATATAAACATTTTCCTGGCCTTGGCGTTTATAGTCTTATAATTTCTTCAACGTCTAATCCGCAACTTAATTGATGCTCGATTGCTATTACTGCCAATCCACTAAGACGATCATTTGTCATCGTTGAACGAAAGTATGAGATCTAATGGAGATAATTTTGAATTAATCATTGATGTTAAAAATTTTAGTTTATTTGCCATATAAATTCCATTTATCTGAGTTGAATCTCCGTTTGTTAATAACAATTGTAAGCCCTTACAGCGTTTAATTAATTCTTCGTATTTTATATCTTTTATTTTTTCAATGTCGTATAAAAATATAAAATTATCACTGTGTTCTTTTAATTGTTCAAATCTCTGATTGATGCTATTTAAAGCAACATCAAGGAAATAATTAAAAAAGTTAACTTTATAATGAATTTGGGGGTCGTTAACAGGTTCTTCCACGTTATCGTATGTAAATTTCGTTTCACATGTCGTGCTATACGACCAATCAAAAAATCAAAAATGGAATCTATATCAATTTCCTTTCCTAGTTCTGTAGCATCGAAAATGAACTTGTTAAATGCTTCATCACTATTAGATCTTAGCTCTTTTAAATATAGAAATAAATTTTCTAAAATTTGCATAGCTGTACTAATGTTAAAATTTATTTTTTGCAAAGTTTACTAACAGGGTTAATGCGATTGATTATATCGTGCTAAATAGCTACAGAACATACGAATTTGAGCCGTTTAATATGCTTGCAAAATGCAAAGGCATTTTTATCTAGCCATAGAATCTAAACGAAATGTAACGAAAACGTTTTAGTGCTTCGATTCTGCTTTCCCATCGTGTTTGACTCAATGGTTTAATACAGTAAGATTTTAATGTATTTTAATAAAGCTTGCCAACGATGAATTGATGACGAAAAAAAAACAAACTTTTTGAATTAAATTAAAAAATTCAATGGCTACTTTCGATGATTTAATAGCGTCATTAACAACGAGGTTTAAAGAATGAGCACTACAAGGCACAAAAAAAGTCCGCAGATTAATATTTTTTTATTTTGGAATGAATAAATACATGGCCAAAAATTAGGTATAAACTTACTTACTTGTATATTATAAAATGTTTTAATATATGAAGTTACAGATTGTACTTATTTAATACGAATATAAATACGCTTCATTATAACTATTTAACTTATGATTATAATCTGTTGTAATTCGAGTACTGTCTTAGCTAAAATGCTGCCCATGGGTATTTAGAAAAAAATTGCCGCCATGGGCTATCGTCCAGGCTGCCCTTGCATTCCGCCAGCCCAGTGTTACTATAACTAATAACAATAATAGAGATCATAGAGAGCGCTAGTATGACGCGATTTTTTATTCATTCTTGATAAAAACATCCAGAGCCGTCATATCCGTGCTCTTTGTACAACCATAGTATCTATATCCGTGATAGATACTAAGAAGTATGATTTATTGTTATTTAGTATTTACTATTTAATCTTTAGGTCTTTAAGGTTGTATTATATATTTTAAAGAATAATGAGTAACTCTTGGAGTAAAATGTTATTGTTATTATTAAAAAAACCAAAACATAATGTTATACCTGTGTATGAAGAAATTTAAAATGTTCAAAATATATAACAAAATATCGAAAAAAAATGTGTCTCTGATAGTGAAATGGACTGTACAGGTCATTAAAATCTTATTAAAGAACTTAATAATAGTTATTCATTTAATAATGATAATAATAAAAATGACTTTATGGATATAAATCAAATAGATGCATTTATTTTTATTAATCAAGATTTAAGTAATGAAATTTACAATGAGTTCAAAAAGTTCACAGAATGTTTATGTTCTAGTTTAATGCCTTTAAATTATTTTTGTTCATAAGCTGAATTTACTTATTTAGTTTTTTCACTATTTTTATTAGCCATAGGTTTTAAAACGCTAATAGTCCGTTCAATTAACTTATGAGCAGCAATAAAAGACAGGTCTCTTTTTTGGAGCTCAATGTACACATTTTAGGGATTTCAAAGTATTTTTCAAATCAACATACTTTGCTTTTTCTTTAGAGCTCCTTTGGTCATTCATTATTGCATTAGAGAAATGTTGCAAAAGAGATTTGTAGTTATTCAAAACAGCTTTTATTGTCCGTAGATTTGAAGCTACCTACCCGTTTATTTATAAATATTTTACCCATTTTCAATAACTGTTCATTAATGAAATTAGCACAATCTTTCAAATCATACATATTTTTTGGTGAAATGTGATACAGTGAGTATGGTTTTTCAATAAATGATTGAAAAATATAAATTTCACTTACTTTTTTAAACAATACACGACAGAAAGTTCCAGAAGGTGATTACAACAATGCCAAGTATAATTCGAAGAGAAATTTACTGAATAATACACCAATTTCTACTTTAAGGCCTAACATGTTTGAAACTCCATTGCTTACAAAAGAAATATTTATTTTTCAAAAAATCAGTGTCCATATCATATATTTCCAACACTATAAATTCTTTTAATTCTTCTAATTTCTAAGGCTAAGTGATCAATAATATTAGAACATGATACGTTAGTCTTTAGTATTCTTCCCATATCCAGTCCATTTAATTCTTGTTTAGAATTTTTTTTTCTTTTCTAGTATTGAATCTGATGGATAATGTTCTCTTGTTGGCTTTTTACAATATTTTAATTCTTAGGTGAGTTATGAGTATGAAATTATTAAATATTTGAAAATGCTCATAATTCACTTAAAAATTAAAATATCGTAAAAAGCCAACAAGAGAACACAGATAATGTTCTTACCTAAAAGTTTGATAATAGGTCAATTCACTGTAATATTTAAACTAAAAACACAGTATTGAAACTGGTGAACGAAAATTTACTATGTCGTACGTATGTAAGACGGAGACAACACATGCGGTTGGACGTCCTCTTAGTTTACATCTCTACAGATCTTGCATCTATATGTTTATTTTTAAAATAAATCCAAGGATATTCTTTAGTAAAGTAAGTTATCTAAAAATTAAACAGAGATTTTAACAGTTTAATAATATTATGTATTTTAAAGTACTCATATGCTATACATTATATAAATAATTAATATCCATCAAACGTAGTTTATACCTTAAATTAAAAAAAAAAATTTATTTTAAACATCCTGATAGAGGTTTTATTATGTTTATATCTTGATACAATATTTTATTAAATACCTATAATTTGTTATATTAAATTGTATATAATAAAAGGGATTTGTAAATATAATAAATATTTTATATAGTTAACAGTTATAAAAAACATATTCATTTAAAATTACTGTTATGTATTAAATAATAAATACAACATAATAATTGTATATTCAATGAGTAAGTATTATTCATAGGCAGGCGCGGATCCAGGAATATTATTTTGGGCGGGCCCGTAAATTTAACCACATAAGATAATGCAGTAAAATTAAGATTTAATAAAGAATAATTTTCATTTAGTTATAAATATAATAATAGTTAAAAAACAATATATATTGAAATACAGTTACATGGAAAAATTTAACCTTCTTAACTTATTACTAGCAAATTCATTTAAAATTTCGTCTGGATTTTGTATTAATTCTTCACTTTTTTCTCGTTTAATCGATAGCAGAGCTAGGTTGTGTAAACGTTTTCCGGTCATGGTCGATCTATTATACGTTTTAATTCTCCTCATTGTAGAAAAACTCCTTTCAGCTGTAGCACTTGAAATTGGAATAACTAAAATTCGTCTGTACACTTCTAGCTGTAAGAATAATGCTCCCATGCTTTTAATTGATAAATAGGCTTCTATAGAATTTGAATCTGCAGCAAACATTTTTTTTCCCAAATCACATTGTGCTCTCAACTTTTCAATAAATTGATTATCTGTAGAAATTCCTGGCAATTTTATAAGTGTGTTAAAGTCTAAAAACATTTTGGAGCTTGGATTACAGGCTTCCACTGCTTCAATTAGTTCTGTTTGCTTAAATCTTCGGTTCATTTCCATGACGATATTGTCAATTATTTCAAAGTATTGGCTTTTCATTTTTATTTCGTGTTCAGAAATGTTGTCCATTTGATTTTGTCCTATAGAACTTGTCACCAAATAATCTGTAAGTTTTGATGATACATTCTTTTTTCTCTTTTCCGTAACTGGGATGCTCATTTCACCACTGATTTCTTCTACAGATTTAATTACTTTTTCATATAAATCATGAAATTTGTTTTCGGTTCTCATACTTTTTATTTGATCTTTTGTACATTCAATAAGTGTTATGCACTTACTTAAATCTGTAGATTTTGTTTGTAAATAAACTGACAACGAGTTTATGCACAATAGAAGTTCATCTAAACAAAATATTGTCAATAAATTATCAAAAGTTGCAAATTGGTTTAATAAACCTCTAGCTTCTGCAGCTTCTTTTGATTTTTTACTCAAAGTACTTTCTTTTAAAGCTTTAATAACACTTTTGAAACGTATTTTAAAGAAATGTATCCCTTTGTACTTTGAAACCCATCTTGTTTCGCAGTGCTATGGTATTTTTAATTTTTTATCACTGTCTTCTTGTGATTCCAAAAATAAACTGTTTCTTAGTGAAGAACACGACTGAAATGAATAAATTGCTTCTAATAAACCAATTGTATTATGAATAGCTGAAACATGTTTTGATGCATCTACTAAAACAAGATTGAGCCTGTGTGCATAGCAATGCACATATGGGCATGGGTTTTTAGACATTTCTCGGATATATTGCTGAACACCATTGATAGTCCCCAACATAACAGAAGCTCCGTCGTATGATTGGCCAATACAATTTTTTATATTCAAATTAATAGAACTCAAAAATTTTCATCGACAATAATACTGTAAAAATTACTTCCATTTTGAATTTCTTCTACAATACTTTTTAAAATTACTTTACATAACACATTAAGAATTTCATTTTGAATTGTTTTTGAAGTGTATTTAGCATTTTTTGGTAATGTATTTAATTTTGTTTTAAAATCGTCATTTTCAAGTCCAAGCAATTTTACGAACTCGATAAAATTACCATTATTTTGAAAGGTGTCAATATCAGTTTTTAAATTATCATCGTCATTATCATCAATATAATTATTAGTTTCTCTGTGACCACGTAAACCAATATCTTGTCTCCGCAATATAACACGCATCTGATCAACGATCTCATAATTTCCCGATTTTTTAAAATGTCTTCTTTTAGTTGTGTATTTAATTTTGTTGCTACAGAACCATTTTTTTAGCGGATATCCACGATTTATATTTTTCAAGAGACAGTTTATGAATATTTGAAGAATTGTGTTTTTCTAACATGTTTCCAATATGCTTCCAATCAGAATAACCATTAACAATTAAAACTTCATCTCTATAGCCGGAATTATCACTAGTGAAATGGCGACAGTAAAAACAAAATATCGAATCTCTCATTTTCAAGTATTCTAACCATTCGTATTTTGAATACCACAAAACATTAAATGATCTTTGTTTTCCACTGATGTTTCGTCTCGGGAACGTAATGTTCGGTTGATTTGGCCCGTTTTCAACGTTTTGACTAATATCAAAAATATTGTTTTGAATATCGCGATCATTGACACTTATTGTAGTAGAAGATTTACGAATTTTTTTAGAAGTATCAGATTCATCCGATTTTGAAAGGGGGACAAGAAAACGTTTTATGGCCTAAAAGCAGTATTTATAAATTAAATAAAACAGGATTTTAGAATATCATAATATATAAAGAATGGCAACTTGTTTTTATGTGTGAATAACTATTTACTATAATAATATAACAATCTACGTGTATATACTGTACATATAGGTAGGTATTAGGTATGTATTTATATTCAATAATTGCGCAAACAATTTGTTAAATATAAAATAAATGGTTATGCCTTAATAAATAGCTAAAAAACAAAATAAAACTTACCTATTTTATGTATATGCTCAGCACATCAACAATTCGTAGATAGATTTCCAACAAATTTTAATATTTAAATTATTTAATTAAAATGTGGATTCAGGTATCGCGTATTGGGAGTTCACAGCAGACAGAATAATATTACGAGTACACGTGTGACGTGTGTCAATTAACAATTGGTGGTCGGGTGATGTCCAGTCTTACGTGCACTTATTATATCTTATCGGAGTTCCATCGGCATTCGAACGACGACGATCGATATTTAGATAAAATCAGGTTAATCACACGGGCAATTACATGTTATTAATAATAACTTATTATAAATGGTACCTAAATATAATGTTGTTTTGTTATACTCCCCATGCACGATTAATACATATATAATATATTTGATAAAATCAATTTTAAAACTTATAGTCAAAATTCTAAAATAACAACTTGAATGCCAATATTCAAAATTAAAATTATTGTTCTTGAAAATTTTGGGTGGGCCCGGGCCCACCCGGCCCACTTTCTGGATCCGCGCCTGTTCATAGGCAATTAGATTTATTTTCCGATAACCTAATAAGATATAGACATATAAAATAATATTGTTCACTCCGTTCATGGTACAAAATATCGTTACGACCAAGTATTTCTTATTTTTTAATCAAAATTCCTTATATTTTTAATGCATATTAATTGTATATTTTGTATACTTAAGTGCATATTAATTGGTGACTTTTTAAAGCTACAAGTCATCTGCCCTATTCATTTCAAATAACTTATATATATCTACTTAAAATCACAGCATCAGGAAACTGATTCGAAGTCTGGTATTATTAGTTTTTTTTATGACATGTTTGTTGTCAGAAACTGTATTTTCTGTACATGAACTTTGAATAATTTTTGTAAGTGAAAGACCGTCAGTCTTATACTCTTATTGGTTTTGGTAAATTTATACCTAGTAGACCAGCCATAATACAATTCTGTATAAATTAAAAACTAACACAATAATAAACTTGCTAATGAAATTAATTTAAAATAAATTATAAAATGTAGTTTAGAATATATTTATTTCAAATATATAGGTTCTTAATAAAATATTATAACTTGTGAAAAGTATATCATTGGTACCACCAAAAACCAAAAACGAAAACTTACCAACTGGTAACTATTAAATAATGTTATTTATTAATCATTACCACGAATTAAGATATACAGGATGCCGAAATAGAGTTTATCGGGTGAAGATAGAAGTTTCCAAATATCCAGAATGACATAGCGCTTTTTGCCATAGTGGCCTTTAAATTCTCTTTAAAAAACATAAAATACATTAGGAATATTATGATAAATGGGTGTAAATAAAGATATAAACTACGATATGATAAATTGACTAATATTTAATTTTGGTATTGGGCATAAAA
Source organism: Rhopalosiphum maidis (assembly GCF_003676215.2). Classification (NCBI taxonomy): domain Eukaryota; kingdom Metazoa; phylum Arthropoda; class Insecta; order Hemiptera; family Aphididae; genus Rhopalosiphum; species Rhopalosiphum maidis. The sequence continues at coordinate 41,235,040 of NC_040879.1, read as the reverse complement.
ACAAATAAAAATAGAGTTGATAAGATATTTGTGGCTAAGACTATACATAGTGATAGTATACAATGTAATGTCCTCATGCTATTGTATTATATTATCCTCATGTATATTTAGTTATACTAGTTATGTCTAAATATTACCCTGTTAAATGCTGTGTACCATATTGTAAATCAATTGACAAGTCGAGATTTGGTATTTCAAAAGATTTATTTTTAAAATAGGAAGAAATAATAAGTGTACCATTAAAACCAAATTCAAAAATATGTGGTGCACATTTTTTGAAAAATTATATAATTAGTACTTGGGAATCAGGTATAGCAGAAAATAAATATTCAGCAAGTATAGTTAAAACAATCATTCCAATACATAGGTTGCAAAGTTTCCAACTTGAAGTCTCGTGGTTACTATTAACACACTCTGTTAGCAATTTTTTCATGCTTCTAAATAAATTAAGAAGTGTTTTGTTAAACACAAAGACAGCTAAAATGTATTTGACGATACAGTAGAAGATTTTTTCAATAATGATTAAATTGTTCCTTTTCCGTGTGCAATCCACAAAGAAGATATGGTTAAATTTATATTTACATTATATATTACAATGAGAATAAGACAATATGCATACATGTCTAATCACAAAACAAAAAGAACTAATAAAATAAAAAAAAAATAGCCAAATTGGTATCAAAATAGTTGTAAGTTTTTATTATTTAAACAATGTTATTTATACAAATAAATGTTATGACACTAGTACTCAACACCTATAAAAAATTATTTTCATATCTATCAAATGAATTGTAAAAATATCAAAGAAAACTTGTATTGTAACTATTATAATATTATTGAATTGTTGAGAAATATGTTTTGTATACCTTCTTAAAAGTTTTTTTGGGCAAATTTGTCAACTATCATGTTTATATCTAAATTGCGCATAGATTAACACTAATTTAATTTGAAAAAAGCAATTATTCAATTTTTTTTTTTATTTTGACCAAAGGCCCAAATTACCGTGCCCTCTCTCGCAACACAGGGTCTGTGGGCCCTTTTACACCACTGCTATGGCTATATATTATGCTATATTTTGCCTAAGGCCACAAAATGCCTAAATCAGGCCCTGGAAAAAAGCGTGATTTCAATTTCAACTTTTTGTATCATTATAGGAATTTGTGTTGATAAAATAGAACGTGATAATACATTTTGGAAAAATAAAATGGTAATAATTTTGTCGGAGTTTTACTTTAATCACTTATTGCTAGAAATAATTAACCCTAAATTAAACATACTTAAAATATAATATATTTTAATATACCTATAGGTATTTAATATTTATATTAATAAATAAATTATATCTTTATACGCTTTATAGTATCATTTATCATTACATCATGAAATATATTTTTTTATGTATAGGTAATTGTTTTCTTCATTTTATTTAGATTTGATTATTTTGTAATAATTGAATAATTCTTTATTATTATTTACAACCATTATACAACAACCTCGACAATAACAGATGTTATTATCACCCATTATAAAATAATATGTCATTAGGGCTGCTTACTAGTTGCGTCCTGGAGATATCAACGAAAAAAGGTCTAATCCGAATTGCGGCCCGAATTTATTTTGGGTACAGACGAGTTGCGGCCAGGGTTTTTTTTTTTGGTAATGACGAGTTGCGGCCCAAGTTTTTTTTAAATTCTAGATCATTCGAAATTCAACGCTTTATTCTATACTGCTCATCCTAATAGTTTTATATTCATCGATGTTCTGAAACAATCCTTTTGTTACCTTTACCTATATAAAATTAAGAAGCACTCACTTTAAAAATATAATTGACACCTACGAATGATACGAATTTTACTTAATTATATTTATAATTTATAAGTTATATTTTTAACTTATCTGCAGTATCTACTAATGCTACAGACAATTATTAGTCTGTATAAAAATGTGAAGTAAATTAGGAAAATGAAGCCTTTTTCATTTAATTTACATACTTCAATTAATTTAAATTTAAATTTCGGGCTGCAATTCATATGTAACCCAAAAAAACTCGGGCCGCAGTTCGAAAATTTTTACCGCGGGACGCAACTAGTAGCCACTAGCCACCTGTCATTAAAACCTTTGCCCGCACTATTTTCCCTTATGGCTGGTAGTGTGACTAACACTAATGATCATTTACTACACATACTCCAGTACGGATCGCACACATATACTTATATTATTGCCTATATTTAACTACTTAAAAACTGTCCGTTTGCAATCCCCTTACGTTCTCGTCGCCATTAAGGATTTTCTTAGTCAAACATATTCTCCTCGGTAGATCAAATGTAGAACATTTATTCACTCGTATTTCTCCTGATCAAGTTCTTATAAGTGTTGTATTTATTTCCCCTTCTGCTGGTATATCAATAGAAGAGAGTTATTCAAAACTTGTCGAACTTGATTGGGAAACAGCTATTTGTGAAGTTGATATATTTAGAAGGTTCATCGATTAAAATACCGGTATTTTTAATTAAATTTCCAAACAATCAAAAAAAGTTCAACAAAACAACCACACAAATATGTGAAAAACGAATGATGTGTAACGATAACTACAACTTTAATGGTAATTCACAACACCTACTGCGTCCGTTTACGTAGCCATTCACGTCTTATCCACAGTATTCTTGAGATCTTCAGTAGCGCTGCAACTGTTAGGATGGTTGTGAAGAACGTGCAAACCGTATGCATATAGCATGCTGGCCACAAGTCCACGTACACATCATTTGTAAACAAAGATAGTTCAGCAGTTGCTTGTTTCATAATAGTTAGCCGCTTATATAATGCAGCCACCGTAGCGGTCACTAACACAATCAGTAGCACGTCGTATGCTGCTGACCACTGTGTCCATCGCCGGTGGTTGGACCACTGGAACGCACGTACAAGCAAACATGCGGCACCTGCTATCAATAGCAAACCTGATGCAGTCATTGTGAATACAAAAGTGTCCCATCCTGCAATTACTGAACTTGCCGGCACCGTTTGTACCACCTGCAGTACCAACGTCGGTTAGAGAATTTTTAACACTAAGTTCTTGTTTTGGGGTCGGCCTTAAAAGCATGACTAATCTATATTGAGATTATGCTTAATTTGGATGCTCTAGACCTCAGAAGGGACACTGATAATATAATATAATAATCAGAACCAATCTAAAAAATATATAGTAACTAAATATTGTAAAATAACGTGAATTACATTAGTTATTTATGGTGAGGATTTATTTATTCATGTTAATCGGATTTAAACATTTAAAAAAAATATAACACTAAATATGCAATACGCTTTTAATTTAATATTTTACATACTCATAACTTGTTTAAAAATTTAAATATCGTAAAAGCCCACCCACAGTACACAGACAATGTTTTTACTTTTAAATTTGATTAAAGGTTATTTCATTCTAATATTTAAACCAAACACACATAATAGAAATTGGCTAATATATATTTTAGTATTGCGTTAGTAAGATAGATACAACACATGCAGGTACGACGTCTGCTTAACGGCTTAACCTAAATCCTAGATGCACTCACGTCAGTAATAATCGTGTACATAAGTCCACAGTCAGTTTTCACTCGTATTTCAACAACGGTTATCAAGTCCACGCCAGGTGTGTAGATCTGAAATCTCACATAAAATCTTCTGACTCTTGCGTCCAACCATTTTTGTTTCATATGTTTGTCAATAGTTAACTTTCCATTAATTAAACCACCAGCTACATGCAGTTCATAGCCTGCTTCGTCGTCCGATACCATCCGATTTTCTGCAATGATTATGTCACGTTAAATACTCTTACTTTTACTATAGGTACAGGTTAAAACCGTTTGCTGGGGTAAGGTTAGGTAATGTTATTATTCGCTATTAATGTGGTAAAAATAAATCACTGTTAACATTGTTTTAACATATCGTTTTATTGTATTCTTAAATAAATACCATACAACAGAAAGTTCCTAAGGTTCGTCGGTTTCGAGTACGTCCACGGATTGTTTGATATTACTTTACCATCGTATTCTGTCCACCCAGCGCCATAATTACCGTGATCAATCTCACCGTTTGTATTTACTCGTTTTTGTCTGAATCTAACACCCCCGCCGACCAGCCTACTGTTGTATAGACCAAACCACCCTCTTTTGTCGTCTTGAGTAGACAGATATCAAAATAATTATAAAATCAAACGTTAATTTATACATTAAAGGTTATAATATCGTGTACGTACATTTTATTGTATCTATCGTGTCGTTGGCAATTGAAACGCCATTGTATAGCTCCAATGAATGTAATGATTTTAATAACTTAAACAATAAGACATTTTTTAAACTAAAAAAGAACAAAACGCAATTAACTTAATACGAAAAAAAAATAGCAAAAATTTACTTGTCCGACGTAATTTGTCGATTGTTTGATGCAGATCCACGTTCTAAGTATGCAGACACTAATTGGTTGGCTCGGTATTTATCGTTTTTACTACTAAATACTTTTAGATTATGAAGGAAACCCAAAGATGTTAATATCAAAACCATACAAATGACCCCGTCCGTTATTGCGTTTTTATAGTCAACTGTTAATTTTCTCCGTTCTCTTAAAATCTTCATATTGTGAAAATATCGGTCAGTAACAACTACTGATACCTATAGACTTTAAACATCTTACTTTTACGGTTTTTCTGGTCAATGGTTCGTAGAAATACCTTCGTCTTCGGTAATTTCTAATCGCCCTCACATACTCGACGTCTTGTAAAAACGTTCGCGTTTTTTCCCTATATCTGCGTAACGTCAAATTATACCTGAACGTCATACTTTGGTTCTAGAAAATAAATTACAGTAAATTAAACGTCATTAAATTGACATTAAACTCAAATTACAGTTCTTGAATTATATGCTGCAATGACAGCACTCATTAATATGATCTTAAACGGCGACGATACCACAATTCCTTGAAGAATTCCAATTGTTATCGATGTAAGCCAACAGAGGCTTTTTACTCGACCAAATTTTAAACCGTATAGAATTATGAAAAACACAGTTATTACATAAATTATAACGCAACAAGTCCTAGAATACATAGATATTTATGTTGACGATTAATATCTTATTAGTAAATAATATCACAAAAATCATCTTATATATACTTGCCATCCTATTATAAACCAATAATTCCATTGACGTATTTCCGTTATCATTTCAGTATGAACTGGATAGTATAATTTATTTTCAATCAAACGCCCAATAATAAAATCGAACGTCTTTTTTGAAATTGATTCTATAACAACATAAAATGTGTTGACTGATGAGAAATAAAATTATTTATTTCATGAAAATAGTCCAAGTACGAGTATACTACGCACGATGTCCATTATCGGATATTTCCTTTTCTTGCGGTCCCGTGTTGTGTGTTATTTTATTCAATTGTTCAACTCTACCTTTTCTATACATATTTAAATGAAATATATTTTATTTAAAATAAATAAACAAATAATTTATAGTTCATTTTTACCGAAAACATTTATGTACCCCGAATGTTAATAAGAACTGTATTATTCCACTTTGTATGGCTATTATAATTTCTCTTGATTTTAATTCAAATTTTTGAAAGTTTTCTTCGTTTGCTAAATATGATGATAAAACATTAACAATCAATAATTATAATAACGTATGTCTTTATTGCTATCATTACTGTGGACTTTTTCGTAGAACATCATACTGGATAACATTAAACATAAAATGGTACACAACATAACACTAAGCCTCTGGCATCGGGTTATAGGAGACCTCGGATGACTGTTGTGTGAAAAATCAAATTGGCATTAGTCAACATGTGTATTCATTTAAAATAGGTATTTGCATATAATATTATATATGTGAAGGTTTAACTTTACAGCCCTAGATGCTGTGAGTGTAAGCGTGTGCGTGCAAGGTCTTTTTTTGCCCGGTCAAAATGTATGCTTTTTTATTTTTCTATAGTTTACTAGTTAATAAACCATTACGTTTTAAACATTTGATGGGAAACACGGGAGATCTTCACTCCCATGAAACAACTAAATATCACAATGAATCAGTTTTGAAAGCGCAGGATTTTATAAAAACATATGAAAAACCATCTCTTGAAGTTGTTGGGCAGATAAATTCTAACCGTGTGAAACAAATAAAAGAAAATAGAAATAGGTTGCGCCCCATTATTAAGTCGGTATTATTTTTAGCTCGCCAGAATATACTTTTTAGAGGTCATCGGGATGACGGACCTTTCTTTAGAAATGACGAATTAGTATCTTCCAAATTGAATGAAGGAAATTTTCAAGAAATATTAAAATTTTGAATAGAGTCAGCCGTCTGGCGATAAGGAATTAGAAGAACATTTAAAAAATACAAGTTCCAAAGCTACTTATATCAGTAAGACTACACAAAATGAAATTTTATCCATCTGTAGTAAATTATCGTTAATATTAAAAAACAAAGTAAAGCTGTCTCCTTATTATAGTATTATATTTGACAAAACAACGGATATATCACATACATCTCAATCATGCTTAGTCGTGCGGTACATTAATACAGATTATACTATTCAAGAAGATTTACTCGAACCAGGCTTCGACCTGCTCTCGTCCCGTCGGCGGAAAAGAAAATTAGTTTTTGTTATTTTAATATTTAATTATAAGGTTATTAGATAGGTACTCAAGTTAAGTTACTTACAGTTATTTTATTTTGTTTAGTTAAAAACGAATCAATTTAATATTTGTTAATTTTTGTAATAGGTAGTTAGATTATCTATGAAGTACAAACATTTTTAAACCAAGTGCCAAAGACTAAATTTACACTGGTATATAAAAATAAATTAGCTTAAAAAAATAAAAGTATTTTTTAAAGAACAATTATTCAATCGAATAATAAAACATTAAGTTGCCAAAAATTGGAGCCGTTCCCTATTCAGCTATTATATAAATTAACATAACAGTATGTTATGTTAGTTGGTCACAAATCTCACATATATAATATATTGTATTTGCTATATTTTGTTAGTATTACTATTGTTAAGAAAATCAATATTTACCGTATAAACACACTGGCCCACAAATGATTCTCTCGTATTCCCATTTCAACATTTTTTCTAATTTTTTTTGTCCAGTTGTTTTGTGAGTTTGAGATGTAAATTGTGTGTTCAATGTTTCTCATAGACTCTCGAATTGAAAACCATTGTTCGACTTCAAACACCCAAAGTTTATTGTTACGTACCTCCGTTACTATAATTTCTTGACAATACCAATCTGGATTTGTGCCATAATTGTCATGCCAAATATGAATGGATTGAAGTTCTCCGAGGCTCTGAGGTGTAAAAATAATGAACCAGTCGTCATTGGAACGCTGCATCGTCGGGTAGTTATCCAAACTATGGAGCCAATGAGGCTTAAATATTAATTTTGATTAGACTAGGTATATATTAAGAAAATTATTTATTTTCAACAAAACAGTCCATAAACAAGTACAATTGTGTTTGTATAAATGGTAATCCATTCTTTCTTTGTATGGACAATGGTAGTCAATACCATAATAATAATTGTATAGTACATGTTAACATAGAAATACAATAAGGGTGAATCAGCTATAGTTTGCTTCATGGAAACTGCCGGTGACTGCCGTGACTCACCCACCAAGAACCGAATCGACTATTAATTATAAATTCTAAAACTGCAGTCTTTAAAACGTAAGGACCCATTTCCGCACATTGTAGAATAAATTTATCTTGTATGATGTAGAATATAAAAGATTTTAATTGAATAATTTCAACTAAAAATATTGTTAGATGAGCAGGTGTTATTATTTATTTTTTTTCAACATTTATTGGAATATATACATACAATCTGCAATAATATTTACAATCGGCATATGTAAATACAAGTTAACTGTGAAAGCGTGAAGGGAGTAGCTACCCATCAGTAACACACGACGTGATATTTGTTAGGCTATTTTACATATACTCCTTATACATACAAGTTGTTATTATTTTTTTTTTTTTGTAATTATTTAAGTAACGAATTTACCTAATTAAATCGCGACACCAGTGCCTCTTTAATCTTCTCGGTGGATTACCAGAAATGTTTGCGGAATTGAGGGCGAGGATAAGTGAATTGGGATGGTTTGTAAGGCAAGAGTGGTACCGCTTGTAAGAGGATGTGGCCACATAGGCATCAGTTTGTAGTCAAAGATCTGAGTGTGGAGTATGGTTTGTAACGTAGAAGAGAATGTTGGTAATTTATACGAAGTGATATTGATTGAAACGTTTGCATTTTGTCAATATTTGATTTTTTAGCAGCTTTCCATAATTGGATACCATAAACCCAAATGGGCTTCAGTAGGGTTAGGTTTTGTAAACCAATAGTTTATTATTAAGGTTTAGTTTGGATTGTTTATTTGTCAGGGAGACTGAAGAGACTACGCCTTGTTTTAGGGTAAAGGTTATATGTGAAGACTTTTCATTGTTTAATTTTATTTTCCAGTTTGAATACCATACTTCCATGTCATTTAGATGATTTTGCAGATGTTTGGCAGACGACAAAAGGGTTTTCATTAGAAGTAAAGATGATTTTGTCATCGGCAAATTCAGCTACTGAGGTATAAGGAGAAATTGGTTGGTCAGCGGCTTATATGTTGTAAAGAATTGGAGGTGAAATAGCACGGCATCCTGGGTATGCCAGCCAGGCTGGGTACTGGGTTTGAAAATTCTGAGCCTACTTTAATTACAGAATTTTCTAGATAAGATCTGAAATAATGAGGAAAGAGTTGGATTTGTGATTATAGTGTAGAAACTAGAAAGGATGGAAAGTATGAGCAAATAAAAACAAAGTTGCAATGTAATAAATATATAACTTGAGTAGAACACAGTATGATCAATAAACTTATAAGATCCATGCTTAAACATGACTGTCTTAAATGACCTACTAAATACTTTTAAATCTAAATCAATATATTAGCTCGTTAACATAAGCCAATCTGTTAAATATGGTTCATGTAATATTTTCAATCGTATTAAAATAATAATTAACTTCAAGTTATTTATTTTTCAAGAATTGTATGCACTCACTCTACTTTTACAAATGGTTCCATTCAATTCAATGCATACATTAGCCGAAGTTCCAGATCCGAGCAAATGTCCCGTGTATACAGTCACTAAATATACTTCATCTTCGCCCATATAGTTGTCGTCAAGAATTATTATACGGTTCTAAAAACACAATTTGAGTATTATAAGAAATTGTCAAGTCTGTTAAATTTTCTCACCGTGAATATATCTTTTTTGTCATTAACACTGGACCAATACAGCAAAACAAAATACAAAATAAAAATTATCATTACTAGTATTAGGCAAACCATATTGTTTGCTATAGTTGAAAATAAATGAATTTCATCGAGTGGATTTATTAAGTCAGGTATCACAAAAATTGAACTTTTAAACATCGACAAATGATATGTATAACACTGAACATTTCCTTCAACCGAACTATCATGACCAATCTCCATTCCTTTAGATGACCAAGTACCATGTTTCCAATACAGGCATTGTATATAAACCATATTCATGTTAAATCTTATTTCGTTTAAATTATTTAGCGTTGAATGGTTATTGATCTGCAAAGACATAAAATTACAATTGCAATGTATATACTTATATTATATCATATGCACTTAAGGCATTAAAATTATGTTATTATAACAATACGAGTAAGGTTGCCATAATTTCATCAAGTAAATCCAGGACAGAGTAGAAAAAAATACTATAGAATCGTATAAATATAATAATAATAAATATATATTTGTCAAATAGACGAGTTACACTCTGTATGATCCCTTAACAGCATGACTTTTTAAAATTAAAACATTTTTAAATTACTTAATACTCATTGAGTTTGAGAAATATAAATAAAAAATAAATTTTTATTTTATTAAGACTTAAATATAAACTTAAATTCATGTTGCATATTTGCAATTATATTTAAACGAAGTACCCGCTAATTTTTAAATAGCATTGTATAGCGCTGAACTATGAATTTTTTTTACACTTTTTCACTGTAACAATAAAATTAAAAATGTTGTTTTCTATAAAAAAGTTAAGAAAATAAACACTAATACCTATTTAATAAAAAGATATGAAAGTAGCTACTAATATTAATATATATATATATATATATATATATATATATATTTGAATAGAAAAAAGAATAATACATAATAATAGAAAAAAAATATAATATTTATACTTTACATAAATGTGAAAAACCTTTATATAATATCAACAAATAGTTGATAAACAATTTTATAAATAATAAACATTATGTAAATAATTATTTATTAGTCAACAAAATAAAAATTATTAGTATATTAAACATTTAAATAGTTTCCAAAAGTAAAATCAAATCTTTGAATAGAAAACAAAAATAATACAAAACACCTAATAGAAAAACAATATAATATTTATATGAATGTGAAAAATCTTTTTTTGAAGTCAACAAATTAACAAATTACAATTAATTAAAACAAAAAATAAACAAAAACAATTTGGATTCTTTAGTTTCTTTTGAGATCATGATAAATGATATTTAAACAGTTTTTGTTCTTGTTAAAACATATACTCTTTTTGCACTTAGAACTTCTACAAAAGTAAAACCTTTACAATCCAACACATTGCATCTTTGTCTTGTATCAGTCTATTTTGCCAGTGACTTACATAACAAAATCTTTTTCTATCTGGAATATGATTCATCGTTTTAACTCTTTTTGGATCAGACCTTTTTAAAGGCCTCATGTAGGAGTACATATTTTACCAGTAGTGCATAAAGAAATGCCTAGATCTTCTCTAAACTGAAAAAGAGACATTGTCTTTCCTTCTAATTTTTTTTGTTCAAATACTTTTTTATATAAAATCCAAGAATTATCAACAATCAAATCTAAGAGATGATAAAATAAACGCATATACCACTTTATGGTCCTCATTTTTATTTTATATCTACCTATATTTGCATCTAGTAGATAATCGCCGCCCATATGTTTATTGTATACAATAACAAAGCTTGCACATGAAATTTTTACTAACTTCTTTTGTGCTTTAAAAAATTGTTTTACTTCATTTTTTGGTTGCTATTTAACATATGTAGAGAGTAATGTAACTAATATGTTGTCTCTCTAAACAACTGCACTTATTTTTGTACCTTGTTGTATATTCAACTGATGTTCCTCTATCACTTTTCATTAATTATTTTTCTGAAGGAAATGGATGGTACATTTTGTAATTGATTTCTCCGTACTGTGTACCTAATTAAAGTATACTTCTACTTTTTAAATATATCATTATCTAACAGAAAAAAACAAAAGAGCGGAATAGATAGTTTTCAATTAAAAACTAGTATAAATTTACAAGGGTGTTGCAGATAATCCAAAACAATAAAAAGTATAATACATTTGCTACAACTGCTACATGTAGGTATTGTATTTAAATTATTATATTTTTTTCTATAAATTAAATTTTAATTTCGTCTTCGTATTACTTTATTGAAAAAAATATTTGAAAACTGAAAAAGATTATTTTTTGAAGTATTAGTGAAAATTGTTTATCATGCAATAAATATATAATGCAATTTAAGGGGTCAAACTTTATCAAGCAAAAAAAAATACAAATACCTACTGAAATAAAAACTAAATTATTTTTTACATTAAGGTTGGATTTAAAGCATCCACTCTTAATGCATTTGAGATAAAAACCAAACATCAAAGCGAAAGTGTAAGAACAACGCTATACTAAGAGTGCTAAAAACTAAGGGAAAAAAACAATTCCTTTTGGCGCTAAGAGCGTTGTGACTTTGATTTTGGGAACATACCTCGTATATGACTTTTATTTTTTTATTTCCTAGTAAATCCAAGGTATGATTTGAAAAATGTTTAAATTAAATTCGTACGTAAATTTTACCAGTAAATACAAATTCTCTTAAGTTTTTATAATTATTTTTTAGAACTACCTATGACTCAAAGAGCTTTCATAGGACGTGCAATGGTTGTTTACAGTGCCGCAACTAGCACCAGGGCAGGCAGGGTAGAGCCCTGCCAAAGGGCCTAAATTTATTTTTTGAAGGGGCCCATAAATGATCCACCGATTATTAATTTTTCCTAGTTTTTAATTATAAAAATGTTAACAACAATTTTTGAATTGAAAAAATGTAAATATAAAGCAGATGATAACGCTATTATACGACGTATTTATCTTATTTTAAAAATTACACAGATATAATCACGATATCGTGGATATAATTAATTATTATATATATATATTTAATTGATTATTTTATGAAAAAACACTGAAAAGCTTAACTGGTTGGCTACACTGAATATTTACAAATTGTCTTCTTATATTATTATAATACCACAAAATAAAAATAGAATTAAAACATCATTTGTTTTGTTTTGATTTAACACAAGTTATTAATTTATAACTTACCAATTCTGAATTTACTACCCATTACCCAACTTAACGTGTATTATTTGTGACGTATTTTTTACTTATTAGTTATTTTCACAATATTTTTTGTAAAAATGTCAAAACATCTTAGTGGTTCGGCAAAAAGAAAAATGAAACTTAAAAAAGAGGAAGATATATGTTAGATAGATGTTTTTAGTAAGGAATAATGTGGATAATACAGGTAAATACTTAAAACTTAAAATCTTAAAAGCAATATAGTTATAATTTTTTTACATTTATTTAGTTAATATAATATTACATTCCGTACACAACTGTAAATAATTTTTTTTTTTTTATATATATTTTAGTTAACAATTGTATTAATTTAATTAATAATACAACAAATACAAATACTAATGTGGATTTGTCTGTAACTTGTGATCATGTTGAATTAAACATTATTGATAAACCAGGTAAATTATACTTCATAAAATTATTAAAATGTAAAAATGTAAAAATATAAATTAGGTCTAATAAATAAATTAATATTAATAATTAGGTACATTATTAAATCCTTTTTAATTTATATTAAATGTATGTAGATATTTATATAACTTTAAAATAGTTCGATCATTTTGATATTCATTACCTTATAATTTTATAGTACATTTTGTTTTATTTATAGGTTTAGATTTAACAACTGATTATCCAACTGACCGGGGACATTTTAGAGAGTTTGATATTGTAAAATCTGATTTGAAGAGAAGTATTTTATTGAATGGACCATGTAAACCTGTAAACATTGAATTTCCATACAGCCCTGATTGTTAATGTATCCTTAGACGATTTTCAGTACAGTTTTATTACAAAACCACAAACACAGGCTGCGTATATCCAGAACATGGATATGCTATTCAGTTATTTTAGATTGTACATATTGTAAAACGTGTTGGCTTTTCGCTGATAGGAAAAATAGCAATTTAAAAATAAATTGGATATCAGGAATTAATGATTGGCACAATATTGGAGAAAAAATTGGAACACATGAAATCTCTCAACAGCACATTCAAGCCACTGAAAACCGTGTACGTTGGTTAAAAAACGAAACTATAGATAAACATATAGAAGATAAAATTGTTACAGAAGCTAATTTTTGGAGAATTAGATTAGTCAAAATTATTTTATTTTTAACTGCAGGGAATATTGCACTTTGAGGAAATGAAAACAGTAAAACTAAAATAAATACTACAGAAGGAAACTTTATCAGGACTGTAAGGCTGATGGCAGATTTTGATCCTGTTTTAAATAATCTATTGAATAATGAAAATAATAAAATAAAATATCTGAGTTGGAAAATTTAAAATGAATTAATTAATTTATTATCATCAGAAGTATTAAATATATTAGAAAATGAAGTAAAAATATCTAAATATTACTCAATAATGTTAGATTCTACACAAGATATAACAAAAATTGACCGAGTGTTATACTGCGTTATGTTGTTTTAAACTACGGAACTAAATCAATTGAGGTAAAAGAATCTTTTTTTGAATTAAAGAAACATGGCTCACAAAATTATGAAAATCTTATTTACGACGTATTAAAAAAATACAATTTAGATGTCTAAACATTGTCGAGGCCAGGGTTATGATGGTGCTGCAGTGATGAGTGGAGTTTATTCGTGAGTGCAGCAAAGAATATCTTCCGTTGTGTCAAATGAGCATTATGTACACTGATGTGCACATAAGCTTAACTTGGTGATTTGTGATGCAGTTAAATCAAAACAAGTTGCATCCAACTTTTTTACAACCTTACAGTCCATTTTTAATTTTTTTAGTTCTAGTTGTCCTAAATGGGCTTTAATTGCATTTGGTGATAAAACTGCTATAACAATCAGACTTAAAGTACTAAAAAAAGTTTGTACTACTCGCTGGGAGGCTAGGCATTCATCAGTATCGGCATTAAAAGAAAGGTATATCGAAGTTATAAAATCATTAACATACTTAAGTTTACCAAGTAGTAAAGCTGATGAAAAACATATGGCTATTTCAATAAAAAAAAATAGAATCTTTTGAATTTTTATTCATGTTATGTTTGTGGGAACGAGTATTGCGTCCTTTGCACGGTGTCTCTAAACCCTTGCAGCAGAAAGATATTGACCTCCAGAAAGAATTAGATTGATTAACTGATGCCTATACTTGTATGCAGCAACTAAGAAATGACTACTGTAGTGTAGTTGAAAATGCAAGAAACTTGGCAATTAAATGGGGTATTCCAACAGATGACAAAGAGGTTCGCCAAAAAAAAGCAAAACTGTTTTTTGATGAAGTAGATGGTGACAGAAGGATAAATATTACACAACATAATTTTAAAGTTAAAGTATTTTTACCAATTGTTGAACCAATAATAAGTCAACTTAAATTTCGTTTTAAAGGCTTACATAATGTTTGTAATATCTTCAATTTTTTGAAACCTTAATCACTTTTAAGACCAAGTGAAATTACTGTTAAAGAATCATATGATTTCATACAAATGTATCAATCAGATATAAGTTCTGATTTAACAAGTCAACTGCTATCAATCAAAGAAATTAGAAGTAATAAAAATTTAAATAGTATCCAAGCACTGACCTCGTTTATTCTTGAAAATAACTTTGCTACAAGTTATTCTGAAGTATTAGGAGCATGTATAATTTATTTGACATTGCCGGTTACGGTTGCAACCGCAGAAAGATCTTTTTCAAAACTTAAGATAATAAAAAACTACTTAAGGAGCTCAATTGGACAAGAGCGGCTGTCTAATATTTCAGTTTTAAATATCGATCAGGGTCGTACAAAAGATATGGATATAGAAAAAATTATTACAAATTTTTCAAACATGAAAGCAAGAAGAATGAAATTTGATTGATTATTAATATATCATTATTTTTTAAATTGTTAATTTACATAAAACATTGTTCAAATAAAGATATATATAATAATTATATAACATATAGATATTATTTCCATGGCATAAAATTTAATAGTTAAAAAACAAAATAATAATCATTTATCATTTATCATACCTTTTAGTTTTATTGATAAAAAAATATATATGTAATAGTATTTTATATTATATATTCTACATAGTTATAAGTTAGGTTATAGGACCCATAGTTTAATTTCGCCCTGGGGCCCTAAATAACCAAGTTGCGGCACTGGTTGTTTATCCCCCCCCAGAAAAATAATCAAAGTTGTTACATAATATAATATATATGCGGAACTTGATTAAGCTAAGTTTACATGGACCTGGTGTCTTTGCATCACTATCGTAAAACACGCGTGGAGCGATATATAGGAATTCCGTATACCTATACAAATACGCGTGATTGATTGTCGCGCGTGTACGATAACAGCTATTGTACATTATCTCCGAATTTTCGATATAAAATATGTTCCGTGTAGCCACGCAAAAGAATTAAACATGGTTCATTTCGACCAAGTTAACTATACAGTGAACAACATTAAAAGATTTATAATACAATATTATCACGTAAGTATAATATTTTATACTAATTTTTGTATAATAAATTAATATATATATATATATATATATATATTATTTATTAGTAATATAAATTCCATTATAATTTGTAGAAGATGAAAAGGTTAGGAAAAATAACGGATTTGTTCCAATTAAAAACAAATAAATTGCCAAAGATAGCTACAATACTGTATGATACTGACAACATAGGAAAAATCAAAAACATCGAAAATGAAAATTTAGTTTCTACATCAATAAATTTCGATTCTCAAGACATTAGTGCGTACATAAACTTAAGAGAAAAAATGAAAATGATTATTTTAAATGATTTGAAAAGTAAACAAATACTTACATAATCATGCCCCCCCCGAGTGGTTAGGTTAGGTTAGGAAATACATATTATTTCTTATAGACAATACCAATAAATGAAATTTACGTTTTCTAATGAGTTGGATAAAAAAATTTTCATTGTTGGTTTATTCTGAAATAGAAAACAGGACTCTGTGTAAATTTTGTGTTCTGTTTTCTAATTCTGATACTGGTAAAGGTAGTCACAAAAAAACAAAAAGTTTAATATATTTTTTTTAATTTTAAAATTTTTTTTATATATTTTATTCAAAATTAGTAAGGACAAAATCACAATGTGAAACTCATAATGTAATTGTTGCTATTCATAAATATACATATTTAGTATATTCAATTTAATATATATATTTATATTTCTAATAATTTTTATTTTAATTTTGCATGCAGCCCTCAATGAAAAGCTGATAAAAAAGTCTTCCTCTAATTTTTACCAATTGTTAATAGACAATAATAGGATAATTATAGAGATTTGTTAAACTTGTTAAGTCACTGTTTTTAATAATTGTACTGAAATAAGAAGGCTTTATAAACTAAACATTGTTATAAACTCATTTATTAAAAATACATTATTTATAATCTCATTGAACCATATCTGCCCAGTCAGCTTCTAATTATTACTATATTATATAATTTTAGTTTTACTTAAATGTCAAAATAATCAATATATCTGTGTTTGTGTTTCATAAAAATCCTATTTTTTTATTCATAGAGCTATTTAATACAGATATTTTAAAAGTTATTATGGTTGTTTCTATTAAATATTCAAATAGTTAGGTACGTTGTATATGTTATGTAGCATCATATACATAACAATACCTAAATATAGTTTAGCTTGGATGAATTACGTATACATATTATGTACTGAGATAAATACGATGTACACCATGTAACAATATATTTTCTGGTTGCTACATTTAATTATTAATTTTTTAATTTAACTCACCGATGTATCTGCAAATATACCAATATAATGTATATCGTTTTGGTAATCTTTGTTCGTTTGAAATGTGATCTGAAAATTGTCGCCTGCCGATATTTTTGTCGTGTATTGTTTGTCAGCCATCATTACCGAATCTGGTCTACAATCTCTAGTCCACGTGATCTATTTTTAAATTAAAGTGTACACAATCATACAACGAATGTCTTCGTTTCAAAATGAATATTGTGCATACCAGTAAACTGTGTGAAGAATCTTTAATCGTTACGATAATCGCTCCAATCTCAGTCATGTCCAATCTGAACACCCGTATAGCCTCGTCCATCTCAATTTGTTTAGAACCGACTGGAGGTACAATTATTGTGTACGCTTTATAATTATTGAATTTATGCACAGTTTCAGTGATATTAAAAGTTATTAACACCGGTGAAATGAATTCATGAATTAGTCCTAAATTACTTCCATTTATCGGTTGATCGTAGGATGACAACGCGACATATTTTACATTTGAATTGACTTCATCCGAATAATTTTTAGTATGGGCCCATATTGCAAATTTTTTATCTATTTCAAATATCTACAAGATGTACACATATTAATCCGTGTATAGTGCTACACAATATAAGATAGGAAAATAATGTATACATTAAGCCCCCACACTTGTGTTTTATCTGCCAATAATTCTTCGACTAAGGTGGAACTAATGGTATTATTTTGTTTCTTTAACATATCGGCATCAAGTATCTAAAATAACAGTATTCAGTATATAATTATTTGTGGATTCGTAAATATTATGCAAGGCGTACATTTGACCAAAAATAAGATTTAGTACTCTCGTAAATTCTTGGTTTTTCAAATAAAAGCCGATTTAATAAAATCGATTCACCAAAAACCATTAATGTATGTTCAATATTTTGTGTTGTTAACACCATCTACAAATAAAACGAAGTAAAACTAAAATTAATTAAAATAAAATGTTTTAAACAATCATTTTTACGTTTTCCAACGATGACCAAAAATATCGCATAACATTTGAACTATTGTGGTTGTAAACTACCAAGTCTGTATCTTTAATCAAGACGTCAACAATATTCTTCAGGTGACTAAAAAATAAAAGAGCAAATTCAGTTTTATTAATTACCTACATTGTTCATAATCAAAATAATGATATCAAGTATTTTAAAATTTATCGTCATTCAGCATAACATACTTATAGATCCGTTCAATTTGTTCTGTCTTTTCCTCAAAGTCATCGCTCTGTAGGGTTTTCAAATATCCGAAGAGATTGTTAGCGATTTGTGAAAGATTTATTGATATTGCCAGTGCATCAGCAGATTTTATTTTATGGTCATTAATTACGGAACACGTATACACGACTTTTGTTAGAGCTGATGCTGTTTGTTCGATACATGAAATACTCTCTTTTGATCGAATCTAAAACAGGTGATACCTACTTATACGAATTGAATAAAATAAAAACCATTTTTCATTCGCAAGGCATCATATATTATTGTTTAATAACACACCTTGGATAAAGTATCCAATAAAACAGAAAGTCCGTCAGTCTTTCTAGTATCTAGAAGTATATCACATATGAATGATAATATTCGTACCGTTGCTGTAAAAACATGTCATGTCTTGTAAATTATAGACTAATAGATATATTACTAAATGTGACAAAAAACGGATTTATATTATGTATTTGTATTCACACCTGATGTGCGACCGTTGATCAATTCGACTTTCATCCTTTTAAACATCTTAACCAATTCACTATTATTGTTTTTAAGTATCTATTAAAATACATTTATTATTTAACTTAAAAAAATATAGGCAGATACTATAGTTTATTTACTAAAATATAATAAATAAAAAAATTACTTGGACGCTTATATTGAAGTATGCATAGTTTTCAAATGAATTAACAGCAATGACACTTATTTTACCTGACGTTGGTAGTATAATATTACTTAATGTACTGTTTCCCCAGTCCATGAGTAAACCTTCGTTACACAAATAAACATTATATTATTAGAATAAATAAAAGCTGTTGGATCATTAGTAATTACATCAAATACGAATAATTTATTAAATATTAACATAAATAATTTTTATATTACAACAGTAATAATAACTAATAAAATTGTTAATTTTATTACTTAATTCGCCTCGGTCGTTTACGTTTTCATACCATTCATAATAATAGTAAGATAAAACGTTATTTAGGTATTGTGAACAAGTTAAATTGAACAACGTCATCCCGGCTATTCCCGAAACAGGTGTTAATTGACAGTTTCCTGTTATTGGCTCAGCTGTTGTTCTAATAATTGTGGAGCTTTCTTGGTCGGAAATAGAGTCTAACCAAAAAAAAAAAAAAAAAAATAATAATAATAAAATTATAAGCAAAGGTTAGGTTTGCTGACATCAAAAAAGTATTTGATAGTGTTACTTGTCTATTTTGATTTTCGGTAAAAAAAAAAAAGAATGCAATGGTATTGTTAGAAAAATGATACATTTGATTAGGAAAACTAAGAAAGTAAAATTAAGTGTCTTATTTTATATTAATATTAAATATCATATCAGATCCATCATCCATAGGGAAAGGAGCCTTATCATCCAAATTATTTCTATTTTTATGATCAACATTATAGACGTTTTGAAAGACAGTTACTCTTAATATTCACAGGAGAATATAATATATATGGCAGTAATTTTGAATCCACATAACATTGATTTAATTAATAAAATTGAACATTTTTATAAAATATTTTAACTAGTATCTATTTGAATTTAAATAGGTATCTATAACACAAATTCGGCATACCTCTTGAGCCACTTAGAATTAGTATTACAAATTACTGAATTTTTTATCACGTGTCTAAAATTATTAAGCTAAGTACCATAAAATATCCCATAAGCTAATAAAAAATAACTAATACTCAAGTGACATAAATGTTTTACATTTGCCTAGTCCTGACATGCCGGCAATAGTTTATTCACTTCTATCAAAATAATGTTTTTTTTTATTGATGACAATCAAGTTAAAATTTTTGATTTAATTGTAGAGTACCTATTTACTTTCAAATTAAAACAGTTAAACAAATAGTTTATGTTGTTTACAAATCATACACAGTGTCTAGTGAGGATTTACCCATTGCGATATATCCTGAAATAATGGAGATATCATAATAATTCTGTTTTTTTTAATAAGATTCACAGGGACAAAAATTACAAATATTTTATGTTTTAGTTTATTTTAATGTTTTGGTAAAAAGTTAAAAAAAATTATTTTTTTTATTGAATTATTTTCAAAAAAATTGAAGATAGCCATTTTGTAGAGTTCATTTTTCTGAAAATATTGACGTTTCGACATTTTAATTTCATTAATTTCCTGATTTTAAAATATTTTTTATAGTTTCGAGAAAAACTCCAAATTATTATTTAGATAACCTAGTGGTATCATTTTATAATTTGTATCAAACATGTGGCCTGCGTGCTTGCATGCCGAGCGAACGCTTTTAGTGCGGTGCGCAATAAACGTATTTTGTTTTATCAATGTTGTTAAAAATTTTAAATAAAAATAAATAACTTTGGTACAAAATGTTAATATGTACATCTTTGTTAACCTAGTATGAAATACGGTTATATATAAATAATTATAATCAATAGATAAAATAAATTTATTTTGTTTACTTTGAATTTAGCAAAAAAAGGCCTTTTGTTCACGAACGTATAAATAGTAAATACGTAATAGTTAATATTATATGGCCTGTTGGTATGTTTGGTATGGTATAATCTACCATTGATTATAAATGCTAATAAACCATTATAAATATTTATAATCAGTGACCACAATCGTATTAAATAATTCGCAGTATTTTTTCAAAACTAGAAAAAGTATTAAAAATCAGGATATTGATTAAATTAAAAAATTGAAACATCAATATTCTCAGAAAAAATAAACTCTACAAAATGGCTATCTTCAATTTTTTTGAAAATAATTAAATAAAAAAATATATTTTTCAACTTTTTCGCCAAAACATTAAAATACATGAAATATTTGTAGTTATCGTTCCTGTCGATTTTATTAGAAAAAACAAAATATAGTATTTCCATTATTTCAGCAATGGGTAAATCCTCATGAGATACCCTGTATACTGTATAGCTATGATGTTATAAAAAAGCGAAAATATATAAAAGGCGATGTATCGTTATAGGTATCTTTTTACAATGGTTTAAATAATATTACACTATTTATTATTCCAAACCTTTTACTTTAAACGTGTACACTTTATTGTAGTCCAGTGACCGTTTTATTGATATAAAAATATGAGGCGGTGTGTCAAGTTCTCTTACATTTTTTGCGGAGATGAAAGTAACGTTTGAATTTTCTTTATAAAACCATTCGAGTGAGCAGTTATTATTACATTTATTTTCGGCCATTAAATAAATAATTTCTAATGGCCTTGATAAATGTCTACAATTTTTCACACACCTGTAAATAAAACAAAATAAACTATAATAAAAACTAAAAACTAATTTCCTGTATTAATTTTTTTTTTTTGAATAGATATTATAAAAAATAATTATATTAAATTTGCCTACTTACTACGATAATAAGACAATCATAAATTATTTTTAATAATAAAAGTGTTTACAGATTATACAGTACCTACCAAAATAAATTTGTTATTTTATATTTACTGTATTGGAAACCTATAAACACTGTTTATTCATATAGAACTTACTTAATACTGAGATCTATGGTAGTTGCAATAGGTAACAATATTATTTCTGCAGTTCCATCTTTTGGTCTCCCAACGCTTTTGGCGTACTCGTCGCTTACTCGTGTAATCAATTTAAATACATACTTTTTTGCTTTGTCCAATAGCCCTGTGAGTTTGCGTGTGCGACCTAAAGTGTTTTTATCGTAATATGTATATTATAATTTGATGTAAACCAAAACCAGTAATTGTATTATAAAATTATTGCTTTTTACTTGTAGTCATGTGCTCTTTACAATTGACATCGTCTGCTTCCACGTCACAACGCCATATATAATATATGCCTTGGTCTTGTTTATGGCTCGGTTCGTTGGGGTTGTACGATAGTGTTGCATCCAAAGTAATCAAATAGGAATTACTAACAGATCTCACAGGACTGCCAACGATTTCAGCGTGTAATCCATCCATAATTACTCTTACATAACACTAAACTTATAACTAATGATTTAAATATATGATATTTGATATGTCACGTTTAGTGTTAATAAATACCACGGCCATATTTGATTTATACAGCACTGAACTATTTTCTTCGTCATTAACTTGTACTTTAAACATTACAGTTTTAAACCCTTGGGCTAAAGTATATCGAGGGATTACCAAATCTTGATTGGTCAGAGTTTCATTGTCAATATTGGTAACTAAATTATTTTTCATATTGTCATCTATTAAAAAAAAAATAGTTCTTAACAATTGTATATAAAGTTTAAAATGTTTACACTCAACAAAATTATTAAACATTTAAATTGGCTCATACATATTTTTATTACACTATTAGATAGGTAATTGGATTCAATATTTTTTTTTTAATAATTATTATTACTTAAACTTTGACAACTATTGCCATTAAATATGAAATTTATTTTTACAGTAGGGTACGGTACGATTGGTTTTTGATACACTTATTCTCGTAAGTGGGACATAAGTTCATCGCTAATCATTTATCCGAGAGCTTTCAATGCCGAACCGCGATTGACCGCAATACTATTCAGTGACTGCAGTCAAATACACACCAAATCACACCCTAAGAATCACATATTATAATATTATGTTACCTACAAAATCTTATTTTACATTGCATAATATTCGTATAATAAATGGACTTGTACTAACAGAAGTAAAAGACGAAAATGTGAAAGATGTTTTAAACGATGAACTGACTGAAACATACGATAGTATCACTGAGAACGTGATTTATCTTAAGAAAATTTAATCTTTAGATTGTATTAGGTGACTTCAATGCAAAATTCAGACGGGAACCACTGTACTTCCTTTGCATAGGAAAGGAAAGTTTGCATAGTAACAGCAATGACAATGGTCAATGATTGATAGCGTTTGCAACATCAAATGGATTGACTGTTAGTAGAACTACGTTCCCACATAAAAATATTCACAAAGTCACGTGAAGGTCACCGGATGATGAAACCCTAAACCAAATTGACCACGTTCTCATACAGACTAGATACCGTAGTACCATTTACGATGTAAGAAGTCATAGAGGTGCCGATGGTGACACGGATTACTACTTAGTGATTCGTTTTAGAGTTACAGCAAAATAAAAAAAAAAAAAAACGATTTCGTCGAAAACTGATTATACGTAAAAATTCCTGTTTATCCGTTGCTTTTTTAGGGTTTTTGTTGATACTTTTGAAAACTACTAGAATTTTTTTACTTTTGACCCCCCTCCCCCAAAGTACCAACTTGATAAATTTTCCTTATTAAAGAGGGGCTGATGTCAAAAATCGAAGCATTATTATTTAATTCTACTCCAAAACGTGATGACACTGATGACAGACACAAGAAAAAAAAACATACATCATTGTAAAATCAATACATTCCTCACTTCGTTCAAAATCTAAAAAACAAATAAGTTATTCCTACTAATATTACACCCCACGAAAAAATGTTGTGCTCATTTATAAACTGCATATTATACTTATTATAAATTACCATGGATAAATTGTGGCTTAGTTAGAAACGTTAATATTTTCCATTCATAAGTGTATCTAATGGGTTTATTAGGATCACACACTTCAGTGTCCGGAATTATTTTGATTTTAATAACTTTAGTTTCATTTCTTTTTAATTCACATGGTTCTTCAAGTTCTGCACTAAAAAACATATTTTTGAACACACAAAATAAAAATAAGATTGTTTTAATGATTGTAAATATTAATACTAATATAATGGAGTAGTAGCGGTGAATCAATTACATATTCCAATATAAAAATATAAATATAATATATTATAATATCAGTTTATGTACTTGTACCCGACTAACCTCATCAAAAAATTGTTTTCCAATAATTTAACACGTAATTTGCACAACACATTTCACAATTTTCAAGTATTTGGTTTAGGCTTAAATTAAAGTTTAGTAAGGGTGAGGTCAGCGACATATGTTTCCAACTAAATCCATATCACAAATACATTTGGTTGCAATTTAGCACAAGCATATTATTTGCACTAGTCTGGAACCTAACGTTTTATGTAAGCTCAATTAAACGATTCCCTTAATTCACACATTTCTTCATTTACAACCTAATGGGAAGTATTTGGTTTTCTAACATTTTTCCTACGCCATTATTTAACACAGAATTGACACATAATTATCACGCATTTGCATGATCAAACCCAAAATTCGCTCATCTATTCCCACTCGACTAAAATGTTAGATAATATCAATTTGACCATATGATATTATTAGCTCCATATTAACACAGTTCTCTTCAATTTAATCTATGATTTTATTACTACGATAATGATTTTTGATCGATTTTAGTGGTCAGAGACACATGATGCATTGTTGCTGACTGCACTGTTACTAAACTTATTAAACAAATTGTGAATTATGTATAAATTCTTGTTTATTACGTTCTAAAAAATTGCAAAGGCAATTTTCGTTCCGATCGGGAAATGGTGTTATGCCACGTGATTAGTTTAATAAATTATTTAGTTATAAAAAAATTTATGTTGTTCAAACCTGTTTATATGAATTAAATAAGTTACATTATTTGTTATTTTTATGGTGTTAACATTTTTAAAGTTTAAACAGTTGGTTGATAAGAAAGTATAAACACTACACACCAGTTTTGTCCTTTTTCAATAAATGGTATACAATTTGTCGAATCGTCATCAATAAGCAAATGATAATAAATATACGAAAACAGCAGTTCTTTACTGTCACGCCCTTCCTCCAAACCTTCGTAAATATTTAATTGTACCTTGTACAAGCCACCCACTCTTCCTTGACTTTTATCTCCATTGCAATAAACATCCCGTCTTCCTTCTTTCGACTTCTGTAAAGCATATTTATTAACCAAAGCATCCACTGTTGAATGTCCTTTATTAAAACACATAACACGGCTTAAAACATATATCAACTAGATAAAATTATTTTAAAGAAATTATAGTTATACTTTTATAACTGTACAAAAATATAATTTATCTTAGTTGAAAATAATTTTAACTATATAAATGGATGAGTATCTTTAAATAGTTTTATAAAAAGTATCTACATGAGACATGATCTACGAAATATGTATTTTTATACTATTTCTATTATCCTAGTAAATAGGTCTTTGTTAATACTTTTAAACTCCGTGCCACGAGAGAATAAGTAGGTAACCCGTATGCAGACTAATGACAGCGACTGTTATAAAGCCCCGTTTCCCCCATTATGTGCCATTTGAAATATGTTATATGTGTACCTACACACATTATATAATATATACACTATATAAAGCATTGCCGACCCTTAAAGGTATGGTCCACTGACCGCGATTTTCGATGCGAGTGATATTGTCTAGCGATTTTTACGATTTTGATAGGGCCAGTCCCACGATTTTATTGTTTTGTGATGAATAGTTTTAATCGCCGAGATGACTTCATACAATTCAAACCATGTGCGTAAAATTTTTTTATCCGAAAGTTCTGCTTTAATAGAAGCAAAAGTTGAAATGTTTAAAGAACGTTTATGGGTAGGTACACGAGTTAAATATAAATAAAAAAAACAGAAGGTGAATATCATACTCTTTTTTTTAAGTTAAAAATACACCCGGACAATTTGTTTAAGTATTGCCATACGGACGAAGGAACTTTCAACTTAGTACTTAATACTATTAAAGATATCATAAAGAAAACGAAAACCAATTTCCGAAATCCTATATCACCAGAAAAGAGGCTTTTAGTTACTCTGAGGTAGAAAATATTAAAACAAAACCTAATTTTTTTTCACCAATAATTCTAATAAATTAAAAAGAGTATCAAATTATGATCGAAACTAACTAGGTCATATTTTAAAACAATAGTTAAATTAATATCAAATGTAAGTCACTTGCCATTTAAAAATTTTAATACAGAAACAAATATAACAAATAATTATCTAATTATGACAGTTGATTACAAAATATGTAATAATTATTGAATATTACTTAGATTTAATGTGACAAACGATGTAATAGGGTTAATAAATAATAAAAATATCTAATATATAAAAATCTCGTGTCAAAAAAACTGTATCTCGTGTGAAAATGTATGTGGCCAAACTCCTCCAAAACGGCTTGACCGATTTTCATGAAAACGAGTGATATATTATAATCGATTGGGCGGAACAGTTATATAAAATTGATATGCCAGAGTATAATCTATACACCAAATTAGAAGACCAAAAATAGTTTTTATCCTTACGCTAAATGTTAGCGTTATAGGCAACCAAACTTAACACGGGAGCATTTTGTACGGGCGACGAAGCACACGGGGACAGCTAATAATAATATAAATCACTTAAATGTATATATATCACTTTAATTTATGAATTATCAATATATCACTTTGTGATTGTATTCGGTATACATATGTGGCTGCATCCGAGTTGGATCCCGAATTTAAAATTATTACACTACTTTGGTAGCGGATTTTTATTGGTACCTACTACACTAGTTTTGTCCTGAATTATTTTAGGTATTGCACTAGTTTTCGAATATTTTTAGTAAGTACTTAAAGTATTACACTGTACTTACATTTTCCTTCCCATTTTAACAGAGTTAGGGCTATCTATGATCTATTTACACCACATTTTTAAAATTCTATAATTTTACTAAATTTACTGTTTAACATAAGCGACAACTTGGGGGGATCATATCAGTTCATTCATTGTCAGGTCATTTCCAAAAAAAAAAATTAACGAAAAAACCTGTTATTTCATTCTTTTATTAATGAACGTCGAAAAGTTAAATTAAATTTAAAATAATTAATGATATTCCCTCTGTAATTTTAATTTCTGATGTAAAACAAGAAAATAGATTTTGGTTCAAATGAAATTTGAAGCTGATTAAGGTTAATTAGGCAGCCTATTCGAATACCTATATATAAGAATAGGTATTAGAATTATACTCATGTTTATTGAATAATCGAATATTGATAAAATTATAATAATTGTTATCAAACTTAATTCATCTATAAACCTTGGTTAGTAATTACTTTATTATATCATATATATATATTGTATACGTGTGTGTATCAAATTAGCACTAGGACCATTCCACACAGCAATGTTATTGGGTTTTCCGGTGACAACCGGATGCGTTTTACCCGAACCCGCATTTGTCGTGATGTTAATCGGTATAATTTTTATGTTTATAGATTATCGTAACCGTCCGTCAACGTATTCGTCGTATATCGGAGAGTTTAGATAATAAATTGTTATAAGTATTGTACAAATAGCGACCAAAATCAGTCGCTCCGCACTCGCCTTTGCTACGGTCATAATAATAATACGTATAACTTAATAAATATAAAATTATTTTGTAATAATTGCGTTTATTCTGTTTTTACTTGTGAATTTTAAGCCAGAATGGCTCTCAGCAAACCAATTACGTTGAAATTGAAAGAACGTTCTCGGACATTTCACGAAGAATGGGAGATGCAATATTGCTTTACTGAAAGCAAAGCATTGAAGACCATATGTCTTATTTACTCCACACTACGATTGCCGTCGAAAAAAATATAATTTAGAACGGCATTTTAAACAAAATCATTCAAGTATTAAAAAAAATTACCCGAAAGGAAGTTCTCTAAGAGCTAAGTTTATAAAGAACAAAAAAAAGAAATATTTGGTCAGCAGAATCTGTTTGTAAAAAAATTTGATAAACTCGAATCTATGGTAAAAACATCATATGAGATATCTTTACTTTTAGCCAAAAATAAAAAGTCTTTTTCTGATGGGGAAATTATAAAAGAGGCTTTATCAATTTTTTCTAAAAACTGTAATGATAAAAATGTAAAAACTAAAGCAGACGGTATTTCACTTTCGAGAAATACTGAACAAGACGAGTAGAGGAGATGTCAAACGATATTAGCAACCAAATAACACAAACAGTAACGAAATGTAAATATTTTTCATTGACGTTGGATGAAACTTGTGATTTGACGAGTATGTTACAGCTAGCCATCTTCGTGAGGTGTATTGATGAAAATTTTCATCCTCAGTATTTTCTCAGTATTTAAAGATTTATTAGAGCTCAGCCAGTTGGAAACTACAAGCACCGGAAGAGACATATTTATGAAAATCAAGGAATGTGCCGACATATAAGGTATAGCATGGAAAAAAATTAATTTTGTTTATACTGATGGAGCACCCGCTATGACGGAAAAATAAATGGTTGTGTGGCCTTGTTAAAACAGTTCTTAGGCCGGGAATTATTGTCATATCATTGTATCATCCATCAGGAAGTTTTATGTGTCAAAGATATGAAGTTTAATGATGTTATTGATCCTATAGTACGCTGTATTAATTATACCCGAACCAATGCGGTTCATCGAAGATAATTCAGGGTTTTATTTGAAGAAGAAAACAATGAATTCGGTCAATTACATTTGTATTGTGCTGTCCACTGGTTATCTAAGGGTGAAATGCTGAAACATTTTTTTCTTTTGAGGAGAGAGGTCTAGCAATTTTTAGTAGAAACGCGGGCAATGCCTGATGAGCGAGATTTACTTGCAAGTAATTCATGGTTATGCGATCTTGCGTTTTTAATAGATATTACACAACACCTCAACATACTTAACCGGAAGCTGAAAGGGAAGGACTGTTCGTTACCAATAATGTTAAATTTGGTTTACGGATTTAAAAAGAAATTCTCCCTTTTTTTTTGACAAATTTGACTAGAAATAATATCTAGATTAATATTTATTAATAATATATATAATAATAATTTTCCTACGCTTGTAGATATAAGAGGAAAACTAGAAAATACTTCGCCTGACATCTCGAAATACCAAACACAAATTTAATTATTGTTGCAGTCTTTTGATAACAGATTTCTAGATTTTGAGGAGGACAAAAATAACATTATGTTTTTCATGAACCCATTTTCAATCACTTTTAGTGAAATACAAAAATATTCATGCAATATCCAGTTGGAAATCACAGAAATTCAAAACCACGTTTCCTTGAAGCAGATATTTACCGAAATTGTATCATCACAACCACAGCTGCAGTCTTCAGAAAATTTAATAACATTTTGGAAATTAGTACCAAAAGAAGGCTTTCCTGCAACGTGTGATCTTGCCTTGCGGATTTAAAGCAGATTTGGATCAACATATATTTGCGAAAAAGCTTTTTTTACTCTAACCTATGTCAAAAATAAATATCGTAGTTCGTTAACTGCGCCTCATATTTCAGATTTGATGTTGTTATCAACATCAGATTTATCACCAGATATTGAAAAATTATTAGCTAATAAGTCTCTTCATAGGTCTCACTGATGTTTTTTTTTAAATATTATTAAAAATTAAAATTAAAACATATGAAATTTAAAATGTCGTTTAATTTAAATACCTATCTGTCCTATCTAATTAAGTATCTATTGAAAATAGAATTTTAGATGAATTATAAGTGTAAGCAAGTCTAGTTCATAACATGACCCGCCAGCTAAATGTAATTGCAATTATAGACTACTTCCAAAATAAATTGGGCACCCTTGATTTAACGTATTGACGAAACCCAAGATTTCGGTCGATATGAACAAGTTTTTGTGTTTATAAGGTATATAATTAATTTAGAGCCTAGATAAATCTTTTTAGGCTTCCATCGAACCAAGACAACTAATGGAGAATCACTTTTTGAGTTACTTAAAAATGTTTTGGAGTTTATAAGACTTAAAATGGAATACATCAGGGGACAGTGTTATGATGGCGCAGCATCGATGCGAGGTGCCTACAAGGGGGCACGAGCAAGAATAATGGCAGACAATAATTTAGCAATTTACCTACACTGTTATACTCACGTTTTAAGCTTATGTTTGGTAGATTCAGCCAAACAAGTACCATGTGTTAGAAATCTGTTTGGTACTTTACAAAAACTTTAGAGTTTTAATGGAGCATCATCTAAGCGATATGCTATTTTTGAATAAATGTTAAGTTTTGGTACCGGTCCTAAAACACTTAAATCTTTAAGTGATACTCGCTAGAGTTGCCGTTAAGAAGCACTAAGGTCAATAAAATGCAATTAAACTGCTATAATTGATACTTTGGTTGAAAAAGCAGAAAATGATGCTAAATCTGGGTCTGATGCTGCTGCTTTACTCAATTGTATTCAGTCATTTGAGCTAGTATTTGCTCTCATTTTAATAAAAGATGTATTAACCAAGACAAATGTTTTGTCCAAATACTTGCAATCTCCATCTTAGAATTATGGTTTGGTCATCAAAATGGTCAAAGAAACTATTATCATTTTTAAAGATTTAAGAACAGAAGATAATGGGAAAGATTTGAAAATACTTCATTAAGTAATAGTTTTAGTGATGATAAGCTACCTCGATTGAAGTCTGTACCATTAAAATTAGGTGGTGGTACCAAATAGTCTGTACAAAATGTTCAAGACCATTATAAAGTTAATGTGAATTACAGTATTTTAGATAGTATAGTAATGTACACGAACAACATATTCAAAGAAAATAATTTATCGCTTAAATTCTATGTCTGATGTATTATTTAATAAAAACCCCTTAATTGAATCAATATATGAAGTTTATAAGATTTATAAATTAGAATCTGAAGAATTGCCAAGTGAGATTGAAATGCTCAATAGGCTATTTATGAACCAAGGCTGTGATTCAATTATAAAAAGAATAAATTATGTAAAATCAAAAGAAATAAAAGACGGAATTCCCAATTTACACAGAAATTTTGAAAATTTTTTTAACTACCAATACTTCTTCTTTGAGCGTAGTTTCTCTGCTCTACGTCAACTAAAAACATTATATTTAAGAATTCATGACTCAAGAACGTTTAAACAATTTGGCAGTGTTATACATACATAACGAATAAAAAATTGACTTTAAACAAATTATTGATAGGTTTGATGTAGAAGCTTCAATACAGGGTCGACGTTTAGCACTTAAGTAAATTGTTTTGTAATTTTCTGTTAAGTTATTCTATACAAAATATATGGATATAAGTTAATGTAAAATGTGAATTATTATTCAAATATTCATACCTCAAAATACAATAGTTAATAGTTTGAAATATCTCCTAATATTTTAGGTTATATTTTTAAACTATAATAGTTTATTTTAGTAAATTAAGTCAAAAAACTTTTTTACTTAAGTCAAATTTGGTAAAAATGCAATCAAAAAAAAAAAATGAAATTTTATTTTGGGAGAATTGGGTTATGAAAGTCCATTTTTTTGGGTTATGGTAACTACTTGTTTGCCCCCTCTGGAATCATCCCCAAGTGTCGCTTATGATGTTTAATTAAACAAAGAAATAAATCCAGTATCAAAAATAGTTTCGAAAAAAGAGCCCCCCACAGTACACTACCCTCTTCTAAGTAAGATGGTCTATGTAACATGTAATATACAAAATGTATTAAGTACTAAAGTTCCTTCAAAACTTAATGAATTAATGTTTATTGAGGAGCAGTTATTTTTTTTAATACAAAAGTTATTAATAGCTATCGTTATCACACTTTAATATTATTATTTAGTACCTACCTATATTTAGTGTACTTTATAATGCTTTGAAAATATCATTTAATTAAAGTTCTATCTACAAATATGTCTTATCTTTTTAATTCCAACTCTAATATTTAAGTTGTGAAGTGTAATGTTGTTAATGATAGTGAGTATAATGCTACAATCAGAACAAAAATTTACCAAGTCGATGATTCATACAGTAAAGGCTGCGATGATTGGGTTCAGAAGTATTCATTACATTCAAAAACAAATTGGATAGTTAGATGTAGAGAGCCTTGATAATAAATAGAGTGGCCAATTGATGTGATATTATTGTTATATTGTTTAATATATTGTTAATAATATTATTTGTTACCTATAGTAATCTGTATAGTAGTAGTTAGGTGCTGAGTTTTCTAACTGTAACTTTATTTATTTCGATTACTAGATATTATTATCTAGTATATATCACCCATAGAAAAAAATCACGGGAAGTCATATCGGGCGTTGTGGATACTCTTTATACAAATACCGATTAACGGATAATTATCAATGGGGTGAGGCTTCTTTTTCACAATGGTAGATGGCAGCATGCCTTACGTATTTTAGTTTTGAACAGTGAAGTAGCCAGAAGGGGAGGGGTCCATGGAAAACCAGAGAACGGATTTTGTTATATGGGGTCTTGTTAGATTCACATTAGCTAGAAGAAGTTCTGTGAAGATTTTTAGAACTTTATCTCCAATCGTTAACTCACTACAAAGCTATAAAGTTGAAAAACATAAAAAAAAAACGCCCAACAAAATGTGTTTTCATTTTTTTTGAAACTCTGTAGTAAATTAACTATAAGAGATAAAGTTCTGAAAATCATCACTGAACTTCTCCTAGCCAATGTGAATCTAACAAGATCCCAAGCAATAAAATCCGCTCTCCGGTTTCAGAGATCTAGCTTATTACGAATTTAATTTTTGCTTAATTAATAAGAATGGTTAAAATTACTTATTATTATTACATTTTTTTACTTGACCAACCCCCCTCCTGAAATGAAATCTTGGCTACGCCCCTGGTTTTGAAGTTATAGATTTTTTAAGTTGTGGTATTCTTTCGAGAACACGTGTATATTAAATAGTATAAAGCTTATTTTCGACCGTTAATGATCCGTTGTTAAACGTTGTCAGTATGTGGATGAAATGGATGATGCGTGAAATCGAAGTTCGATCGTGACATGGAGTATATCAAGAGAATTTAGAACTTGTGCTTATAAAGTATTATTACCAAAATACAACAGTTTTAAATTTAAATTTAACCAAAGACTTGCAATTCAATTTTCTAATTTTTAATAATGTTAAATACGGTGTTCAGGTTAAGAGTGCCCAGTTGCTCGAACGAAAATCAGTTCTGTTCACGCATATATTTTGCTACAGGGAGCGCTTTGGTGTGCCGACGCATGTTTATACATAGTGACTCTGACAATCAACGACTGCGGTCGTACAATGTCTAACAGTTGTCGGCGGCTCAGTATGTATGCTCGAGCTTGGGCACTCTTAACCTGAACAGGGTATAGGCATATCGAATTATATTTCTTAATCGTATACCTAATATATAATAATAAATTCGCTAAGAGTCCAGGACTATTTTGCACGTACAAATGATTCATACGGGTGCTCCATAAAAAAACCCGTCTCCGCGACAAACTATTTTATTGACGAAGTTAATGGTAATGCGGTCACGAAATATAGTTGAACACAAGATTATAGATCGCAATCACTCTAATGAAACACGACACTGTATAACTATGCCTCACTCTAAATTAACAGGTGATAAGTAGATGGATCGTGTCCGTAGCTATCAGGTAGTTGTAGTAGTGGAGTATTACGATTTTTTGTCCGTCACGCAGTCCTAGTCTCTCGGCGAATTTACTAAAGATATAATGGCTATTATGTTCAACATAATTTTTAAAATATATAGTAATTGTTTTTGCTGGCAGAAAGTAAATAAGTAGTAATTTTAAATGTACACATATTTACTGTAAGTAGTTTTGAGATACTCGCACATCTTTTTATTTATTGGTAAATTTTTGTCGTCATTGCTGAAACATAATCTAATAGCATAATTTATTGGTACTGTACAATTTTCAGCATATTGTGTATAAGTTGTGGATTCATCTACGAATGCAAGTGTAAATCTGTACTTCACATAGTATTCATTTACAAAAATCATTTGGACGTATTCGCCTGGTCTGAGTTTTCTCCGAAAGTACACACTCGGTTTCTTCAAATAGGCCTTATTTGTTTCTAAAACATATATTAAAATATATATATATATTGTTTAAAACGTAAATATTTGTATTCATTATTTATTTTATTTATTTATTTACGGAATAAATCCATTTACAATTGTAATATATAGTATATATACTATTTAAAAATAGTTTGAATATTATAGGTACTGAACGCCAAATCTATAATTTTTTATAATTTTGTTAATTTTTTTTTTAATTTTTATATTTTTTATATATTAAATTTAGCCAATAGGTAATAATTTTTTATTCTTATATTTAACAACAATTTATACCTAGTTATTATTTATTCACTTCAAGTAAGCAAGCTGAACCATTAGCATCAACTTGTTTCTTTAATACCTAACACATTTTTTTTTTAATCGCAAACGCGCGTTATATCTCGGATATTTATTTGCGACTGTACATTTTTTTATTTATTAGTGTTGTGTTCAAAAATATAATAAAATGACACCAAAGAAACAATGAACCCAGGTACGTAAACCATTTGGCGGTTACGTTTGAAAAGTGCGTAGAAAGAGGATAAACTGAATTTAATGTAAGTATTTAAATAAGTATGCCACAATATGGATTTTTGACCTAGGTACTTATATAATTTGTTTCTATTTTAACACTCTATGATGCTATATAGTTAATAAAATAGATATTTATTCTATCTCTTTGTAAAAATGAAATTTGAATTTATGGCAATATTTTCACAAGCTAATTATTGTACTTTACATTCTTTGTTCTGGTATGTAATGTTAATTAAATGTAATTTTTTCACTCATTTGAAACCATTAAAAATTTAATACAAAGTTCCTTACTTGTTGTTATTTTTGGAATTGAAAAAAAAGTATAATCCTTCAAATATTTGTATGTGTTTGAAAATTAGATATTTACGAAATTGGATATCCCGGGGTAAAATAAAGATTTCTCGTGCCACTATTTTTTTTAAATTTTATAAATACATAATATGTATGTGGGGCGTGGGCACAGTTTTATTTTAAAACTACTTAAGTTCAACTTTTAATGAAATTAGCAAATTGTTTTGTAGTTAAAAATTTATAAAATATTCAATTTTATTGCTTAAGTCTGCAAATGTAATATAAGACTTCTCATAATTGAATCATTGAATTTAATTTATAAACACCGTCCAATCGGACGCCTATTGTACAGTCAAGTGGTACTTCACTTGCCCACCTTTCTTATAGTTGTGTTTATATTTATAACAATAAATAGTACACCAAACAACTCATTAAAAACAAAATAAGCAAAACCAGATTGATTTCTACAATGAAATTACTTAGATCGAAAGAAAAATTATTTTATGTGTTTCTATTATAAACGTAGATTGTATAAGCACAGTTGACAACAAAATATAAAAATTTTCCGACATAAAAATGGTAGTAATAAATTTTAATACCGTTAATACTGAAACATCGTTAGTATAATTGTATTATTATTTATTATTTTATTCTTACTCAGTGATTATTTTTTAATGTAGAAATTATAGATTAATTTAAGATGTTTACTTTGTTTTGATAATTTTAATAAAATCAACTAAAAATTTTTAATAGCAAAATTGACTGTTTTTAGGTAAGTTTCGACAGTTTTTCCAGAACATGCTTGGATGTAATATTAGGACAATTTAAATGTTATAATGTTTTTTTACGAATATAGCATTTCTCTAGATTTTTGAAATTAATTATGTAATTATATTTTATAAATATATTAATTTGAACTTGAGCCGTATGGTTCGTGCGTTTTGTCTGACTACGGAGTGACCACGGCGGGCATAAGAATACGTTACATTTAAAACAAGTCAAATTGTACATGAGCAACCAAAAAAAATGCATGCATAGAAACCTCACTTAATTTTTTTCATTTATTGTTTCTTATAAAGGTGAATAAAATGGTATATATACTTAAAGATTTTTCGATGTATATCAAACATTGAAAAAATATAAAAAATACAACTATGAGTCGTAGGAAACCTTTTTGTGAAATAGAAAGACAGAAAAATCCAACGACAAATATGAGTCCAGACGCAGATTACGGGTTTGCTGAACCTTTACATGGATTAATCCGTGATGTAAACATAATGACAATATTGAATGAAGTCAATAAAGATGACTTAGAAATATGTGGAATTATCACTTAAAACCAGAGACGAAATAACAGCCAATGAAGTGGAGGCATTCATTCTCCCCAAAAAAGAAAATTTTAAGTGAAAAATTATGGCAACTGGATTCACCATTAATTCTACCTCGTACTGTGAGACGTTTAAAAAATTAGGTCAAGCCATAATTAACCAAATACCTGAAATTCTAAAAATGGAGTGCATTTTTTGCATGATAACGCTTGACACTTCACGCGGGACGCAACATAAAAGCTCTTTTAGATGTTAAGTTTTGACAATCTCCCCCCCCCCATGCAACCAACCGAGCCCCATCGGACCATCACTTGTTCACCAAACTAAAGAAAAATAAGGGTGGGAAAATGCTAAATTCAGACAAAGAAGTGAAGACAGCAGAGAAGTACTATTTGAAATAAAAGAGGTGGGTGGAAAATCACATGACGCTAGTATACAAAAACTCGAAAAGTATATCTCGATATTAACGGTGATTACGTCGAAAAATAGTGAACAAATCTTTGATATAATAATTTACAATTTTTTTTATAGTTATGGAGACCTTATTTTTGGACAAGACTCGTATATTTGCAAATGGAATTGGGTTTATTGTGCATAATATTACACTCAACATTATACTACAAATTTTATTGTTCTTGTAATCTTGTATTATCTTCCTATAGATACAAATAAATAATTAAATAAATCATGCATACTCACCGTTACGGTAAATATTGCAATTCTGTCCGGTATAATGATCTGGACAATCGCAATACCAATACCCCAACGCTGTGACACACGTGCCATTGTTTAAGCATGGCGAACTATCTTTACATGCGTCCACATACGATTCACATTCGTTTCCAGTCTGGAGTCCATCGGAAATACTGCAGTCACATACTTTGTTAACACCACCCTTTTCGGTATACAAACACCCACCATCATTGCACGAGGATTGGCACACATTGACGCCGTACAAATTGTATATGAATCCGATAAAAGTAAATGTAAACAGCCACATAATTATTATTTATTTTCGTTTTCGACATTCAATTATTTTTACTTTCATGCCAATATTTATAGTTATGGTTTATTTACTCATATTAATTGTTATTCTGGTCGTCATATCCACACTATTATCAACACATGTTTAAAAACAAAATATCCTTAAAACGAGCTAATACAGTTTGTTGTATATAGTGTGACCAGTCATGAAATACAAAAATACATGAATATTTTTTTATGTTTATCAAAATAAAATAATGAATATCCTTTAGCGAATAAAACATTTTTCAAATTAAAGAACTCCGGGGTTAAATACAAAAAATTATCATTTTTAGTTTTTACATAATGATCTCGCCGACTACTGTTAATAAGCAATTCTAAGTATAATCTATTTTTTTTGTATTTAAATACATTTAAAGGATTTTTTTAAAAAGAACTAAAAAAGTTATATCTATAGTGGTGGCCGTGAACCTTGTGTTAAATCGGTGTGCCATCAGCCAAATAATTTTCACGATTTAGAGACTTTAAGTTTGTAAGTATTTTTAAATTCACGGTAGGCAATGTGAAGGTTAGATGGGAGGCAATACGTGAACGTCCACACAGCAAGCAAACATTAGCGGATAATGAAGCAACATTTGCGCGGCGAATTGATAACATTTCTATCGTAATATAATCAAAACTGTGAAGCATCATCTGAAAATGACTTGCAATATATACAGGGTCGTATTAGAGGTGGGGCAACAGGAGGCTGTTGCCCCGGGTAGCTGATTATGAGGGGGTGGCTAAATATTTTATATATAGGTAATAAATAATTTCATTACTTTAATCATCTCAAAACTACATTCGGTTAATTTTTACGCATTACATCAAGTATTTATTATTTTAACATGACCTATATTCCTCCCGTTATAACATAATCTATTGATACGGGCGATACGTGTTCGTCTTGCGCATAGGTGAAGCAAAAGGTATTTTAAAAAATCTGGTTTGTTTCGAAAATATTTTTATGTCATTATTTTGGGATGACCTTAGTCGTTTTAATGTTGCAAGTAAAAAGTTACAGTCTATTCATATTGATTTGAATATTGTGGTTGAATTGTATAAATCACTCATTCATTACATTTATGATCTTCGGAATTATCTGGAGGGGGCACAACATATAAATTATATGTATAACGGAAGAAGAAAAGAAAAATATCTTACGATGAGCTAAGGCAAGATGAACCAAATTTTTGTGGAAGAAAACATTTTTTTATAAATGCATATTATGTAATTTTAGATAATTTACATACAGAGTTAATCAAAAGAAAAGAAGCCTATGATAATTTAACATCGGAATATTCCTTTTTTAAAAAACCTTACTACGTTGATGGATTCAGAAGTTTTTAAATGTGCTGAAAAATTATGTTAAGATGATACAACGATGATTTAGATAAAACATTTTGTAATGAATGTGTACATTTCCAAAGTCATATTAAATCTCTCAAAGATAAAGCCCAAAAAAATATCCGGAACCTAAATATAATGATACGATCCACAAATTTACATACAATTTATGCGTATGTTGACATTGCACTGAGAATGTTTTTCTGTACACTAACAACAAATTGCTCTTAGGAAAGATCATTTTCAATTTAATAATAAGAATAAAAATGTATTCCAGATCGGTAATGAATAATAATTGCTTAAATGCTTTGGCTGAATTAAACATTGAAAGTGAACCAAATTCCAGCCTAAATTATGACAAAATAATTAAAGAATTTGTGGTCACAATCCAGGAAAAAATTTAATTATTAATTAAAAATAAAATTGTATTACTTTATATAATAATGGAGCATTTTTTTTTTTTGCCCCAGGACGACAAATTTCTAAATACGGCCATGCATACATAGAAATAATGTTGTTGATTAAACAATAACTAAGGTGTTCAGTTTAAATAACTTAAATTAACCCTTAATAGATATTGATTTTTTATTCATACGTATGTGGTGTCATGAGGTTTTATCGAATTCCGAAATGTTATCAAAAATAAATAAATCATACACATGGTATTTTGGCACGCAAGTGTTCGGCGTACAGTTACATGCTGACTCAACTGATCAAACACTTACCGCCTAAATATAGTTTCTTGAATCATTTTCGGAAGGGTAATCAAGATAATATTCTATTGGCTAGGCTCTCCTATACCATTGATAAGTATGATTGTAATATTAATTTATAATGACTTTTTAGTTCATAATTATTAAGTATATTAAAATTAATTTTAAGGCTTATGCATTTCTACCGAACAAAAGTATAGCAACTTATTCAAGAATGTTTAAAATAATAGATGGCTACTGTTAAAAATAGTTAAGAATTTAGCCCAAATATATTTCAAATTAATTTTGAAATTGGTATGGTTGTTTCCATCAAAGAAACTTTTGGCTATGACATCTATAAAATATGTTTATTAATATCTATGTCTTAATTTAGATTTGGAAATGGACAAATAACAATGATTATGGGATATCGAGACGCAATTATTATTTACTAAATAAAAGTTTCTTATAAATATGTTGTAAGACCGATGGTTTCTTGTTAATTAAAAAAAAACTGGTTAAAACTGTTTCAGAAATTTCATAAGTTTTTAGTTTTTAACCTCTAATCTCTTAAATTTTAAAGTTAGCCAAAAATCGAACATAAGTCTTTTTATAAAACATTATATTCTCTATTATAAAGGTTTCTTGATGATTATTTAAACATTAACGCTTTTTGTAAAATTAAAAAAAAAACCTAAAATAATAGTGGTTTTTTACAACCTTTTATACAATTATTATGGATATAAGTAATATTAAACAGTATTCTTTATTGATTAATAAAATCTATCAATTAACAAGCTTGTATTATTTAGATTAGACCATTAGCCATATTTTTTTAGACTATGGAACCACAAACTTATTATATTTTTTACGATAATATTTATCGAATTTTTATCTACATGACATTTTATTGGGAAAACAAATTAACACAAGGAGCGCTATTGTACAAGGTTGGGTGGTTTCCTCCTTGAATCGGTTCAAGATACCGTGTGTATGGTATACCTCAATTTGACATCTTTTAAAAAAAATTATATACTTTTGTATAACATGGAACGTTTAAGACGATTAGTACGATTAAGTATGTCGACCATGAATGAATTGAACAAAATAAAAGTGTTTAATATCAAACAATAGTATAATAATTAAGGCACTATAAAGGTAAGTGCTCTATATAGTATAATCACTATAAACTATTCCGAATCGGAAGGTACAAATTTTTTCCACCAGAGGTCGTTTTGTTAATTTATTTCCCCATATTGAATACATTAAATTAATAATTAATAGAAATAAAACATAATATTAAATTGTCATTACCGATTAATATCGGTTTGTTCAGTGTTCACAATTTCATAAGTTATAAATTAGCCCAGTTAGTGCGACTTCAACACGGAGTTGTAATGAGTTAATTTAGTTCACAATAATATGTATTTGCTTAGTCTATGTTTGTGCAACTGCACTGATATTTAATGAAAATTTAAATAATGGTATATAATAATGTATATATTATTACAAAGTGTAATACAATTGGTTTTTTTTTAGTTTTTATGTTTCATTTAAAAATGCCCCGTCAATATATTTTCCTTTTAGACAGTATGGTAAATTAAATTACTGATAATAAATAACCTTTCAATTGAGACTACCTTCGTGTATTATTTTATAAAATACACTTTGTAAATTTAAATTTAAATTATTGTTCGGGCTTTGTTGCTGATGATTGCTTTGGAAACGGGCAAGAATGTCTACTTGATATTATGGTGATAAAGTTCGAAAAATAAATAAAATATATGATAGTTGGCGATGTTTAGATACAAATAAAACAAGAAAGTTTGCAAGAGTACAAAGAACAACATTTTCAAAACTCTTTAAATAATATGATAATGCCCACGAAGATGCTTTCAATAAAATTAAAATTGAAAAAAATAGGTAGTTTCTAACTTAACAAAGACAATAAGGTCGTTGTAAGTGTGGACAAAAAATTGCATCCAATTGAAGAACGAAGATCTGAACAAGAGCAAAAGAGAGAAATGTTTAAGCAAACATCCATTATCGAACCTGGCAAATTAATAACGTTATTATTAATATAACAATAATTAACCTAATAATAATATCAATAATTTACTTAATATACAATATAAAATTGACTATATTTATAATTTGTTTGTATCAATTATTTTTTTTTTAGGTCGATCTAACGGTGTTGATTTTGAAGAGAGTATATCATGCAATGTGTTTAACTCTAAAATTTCCGAAGTTTGTGAAAATATTACAATACTAGTGAAAAATGAACCAGCTAGGAAAAAAATTATAGTCGTTTAGCATCAGCTTTAGATAAATATAAGGCTAGTGACAGAGATGGAGTTTACTTATTAACAGAATGTGTCGAGTTATCTAATGTACTTAAATATTAATGATAAGCAATAAATCGCTTTTCAATTAAAATAAATCGTAAAAGTTTTCGTGACCAAATATCTTACGAAATTAAAAAATCACTCCATCAATTAAATTAAAATTTTGTAGTCGCTTATTGTAGGGACTCAAAACTGCTCCCTAATTTGATTGGAACAGAAAATGTAGACATATTACCAGTTATTATATCAGCACCACACGTAGAACACCTTCTTGATGTACTTCATTTGTCATCAGGTATTGGAAAGGAAATTTCATCTGTAGTATATGACACATTAAAAGAATGTGTTGGAAAAAGTGCAAACGTTTGTCTTTGATACAACAGCAGCAAACAGCGGCAGAATAAATGGATCTTGTGTGCTATCGCCTATTAGTACAAATGTTAAATAGGCCAATACTGTTTTTGGCTTGTCGTAATCATATATTAGAAATTATCTTGTAATCAGTTTTATTACATTAGAAACTTACACGATGCCTGGTTCCGAAATTCCTATTTTTAAACGTTTTAAAAACAATTGGAATCAGATAGATCAAACTAAATTTAGTACTTGGTACTTAGGTATAATTACGCGAATAGAATTTGTATACAAACGTGCACACGGACGGCTTTTAAACGACACGATTAACGTAAATACGAATTGAGTAGACTCGAAAAAGACCGAAAACAAATAAAATTCAGTTAAAAATTGAAAATTATTCTTAACACCTAAACCTGTTGTTATTAGTCTGTAGCCAGGCCCGTCGTAACATATTTTCCGCTTTAAAGCGAAGATTTTAATGCCGCTCTTAAGATACAC
Source organism: Rhopalosiphum maidis (assembly GCF_003676215.2). Taxonomy (NCBI): domain Eukaryota; kingdom Metazoa; phylum Arthropoda; class Insecta; order Hemiptera; family Aphididae; genus Rhopalosiphum; species Rhopalosiphum maidis. The sequence goes on along the minus strand of NC_040879.1, from coordinate 41,192,309 downwards.
TTGAAAATTTCCTATTTAACTGATTTTTCGGATAATCAAAATTTTTAATTTGCACACACCCTTTTTTTTATAAATAATGTACTAATTGAGTCGGTTAATTTTAATTTGCCAGTCGCTTGATTCATCTAATAGTAATATAATACTATAATAATACAGAATAATTAATACTATTTGTTTCCTTTTCGTCATTTTCCGAAATATTGTCAATTTCTTCATGATCAAATGTATCAGAATTAATAGAATTTCTATCAGAATCAGAAAATAAATCGACTTCTATCAAAGGGAAAGAGTTATCAGCTATATCATAAGAAGTGGACGGTAAACAGTTTAAATTGTGATTTAATTGTGTCCTGAATCGAAGATATAGATAAATAAGAAGTAGTTGGAATTTGTGAACAATCATTATTCAGTTGTTGGATTTTATTTACATGTTGTTCCAATAAAAATGTTTTAAAAGTTCCTGCTTGTTTGTTGATAAAATTCTGTTTATTTTCTATTATTTTTTTATATTCAGTACCGGAAAGTCGTTTTCGTGATGACATGGTCAATGTTTAACTGTGTAATATTGTAAGTTCATACATTTTATAACCAAAGGTGGGCAAGTTAATGAAATTAATTAACTCAAATTAGTTAAGTTAAGAGGATACAAGATCGATAAGTTAAAAGTAAATATTTACTTAACTCAGTTTAAAAAAAAATAATCTATTTTTTTAATTACTACCTATGTAAATCACATAAAGATTAATGTTTCTTTCTATTTTCTAATTTTTAAATTATAAAAAACAATTTTATTGAACTTATCATAATGTACACTGTATATACCCGTTTACTTTAACTTTTCTAATATTTATTAATTTAAACTATACTCATTTCTTTGTCAGGAGGTTTGGCCCAATTAAATTAAAATTTTGGTTTAAAACTGCTGATATCTGACAGTTTTCGCTAGTCATGTATCTTTGAAATCTAAAATATTATATAATTGAAATATTGTAGCTTGTTCAAAATCTAAATTTATAATTTGTGGATAAAATTCTCGATTGTCACATTTTTTTAGAATTACATTATTACTGTACATTCTAATACACATGATTTTTCTACTTACCTTACCTTCTATTTCTTTATAAATTGTATAATCGGACTTTTTTTCCGGAATTCTTCTGGTGGTACACAACACACCATCATTACCAACATTACACATCAATAGCTTGTGATAATCATCACCAGGGTATGAACAATCCGGTAATTTTCCCTACCAAAAAATGTCCGTAACAAAACTGGGTCGCTGTTTAGACATTCCTTTCCAGTCCATAGTACCTTAGTTCATGATTCATATTTACCTTGTCTTTGTCTTATCATAGGGTTTTTGGGTGATAAGTTCTATCATACATTGTATTCTTTTTAAGGGCTATATTTCAACTCCCTAAAAACTACTTAAAAACTCATTATTATTATAATGAGAAAGATAACAAACCAGGAGAGCAAAGGTTCACCAAAACCAGATGTTTCGGGAATTCTCAGTAAGACACTATGATTGATTAACAGTGTCAAACGCTTTGGCTAAGTCAGTATAAACTACATCAACTTGAGACCGTTTTTTAAAAGACTCAAATACAAAATTAGAAAAAATTAAGTTCCATGTAGTAGTTGATCTTCCCGGACGAAACCCATGTTGATCTTCAATAAGAATATTGTTTACTGATGGTTTAATACTGTTTAAAACTAAAGATTCAAATAGTTTTGATAGATGAGACTGAATAGAGATAAGTCTATAATTAGATATATCGGATTTGATACCTGATTTATGTACTGGCGTGACAGAACTGAGTTTAAGAATTGTGGGAAAAATACCCTCATCAAGAGAACGCCTGAACAGCAAAAATAAGGGATAGGCTATAATAGAACGCAACTGAAATATAAAAACGCCAGGGAGTCCATCAGGACCTACATTTTTTGCACCAGACAACGTAGAAAGACTATGAAAAACGTCATCAACAGTGAAGTATGCATTATTGGGTAGGTCAAAAGATAGAATCTTAAGATCATTCATATTATCGTTAACAACTTCAGATGAGTATACAGATTTAAAGTATGAGGCGAACATGTCGGCTGCATCCTGTTCATTAGAACTTGAAGCACTATTAAGCGTTAGTGTTTTAGGAATATCCGAATTGTAGCGTTGCTTCTTTATAAATTTCCAAAAATTGGAAGGATTAGCATTAATTGATAGTTCAGTTCGATCAACAAATTCACGATACAATTTTTTTGATACATACTTATACTGGGCCCTAAGAAGTGAAAAGTGTCTGTAATCATCAGGGTTAAAAGTGGATTTAAATTTAGCATGAGCCTTTTTCTCCATAAATAAAATTTGTTTTAACTCTCTCGTGAACCAGACAGGGAAGGTAGACTGCTTAAAATGGCGCTTTGGGACAAAGCGTAGTACAGACTGATGAAAAGCATCGTATAAAGTATTAAAAGCTGAATCAACACTGAGAGCAGATAGAGTAGAAAGCCAATCAAAATTAGAAATAAAATTATATATATTAATATAGTCAGCATTATCAAAATCGAAGAAGGAGTGAGAACTATTGAAACCAGGAACATGGATGTTAATATGAAAATTGATAGATAGAGGAGGGTGGAAAGGGTCTGATGGCACTAACGAATCTAAAGATTTAGTTACTGAAAGAGAATCAACATTACTAAATACTAAGTCTAATAAGGATCCATGCTTATTAAGGTTGCTGTTATTTTGAAAAAAACAATTAGAGGCAAAAAACTCAGGGATACACGGAGCACGACAATGGGAGGACGAGAAGATTAATCCAGAGTCATCATTATCCCATAAGACTTCAGGTAAGTTGTAGTCGCCACAAAACAAATATTTATAATTAGGGTAAAGATTAAGAACTTGCTCAACAGAGTTAATATGAGATTGATAGACATTTATTGGGGATTTAGGAGGAATATATACACACCTAATTAAAAAGTTAATTTTATTGAAGAAAAAACGAACAAAAATTTGTTCAACATTTAATTCGGAGACGGTTATAAGAGAAGAAGGGATATCCTTACAAACGCCAATAAGGACACCTCCCCCGAGAGAACAATAGCTAGTAAGAGAGGATCTATCACATCTAAAAGTATTATATTTATATAAGCCAAGTTCATTATCAAAAATACCATTAGTTAGCAATGTTTCAGATAAAATAATAAAAATGTGATCAAACGCTGCGGCATTACATCTAAGATTTACTAATTTGGATCGTAGACCTCGACAATTTTGATAAAATCCACGAACTGGATGACCACTAACTGACTTGATTAACGATGACCTGCATGATGATGGAATCCAGAGTTTTTTGATTTGGCAACAAGTACTTGAGGTGCACCATTGACGTAAGAAATCTCAAGATTTGTTTCACCATTTAACTTACGATTATCAAGCTCAGTATAACAGGACCGAAGCAGAGTACGTTGCATCAACGTTTTATCACTGACTAATCGGAAATCCGTAGGAAATTGAACACCATTTTTCACCAAGTCTCTAAAGTCGGATACCAGTTTACTAGCGGACTCACTGTTACCACACAACAGTTTGATTGGACGAGGTTTTCCAGCAACAACTTTACCAAGACGAATAACTTTGTAGTTATCCGGAATAATTAAACTATGAGGTTCGAGCAAATTGCGAATGGAAGAACTATCATCCGAAATCCGCTGGGTTGACGAAGCCGAAGAGGACTCAGGTACACCATAAATAATTGCATTTAAAGAGCATCTTTGACGCTCAAAGCTTTCCTGTAATACCTGGGAGATAACATGGGAGCTTTGGTTAGGTGAACCTACATCCTCCAAAGACGTAATTTTACCTTTAAGAATATTAAGTTCACTGCGTAAGGTGGTATTTTCAGCCTTTAATTCAATAATTTGCAAAGATAGTTGCTTTAGGTCTTTTTTCAATTCCTCAAATTGTAATGTTTGAGTGGACGAAATATTTTTATTTGAAGATAAAACTTCACCACGAAGTTTATCAAGAGCAAACATAATGTCACTATTTGAAGGAGGTATGGACGAAGTAGACCTTGTGGTGACTTTATTTGAAGTAGTAGTAGTATTATTAGAAGTAGTTGGTTTACCCATACTGACAAAAATGATGAACTACTTAATACACATTGTATAAGATCGAGAATCAGAAGTCAATACGCACACGATGTATATACCGTGTGCGGAGCAGCGCGGACCTTATCGGCAAAGTAATTAAGATAATAGGACGACGAGATAGCACAGTCGGTGTAGCCGTTGTGCCGATAAAATTAAAATTAAACTTACGTAATAAGACTAGACGGCAAAAAGTGTACGGCAAACGCTAGTTAATCAAAATTGAAAAACTGCTAAGACAGTACTAGTTTTGAGTAGACTGACTCAAAAACGCACCGATATACGCACGCACTAATTATCTAACTGTTTAAACATAAAACGGAAAAAACTATCTACTATTGCCAGAGTAATAAAAAAAAAAAAAAAAGAACAAGAGCGGCATGTTACTGTTACACGAATGTAATAATAATATTATATTATTAAAAAATCATTTATAATTAATTTTGCAAATTTAATTTTATTATGATAAATAGGTACTTAAATACAAACTATTATTTATAATAGAATTACATTTAATTATAATAGAATAACATTTTAAATTACTTTTAAAACAAGCACATTTTCTAAGAGACAATTTCTTTTAGTGACATTTCTTTTGTTTTGTTCACTTGTTTGATGTCAATGAAACTGGATGTGGCTAGTTGTATATTTCTAGAATCATATCAACCTTCGATTATGCCTTGTTCAGTTCCTAAACGGTTAAGGTCATTTTTCTGGTCGATCACTATGGCAATAATGTTAGATGGATCTGCAGGGCCTCTATTCACCTTTTCAACGGGATTACAACTCATTCCCTAACTTAAAATGCTGGTATTTTTGTTTTACTACCCTACATAGCATAAGGAAATAATGAATTATTTTAAGTAATTATAAAAATCAATATTATTTTACTTGTATCATTTTTTCGGCTTGCTTTTCTATTCCTATAGCTCTTAGATGACGTGCTGTCTTAATGTACACATTATTCTCACATAAATTACATAAAATTGCTTCGGCGGAGTCCGTTTATATACAATATTCTGTTCCGCAAACATTACATCAAACAGTTATTTTTTCGATCTCATTTTGAATTTCATTTTTGCAGAATTCCTCTAAGTCTTCTTCTGTTAACAATTTTTGTAAAATTTCTTATGGTAAATTGGATGCAGCTAATCCAATTTTTGGATTACTCCCAAATAAAGCCTTATATGGTGATCTACCAATAACACGATGATGAGAACTATTTTTTTGATATTGAGCAAATTGTAATCCAATTGACTATTTCTTTGTTTTATTATCTTTCATCCAAGCTCTTAACTTATTTTGTATATCCTGGTTGCTTCTCTCAATACTTCCCTGTCTCTGTGGGTGTTTAGGTCAACCGTGAACAATAACGCAATCTATTTAAAGTTTATTCAGTTCATTGATAATAGAATTAACAAATTCCCTACCGTTATCGCTCTGCAGTATTTTTGATGCGCTAAATGTAAGAAAAATCGATAATAAATTATTAGCTACTTCAGATGCGCGTTTAGACTTGAGAGGACTTAAAAATAAGAATTTAGTACTGTGATCTTGGTAATTCAGAATCCATTTAAATTTTCCATCAGGAATGAACTGAAAATTTATCAGATCTACTAGTCCTCTTTCATAAAATCTTTGCTGATAATTCCATGGCTTAATGACTAATTTACGGTTCATGTTTTTTTACAATTACATATCGCACATGTTGATAAAAAATTTCAATCGCGGGTCTTGGAATATTGTACATATTCGGTATATTCGCAAATTGACATTTCCCCCATGACCAGTTCGAATATGATAATCATTTATCCTTTCATACAATTCTTCATAAGCAACTATATACCTAAAATATAAAGTTTCACTGATTGTAGTATTGTAATTTATATAGAGTTATTTATGGTGTTAAGTAGAGGTATCGATCAAAAAATTATCTAAAGCCAAATCCTAGTATAACCAATGTTTGTGCTTTACACTTGGTGAGACAAACAGGCCAACAAAAAACTGGTAGTGAAATGGGAAGATGTAAAAGTAACTCATTGTAGTACATCCACATATCTAGGCGTGACATTGGATAGAGGACTAATATATAAGACCCACTACGAAAAAACCAGTAAGAAAATCAATACCCGGAACATTCTTTTACGAAAATTAATAGGATCGACATGGGGTGTATAACCACATGCGTTACGAGTCTCAGCGATGGCACTATGCTACTTAGTAGGGAAGTATGCATGCCCGGTCTGGAGAAGAGACACGCGAAAAAAGTAGATATTTCTTTAAATATAACATGTGGACTAATCACAGGATGCCTTAGAAACACACCAATGGACAAAGTTTACTTCATAGATATATAATAGAATAGACCAGGAAAGATACGAAATTTATGAGGCGAACATGACTTTATAAAATTGCGGTTTTACCAAAGACATAATAACACTGATATTACAGATAGTCGATAGATAAGAGTATAATTTATATTTATTTATTATTATGATTTGTTTTTATGCTGAATTCTCACGAGAATACGATCACTAGTCCACGTTTTATAATTTGTTTGACTTTTATACCAAGTACATTTAACCACGTTTTTCTGTTTTTATTTCGTACAAATAAACACAATGGTACAAAAATATTGCATTTGCAAATCTCAAAGATCCATTATAACTGAACTGGTCAAGTGTCTTGTCCGCCTTGTACGTACATTATCGTTGACAATACACTAGCAGGCGGAGGGGACGACACAGCCAGTTCACAAACATGAACTTTGGTCTCGGTACGTGAATATAATATACAAATAGGTTTATTCAAATCATCAGAATAGGTTGAACAAATAATTTGTTCATTATTTTTTGGAGGTAACCACTCTGTTGCAGGGCTTGAAATCAAAATCAAAATATTCGATTTTAATTTCAATTTTGCTTATTGATATCATTTTTTCCCGATTTCGATTTAAAAATAATATATTGATTTTGTGGTTTTATGATTTTTTTTATTGATGCCGAATATCGATGTAATTATTTTATGATTTCGATTTTAAATATAATGTTTTTTTTTCGATTTTAGTTTAATTTTAAAATTTACAATATTGGAAAAAATATTTTTCCAGGCATTTTATTTAATAAGCCAAACGTGTGTATACCTATTAAAATAAGACTTGCAATAACAGCAAGTCAACAATAATCGCTCGTTGAACCCCGATTCCTATTATAGTATTATCATATAATATGTATACTATATTGTAAATTTATTTAAAATCGATTTGATTATGTAATAATTTTGATTTTGATATAAATTATCGATTTTAACTTTTTTCAATTTTAATAGAAATTTTGAAAATCATTAACAAGCATTCACAATTTTGATATTACTTTTGATTTTTTAAAAGATTTTTAACGATTTTTATCGATATTGAAAATCGATTTCAAACCCTGCTCTGCTGTGTCCTTTCATCAGAAATAGATTCTTTGTCTACGAAAATTGGACCTAATTTTTGTCAATCATTTGTGTAAAAACCGCATTACTATCAGGAAATGAAGGAGGAACTAGGGACAACATTGCGTACTCCAAATTGCAAAAGTGGAAAAGACAATCGGAGAGATCATGGCGTTTGTTTACCGGGGAAGGAATTACTAATTCAAAGTATTGCCGTTTGATATAATCAATTCAATGGCAGAATTCCAAAATATACTGGATAAAGTATTAGGACCTGAGATATTACAGTTCATAGCAGTATATGTGCATGACATACATATTATGTCTAACAATTTGGATGAATATTTTGAATATTTGGAAGCAATATTAAAAAAAAAAAAAAAACATTTGTTTTAACTAAGTTTAAAAAACTTGTGGTGGCATGGCATGGACCGAAATGGTTATCCCAAGCTGAAAATAATTGGCCATCCAACAATATTGTCTCATTATCAGAAATACCTGAATTTCGAATAATTCATTCAATCCTTGTTGTTAATGAACAAACGCAGTGCCTCCTTGAAGATAGATATTTTTCATGGACACAGTTGAGTAGAATCACCAACTATTTACTATATTTTTGTAGCAATGCCCGCAGCAACGAAATTTCAATTCAAAGGTTTGGACCTCTAAATATTCTGGAAATTGACAAGACCACTACATTGCTGTTAAAAAATGTTCAATCACGTGCATTTGAGCAGGAAGTATCTAAGACTCAGCAAGATGGTAGGTCGTCGTAGCCCTTTGCGCCCTCAATCCATTCATGTATAATTACGGGCTAATAATACGGGTTAGTGGCAGACTTACAAATGCTGACATCGCTTTAAATAGTAAATTTCCCATAGTATTATCCAAGGGTAATGTGACTTAACTCAATTTTGCACATGAACATAAAAGCTGCTCCATGTAGGTCTTCAAGGTCTACTAGCTAATATACATTTACGGTACCGGCTGCTGCGTGGACGTTTGATTGCGAAGAAAACAGTAAGAAATTGTATTACCTGTTTCCGTTCAAGTCCTAAATTCATCTCACCATTTACGAGGTGTGTAAATAAAGTAATGAGACTGATTTTTTTTATAACATTTTTATTAAACTAAAATGACTACTTTACATTGTCTCCTTCAAAGTAGTTACCCTGAGAATCCACACAGCGCTGGAGTCGATGTTTCCATTGTTTATAGCAGTTCTAGAACTCAGTTACTGGAATAGCTTTCAGTTCGTCGGTCACAGATGATTGAATATTTTCTAGTGTCCCAAAATGTCGTCCTTTAAGGTGAATTTTTATTCGTGGAAAGAGAAAAAAGTCACAAAGGCTCAAGTCGGGTGAATAAGGGGGTTGAGGGGCCACAGGAATATTTTTGGTTGCCAAAAACTGGCTGATTGAAATGGCTGTGTGACAAGGTGCATTGTCATGATGCAGCACCCAGGTGTTTTTGATGTTTAGTCTCACACGAATGACCCTTTTTCGAAGTTTTTCAAGAACTTCTTTATAAAAGTGTTGGTTGACTGTTTGGCCTTGAGGAACAAATTCCTTGTGGACTATTCCCTGGCTATCAAAGAAACAAATTAGCATGCTTTTGATTTTTGACTTGCTCATCCTTCCTTTTTTTGCCTTGGTGAAGCTGATGTGTGCCATTCTTGACTCTGACGCTTTGTTTCCGGGTCGTACTCGAAAATCCAAGACTCGTCACCAGTAATGACACGTTTTAAGAAAGAAGGTTCATTTTCAATCTGTTCCAAAAAATCGAGACACCTGTCCCTCCTGTTGTCCTTTTGGTCTTGCGACAGAATTTTCGGAACCATTTTTGCACAAATTTTTCTCATTTCCAAATCATTGGTCAAAATTTGATGAACGGTGGTGTGAGTTAATCCTAACTGTTCTCCGATCATTCTGACCGTTAACCGACGATCGGATCGGACAAGATCTCGAACTTTGATGACGTTTTCATCAGTTTTTGCAGTTGAAGGTCTTCCACTGCGAGGTTCATCTTCAATCGCCTCTCTGCCTTCAGAAAATGCCTTAAACCACCTAAAAACCTGAGCCCTTAAAAGTACACTATCTCCATATGCTTGTTGGAGCTTTTGAAAAGTTTCTGTCGCACTGTGTCCAAGTTTGAAACAAAATCGGATAGCACACCGTTGCTCAAAATTGTTGTCACTCATTTTCAGAACGTAATAAAAAAAACCGTTTTACGAAAATAATTGTCACAGACCAACACGTGACACTACAGAGCTTAAACTCGTACTGAAGGTACATTAAATGTTTATCTACAAACCTTTTCAAACGGAAAGTCATTAGTGTTATCATGTAACAAGCTACGATATCAGTCTCATTACTTTATTTACCAACCTCGTATGGTACCCCATCCGAGAGAGCGAATGAACATTGAACGACCATTTGCCCGAACAGGTGTTGACTTCTGTGATTACATTCTCATTCGCAGTGGGATCAGGCGAGTTGTAAGCGTCAAGTGTTATATTTTCGTCTTTGTCTGCTTTGTTACGCGTGCTGTGCATTTAGAGTTGGTTAATGGCCTTACGTCCGATACATTCTTGGCTGCTCTAACCATGCATCATACTCTTTTGCACAAAGAACGGCTAAAAAGTATAGGTATCATGCTTACTTACCAACTCGTGTACAATAACTACTACCAACGGATTATAAACGGCGTATTACTTTTGTTGCTCATCATATGAGCAACAAAAATAATATGATCATATTATGATCGTTCGATTGGAAGATCATCCCAATTTTTCGGAGAAAATTGTGTAGACTGATGAGGCGAGGTTCCATAATAATGGAACCGTGAACCACCATAATAACCATTATTGGAGCGATAAAGCTACCACTAGTGAAGTGATAAAACGGTTAGCACTTTGATTAGATATGAATGATCATAATTTTGAACATATAATAAAAAATCAATAGTTATTTAAAATATATTATTTTGTTGTTATTTTAATAGGTATATAAATACTATTTATGTACTCAAATATTTTATAATGTGATCATACATTTGCAAATGTAATTATAATTAGTACCTAATTGAGTTAAACCGTTAACTTACCAATAAAACTGTAAAAGTACACTTGAACGTGGTCTGCATATGCTTAGGTCTAACTAAAATGTTTTAAACATGTTCATAATTATTAATTAATTTTAATATTAATTGTTATCGATTAGATATCACGCAATATTCTAACTTTGTAACCTTCAATATAAGTTTTGAAAAAAAAAATTAAATCCGTAATCTGTACCCAACGGTAATCCGGCTATATTCATTAACAGCTGAGTTCATATCACTAGGTTGGTATCACAAACATAATCATAGAACATATTAATAGAAGTAACAGTCAAACGGCTAATCGATTTGTTTTCATTTTGCGGAAGCTCGGCATGATGTTGACAACGAAGGGTCGGCATCATCATAAAACATAATATTTTAATACGGATTTATAATTACGTTACGGTTACAATATCATGCCGAACCTCCGTTGCCCATATTCCGAGCATACAGCAAAATTTCAAGGTCAACTGAAATATTTATTAGTGAATATGATTTAGGTATGTAATGGGGATTACATGCGACAAGACATGACACTTCAAATCCAATTACTTATAATATGTATAACAATAAAAGTTATTGTCTGAACTCTGAAGTAGGTATATTGATAATTATTTATCACCATTATATCTTGGGATCAAACGGTATCGAATTTGTTACTTATAATTTCTGGTCTTTATAAGCGATAAGTAATACCTACGATATCATGACCATTGACCAGTGGCACTATTAGCGTGGGGGAGAACTGTGCAACATTATGCTAAATGGGTCATTTTGGGGTACAACTTAAACTTACTTATTGTACTTACTGAATTTATTTGAAAAGTGTATTATCTTTTACGCTGGAGCACAAAAATCCCAATTACTGCAATCTACGATACTGACTAGGTATTACAAATTTACACACAAATACCTCCCAAAACCACCCAACTCTGAGAGGAGCGTTTAAATACAGGAATGCACCGCTCATGGTGCGTATGCGCAATATGCCCAATATAGTATCGAGCGCGTAACCCTAGTCTGTGGCGTAACTTAGATACTAGATAACAATGATAAAAATTTGCAAAATAATAAAATATAATAATTAATTGTGTACATTTGTCATATTGTGAATTATAAATACTATAAATGTAAATATTAAATAATATGTTGTCAATTTGGTCAATACTCAATGATAGGTATACCAATATACTATAAATTATAAATACAATAAAATGTAAATATGTAATAATTAATAAACAATAAAATAATAAATATGTGTATGTTATAATATATGTCTTAAAATATGAATGTATCATTTAGATCTTTTATTTCATCTGATGTGGGTCGTGTTATGGCGTTAGTTGGTTTGAACCGTTTATTTTTGGTTGAGAAGAATGATTTTTGTTGTGTGATTTTTTTATTAGCGGGTTCTTTCTCTTGCTCACTTTTGTATGGAATTACTTCATTTTCATTTGATGCAACATTGATAAATGCAGTTAGGGCGTCTAATTTTTGCATTGCAACTTTAAGATGTTCGAGATTATTAACACCTTGAATTAAATTACTTAAATGTATTGCTTTGTCTTTAAATCTGTCTTGAAGTATTGAAGTATTCTGTATGCTCTCGCTTCTTTGTATACTTTCATTTCTTCGCCTATATCTGATGTTTGGTGTTCTGTTTCAGGTGTTAATTCTACAATTGATGTATTTGTAGAGGCTGTATCCATAGCTATAACATGCATATGTTTGCATATCATGGATTTGATTTGATAATCTGGACATGTGAATTGATACGAATGAATACAAATTTTACACTCTGTGTAAATCATTGGACAACATATGTCATCTAAACATTTTGTTATTGAATAAAAAGTACGTCATGCATTATGTCAGAATCCATTATGAGAAACTTTTTCTTTTTATTGCACTTTTTTTACCATTTCTAAACATGCTTTTTATTCAGATATTCTTCTAGTTAACTGTACCAGTGGATTTTCCTCATCCAATTAATCGTTTAATTTTACTAAAATAGTTTTCAAAGGGAAACGCAGATATTTAAGATTTAAGACAGATGCATCTTGGTGTACTCAACATCGTCAGCTAAATGTATTAAGTTGTGTGCATTTATTACTTGAGAATCAGAACCATAAAATGATGGAAGTAGCTCAAAGAATTCACTCAATAATGGCCTCGCATAATTTACATTATCAATAGATAATTCTGGATCACAAAGTATTCAACAAGTCACTATTAAAAGTAAAAAATGTTTGTATATTTGTTTGGGAAGGATATTATGAAGCATCAAAAACCCACAGTAATGTAAAAAAACCCCGAAATTGTGTGGCTTTCCAATGCGTAAAATCGTCTGTATCAAATTATTTTCTTTGAAACTCTTTTTTTATATACTTCACTAATTTCTTCAATTTAAATGATTAATGATGTCCTGTACAGGTAGCTTACATTTGTTATTAAATTTTTTAGTGCAAAGTAATTGATGCATAATCCATTTCATAACTCCTAGGTATAATAAATGCATAGAATCCAAGAATATTGATTTATATTCAAAGTCTGGTATATCTAACAATGGTAATATACCTGTTCCTAAATGATGCTCATTTTGGATTGTCATTATTGTTAGGAACCCTTGCACACACTTTAGATTAGTAAGCATATTAAACAATAATATAGTAGTGTAAGCAATATGTTCATTTTTTTTTTTGTAAGCGACTGCGTCGCCAAGACAAGAACATAGAATAAGCAAGAGTCAATCGTGAATAAGTAGCCGATTCGTACAATACTGTATCGTTAAAATATTCTTATAATAAAATAATCAATAAAATATTTTCTTTAAAGTTAAACAGATTTTGTGCAGTGATTTGAATTACAACCCGTAAGTGAACGAACTCTTGTACAACAAATATACCTTTCGGCCTTAACTGAAAGAGCATATAACAACTGGTGACAGCGGTACCCTTTCGGAGTATTCTAATACAACGAAGTCTGTCTTTTACTCAGGTGACACAGTAGTCAATTTATATAAATTTTAATATTATATACGTAACAAATACGTATCTATACAATATATACGTATAATTATATACGTCTATTGTCTATAATTCATTCATATTATGGTGTCTTTATACGTAGCGTAATACATCGTGTATAGTGTATTACACAACGTCAACAAAATTCTGGAGTGCGACATTGCAATCTTCAACATCGATATAAAATTCGATATACGATAATATCGATACACAACATCGATATTAAAATCGTTTCGATTGTGACGTTCACTCATCATCCGTCACGAGTCGCTGTCGACAACGCCGCCGTCGTTATCCTTGACCGTGACAAACAATCAAAGTGGGTCAAACCAACGGATTATGAAAAATTGTGAAATGATTGATAAAACTTTAAAACATTTTTTCCTTCTTGTGATTGTTCCCAAAATAAATTTAACGCTATTGTTTCAAGATGAAATATCCTATAAATTCAGCAAATAAATTAAATTGAAACATTTTGATAATAGTTGATTAAGATAATAAATGTAATAATTAAATAGCTAACCTGTATTAAAATATCATCACTGCTCAATACTGAACTATTATCAACTACTATTGTTCCATCCATTTTCATTTCATTTATTATTTCAAAATTTATAATATCATGTTACATACATAATCATCATCATGATAATCAAATCAACCAACTCTTCGTCCTTTATATAAAATAAAATATTAGCAAGTACAACTATTAAAATCAGCCAAATTTTATGTTACTTTGTTTGGAGCCATATCTGTGTTGAGATGTACTGTACATTGTTCTTTTAGTTCAACTATTTTTGAATATAAAATGGCTCTTAGTATTAATTTGGGCACTAATTCTTTAAGTATACTTTCAGTTAGGGCTAGAAAGGTTATTTTGTCTATTTCTTCTTCTATAAAAAATAAATTTAATTTGGATAGTAATAATTGAATTAATATTGTTAATTAACTTGAGAGAGACCATACATTTTTTCTTAAATTAAATAGAGAAAGCTTTAAGGTTGCCTACAAAATATTACCTATAAACTTATTGATAACATGTTCGGGCATCTCCAATTGCTTTAAAATATCAATGGTCCAACTGTCCATTGTAAAATCTTTTTGAGTTCTGAAGATTCAAGCCGCCACTGCTTATACCTATCAAGATACTTAATTTTATGTATTTTACTTAATTAGGTAATAGTTATAAATAATATATTAAAATTAATCGAATAAACATATTACAGGTACAGACAGTAGGTCATTTAAGATCTGTGTTAATCTCCTAATTATTATTAGTTTTTACTTTAAAATATTATAACGTTTCATCAAAATGATTTATTCATTGTGATAATTTAATAATGTGATATTTTAATCACATTAGGTAAGTATAAATAAAGGAATTAACTTATTAGTCAGCTTAATAATAGTTAATCCAGATTCGTAGTTAATTGTCGTTATCAAAACGATTAGTAACATGTATCAAATGATTTTAGTTGTTTATATTATAGTTGAGTTAACTTAATATAAAGCTGCTTAAAAGTATAACTATTTTATTTGTTTCACATTACCAAATAATAAATTAAATCAATGTTTATAAGATCCAACTATATTAATTTAGTTAAAATATTACGGGGATTCTATTTTTAAACTTTTAATTGGGTAATTCTATTTTTCCTACGCCGCGCGCTGTTTTCGTAAACATGCTAGAGATAAGTATTACCATAACCATAGAAGAATTTAAGAAGCATCAACAAAGCGTGCCGAACGCCGGACAATAATACATTTTACACGTGAATTTGGCGTCTGAACGTTTTAATTTTTCATTTGTGCAATTGTGCTTTAGCAGTCAGTACCACAACTTCTTATAATTATAAAATCATACATAAAATAGGTAAGTGTAATTTAATTATTGTTGTATTATTTTGAATTTGACTTGGCAGGTAGGTACATTTTAATGAACCAATATTTGAAAATGTAGGTACAACAATTGTGTAGTGAAATATTAATAAGTTAATTAATAGTAATAGTAAAACTACGTTAGGTACGACATGTTATGTGAATTTGAAAATGTTAAAATATGATTAAATTTGCATTTATAAAAATAGGTAGGCACTAGGCAGTATTATAGAGTAAACCAAGTGTTAAAAAAGTCCCTTTTGATTCATTTTTCCACAATATAAATTTTTACATTATTTTTTCTTAAATTTCCAAGTTCATTGTTTTATAAATGTAATATAATATCACTAAATAAAATTCGTTTAAATTTTTTATAATTCAATTAACTATATCATGTAATACATAAAAAAAAAATTGGAATAAAGATAAGTAGGTACCTAGATACAACTGAAATCAAACATAAGTTTATAATTAATATTGTTCATCTACTGCATTTAGGTATCTATACTTTTAAAAATATTGTAATTTAAATTTTTAATTAATTAAATTATTAAATTTTTTTAGTTATTTCAAGAATATAATATTTGAAATATACCGTTTAGTACGTAGAAATTTAAATGTTTAAAGTTAGATTATTTGCAGTAAATTTAGGTTGAAATGTTTAAAACGTTCAAATGTTCAACATCGAAAAATTAATGTAAAAATTTATATTGTGGAAAAATGAATCAAAAGGGACTTTTTTAACACTTAGTTTACTCTATAATACTGCCTAGTGCCTACCTATTTCTATAAATGCAAATTTAATCATATTTTAACATTTTCAAATTCACATAAAATGTCGTACCTAACATAGTTTTATTTTGTTTATTTCAAAGAATTTAATATCAGTCGTCTTTTTAGACTGAAAAATACGATATAATTTCATTTAAAGGTACATTTCTTACATTCGTTTTTCTTTAATATATTTGTATAAGAGAGAAGATGTTTCTAAAATTATCAAGTAATGTCACAAAAAATCCCGCTATGCAATAAATGTTTTAAAACGTCCTAACAATATACGTATATTTTAGGTTACATTTATAACATACATTTTAGATGTTACATTAATGTTAAATAATTGTTTGAAATAGATAAGTTAAAAAAATCCGATGAATTAACATTTATTGAATATGTAGGTATTAGTTATTCAAAAATAAACACATAGCATTTATGTAATCCTAAAATGTTGGAAAAATGTTTTGTTTCATTATCATATGAAGATATTATAAAATCATTCGCTTATAAATAAACATGATATTAATTTCTAAAATTAAAATGGTGAAGGTGAAGTTAAGAATTATTATGAAAAATATTTATTAAAAAAAAATGTTGTAATGTATCAAGGTTTATTATCTTTAAACCTTAGTAATGTATTACTTAATTTTCCAAACAATAGTTTTAATTTTGTTTTATAATTTATAATTTTATATTATGTATTTATAGTTTTGTTATTATGGTAGTTCATAAAAATTATCATTGTAGATTTTCATTAAAATTTGGTGGACATTCATTTATATTTTTCCAAAGTAGGCTAAATAACTAAGAGCGAGAATCAAAACGGTCTGAATATTTAAATTAATTTAGGAGCTAAAAATGTAATATTTAGAATATTTTGAAGGAGGTATTATAAGTTGTTTACGTAAATAGGGGCGGTAGATAATGTGGCTTATCAATGTGATAGAAATATAAATAATAACGTATTATTATCATTTATTACTATCCGCCGGTCTCCACACATGGTTTATTTTATTAATTTATTGTTTAAACGACAATGTTTTTACTTTGGACATTGTTGTCAAAGTGTAAATTGTAATTATAGTTATATGGTATTTAGTGTCTTACGTCGACGAACGCTCAAAACGCTTTGCACTCTGTTTGTTACCAATTTAGTGATTAAGAGGCAAGTATAACTTATACTAAAAATATAATCGGTTATATTTGTAAGTCATCCATTGTAGGATGTTTACCAGCTTTAGTGGCTCACTATAAAGTAATCCATAAAATGTATTTGTTTAGACCAGACAGTATTTACATTTGTTGTGAAGGCTCATGCAGCCAATCATTTGGTAATTTGTCATCTTTTAAAAGGCATATGACTAAAAAACATTTAGAAATTGTACCTAGCTCTGACCAAATTATGCCAGGAAATCAAAAACATGTCACAAATAATCTAATAGGTTTAAGTAGTGATGGCATGATGATTACTGATACACAAAATGTTAATATTTTCAATAATGTTATTGCAAATAATGAATTTAATTTTGAATGTTCAGTCAAACAGCTTTATGAATCTAATATACAGTTTATTTTGATCCTTTACAATAATAATGATTTTAACAATAGTGATTTGATTAATATACAGACTGGCATAAAGGATAATATTTTAAAACCATTGACATCTATTGTAAATAATGTAGTAAAATTGAAATCCAAGATCCCATTACACTTTTAAAATGTAATAATCTTGAATCAGTAATTATTGAAGACCCTTTTTGCACTGTAATACTGAGTATTGTTTGATACTTTGGTTGACTGCGGAAAAAAAAAACTACTTTCAAGTATACAACAATTCACAAAAAATAATGAGATATGTGCTATAAATCTTGGGGTAGGTACACTTAATTACAGTGAAAATTTAACTAAAGGGGCTCGTATGCCTTTAAAGTTACAGTTTAAACATTTTTTTGAACACGATGACAATTTTAAAAATATGAAACACAGATCAGAATCTCAGAGCAGATCATTGCTCTCTTTCTAACTTTGTACAAGGGAAATTATGGGAAAATAATATAAGCCAGTTTGAAGGAAAGCTAGTTTTTCCATACTTTATATATATTAATGATGTAGAAATAAACAATCCTCTCTCTTTGTATGCTGTCTTTGTTTAGTTACTTCAAGAATATAATATTTGAAATATACCGTGTTTAGTACGTAGAAATATAAATGTTTAAAGTTAAATTATTTTCAGTAGGTTTAGGTTGAAATGTTTAAAACATTATGAATTTTTAATCAATAAGTTAATTAATTATGATTTTTATAATAACATTTAAATAATCAAATTTTGAATCATTATCTGTCATAACTTTGCATACAAAATAACCTATGTAAAATTTAATTTTAAATATTAAAATGAATTATACATTTTTTTCTTAAAGTTTACATTCAACATTAACAAATTCTGATATCTAAAAATTAATTCTAATATTATCGTAGATCATAAGACATTTTCACCAGACACGACGAACATTTTAAACAGCAGCTCTATCTTTCGACAAAAGTGAGCGGTATGATGTGTTCTTCGCGCGGACTCGTTCATACTTATTGAACAGTTTGAAACGATTGCGACAGATGGCTCTGACGATCTCTTCTAGACCGAACGGTGTTCGAATACAATAACACATCGTGCTTAAATACCACACACTCGCAACATCATAAGTTAAAATAGTCTTATTGTTAGGTACATATTTTTCATCCAATGATTGTATAGTAGGTTTATACCTATCTCATAAATATAATTAGTAGATTTATTTTCAATTTAATTTACGTATAAATACTGAAAATAAAATTAAAAGTACCTATCTTTTATATTCCTGAGTGTCGTTTGTTATATTTGAGCATTCCGGATTACTTGATTGTATATAGTAATTATTAGTTTAGAAACACGAATGTCGATATAAATGAAAATAATAGATTTGTGAGACAATATACAAAAAATAGCTTTATGTTGTTGAGTTTTTGACTACTTGGTAGGTATACAATACAATTTTTAAATTAAACGTGTAATTTATTTTTATGTGTATTATTCTATTAACATTATCATACATTATTATTCATTTAGGTAAACACTACGTGTAATTTATACACACCGCGTTTATTAAATGTGCAATGGTATGTATTATATTATTATCGCCGGCAATTGTAACGGTATAATTGGGGAGGGTGTGAATTGTGTGGGGTGTATACAGAACAATAAATAGGCAATGCGCTTATAAAGGGTCGGTGCAAAAAAACCTAAGCGTTTAAATAAGCGCTTGACGCTAAATTGTCTAAATATACATGGTAGTGGTGACTATATATAAAAAAAATCACTTCTTATATACGATGAAAAACTATAAAAATATAATCAGTAGTTACAGTCGTCAGTCAGTACCTATATACCTACCTATTAAATAGACCGTTCTTTTGTACTACGATAGACGAATTTTATAAAACATTCTTATATATGTTGTGTCTATGTGGAGATGAATGGTTGTTGCAACAATAATTTATCAAGTACTTAATACAACATCAAGTAATATATTATAGGTATATATAGGTACAAATTCTTATTTTTATACTTGGCACATTTATTTGGGAAAGGAAATGTCTAAAGAAGTGTAAAGGATAGGTACTTTAATGTAAATTTAACTTGAATAAGAACTATATAAGGCTTATAGCACAGACAAACTTTATTTATATAATATATATCACAGTAATATACCTATAGGTACTTATCTATATATAATTATATAGGTATAATTATTACATTGATAAAAATTTAACACAATTCACAGACCCGATAATTAACTATAATATAAGCTTTCATCATATCATGTACCTACCTATATAATATACTATTAAAATATTTAATTAATTAATAATTGAAAATAATACAATATTATATATTGTTGAACAGATCAAATGTATATAAGCTCGGAGGGTGACTCGACCTGTAAATATAACAGATGATGAAAAGGCCGATTAAAAACTCAGTCAGCACAGCAGGTATGCTATCTAATTAAAATGTTGATTGTAATCTCAGCAATCGGCATCCAAGTCCTTTTATGCACAACTATTATGTATACGCAATACAACTCATCTGTGAATTTAGGTATTCAAAAAATTAAAAAAAAAAATGTTAATCAAAACATATAATCAAATAGAAAAGTCGTAGTTTTAACTCTTAATGAAACATTTCAAAAAATGAACAAAAAAAAATTATGAAGAATAACGCTCTCTCTTTATAAACATAAAAATTTTGAAATATAATAATGAACAGGTACGTTTTACATTAAGTAAATATTACATTTTATTCGTACAGGTTTAAATTTAAAATTATCACTGTGACTACGATTTTTAAACAAATAAATATGTACCTACAAATTGTTAAAATATATTTAAATAAAGTTATAAAATGGAAAAAAAATATCTGTGAATGATGAGAATCTATTATGATACGCAATTCTAACTTTTCTAAATGGTCTCAAAAATATAGAACCAGTAAGATACCTATAGTTTAACATGTTAAATATTTTCAAAAAATCTTTACCGAAGTCTTAAGGAAAGAAAATTAGTTTTATCTACAAAATGGAATTTTTAAAATCTGCTAAATAAATAAATAAATAAACATACGAAAAAATAAAACTATAATAATTAGAAATTTATTAAAAAAAAATAAAAATGAAATTTGATTTGATTTGTTAATATTCATGTTATATATAAATGTTTATTTTGTAATCTGATATTTAGTATTTAGTAGGTATACATTGACGTACATAGTACTACACCGAGAAAAAAGGTTTTTATATTTATCAGATTTATGTCCCATCCGCAATAATGTGTATAAGTTATATCTCAACGTATGGGTTAGGACTAAAAAAAAGTAAAAACAAAATTATCAATTAATCAAAACATTACAGATTCAAATTATTCGTTTTAGTGATACTACCTCATCATGCATAAAAAACATAAAAAAATTAATTTATAATGCTCCTCCCCACTTATGACGCTCCTAATTTGGATAGTAGTTATGTATTAGGTACCTACCTTATAATATATATTCATTATAACAACGAAATTAAATATTATGTAGGTATATATAGAAAATAAATCTCAAAATAAACACACGTCAGGATCGGCACGTTTTTTAAATATTATTAACTAGTATAGAAATATACTACAAGCATACACACAAATATATTATAATTCCAAGGTAGATATATAATATTAAATAAATATTATAATAAGAGTGATGGCCCGCGCTCACTATACAGAATCGAAAATGTACAATTTTTTATGGCTGTCAGATATATAGTAGATAATACACATATATTATTGGTAGGTGTTGCTATATGTAATAGATATATGTATATATTATACTTATATATAGGTGCTATATAAATGTTATATATTAATACGTTTATATATATATATATATATATATAGTACGATGCAATCATAATATATATACACCTATATAGGCGTAATAGGTATACTAAACTTCTATAAATATATTATATTTGTATAGTTATATAAGTATATATTTATTATTACCTATATAACTTATATACACAGATGATTGACGTCGCAATTATCATACTTTCGTATTAATTTATATTCACCATAATTTATACCTTTATAGCAGGTATATTTAAGTGCATGTATCTATTAACACTATTACGCAGTGCGCTGCATTATTATTCGGCTACAGGCGTTGCAGCCACTAAGTTAACGATTATACATATACATTATATGTTGGTACTAGCCACAATAATGTAGTGGCAGCTGCGATTTTCATCTTTTACACGCGTCATATTATTTAGGCACACCGTAATACCCACCTATTCTGCAGTTCAATTATTTAGGTTTTTTAGGTGACTGGTGTGTGGCGGCTTATAAGAATTTATATTTAGTCATCTTATACGTTTCGATTTATAAATGTTTAATTAATGCTATTATATTTATATTACCTTAATATACCTACCTTCATACATTACCTACAGGTAGCTAATAACCTATCAAACATTAAAAAGAAATTATATTTTTTAATCATAGTGTCATTAAAAAGAAAGTTAATTAGTGTACTTATACTTATAGATCATATATATTATATAATATTTACTTATACATATCTTATTTAAGGGAACGTGGAGCAGAATACTAAGACACTTAATTAAATGCATATTTCAAGTCAGGCGAATAATAAAAATAAAACATTTTGTGTTATTTTAAGAATTGAACTATATTTTCTATTAATTATTTATTATTATTTTATACATAAAAAAATTAAGTATACCGACCTATTATACATTAATATGTAAAACACGTAGCTGGGTATATGAAATATGTTTAAATTTGTGTCCATTGGTACCTACTATTGTTTAAAAACATAATGAATATGAAATTTCATAAAAATTGAATTCTTTGACTATATATATATATATATGCCTAGGCATTTAGTTATAAAATGCCTGACTTGACTATATTATATTACGCCTACGACATATTACACGTATATGGGTACGTGATATAATATCACGCATGTATACCTATAACAACAATATAATATGTACCTATGTAAAAACGCGCGTGAATACGATAATAGAAATAATAACGAACATCGCGGCGACGGCGGCGTTGCAACGTGCGCGCGTTTTTTTTTTTTTTTTTTTTTTAATGGGTACACATTGTGTGTGCGTGCGGCGCGACTACACAGTCGCGGACCAGAGCATAAATGCGGTTAATGTGCAAGTCGGTCCGCCGCGGTCGTTTGTATAAGTGCATACCCTATGCCTGTTATACCTGCCTACATTATTGTGTGATCGCGCACACCAGCGGCACACGGCCGTGTAGTATTGCCGCCGCCGCCGCCTGAAATATATTATATTATAATATTATCGCATACACGTGTACACATATCTATCTGTGTGTATATATATACACACACACTACGAACAGAAATCCGAAAAGCGATTCCAAATAATATATATTACAGGTATGGGTATTATGTTGTATCGCATACGGCACGGGGGGGGGGAGAGAGAATATAATATGTGATATCATTACACGTATACATGTATGCGTATACCTAATACCTTTACGTGTATATGACGCGCGTATGTATGATATACAATAATATAATAGATAGCAACCGCGACGGCGGCGAAACGACAAGAGGACCGAATAGTGTTCACTGTACCTATACTGTGTGTGTGTGTGTGTGCGTGCGTATATCTATAATAATGATGATGCTTGTGCCGCGCGAGAGCGAGCGAGACGCGACACGGCGACGAGTGAGAGGGAGACGGATGTTATTTTTTTTTTTTCATTCTTATATTATGCAATTTATTATGTACAAGTGTTGTGTGCGACGGAGAGAGTGGAGCGTACACGCCAGCAACGACGGACGGACGACGGACGTATAATAGAACGCGGCGGCGGCGAAAAGACCACACACGAAGCAGCCGCCGCCACCGCCGCCGCCGTAACCGCCGCCGCAGTATCAACCGCCGCCGCCGCCGCCGGTCGTCCATTGGTGTGCGCGCGCGCTAGCGACGGTCGCCCCTTCTCGGCGCGGACCCCGACGCAGCCGCCGCCACCGCGCCCAGGTGGGCGGCGCTCGGGCGGCCGACGCCATTTTTCCGTTTTACCCCCACCTCGAGCCGGTCGGCAGCCAACGATCCGCCGCCGCCGCCGACCGACCACGACCGCCGCTCACCGACGGCGAATAACTCCGCCGCCGCCGCATCCGTCCGCCGTACGCCCGTCCGTCCGGTCATCAGGTCTCGGCAGTGCAGCCGCGCTCCAGTCAGATTCGAGAGGTCGCGCGCGCACCTACGGAATACAAATATTTATCATTATTATTATTATTATTATTATTAAACTCGGCGGCGCCCGCACGCGCACGCGCACACGTAGTGCCCGGTAAAATCCGATTTCGATTTAAGATAATAAGAAGCACGCGGGTGATGTAATATCGACATTACACCTACGCCGTCGTCATACCTGGCCCGCCCGGCAACCGTCAGCTACGCCACACAAAAGTTGTCTGCACCGAAGATTTTTCGCATTTCCGTCTTCGCGCGACGAGAGCTTTATCACCAAGCTGCAGTAGAGGTTTGCCGACTTCACGCGCCCGGACCAGGTACTTAATTACAGATAATTTGTATTTATATATTTATATTTATTACGGCGCAGTCGCCGTAATGACTGCTCTATAATATAATGCATATATAGGCGCAGCCTACGGGTATACTTGACATTTGTTATTCGATGGCAATAATATATAGGTATATATTTGTTGGTTTATTTATATATACCGATATATGTACACGATAATCAATTTTACCAGATAAACGTATGACGGGCCATACGAGTTTAAACGCGGTTAAATGTCACGACTATATGGTATAGGTATTGATATTGTAATTGTAAATCTAACTGGTTCGAAATATCGACAGTATCTGGTAATTGGACGGCAAGAAAGTTGTTGCAGGTATAATATTAGATTATTTTCATTTAAAATTGGATATGTATAGGCGTCGGTACTACTCGGTTTTGTCATTTATAATATTATATATACGATGCGTAACCGCGATATTGATATTGGCCATCCTTGATAACCGCAATTTCGTTACCTAAAAATACATAAATAAATCGTATTATTTAAATATTTATATGTTACTAATAAAACATATCAAATATATATTATTACCTAAAGAATATAATAATATATATAGTATTATTAAAGTATAATTTATATTTGAAGGGGAATCCAATTTTTGTTTTAATGTTATGTATTAGGTACCTGCTATTTATAATATAACCATTCACATTTATGAATAACGTAATCTAAACTTAAACGCGTATAGATAATACTAGATAAAATACCATCATAGCCATCATAATTTGACATAGGTAGTCGGCATATTTATTTTATTATATCTATATCTTATATAAATTAATGTACAAATGTATTTTAACTTGTTTAGCTAACAATTATATATACCATCTTTAAAACAAAAAATAACAATTAATAACCGAAAATACACATACGTTTATATTAAATGGTAGTTGAATGATTTTTCTTAAAAATTAAAACTTTTTGAATATCGTAAATGGATGGAAAACAGCAAAGTTAAAATAATTTTCTTAATTTTTCATTTGTATACAGTTATAGATTGGTACCTATGGCTATTTCTCTAGTTATCAGCTTCTGTTATTATGAGTGTACATAATATGTCATGTTATATAGAAATATCAAATAGCTATAATACTTTTAATTTGGTAATGCATAATAATTGCACGTTTAAATAATTATAAATAGGTGCCACGATTTACACCTAATTGACTCGATAGTAACTATGATAATATTATGCAGTATGTCAGTTGTAGGTATCATATATTAAAAAAAAAGAATATATTATACTTACGATAAAAACTTAAAGTGTATTTATATTTATTTATAGTATAAACACGCAACATTTATCTGGTTCATCATTTAACAAATTACTTACAATAATTTTTTATCTAAACTTTAATTTTGTTTTAAGTTAATATATTTTAGGTGCTTATTACTTAATAAATTTGAAGTTATTTAAATGAGGTAATATAAATAATACCACAATAGAAACACATTATTTTATAATAAATAATATATAAATGTAAGTAATTGTACAAATCCACGTATCTATTGTATAATAATATATAGTATCAATATAAAATATTTGGGCTATAGATTTATTACCATTAAATTGGTCGTTATTCAACAGTTGTCTTAAATTATAGCAGTTATTATATAAGGTGCATAGTTTTTCAAACAGGCTTTTGTTTAAAAATACATTATTAACGATATAATTAAGAAAATTATAAGAGCTAGAGAAAAATAAAAAAAAACCCGCTTATAAATGTTTGACTATGGTTATTTTTGTCAACTTCCTTTATTTTTAAATATAAATACACACATTATTACTAACCAAAAATAATGTAAGTATACCTACAATAATGTACATACATTATATGATAATGGTATAAAATAATTTACTGCGACAAAAAAAATAAATTCTGTTAAAAAAAGTTGTTTCATTAGTTATTTGCGGAATTTAATTAGTGGAATAATGTTCAAGACATTCGAATGCTCCTATAATAACAAAAAAGTACCTTTAGGTACTATAATTTGTCTCGATGTTACAAAAAATTCTCATAAATGGGCACCATAAAATGACACCATTGACACCGCAAAAAATACTACACATACAAGGTATATTATATAAAATATATTATATTTAATATCTTAATTTCGAAAATGTGAGTACCTACTAAAAATATCGGTTAGCTTAAGTTTAAATACTAATTTATCATTTATTGACCAAGTTTTTGTTAAATCTTAATATATCGTAATCATTAACAATACTTATTATAAATTATTTTATTTAAACTAGAATGATAAATGTTTTTTTTTTTTTTAAATATAAAATAATATATTTAATGGAAAATCAAGTCATTGTTAAAATCATTAAAAAATTAAAATTTTTGCAATTATTTATAGTTTAATCAAAATGCTTACATAATACAGTCGTGTATATGAATAGATCACAAATCAATAAACTATAAATATTTTCATACTATAATAACATAAGTGAATATTAATAAATTTTATTTTTTTTAAATTGGTAAGGAAATTAAGTAAAATTTGATTGGATTTTTTGATAAGGTATTTTAAAGGTTTAAATATTTTATAATTAAGAATAAAAATGCCGTTGATTTAAAATGAAAATGTAAATGTTTGTTATTATAAATCACCAATTAAGTGTATAATCTATCAACTAAGGACTTTTATTTACATTAAGCTATTGAACCTATTTATAAAATGAGAATCATCTAATCAACGTAACCAACATGAAAGATATAGTTAGGTATTCTATTAGTAAATTTTTCAAATTTTAGTATAAGTAGGTAATATAATACGCGTATATTTATTTCATTTTAAATAATTTAATAATGCGTTATAGCTAGGCAGTAGCTCTTAAACCTATATGAAAAATGTTCTAGTAAAAAAAAAAAAAAAACGATTAAATGGATCAAACTATAAAGTGATGTAATGTTTTGTGTATATAAACTTATAAAAATATTTAAATAAAATGTATATATATATATATATATATATATATACATCACCTATATATATCAAATATTTTTAAATATCTATATATTAGAATTAGCTGCAACTAAAAATCTTTGGAAGTATTTGTGTGATTATAAGCCCAAGGATTACATATGTGTATAATAAATACGCGTTTGCAGATGCATATATAGACAACATTCGTTGTTAGTACTATATATATTAATTAAATAACCAATCATTGATTGATTAACATTAATAATATATACTTAATATATACTATAATATTATATGAATTATTATTATTAGACTTAAGTGTCCATTCACATTAGTTATATGTATGAGTAATGAAAACAAATGATGTAAAAGTGTGGAAAATAGAAATCACGAGTCACTTTATAAGCAGCACGTGAAGTATATCATAAATGTATACATGAACAATGTATAGGTATATGGGTATATATGTACACTTCTTATAATGTATATAGGTAAAACCGATAAATGATTGACAACATAAAATTAATTTAATTAATTCAATACACAAGGTTGTTTAATATTACTTATAAGGATTTATATACATACATATAACATTTTGCCACATTGTTATTATTGAACATGTCTACACTTTTCAATTTTGTGTCAACCTGAGATAAAATATTAGTAGGTAAAGAATATACTGAATTGTTGTTTGAAATACCTAGTATATATACAACATTATAAATATTTATTAATCAAATACGATATTGTGAAAAACTCGATGAAAACCAAACGGTAAAATATGGGTATAGGTATATCACATTTGATTCGTGATTAAGAATTCTACATTTTAATTTACCATAAATTACAGAAATTTATATCTACATCTAAATCCAAATCCACCCTGAATAAAAATAAGTATTGAGTAAGCATTTTTTTTAAATACATCCACTTAAAAATTTTCCATTTGCCCATATTATGCACGTATAAAAGATACAGATGATGCATACTATATACTTACTACTATGCCTTATATACTTTGAAGTATTTAATTTATAGTTTATAATTGTTTAATTTAAAATAAACATAAGTTTTATAACTAGATGTTAATCTGTATCTAAATATTTTTCCTTACAGAAGGTGAAATAAATTGATTTTTCAGATAATTTAAACAAAATCACCGTATACTTCATTAGGTGCTTATGTATAGTTTGTTATATTGTCAAGTATAAAAATGTATATTGTTTAATATATGTATGATTTATTTTCTCCAACAGTTAATGTTAGCTGTTCTAATTGATACGTTAATGTCAAACATCTGTTATATTTTTAATTTACTGAAGTAAATTGCTTTATTCATCATTATAAAATATACATGGTAAAAAGTATAAACACACATGTCCACGGTTATTTAAATATTAGTAAATTATAAAAATAATAAGTAATTAAAAAAATAATAATAAAAATAAAAGAATTAATATAAAAATGCAATTAAAAATAATGTAACATTGTGAAACTACTGTAATTTAAGAAAAAAAGGTTGAAATTATTTTATAGTTTTAAATATAATTATATGCCTAGTATTTTGTTATGCTATATAGACTTCCACATATATTTATATTTTATATCCATATAGTCTTATCGATATAGAATATATATTACATATTTACATATACCTACGATTATATCATATATGTATAGGAACTGCATAAGATAGCATGCATATTTAATTTTATGTACATTTTAAATTTCGATTTTTTTGCAGTTTTTAGAATAATCTATTAAATTATTTTTATTGCAAAAATATTTTACAAAATATATCAATTAAATGTAACATTATTAATACGATTACTATAATGTCTTATTTTAGTTACTTTATATCTGGGTTCAAGCCTATACCAACGAATTACACCTAAATTATTTATAAAATTACTTCTAATTTTTAAATTACCACAAGTGCAATCTAGATCCATTTCATATTTGGTTTTTGGGTATTTTGAAAATTACAATTAAAAAACGATCTCTTAAACGGCTAAACCTACAAAAAAACAATATTCAGTATGTCGTCTACGCTCCGCCTATTTTTTACTGTATTGCTGGAACAATGGTACATATTTCTACCAGAGAAGTTGCTTATTCATTTATATAGGTTTGCCGTATTTTATACAGCCATACTGGTTATATACACTTATATGTATGTATTTATAGTTATAGCTATAATATTATGTATAATATATGTAATAAGTATATGGGTGTATAGTGTATTTAAGTATATAGGTACTAATATGTTTCTTACTATATTTAATGCATTCGTGTTTTATAAAGATAGGCATAATATAGTTGACATAATTAGAACAGTATATAATTAAAATATGGACAATTAAACGTAAAGTATCTAAGCTCAAATTACGGTGAATAATTTATGATGGAGAGTTATTATTATGCGTAGAGTTCGCACGCAGATCTATTTTCAAGTCTTATTTTTTTAAACATAATTAACATTTTGTACCATCGAGAAAAATACAAACTAAAATTATAAACATATTACTTAACACTAAGTAATGATAACGATACTTATGTAATAATAACTACGCCATGTGCACTGTATACAACACTTAACTGCAAAATAGTATTTCGGACAAATGCTCCACACAAATATATTCGTACCTATATATATAATATATATAATTAAGTTGAACAGATGTATGTAACGCGTGTCGAGTCAATGAGAATTTTAAAAAAAATTATGATAAATTATTTTATCTTATGTTGATCAAATTTATGAGTACTAAACAGGAAATTCGATCAAAAATTATTATTATACGATTTTTATTACATGTGAGAGCGTGTTTATACTTAAACGTATTAAACGTATACTCGTAGATATAGGTACCTACATAAATTAACGATTGACTTAATATGGATTTTTTTCCGTTTAGATAAAAACTAATGAATAAACATCTTATAGCTATATCATAATGGTAGGTCGTACCTACATGCTATAAAGATACATTTTGCATCGTATTATAGGTATTTAACATAATATTGATGTCTATATAGTATTCATAATTTGAGTGTATCTATCTATTGCTTCAGTTATTACTTAAAAGAAGTCTTATTTATTAAATTTTGGTTCGAAAGCAAATAATATACTCATTAAATGTCTGTGATCATTTTTATATAAACATGCGCGAAACTCTGCAGTATAGCACAAAATGTGGTTATCCGTGTTTAATTAACCATGGTATCGGCAAGATGTGACCGCAACATAATCGTATTCTATATTAGGCACTTCACCGTGGCATGACAGAATATAGGTAAATAACAAGCCAATTAAATGTCTAAACCCTAAAGAAACAATCTATGAACGTTTATATATACACCACACGTCCACACACGCACATACATAGTTCATATAGAGAGAATAATATACATTATATATTAAGATGCGTATATTTACCTACTATTTTATATAGACAGTCCTGTTGAGAGAATTCTCTGGTTTTTGTACTAAAATGTATTTTTTTTTGTCATACTTGATTTGTTACCCATACAATTGTAAAGCCATACTCGTCCTTCACGTAAATGTGTTATTTTTATCTTCTTGAATTGGTATATAGACAGTATACCAGATACTTTGTTGATACAATTATTATATCCAATAGAACTGCAGAATTTCTTTGTTATTTTTCCGCAAATAATGGCGATTAAACATTGTCGTTTTGATTGAAAACTATTATAGATATATACCATAATTATTATAATATATCACCATATAGGTATATGGATTCCTGTTATTTTCTTTGTATTCTTTATATTATTCATCAAGTGATGAGATTGTTATTTAATAACTTAACCAATATTATACGTATAGGTACCGAAAAATACCACACACACACACACACACACACACACACACACACACACACACACACACACACACATACATAGCACACATAGCACATACGTATAAGTAAACAAATAAATATAGAAAGCGACCCCTACAGCTCCTCTTCAGCTATGACGATACATATATTTATACAAATATATAAAAACCAAAAAAAATTTTTTATTGTTTGAATTTAACCTAGGTATGTAACAAAAATAACGTCATACGTCATCGTTTATTTACAACAAAGAAAAGTAAACATATTGACTTATTGACTATATATTGTCAATATTATTGTGCACCATATGTGTGTGTGTGTAGACAAATAATTTCAAATGACATATTAATTAAACATTTATGATTGTCGCGTCTGTACATAATATAGACACACGCGTTTAAAAACATGTATAAATGTACGTACATTTAAAATGGCTTGTATACAAATTTAATTGAACTTGCGTACATATATTCCCGGGAATATATACATCTTAATATATGCAGTAAATAAAAAAAAAAACGGGACGTATTAAAGACAAAATCAATTGAAACCCGTGGCCATATAAAAAAATGACTTTAAATTTGATGCGATTAAAAAAATAAAATTAACACACTGTGTTATTTTATTACTTGCATATTTTATTTATGTATACTGCAGTTTACGAATATATCATGTAATAAATATATAATATACAATATATTCTTTACATAAGAATATGAATAAAATTTTATTCAAAATCAATATGCAACTGCAGTCACGAAATTAATTTTCCTGTTCTCATATTGTACTTGCCAATAATAATTTGTATAATTGATATCTATTACTTATAATATTCTAAATATAGTGTTAAGTATAATTCGAGTATAATATATATATTACTATTATGCTTACATATAGTGTAGATCAGTATATGGGACGTATGCTATTCATAACGTTTCGGGTGACATTTGTTGACAACTGCTGCAGCAGCGACAACACCACAATTGAAACGTATGAACAACGTAATGGATGACGTGTGTCCGCTAATCCGAAACGTGGGCGATCATGATGAGGGAAGATCGCACATCATATTATTAATGCATTACAATATCATATATATATATGTAATTTATGAATAATCACCCGTGTTTAATTATACGGCACAAATGAAAACAGACAAGTTACCGTCGGAAACACGTGTCAACTGAAAAATAAAATATTTTCTTATTTTCAGTTTGCGAGTATATATAATAAAAATAATATGTTTACAAGCTCCCTTACACAAACGCATATATATATATATATATATTATATACTTTGTGTATACGTTAAAAAACCATATATAGGTATAGTATAGGTGTTAATAATATTATGTATATATCTAAGTTCAGATATATCTACTGTCATTAACGTTACACAGTAATACGATATAATTACCACTCACAAGTTCACTACGGTTTATGCTAGTAAAATGTGTTTTATAATCTCTTAAATGTAAATAGTTTTATGATAAAATAGCACATATTTTAAATTTTTGTGGAAGAAAAGCATTTGTTTACTGAAATTTATTATTTTAAATAATATCTATCCTACATGTATAGTATAGTCATCCAAACTTGCGAAATATTTAGAAAATGACTTAGTTATTATTTTCCGGATTTCGTTATTGTCCTTCAATAGCAAACATAATCGTTATAGATGTTTGGTGTAACTACCTATGCATTATTATACTCAGCTATATCGAACACTCGACTCAGTGAATCGAAAAACACTTTAGGAATCGTCGAGAATTTAGTTTTGCTGCAGAGTATCATAGTTGTTATTAGTGTTAATAAAGTATTATACATATCCGCACCTGCATAGTGCATATACGTGCGTACATGGAGCAATGCAATAATAATATACTGTTAGGTATATTATATTTACACTATCCGACGCTACCATCGGCCTCAGATTTCGCGATGAACGTAATGAAAACAAACCGTAAATTATAGCGATATTTTATAAAATAAAAAAAATGAAAAATGAAAAATAATAATAAACTTGATTCGTTTTTTTTGGCTCGCATTATGTGTTACATACTATATTATTATTAGTAGTAGTATATGCGTACATTGCGTACATCGTGTAACGACTGCTGGGCGATATTAATAATTTTGCCGTAAAGTCACGCGCCGCTTATAGATTAAACAAATGTATGTACATACTTTTATCGCAAAACGACACGGCTGAAAAATAAAAATCATAAAACACACACATACCACTATAAGAATAACATATTATTATAACGCATTTAATATTAAGTGGGTATACATGTTCCTTCAGTCGTCCTATGTAGTCCCATATATATATATATATAGCTATATTTAATATTACTCCAACTCTGGACTTACATAAGCCTGAATTTGTTTAATGCGACAGTGTGACTGACACATTCATTTTAGCAGTTAAGTTTTATGTTTATGAATTCGTTATTATTGTACGACGAAAAAATGTCCGGTAAACGTGAAAAAATATTTTAGATAATTTTTCAAAATTGTGCTATGTTAAGGTACTATTGTATATACAATATACTTGCTATTTTCAATTATACATCACAATAGAGACATAATATTATTTTTAAAAATGCAAACGCATGTGAACAGTGTTCATTATTCTAAACACCTATAGTTACATACATAAATTAATAGATTTTTAGAACGAATTCGCAACGAAACAAACGACGTATATTTTTTAATAATTTCTATTCGGTAAGCGTGGTAATATTATTTTACTAATATTTAAGACAAGATAATTAAAATCAAGGTTTTCTCAAATGATAATTCTTTTTTTAGTTACCTTCTTACATTCAAAAAAAAATAAATAATAATACTATTATATCTAAGTTACCTTAAATATACCAACGCAAAGATTAGAGAATGTCACGGGAATGTAATTAATTTTTTTTTTTATTCCTTAATATGCCAAGGAAGCGAATTGCATTCGTAATGATGCATGTTTTTTGATACAGGAAAGTCCTCCAAAAGTCATATAGATAATAATTTCGCGCAGCACATCTCAAATTTGCAATCGAATAACGCATGTACAGTTTTTATAATACGCTTTTGAAAATATATTATTTATATAAGTAAGAATATCGAACTTTCAGTGACTTTTAAAAATCGTAAAAAACGATTTTCTACATATTAGGCGATATGAACAAAACTTAATAGATATATATATTACATTCATTATAATATTGCGTACCTCGGAATTTTTAAATTTGCTATTAGATATCTAATTAAATAATTTATAATCTGTATCACTTAATTAATATGAATTATAAATTAGGCACGAGCAATAATGGAGGGTATACTCCGCATACCTTCTGGTCATAAATCTGTTGTGGTGAAATAATATAAAATTATATATATATATACACTAAAACACCTAATAATGATTGGTTTTAACTAATATAGTAGGATACCCCTCTGCTTTTCTATGATGACAGCATTTATGGGCACGAATATATGTTTATCTTTACCTATGAATAAAAACTATATGTAGTACAATATGATGCTATTTGTATAATTTACACACGCAGTAAAAAGTAACCATGTATAGGTAATCCATTATAATAAAATTAGTTATATTATCTAAAATTATATTCACATTTTTTGATAATTATTAATATAATACATACTTATTATAAACCAGAATTATAGAAGTATATATATTATATATTAATATTTATTATTCTCTCAAACAAATTCAATGGTCCCATAGTCAAAAATCTTTGTATTTTGGATTTTTCCAAAGATTTAAATTTATGCTTTTATAAATAAATATTTTATAATAATTAAAGTATTAAATCGCTCAGATGAGGATATAATAAACACGTGTTTTATATCATCACTGACGAAATATTAGAATTTATACCGAATGAATTGGTAATCAATTAAACAATTAATAATTTTAAATATTAGTCGCGGGATGATGGAAAATGAACATAGATCATAGCAAATTTAAGTCATATGCGCGCGAAATTGGCCGTAATTAGTAATTAGTAATTATTTATAATTTATATACAATATAGCAAATATATTACTAAATACCATATATTCAAACGTTCAACATATGGTTAAATTTATAAAATATTCAATAGAAAATCTTTGCTGATGTGCTCCAATGCTTCTTTAAATTATACACTATAATATGTAAAAAATATAAAAATGCATATATTTTACACACCATATACACATGCGGTGATAAGTATGTTTAAACAGTAGTGACACGTTTACTCAAGTCTGACATAGTGGTGTAAAATATAAGACACATACATATATACTTATAACTTTGCAATTTGATTTTATATAATAATCATTGTTGTATTACTCTTATGTAGTACATACAATAATATGATACGCACATAATATTACAATAAACAATAATATGATGTCCATAAGAAATTTAAAACGTATATTAATATGAAATCGTAATATTACATACTACTGTAATATTGTTCATGACTATACGCCCGAGTTTACAAGATTTCTTCGTGCGTTTAAAATATCACTCGCATCCGTGCCCCATCCGCTTCCCTACGGGATTCCGGGGCTAATTTTGCCACATACATAACAATATATGCACGAATGTAAGTTGGTGTACACATTGTCGGGCAATATATTACTATAATCACGGGACTCGCGCAGGATTTCGCGTCAGTGCAGTGTTGTAATATATTATACACGTACTTACCTATATTATATACAACGTTGCAATGACGGAACGCGACGAGGGTGCTGTACACGAATTATTATAACTGAAAATCCGCCGAAAAGTCGACATTCCGGCAGATTTCTTTTCAGTGGCGGGTTGCACTTATACACACTTACCGTATAACTACTGTATTATTTATGTCCTTTACACGGTATAAA
Source organism: Rhopalosiphum maidis (assembly GCF_003676215.2). Classification (NCBI taxonomy): domain Eukaryota; kingdom Metazoa; phylum Arthropoda; class Insecta; order Hemiptera; family Aphididae; genus Rhopalosiphum; species Rhopalosiphum maidis. Next base: position 41,156,032 of record NC_040879.1, on the reverse strand, counting down.
CGATGAGAGCTGTTGCGGACTGCAGCGGAGATTATTTTAATTGCTCGCCGTCAACGCGTCGCTATATACACATTATGTATATAATATATATACGAACGAGAGACATTATATTATTATACACACAGATATGCCGCCGCTGCACGCACTAATTAGCTATTAATTGCGACTTGCGCGCATACCGTTTTAGTTTTCATGCTTATATATAGGTGTGTGTATGTGCGTTTGGATTATGACTGTGACTAAATAATATATATACATAAATCATAATCATATAGGGTGATTCATTAAGCATGCTTAGCCTCATTTTTTCATGTAATTATTTTAATCAAAATATAAGTTTTTAAATTTTAAGACATTATACATTAAGATCTTAATTTTAAATTATTAAGATTTTTGTACTCCTTAAAGAGTGTTCCACGGTGATATAAGCAATTGATAATTTAAATATGATCCTTATGCTTTTTTACTGTAAAATATTTACTATTTAGTGGATTTAAAAAAAAAAATGGTATGCCTAATTCAAAATTTGAACGAGTAGTTTCTCAATTATTAAAAGTTTATAGTAAGAATAAGAATAGTCCTTAAAAATAGTTTTATAAGAATATAAAATACATATCATATTCGATCTTATACTACACGCAATTGGATTGGCTGAACACAAATTTGCTATATTGTATGATTATTGTAAGACGGAGACAATACATGTAGCTTTCTGCATAATGCTATTCTTAATTTTTAAATGGTGTATTTATTTGAAATAAATTATTACCTCTACCTTACCTTCCTATATTTTAAAAAATATTGCATACATTTATCAGTAATACATAGATAGATTGTATTTAATTATCACACTTAATGGAGCTTATAAGATAATATAATAATGTTTACTAATTCACCAATAATAATATGATAATTTATTATTATTTATTATATAGAACTATGCTCTATATACCTATAATATTGTGTAAATATTATATGGTCTTTCACAGTGTTTAAACACACCTTGGAAAACGTAACATTGTTGTCATCCGTCACCCTCAAATATTTTTTTCCATAAATCATAATTTTAAATCCCACCCAACGACGGCCTATATATATAAGACCATATCTATAGCCTACCCTTTTAAGCAGGTCCTAGTACAATGTTGAATTCTATTGTCGGCGCATGGTTTGCGTCTAATCTATGCTGTGACAGAATCAAACATATTATTTTTTTTTAAAGGAACCCCACACGGTTTCGGGGGCCCGGTGCACTATTATAGGGATCCTAGCGAGATTATGTTATATGCATACAATACGTTTTATAAGTAATAGTAAGCATGAAAAATCGTTGATCCGTTTGCATTTATTACTTTTAAAATCTACAGTCGACCGTAATCAAAAAAATACGTTTATATCGATTCAACTTTTTTCACATCCTACAAATTTATTTCAATATTTTTTTTTTAGTCACATAGAGGTTGTGCTATAACTACTAACATTTTGGGAAACTAAAATAATGGGAAGATATAAGCTAAAAAACCAATCATATCATATTAGGTATATCTATTTACAGTATTCAGTGTTTAATTATACCAAACATATTATTTAAACTTAATTTTGCTAAATATTTTTATCATCACAAAGTCACAATATTAAATTAGTCATCAGTTTTTATCATGTGCGTCTATTATTTCCAGTATTTACTCATATACGAGTAAATGAATCTTATACATTTTATAACTGATAATAAATATTAGTGACAAATTTGCATTATTTTTTTTTTTTGTTGAATAATTTAAAATCGTTTCTCTTACAAGGTGCCAACTTCACAAGTGCGATGACAATGCGTGCTTTGACTTTTATATGTATTAATTACAATAATTATGCTAATAAAAACAGTAAGGTCTGTTAAAAAAAAAAAATTGATAAAAATCAGCATTACATATTATAATGCATGATATACCTAATCGTGCAGACGCCATAACCTTAGCGACATTGGTCTTACAAAATTCGAAAAAAATTGCGTGCCAAATACTATAATAACGTAACACCACCAATAATATATTTATATTATTTAAGTTTATTGAAACTTTATAATTTATAGTAATACTATATTAATAATATGAAGTGGGTATTATTATAAGTGAGTATACCTACACAATTAATGGACATTATCGTTAAAGGCGCGGCGCTTAAATGCCGAAATGGAATTTAATCAACTAATTAGGTACCTAGCTACTAGACAATACAATATATATATGGTACATCAAAATATAATATAAATTGTTGTTATTAGTTTTGTGAAAAACATTATGGCTTATTAGTTATTAGACTATTATTACAAATGTATGGTTAAAACGATTTTAAATTTTACCGCATCCAGCGCATATTAACAGCCATATATAGTATGCAGATACGATATCCATTTAAATTTTCTAAAAGGATTATTTAGAATTTCTAAAGATAAAATGAATAGTTAAGATATAAATTTATCCTTCTCATATTTCTAGTTTCTACCCATAGTGACTTTGCTACACTATCTATAATCTATGTATCATCTTTTATAGTAATAAAACATGGAAATAAGTACGTATATAATATAATGATTCTTATACCAATTTTACGATTGATCATTCAGATTGTATTCATTAATAATAATATACATTTATTGAAACTATTATTTTAAGAAATTTTAAGTAGTTACCTACCTATATATTAAAACCATAATTTAAAAATGTTTAATTTATTTGAATTTTTAGAAAGTTGTCCGTAGTGGTACAAACTTCTTATTTCAAATGAAAACCATCCCTTTTTCTAATACATTTGGGCGCGTGATTTTTTTTTTTGTAAGTGTCGAAGCATTTAAATCATAATTACAATTTAATATTATTGAACTATTAAACTGTATATGCTAAAAATAAGATACATTTTTACAGTTCTTTAATACCTATCGGAAATTTGAATCATAAACATTATATATAAATAGAAAAGAAATTTAAAGACGTGTCGATATGTCTTTATAGTTGTTAAATGTAATCGTAACCTGCATCTGCCTGCCAGTAACCCACCCAACTCTCACTGTTCTAACGATGATATATAAACGTAAAAGAAAATTCGATAAGTTTTTTAAGAGTAGTTTTAGCGCGATCAACTATAATAATGATTTTTATATATTGTTAATACAATTGGTCTTTATCAACTGAACGATAAAAAATATATAATGTATACATCTCGTGAGATAATATAATATGATTAAGTAGATGACAAAAATGGAATTTTACTATTTTAAAATGGTAATTACAAATTGAAAAGGAGCTGTTCAATACGATTTTTACTTTTGTCACTCAAACGGTATTAAAATATAAGCACGCATTTGCAACGATATATATTTATAATATAAATGTACCGTGCTAGATTTAATTTCGCCATTAGCGTTTTTCTAAAATCCATCAATATAATATTAGTAACACACGATTATCGTGAGCAGATTTGATTTTTGTGCATTAGTGTCGTACAGTTTTAATACTATGTATTCTACTAATATTGACTTTTGAATTAGGTTATTTTTTTTGTGGGTATACAATAAAAACGCTAAAATACTAATGCTCGACCGAAAACTAAATCGGTTAACCGTGAGCTAACCGGAAGGTCTAAAATTCATGTGTAGGCGTGGCGTTAATTCCTCCCGGCACCCACCCTAAAAGATTCCGTTCGCAGTGCATCACAGATACACAGCCGATGTCACTACGTCGATTTGATATAATGTGAAAATCGGAGAAGAGTCACGACAAATTATTAAATTAATATAATATAAATTGTTTATATAGTACAATACTAAACAGTTCAATTTTTTTGTTATAGCAAACCATCGATCCAACGCGACGAACGAGTGATGCACCCGAATCGCCGTTGCAATTGTTTTCGCTGTCGTTGGACGGCGGTCGGACGATAAGACACATATACGTTTATAGTGCCGCTGTTTCACGTTAGTGCACTGACACATACAGACAGACAAGTGGGAACAGGTGGATAGACAGCCAGACGGACAGCATAATACACACATTGCACATGATGATGAGGACCAACTGTCTGCAGCAGAGCGTGTGCGCAGAGGCGGCGGCCATGCAGGCGATGGAACTGCACCGCCGGAACAGCGGGGGCGATCAATCGATCGGCAAGCCTGGCCGCGACGACAGTTCGGCTACCGAATACAACGACGACCGTGTGCAGCCCACTTCCGGCGGTCGTTTGAACGGCTCAGCCGAGCGTCCGTTGAAGTTCAGCATAGACAACATATTGCGACCGGAATTCGGTGGCGGCACCGGAAGCTTGGCCACGTCCGGCGGCAGTCCTCCGACGGCGTTCAACCCATACGACCACCATCACAGACACTACCACCCCCACCATCAAAATCTCCAACAACAACAACAACACCTCAACCACATCGACCGTCTGAACCACCTCAACTATCAACTGCACCATCTCAACCAACTCAGTCACAACGCCGCGGTAGCCGCCAGCGCTAACACAGCGGTTCGTGCGGCCGCGACTGCTATCAACGACGCGACCGGCCCGGTGTCGTCGGATCACGAAAAGTCCAATAGCAGCAGACGGTCCTCGTCGTCGTCCACCGCTGAACCGCTGAGTTCGCCCATTGATCTGTCGTGTTCCGACTCGCAGACCTGCGCCAACCCCGCCGGCACCACTGCTGTCGCCGCAGCGGCTGTCCACACCACCGCCAGCGCCACCACACACGTTACTACCAGCACCGGTTCCATAGACGCAGCCATCAATGCAGTCGCCGATAAAGAGAGCTCTCAGCAATGGCCGGCCTGGGTGTACTGCACTAGATACTCGGATCGCCCTTCTTCCGGTAAGCGTTTATTCGAGATAAATACTCCCTCCCTCTCGCCCTATACCACAATATCAACACACCCACGCGATCGTTTCATACATAAAACTGCGCTGTGCACGTCGCAATTTTCATTGCCAATATCATTTTGGCGTTTACCAACACTATATTTTCTATTAAAAATAGTCGTTTAATTGAAATTAGAGTTTTACAATGAGTCATTTCGTATATTAATTAATTATTGTCAACAAATCTATACGCATTAAATGTTTGCCCACATAATAAACAGATACGTGTTTATAATAAAATCAAAACAAGGCAATATCATTATATAAGGTCTGAAAACCTGACTAAGGAAAAAAAAATTATAAACGTAGTTAATAAAATCATAATAAACCACGATTAATTCAAGGGCAGATTGCACATTGAATGAAATGTAATGACATTTAATTAGTCATTCCGTTTAATTGAACGTTTAAAAATCCTGAATGTACCTTCTCTTAGAACTCATAAGATACAATCATGAATATTGTTTTGTAAAATGATGGTATTATTATACTAAATTAATTAAATCTTCTACTACTGGTGTAAATAGCACACATTTTTTTCATGTGCATATATATACATAGACGTATTGTAGTAGATGTTGCTTTTATGTATAGATGAATTTTAATTTATATTTCACCAGTGTCAGTTATGTCAATTATATATTTATACACAGTATTAAACGATGGGTACATCATAAACTATTGTATACATATTATTTAAGTATCTGTTTTAATTTAATTTTGAAAATTTAAATAATATTCCGATAATTTTCGATTTAAGAATTAAAAAATTATAATTTACTATTTTTGAATCTGAATATTTTCGTTTATCTCACGAGAAAAACACGCGGGATACTGTTTTACTGTATAGGAGGTTAACTTTATTTTTCAAATATAAATTATCTGAGGAACTCTGTTGACCTTATTGCTAGATATAAATTACCCTCTTTTCCTACCGGTAGGCGGTTGTCTTACATAAGTTTCGCCGTAGCTAGGGTAGTGCACGCACAGAACGCTAATTGCGAATAATTTAAATAGCATCTCCTACGGGCCATGGTTGTCTAGATAAATCGACCGTAATTTAATACAGCAGATTACCGTGTTGTATGTTGTAAACTGTTTTCGAATTGACTTAGGTGAAGTACGCGCATTACAACTGTACAGTTTCACAAACTTAGTAAGCATGTTATAATACCTATAATATAGGTCAGTTGAATCGTATGTTGTGTAGTTAAGACCTTGAGTATCGCTTGCGGGCAATGATATTGATGAAGAACTGCTGTGTGCAATGTGTGTGTGTGTGTGTGTGTGTGTGTGTGTGTGTGTGTGTGTGTGTGTGTGTGTGTGTGTGTGATGTATAGTTTACCTTAAAATGTATTGTGTGGTGCTCAGTATTATTATAAAATAACTCCTGTTAAACACATGTACGAGTATACCAGTGATTTATGTCTGCACAGAACTATTATTGCCCATCGGAATCTTGTAACACGTAGAGCCGTGCAGTGATACACTGAACAATATTCTTGACGTATATTTGACATTTTTAAGACACACTATTAAACAAGTAGGTATACAATGTTTCTTTTTATTTTCCACCATTAAATTACAATGTAAAAATGAATATAATTATTATTATATTATTTGACCAACCGGTACGCGTGAATATATAGTACGATATAATAAAGGTACATAATAAGTATGGCACGTAGGTTATAGACAAGGCGCTTGCGTATTTGTTTGTGTTTACTCGAGATTAACCATTGTTTAAACAATAATCAAGGAGCATTGAACGTCCATAAACATAACAAACATAAAATAAATGTATATTATTTGTTAAGTATAATTATGACGTATTATGTATATATATATAAGTACCTACGTATAATATATTGTATGTAGGTAAGTTGTATGTATTAAGCCCATATTATTACTTTCGTAATCTTCGTACATTGACTTATAACTTCACTGATTTAACTAACTATAAAGTAATATTTTTCGTTAATTTTTGCCAACGAGTCACAATAATAGTAATTGGTATAACTACGTATGTAATACTGAATCGTAATAACTAAATTATCGGTCGCTGCAAGTTTTTGAATTGTGAATATCTATGTTAGACGAGTAAACGAAACGAACGTGTGTATTAAACTAAAATTATATATTTTACTATTATACAAATGATAGTATATTAATAAATTATAATATACCTACTCATAAAGTTGTACCTATAATAAACGTGTTCGCGTATAATAGCCTTACGAATATCGAGTCACCGAGGCGTGCACTGTAAGATTACAAACGAGTTCGTTTAACTATATAGTAGGCAAACGGGAACGACGACATTTGTCGAACGTCCAAATCATCATACTCGTATACATTATATGCATAATATTACAATACCTAATACCTGAACAAATATAGCCGACGGTATATAATCACTATTCGGCGATCGAATAATACAATAGTGATTAATGTTTTTCCATGTTATATTATACATTATACGCGATTACAATCGAAATAAGCGTATCAACGTGCGACGGCTAGCGATCGTTTCGTAATTATTATAAAAATTTCGAACGCGTATTTTATACATAACTACTGAAGAAGATACTACCTATAGACGCATATACAGGATAATTAACCTTGTAGAGCGATTAATGCATTCATTTTATAATTATATGTGTGTGTATTTATTACACGATAAGTAAATTTGTAGTTATTTTTCAATCTACAATTTTGAGGGTGATTATAGATCTAGTTTGTACTTTTAAAAGGTTAAAATTAAAAATTTTCCGTGTTTTATAATATAATTTGGAAAAACTAACTAAAAATTAAGGAAAAACGGGAATTTTATGCAAACACAATGCACGAAAATCACCGCGTTGCTATTTAAACTTCATTCATTCTAATTATTTTGATTATTATTCAGTATGTAACAAATACATTAAGTTAAATATATTATGTTCTACAAATACAATAACTTCCATATTCTTTCACCTAATTGTACAAGGCTGTTTCAGATTTTACTAAGCCCTGGTCGCTTCTAACTTTTCCGCAGGGAAGTTTTTTCAAATTTGGCAAAAGTATCAACACGTTGTTCAATTCCAAAAAAAAAATAATAATGTGTCAAATCATTATTGATTTTGTTGAGCCATTATCATATTTTGTTACCATAACTTCAGCTCCAACACATAATATAATATCATCCTATTATAATAAAGTGATGACACAACATATCAAAATACTGACGAAACGCCGTGGCCATATAAAATAATAACGTCTGCAGCGACCGACTATACCTATATGTATAAACCTATTATGAAACTGACGAAAATCCATTTTACGGCCGTCTGCGTCGACCGTCACACAACGAATGACGATGATGATGAATAATGATGATAAAATAGATACCTATAATAAATGTATACACTAGGAAAGACGTTGATTTCGTTTTAATATAAATTTTTTTTTAAAATCGTACGAGTAAAAAAAAATATCCAATACGTGTCGGATCAAAGCAACCTACAGCAGCATATACCATGTACGCTGCGAGACGTCCGTACTTATGCTAATGATGGCGGTAAGAAAAATAAACGAAAAAGGACTTCCAATAGGTCATGTTATCTGCTGCGGTACGAGGACCGGAATCGATTTAGTCGACGTTTAATTAATGTGGAAGAAAAAAAACCACAGGAGTTACCGAGGAAGTTTAATGATTTTAGCCATCGCCGAGCTACTGCGGACCTGCAGACGCGATACCGCTAGGATTTTTTTTTTTCATTTTGCAATCATCGTCGGACGTTTCACGTAGGCATATTATTATATGACATACGCGCACTGTACTATACGAGGACCTATACCGCTGACGTTTCGATACGAAATTCTGGCGGAAGACCTCGAAAAACGATAATTATAATTTTGGATAATATTTTGTTCGACCGCGTAAATGACGTAAAAAAAAAAATAAACGTGGCGTGTCCGTGTGCAAAGTACACGCACACCACGTTTTAATGCATAATATATTACACATTATATACCTATTACATATTAGAGATGTTTAGTGAGCGCGCGCGGCACCAGAGCCTGTGCTCCTCGACCCATTGTGAGCGACCGCGAGTATAATTATTATTAATGTGTGGTTTAGACGGTTTATAGAGGTCTCGAGTCCGAATACCACGACTAGTGCGGCAGCGGCGGTATCCGACGACGACCGCGTACTTAGAGACGGCCAAACGGTATCGGCTCGGACACATACACACACACACACACACACACACACACACACACACACACACACACACACGTGAAACACACAACGAAATACTGTATATTGTATAATATTATATAGCTTAGCTTCGGTATAATGTAATGTATAATAATGTGTACCCCTACCTAGCTATATATGCGCGAGCGAGTATGTGTGTGTGTCTGTGTCTGTCTGTCCGCGTCCGTCCGTGTCTCCGAGCCGGTGCGCGTGTGCGAGTGTTACGCGCGTGAGCGCGCTACAAGTGATTGTCGGACCACCCAAACGCAATATTGGTTTTGGTTCATTCCGATTTCCATTAACCAGACCGAGATTTACCTGCCGATCGCTCATTCATATACGTGTATTATATTTTATTATTTATATACACATTGGTATATATTATAACCGTCTCCGGTAGGTAAGTGTGTGTGTGGATACCTACTGTACCTATATATATATATATATATATATATAAATACTGCAGCAGCACTCGGCGCATCGCCACTGTTGCTGCTGCTGCTGGACACTTGAGAATATTTTTTTTATTTATATACATAATATATTATTGTGATCGAAAAGACACGATTGACCCGTAGATATACGTATAGGTATAGAATTCCATATTGTTGAATATAGTACGCGTACGCCGTAGGTATTATTTAATACCATTGTATATTATATTATGCGAGGAACATACGTCTTGTTATCCGTTTCGAAAGTGTCCCGGCGCGGCGGTAGCTCGTCAATAACTTAAATCTTTAAATGATATTATAAAAACGTAATTCGTAAAAAAAAATTCCGTTTCAGGATTATAAAAGACTGCTGAGTTATTAGATTGTTGAAACTTTATACAACGCCAAAAAAAAGTCATTGACATTATACACACCGAAAAAATCATCATTTTTGACATACTAGTTTTATTTTATAACTTTTATATATTAATTAACAGCTACTGAACTAATACGTGGACAGGCCAGTTTAGGTTATTACTGGTTATAGTTTGGTAAAAAAAAATTAAAATATAATAAAATGTGTTGGAACGTATTTTGTAGCTTAACATTTCAAGTAAAAAACATACATTCAATGTATAATCAATTTGACATTAAAATACCAGGAAAATAAATTAGCCAAATTGATGATAAATACTTACGTAGAATGATGATTTTCTAAGAATAATTAAAAGATAATTAAAAGCAAAAAGTAAAATAAAATGTTATGAATCGAGCTATGATATGAACCAAATTACGAATAACTATAAAATAGGCTATTAATAGAGAAAATGCAAATGCTCCACAATACTTATAATGTTTAACATAATATATAATCTGACTCGCAAGTATTTATCTAGTAAAACGAGATTAAAGACATATACAGCATATTATAAGTGGCCTAAAAAGCGTCTTAAAATACTCCAATACATCAATATTCAAAGCTCATAAAAATATATTATATAGCGAGCACATTGATCACTGCATATTATAATATATCTGCACGATAAACCCACTACTGTCTCGAAAACACGACGTTAATGTGCTGATGAATTTCAAACTAGTACCGTCGCTGTTTTTATTCGTATTGGTTATATAAATTGTCCGAGTCGCTCCCACCCAAGGAGAGGCCGGAGATAGATATGGCGAGAGTGTGTGCGTGAGAGAGAGAGACGAGACCAGACGAAAATAACGTGTGAGTGTGTGTACTTATAGTTGAGTCATATTATATCGTGCATATATTATTGTTTTCAATGTAGTAATAATATTGTCGCCGACAATTTGTTGAATAAATATAACCCGTTGGACGATTTAACACGATTTTCATTCTTAGGCGTATCGCTAAAAAACAAACAAAAATGCAAATTATAACGTATTTAGAATAATTGCGTGGTTTAACAATCGTTTACTGGCACAAACGATATCAGCTATATTATTATAGCCGTGATGTTGTGCGAGTTACAAAATGTTACGGTACAGACACGCAGCGAAATCGAATAAAACCATTCAAATTACCTATACGATATCGTTAAAAATTATAATCGAACGCTCAAACGAGACCCATGTTTCGATCGCGAATTATGGAGGCGCACTTATAGGACTCGATTTCTATTATAGTTGATAAGTATATATTAGGCATTTACTGTGATCACTGCAATTATGCGTCGCATTTATTCGTTTCGGTGTCCATATACTTTTAAAATGTTTAATTGATATATAATCTTAATAAAAAAAATCGATATTTATCTTAAAGTTGTCTGCGCTCTACAGTTCAGATTCGTTTCCGATCCATGGCCTGGTACAACTACGTTACTGTTGTAGCGCAGAAACGAATAAAGAGTAGATATGTTATTTATAAATAGGCATATGTGCCTATAGGTGCCTAAATATGTATGTAAGGCCGCATAGAGTAACCTTCGTGTATTTCCACTCGCCTAAACGAAGTAGTCTGTTTACAATTTCTGTACATATATACAAACGTTTCCACGCTAAAACAAACACTTTCGTATACTATGCACACACACATACCCCTTCACCGTCCACTTGTCAGTCGAGTGTTTTACTAGACGACGCGACGGTGTTTAATTCGAAAAAAGACGTACCTACCTATGTCCTATATATTCGATGTAAGGACATATGAAGATGTGAAGAAGTACTGTACCTATACTTCCTACCTGTATATAAACAATGCAGAGCACTGCACCACATTTTATGTTTACCATGTATAAAAACGGAACGAGTGTTTTTCATCTTAAACTTCAAAAAAAAACTATTTTTAATTTAATTCGAAATTTTTATTCAAAATGTTTTACTAGTCATTATACTAATCGCTCTCAAATCTCTCAACGCTCTCAAATAATATTTGGATTTATAACCAGAGTCACTGTACTATTTTTCACGCACGGTACCTGTAGGTACCGATGTTAGGGAATTAATTCTGTGGTTTTGAACTTTTTTCATAATTATCTATAAATAAAGTAGAAAGGTATTAAAACTATATACCGATAAAATGTGCAGGCTATCAAACCATGCACATGATGACGTAGTGATATCCCTATATGTTTAATACATGCACGTATATATACGAGTTAAAAGGGATCACCCGTAATGTATATTTGTGGTTGCAACTGATGTGCTCGAAGATCGTTGGAACGTGATGTCACGAATAATATTGTTATAGGGAAGCAGTTTAATAATATTATATCCGCGGGATGAGGGTGAGACGAATGGCCACGATACCTATACTATAATGATATATATCACATAATGTATCGTAAATGCGAACACACGTATAATACACATAATATACGTATTATATTATTATACAGGCGGATTGCGGCGTTATTGCACTGTGCGATTTGCCTATATATAGTATTATACACAATATATAATATTATAGTCCTCGGGGTCCTGACCCGGCTTTGAACGGTATAAATGTTTATATATATATAAATAAAAAAAAAAAATCACCATTGTATACCTATTATGCGTGTGTTATAACGCCGTATAGTCTTTGTTTCGTTTATAAAGCGGGCGTGTTGATATGCGTTTTGAAAGCGACATAGTTTTGCATAAAAAACGATAAATAATTCCATTACACAAGACGAAATAATAATAATAATGTATATCGTGTGCTATAGCGCGTTTTTACCTACCCGTTCTCATATTACCGCGTGTATAAAAAATGGGTAACGATTTATCTTCGATTTCCAACGCGCCTGTAATAATGTTTGTTTTGCGCGCGTACCTATATGCATTTATAAATATAGTTAATATATATAATAATATCACAATATCATATTATTGTAGTCCTATATTTTTCATTATTATGTTAGTTTAATATATTATGATGTACTGTTTATGTCTAATATTTATACTTACATGTTGTATGTTTAAGGACGCAAGCCACGCAGCTATATGTTACTTTAGTCTCGAAAATGTATAAATATGAAATTCTAATACTACAGCAGTATATATTATTTCTATATAAGAATGTAAAATACTAAAATGTGTCCCATAGTAAGTTATTTCAGTAGTCTGGTGCAATAAGTATTATCTGTCTGCTGTCACACATGATAGGCATGTGGCATGTCTATGATTATTATAAATTATAATTACTAGGTTACTTACCTATCATATATACATGACAGTTAATACTTATTGTGCCTGAATATATTTTAACGTTTTACATACCGTAGTATCGGAATTTCTTATCTATAATTTTTTGGGACAAAAGTAACACATAGTAACGTTCTAAACGCAAAACACACGTTAACTGACAAGCTATAATAATAAGAATTTTTATTTGATATATTATAGAATTAAGTGCATTCATTTTGTATAGATATTGGAAACTATTCCATAAGAGCGCTTATATATTATTTATTATATGCACTTTTCTAATACCAAAACAGAGTTACTGGACTAAATAAAGAAAAATATGAAATTTATTGATGATCAAATAATAATAATAATAATCAAAATTAAATAATCTGCGTACTAGTACAGATGTCAAAATAATAATTTCCTATGTTAAAAAATAATACTAATAATGTAAAGTAAATTAAATTAAACATAATAATTAATAATTTTTTAGTTATTGATAAAAACAAAAATAAATATTTTAATTCACTTTTATATTCATTACCGAAATGTCTTCTCGGTATTAAATTATAAATATTGATTAGTTTATTACATCCAATTTTAATTATAATATTTATTTTACAATGTCTTTAAATTAACTTGTTGTCCTGTTTAAGCTACCTTTTAAGTTTTTATCTATTTTTGTTATTATTTATATAAAATAAAAGAACTTTTTTCTTTAAAAAATTTAAAATAGCTAACTCAAGCTTATTAACTCTTTAATGTTCATAAATAATTAATTGGCTTGCAGCAATTTAATGAAAATCAAAAAATAATTTAAGCGCAATTTTCCTATGTATAAGCATTGATTAAATATACCTACATAAAAAAAAAAATATTAAAATATACATTGATTTATTCAATCAATAATATAAATAACTTTTTTTTAGTAATCAACATTTTTGAAATACGATTTTTGATCATTTATTTGATCTATAAGAGATTCACAATTATCAAGATCGATTGCGATTTGCGGTTATTGGGTATCGGTATACTTAAGCTCAAAACAAAATAATTAAAATATATTTTGTAAATTAATTTAGAAGTATTGTAATAAATACCTAACCTAGAAGTTAGGTATTTATTACAATGTTATTCGTTAAATATACCTATTAAAATATATAGTTATAAGTAGTAAGTTTAGTAATAGACGAACGAATAATGTACGAGGACAAAATTATAAATAATGTGAGACATTCTGTAAATTATACTATTATTTGTTATTATTCGTCGTATGCTTTTTTAATACATGGCTTACTCGTGTCTCATAATACGGCGGTTTCTCCGCAAAAACCTCCATCACACTGTATACCGGATGTAATTAATATAATACAATACGTATACAAACTGCAATAATATAATACAACAGTAACAAAACAAAATCGTATACCACTGCACATGGAATAACTCAATTAAAAGTTGATCATGTCACGCTATATTATGTAGTACATACACGATAAACTAAACATTTTTGTCCGGACACTAATTATTTTTTGTCGTATTTAATGTAGTAGTGATTTGCACAAAATGTACATAACAAATTAAAATATATATTTATATTTTCTATTCCAAATAATTTAATTACGATATATTGCTAAAAGATTTCACCCACGACATTTAATTAAATTAAGGATTTATAGAAAAGAGGTGCAAAATATTGATCTCGAGTTTCGGTTATTTACTAGTATCAAAACTTTTTACTTTGTGTATAGACTTTTGGAAATATTCCCGAATATATTTTCCATAGAAGTTATTACCATTAGGTATTTTTCTAATAATAGTTTTAAAAAACCATTGCTGACGCCGTCAGCTACCGGTTATTCAAATAATGATCGATAGGTGGTTAGATGGTTCTTGGTTAAAGTTTTGAACCACGAATTTTTTTTATTGTGGCGCCACTGAGTTTGTTTGGGTTGTCATAGGTGCTTATAATACACTTATATATAAGCTATATACGTACGTTGCGTGGTGTTGTTTTACGCGTTTTAGTCGTATAAGCATAATAAAAAAATAATATACTCTCGCATTCAGTATTTATGTGTGAAATGTAGAAAATAATTATATATTTTACGAGAGACATACAAATACACGTACTCTTTTCTCTCCCCTACACTATATATTCATTTTTATTTTTTATATCTATCAATATTATACATGTATATATAATATATATATACAGCGAACGTGGGTATATAGGCACTATTCGTGCAAGTCGCGTGTGTCGTTAACTGTAGGTATATGCGTAGAGTAGGTACGCGCGTCGACGTCACGGCTTGGTGGAGCAATTAGTGGTGGGGGTACTCCCAAGGGTAGTTTGCTCGTTAAAAAAGGGAGTGTAACTGGATTCGAGCAGTCACGGTCTAGACCGCCTCCTCGTGCGATATACACGCATATAATGTTATACGTATATAATGTTGGACGCCCGGTAAATATTATAATATAAGTCGGCCTTATAGGTATATACATACATATATTTATATACCTACATGATATTATATCGTGTGTGCATTTGTTGTATGTGCGCGCACGAGCAACATTAATCTATAAGTGTACACATAAAAAAACTATATATATATATATATATATATGACATGCACATTTATAGGCATACTTATCGACATAATTTACTCGATGTCGCATATTGTTACATATATATTATATCAGTACTTGTATATTATGTGTGTGTGTGTGTGTGTGTTTATACCTAATTATACAATTGCTTATGGTGTGCGTATTTAGACATAAAGACGCACGAATTACGTTCTATATTAAATCGACTATAACCGATTGACACGCGAATGATACACACAATGATTTTCACCGGTAATTATAATAACAAGTAAAATATAAGTTGTCCGTCGTATATATGTGTATAGCCAACTCAGAGCCAGGAACTACGCATCTACACGCACAGCATGTATATATATATATATATATATACCTACCTTTATAAGAATATAATATATACGTATGCGTTACGGTAACGTTGACACACAGACACACGCGCACTCTTCATGTCGACGCCCGCGATATACGTATAATGCGCACGAACGCACTTGTACACGTTTATATTATTCATAAATATGTAGTAAGTAATACCTCTGCAGTAATATTAAAATATATTATGTACGTTGCAAGATCATTCACGTGGAACAGTCGTCGCCGACGTGTGTCCCAAAAATTCGCGACGAATCTTTATATCCCATTTATCTTAGGTATACGCTATTAGGTATAGCTATAGTTCAAGGGCACATTGTTCGCCACACCTCCCCTCCATCCGACTTATCGAGTAGGTATTTCGAGAACGTCCATCGCGGCGAGACACCTAAACGTGGTGAGATTATTTATTCGCGAAAACTGCGTGACGAAACGGTACAAGACATATATTATTGCGACGTTTAAGGTAAGCAACTACAGTAAGCAGGATTACATAATTATATATTCGTCTATATACCGAATTTTTGTCAGACAACTTTTATTTTCTACGGTTTTTGTCTTATAAAAAATGTACTTTATTCATTTCGAAGGTAGCTGAAAATTATTAATCGTACAAAGACCACTGGTTAAATTGTAAACTAAACTAGTAAAGAATACTCTGTTTTAGGAATTTAATTTGAATTCGTCGATGAAATTATTCAGTTATTCTTCAATAAATGACTGCTATACCTCTATGTTTATATACCAATCAATTTTTTTTTCAATCTTAACGAATGAAATTGATTCGTCTCCCTAGGAATTAATTCTACTTGTGCGGGCGGCACTACTAGGTAACCTTGCAGTCTGCAGTGATATGACAAAGGTACCTAATAAATAGTGATTATCTATATTGACAGGCCAACACAGTTCTATTCGTTTAATAGGTGTATCATTCGATCATCAAACGTCATGAACGCGCATATGTATACTAGTACAATAATATTTATGTTCGTGTGCAATATATTATTTATTATTAATTTAGATATAATTATATAATCTAGTTGTCCTCGTACACAACTACTCGGTATCTATTCCCATATATCAGCTTTCTGTATACATTTTAAAACATGTATACATATATAACTATTTAAATACCAAATTGAAATAAGTAATATGACTAAAAATATTTACATGAATAAAAAGTAACTCAAAAATTATTATAAAATTTAAAAAATTGTGGATCTTTAATAATGTATAATTTAAAATTATTAAATAGAAAATAACGGACAAACATGGTGAAACATCCAGTATGGTGTATAGTATGTACGACGAGGAGTATAGTCGGTATCTATTTACGTATATTAAGAGAATGAGAAAGAGAGAAAGAGAAAATAAGTGAGAAAGAAAGAGTAAAAGAAAGAAAGAGTGAGATACGGTGACAGAGTGAACAAGTGGGGTGGGAGTGATGGGCGGTGTGTGCCAGAGAAAAATCAAACCGTCGGATTTATCCAGAAAAGTTTGCTTTGTCATCGTGTAGTGCTCAAAGTGTTTTTATCCTTGAAATTATCGGACGAACGCACTGCAGAGAACACACTATAAACATATATATAGGTGGTGTACACTAGAGAGAATCACGCGGAACTAATAAATCGTTAAATCCAAAGAGTATACACGTCTCGTCTGACTTATGTGTATACCTATGCGACGATGACAACGTGTTTGGTGATCGGGGGGGAAATGTAAAAAAAATCCTATCGACAGCGATAGACACTTATAATATAACAAGTCGTTTTTCTTCGTTTTTCCGCGACGTTAAAAATCGTTTTACTGGAAACACCTATTATTTTTAATAAATCTCAGTCCGTCGAAGGAACGAGGCTCGCTCGTGACGTCATCGTTAATTCGAAAACAAAACACACGACGTGTACGGCGGTGTATTATTGTCTACACGGCAAAAATCACACGGCGGCGGGGTCAGTACCTACTCGCCCGTCCGCCCGTCAGCCCGCTGGCCGATTCCGTGTCTGCACGCAACGAATATTATTTTAGTTCGCTGACAGGAAAAATCGATTTGGGCCGATAACCTCTCTCCCGGTGGCAGCGGATTTGCAGATTAGTACAACACGAATCCGAGTTCAAAATCAATGATACTCATACAGATGAAACGTTAACCGCCAACTCTTTGTAACCACACCCTAGCAAATATCGTGAATATGATGATGTCGTATCTATATATAATAATATTATTAACTCGAATCTATATGTAGCAACAGTAATGTTCGACCTTTATTTGTCGACGGGACCTAGATTTGAGAAAAACGGTTGTGATTCAATGTAACAAAAATTGCAATGCAAGTGGTTAAACAGATAAGTCCTTGTACAAATAAAATAATCGGAACTTTATAATAATATGGACATCATACTAGGGCCCTCAATATTTTTGACTTGTTATATCTAAAATAATAATTTTATTAATAACATTTTATTTTTATATTTAAAGTAAAAAAAGCGGGCAAGTGGGTATCGCTCTGTTGTATAGTAGAGAAGGAGAGTAGGTCACAATAATTAATGTGTTATATTTGAATTCAATGATAGGTATCATTGTATGCTGAAAACGATTCTGAACGAAGATGTTTATTTAGTCTAGAATATAATTTCCTAAACTTTAGGGACACAAAAAAAAAAAATTTGAACATGTAATAGTAACAATATAACAAAACAAAATAAATGCACATACTTACTGAAATAGAATCTGTTTATATAATAAAAAAAGTATTTGGCCAACATACCACTAAAGTGTAACCTCATGTTTGTGTTTCAATTTTAAGAATTTTCAACTTTAAAATTCCTAAAATTCCGTAAATATTTAAATTTTAAATGCTTATAAACAAAAATTGTGACTAACGATTTTTGATTTTTCTTTTACTACGATAAGTACAACTTATAATAAACTTTGTTTTAAATTTTAAACATTTTTTGGATAGCCAATTTTTTTTATCGGCATTTTAAGAAAAAAAATTAGAAAAGTCGAAAATTTCAATTGTCTATAAGTAGCTCAAAAAAGGTCAAAATATTTTGAAAATTTAATCGTAAATAGATAACCATAATATAAACATTTGGTGAAAATTTCAAGTATTTAAAATGATTCGTTTTTGAGTTACAGCAAAATCAAAAAATCGATTTTGTCAAAAAGTGGTTATGCGTAAAAATTCCCGTTTTTCTGTTATTTTTCATGGTTTTTCCCGACGTTTTTGAATACTACTGGAAATTTTTTACTTTTGACCCTCCCCCCAAGGTACCAACTAGATGAATTTTCCTATTCAAAGAGAGGCTGAAGTTAAAAATCGAAGCATTATTACTACTTTAAAACTTGATGACAAACACAAAAATAAAAAAACACACATCATTGTAAAATCAATACATTCATCACTCCGTTCAGAATCTAAAATATATAATTTAACTTAAATTCATTAGGTATCATGCATTAATAAACATTTTAGTATTAAGATTAGATATAGGTGCCTATACAGCAGGGGTTTCCAAATTTTTTTTGCCATGATTTATGTTAAAAATATATTTCATCTTTGAGGATCAACTTCCATAGACATTTTTTTTATTATTGAATAACTATAATTATTAAGAAACATACTTGCATAAAGTATATATAAACACACATCAAGTATTATAAACTAATTACTAATTATTAAAATAATTTCTAACATTATCGACTTTGAAATTGTCCGCGATCGACCATTTGGCCGCCCCTGCTATACAGTATACAGTATATCATATCATATACCTATATGATGAATGATTATGTTATTATATTACGTTGTCCCGGAGCTAATGGTTTCGAAGGAGTGTAATGAGTGTAATATTCGATCAATGGACAACGGGCAGAGACGTATTTAGAGTTTTGACGCCCCAGGTAAAGTTGTATTGCCGCCTCTATATGGCTAAATATCCCCCCCCCAAAAATGTTCCAAAAAAATTTGCTGCCCGGGACAATGGTACCCCCTTGCTCCCCTAAATACGTCTCTGACAACGGGGCACCGATTAACGACTTCGATATAGTATTATCTTGTCGACATGTCTGTATTATTTGCTAAATGCTCAATCGATAAAGTTGCGTATGTTTACGTTATAATAGTATAATGTGCAGTAGGTTCGACGAGTTTGACAATATTACCTATATTAATATATTATAATATTATATAGGTACATTATACACGTACCTTACCTACACGCATAGGAGGCTATTGTCGTACGGCGTCGCTGAGGATAAGAAAAAGGGGCAATGTCTATTGTGCATCGCAGCGTGTGTTGATACCCATAATATTATAAACTGCAGTACACGTCTCAATATTATGTCTTTTGGGCACGAAGGGCGTCGAGTATTGTATATTATGCTTACGCAAGCATATTAATATGTTTACGTTTACGTACCTATACAGATATAGATTGCGGATTCGTATTACACTCGTACTTATGTCCCGTAACAATCTATATACCTTTCGTGCAGCTGCAGATGTAATAAACTCCTTTAAAAGTCATCTATATATTATACGATATACCGACATACCACTTTAATATAATTATATATACTAAATTGGTATAAACTCGTGTTTTCAGATTTATAAACGCAAATAGTCCACTCGTGGTATGATAATATTATGAACAGAGTTATAACGAAGCAGTTTTATATATTTTAATACAGCTAACCTGGTATATAGTAATATGGTACATTGGTACACGCCTGTAATGTTACAGGGACGACGACCACACGACTTTATATTTATAAATAAATAAAGCGTCAGGCATCATATACGCATAGCTGGATATTAACAAGTTAATAAGACCTTTCATTGAATTGAAAATTTCATGATAATCTCTGCATTCATCATACTAACAAGATAGTAATAGCATATATGTATAATGTTCTATTTTTTTATTTGGTATATTTATATTTTTTTCTTATTTCGCATAAGACGAAGTACACTTTAATATCAATATTAATTTTAATCTCATAAATTTAACGTTAAACTTCTCTCCCCTCCCCAGAAAAAATTGTCACCCATGTGAAAAACGGTACTAAATCATTCACATAAGTTACTTGACTAAAATCATGAGCACACAAAATTGACACAACAAATTAATTTTTAATTCGACATGCCTTAATTTCAAAAAAATATAATTAATTACTGATTGTTCTTATTATTGGTTTAATGGTTATAATAGTATAATGCATGTGCAATTTATTATATTTGTACGCGGCCGAGCTATATTGGCTGAAAAATAGATAATTTAATTTGACGCCAAAATGTTTTTCATATTTCATTGCCTGGGTATAGTTAAACCGTACACCGGGTTTTGTGTATTTAATTCTAACGCCAGCGGTCTGTAGGAAAAGGAAAGCGTACTAAGCCCTCCCCCCCCCCACCAAAACGAAAAAACCGATAAATGTGAATGGATTATATAAATACAGGGCCTGCAGTGTATACATATATGTATATTGCCATAAAACGATAACACCGAACGTGTTGGCTGAAGTGACTACCGTGGGGATTAATCCCCTGTAAACACGTGTACATACACGTCGTTATAAACGTATTAACGTGCGGTGGCATGGGCTGATGGCGTTCCTCGTTCGGCGGTTGTCAGGAGGGGTCCGGGGAAGAGGACGAGAGGACGAGAGGACGGCGGCGGCGGCGGCGGCGACGACGACGTTAATAACGAGTAAAACAACTGCTGGCCCCGCGCGGGTCGTCGTCGTCCCGCGGCATAATTGATAATTTCGAAAACGGTCGCAATCGTAAACAACAATAGTAATAACTAATAATTGTATAATTATTATCATTGTCGCTGGGATTTCGGTATACGGGCGCAGTGCACGAATAAGGGGACCGGCGGCGGCTTTTATGCTAATGAGGTCACGAGACTAAATTTATTGTACGACACGATATTATTGTGGTGGTGCGTTTCGCGCGAGTCTCCTGTTGTCGGCGTCACCGGTAGTAGGTAAAAAATACCTCTCTGGCACGAAAGTTTAAACATTTTTTTTTTCTTGGGGGGGGGGGGGGTTAAGGGCGAGAATTTTCGTCCGATCGCTGTGGTGCCCAACAACTGATGACGGACTGACGACGACGGAGCAACACTGTTGCATAAGTTCGCGAGAATACTATTATTATTATTTAGACGACAAAGACTGTCTATAAAGTAAATACCACTATAAAATACTCAGTATGTATATGTATAATATAAAGTCCAAATGTGCCCGTCACGTGTGTGTGTGTAGACGTGTAGTTGTGGTGTATATAGTACGACGACGACTGCGACGAACGGCAAGTTAACGCGGCGGCGGCGGCGGCGGCGTTGTGATCGACCAACGACCGCGTTGTGTGGTCCGTCGAGAGAGTATTTTTTCGTTGCCGTCGCCGCCGTCCCGTAGTCCTCGTCGTCGTCGTCGTCGTCGTCGTCGTCGTAGTCGCAGTCATCGACGTCGTCGGCGGACGTCGCGCGCGCGGGGAACAGACGTGAACGCGCGCACACACACAAACACACACACACACGCGCGCGCGCGCGTACACGTACACGGACGAGGGGCGCGCGCGGAGAGAGGTCCTAATAGAGACATCAGATCTGCCGGACCCACCACAGTGCCCATGTCACATCGCTAACTCCTTCATAACATTACCTCATTAGAAGCCGCGCGCGGATGTGTGCGGCGGTCGATCCCCCCGCCCGACCGCCCATCCCACCACTATGCGTTTACGATCCGCTCTCGCTCGATCCTCCGTCTACGTCGTACGTATTACTATTATTATTATTATTATTATTATTATTATTACTATTATTATTATTGCGTCGAGGTATATAATAATAATAATACACGCGTTACTGTTGCCGCCGCGCGACTCTCGCTCGGTGCTGCGCGCGCACGCCGACGTGATATTATAATACGTATATTTATAGCGTTTATTTAAAGTCGCGCGAGAGCGATATCCTCGCTCGCTCGCGGACCGGCAACGACCGACAACGTCCGCTGCCCTTAAGTCTGTGCGCCCGCACAATTTTTTTTCCTCTTTCAATTACTACGCGCGCGTACATACACGCACACACACGAGTGCCGTACGCTTGCGCACACGACCACCCGCGTAAAAATGATTATATTTTATTTTATTTTCGACGCAGTCCAACTTATTCTCGAGTATCAACTCTCTCACTCTACGACTCTTTCTCCACCTTAAGTACTGTCTCATTCTCTCTCCATTTGTTGCACGCGACAATCCGTTTATACAGATATGTATACATTAGCCGTCGTTCGAATGTCATATAACGTGTGTATCATACTGTTGGCATTCGAGTCCGGTATACATCGACACGCTTTCCTTTTCTAAAGTTCCAAGAGTTTTTTTTCACGCTTCCGTACGACCACAGGTTAGGTACTCATGTATGACGACGAGTTAAAAAATCTAGTCGTACTATTGAAATATCACGTTAACATTTAACTTTTAATCCTATTTTAATTTGTAACCCATCTTTACTTGATATAAATCATCTGCAGTTTTTTAAAAATTTCTATTCAGATTCGATTACAATTTTAAACAAATGTTGAGCGACAAATGAGTGTTGAAATTTTTTAAACACTACTTTTTTATTACTAAATTAAAATATCACTTCACTAAACGAAAATAAGGTGATTAATCCTTCAATCACTACGATGACACGCTTTAGATATATTGTTTTCGTTCTATTTATACGTCGATGGACGTATTTGCGGTATTATAGTCGTGGGGGGCCTCGATCTTAGTTATATATATATATACACACACCAATATATTATATTATATGTTTATATAGGTATACATTTTTACATCTTCATAATTATAATCATGCAATTAAATTTAATGTAATCATCTTTGTGACTGTCATATAAAATTCCTAAATAAAAAGCAATGCTCTTTCTTTACATAATTACACAAATTATAGTTTATGGAAATCGTCCGAACAATCTTGGCTCACATATCTACATAGTATGGAGTCTGGACGATCACCATTAGTATAAGTATAAGAATGTTTTTACTGGTGTTTATAGTTAATTTAAAACAAGAAATATCTTTTGTAAGTGTGTAAGTATGACAAAACGTATCTGTTTATCGTACATCTATCACAAATCAATGTAAGCGGTTTTCAACGGTTTATTTGAGACTAGATGAAACATCTCGCGATTTGTCGTGTATACACAAACATTGTTTTACGTAGGTACTATATATAAAACAATGTTTTACTAGTAAATGCTAAAATAGTAAAATAATAAAATATACAAAGTACATTCAGTAAAAGCTAAAAGTCTGATTATTTAAAGTTTTTATTAGAAACATTATTACATACAATATGTACAAAAACTGGCACCGGCAAGAAACTGATAGTTATTTTTCGTTTAAATATCCAATTTTGTCAAAATTGTACTTCAAATATCTATGAAAAAAATTGTGCTTATGTATTTTTGGGATTGTAAAATTTCTACAACAACAACTTTTGAGGAACCTTGAATATATTCATAATTTAATCACTCCTCAACTCCGCTCTAAACCTAAAATTAAAAATAATTATTTAATTATTTTTTTTACTGACTACTATATTTACAAGTTAAAACGATTATTGGATGATGACATTTACATTATATGATAGCATTTTTATTTTGACAATCACAGCTAAATAATTCTTATCCCACCAGAGAACTAAAGTTGACTGACAGCTTGACGTAATTCTTTTTAAAGGCAGCCATATTACGAAGATCAAGTTAAATACGAATGAAATAATTAGAAAAATACTCCAAACAATTTATACGAGTACTATTGTCAAACTATACTATTATATAATAGTACCATAATTATTATAAAAGTTTTTTTTACTAATGAAATGATGATAATAGAATAAATTGAAAGTTCCTATTGTTAAGTAACAATGCGAATTATTAGTATATTCAAGTATAGCATTTGCCATTTCATTACAAAATTAATTTCGTTCGTCAGATTTACTAAACTAATCTGTAGAATCCTAGAACGTACAAACGTTTTTATTATAAAAAAACCAAACGTTTTGATTTTTTATTGAATGTATTCATGTAGTAAATTTTAGCAATTACTTGTTAAACCTTGTTTTTTACCGACGATCAGACTTTTACTGTAACCCATAAATATGTTTATAAAACCGCGCGCGTGTTTTATTTTAATACTTATATCATGTTTTTTATTATATAATTAAATTTAACGACTATAGAGCTTATTCGACGTGTAATATTATTGTAATATACATCAGATTTATAGGTGTACGTACAACACATGCACACACACACATACACACACATCAGGCATATAATAATATAATTTTTACGTATACAAAAAAACAAAACTAAAAATATACGACACACACAAACATAAATACGTGATTTTTATTTTTTAATTTTCAACTTATGACGTTATTTTATGAACATTATTTTCGTATTAATTAAACGCAGCTTATTATTATTTTTAAATTTTAATTTTTTTTATCATTAATAATATTAAGTATAATATACGCTCTCGCACATTACACTTATTACAATACATTATAATATCCTCCGCAACACTGTTACTTTGCGTGTATATCATAATGTGTTCGGAGCAAAACATTCACGGCTTATATACCTCTGTCGACCACCAACGTCACCGCCTTACGCCATTCATATGCGAGTTTCATCTAACAAAAACATTATGTACACACATTACGTGTTTTAATTGGACGGAAACAATATATGCGTATATATACTTGTTATTGAAATATAATATATTATATCATGATTTTCTCCTCAATCATGTATTTGTCGTCGATGATATGTCAACGTGTCGTATAATATACGCGTCACGCCGCGATGACGGTTTTCGTACAACGCCGACGTGCGGTCGGTCGCATTTTTCCGGATCACCACCAACACCCTGATGTCTATAAATATAATACGTATACGTGTGCGGTACGCGCCATCCGTCATAATATCCATCACTGTCCTAGTTTGTTTTGTTGCTTAAAAAAATTAATTTATTACGAATGTGATTTATATTTTTTGTTTTTCCCTTCCGGTCCAAAAGAACCTCCTCTTTCGGTACAAAGTACAAAGAAAACTCTTTGTTGACTTACAGTATTGGTTACATTAATTACTTACATAGGTTTGACGTTGTCGATTCAATAAGCTAATTATTTCATAGTCAATCACAGTTTTCGCGGTTAATAGTTCAAAATATTAAAAATAAATATATTATTTTATATGACTCAGATTATTAATATAATATTTTGTACTTATAACACTCGATCATTTACATGTATATTTGTCAAGAAATAATTTGAATTTAAAGTCGGCATTTCTGTTTAATATAAAAAAAAAAATTCTCAAAAAATATTCTTCCAATAAAAAAAACTATCTCAACACTATTTTTTAGGTCATATAATTAAACTGTATCGATTTTAGATCATTTTTTCTTTAACTGTATCGATCAAAAAATAATTGAAAAACAACACGCGTGTTTTTAGATTATAAAAATATGATAATCAGTAGGTGTGTGCCATTACATTATGCCATATTTTTTAATTTTATGGCTTTTTTAAATCATCAAACTCCTATCTTTAATATGGCCTTTATTTACATTAAATTTTAGCCCAGGAAGATTAAAAACTATCACAACCCTAGTCCTGTTTATTCCCCCCCTCCCAATAAAGGCGTATGTGTACATGTTGTGGGTACAGAATTGGTGAATAAGTTTATTAGTATATTAATGTGTAAAATTAAACATACACTTTCTAATATACTTTTATTTTTTTTATGGTCATCCCAACGTTTTATACGAGTCATCGCACTCAATTTTTTCAGCTAATTCGCATTGGATTTGAATAATTGTTGTCGAAATTTTAAGCTAAAACTAACGATGAATAGTTCTTGATTACAAAATCATTGTTATTGGATTATTATTGCTGTGTACTCTTAATAATACGACGATGGTGTAAATGATGGCATCGGCGAGTGAGTCATAATAATAGAATAAGGCAGGTTTATCCGTGTACTGCGGTTGACGTCGGAAAGATATTCGACCGTGTGTGCGGTGTAATACGTAGGCATGAGGTATCGATAAAACGAATCATCGTCGTAACGACCGCGGTACGGTGAACTTAATGCGCTATAATAACATAATGCTATATGAACAAGAAAAAAATCGAGGTACCCACAATATACCGTTTAGGTATAGCTGTCGTGTGTCGTGTGCCGGTCGTCCATTATAGAACCGCGGCGTATATTACGATAATAATGTCAGGCACGCGGACCATCCATCTCTGCCGCAGCGGCGACGATCGAATCGCGCGATACGAAAAATAGGAAGACGTATACAATATACATATACCCATAATATTATAATAATTATACCAGGACCCGACGTACGTTTTTACGTGGCCATGATCGGTAAACGTATACACGGTAGGAGACATAATCACATGAGTTGTGGCGTTAGCCCGAAACGAGAGTTTTTTTTCGTTGTTTTTAACCTAATTAACCGCGTGTCGACCGGTGTTTATCGCGAGACGACACGATATTTTCACCGGTGGTGATTCCCCTGCGTCGTATGAGCATACCTACAACGTGTACAGAGTAAAGAAAAAATATTTAACGAGGATAAATGGTCCCCGATATACATAATGAATGTATACCTGATTACCTACCTGATGAACCATCACGTATTATAATAATATCATTATTACCTGTATAATCGAATTATACCGAAGTGGAGATAAAATCGTATGGAGGAATGCATTTACCCAAATATACATACCACAATAATATATAATATATGTTGAACATATAGACATTCGTTTGGTTGACGACATCGGTCTTCAACTCGACGAGCTGCTATAGGTACTGCCGTTGTGTGGGAGGATGGTGTGTGCAGGAGGGTATTCTTTTTAGAATTTATGTGCCGGACGAAATAAAAATATAATAATAGACGGATAATTAAAAGACATTCGAATGAATTATTACAGGCTTAATAACTTCTTTTATGTACCATTGATAAAAAGGTATGAAAAGTTTTATATTTAAGATGTATTTTAGTTGCGATTTGTAAACACAATTTAATAAGATTATTGCGTTCGGATCAAATTCACGTGTACGATCTTTCTGCAGGCATACATTTTACACAAAACGCCAAGCGGTTATTTGAATTACCTAATTTAAATTATAACGTGTTTCGTAATAAGTTTAAAAAAAATCGTTTCGTTTATATTATATAACAGTAGTCGTTTAGACCAATCATTTATAAATTAATATATGCATTTAAGTTTAAATAAAATTATTATTTTTCGATAGAATTTAAGAACTGATTATTTCTTAATTAGTAGTCGACTTCATACATAATGCATAATATATAGTTTATAAGGTATGCTATACATTTTTAAAAAATTATCGGATTAGGCTTTATGTCTTTTTTTTTGAAGTTGCTATACATTAATCTGATATTCTAATTGTATACAAACCAGTACGATAGCCAAAAGCAAGATGAAATGCAAAAGCATTTACCGTAACATTTAAATAATCCATTATTTTCATATCATAATTATGGTAGATAAATAATATTTAATTTTAATTCAGTGTCCATCGTAGTTATTCGAATATCGATATTTTACTCAAACCAGTACAAAATTAATTTTTTTTAAGTTCAGTAAACCGTACAATATAGTCATCAAATTTCTATCACGTTCGTAGGATGTAGCATAATGCAATGCTTTGATATTCTGATTCTGAAGTACAATAATTATTTGATTAGATTGTAATATTTTAGAACGTTATTAACTATTTTCACTAATCTAATAAGTATGACGAGCGTTTAATTAAATTCTTGATAATCTGTCGGGTGTATATAAGATGAGAATTGTTCATTCGAATTTAGGGGGCGGCATCTTAATATTTTTCAGATGAACGCGCCTTTCTAAACATTCCCATTATGTCTTTTCCTCTGATAATTTTAGAAAACTATTTCAAGTCTAGCTAATACGATTAATACCTATAACTGCTACTGATACGAATCTCGTTGCAGAATTCGGTTCGAATTAATAAAAATTTTTCGCCAAATAAACCGGATTGCACCAGTTTTAAGTCACAGACACCGTCGACGATTGCTTTCTTCTGTTAATACACTACACGCAGTTTTCGTTCTCGTACATTTTAAAAACGGGAAGTTCGTATACATTTACTATATTATATATATATATATATATATATATAATAGACAGATAATGACCATTCCGGTTTTGGCGCTGCAAATATATATCATTTAGGCAGCAATGTTCGCCGTGGCGTGACGAGAATAAATATTATTTAACACATCTGTTTCGGCGATTTTGGCGCTTCGTCGTTGGCGATCTCCGTCAGTATATGTAGGTACATACATCAGTACAATAATAATACGACGTGATCCCACCGCCGGACGTGTCGCGCACAACATCATATTGTTATTATTAATATATCATTATATTATGTCCTCCACGCTGCATTACTACTTGTATTATATTATTATTGTAGCCACACTCGTATTATGTGTAACACTCGTGTGTAGGTATAGGTAGAGGTATTATATACTATGCAGCCGATGTCCTCCGGAACACACACACGCACGCGGTCAGTACACAATACCACTTGTCGATTACCGCGGTCACCTGCGTTCTATGTTTTCCCACCCGCCGGGCCGTTGGCCGTTATAACCACCACTTTTAACACAACCAATTTTGGTCCATGTTTGTATCTTGTTGCAGTCTTACACGAGAAATGCGTCGAATTCAATAAACTCTTTAACGCGCGGTTATACACAAACGTCATCCAATTTGGCGCGTATAAAAATTACTCATGTAATCATGTGTGTCCATAATACATATAATACTTTGAGATTGTTAATCCAATAAATCCATGTTTACGTATATTATACGACCTTACAATATTATGCATGCTTTTAATCACTAAACCATTCTATCAACCCCGATAAATTCCAGTCAAATTGTTTTCAGGCGATCCTTGTCCCGCGTGATCTCGTCCCTCGTTTATCATGTTGAAGGGTTGTTTAGGGTGTAGTATACGTGACAGAGTTTACTGTAGGCAGGAAAGGATATAAGAAGACTAAGCCAACTCGAAGGGCGAAAAAGCACCATTTGCGATGGGAATAAATTATAACAAAACTACAGTATACCTCGCCGTTGATCGGAGTGTACTGTATATAAATGATCTATATAGTCATGCTTATAGTTGCAGTATATCGCTTAACAATTGTGACAGGCATACGACGTATTTGTTTCTATATTGCTGTAGTATACCTCGTTTAGACCGCGATATTATATAAGAATTCGGTAGGTAATAAAGCGATTCTCTCCGGCGAATAAACTACGTAATGAAGCTGAGCGGAAATTGGACTTGTCAATGAAATTCGAAGCGATGTCTACTACATGTATTGTAACAAATACGGACGAGTATTTATTACGATTATTATGTTTCCTTTCTGTAGGTAGAAAAAACGCGTCACGCGCGTTTGATCGAAATCCCAATTCCCGAGTTTGGCTACGGGTGCATGCCATGTCTGCCCAAAACATGCGTTATGGAGGGATATTGTGGTTACATTTTATTTGTATACAATATACTGTTGTGAGTAATTAAAGTGGAAAGTCGGCCTATATATATATATATATATATATATGTACCGTATAAAAATATACGTATACGTTTTAATTCTGTTTTATTTTTGTATTAGAGTAATTGTAGGTAGGTACTGTATAATCATATATATGTAGAAATCCGTATAATATATACATACAATAATGTCAGAAATGGAATTTAAGAATACGTTTTTCTACGCGAACCATTATACGTTGTAATTGCCAATATATAATACAACTATAGGCTATTGCTTTCTAATTAAATCACATATTATAACGTAGCTATTGTATGATATGCAGTTATAGCTAAGATCGGATTGACAAAAAAAACCGAACGTCATTTTGTTGTTATTATGCTGGTAACTATTTTATACATATAATATAGACATGTATGCACTATATACATAGATGACTGATATATTAAGCCCCGAAAATTTATTTTTCGTGGTCTAAATTCCTTACACGTACCCCAAGACCCAAGACACTGAGTTAACATAAATAACTAATCGAAAAAATATAGAAACACACTTGGTTTATAATTTATAACTGATCAGTAATTACTACCTATTAATTACTGTGTAAGAAGTTCGGGTTTCACGAGTGTACGTATTCACACTCGTCAAGAATCGACCATCGTATATATTATAATATATTATACATTACATCAAATATTTAAAATTGTAAACTGCGCTCGTGGGAGGTTTGTGTGATCATAAATTAATAAATGAAATTTACACTTGCGTGGTCGATGCATATTTTCGTTCACGGCCGTTCGTCATCAACGTCGATTACCTACAAGCACGAAGTATAAGTCTTAAATGTACCTAACTCATCTAAATGTAAGTTGGAACCATGATTTGTACAGTAGTCGTCAGTCGTCATCGAAATCATTTAAATTCTATCTATGTTTATTGTCTGTATGTAAAGCTGCAGAACAATTTAAACTTATTTTTTTATAATACGCATAATTTATTGTTGGTATCCATACACCGTTTTTATATTTTCTTTGCGTGTATAGTACACTGTACACAGGACTTAAGAAAGAGGGTTAAATTAGACGTATTGTATAAATCAGCCTAATATAAATAACGAAATCGGAGTAAAATAGTCGACCAGAGGAAACGATCTACAGATGATAAACGATGACATGGCCTTTGAAAATAAAATTCTATGGTATCCATGTGTTCAAATCGGCGTTGATGCAAAGAAATTATAAATCGTGCGGGGCTGTTTAAACCGACCACACATTCGTTGTGACCAAATGTGTTTGTGTACATAATCCGAAAGATCCATGATAATAGTATATATTATATTGTATACGAGTGCAGCTGGTTAGGTTACGCCCGTGTCTAAATGCCCATTTAACATCGTCGTCGTGTGAAGCACAGTTGGGCGCGCTCGGAAGAGGCTGAAAATATTTAATATATTATAACGAGGACCGAGAGCGAACGATAATACCATTCTGCAGAGTTGATGGCTCGCGACCTCGATACCACCCCCCTGGGGTTCTCGCCAAGCAAACTCATCGTGTAATTATCACATCTTGTTTGCGATTCCAATCATATTTCTCCGGTCTTACGACGCTATACGGCCGTATATTATGTAAAATGGCACATATTATAATATTCAATTTGCAGTTGACGCGAAATGTTTATGTTTAATTCATGTTTATATTACAGCTATTATGAGACGTCCGATTTCCTCTCGATTGGCGTTTATACGTAGGTGCCCGACGCACGCCGCGTATACTATAATCAAACATCGCACATTATTTTTTTTTCTCGTGTCAGGTTAACAAAACAAAATTAAAATAATAATTAATTTTACAAACAAGCCATAAAATATAAAAAAATATCTATCATTGTATATTAAAATGATGTTAGGTTTCCAACGTTTTTGCCTCCTTAGTAGATACGTCGTTTCGGCCGAATTCAGCGAATGTAAATGTCGATAGAACCTCAACGTGGTACACTCGAGGCAGCGTCAATAATGTTCTATACATTTCCGGTTAATCTTACCACCACGGGCTACACATAGTCCTATAGAGATCAATATTTAACATTTACGAGCTTACGATATTATTATACAGCAGGTGTGCCTACCTACTCGCGCGAGGCATTATTTCTCCAAATGTTTGCTACAGAATGAAACGCGTGCCTATATAAATATATAACTATATATATATATATATATAATACGTATAAAAACCGATTGTATACAAGTACGGCGATATAGTACCTACAGTAATAACAATAAAAAAAAAAGTGTTCGCGTATTATATTTATATATATATATATGTGTGTGTGTGTGCAGCATACGGTAAACGTATACGCATAAAATGCTGAAGGACCACTATGCAAACTTATCAACTCGCGCGCGCGTACACACACACACACACACACAGAGTCGTGCACGCACGCGCACTCGCTCACTCACACAGACGCACACGCACTGCGCGATAGGCAACTGGCCAGCAAACACCATGGGTGGTCTTTTGGTAAGTCTACAAATTAATGCCGCTAATTTAATTGGAATCATGTATGTGTATTTATATATACGTTTACGCGCACACACGCACACAGACATGCGCATTTATATATACTGATTCCGCACGCCGACGACGTTATATATATATACAGCATAATACCGCTGCGGCGGCGGGGAGACCATCGGTCGGCGTGTGTATATTATTATAGACGCGTTTAATATATATATATAAATAAGATAAAATGTATATAAAATATATATTATGTTATTATACGTAGTAGTATACCTACGAGTGCGTAATTATTTCGAATTCTTTAATTTTGTGCACGCGAAAAACGCATCCGCGTGGCTCTGCGAGCGCATATACACGTCACATCGGGTAGGTGCAGTGTATTATACAGAGCGATTCGCTGAACGCGCACGTATCCTTTTTATTCTGTAATTCTTTGCGAGTTTAAAAAAAACAGTCTTATTCTTAGTTAGAGATCCATCCCAATAAGAGGGGTATTTGAAAGACGAAGCTGATAAAGTTATAACCATGACCTACTTAGGAATGGTTGTTGGTCAGTTATTGACCATAGAATCCTGTTCTTCTCACTTGAATTAAAGTAGCCCCAAACATTTACCATACTTAAAAACTGCTTTATGTAAGTACCTACGGATTTATATAGGAGCTGATGGGTCTTGGGATATGCATAATTTATAATGCGTATAAAAACAATAAGAATGATGTATAAACTTCTAAATTAAAATTTCTTTATCAATACTTAAGAAAAAAAATTATTGGGAAGTTCGTTTTTTGAATGACAACTTTTTTATTTAGCATTAGAATATAAAAACCAAAGTATTTGAAAATTTTAATCTTTGCAGAGAATGAGTACTTTCAAAAATTCCAAAAATCTGATTTGATTAAAATCTGCATATTATTAAAAGCAAAAAAATTGAGTGTATATGAATCACCCTGTTTGATTTAATGATATGTAATCTGAGTGGTATCACCTATACACGGACACGTACCTATCGTACGGAAACGACTACCGCCTGAATACGGGCACAGATATAATGGTTTTGTTTTTGATTTTTGTAAATTTAATTAAAACTATTAAATGATATTAAAGATTTACGACGTTCTAAATAATTCGAAAAGAACGCGTGAGAAGACTTCCTAGTAGTAACCAATTAGCTAACCTGGAGGATATTGGCAACTGAAAATCTAGAACTGTTATAGGGAAATTTAATTTTTTTACCGACAATAATAATTGAGATTATACTGAATAATTATGTTATTATTTTTTTTAATTGAGAAAAGAAAGATTAACAAAAAAAATATCAATTTATGTAAAAAGTCTAAACACGGACCCGACCGCGCGCAGTGGGTATGTATATTGTATATACCTATAAACACTGACCTCGCTTGTCGACCATACTATGTGGATGTAGCTGATGTAGGTATAAACGTAGAAACGTTGATTTCACGTATATACTCATAGTCGTAGAAAACATTGGTATGGTCGTTGTTAATTAGATCCCATATACCTATACCTATATATATATATATAGGATATAGGTATATACAGGTATTATACATACGAGATGGATATAGACCATAAAGTTAAACATATTATTTCAACACCGCTCGCGTATAAGATTATAAATATTTATGTTATAGGTAGATTACGTGTTTTTGTGCGCGACTTCGAAACGTGTGATCGATCGATCGGTCTTGATCGTTATGGAAACAAGCAACAGCACAAATAAACATTCCTATAGCGAAATGTGTATATTATTGTTTCGTCTACATGCGAGTGTAGAGAGAGAGAACCAATTTGTCGCATAAATCGTATGATGCTTGTCATAATAATATATACCAAATACATTAATCCGACGTTACACCCGCGAGTGTTATTGCCGTCTCCCGTCTTAATTTCAGCAAATTATTGTTTAACATTGAATGGTTGACCTATTATCAAATTTAAAATTATTTATGTAGGCTTAGGGTATTATGTCGTTGAATTTATATTAATATATGATATATACGTATATATTTGTTTAAATTTCAAAGTGAGTTATTTTTAAATTGTTATTTATATTTTTTTTTTTTGACGGCACCTTACCAAAACAAAAACCACCAACTTCACCAAATATAAGAATATGACTTTAATAGCTTATGTGTTTTTCGAGATTACCGAGTACTAACCAATGCACAATAATTTATATATGTATACAACACATTTTAAAGCTAAAAATCAATAAAGACCTGTATGAAATCCACTAATTAATATTTTTATGCTTTATGATTTCATAGTGGACTATAGTAATATTATTGAAATTAACAACATAAAATGAATTCTTTTGAACGCAATTCTGCTATACATATAGGTACTTCTATAAATTTGTATTTTGTAAGACGGAGTAAACCATACTCTCGGGTGTAGCGTCGTCTTCTTGACTAACAACGCGTAAACATAATATGATGTTATTTCGTATGCATCATATGAAATTGCACTAATTGATATTATAATAGCAATATTGTATATGGCGTGCAATTTGGACTACGAGACATGTCATTATTTTAATTATTCGTGTGTATCGCGCTAGCTTACTAGAGAAGAAAGAAATCATTTTTTCCCCTCGCGGCCGCCGCGACGCTCCGCAATTATATTATTGTAGTATTACACATACAGGGTAACGTTTACAGCAAAATTATTCGCGAACGTCCCGAGTAAATATTTATTTTAAATCGATTTTTTGTCTAAAATGTAAATGTTTATATATCTGTCACAGTTTTACTCGTCGTTGTTATTTTTCCTGGATTTGTATTTTGTACGAATTTACGAGCATAGAATCTAAAATTTCCGGTCTCAGAATACACTAATATACAGCATGCACACCTACTTACCCATATCAATGTCACATTCTTAGAGTATTCTCTTAACACCTTTTCTAACGAAAAAGCATTTCTTATCGTCTGAGTTTGTATTAATTATTAGAAATAATGCATTTATCACAAAAACAACATTTTCAGCAATTGTTTTTTTAATAATTTTATTGGATTCAGTATCAAAATTGAAGAAAAAAATTATATATTTACTTAATGCTTTTTTCATTTTGGGTAACTCGGCATAATTTTAAGGGTCCAAGCCCCGCTTTATTTACGTCGATAGTGTACACTCGCACTCGTATAAATATCATACGAGTGACGGCCGAATACAAAAAACGGCGGTGAAATCTATTACTCGAAATTTTCGCGAACTCGTATAATACCATCGATACGCTAGTTCATGCGCACCTACAGTTAAATATCACCCTGTATAATAATAATATGCTCAACACCGTCTTCTATATAGCCAGCAAAGTCGAGTCAACACCACTTCCATGCATGCGTGCGGCGTGTGAGCACACGCACACTTATTAGTTATTATGTATATATTATGTATATATGGGCAAATTGCCGTGGCCCAGACTTCGCGGTAATTAATATTATTAACTGGTGTACATATATATATATATAATATGTACATTATACTTATATAGTTATATTAGTGATTATTATTATTATTATTACCGAACAACCCAAGCGGGGGTATTGATGAATGAAATAATATGTATAAAACCTAATGACTATATTGTAAAATATGAATCTGGGTCACGCACATGTTACGAGCAATATTTCGACAATTTATCGTTAATAGGTATTCCTATAATAGTAGGTATATTATAATAATGTACTTGCCTATACTCGCGGGTAAAGTCCTTGAAATTGGGTTTTTGTCGCCGGCATGGCAGTCGCACAAGCACAATAAATAATATCGATAATAATACGGTATTTTATGTTATCATATTCTCGAAAGCATTTAAGCATATTTTTTAATAATATGTTTTTATGTAACGTACCTTATTGTTAATATCGTAAACCGTATACCTTTATTTTATATATTATAATATTATTACACCTGCCATTCATTACTTACACCAATAATTATGTTAACATTTTAATAATATTTGTTTTTGTTTTGTTTTATTCAAATATAGGAAGAAGTAAGTACACGAAAAGCTGACGTATTGAAAAAATAAGATTGCCAACAACAAACAAACAAAAAAAAATACCATAAAACAAAAATACACAAAAGTGAGATCCAAACAGTTATAATATATTATAATAATTAGCAGGTATCATCGTGCTCGTTTTCTAGGCTCGTCAAAATGACGTGTGAAGGATGAACGACACGACCTGCGTAAAAAAACAGTAACAATAATAACAATGAAATATTTTATCGTGTTTGTCCACGTCGATAACTATAATTCCAATTTCAGATATTTTTTAAACGTGATTTTGGTAAAACCAAATACCGCATCGATTATGGTTATATACATTTTTTTGATTTACCTAATCGTGTGTTAGAATTACATTGATATCATATAAAATGTTGAGTTTGAACGGGAAGAGGCGAGGGGATATTATAATATCATCATTCATTGGTCTATAGATTTTTATACTCCGGTCGTCGCGGCATCCCTGAAAACACACATTTTTATAAGTGTTAGCTAGTGTATATTAGTGTATATATTATAGTATGGCTGTATACACTAAATCAACGATATAATCAACGCTGGGAACGCCGTTGGATCATTATATTATATCAACATAATTATTATATTATTCCGAAACAAGTTTTATAAGATGATATATACACGTGTGGCCACAGTGCCATTAATGTACAATATAAAAATAATAACATATAATATTATAATAAATACGATAAATGATATCCGAATCTGCGTTGTGGACACATCATAATATTATGTGATACGATGTATAATAATAATAATAATAATAATAATAATATGCGACGGATCAACATATCACACGCATATCGTTCTATAACATTTTATTTAAATAATTAACATTTTACCACACACACACTCATCCAGAGACTGTATAATATGCAAGCGGGATATAACAATTTAAGTGGGCCGGAGAGGGTGATATATAGAGCCGCCGCCGTTTGTACAGTTAAAATTATGATAATATCGTAAAGTAGCTGTGGGCGGGACCGCCGCGTATACAATACATATAACGTATTAATATTTCTGAACCCGAGAGATTTGTTGGTTTGACAGACTCGTCGCCGTGTGTACGCTAGTACGGATCCAAAAATAAAAAATAGCTATAAAATAATAATCCGTTCGTTACCCCGTACGTCGAGTGTGTGTTACTATTTTTTTTC
This sequence comes from Rhopalosiphum maidis, assembly GCF_003676215.2. Taxonomy (NCBI): domain Eukaryota; kingdom Metazoa; phylum Arthropoda; class Insecta; order Hemiptera; family Aphididae; genus Rhopalosiphum; species Rhopalosiphum maidis. The sequence continues at coordinate 41,117,426 of NC_040879.1, read as the reverse complement.
CTATAAAGCGTTACTACCGCACGGAGAGGCTTACTCGCTGCATTGCACGTCTGCACTAGTTCAATAATAATTCATCTATAGTATAATACGCATAAACCATCCGCAGAGAAATAATCACGACAAATATCGATCAGAAACATAAGACAGAAATGCGAATTTAGGCGGCGTAGGTAGATCCGTATCGAACGAAATTGATTTTTCCATAATAGGTATGATACCTACGTACTTTTTTCATTTTCTTACGATTCGAGACATTTCACTTTGCCGCGCGTGTCTGTGTGTTTTTAGTACTGCCGCAGACGGGTCTTTAAACCACTGGGTATATTATAAATTATTATTTATATGTATATTACACACGTATACCTACGTTCTTATTTTGCGTTCGAATAACGCACCGGTCCGATGGATGACGGGATGACTCATCTCACACTATATATTATACATTATGCGTACCTATACGATATAATATATAATAATGTATTTTATTACACATTATTACGGTGTGCGCAGACTATTTGACGTTTATTTTAATGATCGCACGGACATAAAATATTCAGACCTGCAGCACCGAGACAGTAAATATATTTTATCGGCTACTCACAATAATATAGTAATAATAAAAATGTGTTCACGTTTGATTATTAAATTATTTTTGTATTTATATACAAAAATAACGATATTGTGGCAATAATAACATGACGACAGCAGCAATAATCGTCAGTCATGTGACGTTTGTCCAACACGTGATTGATGATTTTCTGTATGTACCTTACTGTTGCAATTGACGGTACAGTAAAAATTGTTATTATTGTATCATCTGTTATCCGTCCAATAACTACAACGTTTTAAGGTCCCACGGACCACGAGGTCCATTTCTGTCGTTCTTTCGTTTTTATTATTCTTTTTTTATGCGATATATTATGTGGGTTTGTCGTATAAACATCGAGCTAAATGATTTACTACAAATCTATAAAAAATTTATTCGTCGATAATAAATCAACGTACCGTTGTGCGTACGCATAGGTGATTTACGTCGGGTGAACTGGATCAAACTATACATAATAATACCTACTCAGGCTCCTTACAATCGAGTTGCGTGGGCATAACCCGTAATTAGAAACGAGCAAGAAAATTCATATATTTTTAATAAAAGAAAAGTGAACGTTCATCCACGTATGCGATAGGACATTCTTCCTTATACTATATATTACTGGCGAGTACAAAGTAATTTACTATAAACTTACTCACTTCTATATTTTCCTTTGATCGTGCATTTATTTAAATATTAATTTTACAATTTTTAAGTAGATACCATGTATAAAGATCATCATATTTTAAAATACTTGGTTTGTAGTTGTTCTATCTACGATGCAAATGATGCGATATACTTGCTTGTTTTTCAAATAAAAACCACCCATTTTACGGTAAATTTTAATTTTAGTATATCTACTTACAATTTAATAAATAAAAAAACTCGTTTGTATTTTAGTTTATTGGTAAATTAGATTTACACATTTAAAAAAAATTATTTATCGCCACTGAACACTCTTAAATAAATGGTTTAAAACCCGATGTTTTAAAAACCCTATTTAAATACAATCAAAAAATTCAAGCAATAATAAGTTGGGTGAGCATGATTACCGATTCTGTAGGTACACTATGGTTTATTCGCAGCTAAATTGGAAAATATTAATAACTGCCGAATGGACGTAATCTATATTATAAATACGGACGATTATTTTAAAACAAAACGACTCCTACGACTTAAATGTATGCGTATCCGACGATGGATGCACGCGCGTCATGCATGTATAATGACATAAAATAATTATAATTCTTATTTTGTATGCGTAGTAAAATCGGATTGTGTGGGTGTAACTCTTGGGTGCTTGTAGTGGCGTGCAACAAGTGTCCCGAGGGATCTGTCTATGTCATGCTGTATTTCTGTATGTAAATGATATATATTTATATAGAGATAAGCTAAGTCGCGGGTTCATTTCCAGTCCAGAACACCCATTTATAACTCGTCTTATGTAAATACTTATCGCAAAATAAATATAAAATACACTTTATAATAAACGCCATCCGGACGCGAAAGGAAAAATCATACCGATACCGACGACACGGCATAAGCTTACATGTACAAAATATTAAAACATCGTTTATCCATTTGTGTAAACTAAATTGATAAATATTGACGGTTACAGATTTTGTACACCATACGAGTATATTATGTTGTAGCAAAAATAATGTAGTAATTTTATGATTTCGACAGTGTACTGCAAATATAAGGGGGCTTTTTTGATTACTACGAAAAGTAGGTATCAACATCAAGTATATCGACCGTATGATGATATATTTCTGTCGCGTAGTTAAAAGAAATTTAATAAAAAGTGATGTTATAGCATGATATAAATGTACTTTGGACATGTGCACAACCCAATAACATAAATTCACAAGTAGTTAATTAGAATTATAAAAACTATTACAGACATAATATTATATTCGTTGTTTACATCGTTATTAAGAAAAATTAACATCAAAAACAAAATGATATATATTTAGATGCACATGACTAAAATAGAATTCAAACGGTTTTCTAAACGAGTAAAATATTGTATAAATCAATGCCTCAGCTTTTGAACTCGTAATATTATAATATAATATGTTAATATGTGTTTTTTCCTTCACGACATTCGTGCCAACTACCGAGTTCATGCAATTTCAATTAGTTGGATATGATTCTGTTACACAATATGCACGACTGTACGAGTAACGAGTATCTACTCACGCGTCGTGGTTTTTGACAGTCTTTATTATTATTATTTATTGTCACTTGAATTACTTCAATATCGTGGTCAATATAAACGATCTCGACAATAGCGTTTGACAAATGTTGTAAACTGTAGTCTTACAAAAAAAAAAAAAAAAAAAGAACAAGTAAATTCATTATCATGTATTATAAAATTACATTATTTTTCATTTATATAAATACATAATTTATACATAACAGTTAATTAATTTAGACTTTGCTTCTCAAAGTTAAAAAAAATCGTTTGCTGGCAGAATGACTCGGTGTGGTCGATCACATATTTATATTAAGGGCCTCCTTCACGAATCTCTTTTGATAAACGGATTGGTGGATTGTAATCAGGCAGACGATTATAGAGGTTTATATATAACTGTAATCAATATATTTGCGTTGGAAAAGATTTTAGACAATTCGTTTATATACAGTGGTAATATGTATAAGGGACAGTGGATTTTAACTTTATTATTCGTGTAAGACGTCTTTGACCACAAGTAGACATGTTTTGGACCATATTATAGTTATACACAGGTATGCAGGCAACAGCATTACTAGAAGCGCCGTCGTATAGGTTTCTGCCATGCTAACGTCCTCGATGGAAATATCTTCTTTCTCTGTAGGCAAATCACCATAGCGGTGACTTTGAAACCATCACATTGTCCACTCTTTCCACGGATCCTCGTGGAGTGGTTTTCGTTTTCAAGATATATACGTAAAAGCCATAGGGTCGATGGTACGCCTAGTAGGACTGTGCGTTTGTCATTAAGAGTTATATGTAAGTACTTTATATATAGACTTGGTGCAAATGATGCATCATGATCATGGTATTTCCTGAAAACTGGCGACAGCCGTGTGCATCGATTTGCGTTCTCTTAACGCTGAGGGGTGTAATAGTATAATAACGAGCGACAACACATTCCTATACCTATTATGTTTTATACGACGCCGACCTGGCCGCCTGCATTTACGACGCTATTAAACGCCACGGCGTGGGATCACTGCGACGCGCCGACACGCGGCGTATATAGTGTCTCTCTCTGAGCAGCATATATGCTTAGGTACGTGCATTCGAAGCAGGTCTGTTATAGTCGGTGCTCGGTATGTATTTATATATTTAATCATATATACATATAGGCGCAATGTGATTTTAGGATTTCCAAACGAGGACCGAGTGTTTGATGCGAAACTCGTATGTAGGTATACTTGGTTTTACTAAACATACATTATAGTAAATTTAAGTATGTATATATATGTGTGTATATGTGTATAGTATAAAGTAATAATATGCAGTACCTACACAACAGACGCCGTTGCAAAATTTTGTGTAAGAAAAAAAAATTACAAACAAATTTGAATCTGAATAATTTATAATTACCGCCACTTCCGCTTGTATGACCACACACGATACATCCGACCGGTTATTGCCTATCTACACATACACATCTTTACATCGGTGCATAAACACATACGCACACATACATACTAACTCAAACGGATATGCACACGCACGCATGTCACATACTATAATATTATGTACTTTTAGATAAAATAACGCACACAAATTATACATATATAATATATGTGCTATATCACGGCTGCACCGTGTTTAGAAGGCCATTATAAAACAAACATTGTGCATAGCAGGGCTACCCCCGCACCAGAAGTTCACGTACATTACAATGATACGTATACATGATCACTTTTGAAATCCACCCTTTTTTATATTTCCGTTGCTGCAGTGTCTGTTGAAGTATATGCCTGTAAACTGTTTTTGAACACATTTTGATCGCTTCAGAGTACTTAACTTTATAAATTAAAAACAAATTATTATATATCATGTACTTATGAAATATTAGTCTATAATATATATATTATGTTCCTCAAACGGTATTATATTTTCAACTGCTCATTTGGTTAAAATGGTTTTTAATGCGCTCAAACACATCGAAGGTCATCATAATATTGATAATACCCGCTCATATATTAAGTAAAACGACCCTAGACTCTTTCATAAATGAAAATTAATATATTTTTATCGCTCTAAGTATCATGCGTGTCCTGCAACATAACAAAGCAACAAAGAAAAATCAGTTTCGGCGAAAACGTCACTACTGCGATACACGACGACCTACAGCAGTCAGTTGTCAGTAGTATAGGAACTCGTACATAATATTATATATTACGGTCGTTTCCGAGATAAAAACCGGAGTGACCAATGCAATATTAATGCGTTAATATCCTAGTCTTTTGTTCACCGTGATATTATACAGTATATGTACCACATGCGCATCACATGTTTCGTCGGGAGGATCCGATACCCACAGTCACGGTACACTTTCTGCCCGACATTATCGTAATCTATATGTACATTACACAGAGTTTTGATATTTTCAATATGCCGACCCCCGTCGTCAAACTACTGTATATGGTGTGCAATCTCCGTAAGCATTATAACGTCTCGAAATGAATTATGAGTCGAGAACTGTGCTTATTTAATGTCTCACGTCGCGATTCAATATCGTACTATCGGTACACTGGAAAACACCGCGACGAATGACGTTCTCCTGTGTTCGAGGAGTCTACGGGCATGGTCAACTACGTATTTATAATACACAAAAACAATACAAATACGTACAACGATTAAAAAATTAATTTACTGCTCGTCACGTACACTGATTATATATTGTGTGATCCATTAAATTAAGACAGAACCGAGGGCGGGCCAAGGCGAAGGTTGTTGCATTTTTTTTTTTATTTATCGGATTTATATTGTTAGATAAGTTACAAATTAATTTCATGATTGGACAATTGGTGAAATATCAAGTTTTTAGCACATATTTGGTGGCAATTATAGTTTTTTTATAGTTATAATATGCAGATAAACAACTTTAACAAGATATTGATTTGAGATTCCAATCTTGTGGCCGTATCGTGAATTCACGACCAATAACATATTTTATACTTCTTTGAAGCTCGTATTTAGCTTATAAATTAATTAGTGTTAATAGTATGCGTATCGATTGTAAATTATTAATTGCTGTAGATGTTAAGAGTGTTGAGAATTAATTATCATAATATTAGTATAGGTATTGTACTAATTAATATTCATTATTTTTTTATTTTTTATAGTAAAATGACTACAATTCTTTTTAAATTAAAACACGTGAATCTAAAAATAATAAAAAATAATAAGGACATACATAATATAGTTGATATGTCTGTTTTTTGTTTTTCAACTGTATTTTTAGAGCCTTATTAGTTATATAATATAGAATATTTTTAACGATGAAGATCGTCTCTATATTTATTAATTGTATTTCAGTTTTTTGTATATTAAAGTGTACCTACATTTATGTACAACAATATAGAATTAGTATAACTAATATAGGTATAATAGGTATATACACCACGCATTCACATCCGTGTGAACCTGTAAGGCTATAATATAACCCATAACCAGTAACGATTGAAAAGAATCTACCCCATACACACTTCACCATTTTTTTTTTCGGAAAAACTTTTAACTCAATTTTAAATCCGTAATTATTTTAATGAAATATTATCATTCGTGTAATAAAATGAGTTGTTGTTACGATTAGTATAATTGTTTTAAGATTTCGTAGTTTAATAAATATATTATGTAATCGTTTTTATAAATACTAGAGTTGGTAAAGACCTAATAATATACATCACTTATTTCTTTTAAACATTTTTTCTTGGTTGAATAATATTGGCAAAATCGTAATAACATTTCATGCCGATAAAAAAATTATTAAATTATTGTATCTTACTTTTTAATAAAATTGTTAAACTAATTTCATCTAAACATCGCTCTTTCTTCTCTTCGAGTACACGGTTCCGTGTATGATTATCGGGCGTTAGTAAACGTATGTTTTTTTATTTCAGGTCCTCGGACGAGGCGAGCGAAGAAAAAGGATAAGCAGCAGCAGGACGAGAAGAGACCAAGGACCGCTTTTAGTGGTGATCAGCTAGCCCGACTCAAGAAGGAGTTCACCGAGAATCGGTATCTGACTGAAAGACGGAGACAGGAACTGGCCAACGAGTTGGGCCTGAACGAGGCCCAGATAAAGATATGGTTCCAGAACAAGCGGGCCAAGATCAAGAAGGCCAGTGGCACCAAGAACCCTCTTGCCCTGCAATTAATGGCTCAGGGCCTGTACAACCACAGCACGGTCATGGTTACTAAGGAGGAAGAGGAACAGCTGGCTGCGGCACAAGTGAGTGTTTACTATTTATTATCATACATTTCATCCAAACAAATCACAAATTTTTAGTAGGTACTATTTGGTGCACTATTTTTTGAATAAACGTTATTATCGTAATATCGGTGGATTTAAAATAGTGGGTAACAGGGATAATGATACCATAACAAAATTGAATAAATACGGTAAAAACAGATAATGTACCTATAATCAAAACGTCTAAAAAAAATAAGATAATCGAGTATAATAATTGACATAGGTATCTAGTATTTTTCATTATGTGTATATATATATATATATATATATATGTGTGTGTGTGTGTATTATACTGTTTAACTTTTTGGTTATTATATTATGTATCCATCTACATATTGTCGATAAATCTAATTCGCCCATTACCTATAAGATTCTCGCGGAGCCGACGTAGGTGATTCAATAACGACGACACTCAATAAAACTTAAGTCTTTAATTAAAAAATATCACTTCAAACTGGTCGATGATAAAGCTCAAAAAATATATAAAATTTAAAACCCACAAAACGTGTAGCGTGCGACAACATTATATAACAGGTGTAGTGCAGCAATTGAAAATATGCATTTCCAAACATAAATAATAAGACACACGGGATGATAAATTTTGTTTGTTTTGGTCGTCGTCGATGCGTCCGCCGAACTCCCACCGAAACCTGTTTCGTAGGTGTTTTAAATTTAAAAAATAAAATAATAATATTATCTTCTTCTATAATATCCGTGGTGGTTTCAATAATCGACTTCATACGGGTGTTGTATATTTATACGTACGTGTGTGCGTGTGTGTGCGAGCGTATACCTACACCGAAATCCGTTCGAGGACCGTGATACATAAACATTGGCGTTCACTGGGAAAAAAGAGTCGTATAATAAATTATTGTCATAAGTATTTGATAATAAATTAATAAACATATTGTGCAGACTGTTGTAATATTTATATTATGATATAACAGTGCATTTCACAATAATTATGATGACGATTGTAATCGTGTAGTAGATAGTAAATAAATTGTAAAAGTCGAGCCCGCGGCGACGTGTTAAGGCGCGCTTCCCATCGTTATTGGATTGTTCGAATATACCGTTTCAATGGAAAGTCGCTTAAGTTGTCACATGGGGTTCGTAAAAACTTGGGCAAAATTACAATTTCAAGAATACCTTTAAAGGGACAATATCTATTAGTAGTATACCATTCATATATCCAAAGACATATTCTAAAAACGATTGTTAATTATTCGATATTGTCATATTGATAAAGTCTCCTTATTAGTGTCGGCAGTGGTTTTAAGATTGAAGTATATACAATATATATCTATACCTATATATCTACATTATTTTCGTGTTAACAATACAACTTATCACTATTTGCTCTACATGGCTAGGTTAGGTTTATTATGTTCCCCGTGCAATGTCCATTAGTTTTTTATTTTGTAAATACAAGACAAAAACCGTTTGGAACTAAATATTAATAAAACTACAAAACATTCGTAAAAACATTTTTTGATGACGCATCAGTTATGATAATTTCGGACCCCATTGAGATATAAATAATATAAAGCATAATAACCGTCGGTGCGTTTTTCACAGCATTGTACGCCGTTTGTATTTGTCACACGCCATACGATTATCCGATTCCCGATCGTTCTTTTCGCAACTTGTTCGGCACCGTTTGGGCATCATTGATCGTCGTTTCGCGCGGGTTTGATCGTGCCGGGAGACCACACACACTCGAGCGCGCGCGACCCGCACATACGTCCGTCTCATCTCAGTACGGCGGCGGCGTTATTAAACATTCATAAACGTGTCATCGCCGCCGCCGCCGCCGCTACGTACGCGTTCGTCGTATGTTATGCCTTTTTAATAGGTTTTTCACTCGTTTCAATCTCTCTCTTCGCCCTCCACACAGGCGTTTATGTATTTTGTATAGATAATCACTGTGGCTATATACAAAACGCACATAGTACCTATAATATTACCGTGAATCGCAATAGTCATTATAGTCACCACACGTATGCGCCGCGGCAGAAAAAAAGCTCCAATGGCTACCATATTCCTCAAGAGTTCCTTCCTTCCTCCTGATTCGTTCCTATGTCCGGACGTGACCTTTCACACGTTGTTCTTTTAAAAATCCGTCATACGCCACAATAATTGTGCATAGTGCATAGTATACTGTATCAACGTAGACGATTTAAAATTAAAATTATGATGTATTTTGTATACTAACACAATATACCTATTATTCGTATTAATTATGTTCAATAATACATTTTAAACTCGCCGAAGTTATTACACGATTTTGAGGTACGATCTAAGTCTACACTGAATTCGACAGGAGTTATCGTGATCCATCAACACGTACATTGTACCTATGTTGGTACAAAAATAATCATAACGCATACTATGACGTTATGAATATATAATATATCTACTTCCCAGATTTTCCTTTAACAATAATTCACTAAAACAAACACATGTGTAATTTACCTAATTATTTACATGTAATAGTCACAGCTTTTACGAACTGCAACATCTGTTCATCAATATTTATGTAATACCTACACTCCGTGCTATTACTATAATTGGCAGCTAGTTGATTTGTATTGGCATTTAGCCGGGTTAAAGCTAATATAAGAAAACCCACATTATAGGTTTACATGGTCCTACTGTCAACCATTTAAAAAATATAATAACCTAATATTCATTTAAATAATTGTCGTAATAATTGTACGTAAAAAATAAAGTCTACAGCTTATAGATGAAAAAAATAAATCGAAATATGTATTTATACTATTATTGAATGTCATATCATGGATTTTCAATTATTATAATTATTATATAGTAAGCTGCAGCCATCTTCCATGATTTTAATGAAACATACTATTTGTAAAATAATTTTAATAATAAAATAGATGTGTAAAATTAGTTTATATACAGACATCTGATTAAACAATAAAAAAAATTGTAATAGTGAGGAACAAAATAATTTTTTGATTTAAGAAATATCGATACATACATTTTTGGTCGTTTTCTTAGGTCTTATAACAATTCCCGATTTCGCTTTCTCTTCGAACAGACCGCAGCTCAACGATTTTTACGAGTATGTCGACAGTAGACCGCCCATCATAACATTATTATTCATATGATATATTAATAGGTATATACCTACGTTCAAGATGACGATAAAAATATTTTGACTGGTCTCGGTAACGTCGACACAAGAGACGATATAATATTATAGCGCACTTAGAATAATATGTTTAATACACGGTCGGGCGATAGAAAGGAGAAAGAGGAGACCAGGTTATGAAAAGTTTATAGTCGTATATACAATAACCATATTATAATATATCGCGTATACGCACACATACCTGCATATATATCGTAAGACGAGCATATTATGTATGGTCAATGTACAATAGTATGATATTTTTGTGGCCAACGACCGTTTCAAAACCTATGTCATCATTAGCTGGGCGACAGTGCCGCTCGGTCTTCGGCGGTTGTAACTTATAATACCGCACAAACGGACGGGGAAAACTTCAGGGGAAATCGTATATTGTATTAATTACCGTTCGCGGTCTTTCGACACTAGCAAACGTTTAGAAATCACATCGTACACCAAAGTTGAAAGGTGCTACATATAATGTTATATTCTTATAACGCGTGCAAGCGGACCTCAACTCGCAGTGGATTTCGTGTTCAGTAAAATTTCAGACGTTAAAAAAACGAGGACGAAAATCAAAAGCCCACTCTAATAATGATGACATAATAAAATGTAATCGGAAATAGGATTACAAAATACCGACAGAAACACAATGCGCGGGTAATTTTTCCGGCGAAACGGTGACGCGTATGTGTCTATGATAATAATAACATAATAATCACTGTATCGTAGTCTGTATCCGGCGTTGTTTTCTGCGGATTTCGGTAAAGTCATTTTCAATTCAATTACACGCTATATAAATACATTACACAGTATAGACATTGACGGTCGTTAGAGCTATAGTGTTTTCATAATATAATTACTGTCTATTATTTTCCCAAACAACGCAATGTGTACATAATAGATTGTAATAACGAATGAGGGCGGAGATTTAAAATCAAATGAGAAGGTTTAAGAGCATTTTTTAAATAAAGGTTACATTTAAATAAGATAACATATTCGCATAACCGCCATAATCAGTAACCACACACCGTTCACATGGACGGGACTCGTTTTCCCTAAACTAGTTAGTAGTTTAGATCGGTTTAATATTAAATTGGCAATTATTGTTTTAATACAATTATTCTTTTTCGAGTTAATGATAAAATCAATATAATATGTAGTTCATAGACTATGTATAAATTATATAACATAGTAATATTTGAGTAGATATTATTTAGCGTTACCCAGAGAACACCGCAAAGAGGTAATACTATTTGTTCTCCAAAAGTTTTTTTTTAAGTTTAGATTCAGTTCATGTTAATGCATTAAACATTTTTTTTTAGTATTTGAAAGTGGTAGGTACGTTAAGCAAGTTTTTAATTTAGTCCGTAATATTTATAAAAACATGTATTTATTAAAAAAAATCTTTGTGCTAATAAAACAAAAAAACAATAAAACTTGAAGATTTAAATTTTGTTTGAAATATATTTATTAATACCTACGTATTATTTTTAAAATCATTAAATAAACGGCTGTTTGCCCTATTTGAGCGAAACGGTTTTAAATTCGGATACTAAAATATCAGATATAGTAATCATATATCTGAGAATGTGCAAATTGAAGTCAAATTGTTACATTTTGCATGTTAAAGAGGATCTCACACATGGACTATTATTAATTGGCTCACGGAAACCAAATATCTTTTGGTTTACATTGGTTACAGCAGGAAATAAATAGTTACTATAACTGAATATTGTTTCAGATCTATATTTTATATTAAAAAAAAAAAAATCTTTAAAGGGAAAGAATTATTTGAGTAGGTTAAGCTCCAGTTAGTATAACCCTTTACCCATCATTATAGCACACTACTTATGCATGTGCATCTTTTTCAACCGTACCTTATGTTGTACTACATAATATCACGTGTATTAATGTGATTTGTTTCATTTTTTGCGTTTCAGGCTATGGAAATAAACGACTGAATAAGCATTTTTACTTTTATTTTTTTAAACGTCGTTTTATTTTGCGACCTCTCAAACGCTGATGCTGCCCACCCGACGCCAACAATCGACGTGATGTCTGGATGCTGTTGCAAAAAATGGGTATATTGTATATACCTCCTTACCCGTATACAACGTGCATAATATTATTTTTGTAATTCAATTGACGGCAAAAAAATGTGTTGGTACAATATTAGGACATAATTTATGACCTTACATATCACCGAGGAAGATACGATTTTTGACACCGCTATTTTGATTTTATATTTTAAGTCCCGTACGAGTCTTCAAATTATCATTATTATTATTATTATTATTATTATTTTTTATTTAGATATTTATTAAACGGTCGGCGTGTATATAGACGACCGATTTAAAGAATGCAAAATGTGTACAGTAACATTGTTTGAAAAATGTGTGTGCGATTTATTACCTTTTCGAGATAAATTAGATGTAATTGTACATTAAATGCGAACAAATGAAAAACATTAATCAAAACGTGTGCCTGCACACGATTTAGATGTTTATTTTTAAATTTATAATAAAAATTAGTTCCTTTTGTATTAATTTGTTACATTTGCCTACTACATTATCATGTTAAATAAGAATAAATTAACCTATACACTAGTTTTGTTAGCCATATTATATAATATATATTGTATATTTAATGCAGTTTTATGTGTACCTATGTATATATAATAATATATAAATTTGATTTCTTAGTTAGAAAAAATAGCAAAACAAAACATTATGTCTACCGATTTATTTATTTATTTTCAGCAGTATTCACACCTATAGCCGATATCTGCATACTTATGCATTATTCATAAACCATAATTATTGCCGAACAACATATACTTATATTAAGTATTAAATGTTTGCCTAAAATCTCGTTTCTGGGTGAAAAGGCACATCACATGTCCACATATGATTGTAAACTGTATTATCGCAGCCTATATGATTGCCAGGTAACTCGTGTTGAAAGCAGCTTAAGCAAAATAAAAAAATATTGATGATTCTGATATATGTTGAGAAAAGAAATAATATTATATTTAAATACCTAATATTTTATTTGGTTGCATAAAATCTTATAATGATAGTTAATTATGTATTATATATTGACACTTCCATGTAACGAATTTCCGAATAGCCAAATATTTCTGAGAACCAAACCAAATTAATTTAAATCTATAAAAAATTTCACTATAATTTTATTTATTTTATTTTATTTTTTTTTGTTCGTAAGAAATCGAAATATGGAATTTTAACTGTAGGTTCAAATAAAATAGATTGAATATTAATTAATTATTGTACATGACATGTAGTTCTTAAAACAGGACTTTACGTACTTACCCATAGTACCTGTTTATCTATTACAAAATTCGTCCACGCAAAATATAGTAGTCTAGGTAAATATTAGATTAAACGACTATTGTCAAATGTGAAGAGGTGGATATTTTTGAAATAATGTCATATTTACAATTTCTTTTTTCAAATGGTATACCACATTACTACTTTCTTTCTACAACGCTACGAGCTCCACAGTCCACATTAAGATACATTTTTAATTCAAATTTTGTGGTAAGTATTAGGCTACTATATACTATCGAAAAATAAGAATATTATTATATTAATAAAGCGACCTAACTCTTGCAAGAACAGTAACATAAATATTCCTGTACTCAGGGGCGGATCCAGACCAAGATAACAGGGGGAGCGGTTTTTGAAGGGCACACAAAAACGAATATCCTGGAATTAAGCATCATAGACAAACTGCTAGCCTGCAAATCTCACTTTCAAACCACGAGAAACACAGCAGCAAACTCTAGATTGCATACTTTTCGTTCTTCTAAAAATGTTTAATTAAATCTTGAAACCAAACTATTTCTGTACAAAACCGTGATCAAACACGTTTGGTTATATTGTATACGAATTTTATAAAATATTTCGCTCCTTGTTATTGCTGATACTCCGTAGTATTTAATTAACATCACGTTACACAAAGATCTACAAATTGCGACCTTGCCAAACTTCATTACAAAGTCTTCATTCCAAATAAATCTACGGTAACATTAACCTTTTCATAAAAATATATAATATTCATTTGTATTCCCGATAACACCGATGACCATAATCCTATCCGGATAATACACCACTATTTAAACCTCGATTTATTTAACTGATGAGCAAATAAGATTTAACGAGGTATCACCAACTACCCGTTTACACCACTTAAACCTCTTACAATATCATATATCATATTGGTTACCAATCGTAGGTGTAGACAGTTTGTTTTAGATTTTAATATATAAAAAAAATAATAATAATAAACACTAATATAATATTAAAGTAGGCACGGCATGTGTACGGAATAATCAAAGAAATCAAATCCATATTATGTTAAGCCGTTTAGGTAACAGGTATTAATAGATGTTTGGTTTCGAGAGAGATAGAGTAAGAGGGAAGACGGAATGGCTCCTACGATGATTGATGTAGAACGTAAGTATAAGATATGCGTCATGACGTTTAATAACGTTAAATTAATAAATATTATGCGCATAGACAAAACTAAATTAAAAAAAAGAGTCGTCGGAATATTTGCTATAGTTACTTTTGATTTTTGGCATCAAATATCTGTCGACGGGTGGGTTTTAATTTTAAAAACGGAAATGCATGTATTTACAACACGACCGGCACCCGTTTATCTTGATGGTTCGTTTCATCAATCGATTTTTATGTTTTTCTTATAGTGAATTTCATAATGTGTTATGTTTAATAAAGTTCTTTAATATTAGTTCATCAAATCTACATTATAAAATTATACATAAGACACTCAAAACGCTGAATTATATAAAACACTGTTTATAAGATATACTTGTATATAGGTTACTTACATAAAAACGATTTAACGTTCGTTGCAATATTGGCTATTTTTTACGCTCGTCTCAGATTCAAATTCAAAAAACTTAAAAGGTATATATATATATATATAATTACGAACTGTTTAATAGACTACAGAAATGTATTCCAAATTAATTGAAATGAATTAACTTAATAATAATTATCCGGTGTTAGTATATAGGTAGATCATTACAATTATATAGCACCGAACTAAATACTATATATACTGTATTTAGTTCAGTGCAATATAGCCTATAAAAATACAGATGCTATATAATGATAAGCTATATTTAAAGAAAGTAAAAGTACCTATATAAGTTATATGTTTTTATCCGTCATGAACTGGTCTATCAGAAAAATACAATTGTTTAAGGTTCAGGTAAGAAATAAAATTTAAATAAGCTTATGATCAATACCAAAATAACCTGCTAAAATGATGAAAATATGCAAAATATTTATGTTCAAATCGTTATTTCTTGAAAAAGATTTGAAGTTAAGGCCAGTTCTGTATATATAAAGATTCAGCGTGTAATTATCTATCAGAAAAATATAAATTCATAGAGTTTGGTTGTGTATTATAGGTTTTTTACAACATATGGTCCGCAAAGTAAATAAATAACGTATTCGCAGCTATACGTAAACAGCCTGGACGTTTTTCAAAAATATATGAAAACCTATTTTCTTTAATATTGCACATATCGACTTGATTTTTTTTTAAAATGATCAGAATGGTATTTTTAGTCAGATTTTACTGTTGGAAAATTTCCATCAACCCTAAAACCGAATCAGTGGGGTGAAGTCTAAGATATTGTGGATCGTCAAAACACATCATTTTTCGAAGCAATTTAAAAATAAAAAAATCATAGTACTTTAGCAAATGTTATATGAAACTATTCAACACATAGTGGTCTATCAGAAAAAATTATAAAGCCCAGGCTGCTTATGTAAATACTATATAGCTGTGAGTACGTTATTTCTTTACTTTGCGGACCATATGTTGTAAAAAACCTATAATACACAACCAAATTCTATGAATTTATATTTTTCTGATAGATAATTACACGCCGAGTCGTTTGGTATACAAAACTTAGCTTAGGTTCAAATATATTTCCAGAAAATCACGTATTAAATATAAATTATTCAGTATATTTTCATCGTTTTAGCGCGATTTTTCATTTTTGAATGTAAGGCTGTTTTTATTTTGTTTTTTACCTAAAGTATATAAACATAATTTTTTCTGAAAGACCACTATGTGCTGAATAATTACATATATTATAAGAATTATATATCATATCCTAAAATTTATATATAATTATAATATATTATCATATATAGGAATTTTTTAATTATTATTCAAAGTAACAGACCATATATTAGAGAAAATTTCCCGTCGAAAAAAACCATTTTCAGCTCAATCCGGCAATTGAACCGCCGACTTTTCGTTGTAGATGTGCGTGTTAAATGATGGTTCGGACCATATGTTGTAAAAAACCTATAATACAAAACCAAACTCTATGAATTTATATTTTTCTGATAGATAATTACACGCTGAATCGTTTGGTATACAAAACTTAGCTTAGGTTCAAATATATTTCCAGAAAATCACGTATTAAACATAAATTATTCAGTATATTTTCATCGTTTTTGCGCGTTTTTTCGTTTTTGAACGTAATAAGGCTATTTTCCCTTCTTTTTTACCTAAAGATTATGAACATAATTTTTTCTGATAGACCACTATGTGTTGAATAGTTTCATATAACATTTGCTAAAGTACTATGATTTTTTTATTTTTAAATTGCTTCGAAAAATGATATGTTTTGACGATCCAAAATACCGTAATTTTCACCCCATTATTTCAGTTTTAGGGTTGATGGAAATTTTCCAACAGTAAAATATGACTAAGGATACCATTCTGATCATTTAAAAAAAAAATCAAGTCGATATGTGCAATATTAAAGAAAATAGGTTTTCATATATTTTTGAAAAACGTCCAGGCTGCTTACGTATAGCTGCGAATACGTTATTTCTTAACTTTGCGGACCATATGTTGTAAAAAACCTATAATACACAACCAAACTCTATGAATTTATATTTTTCTGATAGATAATTACACGCCGACTCGTTTGGTATACAAAACTTAGCTTAGGTCCAAATATATTTCCAGAAAATCACACTGTATCTTTATATGTATAAAACTTATCTTATCTTATCAATCTTATCATTATCTCCTGGGGGTTAGGTTATGTTCAATTACCTTATGTTCAATTACCATTAACTAGGACGCAATACCCTAACCTTACATAATTTTTATAATATTGACAATAGTTGAAAATGAAGGATCAGTGCCGGCCCTATGGTTTTCGGGGCCCCACACAAACGCGGGGCCCGGTGAAGTCACACCGCTTGCCCACCCATAGGGCAGATAAATATTCTGTTTATATTATTCTGGGTAATAAAAAAAAATTATCAGTTTATGTGATTGATGGTCACATTGTTTGTCCTCCAAAAACATGGCTGACTGATTTTTTCAGCTTCCCTATACTGCCCGTGTAAATTATTATCAGTGTCCATTCTGATTTCATTTATTCTGTGGTAATATAGTTACTTTAAAAAAACGAGCAAGTTCATGACGTGACTAGTGCGAGCCGTGAAAGTGAAATGAAAAGTGTATAAAATTAAGTAAGTTAGCTTGTGGCATCCTACTTAACATAACCTAATCCCCAGGAGATAATGATATGATTGATAAGATAAGATAAGTTTTGATAACATATTTCTTTACTCTGCGGACGATATGACGTATAAAAAAATTAACGGAAATAGGGGAATCCCCAACAAGATTATTTTTAACTTAGTATATTAACTATAGTAACTTGCTATTAGTATCAATTGACATTTTACCATAGATAAGTATATATATTACCCAGCATTTTACCCAGCAATCTGTCGGAGATGGGCCAGTGCTTTGGTCGCCGTTGTCGGAAGGTCTCGTCTGGACCACCAGACGTACCAATCCGTGACTACGCGTCTTTAAATAATAATTATAATTATGTATGCAAGTATAACAATGCAACTATAAAAGCCGAGCCGTGGTACTTTGGCAAGATGAAACGATTTGATGCCGAGAAACAACTGCTATTGCCAAAAAATGATGACCGAGCATTTTTAATTAGAGATACCGAGAGTACATCACATGCTTACTCTTTATCTCGTGAGTTAATTGAACATATTATTAGTAGGTTCAATATGCTTTGATAACCGATTTTGAATTAGTTTTATTAGTTTTTTTTACATATGAATGTATATATTTATATATTTTATGCTTTTACAATAGTTCGCGAAGATCGTAGCGTCAAGCATTACAAAATCAAACAGTTATATGACCATATAACTGTATGTTATATTGGGTACTTCATTTTTCGTCGTAAAACCTTTAAGACTATACAGGAGTTGGTAACATATTATATGAAAGTTGCTTCATTGAAACCTTGTGTACAGGTAAGATTTAATCTTTTAATTTAAAAAATTCTACAATAGGTACATGAATTTTTATGTATAAAAAACTTAATCTGTCATGAACCACATTATTCTTTCTGATGTGTTAAAATCATTTTTACTGTCCACATACTTAATTTATGTAAATTATGAACATGTTAAAAATTAAAAAATTATGTTTATTTTTTTGATAGGTGAAGAAACATGTAAATAATGGAAATAATGGTTATGTGCCCCACAGCTCTGTGTTTCAACGTAATCCATTGAATCTTAGAAAATTAAGTCCCGGTCAGTTTGGCTTGTGGAAAAATATAGCACCCGCAAACCAAACCTACGACGAAATTTTATAGTTGTCCATCACGAATTAAGTTGGTCTTTAAGACCAATAACTGTCTGTCCTAAACACAATATTATATTACGTCGGAAAAAAAAATTAAATCTTCTCACCTCGCATTTAGGTATACGCGGACTCGACAATGAAATAGGTGCGGTATGTTTAATAGTTTAACAAGTGAAATCGGCGCCGCCAAAGATAATACTACATTAAATATCGTCCAGGAGACGTCGTCGTCGCCGTCGGCTGAGACGAGTACACGTCCGGGCTCGTCTGGGCGGTCGGAAATGTAAACATTCGTCTACCACCACCCCGACCCAACGGTCTCGTTTCCGATTTCAATCAACGCAGGAAAAAGTCCATCGTCGTACGTTTTTGATTTTCAATCCATTAATTCTCTTTCTCTCCCACTCTCTCTAATTTCTCAACACACGGCGATAGCGTTCCGCGAACAAGCGCCGACGCACGTCATATTATTGTTATCGTCGTGTAACAAACCGTGACATGTGCAGTCGTATATACAAGTGTATTATAAATATTACATATGTAATCACACGTAAAGCGAGTATAAACAATATTCGTTAAACCATATTTTGTAGATTTTAACCATTACGACTACATCGATTATTTCATTCGGTGTGTACGGTTTTGGAAAAAAAGGTTTGAGTATATAGTATTTATACATGACCGAACAGGGGACCACTGATATAGGTAGTAAGTGGAAGTAATGCGATTATAAGCGTTACTGTATAACGTTTATACATAAGAAAAAATACAATTATTACTTTTACTAGTTTTTAATAATTTTATTTTTTCAGGTCTTATGCAATGATCTGACCGATCCGTAATTTTAATTTCGTAACATTAACAATCGTCCAAATTAATTCTATTTTAATGAAAAATTTTACTTTACCCATAAAATGTATACAGACAAGTTATTTTTAAATGCTGTAAAACAATATATCTCAGAACTTAGTATAGCTGTAGCCTGCGGGTATTTGATGTTCGAATGATTGAATCTCCTTTCGTCAAAAAAAAACTTATCATTATATAAAAAAAAAAACATTGAGCAAGCCGGTATTACCGCTCTGCTGTACAGTTATTTAGTGTCGAGCGGGTCACTGCATGTATGAATGTGTTAAAATTATTCAATGATGAATCGTTATATACGAAAAACGATTCGGAGCTGAGACAGTCCATCAGCCTATATACTATCACTAAGTAAACTTCGTGTTATTATATTCCATTAATATTGCTAAAAAAATATTTTATTTTACTAGTCGTAAATACAGTAGTTGAAGAACAATAACATCATTGCAAAATCAATATATTCATCGCTTATCTCGGGATATAAAAATGCTATCATGCGTATTACATATTGCCTAAATATGTTAAAATTTTTGTTTAAAAATCAAAAAAAAAAAAAATGATTGATAAAACGAGTGTACCGGGTTAAATCGACCACCCTGCGTTAGTTGCATTATTTATATATATATATATATCCTAGGTCATAGGGTCATTAACCGCGTTTTTAAATGCCGATTTTCTCCATACAAAATTTAACTAACTACTACGTCGACAACACGTGTGCTAATTTAACGACAAATGTCAATTAAATGTTAACTTGCATATAGCATAACCTATAACCATGACATATATAACCTATACGACTATACAGTAATTATTATTAAAAAAAAAGTACTGCCGGAAAATTGTCTTTTAAAATATATATGAACACCTATACTGTATTCCAACGCATGATCGTACTGCGAATATTTTATAATTTTAGTATGCGGGGGGGGGGGGAGTAATACACCCACAAAATATAATATGACATATTATATGTATATAGGTAAGTACATCGTGCATAGTAAAAGGGAGACCATTATAATAATATATTGCATTAAAAAAATTAAATATTCATATACTCAATATCCTAAAACACGGTTACTAATTTTTAAATTAATTAACACACTGTCTATAAATAAATATGCACACTATATTCTATACATTTTTGATATTGTTTTATCGTATTATATCACAACGGTTATCGTTCGATTGGAGCAGCCATATTACAATAATATAATATGAACCCAATCTATACAAGTGACATCTCGGTTTGATTTATTAAAATTAACATGCCCACGTCTAACATTTTTATGTTTTGAAATCGGGTGAAATACATGGAAAGGTAATTTTAACAACAGGGTTTGGGGTATATAGCTGTTGCACGGATATAGTAAAACGTAGCTGCGATCTTAATAGGTATGCAAATACGCGTTTTAATAAGTATTACTGCTGAGAATTTAAACGAGAAATTGCATTTGAAATGTTTAACGATTTTTTTCGCATTTACTGTCCCTGTTATTCATGTGAATAAATCGTCAAAGATAAAATAGTTTTAACTATTTTTTTTTTAATGCTGTAACGCATAACTAGTTTCTAGGAAAAGAAAATATTTTTTGTTATATTCATAGCTAAATATTAATATATAGTTTTTTAGTATTTTTTTCACATTTATAATAATAGGACTAAAAGTACCTAATAAACTATATGGTGCGTTTTTTCGTTATTTACTATCCTTACTAAACACCTTTTCCGGAATTCCAACCAGAAAACTCCAACGGTATAAAGCCTCCATTAATAATACAAAAAAAAAATACCATTGGAGGGCATTGAGTAACTAACACAAATCTTACAAACCGTTTTCATGTTTAAATCTACTTAAAGTACTCTTGTTGTAAAAATAATATTTACTAATAAATGTTAAAAAAATACTATCCGCCGCACTAAAAGTAATCCGTGCGCGTAATGTAAATAAAAATCTTAATTTCTCAGTGCACAAAACGAACAGGTTCCATTTTCGTGAAGTGGACAAAACGATTGTAGGTAAACGTCGTGTTAATATTATAATAACGTCATCATCGTATTCACGATACGGATATACACTTGAAGTCCACTTGTAACCCGTAACGCAATACAAGTGTATTATTAATGTTTATCTGTCGAGGAGTGAAAATATCGAAAGTCTTGATACCCAAGACCGCCCGCCTCTTCAAGTGAATTGTACCTATGATAATATACGTTAGCCGTATATTGGTGTGTATACCTACGACTGTAACTATAACTATATGGACAATTTATATGTAAATTTCGCACGATCCGACGGAATGACTTTGTTAAAAAATAATATTTACAGCAATAATATTACAGAATAATAAGTCACACACACATGGACGTATAGTTATATATAGCAGGTACACTCCACAAGTGTACGCACTTATTATATTTATAGTAAGAGTAAAAGTAGAATAACATGCGTACCTATATTACATACGATGGCATAAGATCTTTTACAATCGTATGGTATTTCGTATCGAGCCTATCGAGGTTATATCTCTATATTATCTGAGTATAATATATAGATATATTCAACACAGCAATATAATATTGTGGAACGTTGAACTCGGAAATGTCTGGTTTTAGTGATATTAGTTTGGGTAAAGGAAACCGATTAACCCGATCGGTAACTTGGTAATAAGGATTGGCTCTGACCAATACACCATCGTGTATGGGAAATTTGATTCTAGTTCGTTGCAAAACCATAGCAGAATGCAGATGGCACCTAGACCATCGCACGTGTCTCCGGTAGCGAGCTTGTCGACACTGTCGTCATCGGCAGGCCTTGGAGCCAACAAGTTTCGGGATTATGTCTGTTTGAATTTGTTTTTCCCGGTTATTTAAAAAAAATTGTTGACAACCTTAACTTAGATCACTCAATGTTAAACATTTTATTCCAAATCTAAAACTGAAATACTATAGAAAATAAATTGCCTCCTCGAGGTACACGGTCATACTATGCATAGGAATCAACACTAGATTAGATTAAAAGTTTTGAGCATTTTACATTTTTACTTAAAACCGACGATAGGATATGAAACTTCGGGAAAATATGTTGAACATCGATCGATTAAACAAACATAAAGGTGATCTCATTCACTCAAAAGTCTATGTTATATTATATACATTTATAATAAATATATAATATCAAAAATGGTGTAGGTGTATTTTTTTACTAGAAACGTTTTCCCAGAACGTTTGGCAACAAGTCGTATTGTTTCAATTATTATAATAATATAATACACGTACATCGTTCAGTACATTGACATAATATTATAAACGGCATAAACGCGCATTATACATTATGACAATCTACATTTATCATTAAACGATTAATCATTGGTACAGGTATATACTCGGTTCGGATACAATGGATTAATCGATGATAAACCGCATTTAATAAATCGACGCGTTCAGCGTGTGTGCATATAATGTGTGTATGGGCATCTATATAGCACATTATTGTGTACTTACATATTATTATTATTATTATTATTATTGTGGTTTTTTTTTTAAACCATTACGGAACGGACGTCCAACTGAAAAGGTGTTGAAGGTTAGACGGCGACGCGATAAGAACGAACTGCTGCAGCGCAGCGCAGCACCGTGACAACGACATTATTGTTGCTGACTGTTGTGGCCAGTGTGTTTTGGCGGCCGAAAATTACCAAACAATAATAGACGACCGTGTAAATACCGTATGGAATAGTTTTCAGAAAAATTGCAGTTCGTGTGCATACCTAAAAATATTATAATACAGTCACGGCGCGATCGGCGTACCTATATAATACTTTGATTATTACGCAGCAACTGTAAAACACTGTGTATAGTATTTACCTATATAAAGACTAAAGAGTTATTTTGTTTACGCATAAAACATAAACAATTCCAAAAACTATTAACGTTTTGGAATAAGTTTTTAAATAATTTTAAGTAATCACAAACATGGGTGTGCGCAGAATTTCAAAGTAGGTAGTGCCCGTGTATTATCTTCTATATTAAAACTATTTGACTTTTGCATACATCACATATTGTTTCTTAAAGAGAAGTCACGGTGGATTGACATTAAAGTGAAAATAAAATCAAAGAGGGGAAAAAATGTATAATGTTATCAATAATAGATAATCACAAGTAAAACATTGAACAATTAATTGGTTTCTCAATGCATAATTACAATCACTAACTCATAACAAATAACAATGTTTATAATATATAATACCATTTGAATATACTAGTATTTATAATCAATGATAATACTCTATAGTAACTATACACAATACACGTCTATACGATAAATTGTGCATAGACTTTCAACTGCAGAATGCATAGATACAATGAATTATTTTTATTTTTCAA
The DNA here is from genome assembly GCF_003676215.2 of Rhopalosiphum maidis. Taxonomy (NCBI): domain Eukaryota; kingdom Metazoa; phylum Arthropoda; class Insecta; order Hemiptera; family Aphididae; genus Rhopalosiphum; species Rhopalosiphum maidis. The sequence goes on along the minus strand of NC_040879.1, from coordinate 41,093,239 downwards.
ATTCGCTTTATAAATATTATCTAGCAATGTCTTGATAATTCGAGTGTATTTATTACAATAGGTTATTACAGTAATTTTTTTATTATTATAGTTGTACAAATAAACGTTTTACATGGTTTAAGTGTTAAAATATAATAATTTTTTTTAAATTTCATATTCCGGAGAATAATATTTTTCAAAGTATATCATCGATACATAAGAACCAAATTTCGAAATTATAGTCATAATTAGGTTCTTAAATATAGGTATTTAAAATTGAGTTGAGCGGAGTGGTATGACACAAGGATGTCCCGCAAAATGTCAGTCCATTACTCTGCTCATTTAAATTTAATTAAAAGACTTCAAAAACTATCATTTTGTTTTATCAATGTTGTTGTATTGCCATAATTTCCAATCAAGTCAACACATATTTTCATAAACAATAAATAACGATTTTCTTACGTTTAATTACTATAATTATTAGGTATCAGACGAGATCATCCGATCCGACTAATACGCCGAATATTTTAATCGCTATACACGATCACGTCACCTTAATTTACTGTGCAGCGGGCTCAGAAAGAGCCTAAAACGATGGATGATTTATGTGTCGGACAACGGTTTTAATAAAAACATTATGACGGGCGATAGCATAAATAATATCGAGCCCGTCGAATTGGCGAGTTTCCAGCGGAATGACCGCCGCGTGTGTATATTATAATCTATTACACCTAATAATAATAATATTATTGCTTATTGGTGGCGATGGCACGTAGGTGCTTAACACACCTATAATATTTTAACGAAATACCTATAATCGCTGTAGTGTGAGCAAATTAAATTCTAACGCCGTTTTTGGGCTCGTCTGCCATAATATTCTATATAATATAATAATAATATATAATACGAGTAATTATATTTTTTATACCTATCTGCCGATTGTATCGATTGATTTGTTACTCTGTTACGTATCTATTTTATGTTATCTACAAAGAAAAAATAATTTACTTTGGTATTACAGTAAAAATGATTGGAAACATTTAAGCTGGACCAGAAGTAAATATATTATATACGTTAAATCTAATAAAATACGAGTAACACTGATAACCAATTACAAGTATTAAAAAATAGCTATTGTTAATCCATTCTTTAAAACGTATGTACAGAACTTATAATCATAATAAAAAATTACGATAACATGTTATAAAAATGATAAAGTTACAGATCAGATTCAACATTTTTAGGCTTTAATTTATTTAAAATTATAATCATTCATATAATTAATTGAATCGTGTACTTTTATTGACTATTATCAAAAATAATATCATTTGCTAAGTAATTCAATTTCCGGTTATACTTTACGTCCATAATATTATTTTTAAGACTGGGAAAGTTACTACCTACATAATTATTAGAACTTATCGTGTTATGATAATATACGAAAATATTAGTTAAGTTTAAAGTTAAATCTTACTTTATACATTGTAAATTTTACAATATAAAAAGCACAACAAAAAATGAATAACCTTGATACTTAATTAAGTATCAAATATATTTTTTTTTATATTGTAAATAAAGCATAACAAGAAGTTGGTATTGACGAGAAGCAATAATAACAAAAAGCTATATAACCAATAGTATGTAAAAATATGAAAATTGAATAGATACTCTTCTTCTTTATTGCCACTAATGGAAATTCGTAAGGATGGGCTAATTAGCTAATCTGATTAACTCGTTGAATTAAGATTGGAAACAAGTAACTTAAAACTACACAAGTAATAACTCAATGATATACACAAATATATTTTTTTGTTATTTGACTATTTACAATCTATATTCTATACCAACATAACAATAAACAACTTTAATAAATGTATATAAGTACATACAAAAATAATAATAAACAGTGAAAATAATAATAATACTTATAAGTGTGATTTACAAAAAATAAAATAAAAGATCCAATGGTAGATTACTCCTTCAACCCTACTAATTTAACTTTTATATCATACAGGTTATTAATTTTTATAAGATCACGACACCGGCGTATCTTTAAACGTCAAACTGGAATACCCGGTGGTATCATTGTTGTTTTGGGATTTCGAATTAATATAATATGCTTGGGTGAGATAGTCTACTACCACCTACTATTTTTTTTCCCAATTCGCTGTATTATAATTCTCGCAAGATTATTTTAGTCAGCGCTCTATCTTAGACCATTTTCTACAGAAGACTTGATTAAATGGCCCTCTCGCAGACAGCCCGAATGATTTATATTGTCTTTGTTCGTTTGGCTGCATGCGAATATAGATTTGGGTGAAATGTGCGTTCCTTCTTTCGATGTGACGGCCGCCGCCGTTATATCGCGATCGCGTTCTTCTGCTCCGACACACAGCTCTTAATCGAATTTCGAAATTTTTTAAACGTCCATCGTATCGTGCACATGTGTATAATATAATATGTAATTTACAAAACTGCGGGGAATCGTGTCGCACATTTCTCACGGTCGGTTCGGCTAGCTCTCGAAATCGGCTATTTGTATACGCGTATAATACGTCGCACACATGTTTTCGTTTAAAACGCATTTTTCGTCGTCCCGCCACCGGCCGTTGGCGATGCGCTGCGATTCGATTATATTATATATAATATAATGTGTAACTATTATACGCGTGTACGTACATCATGACGTTGTATATTATATACCATCCGTCGGTCGAGCGTTCGGCGTTTCGATTTTACAATTGGACGGGTTTTTTTTAATTTTAAATTTAATATCCCGCCGCAGCTCGTATTTCGACGGCGGGCGTATAACTTGTCCACGTCACACCAACCCTTAAATTAGGGGATGAGAAGAGGTAAGGGTAGTTTTGGGGCGAGAGAAGTTTTTTTAAAATTTTAATTGTACCGTTAAATTGTTCACACGCAATTGGCGCGAGAGCTATACAGACACTCACACACTATCGTGTAACACTATATATTATATTGTGCATGATAATATGATATACCGAGTGGGTGGCGGACAAGGCATTCCGCGCGCACACGGTGTATTGGCCGCTGATTAAATTCCGGAGAGATTTAAAAAAAAAAAATCGCGTTTCAAAATCGAACGACTTATCGAGTGGTGATGGGATGGGGGTCGTCGGGTCCGACCCGGTCGGCCGTGGTATATGTATATATATATATATATATATTATATTACGACCGCCCGACGGCCGCTTTAAATCGACTATAATGTATATATATATATATATAATATATACACACACGAGTATACGACGACACGGCGGCGACGGCTGCAGCCCCGCGGATAGTGTATATATATAATAATATAATACGGGCGAAACGTAATTCGCGTGAAAGCGATTTTTATTTCGACGGCGTTTCTGGGGTGGGTGAGTGACGGAGGGGCTAGCGAGGGCGACTGCTGTCGGAAATTCTTTATACAAAACAACGTCGTCTATACATATATATGTAATTGTGCATAATATATATGTACGAATAAATGTATATTAGTATACATTCACACACACTTGTGTACATTGTGTCAACGGTAGTGTATACGCGACACGTACCGTATAGTTATTTTAATCGACCCTACAGTTGGCGGGAGGGTGTGGGGTAGGGGTGGTTTTGTGTCGGGAGACGAGAGCTTTAACTGTTTTTATTGCACATCACTTCCTGCATTTAGAGCGAGCGCCATAAACTGAAATCCGCCGACGACAGTGGATTTTTTCGCGCCGTGACCGAAGCGCGTCCGTCCCGTGTCACTCGAAGGACGTGTAGCGCATTTTACGACGACAATAATATTATTATTACACGGCAGATACCTTCGGTGTGCCGGATGAGATGCGCGGATATTGCTCGGTCTCGGTCTTATACTTCTTACTTCTAAATAATAATATTAATTACACGTATTGTTTATCTAGCGCGTGTAACTGCTGATGGTACGAATAAACATTAAGAAAAAAAACACTTCTCAAATTTTGATGATCAATTATATACCGGAAAACTAATTTTAAATATGAACAAAAGGAATAAAACATTAAAATTACAAAGAAAATGTAAAATATACAAATAATATAATTTTAAAAATATTTTTGAAAATATATGATGGTAGGTATAAATATTAATACACACATATTATTATATATATTTAAAACATACAATTCAATTGGACAAAGTTGGCTATGGTGGAATTTTTAAGTACATTGGATACAGTAAAAAATTGAAAAAAATCTTATTATAAATTACAATAAGCGTAGCTTGGTTATAAAATTATGATCCAAGGATGGAGGGAATTTGAAGAAATGTGATTTTACGGTTTACTTATGTAATATGGGCAAATAATAATCTTTTTTAAATTTAAAAAGAGCTTCATTCGGTTGTTAATATTTATTATTTCACAATGTTAAAGTATTCAATCCGATTTATCTAGAATTATTTTTAAAGTACCAATGTCTTAAGTCTTTTTAAGATGCAGTTATTGTATTCTTTTAGATTAAAAATAATATCTCATGCAGCGTAGGTAAATGGTGCATGAATTATAATTACAATATCGTGTAGGTTACGTGCGATGAAGATTATCGCTATTCGTCGAGGGGTTAATATTACATGATAAAAATAAGCGTGTCTCTTTTTCTCATTTTATTTTTTCGAAGCGCCACTTAATTAAAATTAAAAATCATGTTTTTGTCAAATCACACAACAAAATAAACACACATAATTCATTCAAACAACGGTAGTTACTTTATCTATGGTTATACAAGACTATGATGGTTTAAATCGAATATAATAATTAAGTATAGCGTATGGACATTGATTTGTCAACACTGAATACTGGTTGACATTTTAACCTAGAAACTTACAATATTTCCTAGAAAAATAAAGACGTTAATTGGCTAGATACTGCCTATATTTGGCGTTGTCTAAATTACGTCTTTGATGGTAACATGTTCCTATATGTTTACAAATACTCCAGTTATGCAGACGACGATTTCCGTGATGCGCATACATCATATTATCGATAAAAAACAATTGCGATACATTAGTTATTAAATATAATGAAAATTATTTTATTTAAGTTAAAACTTAAAAGTAGGTGTACACTTATGTAAGTAAAAGTACCTAGGATGTAAAATATTCACTTACAGGAAATTTAATAATTTTAATTAATATAGGTATTTTAACTGAATATTATAAATGTTAATGTGCGCCAAACAATTACAATTTCTTTTTAATTCTAACTGTATTATAAAGTATTAGAAATTATCAATATTATTCAATAATATATTAAATTGAAAATATTGGTATGGCGTCGTCGAAAAACCCATCGAATGCACAACCTATGGTCCTTATATACAATAATTAGTATAATTGTGATTTTTTTTTATTATTATTAACCAAGTGTTTAAAACATAATATAGTGTGATTTAAAATTTTAAATATTATAAAGTAATTTTATAATGTTATAAAATGTAAGATTGGAAATATTGGAAAATTTGAGTGTATGTTTTTCAGCCCTAATTGCAGACTAACACCTAAAACACCCCCCTGTGTACGTCCCTGCCAGATTTACAATATGTAGTCTAATAACTAAATAAATTTTATGATAAAAAAAAAGAAAGTTCCAAAAATTATAATCAAATCAATGTCTTGGACAAGTAAATAATCATTCATATTTATGCGTTTGAAATTTAATGTTGACTAAATTAAATATATACCTAATATATTACTTATTTAATAATTCAATCCATACACAAAAATGCTGGTATTTCTTAGCATATGTATATATTATATGTAGGAGTACTTTCCAACTTTCTAAGTAATACACTTTTTGAAACTTACGCTCGAAAATATTTAGTTGTACCACGTTGTCATCACTTAGTTTTTGCTTATGACTTTTGATTGTTTAACATAATTAAATACCCACGGACCACAGGTTAAGAACCGCTGTATTATAGTATAAGTATACTTATCGGGCTAATTATTAATTGTATTATATCAATATTTTTAATACCACTAATTGGGCGTACACGAAAAAGGTTAGACAAAATATAATAAACAAATACATAAGTGCAAATATATATTCGTTCAGCACTCAAGCATAATTCGTTTAAAAATAAAAAATATTTAGTTAAAAAGGTACTCACAAATACTACCTATTTGAAACAAAATATAATTTATAAATGAGTTAATGCTAAGACTAATATTAAGGTACATTACATAACTGTTATGCTTCAATGGTTGATTTTTTTTTTATTATTATTATATAAATTATATGATAGTGATATACAAAGTTGACTTGAAAAAGATAGTTTACTGCCATCAAAATGAATAAAAAATAATAACAGTAGAATTTTGATACTCCGGCACTACCTACATTAGTCCAGCATATTTTTACAAATCCAAATCCAACTACAATTGTATTTTTGTATTATACCTTTAATAGTTCAATATAATTCACCCAGCATCTATAAAGTTGACTTTTTGCTCAAATAAAGCGTATAAAACGTAATACTGACTATGTAAAATTATGCATACAAATTTAACTTTTTTTTTTTATATAATATCGGCAGAATTCGGATTTATTTAGTAGTAGTGAAATTTTGGGATCAAAAAATAAAATGTGATATAATTCCGTTTCATCCCATTTGGCCGACAAAGCCCAGGGTTTTACTCATCAGCAGGGTTTGGATTTTATAGCATTTGCTACTTATTATTGTATATAGATCAAAATAGCAGAGTTGGCAATAAATTTGTTTTATGAACCAGGGATTCCAAATATGAAATTTTATTTTGCTATTTTTTGCATATTGAAGTATTTTAGATTTTTAGTGCTATGTTTTGCTAATCTACATCATTTAATACTTTATTTTTTATTTTTCAGAAATCTCATTTCTATTGAATAAAAAATAGTATTCATTTATGTGAATTCATGCGAAAAATTTCCACATTTTTGCTTCATATTAATAATTTATAAATAATATGATATTTGACATGTTATAATTGTATGCATTCAAGGTAAAACATAAGTATATTAGTATATAAGCACATAAGTTTGTTTAAACTGTAACAGAACTTCTGTTACAGAAGATAGTCTTAGTTTTTTTTATAAATTTATAATTTCATAAAATTATTTAATAAATATAATACAATTTTGATTTAAATTTTTTGCTATTTTTAATATTTTTAGGACATATTTTAAGATTTTTTTTTTGGTAATATTATAGCGCATATTTTAGTATTTTTGGTGCTATAAAATCCGAACCCTGCTCATTAGAGTTTGGACAGAATATTAACAATAAATAAAGTTATTAATATAATATAGGTGACATCGTTGCGGAAATAATAAAATGGTGATAAAAACTTATACCTAAAAAACTACAAATGTTACACATAAAATTATGTATTTTACCTATTATTTAGATACCGACATGGCGACATCTGTATACTTAATCGTAATAGGTTTATGGAACCACTACGAAAAAGACCATACTAGGAAAATTGACCACCCGAGGGCTGGGAATGCAGCTCTTAACAGGACTATATGTCGACCACATCCAAACATTTTTGTCCTGATTAAAAAGTTAATAAAATCAGCATCAAAATGTTGAGCTTGATATTCTGTCCCAAAAAAAATGTAATCAAGCTCCAAAAATGAGAAAAAATACAAAAGGTTTGAAGACAGATTAAAAACTGCATTAGAGCGGTAATTACTAATTTTGTATTAATCGTACAGTTATGATAATGTTAATACCTAAAATCAATTATGTTTTGATTTAAATTTGGAAGTAAACAAATAACAAGAATGGAATATCTAGAGGCAATTATCTACCATTTCCATCCTGTTTAAAAATAAAAAAAGTTGATGAATGTTTATTTAATTTTTAACCTGATGATACAAATAATTATTAATATTTTTTTTAACAATAATGAAACAAAATTCTATTTTATTATGATTTGACAAAATGGGCCTAAATCCATAAATTCTACCAAAAAATTGGCAAAATGTTCACATGCACCAAAATCACCCTTGAAGTTTAAGCCTCATACATAAATATTTCTAAATATTTCTAATCGTAAGGAGAAAATTTAATTTTAATTATTTAGTTTTTTTATTATTGTTCACCAGTATATTATATTAATGAATAAACATTTTATTTTATTTATAATACAGCAAAATTTACATTAATTTATCAGTAGTGAAATTTTCAGATCAAGAAAATGATATGTGGAGCTTACATGTTACAAATTCTACCCAAAAATTAATAGAATTCACATGCACCAAAATCACTCAAGAGTTTAAGCCATATACATATGTCATATAGTATCTAATCGTAGTTATAAAATTTAATTTTAATTTTGTTTTATTACTATTATTGAAGGTACACCTGTATATATTTATGCATACTTGATTTTTTTTTATATAATATCGTCGGAGTTCACATTAATTTAGTAGTAATGAAATTTTTAGATACAAACAAATGAAATGTGGAACCTACATGTTATAAATTCTACCCAAAACCAATTACTTGCTTAAAATTTGGTGAAATTTATGTGCACCCAAAATAATCCATAAGTATATGCTATGTTTATAAGTATTCCTAAGTATATTTAGTATATCTAATCGCAACTGAAAAAAAATTTAATTTTAATATTATTATTGAACATCTGTACACATTTAGACATACAAATTTGAATTTTTATTTATAGCATCGGCGGAATTTACATTAGTTTAGTAGTAATGAAATTTTCAGATCAATCAAATGAAATGTGGAACCTACATGTTATAAATTCTACCCAAAACCAATTACTTGCTTAAAATTTGGTGAAATTTATGTGCACTCAAAATAACCCACGAGTATAAGCACACACACACACACACATCAAATCATTAATATACTCATGAAAAATTCAAAGTATGCAAAAACGAGTTGTAATACTAAGGATTTTCGTAATAGGTAGCCAAATTATATATGCGCAATCGACTTGTGTTTTTTCGCGAAACGAGTTGCAAAAAAGGTAAATGTGTTCAAACGAGTTATAGCCAATCGGGTGGTGACAAACTCTCCCGGGTCAACATTATGCAGGTGTCATCTATAGGAAATGTGTAAACTTTCCCGAGTTGTTTAAAGTGTTATTGCCACACTATAAACTAGTGAACCAGATTTTCAGACTGAAGTGTACATAAAACATAATAATCCTAAGTTGCAATAAACAAAATAAAATAAGTAAAAACATTCATACCAAAAGTAAAGAGAAAACCATATCACAAAAAATAAGACTATAAAGACCAAAATATAGATACCTTAAGCTTTTTGAAATTTGTATAGTCATATTATCATACAAATGAAATTAAAATGTTTTTATTTTATAATATATTTTTATTTATTTTTATTCTTACTATAATATTATAGCTCATAGCAGCTAAAGACATTGATTTATAATATTATTATTATTATCATTATATGATTGACAATTTTAAAATGAAATTTAAATGTATATTCGATTTATTTTATTTGGATTTTGACGATAGTTATAGATCACGATGACATTTTTAAAATAAATTAGTAATACTGAAGTAGACCAGGGAGAGTTAATATGTTTCTGTCGGGTAGTACGGGAATAGACCCAGGAAGGTTTACAATCGAGAGTATACAATCAACAACATTTTCAAATCAAAAAAAATGAAATGTGGAACTTACATGTCACAAATTCGACCCAATCGATTACTTATCTAAAAATTAAAAAAAAATAATAATAATAATTTGTATGAACCTACGTGATGTAAGTTATTTCAATTATTATGTATAAGTAGATTAAGTACAAGCAAATGATTTTTAAAACCTATTAAATCTGCGTAATTATATGCTTTTTTCGTAGCGTCTCTACAAACATGAGACAATTTTCAGACGGAAAACATAGTTTGAATAAGACTATTATTATTGCATGCACCACATTAAAGTTTCGGCAAACAAATGTGAAAATATTATTGGTCTTGTATTTTACATTTTAACTAGCAACTCATTAAGGGGCAATTATAAGATTTAAAGTTCCTTAATTGGCATTATAAATAATCAAAGGTAGGTAGGTCGTAGGTATGTAATATATTTCAATGCTGTCTTGATCTGTACACGATAGTCGTTTACCAAGCTCAACAATATTTGTTACCTAATAAATAATTTTGAAATTTATGGGAAGTTCATATTCACGTTTCAACCGATAACAATCAAATAATACGCACGTTATTGTGCGTATAGCCTTGATAACGTCGTTACGTCTACAAACAACAATATAGATGTTAAAAAATAATTTATAACGAGCAATCGAAATACTAAATGATAATTATTTGTTGTTAATTTTTTAAACGCTGTTAACGGTTTTAATTGTATCTTTTGTTTGGGCACACTAATAATTACAATCGATAAAACAATTGACGTCATCGAAAAGTCTACGTATGAATATAAACGAAAAAAATACGCTTTACATCACCAAAACGAGAATGGCTGGCATTGGAAAGCTTTATTAGATTTATTCTTGAAACCGACGATAATGATTTCATCAGACACAAATATACACTACCAGCAGCCGTCGCTGTTGAAAGAATTTAAAACCCAATTAAATTCGTTAATTTTAACTAGTTCAATATTTGTCGACCAATTTATTTTAGTAGATATATGTAAGTAGATCGCGATCAGTAATTATTCAGTCGCTATTTGAAAATACAATAATAATAGCAATGAGCAGGTGCTCAACTATATACATAATTAAAAATTCATATAAAAATATTTGAATAAAATGATCCATGTTAATAACTATCCGATAATTGTATTATTATTATTATTATTATTGTACGAACGAATAAAACATCAGGCCGAGGATTGTAGCGTACAAGTAAACGGGTCTTTCGGCGGCCGTCTGAATTAGTCCGGTTCAATACACGCAGGATCTGGACTCTACGCGGAGCGGATTAGAGAAGTATACCTGTTACTAATGATCTACTACAAAAGTACAATCTGTATAGGTATATAGTGTGGTGCTACATACGAGTACTTAAAATGAACCCCGAACACGGCCCGAATGTATAGGCGATTATAGTGTTTTGCAAATCTCGAACGCTCGTCGGCGGCGACTGTTAATATACGCTGTGTATATTATATTTTATACGCGACGTTTTTCGGGGGTCGAATAATACACCGATAGATAGATCACGCCATAGATATATTTCATTATTATTATAGACACGGCGTGCGAGGCCGATACGCGGCGCATAATAATAATAAACACGCTCCCCGCACGACGACATTTGGGTAATTCAGTCGAACCAACCCTATTCGGGAACGAGATATATTGCGCTCGGTCGCAGAGAAGGGAGTGCTGAGGACGAGAGATATATATAAATATATATATATATATATATAGAGAGAGAGTGAGAGAGACGGGCAGGCGCAGAGCAGAACGAGCGAGAAACACGAAAACGAACGACTGGCGGGAGGAGGCGAGGGGACGGGAAAACGGTCGCACCGACGCAAAGGCCGTCGTGTGTGTAAGGCGGTACACACAATATATACGCGTATTGTGTAACGTACATTAATATATTCACAAAGGCGCGGCCGTCGTCGATTGTTGCCTTTCCGCGATAAGCTCTCCCCGCGAACGAGTACGTGCGCAGCCCTTTCATGCACTCGGACGGTTTTATGTACACACGCGCACGCACACACACACACACATATACGTAAATACGCGTATACGTATATATTCATTTATACGGTCGTCGGGGTCGGTTTACACACGACATGACACTATATATACGCGATAACGATGTTAAGTGTTTCTCCCCTTCTTATATACACACAATATATATATATATATACGTAAATGTATGAACTACCACTATACGCGTATGTATATATGTATATATATATATATATCATTATTATTATTACTATTATTATCGTGTGCGTGTTTATGCGTTAAATTACGAATGCGATCTGTCTTCAACGCCGCCGCCGCCGCCGCCCCTTTCTCTTTCCACCCCCCCCCTCCGCACGGTCCACACCCTTTTATTATTCGATTACCATACCTTAGCTGCTGCCGCTGCTGTTGCAGTACTGTTGTATACGGTGGTCGCGAGGAGGAGAACGAGGACGACGTGCCTTTTGCGTCCCCCAGCCCACCTCCTCGCCAGCTATTCGCATTTATTCCAGTTACAAAACGAAGCGCTATAGTGGTATATTACACTATAGTATAGTCGTCGTGGAGTAGTATTGTAGGTACTGCCGCGCCACGCTAATTCAATTCATCACGGACGACAATCCCGCACTGACACACACACACACACACACACACACACACACGCACAGTATTATAATATGCTGGCGACGATATTTTGTACATAAACGTTTTTAATTAACGCGACCCCGTTTCGACTTGTATTATTATTACAATTATTATTGTTGTTGTTGTTGTTGTTGTTTTCCTCCGACGGGCGCGACAGCTCCGACGACTACTCTACGGCGTGATTATCGCGTTATATTATAATCGTCCGGGAAACGTTTAGCTGGGATATCTCGCGGAATTCCGGCAGTCCTCCTTCGCCGTCATCGTAATCATCGTATTCATAATAATTATAACGATGTCGGGTCCATCACGCGTTGTATTTTTTTTTTTTTTTTTTTTTAATTACAGCCGATGACGAATCGCGTTTTTTCACTCCGGTTAAGTCGTTGTTCGTACTGGAAAGCCGGCAGTTCTCGTTTGTGATCTCTTACCATTGCGGTGGAATGTAAAATACCTTGATGAAATTTAAAATACAAAATTTTAGTGAACAATTTTGTTGTCAGACAACGACTGATGGTCTAATAATTGAATGATATATGTACATAAGTCACCGGTGCAGAGAAACATCGTTCCACCTGCATTTATATTGTTTTATATATTATACATGATTTTATCGGGCGACCGTGAACGACCGTTTTTCGTGTTTTTTTACTTGAATTAGGAACATGATTTTGAAATGTAAAAATGACACACGAAACGAGTTCTAAAGAAATTTTGAATAAAAGAAAATATCTAAACGATGCAAACTTAACGAATAGGCAGCAGGTGTAGTCAGGTCAAGTTCAGGCCGTTAAGAGTTACAATGTATATAAAGCACATATTGTATGCCAATAAAAGCCCGAATAAATAATAATAATTAAAAAAAATACTATGAATGTTCTAACCAATATTTGCCGTTAAACACATAAATATCTATTCCCTGACTTCAATCTAGTAATTCTCGGCTAATATTTTATCATTAACTTTACAATATTTTTGCTTGATTTTCAATCATAAGATAACCTACCCATATCTATCACGTTTACCAAATAACTAATTTAATCTCGTGTAATCCGAAGAAAAACCACAAATAATAATTATTATTATGTTTGAAATAACATAAATCTGCTAATTCCCACTATGTACAACTTTGAAAGTTATACAGTACTATCTTGCTTAACTCTGCGCTGATTCATCGTTAAAAGTACGAAAATTACGCATTTCGCATGGAACACAAACGACTACTTACATAGGAAAGGGGACGAAATACAATTTAGGACAAAACATATATAATGGAAAATTACCAGGTACTTATGGGCACGTTTAAAAATGCTTCAAATAACCTACCGTCTGTCTACACATTAAAAAATATTGTTGACATTAATTCGTTGGACGATTTATTGCTACACCCTTTGTAAAAGGGCTTGAGACTTTCAGCCAAATCATTATTCTGATGTCACGGGATACAAGGCTGCTTTAACGACGTTGCGTGAGTCATTACTACAGAATTAATATACAAAGAACCATTTAATTTAGCCTGCATATATCAGGTAGTAAAGTATTATTTTTTTGTAAAACTACAGTAATAAAAAATATGTATTCATTAAATTACATTTTAAACGTCATTATTCATGAAAACTTAACATTAGTAGTTAATACACATTTTTCAAAAAGTTTAGTAATTCAGAGTTGTATAAGTATAATTGCATTTGTGTACCTAATTATTTACTTTACATTTTATAACATTTATCTAGTGACAAACGACAATTGTAAATAAAAACTCTAAATTGAATAACTCAGGATCGTATTTTTAGTAAGTACTTATATTTTATTCTGTTTGGGGATATAAAATTATGCACAAGTACACTTGTTTATGGCGGTAGTTTGTTGTTTACCACAGTTAAAACAAGACGATAACGATTTGGTATAAGTGAGGTAATATATTTTGTTGACCTAAGACGTTCGTGGTAGACTTTTCACCCATAGGGTTATCTATACATACATTGTAAGAGTTGGGAAATTTGATTCAAAATTTTGAAACTCAGAATTAATGATACGATATACCCGCTGAGAATCATCTCAAGACAGCGTAAAGATACAATGAGCGGACAGAAACAAGCTGGTAAGTGGCAGAAGGTGGCGGACCTCATCGCGCAACTTGGGTTGGTATCCGGAGAACAGGACACACCACAGACAGACAGCCAAGTAGCCAGGATGTCGATACGTCATCTGTTACAAAACCCGGTACGAGCGGCGATCTACTACCGGGGCTAGGCAGATCGTACCACCGACATCCAGCGGACGTTACAGCTCCAGCCACCAACCAGACCGCTACAGCCGGCCAACTATCCGACACCGAAGCCGTCGCGGCCGAAACGGTTAGTGGACGCCCAGGGAGTCTGCAACGGTACCCGGACCGTCAGGGGCAACCCCCGCACCGGGATCGAGGAAGAAGACGAAGGCGCAGTTGGCGTGGAACAAACGTAAGTACCAACAACTAAAAAAAAGAACAAGGCTAGGGAACTTACAACAAGCCAGCAAAATTATAATATAAAAACTATTTTAATTTTCAATTATATAAATGTTAGTTCCAGAAATTCTCTGTAGATATACTAGTGTGTTCAAAAATTAAAAATAACTCAACAATATAATCAAACAATAGTCTTGACAAGTTATCTGTCATCATTGTGCTGACTGTAACTTTATTGCATTATGTTTTTGTGTCTTAATCGTTACAAAGTTATATTTTTATTCAATATTTAATGTATTGTAAAATGTGAAAATTATTAAATAAAATAAGGGTGCAGATAAGATTTGTTACAAAGGTTATATGTAAACTTTAAAATATGTCGAAATAGAATATTATGCATGGAGATAAACAAAAAAAAAAGTTTACTTAATTGTCTAGTTATTCTGAGAACTTCTATTTTCAAAACCGGACTTTTGGTTACAACACCTCATGAGTATCTAGCTGAACCATGATAAGTATAGAAGTGACCAAATTTAATGCTAAGTTTAAAATTAATGCTGCTCATTCGAGTGTTGATTATATTATCATTTTAGTTTTTTCCATGTACCCCAAACATCTGTACTAATTACAATGTATCACTAAATTTGAGCTTTTATTAATTTGCAGGTTATTCATACTTAAATTTAAATATACGTGTAAACACGTCTTTCTGATCTTATTTTATAATTTATGTAGTCCGTGCATACAGATAGAGAGTTATCGTGATGACAATCAACATTTTTACAAACGGTAGGTATACAGTAACCGAATACTACACGCTGTTGTTTGGATTATGTGGATGGCACGACGAATGAAAGACGTAAGTACCTACCTAGACCTACATCCGGATTGTACAAAAGAGAGATAAACAAACGGTTAAAAACTATAGAATAAACACGAAAAGTGAACCACCAACATGATTGAACTGACTAGTAACTCGAGCCAATCCAATCCATTGTAGAAAACAATAACATTTAATTGTGGTATTCAAGTAAACGTTGTACCTTCAAGAAGTGTTCCGTTTTAGTGTAGTGGTCCTCTGGTCCACAACAAGGGAAACAAGTTTTGAAGAAAATCTCTTAGATCTAAAACATATAGTAAGCAAATAAGTATGTACCTAAATGATAAGTAGTTTCTAAATTATAAAGAAATACGAATACAACAAAATTAAATTATTTTTTTTATTTGTATAAATATCTTGGTACTTATTAGTTTATTACAATATAGATACCAAAAAAATGCACAGCATTAAATATATTATATTGTAACACTCACTTTATTGTTATGTATCTGATAACATCGCTATTTACTGCAAAAACCAATACAAATTGGTAATCGTAAAAACATTTTAAAATTGGATACGAGTAGAATCACACAAAAATAATTATAGAGTATATCTTTGCGTAAGATCGCTGTTTAAAAATCTCTCTTATTTTCAAAAGAAAACACATTCTGTAGCTGTTCGAGTAATTTTTACCTTTCTAATATTATACCGCCTGCTCGTCAAGTGTATTGTTGTAAAACGTTTTTTATTTTTTCAGACGTTTTCTAGGGGTTGTTTATTACTGTTTAAAACGTTAAATGGCTGTAAACTCTCCGGGCATACATGCGCATATAATACAACGACGTATAATGTATACACGACTGTAGCTGTTAATGTAGAAGAAAACATTGATATATATCAGACATACGCACGGAGAACCCGTACGGAAAAAAAAGGGTAGGTATATTAGGTATATAGGTACCTCATATAATAACATAATGGTCGGACAAATGGAAACGAAACAAAAAACATCGACCATGTTGTATTCGGCGCGGCGCGGGTGTAATGTGCCCGTCGTCCTCGGGTAATCGCCACCGAAATCAGTCCCTCTCGTTTTATGATTATTAGTTTTTTTTTTTTCAATTAAATAAAATAAAACTGACTAATAGTAATAATAGACGGCGGCGGTGGCAGAGGCAAAATTATCTACGTTCTTCGATGGTATCCATTTTAATTTACGGTTTGAAAACGAATGTTGACAATTATTATACCTACATTATCTAATATTGTATACGTTTTTTTTTTTTGAATTAATATTCTATGTATATAGTATATTTTGAATAGCGTGTGCTATCCGCCATAACGTGGAGGACGTATTGACGTGAGCTTAACGGAAATCATGATTTTTTTTTTTATTATTATTTATATAACATTAGCGGTAATGGGACGAGGTTATACACGGCCAGCAATTCCAAAACCATAGCTATTATGCAATAGTTCATTTTCGGTCTAAGTTTTATCGTTCGATTTACACATAGATATAAGTGATTTCAGTCTAGCGTTTACAGCTTCAGGTATTAGTGAAAAACCAATAAAATTGTCATAATAACGTAATTTATGAATTTTGATAATTTTCAACATCGACAAGCGATAGCATCACTATAATTTTAACTCGTAACATTTAAAAAAAACTTATTTATCGTTATCTGGACATTTGGTACTTAGACGGTGTCGGGTTTATGGAATGGGATGGACATGAGTAGACAGACCCCTCTCTTGGTTTTTTTTTTTTACTTATGTAGATAATATTGTTTTAAAAATTTGTGGTGATTAATTATAATATGCAAAATAAAATTATCAAAAATGTTTATAATATGAATATTGATATATATATATATATATATATATATGATTACTCAAAACTACTGAGACAAATTTTAATCAATTTTTCGAATAAATTCATTATTAAAGGAAAAAATTCAGACGAGTCTGCTGTGTGAATCATCCTGTATAATATATTTACATATACTATACACAGTGTATAAATGTAGGTAGGCAAATAATTAGGAAATTGAATGACGTGATTTTCTATTCGTAACGAAATTACGTTTACTCAGCGCAACGTGCAAATACACAAGTATTTTTCAGTAGTAAAACACGAAACAGCGATAAATTTAATATGGAAGCCATTTACTAAATCACTGCAAAACGTGTATAAATATAATAATTTTCATAAACGGTCGGGCTGATTATATATTAATAAGAAAATTAATGAACAGCAATTTATATATTTTCACGTCACAACGTATAATATGGGTATGATTATTTACATAATATATACGTAGGTAGGTATATGTTTAAATATAATAGTATGTACTACGTTATGATTTATTTTATAAACAAATGAAATTAATAAATATTGAATATGATAATTATTATCGGGCGCGTAAATAAAGTGTATATAATATATATCTATAACCTTCCTGTTCTATACACATAGAAAAATAAAAACAATTATTGGAGGGATATATTAATTATTTTTGTACTTTTACAATGCTTTCCAAACAACAAAAAGACGAGTATCAATATATAGTATACGAATCTAATTAACCAAGGTTTATTTTTCACTTGTAATTTATGGTCATAATAATAAACAATTTTCACTAGAATCAGAAAAAAATCACAAGTTGTTTTTTCGTTTATTTACGATTTATGTCGACGTTTATACAATTCTACAATCAGGTATACTGCAAAATACGTCATTACGATAACGCAAAAAAAAACTTTTCAGATTGTCACCGATATCTGATGCAATAAATTGAATAAATACAAATAATGTAATTTTATTAAATTTATAATCTTCACTGATATGGTGCAGTTAAACGTGAATGTAAGTTCTCTTATATTCGGTTTCGGGAACGACTGTGACTCAAAAGTCTCCAATCCTGTCGATGAAAAAAGTTTGGAAAACATTATCTACTTAACCTGAATTGTCATCATTAAATTTAATTTTACACCGCGGTATCTATTTTAAGTTTAAATTACCAGGGACTCGTCGATTCTACTTAAATATATTGATTTGAAAAAACCAATAAGTCTCAACCGTCAACTCTCATCCTACTATGACATGGTATCCAACTTTGGGGTGCTTTCAAAGTATCTGGTAAAGTATTATCATCCCCAAACATATGAGAATATTAGTGCTGTGGTGACCTGGTCCCACGCTATCTCCTGATTTATTATCAATTGCTGTGTATTATATTTTCTTGTTACCGTAACCTTGTTCCTAACCATTTGTATTTTTACTAATAATTATTGTACCAATACGTTAAGTATATATGTTTTATATTGTCGAGTCATTGTCAACCGCGACTTCGTCTAACGACGCGCCCGAATAATAAAACATATTTTATTCAAACACATAAAACACGGTTTACAACTTATTTATTTCCAACTTAAACCTTTCTGATAACGTCTGGGGGAATAGTGTCGTCGGCAAATAACTATTTAGCCATGACCACCAAATTGGTGACCTCAAAGTTTGACAGCGCTACGACAGGCATCTGGGGACGTCTACACCCGCATTAATTTCGCGTCCTCGAGACCAACATGTCGTCGACAGTATCAACTCGTCGCGTACTCTTGTTGTTTCGACCGAATACGTCGTACAGTTCACCGACTTTGTTTTAACATGGATAACCCGTCGTCCAACGACGTACCCACCGACGCTGCAAACGAACCAGCCACTCCGCAGGAGTCACCACTCTGGTGGCAGAACCTGCGCCCGTCTAGCAGCGAGCCGGCACGCGCTTATGACGTCGATACGCTTCACGCGCTCGCAGATCTCGTTTTCGACCTGCAAGCGGAAGTACGCCGTCTCACCAACGCGGCCCGAACCACAGATCGACAACCCGTGGTCCACGACCCGCGCCAAATATGCTATTACCACCAGCAGTATGACGACGGCGCGATGTCGGGTCGTCCGCCGTGTACGCGGCGAAGGCTCAAATCGGTGCTGAAACCGTAATGTAATTCGCATCTCAATAATCAATCGACGCTTTCACACCTTCGGCCACGCCGACTGCTTACAGTCCGTTACAGTACTAGAGCCAATACTGGCGCAGTGATATACCCGTTGTGAATTTCTGATTGGGTAATGAATGGTTAGTGGTTAAAAGTAAATCAAATATTAATTGGAGAAGTTTAAAAAGATTTAGTGTGCAAAAACCTCGCAAAAAAGATGACCTTATAATTTAATATGTATTAAAGAAACGTACTTTACCTGTACATACAATGTCCATTCCACAACTGACCAGTACCAAATAATATTTATTTACTATAAAAAATGAATAAATTGCAGTAAATCATATTGACAAACTTAAAGAATTTCTTTTCGTTTTTAGGTCGGCTAAGGTCTAAATGCACTTATTACGGCCTCAAAATTCGGTGCCTTACAAGTCAGAAAAAAAAATAGTGATGATATCTCGGAAGCACGTCCGTTACAATAATATATTATAGTTATTGCACGTTTGTACATAATCGCAAAGGATGCACGCGAACGTCAGACGATAAAATAACGATAACCGCATCATACACGGTCGTACACTAATAATTATTATAATGTACGCTAAATATTAAAGCACTGGCTCCCCGGCCTACATTACATTATAAAAGGTAGGTAGATAGCCGCTCAGTTGAATACCTGTATCTGTGTTTATATACGAATATAACGCTAATGAGAACAACTGCGGCAGTCGTATACAATGTCATCGGCTTGCATGTATATGGGTATTGCAATATCGTTATAAATAATAATATATATTAAATTATGCGTATAGTTACCTCCTGTATAATGCACGTTATAATATATATTAACATTTTTACAACGCGAACACACAATATTATTATATTACGGAAAACGGATGCCCATTAGTATTAAGTGTATCGTAAATACGTTATATATATATTATTGTGTTTGTATGTAGGTAGAACATATAGATACGGCATAGGAACATTATTTTTTCCCGAACGTATATTATTATTTGTGCGGCGGTTTCAAGCGACAGATACCCGATATAGGTAGAATGAAGTGCAAGTATGCAACACACCTCCCTCGTTCTTTCGAATAGAGTGACTGTCGATATGTATTCCTAATCATATCCAGTTATAAAAGAATAGTTGGTACGCTAATTACCTTTATACGAACCGGTCTTGCCAACAGGACTTAGAAAACAAAATTAGAAAAATTAATTCATAATATGTTTTTATGATATTTATTTGTTTTTATGTTCTAGAAACTTATGACCTGCGTTTTAACTAACACACGATACACAGCAACGAATACGGTGGTACACATCCTATATAAATTTATTTAACGCCCGAAGTTCATGCATTAATAGCTTTAAAACTAACAACTCTGAGCTCTTGCAATATATTATAATAATTGACATTCCAAAAATCCGTTCGAAATTGTTCTGAAGTAGATACAACAAATTAAAAATAAATAGCACTAGATTGTTATTTTATTATTTTATACACGTTACAGCTATAAAATAAAAAGTCAGACTGTTTTAATTTTATGACGTTAGTACAGAAAAGAATAATAATACTTAAAGCCAATTATGGGAACTATTTTGGTATAAATAGTTGATTATTGAATGGTGTGTAAAACCCATACCCAATGGAGCGTTGAAATATAAATATAAATAATAGCGAAATTGGTCACTATATAAACTGCATTTGTTCCTTAATTGCATTCATATTTATTTTTCTATTAATATTTCGGATAATTCGGTGATTTTATAGTTAATACTAGTAATTATTCATTATTGGCCATTATAATAATGGTGAAAAATTACCTCCAAAACGCACGCCGACCAAAACCGATTGCCTACAAGCATCTGCTCGCGACAGCCTTACCTTATACCTTTCGTTATAGACAATAGTAAGGCAAGTCAATTTAAAAACTATAATTCATAATAATTTAGATTTTGTAATTATGTAAAAATTCCACCCATGAGGAAGCTTAGAAATTTTTCTAATAGGCATCTCGGCAAATTTTAAAAAAGTAAAAGAGACTTATATCTTCATAATTTATTTTATTTTTTACTTCAACATTAATTGGCAAAACAATTTCCAATTTACAACGGTTCGCTATTTTGCTCTATGTCCTTTTACAAGAATCAGTTCTTTAACCATATTTATTTAAAAACATCAATTTATTAATTATTAAATTACCAATTGTTATAGTAGGTACACATTAAGTCCTTATCCATTAGGCCCAAGAGTCCAAAAAGGTTGCCGACCACTGCATTAGACACATAAATACAGTGATATAATTATTACAATATATGTAACTCTTAAGAGTCAAGACACGTGTTTTCACGTAGATGTTATATAATATATTTTTGTGTGCGTATTATATAAAGTACATTCATATTTCATGTGTATGTTATATGTATAATGTTATATACTTATGTAGGTACTTAATAATATGTACCCATTAAATATCTTGAACTTTTAAGTAACATTTGTAATATTATTTATCTACTAATTAACTAGTAGAAGTATGTAGATAAAATTTACCTCGAAATATAATAATATATTGAGATAAATTCTGTGCCGTTGAGAAGTCAAGTAAGTCAGTATCACACATTTATAACTATGATTTGTGCTTAAAAAACTAATTAATATAAACAACTAGAAAAAACAGAAAAACTGATGAGAAGTTACACGTTTGGCAGACGTTTGCCAAATGAAGACTCGGTGATTCGGGCAATCAGGCCCAGCGATAGTTCGGCGGCGGCGACATCGATAATGCGAGAACGTGTATAAGTTGTACAGTAAAATCCAGTTATTTTTAACACAACAATTTTGACGAAATATAATATCTATTTTGTTATTTTGCTATAATACCTACGGTGCTATTACGGAGATTTGTTATCTACACCGATCATTTAGTTACTTAGATCCAAGTTATTTTGTTTAACCACAGATTTGATTAATTTACAAATCATTTTGTAAATATTACGATACAATCCATACAATATTTAAATATTATATTATTATTATTACAATATTTTTTTTTCAAGTCAAAAATATATGCGCTTTTCAATTATTCAAAATATTATAGCAAATGTGATACTACAAATTCTGTAAAAGCCGTAATTTTATTTATGCTCAAAATTAAAGTTAATATTACAGATCTTATTTAGGTATATACAACAAACCAATTAACAGTAATTGATATGTGCGTAAAACAAATTTCCAAGTTATACAAATCGATTAAATGTACTTATTAATAGTATTGATACTTCCATTTAACATTTTTGTTAATAGAAACATGCAGTAATATTATTTTCAGTACGGTCATGAACATTTCACATCGGTGGCAATAGTTAATTTTTTTAATACTACATTTTAATAATAATTCCGATAAATATTTTTAAAAAAACAATAGTTTAAAATAATAATTTTTTTTCATACAAAAGTATATGGTTAGTAGTTGCTGTTTTACACCAGTAAAACACCAATATATTACATTTTTAAATTGTATAAAAATAATAACTTTAACATTAATAATATCTTACTTACCTAATTAATTTAATGTTAACTCGTTTAATACATTAACTCGAAGTTCTAAATTTTAAAAATATTATATTTAATTCTGTGATGACCAATCATTAGGTATATTGACACAAACTGTTTATTTTGGTTCAAATTTAAAAAAATCAATGGATTACAATGATTTAAAAATAATTTTGTAAATTAATTGGACTTTGTTATAGAGATGACGCATAAATATAATTTTAATTAAAAACAGATTTTTTTCAATCTTATTGTTATTATATAGTATAATATTTTGAAAATTAATTTAAAGAATTATTTATCAGAAATTATTATTATAATATTATATATTATAAAATCAAGTTGATTCAATATACATATTGTATTTTATTTTGTATTATCAGTATTATTACAACTATTCATATTAATAATATCTGCTAACAAATATTTTTTTAAATAAGTAATAATTCTTATTATTATTTAAAAAAAAAAAATTGTTATTTATAATTATTTATTGTGGTATTCTATATTTTCAAAAATGAGTTTCACGAATTATTACCTTAAATTATGTTATTTAGATAATTAGATGTAATTATTTTACATTCAGAAAACATAAATGTATAGTATTACCATACTTTAGGGGGATTATATTGGTTTCGAAATCTGTATCTCCCTTTTCAAATGTATCGATTTTGTCACACATTCACAAAAATTAAATTTTTTATTCAACTTTTATGTATTTTTAAATATTTTTCGTTAAAATATTATATTTTTATCTGATAGGTATCGGTTATGATAAATACTTTTATAAAGTGTCCAAATTTTTGACAGGAAAATAATTGTGGTCACCCTATCAATGTATAGCTTTTTAAGGGATGTTGAAAATAGTTATATTTAGATAAAAACATAACTTATAAGTCATCGTTGCGGACTAAAAACAGTTTTAGAGATTTTATTTACACCACTGACGCAGCGTAAAATCGAGTAAAATAAAATAATATTATAACTATGCGACGGTATTTACGGATAAAATCGCATTGTACGATAAAAGGATTGTTGTATATGTAGGATATCGTTTACGAAAAAACGGAAAAACATCTGCGCGCAAGTACATAACTAGCCCACAACAAACTCGCACACACGACAATAATACACGTTACAGAGGAATAGAGGATCAATATAACAATAATATAATATAACGATGGGTGTGCGAGTTAACGATCGTTTTTAAAAACGCGGTGTGACACAATATTGTACCTACCTATACACGTATAGTTTATACCCGTATATCCTATAGGCATGGGATATTATAATGAATAATAATAATAATATGTAATTCTTCTACCCGTACGATATTTTACCTATACCTGTGCAACAGTATTAACAACTTGGTCGCGGTGCGTTATTTGGCGAGGGACCGATTAACGGCGGCGGCGAGCGTATCACATCAATATTTTGGTGTGGAAGAAACCCGTAAAAACGATTTGACGCGGTACGCGCATGACGAGCGAGAGTCTATACAAGTATAAGGCTCGCAAGACGTCGATGTTATAACGAACAATATCGTAAAAGGTCCGCGAAGTCGATCCACATACGCTAATAATAATAATAATAATAATAATAATGTATAATGCGTCCGGGGCCGGAGCGGTCGTCGTTTACCACCCGGTGAGCGGCGGCGGCGGCAGTTATACATATTATTATTATCTTTGTGCGCATACATGTATGTACGTATATTATGATCTGAGCAAAAGGGGACTTTTCGGGGAGAAAAAATGTAAGACGGCGTGAGCGAGAGAGAAAACAGGGTGACGCGATTAACACGCCCTGTGCCGCAGGTTTTTGGGTGGCCGCCGCACCGCCGATAAAGTGAGCTGATTACGCGTTCGTATACAATATAATGTGTATACAAGAGTCAGCGGGTGGGTAGCAGCGGCGGCTAGTGTAGAAAAAGGCGATCGTTACGCCGCACATCCACACACACACAAGGGTGTGTATACGTAACATCGGGTCGGTCATGGATGTGATGACCGTACGTGTGTGTGTGTCAAGTACACTTCCATGTGCCGGGTGGTGGTTGGGGGAGAGGGGTATTGTGTTTTTGAAAATTCAGATCGTTCCCCCCCCCGCTGGTGCGTAACAAATCGCCACCGCCGTCGACGACCAACACACACACGGAACACTCGTACACAATGATAATATTATATACGATATTGAGCCATTAACCTTGGACGATATCGATACGCGAGCGGACCACCTCACATCACACACTAACACACACACGCTGGCATACCTTTGCACAATGCTCGGCGTACACGGTGTTTTGACACCTGGTCTCACAACACGGTATTTTATTATTGTTGTATGATATAGGTTTACGATAATAACAATAATGATAATAAGTGTAACATATCACATATATATTAATATGTGTGTGTGTGTGTGTGTGTGTGTGTAGACACGAATAATGTGTTACGACGAGCACTTCAGTGGTCCTGCGAGATCGAATCGGTTTATAATTATTGCCGTTAGTGATTATTATTGGGCGGAAGTCATAAAAGTCCTTAACATGCAAGACTGGGCTATTAACGAGTTAAAAATTAAGATTTGTAAAACGTCAAGTTACATTTTTACACGATTAACTAATATTTAATCAGGGAATTATACGAGTTAACTTCAAGTTAATTGTTCCCATAGTTGACTATAATACATCTTTTTGTATACGATTTATATACATTGACCGACTTGATGAAATAGCCTCTAGATGACGAGTCAATAATCAACATAATATTGGTAGTGTTTTTCGTGTATAAAAATCAAATTAGACTGCAGTATTATAATTATACTTCTTAATTTCATTACATTTTTTTTTATTATTATTACTTCCTAATATGCCTCTTCGGGCGCTCATGGATCAATGTTTTTCTCTATTTATTAGTGAACTCAATCTAATTTTTTCATATACAAAATGTATATTTTCTAAAATATGTTTATGAACTATTCCCTGTTAATAGGATGGCCTCTGAATAAATATTCATTAACGAACTAAATATATAGTTACTAACTTTGGGTTTGAATCTGACTAGTTTCAAGTTTGCTGCAACTGTAACATATGTAACTTGTAAAATAATATTTTAATTGAATTTTTTTTTTGCTTTTTAAACGGTTTTACTTACAGGTATCCATTCAGTGGTGACGCCAAAGACGGGACGAAGCGGGTCGTGCTCCCTCCTTGAAATTTTAATTGAACACACAAGTTTGAATTGGTATTTTTAAATATTATTACATAAATAGTTTTAAAAATATATGTGTATTGCCAGAGTTTGTTTTTTCTATATTATACGCAGTTACACAGACTGTAAGTTGTTTACGAATTACCTTTTATATTTCGTGTCGTTAGCGGAAATTGTTATATGGTTATCTATTTATCATGGTGTTATATACTCTTTCGGTTAAGGCCAAAAGGTATATATATGTTGTAAAAGAGTTCGTTCACTTACGGATTGTATTTAAAACACCACACAAAATCTGTTTGACTTTAAGAAAATATTTTATTAATTATTTTATTATAAGAATATTTTAACAACACAGTATTATTCGAATCGGTTACTTATCCACGACTAACTGTTGCTTATTCTATGTTCTCGTCTTGGCGACGCAGTCGCAAAAAAAAATACACATATTGCTTACACTACTATATTATTGTATAATATGCTTACTCATCTAAAATATGTGCAAGGGTTCCTAACACCCCCGGGGTTAAATGAAAGTTCATTGCCTATTGCAAACTATATTATTCTAGGCAATGGATTTTCATGATTTGGATTGTCTACGGTTTCATATATTATCTTACCTTCTATTGGGTTTTTTACGGAATTAGATGTTTTACAATGTTTCTTTTTGATTATTAAATATAAAATTATTATTATTACTAAACCTATACTGATGATACTTATTGTTATAATTATGTATAATTCATTATTTATTGTGCCCATAACATCACTACTTGTTTTTGTGTACTTTAATTCTTCTAGTGATTTGGAGTATTCAATTAGTTTGAATAAATTTTTTTTTACTATAGAATTACCTTTATCTGGAATATTTGAATTTTTTAAAATTGTATTTGTAATGTTTAATTTAGTTTTCCAGTTAATTGAAACGTCTAGTTGTGGAATAAAGTCTTTATATATTTTTGTAGTTATTTTTCTTTTTGCTATTAATAATGTCCCGTCATCAGTATTGGCTTCACATTGATTGTCTAAATCTAAAATGCCTGTGCCGTTTATACTTACTACTATTATTTCTGGATTATTTTTACATTTAATGATAATATTATCCCTAATTGTAACATATATCCAAGAATTTGTATTGTCTAACCTATGCCATATACTAAAATTAAAATTAACATTTTTTAAGTTACACAAATTAGGTAATATACCTGGCTTTCTAAATATTGTTAGCTCACAGGATTCATCCAAATGATGTAACTGTTGATCATAAGTACATAATAACGTATTCATCATTTGTTTACATTTTGATATTTGTATTTCGCTTAATTCTAAGTAATATAATCTAGATTCATCTATAGCTATATAATCAGATTTTGGAGCTATCATTACATAGTCGTTATCGTATATGTTAATAGGTAAAGGTATGTTTTTATATAATGTAAATTCATAATTGTTAACTAAAGGCATTTCTATGACGAAAATTAATACATTTTCTATATATACTATGTTAGTTGTAATTAGTCGTAACAATTCTGATATTCCTGAATTATCTAAATCTATTGGTATGCCTTCTCCTATGGGTAATTGTGTTTTAATATCTTTTAACTGGTTTTTAAGGGTATTTATATCTAATATACTGGAGTGAACGAAACCTTGTAGGGCCATATTTATTATATTTAGTAAATTTTCTGTTTCAAATGCGTATTGTGTTAAAATTATATTTAATAATGATATCCTTTCTTCTAGTGCTGTTTTAAAATTTAAGATACTTATTGCAGCTTTCTCTGCTTGCATTTCATGAAGTAGATAACTGTATTTGTCGGCTAAATTAATTTCATTTTTATTTATTTCTAATAGCGATGAGTTTACGTTTCATATAATTGATTGCATAATTTGTATTTGTGCATCAGATAATTTAGAAACGCGCGAATTTGAAATTTCAAGATCTCTTATTTTACTGTAAAAATATTCTGCGTCGGTGTCGTCACATACACCGAATAGGACGTTAGATACTCTCCCAACTAAATTGATTAGACCTCTCTTGGTACGATAATTGTTTTTTGGTTGATCTATAATTTTCATTATATGTTCTTTATTACTACTAATTTCTGATAAAAAGTTATATGCTTGATAATTATATTGGGAACAAAGTTGTTGTAAAGAATCTATCTCAAGGGATTTACTCATTTCACAGGACTCTTCAAAATCTTTTATCATGTTACCGATTTTATTGTTATAACATTATAGTTTTTAATATTAATATAGGTTAAGAAGCGCCAGTGAGAGTTGTATATGCGTAAATTGTTTATTGTGTGAAAATAGATTCCTGATGGGTAGTATATTGGAGTTAGATTGAATGAATTTGCCATCGTTTTTCCAAAAACAATTCTGAAAATGAGAAGAAAAAAAAATGTAAGAAGATTGGAAAAACAAAATGATATAATACGGCTTTGAATATTTTAATAAACAAATTTATGAGTAATTATTATATTTGCATTGTGTGTTATGAATTATTTAATTTTAATTTGCAAGTTTTATTTCATTTTTGTGTAATTTTATTTCCTTTCTGCCTCGTTGAATTGTTATATTTTCGTTATTATTTAATTGTATTACATTGTAAGGGCCCACCCATTTTGGTCCTAACTTTCCCTTTTGTTGGTGGTTTTTTACCCATACTTGGTCTCCGACTTTTACA
The DNA here is from genome assembly GCF_003676215.2 of Rhopalosiphum maidis. NCBI lineage: Eukaryota > Metazoa > Arthropoda > Insecta > Hemiptera > Aphididae > Rhopalosiphum > Rhopalosiphum maidis. The sequence goes on along the minus strand of NC_040879.1, from coordinate 41,064,179 downwards.
TTTACTTGTAGTTCTTTTTGATCGTACTTTTTCTTTGTTTTCTCTTTGTTTTTTAGTGTATTATTTCTGGCTGATTTACATGTTTCCTGAAGTTTTTGTTTTAATTCATATGTATAATCATCGTAGTTATATCTTGCTTGCGGTGTTCGACTTAATGTGTGAGGGACTGTGGCAGGAAAACCGTAAACAAGTTCATACGGTTGATGGTTAGTTGTTGTGTGAACTGTTGTATTGTATACAAATATAGCAAAAGCTACATAATCATCCCAATCTGTTTGGTTTTTATTGACATAGTGTCTAAGCTATTCTGCCAAAGTTCGGTGAGATCTTTCTAAACCGCCATTGGATTGTGGGTGGTATGGTGTAGTATTCATTTTTTCTATTTTAAGTAGCTTGCAGCATTCTTTGAATATTTTACTCATAAATTCAGTGCCGCAATCAGTTACAATCGATTCAGGTATGCCATGTTGACATATAAATTTTTCAATAAATGTTTTTGCTACCGAGTTAACATCATGAGTTACTAATGGGAATGCCGCTGAAAATTTGGTTAGATCATCTTGAATGGTAAGTATATATGAATGACCTTCATTTGTTGTTATTAACGGTCCCACAATGTCAAGAAATATTTTTTCGAACGGTTTTTTGGCCGCTGTTGTAATTACCATGGGTTGTTTGATAGTCCTGTTTATGCTTTTATTTTGCTAACACGATTGACAAGAATTCTTCTAAATTCTAAGGCTAATCCTTGTGACATCTCAAAATTTTTTGATACACAAACTACAAGAGTTATGTCTTCAGGTGCCTCGAATATATCACCCTTGATTTCGATTACCTTTGAATTTGTTATTAATGTTTTCTGTATATCTTCTTCGAATTTTTAGTTTAGTTTAGTTCTAGAGCGAAATGGCAGCAATTCTTTCGAACAGATCCGATCCGAGGATAGGATTCTTTAGTATATATATTGTTAAAAGGACAATGCGCATCAAGATGAATCCTGAAGGAAAGGTTTTCGACATGCCACTGACCAATGTTTATAGGATGCGTGACGTTGGCTAATATGCATGGATTTATTAGATTGTCGAATGATCGCGATTTTAGATTTGGCGTTTTAATGGAAAAGTGTGTGCCTGTGACTTGCATTGACATTCCCGAATTATTCGAGCGTTGGATGGATTATTTAAGTTACATAGATTTAACTTAGGAGTAATACATGGTGATTGCAATCCAAGTAATATAATGGCTGATAAGTATGGTGAATTGAAACTAGTTGACCCAGTTAATTTCATCAGTCAACAAATTAATTATGTAAATCTCACTTATTATACTGATAACACACCGAGCGAAGAAATAATCGTTTTTGTATCGTCTTGTTTCTTGAAAGTGGCCGAGCTGATGTCAATTGAATTGTGTGATTTGGGTGTTAAGATATACCCTGATAAGATGTATCCTGTATTATGTAGTCTAGCTGAGGGCGGTGTTTCAACATCTGAAGTGTTTAGAGACTTGACCGGCACACATGAGGATCTGCATAGACGATTCACAAACCGTTACATCATAGAAAGATACCCCAATATTCATGAATTAGTTGATGAGAATGGTATTGAATATGAAGACGACGTTGGCGTGGTTATCTATCAATTAGATTGTGATCAAGAGGTGTTTGAAGATGACGATGATGCTGAGTCTGATTCAAGTCTAGAAAATCCCGAGGTTGTAGTCAATGAGAGAGTGGCCGGACGTTCACGCGCCCAGGAGACTGGTCGAGTGTTACGATCTCAAACAAATGCGTCTAATGATAGGTCTACTAGGCAAAGGAGTAATAGTAGGCATGATTGATATTATTTTGTTATCTATTTATTTTGTTATTTGTTTATATGTCCGTTAATTTGTTTATTCATCCGTTTATTTATTGTTATCTTATGTAACAGAAACACAAAACAACCCTTGTCTCGGTTTCTTTGTTCGCGAGTTTTGCTGTCTTCACGGCTGTCATGGCTGGACTTGATACATCCAGTCTTGGTGGTCGGGGAACGGACTTTAGCCGTCCGTATAGATCCAGTGACTGATAACTATTAATAATCCCACCGCTGCCACCAGTTGTTATATACTCTTTCGGTTAAGGCCAAAAGGTATATATATGTTGTAAAAGAGTTCGTTCACTTACGGATTGTATTTAAAACACCACACAAAATCTGTTTGACTTTAAGAAAATATTTTATTAATTATTTTATTATAAGAATATTTTAACAACACAGTATTATTCGAATCGGTTACTTATCCACGACTAACTGTTGCTTATTCTATGTTCTCGTCTTGGCGACGCAGTCGCAAAAAAAAATACACATATTGCTTACACTACTATATTATTGTATAATATGCTTACTCATCTAAAATATGTGCAAGGGTTCCTAACAATGGTACAAATGTAATTTTAGATAATTCTGAAAAATGACCATATAATATGGTCTATGGGCGTGTAGCATGTAGCGATTAACGGCTAGAGCTATTAGCGTCAACGTCGTCAATAAAGCATTTATTTCAGGAATGTTATTCGATAATGAAAAAATGCTAAACTAGTATCAAGCCTTATTTAATTGCAAGCAATGTGAATGGATTTAACGTCGTTAGATTTCGGAGAATACGTTTTATTTTTATAGCTGATTTAGACCAGACATCGTATATAGTTTAATTATTAGTATATAAACATTATTTAACAAAATATTTAATACTGCAAGGCGTAGGCTTCAGTTTATTTACCTATTATATATTTTTGCTTCTTGAAATGCTTTAAAATATACAGCTATATCCTATAGGTGACCTCTGAAAACATTTATTAATGAATTAATTACATTTTTATATTTTTAGCAGGGTTTTAAACTTGGATTAAACTGCTAACTCCAGCATATAATTCAATTCTACCCTACTTTTCGCTTCTTAAAATGGATTTAAATTTCCAAACGTCTTTCCATTAGGGCCACGCCGCCACACAAGACCAAGTTTAACGCGCGGTGAAAACGCTCCATTTTCACGAATGATATTTGGCGTCACACTATAGCGTTTATTTCGCGTTTAACTGACTTCGAATTTGGAGAGCAGTACAGTTCATAAATTATGAACAATTATTTGTAAGGACATCAACTTATATATTATTACATTTTATACATACAGTTATATTTTAAAATTCAATGTTTTCGACAAAAATTACTTTAACCTACTGTATTATGAATTATGTTTAAATATTCATCTGTCAAAGATAACCCTGAATAATTCTGAATTAACAAACTAATTACATACAGTTGGCAATTATTTGAAATTTAGAATTAGATTAGTCTGCATTATCGAGCTCATACGCTTTTACCTATATAATTGTATTAGTGTTTTTACTGTTTTTAGATTCTGAGCAAAGCAATTGAATGTATTGATTTTACAATAATGTTTTTTTTTTGTGTAGGTACACGATAAGAAGTCAATTTTTATTTTACCATCTATTCGGATACTTTAGTTCGCCGGTTCGTATGCACGAATTTACATTATTCAAAAACAACATGAAACCCAGAGCACTTGGCAGTTGAATACCCGAGCTATTATGTACTACCCGTAGGTAAGACCCGCGTGTCAAGACCCACAGTTTTTAACCAGTCATCGAAACGCGTAGGGAAAAAACAGCATTCGTGATGTCGATATTATTATTATTCCGGTATAAAAATCGCATGAGTAGCGTTATCAATTTCAAAAAAAAAAAAAACATGTAAATCCTATATTGCGATACTTAAAACGTTAACGATAGGTAGACAAGATTATAATATTAACCACGTCGGACTTGTGTGTTTTGTTATTCGTCCTCATAAATATTATTATTATCTGTTAGTTGACTTTTTGTTTTTACGTCACATAGGCAGACACTTAAAACTGTATTATATTAAGGTACATCGAAAGCGTGTAGTGGCCTGTATAAAGTGTACGTGTGCGTGTGATATGTAGTTTGGAGCGGGAGGTACGAACACTCCAGGGGCGATTACTGCTTATTTCGGAGAACCCAAAGACAAAAATTTAATAAATATAACCATTAAAAATATATAGGTACATCTCAAATCAAACCCATTGCGTGCATATGAGCATCATGATAGGTGCGTATAGTTATAACTATATACTATCTATGTGTATGGCTACACCAGTTACATTAATAATAATTTACTATATTTTAATATGTTATTTAAATTATGTTCGGTTCGTTATCGCGATATCGTGCAGTTTTAAAAAACATGAAATAAATATATTATGTTGTTTATATATATTTAATGTTTATGTATTTTGTGCTCTGCGGTTTCGAAGAAGAAGAAAAACTGCTTTTACCGCCGTTGACTATTTATAATTAGTTAGATACTACGAATATTATTTCGTTTGGAGCCAAAATAGCTATTATATAATAATTTTAGTTTTGAAATGTTGAACGAGGTCTGACATATCATGTCACGTACTCACGTTATTTCGAAGCAAAACACAAATCTTATCCATACAATATTTATATATTTTACTCTACATGAAGTCTACACTGATATTGTTATTTATACACCTAAATGGCTTAAAATATTAAAATATATAAATTAATAATTTGTATTTTTAACAAATGTCATAAAAATTTTAAGGGTGTGTTTTTTAATAAAATTAATTTTTTATGATGGTTACAGAGGGTACCTATAGAACAAAATTTAAAAATCTGATCCCTGCAAGCGGCATACTCGTTAATTTAGCACTGTATAAACTATAATTCAGTATATTTACAACATAGGTATTTAATATAATATATATAAATTTATACATACTAGTATACTACATATAGTATATATTTACTAACCACTCTTCTGTATGTATTAACCAAAATCAGTGACCCACTTAAATGTTAAAATTATGACGTTGAAAAAATTCTTGATAGATCATAGTTTTTACATAAAAAGGACAAGTGAAATACAAGAATAACCCAAGTGGTTGGGGTAATGGGGCGTATTTGAAGCAACTATAGGTATATGGTTAAATAATAATAGACAATAGTAATAGCTTAAATTTTTCCTTTTATTTCATCAATTATTGAAATGATGCTTACATGTAATGTCATATTTTAAGTCTCTATATACCTAGGTAGTTTTTTTACTACTATATCATTAAAAATTGTAAATTAGTGTACATAAAATGTTAATTTATTGACATCATTACTATCTTCAAATTATATTTAGAACTTTTTAATTTTTCTGCTTGATACAATTTTATTTTATACCTTTTTTTAAATTTAATTTTAATTTAATACAATATATTTTGAATTTCGTAAAAATATGTAAAAAAAAAAAATTTGGCCAGTAACTTCAAACTATTATTATTTTAGATTCAGAGCCGAGTGATGAAATGTATTGATTTTTTTTTTACTTATGAGTTATGAGTACATGATAAATTGTTGATAAAATGCTTCAGTTTTCAAAAATGGTAATAGTTTTAGATATCAAACTAGATCTAGTTTGTATTTTGAAGGGGTCAAACTTAAAAATTCACATTACTTATTTTTATAATCGGGAATCTTTATGCAAATCCAATTTTTGACCATAACCGATTGAAATATTTATATTATCGTTTTTTATTTGATGAAACTATCAAAATATTTTAACTATTTCAACTATTTTAAGCTATTAAGACTAAAGCTATTAAGAAGCTATTAAGACGTAAGAAATGTTGTTGTAAATTACTTTAACTGAAATTAATATATTAATTGTACAACCACATTCCCACCAGTTTTTAAGTTATGAGGATAGTTTTTCTTTTAGTATTTCATGGAATTCAACATGTATAATTTACAAATCCATGATGACATTCGAAATCCAATTAAATGGCATAGTAACTCGTCGAAATATTAAACTTTTAAATGGAATATATTTTGCCAGGTTATAGAAATTATAAATTTAATAAAATTTATAAATGTCCAAAAATGCATAACTCATCTGTGGGACTTCAATTATATGAATGTTGGACAGTGATCCAATTGATGATTCTTCGGAATCTTAATTCAGATTATTTTTATATTTTATTTGTAGGAACCAATTCCTTCGAATGATTTTAGGCTCAGTCATTAAGCTGCTATTACTATTGTCTATTATTTTAATTTTACATTAAATGTTTCAAAGTGATTATAACGATTAATAGTATTAAATACAGATATTATATAATATTAGTATGATGCAGATCATTCTGTATTTCAAGCAATGTGTTGAGCATATAATATAATTGTTTTAAGGGTTTATTAGTATAAATTATAATGCGCGTGACCATATGGCACATTGTCGTGTGTATCTATTATGCCTATTATACACTCAGGTCATTCGACAATTGTCGAATATACAGTACCTATACAATATACATACAGGTACAATATATACGAGTATATAATATTATGTACCTATTATAGAAATACTAGGTACACAATAATGTTTCTATAAAATGTCCTCTAACGTATAGGTTAGATCACAAACCGTGCACGGATACCAAACGCCAGTACTTATATACACACAATTTATATTAATCTATCTATATTTAATGTACCTCCACCTCACTCTATAGAAAAGTACCCATATCGGATATACTTGTATAGCATAATATCCAATAATAATAGGCATACGTATGCCGTACAGAGATAATTATCGTATTATTTTATTATTATTACTGCAACCAGCCGTTTTTAGCACACTGCCGCCTTCTCTCCCATTGTTCGTCGGATCGGGAATTTATTGTCCACGATATTATCATATCAAGTTCACTGTGATATTAAATACGCACAAACGTACGCATAAATCCGCATCCCCACGTCGTAGGTACTTTATATAATATTTTTTCGACCTGACGACACGCGTAAAGTATCCGTCTTATCTGTGCATATTTATGTATAATATACTTATATGTATGAACGTATGTGAAAGACTTGCGTTTAAAAAAAATTAAATATTTTTATGTTATGGATTGATATTCCGATTATTACTTAGTAAATAATATTGCTTATAATGTAAGAATAACTTCAAAAAATTTATTTCTCAAAAAAATTAGTAATATTAAAAAAAAAAGGCTGAAAATAAATAAAGATATATGAAAGCTTGCAAAAGGAAAACAAGTACAAAAAAATAAAGACATGCGATGAAAAAGATCCAGTGATTGAACTTATTAAAGATTTTGAGTAGAGCGATGAACATAATAAATAATGATTTTACAATAATGTGTGTTTATACACGGTATAAGTAGTTGAAAATAGTATGACTTTCAATTTTGAGGGTGGTAATTGTTTTTAGATAGTAAATTGAAAAATTGAATTATAATTTGTACTTTGGAGAGGCCAACATTAAAAATTACCCATATTCTTCAAAATATTCAGGAAAAACAAACAAACAATTAATAAAAAATATAATAATTAATGAATTGTATTAACTATATTAATAAAATATTTACGAAAATCTAATTTTCGACAAAATCGTTACATTCATTTTTTATAACCCGTGACATTGTTACGTATTTAATCAATTTTTAAGAAAATTAAGTATAAAAATCTATACATGACAGGTATGATGACGTGAATAATTAGGCAATTAGAAATACAAGTATACTTAGGCTAGTGTTAAGACTAGGTAGAGCACCTATTCTGCGAACTTAAGAAAACAATTAAATGATATCGTTAACTTTGTGCATCCTATGAGAAGTCAATGCGGTAAAACTAATGTGTAATTTAACTTAATAGCCTATGGGAGTTACAATATGACGAAACATAGACAATTGTTTTGCGATATCGCATGCAGTAACTTCACGTATCTGAACATTAAGCGTCATATTAGATTCTGTGAGACATCTATAGGCTAAAAAGAAAACGATATACACGAGACAGCTAGTTAAATAATACAACTTAAGTTTGTATGATTATAATATTATCTAATTAATGGGCTCAGATTTCAGTGTAAAGTTCATTATTTTTTGAGCACTCTGTAATAGAACAATGGATTCTAAGTACACAATTTGATTCACATATCAGATATTTCAAGGACGAAACTTTTGTTCAGCATTGCTTTTTTCGATTTTTTGTAATTTTTAGAAGATGTTATCAATTCTTAGTGCATATTATAATTTACTTAAAGTCTAAAACTTACAATTTGTATGTTACAATTAGAAGATTAAAAATATTATATAAAGAAATATTGTTTTAAATTATTTTTAAACAAATTATAGTTTTTAATAAATTTAATTTTTAATTTTTATAAATAACATACATTTTTAAATTCATATTTTAAAGCAGAATATTTTTCATAGTATTTTGATACATACAATTTACTTGAAAAGCAGATGAGTACTATAAAATTTAAATATTATTGGTAATGATTCTCATTACATACACCTATATGAAATGGGAGGTGACTTTGATATTTATTGTGTAAACTATGAAATAATAATTAAGTAATTAATATTGAATTAAAAATTTATCAAAAAATGTATCACAATAACTTTTTAATTTTGAATACTATTTTTTGTTAAATTACAAGCAATAAGTACTAGTTTCAAGTTTCAAACTAGGTAATGATTGTTAGTTAATTCAAATATTTTTTTATTTGAAATTAGCAACTATTTATATTTTGAATCACATTTAAGTACACAAGATACCTAGTTGATAAATTGAAAAATTCTTATATCCGAATGAAAGCATTAGGTATTAGTTTTAACTCTAGATGTAGTTATTTCAACTACTAAATAAGTATTTGATTAAACTCAGTCATGTTGATTTGACCTCAGACTTTCTGATTTTAAATATAGACTGAAGTTAAATTAACAATATTTGATATTATAACAACTAATTGAACTAGTTATAAGTAATTTCTTATGAGTGTTAATGATTTTAAATTTAAGAGGACGTAGTACCCGCTTGTGTTTTCTCCGTCTTAAACACGTGAGACATAGCAAATTTTTGTTCGCCAGTTTCAATATTGTGCTGTTAGTTTTGATAATAGAGTGAACTGACTAATTATACAATTTAAAGGTAAGATTATTATCCAGGTCTTCACAAAGCCTTTTAATGATATTATTATTTTTATGTAAGTTATGAACATTTTAAAATATAGTCCTCTTAATCAATATTAAATTAACTGCAGATTAACCTTACCTCAAAAATGACCATCAAATGTAAATAATTTTAACATTTTTTGTAGTTGATTTAATCTCAGATTTCTATCCATATAGATAATGGGGTTATAAGTATTATTGAAAACGCAGTTATGTTCTAATGTTCTTCATATCAAGACTAATAAACTGCATATAGATTTTAAAATATATTTTTCAATAATATGTAAAATAAATTAAATTGTGTGTGTAATTTGTTTCGTTTAATATAAGCTTTTCATAAATGGCATTTTGTGTTTGTAATTTACCAATTTTGTAAAAATATATATTCAAAAGAGTAAATTAATAAATAATAATAATAATAAAGTATGGATATTGGACATATCCAAACATACTGTATACTTTAATAATCACATCAACAATAACCATATTAATGATGGAATAACAATCTATTTTGGTGAAACCTGCTTGTATCTAATGTATTGTTATAACAACCATATTTTATAAAATGATTCACAGGGATTTGTAGATTTTGTCAATTCGGAAGAAGCTTCTACTCACACTTTTTAGGTGGTAAAATTCCTTGTTCATCATTAATTTATGTAAAAGTAAAATAGGTATACGCCTACACAGACTACACAATAAATAGTAAAAAGTAGATTAACTTTTTTAACAAAGTTAAGTTAAGTTATTGAGTTAAATTTATGATTTATTAACTGTTAATTTTTAACTTATCAATACTTAGATAGGGTAGCAAAATGTTTTTAGGAGAATTTCAAAATTTTAGCAGAGTTTACAATTACCCGTAGTACATTTAGTACTCGTAATATTCAACAATGAGATTATCTTTATAGGTACAATTAAATACTGCTGAAATAACTAATTTTAAATAGTAACATAACATTTTTTTTCTTCAATGTATTTAATAAAATAATATTCGAGTAAATAATATAGTTACTTTAGAACCTCAAAGTTAAAATTATAACTTTAACAACGATTTTACTAATAGCTTAACAAATTTATTAAGTGAAAATGTTGAAGTTACTTGTAATAATTTGTTCGAAAATATTGGTATTATCGATAAAAATATCTATCAATACTTGTGATTTTGATTTGATAAATATTGATGATTCAAATTGTAATCTTCTACCTTTTAACGAAGCTAGTCCATTTAACGATATTTCAATAAATAATTATTACGATGATAATATCACTTGAAACTAAATTGGTTATTGACATGTAAGGGATAAAATTATAATTTCAACAATCTAAAAACATGGAAGAAGTTTCACTCATACTCTTGTGTGATCAACTTGTTAATTACGCAATGAGAGATGGAATTTGTTCAACAATCTTATCTTAATATGGTTAAAATTGTTGAATGTTGAATTTATTGTTTTAAATGTGAATATTATTACTTCTTGAATATCAATTATTTCATAAGCATTTTTATTTTTATTAATATAATATGAATCTGTGAAGTTATTTTCACCCATATAAACGTATACATTAAATTATAAAACTAATATAATTTGTGTTACACTTCTTATAAATGGTAATAATTTTTACACTACACCAAAAATTGCAAATTGATTTTTTAGCCATTTATAGCCATTTTCCGACTGCATAAATATTTTTCCAAATTTTATGAGTATTAGTTTAAATATAAACATTCGAAATATTCGATGTTATTTTGTTCAAGTTCTTTAAGTATAATTTTTTTGGTCGTGAAAATAAATCGTCAATTGCTTTTCGGCTTTTCGCAAACATTATTCATTATTTGTCGATTTATTTTTTTTTGACGACTATGATTTATGAACATTTTTATGTAACACATCAGCAACTATTATTTTGGCTTATATTCTAGAAAGATATTTAAAATTTTCGCCAATATTTATAGGTTTTCCACGGAAAATTTCCATAAATATCACTTTTTCAGACACTTTTGAGAGAAACACAATAACCATACAACACATTCGACGCACGATAGTCACTATAGTCGACGAACAATTCACTACTAAAAATATAGTGAAATACCCCAGGTCCCCAGATATCGAAAACCCGTATGTGTGTTTACTCAAGTCTGTATGTAATCGTAATGGTCGGTGATAACTTCACGTTTTTACTGATAAACGATATAATTTCTTTTCGTATGTTATACCCGTATGTACACGTCTTGTTTATCTTAATTAGGCTTAATTAAAATCAAACTATAACGTTATAAAATTATCGACTGATACTCGCTTAATTTATATTTTAATACGATATCCCTTATTAGTTGTTTTTATATCTGTATAAAAATATTAAAAGTACATTGGCACAATTATTTATATAAATAAAAATATTAAGTAAAAATTTGGACAGAATTACTTATTTAAATCATAATAATAACGATTTCAATTATTTTGTTATAATTTTAAAACATTATACATAGGTACCTTGTGATAACTTGAAACGTATAATATATTTTTATGAATTTTACTATACGAAACGATGTTTTTGATTAATTTTAACAGATAATATCTGTTTTTATTCTGAACATATTTTTACTGTATTTACAAAAAGATAAAATTAAATTTTCAACTTATAAACATTTTTTAATATGGTAAGTATAAATATATATTATTATAATAATTTAATAAATTATAAAAAAAAAAAAAATTATATCAACTAATATTAAGTAAAATAAATGGTTATACATTTATAATATAGCTTTATAAAATATAAAAAACATATCACAAAATATACTTAGTGATACCTATGTCGGCTGACAGACAACATCCGCTCTGAATCGTTTTTCATATGTAATGATATATCATTGAATTCAAATTTAACACACCCTTATATAACTATTATAATAGTGACCCACTCAACATCTACGTACAGCAGAGCGGTACCCACCCACTTGAATACTTTTTTCTTTCTAATACATTTTATTGTAATGGCCATCTCTTGAATGTTAATTATTAATTTATTTTTATTAACAAGAATATAGTTAATTTACTTATATCTATATATTAAGATGGTTCTTATTATGAACTACTCATCATTTCAAAATCTATTAACGATTTTTTTTGTTTTTATAATTTTCACTTACTACGTTTATACGCAGCAGTTAATGAAAATTAACTCAATGCGTATTGAGTTAATTCGCATTAGAGAGCGGGTTTATATGTGCACATAAAATATTAAGATTAGATGTTGAATAAAATTATAAGTTAATGCGAATGTTTTTTAGTCAGTGCTTTATGCTTTGGATTCCATGACCAAAATAATTATAATTTGACATTTTAAAATTCCCGTTGAAATATTAATTCGCATTAAAGCGTTCACATGAATTTCTTAATCCCGGAGTAAGAGATAATTCGATTTGACGAATCGAATTAAATAATAAATGCGCATCAGTTTAATGCGAATCAAAAATGTGTTTTTTGCACCTAACTCTTGGACTAACTCAATGCGCATATAAACGTAGTAACTATGTTTTAATTTAATATATTTAATATTTTTTCATTACACTTTTGACTGTCAAGATATTCTATTTAATATCCTTTATTAATTGTTAATACTAAATATATAAATTGGTATTTCTGGCGTTTCGGAAATTATTCCATTATTACATTAAAACTACCGTATAACATTCAGATTTAGTAATATAATATTATCAAATTTACCTTGAAACGAATAATGATGAATTAGATAGATATGTATTAATTATTTTGTTTTTTTATTATTATGATCCACATTATATTGGTTTACTTAAACAATTTACTTATGACATCGCCTATAATATTTTAGTATTTATACCTAACTAAATATATAAGTTTTGTTGCACACAATACATATACACACATAAATATATATATATATGTATACATTATACACAGGTAGGTATTTACGCCTTGTGAAATAATTTGGTGATTAATATATATATATATAAGTACCTATACATACATATTATACCTATTGACATTGATATACCTAGTTATGTACCACTATCAATTTTTATTACTTAACTTAAATAATTTGTGATTATAAATTATAATTTAAAACACAATTAAATTTTAATCAAAAAAATTAGTTTGTTCATATTTAAGAACTAACATTTAATTGGAAAAAAAGTCCTTTGTATAATTGTAAATTTAACTAGTTATCTTTGTGTAATTTACTAAGATGGTTTAAGTATACTATTTTAAAAAGAAAACTTCTAATAATTATTATTTTTAACTTGTAAATATATATTTTTCAAACTATTCATATCAATCTTTTATAAACTACTAGTTGTCCCCGTGTACTTCATTGACGTACAAAATGCATTTGTAACGCAAATTGAGTTGACTAATGCTAACATTTAACGTAATGCGTGTGGATAAATCATATTTTTGATTACAATATTATAGATTATAGACCAATGAATTCAATGAGCTATTGACTGAAATTAAAATCCTGTCTGTTAGTCTCTAAATAATGATGTAGAATCACCACTGCGAAAGAGACAAAAAATATTTGATACTTAAAATAAAATATTTATTTATTAAAATTAATAAATAATAATATTCTGATTATTTGTATCAAAAAGTTTAAAAAAATATAATATTTTCATTCATCATACTAAATTAGTTTAGTAATGTGATTATTGTTATGTTAAAATTATATATATATATATATATATATACCGATGATTATTATGTTATATATTTTCATACTAAAACATTTAAATGTATTTTCGAAATAAATATGAACATTCAGAATTTTATTTTTGAGTTTTTGCCGCGGTTGGATTTATTTTAACCGCGATTTGAGGTGCATATTTTTACGAGAAGACCAAAAAAAGTATGTTAATATAGATTGGTCATATATTAGTTATTTAGGATTAGTGTATTATACCCAAAATAATATTTTAGTACATAAAATTTTCTGCATTAACTTTTGTATCTTTAATATATTATTTATTTAATTAAACAAATACATGAAATTATACATTGTTCATTATAAATATATATATTAATATAATTTGTATTTGACTGATACACCATTTTAATTTTTATTAATTTTTTTTCAAATGAAGATAAAAAAATGCAAAAGACGATTTTTTTTCAGAAGTTTCTTACTATATAGACACCGGTTATTCTTATAATATTATGGATGTCGCGTCAAAGAATAAAAATGATAAAAATATTATATATTATACATATATTATTAATATTATTATATAGGTAAGTGTTTTTTTAATTGAACTGTCAAATAAAAATTGGGTAGGCCCGGACCTAGTTGACCTACCCTGTAAACACACCACTGTGTAAATATATAAAGTTGTAGATAAATAATGTACATAAATATAAATGTGATAATATTATAATTTATATGACAAGTTGCTGGAGTTATCCAATGCATTTACAACGAATAAAATTCCTGTGTGTAGTGAAAAATAATAAATGTACACTATCAATTATACATTATTACCATTTCACATAATTATATTAAGAGTTAGTTATACTTACATTTTTCTATAGACCAAATTAATATATTAATTATAGTCAACATTATTTCTTATCTGCATATTACAACGTAATTCGGAAGAACGGCCACTTCGACAAACAATAAGGCGCTGGGCACCCTTTCGTGCGTTTACAGACTGTATTTTGGTGTGGTATTGTCAAAACTATTAGAGTTAAAAGTGTAACAGACATATATACCTTGCAACTAAAGCACAATTCACTTTGTACAGTGAGTTCTCTGACGGTGACCACCCATCTGACACGCACTCTGTACCCGGTCCACTAGTCGCTTTATTTGAGCATCTAAACTATTGCCAGCCTAGCTCCACACTATCGACGCAATTATTACACCGCACATTTCCGAAGTTATTGGACCAGCTAAACCTAACTCACTATTCGGTTTAACCGCAGTTACCGCTCACCAGTTAATGGTACCCAACATTCCTCTACTGCTTGGAATTACATCTATACTGTTGCTATACCGCAGCTCCCGTCGCGATACCAGACTACTCGAATTACGTTCTAAAACATACGATTGCCAAAGAAAGATCAGTCCTATAATAACATCAAGAATGCTCTGTCTGGGCGAAACCAACGCTATATGCACACATATAGGTGGCCAGTAACTAATGAGTGAAAGCAGTAGCATATAAATACCGGAAGTGGATTTTTCGTTATTTCGGTACAGCTTACTGATTATCTATGGTATAAGATTACTTTGTATTACCTCTAATGTTGCATGTATCCGGCCCAACACTCTCACACTTGAACAGGAACGCCGTATATTATATATTCGAGGTTAGAGCGCACAAGGCAAATGGAATAAATGATAACACGTAGCAGATAAAATATTGAAATATATGATTATATTAATTTTTAATGTTATTATTATCGTCATCGTATTTTTACAGTGGATATATAATATAAATATATGTATACGAAAGAATTAAAAAGACAACATAATGATAATGTTAAACTTCATAATGATAATTATACATGTGTACCTATAAAATTATTATAATGTAATTAGGTATCTATGAAAAAATTGATGTAGTTAAATGTAAATATAATATGATTCTATGGAACATTGTATAGATACACCTAAACACAAATACATATTATAGAAGTCGAGTACATACATATATGGTATACATGTGTACACTGTATACAGACAATGTAATAATATATAAGTACATTTAGCGTAATAATATAATATATAATATAATAATACATAAATAATCATTAATGACTAGAAATACAATTAAAAATAAAAATATGTAATTGTAAAATTCTTAAAATATAAATCTAAATATTTCAGTCTACGTTATTTCTAAAATGTACATGTCTTACATGCTATATAGAGCCATATTTACTTGACGCGCGGGTTCAAGACGTAAATCCTATCTATTACACCTACCATGACCGTTTAACACGTATCTAAATAATTGTAATATTGTTTACAACTAAACATAATTCACACTGTCTATTTTTCGTCTTTCGTCTTATACGTCGTAGATATCACGATGAGACGCCGTGCGATTACTCAAATGATATATTATCGCCTCGAGCTTATTGATCCTATACCTACTTACATTATGTACGTCTACGCTATACGTCAACGAGTACCTACACTTTCTGAACTGACCGATAAGGACAGCGATTTTTTTGTTTTACGGGTTATAGGAATTCATTTGGTCAAATCAACCCCTTACCAACGTGAAATCGACATTTTAAATAAGTTGCACTACGGCTATTATAGTGACGAGTTAATAATTATTTATGAAAATCATAAAAATAAAAATGGCGATAGGATCCGATTCACTGGCATGGTATACGCTGTTCGTACAGTAATATTCTATTGCGATAAGACCCACGATGATAGGATGATCAAGGATTGCATAAAAAATAAATTAAATATTGTTTTATAAAATAAAAATCACCGATAATAACCATCGCTGCTCCGCGATTATTGTGTAACCAAGTATAAATAAATAATGTATTTACAGAAACAATTGATGATTTCTTATTTATATTCTCAAATAAATTAGTGAAACAATTTTGATATTTATCAAAATACTCATAACGCTCTTTATCAGATCGGCGACTATCACGTGGCAATATAGTCGACTGTACTGTGTTTTCAAAATGCATATTATGATATATAAGAATTAGAATTTTAGAGGTCGAAAACGCGGCATGGCATGGTATTTACATTTTTGCACACATAATATTATTATCATATAATACGCGCGCCTAAGGTTTATTGGCTCTCAAACGAAACGCGATTGTTCTACGCATAGAACAAACAGTAGTGATTTGACTCAACGGTGATACACATATAACAGCCTTACAGGTGTACATATAACAGTAGATAGATCATCGACCGACCGAACGACAACACGAATCGCATACCGATGTCGTTCGTGTTACTTACAATAACTATCAAAGACCTACGGAAAGACTGCTATTACTTTAGAGATACCTATGTAATCTATAACATTATGCTTTATTTACACGACACGTTCTTCGATTATAATATGTATAATATGTTCGATGTGTATGAACCGGAGAACGGGTCTTACAATTAAAAATTTCGTATAATTTTAACACGTTATACAACTATACATTGTATATGTGCATGAAAACGAAAACAACGTCTTAACAAAACAAAAAATAAAAACCACGTCAACTATACATTAAAAATAGTATGCCTATAGCATATAATATCGCACGTATATCTTAAAATAAAATATGAGCAGATCTGAGATGGTCTGCGGGAGAGGAGACATGAGATTTTAGGAAGATGAAACGAAAAAGACACTATAGGAAGTCGAAGAAACGAGGAAAATACCAACGTATATACACTTATGTAAGCGGTGGTTATTGGTAGGAATGAAGAAGAGTGATGTAGAACACGTCATTTGTATTGTATACAGCGTGCGCAGTACCGTCGGAAGGAACTCTGGTTGACCCGCGTACAATGATTTTAGAGGAAAAACGATTTACAGCGGAATGACACTCTGCGTACAACCTACTGGTAAATTAAGAGCAGCGACGACGACGGTGCCAGTTGACATTACGAGGACGCGACCGTCAGATGGTCATCCATCTCTTCGTCGGACATGGCGACCGTGGTGTGGTTGTACAGCCCCTGCGCCATCAGCTGCAACGCCAGCGGATTCTTGGAGCCGCTGGACTTCTTGATCTTGGCACGTTTGTTCTGGAACCATATCTTTATCTGGGCTTCGTTCAGGCCCAGCTCGTTAGCCAGTTCCTGGCGTCTGCGCTCCGTCAGGTATCGGTTCTCGTTGAACTCCTTCTTCAACCGGGACAGCTGTTCACCACTAAACGCGGTTCTGGGCCGTTTCTCTTCCGGACACTTGTCCTTCCGCTTCATCCTTCGCGAACGGGGTCCTAAAAATATTCCGAAAAATATCCGATTATTATATGACGAAACGAACACAAACTATATATTTATATGTTAATTGCAGGTATAGGTGTTTTTGGTGGTTGGCCAACCACCGATGCAAATTTTTTAAAAACGATTATAAATGTCGACTGTTAAATCATTAATAATGTCTTTATTCGCGTGATTACCTATAAGTAATAAAAGTGATCAAAGTTCTAAAAACTACTAAACTGTTCTCGAAGTGTACTGTCTAAAAATGTATGGGAGAAGAACAGCAACAGTAAATTGATATATGAAATGCAATATGCATGATGCACTAAAGTGATTTTATTTAAATACCTAGTTGAATAGCGATCGATTTTTTTCGATCTCATACTCGTATCCCGTAATCGGAACATTTTTATACATTACATTTTTAACCGATAAAGCGATTCTTACGCTACCTTAAATCACCGAAAAACAACTTGAACACCATTCAACTTCGAATTAATTTTTCAAAAAACGGTATTCAATCAAAATCTATCCAAATAAACCGTCGTTCAACTTTAAAATAATCACCCTGCCTACGATACCCGTCGTCCGGTATTTTATTCTCGGCGCACCGATGACATTCTTGAAAATAATACACATAGATTATATGTCATACTCAAACACGCGCGTTATATTAATTATCGCACAACGCGAGATGTACCTCGTTCACGATTGTTCGCAGGTTTTTGGCCTGGCGCCAAACACGACGGCGGCGGACAGACGATTGTGCGGCAAATGTATTACCATCATTTACATTTTATACGCGCGATGCACACCATCGACACCGCGATACTAAATTAATATCATATTATATTTCGCCGTACGCGTGTTGGCGCGTATAATATTCATATATTATGTTATTATAAATATGGTGGAAAACTGCGATGCAGGCAATCTCTGCCCGTCGGTATACCAGAGTACAATAATAATATTGTACAATAATATATTATACGGTTGAACCGCCTATAGCGATGTGTACAACGTATATAGGTACCGAGTTCCCACGTCAATTATTATCATCATAATATTGTATATATGCGTTAGGTTAGGTCTGAGTAGTGTGTGTGTAGCATAATATACTCACTCGTGTAATAAATGATATTGTGATCGCCGCACGATCGCAATTAAAAAAAAATCTAGCTAGTTTGCAAACATTCATGCACCGTCGGTGGTAATAAATTATTACATTTTATCAATAATGTAATATTATATTAATACAATAACAGTTGTTAACAGAAATAATTACAACGATGGTAATGACAATACGGCGTTGAAATAGTAAAAATAGTTTGGATAATTAAAAAAAAATAACAACAAAATATAGTGATAGGTAATTTTGAGATACTCCACTCGGGAAAAATACCTTCCTACCTTTTGGAACCCAAAAACCATAAAATCATTGAAAACTGAACAGGAACCATATTTTTAGATGAAAGAAATTGAGTGTAAACAACTTAAACTCGCAAAAGTAGTCTATGCCGGCCTGACTTTTAAAGTTTTCACCAAGTCTGTTAATGATTTTTATTATATCAACACAGAAAGAACTTTCGGCTATTAATAAATTATAATTTTTTTTTCATTAAATTTTATCTTATGTTAAACTTTACATTTGTATTTTATTTTAATATTTGTTAGTACTTATGTGTGAATAATCAACATTGTTTAAGTAATGTGACCTAAACTCGTTCAAATTCCTTAAAAAAATAAATTTTGTTCTGCACGTTTACGAGTCGTTTGAAAAATATAAACGTGAACACGTTTTATCAAATTCCAAACACTAGTTAACAAGGTCTTCATATATGGGCTACGGATAAAGAATATAGTTGAACCTCAATAGTCCGGATCCCCGGAAGTCCAGTGAACACGGTAAATCCGGACGACATATTATTCCATAGTATATAACTTGTCCAAATTCCCGGAACACTATAATTGACCTACTTCAAATACTTTTACGATTTATCTACAACAATTCCATTATTTGGGATTCCCTCTGTTTCTCTTTTGCTTACTGTACCGTGTCTATTAAATATATATATTTTTTAATAAAAGTTAAGAGCACTATTCCAAAAAAAAAAAAAACAGAAATTACACACTGATTTACAACAAAGTATGATCTATAAAGTAAATAATAATAGTATAATAATATAATTTTAGTAATAGAGCTCAGCTCCGTGCATTTTTCCACACACAAAAGAGTTTAAGGAGTTAGTTTGCATTGAAATAGAATTGGGAAAAAATATCGAAATACGCGAATTGTCTTACCTCCTGCAGACTTCGAAAGTCTGGTGCTGTTTTATTCCGAAAAAAAGTTTAAGTAAATTCGTGTGTTTGAATGTTAAATAGTCAGTAATCAACGGTGAAAATAAATTTTCATACACACAACTAAACTTACCAAGTAGGCAACCCAACTACGTTGGTTCGCGAACAATTATCGATTTCTTTTATTTATGACTATAAAAGTTACCTAATTATGGCGTATTCAATTGTACATAAATACATGATACACACATATAATTCATTTTAGTATGTAATTTGTAACTTATAAGTTATATTATTTACTCGAAAAATAAATTCGATGAAATGGTACGACGGCGAAATGAAACGACGGTAAAATGATGGGAGTTGACTGGTAAGACCTCCGGATGGACCTGAATTCGTCCGGACTATCGAGGTTGGTATAGCCTCATTATATATTATTTAACTGATATAAAATTACATAGCTGTAAAAAAGTTAGTCAAAATTCAAAGAACTTCAAAAATAATATTACAAACATTTAAAACATACATTAATTTATATTAAATCGTTTAAACTTGTGATATAAATAAATCTATTTTATTTTTCACGGCCAATCTTCGAAACTACTGAACCGATTTAAATAAACGTTAAATCAATAGATTTGTCAAGAATCGGTGAATGTTTTTGGTCTATATAAGTTGTATTTATCTATACAAAGTGAAGCATATCAACATGCCCATGAACTGAGGTAAACACTTAAATCGAACAATACACCGGATGTTCAATAATTAAATAACTATAAGAATATGTTCATAAAAGTAAAGATGTTTTATACAAATATTTTGAGCTTTAAAAATGTAATATTTCTACTCATAACCATTTATATAGTCTTATAGTTTAGTTGAAACGAATCGTTAAATTTATACAGTATATATATTATATAATATATAAAAAATATTTCTTTGATCAAAATTGGTACTAGCAATAAGCAACAAATCAGTTAAAAGATGTTATATATGCCCTTTGGTTAGGTCTTATTAAACGAATCCAAAATTACATTTCATGGAATCGTACAAGCCTATACATATATTATGGTCCGAGAATTGGGGTTCAACTCAGCTATTCGACCTTTCACCAGCATCGCGCCGCGCACGGATATTCACGTTAAGTATATACGTCCGACTTTCCGTCCATAAGGATAACGGAGTTTTCGCACCCCCACCGCAAAACGTCAGACGTGTATATACATAGTGCTTACGCATAACAAATGTAGGATGCCGAATATAGGTGGGTATATATAATATTCATGAGCTGTAATGAGGGTGTCTCCGCGCAACAGCTATTACACGGAGTTGGCTGAAACGTCAATTTGAATGCCGCTGGTTAATATATATAATATCTACCACAGCGAAACGTTTGCAAAACTTTGCGTTGTACGTACGAATCGTATAGGTGCACGGCTAACTAATCAAGGTAAACGCAACCGCGCCAAATGACTGGGGAAAATGTTTGGCCGAATCGAGGGGACAGTGACGATCGCATAGGCATGTAACATCGATACAACTTGCGCTCGGCTATACTGCTCATTAGCATTATACATCCGCTTTACTACTTTAGTAATAAAATTGACACAGTCATACGTTTTTATAGCAATGAATAATATTATAATGTTTTCTATATCGAATCATATTACTGGAATGTGAACTTTTTTCTTTACTTTTTAATATTTGAAATCCCTATAGTTCTTATAGTTCTTTTCTTTCCTTAATCTAAAATTTATAAAAAACCCAGACGTGTTTGTAATTTTTTATATGCATATACATATTACGTCTGTATTACTGTATACGATTTTCATTGTAATTATTCGACAATAATAATCCATGATGTCTATTAGATATACTCGTAATATAATTCATATCTCAATAACACAATAATATGTAGACAAAGTATTTTAAGATCGTTCCCTAATGACAAAAAAAAAAAAAAGAAAAGATGATCTTATAAAAAAAAATAGTCATGAATTTATAATCGAAGCCTTTACTCATTGGAGCATACATAATATATTTTAAACAAAGAACAAATTATAAAATAAATAAATATGCATAGTTAGTAGTTACAATGGTATATAACAATGAACAATGTTTTTTTTGCAATTATTTTATTACGATGTCGTGCAATTTTTTTGTTTTTTATTATAACATGCTACGGAGAGCATTAAGAATTAAGAATTAATAAGGAATAGAATAGAATTAAGAAGGCGGAGGTTCATGTGACCATCATCGAAGCCGTTTTTTACCGTAGCGAATAATAACGATTATTATAGAACGATTCAATATATACGTAAATCGACTATAATAGTAACTATACCGCCCGACGCCAATTTGTATTGATATCCAAACACCGGAAAAACGTTTAACTATGTAGATATTTCTATACACGGCCGAGCTTGTGTATAGCACGTGTCTTATGAATAAACAAATGTGCGATCGATCGTGTTTTAGGCTTATCGCGTAATTGGAGATGTACCTTCCTAGTAATCATCGCAGTAGCCAATAAATGGTCGTAACCAATTTTTAAAAACGCGTACATCGGACAACGGCATTAGTCCGTGTAAGATTAACTCTACAGCAGGTGTCACATACGTATAATCATGCAATAAAGAAACAAAACTAAATAGAAAACCTTAAACTCGTATGCGAAACTACGTTTACCCAATCGAAATCCAGACGTAAAAAAATGTATACTACGTACCAGTTCTTATTAAAAAAAAAATAGTAGACCACTTACAAAAATAAAAAACGAAAATGATTTATTATTGTTGATATACACTTCGAGGTAGGATCTGTTACTATATTATATACTAGGACAGGTAGCTATTACCTTTGTGTGTGCGTGTGTATTTTTGAAAATCAAAATATATGACACCTGGTACCTTTTATAGGTAATCAAACACGATTTCGTGTGTCTTATTCTTCATTCGGCAAATATATTTTGGGGCGCCAAGCCGGAAGCCCTCCTAGCTCACCGCTCCCCGCAACACCGGCACACTATGTCCCCATAAGGATAACCTCATTACATTAGTACGCGCGTTATACAGCACTGTCTATATATAGGAATGGCGGAATCCGGCTCTGAGTACCTTCGAGTATAATATTATATACCTGACGTCCTGACCTAACCACCGTTGGCCGGGAATTTTTCGATTCGGGTCGGCAATCGCAAGACACGTATAACAATATATAGCTAACGTAATTACGACGACAACCAACGATAACATATTATGATATTTATTATACGAACCGCTACAAAAGTCGTTTCTACGGGGATGATGATATTATGTATACATTGTGATACACGTATTTACATCGTTATAACAATATGTAGTTCTACCTGATGATAATATTATATATCAGTGTTTCACCTGTGCTCCGCCGCTGCGCGCCGAGTGGGCGGAGCCGTCGGACGAACCCCCTCGGCAACCCATAATACTACGAGCCTGTTGCACCGTCGATTATTATTTGGGAACCATCATGAAAAAATCTTACGTACCTATCTATTATAGGTACATACATATGTTATATGTATGTAAGTACCTGCAGCACCTCGTCCTATATTATTTTTTTAGTCTTTTCTCTTCTTATTTCCATCTCGAAAATATTTCATCACAATGTGCCCGCTCAAATATATGTATATGTGTATACGACAGCCGGAAGTCGTATTTTAAGTCTGACTCGAACACATTATTTTAATCACCATCATTCATCGCCGTCGTCGTCATCTCGCATTCATCATCGTCTAGATGAAATTAATTAGTTGAGCAATTAAGTTTGATTGAACTTTTTAACTTAGGGTTTATTCTTGACAGACAACTTTTACTGACGCTCTTAGTCGAATTCAACACCTACTGTTCTCAATAAACTAATTTATCTAGAAAAAATACCATCAAAAGTAGCAATCAATTTAGAAATAATTTAATTTAGATACAATTATATAAATATACCTTCTAGGTAATTTTTTTTTTTTAATCCGTCTATTTTTATTGAGATTTTCATTTCCTTTTACTGTACGATTTGTGTAGGTTATTGGTAGGTGTGCTCAAACGGCACGCATATTATAATACTTTTCCGCAGCATCTCAAAAATCATACATACCTACATTATATTATACATAGGAACGTGTGTGCGTGTGTGTGATGATATCAATTAGACCGAACGTCGGAGAATCGCGTTACAATACCGGTACAACACTTATCGCACTAATGCGTTTCTGTTATTGTATATACACGTCTTTGAAGCGCGCGTAGGATCCGTGCAACGGATGGCGGTCGAATCGCACAAACCACACGGAATCGCGGTTTCGGAAGTGTATTCGCGGCGCTCGATCGTATAATAATAATAATAATAATAATAATATGCGCGTTTCATTAATAACGAACAACGTTTCGGGACGTCTGAAAGGCAGATGCCATTAGGGCGCGATAGTCCGGAAGTGGTCGTACGTATGTTGTACACACGCACACACTCACACACACACCTGGTGTTACGGACGAGCGCGATCTTTTTACTGCCTACAACTATACCTATCACTCGGGCGATGAAAAATCGCGCGTATAATAAAATATTGTACGCGCTGTGTGTGTGTATGTGTGTGAAGACGACTGACGTGTTCGCTATTATGTAAACGGGGGTGAATCACGACGTTTGACAAATGAAAACACCGTGCGTACATAAATAACACGATGACGACGTGTCGACGACGGCAGCGGTGGCGGTTTTCGGGGTGCCGCCGAGGACGGATCGTCCACGTCGCGACTGTTTACGCGATTTTTCGTCGGTGTCTATCGTCATCTGTTTGCGTTCTTAACGTTTCTCGTCGAAATCCAAACAAAACGTGACGACGTCGTATGTGCTTACGATATTTTTACGTACACCTATATATACCTACCAACCTATAGAGTACAGCGTGTGATAGAAATCGAGACAACACCTGTCGTCGATTCCTATTACGACTGATGATGGCTATTTAAACACATCCGAAGTAAATATCGACTAAAAAAAAATAGTGAGATAATATACAATGCATAATACATGTATACCGAGTAATTAACTAGAGGACTCTTGAAATAGAAATCATTATTATGCTAGATATGCGTATATACATAGACAATAGGTTCCACGGCACTCACACACAAATGGATATGGATAATAATTGATTATGAGAATTAGATGTGTCGGTATTCGAGAAATCGATACAAAAAATAAAATTCATTGAATTATTTGCAACCAAAAAATGTTGCAAAAAAAGTTTCGTAACTATAAAGTTTTATTTAAGTAATACAATGCACAATATTATTGTTATTTTTATTACAATTATTTTTTGTTTTATATTTAAATACGAGGAATAAAGAAATATACAAATTCGTGTAAAATAAGTTGTTTTGTTTATGGTTTTTGACAATTTAATTATATTTATATATTTGGAGTAAAATGAATTGTTTTTAAGATTTGTTAAAATTATTATCATATAAAAATTTAGATTTAATTTTTGTTATTTTTAAAGTCTTAACAGCGAGTTTCAACACTTTCTCTTCCAAACAGAAGGTTTCATATCCATTTAAATACTGAACACCGCAGGGCGGCCGTATAGCGCGTAAACATTAAAGGCACTGTGCTTAGGGCCTAAGATAATATTAATAATAATTTACAGTAAAAATGAGGTTATCATTTGAAAAACGTATGTTTGTATCGCCACAGTACACTCCTTAAGTAATACAAAAAATATCAAGAATTTGAATGTATATGGTCTTTCAAGTATATTTAAATTAAATTGTATTTTTTTAACATCTAAAACTCATAAAAATTTGAATAAATTCATTATTAAATGAAACAATGGCGGAGGAGAGGCGAACACGCTAGGTGAATCACCCTGTGTATTAATATGTACTTATACAACAACGGTAGTAATATATCGTCGACCGGTGACGGCGTTAATACGTTCCCGCGGTGACGGTACGGACAGACGCGCGCGGTTCTGGTATTCTGTTGTACTCATTCGTTGTTTTTAGACCATTAAACACGCGTTGCTGTAATGACGAGCGGTGGAGTGGGACGATGAGCAATGAAAAATGAAAAAAATACTAGTCCGTTCCGTCCAGACCGATTATAATCGAAAAATAAAAAATAAATACTAAACAGAAGAAAAAGTAGGACGCGCGGGGTCCATCTTATAACTACATAATATTATATTGTACAGGTACATCATGGTAGCTATTATAAACGCGTTTACGTAATGATACGGAAAAAGTAATAATAAAAGCGCGTCTGCCTGTGTATGGACGACGGAAAGAGACCATCGTAGTACAACATAATAATATCTATACCGGCTATACCGGACACGACCGACGCGACGACTCGTAAGATGTCCGATTATACGGCCTTCGCGGCGTGCCGTGTAAGCCCGTCGTAGTCGTATTTAATGGTGAGGAGGGGGCTCGGCCCAACTGAACTATGAAAATCTTGTACCTATACACATTAAAACATGACAAAATATTGCCGGGACGTTCGAATGGTAAAAGTGTCTGTCTTTATTAGACAATTTAATATGTATACCTTGGTACCATAACTATATATATGTGTAAATAAATCTAATTAAAAGACAACTATAGGAATACAGTACACATTAGACCTACGTTATACGGCCGATGAATTCTTCTCGTTTGCTTTTTTGAACATTGAAATATTATTTTATTTTACAAAAAGTATGAGTGCACGAGATATTTAAAAATAATATACGTTATCCGAAGACATGGATAAACGATTACATTAGTGTTAACGAAATAATTTTAAAGTTTAGAACTTCAAATAAAAAGAAAATCCATAGCGATGAGCTATTGTACACCCCGCCCCCCATAATATTTCTATCATCCTACTCCTATGTGGGTGGGTAGATTTAGGACGACGCCGAAACCCGTAAAACCCGACAAGCATAAAACCGTCCGTTGATGACGTGGTATATACCGCAGGTACCACCCCTCTATACCTAGACGGCGATCGACCGAAGCGATATAGTTTTAATTAAAACCCCGTGACGCGAGGATATTAATTTATTACGCTTTTCATCGTTGTTCCGACGTATTCATTTATATCGTATCGATTAAATTCTTTGTTCACGTATACACACACACACACTTGGTCGCTGATCAAAATGGGAGATGCGTTTGAGGGTTGTTTTTGTTTAATATTTAGTGAGCGAAACAAATGTACAGCTATTATGGTCGACATATAGATGTATGACTATAATAATCAAAATGAAGTGGAGGGCGGAGGTCACGCGTTGTGAAAATCGCTCGCTAGGTCTAACAAACACAATAACAACTATGTACTTGTGTTTAAAATTTTTAATTTTTATAAGAGACTTCGGAATTTATTGCACTAAATATCCATAAAATATTCATATATAATTTTTTTAATTTTAAAAACAATAATAATTTGTAATTAATCAACAGCAGTGTCTATGATAACTCTTGTAGTCACGTGTATAACATTGATTATAATATTACTATTATTTAATTTTTTGAAGAAAATAATATGCAGTTAAAAATAAATACTTTATGCGGATAAATACGAAATAACTAGTTACACGACGGCACGATGCCGTGTATGCGCGCGTCAGGCTAGGATACGAAATGACGATGGCCGTGATACACGAACACGTACTGATTTTTAATTCTTCGTACAATATACTCGTAGAATCTAGTTATCATTAAAATTCTAGTCGTAAAATTAACCGCAGGCGATTCGATAATATATTTTTGACGTATTGTATGAAGACCGAAAATACTACGTATAACCTACCTGCGATAAAATAATAATAAATTTTTCGATCCAACTGCGGCAAACAACATGTATTCAATGTAGCCTGTTTCGGCGAAGCATTTTAATAATTTCACGATTTATATTTTTTTCTACGAGCAAAACCATCAGGATATTTAGTTAGTACTATATAACATTATAATAGGTATGTTTAAAATTTTAGATGAATGCGCACCGTATACATGAAGATTATTTTTTTGTTCTATAATAGGTACCGAAACTAATTATTTAAATGCCAAAACAAATTACATATAAGATACGTTGCATAAAGCGTATATTTTTTTAGAAGGTCAATGGGCCAACAATTTATTATTTTGCTACTTTTTTTTTTTTAATAAAAATTGCAAAACAAATTGGAAGCTGTTCTGCAGTAGCCACTGTTGTATGCACCTCATATCAAATATATGAATTTAGTGTTAATAAACTCTCAGAATATACAGCCCATCATCCAACCGGTGCTCGTAAAGCGCGTGCGTAGCATGAGTCGAAGCAAATAAAAGAGGGGTGGCGAACGACCCCAAAACGCGCGATGGCGCGACTCGTTGCATGTAGGGAAACGGTCTGCCATAGTTCAGTGTTTGTTGGTCGTCTAAGTAGACGCGTTTTCGATTTTTTTCAACCTCTCACAAACACGACCCGCGGGTTATATAGCGGCGCAACAATATTGATAAACGAATTTTCTATGCTAGTCCTTCGACGTGAAATAACGTACCTATGGCTACTCGTATTAATACTTGAAATTGTCTTAAGCTAAATTAATTTCAATATCAATGCATATTTTATGATGTTTACGTGGTATGCACAACGTACTATAATTTACTATTTACTTTTTGTATCGATTGATTTGTCGTAGAAAAACTGAAGGGTTTATGTTACATAATAGTTTGTTAAAACAGCAATGGAAAAAAAATATTTTATTAAATATATTGTATGTTGTACGGACATTATTCGAAGACGAACTTAATCGATATACAAGCACAGGCTTGGTGCCAACGACCAAACACCCTCCGTGTCGTCGAACGTGAGAAATAATGTATTTTTTTTTCTGTATAGGTACCATCGTTCGTCATCGTGAAATGGGGGAGTAAAGCGCGCGACTGTATCAGCGTATAATACCTACGCACCACCTATATACGCACTATTCGGGCGATAAAATCAATAACACGATTTACGCACACGAATGCGATCGCGGTGTATATCGTGTGCACATGTCGTTGAACGCGTATAGGTCGACATGTGTCGGACGTCCGTGTGATATAATTTCGGCACGGTTTGGCGGTTCGTACACGGTCGCGTCGTCACCGCAATTTGAAAATAAATGGGATAATAATATTATCCGATAATATGCGATGCGATGCGACGTAATGAAAAACTGACTATTGACAAGACGTGTACCCCACACTCGCGCACTAAGTGTGCGTACGCGTTGCGACGTGTGTCAGAGACCGATTTAAAATTCAAACGTATACGCGCGTACCTACTATAATACGTGTATTCCAGTGACGACTTTGTGCGGATAACCTGCACATACAGGGTGATCGGAATTCCGAGACGTCACTGTACGGTCCCCTCCGCCAGCGAGTACACGACGTACATAATATCATGTTTACCTATACATATACATCCCCCTGGGCCGTTTTCGTAACACGTATATCATTATATTATTTATATATAGTTACAATACATCGCTTTGTATATATGGACTTGTACGATCGCCCTGTATAGAGATCCGGACGCGCGGCGACTGGCAGAGCCTATATTATAACTGCCTATATATAATAATATTATATACATAAAAGTATGCGTACACACGCAACAGTCGTGGAATGTGTGTTCTGTACGACACATCGTCAAGTCTTGTCGTATACATTACAACGTTAGACGCACCGTTCTCGTCTATATTATATATTATACCATGCAGCCAGGGCTACGGGCTACGAGTGCGTTAGGTACCTGTTATAAACCTGTAACCTATACACTGACCTATTCATTGCGTTACCGCTCCAATACATTCCTCCATCAGTCGTATTATAGTAACAATACGCATAAGATAATAATATGTTATTAAAATATACGGTCTTGTGTAGCGTACGTCATATACGTACAGAGAGATTCACTAAACGCGCCCAACATAAATATATTTAACATGCTGCAGTTCCACTCAGCCGTGATGTGACATAAAATAGCGAGCACGGCCAGTGAATCGTCTTGTAAAACGATATATTATAATGTGTACGTGCAAGTCTATATAACCGAGGGTGGGTTTGCGAAGTTAAGTCACTGTCCTACACGACATGTTTTGTTTGAATTAGGTTGAGTAAAAAAATAATTCTATAACAAGTATTATTCGAAATTTCATTAAGCCTTACATGGCTATATCCAAACGAATGTATTATACATTTATCGTTTATTGGTATTAATGGTATTATTAGTTTAAATTTCAAAATAAAATTAAATAAATTTGTTGACGTTTTTATTTCGTTCGTAAAATTAACACCTCTAAAATATCTTCGAAAAAAAAAAGAGATGCCGGAAATCAATATAAACTAATAATCTTGTAAAAAATATTTATTCAAACGACTACCCTTGGGGTGCCGAGGAACTTAATACTTTAACCATTATGAAGGGCCAAAGCCCTTTTCCCTAAATCAATTATACGAGGATATACTTGATCCCTTAAATAGTTATATTTACTATATATATATATATAACGTATAAATAATTGTAGGGGATAGGCAACTTCGTCTCGTATTTACAAAACATCGTATTATACTGTTATGTGCACCAAATCGTGTTATCATCGTAGCGATTAATAAAATATCCGAATTATGCATTATCAGTAATGATGATTAACTATATCTGTATCCCAGAGGGCAGAGATATAAAGGACACAATGTTTTTTCTATGAAATTGAGTTAGCTCCGTGTTCTTGTTGAATATTTTTACTTCTATTTCAAAAGAGATAAAAAGAAATTTAATACTACGAAAATAACGGCAGCCAAAGCAAAGAAACAATAAGTGCTTTAAAGAATGACTTATACCTAAAAAGTGACGACAAGTTAAATGAATTTACTCCTTTGAATAATGACTCCCGTAGAAAAGTTAAAAACCAAATATCTATTGCGCAAAATATTATATTCTTTGATGTTCTAAGACCGTCCTGGTGCGTCATTTTAATCTATATTATAATGAGAGCGTCAAAAAAAAAAAAAAAAAAATTAAGTTCGTAAATTCAATTAGTCAAATATCCAATCTGCAGTATAACGAAGAAGCAATATCAAAAATCACGAGCGAGAGGGAGAGAGAATATAACATCGACGTACAACAAATTATAAAACTTAAGAACTTTTTATAAAGAAATATATTTTTTCTTTTGATAGTAATAATTTTTCTAACCGTTAGGTATTGGCGTTTGGTCCAAAACGTCTAACTTCAATAAATACATAATAACAACACTCTAAATCGTATTCACGGCGTCTTGTCGCCGGCATATACCGTCACTATACTCTCTACATTGTAATAGTATGCACACGACTATCGTCCGTAACGTGCCTACTGCCTACCCATATACTATAATATTGTACCTACGTCTACAATAATATAATACTCGTGCGCCGGTTGTTTACACGACGGAATGGAATTGTGTACACCGATACACGTTATATAAATTATGGGTACGCCGTAGAAT
Source organism: Rhopalosiphum maidis (assembly GCF_003676215.2). Classification (NCBI taxonomy): domain Eukaryota; kingdom Metazoa; phylum Arthropoda; class Insecta; order Hemiptera; family Aphididae; genus Rhopalosiphum; species Rhopalosiphum maidis. The sequence goes on along the minus strand of NC_040879.1, from coordinate 41,032,318 downwards.
AATAAAAATAATATTATTATTACCATCGCCGTGTATGGTCGCGGTGGTGTGCGCCGTGCGAGTGGTACGCGGTATGGAGAAAAAAAAAGAGCCGGCCTGGACGTTGCTCCGGCCCGACGGGGCGTGGCCCGTGTCGACGCTGATAGCCCCGAGGGTTCCGAAACGCACACCGGGCACGGGGAAACGTCGCCGCTGGTCGCACACACGGCCGCCGCCGCGCCGCGCGTAGGTACATACCGCGCGCGCGGTAGACAGGTAGGTACCAGCCGCGGTATAGCTGCAACGATGCCCAGAACGCGCGCACGGTCCACCGCGCGCGGCGGCGGCTTTTTGTCATCCGCTGCACGGTCGTAGTCTGCACAAAGTCGCGGAGGTATAGTAGTAAACGCGGGCGCGTCGTGCGGGTCCGTTTAAAATTGTCGCTTCGAGGGGAGGATTACGTGGGATTACGACTGGGTGAAAAAAAGTAAAAGAAAAGTTATTGCGGATCAACAATGGAGGGCGCCGAACTATAAAAAAACAAATAAATAAATGTGCGGCGGCCGATAATACTGTGTGTGTGCAAGGCAGCAGTTACTTTGTTACCGGAGCCCCGCCACCCCGCCACCACATCATCGGTTTCATATAGCGTCGCGATATTTATTATATTGTACACGTCTTCTGTCGTCGCGGCCAATATTATTATATGGGGGACCGCGGCGTGCTGCACACAATATTCGCATCTGCCGCACCGTAAAACGTGTAATATTTTACCGCGGCGGACCGCAGTGCGATGTAACAATCATCGTGATACACACGACGTGCGCGTGTATAAAGTAATATGGCGGCCGGAAAAATGTCTATGCGGCGAACGCAGTTCGTTTTCATTGCGATCGACCGACGATATTATAGTGTATAGGTAGATGGGTAGCGTAATACCGTCTACACACCGTATCGTGTTGTAATAATATAGAATATATTAACACGTGAGACCTCGCGGCGACGCATCGTTGTATAATAAGATAAATATCCGCTACCCGTACATATATTATGTACAGAGTGCAGTCGGAACATAAACAATAACATGCGGCCGACGAACGGAATCCACCGCGATTAATCAATCATTACGTTTTTTTTTTCATTTTTTAACATGATTGTAAATAATTTAATATCGATTGAAGACAATTAATTTACAGTTATTACATATAGAGTTAGTTAGCTATACGGTGTTGTCTGGAATATTGTACACGACACTTATAATAATAAGCATGTTTATTTAGCTTTAATATAAAATTGTTTTATTTTTTAGTTCTAGTCGAGGTAATGTGATTTAGAAATTGTATTACGTTATCATGCCTTCGGTGAGTGTCGGTACTTGCAGGATGGTACCCGATTAGCCTGTCTATTTCCGGTGCAGCTGATCATATCCGGGAAACGGAGGAGCATTCGGCAGGATGGGTTTGTTCGGTAAATGTCCCTTCCGCCATAGGTGTTTTTCGGAAGTTGTGGCCTAATGAGGTCTATGGCACGATTCCTGTTGGCCGATTTGTATGGAAGAAAATCGCACTGTTGTGGTCAACGCTTAACCTGGACTTCCATCAGTACAGTCCAGAGGAGGTAAGTTATTTTTTTAAATTTTTTTCGATTTTTCGTTTTTTGTTCATTGATTTTGTAGGCTGCTAAGAAATCGTCCTTTGTCGCTTCAGCGTTCTCCATTAAGAGGCTGATTCGGGAGTACGACTTTTCTGCAGAAATAACCTTGGTCAGGTTGTCGATTTATGGGACAGTCAGTAGCTCCACATTGCTGCTATAGGTCGGCAATTCTTAAAGTGTTATACTTTAAACGTTATGATTTTGATGTTTGTTTTATAAAACAGAAATATTTTAGAATTAAGGGCCAACGGCTTATATTTCCATTTCACGAGTATTGTAGTGTATGAAATAGAACCCTACCGTGAAGTTTGCGCTTAAGGCAATTTAGTTGATTTAAGAGACAGTAGAAAAAATATTTTCTAATCGGGTCATATATCACTCATCTCGACGTTTAAATTGTAACTGTAATCAACTGTGAACTATCTTGATATTTTAAAGGTGAAGTCTAAAATAGATCAAGCATTCAGGCGACACGCAACAATACTATCTATATGACTGTAAGAGAGTTATGAAATCTACGCTGCAAAACGTCGTTCATTTCTGAGGCCCAGCTATTTATAATCAGATCATAAATCATATACTTATTATGTATGTGAGATTAAAGACACGTGGGTGAATCAATCAAGACGAAAACCAAAAAATATGTTTTATAATTTCTTACCTCCTAATAGGTACCTCACCATTAAAAATAATTTTTCTAAAATGTGTTGTAATATAGCCATCGATTAAACGCTACTATTGGCACATGTGATTACAATGCATGTTGATAGAAATAAGGCCTTGAAAATATTTTGACGATCTGTCACGGGCCCTCGGCACAACTATTGCAACTATTGTACACATTTGACTTAACTTTGTGAATATGGCTGGTGCGTAATATAAACATAGTCAAATTCTAAAAAAAATAATTAATAGCCAAAACGACAAATTCGTATGTATTTCTTTGCATCATATCGTTTATCCTTAAATAACGTTCTAACAACGATGATACCATTAAAAATATTATTTTTATAAAACCAATTAAATTTTAGATCGATTTCCCCATAAAACTATATTATAAGACCAAATAATTTTAGTATTGTTTTTGAATAATAAGTAGCTCGAAACTGAGTGCATCGTTTTACATGATGTGTAATCGGCAGTTGGTCGATGTGTCAAAACGCGTTACATTAAAAATGTAGGTATTGACATTATAATATTCATAGTGCTCACCGGCGTATCAAAAATATATTGTCACCGTTAATAGTCGGCAAAACACGACTGGTATACAGAAAATTAGTGTTCACTTCATCCCGGCTCAAAAGAACACTGAAAACGCGCAAATATATACGACCGGCCGGGCTGAAAAATGAATAATATAAATCGCGAACCCGCACACACAAGTACATTGTGCACGTGCGTGCGCGCCGCGTAACCCGATATTATTTTAACGCTTTTATTCCTTCCGAATGCCCCTGATATCAGTCTAAATAACTATATTCGTGCCGCGTTGTATGGTACGACGGCGGACGTGTACCTACGCGTGTTGTGTACGCGGTAATATTATAATATTACGGTGTCAATGGAGAACGGCGCACGCACGTGCATATTTCGTATAATTAAGATATTATTATTATTGCCATGTTGTTAGGTAGGCAGGCACCGATAACGACACGCATCAGTGCATGACGTAGACAGCGGCGTATACAACAACGACCTTGACGGCGATCGTTTTCGTGTGGGTACGTTAGCCGTAAAAGTGTAATAGGTATCGTAATGATATTAAATGATACGCTACCGACTGGTGTGTGTAATTTTTCGCCGTACACACCCGGAGGATAACCTCGAGTCGGTTCAATAAATTCAAAAAACTGCGTGAATATCGACGTTTTTTTTTTTTGTCGAGTACATGAGTACTGAGGGAGGTACCTAACCTAGACCGGCTTATTTATTTTGGAATTACTCGTATTGGGTTAGTCTTACCTATTGGCGTCGATGAAGAGACACCACACAGAGGTTGGCAAAAAAGTCTCCAACATTTTTATTTTTTTCTGTTACCTTACTCTAATGCATAAAATCATTATTCACATCTTCCACATAGTTTACGATAAAAGTATAAAACCAAGCTTTTTTTGTCCCATGACCATAATTTGCTAGTTAGAGGTATGGCATGGTATGGTATGGTTTAATGTAAATGCCACACTATTTGTTTCTATTTCTAATTAGGTCGTTAATTTTGAATCAATAATGTAAATGGTAAAAAAAAAGTAATAAGTATTTTAAAAACCTTTTTTTTTTTAATGACAAACTTGGCAATTATTTAGGCATCGGACCTCACGAATTATAAAGACGGTGCTGAGTAGGTATATACGGGACAAATAAAAGACATTAAAATCGCGTAAACCTTAATAATGCGATTTTGATAACTGTTGTATAGATTATGTGCAGCGAGTGTGCCACACCGCGAATAATGAGTTAACGTTAAATGTATTGTTTGTCTACCGTATAACCATATACCATGTACATTCGTGGTAGGCATAGCCATAATATTCGAAGGTCGTGTAATTTTCTATTATTTACAATACCGCGGTCGGGTGTTGTTTTCATAGTCTGCATGCTCACATAGAAGTAATTAAATGTTTGCGCTATAATCGTTTTATAATTTTGAGAAAATTTTCGGCGATTCATTCGTTATAGATTCAATTTAGAAATGGTTTTTTTCATGAACTGCATTAGTATGGGACACGACCCGGTTCTGGATCATCAAAACAGAACACCAGCAATTAACAATATAATATTTTATTTAAATCATTTACCAGCACATTACGTGTAATCCTCGCCGTGAATAAGCTTATGGTAAAAAAAAAAAAAATTCTAATTAAAAAAAAAAAAAACTATTGAAATATTATAGTAAATTTTTTTGAGGCCATTCGAAACACTTTTACTCGTATATAGTCATCCTTCGCTTAAATCAGGCATTGTCTACAAAAACTATAATATATTGTTATTCATTATTATACTTATTATACATTTGTCTGCAGAATAAAATTATGGACATGTTTCTACCTAAATATAAATTTCAACACGTCGCGTACACAAGTTTATAAGTCTAAGTACACCACGTTGGCATATAATACGGTTTATGTAAATGTTTTAAAATGTAAATCGACAAAGACCGGGGGTGCGTGCGTACGTTATTAATAATAAGGCGGACGTGTACGTCATCGTAATATTATTATTATATACAGTGTGAACCAATTAACGTCGTCATACTAAGCTAATTTCGATAGATAATAATGTTTTAAAAGTTTCAAGTGTTCGTCGTACAAAATTCATTGTTTTATTTTAACGTTGAACTTTTAAAAATCTAAAATCATGCCACATTAAACTCGTTCGATATTCGTTTCAACATTCAATGTATTGCAGACCCGATTGGATTTCGTACCCACCGATCTGCTGAATTAGAATCAATTCGTATTATATGATCCTTTTAAAAAAATAGTTCTATCTACAGCAATAATCATACCCTGTTAATACTGTATATACATATACATAAACAATATTATCGCCAACAAAGTAGGCCTACATGAAATTACGTAGTTTGTAATCGTTGTATTTATGTGTAATATGTATAGTGATGAAGGAGTTGGCGCGAAAATAATTGCTCGCTCGACTATAGGTATGAACGAGCAGATTAAGAGAATTATATGGAAAAATGACACCTGTAGACGATAATTTTTTACACCTGCGTGGCACTAACGAATTAACCGAGTGGTAATTAGTAATTACTAATTGGCGTGTCAATAACCGCCGTATCAAAACTGTAGCTCGGGCTAGCCGCTTTTGTAAATGCTGGCTGCGAAGCTAATACATAATTCAAAGATATACTTGCACTGGGGTGCAATGGCGCTAGAGTTAGGGCGAATAGGAAACTAAAATCAGGATAAGAAGTTGCGGGTTTTTATGGGGAAAAAAACAAATTATTGGTGTTTTTCATCGTGTACAGCGATATGACGATATCGGGCCGTGTGGATTTATTTTTTAATAATCGAAATAATTTACTACGAAAATGAACGAGGCGCATTAAATGGATATCACACATATATCATTGTATTATATTATAATAACGGGCGGGATGCAAAAGCGTCAGGCGTTATAATGTGCACGGCGGCGTGAAAGGGTTATGGTGTGGGCGGGAAAAGGGGGACGCGAAAAAGGCTTATCTACGGCGCACGCATAAAGTTTGTTCACCAAAAGCAGCCTTTGCGGTCGTCTGCACACACAACGATATATTACGTCGTATTATATATTATTATGCAAAGTACATCGTGTGGTAAACGTCTGTAGTCGGCCGGTGTACATAATGTATACTCGTTGATATATTATATTTATAGTTGTTCTCGTCAACGGTTTTATTTTTACAAATTAATATTTTCGGAATACGATTTTGTGGAAATTCAGAAACTCTACAGTTTTAGTTTCGAAACTATTAGACGATCGTAAATTATTAAGTTCGTTGTTGTGAATTAATATATTATTATAATAAACCATTTGAAGTGCCAACAAAATTTTAGCCGACAGATTCAAACTGCTTTTGGGTCATTTTACAAGGCCAATAAATACTAGGTGAGAAAGTTTGAATTGGCAGGAATATAATAATAAAATTATCTGTGATTTTTTCTGTATTAATTCGAGGTAGGTACCTATATAATATAACGCAATGTTATAATGTTTCTTATTGCATGATTTTAGTTCTATATAACATATTATAGGAGCTGTCAGTTTGAAAAAAAGAAACTTTTTTAAACGGATATCATGATTTGTTTTTGAAGAACTTAGTCGACGACATTCTAAGCTTTTGGTTTTTACTTTTATTACACACTGCAGTGACTGCGATATTCGCGCTGTAAAAACAACCATTACAAGCGGGGTGTATGTCTGCACACGCACACGTCGGGTGGGCGTATTATAAATTGGCATCAAATGTTATATAGGACGCGTCTCGTATATAATAACTACATAATATGATAATTTATAATGACGATGAACTGTGTATAATATGTGTTGTAAATTATAATACACACGCCCGTATTGTATCTATATATGGTTATATTATACACGTTTAGAGGGAGCGTTTCGCGTCACGAAAATTCCTCGGCCATCACATGTAATATTATTATGTATTGTGGGTATATACCGCGCGGTTGCGTCGTTCGTTATAATATTCGTTTTTGGACAGACCCGGTCGTTAGGTTTATACCGCTGGTCGTCGTATACACCGCGATCGATTCAAAACGAAATAATCGCGTGCTCGCTCGTTTTTCGGAAGAAAAATAACGCCGTACTACACGAAATACCAAAAAGTAATTTTGTTAATGCGCGTATAATGTAGTGCTTGGCCACTTTTCCACTATCGCACTCCGCACGGTTAACTCAGTAGTCCTGTTAATGTGCCCCACTAGCTGGATTGAAAATGTCATATTTTTATGATCGACCTGCGCAAAGCCGATATCACGATTCTATTATACGATACCGTTCTTTGCACTTGCTAGGGTGTTCCGATATATTTCAACACAAATAATCACCGACTGCGAAATGGCTCTTTTTGATCAGCATAAGTTATTTTCCGCATGTATAGACGAAAGAGTGCGATAGGATTTTTTTTTGTTTGCAAAACGTACTTCATAAACGTGAGACGGTGAGATAGGTCACGAGTGAAATAGATATTTAGGTTCAAAGTTTGAATCACTTAAATGTGATAAAAAGTTACTGATGAATTTGTTTAAAAGACTAGATACTCTAAGGTTATATTTTTTTCTGCAAATTTAGTATACGTATATGAGTCGTATGACAGTACTATATTTGTATAGTTAGTAAGTTAATATAATGACTCATTATAATAATTATTATCAATGAGTTATGTTCAGGTGTTATACTAAAGTGATAGCATATCGTGTGATGTGCATCATTATTGTTTATTTTTATCTATTGATTTTTGGGTCATACATTGTTTACTTAACGTCAAATAACCTTAAATGATTTATACATTTACATATATCATAATATATATGTTATATTATAACTGGGAGAGATTAAAAGTAGCCAAAATTGCAAGTTGTTGCCTATGAAATTGAAGCTAAATTTTATTTGGTTTTCAAATAAAATGTAAGTATTTCTGTTTAAAAGTATATGTACGTAAGTAATATATTACTATAAGGGTAAAAATGTGAAGTGTGTGATACTATTAAAAGTTCATAGATTTTATCATATGGTAAACTTATACCTAAGTATTATGATTAAAACTATTACTTCAAATGTAATTGAATAAGCAAATTTATTTTAGATTTTATACATATTATAGGTGAATTATAAAAATAATTATACCTATTTTCAAATTCAATCAAAATTTGGTATTTAATGTTTTTTTATAACGTACAACTTATCAATATTTTTATACCCTTCTATATTGTTCGATATATTGAACAAAGACCGGCTATATAGGTACCTACATGTGGCATCATATTCGACGACTGACAACTTACACGGTGGCACTATTTATATTTTATATAACTATATCTATATAACTGGTACTTTATATATACCGACAAACAGTATTATTATAATACATATATAAATACCTATTTGCATGCATTAAATAAGTCTGGTACACACGTCTATTAATGCATGTGCGTATAAAACGTATAGGTATACCTACTCCGCGGGGTAGTGCATACAGGTTATATACCTGTGTATTAAACGGCCGTGTTTGTAGTTCTATACAAATGCAAAAACGGCCATTAGAAGAAATAAAATAAAAATTACACGAGCTCATAATAAATGTTTAGGTATGTATAATATTACTTATGTCCATGCCCATATAATGTTATATCGGTTGGTATAGCTACAATAATATGGGATGTAATATTCTCCCTTTGTAAAACGCGCGATCAGTACCTATATAATATATATAACGCATGGATTTTTATTATTGTTATTTTCTTTTGTTTCTCGTGGTCGCTTTTTAGAGTTCGCTGCCATTATTATTATTACAGATAGTTACCTAGATGTACATATATGCGTTCGTACCTACTAATATATTATATAATTCTATACCTACCTATATATCTACAATTATAATAAACATTATTATAATAAACGTATATGTGTACATATATATTAAAGACGACGACGAGTAGGTACTATCGCGATGTATATTACGATAATGTAGGTATCTGCTATATATATGTATGCACATACACCAATACCCATAGAGTATTATTATTATTTTATAAACTGACATTAAAATAAGATCTCTTCGGAGATTTGCTTGGTTCGTATTCCTATATATTATATATACATGCACATTGCACATACTGTAAATAGTCTGTTGTATCATCCTAACCTGATCGGCCTGTACATACTTATACATATTATTAAGGCAAGTACACGCGGATGAATTATTATCGTTAAGCGCATTCTCTCTAATACGCGAGCACCAAAGACAATATTATAATAATATATGTAGGAATATTGTCCTCGTGACTTATGTATTCGCAATAGTAATTACCTAAACGAGTTGGATTTTTCAACATTGCTGAATATTAAGAGCTAAAATACGCATTCACTAGCTACATAACACGATATTAGGAAAAAAAAACGAGGTAAAAATGTCCGGGAAAAAAGTTCAAGAAAAAATAAATTAAAATAAAATTAGTTCTTAAAAAAATTATTAAACAAAAATGTTTTATTGAGCTTATAGTTATTTTTTTCAAATAGTACGTTGAATTAAAGCGTTATATCCACCAGAGATATGGAACGTGCGCGAATTTACATTAAATGAGGAACACCGAACAAACAATATTTGTGAGTACTGGAATAATAGATTCAAACATGTAGTTACCATGATGGTTATGGGCATAACCATCCTACGATATGGAAGCTAATTGATAAAATGCGACAGGAAATAAGTGTCGATATCCTAAAAGTAGAATTAAACGATATTGAGCTAACATCTAAAGGAAAACAAAATACTTTGGAACACCGTCTTCAAATATTATGTCAAAGATCTGCAGATAACGAACCAGTCGAACTGATGTTACAAAATATAACACATTGTTTACGAAATAGGAGTAGGGAGTAGTAACGATAATGGCAAATTAGTGTGACAATTAACTTATAATATGTACTCGGTAGTCAATATATATATATATATAGTTATAATAATTAAATATAATATAAGTAATTTTAAAATAATGATAATAATTAATACATAATTATGTATAGGTACCTAATAAACCTAAATAACCTAATAAATAATATAATTTTTAAATTATTTTTTTCTCGGACTTTTTTACCGTTTACTACATCGTATGAAACACGATAATATCTATCAAAAAATATGATCAATAGTAAGTACCTATATAATATGTCCTTTAATAATTAATAAGAAATCGTATACCTACACAAACACAATATCATTATCATATTATGTTTATTTATAATAGAAAAAAAATCAAGAAAAATGAACGCGGTGCATGCGTATATTTTTTTAGCCGATTGAATTATATAATTAATATTTTGAAACCGTTAAACATGATTCCCGTAATGGTAATGTGTAAATTTATGATTCTCTAACGTATATAAACCACAATTTAATAAATATCAAGATAGAAAACAAACAATAAAAATATAATGGAGTAGGGTAATGTAGTGTGTGCAAGTGTGTACACAAAATAAAATCACCCAACAGACCCTAACGGTTTCCCACACTTTCGATGTGATATTATTATCTATTTATCGAGTTATTACGTGCGGTGTAAACATAAACGAACCTAATAATGTAATGAGATTTATGAATAATTGACTGCATGGGTATATATGTAGACGATTAAATGGATATAGTGTATATAACACAACAAGTGCAGTAAAACAAAACCATATAATATGTTTACACACACATCGTTTATGTAAAAATGAAGCGAGGGGAATGAGAGATTTGCGAGACACGTGCAGGGGTTTATTGTGAAATCATAAATGGTTTGAGAAGGAAAGTGATATTGAAAAGGGAGCAGAGACTTGGGATATCAGAATGGAACTTTAAAATCGATTTGACCAACGAGGGACTATATTGTCGTTGATAAACATAATACAGTAAGCTTGACTATTATTATAACACTAAAAATCTATTGCTTGGAACGTATAGCCTTTTATTTAATATACGATGTGCATAATATTAAATATATATATATGTATGAATGAATAAATGTAAATTATGTGTCATAATATTTGATAAAAGGTATATATTTCAAAAACCAAAATGTTGAATGTTGTATAGACAGTACATAGTTAAAGAAAGTTAACAAGATAGTATATATTAGTCTCGTACACCGTATGTGAAGTGAAATCAGTTATTGCAGGACCTCACAGAAAAACAGAACCGAATATTTTGTAAATAAAGGAACATGGTTGAAATTCGTCGACCAAATGTCATCACTCCGAAGTTAAAATCGTCCGTTCTAATGCACATCGTATTCGTAATTTATTATTTCTATGATGTTCGGATAAGGAAAATATTGTATTATGCCATCATAAAATAATATCCTACATATTATTATGTTTAAATAATGTAATTTTACATTCTAATTATTACACACGGTGGTAATCTTAACGAAATTGGATTTGCGTCGGGACGTGAGTATCGTCTGCCGAGTGTTGTCTTCAACAGTATTTTTGGGTTTACATCGAAAACACGTTCAGAAGCGGAAAACCATAAAATTATTCATTGTAATCGCAGTGTTTGTATATGATATTTTCGACTGGAGCAAATCGAAAAACGGCACAGAGATAGATTAATTTCGATCCGGCCACAACCGGGTAACGCAGCTATATTATAGTGTATCCGTGTAAATAAATAGTATCGAGTAAGTAAGCCGCGGTCGTGGACGTCGGCCGTGCGCGCGTGGCTAAATAAAACAATCGGCCGGCCGACGCTGTGCGCGCGCGGTAATTGGGCGGTGAAACGGCAGCCGGAGAGACCGTTCGCGTTTTATCGATCATCGCGCTCGTCTCACACACACCCACGCACGCGCACGTGCAAATAAATGTATATATATATATATATATTTATTCTATTATTCCGTATTACGCCGACGCCGTTCGGTAATACGTATGAACGTATGTATATACATACGTGTGTGTATAAAGGTCTGACGGCGAGCCCCGCAAAATGGTTGTCTCTGAATGATTATTCGCTCCGACGCGGAAATCACCGAGAAAATTAAATCGCTTAGGTGTACCGCACCACACTAAAGTATGCGTTCGCACAAGTCCGAGACGTGATATTCGGTTTAGCCAATAACGCTTTTGAGAAAAAATAATATGTTCGAACACAATTAATTACATTAACGTTTAGCTTTCGAATTTCCTAACCATCTTTTCGTAATTGCACCAACCGTGCAGACTGTGCCGTTAGGTAATTCGTAAAATATCATACGCATGTGTCGCTCTCGCGTCAAATTTTAAATTGTCTGTTTCGGCTACTCAATCGGACTCGAATTTGACTCTGGAATTGTATCGTAACGAGATTATACGAGAGTATTACTATATACAATAACAATGATAATTATTATAGGCAGTTACATATAACTTACAAACGAAACATGACATTAAACTGCAGATATGAAATTCAACGATCATAATATAGTTATTATACATCATGATTAAACAACGTCATATTGATCTAATTAATTCGAACTACGGGAGTGCGCTATCGTTTAAATTGACGACTACAGTCGATAACGTAGTGCGGCACTTGAACGGGGAAAAAAATTGAAAATTTTAGAAAACCGTTTTCCTGTGCGTATGACATAAATACCATATCGTTGCGGTTTTATACGTCAAATCATAAAATGGGGTCAGGAATAATGTGCACGGTTACACATTAGGTACATGACAAAAATGCCAAGAATTTCGAGAGGCAAGAGCTACTTGAGATTATATTATAAGAACGATGCGAAGTGCGACGTACAACGTGGGTTGTTGTTTAATGTTTTTACATAATATTACTCCTATATTGGGATCACAAAATAAAATCGATCTTCTCCGACCGCGAATTCTCTTTGACGATTTAATTTCTATATTGATTTCGATGAATTTCTTACGCGTCATATAATATATAGGTAAAGATTAAACATAACATTGGTTATACCGTTAAACGTAATTGATTTCACTGTAAACATGGGTTGACCTTTTGACAAAATTCATGTACATGTATCACACTTATATAGCAATTAACGTTGAAACGCTATCGTTTTAATTGTATACAATTATTTTCTAGCACACTTACGTAAAATTATGACGTGATTATTGCAGCGCGACGGCACGCCGCCGCGGCCACACTAAGATTTTTAAACTTACATCATCTGTTTATTTTAATAACAATATTTGTTTTTAAATGGAATTTAAATTAAACAACCTATTAATTTAAAAGTTGAATGGTGTGTAGCTTGTAAAACATCATATAAAATGGATAATTCATAATTATCATGAAGACATAACTATTAAGTTGGTTTTCATTGAAAATTTTTATTTTTTTAATTTTATTTTCTCTTAGAATGTTACTATTATTGAATGGCATTTCTATCGCAATAATTTCATTTTTTCTTCTTATAATACTATTATTGTAAAATGTTTACATACGAGTATATATATATTTATATTTATGGATTGTATATATTTAAATAAATGTTGAAAAAGTGTACATACATACTTAGTCAAAAATGTTCTGTTACATATTTTAATTTTAAAGTTTACTTTTCTTTTTACCTTGAGGTTATCATAATGAACTTAAATAAAGTTTAAATGTAGAAAATATAAAGCAATATTTTCTAAATTATTATAACGATTATATTTTTACATTAAGAATGCAGTGTTATTGAATGTTTTCACTTTTTAATTTTTATTTTCTGTTGAAGTTTAACCTAAACACTGTTCAATCGTTATTTATATATTTACAAATAACACAAACTAATTTTATCCGTTATTATCTTATTTTATATATTTTTTTAAATAGAATTTGAATTAAGTTAAAATATGTAAATAATCATGTTGCTATTCTGCTATTCTTAGATAAAATATTTATTAATAAAATAAATTATTTAACAAAACATTTTTTATTTAACATTAATTAAATATCATTTATAAATAACCATATTTATGGTTTTTGTTTTCATATTTCGTAAAATTTTAAATTACGCGTACCTATATGTAGAGCTGCAGGCACAATAAGAATACAATTTGTTTTTTTTTTAATGGAGTTTTAAACCGTGAGCTCTGAAACGTGTTCAAGCAGGTTCATTAAATATACCCAGGGTATAACATGGACAAATTCAATAACGGGTTCGAGAAACCAACGGATATCCAAAAAAAAAAAATAATTGATACCCGAGAAAAACTGGTCCCGTTTTGAATAGCTGCTGTAGTTTTTAAAATGCGTGTTGTGTACAAAAATAGAGTAAAACGAAGTGAACTTGGAAATCATTAAATTTGTTTATGAAATGTTTGTACGCGTGATATGTTATTTTATTATGTATTTGTGTTTCGTGTATAAATGGATAAAAATAACTTTAAAACATAAAAGTTCTTCTAATATCCTTTAATTATAATGCATTTTAACTTATTGAAGAAGCAATATTCTAAAATGTTTTCTTATGATAACTACGACGCCATCTAAGAGATAGCGATAGTTATTCATTATATTATTATCTACATCTTATTAGGGCCCTATTAAAAATTTAGTTTTTTGTAAATACTCAATCGTTGAACACAAAATAAAAATGAAATATGTAGTTTGTACTATACAATTTTAAAATGATTCATTATTAACTCCTTTACGCGTACAGGTAGGTACATCTAAAACTTAAATTATTTATTTATTTTATATGTGTTTTAAAGTTTAATGTAAGCTACATAAAAGTGTTCGGCTATAAAAGAAAAAAAACAATTTCCTGGATACAATCAAGAATGTTATTAAAAAGTAATCAACATCGTGCGAGTATGACAAAGTTGAAAAAAGATACTATATAAACGGAGAGCAGTTAAAAAAAACAAATGTTAAAAACTAGAATGATGAAGAAAAATAATTTGCTGTTGTATGTTAGACAATTTATTTAATCGACAGAAAATTAATATTACCTATTATAGAAAAGTTATTAATATTATAAATATTATGTTAAAACTTTATTTTATACCTTTTAATACCTACTATTTGTATTATGTGTCATAAATCAAAAATACAAATTATTATAAAATAAAGTATAATTTGTTTATTTCAATTTAATAATTTTATAAATTCATTAGAAGCTCAAGAAGACAAAGATTTTTGTTACGGTTGAAAACCAAAAGGTCCGTAGAGGATATGGCATACATACAAGTAGACGAATGTCCGATTGTTGCGTATATTGACTTATTGTGTAAAAATAACAATTTTAACATTTTTTTCTGTTAACAATGAACGTGACACCGTCTCGGTGAAACGTGAACATTTTACAAATTTTACAACGATTTTGCAATGGCTTATAATCAACAGTAAGTATAAAACATAAGCTTATATTATATTTATGATACGGGCGTTCTCCGAATAATAATCGTACGAGACCTGTAAAAACCGGTGTGAAAAAACACGCCAAATTTTTATTGTGAATTTACTCTGCAAGTTGCTTATAAATAAATATAATATACGTATTAGGTATATAGAAGATTTATAATAAAATTGATGGTGGTTCGTAAATTCAAACCAAATTATTGACATCATTTTAACCACAAAGATTATTTTAAGAATCTTATAAGATTTATTTGCTTTTTTCAATTATAAAATACTTTAAGGAAGTGCATTTTTTCCCAAAGCATCATATTATTATGTTTAATGTGACCGACAATGTTTATAAATAAATACGCGAACACACATTTTAATATATACGATCGTTTTTATCGTAGAAATGGAAAATCTACCTACTTATACAGGATTGCGGCAAAAAATAAAAAAATGTGTTCTCGGTTAAAATGACGTGTATCGCTATTCCAAAAGTGTCGGGTGAACTGCATGCAAGCAGTAGTCTTCATATTACGACTGCGGCTACACAATATACCTATACACAATAAGACCGCGACTAACCTAACCCGATCAATTCCGCATGCCGTAATACGCCGATTGATCCACGTATACACGACGACTCTGGGATCAACGAGGATTTTAAAGTCAATTCTTGACGGTGAAGAGGGGGGGGACGGTGCTGTGGTGGTTTAAATCGAAAATATCATTATTTTTCAACAACAGCATACGAAAAACCACTATATGTATATTGTGTATGCAGTATGCACGTCAGCCGTCGAAACCGATTCAAAATATGTATACGCGGTTCCCGCTGCGGTTTCGGCGACATAAGGCCCGTATAATATACAATAACAACATACAAGCGAATGCGGAACGGGAAAAAAGATAAATAAAAAAAAAAAAACCGCCATTGTCGTGAAATAATATAATAAAATCGTCTTTTGTCGCCGCCGATGTGGTCCCGCTCGCGCCGCCCGGGGACCATTATACGTCGTTTGTGTTATTATTACAATCATTTATTTATCGCGATATTATATCATGTCATTATATTACACATCATATACCGTCGGCGATGTGCGTACATGTGTTAAACACGATGCCGCCGACGCCCACCCCTACCCAACCGAAACGAGGGGGTGTGGTGAGAAGCTGCGACGGAGATAATGTCAAAAAAAAAAAAAAAAACACGAGCGACTATTACGCGATTAGGGTGGTTTTGTATACACACACACACACGCGCGTATTATTTATATACATTATGTATATATTGTGTGTGTATCTGTGCGAGAGCGTGAACGTTTGGGGATTTGTCGCATGCATACAACAGACGGAGAGCGCATAAACCACCCCCGTAGTTTTTATGCACACACCACAACTTCGCGCATAATGCAAAACCACAATTCGACGGCGCATATATTGTAAACGATCGTCAGTACACACGCGTATTATTAGGCATTATTGTATTATGAAAATCGAACGTTACTTTGTCCTGACGACGTACACAGATTTCCTTTTCTATCGGTTCAACGAGAAGAAACGTCAGCTATATAAATTCGATTCACGTGTATATACAATAAACACAGGTACAATAAAATACACATTCTGTTATGTTATTTTTTTTTGAGATTTTTATTTTTTCTACGTTTAAATTGATTTTTGGCATATATTAAATACATTCTTAAACAATGGAATCTGAAATATGTTATAGTTCAACGTTAGTTTTCACATCATCTGATCTTGTGATTTTTAACCTATATAACTAATTCATAGAATAAAATAAAATTACAACCTAAATACCGCCAAGTTTTAAACTATTTTTTTTTTTCGAATTTCTTAGATAATTGTTTGTACTTCTTTCGCTTTATTTGAAATGCTTTTTAGTAGTATCAGTGCTAAACATTTAAACTGACTAGTCTACGGGGCGGGAGGAAAGCAACCAAAAATATTTGGAGGTGACATAATTTATAAAATTCTCATTTTTGGTTTTAAGTACAAAATCAGGGCACGCACGCGAGGTTCTTCATTATCTAAGTGGTTGATTATAACTTTGACCTCGAATGACTTTAAAAATTAATTATACATAGTAGATTTTGTGCATAGTATAATACATTTGACGATTAATTGTATGGTGGTGTCGTTGAAAGAATACTGCGCCAAATTAAATTACTTGGGTACGTATATATATATTAAATAATAACGGTTTATATAGGTACTGGTTATTTAAACGGAATTGTGCAGCAAGCATCACAACTCAATACCCATAAATTTATTGACAAGACATTAACAAACCGAAAAACATTTCGGTAGGTCACACAGCCGTTGTTTTTATCATAAAAATGTCGTGTTTGCGCGTCATCGCGCGGTGATTACGATATATTATAGGGGAATCGAGTATACTACCTCTTTACATAAGTATTTAATTTATGGTTAGTGGCTATAGATTAAGGGGTTACGTGATGCAATCTACATACGTGGCTCTGTATTGGAACATTATAAAGATTGTGCGCTATAACGACAACGGTCATCACGACCTCCGTAATTTTTGTCATCATTATTGACCACCACAATATAGTTAATAATTATCCGACTAGAATATCCGCGTTAGTAAGTGTAATGGTATTTATTTTTTTCATTACGGATAAACCAGTTAAAAAAAAAAAAAAAATGTCGCGAAAAAATAATTTCGAGACACTGCGCGTCCACAAATTCTCTCTACACATGCGATGACAAGTCACGCGATCCCACAATTAAATATTATTTTTCAATTATCACATCCGCAGTGTATTGCGCATACCCATCATACACCTATGTATATATATTATATTAAATAGGTACATAAACATCGTGAATATTGTGCAGGGCCAAACGCGCGAATATCATTGTAATCTGCACGTTATTCGAAATGTACCCAAACCATACACACACACAAATTAGGTTTATACCGTACGTACTACATGTACTTCAATATATATATATTTGTATACACCAATAACCACTATAACCAAGCGATAATCCTCGATGATAGCGTTGACTTTTCTGCGCTGATGATAATTAGTTAAATCAAAAATATTTTATTATACGAACAAGTTTTATAAAAGTCAAACGGCTGAAGATTAGCCGAAGCCAGCTGAAATGATGCTAAATGTGCAGATATCACTGCAGAATCGTATATAGTGTCGACTTATAGTATTATATGTACTGCACCGTGGGCGTACAATATATAATCAATTATTCGATTAGTACGCTTCCCGTTTATTCATCATCGCGGTAAACCTAATAGGAGTCTACTAATTACCACGAAATTCTAATCACGTTGACCAAAATCTGTGACGGACCGTGATATCGCCGGCCAGTAGTGACTAATTATGTATAAAACATTATAGGGAGGTTTTTAGAAGAAACACGATATAATATAAATATACACGTATATAATTATAAAGTATTTGGTATTTTCAAGTTTTCCATACATAATTATAGAAAAATTTCTACCGATATATACATTTCTTGATTTACGGTAAAAATATTTGCACTATATGCTCGGACGTTAAAAATGTGCGAAAATCAACGACAAGCCATACCAACACGTATACGTTCAAAACGCGTCACACATTATATTGTGGGTCACGAAACACCAGAGATTTTATAATGTTATTAGGTCGGGGTTCACACCGGAATAAGATTTTTTCCCGAAAATAACTCGAATTTAATATTGGCACATAATTTTGAATTATAATATTGCGCACTCGTATGCATGACAATAATAATAATATAGACAATAAGCATTTTAATATATTCTTGTGATGAATTCGCGGCTTTCAAAATATTATATTTAACAGTCGCCTCGCTGAACAACGGCGTCGATCATCGACATATTGGCTATTAAATTTTATCGATTTTACACATCTTTTCGGTTTCTATATAGAGAGCGCATAAGACACCGTTTCGAAATAATATCGCGAATTGTCGTGGAATGTCCGCCACCGCCACAACACAGGGTCGCGACATTTTAAATACATTCATTGACATGCGTATTAAATAATATCTGTGCGCATTATAACTTTATAAGTATAGGCATAATATGACTTTTACTTTTCGCCTACCATTACGCAACGCCGCATGTTTCGCGGGCATAAAACGTTAAATGGCCGATTTATAATAATTTATATAATATAATAGGCGAACAACGGGAACAAAAACATTCGAACACACACACACGTACACGCTGCGTGTGTATCGGTCGTATTTATGTTAAAGCAGTCGTCAATCATTCGACGACGACAAGTGCAACGAATATATCATTACGAAAATCGGCTCAAGACACGAATGCGAAATATATTATATTAATGTATATAATTATATCATTATGCGAGTGTGTATATATGTTGGTACAATAACACACCTACGCGTATCATATTATATTGTAGACATCTAAACATAGTAACGCTGCAGTGTATAATATAATATTATTAAACCAGTGCACATTAATACATTATATATACCAACATAATCGTTAATCGCATTCAACGTGTGCGACAATATAATATCGTACGACCGTATCAACGTGTGTACATAATATTATGTATATATACGATGGCGGCGAATAGAGACGGTTTATTATTTTTTTTTTTTATTTCTTTCGTATTTATTCGCATAAATTATACGTTATACGCGTATATTATATACAGAAACGAACGGAATCGAAAATCGCGCGCGGATTATTTTTTTTTTTCCCATTGCGTACGCGACGAATGACTTAATTTCTCGTATGTTAATTTATGCGTTTAAACGCTAATGACTATATATATATATTATGCGCGCGTGTGTGTGTGTGTGTGTGTGTGCATACTTATGCATAATGTTTAAGTATACGATTATCGTACGACGTTTAGAGACGTTCGTACACATTAGTATGTATATAGGTATATAATATAATAGGCTATGTGCTATAGCAAAGTATTATATACAATAGTATAATAATATGTAATCATATTATGATCTGCGGTCTGTCCGGTCGATTAAATCGCGTTGAAAACGATTTTGCGCGTATATAAATAATATATACATACATATATCTAATATAATTTACATAATTGAGCGACGGCGGCAATCTGGCTGCCAGAAATAGGCAAACACAGACGGCGAATACAAAAAAAAAACATCGCAACAGTCGATGACGAGTTCATTATCACGTGCCTAATATCATTTCAGGTATAATATTATGTGATATAGCCGTAAACCCGAAAACGACCTTTCCAAACCAATAACCCGTACCTATATACATGCGGACATTTTATACATTTGCAACGTTGCAGAGCGGAAAATCGAGTACAAACTCAACGATATACATAAACGTGATAATAAAAAAACGTTTCTGCACTTACCCGAAGACGGTCTGTCCGAGTACCGGGTGCAGTACACCCATGCCGGCCACATCTCCTTGTCGTTGGATTGCTGGTCGCCGCTTCCGGTCGCGTCCGATCCCGCGGATTCCTGTTCGTTGCCCGAGTCGTCCGGCTTGTGGTGGTGGTCGCTCCGGCCGCCGTTCGCCGACTTGCTGTTGTCGCTGTCATAGTTGTTGTTGTTATTGTTGATGATGACGGGCGAGCACACCGGCAACGGCTGCTGTGCCGGTTTACGCTTATTGGCCTTTTCCGCCGCAACAGCGGACACCGGCCGTTTTGGTCCGACAGCCACGGCTTTGGGGCGGGTCGGAGCGGGCCGATGCAGCGACGGAATGGATTGCTGAGAGTGCGGCTTGTTCTGTAGCAGAGTGTTAAAGTGCATTTTGGCCACGGAAGGCGGCGGCGGTGGTGGCGACGCAGACGACGGCCTGCCGTTGCGGTAGTGGTGTTGCTGCGGCAAAGGCTGGAGATGATGGTGTTGCTGTTGCAGGTGGTGATGTAGTTTGCTACCGAATTCCGGTCTGAGTATGTTGTCGACGGAAAACGCCAACCGGTACGGGCTGGGCGAGCGGGGTGATGGCGAACGGTAGCTACCGCAGTTCTTCGTGGTTCCGGCGCCGGCGGCCGTCGGGGGCCCGTACGACGACGATACGTCCGACGAACCGGAAGTGCTGGCCGGCCGGGAAACATAACCGGTGGCCATCATCGGCGGCTGCAGCGAAGACGGTTGTGGCGGCGGCGGTGGAGGCGGTGGCTGAAGGGGTTGGTGCGCCGCCGACTGTACCACTTGCGGCGTCGGAACTACCGGATTGTTGTGATGGTGATGTAGGTTGGCCACCGTACCGGTTAGCTGCTGTTGCCTCGCGAACTCGGCGTGTTGCGACTGTAAGTGCAGCGCCGCGGCCGTCGGTCGATCGTCGCTCATTTCAGGCGATCCACCGCCGGCGGCCGGGTGGTGCAAGTTGTGGTGTTGCATTTCCCGGAAATACTCGGCCGCGGCCGGCACGATCGGTAGGAAGTTGAACCGGTACATCCACGAGTTGAACGGAAACACGGGCGGCACGTGACCGCCACCGCCGGCGGCAGCGGCTGCTGCCGCGGCCATGGCCATCGTGTACTCGACCGCAACCGCGGCCGCTGCGGTGGACGGTGGTTGGAGCGGACCGTGATCGCCGTTGTGGGCGGCGTGTTGTTGCTGCTGGTGGACCCATCGGGGCACGTCCGCAGTCGCTTGCTGGGTTTTCTGAACGTTTGACGACGGTTTTTTCCTCGCGGGTTGCTGCAACGGTGGCGGCGAAACGTGCCGGTTGTGGAGCGGATCGGCCGTCGTCGCGGCGGCGACGGTCTTGTTCTGGAGCGGCGAACATATGCTCAGCGGCTTGTTGCAGACCAACAGTGACGATTCCTCGGCCACTGTCTTCGGAGTACGGTTTTCGTCACCGTCCACAGCCGCCTCGTCGCGCACCGGACGGAACGCGGACACCGCGACGTCCGGCTGCGACTGCTGTTGCGGCGATGTCGTTGTCGTTGACGACGACGACGACACCACTTCTTTGGTCTGATCGCTGCAGTCGTCCAGCCCGGGCCGCCGGTTGTTGTCCGTCGGGCCGGGGCTCGAAGCGTTGTTCGGGCTGCAACGTTCCGTCTCCAGGGCCATGACCTGCAGGCCCGGATCCGTCGCGAAACGATAAAAATCGACAATCGCGGGCTTGCGTATATACGATAACAGGTCAAATCTACACGATCTGACGTCGTCGACAATGCGTACGATAATAATAATAATAATAATAATAATAATATAAACGTTATAAATAGCGTTTGTTTGGCGCGTGTGCGCGGTGACGGTTTCGCGGTCGGCCGCGCGTATTCCCGAAAAACGGCGGCTACGGAGGCGGCGTGCGACTCGTCTCCGCGGCTCGATCTGTTGTAATCGTCGTCGTCGTCGGAACGAGTATACCGGCGCGTCTGGTCGCGGGCCGCCGCGGCTGCCGCGCAGGCTCCGCCCGTCCACCGTGCCATGGTTACGCGGGGCCGGCGGGCCAACGGGCGCGACCGCCGGGCCACGCCCCCCGGACCCGCCGCCCAGTGCTATTGGCCGGCCGATTGAGCTGTCCGTTCACCCCGCCGCCGCCACCTATATACGCGCGCAGGACGACACCACTTCTCCGCGCGTACATCTCTCTCACGCGCGCACGGTCGCTATATTGTCGTCGTCGTCGTCGTCGTCGTCGTTGTTGTTATTATTATTATTCTTTTCATGCTCTTCTGCTGCTCCTTCACCTCAACACCTCTCGTTCAACGCCGCCGCCGCCACTGCACAGCCGTCTCCTTTTCACAAATATATATATATATATATATATATATCACACAGATAGATACGTGTGTGGGTAGTATTATATATAAGGGATCCGCAACGTCACGAATGCATATAGAAGACAAAACGAGAAATGTAAATTAATGACTGCGAGTATGTTGTAAATATATATATACGTTTTACACACACACACACACACACACATTCACACGCATAGATATATTATATCAACTGCGGCGTCGTACGGAGAAATCGATCCGCCGTCGACAGACTGTAAATAAACATATTATTATTATATATTTACAGTGCGTGTAATGTAGAGGGACCCGGGCCTCGGTAAATAAATTAACCAGATTTCCGGATAGAACGCGAGAGACCCAATCGAACGACGACCGACACGCGCTGCACGCAGGTTTAATACAGCTATATATATATATATATATATGTTATGCGGGTAGTTAACGCACGGGCGCGCAATAATAATAATAAAAACTCCGCGAAGCTATCGCTCGAACCTGACAGTGTGTGTATATGTGTACATGTATTATTTTTAAATAATATAAGTATACCCGTCACAATAATATATTACATGACTAGCGGCCGGGCGGCGGGCATCGTAGGTTTAATACCCGTTATAACTTTAGTCGTATAATATAGGGTAACACTACAATATATTATTTAGACAGGTTGCCATAAATTTTACCTTTACAATTAAAAAAGACATGTGTAGTAGTATAAAAAATATCTGGCAGTCTATTCTGGAAAACTAAAAAATCGCAGACGAATAAACCCTTTCAATCTCATAGATTATAATGTGGAAGGTATTCGACGGAAAAATGAATTGTTTTCGAGATTATGTCGATAATAAGTCGTAATACGCGGTTTTTTACTAGGTACAACTAAAATTGATTTATTGTCGGAAATGTTTTATTGATACTAATAAAATTATTATCTTATTATTATAGAGATTATAACAATTCTTATATGTTATACAGATTCTTAACATCTATATGATAACCAATTATATACTTATTGTAGGTATTATTATGGGCGCACGGGTAAGGTCAGCTACGTGCGGCTTATAGCTGCATATGCCGTACCCGTGGCGGATTTTTAACTCAATCAATCTGACAAGTGCTGAAAATGATTATGCTTGTTTGTCTAAAACATTTGGTATTAGTATTGATGAATTAAAAAGTGAAACCAGACTATTAAAATATATTCCAAATACAGAAATGCTTAGATAAAGTTCATCAACGGTGCGACTATTATACTCGGTGGCTTCAATGGCTATAGGTCAATCTGACAGAGCAAATATTTTTAATTATTTATATAAGACAATAGAATTATTTAGTACAATATATACCTGCTGTCACAAGTTGTTCCCGCGAGAGATCTTTTTCTAAACTAAATATTTTTAAGTCTAAACTTCGGGCAAGTATGAACCAAGAGCGTCTTTGCGGCTTATACTTTTTATGAGTATTGAATAAAAATCATGTACCTACGAAACTTGATTATGGAGAAATAATTGAAGAATTAAAAATATTATTTCCAGCAAGGAATCGCTGATTAACCTATTATAAAGTAATATAACTATGTGTTTTTGTTCGACAGATTTTTTATTTGAAAATATTTTTTTTCTTCTTTAAATGGTTTTTTTAACTGCATAGTATTATTGCCACAAAACAACCTCTACCTAAACTGACTACCGAGTACCAGACCTATACCTATTAAGAAAAAAATTATGCCGTACTTGCATCAAAGTGCTGTGCACGCCTATATGGGTATTATTATTATTATACTATACTGTTTTCTTGATTTCACGTTAAATTCAATTTCGTCTATTGACAGTTGTTCATTAGATTTTGAGCGGAGTGATGAACATGTCTGGATTTTACAATAACATTTATTTATATATATATATATAATAACAATAAACGATAGGTAAGTAGTTGAAATTTAAAGTTCTAAGTACTAAGTATTTTTTTTTAAATCAGGGAAAACAAACAAAAAATTAAAGAAAATCGAATATTTTATGTTAAGCCAGTTTTCAATTAAATTAGTTTTTTTATTTTGTTACAATTTATTCAAAAACCAATATAACCGTAGGAATTTGAAATTTGTTGTGTTTATATCATCATTTTCTATATACTATACAATTTTCAAAATATTTAGACTTTTTTGAAGGTATTTCTAGACAAATGAAATGTACGAACAATTTAATAAAATGGTTCCTAAAAAGTGATTCATTTTTTAATATATTATTACTACACTATATTAGATAATTATTGTATTCATTAATATAATTAAGTACCTATAAATTATTTACTATATATTTAATACGTATAGTGTAGATCCTTTGAAGAACATTGTAATAGACAATAATAGAACAACAAAATCGGGATATAGATATGGAAATACTACGTATAACGTATGCTACCTAGATACGATATAGATGGAAATTATTAAGTAGGGTTTTTAAAATAATTATGAATTATTCATTAGTATTATACGAATGAATACAAATTTATACAAAGCTATAGATAATTTCATATAACAAATATTGAAACAGTTCAAAAACAGCACCCTTGTGGCTCATAGACAAAGCAGTTGATGTTAAACGTCATCGAAAATAAATAAAAAAAATCAAAAATTACTAAATTATGTACAAAATATGTACATGTTTACCAAATACGTAAAAATATGTATTATTTATACCTAAATAATATGTAAAATAAATTTGAGTTTATTTCAATTAGAATGATCTAAATCGTACACATTTTTTATCAGATTTAAAATATCTTATTCCAATAAAAATATGTATTTACAATAAAATCCGTTCGCTACTTATCATATAGTTTTACTTTTCGTACGGAACTATACCCCACTTTCTCCCCACAAATCTTAAAATTAAAGATTTAGTTTTTTTTTTAACTACAAAGTTAAAAGGTAAAGTACAAACATTTATTAATTTCTCATTGTTTTTTTTTAATGTATTTATCCATTTATCAATGTAATATAATATTTCTCGTTAAACGTGTATTTTAATTTATGTTTACTGGTTTACTGATTAAGTAAATGCCATCTGTAGTCCTGTAAAATATATTCATTATACTAATTTAATAGTGGACGAGACCCAAATCTGATTCAATCCAATAAATAAAAAATGTATTTACCTTAAAAAAATATTGTTACAATACAATGTTGAGTACCTATATAAAAAAATAAAATATCATATTAAGAGCTGTAGGTATATAATGGATATATTGTTACAATATAACAACACAACATTGTGTGGTAAGTATAGTATTTTAACACATTATTTATAGAATGTTAATTTCAATAGTAAAATAATGTATAACAACGTAACATTAAAATATATGCATGTAATTTTTGTTAGTCCATACACATTACTTGACCATATTGCATTTAAATCGCTGTGAAATAATGTATATAATATATATGTTTCAAATGATGTGATTATGCTGTCTCTTAGATGATGTATTAAGTGTTGCATCAATGTTTCTTTTATATCTATGAAACTCGCATTGCGACGTTACATGTTCCAATAATTAATAGTTGCTGAAACATTGATACCACAATCCATTGTACAGTGCGCATGAATTATTCAAATCTGAAAGTGCAAAAAATATCAATAAGCTCTGATTTTCAAAAATAGCAAAAGGCTTTTATTTCTTCTTTACATTATTGTTTTTATCTTTACTATTTAAAATATTTTCATTTAATGTTAAATACAAATGAAATAGTTTTATTGTTTAATATAATAAGTAATAACTAATTAAATAAGGTATACTACTTATTTTTAAATCAATTTATCAATTATGTAAAACACATATTTTAGCTTCACTAATTTGGTGAGAGCACAATATTGAACCAGAATTTACCTTATAGATATCAGCTATGTGTTATTATTAGTTCTATGAATATGATTTTTATTTCAAAGATAAATACACTGCCAACTACAGACATGTCATCCTATTTTTTATATATGCACTGCAGAAGAATGTAAAATAAATAAAACATTATTAGCAACTACAAATAATTCTTCTGATATTTATAAAATATTAAAAGACCCACTCATTGATTTACCAAAAACTACTCTACGGAGACTTTAAGATTTTGATGGTCAACTAAATATCCATGTTGATCTAATAAAAAGCTTTGTGGGTATATTTTTATTTCTGAGTCTGTAAAACTTAATTTATATTTGTGTTATAAACACTTTAGAAATGTTTTATGGTAATCAATATCAGAGGGGTAGTAAAAATGTATCAACAGTTATCCCTAAGATAATGACTAAAGAAATTAAAATAATGTATAGTGCATTTGGGCATTTGACAGGGAAACCAATGGTATAAAAAAATTAAACTTTTCCTAGACAAACACATACGTAAGTATTTACTAGGTAAGTTATAGGTTAGATTTTTAATAATTTAGATTTTGTAAAGTATCAATAATACATAGATATATATGTATTTTATTAAATCTATACTATGAAGGATAGTGTGGACTTAAAGATTATATAAAAAAAACTCTATATCAAAGTTAATTACTAATGAGTAATGAGTATGCTACAAAATGTACTTAAACGAGTCGTGGCAAAGATATATTTCTTGGTTTTTAGCATTTTTTAAAGAAACAATAAGTAGCATCTCTTCAGTTATTATTTTTTTAATTTTAATTAGTTTTATTTTTAATAAACAACTCATTTTATTTTTTAGAATTACCTATTTGTTAGCAAATACCCTTAAGTAAAGGAGAAAGAATTTTCTAATATAATACTTTGTTGGTTTTCTGGAGCAAAAGATAGAGATGGAGGAAAAAAAAAGTATAGCCAAGAAAACGACATCCTTAATGAATTTATTTTATTTCATTAAAAAAATATTATCTATATTATCTAAGATTTTATGATAATCTTACGAATTTAACATAATGTATATGAATATTTAAAAATCTAGGAATCAGCTTAAGTTTTTAAAAATGTATTAGTATTATACCTGGTTAACTTTAATATAGGTATTACTTTATATTCATAATACTATACACAGAAATAAATTATCATAAAACAGCGTTATACAATTAAAAATACATTTTTAAACCATTGTGGGGTACAATAATCCAAGATGGCTTGAAAAATAATAATTATATACCACTGGTATTATTTTACTTCCTAGTAAAAATATAGATACTTATACTGAAACATTTACACATCTCAAATCTGAATTTCTAAAAAATATTATGAATTTTACACTTTAAATAATATTTGATGAATATGAAAAAGCAATACACTCATAATCATTATTAATCGTGTGGCTATCATTTCAATTGAAAGGATGCAGGTTTAATTTAGGTCAAAGTTGGTGGAGGAAAATTCAAACAGTTGGTTTGAATCAAGAACACAAGAAAAGGTTAAGTTTACCAATAAGTTTTTACTAGTTTCATAATTTTTTCATTTTATATTTATAACTTTTTTATTATTTTTTATTTTAATTTTTATGTTACACTCCTATAAGTTAAACCAGCACATTTTCATTTTGCTTACTTCTAATTGCATAACAACGACAAAAATCAATATTTTTAACATGTCGAACGTCATAATTTTCTATTGACAGTCCTAAGTCTTACGGTAAAATAGAAGGAAAATAATGTTTTTACATTGGGACGCAATTTGTGTAGTCGTTAAACATCAACGGGTCTCAATTCATGTGCAGCGATATATTATAGGATAAAATATGATACGATATAATAATATGTCATATCGTGATTCGCGATAACACCGATCACTAATAAATACGTTTCTATGATATAAATATTTAGATACTAATTATTTACTACGATCATTTTAATAACTGCCTACCTATAATTGTAGTATATAATGTCTATAAATAAGTAATACTATTATGAAATATTTAAAAATTATTTTTTTTAACGGAAATGTGTATATTAAAAAAAATGTAATTATTTATACCTACCTACCTATACATATTTATTTATAGTTAGACATTGTTGTACAATGATTAATATAAAAAGAGATAATGTAATAACAATAGGTGCTTAGTATCTAACAATTTAATTAGGTATGCACGACGCCAACACGGTATTATATTATTCCAATTTGATTCACGCATATTATCCATATCACGTATGTATGTAATATGTATATAATATAATATGGTAAACACTGGTTTATCAAAGTGGGCTGCGACCATATAGTTATATCGATAAAGCAAAAAATCAATTGAAACATAAACGCAACACAACACGTCCAGATCTCTGTATAAAACAGACGCACTGTACATAGGTACTGTATACTTATAATACCCGCACAATACATTCGGCTCACAATAATATACGGTATATTATTATTATTATTATTATTTAGAATCGTATCGTAACGAGGAGAACTACTACCTAGCTAACCCATTACATTACACACTTAATAATTACATCGAACACGTAATAGTGCCTATATTAATACCTACACCTATACCTATATTATAATATTATTATATTCATGCGGGTAAAACGTTGTTGTATCGGTACATTAATTGAGTAATTTTTGTCGCCCTGTTGCTCGAGTCGTATAAACACAGCGGTGTTATACATACGCAACATTATATATTATATTATTATATTCGTGTAGAAACACGACCGCCGAGCCGTTTTAATGAACTCGTCGAAATCCATAAATATAGGCATTGCCGCGCGACGGTTATACGTACACTTTATTATTATTCCCGGTATGCACGGTATTTATAATACATTTCGGAGACGCATGATGTGCGTGACGCAACCACCTCGGGCGAAAAATCATTTAAAAAATTCATAAATAAAATACCATTTTTATTTTTTGTTTATCTTTTTTTAACGAGCAATAACATTATTTTCTCACACTGTACACAGTACACGTGTGTATTATGCATATATACATGATAAAATAAAATATACTATATACTATATATATATATATATAACTTAACCTATATAGATATACGCACACGTTCGTGATCATATATTTTATATCTCACATTTCAATCGCATATCGTACCCGCTACATTATATTATATATATATATATACATACATGTATATAGGTTCTACGACGGTGCAGACTTTGACAGTGTAATTATTAAACATTACGTATTCATCAACAACTCTTATATGGCTAATTATGAATGAATATATTATAACATGTATGTGTGTGCGTGTACAAGCTCACAAGTTATAGGCACCTCTAGTGGTAGGCAGAAAAGAATTAAAAATTTAAATTGCTATTTCTTCGAAAATATTATATTTTAAACAAGTAT
Source organism: Rhopalosiphum maidis (assembly GCF_003676215.2). Taxonomy (NCBI): domain Eukaryota; kingdom Metazoa; phylum Arthropoda; class Insecta; order Hemiptera; family Aphididae; genus Rhopalosiphum; species Rhopalosiphum maidis. The sequence goes on along the minus strand of NC_040879.1, from coordinate 41,002,055 downwards.
AAAAAAAATATATTTGAATACACGTCACATAATATATGTAGTAATAATATATATATATATACCTATAGGTGTTTTAAGTGTATGGTATTCGAAAAATAAAACGTAATGACTAATAAGCATAGTAATCGATATAGGCGAACGAAGATGAAGAAAAACCGGACGATAAAAATTGATAAATCAATTACTTAGAACACCTATATGTTTTATTGTTTTTCTTCGTAATAAAACAATAATTTAATGTTAAGTATTAATAAGCCGAGAAAATGTAATAGGTATTATAGATGGGTATACCAGATGGTCAAGCTACAATGTGACATTTCAATTATTATATTATCTTAGCATTGTCTATTAACATTGTTATAACGTTAAAATGTATGCATTAAGTCATGATGTGTATATGTCTAATTTTAAAACTATATTTAATAAATTATAATTATGGTTTATAAGTACTATATAATATAAAAAATAAATAACAAAAAATGGTACAAGTGAACCTGCATGTTATAATACATAGTATACATAGGTACCACTTGAATAAACAAAAACTATGCGGAATACACTAAAGTCCAAAGTAGATCATCATGTTGTGGAAAGCCTTCACATACAGTTCATATCAATAGTTGTCGTGGATCAGTTCGGTCCGCCATTAAAACTTCCAGATTGCTTTCGTAAGAGCTTTACTATAAAAATACAACCAAGTGTTTAAATTTCTTCAGAAATAATTTAGTTTCATTATCATATATAGTGAGCTGATAAAAATATTTTTAATTTTTATTGTTCGATTTCATTATATTATGACCAGGACCAGTATACCTAACTAAGCTGTGGCCAAAACTATAAATTGTAGTCCATATAATAGACGTCATATTATTCTAATGGGCTTTAAAAATTATTACTCAAATACATACTTACAAAAAACAACTATAACTACTAATGATATGTAAATGTACCAACTTATTAGCTCTGGTTTATAATTCGTATGATTATTATTCAATATTTTGTTTAAATTTTAGAATTACTCACTACTAAACATATACGAGGGCTATTTCAAAATCAACCTCCGACGTGTTACAATTCATTACATACGTGTACTTTGGTGACGTGTTTTTGCATGTCGCAACCAATACATTATTCCCTAATAATACGCCAAGTTTCGACCGTTTTCGTTCATTATTTTTCTAATAGTTGCCGTTTAACATGGAGAGTACAATTTTATCTCCCGCCGCCTGTGAGGTGCGAAGTGTAATTCGTTTTTTGCAAGCCGAAGGAAATGGCGCAGCTCAAATTCATCGTCGGTTATGTGTTGTTTACGGCAATACGGTTATGAGTGATGGTTCGGTACGCGAATGGAGTAGACAATTTAAAAACGGACGCACAGATGTGCATAATGAAGGAGGCCAAGAGCGCAAATCGATCATGACCGAAGACGTGGTTCACCAAGTTGACCAATTTGTTCGACAAAACAGGCGTTTTACAATTTCAAAACTTGCGACAAGATTTTCCGAAATTTTTCGGACTACTCTATACCGAATCGTGTCTGAAAGCTTGGGTTACTAAAAGTTCTGTGCCCGTTAGGTCCCAAAAAAGCTCACGGATGTCCACAAGACCCAACGTGTCAATTCAGGAAAAGCATTTCTCGAACGTTTAGAAATGGTAGGTGAAGAATTTTTACAGCAAATTGTGACTGGAGATGAAATTCGGGTCCAGTATGTAAACTTAGAAAGCAAAGAACAGTCAAAGCAATGGATGCACACTCATTCCCCAAACAAGCCAAAAAAATTCAAACAAACTTTTTCCAATCGGTGGTGCCCTGTTTTAAGGAGGGTATACAAAAGCTCGTCCACGTTACCAAAAATGTATAGATTTAACGGAGACTATGTAGAAAAATAATTTAGATGTTAATAAAACTATTTTGTGCAAAAAATTAATGTTTTTGGTTTTTTTAAAAAATATTTTCCACTACGGAGGTTGATTTTTAAATAACTCTCGTAGAAGTGATCATAAAAGAATTTACAAGTATTCTAAGTCGTTGGTTCTCAGAAGTGAAAGACAGAGAAGGAGGCAAAAAATTAAGGCTCCGGAATTCGAATTACATGCCGTGTACCCTCAAGTTTATTTTATCATGCACTTATACATGATTTTTGTGACCATTTCTTAGTAACTTATGTGATGTTGGCTAACAATTTGTTTCCACCATTTATTTGGGCTGAATTTTCTAATTTTACAATGCGTACAACTAATGTTTGTGAATCATTCCATTCCAGACTGAATAACATGATTTATTCTTTAAGTCGCTAGTATATTTCAATTAGTCGATGTGTTATGAAAATACAGTGTGATATATATATGCAAAAAAGTATAGTTCAAATTTAAATAATAGACATCGATAAGTATAAGACATGTATAAGTATTCAGTGATGACACAATTTCAAAATAATGAAATCAATAGAATTTAACCAATGTTAACTTTGTGTATGAAAAAAATTATAATTGTTTTTTTTTTGTGAACCAACATATTCCTGTTTAAGCTTATCTTTAAAATGCGAATCTTCCAAAACCTTTTTTTAATGTTCACTTATATTATGGAACGAAAGTTATGTTAAAAATTCGGGTTTCTATCTGTGTATAAATTTTAGACAACGTTGATTTTTTACGAATCAGAACAAAACCTTTTGTTTTGCGCGTATATTGTGAATTGTATTTTTTCGTCATGTGGTCACTGTGTCAATGCTGAGCTTTTTATGAAAAATATTTTGTTTATAATGCTCAAGAACATCAATGATGTACTGTTGTGGTACGTCTTATTCGAGACATTTATCTTTTATACTTAATGTGAATGCCCTTCACGAATCCAATAATTTTAAGGTTTATCTATGTATATATCGATGTAGCCACTTTAGACCTAAATCCAAGCAGTTTTTTACCCCAGTCCACTCCTGATTACGAATGGCTTTAAGTTCACTAATCGCTTATACTTTTTTCTTCATTTTTTTTTCTGTTATTATGTTTGTTTGATAAAAAGTGCCTTTTATAATATAATATTATTATGTCAATCGTCCGCGAATGTTGGTCGTGACTTGTGACTAATTTAATAATGCCGTAGCGGTATAATAATATAATATAGGGGAGTGAATACATATATCTAGTGTATATATATATATATAATTCACACTGCTGTTGCAGGCTTGTGATGCCGAATTACAATAATGCATGATAATATGTATGATCATTATATAGATACGAGGGGAATAACCTCGCAGAGCGCCCTCGCTGTTCATTCTGAGTCAATTTCCGCTTATGCTCATCATATTAAATTGTATATATTATGTGGCAACACACGCACACTGCCAATTACAATAAACGCGCGGTATACATAATGCATACTCGCTATAAACAAAATCAATGGATTGAAAAACGACCGACGACCATGGAGGTATTATTATAGGTATGTACTAAACGATTGTAAAGAGAAAATATATGTTATTGATATATTTTAAGGTATTTTGTTTATTTATTTTACATTTTATATTTGATTAATGCAATCCAAGTATAGGCTTTTAATGTACCATACATTTGTACTTAACTGAAATTTAGTTCTGTAAAATAAAGATTATAATTATTATTATTGAAATTAAAATAAGATTGAACTTTTTAATTGTTTAATACCCTTATGTTTTAAGATGGAGATGTCTAAATTATAAAGTGTATATTATACATATTAATAAAAAAAAAAAAAATGCGTGATTACTAAAATAATTTAGTTTAGCACAGCTCATCAATGGTGGCCATTAAGATACATTTGATGGAGTCTGAGTCCTGAACGATTCAGCCAGTTATTCCGGATGTTAAAAACTGTATCTTTCTTAGTCGTATGGAGGGGTGTTCAGTTAAAATATAAAATTTAATGTTTGTATGAACCCCATAGCATAAATAGGGTGGGGGATGATTTATTTTGTCAAGAAGTAGTTTTGTAATATTTTTGTGGGGCCATATTCTGAGTCAAGTCAGTCATGATTACTCCAAGGTTTAAGCGCATTTTGCTAAACGTGATTAAATGTTGCACTGAGTTACACTGTTTGTGTCATCAGTGTTCGTTTCCACATATTATATTATACGCACACGACTACACAAGTATTCTAATACAAAGTACAAATTCATATATTATGTGCACACATAAATACACAATTTAAATAAACGAATGACGGATGATTACTTCGAATAAGTTAATGTTTTTTATTATTATTTTTTCTCTCTTCTCCTCCCTCTATCACTCTTCTAACTTCTTCCAGTTTATGTAAATGTATTCGTTATTAATTTGTCAGGCACGCGCGTTATATAACATGCGTTACGACCACAGCGAAGATTTTCTTTACCAGTCTCGCGTTCGACCGTATAGGGCGGTATTACATCATAATATTATACCCGACACCCGGCATACTGTTACCCTTACGTATTGTCATTATTACATTAGATTTTCGAGGCGACAGCCCAAAAACCGACGTGTGTAATAAACGTACGATAATGTTTGTTTTCGTTTTATTCGAAAGACCACTCGACCGAAAACGTCGTACGAACCCCAAAAAAGATGTTTTTTCGACCGAAAACACGGTCGAAGTGACGGCTGTATAGCTGCCGTATATTATATTCTAATATGAAACGTGTATAATAATAACAATAATAATAATAATATACACACACACACTTCTGTTTATTAAAATACTAGTTGCTGGATGGCCTCCGTATGAGTGAACATCGCCTTTTTAAGTACCATAAATATGGAACGTATCTTGATTTCTAATTCCATGTCTTTAGTGAAGAGCAAGTTTTGTTACTTTGGTTTCAATGGTTTGGTAAAATGCAAATAGGTATTCTAAATTAATATACAATGGGATATATGCGTATAGGATGTACATTTAATATATTTAATGCATTCCTCACTTCGCTGTTTGATGATTATCTACTAATATGCGTTAAGAATGTGTGTACGGACAGTAATAGTAGGATATTTTGTTATATTTTTAATGTTAGAAGTCTCAATGTTATTTAAAATTTAAAATTTAATTTTTTTTAAAACTTCCTTAACTAAATATATTTGTTTTCAATGAATAATAGTAATAATACCTAATAGAAAAGGAAATTCTTATAAACCTATTTATGTTGATATTTTTAATTTGTTAATTTGTGAACATTTGTAGTTATTTTTTTATGCTATGTTGGAAGTCACAATGTTATTTTTTATATATAAGAAAAAAAAATGATAAAATCAAGTGTTATTATTTTATATTTTGGTATTTTTTATTGAGATATCACTAAAGTATACGAGTTCTTGATATGTATATCTATACTCTTATACTATGAGCTTTTAGTAGTGTATCTCACCAGATACGCAATAAAATTGTTGATATGATTGATACTACATCTTATAGAAAACTTTTTATTACTCAAAAAGTATAAATCCAAAATTTTTTTTGTAATTTTTGAATTCAATCCTCAAAATATGAAGAAAAAAAAACGTTAATTTATAATTTTGTCACCAATATTCTAGTCTTGCTGAGTTAAAGGTTAAAGTGATAACTAATAAGTACCAAAGGATGTGAGTACGGATTAATAGATGAATAATTTATAAATATTAATTAATTAATAGATGGATGTATAGAATTTTATGCTTATACGAAAATTACACTCGCTAAACAACATATACTTAAAATAAAACCTAGACGTATTATGGTTTTAAAGAATCAAAGTGCTTTTCTCTAACCTTAGGCCTTCGTATTGAATCTGGCGATATCGGCGCAGTCGTAATCAAAACTTTTAACATATGGATGAGTCTAACTGATGAAAACAACTTAAAGCACCTTTAAGGGTCTATATCAATTGAAAACATTAATAAGTTGTGCTTTTCACAGAAAGAAAACAATAAACTTTGTCTACATTCACGCGTTCTAAACGTGGATGAAGACTAACCAGTCGGGATATCACTCCGAGACTGTTACACTGCCATGATTCCAAAATTTGGAACCGAAGTCGTCTGATCAAATATCACACAACTATACGGTGTAAATATTACTATGGGAAAGAGCAACCCTTGGCTTCATGAAATTAACTAGTGCTGCTGAAAAAGTTAGAATTCCGAAGTCAATGACTATCAGGGAACGAGTTGTAAAGAAATGTGAGTGAAGAGAGCTTTTCGTATAATCCAATATACTTGAGTCAGTTTTTACTGTTTTTAGTCTTTATATTTTAAAGGTTTTTTTAAGAGTTAAGGGAGCATGATGTTAATCATAATTTATATGGTTATTGTCAAACTTTTGACTTTCGACAGTCTTCTATTGATGTGGGTTCATGATACTGGGGACGTTAAACAAGTAGATCTAATTCGACGCAAATATGAGAAAGATAAAGGATGCATCTCAGGCCACTTGTCATGTATAACTTTCTTAATGTATAATGTACATGATGAAGAGTGGTATGATGTGTGGAGGTGGTTAATATTGGTATTAGGAAATATTCTTTTTTTATAGCGAACAAATGAATAAAGTTTTTTAAGTTAATAGCCAGTCTGAGTTGTAGTTATTTCGGAGCACATACGCTAGATTCGATCAAGTGCCAGAGGAAAGATGTAGTATTCGTAAAATATGGCACTCCGTGATAGAGATTGAGATTGCTCTCGATTTTTATCAGCATACGCAAATAATACCTCTATTTATTATGACTTCGTAGTTAATCCTTAGAGTTATCTCCGGTTGGTTCATCGAAGTGGTTAGTATGGTCCTACGCCGCGGGTTTGAGTCTCTGAGGTGATGAAAATACGCTCAATGTACAAATGTTTTTCCGTTATCAAAAAAAAAAAAATAGATTATGAAAAATAAAACAAAATAAACTATTTATAAACATCAATTGTATTGCCTTAACATCAGTTTCATACATACATATATATATATATATATATATATATATATATATATATATATAGGCGCGTAAAAATGAACCTGTTTTTTTTTTATTATTATTATCATTATACGTTCTCAGATTTGTATACATTTTAATAGTGACGCGTAAAACATATTATGTGAAAATTACTCACATCCGACACATATATCCCGTGTATCTGGGCACTTGTGTTTGAATGTTTAATGCGCGCGAGTTGTTTTATTACACGGATAATACTTCAAATGTATTGACAGCCGTTTCATCGGGAATCGTTTTACACGAACTTGTCGAGGTTTTAAATATTTTAATGTGTAAAAATGCATATATATATGAACATAAATAATACGCACACTATAACCGAATGTGTAATGTGTATACATAGCCACATTGGTATCTACACCTTTATTATTATTATCGTACCGAAAGCATTATACTTCACGTCGAATCGTGTGTGCGTGTGTGTCATCGGGGGGTAAAATTATTGCGCGCAGCACAAACAGAGAGACGTTAAACAACTGCCGAACCGAACAGATATGACCGCGTGTATTGTATGGGATATAATATTATAATATTATTACGACGACGATGACCGGTTTTTATAGCACATCCTCCGAAGACTCGGGGGTTCAGTGTGTGTGTGCGCTCGCGCGCGCGTAATAGAATACTAAATAGTTTTAACGTATATGAATAATAATAAAAACAACCGACCGCGACAACGATTGGCCGGTATGGTCTTACGGAACGCCATTTTATATTTCGTGTAGAGAACCTTTAAAAACAAAAATCGATTAGCCCACCGCAGAGAGTGGAAACGAGTAGATATTATTCGTAGAAGACTAGAGCCCATCACAATAGCATATTTAAGAGGCATAGTTTCGAAAAGGTTAAATTTGGTCATTCTCCGCCGCCGGGACCGCACGTTAAAAAAATCATAATACTCGCCCGCGCCGTACACGTATATACGACACGATATATTATAAAGACGTTGCTCTTCGTGTAGATATCTGTACTCGTTGTGAATATAATATATATATATATATATATATATACATATGCTCAGTGTGCGCGTAAAAGGCGTGAGTGTAATACACGGTAACGTGTACAACGTATACGCGTGTAGAGTTTTCGGTCAGTTTGGGTGCGTGTCGAATTTTCTGTTATTTTTATTGTTGTTTTCAATTTAAATTGCGCAGCAGAGTCCGTCGGCGACGCAAAGGGGTGAAACTTATTGCTGTTTAACGTTATTTAGTACATGTACACACACATAGGTACCGCAGCACGCCGGAATACATACATAAACTGGTATGCAGGCCACCCCATTCGCGCCGACACCCTTTTTAATTTTTCACGCGAACGCAACAAAGACAAAAAAGGTCACACTTAATTACTTACGGACATGATGACGTAGTTCTTTTGCCGACACGACGAAATGAAAAAAAGTACATTTTTAAAATGCCCTAAATAATATTTAAAAAAAAAACTATTAAATTCTGAAACAAATACAGCATGCTCGTCTATTCACTATATAGGTAATATTATGCAAGACATAAAGCATTTTAGCAAAAGTTAAAGTTTAGTCACTTTAGACTAAATCACATAACGCATAGGAATAATTCTTTTAAGTGTAGAAAGTTGAGTGTCCATATTTTCTGACAGCGGGTAGTGGTGCATTGCAAATTCTCAGATAATACACTATAATAGCAGTGACTATGGTAAACGCACGACTTTTAAAAAAGTACAAATTGCAGTCACCGGGTTCAACCTTTATCTGGCGGTAGCTACATCTTTTCAATATCTGCTGTTGGTACGGGCAAGACGCAGTATTGTAAATTTAAGCGTGAATAAATTATCTGATAGTAATGTTGGTTGAACAGTGACCCCATGCGTCTATTTGCCAGAACTGGATGCGCCAAATGCATCAAAAACTACTGTAATTTTTGGTAGGTAGTGATCTTTTTTTACTACATATTAACGTTCGTGAGTGGTGGTGACAGGCAATTATTACAGCCGCTTATGCATGTCTTTCTGTAGTTCGGTTAGGCCCGGTAATCTTTCTCTATAGTTGCTGGCTCAGCTGTATAGCTTGCGCTCAGCAACTTTAATTCAGTCATGTACCTACCTTCTGAGTTTTTACGTACATTACGGCGGGTGTCTTGACAATAGCAATCTCACGAAAAATATGGTAACGAAAACAGCCGCCTACTAACGTTTTTCTTCGTTTTTAAATTTTCATTGATCCGTTTTATGATTTTCACGTCCTTCTGTTCGTGTGATTATGACGAGCGATTTGGATCGCGGACGCTGTTCGACGTACGAGGTATATATTCTGTATTTTTTTGATTTTCTACACATAATATACAGGTATATGTGAACATTATAGGTCTTATAGGTTACAGTTGGTTATATACGTGAATTGTTGAATAAATAACGAGTAATCTATATTTAATATTTATTATACCAGCGTTCGAGTGTAGGTAAATTGCTTTGATAAAAGTACACAGCGTGTTTTGTAGTTTGATTTATATTATTTATTAAATAAATCATAAAAAAACCTGTACTTAATTAATGATAAATTAAATACTGAAACAATTGTGTCCCTACAATATTGTATAAATGGCAATAATGTTTTATGTTTTTACACACAAAATAATGAAAATATGTTATTAAATTTAAATATCAACATTTTTCTGTGGTAAGGTTTATATTATATAAATTAATTAATATGCTTCTATTGTGTAATAGCCACCTGTTACTCAACCTGTAAACAAAAGTATACCTTATATACAGTTGTTTACTACAATATTTCAACATCTATGTTTTTATTTTATTTTTAAATCAAACACACATTGTATTGCAAATGTTAAATATACATTTTTCTATCAACGTTGTTATAATGTTTTTCGTTGATAATATGCAATATAGTGCAGTATATTACGTAAGGTCATAGCAGTATTTATTAGCTTCAGCGATATGTGGCCTCAATTGTTCATGTATTATATTATATATATTTAAGTATAGTTGTACGGGTTTGAAAGGATCGGAAAAAATTAACTGATCATATTTTTATATTATAAAATTCATATTCATCCAATTGTCAGGCATTGAAACATGTACGTTTTCATCGGATTTATCCGGTGATGGTATACATTTAAATTCTAGGTAGACAAATGCATTTTAATTAATTTATAGCAGCGTATTGAACTAAATACAATTTACTGGTAGTGTTTTACGAGCGTAGGTTTGAAAATTTTAGTTCCTATCAAATTCCAATATTTCTTTTTTATACTATTATAAAAACAAGAATGAGAAAATAATATCATTCTCACCAACTACTATAATAATAATAATAATATAACTATGATGATATATTTTATTTTATGTACGACACACAGAGAGTTGCTGCCGACCATCGTTAACAAATTATTATCGCTGTAGATGTTGTTATTGCCATACATTAATAATAATAATATTAACGATGTATGATTTGGAAAATATTTCGTTTTAAGTGATCATATATGATAATATTATCTCGTCGAATCCGTGAACAACAACGAATGCCGAGAAATACATAGGTATACAATATATATTATGTTATGTTGAAATGCATAATATGATGATCGTCTTCGGTCCACAACATTATTATTTATACATTTTTTTATTGGTATATGTATATTATATTATTGTTATTTTTTTTAAGGTTCACAGCGTAGTGGACCAATAGATTTACGATAATGTGTCCAGTAAAGAAGTATCGTCATAACTTCGTTTAACGCCACAAACATTTAATGATAATGTTTATAGTCGTAAAATTAATATGTATTATATGAGGTAGGCATATATATATATATAAAAATACTCAGCAGAGATCAGTGTTTGAATATACGATTTATGACACGATCAAGTTAAGACGGCTGTCCGGCACTTTAAACCAATAAATTCACACACACACGCACACGCACACACATACACCATACACTGTATAATCTGTATATATTAAAATTATAAGGAATAACGATGGACGATGGTAGACATACCTACGTCTCTATAATATAATGTGATTTAGTGATTTTAATAATAATATAATTCCCACATTACAAACCTATACGTATTGCCCCAAGCAACAATTTTCAATGACAAAGGTTGATACATATTTGATTTTGATTTAACAGTTAATATTTAATTTTAAATATTTTCATGGCAATAATTAAATATTTAAAAATTAATATTTGTAGTTCATTATTTAATAAATAAACATATTTAGTGTGATGACTATTAAATGTATTGAATTCGATATACATTAAATATTTAACAATGATTAAACATAAATATTTATTCATGTTAGTTAATAGTGATTTAATAAATAACTAAAAAAAATATATTTAATAAATATTTACAATATTGTACATAAATAATAATATTAAAAGTTAATTATTTGATTAAAATTGAAATTACTTTATGTCTATATACTTAGGTGTGCGTACGGGAGTGTTAAATTGGGCAGCTGCCCTTCTTTCGAACTTTGAGACCATTGCTCCTCACATCATAACCTACAGCTGTAAAATAGAATGAACTTCTTAAATTTTATATAATATTTTATAACATTTTTTATATAATAATAAATATGTCATGTTTAAATGTTTAGAATTTGATGTTTTATCAACATATATTCTCTTATGAGGTAAAAGTAGACAGTAATAGGAATCAATTTGTTTACCATCATATATTGCTTTCCTTCATTCCAAATAATATTAATATATTCCCAGATAGATGTAAATATGTAATAGTTCAAAGTAGCATTTAGGTATACTTTGTTGCACTGCTTTATATTGTATATATATATATATAACTTACAAAATACCCATATATTTTGAACTATTTTGACAAGTGTAATAATTAAAACATAGTTATCTAAACTTATTGTTTGATAATTTTTCTAAACTATTTATACTTAAAGTATTTAATGAGCAATATTGTAAATTGTAATTGAAATTGATAAATTAATGTTTTTATTTATTTGTATATAAATTGGTGTGTATATCATCGACACTACTAAAATGTTTAAATTGTTTTGTGCGAGTTTAAATAAAATTAAATATAAATGTTTTTTTTATTAGGCTGTCAAACCATTTAGCACTGATTTCTTCTTTAAGCCATGTAATGTAAATGGTATTTATATACTTTTTTTTATTTTTTGTTGTTAAAATCAAGCTGATTCAATATACTTAGAGAATTTACATATATTTTTTTATTTATTTACTATAGTATTTATGTTATTATTAAGTACTAATAAATGTTTTCTACTATAAATTAATATAAATTTCCAAAAAAATTGTGTCTTATTAGTATTTATTATAAAAAATTCAATGTTCAAAAATAAATTTGTATGCCTATTTTTGTTTTTAATAAAACATCCATATTATAGTAACCTTAAATATTACATAGATGTATTAAGGGAAGATTACTTTTAAACATCTTGGCAACAATGGCAACTTTAATTTATGTTATAGATATGTAATTATTTTACGTTTATAAAGCATTGATGTGTAATTTTTGAAGAGATGTTAAAAAAAGATGTTGATAAAACGTATCTTAAAAGACATCATTGCAGAGTAAAAATAGTTTAACAGAATAAATTATTCATACGTGTATATGTAACGCAATTTATGATGTTCCGTGTTTCAGAAAAAGAACCCAGTAACATTATTATTGAACAAATTATTGTTTAGTGGGATATTAGCACATAATACAAAATGCTTATGTTTTAAAATGTATTGACAAATTTAAGATTGTTGATAAATATAATCATCTAAGTCTATCAATCACATGTGTGTAAATCTATTGATTAGTTAATTCCTTTAAAACCTAACCTTAATTATGTATTTTTAAAATTTGTCATAAGAAATATTGTAATTAAAAATTATAAGTATATTTTTTATGATATTTATAGTATATAATAATATTCTGACTGTAAATGTATAAAAAAAAAATTAATTAATTACAAATTTCTTATTTATATACTATCAAATATTTTGCTTTGTTTATTTATTAAACAAAAAAAAATGTAATATTATTTTCTTTTCAGTATCCAGAAATTTTGGCATTTAGTACAACTCATTTTGTAACAACATAAAGCTTGTACTGGTAGGTAGTACTAAATTATGTAGTTGAACTTAATAAAAGTATCGTAATTTGTAGAGGTTAAAGACTGAACTACAACAAACACGCTAGACTATATATACATGGTTGCATTTACATTTTATTGCTGGTATCAACCAAACTAATATATATCTATCTATCTATATATATATATATATATATATATATATTTACAACAAATCATATTTGTGTATACATATACAGGTATTGTGTGGTCTACAAAAACAAATAGTCGTGGTAAAAATTTGTTTGGTATTCGCTATATTCTTATTGATACCTATCTATAACCTAATTTAGTTGTAACCGTTACATAGCTCAGCTAACCAAATGGAACTAGTAATTTTAACTAAGCACATTGTTGTCATGGGAGTAACCGAAACATTTGGTAGTAGCAATTCTGGTAATCATTGGCCTTAGAACACGTTTATATTAACAAGTCAAACGTTAGTTTTTGCTTTTTATTATATATCTAAAAGTAGCTAGATACAAATTACAAACCAGCGTGTGTTAAATACAAATATTGAAATTAATTAAAAAATATCTACATTACACTCGTGTCACAAACGCAATATCAATTATAAGCAAACTTCTTATCAATTGTTATCCTAGTATCATCGAAAAGTATTAAGTGTTTTACGGATGATATAGTGTGGTGATATCATGATATATTATGTTGTCCAATGATTACATAAATTTACACAGTTTAAAACGTACTATTGTAGTATTGTATTTTAAATATCAATCATTTTATAAATTATATTTTTTTATAATTATACACTACAGATTGTGATTTTAATTATTTATTCATCATGTTCAGATTATATTATTGGTGTACTTGAGAATTGATTTATTTTTTATATCATCGTGCCTATATAGCTGCTCTACCTATACACTACGCTCGACCATAATCGATGCGACATAATCAGAGCGGTATCTCGTCAAAGAAATTTGACAAAAAATATTTAATAACTGCATGCAAATGGTGCAGGTGTAAGGATATATAATTCCCCAAATAACAATTCCCGTATATTTTTTTAATCCCAGTAGCCAATAATAGAGTTTAACATGGTTATTCTATTGCAAAAAATGTTTACAATTATACACAATTTAATTCATATCGTATTTCTTGTAACCGGTGTCCATTCTCAAACAGAGTACTACCCATTTGTATGCCCCGTCCACACTAATTAACATCTGAAAATTGATATACGATATTTAGTTTTATGCAAATTTTACAATATATATATTTCTATTAGACTATTTTATTATAAAAGATATAATAGTAGACACACATAGAAAAAATACCATAGTTCAACTCTATTGGGAGGGAAGAATCCAACCATTGTTCTCTTCAATTAAAAATCACTTTATCATACATCATAATATTATGAACCGCAGCGTATTATGTATATACATACAAACCGGCGAGTTGTTCATATCGAACGTCATCGCATTAAGGTAGGTATACCGTACGCGAAGATACCGGGAGAGATAATGATATAATATCCATCATTTAGCGGTATACATATGTAATACCTACTGCTAGGTATATTGTGGACACGTGGACCAAAAAAAAAATAATAATAATAATAAATAAATAAAAGAAAATGCCGAGATCAAAGAATATGCCTAATCTTACGCGCGCGCAGGTATATTTAATCCGCTGTAGAAATACTATAGGTAGTATACAGCCGTATTATAGAAATTACGACAGGTGCAGCGGATACCAATATCTACACGGCTGTTTGTGGTTATACCTAATAACGTATATATAAACAGACTGACGTGATGCAGGACGACGACGAGGCCTACGCAGCGGTGATCGTATCGATTAATCAGTATTCTCGATTTTTTTTTTTTTTTTTTATGGATCGTTCCTGCAAAAAAACAAATTGGTCGACCATTAATGTGACCGGTTCGCGCGTCCGTGTGTTTTAAATTTCCAGACGGTAAAAAAAAAATCGTACACACCCAATTAAAATTCGGTTTTTTTCTCCGTTATATAGGTATTATAACGCAATTATATGCATGTCTTAAATTATAATGCCGAATGATCTTTTGTTTATAACTATTCACGAAGAGACGAGAGACAGACAAAATAAAAAAAAAATAAATATAAAAACAATACTACTAGGTACCTATCATATTATTATACCAACAGTTGCAGCCCGCGGTTATTATATATTATTAATTACTTGGCCGGATACATAAGTAATACACACACAACTCGCAGGGTCTTTATGAAAACATATTCACCTAAGTTATGAGCAGAGATCCGTTTCGAAATTTAAAGAAGATAAAAATTGTTTATTTTTTTAGTTTAAAGTTATTATGATGTATTTAGGTAGTACCTTCATCATTGAATTTCACTGGAATACCCGCGTGCATTTTGCAATTTTTTTATTAGGTCATGAAATTGTTTCGATTTATTGTTCTCAATTAGTAGAGAAACTAAATATCAACCAACTATAACAATTATTAAATATAATTGCATAGATCTACGCATATTTTTTCTTTTATTTCTGTAATTTTAATAAAATGATCAAATCACATAATTTAAGAAATATTTAACTAGCCAACATTTTAAGTTATAAAATTATGAATATACATTTTTCAAAACAGAACTAAATCTTTTAAAAAAATGTATCAATAAATGAAATTAATCAATAAAATATAATTCGATGAAAACAATAATTAACTGTTTTCACGCTACTGGTTATATATGGTGAATAAACAAGAAGTCCAACAGAAAGAACTCGACGAGATATACAATTTCAAAAATAAAAAACTACATTTTGGCCTAGGGAAGGTGCATGTTAAGTTCTTAGACTTAGATTGTTTCTACAATACACGATTCTCCATGGTGTAAATGCATAGCTGAATTACTATAAGTTCATACTGAATTTATGTTTATTCTCAAATAGTCGTAGCCTATAAAAAAATAAGAAAATATTATTTTTATTTTTTTTTAATGATACAAACAAAAAGAAGTTGTAGATTACTGCAATTAACTATTTTACTTTTTTGATTCTTAATCAAGTAAGTATGGTAATTGAAACAAAAAAATCTAAATTTTGAAAACTTCAAGAACTTGTGTTAAATAGGAAAACGATAAAAATGTAACTCAATTGTAATGAGTAGGTAGATAATTAAGATAGATTTAACATAAAATATTAATTAAAGTGATCCGATATCACATCCAAACAGTCCCAAAATTTCTATTTTTTTTTTAACTTTTCTCCAAATTATAGCTAAAAAGTTGGTTGATAGCTCATTAAAAAGGAATTATCAAGTGTAGATACAAAATGTGAAATTAAAAATTTTGAAAAAAAAATAATTTAATTTTTCACATTTGATAAAATAGTTATTTTTTTTTTGCTAGATTTTCATTTAGCGTGGTAGATTACCGAAACTGGAGAACGGATTTTGTTATTTAGGGTCTTGTTACATTCACATTGGTTAGAAGAAGTGCAGTAAAGATATTAAGAACTTTATCTTCAATCGTTAACTCACTACAAAGCCATAAAGCCGAAAAACATAAAAAAAACGCCCATATAATACAATAAGATGTGTTTTAATTTTTTTTGAAGCTCTGTAGTGAATTAACTATAAAAGATAAAGTTCTGAAATCTTTGCTTCATTTTTCCTAGCGAATGTAAATCTAATAAGACCACAAACAACAAAATCCACTTTCCGGTTTCAGATATCTATCTTACTAAACGAAAATGAAAATAAAATACATTATACATACATAGAATTAATAAATTTCTAAAAATTGAAAAACAAGAAAGTTTACATGTTGATCTCTGACTTGGCAAGCGTTTTTTTTTTTTTTTTTGTTGCTATTATTCGGTTTCTCAAATCGATGGTTCAAAAAGAGTTAAATTCAAATCGTACTGTTTGATGTTTTTCAAAATATTCAAACCATTTTTAAACTCTTGATAGTCATTTAAAAAGTTAATCTTTTTTTCAATGTGATCAAATAGAGAATAATATATACTCAACACTAGACTTTGACATAATTAATTTTATTGTAATTAAAAACCAATTTTATCTAAACTTGAATTTCTAACTATAAAACATTTATAACACTTTCTATACAGGGTACAATTTATTTTGTTGAGCACTTTACGAACATTTGAAATTTTAGATTTTTTTTTGATTTTTTTCTATCAAATATATTAAACATATTTTTATGCAGATCAAAATGCTTGAAAATTTTAGACTATTGTATAATGATTATCATAAATAAAATCTTATCAAAGAGTACACTAAAGGGTTCTTACAAAATAAAAATAAAAAGGAGGATCTCCGATTAATGCAATTTCAGTGTTTATTTTTCTCTTATAACCAACGTTATATTTTCCGCAGAGTTGATCTTTATTTTCTTCAAGACCTATAACAATTATAATGATTAATAATATATATATTTTTTAAAGATTTCAATATAAAATGTTTATGATTTGTAAGTATTTTCTGGGAAAAATGATTGCATTTAGTTATATCAAAAAACTATAATTTCTCAAAAATATTTTTAATTATTATTAATATATTAATATTCCATGTTTAATAGCATATATAAGTTGCACTTTATTGTTTATGATAGCATGTATTGCTGAATAAATATTAATCAGATTCATCATACCATTGCTGTTTATAATTTCAATATGAAAAGTTTTGTAAAGGTTTACTTGGACATATAATGCTGTAAAATAAGAGAATAATGTTTACAGTTAAACTAAGAGGATGCTGGATGGTGATTTCCCTAAATTTAGTGATGGAGAATTATACCATCTAGAAATATTAAAATTATGCTATTACCTTTCTATAGTGGTTCGAAAGGCTTTCAAAGTCATGTACTCGAGAATTTGATTAACCTTTAATTTGGCAGAGTATCTTTTATGATACCTACGTCAAGTTTGCGAATTTTTCATGCAATGATATTCAAAGATATTTTTGATTAAACTTTTTAGATACACTGCGTTACATATAGTTTGAATAGAGAAAAACTGTTATTACTGTATCAACACATTATCTAATCAAATAGTAGGTATGTGCCGGCGTTTTTCGATGTGACTTTATAGACAATTTTAATACGTAATTGATTATATATTTTTGAAATTACGTATTGGTAAGTAGTATTACAATATTTATATATAATATTATATAATTAAATAATTTTCATATATTAAATAAGTATTCAAAGTATGTGTATCTTAAAAGATATATTGCCATGACCTTACCATTCTAATAATTTTGCCAATTGTATCCTATAAAATACATCGCCAATTACTGATTGGTTTATATATTATATTGTAATTTTAATATTATTTTATAGATATTCATATTTCATAAAATATTATAAATTATTTATTACCATTAATATACTTATATTATACATACATTTATTTTTATATTAATTTAGTTAACTTTCACTATGCAATGAAGAAGATACCAAACAATATTAGCAATGATTCCCATAAAGAATAGTGAGAGTTCTGGAAACAAAAAATCTACTGACCATAGTCTATATTTAACGACAATAATGATTCTTCTTCTTTAGCATCTAATGTTGATGAGAATGAGTTGTATGAACTTTTAAAAGATTTTGAATTGAATCCAATTAAAGAAGTAAATATCAATACAGTTTGGAAATATAATTAATGTATCTGTATTATAATGATAGATTACTGCTATTAGAGATTTATTTAATAGCATTGAAGAAAATATAACAGAAGAAGAAATTTCTATCACCAATTTTTCACCAAATTCGTGTCGAGATATTCCGATGCCACGTATATCTGGCATATTTTTACGGTTATAACAAGTTTCCAGAGGACATGGATGAGAAACATCTTAGTTTTAAATTTATGTATTTTTTAATTTGATAGAAATTTGTTTAATATTAAGTCGAAAGGATAGACAAAACAATTTTTAAACTCGATAAAATGTAGTTTGTCAACTGTTATTAATTATTCATTGAAAATATGAAAATATTTCAAATCTGTTTTAATTATTATAATAAAAAAAGATTTTTTTTCAACAGATCGATATAAAAAAAAACAACTATAAACCCAAAGTTAAAATAAATAAAATAAGAAAAATCAAATCGAAATATTGATTTTTTTTGCTGTATACGTATACATAAAAATAATAGCCCTATCTTTTGAGATACAATTGATAACTTTAAATTTTCAGCTCCAAAATTTGTTGATGACATTTTGGAATACAGCGACCTTAAGTTAGTTTGAACATATCTAATTTAACATTGTTATTCTAATATTTTGATGCTTGCCAAGTTAAGGGAATACACCGTACAATAAAATTTTATATTCATATATTAGTTATAATGTATTATATATTTTTAGACTTGTATTTACCAAGTTTATTTCATATCCTAGGGATTATTGTTTAGTTTATCACATGATTCTGAATTTTGTTCTTTCAAATTACAGTTGATTTTATTTTCATTTGGAAGTTAGGGTTTGCGTGTAATTTCATAAACTATATTATCTGTGTCGTTCTTGTTATAGTTGTCTTTTATAATTTTTTCAATATTATAAAATTTCAAAACATTTAAATTACTATTTTTTGTTAATGATTTAGCTTTATCTTTACAGCATAGATTATCTGATGCAACGAGAGTCTCGTCTCGTCTTATCCATTCTGGAATTGGCTGAGACGAAAGAAAATCACAAATATTGTTTGTACAAACTGATTTTTTTTTAATCGGTTGGTTTGACTTTTTTGTGTCGAATTCAACACCAATTTTTGATAAATTACGGTAGGATTTCTTGGGACCTACAGTTAAACGATTAATTTTTTGTTCTTCGTCTTGTTTCGTGACACCATTATTTTTTAAATGGTTTAATTTTTTTGAACATATTGATAAATGGCTAGTTTTTTGGTCATCGATTTGATTTATAACACAACTATTTGGAAAATGGTTTGGTTCATTTGAACATACTGATAAATGATTAGTTTTTTTGTCATCAATTTGATTTCCAACACAACTATTTGAAAAATGGTTTGGTTCATTTGAACATACTGATAAATTACTAGTTTTTTTGTCATCAATTTGATTTCCAACACAATTATTTGGAATATGGTTAGGTTCTTTCGAACATACTGATACATGGCTAGTCTTTTCGTGGTCAATTTGATTTCCAATACAACTATTTGAAAAATTACACGATTTTTTTGAACAAACTGATGAATAACTATTTTTTTTGTCGTTTATTTGATTCGTTAATTGATTTAGCTGTACAACTTTGGGTTGATACTGGTCTAGTTCAATCTTCTCCAAATCAATTAACTTTGTTTTTAAAAATTCACTTAAAATAATATCACCGTACTTAATTTGATTATTACCATCGTGTGATATAATTTTTGTATTAGCAGCATTAGTATTATCTATTAATTGGCAAACACACCGATTAATTTTACATGCGTCATTGAAATGTGTGTTCGTGATTGGACCATCAGTAGTAATATATGGTTGCGTTTGTTTTATAATAATTGGATTTGGTTTTATAAGGTTATCAATACAAACTTTAATATCGTCTTTACTTTTTTGCAGTTCATGTTTACTTTTTATTTCGATATTTGATTGGTTTTTCATGAAGTCTTGTTTAACAGGATCGTGTAATTTACTTAGGTATTCAACATTGGACATTAATTTATCCATTTTCATATAGTTTATGTTAATTTTTTTCTCCAGTCTGGATAAATTAACCATGATTTCTGATTTTTCTTTTACTTGGTCAATTTTGTATTGATTCAAGGCTGATTGTATATTTTTATAAAATGATTCTAACTGACCATCTAAATTGGTTAATTGGTCAACTAACTTAACATTGTACTCGGGTACATTTTCTTCAACCGTATTTTGATCATTTTTATTAATAATTTCCGTGGAATTTATTTTAACTTTAACCTTTTTATGAGATTCTCTTTTTTTCATTATAACACTTTGTTTGTTTTTTTGCGTTTTCATATTTTCTTCAGGATCTATTCCAAGTAAAGTATCTTTACTTGGCGGTGTCGTTTTATTAATAATGCAGCTCAATTTGTTTATAGAGTTTGAAGCACTATTTATACCATCAGAACTGTTCGAAGTAATATTTTGGTCAGTTATAATTGTAGAATTGAGCTGCTTTTCATCTAATAAGCCAGAAAGACAAGATACCTACAATAATTCAAAAAGAGCGAAATTAAAAAAAAAAATTACTAACACATATATTTTGTATAATACATGAATTTACTTTTTCAGTAAGTATTTGTAGATTTGATTCTATAACTGGTATAATCTTAAGGACATCATCTATCTTACAATTATTTATTTCTAAATTGTTTTCATTTTCATTCGTAGACGTGCATTGGTCGTGTTTTTCGTCTACAGTATTCGCATAGTTGTTGTTTAAATCTAAATCTTGTTTATTTTGTAATGTTTGTAATTTTGCGTATATCATTTTTACGCATTCAACTCTTTCTTTCAAATCATTTATTACTGGTTCCTCTTCGTGATTTGATGAAACATTGGTTGATTCCTCGTTAGCTATATCTTCGTTGATACTGTCATTACATTCATTGTTTTTTGTTTTAGTAAATAAGTTACTTAGCCACATTTATATTATTTAAATTAAATCTATTAAACCAATTACTACCATTATAATTTACAAAGATTGAATACTTAAATAATTTTGTAGGTATAATATATTAAATAGAATACCTAAGTTAAATTATAAATATTTATTTTGTTGGTATTTAATTTGGGTACTGATTAGTTGTACTAAATTATAATTAGGCCAATCTATATTTTTTTTATGGGTACCCAAATAATAAGAATCAAAGAGATTATACATTTTATAACATGTAATTTGATAATGTAAACCAGTATACCTAGGGCTAGCGATATTTCAAATTTTGGTTCTTCGGTAAGTTTTGTTTTTTAGTTTTGGATATTTGGATATTTTATTTTGACTATTAAAGTATTAGTTTATATCATAATCATTAAAATTAAGTCAAAATATGATTTTTGATCAATTTTAAAATAGGCATTTAATAGTTTAAATAGAAAAAAAGTCATGGAACACGATTTACTTAAGGATCCTGAAAAAATGCGTTAATATGATAAAACTATACAATAACAAATAGAATGTAAAGTGACATTTCTCAGAGAATTATCATCAGCCTTTGAAGTAAACTCAGGTTAACGAAATGTCTTATCTTCAACCCTATTTAATTTAGGCCTTGAAAAATTGAAAAAATAATTAAATATAGCTCTATAACATGTATACATAGCTATAAAAGTCATTAAGTGGAAGTTGAAAATAAAGAAATAATATTGGCGTATGCAGATGAAATCGTCATCTTAGGAAATTCAACATAATGTCTAACCTTTTGGCAACTAGTAAAAGAACGGAACTATTTAACGTACATTTCCCCAACTTCACCCATTTCCATTTTTAAACTTTTTCCAATGCCAATATTTAATGCTTAATTCTACCAATTCCTGTGACCATTCTCGGAATTCTTGCTCAAATTTTACCCCCCCCCCCCCAAAAAAAAAAAAAGCTGGGTGGGGTGGAGAAGATATATTTCCAGTCTCACCAACACCAAATAGTTATAATTTATTTTACAAACTTCAATATCATAATATATATTATATAAAAATATTAAATTATTCTTTTTAAACATTGAATAAATATTTCTATCGTTACGTCAAAATATTTAAAATATTGTTATACCTAAATGGTGAGGTTCTGTGATAATACAGAATGAATTAAAGATGACACATGATCATTAATGATTCATTTTAAGATGCATTTAATGTGCAATTTTCATTGAAAATAAAATATATTTTATTCTTTTATTGAATTTTCTTTACAAAAGTTGTTCAATGTGATCCCCGTTAACTTCGATTTGCAACTTATGGTCGTCTAAGAGAAAATGGCTAGATAAGACTTCTAAAATAATTTTGGATGACACTTATAATGTGCACTTGCAAATTTAAAATGTTGTCTTTTTCATGTAACGTATGACCTGTCAATATTAATTGTGGACGTCCGAGATATGTACGTGGTGAATGATAATGAGTTGGTACATGGTTTAGTAAACGAAGATCCGGAACTTAGTGTCCGACGCATAGCCTCAAGAACTGGATTTTCTCCATCAGTAGTGTAGAGAATATTACACTAAAATAACATGTAGATACCCTTATTATCTGAAAAGAGTTCAAGATTACTACCACGTAATTATTGTACAAGGTTGATTTTTTCGCAATCAATAATTGATAGAATCACAATAAAACTCTTCCTTTGTTGTTCCATTCCATAACATCACCAACCAACTATAATAGAAAATAATCCCATTCACCGTATAATGCGCATGGGTAACGAGCACCTACGCATCTCTTAAATGTTTTAATTAATAACAATAATGCAACCTGTTTATTACCATTTGTTAATTTGATCAATATTAATATTTGCTTACTTTAATGATTATGTTGTATTGTTCAAATTTATTTATAATTATATATTGTGTTGTTCTGTTAGGCTCCAAGCTCGTTAATAAATAAATAATAATAATATATCCAAATTTTTTAAAAATATTTCATTTACAAAATATGGTATTTGTAGCTAACACCACAATATTTATACCATGAAGGCATGAAATATAACATTGGCCACCCCACAATTCTGATTTTAACCCGTGCGACTTTTTCTTATCGGGCTTATGAAAGAAGAAGTTTAATAATGTAGCTAATAATGCTGATATCATTCATTAAATACCAATTAATCTGTTGGAAAAAACTCAGAGTTTATTACATCTCATATAAAAAAGTGCATTAAAGTTAAGTCACGCTGAACAATTTTTGTAGATAATAAATTTATTTTCAAAATATAGTGTATTTAATTATGATTATTTTGCAATGTAAAATCATTTAACCAATTAATCATGTATGTTAAATAACAGCAAATAACTATCACCACTGTTTATATTGTAGTATTCTCATACAAACCGATGTATTAAACCACTTATTTTTTAGTCAGCGATTCGAGCGTGAAAAACGTGTGACAAGCGCAAAAATAATGTGACACCTCGATTCGTAAGATAATAAGACTTACAACTAGAGTGTTTACTTTTTCATTTGATATAATATTCTAAAAATAATTTGAGCAAACTCGGATATTTTTTATATACAAATCTTCATTGGGTCATCACAGTGAGTACGCATATACTGGACGGTGACCTCATATATTTCAGAAACACCCTGTACAGTATGGTAATATGCAATATGCAAAAACCTTGACAGTATTGGTATTAAGTGCGATGATCCATCTCAAGTGCATATAGTGCATATAAGTCAAAGTAAAGGCTTTCTTGTACCGAAACATGACACTCAAACAGTTTTAAACACTACGACTCGAAATTAAGTCAATAAGCCACATATGGTGTCGAGTGAACGCATTGTTCATTGACATTTATTTATTCAACTCCCAGTGACTCATCAGTGACGTGCAATTTTTTTCAGATACCTACCCTTCAGTAAGCTTAGATTACTAAACTTTGACTCCCGCAGAAAGTACCCACCCCTGAATGCACTAAATGCAATAATACAGACCGCAACGTTATTTCGTGCGCTATAAATATTATAACTTTAGGTATTATTCGTACAGAATAACAATGATGATATTATATTATGCACGACGGTGAATCGTTGTTTAAATCGAATGCGCTCTTCGCCGGCGAATGAGTGTATTATTAGCGGCGACGTATTTTGCAATATTCAACGGTAACATTGCGCCGCCGCTGCCGCGCCGTGCAAATCTCGCCGTCACACACACACACACACACATACACAAGTGAGACCACCCAAGTGGCGGCGGGCGGCGGACAAAACACAAATTTATGTTGAAAGTGGACCGCGCCGGCAATGTGCGTGTGTGCGTGTGTGTGTGTATGTTTTTGAGTGAGAGAGAATGAAGAGAAGGCGAGCTCACGCGTATGCATACAAGTCGCGCGCAGAGATAAGTATCCGCCGCCGTATATATTAAATTTTACGCGTCCGGTTCGAATCTCCTCGACGGAGAGTCTGTGGAACACCGGGACACGGTCGGTTGTGCGGTGCGGCTAGGCACACGCGCCAGTACTGCGATATTGTTTTAACGTGTGCCTAATGATGGCATCATTGAACCCCCTCCCCCCCTCTTTCATATCACTAACGTAGAGCTGTCGTTCGCCGATTTGCTTTCCTAGCAACGGTCGCGGTTTATAACCGCCGGTTTTAATGGATGTGGTGGGAAATTTTACAAACATTTTTCGGAAAATTTGAACACATTTACTTACTTGATAAATTTTATAAGGTTTATTTTTTTATAATTTTTTTTTAAAATTCTTATTGCACACTAAACACGGGGCTGAAAAATTGAATACACAGTGGGCAATGAGACTATATTATTATTTATTTATAGGAGTACTACCATTGTGGAAACGCGTCAGTCGCGTCAAAAAATAAAATTGAATTCTATAAAAAAAAAAAAAAAATGTATACCTATACCTGTACGTAATAGGTTTTAAGTAATATAAAGATTTTATTAATGTATTATAATTGATATAAGTTGATACTGACTAAAGTATACCTATTACGTTCTGCAGGTTAGTATCAAGTTGTGCTAAGAACTTCGTAGTGGGCCTACTATTTCAAAATTAAAAATTCTCAGTGTTTATCAAAATATAATTAGAAAACAATTTTTTTTTTAGCATTTTCTATGCATGGTAAATAAATGGTATATTGAAATTATTTTCGCTTTAATTTTTGAGTTTTGAAACTTTATTAATACAAGATTTCTTATTGTTATTATAGCTGTTTAAAAAATATTGAAAATAAAAAGACATTATTTTTTTTAAAGTATTTTAAATTCAACTTTTGATAAAATTTGTTAAAATCATGAAAATTATTTTGAAGTTATAAATTTATAAAATATTCAATTTTTATATTTAAGGATTGAAATTCTTAAAAATACACATTAATAACGTCATTTGCTTACATTATTACTCAGAGTTAGTATGGCCCGCAATAATGGGTAAGTTAACATTTACACATATTTTAAAGGTACCTACATACCAATATTTTTCTGATAGCGGTTTGACAACTTCTAACGATAATTATCATGATAATTATAATTTTTTATACATTATATATTTTAATAAATAACAGAAGGTTGTGTACCGAAGATAGCGAAACACATTATCTGAAGCCGATATTCCGAAACATGCGTTTTGCTATATTAATAATAATACGCGGTGCATAAATTATTTCACGCAATTTTGGTCGCTCTGAAATTTATTTATGTTTAATTTGGACGGTTTGTCGGGTTGTTACATTATATTATAATGACGTTGCTATGGCCCGAACACAACGATATTATAATGTACACAATAATATATTCGCACTTGGTTATCGCTCGATTTCCATTCCTATTATTATTATAATACGCCGCCATACGTGGATCTGGCGGTGGTATCCGTTGGGTCGGTGTAATACTTAAATCGATCCGAGATCTCCGATCACACATATTTGTATACAACACTAAAGTGCATTAAATAATTTTTTAATTTTTAATATAATATTATATGCATATAAATTACCGATAGCAACCGATGATTAATATAATTACGTTACTATAGTGATCTCATTAATATATTTTTTTAAACATATAAGTACCTCAGAGGTACAGGGCGATTTTTTTATCATAAAATACTCATTATTTTAAAATGTATTCATGTTTTTGAAAATATTTTTTTACATAGTTTCAAGTTGTTAAAATAACAACGTTTTTATTAAAAAATTATATTTTTAAATATTTTTTATCCTTATAT
The DNA here is from genome assembly GCF_003676215.2 of Rhopalosiphum maidis. Classification (NCBI taxonomy): domain Eukaryota; kingdom Metazoa; phylum Arthropoda; class Insecta; order Hemiptera; family Aphididae; genus Rhopalosiphum; species Rhopalosiphum maidis. The sequence continues at coordinate 40,975,085 of NC_040879.1, read as the reverse complement.
TTTTTTAAGTTTTTACTTTTTTAAATGACAACATATAGTTTTAATTTCATATTCCAAAGCAGAATAATTTTCTGAGTATTTTGATACATAAAATTCGAATTTAGGGCGGTTAGTTTATGAGTTTTACTTGTTTAAAGTTTAGACAGGCGGAGTAGTGGACAAACATTTTGCGGGGTAACCCCGTACCACTCCGCTCCGCGCATCAAAATACTTTAAATACTTCTCGGTAACCGCTCACATCTTTAAAAACCACCGCCGAATAAGTCTGTGTGTAGCCAACACGTAGGTACGCGTTGTGTGTGCATGCAATACAATATGTATTATGTGTGCATCGGAAAAAATTCAGCAGTAGTAGCATAAATATACGATATTTGTTGTTTTACGGTTGAATTTGAAAAAGCATTACACGTATGTATGAAATGTACAAGACAGATGATATGTACACTAGTAATAATGTATATTGTGTAGGCTCCATTGACACATACAGTTTGCAAAAAATTCATACACAGTAGAGCTGACGAAAATATACATTAATATAATATTACGGCCATGGGAAAAATCAAAAATGGCATTTCTCGACACGCGAGTCGTGTGCGTCGATTCCCATAGACGTTTATGGTTTACACAATAACGTGATAATATTATATACCTACATAGCAGCTTGCCGTGTGACACGACCTATGTACGGGAGGCGGTTCGTCCGATTATCATTGTCATTATTGTAATATAATAACAGTAAAGCAGACGTTGGAAATCATTGTACGATAAATTATTAATGCATATGTGTGTGTGCGTGTGTGTGTGTGCGGATCGCGATAGGTATAATATAACATCCAAGAAGAAATGATATAATTTATTATTATTAAAAATACTGCGAGCAACGCGATTAATGATGATACACAAGTACATGGGTATATAGCTGCGTACATCGTTTAATCGATGATGTTGAAAACTTAATAATAATAATAATAATAATAATAGATTATGGTCGCGGACAGTGACACAGACACATACACACATAATACATATATATATTATTTTTTATAGCGATCTCTCCGCACATAAATCCTTCCTTCTAGTTTTACAACGACCGTGTCGTGTTCAGTATTTATTTATTATTACTGTCGTCATTATACATATTGATGAGCCGGTGACGGCGTTATGGAGCAGCGGTGTGCCTTCGCGGAAACCGCGCGACCATATTATTGTTTCTACTTTATATACGATCCACAACAATCGTCACCAGATTGTCTCATTTTTTTCTTAGACCCGGTATGAAAATATGTAATTTTTTAATATCGTCGCCAGACGACGTAACCGCAGTCAAGAGCCCCTCTACTCGATGCACGACAAATATTGGTCCGTCGTCCGTTTATAGTGGAAGAATTATTCACCAGAGAAAATTATTGTGTAGTGAAATATTATATTTCTGTCTTTATTATTTACCCCGTTCAATGGACGCAAGCGCAACACAATTATTTTAAAACTAGAAAAAATCAAGTCTATAAGCCAAAACTTTAATAGTTTTCCATTCCAAGTTGAAAGTTGAAAGATACGAGTTGGTGATGTAACTTATAGTTATTGCGATTGTAAAATTATGAAATACACTAGTATAGGATTACAATTTTGTTTTGATGAAAAGTGCGAAATTCTAAAAATTGACAGCGCTATAGAATTAGTCTGTGAAGTACTCAAATAATGGAATAATGTTGTTATTCCAAAAAGTGAATAGATAAAATATTTTGATTGTAACACGTCGTTAGAAATAAATCAATCGACATTACCGCGGGATAAAAGTGTTACACGAGATTAGATCATTATTACTTCAGGAATATAATTTTTTTTCATCGCGTCGGCATTAAACTAATTGTTTTTTATTTCATTTAGTTCAATAATGTGTTCATTTTAAATTACTGAATTACCATTTTTCCTTTGTAAATCAAGATTTTCGATGCGCCCTTGAATATTTTTAATTTGTTGTAACCGTAATTTACAATATTTTATTTTGCGCTTATTATTCCCGACATTTCTCATTTTACGGTTCTTGTTTATGATGTTTGTATTTTTTTTTTTTTGTCTACGTCGTAAAATTTATTTTAGGAAAGATGTCACAAATCTGTGTCTTAACCTAGTCTATCATTCCATCGAATGTTATTTCAATAGAATTGAAATAGTTCAATTTCAAAATCACATGTTAATCAATTTTTCATGTATCGTAGTTAACGACGGTTGCAATTTTTGGCGTCCTCGACGTTCATTATTTCTACGCGTCTATTTATTATACATGTTGTTACATAAATGGATTTTAGAATAAATACTACCCTCGTATTGTGGTGGTTTGTCGCCCAAAAAAAGCATAAACTCACTACCAATCGCGGTGCCGAGTGTACTCAATCGTTAACATTTATCCGATGTAATGCAGTGCATTCGTGCATGGTGGTTTGTGACCACAGAAAGCATTACTTTCACAACTGCAATAGAATGATAGATGAAAAACCTATATAGACATTAATGAAGGCATGTCATTTTATGTACCTATTAATTATGTGTTACGAGTAGAGTACGGAAATCGGGTAATGTGAACACTATACGCCTATTGAATAAAGTAAAAATATTATTTGTAAAACGTTAACTTTTTACATTAACTGAGTATTTTGTGAGTGAATAAAGTGTTTTGATAAAATAAAACACGATAAAATTAACAAAGTAACAAATTTCCACCTGCATGTTGGCGTTACACTTTGAGTCAGAAGTTGACAGAAATAAAGGCGATCCACAGAATGTACTTCTTGCGATTTTGTCTATTAGCGATAATCAATACTATATAATATGAACAAGAAAATAAAAATGACACACTTCTTCAATTTTATTCAAGAAATCATTTGATCTTTTAGTAAGCGTGGATATGTATTCTATATGATAGTTTTAATTGAATTACGTGATTCGAAACTTTAAGTTTCAAATATGGAGGCAAAGCAGATTCGACGGTCAAGTCAAAGTTTTTATATTTTCGAACAGATTTGCCTGCAACTCGGACGTAAATTCTTATTATTTCTTTAACATTGTATCCCGCTACTACAATAGTAGGTACATTATTGCATTCGGTAATCAGTTATTAATCATTGTCAAAAATAAGCCACGAGGTATTTTCTTATTCAGCGATGATGACATAACATTATTCACACAGTCTATAATTTTTATTCAAAGGGTATATGGAATAACAAAAAGTAGCACGCAATATTTATACTTAAATTGATGGCTACCACGGCGATTCGGCAACAAAAATTAATTTTTATTATAATACCTTAGTATTAATAGAGCTAATGGTATATTAGTCCTTAATATACATTAAACATGTAAACATACAACGTTACTGCGGGGGTGTTGCCGATAGTTGACTTTCCATCTCACATTCCCCGATTCCTTACCACCATCAAATTGCTTATTGTAAAAATTATAAAATAAATTAATAAATGTATAATAAATTGATATGTACTATAATTTGCAAATGTTTTGCAATTTCTTAACTCCTGGAGGCCCACGGAACCCCCAAGTACCAATTTGTTAACTAGCTGTAATGTTTTAAACATCATTTGTAGAGAAACGTAGTTAAATTCTAAGGAAATAATGAGAATAATGTAAGTTTTTAAAACAGCTGTTAAGAATTTTTCTCCGATCAAGAAAACGTAGTTAATATTTAAATATTTTATTTGCATTATAATATGAAAATATGATAAATGTAGTACCGTGAAAGCAGTGATATAAAATTGTATTTTATTTTCAATTTTTTCTTTGGTTAAAGGTAATATTTTTTTTACATTATTAATTATTTCAACATTACACGTTTATAAAAAAGTGTTTTCATAAAAAAATATTGTTAATAATCGTCAGCACGTATTCCATATCACTCAATTCAATATAATTCAATGTGTATTTTAGGGGAAAAATGAGTTTTACATGTTTAGGGAAAATGGACTTCCTATAACGTATAGATGAACTATACTTGAAATCCTTTGATGGCTAGATTAAATGCATAATCTGTAAGAGATGGTCTCATAATATTTACGCTGGTATTGATGAATATGAATTATATTATATATTTGTATGTGAATTTAGTTCATAATTTTTTTTTTATATATATTATTCATATAGGTAATTATTTTTTTCTTTTTATTAGATACTCCTAAAATTATTTGTAAATATGAAATAAAAAAACTTAGATTAATAAAATAAATACTAAATAAAAAAATTAGTGTTCTGTCATATTTTTAAACTCTACGTATATACGTAATAATATGTAAATTAATACCCAATAATAATACATTATACATACCGTGTTAATATGTAAAATTAAATTTACGTCAGACTAATCGATTAATAAATGTAATTTCAACTGAAATTAAATGAGTAAAAAATATACGTGACATGAATGAGCATAATAATTATAATAATATAATACATAATAATTGAATATTCTATCTTTTGACCTAAAATTAGACATATAATCAACAAAATATCAATATGTACACATTATATACGTAATTTTGGTTTGTCATATACGTATAGATTAAACGTTTAATTAATGTATTTTTGTTTACTAGACAATGGTGGTTTAATAAAATGTAAAATAAATGTAATACTGCAGGATCCTAGAACTTATTTATTATTTGAATTAAAATCATTTTTAGTTCATAAAAATAAATATTGTGATAGGTAAATATGAATAATGTATTATATTAAAAAAAAATTTTATTTAATAAAATAAAAAAAGGATTTATTTAGGAATACAAAATATTTTAAATATATTAATAAGAACTAAAATTGTATGATGAACTTAGTTAAGTTTAGACTTATTAAGATAAGACTAATAAAAAAAATTAATTGTATTAAATAATTATATCATCTAAATTCTAAGGCATTAAACAAAAATAGTAAATATAAACAAACTACAAAATTATTGATCTTAAAAAAGATGTTTATGGGTAGGCACATCTAATTGTTATACTTAATTTAAAACCTATTTTAAATAATTTTGAAGTGCACGTTCGCATATAATTTTTAATAACTAATAGTTATCACGACCTATTTATTTTTAGTATTTTAAATGTAGCAGTAAATTAAAATCAATCACGCTAGTGATCACAATTATTACCGAAATAATAAAATAACATTTCGAGATCAGTCGTACGATACGAATTGTTTTGCGATGCGGATTTATTCTGATTAAAATCAGAAACCAAACCTATAAGGTCCTCGAAACGTACATTTTACTCAAACCAGCGGCCCACGCGCGTAGACGATAGAAGTAAAACCTACCACCAACACAACGTTGCGGTTGTTAGGTAGGTATAATTAATTATTTTAATTACCACTGATCGGACCTGCTATCGCATAGTATAGCGAATTAATAACTTCACACTTGCTCGTTCCAACAGTCATTATTCAACATTTAAATAAATTAACAATTGTCGTCGAGAACTAAACGGGCACATATAATAATAATATAATGTATAATGTGTACTGCAAATTATTTCCATGTTATTTAGGTTTGGTGTTTTTTCGATGCCGTTCTTGTAAACAAATCACTGAAATTATGCATTATTCATTACATGCAAACTATTAAACTCGAAATTTGAAATAAAATAAATAACGATTTTATTAACATTATACTATATTATAATATATATATACATATTAAATATGTATATTTTTTCATTGATTACAGTTTCGTTAATTTATATTGCAGTAAAAATTGTTTACGATGCTCAATAAAAATTAATATAATTGACCGCATAAACATCGCAAGCTAATCGTGTATTTTTCATTTTTTACCATCGATAGGATTAATAAGATTCGAGGCAATATAAAGTTTTACTACTGTGTAGGAGGAGGCACTATAATATTATAATTTAATGTGACTACACGGAAATAAGCAATTACAAGTTATCTTCTATAATTGTTTACGTATAATAACTAATGACGTGTAATCGACGTACGGTAGACATAGTGCACTTTATGATATTGTGTCTACTGTTAATAAGTTTATATAAACAAAAATAAAGCTATGTAAATGACCGGAAACCGAGCCAATTTTATCTAATATATTATGTAAATTATTACTAAAAACGTGTTATCCTCTCATTGCATAACGTTTGGAAAATTTAATCGTTATATATTATACGTTCGCGCGACGTTTCCTCTTAAATATATAAAGTATCATTTATGACTTTATTAATAGGTTTCGAGTAGTATTCTGAATTCATTTATTAATTTAATTAACGATATATGTTTAGTATCATTAATATAAAAGACCACACCGGTAGGAAACAAATATGCACGTGTGTGTGTGCCTGTGTGTGTCTGTGTGTGTCTGTGAGTTGTCCGCGTGAGCATAATAATGAGTAAGTAATCTCACATGAAATATTTACTTGATATTAAATTCTTGATGCAGAAACCCAGAACGTACAGATGTTTGAATAACGAGGACGGTCCAAGAATTCCTCACAAGGTATTTTACCTGTAGGTACACACACGCACATAGAAATTGGCATGAGTACGTTGTGAAAAACCTATACTTCTAAGTCCGAGTAATACTAACTATATGGCAAGAATAAAGTATACTAATGAAAAATATAAAAATATAGATCATAAATAAATTATTTTGAGTTAAAATAAGTAATGAACATTTATAGTTAAAATTTGGAACATTTCGATATTTGTTTATTTGACCACACTAGTCAAGTAAGACCAAATTTACCTGCAATTAATCTGCTTCAACAAGAAACAGTTTTTTGTTTTTAAGAACAGCCTCCTTCAACTTCTGCAAATCAAAAACGATTTTTGTTAAAATTATCTAGCCATATCTATATTTTTTTAATAATTGTTGAAGTATTTTTTAACATACTACATATTTTAATGGCGCTGAGGGATTACAACTATGTCATTTCAGCCAACAACGCAGAAGTAGATGTTGTTCTAAACTTCTACATGCAAAACCATACCATCAAACAACAACTTTTCTCTGTTCAGATTGAGAATGAAATCTGGATTTCAAATAAATAGGTTGGTAAGTGTACTATGTCTTACTTAATATAGCATAGAAATAAAAAATAAAAATTAAGTTACATGTATTTGCATTTTTTTGAAATACCATTTTTCTTTTGATCCAAAACTTTCTTAAATGTTGAGGGATCTCTAGCTTAGGATAAATTTTGCATTAAAATCAGCAGTACATTTTTGCCGCTGTTATGTTAGGTCTTCGAACGTCCGTATCTGAAACTTTTCCACTGGTCACCGGAATAAAACGTAATACGCTTAACGCAAAAGGCAAAAGGCGTCAGGAGCTTTATATTGTTCAGTTAACATGCACGATTTGCTGATTCCTGACCTATACACTTGTACGGTGGTTGGTGAAAAGTTTATTGAATTTGACAATAGTACTTCAAATAATATAAATATTATTTTTAATACACAAAATAATTTAGACTTGAAGCGGCCACAGCTTCCCAAAGGTTCCAGCGCATACGCCATAACAGTCTCCGCAGCACCAACAATCGCCACCGCCGTAATACCAGTCTCAACACTCATCTCTCTCGCATCCATAAAAAACTGTTGCTGTTTGTGTAACTGCAGGCACAACAACATTAAAGGAATGGAAAAATCACTAATTTCAATTAATGTACAAGAGCTATATTATTAATATATATATATCATAATCTAAGATAGTCTACTAATATAAAATTCAATAAAACGAAAAGAAAAAGATTTGTAGTATATAAGCGCATATTAATTATGAGAAAACTGTTTGATGATGTGTGCGTGTGCATGTTTATGTATATTTATATATGTATATAGAGAGAGATAAAATACAGAAATTTGTACCTCTTCCATATATCCATCAACGACACCACATAATACGCCATGAGAATCACTTGGGGGGTATTGATATTTAAATACCTGCCAATACACGCTCTTACACGTAATAAAAACATAAAACGTTTTATAATGGTTTTTTTTTTTGCAGACGTGTTTTATACAGATCTGATCGTTGGACGACGTGTAATCATTTCGGAACAATGTAATACTACACGCTGCACTGTAACTTAATATTTCATAAATACGATCGAATCGGATGATCGAACAAAATTTGATTAATTACAATACACGTTAAGTTGTGTACTAAAATATTAAACGTAAGTACACACGCGCATTCATATAAATTATAGTACATCGATTACATGGAACGCTTGTCACTGCACATAATAAGTCACGACATTTATGATATTATTTAAGAATATCATATTAAGTTGAATCGAACAATATTTCTAAGTATAAAATATAACCATACTAATAAATACTTTTAAAAATAATATATAATATATTTGCAACAATAATGTACAATACATTTTTGATTATTTAATTGGTTCACAATATTGCAGCAGGTTAGGTAAAAGCTGAGTTTGTGTTGGGAGAGCTATTCTTATCAATTTTCTGAAACGCATATGCAAAATTAAATAGTAAAAATTATTAATAAATATAAATATACAATCATATTTTGAGAATTAATATATAACACGGAATTAAATATATATATATACAGTAGGGTCTCGATTATCCAAAAGACGCGGTAATCCGGAAGGCTTTGAGTGTACATCGCCACCGTATGTACTTATGTAGACCAATAAAATAATAATCATAAGTCATAACGATTATTACGACTGCATATCACACATGTACGTCGTCGAATACGTTGATAACAATTATTAGCTGCGTGTCATACTTTATAGTGATTTAATTTTTTTTTGAAAAAAGTACATGAAAATTGTCCCATGTAAGCAAAGTCATAGGTAATCCGGACGACCCATTTTCCCAATCTTGTTCAAATTATTGAGTCCCTACTGTATATATAAAACTATAAGTCTATAAGAGTAATATGAATATATTGAAAAAAGAACTTTTAATATTATATGCACTAAACCATAAATGTACTATCTAGATTAGCTGGTTAAATAATGGTAAACTTTTGGCAACTTTACCCAACGAAATAGTACGGTTAGTTTTTAATGTTATGAAGAGTACCATTATTTACATTTTTAGTAATATGGTTGTTAAAAATAAATTGTATCAAAAAAATATCGTACTTGGATGTTTGACGTCCTATTATTTTGTTACGCCAATTGAAAAATTAAATTAAAATGAATGTGTTTAATAAAATTAAGACATAACAGATACACGTGACTACTACTATATTATTAAATTAGTGTTGACTTTTCATTATTTTCCCCGTGACGACCACTTGTATATTTATAATACTAAATAATTGTATGTACTTAAATATGTGGAATGAACAACTTATGGATAATATTATTAACGATAACATAAAAATGTATACTTCAATACGATTGAAAATCACATGTGGAAATATGCCATCGTTGTATATTCTTTAAAAAGAAAAACAATCATTTAAATAATTTTGTGTGTCTGAAAGTTGTAATGTTAAACAATAACGTACTATTAGTTAATATTATATGTGAAAAAATCGTATATATTGCGAATTAATCAGTAGATATTTTTTCTTGGTTGCCTGCCACTATAGCTGAGACTTACAAGTTAGTCGGGATAGCTAAATGGGATTTTTCGATTATTATTGTATATCATAATAAGTAAATAGTTATATAAAAACAGAATTATGATTATATAGTTTTAGTAGTATGAGGTGGAATAAAAGGGGAGTTAATATTAAGTATAATAGAGGTCAGATTAGTTAAGTGTTTTGTGTAATTTAGCTAGCCTATTAATTTCTTTGCAAACCAATTAAATATTCTATATGTATATACAAGATAGATTAATGGTTGTTTATTGTTAATCCACCGAAGTGTTGAAAATTGTGTCTAGCCAAATATCAATTAATTATGATCAAATCTTTTTATTCTACAGTTTCTCTAATCAAAATAAATTGTTTTTTTTTTACTCTTTTAACGCATATATAGTTCATTAGGTAAACATATATATTGTAATAATACGTAGCTAAATTATACTTGTGTCATAATCGAGTGACCTTCTCCTTAAATTTAGATCATTATATATTACTTATATTATATTCATAATTTGTACATTATGTTACGCGTACAATGAATACTATTTATTTTGAAACAGAAATCGCTTAGCCATAAGATGCAGAACTGATTTCCATCGAAAAACGTAGGTAATTATTTCGTAACAATTTGATAATCACATTTATTTTAGTATTGTTCACAAAAAAAGCGATTTTCGCTTTGTTCGCTGTAATAAAAAAATAATAATAATTAATATTATAGTTATAATTTATAATTAGGTACCTCAGCATATATCAGTTATTGTAATAACATGTTAGCATAGAATATTTTCTGAATTCTGAAGTTAGTTTGGGAGCGTTGATAAAAATTAAAAACTGTTTTACCACCTTTTTATTTGTGTCAGTCGTATAGTATTATACGTATCTAAGTTTAGGTGCAGTGTTCGAAATAATATGTGATATTACATATTGTTGGTAGGTATACGATTAACTTTGATAGCGTATAATGCGGTGTGCATAGACTCTACAAGTAGGTAGATTCCATAGATGTTATTACGGTACTCCATATTATAAATACACGTGTATTAGATTTTTTTAAAACTTAATGTACTTATAATTTACATATATAATAGAAAAATATAAGTTGAACGCATCACACATCGTTTCCTAGAGAGTGGTGGGTTGACATTAAAGTCAACATGTCGATACGCTAAACTGTTTACAGACTTTCAATTACAGAGTGCAGAAATTAACAATTGCAGTTTTTCAAGTACATTTATTGCAACTGCAGATGCATGGGCAATTTGATCGAGGCATTTGGGCACTTAGGTATGTGCAGTGTGCTACACCGGTAAAAGTTTAAAACAATCTAATTAAATAGTTTACATTAAAGATTAACCTGACAGCATTATTAAGTTTTTTAGTGTGTAGAAGAAGTGATGTAATTTAAGAGAAAACCACATCCGGCCCTTTATTATCTTATTGTTCCGACAGTTTTCTCGGAAAAATAAATATGATATATGATGGCATCTACCCGCTTTTCAATCGAACTCGCTAACACGAAAATTATAGTTCACACGTAAGCACACCGTTCATGCAAATTTATTTAACCAATCATTATTTTTCTCGGATTACAAATGTCTCTCGCAGCTACCTATTAATAAGTCATCGAAAACGTGTTTTTACGCATTTCTATTAGTCGGTATCTACACTTTTACCATAGATCGTAGATGCTTACACCGCACGCATCTCGTGCATTCATAACGCGCAGGTGCGGTGGCAGTAAACACTAAATAATAATAACAATAATAATATTGAATAATGATTATATTATTATTGTATAAAAGGCACTGGCGACTCATAACTCCGTGCAGAGAATGCGCGTATAATCTTTATGCCGCAACCGTATATAATGATCAGCCGACAACTTACACAATATTTATAATAGATACAACACTATACCGTGGTAGCAGTATTAGTGGTAGTGTCTAATGACAAAACGATATACGTAACATAATACAAAATTACGACGTACGTCATAAACTACGACAAACGCTTGCGACGCGGGTCGAACAGCCGCGGCCGAGAACGAGAAGTAAGACGATGATAATATTATAATAATGAGGTACCGATAATGAAATCTTAGTGGGTACAGGTTTTTCTTGCTGTGCACACGGGAGACGTGAATGATTTGTGGCGACTTTTAATGCCATCTAGTAGGGTATAGCGTGTAGGTATTGTGCGGAGTCGAATAAAATATAAAGTCAGTAAACGAAATGGAGAGAAAAAAAACCGAAAATATTTAATATAATAAAATAAAACGATAATAACGCTATGAAATATATACGCGCCGCGTGTTGGTCGTATGTATCGTCTTTTTGATCTGTGCCTCCGTCTGTTTGTGGGTCCCCGGCGACACGGTATCCGATAAGTTTTACTTACGAAGCGAAAACTCATAATTACCAGAATTTCTTGTTTATAATTTTTATTATTTTCACGTTCGACACGACATGGCCCGGGTGCACGGTATAAATATCGGTGTCCGCAGTAATAACAATAATAATTATTGTTATTATGAATGTTTTCTTTTTCACAGTTTGATTTTATTTATGCGGTGTTCGTTCGAACAGACAAAAGAGTAGCGTCGTCGGCATTTCTCGGATGACACGCATGCAAAAACCGGAGGGAACAGAAAAAAAAACAATGCGAAATCTAAAATGTTGCACACGCATTGTTTCAAGTTTTCGAAGGACGTTTTTTCGGCCATCGCAAACGTTTATTTATGATTTATTCGTGTGGATCTAGGTGACTATATATATTTTAATAGGTACCCTATAACGTGTTGTATAGATACCAGATACAATTGTATTATCGTATAGTAATAAAATGGTTTCGTCTGTGTTTCTATAAATTATAATACATATATCACAATATTAATGTTCGTTACCTGCATATTAAATACCATTTGAGTTGGTTATATTTTAGCACACGGCGACGGATTACAGTATTACATAAAAATTAAAAATTAAATTAACTAAATATTTAAAGATTATTCACGGAAAGCAAACAGTACATTTCAACTTTCCCATACGGCTTATTGTTGCGAAAAATGTATTTCTAAGAGTTACAGGTGCGTGTATTTATTAAAATGGATATTATAAAAAACAAAACAATTAAGATTATGCAAACCAAAAATAATGTAAATCTCAATTAGATTCAATAGAAAACAGATACATGTGACCAGATATCAACGATTTTTCTTAATTCTGAGGTTCAAGGATCAATATGCTGTAAATATATGTTCCTTGAGCCGGTGGTATTCATCAATCATGATTGTCGATCTAACGTGCAGAGTTGGTGAACTCTAAGCAAGACGAATATATATTCACCACTGCAATAGCAATTAAACATATTTATCAGGGAGATGAAATACTAATGTATATTATGGTAAAAACTGTTTTACAGATGAAAACTGATAACGCGGGCGTTAGACTTGCGAAAGAGATAAACACTATGGTAATAAAAAGTTAAAATATTTTAATTAATTTATTGGATGACTGTTAGGTTACTAATTGAATTAATCCGTAGTATAACCAACTTTTATTTTTATTTTTAATACACATAACCATACGCGTAATTTATCATTAAAATCATAACTGTATAATCTTAAACTTACACAACTTATGTACTTGGCAAAAACATTTTATATTATTTTATATCAGAGCGTAATCTTTCATAGCGTAGCGTTGAGAAATCACTCGCGGCGGAGAATATAACTGCCTCTTATTCTGACACCACCACTGCAGGTGACTGCTTTACCTACTTACTTCCAACGAAATACACGCGTTAGGCCCCTCGAGGTTAGCACGACGAGGTCGCATTCATTGTTTCTATGCATCACAACAATAGTATGCGTGTAAAGTGAAGTATAAACAAATAAAGCATTTAAATTTAAACAACCGTGTAACTCTCTTACTCAGATGTGACTCCTAAGAAAACAGTTGGCGCCGGGATTTTTATCTAGGTATAGTCATAACTGGAGGCCTAAAATTACGTATTAGTATAAAAACGCCACCGACGAAAAAGCAACGGGTTGAATAATACACCAAATGAGCTATACAGAATATCTCATCACATCCGAATATTACGGGTAATCGAGAGTATTAGGATTTTGCGATTTGAATTATTCGTATATCATATTCCGGCTAAAATTCGAATAAATATATATCCCAACACTATAATAAACACAATATAAAATACAGATGTATTGTATTTGTGAGGTGATTCGTAGGTAATTGTCTAATATTTACCATGAATTATAAATGTATGTTGGTTGTGAATAATATTTTTATATATTTATTACCTAGTATTTTATTGTTACATATTTTTGTATGCTAACCGTGAACTGAAATAATTTATTTTATACTCAAATTAATATGCTAAACTTCCATAAGCTTGGATACCTAAATCCAATCGAAAAAATATTATAAAATAAGTTCAAAAAATAACAATTAAAAATCAGCAATACACGGATACACTTAATTTTTGATTTTTAAATTTATTTTACTATTAATTATAAGAGATTATGTTGTTCAATTTTTGTCATACAGCTATAATAAGAAGTAAATCGGAAAAATAACAGATGGAGAGGATGGTTAAATGTCCATGGATATATCTTGGCTAATATTATTATATGAATAGCTCACATTTTAATTTGTATTTTATAAAATTGGTCAGTGATCACATTGATTATGTAGTTTATCGACAAAAAAAACATCAAATTCAATAATAAACAGTATTTTTAGCAGAAATTTAAAAAAATCGGATTTATAGTTACAATTTTTGTTTGCAAGCAAATAGAATTAATAGTTTGAAAGCAATTCGTCAACTCTTTTAAGATACCGCATGATTTTATCGTAACTGAAGCTAACTGTACAAGCTAAAACATTTTAAAGCAGACAACAAGTGTTTAAAATAAATACATTTAATAAACGGACCTTGAAGCTATAAAGAAAATCAAAATTCTCAAAAAAACAACATGACTCGAGGTCTCGCTACGTACGTACATGATACATGTTGATAGCCACGAACATTGCTTTTCAACGGACCACGGTGACTAGGGTTTATGGTGGTATATACGATAAGACGCTAAATGCCCATCAACACGTCTCGAGCTCCGACTCGTATAATTCCTGACGTGGGCCGCCCCCGTAAATATTAATGTTTATCCAACCCCCACCGGGTTCGATGTGAAAACATCGCCCAGCCGTACACTGTCGTAGCACGCGGCCACGGTGGCGGATTCGAGTCCAATCGCTTGACCTACTAACCTTTGGCCCACGCCATCCTACAGGACCTTTGACCAACTTTATATACCTTTGCCGTTTGCGATCCCAGCACCCATATGATAAAGGTAGTCATCGGTCGGCACCGCCCACCCGTGTCATACGCGTTCGTCGAGGTCCGGAGCCGCCGTAGTAGCAGTAGTATAGGCAATCGTAGCAATCGTAGTAAGCAGCAGCAGCAGCAGCAGCAGCAGCAACAACAGCAGTAGTAGTAGTAGTATATTATGATGTATGGAGGGGCGGCGCGGGGAGGTCGGGCGCGCTCGTATTATACCGCTTTATTGTTTGTGTCGGGTATAATGAGTGTACGCGGCGGCGATATTTATCTGCTCTATCGCCGCCGCCGCCGCCGCCGCCGCCGTATAAAAATGTGTGGAAACCGGCTCGGCGGCGGCACTATACGACGACGAGATGTGGCGAGTGTGCGCGCGATCCCGCGCGTGCGTGACACCGCCCGAATGGACCACACACGACGATCGCCCGGTACGACGCAACACACTGTAAAGAGACTTATGTACACGTGAACTCTCGTACATATATTACCGATATGTAGTCAGCGTGTGCGAGAAATAGATTTTCAGTCCTTCTCGCTCCGCCGCGTCTTCGCGGTCGTCCTTTATATGCGTTACACTACGACAGCGACCGCGGCGGTGTGTCTGGCGCACACACAACACGACGACCGACAACACAACAATGATGATAATATTATTATTACTATTATGATTTTTTCTCTATCTCGTTGTGACGACTTGGCGGGGCTCAAGGAGCTTGCCCCATCCCCAACCACGTCCAAAAGTCCAGCGCACTACACAGCAAACAGCGTTTAAGATTTTGGCATCCACGCCGGGCGATCTAACGCGTTCTATTTCTAAGTATAAATTGCTGGTAATTGGCGTTTATACCAGCAGTTATTGTTCCATAATTATGTATCTGTATGTGCAGTGCAGTATCAACGCTAACATGACGTCGTTAAAACGTCAAACTGAAATTGTTACTTTTTTCTCGGGGGAAGCGTTGGGGTGACAATACTCGTCTATAGATATTAAATATAAGTGAAAACGAAAAGAATGTAACAGCTAGGATCAGCTACAACTATTTTACACTAGTTCGATGAAAATTATCATTTAGTATGACTAAACAGTTTGAAACAAAATCCCAAATCATTATACGTGTGTAAAAATAAATGTTAATATTTTCAAATCAGACGATTCTACTTTAATCATCAGTTTTCGGAAGAATGTAAAGTAAATCATAAATATGTTCAAATCCAAGCTTATAGAAGCTAGTGTTACATTAACACAATTGAACGGCGGTTCCTGAACTGTGGTACGCTAAAGCTCGTAGGTAGTACGCAAAGAAGTTGTTTTAATAACAATAAAAAAGATTTTATTATAAAAATTAACTTTAAGAGGACGTTATACCCGCATGTGTTATCTCTGTCTTACTTATGTAGATCATAGCAAATTTTCGTTCAGCAGAACACATTTTGTGATGTTAGCTTTAATATTAGAGTAAATTTACCTATTATAAAATTTAAAGGTAAGAATATTATATAGAAAATGACATATGCTCTTATTGATATTATCATTTTAAAGTGAGTTATAGCTATGTCCTATGTAAAACATTACAATTTTAAATCATAACTCGCTTTAAAATGATAATATCAATAAAAGTATTTGACATTTTCTATATAATATTCTTACCTTTAAATTTGATAATAGGTAAATATACTCTAATATTAAAGCTAACATCGCAGAATGTGTTCTGCTGAACGAAAATTTGTTATATTCTACATAACTAAGACAGAGATAACACATGTGGGTATAACGTCCTCTTAATATAAATTCACCTATGTAAGGGCCCGGTCCAGTGACGGTTTTTTGTATAAGCTTGTGTAGCTATAGCTTAGGGCCCCACTGTTTTGTGACAAAAAGTTGTCTAAGTGAACATTTGTCGTATTCCATATTCCATATATTATAATCATTATATACCAAAAAAAAAAAAATATATATATATATACATAAAATGGATCAACACAGAAATATTCCGTTATATGTGTACATACATAAATATAATTAGTGTTTATACATTTCTGCGAATAAAAAAAATACCTACAGACTACGGGTATTTAAATATTATTGAAATATAAATTTAAATAAATACGCAATCAATTACATTTTTTAATCCATTGATACAATTATAAAATTAGTTGGATTGTTTATTGAATTAATAATACTTACTTTTTTAAAATCATAGATATTTTATTGATTCAATTATGTAATATTATAAAGCTAAGTATATTTTAGCTAATTTCAATAATATTATAATAACTCTTTTATTAAAATAATTTTATTTTTATGAATTCAATAATAATAATAATATAATATACGTTACATTAATAATGTATTTGATAAAATAACCCAAAATTCTAAGTTCTTTTAACACAATTTCGATCACCGTGCCATGTTTATTACATAAACATATCATTTTTTATTTAAATGGTAATGTTTGAATATTATTCGAGTAATTTTTTATTTCAATAACTGATTGGTCTGATTGTCATCCTAAAATAGTTTTGAAAACAATAAGTCATAATACCTTTGATACTACCCATTGGAATTTTTAAAAAAAATTATTATAACTCATTTATTATTTAGAAAACTTCGAAAAAACAATACAATTTGTTCAAAGTCATCCAATTTTGCAATACAAGTCAATTTTTTCCGTCTCGATTCTTGGGAGAACTAGGGGGGATAGTAAAATTAAAAAAAAAAAATACGAAAACAAATAAAATCTGAGCCGTTAAGTGACAATAACCATGTATGTAAAATGTTTAATATGTTACAACAACAATAACAAAAAAAAAATACTAAATGTATACTAATAAAAGTAATACTAAAACAAATATTAAAAATTATTTTTACATAGTGGGCAATATGCAAATGACAAGTTCATTGATACAATCAGAATTATTAAAACAAAAATTTATAAATTTTACAGAGTCAGTATACAATAAATATAAAATCCTAAAAATAATAATAAACAATAAATATAATGAAAGTTATTTAGAAAATAAAAATAAAATAATAAATACATAGATACATGATGAACAATGAAAATTGTAAAAATAATAAAATAATACAAAACTACCACAAGAAAAAATTAAAAAGATATTTGAGAGTAAAAATTAGAGAAATGTTAACTGAGTAAAAAATATTGAAAAAATAAAAATATCTTACAAAATTTAAAATTAATTTATTTACAGGCATTTAAAATATACAATTTTAGAAGAAGAAAACAATATAATGTACAATTTGGACTGTCTATAAAAATTAATGATAGAAATTATATAATAAAACTTTAAACGAAAATTGTTTGGACATCGTTTAAGGTATCGCTAAAAAAATCCAATTCTAATATATCACTAAAATCCGCCGACCGAATTTATTCGTTGCTGAACTTGTAACTTCTGATAAGAGAAAAGATTTTCTTGGTAAAGTAAAATCAATGAGATTTAATGCATATATATGATTCATAATAACTGGTCAACGGACTCAAAATTCTATGCAAATGAAAGACTCATTAAGAATAGAAGAACATTGTTTTCAAAAACCAGACTGGCTTGCAAGGAAAAACGGTACAAATATGTATGGGTTAATAACGCAGAAATATTGGTTAAAAAGGATGATGGTGGGAAAACCCTAAGAATCTAGTCAGACAAGGATTAATATCCTTGTCCTTTGTTAGTAAGTTATAAGTTTTTATACTAGTTTTTTAAAAATATTTCTATGTTATCTTAAATACTAATAATTATATACAAAATCACTTTTTATTATGGTATCTAACACTTTAGTAATGTATCTACAAATATAATGAACAACAATAATTTATCTATTTTTGCAATGAACATTAGAAGTAAAAGGCGACATTTTAATGAACTGGTGTGATTGTTAAACGCTAATTAATTAATTTTTGATATAGGTAGTTGTTCTGACTGGATTTTTAAATCTGATATAACTGATCATTATGCTACTATATTATACATTCAAAACGATGGTGATTTAACTGACAACACTGATATAAAATTATGCGAGATAGGAAATAAAATTAATATAGAGCACTTAAATATGCTCATTAGCAATGAAGATTGGGATAATTTACTAGGTTATAACGATGTAAATAAAGTATTTAAAACATTTAATAACATAATTAATCAACTTATTAGCCTCTCATCGTATAATGTTACCGGAGCATCTAAAAAACATAGTAAAAAAAAGTTTAAAGAATGGATAAAATATTTAAATTTTGAGGGTGACAAAAAATTAAAATTCTATCGACTCCAGGTCCACTATCGTGTAATAAAAATTGTTCAGTTACACCTTCAGATGGCGATTACGACTGATAATTCACTGGCATTATTAATGAAATCAAATCTTTTGGAGCATCGGGTGCAGCTTGAATTTCACGTCGTGTACGTCTTATCTGTTTTTTTAAAGCTCCATCGGCCGTCAACGCTCCCTAATTAATTTAAAATTAATTCTCAATTAAAGTTATTAAAATTTTGGTATTTACCTTTCCTGCTTGTGATAATCCACTAGTACATTCATTGATGATATTTGATGTAGCCTCCATTGTCTCACGTGCTCGTTTTTCATTTTAGTGACTGCAGCATTAACTTCAATCTTAGCCGCTTCCGAGACATGGGTCGAATATTCATTTATTTGTTTTAAGACCTAATAAATAAACCATTATAATTGTATTTAATATCTACTGATAATTATAATAGTGAAATAAATTACTACCAAAGTTTCAACTGTTGTATGAATTCTCGCCTTACACGAATCTTTGTAACTACATCGCCAAAACTTTTTTAATTTATTTCCACTAAATGCATAAAAAATATACATATATCCATCATGTACAAATATTTCACGTCCACGGAAAGTTTCAATTGCTTGTGTCATGGTGACTACTTACCACTGACTACTTGATGATCTACTCAATGATCGTCTATCGATACAGCGTATAGGTTAACTATACCTAAACCTGTATCTTTATTAACTTAGACCGTAATATAGATTATGTTGTATGACAGTATAATCCCATAGTATATATATATAGAACCATACGGCATACCTGCATCAAACCGACGAAAGTGAGATAAAAACTGATAAATTATATCGGCACAATATAATCAATGCTAACATTATATTACCTAAACGCGATTAAAATCATTTTATGAAAAAATAACTACGCCGAAATGTCCGGATCCGCAATAAAGCATTTGGTGTCCAAGAGCGCGTATTACCGTCTTACACTCCTGAACAGCTGGACACACATAAGACTAATTGAAAATAATATACCTTATACTCGTATTTATGATTCTATTATATAGCGTGGGTCTTCAAAGTTCAAATATTGTTTGCTATGGGCCTTCGAAAATTTAAATTTAGCACTGTTAACACATATTGCATACTACTGAACGATAAAATCAAAAGAAAACTGCTTTTATATTTCATGTCCGATTCTTATTTATACGATATATCAACATTTTTATGAGCTTAACCTACGAACAAGCATTGTATGGAAAATGAGTCACACGTAGAAGTAATAGAAAAATTATTTATTTAAATTTTCCAAATTATTTCAGTGTTTTATTGCATGAAAGTTGTGCTGGGCGTGACGTTAAGATGCAGCTCGCTCCGGGTCTGAAAATATACATGTGTCAATACTCTACATTGAGGTATTTATATATACCCCGAGTTCACAAGTTGGAGATCTTCTGGTGATCATTTTGAAATGAGGCGAATTGTGTTTTCGCAATAATTTTGATTTGCGTCATTTCTACAAGTTACAACGATGATTTATCATATTTGCATATACTTTAAGCTATTAGAAACTCTTAGAGAAACGTAGCTGTATTGTCCACACATATCTAAACCACAAAAATTACCATTATTTGCAGATTCGTGTTATATATATTTGCCATGGTCCACGGTGTTAGTTGTTACTGATCACTAGGGCTAGTGGCTTATAGGAGCTTGCATATTTTCTAATATTTATTATTCATTAAAACACAGCATAAATGTATTTCATAATACCAAAAATCTACAGTAAACATTTTTTTTCTGCATATTTTGTACATTTTACACTTTTTTACGTGTTATAGTATTGTTACTTGTTCGTCATAGAGTGTGGCGTCATAGAATATATTATTTATTTTTAACAAATAACTTAATCAGTTGATCAAAATATTATTCATATATTTTATTTTTATTTAATAATAAATTTACAATTTTAAATACATTTTTTCAAAATGATATGATTTAGAAAATGCACAGCATTAGTTATTAGAGATGATCGATTATTCTAACGAAAAGTCCATCGATCAAGTATCCGTAAAAGATTATGAAGAATTTTTAAATGATGGTTGCCGACAAACACTAAGTTTCAACATTTTTCAAATCAAGTGTAGATATTAAACCGTTGGAGGTTATTAATACCTGGATAGCAAGAAGGATTCCACTCATGGATGTCATTTTTTCCCGAAATTTTGGACAAGTTCGTGAACGTTCGTCAACCTACGATTACCCCGAGTATAATGTAATGAAAAAGAATTGGCCTTATCTTTCCAAACTCATCATTAATCCTTCACAAACTGTGTTACACGAGTTAAAACTAATTGCTGAAATTGTAAACGAAATCAAGACATTGCAGACAAGCTGTAAGCGTCGAGCAGCAATGAAATGCTTATCGCATACGTTGCACGAGTGCAGGTTTTTACCTGTATGCGTCCGACGGTGCACTTTCAGATAGCCGTTTCTAATGAACGACTCATCACACACGTCACACGGGTACGGTTTTTCACTCGTATGCGGTATGCGTCTGGTAGTGTAAAGTCAGTGTGCTATTAGTGATGAACTTCTTGTCACATACGTTGCACGAATACAATCTACTATTAGCACATGTCATCAGAATACTAGTGATGTTTTTCATTGTATTATTGTTAATTCCGTTGAAGATTTCTTCACAAGTCTTTCTCAGTTGTACTAAATAATTTAACAATCATAGATTAAGTTATTATATAACTATATAACTATTATATATAAAGTTATTATAGTATTTATATACATGGCAACTGGAACGAGAACGTGAGTGTTTTAGAAAATATATTTAAAATGTAATAATAATAAATATATTGAAAATAAGATTAGTTACGCAATGTTTTAAGTCAGTATTGTTTTTATCTAATTTTAAAGTAAGTAAATTATATTGTAAACAAAAACAAAATAAGTTTATGAACGGTGACCGAATCGGAAATAATTAAATCTTGCAACTTTTATGATATGTAAAATTAGATTTTTTTGTTAAAATAAATCAGATTATTTTTCCTTTCCTTTATATATATATATACTTTGAGGAAACAGGGATTGGTATTAAAAAACGGGGACGAAGATATCCTCCGTTATTTTCTATACCTCTATGGAATGTATATGAGACAATACAAAGTGACTGGGATAAAACAAACAACATTTATGAAGGATTTAACAATGGCTTTGCTCATTTAATTTCTGCTCAACATCCTTCAATCTATAAATTTATAAACGGTTTGAGACGTCAACAAAATCTAACGGGAATTAAAATAGGTGAAAGTATAGTAGGAAATCTAAATACACCAATTTAAAAGAACAAGGCAGTCAGTTGGGCTGAAAGAGTACAGAGTAGCAGACCACAATTGAGAGTTTGAAGATTATCTTCAAGGTATTTCATTTAATATATACTTTCATTAATAAACATATTTTATTATTTATTTTTAAATTTATTTTTTAATACTTATATTAATTTTATTAAATTATACATATTTTTATCATTTTATCATTTTCACTTAACGTTTTTCTGGTTAACGTGTTATTTAAGAACCCAAACCCCGAGTTAAATGAGAACTTACTGTATATTATCAAGTCGACTGCCGGAATATTTTTACAGGGTTGTCCTCACACGCCATGAGTACCAATACTGGTATTCACTGGTTTCGTCACGTACACTGTTGTATTTTTAGACAGCTCACACCATAGGCCTTGGGTTTTTTTATATTTATAATAATTTTCTTATCTCATAAGCTTTTTGATGTAATTGTATGTTTATTTAAAGAAAAATAAACCAATTCCGAGCGAGTACCAGTTATGGTACTCAATGCCTATTATATTATTATAGCCCATACTAACATATCATTTTTATATTTTCATTTCACTTTTACTCGTTGACGACGCGCGATGATTAACGTATAATATATAATGGAGAACAAAGAAATTATTGATGCTCTTAATATGCATTTGATGATGATTTATCTGACTTTGGACATTATTATTATTATTATTATTATTATTATTATTATTTATTCGCGATTCGTAGATTTAGATTTTAGGTAATGAGTAGCGTGGAGGGGTCTATTGGAGGGATTATTTTAATTTATCTTTATCGATTTTCACGTTCAAAAAAGTTGAAAAACCCGTAATTTATTCTCAAATCTATTCTATAATAAAGTACTAATATATACTATTATTATACAGGATTCTATTCTAACATTTTTTCTTCAAGTGATGAAGAAGATAGTAGCATACCACACGAGCCAAATATTAATATTTTTCCTACTCAAATTCCATCTACTTGTGGTCTAGCGAATAATAATACTTCGTGTCCAGTTTTCAATCCGAATGACGAGCCTTTTGGAATTAACCCGGATATAATAGAAACACTTAATAACGGGTCCCCATATGATTTTTTTTTGTTTGTTTGTCTATGACGATGTTTTAAATTTATTGGTTATAGAAACAAATAGATATGGTAACAGTTTATATACTTTAGCCCAACGGCCAAAATCTAGGCTCAAGGAATGGGTAGAAACAGACATTGTAGAAATGAGGACATTTTTGGGTATCATTATGTGGATAGGATTGACTCCTCAACCATCTATAGCGTCATATTGGAGCAAAACTGACATTTATTAATCTAACATTTCTAATTATATGAAAAGAAATCGATTTGAATTATTACTTAAGAGTTTTCATTGTTGTAATAATAACGAATGTCCTCGAGGAGATCGAATATTTAAGATACGTGGCTTAGTTGATATGTTAGTAAACAAATTTAAAAATTGTAACATACCGAGTGAAAGTTTATGTGTCGATTAATCAATTATTCCTTTTGTCGGACGTTTGTCGTTCTGTCAATACATCCAAAAACAAAAGGCATAGGTATGGAATAAAGGTTTTCAAGCTATGCACGAATGATGGATATACAGTAGGTTTCAAAATATATGTTGGACAGGAATCAGTTCCTGGGATGAGACTTTCAACTAAATTTGTTATAGAGTTGTCCGAAGACTACTTGGATATGGGGAGAACAATATCCACAGATAACTAGTACACTTCTATTACCTTAGCAAATGAACTTTTGTCCCGATCAACGAATTCAGTAGGTACTTTAAGATCCAACAGGAAATTTAATCCAAAAAATGTTATTAATGCAAAATTAAGAAAGGGGAAATAATATCAAATAAAAATGAAAATAATATTCTTGTATTGAAGTGGAAGGATAAGAGAGATGTATTAATGTTATCAACTAAACACAATGATAACGTTATAGAAACTACTAACAAATATGGTAATAAAATTGTTAAGCCAAAAGTTGTATTTGACCTACAACCTAACCTTCCATTCTACACTTGGCAAGCAATAGCGTTATTAAGAATGTTATTCCAGTCTTTACAGACGTACCAAGAAAAACATTTGACCAGTATCCTGCGTCACATTTTCTATTATAATATTCTACGCAAGTCATTAGATCTATCAATGTTTGTTTGTTTTCCTGGACGAATGATGAATGTTGGTTAATATCGTATGATGTTTCCGCCAGATGGTCTTGGTCTCAAAGAAATTGTCTGTCATGTTCCTAAATTTGAACTGGTGATTCTATGTTAAAGCCTGACAACATTTTGCGAAATATTTTTAGAAGCTGGTCTTCGACTATAATTAGAGTTTCATACATAATTTGTAATTCTTCGTCGTTTAAAATACGTCTATGTTGTTGCTTTATGTCAGATGTCATGTTTTCTTTGTGTTTATTCCACAGTCCATTTAAATTTGGTATATGACAAAAATTATCATAATTAAAAAAATTTCACGTAATGAGACGCAGAATGAAAAAGAGCTGCCTTTATTAAAATATTATCTCAATGCTGTATGTCTTTTAAAAGGCTGAGTGCTTGACAGGCTTCTTAAAAAATTGGATATTCAACGTTGTCAACAGTTTTATATTTTGAACTGATGTTGGTCCTCTAACGTAATGTAACAATATATGCAAATAATAACATTTTGCATTACTTGAGTGAACTTTATACACTCTGCCTAGAACAATTGATTTTCAGATGCCAGGATACTGAGTAATTGGTTGTCCTTGTTTTCTTTGACTGAATCTATTATTACTAAATGTATAGATATGTGTATATGTAGTATGTTGGTACTTAAATGTATAATTACGTCCTAGCAAAATCGTCGTGATTACAAAGATCAAAAAATGTCTTAAAGGTATATTGACATTTTCAATGCTATCTTGAGTTTGTTTTATTGTAATAAATTCGTTGACCATTTTCCAAATGAACTGTGAGTTGAAAAACAGTAGGATAACGATCATGTATAGAAAATTCAAAAATTCACATGAGGCTTCTGATAAACTGATATATTTGCTATTTTGGAAAGATTGAATCTAGTCACGTGATTCTACTGAAAAAGTTGCCTGATCAGAGTCTTTATTGATGTAACTGCAGATATATTGAACGGCTTTTACTGAACTACAAATTTTAATATTTATATGACATTCAAATGCACGGGACAATACTTCATTATATGGCACGATCCAACGATTTTCAATTGTAACAACTCTTCCACCAGACATCTTGGGAGCAAAGTATTTCCACCATTAATCGGTGATCGACGACGATATTTTGGATAGTTGTCCTCGCCCGACTGAATTTTATTTAAAATGTTTTTTGGAAATCCTTTAGTACATTTTTCGTTTTTCATACATGTTGCTATGTTATTGAAAGGTCCATAAAGTCCGTGGATCATATTTTTTCTGATGATATTATACAAAATTGGATCTTTTCGTTGATTAGGTAACTCAACACAAATAACACTATCAATATTATTGGGCCGTACTTTCGCTTAGAGCCAAACTAAAAGATGAACATACGGTAAACCTCTTTTCTACCACTCAATCGTATATATATATTACATCTTACTTCACCAAATATTTCCTCAATTAAATAAATAAGCTTTTTTACTTTCAAATAGTCACATAACCAGGTAGCTGGAAACCTGCAAGCCGCACAATTATGTATATAGACATACAATTTACACGTTTTTTAATCAATAGATAACTCAATCGTTTATTAACTTAGACAATTAAAAAATAAAATTTTTTTTAATTCAATTCTCTATGATATAATATTCCATTTAAGACAATCGGTTGAGTAGTTTCCGAGAACATTAGCATTAAAGGTTTCATTTTTCGATTGTATATATTAAGATAATTTTTTCTGTAAGGGGCGTGACGCATATGAAATAAGTTTTTCTATTTTATTTGTAAATATGATAGCTTATATTGCATCTATGCCAATATTTAATGCATCAGTAGATAAAACAATTATAAGTTCTGGGCTAAAATGAATTCAGATTTGATTTAAACTTAAGATATTTTTTATTTCATTAAATGCCATAGTGCATAAATTGTTTTACCCATTTAAAAAAAATATGTTTCTTAAAAAGATTATGCAATGAATCTGCTATGGTTGATAAATTGTGTATGAAATTACCATAATAATTTAACATACCTAAGAAGGATTTTAATTCAATGACATTAATTGAAATTTAAGTTTGTTAAATGCATTCCATTTTATCTGGGTCAGTTATTAAACCATCATTATCAATTATGTGTCCTAAATATTTAATTTGTTTTTGGAAAAAGGAACATTTAATTTGAATCCTGATTTTTTTTTTATTAAAACTTATTAGATGATATCGTTGTTACAGAAAAAAATCTCAGAGAACATTATCATAACTTATAAAATGTGCTAGAACGTTACAAAAAACAGAATTTAAATTGAATCGCATTAAATGTTCCTTTTTCCAAAAACAAATTTAATACTTTTTCAACCTTTCTTTGAAAAATTTTCATTGCTGGCTTTATGCTATAAGCATGGGGTGACCGACTAATTTTTATGGCGGTCTGTTTTGAAACTTACCAAAGTTTCCGTGGTCCAAACAGTTTCAATAACTTTTACATAAGTTAGTAAATAGGTATATATATATTATAATCTTGTATTTATGCTTCATTAAATTGAGCACTTCATTGTTCAGAAACAGGTTGAAAACATCTATAGGTATGCGGTCTTGTGCAATATCGCATTTGATGCCACCCTCACCAGTATAATGAAATGTTTTTTTTTTATTTTCTTAATAAAATGATAATACCTACACAATATTATGTATAATTTATTGATCAATTTTTTAATGACCAGTAACATCAAACCATGTACACTGTTGTGCTAATTATGCTTATACACTTGTAGGTGTAGTATTTCTACAATTATCATTTTCATCGTAAACATCATCTTCGTGAAAAAAATCTGATTCAGGATTAACTTACTGAATTCTCAAAACCTGTATCTAACGCTGACAGAATTTCGATAGAATTCATTTTACTTTAAATTATATAACTTATATCATGTATATTATATATAATTATAACTTAAAACAAGATGAATATAATAAAAATATAAACTTTATTACAAATTGTTTAAGTTCGGTCGATTATTGTATGTATATAGATGAATTGATAAGTTTTAATTACTTTATCTGTTATTAGTAACAACATTTGAAACCAAAATATTTATTTGTACCTAATTTAAAATTTATATTTTAAAATATTTCTATTGATAATAATATTCTGTTAATCCTTATAAATTTCTTTTGTAAAAAATCTAGTATTTTAAGATCTTTTTCATCAAAATAGGTTAAATATAGTATTTTTGTTGATTTTTTTTTTTTGAAATTTGGCCAAAACTACATTTTGTAATTTAAAGTTTTTGATAGGATCTAAAAAAATGTTGATTGTTCTTTTTTTACTAGTCTATTGAAAAAATGTTTTTTGATCAATGATACCTAAGTTTTTCTTACTTTGAAATGTCTGTTTCAAATCATCATAGTCATAAATATTTCTTACTTTTTCAATGTTGCCATGTATACCATCTGCTTTCATATATGTGTGGCCTTTGGTTAAGTACTTAATTGTAATATTTTTAACAGTATTATGGGTGGTGTTTAATATAGAAATTAAAGCAGTAAATAAGATCAAATTTATATTTTATCCAGTGCAATTATCTTCCCAAATTATGAAATCTATTACATCTCTTTCCTCTTTTATTAAGGCTAATATGGTATCTGTTATAATTTTTCCTTTTCTGCTTGTTATAGCTTCATGCCAAAGTACAGAATACCCTTTACCTTTTGGTGTTAATGTGACAAAGGTATCATTAAAAACTACTAACCTACTAGTAGAAAAACTAGTTTTTGATTCTTGTAAGATAGGAAGTAACAATACTATTTGTAAATCCATTGAGTATACTCTAATTGTAGTGCTACTTATATCTATTTTAGCATCTTCTTTGTACATCTTATGAGTTTGATATACTTTTAACTTATGTTCTTTCAATTTGTTAAATAACTTCTAATTCATTTTCATTTTCCAAATTTTCAATTTGATTTTTAAACTTAGAACAATCTTCACACATATCAGAGTTTGGTTTTTTCAAAGATATATTCAAACTTTTTAGAACATTTCTGTACAGCTCTTGATAAATTAATTTCCTATTTTTTAAACAAAAATCACTATGCATTACATTCAATGACAGTTCTTTGGGTAAATATAAAATTTTGGAACACTGTGTCTTCTGTAAGGACTTGGATTATATGCTATAATATGGTTAATTATAATTTCCCTATCAAATTTAATGTTCTTAAATAATTATTTTCACCCTTATACTCTTTCACAACTGAAAGACAAGGGGTATAACCTTTCATATGCTTGCAAAGTTCAGTTATAATCAAATCGTTTTAGTAGCCAAAAGTACATAGAAAAGTTTAATTACACACTTGTTATCGGTTACTATTTACACTTGGTAGATAAAAAAATTGAGATTGATTTCTTGTTGCTGAACTTGATGTTTTGAACTTGTTTTTCAACGTTTAACTGATTTTATATCTATACATGTTGCTAAAAATCTCCTCCTTTCAAC
Organism: Rhopalosiphum maidis; assembly: GCF_003676215.2. NCBI lineage: Eukaryota > Metazoa > Arthropoda > Insecta > Hemiptera > Aphididae > Rhopalosiphum > Rhopalosiphum maidis. The sequence goes on along the minus strand of NC_040879.1, from coordinate 40,945,834 downwards.
ATAGTTTTGAGCCCAAAATTCTGACCAAAGAGCTTTTCTATGAGTTATTGATATATCACTATGGCGACATTGTTGTCTACATGAATCTTTACATAGTATGTCTTTAAATGGGTGTATAACCTTACCATTTTCTTTTTTAATGTCTTCTTTAACCAACCTATTTTTCTTTAATTCTGCAGGACTCAATTTTTATTACTAGTTGGAATTGGTATATGCAAGTGAGAATTAACTATTGAATCATGGATGTTCTCAGTGAAATGTTGACCACTTACTGAATCTATAGATACATCCAAGTTCAACTGATCTATAGAATCTTTATTTATATTATTACCAATTACAAATGTTGGATCCAGCATTTCATCATTAAATACCTTATAGAATTCATTAGTATGGTCATCTTCATTTTCCAATTGTATAGCAGCTGATTCATTAACATTTAGGGAACTTCTAGTCACGTAAAGGTAATACACTAGAAAATGATAACAAAGAAATATTAAACAATTAAGCTTTATGAGGCAATTATGTAATGTTTATGTAATATACTTACTATTCATTCATATTCCAAATTAGTATAATAATATTAATAACTAAGATTAATGAGAAATTAAAAATAATTTCATTTTTTAAATTGTACGATGTAGATATATTGTTTTGAATTTTGAAAAAATCTTGTCATACAAATAATATGGTAGTTACTGATTACTAAATCCTAAACTAATGGTAATACCACAAAGAGGTTAGAATAAAAAAAGATCCGTATTTAACAAGGAACATGAATATATAAAAAAAGTCAATTTTGATAAGAGGTGTAGTTACTGTGTTTCGTTTTTGGACAGCCGCGTGGTTAGTCCGTAGATATATCTTTAATCGTGGTTTACACTAATATAATATTCGAAAATAGTAAATACATTAAACCACAGAATAAATAATCTTATGTTTTCATTCATTACCAATCTATACCACATTCATATTATTTATTTTTGTAAAAAGTTTTAGTTAAAAATGATAACAAGAATCGTAAGTTGTAAATGTTATCAGTCTTATCTTTAACTATGAGCTATACAATTTCCTTGTCATATATTGTAATTGTTGAACTATCGTAGTTTTATATTAGTAAAATAAAAAAAAAATCTCAACTATGATAATATCCATGAATTCTTATTTCTTATTTAACAGCTTTTAAAGCTAAGTGCTTACGGGAATTTAATCATGGTTATTCTAAAAAAAAAAAAAAAGCGTCTGAGGTGGGATATATCCCCATATCCCCCTTCATAATTATGCTACTGTAATAAACTAATAATTGATTTTTAATCTTTGTTATATTTTATAATTTAACTTTGAAAATCGTCCATTTTAGTGCTCTACCTTGTACAAACACATGCATTTTTCTTTAGTCTCAACTAGGTTTATAGATAACACAGAATCTTGTTTGGTTTTTCCCATAATTATTATAAATATTTATAAAAATAAAAATTTAAAATAAAATATGCAGTCAGTAAGAAGGCCGAGATGATGTAATTGCGACTATTTATCAAGCACTAGTCGCTTGCGATTAGTTGCTTTCGTATCGCATCAGTTGGAAGTTATCCATGTTTCATAAAAGAAATGATTAACATGCAATAACATGTTATATTTATTTTAAATTACGTCATGTCGCGTTGTCTAGTGAGAGGACAGCTTTATTAGGGGCGGAGTGGCCTAAAATTGTCCAGATGAGCCGGCACTGACGGGTACTATATGGGCCAGACCCACAATATTAAAAAAAAATGATTTATTTCATTAAAATATTTAATGATAATACGGTTGCCTTATTATCATTAAATATTTTGTGCTAAACTCATAAAAATCTAACTAAGCCCAAAAGACGATAAATAATATAGAACCTATCCATAAAAAAATTCTAGCCAATTAATTTTGAAATATCGTGATTATGAAATAAATTCATTGTTCCATCACTTACTGAGCTTAAAAAAATGTCAGCAACATTAATTTCAAACCAATAATTATAATCTATCTTTACGATCCGATGGCGATTGCAGGATAATGATAATAATTAAATTTTATATTGTCGGGCGAACTATAATAAAATCATTATCACTTTGTACTCGCGTGGCGCCTGGCAGTATAATAATAATAACATACAGATGCCTGCTAAACAACACAATAGGACCATGAAATTGCCGCGTCTTCACACGTCACGTACTCGCGTACAATCTGACGTAAAGCGAAAGGGCGTGTTCTGTGCGCATTTTGAAACTGTTGACGATAATGATAATAACAATAGTTTTGACATTATGGCGTACAAAATTAAATCCCGAGAGCCAGCACAGCCGTATAATTTTACGCGAGTACTTTCGTCCAAACGTCCACGACTCGGCTAACGCGTTGTAGAAGTACCTCCTATACAACAATTTCATAAAGAAAAAAAGTTTTTATAGTCTGTACGGTTACAAGATGATTAAAAGCGACGATACGGTAGTCTATAATATAATTTGAAAGCCTTTGACGTCTAAATCAGCATTTCCCAAACTTTTATTCAACACTTGTATGTGCTCAACACAAAATATTATAAAGCCTATCATACATTAGGCCAGATTTTATACGATTTCAATAATGATTGAATTGTATAGTTGTTAGTGTGTTTTCTTTTAATAATTCAAACACCAAATATGAATTTAATATGTATTAAATATTAATAAATAATTTTGTTAGATAAAAAAAAAATTTTATTGTTTTAAACATTTTAGGTACCTACAATGTAATATTTATACTCTTTAAAATTTAGAGTAAATTATAGAAAGGTTTGATTAAATGGTTTTTAAAAAACATTATATTAGTATTGATCGCACTACTAAAAAAAAAATTATAATCACAGAGATAAAATTCTATGTTAGAATGACAAAATTCTTGTTGATATAGAGCCGACCAATAGATACCTTGTTAGATTGATAATAGTTGTATTAATATGATCAAAACCAATTATCATTATAATTATAAGTATTGTCATTTTAACAACAATGTTGCGTGAAGTCAATAATGGATTTTATTAATATAACAAAATATTATTATTATTATTATTATTATAGTGAAAATACTTCAACCATATACGTTGACATGTTGTATTATAATGATAATCGATTTTGTACCATTGGTCATACAATGGTACAATACAACTATTATCAATCTAACAAGGTATCTTGTCGGCTCTTTATCAACAAGAATTTTGTCAATCCAACATAGAATTTTATCTCTATGAATATAATTTTTTTAACGATGATATTAATAATATATTGTTAATTACAAAATTGATGATACTTTATTTATTATATTTTAATTTGAAGTTGTTATATGTATATATAGTTCTAAATTATTATAAAATTCACAGTTTAGTATATTTTATCACAATGGTTTTTAAGTTTAATTTATTCGTTTATGATTTTAGCTTGTATATTAAACAATATAGAAGAATATCTGAAGATGTTTAGCCATAAAATGATAGTTCAAATTGGTGACAATTTCGTATTTTTATGATAGAGGAAAATGGTATTTTTCTCATAAATTTAGGAAAACAATAGCTAGGGCTGATTAATAATTAGAATTAAATTGATTAGATTAATCATTTAAATCTATAAAAACGAGTTCGCGAATCACGGATCACCTTCGGGTGTCTACAAGTTTATTTGTGGTCTGTGAACCATAGCTGGGTGACTGATCTAAACTAAACTTAGTTTATTATACCGAGGCTGTAGTTTAATCTATTTAAAAATGTCAAAACTAAAATAAATTATTTTCTTTTTTTTACATAATTAACTGGGCATACCAAATACATATTTATTCAAATATTTTTCTCGATAAATTTAACGACATCACTGAATTACGGATGATATAATATTATTGTATTGAAATTTACAATGTATAATTTATGCGGACAAAGGATATTGTTAGACAAAATAAGCACCTTTTCAGTCTACATTTTCTAGCTTAGATTCATAGGCGTGTTTACGGGAGTGGCCGAGTGGGCACAGCCCCCCCCCTCCCCTAACCAGTCGATTGTGCCACCAAAAAAATCATGCCCGGATAAAAATAAATCGTGCGGTATGTACCCTGCAGTACCTTGTATCTATAGATTTTGATTATTTGTTTTATAAGTTAATCTTGTAACACAAAAAATTAAAAAGTTTTTTTATGTCTAAAAAAAAAAAAAATAGGTCTCACGATATAAAAATTTGTTGTGATCCTCTGCCACCAAATTCTGAACACACCTATGCCTAGATTCGCAACACTGTGCCTCTACGGTACTGTTAGTAAGTAAGAAATTAATTAGTTTTGTCAACTTATTAATACCATGGGTTAAATTCCTTAAATTTATACATCGGATGACCCAATCAAAACAAAATTTCGTAAATTTTATTAGATTCATTATCGTTTTGAATTGACGTGTGATTGTAAAATGTGAGTTGTAGTATGAGATTGACAACATAGTCAAACGTACTGACATCCATACATGCCGGGATTTTCTGATAATTTTAATAAGTGTTTGCTACACATGCAACTCTGCAGTAATATCGATAGGGTACTTATGTGTTTATTAGATCGTGGTTTTAACAGTTAGATGAAGTTGAAAAAAAGTAAATTAACGGGATGGATGCCTACTCAAAAAACGACTATAATAAGTACTATTGCATGAAGTGCGTGGTATATAATATACCTAGGTACGTCAATTTCTACAACATTTTGTAAAAAATATCTTTATCATAACAATTTACTACACTAAATAATATGACAAAGGTATTGTAAGCCATTCATTATATTATTATGATAAAACATTTTATGTAATAAAATTCAACACAACTTGGTTTTCTGTTATTTATTCATTTATTTATTTTTTTTAATTTAGCAACTCAGGCCATTAACTGTGGTTTTTATGTTTATTATTTATAGGATGTGATAGGGTAGGTTTTTGGAACACATGTTTCTGAAAGTATGACATGGTTTCGTCGCTAAGAACCTGGGTGACCACCCTCCGAGCGATAACAACGCCGGACGGTGCTTAAGCACTATTTAGTATTTAGTGACTGCGACCAAACACAATGCCATAACATGACCCTTTCCTATTATTGTTGATAAAAAAAAGTCTCGGAAGGAATTGATTCTACCCAAAAAAGTCAATAGCATAATCAATCACGTAAAACAATTATTCTGCACTCTGTCAGTTTATATCCGTCATATTTATCAGTGTATAAGTGTATACTGTTATGAGTATTATGACACATAACATATGGTGTATATATATATATATATATATATATACATATCACATCGTTATCTCAGGCTATAAGTTTACATTTGTGCGAGTTTTTATAGCTACAATCGCATATACTTTATCGCAGCAGATGTTATAGTGGTAACAATGTTTTGGTTGTTGAATAATATGATTTTATGAAGTTTGTGTTTGTGAAAATACCTACGTTACTGCTACAAATTACGAGTAGCTATATTGCTTCGGTAATAAATTAACAAATTAATAATGATATTGTAACGTGGTCGGGGAATGACCAGTTAAATATGAGATATCCAGGGAGAGTCGTAGGACTCTATAGATATATTTTCCGTAGCCAGGGGTAGAATGTAGGAATCTTAAATGTAATATAAATAACTAGGATTCTGTTTCAGATGTTATTAACTTTTATTATATACTAAATACTTATAAATAATGCTACTCACGGTAATTATCTTTTATACTTAAAATGACCTTAACGTAGTCGTACGGAGTCCTGCGATCCTTTATGTCTAAGGCGTACAATCTCACTGACTACCTATACATTCAGTGGCTTGGCCATAGGCCTTACAAATATATGTGTGTTTGTATGTGTGTGTTAATAACGCATTGGTCAGCAACAGAATCCGTACGTATACATATAAGTGTCATGTAACATACTTATTTATAATTGTTACAATATATTAAAAAATTAAATATTACATTATACAAAAAACTAAAAAAACGAAATTAATTTGAAAAAAAAATACTTTGTCCAAGATTGAAGAGAAATACAAAAATAATTTTGAATATTTTGAATATAAATTAATTTTTAACTTTTATTTATCTACTGAAGTATTATTATTATTATTTGAATTTTAAGGAAAAAACATCTCATAGCCATATTTCTCATTTGTATTTTATATTCACTATATTCACCTGTAGCAATATAGCCATATACTAGAACATTTTTTTAATAAAAATATTTATTTTTTAATATTTTTTATCATTATATTATGTTGCTTTTTTTCTTTTTTGAATAACAACAGCACGTGATTAATTTCATATTCCGAAACAGAATATTTTTTGGAGTATTTAATACATAAAAATCGAAAGTTAGACTAGTAGTTTATATTAAAGTGTTAAGTGGAAGACAATATTTGAATTTTAAATGCATCGTTACAATATAATTCAAAGTCAGTGTATATATATATATATATATATATATATAACATATTACGTTATACTTATAGTAGAAACTACAAGAAAGCATCAGTATTCAGTAGTGTAGTTATAATTATGATGTGGTGTAGATGAGGGAGGGGTGCACAAGTGGTTTTTAATTTTGATAACGTTGTTTTTATTCTCAATTATAAATAATTATATATCCATCAGTAATTTATATATAATGTTTAATAACTATTAAAAATTCCAACATGGCAACATGTTATTATTTTTTAATACCATAATAATAGAGGTACAAACATACATAATATTTAGTTGAAACATAAATATACTATTATTTATTAATAACAATAAACCTGATACTCTATAATATCTGCGTCTGTCGATCGATGACTATCAAGAATAAAAAACCACTAAAAATATCTTTAAAATTAAATAATACCTACAGCAATAGCAGTATATTACTATAACAGTATAGTTCAAATCGCGATTAAATCGTGATAAATAATAATAATTTCATTAAGAGGAAGTCGTATTTATACCATCATACTAGCATATGTTGTCCGCCTTATCTTACTTTTCTAAATTTGAATATGTTCATGAAATGTTTAAGAATCAAATTTCCAAAATACCTACACAGAACCTCGCAACTAAATATGTTTAGTTTTGAATTTAACAATAAATCAACTCACTAGTTATAATATTACAAAAACGGAGTAAAATGGATTATTCTGAACGTAAAATTTGATATGTTAACTACGAGTTTGTATAAGACAGAAAACACATTTGTAGACATGTCCTGTATATTTCATGAACAGTAATACCATTCAATATTTAGGTACTGTCCTGATTGCATAGAATTTTATTTAATATTTACACACAATACTTGATATTTAGTATTTTAAAATATTAAAAACAATTAATTACAATTTGACCTATTCATGATTCGTGTCATATTTATATAATATAATGTAATAATGTAAATAATAACATTATGTAATTAGGTATTGTAATATTGATGTTATAAATTATAATGTTTTGTATATTGGTTAGCGTTAAATTAATATACCTAATAGTATTAATTTTATTGTACCCAATTTCGTATGTTTGTAATTTTTACTAAAAGTATCTAATTTAGTTAATAATGATTTTAATTTTTAACTACTTGTTATGAACTCTGTTAAATACTGTTTAGTAATGTTGAATCGACACAAAAGCTATTAACAACAGCTTATAGTTTGTAATTTTGTAACCAATAAATAAATAGGTAGATTTAAAACAACTAAAAGGTGTAAACTCAAAATCGTACTTAATTATAATTGTTCTAAGTACCTGCATACTGAAATGTAATAATAATAACATTAATAATGATAATTAATGTAAAAGATAGGTATGTTACAAGATCTATTATGTGCGCGGAGATCGTCTATAATATTCTTAATAGGCATGTAAAAAACTAATAACTTTTATGGTTAAAAATTCAAATGGACAAACGTGAAAATCCGGACATCGGGGTTGGCGAAATATTGTGAATAACATTATGAAGGTAGGTATAGTAGAGAGAGAGGTACCTATCTACAATCGTTGCGGTGTGCGCCATACAGCAGGGCGGTGGGCAGTACTGTGTGTTGCAGGGAAACGCTACGTCGACAATAACTAATACGATTACATAATATTAAATGTCATGTTTCGTGTGTTTACGATTAATATACTTCGTGCGGTCGTTGATAAATACAAAACCAACGGGGGGTTAGACGTGAGAAAATCGATACGAGACGTTATTGTTGGCGGTCATATTACGGTTCGCCCGTCAACACTGATAATAATGCGTGTTTACTTTTTATTGATGTTTTTTTTTTTCTCCCGTAAGGAATAGATTAATTGCGGGGGGCGAGTACTCGGAGAGAAAATATTTTCTCGCCAATAATTCATACCGCCATACTCGTAGGTACACACATTATTATTAAACATATTATTGTATTGTATATACACCCATATTGTCCGTATTGAAGCATAATATCCATCACTAGTCTTAGGAATCATTGTTTGGATACCGCATGTTTTAACGATACAATATAATCACTGATCCGTTGTACTACGGGAAATAAACGAAATAATAATAATTTTAGTTCAATCAAATATACTTGCATAAATTGTATCAGTTTAATATGATATTCCAAACATATGCATGCAAATTATCTAATAAAAACTTCAATAATTGACATTTAGAATGAACAATTATATCCTTGTATATTCTTGTATTGTAAATTATTCATTACACCTACTCATTAGTCATAAATAATAATTAAGTGGATGCGTTATACCATCATTTTTAAGGGGCTCAAGATAGGCAATAATTATGTAATATATAAAAAAAAATTAAATGTATATATTTTTTTCATATATTTAAAATATTTTACAGGTATGGTAAATAATCAATAATTCTTAATATGATGAATAAAAATTTAAAAAAAAGTTAATGGATATCGATATTTTTCCAATATAATTATTATTCAACAAAAACGATTCAACAATATTATAATATTGTTGAATCGTTTTTATTTCAAACTTATAAGTTTTTGACGAATTAACGATATTTGATAGATTTGGGTATAGTTATTTATATAAGGTTATTAATGTGGTGACAGGGCTCATAATCGGACCGTGCAATTTAATTTGATTAATCAGGTCCTGGGTAGGGTTGCATCTTTTTACTTTTGGAAATACTATTGTTTTCCCAAAAATAAAATAATGAGACACTTAAAAACGAAATCATTACGTATTACGAATACTACATCCGTGTATGAATGTCGAATTTTTCTTCCGTTACAGGCAAAACAAACATAAGGGCTAAGACTAAGCAGACTAATAAGTACTAATAGGTACCTATATTAAATTATTGATATTATTATTTTTACTTGAACGTCCGGCAAATACCATTTGTGTCGACCCACACTCCCTCCCGTTCATCCGCCGATTAACAGCAAAATCCAAACACGCCACCGGTATTGACTGGTCTGCATAACCGGGAATACTGAATACTAGGAAATACGAAATTGATTACGGCCCGACACGTTCTCCGATAATAATTTAACGGATTGACGTACGCACGAGATTTCGTCGTTGGCGTGACAAAAGAGTGCACGACACGAGTACACCGCACACGCAGCTGTCCATGTCGAACGATAATAGGTAATTTCTTATTTTTCGTTCTCATGTATGAGATAGAGTCGACCGAGATGGGTAATTGAATTTTTTCAAATCCTTATTGTCAAATATTAAATGTACACGAACGCGATAATATTTTTCGAATTTAACTCCTGTCTAGACAGTAGACACGTATTTTTAATGCTCAGATATAAACAAAATTAATTATTAAAAGGATTTTTTTTTTTTAAAGGAGTCGAGTTTTTCTTTTGGCTAACAATATTCAAATTCAAAAAATCCACCCGCAATATTTTATAAAATATTTTGTTCTGCCATTACCTATCTAATTAACATTTTTAATATATTAATTAAGGTATTGTTCTAACAGTCGTCAACCGAAAATAGGACCTTCAAACACATTACATACGTAAAAATACAGATAATATAGAGTGAACATTTGTACGAAAAAACCATTGACAATTGTTTTTACGAGTAAAGGGTCATTTATTTTTATTAATACCTAATCTGCTATGATATATATACTTATAAGTATATAGTTCATACTATGTTATACCTATTGTATTTACAAATTAATATAATATGTTTTTTTTTTAGTTTGGTTTGTTTTAATAAGCAAGTAGTTCAAGTTATTTTTCTATTGAAAAAAAAAATATAATTTCCCGTTTCTTTGTTATTAACAAAATTACATTATCATTAACGAATTAAAAGTTTTATAATTTACACTTGGGTAAGTAATAGGTATACAGTATATATATATTATATATATAAGATATATTGAAGGCTTGATGTTTGTTAAAATTGATTTTTTCGGCATTGATCTGGGGATTAGTGATTCAAACAAGAGACTTAAATAATGATTTCCACAAGGTTTTGATTATAGATTTAAATGTTTATTTTTATTATTAACAAAAAGTACCGTGAAAATACATTGTAATATTATACAATATTGTATAAAACTAGCGTCCATGTACTTTTCGTTAATTTAATGATTATATAGTTAAAACTTGATATTACATAATATTATTTATTTAATATACGTAAAACGCGAGCCGCAGTAGCGTGCAGAAGTTTTTTAAAGGTAATTTTATATCAAGTCAGAAATGAATGGGTGTGTGATAAATGTTAAAAATACATAGCAATATTATTTTTTTACTGTAAAAAGTTATTTATTTTCCATAAAAATCTATATTTTAAGTAGATGAGTTTTAAGTATTTTGTTTTACCTAAAGTTTAAAGTATGTTTATCATGGCTACACACGATTGCGTCCAAAATAAAAAAAACTTGATAAGTGGGTGCACAAATTGTGTCCAGCTTTAATTAAACAACTACATCATGAATTAAAATTGTTGAGTAAAGTGGATTCAATGTTTGTGGGTGGAACTTTTATAAAGTTGTCCAATATTGTTAATACAATTTTTTACAATCCATGGCTAGAAAAATAATAATTATACACCACTAGTAAAAAAATAGATACTTATTATAATAAATCATTTACACGTCTCAAATCTGATTTTTTAAAAAGCAATTCACTCATGACTCATCAGTATTAATCGTATAGCCGTACCTATGTGTTCTTTAACGTGCGTGTAGTGTTTAAATTATATTAAAATGTACAAGATCAATATGTAAAAACTCCAAAATTGTATTAAAAATAAAAATATATATCATTAGTATACGTATTTTGCTATAAACACTATAGTACTACATATAAATAAAAAAAAAAAAAGACTAAAAAATATATAGTATACGTTGCCCGAGTTGAACATGACAACGGTTATCATATAAGACGAACCAGAAAATTCACCTATAACTATTCTATCTATTTAATATCAGGCAATATCTACTATACCTAGTATCAATTTTCCATAATGTTCTAGTGCGGATATACACGTTGCCCGATAGTCCACTTTGTTCGCAACATGACATATAAAACAATATGAACTCGTGTTTTTTTTTTTTTACTCATGACGAATAAAATAAATAAATAATAGTAATAATAGCATGTACCTTGGAGGTACTGAAGAGGCGATAAAAATAAAATAGAATCACCGTCTCTTACTCTGTATCGTTTGTTTTTTTTTTTAGGAATTTTTTTGATTTCGTTTTTTTTCGTGTTTTGTTTATGGACGACGTGCCTTTTACCCGCGCAGAGTACAGTCGTTCGACCGAGATTAAGAGGCAGGTAGGTCCATAACGACGTTCACATAACGCGTTGGACGCCATTTTGATTAGCGGTGGCATGTTGTTTATTTCAAAGAGCGGGTTCATAAAATGAGTTGTTCGGAGTTATCGCCTACGGCGCAGAACCAGTCGGAGAACCTCCTAATCGTCGGTCTAGAACACTATATTATATTTATATAGATACCTACGCACTATGCCAGGGATAAAGAACCGAGGAGAAATGTTATAGAGAGAAGACACGATAATGATACAACGAAGAGGGCACGACCGCTTAATTATTATGATTATTTATCGTTATTATTATCGCCGTCGTTATCATCATCGGTTTTCCAGCTATAATGGGTGTGTACATATTACTGGAGGAAAGCCGATAATAATTTACATAAATCAGAAATCCATAGTATTATACAAAACCGCATTGCACGAGAAAATAATGGTAAACCGTAGAATATGAATTACGCGTTTACCCGAATCCCATATCGATTACACGGCGTTATGTTGTTCGTTAAGCTCGTGAGCGCCCACCCATGTTATTTTATCGATGTTATCGTTACAATAACCTATTGTGTTGCGTCCAGTGTTCATAATTAAGATCACTACAGGCCGACACCCCGCATGGACGTGCACTGTGTAGGTAACACCAAGGATAACGCAATAACGAAAAAATGTACGATGCTGGGACCCGAATCTAATTTTAAATATGTGTAAATATACAAAACGATCAATTTTTTTTAGATATTCGTTAAATAATTCCATTTTAACCGAGAAAAATTAACAATTAATAATTACTTTGAAAGCAAAAGTGTAATACATTAATACATTGTTAAACATTGAAAATATCAACTTGATTAACTACGAATGCAATGCAGTTAGTTGATGGTTTAAACTTTAAACATACACACACTCTTATTATAATTTACAGAATTATTTTTATATTTTTAAATCAGTAAGTACCGTGTCCTACTAAAAACTTCAACGGTTTTTACGGAATATGACCTTGTATTTTTAATATATATATAATAATATATACCTATATTATTAATTTCATCGAATTTTAACTATATGTTTTAAATGTTTGCTTCCAAAATATGCAGCTTATTTATTTTAAAACCACTTAACCTTATATTTACTCTTAATACAAATTGTTACAAGTAAAATATTTAAAAAATAATCCTACACTGTAGAGTATAACTGAAAATAACTATGTAGCATATTATATGGTTAGGAATGCTTATAAATTATTTTGATGATATCGTTGTAGTCAACGACTCGACGTTTTCTGAGTTGTGTAAATCCGAACAGCTAAATTTAATAATAGAGGGGGCGGACGACGTGGGTATACGAAAAAAATAAATAAATAAGTAGGTACTCACTAATAAACAATATAAATCATATTATTATATTGTTATATATTATCTACCATTTCCCATACTTGCTATAGCCGACGGATAAAACGCATAATAGGTATATATTATGTACGTCGATGAAAATATTATATATGTAGATACAACTTAATTCGTGTCAAAACGTCGTCGGCGGGAACGATATTATTTATCGATTTAATAAAGTTCGTATGTTTATAGATACAATATGTGCATACCTCCTATATACCTACACGCCGAAACCTACCCACACACGGTGTGTTCGAGTATTCTAAAGGAGGTACCTATATATATATATACGGCGCAGCTGCACTTGTGTATTTTAATGAAGCGCATTGAGATTTGGGAAGGAGTGGAGGATGCTGGTTATTCGTTATGATAAACGACTCGAAATTGTTACCCTATATAAGAAGCTTCGGATTCGATAAAATAATAGTATTCGAGTACACAACTCGTTATAATATTTATATAGTTATATAGTTAAACGCTATGGTAATATGCTACAATGTTATATAGGTACACGTTGGTATTATATAGCTGTTTGTACGAGGTACGTTGCTCTCCGTCTATATCTAACGAGCATAAACATTCCGCTTCGTATAACCAAAATCGTTGCGTCCAGAACAATGTCGAAGTTTTAAACACCAATTTTAACGAAATCGGAAAAGACAACATGTTCGAGATAATGACACATCATTTATATGAAATACGTATCGTCTAGCGAATAAGTTAAAGCGTTTTACGTTTGTTCATAGTTCATACTGCCAATTGCCATACTATAATGTATTATACCAATATCACTTCTTATATCGTATCCGTAATTTCAATTGTAACTTTTCCGTCAAATACTAATGTACCAAAACGATATGACATTAATTCGAAAATATTCTCATTTTTAAATTTGATTATAATATGTGTTTTAATTGTGTATTTATTTTACAATTTATAATCTAATGAAATAGTGTTTTGTTGTAAGTGCGACAGATCGATTGTTTGTAGTAATTAATAGTTTAACCTAATTGATACTGTAGCAATACATTTTTCCCCATCATACCTTAATATATTTCTACTGTGTATATCTGGCTATTGGTGAATGTACAACACAATTTATTCAATGTGTAGATTTAAGACATAAATCGGGGAATCATAAAATACATTTATGAGCATCCAACCTGACTCAGGCTTACTCAAATTCAAAATATTGAAATTACGTGCAAAATGGAGTAATGTAAATCGGAGTGGGTCTAATTGATAATTTTTGGATTTATCAAAATCTGTGTGGTTGTAACAAAAAAAATGCAAGTTGTTCAGCTATGTAGCTTTATAGTGAGTTAACGATTGAAGATAAAGTTTTAAAAATCTTCACTGCACTTCTCCTAGCCAATGTGAATCTAACAAGACCCCGAATAACAAAATCCATTTCTGGTTTCAATAATCTATCACGCTAAATGAAAATCTAACAAAAAATAATTGTTTGTTTAACTGTGAAAAATTAAATGATTTTTTTTTGATAATTTTTAATCTCACATTTTGTATCTATTTGATAATCCCTTTTTAATGAGCTATCAACCAACTTTTTAGCTATAATAGTTTTGGAGAAAGGTTAAAAAAAATAGAAATTTCGGGACTATTCACGCCGACGTTTTTGTGGATTCAAATCGTTATACCGATTGGGTGTGATATCTGATTTCTCTAATTAATATTTTATGTTAAAACTAGCTTAGTTATCCACCTACTAATTACGATTGAGTTACGTTTTTATCATTTTCCTATTTAAGGGGATTGGAAGCGGTGACTTTCTATCTTTGTCTAACATACGTGGAACATAGATATACTCCTGACAAAAATTAAGGTACTTCTAGTTGTTCGATTTAAAATATACAAAAATGTTTTGATTGGTATACAAGTTTACTTTGCATCGGTCGAAGCACTTTTTCGATTGTTTTATTATTGAAAATAAATATTTTAAATTTTATAAATTTGTCAATTGTTATATTATTAAATATATTAAAAATATGCTTCGACCGATGCAAAGTAAACCTGTATATCAATTCAATCATCTTTACGTATTTTAAATCAAACAACTAGAAGTACCTTAATTGTTGTCAGGCACGTATAGCTATTTTTTCTATGTTCCACGTGTGTAAGACGAAGACAGAAAATCATCGCTTCCAATCCCCTTAACACGAATTCTTGAAGTTTTAAAAACTCAGACTTTTTTCGTTTCAATTTCCATACTTACTTGATTAAAAATCAAGAAAGTAAAACAGATATAGATGTTTTTAAACATATTTCCTAATGAGATTTTTCAGTTCTGACCGATATGGAATGTAACAGTTGAATGAAATATATTATGTTTATATTTTTTAATTAAGTTATTTTGCCAGCTAATTCAAGTCACTTATTAGGTATATTAAACGAAATTAAAAATCCGATAAAGGCCAGTGGCGGTCGGATAACCGATTGGTGATTAGTACGAGTACCTCCTTGACTGGTTAACTGTAATATTACGTAATAATGTCGATTTTGCTCAGCGTAATTTAGTTACAGTGCTCGTTATTATAGATGGCCGGTAGACGGGTGTTATGTTATCTGAACATTTTATACCTTCACGCCTGTAAAGTGTATTTGTGTGTGTGTTTGCGCGCGCGCAACGCCCAAAATTATAAAGCGTATTATTATAACCGCATTTCATTAGAACAAATTTAGCAATTACCTACTCCGTAGGTGCGTACCCAACTCGCGCAGCATAGATTGTAAATAACACGTGTTATTTACGATGCTTACACGACGAATAATTAAGGAAAATAAAACAAGAATCGTAGGTAGTGCTGCAGGTATTAGAACGGACGTTTTTATTTTTATATATCTCGACGGAAGCTTGCGCGGTTGGAAAACGGACGGAAATTTCGGCGTTATAATAATATGTTAAACCCAATCCGATTAAAATGGTTAACGATCCGCGACTCGCGACGCGGTATGGAAGACCTATAAAATACCTATAAGTGGATTAGGAAACTGTTTGAGTTGTAACTTGTATATTAGGTATTCACATGTGTCCGTTCGTTTAGTTATTCCTTGTATACCGGACGTCACCCGTGTTGAGGTCGGTGGTTCACGATGACTAATTATAGCCATTTCATTCGCCTCGACGGCTTGAAAATCAAAATAGATAATATTAATATTGTTTTGCGCGTGTAGTTTTAGCGAGTGATCATTGATGGAAAATTAAAATCAATCACCAAAAAGACTTATAGATAAAACGTAATGGATATTGAGTTAAAGTGTATTTATTATAGCATACAGTGATACGCGTGTTACTAATTTAAACACCGATTCTATTCACACGGCAATAACTCATTAACCTCGAACATTGTAGAAACGAGTGATACCGTAGAATAATCATAAGTTTATTCAAAAAATGTTTTATTACATACATATTGTAACATAGGCAATTTACAATTTAAATAAATAAATCGCTCAATATACCTAGTTATTGTTATTATAATTATTATGATTATTATACGTATACCTATTATAATATAACTATATACTATAGGTATATTAATTATTAATTAAAGTCATGTTACCAATTACCATTATATGGAAATAACAGGTTTTCGCACACTAAAGCCATACGACTATTATAATAAACCGCCTATACGATAAAGACCCTTAAATACATTTTTATTTTTTATTGGTATAATGTAGTAGCGACGATGAATAATTTTAATGGCGATATACAATAGTATTACCTATAATTTATAATTTCTCTTTTATATCACGCACGATGTATCGACATGCCGTCTGGTTTGGTCGAGAACATGTTTTTCCGTGGGTCTTATTTATTAATTTATCAAAAAACATAATGGAAGTCCTGGAAACATGATCAATATTTAATTATAAATATGCTGAACGCGTTGTATTTTACTGAAATATACTATAAACAAAAAAGAGTAAGTATTTGGAAGAAAAGTAGTAAGCAGCTATTACCGTCAAGAAGTCAAATCAGTGCTCTGTTCGTTTTGCCGTCTAAAATGTCCGAAATGAATACTAACTATATCGGTAGGCCCGTAAGTTTTTATAAGACGTTTTGACCGTGGGGAATACTAATGTTACGTTAGAAAAATATAATAGAAATTTTAGAACAGCATTGCCTATTATTATTACATTAAGTTAAATTATCCTGTACATTTGTGTTGAGGGCTAGACGTTGCCATAAATTATATAATAATATTATAATGTATAAGTATATAGCATAATGACTGGAGCCATAATTTAGTAGATACAGCATTATATCTAGTTCCAGATTAAATTATACACTATTCACTTTATTTGTAACAACAAATAAATAACTTGTTTTGATTATACCTATATATTTTAATATTTGTATTGTTTGAGAAAAAATGTAATCCTTCAAACATAATATTATTGTACAGAGACTTGTTAACATAATATTAAAAGTAAATTAAGAAAATAAACTCGTCGGGTTTTATATAAATCATATAAAAATTAAACTTAATTATTTATATTTTCATATTGCGTTGTTGCCGTACATTTGAAGCTCAAATTATAAATATTAATTAATTAATAAAAAAAATTACACACCTAAGTATATTCATTCGGCTACATAATCGTGCGAAAACACACAGGATAATGAGGATAGATTGTTATACCTACCTATTTAGTGAATTATTTTTAGATGTGCATGGTTATGGTTTATAGTGTATTTTATTGTTCTACTGGGTCACCAAACTCACGTCTCATACTGATTGCGATCACAATTCGCAATCTAAACTTTTGAGCAATTTTATTTTATCTTGTATTGTAAAATATATATCCCAGCTTATTTATACTGTAGATACAAAGTTTCCGCGGTATGCAACTCAAACAATAGGTAGTAAAAAACGTACGTTTACCTATCACATGGTTATGATTATCAATATGTATGTTATGCGTTAATATAATTTATCATTTTTTAAATTATTTATTATTACGTGATAATATAATTTGAGTAAATACATAAAAAATAATGTTTAATAAAGTCTATTTAAAAAAGTTCTAATTACATAGACATAAAAAGCATTAAAAGTTATTCGAACGCTTATTACAATAAATTCAGTCTCATACTCTCGTAGACTCAAATTTTCATCTCATTTAATTCAAAACATAATAATTTAAATAAATCTTAAAAATAACTTAATGGAGTAAACAAAATTAAATAAAACATTATCCTTCTCATTTTAAAATCTTAGGACTGTCATTATATACAATGTACCAAAAAAAAAAAATTATACTTTAAGCTTTAAATACTAAAAAGTAATATAATTCATAATAAAATAATTAAATACACATGTGTATTTAATTGAATTCGAATTTTTTATTCATGATTACAATTGTTAAATAATAATATCGAGTAACGCCTATACCACTGGACACTGACTTGTATTTGTATAAAAAAAAAATAGACATTTCATCCTACACGACTAATGTGTACTATTTCTAATCGTTAGTATTCAGTAGGCAATATACTAATCAGTAATAAATATTACATAACGTATCTAATAATAATAATAATAATAATAATAATAAGAAGAAGAAGAAGCAGAAGAAGAAAAAGAAGAAAATACAATTTAATCACTGCTATGTCATTGGAGTTATCCGACGGTATTCATTCATAAATGAAAATAAGTCATTCCAAATCTTGTACTGAACTGAATAATTCACAGTTATTCTAATAATAGTTTATTATATTTTAAAAGACATTAAAATTCCTTATTTTAGTTTATTTAAGTCTTTCCTAAATAATATGATAATATGCTAATAAATGTTATTCGCCGATAAATCGTTTGGTATAAGTCAAAATTCACATAAAATCTCATGCTGTGAAATTTGCCTGATCCGATGACCTTGTCTATATTACAATTAAGAAGCACCTAATATCTAAACCACGCAGGGAAATTTCTTATTAAAACCACCTTGGACTAATAAAATCCCCGATATAAATTTTAATATTTTTTGGCCATTATATCTTCATATTTACGACAAATATTTTAGTACCGATTTGAAATGCTGTTTTTTACCCATGTAGTTCAACTAACCGATAAAAGTTAAATCCCACTGTTGTTCAGTCATTCGTTCCTACACATTATTCGATTTTTAGTTTTTACTATAGGTACAGCATGTTAATTTTATATTTAATTTGTTTATTATTTTTATTATTATTTACAGTTATAAATTACCCACCTAACGCGCACACAAATGAGCAGAAATAATTGAATGTAAAAAATAAAAATACAAACATAATATTTTATGATAATAACTTTTAGGAATATCGATATATGTACCACACATGGTATATAAATTATACATCACTGCTGCAGTTATAGGATGACAATATCCGGAAACGGCTGAAACCCTAATTTTCTCGACAACATAAAGGAAAATAGTAAATAATCATTGAACATTATATTATATATAATTAACCACCTCTAAAAGCATAAGTAAACACTAAACATACTTGCGTCTTGTTCTTTAAAACGGTATATTTAACGTTTTTGATATTAATATTGAAGGTACTCTTACCTACTTTGCTACGTCTGTAATTTAAAATGTCATTTGATACCTCTCAACAAGTCCGCACGTTTATCATTCCAAATAATAAATACATTAAAATGTTTGAGTAATTGAGTATACTCTAATACAATTTATACAAGCAGTTTGTTATGATTTACGTGACTACGTGTTTATGAACTAAATATAAATTATATAATATGCCTACCTAATATAATATGATATGTTATACGTATGCATAATGCACATATTAATAAATTTAAATCGTGTAATACAATACAAGAACATTATCGTTTTGAAATATCTATAAGTTTCATTAGATTATATTAAACATCTAAATAAAATTATTACTGTCAGTAAATACTTGAAATTTTCGTATGCCTTCTCATTATAATAAATTAATAAACAACGATAATAATTACAATAGATAATTATGCAACATAATTACTGGTACTTTAAATTCATCATAAACTTGAACTAGTTTGTAGCGAACGTATCGTATAACTTGTGTATGTTAAATTTGCATTATATATACCTACTTTAATATTCTAATTTAGTTTATTATTATATACATCTACTGAACAACGCATAAGATAATACTTTTACTAATAATAATAATTACGAACATAATGGCATAATAATTATACACTCGGACACTGAATTATATAGTATTACCATACACACTTTAAACCGTAAACAATTAGCTCCATTTTAAAAAGTCGAATAGTGAAAATATTTTTTTGAAAAAAACTGTAAAGATGAGTCAAAATCTACACCGACCTTTTAAATATATATGGGTGCTTAAACTAATAAAAAATGAATATTTTAATTTATATACAATAATAAATATAACACGTTTACTTTTTTAATGAGTAGTTAATTATTGTTATTATTTCAACTATGTGAAGACAAATGAATTCATTAGATTTGCATTTTAGTGTATGCAAAACTATGTCACAACGTTTAAAATGTTCCTGTAAAGTAAATTACAATCATCATCATCGTGGGGAACGAATCTATGAATATAATAATGTAGTTGTGGAAAATCACATGTTTGTTTGTTATATTACGGTGGTTTTTATGGTAATCAAAAATGTCGATCTGCGCGTAAATAGTAGTAATTACTGTATTCAAAATTCAATATGCCTTCTGAATTAGAGTTACTGATTTTCTTCTATGCATATTTATTTAGTCATCCAATAAAAGTTGGCGTTTCTAATTTATTATTATTCATTATTCATTATTAACTTGTGCGCCTATTTATACATGTTTTACCTACTATCGATACTCGTGTTGTTCATATATTGAAGTTTAATTTGAGTGAACGAGCTAACACGTGTTATGATTTATCTTACATTCATACGAATGTCAAATGATAAATTACAATCGGAATAGTACATTATTATTACAAAACATATTCATTCGTATAATAGGTACACTATACAATTTATATTTTTATGAGTGTACCTATTTACCAAAGTCAGAGGTGAACTTCGGCGCGCCTCAATATCGTAAGAATTGTAATTTAGGCTTTATTGTTTATTCAGTGTATACTTTCCAATTTCCAAGCAGAATAGTAATATTGTTTGAACCATATATAGGTGTACTTAACCTACATCGTGCTTTTGATTTTAAACAATGCATAATACATTATGTAGATTTATTTTATAATTTGAAGTAATTAAAAACAATTCATCTGAAAATCCTATTTCTATAATTATAATAACCCACACGATTGTCTGAACAAAAAATAAAACAATTGCCTAAGCGGTACGATAGTCATAAACAAAATGTGTTTCCTTTGAGAGATGTAGAAACAATATTACCGTAAAAAATCATAAAATTAATTCAATATTATAATTGTAAACATTTTAGACAGCGTGTTTTTGTATTTCCGAAATTAAAACGTTTAACATTTAATAACGGTGGTATATAATATATAGTGTAGGTATTGTGTATTAAATTAAAAACAAGTTAAAAAATTCAATAAAATTATAAAGTACTAAATATATTAATTTTATAACAAGCGAAACCGGTTTATTCGGTTGCATCTATACAGGGCCGTGTAAAGGGGAGGGGTACAGCAAAAAACTTAAATACCCTAGGGCGCTAATTTATTTAAAAAATATATATTTTATATCTATCTTAAATAATTCATGTCAAAATAATTGGATAAAATCTCCAATACTACAATACTAAAAAAACACACCTACATATGACTAACTACTCGTTGGTCATCATTGTATTCAGTATGCAAATAAATTATTATTTGATTAGACGAAGTTCTTGTAGTATTATAGAGTTTTTACATTTGCAGTAATTCTAATGAAAGAAAAACAAGGTGCAATTATTAGTAATCAATTACCAATAAGATGAAATCTTTGAATTTGTCTTTATTTTGATTGTATAGAAATAGTAAACTAAAATTAAAAAAGTCAAAAATTATTTTCCTATTTCTGACAGAGAAGCTGGTTAGTAGTGAAATAACATTTTCTAACCAAGAAAAAAATATTATTAATAATAATAAAATGGATGCGTTCATTATGGAACTAAGTAAAACAGAGGTGACTCATTAAATAGATTCATACGACAAATTAAAAATTTTTTCTGAAATATTAATATTAAAACAATTGACCTGTATGAAAAAGCATTGAAACTTCAAGTTAGTAAATATATAACCCCAGGGAGGTCGCGATCGCCTTGACTGGGGGTCGCGTAGTACAAAAATAATAAAACACCTAATTACAAAACAAATGAATCTTTTCATTCAAAATTTGATTCTTCCAATGATATAGATATATAGATTATACAATATTGAGATTGGCTATTTTTATTATTTATGTGTATAAAAACAAACTTTTTTTACTACTAATATTATGAATTACTTATTTTTTTTCAAATTTATCATTACTACCAACACTGAAAATATCATAATTAGCTTACTATTGGGAGATTCATTTTTTAATTTTAATATTCAACTGAAAGTAAAATAAAAATAACTCGTTGATAAATGGTTTACATTTTAATTCCGCGTGCCACTTAAAATATTATGTTACGCCGCTGTCGTAAACTCCGTTCCGCATCACATAAACCGTTTATCACTCGTTCGGGTAGGTATAATGACTTTATTACATTTTATATAATATTATACAATAAATAATAATATGTATTAGAAAATAATTAGTATTTATTTTTGACGTTAGGAAACCCATTAATTTTTTTTTTATAATTCGACAGATTTATTTAAAAAATGTCTTCATCTTCCTTAAGATTAGGTTATTTGAGTTATAAATTAAAGAGTAACTACTATACTGGCAAATCGTGAGACTTCAAAATCTATCTCCTATTCCTGCTTTGCGTTACACATTGTCATTTTATTGTTTGTCAATAAGTTTAAGTAGTCTATAGTCTTATTTAGTGCAATGGCAGAGTATGGCACAATATTACTATTTATCTGTGTTTATGTGATGCACTTATACGATGAGAATAGTCAATCACCAAGACTATTTTTGATTTTATCCTGAGAGTATAAAAATAATCAGATTTCAATTTTAAGAGAAAATTAAATAGAAATGTGAGAAAGTTGCTAGATCAGTATAGTCCGTGGTACGTTGACAACAGACCACACCTAAACTCTTATACTATGCGCGTGTTAGACAAAAACAAAATTCACCGTTTATAAATAATCGCCTTAATAATTTGGCAACACTTTGACGTTTACTCGATATAACACCTAAAACGCCCGAAAGAAAGGTTCTAATCGCTGTGATGATTTACCTACAAACTGTAATATTGCTGGTGAAATCGTGCGTAGTGCGCGTTTGCGGGACAAATGCGAGACTGGGCAGTAAAAAAGCGATAATGACGAAAAAAACGAAGAACCGTAAACCATCGCGGTGGCGTCGTAAGAGACATAATATATACGGCCGAAACGATAAGTATAGGAATCGACGACTGCGCGGGCTGATGGGTGTCGGTTTCACGAATTGAAATTCGCAACGCGGCCCTCGCCGAGAGACGCGTTCCTCCGGCGGGGCGGTGAGAGAAGGGGGCGGGGGTGGCGACGAGAAAACCGGCAGTGAAAAAATGGAATGTACGAGAAAAAAAGCGGCCAACGGTGTCCGACCGGAACCGCAATATTATTATCATATAGCCACGCGCGAGAATGGCCGTCATCGAAATGATATTTGGCTCTCCGCGGCAGCATATTGCGCTGAGTGCCGTCGTTCCGTCGTCGCGTTATTTCATTTCGTCTGCAGCGCGACCGCACACAAATGGCCCCTTCGCTTAGCGCACCCGCCGCCGCCGCCGTCGTCCTTTCACCGTATTATCTTTGGCGGGCGCGGACCGGGAAATTGGCAGGGAAGAGGAAAAAAACCGCCCGCAACACGCGTTACGCGGCGCGGAGGAGGACGACACCGTCGGGCAATAAACCACATCTGTCTGTCCGTTGTCGATCGTTTGCGCTGTTGTTTCTTCTTCCGAAATAGTCTCTCTCTCTCTCTCTCCGTGATACATATTACATAATATTATTATTATTATTATTATTGTATATTATCGTACACATATAGAGTATACACAGTTTTTATTATTGCCGAGAACATTACGCGGGACCGACCGCGGTACGGTACGCGCGCGCAATAATACAATATAATATTATCTCGTATAACGCGACGTGTTATTATAAAACACACACGCGCGCCCACACACCAACACGGACACACGCGTAAGCGCGCCCCGCGAAATATTACGTCGCGGTGCGGAAACGCGTATTTAAACTCGCCTCGTCTCACGGGTTGTATTATGTTTTATCGTACACGTCGAATATGTGTAGGTACGTCGCTGCATAACACACACGAGAACGTAATGTATTATGCGTACATCACGCACGTAACGGCTATTACTATTATGGGGATGGATGACTGGCCGTACACATAAGCATTCGCTTTTCGCCTGCGTTTTATTGTCCACATGAGAATAAATATTATATTCGTACGGAAAAACAGAATAAAGAACCGATTTGAATGAACTTTCCTTAGGCCCGTTTCACGATCGTAACAGTTTAAGATATTTTTTTTTATTCGCGTTCTGCAGTTCACACGACATTTTAGTGAAAACCAAACAATAATATTCTGGAAGTATATTTTGTTATTTTATTGCTGCGAGGAACTGAGAACGTGTAATGCAAAGCGATGGATACTATTATAATAATATTACGTATAACAGTGTAGGTGTATACAATAAGCGTGTTTCAAAAGCTGTAAAAGTTGTCGGTCCAACGGTGGTTTTGACAGCAGCTATCGACGGTCAAATTATCTATACCATTAGCGCCGGCCACTTGAACCGAATAGTGCGTAAGAGTTTCCTAAAAGAAACAAATGACCTGCAGGCTTCGATGGTATTAACTGTATGATTAGACAGCGATAAAAGAATATACATCTTTTGGTTTATCCGATAATTTTATTTATTGAGACGTCTCGAGTGAAACTGTATAGTTTCGTGTTGCCTTGTGCGATTAGATTCATCATAAAATGCGATTTGTTTAAAACATTCGTATAAACGCAAGGTAGTGTCATTAACATAACTGTGTATCTTTATTTAGAGTATTTTCATAATGTACCACAGGCAGCAGCTTAGATACATTTAAATACGAGTAGATAAGAAATTCACATAATGAGACTTCTTTGCAAATAGGTAGGTACCTATACTACTTAATGTGCAATATTTAATACTCTACATTAAAGTATAAAACATATAAATGACAGTTTGAAATAGTTATGCGATATTGCGATGAGTATAACTGATAAGTAATAAACTGATAAGCAATATGCTTATAGTTAGGTACTAAAAATTAATATTTTTGTATCCAATTTTAGGTATTTTAAGTACCTACCTAAATGTAAACTTCAAATGTTAAAAAAAAGTGTTATTTGATATTTTTTAATAGTAGCAATAATAACAATTATAATAGTAATGAGTAATTTATCAATTCAATAGATATAAAAATTGAACATTTCATAAATTATTAACTACAAAATAACTTGCAAATTTTAATTTAATATGCAAATAAAAAATAACTTAGTCTTTCAATGTTTTTAATAATAATAATAATAATAATATTCTTTATTAACGGAAAAAAAAATTCCTATTACATAAAATAAAATACAAAGACATAATGTAATAAGTAATGTTATAATAGTAATATGTTTATATAAATTAAAGAAAGTTGCTTAAGTTACTATGAGAATATAATTTTTTGACCAAGCATTTAGAAATGTTTATAAATACTTGCAAAATAAAAAAATTAATAAAAAAATGTAAAAATATTAAATAGCATTATTATTTATAAACTTAAATTAATAGTAAGTTTTTTTTCGATTAGTATTTTATGAATTAAAAAAATAAAATAAACATCATTTGATGAGAAATCATTATTTTATATATTGTAAATCTCCCATTTAGTCATAATTTAAATCTCAAGTGCTCGTAAAAATTAATGTGAGTACGCTCAACTGTGATTTTATTTTTACGATGTCACTTAGATAATACGGGCATTTTTGTGACTTGTCCACATGTATGTCATTTTCGAAATTTCAGTGGTTTTGTTTCTAACAAACGTAATAACTATTATTAGAATTCGGACGCTTAAGTGCACGTCTGCACCTTATTGATCATAACATTAAATATAATACGCAATATTACGACGATGATGACCATTAGACTCGAATGCCAATGTATTTGCCAAAATCCATTGTCTGTTATTGCTTGACTGAAAAGTTAAATTGAAACTTTTTCAATTCTCAACACACGCTACCTTATATATTTTCATTAATCATTAGTAATCATTCATGTCATGTCATTTCTCGTCATACTTATTGCCGTCACGTACCAACACGTGATAAACATAGTTAGATAATTAAAATGTTATTTCATAATGAACTTAATTGAAAATTTAAAAACAAAAAAATATCTATTGAACATTTTTAATTACAATTTTTAAGAGTGTTCAAAAAATATTATAACATAATAAATAAATATATATATATATATATATAAAAAGTCAATTTTCTGTACACTTTAAGTTTTGAAAGAACTTAGGACAAGAGGTCACTGCAAATAACAGAGTAATAATTATATGAATTCAATGATAAATCATCATTGCACACGCAAAACGATTCTGAGCGCGCGGAGATAATTATGTATACTACATATTATATTCCTAAAGATATTTTAGAATTTGTTTATACTGTTATAATATTTTATCAAATATTAATATTAGAATTTTTTATCTAAGTATGTTGAGTTTTTTGAGCTATTTAAATTATTTAAACACATTTAATTTTTTTTTTTATGAATGTCAATAAAAAAATGTTAGGTAAAAAATACTTAAAAATGTATTACAAATTTCCTAATAAGTTTTTAATTTACTAATCAAAAATTAAAAATAGTCAGCTTAATATCTTATAAGCATTTAAATATAGAATTTTGATAAAATTAAAAAAAAATTGTGTTTAAAAATTCATAAAATAATTATTTTTGATATCTAAGATTTAAAAATTCGATGCAAAATTTTTTCATAAGGTTAAGTATTTTATATTTATAGATTTATATCCATTTATTCATTATTTATCTATTTGTTTAAAATGTTAGCTAAATTTGAACTTTAAATGTTTATTATAAAAAAAAAGTGCATTATATTATGTATTTTCGATTTTTTTAATTGACGAACATTCTAATAGCTATATTAGATATTTATTGTAAACTCTATTGGTTTATAGACAAAAACGTTATCATAAGAAAAATATCAACAAAAAAAGCAGTCGACAATTCCAAATGTTTATTTAATGTTTTTTTTTTTTTTATATACATAGATATTACAGCCATTAAAAAAACAAATAGATAAATGACTTGATTTAATCTTTGATTTGTCACACTAGTAATATTTACATAATTTGCAGCTTATACAGACAGAATGATGGTAAAATTAGTGCAGCTCATATAAAACATGTGCATGATTTATTATCAAGATTTTATCGTGATATTGTATGTAAACATTATTAGTGTGACTAATGATGGTGGTCGTGTATCAAAACTGCTTATGTTATAATATAAAAGTCGAGTGAATCGGCTATCTAGTTGTTTTATATATTTGTAGTCTACATAAAAAAGCTCCTAAAGAACCAAAATATAACATGTCTAGAAAATGTTAATGAAAATCGAATTAGATACCTATTTAGATTATACAGTTAATCATATTTTAATTACAATTAAAAAACAAAATTGTTTCAATTTTTCTCGATTAGTTTTATAAATACTAGGAATTTAGAACTAAACCAGCAAGAAATTAAAATATCTCTCAAAGTTAAAGATTAATGCTTTTTTTTTTTTTTGGTCTGCAAGATGACGACAGACACTATAAGAACATAAAAAAAAATATTGTTACTACGTATGGTAAAAAAATATTAGACTACATTTTATCCGCTCAGAATCTAAAATTACTTCAGTGATCATTAATTTATGATAACTATAGAAAATAAATTTAAAACAATTTTAAATCATAAACTCTAGGGATATAGTAAAAAAAAATATTATATTATATTTATATAGTGCATTATATATAGTAACTGTAAAATAAATGTAATTATAACAATAATATGTATTATTCTAAGTTGTGTCCATTTAAAGGTAAATATCTATATAACTATATTCATATAATGCATACCTACAACTTACTATATACTTACTCACCTTATATAGATCTTAACTTCGTGACTTGTTAACATATTAAACGAGTAAAGGCAAATAATATTATATAAACTATGAAGTATATAGTTTACAATGCTGCTATTGTAAAGAATAAATGTACATGACAGACAACAGTTTATTGTTAAAAATATCGACAAAAATTAGATTCAGTAAATCTTATAGCAAAACGATATCTATCATACAGTATAGAAAACTTATGAAATTATTCATCAAACGTGAGTTCAGCGATAATCGTGAGCTATGTCATACTCAACTCAAATACTAAATAGGTAAATCAAAAATATTTTTAAATCATAAATCACCTAACTAACAAAGTATAGAATAGATAAATATATTATAAATATACATAAACAATTCATTTGGTTCTGTATACGGGCGTCGCATTCAACTATTAGTATTATTTCTGCATATACTTTATTTTATTTTACTTTAATTTTTAGATAGTTATAATAAATTTAAATATTCTTATGTTTTTAAAGAATTATCTATAAAAGGATAAAATACAATATATCATATAAGTATATTAATATATAAAACAACTAACGAGCGCCGTTCCAAAAGACGTGCAAAGTTTACATTTAAATGATATTAATTAACATTACATTTTAAAGTTTTAAATAAGTTGTTTTTCAACTTAATAACAAATATAAATAATTTATATGTTATTATTATTATTATTATTATAAAACTTTAACTGTTATGGTTTGTTATTAATATATTTATACATACACGAACATACGAATTATTATACTTTATATTACATTAAACATGA
Source organism: Rhopalosiphum maidis (assembly GCF_003676215.2). NCBI lineage: Eukaryota > Metazoa > Arthropoda > Insecta > Hemiptera > Aphididae > Rhopalosiphum > Rhopalosiphum maidis. The sequence continues at coordinate 40,916,549 of NC_040879.1, read as the reverse complement.
TAAATACTTTGAATCAAAGTCCGATCATTTTCACTTCTTCGACCTTGAGAAACGAAAAATTTTTAATTTAAATCAAAAATAGTATAGTATAGTATTCTATACTTGGAAAGAATAGAACGAATAACGACAGAGTAGATGCTATTTTGTGTAACTGAGAAAATCGTATAAAATCATTTAAAATCATTTTTAATAATCCTGTATATAACCCTTGAAGAAAACAATTCAAACTATAACCTAATTACAAAAAATGTTTCAACATTTTAGACAATGTTAACCAACCATCAAAATATGATCTTAATAGGTAACTATTATTTTTAGTAATCAATGTCTTATTTATTATTTTATATTTTTTGTTCATTGACTATGTATTTTATTGTTAAAATAATGACATTATGACATTGTTTATAAATTATCAAATATTTAATACACCAAAAATTATTTCAGACCTGTTCTATATTAAAATAATATATAATAGTAAAGATCGTTTTATGAAAATAATTGTAAGATAATAAGATTTCAATGTTTTGTTTATTAGAGTTTGTATAGAAAAATAATTGTATAAGATTTCCAAAGCTGTCCAGCAAAATCAAAATATTAACCATGTGTAATAAAAATAAAAATAGACACAATAAAATAAAAATTGTATTATACAAAAAATGAATAACCAAAAAGTTAACATAAGTTATATAATGCTACGATTGAGCATTACTTTCACAAAAAAGCGTCAGCTTCATACAACTATTTTATAAGTATTTCACAATATTGAAAATTATTAGTTTTACGAAATGATCAATTTTTCGTGAAAATATCGATTTAAGTAGATAGTAGGATTAAATAATTGCTACAACGCGTATATTATAATCTACTGATTCCGTTATTCGATTGTACTCAGCTATATAGGTGATTGCGCATATATGGTAAATAATTTAACTGTATATTATTTTTATGTATTCACTTCGACTATAATATTGTATAATTTTAAACATTTTAAACCCTTTTTTTCATCTTCATTTGACGGGTATTTATATTACTGTTTTATGATGACCTTGTCTCATATTATGAATCTTTTCAACTTCAACATATTAATACCATTATTTACAGCTATAATATATGAATGAAAATAAACAGTTTGAACTGCACGGAGTACAATAATAATATTGTACTCGGAATTGGTGAATATGTATTACAGTTGATTATTTTGAATTCGTTTTTAATTAAAAAAATCCTTTTGTAATGTACCTGTTTATATATGAAAAATTTAGTGTATATTTACTAATCGAAAAACCGGTACTATTAACTATACGGCCATCTTGTAGTTGTAATATGTTAAAAAGTATATATCCCATACGGCCATAATATATGTATGTAACACGCGTAAGAAGAACGACAGAGTAAGTGAGAGAAAGAGCGTGCGGGCGCGAGAACCGTAATTCGTTTAAACATCTCTACCCCGCGTTTCAATTTATTAAGGTTGTCAGAGCATTTCAGCTCACCAGACGTTTTAACGAAGTCTATTTTCTTGAAAATTACATTACTTCTCAATTCGAACCAGTACGGTTAGAAGGGTGTACCGACTGCGAGGCAACAGGTTAGGTCTCGCAGGACGTTTCCACTCATTAACATTGTAAGTATTTGTGTGTGTGTGTGTGTGTATATGTGTGTGTGTGTTGGGCGTTATGACCGGAGGGGGATGGAGAATTGTGACAGAGAGAAATATGTATAGTTATGGCTGATGTTTTACGGTGTGGGAGGAAAAGAAATGTACAAACGAATCGTGTACAACTAAATACGATATTATGTATACGCATTGTGTTGCAGATAGACTATACATATATAAGTGTTGTGATGGTGAGGGCTATTAACAACGGTCGGTGCGTGACGAATACCTACTGTTATTTGAAAATAGTGAAAGAAAAGATAAAAGAAAAAAAGACCATCTGGTTGGAATCGACGATTAAGGGGATGTTCTTTACGGGGGAAAAAATAAAATGAAAAACACTAATAGTAATAATAAAAAAATTAAACAAGAAACAGGTAGAGGACGGGGCCATTACGGGTAGGCAGGCTGCTGCAGGTACCCATAATGGGACACCATACTATATATTCTTATCTTAATAAATGTAAGTGCCTTCGTCACGATTTATGGTACTTGCAGCTTTTCCCGGTTTTTATGTTTTCGATTCCAAATTAATACAAAAACAGAAGGTATAAGCTGCAGTAGTTACTCCTACTTATACCTAATATAATATCATATAGATACAGTAAATTATATTATAGTTATCGTTTATGATAATCTAAATGGTGTTGGTTTTTATGCGGGGTTATTCTACATCAACGTTTTTCAAATACTTGTCTGGCCATGCCGGTAGAATGTTCGACGAAACATGTATTATATATACCTATACCTATCTACTAAAAACTGTCTAATCTATTTTATTTATTGTTCAATGAGTATCTTTATAGATAGGTACATTATACACATACATATAATATATATATATGTATTACACGCTTGCCTTTATATAGGCGTACTTACGTGTATAATATATTACGCACCGTTGCTACGTATAGATGATAATCGATTCGTATTTCTATGATTTCATTTTGTCATTATTTTTTAGAATCGTTATGAAAACTGTTCGCAGTTGCTTAAGTTTGAAATGAAATTATCGCGTTATTTTTCAGAGCATCTGTGGTCGCAATAATATTATGACTATATACTACTATTTGTATCGGAATGTATCATAATCATATTATATAGCATAATACTCTTATTACAAGGTGTAATTATACTTAGATAAAGAATATTAGGTTATTAAGGGGACCAAGTATAGTTTATTTTTTTAAATATATTTATTTATATTTTATATGGGTGCGGGGGCTGAGTCTCATTAATAAATTACACATAAGTAATGCTAAATATAAAATTTCTTACAGCTGTTCAACGAAATTATGAAATCACAATGTTGATAACTACTTACGTTAGAGATATAACATGTTAATTGCATGATGTTAGCATGTTACCTAAATTTTCTCAAAATGGAAATACTACTTCCAAAACATAGTATAACAAAGTTAAGCTACTTTTTACGTATTTTTAAATATAAAAAAAATACTTATATTTTTGAACTATTCGGAATTTATTTTTTGGTTACGAAATTATTTAACAAGTAGAACTCCTGGGTAATTGAATTAATAATTATTGATCTAAATTTTTGATTAGAAAATTAAAACTAATTTCTTATGAAATATGACATAATATTATATAGCAAAATATAAAATGTTGGTTTTTATTTTCATGATTTTTTTTTCGTGATTCGTGTATAACACGTTCCATGGATCTTTAAATATATTTACATTAGGTAAATGTAGTAATGTATAGTGAAAAATATTAAAATTTTAGATGTTTTAGAACTAAAGTACAATTTAGATTTTTAAGGTGCTGTACAGAGATAATTAAACACATTATACTCCAGTACCACAATTAAATTGTCATACTAAACAGTATTGATTATAAGTATAATACTATATTACAATAAATAAAATATTATGATAGAAATACACAAATAAATAAATACCTAATACATAATAAAAAGTTATTTCTATCAAGCAAAATATTATATAATACATGCTAATAATATACAGTTAATGCTATAATACTGTAATTATTACTTACGAGTATTATACTCGAGTATTGAGTATTGAGTATTTTTACTGTAAAGATAATTTTTTTTTAGCACTAAAGTGTACTTACATATTAATGTGTTTTTTTTTAGTTATTATCACGTTCTCACTATTTATTTATTCCTAATTTAAAATCAAACAGATTAACGTAATAATAGATGCCTACGTGACTACGTAGGTATTATGATAATTAGTATAATTAGATAATATGTAATAAGCATGCAATTAGTAATTACATAAAAATTGCAAAATAAAATCATGTAGGCCAGTCAGCGTTTTATCGATTCAATAGAAGAAGCTGAAAAAGGTTTTTTGGCAGAATTTAATACAATACTATTATTGTAATTTAACCGTGAACGATACACCACTATTATTATTTCGAATTATAATAAATCATATTTATTTTTACATAAACATGGCGTGGACAAAAAATAGATACTATTTGTTCAGTAGCCACTAAAACATTGTAGTTTCCATAATGCATATATATATATATATATATGTATATGTATGCCGAACATTATATAATAATGTGGAACAAGCGTTGAACATATAATAATTATATTACCATTGTGTGTTTGAATTGTAATGAAAAAAATGAGTAGTAGTAATATCATATACATAATAATATTGTATAGATTGTACAATAGGTATTTTTTATCATTATAATAATGTAGTTGTAATTGTTATCTGTTTTTAACTATCAACGTGTATATACACAACCATAGGGCTTAAATAGGAGAAAATCGAAAGGAAGGCCCACTGGTTCCATTAACGTCACGTACACGTACCTATGGATTCCTAGATAACGAGTGGGAGGAAACCGGATGTCACTATTGATAGCCATGGTCTACAGTCATTAGTCTAATTCCGCATAGTTATACCTATATTATATTATGCATTATTATTATCATGAAAAAAAAAAATAATAATAATAAAATTATATTGCTACGCACACGTATAGGTATTACACTGCAGCAGTGTGTATTACATTGTATACCTAAGCTTGCACGATTTTTGTATATTTTTTACATTTTATGATAGATTCTAAAGTGATACTACGCGTTGACATATTATACTATGTACCTCTACTGTTGTTGTTGGTTACAAATTATAATTGTAATTATGTATTTGCGTGATCAGTGGTTGTGTATTGTTCGATTTACATAAGCAAAATGGGTAGTTTATACCGAGATTTGTTCTCCAGATATATTTACCCACACAATAATTATCAGAGGTAGGTATATTGTATTATATTATGTATAGTATGTGTAGCTAAATAATTATACTATATTGCAGACCTACTGATAATTTTGTACAAATTATGTAATATATGACTATACTTTTTTCAATCAGAAAAAATTATTGGTTATAACCTACCTACCTGCCAATTACTGTATTTAAAACGTATGTTTGTTTAAAAAATATATAATAAAAATAAAATTGATAAAGCATAGAAGGAAAATAATATTATTTTTCGGGTAAACTTCGTATAACAATAAATATCTATAATAATGAATTCCCGAACAAAAGTTTGGCGGAAAAAAGACCGATAAAAAAAGTTCACGAATACCCGAATTATAAATACTTATATAAAATTACAATTTTGATTGTTTTATTAATTACTGCTTGTATATTGCCCTGCAAGCATCTAAGGCACCACTAAACACGGTTTATTCCAATGCCCGAGACGGGAGGACACAATGAGGGTTGGTGTACACCTGTACACATTCGCTTGAGGCACCCTCAGATCACGGCAAATAGTCAGATTTATTCTGTGGATTCATGTTTTTTGACGTTTTCACCGACATGACGAAGAAAGTTACGACTCTAAATAATGCTGAAGAACCATACAGAGTATTCTACGAGTTGTTAGAGTACATTTTGTCCGTCAAGGAGCATGAAAATCGTGTTTGATAAGTGACAACTCGTTGAAAAGTGTTTATATGAAGCTGGGATATCTGTTATGCCACTAAGTCTCATCATCCCTCTACCTATGGTGCCACGGGTGGGACGACGATCACGGTAGATCTATTTTTTTTTATATTATTGTAAGGGACTCGTTATGTATTGTTATGAAGATCATTTTATATAATTTACCTATTGTTATTATTATCATTGTAACCGATACAACTGAAGTGACTATATTGTGGTTCTCGTCTCAGTTATGATACTATTGAGAATAAAGGTTATTGTATTAAGACTCTTCTTATTATATTAAATTAATGATATAGGTAAGAAATGTGATGATAATTTATTTGTATAATTATTATAATTAGTATATGTGAAACATAAAACAATCACTAGTCAATATATGAGTATTGGAAAAATTTGATTTTGAAGTTGGGGCTGATAGGACAAAAAAAGCAGTAAGTAGCACAGTTCAAACAATTAAATAAGTATACATATATTATTATACATCAAATAAGTCTAAACAATATCAAACTTCAAACATTATATAAACGAATTGATAACTATAATAACTGAATTAAATATTGAACTTAAGTGAAGAATACTATAAGGATAACAGCAAATATTATGATTATAAGCTGTCAGTTAATATTTTATTTATCTTAAATTGACTAAACTCATGCAAATCGTGTAAAATTTTTAAGTTTCCCTAGGAACACTTTTTCCTCAAAACTATATTATTATGCTGCGGTGTATTTCATAATTTAATGATAATATAGGCGTTTTGTAGATTATTTGTAAATATTATATAAATATACCACACTATTAATTGTTTTTCGTTGATAAAAAATATACCTACCTACCAATAGTTGTTTAATAAGTTTGTATTATTTTACAAATATTTACTTAAATTCTATCCGACTTTTTTTCCCGTAAATTTAAGTAGAAAATATACAAATTTCAATGCTAATAATTTCTTATACAGAAACACCTATATGTATAATATAATATAATAGGATGATATTTTTACCTACTCTATTGATAGCTATTGATCTGAAACTCATATATGTTTCATTTAATCCAATCATCGAAGAAATATCTTTTTTTTTTTTGCAGGTAAAAATTTATAAATGTTGTCACGTTTGAAAAAGTATAAAAACCTTAAAATAAATAATACAATTAGTAGATTAGTGAAAAATATACGAATATAAAATAATTATGGATTTTCTCTGTGAAAAATGAATATGTTTCTAGAATTCATTATATCACTGCAATGACGATAGTGTCTTGCGTACAAAAAAATGGCACTCCGTATGTTATACATCATGCGTTCGTATTTTGTACACGGTGGTCGCACGGTAAATGGAAGCGGAAAAATGCCTCGGGACGCCATTAATATAATGCTAAGCACGGCACTGTACTAAAATGGTTATTTATGTCATTACGTCCGACGTATATGCGTGTATAAGAAAACTAACTGGACGAAAAAAAAAAAGTTCCCACCTTTTGGGTGGCCGAAATTACTTTTAACGCAAGCAGGGACGCGGGAACGACTGTATATAGGTGTGTATAATATTTAGGCAACAACGGGTTTAATATATATAAAAGCATTTTTCCAATGGAGAGGAAAAAAAACCGAGTGATTTTCACACAGTATAATATCCACGAAATATATATCATGTGCACACATATACGACGGGCATATTCTGACGCGTATATTGCGTATATACGCGTACACATTATATTTAGGTTAACCTACACTGCGGGGGTGTATAATAACGTGTACACCTGCAGCAGAGATGAAATAGGATTTTGAATTCGTTCGTTCGTTTTTTTTTTTTTTTTTTTGACCATTTGCCGCGCGCCTAAAGAATATTGGGACGATAAATGTGAGAAAAAAATTTACGTCGGCGGTGAACTGTCACAATGTTACACACCGGTATTATATATATTACCTACTATTATTATTATAGCTGTATGGGTAACGCTGGTGATTTTTAGCAGCCGAGAAAGCACCTATTGGCTATCGCACGAAGGGTGAATTTAAGTTCTTACATTGAGGAAAAGTGATATATTATTAAATAAGTTCTTATATACCTACTAATAATTGTTTATCTGTTATTGTTATTGGAATATGATAGTTGTATTGTATTATATAACCTAAACGTATACATTACAAATTATTAAATAATTGTAAAAAAATATATGATATTTGATGATAAAATTATTTGAACTACTAGTTTTATAATACGGTATACCAGTGGTGACCAACCATTTTCTACCGAGGGCCATGAACAAAAAAAGAATTCTCGGTGGGCCGAGGATTTAAGCTTTTTATTTTAATTGAATATTATATTATGTTTAAAAATTATCGTCTTCAATATATTAATTATACACGAAAAAATAACTTCAAAATATAAGAGCATATTCAATTGTCTTTTACCTCTCCAAACCTTTCTGTAATTTTTATTTTTATTTTATTCAACAAGCAATAAATTATCCATTATAAGATACTATAACATAATACATATGAATAACAAATTATAACCGGTATAGGTAAATATAATGTACAATATATTATGTAAAACAGTTATGAAAACAACAAAGTTAATATAAATATAAAAATACATAAACTATACAGAAACGTTTTTTAAACAAATTTATATTATTCTCAAGTTCACGACAGATAACAAAATATTTATAAGTGAACATGGCATAACTAATATTAAATAAATAGTTGAGAATAAATAAAAAATGGAAAATACATATAATTTTTTTCTTTTTGCTGTTATTCAAAAACATACCATATAGATGTCTAATTAAACTTAACCAAATAATTATATTAAATTTTTAAACACGATACATCTTTTAAAAATATTTCAACTCATTTTAAACTATCTAATACTTTTTTTTTTTGATAATTGTTAAGACTTATTGTTATCGAAAATATACGGTACACATTTTTTTATTGAAGTATAGTTATCATTATTATTATATTAATTAGTTTATTACAGTAATGTGATTAAATTAAATTAATATTATTATTTAATATTTTAATGTTTTAACAAAACATATTTAAATAATTATAAAATATAAGAAAAAGGAATGCATAGATAAATAAAAAAAAAATACAAATAAAATACAATTTGGTGTTAAAAATTCGATTTTTGAACGAGTTCATTATCGTTATAATTAGTAAAGTGTATTTTTCTAACATTGTTTTGTAATTATTTTTAAATTACGTTTAAAATAGGTGTCTGGCGTCTGCTATTCTGAGATTTTTCTATTGTAAATTTACCCACGCCAATAAAACATCCGTTATAGGGAGGTGTTCGTTAGGGTAGGTTTATTAAGGTAAGTATATTAAATAAAACTAATGGTTCACTTGTATAGCTCATTGTTTTGACCACATATAATAATAGGTAATGTATTATGATAATATGATTTATATCCGGTTTCCACCATTTTCGGGTATACGCAGGTATGAAAATGTTTAGTGTACAAGTGGGTATAATTTATGGCACATTTTAGGAAATTCATGGGGTTGATCGTGTTCAGATAGTGTGAACTTACCTATTATTAATATTTATACTAAAATTATTGTTACGCATTATTCACAAAAAATAAATAAACTTTAGCACGACCGGGCTCTAAAATTAGTATTAGTGTTATACTATTATACACAGTATGCACAGGGAGTATTAATACATTTATATAAATCGTAATATTGTCTTAAAAGATTAATTTTTGCTCATCACAATTTGTGTTTAACAACATCATTAATAATAAAAAATACATAAACCTATACTCAGTTAAATGTTTTTTTTTTTTTAACTTATATTGTGTAGTGTGACTATTGTTAATCACCGGGTATAGAGTATAGACTGAAGGAAAAAAATACGTAGCCGCTGGCCATGAGAGTTATATGTTGTTTTGATAAAAAAAATAAGGTTTGTTTGAAAAATGAAAAAAAAAATGTGCGTGTTGTGATTGTTTGGTGCCTTATGTACGTGATGAAAACAATGATTGTAAGCATGATATAAAATTATTATTTTAGAAATCAATAGTTGTATATAACATAACGCCGATAAAGAAATTGTGTTTATTAACATATCTATATAAACTTTACGATAATATTATAAATATCTAATCCTAAACTCATTTCATATAACAAAAAATATTCTTAAAAATGCTCATAATATTGTGTTAGGTAAAATTAACACTACCACAATACAATTGTAAGTCATTTACAATTGATAGTACGGCCTTAATATATTAATTTAGCTATTTAGATCAGTGATTGGCAATCGGCGTCCGCGTCACTATTGTATACGGCCCGCTTTAAATTTTATAATGACGAATTTTTTTTTCTACATTTCATTATTTTAAAATTTTAGACAGTATTTTTTTTTTGCATACTAAATAATTTGAGAATATAAAATTTTTATTTTTGTCCGGCTTGTGAATTCTTTTTAATTCGTGAATGTGTCCCGAGAGTCCAAAAAAGTTGCCGACTATTGATTTAGAACAAAGAACTATAAAATAATTTATGGTAAACATTCATTTGAATACAAGTAATAAAAAATGTAATTATAATAATTATGTTAACTAAGCCTCTAAACAAAAAACACCAAAATAAAAGAGTATATTTTAATGCAAGAAAAGATTAATAATGTCATAATAAGTATATTCTGAATTCTCTAAAGTATATTATGCTTTTTCAAGCACCATATCGCTTAAAGCGGAAATTAAGAAGTGTAACAGATAGGTAAGGCACTAAATACCTATTATTTTATAGTTAAGTTACATTCAAATATATACTAATCTTAATTTTGTAATATACATTTATTATAATATTATAACCATGTATTATAAATTATACGTAACTATATATACCTACAACTTACATTTATAATTATTATTTTTATTTATTTATATATTTTGAAAAATTAACAAAAAAATTTCAAAAGATTTTGAAACAAAATTCGTTTTATTTTTGCTTTAATTATTTTAAATATATAAAAACCTTTTTATAATAATGTTTATTTATTAGTATATTATAAAAATTAATATATTTTATTTAAAAAAAAATAAATTTAAATGTAAATGACTGGTTTGTATCATTGATGGTAACGTATTATAATTTATAATATAATAATTATATACTCGAGTGATATATAAAGACATCAGACATATACTTGGTATATTATTATTCGAACATATTTTATAAAATTTTATGTTTTTATACACATAATATATGATTGTAAATATATCGAATTTACGATCAAATATTTTTTTATTACTATTTATTAAAAAGTTATAAAAACAAATTGTTGAATAATATTATATCTAATAAAATTCTGATTACTCGACATGATGGTCATCAGTCGTAAAAAATAAAGACGATTATTATTATTAATATTAAATATTTTATATACGAAATAAAGATAATATGTATTTATTTATTTTACGACATTCCAGTGAAGAAAAAAAGCATAGTAGGTATATATATTTACGAAGATTATATTATATTTTGATAACTCCGCGTCCGCATCATCAGTCCACTATGGAGCTATATGTAGCCATGGGGCCACGGTATATATAAGTATTGAGATTTATGCGTGCGTGCAGATTTAAATAAAAACTGGGAAATGTTTGGTTATTGTTCTCGATGCTATGTGTATCTTCTGTTGTACAAATGGTTACAGATGGTTAAAAATATATAACATAGGTAACGTTTGTCTGCGATAAATAAATATAGAAAATCACGCGTGAACGATGTTGTATTTTGTGTACATAATATATTGCCATCATTAATTTATGATTTTACGCGAAAATGGCAAATGTCATTTAACCACTAAGATGAATTTCAGTCACATGCAAACTAATATTTACAATATACTAGCTAACGTATACCTAGAAAGGCTAAAACCATTGTATTTGTCAGTTTTTCTTTTGGTAGTGTATTCAATGTGTGAATTTTTCTTACTTTTAAGATCCCTAAATCTACCCCAGGCTACAGTAATTATATCTATAGGGTCCTACGACTCTCCCTAGATATCTCATATATTTAACTGGTCATTCCCGACCACGTTACAATATTATACTGAATATAATACTATCAGAAAAATATTAATATATATTATGATTGTAGTCAATATAACCAAAAAAGCCAATAACATAGGCAATTTAAATATTGATAGATTGATGTATTGTAAAATGGTAATACATACATCATCATAATCTTATTTTATTAAATTATATTTGTTTACATGTTCTACGGAAGACAAAGGTATGTATAATATATAGTAAAATTGGAAAATATTAAACTGATTCTGTACGCCGGACTATCCGTTAAATCAGGGCTTGAAAATCGATTTCAAATATCGATAAAAATCGTTAAAAATCTTTTAAAAAATCAAAAGTAATATCGAAATCGTGAATGCTTGTTAATGATTTTCAAAATTTCTATTAAAATTGATAAATGTTAAAATCGATAATTTATATTAAAATCAAAATCATTACATAATCAAATCGATTTTAAATAAATGTAAAAGAAATTTTAATTTTAAATTCAAAACTATACAAGCATACAGACATCAGGTCTACTTATATTTTATATTGTTCATAGGCACACTCATTGTTAAATTGGGTAATAACATTGAATACACATATTGCATATCATGCACAATAAGGTGTACAGTAATAACTACTAATAATTAATAACTAATGTCTAATATTTTATTTTCTGAGAATAGAATATTTACAATATAGTATACATATTATAGGATAATACTATAATAGGAATCGGGGTTCGACTAGCGATTGTTGCTGACTTGTTGTTATTGCAAGTTTTATTTTGATAGGTATCTACACACGTTTGGTTTATTAAATAAAATGCTTGGAAAAACATTTTTTCCAATATTGTAAATTTTAAAATTAAACTTAAATCGAAAAAAAGAAAATTATATTTAAAATCGAAATCATAATATAATTAAATAGATATTCTGCATCAATCAAAAAACCACAAAATCAATATATTATTTTTAAATCGAAATCGGGAAAAAATGATATCGATAAGCCCTGCGTTAAATACAACGTAAAATGTTCCAAAAGAATTTAGGGATGGAATAGTTTATTCTATAAATTAGTTGAAACAATCTATACAATTTTCAGGATTGTTTTGTGATTTTTCGTAATTAGACAAATGTCTATAATGCCACCTGAGAAAAAAACCAGAAAATGTATAATATATGTCTATACTCAGCATGAAAAAAATAAAAAACATAATAGTGTTATATGACGTTTTCAACAATAAAGTACATGCCATTATAATTTATTGGACAGGTGCACCTACTTAAGAGTTAAGTACACAAATATAAATACATAAATGCCCGCCTATTCGAAACATAACATATTATATGTATTATTACTTATTATTACTTTTATTATCGTTGGTATCTTCGTGCAAACTCAATAGCGATGGTGAAGAGTGAATGTATATATTATTTTACTGACTCGAAACTCTTATAATATATAGTGCACGTTAACTCTTGTTTCACGAGCCTATATTACATTGTAATTTATTACAACGTATAAAACGCACTCTATTGAATAGTTTTTATTTCTTAATATTATGTATAGGTACCAGATGAATATAGACGAAGGCACCTATATACATGTATGTGTGTTATACATAATATTATATAGAACATTATAATATTATTATAAATAAGACAGCAACAGCGACGATTGAAATCCATGAACGTATCTCTATCGTATACGTAGATATAATATTATTATTATTATCATTATTATTATTATTATTATTATTATTATGATAGAGCAATCGCATTTGACACGCATGTATAAATCATATTATATATTAATGCACGTATACCTTATATGTGTATAACTTCGAGGAATTCGGTCGGCCCGAGCTAGGTCGCGTCCGTTCACGTTGCAAGTGTATTATACCATGATATTATATGTATTGAAAAACATATCTCTATGTGCATGTGTATATGATCACAACTCCTGCACAATCATAACATAACATTCACAGTACACACGAAGGTAATATATTACACGTTGCGCCTGTGTATATGACATTAGGATGAAGGTATACAGGGTGATTGAAAATCCATTAGTCCGCCACGAATTATAGTGATCGTTCCTGCTGCAGCAGTGAATCGCCAGCTAAATTATTATTGTGGGTATACGCGTTTCGTTTAAATTATATACATATGTAACACTAGACCCGTGGGCGGACTGGCCTGCACGGAGACAAACGAGCGATTGCCTCCCATCCGCCGCGTTAATGTAATCCAAGTCATAAATACAAGTATCTTTATAACAAACATGCCGGCAATAATGGTCGTCGATCCCAAATAATTAAGTTCATACACTCGGACCCTATTCATCAATTATGTAACACGGAGTCCGGAAAATCCCGCACAACCACCAGGAGTGTTTTTTATTGTTTTAAAGTGTATTTTTCTGTAAATAGTATGAGTATTAAGTAAATTTGCTGAATGACAATCATAACGAAGAGGGTGGTTTTACCAAGCGATAGAAACCTCGATTTCGGGATTATCTTACAATTGCGTACCTAGTCACTACCTACTAACAACTCGGCAGGGGAGACATTAGATTTTTTTTAGTATACAACTGTACGTATGGGGGTCTTCCCAACAACGACTCTACATTACACATTAATCAACTTCTTCGATTTTTTAACAGTTATATAGTTATATTAAATTTGTATGTATTAATGAATTATAAAAAATACAAATACAAATTACAAGTATGAAATCATAAAGAATATAGACTGCGAAATTCATATGAAATAATACGCACCGTATCGTTGTATCATATTAAGTACAATATTTGAGCTCAAATTAAACAACCATAGATCAGAAGAAGGTTTTTTTGTATTATTTATCGGATAGCTTAATTCAAAAGTACTATAGATCACTTTTTTTTAATTAGGTACATTGTAATAACAATTGTTGAACGGTCGGCACTCTAGGTCACGTCGAAAAAAATAATAACATTACAAATACAATATATAATAGCGACATTAACGCACCCACGCGTAATAAACCCAGTACCTATAATGTCTATCCGTGTAGGCATTATGATAAGTATTTTTTGTTTTTCAAGAACACAGAAATCAATTTCGAAAATTGGCTTAACTTTTCATTAAACAGCTAGATCACCCTGTACAGGTAACAACGACATTACATAATAATATATTTTTAATATAATATACAGAGCGACAATGTGTACAATGCATTTTTTTTTTTTTTTTTTTTTTTTGTTATACCGATCGAGGCGACTCGCGGCCGAGCTCAGTCATCGGATGACGGAGAAACGAAAAGGAAAAAAATACAACGCACACTAATTTAACAATAATAAATAAATATATATATCCACCGGTGGTAGGTCGCATATATACGCGGCGATGGTCGATGGAGATAGAAATGCCAAGGTGGGTACCTCTATATATACATATATATAATATAGGTACCAGCGCACACGGTCGTACACGTACGTTAGTAAATGATGATAATAATAATAATATCATAACGACGAGTAACACCCGAAACGATGACTGCGTAGACGACTATACAGCACACACACACATATATATATACCTATTATATACGACGTCGACGATGACGACGGGTGTTGTACGTGCGTAAGTCTGTCGGGACGACTGCGGCGAGCGGACTACTACGCGACTGCCGCGCAGACATGGCCTCGACGCCATTTTGGAAATCATCGAGGTTCTCCGCACGTCCGTCGGCCCCGGTCATTACGCGCTCGCACACACACACACACACACACACATGCGCGCGCGCCCGGTGTAACGTTATTATATAGTTATTATGTTATGTATACCTATGCACGCCGACGATCGCTTTAAGAACGAAAATCCTCCTCAATCGTATACTACACACACACACGCACACACACGCGCGCGCGTATATGTAATACAAGTACGCCCATGATGCTGTTGTACGAGGCCTATACGCCGCCGCCACCGCCGGTTATTAATCTAAATATGCGTGTCCAAACCATCTCCGTCACAAGTATAATACGAGACTCGCGCGCGTGTGTGCGCGTCTGTGTCTGCGAGACCGTTCGTAAGCAGAAAGATTATTATTATTATATACGCTCGCCGTACCTCACATAGGTACCCACATGTTATACAGATATACACGGGAAAACGTGATCATATATATTATAATTTCTTTATTAACGTCGTGATTGTTGGATATTATAATGTACATTATGTACTAACCTGTATTATATATTGCGTACGTGGTATTATTATTATTATTATTACTATCATTGTACGGGATGATCCATTTATCAACTGCCCGACGCACACGGAAAAATATCTGTAAACGCGTCGAGCTGTGTATATTATGCTACCTACCGCGTGTGTAGCATTACGACGAATATAGTTTGTTGACCAACCGCGGTGTTGGTAAATTTGACGGAAAAGTTATTGGTGCTACTATGTAATACCAAAGAGTTTACTATACCAATCCACGACTTGGTTTTATTAAAAATAGGTACTATTTTCGTTGAAAATCTAAATTTTAAAAATATATCGATCTACGCGTCGGAGTTTTCTCATCGCTTCAAATTTTTGTTTGTGGTTGTGTGTGGTAGCGAATATGTAGGTAATAAAGGTAAGTAGAGTACACCTGTGTATGACCGCGGCAAGAGTAGTGAGTTCGCGAGTTTAAACCCCCGATCTGGCTAATATATAATAGGTTTTACACGATATCGTCTTTAGATCGCCACGTAGATAAACTACTAAAACGAAATATTTTTGATTATACAAAAATCAGAAATAATATAATTGTTTAAAGTTTTTCATTATAATTTAGTCTTAATAATATTAGTGTGAGTTTACTATAAAGGATCCGTTCCCCCCAATATTTTGATCTTTATTCCTCCACCCTCTCTAAAATTATTGTACTACGTTTCAAAATCACTCTTGTGTTCTAGAGTATACACATGTTGTAAGAGTCCAAATTATTGTCATACAGCGATTCTCAGCATTCTCTTATCTATTACTTTTATTTCCACGTCTATTAAAGTATTACATAATATTCAAGTATCCAACTGCGATCTCAGTAAAGTTTCGGCTACATATATTTAGGTATTTATTTACGTACATAACAACATTTTTATAAATATATAAGTATTCTATTCCGATTAGAATTAAAAAGTAATAAAATCCATTATGATGAATACTACAAGACTATAAAACACAAAAATCTACTTGGAAAATTAGTGTAAGGCATGTACAGTCAAATGGATCACTCCGTATAGGTATATATATATAAAGTATTACATATATTGTTTAGTTTCCCCGCTGTGGCGTGGTAGGTACCTATATGTGTTATATATATATAATAAATGGTATCCTGTTTAGCGGTTCGTGTAAACGAGAATAAAATAAAATAAAAACGCGCACGAAAAATAATCACCGGCCGAAATTATATACGCGTTCGTCTATATTATAATGCGTTGGGATTTTTAGAGGAGAGGTCGTCGTGCGGGCGCGTAGGTACACGTTAGAATAAAGATATTATAATATATTATATGTTGCGAGCAAAGTAATAGCTATAGAAAATCCGGGCGTATTCTGTGTACACATATAGAATTAATTTTACACCGCAACGTTCGCCAGACAACTCTTCTGATTTGAATTATCGCCCAAGCATTAAACAAGTCTCGGAGAAACGAAAAAATAAAATAAAATAAACGTGTGGATATACTGCGCATACGATCGAACAAAATGCACCGTACACATACACACATACACACACGTTTGGACGTTTCAATAACGAATCTGTCGATAATATAATCAAATTAAAAAGTGCCTTATTCGAATAGTTTGGAGTTCTTTATTCTAACTTATTCAATCACTAATCGACGTGTCAAAATTACATTTATATTTTGCTGCTCTTGTGGCAACAAACGTTTGAACAGATTTAAATAATCTTATAAATACGTTCTTACGCGTATCAAGGGCGGCGGGAGATCAAGGGTGAAGGTACTGGGCCCTAAAAAAAAGTCAATGGCCCCGAATGGCTAACTGACTTTTTTTAATCCTTTAAAATATTATTGAGTTTTATTATCACGTTGTACCTATATTAATACTGTTGGTGGATTTAATGTAGTAAGATATGAAATATGTATACCTAAAATATAAAATCCCCTGACGGAGCCTTTGGGCTCGGCCATTTATAATTTTTTTATACTAGGTATCAAAAACGAAACTGTTAACTATTAAATCTATTAGTTCTAGAAATAATGTATATCAACTGTGGCAACAATAAGTTAAATAACCATAATAATTATATCACAAATGCATAGGTACCCATATAAATGACTATCAATGCCCAATATGCGTGTATATATTTATTTTTAATATAGAAATCATCGTCTTGTAATTTGTAATTATTAAAAAATATAATACATGAAAAATAATTGATAACAAGAACAGAAAGCAGGGCGAAGCTTCACAAGCTTACAATCAAGGGCTTAAAAGTATTTATACACACTTTTTATTCATCTTTGAACATTTTTTTCTAAAATTTCTTTTTCAATACGAATATATCATCGTTTAAATTAAAACTCTACAGTAACGATTCTGATTGTGAATTTTCTAGACAGGTATCTAATTCATTTGTAGTTAATTTTTTATTAAAAAACAAAATTGTTGACCTAACTTTGAGTAATTATTTTATTAAACTCTTTTTATAATGTCTTCAGACTGTAACGTTTTTCTTATAAATTCACCGCAGAATATTACATTAACTTTATTATTTGATTATATAGTTACTATTTATTGTAGTATATAATCTTGTATTACAACTTATAAAAATGTCCTATAATCATATTAAGTTCAAACTTTACTGTTTTTACTTATGTATAGTTAATTTAAATAACTTAATAATAATATTTGTAAACTATTTTTAAATTTTGTTGTTTTCTGCGTTTATGTTGAATTTTACCAAAATTTAATCTTGGAAATAAATTATGTTAGATTAGTATTTTAAATATTGTAATATTATTAAAAAGATAATATAAATAATATAAGATCTAGCTATATTTAAAATTATTTTTTTTTGTAAACAGTACCGCTCAAACACAATAATTAATTTGCATAATCTCATCAACAACTTCGTGGATGACGGGTGGTTAAACTTCAAGTATAAACCACGAATTAAATTTTAAATACATGTTATAATAGATGGGCGGACAGATAGATACAGCAAATGCGAATATTCGATAATTTTTAGAGAAAAATAAAGTGAAAGAGTGAAAAGAAATCCATCGAGGCAATAAGTGGAGAAGGACTAAAAAGTTTGGCTCCTTTTATGAAAAACATTATGCACGAGCTTGGAGGTACGTTGCAAAATTAGAAACTTTAAATAACCCAAAATAGAAGAAAAACCATAAACTCCGCGGCTGCGCAGTACTTGAATTTAAGAAAAAAATTAATATTATTGTTTTAAAACATCAGAGAGGATTCTTACGCTGAGTAGATTGCTTTCAGAAAAAAATTAGATGTATCGACCCGTCTGTGTGCCACTTTGTCGATTCATCGATGCTGGTACTGGCGGTACAGCTATTCAATCAAGAATCGATGTAATAAAAATATTGAGATGGCAATATAGATAAGGACGTAATTCTTGCATTTCTTCAATGCGGAATACCAGTGATATATTTATGATCTTTATACATTGATTGATTGTTCTTGTTTATATTATAATTAATAGTTGTGAAACTATAAAGAGCTACTTATAGGTACTCATAATACTACAGTTGTTAGTATGTAATTATTTGAAAAGGAAGTTACATCTTTGCTATTTATTTATTTTTCTTTATTAGGTATACATAATGTAGCTTATAGCAGTGATCTTCAAACTGGGTGCCGCGAGTATTCACTAAGTGTGCCGCGGTTTTTCCATAAATTACCGATTGCATTATATTGTGATATAAGAAAATGCGGGTATGTGTCAAATATTCGTCCAAGAATTAAAAATATTTGTTAGCCCATCAATCACATATTTCTAATTAAATATATACATATATAATTATAATTAATTCAAAACAATTTTGTTCATCTAAAAAAAAGGTCAGTGTGCCGTGAAAATGTTTTGAAGTGTACGGTGTGCCGTGTATAATAAAAGTTTGAAAACCGCTGGCTTATAGACATCATAATTTTATAACTTCAAACAATTGATATAATTTAATAAACTTTGTCGTCGACCATATCTCTATTTTCCATGATATGTTTGTCGTGTCGTTACGCAACATAATAATGTGTGCAAATATTATACAAATAGTATACAAACAGTATTTGTATCTATACAAATATTATGATTTATGAAACGCATTTTATATAGGAATATGTACTCAAATATGTTACTAATATTTTTTTAAATATGAAAAAGTATTTAATCATAGATATTATATTATTTTATTCAATGTACAGTACATAATATAATATTACCAATTGTAAAGGTGATGGTGCACATTATTATGGTGCGTACAAATATGAAAAAGTCTTTTTGCGATTTCACATGATATTTTTTGTTACGAGTATACTTAACTACAAAAATACCTTACCTGTACACACTACACAGCACCTGCAGAGGGACGGACGCCACCGCAGCAGCAGTATTTAGTATAAATTACTGTGTGTCCTTGTCAAATTAATAATAATAGTATGTATACTATTGTATATCCACATAAACCTACACCCGTGTTTTTTTTACGACAACAATAAGACATATAATT
Organism: Rhopalosiphum maidis; assembly: GCF_003676215.2. Lineage (NCBI taxonomy): Eukaryota > Metazoa > Arthropoda > Insecta > Hemiptera > Aphididae > Rhopalosiphum > Rhopalosiphum maidis. The sequence goes on along the minus strand of NC_040879.1, from coordinate 40,896,116 downwards.
TATCAGTCATGTATTATTATATATAATATAGAAGCAACCCCTACTGTAGTCGAGGACCATTTTCAAAAAGATATGAAATGATTACAAACCCCTGCAAGACCGCAATATATTTTTTAATTTATATTATTATTATATTGTTAAAAAGTAGTAAGTACCCAAATAATTAACTATATTACAGATCTTGATCTTAATATGAATCGTTGTATATACTATATAGTGCACTGCACAGTGTGCTTATACTCAATAAATCATCCAAGTTTTCAATGTACCTAATACCTTTGAGTAAACGCATATTTTTTTACTAAATTAATTATATTATTATTAAAAGAAACCATCAATAATTATTTTTGTTTAAACATCACAAATCTATTATACCTATTAATATAAATAAATAATGTATAATTTCATTATAATAATTTTAATAAGTAAAATTTAAGCGTTTACTAAGTATTATAACATATCTTACAAAATGTTGTCATTTTTATAATAATTAGAATTTCTGTTTCTTTTAGCATTCAACGAATTATTAGAAAATATTATTTCGAATTTGTTGTTTTTTATTAATTATATATGTATGAAAAATAAAAATATATATCAGCCGTTTGATCTACAGATACGATAACAAACTGTCAAACAATTGAAGTACCTATATTCACCTATATATTCGGCCCATTCGAATTGCGTCCCTAAATAATTTTTTGTCCGAGTTGCGTCCGCGGTTTTGTCACGACATATTTGAATTGGGTCCCCGGTTTTCTCACGATATATACTACAGTTGCGTCCATGGGTTTTTCAGCAAATGAGAGTGAGAATAATGTTTGGTGATAAACTCGTATAATATGCACTATGCAGCCTATATAATATATACTATGGCATATTCTGTAGCGCCAATTGTCAAGTATACAACTGTTGTGTTTCTGCAGTAAGACCCGCTGATGGATCACTTAATTTACTTGCACTTTTCTAATATTGCACGAAGACAAATCTTTATGTCACTCAGCCTATAATACCTATACACGTGTACTAGTTGTTCAGCCAATGCGTTAACTGGAAACAAACTTCTGTAATTATAGTAAGCTATTGGTTCGAGTAAGATAACGGCAATACAGTTACTGTTTGTGTTACTGCGTTTAGTGTGGATGTTTGTATTGTTTAAAGATAAGTACGTGAATAAGTTAATGATGATTTTAGACTCTAGAGCGCTGATTTGTATGAATTTACATATTTAATCGAGTTGGTCATATATGTCACGCTAAGCACAACTTTGTTTTATGGCATTATGACACTATATGATTAAAAATATATATAACTTTTTAATGCATATATTTGCGTATTACTATTATATTAAGTATTAGTTCACGTTAGACAATTTTTACCACATATTTAATTTTTTTTAGGTCGATTTCCATACTTATAGTAAATTAAAAAGTTTATAGTTAACATAAGTTAAGTAACGTGATGTTTGTGTGGAATAGATACACATTTCAATTTCCGTTGTTAGAATACAATAATGGGCCAACCACGCAAAAACGATAGTCTATAATAAAGTAGAGAAAATATTTTATCTACTAGCTGTAGGTCAAGTGACTGTATATTTCACGATTTTTTTATCGCGTAATTGGTTTATTTGTATAGTTCATATTATTTTATAATCACACTCCGCAGGATGCTGATGAGTGATGATGAAAATAGCGTAAATACGCGTATTACATAACAATATCAACGATGAATGCAAATGGTGCAATGGTGCACCCTGACACTCTATTGACGACACGCTTTACGTTATCCACGAAAAAGTAAATAGGAAACATTTTTGAAAAAAAATTGCTCCCCGATTTTTGGGTTACTCGTCCGCGGCTGAATAAATCATGACACGCACACGCGTGTATAATAGAACGTTATACATGTAGAAGTGTGCATAGAGGGAATACACATACCCAAAATCGAAACCGCGCACGTACACACGATTCACGAAGTGTGTGACATGTAAATTATCGCTTATTAACACTGGCCGCCGCAGGACACATCTTGCGCATAAAGGAGATACGGCGCGCGTGATATTCACCGTCGGCGACGCGCACGTATAATATCTCATTATTCTCAAATAATATTTTACTAGGTATGTGACGTGTACCAACCACCTACCTACCAACGTGGAATAATATTATATTTGTGTACCTATACATGTCCTACGCCCGCAGCACCGTTCCGCGGGTATAATTAATATTATCGCCGGCCAAGTACCTATCTAAATAATATTATACTCACTTGTCTCGCCGCGCGCCGTCCATCCATCCGCGAATTAATATTAACGTCGGACGAAATTTTCAATGCCTCGTTTATATATATATATGTTACTCCGTCCGTCACAGTTGCCCATTATAATATAACACCTATAAAAGTATTATTGGTGGGATTTTTGATGAATTATTAATATTATATGACGTGTCGGAAAAATTATTTTTTTTGAAGTTTTAAAGCTACGTTAGTCGTTCATCACAATGCGTGGACTTATCCACATATTTTGGAAAGTAAATATAGAAAACATCTGACATAGCACACATTTATATCGTAATGTACAGATTTAAAAATCTTTTAGTGCACGTTTTTACATATCTTGGTTTTTTTTCTATAGATGTATATGTATATTGTAAATAGTTCATGGTTTATTTTAAATATTTCATAAATAAAAAAAAATCTAACTGGTCGCAGAATAAAACAACGAAGTACAAACCAATATATTTTAATTCCTCAAATAATATAAATCAACGTTAAACAAAATATAATGTAATATAATCAAATGTATTTTTTGTTTTATATTGTCGATATTAAAAAGCATTGTTATACATATATGAACTAAGATATTGACATTAATATAATATTTTTAATCCGAATTTTGGAATGAAAATTTTAGAACTTTTTTAATATTCTGTTTCTTAAAATTAACCTTAAAGTCTTAAAGGAGATGATAAGTGACAACTTTGACATAGGCCCACGGCAACCAATCCGGCTCGCAGAGCACAGCGCCTTGAGTTGGTCGCTTAATTTGTCATGTATTGTACTGATAGAATATTTTAGTGATGATGCGAAGAAGTCGGTATAATATTTACTATTTATAATTATATAAAGCGGTAAATTAAAATTCATTAAACTTAAAGCATTTTCGATTTTACACATCATAGAAATATAGAATGAAACATTATATTATGAATATTATACAGTTAACTTACAAATAGTATTATTAATAATATATGAACAATATTTATTATTACATAATTTTATAGACCTTATTCTGTCAGTAGTTTGTACAACAACAATAGTGCCTTGTTGAATTACTATATGATGTATATTTAAAAGGTTTTGTGTTGTTTTGTCTCGTACATCTTACGTACAACAACTATAAAAAATTTTAGTTGAGCTGAATCCATTTTGTGTTGTTATAGTTTTAAATATTACAACAAATTTTTGATGAAATTGAATGTTAAAATATTATCCATGTTATTTTATTGGCTATTTTTTTTTTTATAATTGAATTTTTACACATTGTAATATTAATTATTATGTACATAAAATATTTATAATTAAAAAAACAAAAAATCTAATAAAAAAATACGAATAATATTGCTACTTTTAAATTTAAAAAAAGTAAATTTACTGTAACATTAAAAATTCAAAATTAACAACACCAAATAGATTTTACCAAACACAAATTTGATATGTATATAAATTTATATATTTTGTATTTGTTTGTTTAAGTGTATATCTTCATATATATAGGCACAATTTAAAATTTGTTCTTAGGACTGAACAGTATTCTTATAGCTGACCAGTGAGGTAGGACTGGCTCCCCTCTAATGCCCCCTTTTAATTTATCTTGATTAATTTCTTATTAATTTAAAAATAATACATGTTATAGATTTAAAATGTAAATAATAATAGTATAATAGCAAAATATAATTTTAAATTATTATGTGATATAATACATAATATGAATGATTTTATTTATTTATTGTAATATATTGTGGGTAGAGAGTGAATAAACTTCGCCTAGCCCCCCAAATTGTGCTTATAGTTCTATAGCATACCTATAGTAGGTACAGTGGATTGTAAGAATGCAACTGTGAAAACAACAAGGACATTCAATTAGCGTTTTCGTATCTGCGTGTCGTTTTTATTTCTTCATTTCAATGAAAAAATGAATACATTTTTCACGATTCACAAACCATTTTTTTTTCGCTATTTAAAAACGATTTAACACGTTTATTACCGTGCAGAGTTTGTGTAATAACTAATAAGTGGTCAATAACTCTACGTGTTCAACGTCAACTCTATGTTAAATAACTTACTATATGTATATTAATTTATAGTGGCAGGCGAATTACGTGACAATTTGTAACACGTATTATCGTCTATTATTATTTTCAGATCAAAAACATGTATCAGACGAAACCCTGAAATTTTTAATCTTATCCCATTTTATTAATTTTTCAACATAAAAGAGATATGCCGCTAATTCGTTAATTTACGTCATCAACGGGCGAGACCATTATGATGTCCAACGTTAAAGAAAACGCGTTCTGCTTCACCTGTCGGTTCTTTCCTACACAGCTGATCTAGTTTCCGCTATTGATTTTGATGCTTACCTAAGTTTTTAATTTTTTTCCTTCGCGTGTATAATGGATATATTTCAACTTTTTTTCGTTAAAAAATGAAACAAATTAAATTCTGTGGGAAAACGTATTTATGTAGTCGTCGGTTTTTTTTTTTTATATAAGATTCCTGGGAACGCCTTACGCCGACAAAATAATATACCTACGTTTTAATTCATAATTTTCAAAACTATCACACGAATGTTATCTTCTATGATATATTGTTAATGACACGCACATGATATATATTACCTATATTACTGACAATACCAATGCTATTAGTCATTTTATATAGTCATTTAAATTGTAATATAACTTACTCGGACAGTTGGACTCATAAATATTTTCAATTGTATATTCTTAACACATACTGTAGAATTTCGATTATCCGTCATCCAATTAACCGTCTTTTTCGAATAACTAGCCAGGCGGCGGACTAGTTGCGCGTTGCATTAAAATCTTATCACCTTTGTATGAGCAGGTTTATCCGAATCTTTCTGACATTATATAGTATTGTTAATTATAAATAATAAATAAATGTATGTATAATAAATTTAAAAAAAAAAAATAATATACCAATAAGTAATAGCACTTAATTATATCAATATACACGTCAAATTATTTAAAAATATTAAATAATATGTATGTAATGTATGTTTAAAAAAATGTTTGTTGCTCGCTTAACCATCTTTTCGATTATCCATCAAAGCTCTGGTTTTGAGACTGACTGTTAATCAAGATTTTACTGTAATATATAATATAATAAAATTATGTCATCATACAATCACTGAATAAATTCGTGGGTTATCAATGGTATTAGGCTCTAAATATTCTAATTCCACCACTAATTAAAATAACTATTGTGTATGTGTGTGTGAGTGAGGGGGGGTTATAGTGAACTTATATTTTCACAGTTATCATAAATATTAGCTGTTACAATTACAACTATTGCGTTTTACTCTATTATCATCGTATGAACTCACGCTACTTATAACATATTATAATCATAGACGGAGATTTGATTGAATTTCAGAGGGGCTTAAATGTTTCTTTGCAAAATAAGCCGCGGGGGCTTATCATATGATATGATAGCAATACAAAATTAAATCCAACAAAGTATACATCATGCTTACACAAAACAAACCAAAGGCATTACTGTTTTACAGTAAAAACATTTAAATATTTCAGAGACAACCTCATCGTGATATGTATTATTAAATATATACAGCTCTTTATAAAAGGCACAAAACCTTCTTTTATAACATTGTTTTAAATAACTATAGATATTTTTATTAAATATTTAACAAAATTGTAATGTGGTTTATTACCTAAATACTGTTCTCTTACACGGACATATTCAGTGGGGTCCATTATCTTTTTGAAGGTTAAATAACAATAAATAAATACCATATATTTACTTGAGTTTTCTCATTGTGTACGACAATGTTTAGCGATCATTTAATAAAAAAATATAACAAGTATTTGAGATATTTATGTTTTTTGTGTACATGTATTGTATTGTAAGCTGAAAGAATCAAATTTTACAAATGTGCGTCAGAATCAGTAGCCGGTAGAATTTAATTAATACGGTGGAATCGATAAAATCCTCTTAATTTACCGCACCTACCCCAATAGACCTCAACTTAAGCCTCTGTCACCAACTATTCGTTATTAGACACGTCGGAATCATCACTCATTGAACTGTTTAGCTTTTAAAACTTTAAAGGCACGCTTTATGTTATGAGGTAAAATACGTATGACGTATGTTAGTATAGTTTGTACAATGTCGTAATAATATACATTTCAAAGTCTGTGCCTGTACAATGATTTGCGTTGTACACTTAGATTATATTACACAATCAACAATGGCAGTTGACAGTCGTCGGCCGACATAATAATTTATCATCATATTAGATATACGGCCGCCGCAGTAAAACGTTTTCATCCGGCTTCTGAACTCAATGTGTTATTATATTTTTATAATAATGTACCTAATAATATCTCTGTGAGAATATACATTTTACCGGGATATGTGAACTATACCTTTCTGGCTAACCTATTACGTTGAACTTTTATGTGACGGATTTATGACTGGCGCGAGTTATTTTTTCCAAAGACCTGTCTTTACAGTATATTAAATTATAAACACATTTGCAATTTATGCGGATCAGTATATGTATATACTTACATTTTAGTTCTGTGCTACCGTACATATAACTTTTAAGTACCTATACCACCGACTGTATAATATAATATATATATATATATATATTGTAAAGTTATAAAATATTTTGAAGTTATTACCTGATCGTACGATAAATACGTCATAAGAGTTAGTCGTTAGTACTATGAGTAGAAGTATACACTAGCTACTTACTATTATAAATATACTAATAAACTATATTGTATGTTTTTTTAGTAGGCGAGTATAGAATATAATATAGGTACCTATACACAAAGTACATATACGAAGTATACACAATGCCATAAATCGTAGTTATTACTAGTTATTTCTTATTCCTTATTCACAATATTATAAAGGTATACAAAAAAAAAAAAAAAAAATGGTAAATCAATTATCACGGCAGCTACCACGGCCGCCAAAATAATTAAAAGTTATTGTACGTATAATAATGATATGTACCTGCCGTGTCAACGATTTATGTTTCGTAGCCTAGTTTCTTTATACACGTTCGAGGTCGCGTTATGGACTATGGTTATTATATTGGATACTTATTATTGTTTCCAAATAGTGAAAAAATTAAAAAAAAAAAAAAAAAAATAGTAATATAAGGAAGAGGGTCTTTTAATTTTAAGTTATTGTAATTATTATTTGACGACTGGACTATCAGAAAGACTAATAAATTTGTTAAGATTTGACATTTGTTTTTGTTTTATTTTTAATGTCTTTTTTTATTGATAACAAATAATTATAATACTTTTTTAAGATAAATTTCTTAAATTAAGAAGTTTTTTTTTTTTTAATATATAAAATGCACCCCCATATGCGTTGTTCAATAAAAAAAAATATGAAATATTTCTTTAATAGTTTTTTTCTCGCTACCTTTTAAGTAAATAGTAACATCATATAATAATAATAATAACAATAACAACTATTATTGCTATAATAATAGTTAATAATATCCATTATTATTATTTTATCTATAGCATACACATTTCAGTTAAATATAAGAAATTTAAGTATGTATAGAGCAAAACCGTTATTTCGGAGGTCTGAAAAAGAAATTTCTTTCACTCAAAAATAAATGTACAAAAAACGTTATTAAATTGTATAAGTGTTTTCTATTCACCCCATTTTGCGGTAAATTGTTTACTATAAACGACAAGAAATCCTAATGGAAAACTATATAGCTCGGAATAGGTGTACGTTGTTCTTTTTAACATTTTTATACACGTTAATAATTCATTATTTACTCGAATATGCACCACCCACCTACCCTACCAATACAATATATAATGGCCCGGCAAGTGTGGAAAGAATACTAGCTAGGAGTCTCTACACAACAATACAAAGAGTGTGTTATCGGTTCATCGAGTATAAACTGATATCTTTTTAATCTTTGTTTCGATGTATAAATAAATTGTAGCCCGTAGGTATATAATACATCGAAGATACTTTTATATAATCGTAATGGCTTCGTCCTTATAAAACTGCTTTACGATTCGACTCATTGCTTATATTAATTGATCTCAGACCCCAGTCGTTCCTTTTGTTCTTGTCAACACAACCATAGTTTTGAAAAAATAAACGATTTTACGTTCGAAATCGACGTATCGATTGGTAATTTATTTAAGGATAATTATATCCACTTTCTATTTTCTTACCCTTCGTCGTATTTATTTTTTTCCGTACACACGCGTCAGTTCTCAAACATATAATCTCAATTTCATATCTATTTTCTTAAATAGATTTTCATCGACATTAATAATTATATTGTTTTAAACAATGTGTATATCGTACATGATTATTTTCCGTAAACAACTCCACCCATTTTTCTTTATCCGTCATACAGTCTATAAAGTGTTAATTCGCGTGGGCATACATTAGGCTTTTAAGAAAATAAAAATAATTTCTCAATACGTTAAAAGTATGGATAAATGGTAAATCACATATTATAATATACGTCGATATTATATACAATTAAACCGTGTTTGTACTAGTCCATATACAGTATACACTGTTCACATACTATAAAATACAAGTACTTCTTTATTCATCTCTCTCTAAAACATTAAAAACTTACCTGATTATAGTAATTATACTTTTAAAATAATTAAATTATAGATTCTGAGTGGAATAATGAATATATTAATAATATTTTAAAATGATGTGCGTTTCTTTTTTGGATTTGTTATTACCTAACACTAAAAAATTGTTTAGGGTAGCATCTAATACTAAGTAAGATATAATTAGTTCTTAAGGGGTTTAAAAAAAAAATTCCTAGTACTTTATTTAATAATTAGGAAAAACTGGAATTCTTAAAAAAAATACATTTTTGTTAAATCTGCCTTTAATTCAAAATTGCACAACCGTAAATGTTTAAAATTTTCACTAAATATTTGTATTCAAATTTTCTATGCGTGGCATAATTTTAAAATAATTTTTGTTCTTTTCGGTCAATTTATATAGATTTGAACTATTGGTTTATTTTTTCTATAAATTAAAATAAAATTGTAATTAATAGAAATAAAAAAAGCTGAACGTAAATCCACAGTAATTTTTATAAGCATTTGAAGTTGGCATATTGATAAATTTCGTCAAAAATTATTTTATTGTTATTTTAAATATTCATATCAACAATTTAAAAATATAATACGAGGTTGTAGACTGTCACTGCTCAAATCGTTTTTCCTATGATACATTTATATACATATATAAAGTTACATACATTAAGTTAAATAACTACAAAATGTATGAACTCTTATCTCTTCCACAAGCTAATAAGGGCTCTTGAAATCAAACTATATTAGTTATATTTTATATTGTTAATCTAAATTGTGTATTTTTTGAAATAACAATAAATAAATATGTATTGTATGCTATAGTTTTCACATTTTTAATACATGTGACATACATTACAATGATTAGCACAACACAAAATGGTACCTACACAAGACACTTAATAGCACAACGTGCAACGGTTCCCTATATATATTTTCCTTCTTTTTTTTTTGACTTTAATCAAAATCACGTGGTTATGTACTGTGTATGGGTTATAAATATATTGTATGGATCTCTATAGTCATATATAATCATAATTGTCTGTCATTGTCAATTTCCAAAATTTTTATTTAAAAAACTTACTGATTGGAACAAACACGGTATAGCATTATGATTACGATATGATTACAAGAAAAAGTCAGCATCGGGTACTAAATTCAGAATTCAGAATTTTTATTTTACCAATGGTATAATATACAGGGTGTGACTATTATTTAGGCACTGCGCGCATTTTCGGTTCTCAAAATTAGTATAAAAACATTATATACCTACCTATATTATTGTATAAAAAATGTCTAAATTTAAATCTGGAAATTAAAATTTTCTAGTTTGTTCAGTGACAGGAGGAAGAGGAGTGGATAAATTATCACGGAAAACATTCTAGCGTGAATATAGGTATGTATATAAGTATATATTTATTATATATATATATATATAATATAACGTATTATATAATATGCGCGCGTGTATGCCTTGCTAGACTTGATTTACCGATAAACATCGATGCGGTTTCATCGCATACGATTGTATAATGTCTGTACTCAGTGAAGGGTATATTTAAACTATAATAGGTAATATATAGGTGTACGTTCCAGTATGCGTATATGTATTTATAGTATACGGCGCGCTCAATCTCACGCGCAAATACGTTTTGCCGCCAGTACACGACAATCGTAATGTTCACACACGCCAAACCAAACGTGTAGATATATATAAGTACACCGTACTCGTGTCACACAACACGACACACGGGTTATAGGTAATAAGTACGGAGCGAAGGTTTCGTGTCCGACACAGCGACAGTGCACGATGCAGCCATCGAGCACATTATATATATATATATATATATATATATATATATATAGGTATAATAGGTATATGGATAATATATTATAATGTATTATTTGTACATAGTGAGCGAGAGAGAGAAATAGAGAATAAGATCTCGTGTGAAAAGACACTGCGCCGGCGTATGATATACACTACGAGTGTATAATATCGTATAAGAACGCACGCGCCGAGGAATATATATATATAATACGTGTCGCAGTCGTTCGTGTGATGTGTATCGCTATATATTGTAATGATACATCAACGATAAAATAACATATACATATAGGTAATAAGCTATTGCTAATAATTAATGACAAATAAATTGGACTAAACAATATTTAGTTGAACATAAATTACTGCAGTTGTATATACATAATACGCGGAAAATAACTGTTGTCGAATTTCAAATCGTCGCCAAACACGGATTAGTCGTAAATAATAATAATTATTAATTATGCTAAAACGGTTAAACCATAAAAAATTCGTACTAAACATGCTTGGGCGCAAATTTGCCCATTGCAGGGATTAGTAATTACAAAAAATGTATTTTGTATTATATCAACATTTTTATTAAAAAAAACACCTTTGTAACTGTCCGCTTATATTATTTGTAAATACACCTAATATATAATGATTTACAACATCGGTATTATACTATTATCTCTAATGAAAATTTAATGTTTTACAAAAACACAATTAACTTAAAATGAACTATTTCGCTCTTTTTGGTGATTAGCTTCAGTAAAATACACCTATTTATAATACTACTGCGGACGAATATAGTTTATCTTATAGGATAGAATGATTTATTTGTATTAGGTTTATGTGTATTGTGTATACTACACATACCAATTAAATGTGATCTCCAACTTTAATTTGTTATTATAGTTTTCAAACATAATCAGTTAAATATTTTATATTTGGTGCTTTGAAGTTATACTGATAACTGATAAAGTGGTAGAAGTTAATAAAGTTTGATAATATATATAGCTTAAACAAAGAGTTAGTGTAAAAATGTTCTTGTCACTATTTTTTAATAATATGCAAAAATTCTTAAACAAAGAAAAAACCTTTATTAAATAATTTAATAACATATGGCGTTGATAGATATAATAAAAGAAAAACTTAATTTTTTTTATTGTAAAATATATATAATATGCATAAAAATTTAAGAAATATTCAAAAATACGCATTCTACATATATATTTTTAATCTCATCATTGCGATATAGAACGAATTTCTAGTACGGTCTGCTATAAATCGAAGACATGTAAAAAAATATGCAACTCCTACAACTTTCTAGCCTTGTTTATTATAGTTATTGTTTTGGTGACAATAATAGTTTCACAAATAAATTATATTTTGGATTACTATCACAATACATTAGTTAGTACCAACTCCTAGTAAATTGCGTACGCCGTACTGCATTTTGTGGATCACTCTACTGTTGCTATTGCAGACTGCAGTGTACTAGCTCAGCGGTCCTTAATCATTGCGTAGTGGCGACTCAAGATATTTACAAAATTTTTCATGCAACCTTTTTATACATAATATTCAATGGCGGAATAAAAAATAACTATTTGGGTACTCTTAATTTAATACATTTTTTTACTCATATTACTTGTACTAATAACAGGTTATAATATTAATTACATTATATTTAAAAATAAACATTTCTTTTAATTTATTATTTACAAGACTTGAAAATAAAAATATAATACCAACGTTTTAAATTTTAGCCGACCCGTTTAAAATTATTGGCGACCCAAAATTGAGTCGCGACCCTATGGTTAAGAACCGCTGTACTAGCTGAATAATATATACAATTTTAGGAACTGGGTATATACCAGCGCAATATTATAAGTATTTATAATACTACCAAATATTTCCCAACATACTATGCAGCTGATGCCGAACGTTTTGTGTGAATTTTGACTTTTATTTTATGTACATAAAAGAATTACAACAATGACAACATACACTAACACCATGCGTCCGACGATGGTATGTAGGTACCAGTGTTCATTTTTTGAGAGAACAATCAAAACACCTGTGAGCTGTGATGACCGGACAAATCTTAAGATTGGAATGATTACCCGAGCGACAGAATTGCGTCAAATTGTGTCAATTGTTCCGATTTTGCTTGATGCACACTACACATAATATTATAGTACCCAGTATCCAACATATGGCATATATAAATATTTAAAAATGCGATTCGTGATGATGAACACTGAAAATAGAAAATATTTATATTTTAATTGATTGTATAGCGGAATAGATTGTATAATCTGTTTTACTATTTTAAAACGTATCATAACAACTATTTTATATTAAATCGTCGCAAACGTAAGTGGATGACTTCATTAATGTGTAATTATACATTATAATGAAATCATAAAGTATAATAGTAATAAATATATACCCACTTAGAAATATAATTTATACTTCCTTTTTAATTAATGATGTACATCATCTTGAGGTTTCAGTAATAATTGACAACAATTGTACTTCATTGATTCATTGGCAATTCGTTTGGATTACTTGAAGTTGGTAAGATAATATATTATTATATTAAACTTTTTGGAATTTTGTGATGTGTATTACAAGACCCTTAAGTTAGATTGTTAGATAATAATAATAATAATTTTAATAACGATTTATTTTGAAAAAATACTATATCAACAGGTTTGTATAAAAATTCTTGCAGTTTAAATTATAATTATAAATAGGTAATTAGTCATTTACACTTGTACCTACCTATAAAATAATTAATAAATGTGTGAAAAACAGTCTTTCTCTTTCAATTACACGGCGCTATGAAAAATAACATTATACATAACAAGTTGAACATTTCAGGTTCTCTTTATCAACCGACCCAAATTCCCGGGCTTCTGATAGTGAAATTTTTCTTCTTCGTTAGCGTATTCGAAACACGCTTGTACTCTTACATACGCAATTCGAAAATAAAATATCTACCTAAAATACAATTGTTTCGATAACAACACGCGTGTACGACATCAGCTCGTCGCGGCGTCTGTTTGTATTCGTCGCTGGGGGCCGCGCGCAATCAATGTACCTATATACACGTGGACGCGACGGGGCGGCGAAAACGTTAAAGCCCTTTACACAGGCCAAGAAGGGAACGCCGTCGCGGCGGCTATTATTATTATAACTATTAATTCGGCGAGACGACACAATATTTATGCGTGTTTGGACACGCGGAGGGAAAATAAAAAGGTGTTCGCTCGCAGGCGGTGTGTATGTGCACCGCGTAAAGGCATTATAGGTAGAGGTGTATACCTCCGCGCGTAATACCGACACACAACGGCCTCGTCGTCAATAATCGTAATCGATATAACAATATCATATCATTGTGAAAACATAATACGATGTAGAAAAAACGAAAACAACTGCGGTCGTCGGCGTACGGAGGACAAATCGCGCACAGGGTGCCGCCGCCGTACCTTGGGTGGGCTCGGCGAAATAGGCGACGTCAAACGATGTACCGCTCGCGTAAAACTCAACCCCCCCACCGCCACTCTTCCATCACCACCAGCGGTTCCATCTCGATCAACCCCGTGAACGTCATTTGCGCATCTCCTGTAGCGCGTACCTTTTCTCTATACCTCTCTCTCTCTCTCTCTCTCTCTCACACGCACACACGCACACACACACACACACACGTTGACGACAACAAACGGCGAAATATAATAATATTAAACGTAACAATGACGTACACAATAATGATCGAGCAGATATTATACACACACACACACGAGGGTGCTGCCGTTTTAAGGCGATATTCATCTCTCGCGCGCGCGATGTTTATCCTCACCGCCCACCGCACCCCGAAGACCGCACGGAAAAATGTAATACAACGTGAACGGGGAAGGGGACGGAAAAAAAAAATTATACGTATACAAAATCGAACCGCCACCATGGGGCGGCGGCAAACGCGTTTGGTAATAGACGGCCGTTTACGACAATGACACCGGGCAAAGCGGTGTCCCGGCACAATATGATATTACACACAACAACCAATATCCCACTGTCAAAACACGCGGGACCCGACGCCGACACATATATTACATTATACATGACGTGTAATGTGTGCGTGTGTGGGTATAAGGGTGTTTTTGGTCTTTCCGAGCGTATGTATGTATATATATATATATATGTCTGAGCGGCGGCGGTGTGCGATCTACCCCCCCAAACACGCATATAATATGATACATACATACATATACACCACACCGCAGGTAAACACGGGTAGGTGCCTATACACAATATCTTACTGCACTAATACCACTACTATACACAATGTTGTTATTTTATTGTTGCCGGTAATAGTATATATTTGGTGTAATTGTGTGCGCTTACCAAGAGAGGATACCGCCTTCGCGGACCGCGACAAATAATAACCATAATAATAAAATACATAATATTATTACGACAGGCGCTGCCGCCGCGGCGAGGAGCTACCGACGGACGAGCACGCCCGCCTCCTTTCACACACGGATAATGCGCTTATTTCCCTCGACCCCGCCGGGCGCGAAAATAATAAAAACATTTTTTTTTCTCTCCATTTCATTATCGTTTCCACTCTCTTTTCTCGACTCGCCGTGTCGTCGTAATAGCCCGCGCGGATATAATAATACATCGACGATTACAAAAGACGTCGTCCGTTTGGCGTTATAATTTCGTCGTCGTCGTCCGCGTCGTATACAATGGGGCGCAATCAAATAATGTGCGACGGACGAAGACTGCACACGGTGGCGGCGGCGGCGGATCGCTGTGAACGTTATATTTTTCACACGCACTTGCAGAAGAATTCGGAGACGTCGCCCGTGTACAATTGCTAGGTGTATACCTATACATAGATTATGATGATATTGTTACCGCACAAATTATGTACATAGCCGTTGTACTGCAGATGGGCCCGCTGCCGTCTAAAATATAAAGTCTTTATTAATTTAACGGGCACTTGAGTATCGATTGGTTTAAATCAGTTAGGTATATATTATTTAAATAATGTCTAATTATTTTGATTGCTTATTTTTTGGTCGCGAGGAAAGGAATTTTACAGTTGACAGTCGAATTTTGTCCGAGTACTACAACGTTATTAGATCATATATCATATGGATGATAATGAATATTATCGAGATTATGCATAACAACTACGGCTCCGCCATTGTTTAAGTTGCATCAAAATTGCCTCTATTATCCAATTACATAATATAATCGCTTTACCTATATGATAATATATTGGTGCAGTACGTTTTTTAATATATTTAAGCATTAAAGAAATGTTAATGCGTATAATTTTATTTTAATATATATATAAATATACATACATACATATATATATATACACATAGGTTTCATTTTACAAGGATATTTAAGGTGTATAATATAGGCATTATAAATGGTAAACGGATACTTTGTACTATATCAATTATTTGAGCTGCAAATCGCGGACATTTTGTACGGTGAAAATAAATTAGTAAAAATCGATCGCGGACACTTTGTATAGTATAAATAGAACAGGAAATATATTTTACAAGATAAAATAAAATAAAATTGCTCAAAATTTTAGATCATCACGAATCGTGATCACAATTAGTATAAGACATGAGTTTGATGACACAGTAGAACATAACATAATAAACACTCTAAAACATGCACTGAACCATAACCAAACTACAAAAATAAATTCAAAAATTTAATGATAACGAAAAAAATGCAAAACTATGTAAAATTATATCATATTTAGCGTTTTTGCCAGTTGAAGAAATATCTGAATCAAATAATTAATATATGTTTAACTTTTACTCTAGAACTTTTTCTATCAATATCTTATTTCAATTAACACATCATACTACTATATTAGCGGAAAGAATGGTACACCTAGATTCGTGGTTCAAATTTGAAACATCAGACACCACCACACAAAACGATTAATAATTCACGTAGGGCAATAATTTTAGCGAAGAATAAAACAGTTCATTCAATAAATTGGTTGGATCGGCTAATCCAAATTTCTGGAGTATTTTACGATCTTTGCAGAAGTTGGATGAATGAGCTAGTAATTTAAATAAAAATATAAGGAAAAATCCGAAATACACAAAAAACAATTAACTATAAGCCTTTACACAGCACAAAAATAAACTTTTTCACATCAGAACTTGCCCGCCAAATAGTTTAGGTATATACATTTGCACACTGCGACGTGTAATCAAACAATAACATTCAGTCCGAAATGAATTTAAAATAGAACGTTTTAATTTTCTAAATGACAGTTGACGAGCAAACGACGTTATAAAAATGTTCATGTCAAACTCAAACATTTATTGATCTCACACTTTCCCTCCCTAGTGCACTGCACGCTGTACACTCCACGGATAAATCGGCTCGCTGTCTAAAATGATTGTAGTAACATGATTTCCAAGCATAAGCCCAATCTAATATAAAAAAAATTGATATGTAAGACTATGACAGACCCTCTAGTGATTTTCCCCTAGGATGATTTTTATATTATTATTATATTGCATTATCGGCGCTGTGAAATAGTAGGTATATTGAAAAAATAATAATTTTTAATCAAAATGACGAAATAAATAATTAATAATAATTTGAAAAAATAACCAGGAAACAAAGTTCTGCCGGAAAATATGTTTCGACTTTTCGAATATACTTCGCTCATTGAGCTCATTGAGTCACTATAATATAGATATGTTAAATTTTAATACAATGATAAATCGTGGTACAAGTGTAGTATGTTTGATATAGGGAGTTCAGAAAAAATTCTGAAGATTCTAATATAGTTGTATCACATGTTAAAGTCTTAACACTGAGATTAAAAAATAATACACAATATACAAAATCGAATCAAAAGTTATAAATAGCTTAAATGTTGTTTAAATATTATTAAAATTACATATTGTATAGAAAATGATTTTTATAATAAGAAATGGTGGAAAGATCCAAATTTCTTCAGCTTATATTTTTTTAATCCAAACAAAATAACTAAAATTTTTTGATGAAAAATCGTTATTTTTCGTTTAAATAACTGATTTGGTCAAAAATTGATTTTAAAACGTTCATAAAAAAATGTGACAATGTATTTTCAACAATAACTTTTTATTCCAGAATATAATAGAGTATTGTATTTTAAAGAGATTTATTATATTTAAAAAAAAAAAACATAATTTATCATTAACTATGTAAGTGTAGGTAGTTAAATATGGTTATTTATTTATAAACGAAAGTAATAATATTTTGGGGTATTAAGATATAGTACCGAACAGACAAAATTACATTTAAAACGTTTATTGTTACGTTATAATTTATGAATAACTTTTTAAATGTGAGTGTCTATAGTATACTGTAGTAGTAGTATCTATATAATGTATGCCTTATAATCGGTTTTCATAGCTTAGGTAAGTATTAAATTATTTTTTATTAAATCAATGATTTACAATTGGAAATATTATTAGGTATTTATAATATAGTCTATATAGGTACATATAGTAGCCATGATTTTTTTTTTTATAAAAGTAGGAAGTTACTTAAAAACAATAAAATAAGTATCTACCTATACTAAAATATACTTAATTTTCAAAAACTCTGTATTCACTTACTCAATCACATATTTCATGAATAGGCATTAGGCACTTACAAAAATGTAATTTATTAAGTCAGTACAAGTCATTCAGAATAATTTTGTATATATAAATCATACATACACACACACAAAATAACGGAAGTAACAATTAATAATATTTAAATCGAGCGAAGGCGATTAAATTTATTTACAATTCACCCTATGTTTATTTTATTTGACACTTCCCTCTTAATGTGAATTATTGCGCGGTTGGTTCTGCAGCAGTTTGAATTGCTGCCGATCTCAGACTAGTGCTTTAATCCTTGGCGCGGTGAAAGATGCACGTCCCTTAGCCACAACTGATGCAAAGGATTAACACGACACAATGGAGATTAAACAAAGTAGGATACGTGAGTTTCACACCGCTAACGGGCAGATAAAATAAATCGGATAGGTCACATCCGTAGTTTTGTATTCACTGGAGCATGTTCACCGTACTCCGCGAAATGATCTCTCGTTTTTCTCGTGATCATTAGCCCTTGAGTGAAATACACACCATTTGCTGATTAAATTTGCACTTCAAACTCGTTTATAGCATTAGATAGAATAGCATACACGAATCCTACTACTTTCAACATTAAATACAATATGATCACGATAAAAGATTTATTTTCAAAGGGACGCTCTTAAAACTTTAAATATGTACCTATTTCCTACACAAAACAAAAAAATAATAAATATTTTTTCGACAAGTATTGAGAGTAATTCCTTATTTTTTATTTTTATCTGATTGGGAATTCTACAGTTAACAATTTTTATTACATTGCATTCAATTGAATACAATATTTTTCAATTTATCTCTGTTTTTGAGTATAATAGTAATTATTTTAATTTAAATATGCTGACTAATGATTGATAATAATAGTGATATATACGGTCTATTATATAGACAGTCTATAGAGAGATAAAGACGATTAAATTAAATAAGTCATATACAATCCCGTAAAAATATTGTCTGAAGATCAATTAAAATTGCTGCTACTACGTCATCTATGTATAGGTATTGTTAATACAAGGGAAATCATAAAGTTTAAGATACCTTTACTCATAAAAATAATATATTGTGTTGTTTATAATTTAATAACAATAATAATATACAATTATTGGTATTATATCTTATTAATTTGTCTTAGGTATATAACATATTATGTAAATAGTTACCTATATAATTTTTAATAAAACTGATAAAATATAATGGAATTATGATTACCAATTAGTAAATTCTGTAACTAATTGCAATATTTTATCAAAGTAATTGTGATTAATCGCTTTTGCAGTCGAGTTTTATAAAGATCAATAATACTAATAATAATTCAGTTATAAATTTATAATAAACAATTAATACTTATATAATCTTTTTAAAACATTAAAAAGAAATAAATGAAAATTTGAAGATTTTTTTTGTACACGTAGTTAATTGGTTTTGAAGAAATGGTCAATGGTAGACAAAAGACATAAAAAACTTCGGAAATTATATTATCCTAGTGAACCCCATGGCGTGCAAACAAAACTGAGACTATAATAATAATAGGCGTGGCAGTAAATCCACTAATTTTAGTTACCCACGGAACAATAGGATAAAATAAGCAATCAAGACAATATTGTGTAATATAAACATGGCCAATTTTTCCCTCCGGGAATAAGGGGGGTGAACGTCCATAATCACCCCTGGTACACGCCCTTATTATAAATTTATTACCTTAGTTCTACAATTGTATTTCAACCTTAAACTAACTCTAAAATGTCTGTTCAAAATAAAAATAATTGATATTATTATTACCCGACAAAACTACTCCCTATTTTGTGGCCTCTTGTGGTCTACATGCAATTCTCCTTTTTATTCCTCCCCTATATTTCATTATTACCATTGATCGGTGTCTTTCTTGCTTAAATTAATTTTCAAATAATACCATTACTAGAAAAATAAATATTTCTCCCTAAGCGATGCAATGAATGTATTTTTTTTTTTATATCTATCATCGCCTTTTACCGTGTTCAGAAGTAATAACTTTACTTAATTCACAAGTTCCTATAACGAAATTAATTTTTAAGTAATTTGATTGCATTTTATTGTAATACATTTATATGCAATTTAAGTTACTTTTTATATTAAAATGACTAAATTGTCTTAAATATACTTTAACAACTAATTGGTAATATATGCAAATATATAAATTTATTATATAAGTACAATTTTCTTACAGTAACATTTTTGTAATAACTATTTGACTAAAAACTTTTGATAAGTATAGTAATTTAAATAATGTATTATTATTTAAAATACATTTATTCTTAAAAATAAAGAAAAATGTGTTCAATAATATTATTATCTTTTTTGGATCTTAAATAAATATTGAATATAATTGCATATTGTTGATTATCTTAATCTAATAATTTAATTAAAAATTAATAAATAAATATATAATAAAAAAAATATTTGTTTTTAATAGGTATCTTATTAAACATCATTCAGTAATAAATCACACACCTCTATCTAATTATCTAATTTTAAAAACAATAATGTGTGAACTTGAATTAATCCTTTTGAAACTTTATAGTACTTACTTTCCTTTGACTGAATAATTAGATAGAATTTTTGACTAACATAATAAAATAAAATAATGTATTAGGTACATCTGTCGTCTATACAGCACGAACTAAGCCGTAACTTATTTCTTATAGTCATGATTTTTATTACGCCCTGGTAGATATTGTATTATTGTTAAAGAGGCGATTTTGATTAGGTTAATGTTTATCGTCGGTGCTGTCGTCTCTATGGGAATGACTCGGTAGACGCATGCGGTACCACCGTGTACGTCAAGAATATACCCATCATGTCAGTATGTCGCCTATATTAATATATTATTCGCAGCCTCGTAGGTTATTCTTTGTAGATGAATACAGTTATTAATTTGCTCTTACAGCCGTTATTTAAAATTGGTTGTATTTACATAATATTATAATATCTAATGTGTGTATGAATAAATACATGATATATATGACGATTTTTGAAATAATACATTAATATTATTATGTGAGTACACAATATTATTGTGGACAGTTGTCACTTCATTTATTATTATAACAGATGAATAATTAAACTCTCGATGATTTCTTAAAATTCGACCGTCACATGCGGAATGTGTGTTTGTCGACAGTGAATACGTTTTTGCTTTGCTCACCCCTCGTGCTGTATTGTCGACGTACTAATATTATTAACTCCGATTTCAGCGAGGCCTTTGCCAGACTCGAGGGTGGCCAAAGCGATGTTTTCAATTACCCGCGTCGGAATAAAGTGCGATCATGAGTTGCAAAAGGTATGTGTCTATCTACTATCATTTGTGTCATCGCCGCATTTTAGGGCGTTCAACACCCCATGCCATCATACGTATACTCGTATTATCATCCCTTTCAGTTAATGTCGAAATGTTGCAATAGTGGTGGGCTGGATTGGAACGAATCGCGAGTCGTATGTCATAACGGTGCTTTTACGGTTTATTATATTTTTTATATACCACTATGCAGTCGCATTTTTGTTTAAACTAAATTTTGGTTGATTAGAGGAGAAAGATAAACTAAATAAAAAATTTTAAAAGCTGTAAAAAATCCAAGTATAGTACCGCGAATTATGATCAAATTATAAGTACTACTATTAAATGGTGAACAAACACCAAAAAAGTGGAAAAAAGTAAAATAATAATTATAATATTATTATATATTATATTTTGTTTTATACAGTTTTGTAAAACAAAAGGTAACTTGTTTTATTTTAATCATATATATTATAATATTATGCATAGGTACACAAATATTTTTTCTGTTACTTTTTTATTAAATTTGTATATTTTTAAAAAATGAAAGATTATTATTGTCATTATAATACATAAAAATTCTTATTTCAATTTTATAATTTATTTAAACCCTATATCTATGTATTTTAAAAATGAGATTATGTAGGTAGTTTATAGTTATCACATTTTTATTATTGTAGGATTCATGTATTTAGAAAATAGAGGTTTTATTATTATTTTATAAAAATAAAAAGTAACACTTTTGTATTATTTTAATTATATTCATTTATGTATACACAGTTTATAAAAAATAAATGCATAGTATTGACTAAAAAAAACGTTGTCCATAGTATTTTTCAATATGTGACAAATATCCAAATGATATACTAAAGAAGGCCAGCATATAAATCACTTGATTTATGTATGTATTTTATGGATAAGGTTATTTTAATAATATTATGTTTATATCGATTCCTTGAATAAATAGTTATTAACTAGAGCTTGAATTTTATAGCATTTGCTAATTATCATAGAATACAGATAAAAATAGCAGAGTGAGCATTTGTTTTATGCACCAGGGACTCCAAATATGAAATTTTATAATGCTATTTTTCAAGTTTTGGTGCTGTTTTTTGCTAATTTGCATAATATGACGTTTTATTTTGTATTTTTAGATTTGGCAAAACATTGAATCATACAGTATAACTCAGCTAAAATAATTTAATATATTATTTAATTATTAAATAATAATTTATTTTATTTTATTCATATTTCCAGATAATTTTGAATAGTCTCCATGCCTAATTTAAATAATTTTAGTAATTAAAAAATGTAAAAAAACATTAGTTTTTAATTAATTATAAATGTATCTATTAATTCATAAATAATCTTTAGTTAATAAATATAAGTTTTTTTTAAGATTTTTTAAGTCATATTATAGCGCGTATTTCATTTATGTTTAGTGCTATAAAATCCGAGCCTTGATTATAACTTTATAAAATATTTAAATATATTTAGAAAATATTCTATGCATATTGATAATCGAAATAATTTGATATTTGATTCTAGAATTCTAGATTTCCTGCAAGTGATTATTATTTATGGTTTGTAAGAACATCACTTATGTATTAATGCATTTTCTAAGGCCTTGTTTAAGAAATTATACCAGAAAATAAAATAATAAAATATTTCTTTGCTATATAGGGAAGTAGGTGTATGCCAACATTATCTAATTTAATGGTTTTATAACATTTGTTAGATCAATAATGAGCTAAAAAAAGACCATAAGTTCACCACCATTGATTCATTACATTTTTAGTGATTGCTTATGACATCCGACAATAAGATATTTTATAAATAAAATAATATCATGTTATTTAATTTTAAATATTTTACTAAAGTAAAAGTTGTTTTATATTATTCACGAAAGCATAGAATTGACGACAAACGCCTGGAATGCTAATATTACGATTGCATATACGATTAAATATACTATTTATATAGTATACATAGTATATTAATGTTTTCAGAACAACGTTCATATTATAATAAAAAGTGCTTCCGTACGAGCAGCCGCCTACTACGAATAGTGGCGTGCTTGCGGATGGCAAAAGCTCTTAACGGCGCATTTTCTCAGCCGTCGTATTCGTTTCGCTTTGGGCGACTTGTCCTCTTAACAAATAGAATTACCGATAAGTATCGATTCTATTTTATTTCTGTCCTGTGAATAAGAGCACTACTGATTTTTGTAAAGCTGGTTACGCACAGAGTACAGAAATAATATTTAAAAACCGATTTTAAAACCACCTATGTATGTAAACAAGCCACGGAAGCGGTTTTAATCACCGCGGATCATAATCCGAAAACGCAGGTGGCCAAACAGTTCTGTATTTAAGTCAGCTTAAATTGGTCGATGAGTTGCATAGATCTGGTGGAGACTGTGACTTTTGAATACGTAGGATTTTATGAGAAACTTACTAATTTCAATGATAGTATAATAGTATATAGTAATATAGTATAGGAGTATAGATCAAGTGGCCTGCGATTGTCTAAATTGATACTCGATACTTCAGATCAGTGGCGTACACACGGGGAGGGGATGTTCAGCCCCCCTTTAACTTTTTAAATATACGAATACCTATACAAAAATGGTTAAAATTGTAAATAATTTATTTTCGTAACATATTTGTAGAAAAATAAAAATCAAAGATAACCGTCAATGCCAAAGTTATAATTAGAATAACCCAAGAATATTATTCCACGAAGTATAAATACGATTTTATATTATTTTCTTGAAATTGTGTTTATGATTATTGATTACATAGACGGGTTACGGGAAGTTAATTTTAGATCAGTAACAAATTACATTAATAACTGATAATATAATTATTATTTTATCTTGCTTATACCTACGGGCTACGGGTACTTATTATACGGCATTACGTTTTGCCGTTTCGCAGTTATTATGTGTTTTTACTCTGTAGTCTATACCATTGTGTTGTTATTTGTTAATAATATTAAAAATGTCCAATAAACGGCAGTTGACGTTAGACAATTTCATGTCATCAACATCAACTTCTAAAAAGACTACAAACGCCCAAAGCAGTGAGTATTACTTAAATATTTAGTATATACATTTTTCAAACAAAAGTTTTTTCTTGTTACCCATGGCAATCTTATTAATATTTTAATAAATCACCTTTCATATGAATAAATAGAATAATAGATAGCTTCTAAAATAAATTATTTTATATAAATTCATCTACTAGACAATTAATGAATTAAACAATGGCAATTTTTATACATATTTGATATTATACTAAATTCTAATGATTTTCTAGATTCAAATGATGCACCTATTTTTTTATAATTT
Organism: Rhopalosiphum maidis; assembly: GCF_003676215.2. Classification (NCBI taxonomy): domain Eukaryota; kingdom Metazoa; phylum Arthropoda; class Insecta; order Hemiptera; family Aphididae; genus Rhopalosiphum; species Rhopalosiphum maidis. Next base: position 40,871,062 of record NC_040879.1, on the reverse strand, counting down.
TATACTTACCTAATAATTATTATGATAAGTTAATTAATTTCATTTAATTTTAAGAAACAGAAAAACTTGAAAATATTGCCACCATAAACGAAAAATATTCAATTAGTAAGTAATACCTAACTAATAAATATAAATACATATTATTATATTGATCACATATAAGAATATTTTTTCAACATTTATATTTTATTTCTTCTTATTATTTTTTAAGATAACAATTTGGAAGCTGTTCAAACTAACAATATTAACAATGAACAAGAAAAATGCGGTTGGTAAAAATTATATTATAATATAAATATTTTTATCAGCTTTGACAAAACTAGATATTACTGTTGTATATAGAATTAATGATGTTGGTATGTTTGTAAAAGTGGATGGTAACATAACTGATTATAATAAACATGAAATGATTGGAATAGCAGAAGATAACGTGAATGTTTTTAAACGACTGAGAACTAATATTGAAACTGAGTTTAAAAAAATATTCAATGAGGCTCAAGTAATTTATATTAATATTTAAACTAATACAATTTTATATTAATGTAAAACACTTCTTTGTTTCCTAATTATTTTGACTTAATAACACAGTTAATGAAAATGAAAATTTTTCTTCTTTAGAAAATAGCAGAAGTTCTAGATTTCAAAATTGTAGTTAAACGATTAAATAAAAGGCAAATATACCGTGTTAAACCACCAATATCAACAGATGAACCCGTAGATTATTTTAGAATTACAATTTATATTCCTTATATTGAGTCATTCATAAACCAACTAGAGATCAGATTCTTAGAGCATCATAATATTTTTAAAGGTTAATTTCTTATAATTTTATTTTATTCTTACAATGAAGTTTTAATGACTTAATTATTCTTGTATTTTTTGTATATAAAATCAAATAAAACCCATGTTATTTAGGTTTTCACTGTTTGTTTGACAACACTGACAATTTTAATGAAACAGATTTTAAATCGCTTATTTCGTTCTACTTTACTTCGAATGACATTTCTACCATTCTAGGCGAACTTAAAATATGGAAACTTAAACTTGCTCGTATTAATGAAAAACCATCTAATGGAGTTGATGCATTAAAACTCTGTAATCCAGCGATCTTCCCAATTATTCATATGTTATTAAAAATCTTATGTACACTTCCGGTATCAACAGCTACTCCAGAACAAATGTTTTAAAATTTAAAAAGGGTGAAAACATATTTGAGAAATAGTATGAAAGAGGTAAATTACTTATTTTCATACGTATATATATTTAATCATGTATTTTATTTGTAAACTGAAAAATAATTATATATTGTATATACAGGACAGATGACAGATATACAGGTTTGACAATGTTGTCAGTGTACTGTGGTACACATTTAACTCCTGAAGAGGTCATCGATGAGTTGGTAAAAAGACCAAGAAAACTAGATCTTGTACTGTAAAAATTAAGTAATGGTTTGATAAGTATATATATATATATATAATTTTTAATATAACCTCCTCCCCATTGAAAATATCTGTGTACGCCACTGCTTCAGATTTTATAAGAGCGTGTCATAAATACTAAGATAAACGACCATAACATAATAATTGTATTAAATTGGAACGCTAATGGATTAAAAAAAGAAAAGAGATACATTAAAAGCATTTCTAAAACGGCACAACATAGATATTGCTTGCATAACTGAAATTCATTTATTAAATACCCACAAAACTGAATTCTCCGGTTACAAAATAGTTAAAATATATCACGTAGATCGAGTCACAGAATTTTTCGTAAATGGAGTCAAAAGACGTCGTGGTGTGGGTGACGAAGCCTTATTACTAGTTCGCGAGAATATTATTCCGCGGAAACAAATACCTTTAGACGATCTTTCTTTAGCAGTTTCAATAGACATTAATAATGAATCAATATTGATGGTAAATGCTTATCAATTACCCCAAGAAAAAAAAATATCCTTGACTACGTTAAATTAATGATTCTACACAAATCATTTATCATTGCCGGAGACCTAAACTCTAAACACGGTAATTGGGACTGTCGTGACAAGAACCAAAGTGGAGACAAACTTAATACTTACTTGGATTGCCGAAAACCCTTACACAATACTTGCACCAAAAGATCCTAATCACTTTCTTACGGATATTAATAAACGACCAGATATCTTAGACGTTTTATTAATAAAATCAATTCCGTTTGGATGCAAGCAAGAAACACTTGCAGAGCTCAATTCTGACCACATACCAGTAAAATTCACATAACATCGGCATTTTACCTCAACATATATGTTCCTTAATTCAAAGCAAACACGATGCTAGACGCATTTGACAAAACCAAAGAAACACGGAAAATAAAAAAAAAAATTAGATAAATTCACTAGACGTAAAAACGGCATTATAAAACTTCTAGAAAAAAATTGAACGTTGAAATATTTAACGATAAAAATCTTGAATATAAAATTATGTCAATACTTGTATATACACAATATGTAGTCAATAATATGGTTTAATTTTCAAAAATAGGGATGGTTTTGTGTAGAAAATTGGATCTAGTTTGTACTTTGGAGAGGTCAGATTTAAAAATCCACAGAACTTATATTTAGGTATAATCAGCACAAACAAAAAATTAAGGAAAAACGGAAATTTAATACAAGTCCAATAATTGACGAAATCAATTTTATTTTTTGGTGTTACTCAAAAACGAATAAAGACACTTTAAATTTTCACAAAATGTTTAAATTAACATTTTCTATTTACAATAACATTTTCAAAAAATGTATTATTTATTATAATAGGTATGAGAATTTTTCAATTTTTTTTAGTTTATTTTCTTATAAATGTAAATAAAAGTTATTTTTGTTAATAACTCTATATTTAAAAGGACGTTATACCCGCATGCGTTGTCTTTGTCATCATATTTTGTAATGTTAGCTTTAATATTAGAATAAATTAATTATCTATTATCAAATTTAAAGCTAAGAATATTCTTTAGGAAGTGCCATATGATTTTATTGATATTATCATTTTAAATTTATAACATTTTACATAGCTACAATTCTGTTTAAAACGATAATTATATTTTGAAAATATTATTTTTATAACGTCTGATTCCGTTGCAAGCACGCGACGTTAAGCCACGCCACTATTCGCAGTAGGCGAATATTTGTACGGAAGCACTTTTTATTATTATATGAACGTTGTTCTAAACACATTAATCTACTATAAAAATATAAATAACTATATAAATAGTATATATATATATAATATCAATGTTATAATATTAGCATTCCCGGTGTTTGTCGTCAATAGTATGCTTTCGTGAATAATATAAAACAACTTTTACATTAGTAAATAAAAAATAAACTTTTGTTTAAAAAAAATTATTAATACTATTATAATATAAATATCAATGTACTCATATGATATTATCCACATATATTATAAATATTAATAAGTATAATAGGTATCTGCTATGTAAATCTGTAATGTATAGTAAATATAAACAAAAGTAAAATAATTATATAGGTAAATGTATGCAATATATTTTTATAAATACATAAATATGGATGCATCAAGTTATATAATATATCCTTTACCACAATTACATAAACAAAGAATAAAAATTAAAAAAGAAAAATTTGAACATTTACAACAGCTTAAAATTTCAATAGAAAAAGATTTCCATTAATTTTATGACAATCTTCCTAAAGAGTAAAATTAATTTATATAATATAACCTAGGTACTTTTAATGCATTTAGAAAAATATGTGAACTATATGTTTTGTTTAATATACCTTAACTGAATTTTGTTATTTTTCGTTTTAATATTTTATGAGTATCTTAATTGTTCATAGTTTGATTTATTTTATAATGTTTTTTAACTATATTTTGTTACTCTATTATTTTATTTTAAATATAAAAACAAAGGTTGATGATATGTTTTGTATTATATTCATTAATTACAATTATATGAATTTTATTACTTATTTTTTATTTAATATTGTAAGTGCAATCCAAAAGACTGGAGCATTAAGTATGTTTATTTTTATATTTTATGAATATATAATTTAAATATTATGATTAAAAATACTGTTTGTAACTAAAATAAAAAATACATGATTTTTAATAGTACCTGTTGTTGATTTCGAACACAGTTGCAAAGTTAAAATAAAATAAAAAGAAAAATAACCTAACTCCAAAAAATTGTGATTTTTATTAAGAAAAAGTCTTAACTCCATTTTAAAATCTTTTATTTGAGTTATACATTGAAGTTATTAAAAACAACATCGATAAAATCATAAATAATTTACTCATACAAATTTTAGGTTTTAATTGAGTTTTTTGAATTACATTTCAATTTACGTTTTTTCTTTCTCCTGAAAAGTTGTCATTCTGGAGTTACGACAATTGCGAATTAGGCCGACGATATGGTGCTTGACACTTGACTCTCACCAGTCACGCCTGTATGTTGACGACGCTGGGTAATCCGACAGTAAGAAAATACAAATACTACTTTTAATATATAGGCAGCATACATTTGGTTAATAAAACACTAATATTAAAGCTAACATCACACGATTGTTTTAGCTGAACGCAAATGTGTTATGTTTTACATGGTTCACTAACATTGTGCGTTGATATCATCTTAATCGATCTTATACATTTGTAATGAACAAATGTATTAGTTAACAGATAGCCACGATATGTTTAATTTATAGCATATATTAGGTTTTAGTGAAGTTGGAAAAGAAATCATGATATAAATTATGTTTTAAAAACTGTTATATACTCGTAAACGGTATAAAATGTTTTGTTTATTACAAATGTCTCGAGGCCATAATGTCCCGTATAGCATGCAAATTGCACTTTTTGGATTAATACATAGGAAATAGGTACATAATATAATAATGCAAGAACTACGAGGAAAACAACTGTTGAAATTGTGTTGACCTATCAGATACCGATCTATATGTACATATGTTATGATTTATAATATGTTGATAGCTATTAGGTGCTCCCTTGGATCGGTAATTGGTGTTTTATAATTCAATATAATTATTTTTTCTACAAAAAAAATGTCTATAAAACGGTACTAATCATATTTTCGCAATTAATTTGACGATGTGAACGAATAATATATAAACTTTGAAGTGCGTAAACGTATACATAATAGAATACGATAAATATTATAGATATATAAAATGTACCTATGCATGTGCACAATGCATATCAATAACAGTGCATTTAATTAATGTTCTGTGTATCGTTTTACAATGAGTAGAAAAACGACGAAACATAATTTAGTATTAATATGAGAATGAAAATCGTATACTGCATAAAAGCCATGCTCATTAATTTGTGAGAAATCTTATCAGCATTGCCATTTATGTTGATAAATTTATCTTCTACTAATGTATATCTGAGGTCTGAACTCAAATGCGGTTAGATATCCATGATATGAAAACGAATTTATTGCAACTAAGTCCGGTGTATGTATGGTTTTAATACGTCGGTATATTATTACGATGCGCGCCATTCTGTCATTAATCAATATATTCTTGCAATAATTCGCCCCTAATTAAAACTAACTACATACATATGTCATTTTTTTTTTTTTTAAATAAGTATATTATCTTTTTCGCTTGGAACAATATATTACAAGCTTAATACTAACTTTTTACTTAGAACCATCTAAACAAATTTTATTGCGACAATACCATAATGACAAAAAATTATTTAACATAATAATATGTGCATATTTATCAATTATCAGCAATATTGTACGTATAATTATTATCTCATGTTAAATATTAATTACTAATATATATATATATATATATATATATATATATTTGAATATAAATTGGCTATATTTGATCACTATGATTTTTATTGATATTTTAGAAAGACAATCCGTATTCTTACATATTATAATATTATGTACCAATTATAACATCGGTATTATACAATAAAGTTATTGAATAATAATTTATATTCAGTAAAAATTTCATTTGACATTATAATTTCTATATTTTTAGAATAAAAAACAATTTTGTTATTGTCTAGGTATCAATAATAAAAAGGGTTTCATATCATAAGCGCTAGCTGTAAGTAGGATTGTGTATACCAATAAATTGTGATACGTTTCAAAACAATACGTTTTAAGAATAATATTAATTTGAAACATCATAAAAACTAAAAACTATAATGATAGCTGGTACTTATTGCTTGTAAGCTATCCTGAATATTTAAGTATTTAAAAAAATAAAACATAACAATTTTGTTTTACTCTACAATTGTATTATAGAGAACATTTTTTAACAGGTATTAATTTAAAAAAATTAATGATTATTAACAAGTTTAACATTAATGTAATTTCTAATATTTCGTTTTTTCAGCTAAAATATCAATAACCGTACAACGGTATTTAAATTTTTTATAATAACAATTTTTATAAATATTTAATTAAAATCGCTTAATTAATTACATAGTGGATATGTTAATGAATTTAAATACGTTCCCAAAATTACAATTTACCGCACATTATTACACAAGTCTTATAGTTTTGTTAAATGTTTCGGTCTAATTACTAATTTTTCTTTGAATCACTGAATCTTCAACGAGCTTAATATAATCATCAAAATAGTATTCTTACTGCCATCTGTTGTAGAAAAAATGCATTTATGCTTGTATTTAGACAACGGCGCGATACACGTTAAAATCCGAGTTTCAATATGAAACATATTCGGATTTTCATTAATATATATCGAAGCATTTTTTTAACTGATTTGTATAATAAAAATTATTTTTCGTACAAACATTTTAAAGTCATATACAAAATAATATTATTTGTATGAAGAATATGTCTCAATCGTATTTTTAAAGGAGTTTAATATAGGCAATTTCAATGATATACAGTGAAAACTGTCTAAAGCGGACCCTGAATAAAACGGAAAACTATCCAATACGGAATTTTTCTATGGTCCCGGCACGTACCTATAGTTTTACGTAGACGCTCAACCTCAATAAAACGGAACCTTCAAAACGCGGAAACGGAACAATTTTGTAAGTCCCATGCAAGTAAAAACCTTGCATAAACCGGAAAAATGACACGCGCGTGTCAAACCTAAACCAAAAATAAGGTATAAAATATAGATATGCCGATATGCGTATTGCGTATGTACAATGTACATCGTTACTTCAGAAATTTCAAAAAAAATAACAGTTCTCGATGCAATACAGTGGTTAGATGGCGCTGTAAAATTATTGAAGCGAGAAACCATTAAAGCATGTTTCACTAAAGCTGGTTTTACCTATGATGATACAAATGGTACATATGAAATAGAAAAAATGAACGAACACATTAAAGAAAACATAAGTGAAATGAACTTAACCGTAGATGAAAATAATGTAAATGATTTTTTGATAATTGATACAAATTTGGTAACGGAGAGTCAAGAAATACATTCACAAAATGATTGTGAAAGTAATTCATCTGGCGACGAAGAAGAAGTAATGCATGATGAAGTCACAACAATTAATACATACAAAGAAGCATTAATTCAAATAAAAAATCTACATTGGTTTGCTATTGATCAACAAGATGATAATCTTCTTCAATTGGTTTCATCGATCAAACAACATACAGAACAAAAAATAGCAGCAACCGTAACAAAACAAAAAATTCTTCATCATTTTTGGAAATGCTAAATGTTTATATGTAATATTTAATTGTCGTCTTATATGTAGTATGTAATATGTAATAAAAAACCTATATTTTAGTTTAAATTTAATGAATTTTAAAGGATTATATTATGTATTTAAAACAATAAATTGAAAACTATTCTTTGGTATTTCTTATTTATTTGAATTGAATAATCCGGAATTTTTCCGTTTTATTGAATAAAGCGGAAAACTGCTTAATGCGGAATTTTTTGTTGGTCCCATGCGATTCCGCTTTAGACAGTTTTCACTGTATTATAAATAAACCAAATCAAACTTTGAAAGTTTTAATTTTTTTTTAAATTAATATTTTAAATTTTTGAATACATACATTTTTTTGATGAAATATGATAATAATGAGAATAAATAATTAATTATACATATCGACCTTTTTGGGGTTGAAATCATAACTGTGGTTTTTGAATACGACAATTTTTAAAACTGTGCGGTTTTTGTCCTACATTTTATCAAAATTGTACGGTTTTTGGAGCTAACAAATCTAAATGTCTAATGACTAAACCGTACATACTCGTACCTATATCACACATCTATCAATGCAGACAGCGCTATTGTATTTATAGAATAAATTATACTTTAATATAATTTATATACCAATATTCTGCCTGTACTTTTTTCAAAATGATTAGGCAAACCGAGTTAAGTATAAATATAATATACATATAATCATTATTCATTAACACCTTATTTCAAGTCAAAAGGGTCCGATTTTTAACATAATTTATTTTTTTTACACTTGAAATAATTTTGATTAAATATATGATTAATATTTCTACAGAAAATAATGATTATAATAAACAGATATTATAATAGCACATAATAAAATCATATTACCTATTTAAATTTATAATACCTATAATATAGAATAATATTCAAGATCATTGTTAGGAACATTCTTATTAGGAAAAAATATTCAGTTGCATAGAAATCCGCGCTCTACAGTTATAAGTCATATATAGGTTCCGAATACTTGTTTTTTGTTATAATCTCTACTAAAGTATTAATAACATAAATATATATATCAGTACAATAGGTACTGAGTTATTCAGTAGGTATCTTGAAATTTTTCTATATTAGGTAACTATATGTCTATGTACTTATGTATTTAAAGCTTATACTTTGTAAAATGATCAAAATAAAATTGAATATAATTAATTTTGTTTCCAGATTCAAAAACGTTAATAATAATGTATTTATTACATTGCGTTTTAATTCCTACTTCAAGAAGATCAACCAAAGATATTATGGCAAAAGAGGATTCATAAAATTTACTATATTTTAATAATTACAAAATTAATTTCTCGTTGTATCTCCAACGGCAGTGGAGATGGAATTAATTTTGAAAAACATGGCTGATAACAGTCCTATACAGCCATGTTTGTTAGTTATAGGATTATTATTTGATTCTAAACAAATACTAGTATACTTCGATAATATTAAATAAAAACTATTTTCTGCGTATAAGGCATTTGATGTATGCTTCAAAATATTCCATGTCTTCAACGTGGAATATCCTTTAGAATCCGGTGATGTATGGTTATTTATGCAAACTTTTTTTTACAACATACAAACTAAATATGATAAATTAAAAGTGTTGCCAAAACAAATATATTAAATGAATTAAAATCAAAATAAATTATCAAATCAAATTATAACCATGAACTAACTAATAACTATCTCTTCTTAGTTTATGGTGATAATATAATAAAATTTGTTGTGGGCTTGTGACATAGAATATAATATTATATTTTATAAGGTATAAACATGGTATACACTATAGAGTAGGTACCATATTACTTATATTTAGATAATACTTTATGTTTTTGACCATAATTATAAAGAATTTTATAATTATTTCTTTATAATCACGTAGTGAATATTGTTTGCATCCAAAAACCGCACAGATTATCAGTCATTTTATAACAAATTACCGCACACTAGTTTTAGTGAAAATAGTGAAAAGACAAGAATATAAGATAAGTACTATACAATAATCAGGTTTTTAGTTGCCACTAAAGTTGCCTATTTAGTTTTAGGAGCATTTGTTTCAGTTTTGGGAAGAATTTTTACGTGACGGATATCGTATAGTTTTTAAATAACGTCGGCAGTCGGTTTCAGCCAATCAAACTGAAAGTTTTAATTTTTTTTTAAAGTAATATTTAAAATTTTGAGTTTTAAACTTTTTTTTAAATTTTTGAATATAATATATACATTTCTTTTGATGAAATATACGAATAATGAGAATAAATAATTAATTATACATATACACATGCGTTTTTTGTTTATCGACCTTTTTGGGGTCGAAATCATAACTGTGCGATTTTTGTATACGACTTTTTTTAAAATTGTGCGGTTTTGTCCTATATTTTATCAGAAGTGTGCGGTTTTCGCAGAACATGAATATTATACAAATTATTAAATATTTTATACCTACCTATACCGTTTATCAAATTTGACACCAATTTATAATAATAAATAATATAGTACTACAAAATAGTACCTATTCGTTTTCATAAATATCACTTTTTTTGTTTATGTTATTATTATCTAATAACCTGTTATATTTGGTATTTTATTTTAAATTTATTTGTTTATTGTGTAATTATTATGTATCTATAATCTATATACTTATAGCCATATAGGCACCTGGTATTGTTATTGTTAGTTGTACACTTGTAACTTTTTATATACTTGCCCTACTAGACTAGTGACTATAAATAATAATTATGTACCTATATATTAGTTAGATTACTAAACTATAATATTATACATTATATACATACTTAAGTAATTACATGTACCTATAATAATCTCATACATATATTCTTACAGGTAGTAGGCAGTACTGGTAGAAGATACTTACCCATTTAATCTTTTATAAATTACCTATAATACTATAAGTATTTAATAATTATAAATTATAATATACACTATTATGTTAATATATTTATTTTTAATTTTTATATCATGTGTTAAGACTATAATATATTTATATTATATGTTTAATGATAAGATAATGTACTTAATAAAATGTTTTAAAATTTATTCTGTTTTTATTTTTTTCAAACAAATATATTATTATGACAAAAATCTACTTTTTTATATGCGCCCTCTTATAGACTATACTTAATACTTTGGGCTGGGATTACATGAAACTTTGTATTTTTTTCCCGAGGAAATTGAAAATGTACTATATTATTATATATTTACAACTTTATTAAATATTGTATAACCTGTTACAACAACTTTTGAACTTATAATTATTATATTTAAAGTTTATTTTTATTTTTATAACTGTTAGTGGATACTAGATACATGTTTATATATTTAAATTCATTACACACTTAAAGGGTATATAAGTACCTAAGGATTTTTATAAGGCATTTCTTAATTTATTATCTGAGGTATTAAAAGGCATTATATTTCTTTATACAGTTAAACCTCTATAAAGCGGACACTCGGTCACTGAAATGTTGTCCTCTATTCAGAGAGTTCAGTTTGTAGAAAGTTAGTAGAAGATTCTCAAAAAAAGTCCAATGTTTGGAGGTGTTCGTTGGGGGGAGGTTTCGCTATACTAAACTTATAAATAATAAAAATATTTTTTTAATTTAACAGAACGATTAGGTATTACAATATTATCTATGAATGAATGAATACTTCTCCGTTATTTTAACTTTTGGTATTAACAAATATAAGTATGGGCCAACAATATAAGTAATAAAGGTATTTTGTAGATTTAACAGAATATTTTGTTTTTAAACAAATTAAAGTGTTTAAATTAACAAAACGATGGATGATTCAAATAAATCCTCGATCAATTCATAATCGTATTTAAAACATTGATAAACATATTGTAAAATTAATGATATATTTTATTAATTAATTATTTAAATTAACAAATATTTTATTAACGCTATATTAACAAACATATTTATAACCAACCTAAATTTCTATTGAAAACACCGGTATATCAATCCGTTGACTTTCGACGACCTTTTGCCACATTGAGTGCCGAATCTCGTCGTAAATAACAGATTCCTAGTTAACACCATCCACAAAGCACCAGAATCAGTCCATCAGCGACTCGGGCAGGCGAGTTGTGCGAGAGGCCGCACAGGTCATCGAGCATCACCAGTAGCTGTCACCATCATCGTTCTCCAACACCTAACCAACCAGACCGAATCTGACCATAGAGGCCCCCCGATAATTAAACTGCATCATCCTCATTTCCTTGTATAGCTTTCCGTTCCAACACAAAAACGTCCAGTGTCGTCATCGTGTGTTAGGTTGCCTATCGTGCTCCGTCATGTCATTGACATATGAATTGTCTACCTCAATAATTTTCAGGTGTCTTTTATATTATTATTAATGGTCAATATTTCTTGATTTTGACCAGCCGAGTGGTCCTTCAGCCATTTAACTGCCTTTGCACGTAGCATAAAAACATTTTGATTTATGAATTTTTTTTTATCCCAACAAGATTGTTATCGAATTAACAAATATATTTTACAATACTGCTCGTGAAATCCAACAATGATCCTTGTTAATCTAACAAAACAAGTATTATTGATTGAATGACAAAAAGGCTATTGTCAAGCCAATACATGTGTTTTGTATAAATTAGTAAATATTACTAATAACACCGATAATATACCATGTCAATTTGATAAGAAGTACTGTCAATTGAATAGCAACAAGATTCTTGTCAAGCTAATAATTAATTTTATTATAAATAAGCTCATGAACTATTTGATAACATATCTTATAAACTAAAAAAAAAAGTATTGTTGTCTGAATAGCAACAAGATTATTATCAAGTCAATCTATATTTTTATTATCATGAATGTGGTTAATAAGATGTTGGTGTTCGAGTTTGGGGTGTTACATGGGATAGTATAAGTATTAGCTTATCTAATATGAAACATCTCAGACAGTCCCTGATTATGAACTTGATGGAGCACTTGCACTTGGCCCCCAAGAAAAATTGTTTTTTTTTAAATAATTTCCACCAAAATTTATTTTGTAAAATGTAATAACAACTGTCTTTTTCTGCGTTATAACAAATTAAAACACGTCACGGGTCTTGTATGACACAAGAACGTTTGGACGGTTTGTCTTTGTTAATTATTGAAATGATGTTACATCATAATTAAATTTTTATTCAGTTATTGAAATTTTTGCAGAGAAAAAAAAGCAAGAAAGAAATGTTTGTAATTTTTTAATTTTTTTATGATAAAATGTTATAAAAATTGAATTATTTTAAAATTAATATTTACAATCCCTAGACATTTAGTTTATACAATAAGTAAATTTTGAAGGCTTAAAAAGTTCTGACGTACTCGTCTAAACAAACAAACGCATGTTTTCTAATGAGATTGTTTACATTGGTAGCGTTGAGTACGTCACAACATACACGACGTCGTCAGAAACAGTTGAGCGTTCAAACAAGTTTGATTATTTCGTCCGAATTGCGACTGTTTTGACGAGATTTGATTATTATATAATTATATAATTATTACAATTTATTTATTTATTGGAACCATGGATCCCGATAAATTAATCAGTCTCGTGTATGAGAATAGGTGTTTGTGGTACATGAGTGAAAAAAATTACCACAACAAAGATATTTCTCGGCAAAAGTGGGAGAAAGTTGCTACAGAACTCAATACTAGCAGTAAGTACAATTTTTAATTTAATATCATATTGAAATGAATATACTAATATTTTTAAAACAAGTCATAAAAAACCAATTATTTTAAAACGGTATTTATTTACACTTATTATATTATTTTATACGCTATTATAACCATTCAATTGTATTCAATGCATATCAGTATGTCGCAACTCGTGCTATATTATTTTCCAAAAAGTATGGGAAACGATAAATACCAGTTATTATTAGATTTTATTTTGTTAAATATGAATGTATATATCTAATAATAGACGACAATATTCATGATATTTTGTATGTTATCGACAAAAATTACGAGCGTGTGTGCCCGTGTCGGTTGTCCAGCATAGTAAATAGAATAGAAAACAGCATAGAAAACAACTATAATCCGTTAAAAAAATTATTTTTTATTACAAAATAAATTAAAATAAATTTGAAGCTCTTGATTACAACAGTAGATTGTATTGAAACGGGATTTCACCTGCTAGACTAACAAAATAATTTTTCAAAGTTTCTCTAGTTTCATTCGCGATTCTTCCGTAGTGATTATATCTCCGTGAAATTGGCACATTATGTTGGGGTTCAAAGCTCACCTCAGGAAAATCAAAGGATGTAAGACCTTACTTATCAATGATTATATTATGCAAAAGACAAACACATTTAACTACAATGTCTATTTTATCAGGATCGATTTGTAGCTCAGTTTTTAACATCTCCACTTGGCTACTAGTATACCGAAGGCACATTCTACGCATCGCCTAGCTCTTGATAATCGATAATTGAAAATACGTTCTTCAATAGTGAGTCTTTTTCTTGAATATGGTTTCAACAAATTTTTTTTAAAGGATAGGCATCATCACCCAACAAAACAAAAGGTGCTGAAATATTAGTTAATGGAATATTTTCATTCTCTGGTATGTTTAAAGTGTTTGCTTCAAGCCGTTGATAAACATTTAAATCTGAAAATGTTCCCGCATCACTCTGTTTACCGTAAGCCCTGACTTCAATAGCAATGAATTTGTAATTTGCATCAGATATTCCTTGCAATACGACAGAATAATAGCCCTTATAGTTGAAATACATCGATCCTGTTTGTTTAGGGCATTTCACGCGAATATGTTTCCCGTCTATGCAACCGATGCAGTTGGGGAAATTCCATTTTTTGTAGAAGTCACTTGCTATAGTTTAACATTTCTCTGTAGTAGGCAAAGACATATGTATACCACAGAAACACTCCCATGTAGCTTGACATACTTCGTAAACTATGTTTCGAATAGTACAGTGTGAAATTCTGTAGGAGAAGCTTAGTGAACGAAATGATATCCCAGTTGATAAAAATCTAAAATTAAAATAAAAAAAAACAAAAAAAAAAATACATACAATAATATAATATAATGTATAATATATACAACATATCAATTACAACAATAATTCAATACGCTAACATATTTCTTGGTCAACATTAAAGTCATTGGTGAATTATTTTTTTTCAATTAATTTTAGGCGAAGCAGCCAAAACTAAATGGCGAGGTCTGAGGGACACGTTTCGCAAGGAATTGAGCAAGAATCCTAAAAAACGGAGTGGAGACGAAGGAGGAATCATCAAAGAGTCTAGATGGGTCCATTTTAAAAGCATGGAATTTTTAAAGGACCAATTTCAAAAAAGACAATTGCAGGGTAATGTTTCGAGTGAGACAACATTTGATGTAGATACCCAGAATTCAACTACTACTTTTTCTCCTGATCCCGATGATCCTGATGATCCTGATAATGAAAACCTGATGATAAAATCTCCTCAAAACACACCGAATACAACTACACTACCACAAAACTTAAGTGCTTCTCAGAAAAAAGTTGCCAAAATGAATAATGCCAATGCGGTTAAACAATTGATGATACTCGAAGAACAAAAATTACAATTTTTCAAAGAAAAGAATTCAGCTTCTCGAAATGAAGATCTAGATTATCATTTTCTCATGAGCTTATTGCCATATTTGAGGAAAATACCAGAAGAAAGAAAAATGTTTGTGAGGATTAAATTGCAACAAGTGTTTTGCGAAGAGGATCTTTTAGGGGAGTTCAGAGGTCAACATACACTACAGCCAACCCACCGTCCACCACCAAGTGTATTATCATGTAGTTCATCAACGAGTGGTAGTTGGATTTCACAAGTGGGAACTCCACTGAGTACTACTCAACATGAAGATCTTGCTTCGTTCTTTTCAAGTGTAACACCATAAATAGCGATAAAACATTAAAAATGTAAGTGCGATGTGTTCAATTTTTCTGCATATTTTATTTCACTTGACTATTTGTATTTTCATTTATATTTAAAACAATTAAAAATAATAAAAATTAAATTTATAAATATCTCGACTTTAAATTGAAGTAAAAAACTTAATATTGTTAACTTTTTCTTACCTTATAGTTACAGCCAGTCTTTGTTTTGCTGAAATACATTTATGAAAATTGGAGAATTTTGTAATGCTTTCTTCTATTTTCTCCAGTATGTATTCAAATATTTCTGGTTTCATCCTGAAATACTCGAAAAACTTTTCCGGTTGATCCCACAATTCTTGAAATAACATTTCAAACTCTCCTTTGTCGTCTCTTCTAGAAAATAACTCGTTGACATGCTCTGTTTTTCCACCATTTAACAACAATAATTTCAATAACGGACATTCAAGAAAATACAATTCATCAAGTTCGTCCATCTTTGCTGGGTGGCAGAAACATACTGACCACCAGAATGTCGAAAAACGCGCACAAAATAACCGCTTTGTTCTGACGACGAATTTGTCAGAATAATTATTCGTTAGAACTCGCATACATAGTATAATAATAGCATAATAATAGCTGGATCGTTATTGACAATAATGACAATTGACAGAATTTTACGATTTATTATTCGAATTATTTTCAATCATATACATATTAAGCAGTAAGTCGTGTATTGACTACAGCCATCAACCATAATATTACCAAATTCTTAAAATTTCAATAGCATAATAAAATGTAGCGTTTTCAATAATTGTATTCTGTATTTCTGTAATATATGTACGATATTATTAAAATTATCAAGTAAAAAAAAGGCCAATGGGAATCTATCCCTCACACCCCCCCCCCCATAAATACGCCACTCTCACGCATTGGTCACAACTGTAAACCTTAATTTATAATTATCAAATATCTTTTAACATTTAAATTTTCGCAAGACCATTTAGAACTGATTTTTTCTAAAATTATGCATAGGTTTGGGTACAATAACAATCCTAATATTCTAGAATTTCGATCAGCTATCAAACAATTGCTTTTAAGGAATTTAGTATAAGAAGATGCTACCAATTGTGTAGTGTTAGATAGTACAAGTTTTTACAGTATTTTTGAAATACGTTTGAAAAAAAAAGAAAATCTGAAAAAGATATCGGTGAAGAAAATAAAGAAATACCAGACATGCCTTTCTGTGAAAATTATAGTGTTAATGTTCTTAAAGATAATATTTATACTATATCAGTGGATTTATAGTAAAAAGAATTTTTTTAAAATAGATTGTTCTACATGTACTGAAATTTTCCAGAAACTACTACTGATCATAATTATTAGGGTGCGGATTTGTATGTATTTACATATTTGTCGGGAATGATAATATTCGAATAATTCCTTTATAGAAATATGTTATAGGACTATCTGATTATTTTAAGCTATGGTTCATATTACATATTTTTACATATTTGATCATTACATATTTTTACATAATTTACTAAATATTACATATTTTTGTTAAATATTCAGCTATTTACAAAATTAGTACTGTATCACCCATTTATATTATGTGCTTTTGCTCAGTGGCGGATATACACACGGGGCAACCTGGGGCTGCTATCGCAGGGCGTCATTTCTAAAAGGGCCCCCAATGAACCAATGGGTTGACTCTATTTTCAAACAAAATTTAAGTGTAGACTAGTCTGTGGCTGATGTAAAAAAAGTTGAACTTTGGCTGTGGTAGGCGGTATCAAAATAATTGATTAAATAATCAAAATTTAATGTGCGTACTGTGTAGATAGCATGAACCACATACATCATTGGATATACGATATATATGTGTGTACGAATTTGTAAAGCGTAATACTGCTAATACTGAACAAGTAACAAACTTATCCAATTACATACTCGTATTGGAACAATTGATTATCAAAAAGAAAAACATATTGAAGCAGAGCTCGTTAAAACCATAGAGTTTCATGAAGTGATTGCGATGTACCAGTATTTATATTTGAGATTAGTAGTGTTTTATATTTGGATTTATTTATTTATATTTTACAAAATAAATAAATAATTTTACCCAGCCAGCAAAAAAATTTTCTCCGGATATAGTGTGCTCAAAATGTTTTAGTTTGTAAGGCATATTTAGAGACATTTTAGGGCATAAATAAGTGCATACTTTAATATTTTTAAGGGCATAAAACCTTAGCCCTACTAAAAGCTAATATATTATATATCGTATATATATATACTCGTAGTGATTAAAATATGCAAATTTTTTCAACTGTAAAATATGTTAAATACCTACATAGTGCACAAAGTTATAGCTCTTATAGTACTTATTGAATAAAAATAGAGAAAAAGTGGTTTTTTTTATGGTTTTCGCCATAAACGTTGATAAACATAAAAATATTTATTTTTGATGCACAAAAAACAATTAATTTAACACAAGTGTGCAGTTATTCACGAACACCTATCGAGTTATTAACTGTCACAGACATGATGGTCAACAGTATCATAAATTAAAATTAAATTGAAAGGATTATTTTTGTTATATGCGCCAAACAGGCAGCGTTGTGAAATTTACCGACTTAAGATTCGTCCTTTTATTGTGACGCTTCGGACTGTCACAACGAGTTACCACTAATATCATCGTCGCATCAGTTACGGGTTTATAGAGCCGTGTGTCCGCCAGTGATTTTCCAGATGGTCTTTTTGTTTGAACGACTTGTTACACACGTCACACGAGTACGGGTTTTCACCCATATGCGTCCGCCGATGCACTGTCAAATTACTGTTTTGAGTGAACGACTTATAACACACGTTACACGAGTACGGTTTTTCACCCGTATGCGTCCGCAAATGCACTTTCAGATTGCCGTTTCGAGTGAACGACTTATCACACACATCACATGGGTATAGATTTTCACCCGTGTGCGTACGCGGGTATACCTTCAATTCACTGTTAGTGACAAACATTGGGCTACAAACGTCGCACAAATAGTATTTCATTCTCGTTCCTGTCCGTCGACGCATCGACAGATGACTGTTCGGAGTGAATGTTATGCCGCATACATCGCACAAATACTGTCTACTTTTGGCACGTGTCATCAGAATACTAGTGATATTGTTCATTATATTATTATTAATTCTGATGAAGATTTCGTCACAGGTATTTCTCAGTTGTAGTTAATAGTTTAAAAATCAAAGGTTAACTTTTTAAGTTATTATGATATCTAAGTACATGCCTATTGGTACGAGAATACGAATGTTTTAGAAAACTTATACACAATTTAATGTACTGAAAATAAGATTGGTCGTAAACACAATGTTTTAAGCCAGTATTGTTTTTATCTCCGTTTAAAGTAAACAAATTATATTGAAAACAAAATTTAACTGATTTTTTTATGAACTGTGGTCAAACCGGAAATAATTAAATCTTGTAATTTTTATCATAACATAAAAAATGTAAAATAATACTGTAGGATAACGGATGAATATAGAAATCTATTGTTTGTTACGGAAGGAAGTTATATATTTGATACGGATTAATTTAATATTAAAATGCACGTATGCGACGCGAAAACAATAGAACGAACGACAAAAGTACCGCACGACGGGGACGAAGAACCTAACGAACGGTATGACAGTCGGTGCAATGCCAGAATACTCAGACTATTGCCCCATGAACTGCGACAGAGATATCGATCAGTACAATGCCGGAATACTCTGACTATTGCACCATTGACCAATATCAATACCGTCCGATAGGTTCGGGGAGGGAAAATCTTTCACCTGAGATGCGCAAGTCTGCCCGGGTGGGTCTTACTACAGCTCAGGTGAAGGACTGGATACCGATGATCGGTCGTGCGGCCTTTTATATGCTAGTTTTTCGGCAATTACAACGGCCGGTCTCGTGTTCTGTGACTAACTGCGGGTCGTCGGTCCCGTGTTCTGTGACAGAAACCCGAAACCGCGAAAGTGTAATCGTCGAAAAACGCATATAATAATACAAATAATAATTATATAATAGAAAAATAATAATAATAATATTTATCATATTAATTGGATAAAAACAATGAGATAATATAAGGTGGGCGGGAGGGCAGTGGTGTGCGTTATCTTCGCGACTGTGTATGTGAACATGCTGCCCCCTTTGAATGCTTTCGGCATTCAACATATTGGCAAAGGACAGAGTTTAACTGTTGGACGTTTGAAAAGCCCATTCTGTGTCTGCACCGTGGCTACTCGAACAATTCCGTCTAACCCAGGATGCAGTTGAACTACCCGGCCCAGTTTCCAATGCAGCGGTGCGGTGGGTTCACGGATAAGGACTAATTTGTCCACCTTGAGGTTTTCTTGGTGTGTTGACCATTTGGTTCACCGTTGCAGGGTCTGTAAGAAGTCCGTCTGCCAACGGTTCCAGAAATGGTGATGTAGGTCCTTGATAAGTCTCCAGCGCTGGTATCGGGACATTGGAATTGAGCTGAGGTCTGGGTCAACAGTGGCTGTGCTGGGCATGAGTGTCAAGAAATGACTGGGTGTGAGAACCTCAAAGTTATTTGGATCGGGACTCAGAGCGCCCAACGGACGGGAATTCAATGTTGATTCGATCCGAGTTAACAACGTTGTCAATTCTTCATATTTGAGTCGTTGGAGATCAAGCGTCGATAGAGTAATGTTTTGACTGATTTTACTCCAGCCTCCCACAGGCCTCCAAAGTGGGGGGCAGATGGTGGGTTGAAGTGCCAAGTGAAGTTTCGTGCAGTGAGGTAATCACGGCATTTGTCTTGGTACTCTGCAGACTGCGGAAATTCGTCGACTGTCCGGAACAAATTGGCAGCACCCACAAAGTTGGTGCCACAGTCGCTGTGGATTTCCTGAATCAGGCCCCTGCGTGAAATGAATCGACATAGAGCCATAAGGAATGTTTCTGTGGATAAGTCTGAAGCGAGTTCTAGATGTAGCGCCTTTGTGGTCATACAAACGAACAGACAGATGTATGCCTGGCATGATACAGTTCTGCGGGTTGTTGACGTTCTTAACGATATAGGACCAGCATAATCAACTCCTGTGACTAAAAAAGGTTTTACTTGTTGTAATCTGAATTTCGGTAGGTTTCCTATCAATGGTTGAAGTCCACGAGGACGGAGTCGGTAACAGGAAATACAGGTACGGAGTCGAGATCGAATGATCTGGCGACTTGCTACAATCCAGTATTGTTGTTGTATGATGGTTTGTAATGTTGTGGCTCCAGGATGTTTGTGATGCTGATGGTAGTCATCGATGATCAGGTCAGTGAGTCGATGTGACCGAGGCAGAAGGATCGGATGTTTCTGTTCGTACGGAATGTCCGCGTGAATCAGTCGACCTCCAACTCGGATAATACCATGATCATCAAGAAAAGGATTTAAAGCACGCAGTTTGCTTTGACTTTGATGATTTTGATCTCTAAGATAACTGTGTTCATCGGAAAAAGATTGCTTCTGCACTGCGATAATGATAATTTCAAATGCGTGAAGTTGTTCAGAAGGTGATGGGTTGACAGCTAGTGGGTTAATGTCCGTAAAAAATCGTATACAGTATGCAATTATACGAATGATCTTCTTCAATGACGAGTGGCGAAGGAACAGCTGATCGAAGATGCTTGTTTCCGAGGTTGATAGTAGAGTGATAGGCCGTGCCTCGCTGATTATAGGATCAAGCATATCAGGCGTAGACATTGGTGGCCAAGCGCTGTCATCCTGGACCAAGAAGGCGGGTCCGCTCCACCACATTGGATGGTGTAGCTCGTTCGGGTAGAGTCCACGCGAGGCACAGTCAACTGGGTTATCACCTGTCGGGACGTATCGCCATAATGATGGTGGTGTGAGACTCTGAAGCTGGCTGGTTCTGTTTGCAACGAACGTAGCCCATTTGTGTGGGGAGGATTTTATCCACGCGAGGGTGGTATTTGAGTCTATCCAGGCGTGCATCGCAGAGATGGAGAGTAGAGGCTGGTAGACTTCGTGGACGTGATGTAACAGTTGAGCGGCTAATACTGCCCCACACAACTCTAGACGTGGGATTGTCACTCGCTTGAGAGGCGATACCTTGGTTTTTGCAGTTATAAGATGGCATTGAACTGCCTCCCCATAGTCACAACGCAGATATACAGCTGCTGCATAGCCTTTCTCGGAGCTGTCTGTCGTGGAGTTCATATTTAACATCTCCGTCCATGGTGATTCTGCGTGGGATCTTCAAGTGCTGGATACATTGGAGTTCAAGCTGGTACCGCTGCCACTGTTTGAGCACTGAGTCAGGGATTGGATCGTCCCAGTCGATCCCAGACGTTCACAGTAACTGCATGAGGTGTTTTGCCAAAAAGGTGATTGGTGCGAGAAGTCCGAGTGGATCGAATATGTGAGCTAGATCCGATAACATCGAGCGTTTTGTAGTCTTGACATGGGGACGCTGAACCGTATAAGTAAACTGGTCCTGTTTGGGGTTCCATCGCATGCCGAGGATTTTGAGCCTCGCGCCCAAATCATCGTGGAATAGTACGTCAGGAGACATGGAGCGATCGCTGACAGGCACAGATTGGAGAATTATGGATGAGTTGCTGGCCCATTTCCTAAGTTTAAAGTGGCCTCGGTTGCATAGGAATATCACTTGTTTCTGACGATCAAGAGCCGCCTCTGGAGTGTTGGCCCCTGTAAGTATGTCGTCCACGAAGGTATCATGCATGAGTATATCAGCAGCCATTGGATATGTAGTTTTTTCGATTTCCGCTAGATGGTGTAATGTGCGTAATGCCTGATACGGTGCACAAGATGTCCTGTAAGTGACGGTGCATAAACGATATTCTTCGATTGGCTGGTCGCGGTTGAAACACCATAGAATTCTTAGATAATCTCTATGTTCGGGGTGGATTTCGATCTGCCGGTACATTTGTTTGATATCTGCTGTGAACAATATTTTGTGAACACGTGCTCGGATCAAAATCTGTGGTAGATCTTGTTGGAGCTTACGACCCGTATATAAGCTGCTGTTCAATGATCGTCCAACGGTAGTGGTAGCAGATGCATCGAAAACTACCCTGAGTTTTGTTGTAAGACTGTCTGGGCGTAAGATGCAGTGATGTGGTATATAGTAACGGTATGGAGTCATTTTTTGGTTTGTGGGAATGACTTCCATATGTTGACTTGTGAGGTAGTCTCTCATAAAATCTTTGTATTGTTGTGAGAGCCCTTCCTCACGTGATAATCGGTGCTCTAAATAATGAAATCGCTTAAGTGCCATACCTTTGGAATCTCCCAATATTGGATGTGGTTGTTTGAATGGTAGTGCAACGCTGAATCGCCCAGATACTAGACGCTTGACGGACGAAGTAAATATTGCTTCAGCTTACACTTCATCGGGACTCAGGTGTTCCGTGTGAGGGGGTTCTTCCATTTCCCAAAATTTACTTAGAGACTGTTCGAGTGATGTCTCAGTGGTGACGAGCATTGACGTAACTTCAGTAGTTGTACTTGGTGTGACTGGTCCCATCAGAACCCATCCGAAAACAGTGCTGAAGGCTGTTGGGTGTAACTGAAGTCTGGCAACACGGTTTCCGGTGAGGATAGATGGGGCGACATCGGCGCCCAACAGAATGTCAATTGGACCTTGAATATTAAATGTTGGATCCGCTAGATTCAATTTGTTCAAATGAGGCAACGCGGTGAATGTGAATGAAGTTTGAGTTAAGGGTTCCGTTACTTTTGCTACAATGTAAACATCAAGAGGAATAGACGGTTCTGAATTGTCTACTGGTGACATGCTGATCGTAATTGCGCCCGACACCGCGTTGACCGATGCACCCGAGAAGGCACTTATTTGTGTTGAACAACGACGTATAGGTAACGCTAGGTGATCTGCACTTTTCTTGGTAATAAAGCTAACCTGCACGCCCGTATCTAATAGGGCTCGGAACGTGTGTTTCTGGTTGTTCACTGACACGACACTGATGAGTAACGTAGATAGTAGTATGGTCTGAGGTTTATTTGTGGCAACGAACATTGATGTTGGCGACTGAATACCTGCGATGACGGGTGGGCTGGTTGGAAAGTGCAACAATGTGTGGTGTTTTTTATGACACGAGTGGCAAGTGTGTTTTGATGGACATGCTGCCGTAGAGTGTCCAGCGCCCAAACAGTTAATGCAGAGTTGAAATTTCTTCATGGTTTCGAACCGTTCTGTTGGGCTTTGGTTTATGAAAATTTGGCACTGGCGTATCGAATGGACCTGTGTACATAATGGACAAGGTTTTGACGGAGCGGGAGACTGGTTAGTGGTTGCAACCAGTGCTTTTGACGAGGATATAGGACGCTGACGATGGTCGGATTTCGAATTTGCAGAGGGTTGGAATCGACCAACAGAACCTTGAATCACTGCAGAATAAAGTCCTAACCGAGCTTCAGCGGACGGCACGTGAGAGCGCAAAAACTCAACGAATTCGGAAATTTGTGGTTGGTGCCGTTCACCAAGAATCATTTCCCACCGAGCACGAAGGTCATAATCCAAATATTTTTCGAAAATGTGGATCAAGATTGGACTCCATAGCCGGGTGGTTAGATCCAGGTTGTCCAAAGCTGCTGTATGTTCCAGAATTGACTGGATGAGAGATTTTATAGAACCGGCATCGTTAGATAGCACAGAATGTGGAACTAAAAGAGCTTCAAGATGGACTCTGACCAAATCCCTATTGTTCCCATATCGGGCACGTAATAAGCTCCATGCACTGGAATAGTTGGCGGCGGTAAATGGAAGGTGGACAACAAGTGATAACGCTTCATCTTCGAGAGATGTCTTTAGAAATTCAAATTTCTCTACGTCCGGAAGGTCTGCCATGTGGGACATAATTGAGTTGAAAAGATCGTCAAATCCTTGCCATTCCGTAATTGAACCAGATAACGTAGGGAACTTGCGTTTTGGTAGTTAATAGTGAGACAGATTTGCCATGCTATTATTTGGGCCCATGTTCGGAGCGACTGATTGATCATGGACTCGTCCCAGCGTAAAGTTATGTACATCAGAAAAGGCGGTGAGCTCGTAATAGAGATTGTCGAATGCAGCAGAGAGTGCCCAACTGTCCTTTGTATCAGTGACATCTATCGGCGCAATGCCTTGATTTACAGCCCGTTCCATGTACTGGATATCCTCTTCGACTTTTGCACGGATGTCGTTCACGTCTCGCAGCATGTTGTCAACTTTTGAACGTTTGCCGGCATTTTGAATATCAGCCTTGTATTCACCTGCGGCGATAATGAATGAGGTAATTCGGTCGGTATCACGGATGACCCGTGCGTCAGCTTCTACGTAACCAATTGATGCGGGAGGTACCATTGTAGAGGGTAAGATGAGATTACGCACATGAGATGATTGAAGATGATGGAAAATATGACGTGGTCACGGTTTGTTTTCTTTTCATCTGGCTCGAAGGACCAATTTTATGTAGGATAACGGATGAATATAGAAATCTATTGTTTGTTACGGAAGGAAGTTATATATTTGATACGGATTAATTTAATATTAAAATGCACGTATGCGACGCGAAAACAATAGAACGAACGACAAAGGTACCGCACGACGGGGACGAAGAACCTAACGAACGGTATGACAGTCGGTGCAATGCCAGAATACTCAGACTATTGCCCCATGAACTGCGACAGAGATATCGATCAGTACAATGCCGGAATACTCTGACTATTGCACCATTGACCAATATCAATACCGTCCGATAGGTTCGGGGAGGGAAAATCTTTCACCTGAGATGCGCAAGTCTGCCCGGGTGGGTCTTACTACAGCTCAGGTGAAGGACTGGATACCGATGATCGGTCGTGCGGCCTTTTATATGCTAGTTTTTCGGCGATTACAACGGCCGGTCTCGTGTTCTGTGACTAACTGCGGGTCGTCGGTCCCGTGTTCTGTGACAGAAACCCGAAACCGCGAAAGTGTAATCGCCGAAAAACGCATATAATAATACAAATAATAATTATATAATAGAAAAGTACTAATATTAATTACAATAATAATAATAATAATATGGTATAGTAATTATATAATAGAAAAATAATAATAATAATAATGATATTTATCATATTAATTGGATAAAAACAATGAGATAATATAAGGTGGGCGGGAGGGCAGTGGTGTGCGTTATCTTCGCGACTGTGTGTGCGAACAAATACAGTTATATATCTGCAGGAACACATTATAATAAAGCATGTATAAAAAGTGTTTCACTTAACATGTTTCCGGTTAACGAGTTTTCTAAGAACTTGAACGCGTTAAACAAGGGCTTATTGTATATTAGTATATTATAATAGATACAAATATAAACATATAATTTATTATTGTATTATTCGTTTTAAATTTTCGAGACTATAAAAGTTCAAGATTTTTAAACTACAAAACAATATGTAACTACTTGTGATTTTCAATTTTGTAAGAATAATTTGTACTTGAAATGCTTACTTAGAAAAAAATCAAGAGAATATAATTTTATTGTTTTTTTTTCTCTACAAAATGTTTATATAAAAATCATATTTATAATATTATTGTACGCAATATTTATTCAAATTATAATTTAAAAAACATTAAGTATTTTTTTTCATATTTCAACAAAAAAACCGTTGAATACAGACAGGGAGCTTGAGGTATGTTCCTTATATGTTCCTACAACTTTTAGGCTAAGCCTATTTAGAGTATACAGTATGCGTATATTATATAGATTGAGGTACTTTTTACAATTTTAGTCATTACCACATTCAAGTAAACCTGAAACATTTTTGGTTTCAGTTAGTTCCCTCACATCAGTTATAAAAATCGGTAGTGACAAAAGTCATAACACTGGCATGCCGATTTTTCCAGAAGATTTGGGAACAAAAGACATTGGCCCAAAACAATCAGTATTGCGTGCAAGTCCCATTAAAATTATATTAAAAAAATATTATTAACAATTATAGACTATATAATTAGATCCAAATAAAATTGAAATAGAAAACTAAGAAGTCATTGTTAAATTAAATATAGATACAGTATAACTTGCTTAAGACGCTGTTTTCCATCGGTACCTAGACATTCCCAATACTTAGTCAATGTAAAAACCACCCGTTATGACGCTCGGTTTTTCTCTATCGCATCGGATAAAACGCTCTTTTGTTGACCGGATAATCCAGTATCTACTCTTACAATTACTGCTGATTTGCAACATCTATCAGAAATTCGAAAAGTATTATCTCCTGTAGAAAATGCTGAATTAATGTTGGGTAGTCTTTTAACAAAATGGAAAACTTTTTTACTGAAACGGTTTGTAAGAAACGTAAGCAAATAAAAATAGAAATGTTATTGTTTTTTGATTTAATAAACAATAATAAAATACTCAATTGTAATTTTTTTTTTATATTAAATTCAATAATAAAAACAATTAACTCCATATTTCAATCACTTACTTTTTTTTCATTCTCGCATAAAACGCTTTCCCGTTTAAGACGTTCTAAAAAGCGTCTTAAGCGAGTTTTACTGTATATCCATTAACCAAATTTGGCGTTAAAAAGAGAGCATTTTCGTCAAATTTCTATTTTAAATTCGGTTGGATTGAGTATAGTAAAAAAAATTATGCAGTTTTCTGTTTTAATTGCTATCATTTCTCAAATAATACTCATAATAAATGTTAATAGTTAATAATAGTACATATTAGAAACTGGAGAAAAGTAAATTTAAACTTTTAAATATATAATATGATTACTGATTAGTAATAACATGTACAGTGATTCTTGGTAACTCAAAGTTTAAGGGGAAAAATTTCGAGTTATTAAAAACTTATAAAATATGTTTTTATTTTTAATATAAAAACATTGTCGCGGTCGTTATCGCTTATTTAAGTTCGCGAGAACGCGACTCACGACCGGTCAAGTCGCGGGGTCAGAGAACCAGTCGTTAAAGATCCTTTAAGCAATCAGTTAGTCAATAAATATGTAGGTTTTTTAAATATTCGTACAGGTACTCGTAAGCTTTTTGAACGTTTGCAAAAATGGCATTCAATATACACATATCTGGACCAGAAATGATTATGCATAATAAAACAATAGCAGATAAATTGTATAACAATGAAGGTCTTTTTGGTGTAAGATATTTGATATTATACGATGCTTACGCATAATATACAGTTCTTTACATACATTTATAATATAATATATATACCTATTATGTATTTTAGTAAATATATGTTTATCAAATCCATGTATACAGATGGACTGTTCTACCGGTAAATAATACGGTCATCCAAAATTGAAAAAAGACGTTTTAGCAATGGCTACTGAATTTAAAAACATAATCTTGGACCCGTGTCCAAGATGTCTCCGTAGACGTCGAAATGATTACAGACTATGGCTCGTACGAAGCGCAAGTAGTTATGTTAGCTGGGATTGGTCGGAACAACTATAGCTGCGTTAGATCACAGTTCAAGAAAAAGTAATAGTAATTATTTGATTTCGTACAATTTTATAGCTTGATTTGTTTCGTTTTATTTATCATTAACCCGCGATAACTCACACTGTTAGAAAAAATCTAACATTCAACCTATTTTTAGAATAACAATAATTGATTTAATGATAAATAGTCGTCCTTCCATAAATGCTTTATCTATATAATTATAGAACTAATAACATCATAATAGAAGATAAGATAACATTATTTATCAATTATTTTCAGTTTATTGTTGACGGTAAACAAATTGTTTGTAATAATCTAACCAGCGAGTGATCACGACACCCGAGTTGTTAGTAATAATCTAACACGCGAGTGATTACGTGGTGTTTTTTGTATGTGTGTAAAATTCAAATTAACATTTTCAAACAAATATCATTAGTTTTAGTGTCAAGTGTCAATTTATGATATCGTTTTCTATGTACTTGTTTACTGTAATAATGAACAACGATAAAATTACAAATAAAGTAATAGAATGGTTGCAAAAAGATGAAGATACAAACATCAGTGATCTGAACTCAGAAACGGATACAGAATCTGAGTATTCAAATCATGACACAGAATCAGAACAGTCAGGTAATAGTGATTTTGATAATACACATAGGTACCCTAGCTTTTTGTCAAAATTTAAAATCAACTGTATAATTTAGATTGACCTCAGTACACAAGTTAGGAGCGAGCTCCGTCGGCAAGAGCCGACTAAACGACCGTTAAATCCGCCATTGTAGGTACTTAACCAAACCTGTAGTTTTTATGAACCCCTATAATTATTTTTTTTGAAAGATATTTTATACAATAAATGCTATAAATGAATATTTCATGGGTTCCTAATGCATATTTTTATCTAACTTACAAGTCTAAATAACATTTATAAGATAAAATTTTCTCAATTATGTAATATACAATATTATATAAACTTTATTAAATATTATTACACAATCTTAATTTCATTATCTATTATATTATGCAATGACACATGTATGTTGTATATGTGTTATGTATAAATAATAATTAATCGTTAAAAAATAAAAGCTAACAAAGTAATATCCAAAACAAATGCTGTTATAATGGTTTTCGGAATGAACACGCCAAATTACAGAATAAGACGATAAAGTAAACAATGCCGTAAAGGTTAGGTGTGCGTTAATGTTTGAATTAAATAAATAGCCGGAAATATAATATACAAAAAACGTGAACCATTGATATATACAGTGTCAACGATATCGTTGAATAGGACGCGTGTAGTCGTGACATAATGTGTATGCGATGGCCTCATCTACACCCGCACTCGTCCACGGACATGTCCGGATAGTTTTTCACCACCAACTTTCCATCGGCGTCCACGTAGAGCAACGTTTGCGAACTCTGCTTGGTCGGTACGCAGCACGACAGAGGAACCAGCGCCGGGTTGTAGGAGTTCATCAGCGTCTGCATGACCGCGTGATTGGACGCGTTGATGTGACTGGCCAACGGAAACGCACACTTCCCGTGGCAGTAGAACGCATCGTACCCCGGCGGCGCCCTAATCCAATCGTTGAATCCGACCTCCTTGAAGTCCACGTACATCGAATACCGCTGGCAGATCTTCTTTTTCGTCTTCTTAAGCGGCCCACCCGGTTGGACGGCCGACCGTTTGCTGCGTCGCATCATTTGTTCCAGCGTGCTCTTCTCACCTGCACAAACATTCAATGACGTCATATTACTATTATCACATTGGATCATAATAACAATTAAAATTATAACGTAACAACAATAATATTATATTTCGTGTATATGTCTACATAATATTGTATTCGATTCAATCGTAATAACCATGCAGGGGTGTATTTTTTTATATTTATTTAAAAATGATAGAGCAGAGGCCAGGGAGGCACTAATAAAATATAAATTAGTTCTTATTACTTCGTCATACAAAATTTGAAAAATTACAGTTACCAACAATGAAGACTAAGTTCTAATGAGTAATGATTAAATAATAAGAAAAAAATAAAATAATTTGTAGATAAAATGGACCTTAATATATTGGCGACTGCCGAGACAATGGTTGTATAGCAAGTTAAAAATAAATTCGAATAAAAAATTGCGTTTAAAAGCATTTAGAAACTTTAGCGCTTGGAAAAACCCATCACATCTCACGAGTTTATTTTTTATTTACTTATCTATATAAAAATATTAATAAGTTAGCTCTATAGTTAAAATAACATTATTATTACTTTTTCCGTCGTCGGTGTAGACAAGTAGCAAAGTCTTTTCAGGTGACACAATATCAAACACGTTGAGCAAATGTCTCTGACTATCAGATGTAACGCATTGTACTAGCAATCCATGGTTCTCTTTAAACTTATTCATCGACAGTCTTTCTACAAAAGGCGTTACATCAAAACTTTCTGACTTTGAAACATTTGACATATTAATTGATTTCGAATCGATTATTCTATGAGTAAATATTTTATGAATTTAGCGATTATTAAATAATATAAATATAATAATATTAATTACTTATAATTACCTGAGAACAGGTTTTGAAAGGCCCTTCGTGCCAGGCTGGATTATATCATGCATAATTACATGAATAAATTCTTCATTTTGTAGAACTTTATCGTATAACATAGTAAAACGAACTTCAGCAGCTTTAATCTGTTCTTTTTCTGGTATAAAGTCTATATCGAACTGTAGCCTATATTTTTTAGATTTAGCATTTAATGGAGCTGATCCTATAAAAATATTATTTAATAATCATTAAAGGTACTCACTATTCATCAAATTTATACTAGTATTCATTAATGATTAACCTATAATATTTTAATAAAAAATTCAAAGATTTAAAGCATAAATTATAATTTATTTGCATTATATTATATAGATAAGCAATTTATAATTTGTATAAATATATAAAATGTAGGTATCTATACATAAATACACTATTACCTTTATTGTAATATGTCTTAGCAGTGTTAGCGGAAGTTGTGTGCAAACCAGGAAGAGGAAAATGTGTTGTCATTGCATTTGCCATAGAATTATACAGCTCCATTGTGGCAGATGGTATCTTCAAATTTTTCTCTACCACAGGTCTTTGGTTTAAACCTTTATAATAAAACAAAAATTAACAAAATTATATTCATTTTATCATTTTTGGATTAGTTATCGCAGTAATTAATGTATTATATAAATTTCACCTAATTTTGTAAGGAATTTGTTTTCCACTTCTTCGTATCCAGCGATGGCCGTCAAACCGGTGTGTAGCATAGCCAACAACAGTAGTATGGTAATCATTGTTTCTAAATTTAAAACAATTGATAAATTTATTAACAAAAGTAGAGCTCAAAATACGTATGTAATATTAATTTAAATTTAAATATAACCATTAAACACTGATTTTAAATAATGTACTTATAAAAAATATTCATCTATTACAAAATATTTGTAATATTTATTACTAATAACTTATTAGTTTATTATATTTTAACTAATTTTATATCATGACATAAAAGAATATCAATGCTCAAATTGGGGACGCATGGTTCTACTATTATTATTATTTTGGTGCTTGTGTAGCGTGCGATCTACCGCATACGTGTGCTCTACCTGTGATCTACTCATTACCTAGAGGCTGTGGGTCCGATAATATTTTAGGTATAGGTTAGTTGCGGCCCGAGTAATTATCATTACCTATGTACCTTACCTATATAATATATAATAGATAGTCTCCGATAGTCGATAATAGTTTAGTGAGCTTTCCGATTTCGACAACTCACGTAGTCCTTGTCTGTCTTTATTTTCGTCTATTTCCGTCATTCTTTTGTTTTTGTTAGATAGTTCCGTCATGCTTCTCAAAGATTTTTATATTCGTGTTGCAAGTTTAGAGCAAGCGTGCACTACATTCTTACGAGAACACCAACTTTTAAAAGATGTGAATAATATTGACCCTTGCCATAAGTGTTGTACAGAGATGTATGAAAAATGACGGAAGAACCGTAATAGTGAATTTGTGCCTATATTCAGGTGCCAAAAAAAAGGTCGTCAAACTTATCGTTCAGTTCGCCAAAGAAATGCCTTTTTTCACTTTACGGACATCAATAGCAGAGTTACATGTAATCTAACACTCGACGAGATTATTGAAATAGTGTTTATGTTTGTCATCGAAACACCTCTCATTCAGGCGGCTGAACTTGTTGGAAGATCCAACAAAACGATCACCGATTGGTATAACTTGTGTCGTGAAGTGTGCACTGCTGTAATTAAGAAAAAAAAACAAAAATGCTTGGCACACACGCAAACCCCATTCAAATAGACGAAGCCCGCTTCGCTGGTCGTCGAAAATATAACCGTGGTCGCATGTTAGGTGGAGATAAGCCACCAGAAAATACGGATGAAGGGCACAGGTCCAAAACAACCACAACCATGGTGCCAGGGTTGATGGACCGTGGGTTTTCGGTCTCAAGCATGGAAATGACAGTAGGTATTTTTACGTAGAACGCCGTGACAAGGATACTCTTTTACACATTATTAAAAGGTAAGGTGGTTCCGTCATTCACTCAGATGAGTGGCCATCATACCGATGTTTAACATCAGAAGGGTTCATTCATTTACGTATTTAATGTTATATTTTAATATGTATAAATATTAAATATTTGTATAAATTAAATGAATGTATACAATTTAATTTCAAATGAAAATAAATAATAATAATTAACACTACAAAACTACTCTCATAGTAACAGACAGTGCAGTAAACTTTGTAAAAGTTCTTAGGTATTATTATAATTTGCATTACTTATTAGTAGAGTTTAATAGTAATTTTTAACTATTCACAGTATATTTCATTACTGTGTATTAATATGTAACTAAAGAGTAAGGTTATTTGGTACGTATTTATTTTGTGCATAGTTCCTTATAGTATTACTTCTTTCTCACCTAGAAATTTATTGCACTATATAAATTCAAGCAAATTAATATTTAACTTAAAAATTGAAATTACAGAGTATAATATAATTTATCTTTGCTATTTTGTGTATTTTTATTTTTAATCATTCCTATAAAACAATCCTGAATCAATGTTTGATATCACGGGTAAATAATACGAACATATAAATATGTATGTATTATATATATAACCATTTTAGAAATGTATTTTTATAACTTAAATGTCAAATAATTATTTTAATTGTATGAAGAAAATATCGTGCGTGATGTGTATTATTTAGATACAGCATGTCGGATGGTGTGATTTTTACTTAATTTGTACATATAAGTAATTGGCTGACAACAATTTTTAGAACACCATAATTTAAACAATCAAAAAATAATTTACATACTGTGTGTTTTTAAAAATCAATTATAATATCATTATTATTTATAATAGATAATTCTAATGTAACTGATTATTAAAAACTTGAACGCATTCCTATTATCCATTTGTATGTTTTTTTTTATTTTAATGGGCAATAAAAATTAAAAATATCGCTTACTAAATGATTTTTATTTTATATGTATGTAGGTATATTCTTATTTTTAATAACAACTGACAACGCACCCATTGAAAACACACATTAGCAGTGTCAAAATAAAAATTTTTGTATAATATATATATGTAACAGGTATACAGTATGGTTTATAATAAAATAGTTGATAGTTTTTTCCTACGAATTTTATAAATTGTTTTCACGCATTGTGCTATTAGTTATCTTGTGTAAACAGAAGATTGGACTTTGTTATATGATTTATAACTACTACATGTTTTAATATTGAAATTTGTTTATTATAATATTTTATCGTGAGATTTAAAAAAATGTATTTGACAATAAAAGGGTAATTTTAAGTTGTAAATAATTCAATAAAAACATTCAATTCAACTTATGAAAAAAAGTATTCGTCATAATTAATAAGAAATAATTGCATTAAGTATTATAACATGTATGTATATATATATATATATATATATTTATGCCCGTGTTTAACAGTAGGTAAGTAGTTAATATGTATAGAAATTTATAGTCCGCCCTCCCGTTAATGTAGGCTGGATCCACGCCTGATCATGTTTCTGGTATAATGTGGTGTACGTACGGTGTACCATTATGATAAATAAATAAAACAATCACGGCTTACCAGATGTCGTAACGTAAGATTTTATTGAGGCGGATGACATCATTCCAGAAAAATGAGTGTGGACGCGAACGAATCGACGACAATATAACTGCCTATGATTTATAACAATGAACGGACGCTGTGTGACGCGCACTTAGCCGTTCATCGAACCAACTAGCTGTACATTATTATTAATACGAAGAGACGAAGACGATTCACTGATGCAGCGCGTGTACAATTATAATATTTTAATATTACAATGGCATTGTTATAATATGATAATTGTATTATTTTGCCGAAAAATCGCAGAACGAAAGCAATACGTACAAAATGCGTGCGGTGTTTCTGCTGCACAAGACCAAACTGCACATTCGATGGTGGCGAAATGATGACCGCAGGGTCTTCGGAGGGTATTGTTGGTCCATTGTACATAATATAATACAATGTATATATATATATATATATGCCCGAGCTGTGCACACGCTTGACAAAGCGACCCACCGCGCCGCGGGAAAACGAGACGAACGAGCACTCGCACGGGTTGAGAATGCGACGAGCGGGTAAACGCCGGGTGGCGAGTGCGTGTTTGTGCGATAGTTTGGTACGAGGGTGGGGAAGTCGATGGCCAGCAGGGCGTGGTTTTCGTATATCTGGAACCACATTTCTCGGAGGGTGCGATATAATAATATTCTATGTGTACGACTGTACGACGCATATTAATGTATGTACGAAGAATGTTATATACGTGTGGTGCTTGAGTTTGAAAAATAACGGTCGTACACAACCACTACAGAGACGCGCAAAAACGTGACAAATATTGCTTTGTACGCAGTTATATTATATTTCTTTATGGCCTGCACGTATTTCCGACGAGACTCGATGGCATAAACATCACTCCTAACTACAATTAAATCATTATCAATTTATAACATTTTTTAGAAATATTGTTAAATCGGAGGCGAACCGCTAAAAATACATAAGAATGATAATTGTGTAACGACTGTCGTGAATGGAATATTATATTAATTGGTAAAAAAACAATACAATATACAGTGCGTTCATATACACTTGTGACTTAGGAATTCGTAATGATATAGTTTGGAATTTTGGTATTAACTGATATTAAATACAATAAATGTTGACGTTTGTCATTTTCAAAAAATTTAAATTTGGCTAGCGTCAGCATGAATCTGGTAGTGTATAATAATTTATTATGGCATAGTAAACAATAAATATATTATAATATTATAAATTGTATATTCAATAAGCGGTTGTTTAAACGACATTAATAATAATTAATAATACTTGAATAAAATACTGTGTTATTGGAATATTCATATAAAAAAAAAAAAAACGCCGACGAATAATACATTGTTCCGTTCGATCATCTGGATACTAGATGAATAGAGATAGTTGATGCCTCGATGGGCTCGATGCAGTCGATGTCCAGCTGCTTTCTAAAAGCAGGTGTTTATAAAACAGCGGGCGGTCATAAGGGTCTTTTTTTTATTCATTTGTGTACATAAAGAACTACGAATAGCGACATATATCAATTTGCCAAGGCTGTTGATAAATGTTAGTGACACGAATCGATGTAAATTACGTAAATTAGGGCATAAATATTTAATTGTTTAAATATAATACATTAAATTCATTCATATTCCAACACCATGTATGGAAACTTTTTAAAAATCAATTCCTTCTATTTTTTAGACTGGATTAGTAATAATAACTATATTAATAAATTGTGTATAATTTATGTATCTTTTTACAAAAAATTCTCTAATTTTTATTCCATAACAATGAACTTCTCAAATTATTACATGTATTAATTAACATGTTTTTTTTACAATTTACTCACACCGGGCTTCACAAAGTCAATAACTACAGTTGGTAACAAACACTAGTGTTTAGTGTTTGAAATCACTATAGGGTAAAATATTTCACAAAAACGTGAAACATCGATTTTTTTTTAAATCAATTATTGATGATAATTATAATATAGTCCATAAATTGTAGTTTTAATCATTAATATTAATATTTAATGCAATCAATGTTGTGGTCGATAATATTCGAAAAAATGACACCATGATGGTACAACTATCATTATGACTAAGCATATATTTATAATACAAGTTAAAAGTATATGTATATTATTTAATAATTTTATTAAAAGACTGAAATTCGTAAAATTTTCAATTACTACATACGTATTGTAATATATTTTCTGATATCTTACTATATAAAATCGAAAATTGAAACTTTTGACGCTAATATTTTCAGAAACTCAGCTACTCAACCGATTATCTTAATTTTTTTAATAGAAAATTACATCACGGAGAAAGTTCCTATTGCAATAACATTTGTCCAAGTTAATAAACAGTTGAGTTATCTATTAATTAAAATAAATGTGTAAATTGTATACTTAAATACATAATTTTATGGCCCGCAGGTTTCCAGCTACCTGTAACCTGACCTTTTTGTCCGTCAAATTATGTGTTTAATGTCGGCTTATATAGGTATGAATTATTGTTCTGAATTTATTGATAAAAATAATCTCAGGCATTGCACGTATACCAACAATATGCACCATGATTCTTTTATCATAATACACTCATTATTTATTTAATAGTGATACCACTATCAACTTTTGATTTTCAAATGGCAACTTACATTTAAAATGTACTGTATTAATAGGGCTGGTTTTTTTTTTATGAATTTTAACGTTAAAATTATTATTTTTCTTTAATTTTTTAGCAAGATATAGCTTTACAAAATTGGGTGGTTTTCGGTTTTTATAACACTCTTGTTTCTTAAGACCAGTAGTCACATGGGTAATAGATAATAAACGCCACATATTTTCATATGTAATACTCGTTATTGACTATCGACGCAGTAATGAACTATGTATCTGTAGACTGTAGTTATGCCAACGTCTCACAGCCGTAATAACCTGTAGGAGGAACACCTAAAAACCTCAAACTACCCAACTTTAAGCAGTTATAACTCATTATCGGTTAAATTAAAAAAAATGATTTTAACATTAAAATTCATAAAAAAATTAGCCCTACTATTTTATGACATTTTAAATATAGGTTACTATTTGAAAATCAAAAGGTGATAATAGTTTATTAAATAAGAGTGAAGAAAATAAAAATTTCAGCTTGAGAAAAGCATAATACACAATATTTAGAAAAATTAATAAAGAAAGTCAATTTTTGACAAAAATAATGTGTATAATGATAAAAAAATCATTTTGTATATAAGGAATATTTGTATACCCAATAGCATTTGCCTGTTACGCACCATTGTCGACAGACGGCGATTTGTCGTCGGTGGCTACTATATATATTCACGTAATCACAATGTTAAAAGGTTGAAATAATTGAGTCCTACGCCTACAGTATCGGCAAGTCCTTGACATCAGTTTATTCATATCTGTAGATTTTATTACAATAATCGGTTAATTGATTGAAAAAATGCAACGCTAGGTAGGACAGTTATGTATTGTTTAAATAATGGAAATATCATCTATACACCAAATCAGCTAACCGAATATATTATTTATCCTCCCGCTAAATGTTAGAGCATTAGGCAATCAAATTCAACACGGTAGAAGACGATTTACTCAAATTTATTAAAAAAATGAAATAATTAATCAATTAGCATCTTTTATTCAATAATTGAAGTGATTATTATTTTAAAATATATCATATTTTATTTTGTTCTAACAAATTGACGGGTGTAGCCCTTTGTTTGCAATATATTTGGGTTATAATATTAAATTATTAAAAAGGTATATTGATATATTATCCCAATAAGATTTATGAGGCGAGCGCACCCGTGATTATATACATAATATATTGATTTAAACCGGGACACTGGCGTTTTTAGTTAGCTTGTTAAAGGCGCAATAGTACGTAATTCGACCAATGACATTATATTTATATGCTAATGTAATATTATTATCGCACTATTTATTATTTACACTACTATTATTATTTATTGGGTATTATATTTTATAAATGTTAACCTTGTGTAACCATAGTTGTACAACACAATAAAAACCAAGAAATACGGCTGACGGAATTTTTATAAGACCGGTTTAGGTCCCGCGAACACGCTTTTGTGTCCTATTCAGCCGTCAACCACTGGTCCGGCGGGCAGTGTGTGGGAGGGTAGGCATAGAGCACCTGTTTCAAAAACCGAGGGAGTCGGAACACCACATGGAGCTACATAACCACCCACGATTGACCACCCAAATGCATAACCCGCTCTATTCGATCGAATAATTGATTAATGTACACGTCGAACAAAACATTTTTTTTTTTTTTGGCTCAGTGACGTTCTGTAGATATCAAGTTCATAACGAAAACCACTTACCATTACGAGTGATAGAGCAATAATAATATTTGTATTTGGTTCTAATAAAATCTAATATTCATTAAATTTTGAATTTTCTATGTTTTATCCTGACCTTCCACGTAACATCAATAATTGATGTGTCAAAATTATTTTGACAAACACCAACCAATGGCTGAAGACATCATAGCTCACGTAATATTTTTCATTTACTATTTAATGAATCAATTTAAATTTAATCCAGTTAAAATTAATTAATATGGTGTACTTTAAGTAAATATCATATTTGGTAGTAATAACTAAGTTATCATTATTAATGAATGTACAACTGCTAGGCAGTCTCAGTGGCGTATTTAGGGGGCAGGGGGCAAATACCTTGATCAGTGTAGTACATATAAATATATAATGTAAATGACATAACTAAAAGTATAACTGCAATCTGCATTTAATATTGCCATTTGTACCAACATAATTTAAAATATGTTTAAGGGTAAAAATTAAAAATAATTAACCATTTATCATTTGAATATAATTTAAATAATTTATTTACATACCATAATTAGTTTTTTTCCCGAGTGCTCCAGTGTGGACATTACTGACACTAGTGAACCAACATTGCACACATGCCATTTATGTAGAATGTGGTTTCTTCATCCATATAATGTGAAGGAACATATAGATATTAACCATCGTCAACAGTGGCAGAGTAAAAAAAAAAAATGATTTATCCCTGGTAAGTTTTTAATTCAATCTAATTCCAAAAAAAAATTAATAATCTGTATTTATTAATTTTTGTACAGGAAACGATTAATGTTATTTCGCCAACAATAAAACATATTAGTTCAAAAAAAAAAAATTATTTTGATGGATACCTTAAATTTTTTCTTACAAAGTCAAGGCTATCATGGTCATGTATTGTTTTTTTCTCAATTAGAACCGACAGCAGAGGAGGATTTGTTTGCATAATACTACTCCTCTGCTGCCAATGTATTTATTGTTGTTATGATCAAATCTGCAATGTACCTTAATTTTTCTATTCTTTTTTTTAGAAATTACCGATACAGATAAATTAATACCAAGCTTGAATGATATATTTTATTCAACATTTAAAAATGTGTATAGAACAGGAAAAAATATTGAAGTTAACTATTTAAGTTAACAAATAACTTAGATATAGATAGAATACTATCAAAGGATATTAAGTACATTTATAGCTGTTCAAAATTATTTATTGTAAATAAAAAATTAAAATACAGCAAATTGAAGAGGAATAATTTCATTCAAAGAATCGCTAATATCTTAAGCAGTAAAATGTTTTTGAAAACCATGCAATTTAATAATTTGATGTAATTATAAACTAATGGCCTAATTGACAGGCTTAAAAAAAGATCAATAAAAACAAAGTAAAACACGTAAAAATATACAACAAATATGCGAAAAAAATGGTCAGTAACTTACAACTATCATGATACATAAAGATAACTGGCATAAATCCAATAACATGAAAAGGAAAAAAATTATGAAATTCTTTAGTTTTGCATATTTTTACGTTTTTTATTTATTTTTTTTACTTATTTAGGAAAGTTAAGATTGTGAATTTTGTAACAGGTTGCTTCAAGATGATTGTATGGAATTTTTTGATTCACCTTGCAATAGTGAGATTGCATATGATTTTATAGAGTTACCTGGGGTGCACCATGAGGAAGTGAACTAACTTATACTATTTGGTTATTATTATTTATTTAATTATCTTGACTTACAAACGTTTTTAAAACGCTGGGCGAATGTAATAATATTTTATTATGTCTATAATTTAATATTAAGAGGACGTAGAACTCGCATGTGTTGTCTCCGTCTTATATATGTGCGACATGGCAAACTTTCGTTCACTATTTTCAATATTGTGGTGTTAGTTTTAATATAAGAGTAAACTGACCTATTATAAAATTTAAACGTAAGATAATTATCCAGGGCCCCAAGTTGCTTTTTAATTATATTGTTATTTTTAAGTACGTTATGATCATTTTAAAATGTATAGTTTCAAAAAGGTCATAACTTACGAATAACAATTTTAGTTATTTATTTGTAATCTTATAATATTTATTCAACTTACCGACTACCGTATTAATAATAAGTAAGCAATAACAATATGAATATAATATATATTAACAAAGGTCTGTTATTTCTATCTATGCGTAGTAGTTCACGTTTAGGCGTTTAGATCAGTTAGTTTAAAAATAATAAAACATGTGTTGAAATTAAGCAGGCCCGATCACCTACAGGGCTGGGTGTCTGGCCGTCACCGACCAGATCCCCTCCACACAACCTTTCAGGAGTAACTTCACCAACCTGGTCGGAGGAGTTCCTAATCAGTGTATGGGAAGACGGAGATAGGATTCCTCCTCTTCAAACTATTCAGTTTTAGGTTTTTAGGTATGTAGATATGAAATAATATATTTATGTTTGACTGTTTCCAATTTTGAATTATTCAATGTTGTCCAGGTACTAGTTGTCATATAAAGATATTCGTTCTCCTTGTGTAGTAGTGACATTTTATCTTCCAACCATTATACATAATTAACTGACTACATTTTTTTAGATGGCAGTACAGCAGATCACTCAAGGCATGCTGAGATATGAATTCGCATTAATACCACAAAGCGGGAGTTCATGTATCTCCGGTAATAAAAATCTAAATATTTTACTATTGCTTACAATATCTGTAAATATGTTTCAAATGTTTAAAGTTAAGTTTTTCATTTTTACCATACTCTTCACAAATTATACATACTTCACTGCCATCATTGATGTTGTCACCAATATCATCGTCATATATCTCCATAATATCGACACTTTCATCAATCACAATTGATCAAAAAGTCTTTTTGAAGAGAATTTTTTTTTTTTAAATCATCAGCATTTTTAGAACGTTATAAAGTGTTGAATTTAAGTTGTACGGTTTTCAATTATATTTTCAACATTGATAAGGTGATCACGATTCAATGTATTCGCAGCAAAAAATCTTAATCGGTAACAATATTCAGATTTAATGGAATAATGCCCATTGAGGCAAACCCTGAAATACCTCATTGTATTGTAATTTCACAAGAATAAGCCCTATCAAATTATTCTGCTAAGTCATGGAGTGTTATTTTTACTAAAAAATTTGATTTAATACATATGTCACACTATTCTTTGAATGCAGCTTTTAGTGGTGGACCAAAAAAAGTAATATCTCATGGCTGTAGTCTAAGTGAAGTGTTGCATAGGCATACGTATGTATATAAGTATAAATGTATGTTGGTGCGCGTGTGCATGTGTATATGCGTGTATGTATACAAGTTTTTATATTATATAAAAGGCTTATGTCTATAATGTTGGAATGTGTTGACTCTGGAAAAATGGGTGTGAGAACATTTAGATTCTCACGATGATCTACGTAACCAAAAGGGCCAAGTTAATACAATATTTAATTAACATTGTAGTAGACATAATTAATTTTAAATGGAAATTTACTTAAGATTTTATAAATGTTAAATTTAATATGTAGGTATTCGCTGATGTACATTTCATCTTTGAGTTTCATTATTTTAACGATTTAGAATTTCATAATTTTTCATTCAATATGACTTCTAAAATAATTATTACACATGCAATGATTTACGATTTCACGTTCGTCGTGTTGCCGTATTTCTTTCATCATCGTTTGTATTCAAGCATTTAAATTAATTTAGAATGGGAAAAGAAAAATCATCCACTTGTACTACACTAAAAAGATAAGTTTCTGAATTTCGATCTGACATTGTTTCCACAGATAATTGTCTGTAATCTGATATTTGTATTCTACAATGTGTGAAATAAAAAATGTTTAATTTGAATAAATATTTTTGTTTAAATTTAAGATTTTAAATGCTTATAATGATGTCTGAGCCCTTATTTTAATGATTTTAAGTGCTATAAGCCTCGAAAATTGGTAATTAATAAATATTTAAACATCGGTTAGGTCGAAACCAATTAACTCAACAATTTAGCTTATTTTTTTCTCTCTTAGTAAATCAACAGTAATAATATAATTAGTAAATATTAGCGCACGACGAACGAATGTGTAAGCGTATATTAATACGCATTTTACAATAGCCATTTTGTGTGCTCGAAAAAATCGCCAGATAAGTAACAATCAATGTCACTCAGAATATTATTGAAAAATATAAATATACATTACACAGGAAACGTATATATTCTTATTACTCGTGAAAAACGAAGACAATAGTGTTCAATAATATTGCACGTTATTACGATGGAATTTTGTCATCGACAACTTCGTTAATAATTACATTTTTAATATATCGCCGCAGAAGAAATATTTTAAATTGAACACTTGACATTTTTGACTGGACAAGAATACTTGGTGAATTATAAAAATGAAAACTGATTACATAGTTCCAGACGAGGTGGGAATTGTAAAAATGACAACCGCCGGGCGCCGACTGTCCAT
Source organism: Rhopalosiphum maidis (assembly GCF_003676215.2). Lineage (NCBI taxonomy): Eukaryota > Metazoa > Arthropoda > Insecta > Hemiptera > Aphididae > Rhopalosiphum > Rhopalosiphum maidis. Next base: position 40,827,942 of record NC_040879.1, on the reverse strand, counting down.
GAAATGTGAACGAAACGATGAGGACGCATCGTCGATACTAGCGCTACGACCTATACTCAGACAAACACAGATTTTTTAATTTTTGGAACAAGACCAATTTACCGAACGACCATTATTTTTTTTACAAAGGTTCATTTTAACAAAGGTTCTATTGCCTATATTATTTATGAAATATATATTTAATTATATTTTCATACCAATATTATTAATATTGAAAATAGTAAACACATATTTTATTAGTATTGAAAAATGTGTATGAGAATTTATTTTTTGATATTTATATTTTGCCGTAAGTTTTAACCTTTCCACTTATAATTCATAATATATATATATATATATATGTTATGGGCAAAGTGGGATAGTCGGGCACTGTGCACTGTGCCAACTGTACTGTCCCAATTGAGGAAGTACAGAAATTTGGCCTCCCGTACGCAGTCCACGGACGGACCTGTCAAAATCATAGAAAAATACGGTAATTCTATTTACCGACATGGTTGTCATCATTCAAAATTCTTGAAATATTTATTATTTTTAGGTATTAAACTAAAGTTTTAGGTTTAAACCATATAAATTATAGCTAAGTAATATAAACATTTAACCTGTAATACTTTGTTGTCACGATTTTATCGATTTTATACATTTTTTATTATTTATTTATTATAATAGTGAAAGAACATATATATGATATTAATAATTAATAATAATAATAATACACTATTAAATACATAATATTTAAAAAATAATAATATAATACAAAATAATTAGAACAAGAAGTTGCTTAGATGTAATTGGATCCATTAGCTAATGTCATCATACGCAAAATGGGTTATTATATAAATAGTTTGTCGCACAGAACGGGACCCGGAAAGGAGAAAAGTTGCGCAAATTAACAACGGTAACATTAAAATTAATCCTCTCTAACATACCTAGAGCGTCAACTTCCCCACTCATGAGTTTCGATAAGAAAACCTAATTTGCCTTTTTTCTTCTAGCACTCAATGTCTCCAAATTTAATTTCACTAGAATTGGTGTATGATCGTGTGGGAGGCAGTCAATATGCAGTACAAATGAAGCATATTTCAAGAATTTACGCTGGACATGCTCAATTTGGCAAGAGTCACGTAAATTATGGGGGTCCCAGATCACTACACCGTATTCAAGGTGGGATCGTACAAATGCACAATAAAGCGCTTTTAAAGAACTACACATATTGAATTCAGATGAAATTCTTTTTATGAAACCAAGCATTTGAAAATCCTTGCACGTGGTTTTTTCAATATGGAGATTAAAACTTAAAGTCCGGTCAAATGTGACACCTAACCAAAACTAAAACTAAAACTACATGTGATCATTATTATTTACTATTGAGCTGATGTGAAATATTTTTTTATTTTTGCATCTCTAAATTATGTGCTATTCCAATTAAATATTCTTTTTTGTTGCGATCATTGTAAGTAGTTACAATATTTATTATTCGTGTAGCTGCTTCTCGGTATTTTTTTTCTTTTAGCTGGTGGTTCTTGACCAACCATCAACTGGTTAATTTTTATTTCGATTAATCCTTGTTCTTTTTTAAGGATTTCAATTAGTCGCCATATAGTTGGATGAGTTGTGGCTAACAAAGATGAAAAAGCTCTATGCCAACCTTCGACTGAGTTATTTGTTTTAGCTAATCCTTTAAGTGTCGCGTCATATTGGTTCCATAAATCTAGACTAAATACAGGTGGCCGATGGATTCTTCGTCTTGTTGGTCTACCGATCCACGTATCTTCAAAGTAATCAGTTAGTGAACGCAAAAGCTCTTCGTGTTCTACAAAAAAACTTTGTGACATTAGTTCGTCAAATGTATCTTCGACATCATTTACTGGAATAAAAGCTTATGCCAATAGTTGCTTTACGTCTAAAGCAAAATCTACATCTGAAATATATTTTTTACGAATATCAGAAATAGTTTGTATTTTTCGCCATATACACTGCCCAAAGTGAAAAAAACAGCCTCTAATTTTGGCGTTTGTAAAAACATCAGTAAATGCACTAATAATGCTTGTTCAAAGTCGGTCACAATAGTTGCTGGTTGTAAGTTTTTATTTAAATTTAAAATTTCTCTTGCTACTCGATCAAAACTATCTTTTGTTTTATTTGGAAGAAGCGCAAACACCAATGGCAAAACTGTGTTGAATTTTATAGCATAGGTGTATCGTAAGAAGCTGAGTAAACAAGTGCGGGGATGATTTAAATGTACCATCAATAAACCAGTGACTTTGTTCGGATGATAATATTTTCAAATTTTTGTCCGTGGAAAATATTAAAATCCGATTATCATCACCAATACCACTGTCATAAAAAATGAATAGATCATTATTTAATGTACGCGTATATGGCTCAATAAGAATCAATTCTGCTAAAGTTAAAGGATTTGATGGAGGAGCATTTTCTCGACGTCTAATTCTTTGCACAATTTTTTTCATAGATGGCACTGAAAGTAAAGTAACACATATTGCTTGATATGAAGATGGGATTTGAGAAACTTTTATCATTATTTTGATTTTATCAAAAATTTTTATCATTATTAAATCACCAATTACTTGATGCGGTGTGGCTTCAATTTGACTAGTTGCCGTTTCTATTACTTTTGGTATAAGTTTCTTAGCACCAATTTCTACTGCGTTCAGTATGTGATTGTGTTCATCTTTGTGGTGTACAATTGCATCATCTTTAGTGTGTGCTCGTCCAAGATACTTATCGGTATTATATTTTAAACATTTCCAATACGTCTTACCATTTTTTGTATAATATTTTTCAAATAGATACCCTACAAACACTAACAAATCTTTTCCTTTAAAACTTTTAACGTACTCTAAAACCTTAGTGGATTTAAATAAATTATAAATATAAATGTGTTTAATAACAAATAAAAAATGAAAAATTCAATTTGAAAAAATAAAATTATAAATTAATTATTATAATACGCATTACCAAATCAAATTATATGCGATCAGATGGCAAATATTATAATATAAGAACGATGCACGACAGTTATCGAATGTTGAGATACTGATTATTGTATAATACTACTATGTATAGGTATCTCGTTTGATATAATCTGCCGTTTATATCTTCTCAGTTACTTTTATCTTAATTAGGACCGATAAAACTAACGTACTGCGGCAACGCAATTGTCGTTTACCTTACAGCCTTATAGATGTATTACTGTATACCTAATCTACAGTATGACAATATTACTTGTTCTATATAATCTACAGGTTGATAACTAAATTAAAGTGAATTGAACGGGGAAATTAACCGGACGGAAAAATGTTCGACGCGCAAACGACAACGGGGATGTAACCTGATACCACAAAATCTGTCTTATTGAAATCTTACAATGTTTAATGAAAGTGATGATGATATTGATGCACCCATAAACTCGGCCATAGGACGGAATGGAAGCAACAACCTGGTTTCAAAAATTGGCTTGGACCAGTGAAAAACAACATGACAAAAGCTAATTGTTGTTATTACAAACGGGAAATGGTCTTAGTAATAACAATAATAAAAAAACATGCAGCTTCTTAAGTGCAAACTCTTAAGTGCTTCTTATTACTGTACTTTCTATAAAATAATGTTTTATAATATATAATCAAAATAATTTTATTGATTTTTTGATTCTAATTGTTTTGTTATTATTTCTGTTGTAGCAGTCTTCATGTGAAATAGAAAAACTAAATAAAGTACCAGAATCATGTCTACCTTCTACTGGTAAGTTTTATTTGCAGTGTGTTCCTTTAAAGTATCAAATGAGTAACAAAATAAAAATAATTTAATATTTTTTAGTCGATGGTGATAATGAAAATTCTTGGATTGCCTGTGTTGATCATTTAGAAGCCATCAAACAAGATTTTTCAGAGTTAATTGATGAGTTAACAAGCATTAAGAATACTTCATTTCCAAATCCAATACTCTTTTTGATAAAAAGTTCACATAGTGTAACTAGTATCAATAATAAATTGGATGACTATGTAACACTAGCTAAAATTGTGTTAGATGATATGACAAATTCTTGCCATGATTCTGAACCCACAACTGCAAGTATCAATTCAATTGATGCATTTGTGGACCATGATCCAGGTAAGCATGTTGAAATTCAAACTGCATGTCAACGAAAATATTTAATTTCTTTGGGACCATTTCAACCAAAATTGTCTTCATACCCAAAAGATACTAGTATATTTGCCTACAAGCAACAGCAATTCACTTCTAAGTGGTTTATTGAATATCCAATGCTTGAGTATAGTATTTTTAATGATTCGATGTACTGTTTTATATGTACTTTATTTTCTCATCGATGTGGCCATAGTAAAACTGCATGGGTAATTGGTGGTGTAAGGCAGTGGCAAAAAATGAAAAGCCGTGGGAAGGATAAACAAGGAAAATTAGCCCAACATTTTTCATCTGTTTCACATAAAGAAGCCATGTTAGATTATTGTGCGTTTACTACTAAATCTAATAACATTGATGTTTTTTTCAATAAGCAACTACGGCAATCTGCTATACGTGAGAAACAAGAACAAGCATTTAATAAAGATGCAGTCAGTATTTTGATAGATATAGCACGTACTTTAGCGAGACAAGGGCTTGCGTTCCGTATTCATAATGAAGGTGCAAATGAATTACAAAATGGAAATTTTTATCAAATTGTTCTTTTACTTTCCCGTCACAATGCAATATTAAAAAGATGGCTTAATGATAAATCTATGTGTTCTCATTAAGTTATATATGTCAGTATGAAATCTCAAAATTAATTTATTGAACTCATAGCTGCAGAAACATTTAAGAATATAGTTGAAGAAGTGTCAACATCTGATATAATCTCAGTTTTAGCTGATACCACACCGGATGTTTCACCAATTATCTGTTTGTTTGAGATATTTTGACCAAGGAAGATCAGCAAATGAATGATTACTTGATGTTATTGAAGTTACAGATAAGACTGGATATGGATTGGTAAAAAGTATACATGACACTTTGATAAAACATAAACTAAAAACTGGAAACGTAGCATTTCAGTCATATGATAATGCCAGTAGTATGAGTGGTGTTAACAAAGGAACTCAACGTTATTTTTCTGAGTTAGTTGGACATACAGTTCCGTATATTCCATGTCAAGCTCATAGGTTAAATACTTTTCTGGAACACGGCTGTAAGGCTAGTCATATAGTTGGAAATTTCATTGACATTCTTGAAAACATTTATGTATTTTTCTCGGCAAGTGCAAAAAGATCAAGTAATTTAATGGAACGTATGGAAAAAATTGAGGGAAGCCTGAAACTCTAAAGGACTTTCTAAAGGCTATTGGATTAAAAAAAAAATTCTAAACTTTGATTTTTTTGTAACATTAATATTCATGAAGAACATAATGTATAAAGTTAAACATTTAACAGACTCTTTAGAGGCCAAAGAACTAAATATGTGTGATGCAGCAGTTTTAATAAAAAGTACAATTTTATCATTGCAAAAAATTAGATCAGAAACAGATAACATGAACAATTTTATAAACAGTGCTAAAATTACAGCTCAGTCGTTTGGTATTGATTCAGATGCAGACTTTAATCGTTATCACTGAACCAGAAAGAGACCTAAGCGGTTTGATGAAAATGCTGACAATAGTGCCCCTTATAAATTGTTAAATTTTTACAGACAACAGTTTAATTTAGTTTTAGAAACATTGATTAATTTAACAAATTCAAATTTAAAAGTTTTTGTTGAATCAATTCAACCCATGTACAAAATATTAGGTGTTCCGTTGAAAGTGAACACATCACAAGATTTCAGTGAAGCCTTTTATTTTTTCCCTCCTATGAGTCATGGAGCCAAGCTCTTAGATTATGATACAGCTGCAACAGAATGGGAAATACTGGGTTGCCAATGTGTCAATGAAAATTTAAAATGTATAGATGTCCTTCAAAAATCGGAAGAAGTGAAACACATATTACCTTGGGCTAATTGGTTTTGCCGCCTTTCATTTAAATCTCCAGTTACAACAGCTTCTAGTGAACGGACTTTTAGTAAGTTGAAACTTATAAAACAGAATTTACGTTCCACAATGACTTCAAATCGTCTTAGCTCGTTGATGATATTGAGTTGTGAAAAAGATCTCGTTGATATATTAGATATAAATTCTATTGTTACAAAATGGTCTTTGGCAAAACAAAAAAGAATAAATATTTAATCATGTTAATGTATTTTAGAAACCTTAATAAAAACATTTTTAAATATGTTTTTAAATTTGCTGTACATTTATTAAAAAAGTATTTATTTATGTTCTTAAAATGTGAGCAATTTCATATCTATTGTGATACAATGATACCTAATTATTACTATAGAAAAATGTAATAATAATTGATAATAATTGAGACTAATACATTCTTTATTACTTATGATTTTCGATTTTTTATTTTGAACTTTTCATTCATGATAAAACATAGGCCCAACGTTGTAACCGATTAGTTGCGTAAATTAGGATACCTTTCTTATTACCAAAAATATGTATTCGGTTTATGGTCGGTTTCTAATAGAAAATGTCTACCATATAAATAGTTATAAAATTTCGTAAACCCGTATATAATTGCCAAGGCTTTTTTTTCAATTTGTGGAAATTTACACTCAGAATTATATAGAACCCTTGATACGTTGGCTATATGTATTTCTGTACGATCTGGGTTAGGTCACTAACCGGATACTGCGGATACTGCGCCTAGTGCATAGGATGATGAGTCTACTACGAGTTTAACTGGAATATTATAGTCATAATGTGCTAATACAGGTTTCGAAATTAAAATTTGTTTAACATTGTTGAATGCTTGGTCACATTCTGATGTCCAATTCCATTCAGTGCCGTTACGTAAAAGCATGTACAATGGTTTTAAAATATTTGTAGCGTTTGGAATAAATTTTATATAGTACGTAACTAAACCTAAAAATGATTTTAGCTATGTTTTATTTTCTGGGACCATAGCATTTTTAATAACATCTGTGTGTTTTGTTAGTGTGTATAAACCATTTTAATCTAACCTGTGACCCAGATATTCAATTGACTTGTATAAATTTGCATTTATTAACATTACTCTTAAACCCTACATTTAACAATACATTTAGTAGTTTGTCTAAACGAGAATTATGTTCTGTGATAGGGATCCTGCAACAATAATGTCATCTTGGAATATACCAATGCCCTCAAGACCTGCTGTGAAAGTTTCAATAACTTTTTGGAACTCCCTGCCGACAATTTTATTCCAAAAGGGCTACGGGTATAGCTAAATACACCTTTATGTGTATTAATAGTGGTATATTTGCGATCAGACTCTTTAATAACCATTTGTTGATGTACGTCTTTTAAGTCTATTTTCGAAAAATATTTTGAACCACTAACATTTGCATATAAATGTTCTATTTTTGGAAGAGGGTATTCAGTCCCTTCTAATACCGGATTTATTGTTATTTTAAAATCATCACAAATTCTAACCGTGCTATCTGGTTTTAATATTGGTACTATTGGAGTTGCTCATTCACTGTAATCGATGGGAACTAAAATATTGCTTTTAATTAAACGACCAATTTCGGTTTCAACTTTTTCTTTTAATGCTAAAGGGATAGACCTAGGTTTGTAAAATTTAGGTACCGCCCCAGCTTTGATATTTAATCAAATTTCATATTTGTTAAAAGTACATATTTCATCTTTAAAAACGTTGTTATATTTTTTTATAATATTATCGACACTTACGTCATTTTCCATATTGAACAAGGTAAACATTTTATGTTTTTTATATCGTTTCGACCAATTAATGGAGGACCACCATTGTCGATTACATAAAGACACATTGTAAATTTTTTGTTTTGATATACTGAGTCGACAAATATTTTTCCCGTCGGTTTAATGTCGTTGCCGACGTAATCAGATAGCGAAATGTCATTATCTTTTAATTCGACATGACTAAACAGTTGACTATATAATCTTTTTGAAATTACGCTGTATTGTGAACCGGTATCAATTTTGAAGCTTACATTATTCTTTTCTACAATTAAATTTACTGTAAACGGTTTCACAGCTTTGTTTTGAGAATTTCGATTAATTATAGAAAAACAAGTATTTGAAAGATCATAATTAACTGTTTTGTCATCATCATCGTTATCATAAAAAAAATTATTTTGTGTTTCGTTATTTTTCATTTCCTTCTTACCCTTTTTATATACAGTAGACAAATGACCCTTTTCACCGCAATTGTTGCATTTGTAGTCCTTGTATCTGCAGTATTTTTGAAAGTGATTGGAACGGCCACAAATCCCACATTTGATTTTCGATTCTTTATGTGTGTTGAAACCCTGCTTGGCTTGATTATGTCCATTATTTTTCTTCTGGTACTTCAAGTCTGCGTATTCTTCTTTTTTCCAGCCACTTTTGTCATTTATTGCAGCTTCTTTGGCTGTCACAATTTCAATTAGATTTGAATATGTAACTCCAATTTTTGAGGCATCTTCTTCTAACAGACGATCTTGAATCGGTCCTGAACCCATACCGACAACGAATATGTATCGAATAACCGTTGTTAGTTCTGACAAAAAATCAATTCTTCAAAATTTTGAAGCAAGATTTTTGACACGTGCACCCCATTGGCACAACGATTCATCCTGTTTTTGTTTAGCTTGATAAAATGTATACCTAGCCGCGAAGTACGATTTTATTGGTTTAAAATATTTGTTCAAACTTTTCATTAGAGTATCATACTCAACATCGTTAGGCGTGTTAGGAAAACATAGACTAATAAGTACTTTGTGAATTTCCTCACTAACGGATGATAATAATATTGCTTTTTTTTGAATATTATTTTCGATTGCATTTGCCAAAAAAAAATTTGTCAATTTTGATTCAAAAATTGTAATATCCATACCTGTTTCAAAGGTTCCACTCAATGACTTGTTTGAAGTTCATTATGGATTCTGCCTTAGGAGTCGCCATTTTGTATAAGTATGATTACAACATTTGAATTTTTTAATGCACTAGTGATTACGATTAAATAAATATTTTCTTCGTCGCCAATTTGTTAAATATTATTTCTATAAATAACAATATAGATGTGTTTTATAGAGCTTTATTATTAACAGCATGAATCGTAATGATTAACATTGTAATTTTACTCGATAATAATCGATGGACAGTCCCCGCCGATCTTAATATGATACTGCTGGTTATAGTTAATATAAATACTATACGCGTAATATAATGTAATATAAACGCTGAATATGCAACATCTTATACAGTGTGTAATCGGTTGTTGGAAACACTCTATAACTTTACAAATATTAATTATACTTGAATTCTGTTTGTTTGTGGTGCTTAATAAAGTTTGTTATAACTTATTAAGGTAATTAAACAATTTTTATGCTATTTCATTTCGCGCATGCGCATAACAACTTTTTTTTTTTAAATGGCAACCCCACTATTTTTTGGCTAACTATTTTTACTTTTATTTTTTTATGAATTTTAATGGTAAAACCAACTTCCTATGTTAAAAAATAACCGAGTTATGGATATTTCATTGATTGATATTATTTTTTTGACATTTTTGAATTATTCATCAATTTTATGGCTTAAATTTTTAGCACGTCATGATATCTTCTAGTGATATTTTTAGTACCTACTTTTGGAAGGATCCTCTTCCCCCTATAGCAACTAATTTTTTTAAGTTCGTCTTCTTAGGCGATTTAAAAAAAAAAAAAAATACAATGTTAATAAATTTTATTTTTTTTAGTTAAAAATTACATTTATTCATTATCTTATGAATTGTTCAAACTGCTCTCCATTATAATTTAAACATGCTTCTGTCCTCCGTAGAAATTCTTTATTTGTTGCAGATGAAATTTGCCCTTCAGTAAGTTGGTTACACGCCACAATTATTTTTTGTTTCAAATCAATAAGATTAGTAGGTGGGTTTGCATAGACGACAGTTTTTAGATGTCCCCACAAAAAGTAATCAAGTGGTGTAAGATCTGGGGATCGAGGTGGCCATTTTATTATACCATTAGTTCCTATCCAACGATTTTCAAAATGTTCATTTAAATAATTCTTCACGACGATCGCATTATGTGCTGGGGCTCCATCTTGTTGCAAAATCAAATTGTTCCTTGTTGCAAGAGGAATGTCGTCTAGCATGATCGGTAGCTCATTAATTAGAAATTCTAAATACCGTCTTCCATTTAATGTTCCGTCGTAGAAATAAGGTCCCAACAATTTACCTTCAATCAAGCCACACCAAACATTTGTTCCCCAGACATATTGATTATTTGTTTCAAAAACCCAATGGGGATTTTGAGTGTCCCAATAACGATTATTTTGTTTATTTATTACTCCGTTGTTGGTGAATTTGGATTCATCTGTCCATAATAAAATAATAGGATTGTCTTCTAATTGAGTTACCAACCAAGAAATAAACATAATCCTACGCTCAGCATCACCTTGGCGTAAGTGTTGCACTAAATCAGGTCTGTATGGATGAAATTTATGTTTTTTTAAAATTTTATGAACGGCATTATGAAAAATACCTATTTCAAAGCCAACATGACGCGTACTAACTCTAGGATTTGCTCTTACGTATGCCAACACTTGAAGCTCAATATCTTCCCCTAATGCATTAATTTGTCTAGGTTGTTGGTTGGCAATAACTCTTGTATTAGAAAAAGAACCAGTATATCTTAAATTCTTTTCTAACTTATGAAAATAACTATGTGACGGGTGTTCCCTATCTGAATTTAGAAAAACGAAAAATTGTTTTATTATTTTCACCAGCAACACAAAAAATCATTAAAAGTACTAATTAATAATAAATACATACTTGGGTAACGTTCAACATAAGCACGCGCAGCCTGACGTGAATTTTTTTCACATTCCCAGTAAACAAAAAGCATATCAACTTTTTCTGAATTATTCATATTTTTTTTAAACTACAAGGTATCTCAATTATGAAGTTATTTAATGTAACTTAACTATTGTTTAATAACACGCGTGAATTCGTAAAATATGACTGTAAAGCAAATACGAAACAATAATAGTTGCACTGGTCTATTTGATATGAATCGTTTGATCGTATCTAAATTACCTAATAATTCAGATAAGAACAGTTGTGAAATTATGGGAGAAACCCGTACCCATAATTGGGTTTGAAAAATTCATAAGATAATGAATAAATGTAATTTTGAACTAAAAAAAATAAAATTTATTAACATTGTATTTTTTTTTTTTTTTTAATCGCCTAAGAAGACGAACTTAAAAAAATTAGTTGCTATAGGGGGAAGAGGATCCTTCCAAAAGTAGGTACTAAAAATATTACTAGAAGATATCATGACGTGCTAAAAATTTAAGCCATAAAATTGATGAATAATTCAAAAATGTCAAAAAAATAATATCAATCAATGAAATATCCATAACTCGGCTATTTTTTAACATAGGAAGTTGGTTTTACCATTAAAATTCATAAAAAAATAAAAGTAAAAATAGTTAGCCAAAAAATAGTGGGGTTGCCATTTAAAAAAAAAAAGTTGTTATGCGCATGCGCGAAATGAAATAGCATAAAAATTGTTTAATTACCTTAATAAGTTATAACAAACTTTATTAAGCACCACAAACAAACAGAATTCAAATATAATTAATATTTGTAAAGTTATAGAGTGTTTCCAACAACCGATTACACACTGTATATCCTGAATATCCTTTAATATAATCCAATATTGTTGAAATATACTAAAATATTATATAATATGTACTATAAACTAAAATATTTTGAAATATTCTTTGAAGTCAAAATATGCACTAATATGCAAAAAAAACTTTTTTGACAGATTCTACAGGTTATGAAATGCAAACATTTCTTACTCCCATCAAACGCATACACTTGTTAAAAATATGTTTTTGTATAAAAATCCGGACTCTAGTTATTACTTATTATTTATTATAAATCATTACATTTTTTATTTAAATAAATTATTATTATTTAAAGTAGGTATATTTTTACAGTTAAAATCAAAATTATGTAAATGTATGTATTTTTAAATTTTTTTTGTTTAAAAAAATCGGTGATCTTTTTTTTGTATATTATTGCACCGTCTCTGTGCAATCTCATTGGTAATATTATCCACTAATGGTACAGCAGAAGTAAGAATGGAACTGCTCTTCACCTCCATTGATGAAGTAAAATGACTTACGATCTTTACAGCAGATAAAGCATCCTGTAAACTTGTTATTTGATATTTTGAAGTTTCTGCTTCTTCAGGCTCGTCTTCTTCTTTATTTTCGGGCTCATCGAGATCATCGATACTCGTTAAATTAGTGTAGTGAGTGGAAATAATTTTGTCTAATTCAAAATATATTTCTACTTCAACACTGCTGTCGATCAGTGTGACGAGAGTTAAAAGTTCTCCATCTATTACCGATTGTTCTCTGGTATCAATTGTTTGTCCTAATTGTTCATCGTCTTAGTTATTTGTTATAAATATGATATTTTATATTTAATTAAACCATTATTTTAACGCAAGAAAACCATATTTCAATATACGGCTTTTGTCGATACCTGTATCGAGAAATTTTTTAATTATTTTCTATCAACTAAGGATGATAAACCAAACTTATTTAAAATTGGGTTATAATCATGAGCTGGATGGTTAAAATAAATTTAATAATAAATAAAACATTAAAATAAATTATGCATATTTTAGGAATTTACGTTATACTCTTTCATTCAATTTCCATAAGAAGTAGCAGGATCCCGTACAATAGCACCATATTCCAAAATATACCTTACGTAAGCACAATATAAGGTTTTTATGGAAGAATTTATCTTTAACTCATTACATATTCTTCTAATAAAACCAAACATTTTATGGACCTTGCAGCATATATTATCTAAATGGAAACGAAAATTTAAATTGCGGTCAAAAGTGATACCTAGATCCAAAACTTTATTTTCAGCTCGCATTAAAGGATTAAGCATTGATAGAGTATGATAAGGTAATCCTTTTCTTCCAATTTATCCCATACATAGCAGAATCAATCTGAACTATGGTGTGCATAGATAGTGAAATTAAATAAAGAACGTTTTCCTTTGTAATATATTTTGGAGTCTTCTGCATGTGGAAGATTAAGACTGCTTGTAGGTTGAATGATACTGAACGATAACTTTTCCTTTATTATGAATTGCTATATTCTTGTCTTCATATTTCATATTTATGGATTCATTTTCTCGTCTTTATGTTCTGTCAAGAGCTCGGATGTTTATGACCAAAATTTCATTAACATATGCATTTAAAAATGTAAAAATATGCAATATGCCAAAAAAAAATTAAATATAAATATTTTTTTCAGTAAATATATCCAAAAAAGGGTTAATATTAATTTAAAAATGTATATACCTCTTTTAAATGTGTATTTAAAATTACTTTATTACAAAATACACATTTATTAAATATGGAAATAATATTAATTGGTGTCTTAACTATTAAAGTTAAATTTTACATTGGTTTAGCACTATGTATCAGGATTATACTGTACAACAATTATTTATCTGACATTTTCAAATTGAAGGATTTTCGATGATCCTATAATATGTTTTTATACACTGAAAATGATCGTTCCCTGTCTACAGAGTTCATCGGTGCATGCTTAAAGTTTACAATGTCGTCAGCTTCTATAACATCAAGAAGTCCATCAAATGAATCCGTTTCACCCACTAGTATTTTAGAAATTTTGGATAGTACTTTATATCCAGAATTTTATGCCCGTCAACATCCATGGTCTCGTCGATTGATACCCAAATTTTATGGTTAAAGACCAAGGCTTGTATTTTAGTTAGTTTTTTGATAAATACTGTCTAATGAAAACTAACTTATACCTCTTAAGTAGTTCAATTAGATTCATTAGGTTGCTTACCTTAACATTTAAATGAATTTGATATTTTTTAATAGTTGTTGGTAAAATTGTTAGTTCTGACCTTACATTTTCTAGATCAAAATTGTAATGAACAGCTAAAGGTTTCGAATGATCATAACTTAAAAACTGTTCATTTTGGGGATGTAAGTAAGATATTGATGACAATAGACAATAATTATCGTGCTTTTATTATATAGTTAATCCAAGGCTGATCTTATACCAGAGCCTTATAGGTAGTTGAGTGAAACTTGTATTTGATGCTCACCAAATAATAACTGCTGTTATTATTATAACATAAAGGTAATAATACTAACTAGGGGTTGTTACTGTAACTTTATGTGCCCCAGTGTAAACATAAATATTTTTTGTTCTTTTAATAGCTAAATTGACTAATAATAAAGCTAACAGCATAAAATGTATAAATGTATTACACTTAACACAAATTTGCTATGCTTAATTTAAGACGGAGGCAACATATAAATGTAAGACATCCTCTTAACACGTAAAATCTATTTCATCAATAGAAACTTTTTTTTTTCTTGTGTTTTCGCCTCATGAGGATGAACCGTTTGCACAACACTTACCCCCATCAATAGAAACTGCTACATTGATGATATTTTACTTTCTTATAATTTGAAGTTTTGGTGAGTTAAATTTTTAAATTATTTATTTATTGGTTGTAACTTATAAATACATATATATATATATATATATATATATATACAGTCGAACATCTATTTGATGAAACTCTATACCAGAGGACAAAATGTTTTAAACAACCATGATATTTTCATTCGAAAACGTTTCTATTAAAACAATTAATTTTTTTGTTACTTTTCTTCAACAAATATAAACTATAATTATTTATATAGTACACACTTTGACCCTCATCAAAAGCACAGATCGTATGATATAAATTATCATACCTAGTTAAATTTTATTATTTTAAAATTTTGTTTGGTTATTTTTTTTTATTTTAGTTAATTTATTTATACTTGTTATACATACATATTATTAAATACATATACACATATTTGCATACATTTCATACAATAAAAATAAGTTTTCTAAGTAAAGACAGTTATAATTTCTTTTAACAAAATTTTTATTTAACCAATTTTTTCAAAGAACCATCAAGTTTATTAAATAGAAGTTCGAATGTATATGGAAAAAATATTTTATATCTTATAATTTGATAAAGAATAGTTATGTTTACACGCTGGGCCAGAAAATAACAATAGCAGTCATGATAAACGAAACAAATTAAATGTATGCTTTTATAAACAAATATTCAGATATCAAATGTATAGAATTTAAAATTAACTATATTGTATTTCAATATTAAATAAAATGTCTAAAGCGATATGCATCCTTTTCTACTAAGTATATTCGCGTTGTACTTAATCGATTTTTTATTCAATTTTTGGTTTAAAATGCCAATCAATAATATTACTTATACATATTTAAACGTATTTATTTAAAAGGTTTAATCTGGGATAATAAGTATAGTTCAAGAAGAAATTAAGTATACACAAGTAGTACAAAATTACTTGAAATATTTTAATCCTCAAACACTATCATAATTTGCAGCAGCAGTTAGCACATTATTATTCACATTCACCTAAAATAGATTGTTTATTTTTTTAGATTCTGGGCAGCACAGTTGATGTATATATTTTACTATTAAATATGTTTTTTTTAAATATTTCGTAGCTACTTAAAAATAATAACAATTGTAAATTATCAATAAAATATTTGTTCAAACAAAAAACCTCATTGACAATTTAATAAAAGATTCTTCATAATTTGTTACCAAGAGAAATTTAAATAAAAAGCTGACTGAAAAAATGTAAATCTATAAAAAAATATAATAATAAAAAAGGTGGGCAAATGGGTAACGCTCTGCTGTATAGTAGAGATGAGTTGGTAAGTAGGTTACTACAATGGATACGTTAAATTTAAATGCAATGACAGGTATCATTGTACATAAAAAATGATTCTGAATGGAGATGATTTGTCAGCCTAGGATAATTAGTAGGATATATTATATTATTACTTATATTTAAATTGTAATATATCGTTATTTTATTCGATTTTGTGAAAAAATAAATTTCACACACTCAAAAATTGTTGTCTATATTGACGCTGTAAATTTTTTAAACTTACTTGAAGGAAAATTTATGGATTACCTTGTATTGGGATTTTTACCTTAGGTATAATGTATAAATCATAAACATTTTACGAATTTTCAACTTCAAATTTTGGCGATTTTTCGTAAATATTGAAACCTTAAATGCTTATAAACAAAAATTGTGACTAACGATTTTCGGTTTTTTTTTTTAGTACGATAAGTACAACTTAATAATCATTGGATTAAATTTTAAAGAGTTTTTGGTTAGTCAATTTTTTTTATAGTTATTTCAAAAAAAAAAAATTAGAAAAATCGAAAATTTCAATTGTCTATAATTTAATTTTAAATAGAAAACATTAATATAAACATTTGGTGAAAATATCAAGTATTTCCAATGATTCGTTTTTGAGTTGAAACAAAATAAAAAAATCGATTTTGTCGAAAACTGATAATGCGTAATAATCCCTGTTTTTTCGTTACATTTTTAGGGTTTTTCCTGACGCTTATGAAAACTACTGGAATTTTTTTACTTGACCCCTTCCCCAAAGTACCAACTAGATGAATTTTCCTTTTCAAAGAGGGGCTGAAATCAAAAATCAAAGCATTATTTCTACTCCAAATCGTGATGACAGACACACAAAAAAAAAATAACATATCATTATAAAATCAATACATTTCTCACTTTGTTCAGAATCTAAAATAAATAAATATATTAATAATATTGTATATATATTAATTATATTTGAATGCGATATTAAAAAAAAAAAAAATTAAATCCACTTGCACACTAATAGTAAAATAAATTACAATGGAACGTTAATTATCCGTATTATGGAATTTTTGAACAAATGTATTTCATTATTAACTACGACTCTCTTTAATATAAATATTTGTGAAATCTTAAACTTAGTTGGTCCATAAGCATAAATATATAGTTTTTTTTATGTTATACATATTTTTAAATTTTAAAATAAAATAAATTATACTAAGTACTATTAAGAATACATACCTAAACATAAAACAATGTACTTATATTTATTTTATTATTATTATTATTATATAATACTTATACGTTATACACACAGTACAATAGTTTTATTTTTAATTATATTTCATATTTGTATTCATGTAATCATGTCCATTATACATTTTTAACATTATTTAATTATACGTACAAATCGATTATTCGCATACCCTCAATCATAATTAGTGTGAATAATCGACGCTGTACCTACTTTAATAGTAATATCAAAAAATGTATCTTGAAAATTAAAATGTATTTAATGATAAGGTCTGACAAATCTTCGCTCAAAATCGTTTTTCATGTACAATGATTGAATGATACATTATAGAACTAAAAACTTGACATTTATAAAATAAACGGTTATTGCACTAAATTCTAAACAACCCAAGCACGGTTTATTGTGTGTAAATTTTCGTATTCAAAATCAGCTTATGAACGTCTTTAATAATGTTACTCGGGTATGCATAAAAAATCAAAACTATATGTTTTATTTTGTGTACTCAGTTAAGCTAATCTATTATCAATATAGTATATTATATTATACTTATATATACCTGTCATTTATACGATATGCTTTATCAACAATAAAACAATAAACACTAATGGTTTTTATTTTCGGAAAAAAACATTTTAACAAGCCCGATAATTATGTTCTTCACCGACTTTACACGACAGGTGTCCCATCAACTAATGATATTGTATGTTTATCGTCTGCTAAGCTATTTTGTATAATAAGTATCTACCTATACTAAATCAATACAATATTATATGTTTTCACTGAGAATTGATAGATAGGTACGTCATGTTTATTATACGATTGGCAGGTACACATTATATAATGATTATGTCAATACCCTTCACCATATTATAGGTATATTGTTATATTAGATATAAAGCTGACATTTGACATTTGAAGAAAACCATAACTGATCTTAAGTTTATCATGAAATATATTAGAGAATATTAATACTGTAATAACGATTTAATTGTCTATAACATTGTTGTAGATCAATAATATTATGGTTACGATGAGCAAAACGTTTGGATTCAAGACGTTGGGTCCGTTTTACATTATTTCACAGATACTCGGGTTGTTGTTGGTCAGAGAAATCGATAACAAAGTGTTTTGTTCCAAAAGAGGTAAGTTTTTTAAAATTATTATCATTGTATTTTAATTCCGTTTAAATCCTTACTTTATATTTCGTTATTTTATGCACTTTTAATAATAATAATATATATGTGATAAACCTTATATTATAATCAACCATTAACACCATAACTAAAAATTATGTAGATAAGATTAGATAATTTTAATAAAATATTTTCTACTATCTTTTGGACAAACGTAAATTGCATTCAACGAAGCGAAAAATTGTAAATTGCGCCCAATATTTTTCAGGTATAAATTTATGTGAAATAAATTGCGACCAACAGAAATATTAGTTTTATGATAGTTATTTAGCATTTACCTAGAGAAAAACACGAGGAGGTGACTTTCATCATTCTCAAAAATTATTTATTGGTTTGCTTGAAATAAACAAAATTGAAAAATAAATTTTTTTTTAATCAAATAATAGGTATGTGATTAATAAGTTGTTTTGAATATTTTTTGATAGGTTAATATTTATACAGTAAATAATAATAAAAATCAGGTAAATTATACAATATAGAGTTAATAGTAGGTAATATATTTAGGTTATATATTTATTCTGATTGATCGTGTGAGTACATCATTTGTATCACGGCCAGAACGATTTAAAAAAAAGAAACATGTTTAGTGCATGTTTTGAAATTTTTCTATTATAACTATTAAGGGTTTATTTTACAATTTTAATTGCATATTTCATCTTTTAGTGCATATTTTGATGTATTTTTAAACATTTTTGAAATATATACTATTGTCTATTATCATATAAGAAAAAAGTATTGTATTTTCATAGTTTCTATTAATATCAAAATATATTAATTGGTATTCTTGTAGATATAAACGGTTTTCCTAAATATGATCTTAGATCAATAATTGGGGAAATAAAATACGTGTACCAAGCTGATGAAAGTGATGAAAAAAATTAAAAAAATTAAATAAGTATCTATAATAGTTTTCGTAATTTTATTAAATATATTGTATAATTAAATATTCAAAAAATACATTTCTTTTGCTAATTTTTTTTTCACGTATATTTTAATATTTTAGTGTATATACTATGTACTATATATTTTATGCATATTTAAGATATTTTAGCTCATATTATCTATCTAGTATCATTAATACACGTATATGAAATAACATAAAAAAAGTTATATTTCCCTGATAAATAAAATATAAAATATCATTAAAAATAACAAAAAAAATCGTATAAAACGTACAATTTTTTTTACGTTCAAATAATTACACACAAGGTAAAAATAAATGTATGATTGTAAAATTTTAAATTTGAGGTAAGGGACATATGCCAATAGGGTTTTGATATATTTTTTTTCTAAATAAATTTTGAATAGGACTTTTGAGTGCCCAAAATAACTTTCATACCACTGTCGTCGGTCAGACTGCACAGCGAAAAGTTTAGCTATGTTTAGCCATACTATTGCAAACAGTAAAATTATTCAAAACTATATTTTGTATAACATAATTTAGTATTCGGCTGTCTTGTGTGGCGTTTTAATGTCCTGTTTTAAAAACTCATAGATTTTCTATTGTAAAATACTTACAATAATAAAACTTCGACTAGTGCTAATATTTATAATCAATTATTTATTTACAAACAATACAATATAGTAAAATGGAATATAAGCATAAATTACAAAAATAAAAGTAATATTAAACAAACTTAAATGACAAATTTAAAAAAAAAAATAATTTTTACATTATTGTAGTTTATTTATATGACGTAGAAGTAATACGAAAGCAGTTCCCACGTCGCCGTCGATTTCAAACATGACAAAAAAAAGTTTATTTATATGTATGTTACATTAGTACTTTAAGCGTTCAAATTATTTACCAATTTTTTCAATTTTTAAAGGATTATAATTAAACTCAATATCTAGATTTTTTCAATATCTCGATATTTTTCCTGTTCCTCTTGAAATTCGACATAACGAGAATCTACTGTATTAATATTTGTTTTTATTTAATATAAAGTCATAATGTAGCAAAAATTTCATTTGGTTTTTCAGAACTAAAATAATAAATTGAATTAAAAATAAAATCGTTGTAAGTTGTAAAAAAAACAATAACAATATCTATACTTATTTAAATTAATAAATTTATGTTTTTTATGAATTTAATTTGTCACTTTTATAAACAAACAAAATACCTACTTTATTTTATAAATTCGAATTTACAAGTATTATTAAATCTATAATATCAATAGATATAAGTAGGGCTCGGAAGTTGTAGAAGCTAAAAAAGGCAAAATATGCATTAAAAATGTTAAATATGCAAAAAAATTATTCTAAATTCCAAAAATAAAATACATCAGATGTACTAAGAAATTAATAATATACATTAAAACTATTTATAATTGAAAAGAAAATTATAGCTGGTTGGCATTTTGGCATCTTATTGAGCTGAAAATAAAATTAAAAGTATTTTTAAATTACGAAAAAAATTAATGTTTTTGAATACTTGTAACCAGTTAAGTTTAATTTAATATAAATTTAAATATACAGGTTAAGAAAAAAAAATCAATTTTTTTAGAAAAATATGAAATATGCATAATATGCATATAAAATCAATGAAATATGCACTTTTTTTAGGCTAAAATTGGCAAAATATGCATTTTTAATTTTCAATTTTTTAACTCACCATTGTATACTTCAGATTTCTAGCTAGGTCTGCTATAAATTGAGAGCATACAGAGCAACATGCAATTCCTACAACTTCCGAGCCCTAGATATAAGATATCTATAAAATGGCATAATATAATAGAATATAAATTTAAAACATAATATAATAATTGGGTGAAAAAATAGGATATTCGTTCACCAACTTTGACATCTAAACCAGAACGCATTGTATATGCAAATAGTATTCCAATGATTTGGCATAAAATAAATATTTAGGTAAACTGTTAGTGTTTACGGAAAAACATGCATTATCATTGAACTTACGTGAACAAAATCCTTCTTTACAATCGTTAGTTACATTATTCCCCAGAATTGTTTATGAAACAAATCAAGAACTTATTCAGAAAATTCATGATCAATGGAGAGCTCTTCCATTGGAACATAACTCTATTTCAGAAAGTATCACTACATTAGAGTACTCTGATGATCTTCCAGACTTACTATGGTAAAATATTAAATTTGATTAAAATAATTTTAAAAAAAAATAATAATTTTGTAATTTTACAATTAAGGTCTCAAAGAACATCACAAAACGTTTCAAGAACATGCTGATTTTTCATTGGCAGTTTTAAGAGCTCCATTTCGACAGCATGTACATTTGCGATTTTTTGAATTTTGTTACATACATTATTTTGAGGATAATTTGCGTGATTTTGTGAAGAAGTGGTTTTTTAGTAAATCAAAAAAAGCGATTGACATGCTGGTAAAATGTTGAAAAAATTAAAAAATTTCGATTACTTCACTTTTTAGCATACCATTATTTTGCGGATAATTTGCGTAATTTTGCGGACAAATAGTTATTTAGCAAATCAAAAAAACTTTGCAAAAATTTTAAAAACCACTTATTTTATTTTTTAATATACCATAATTTTGAGGATAATTTGCGTAAATTTATGTACTTCAATTTTTGAGGACAAATAGTTTTTTTTTTTTGTAGCAGATTAATATTTAGAATATTGCAATGAAGAACCGATTCTACTTATTTTAACATTTTGATTAAAAAGATTTTCTTATAATATTAAGTTAAATTAAATTTTAATATGATATTAAATAGCGTATCTAGGTATGCAATAAATGTATTATAATTTGTTAAGTATTCATCGAACAATATTTAAAATGATACAATATATTCAAACATAAAATAAAAGTGATGAGAAAAGCTTATTGGGTGTGGCAGAAGCCGTCTTTGATGATGTTGTTTGCAGTTTGGAAAGTACTCGTATACTAACAAAAAAACCAATTTTGAATGAAATTTATACTGCTTGGAACAACTGAATTTATCGTTAACAGAAGTACTGCAAGAACAGGTATGGGTCACATAGCAGTTGCACTAAGAAATAACGGACATCGGGAAGAGTTCAAGAGTATGATGATTTTAAACATAAGCCTGCAGTACCTATATCAAAATTAAAAACATGTGGTGCACAAATTATTTTGTATACTAAGGAAACTTAGATATTAAAGTAAAAATTGTGTGTTCTTTTTAAATGAAGTTACATTTTAATTTTTTAAAAAAAAGGCTATTTCAATATGGTTTAAATTGATGATAAAA
Organism: Rhopalosiphum maidis; assembly: GCF_003676215.2. Classification (NCBI taxonomy): domain Eukaryota; kingdom Metazoa; phylum Arthropoda; class Insecta; order Hemiptera; family Aphididae; genus Rhopalosiphum; species Rhopalosiphum maidis. The sequence continues at coordinate 40,805,417 of NC_040879.1, read as the reverse complement.
ATAATAAAAAAATAATTTATTAACTTCACGATTAATAGGAATACTGCAAATATAGGTAAAAATTAAAATAAACTGAGAAACTAAGTTAGCAGGTTTTAATAGTCAAAATAATAACATGTTTAAAATAGAATAATACAAAATAAAGTACCTAATCTGTTCTTTTACATTTTGGGAAAAAATTGTTTGATTTGTAAAAACTATAATTTTAATAAGGTATATTATAATATTAAAAATGTTTGTCAAGTGAATTTGAAAAGTCCGCAAGATTGCAAAATTTTATTAACATTTCAACAATTTTTTTGATTTGCTAAAAAACTATTTGTTCGCAAAAATTGAAAATTAGTCCGTAAAATTACGCAAATTATCCGCAAAATAATATATATAACAAAATTCAAAAAATCGCAAATGTACATGCTGTCAAAATGGTGCTAGTTTTAAGTTTACCGCATTCTAATGCTGACTTTGAACGTATATTCTCTAAAGTAAATGAAATTAAGACCAAACGCAGATTCCGTATCATAACATTTACTATCAATGATACTCTTTTAGCTAAATAATGTATAAAGGCCAAAGGGAGGAAGATATAAAGATAAAAATTGTATTAACTTTACTCAAACTCAAAGAACGATTAACTCTATGACAAGTGCAGTTTTATATCCTACTACTATTGATCTTCCAATTACTATACCTGATATATTCACAGATAATGTAAATGCATCAGTTTATATTCAAAATGACTAAATCCAAAAACACTTGCGGTTTTAAAAAAAAAATGTATTTAATCTTATATTGTTTAACTTCATCTTAATATGCATCTAATTACCTATACTATTGCATTTTATATTTTATTTTTCATGATATGGTTATAAAATCGAGATAACTAACTATAAACAGCTAATTTGTTACATTATATTATTTTGTATTTTAAAGGACCATGAAAGGAAAAAGTTTAAATTTATTTTATACTCAAAAAACATAGTACTCCGTGTTAAAAAAAATAATGGTCTAAACTAAAAATGTTTACGACTTTTCGTTGGCGATATACAGGCAATTGAAGTTGACGTGTGACGTCATAGAATCTATTTTCCTGGCGTTTATACATGTAAATATTAAGTCTTCAACTTTATTTACGCATTAATATGAATGTAATATTCAATATACCTGGTTTATAGATATTTAACTAATTAATTATATAACTATTTAATTAATAAAGTAAACCTAATTAAAATTCCCAAATATTACAAAAAAAGAAATTGTAAACATTTTACAATAATAAATCAACAATATGCAAAATTCAGTTATTATACACATAAACTGACCGTACCTGTAGAACTTTTTCCTACAGACATATCAACATGCAATCTTGTTCAATAACATAAAGTTGAAAGATTTTTTAGTCGGTAATAGGTATAAAGCAATTTTACGACAAAATCGGCGATCCTTTGAATTTAAAAATTTAAAAATACACGTTGTTATAAATTGCAAACAAAATATTAATCATTTTTTTTTATACTTTTTATTAGGTTATTATTCATCTAACGTGTATAATTTAACCAGCAAAATTCTAAGCGATGAGAAAATAAATGCATAGGTTGATATTATTGCTAATTGTGTTGACCATAAATTATATATTATAGAATTACTTTTATTTATAAACATTTGTAAAATATTTAAAAAAAATACTTTAAAATACTTTAAATTAAAGTTACTTTTTTACAGTTTAATTATGTAAATTTATATTGACTACCTATTTGTTTTTTACTATTAATTTAAATTATAATTATTAATTATATTATAATATTATAAAACAGATAAGAATTGTTTATTTATTGTTTTAATTATTTCTCAGATATTCTTGTGTTTATATTCATACAATAATACCAAGTGAGTTCATTTTTCCTAATGAAATAAATTATTACTCAATAGTTGCGTACGGTACAATGGATTAACTATTAATAATTGTAGTGATAGTGCGATGCTAATAGAATGTCGGCTCTATTACTGCTCTTTCTGTCACTGCCACATACCGATTTAAGGAATAAAATATTTGATTTGCTGCCAGTCATAATAACATTATGTTAATTCATACAACACTGCCTATCGGAAGCTATAGTTAAATATTATATCATAAATAAAATGTAATTACCGAAAATCCCCACACCGTTACTTATCCGTCTATTCTATAATCAATGCTATAGACGTTATTGACGACATCGACTCGGTGATGACGAAATAGTGCGTGCAATAATTAGTACAAATGTCAGTTATGTATTGTGTTCTTGTTACAGCAAATGGCAGTGCGAGCAGCGTTGGTAGAGGTTGTCTAAAGTTTGATGGTGTGTTTGCGGCAGACAGACGATGGCTGGCGCACAGTGCGCTGATGATACTGTGGTTCTATTGGACAGTGCGCCGGTGCGCGTCGCTGGTGGGCGATTGGTCTTGCGACGACGCCGTCTCTTGTTCGCCGAATGTCGAGTGGATCGTTTCTACTGCCGGCGCAGTGCAAGCGATGGTGTCCGTGGCCACGGCTGCAACTCACCGGCGGTCAAGCACGGCACACCTGCTGAACTATGCGTACAACGTGCTGAGCCGTGGCGCAAACAGGCGTGTGACAGGTGAGCAATTGCTGCGGCGGCAGCACGCGTTCACCATGGCTGGCGCGTCCGCAACGGTGGTCGGAGTAGTGGTGTTGGCTAGATCGGTGGCCGTGATGATAGCCCGGCCCAATAGATTTGCGGTCGTCGACGTACTGCTGCTGTGCCTGCCTGCGGTCACCGTGACGGTCGTTGTCGAGTCCGTGATCGTGTGCATGTGCGTGATTGTGGAGGACACGTGCCGTGACGTCGTCCACCGGTTAGATAATATAGCACTTGATGCGGCCCGGCCACCAGCGGTCGGCCGTCGAGGTGGCCACTGGCCGCTACACTGGCAGCTGGAAGCCGCGTGGCGCGATCACTGGCGTGGTTGTCAGCTGGTCGACGGCCTGTCCACGTGTTACGGGCTTGACTTGGCAGTAAATTTGACCACTAGTATGCTATATTTTGTCGTTTACGCGTACGTCACGCTCATTTCAGTTTACGCGTCATACACCTCATTAGATGGCAATAGCACTACGGAGCACGACTACTCTGCCAGCGTCATCTATTGGAACATAGCGCTGGCATGTCAGCTGTTATGTGTCTCATTCCGTATCGTATTTATATCGTACCGGGCCGAGAGGATCAAGCAAGTGGTAAGCGGTGTATACTGGAGTGATTTTATTCCATAATCGCACTCATACGGTGAGCACAGCAAGTAGTGACATAAAAAACACTCTATTCCCCCTTAAATTTTAAATAATTACTTTAAAATTTGTTTACACATTTATGTTATTTATTGTTTTAAAAATAAAGATGTATACGACTAATTCTCATTATCTAATGAATAATATTAGTTCTGTTTATAAGTTATTATAATTATTATTATTTTATATCAATTTATATCACAAATATTATAATTTACCGTGATTTATAGTAAAAATATTAATACGTTTTATGAATTAAATGAAATACATTTATACTTTAATTTTAATATTTTCAATAAAATATATCTCGCATCTCGCGTCTCACGGCACGTGTAAGTATACGATGGTCTGACCAGTGTATAGATTAAATCAGAATGAAAACTGACAAGGAAATGCATAGCTTTTACCGCTGACCAATAATACGGTTGGTTATATTGAAAAGGATTATCAGTTCTGTGATAATAACATAAAATTTGATAAGAAATATATAACCATAAAAATCACATGTTAACAGAATATGTCTTTCGTCGTTGTATGATGCTAATTAACAACATTAGGAATAGTTAGATCGAGAGAGAGTTGATTCTAGCCATTCAAGGGGCTGAAACTATCAATTTTTTTTTAGTTTGGTTACAATGCAGAACATAATATATAGAATAGTTTCAATGACAAGCATTTTTAATATAGTGGATTAAAATTTTGGGTGGCCAGTTTCATTTCTGATTCAATCTATTCAGTGGTCTAACGTCTAGTGACATCTGCAGTTCCTTTTTTCTGAGCTTCACAAACGTTTACTTTATTTACAAAAATACAAATTATCAAGAAATTTGTATATCATAGTATATCTTTTATCGTTTACTAAAAATAATGACATATTTATATTACCATTGTCTATTTGCTAATATATACATAACAAAATATTAATAATATTTTTCTTCAACAGGCTGTCAATTCAGTTCTTATATCATTAAGAAATGTACTGAAAAACAATAATTTAGATATTTCCACCATCATGTTGGTAAGTATAGTAATACTATTTATATGTTTTAATTAAGAGCAAATGGAGGCTAAAATTACAGATATTGTATGAAAGGTTCTGGAAACAAATTAGAAATAAATAAGTGCAATAATGAGTTATTAATTTAGGCAGGAATGCGGGGAATTGATGAGTAAAATAATTAATTCAATGTAATTTGTATACAAGATTTCTCAGATTGTGATAGTATGCATACCTATTTTCAAAAGTCATAATTGATGTACGTATATACTTATAACGTATAACTACCAAATATTTTCTTTATACAGTTCTTTTGTTCCGAATTATAAATGCTATATATTAAAATTATTAAAATAAATGTAATACATACTATAGAACAGGGGTTGCCAACCTTTTCAAACAAATGAGCTATATTCGAAAATTAAAAACCCTGGTTATTGACATCTAGGCGAATTGAGGATTTAAGTCTTTAGGAGATTTTTTTGATAAGCAAATAAAAAAAGGCTTAAGCTTCAAAGAATAATTATTGAAGAATAATCCACATTATTCGATTTTTTATTACGCGATCAATCGATAATGGTAAAATTAATTTTTACAACGATCGACCAATCGATTGTGGTCGACTGGTTAGCAACCTCTATTATAGAATATTAGCGTGTCATAATATATGTTTCTTAAAATTTATATTTTTTAGATCAATTCATTTACATACCAAATTATGAACAGAGAACTTAAAGTATCAGCATGTGGTTTTTTTTCTGTAAATTTATCGTTTTTCCACGCGGTAAATACCTATAATACATAATATATTATACAGTAGCGTCGCGGTGATCCGAATGATGCGGTAACCCAAACGGCATCGAGCGTACATCGTTACCGTTCTATTAAAAGCGCCATATGACCGATATTGTTTTCAACATCTAAATTTTGTTACACATAAAAAATCTGCATATAGTGAATATGCGATTTGCTTTTATATTTTTAGTTAGATATAATAAAAATTTGTCTAATGAAATACTTTTAAATACTTTTAGCGTAGCATCATTTTGAAAAAAATGCGTTTGTTCTTTCTAACCCTGTATTTATAGGGACCAATAAAATAATAATTATATCGATTATTACGACTGCATATCACACATATGCATCGAATCATACTTAATATTGATTTCATTTTTGTCGAAAAAAATACATGAAAATGGCCCCACGTAAGCAAAGTCATAGGTAATCCGAATGAATCGATAAACTGATCGTTCCGAACGACCCTTTTTCCCCAATTTCCTTCGGATCATCGTGACGTTACTGTAATTTGTTAAGGTTTATTCCGACATAATATAATACAGTAATCAAATTTATGTTTCTGTTCTTACAGCTCATACGTTTGGCTACAACATACCTAATTGTTATAATCCAATATAACTCCGAACCTCAGAAACCAGTTACATAAAGGTGTAAATAATAAGACATTCTCACTTTACTATTAATTCATTCATCGATGGTTATATGAATATAATCAATATAAACTATATATTAAAACACACAAACATTGATAATTGAACTAAAATAATCTTTTAATTATTAGTCTAAAGTCATTAAAATAAAAAAAAATAATAAGCTAAATATTACGATGTAGTACATTAAAATATAAAAACTTTTGAATCGCTCAAGGTCTTCAATTATTTTTCAATAAAAGAGTTTGAAATGATATGTTATTGAATATTTAAATTACATTTCGGGCCACCTTTGACATATTGTCGATATTAACAGGTGAATGTTTCCGTTTGATATGATTATTAAAATTTGTTGTATTGCCACTGGTTTTAACGTGCTACGTGCTCTGATTTCCTATACCAATAATACAGTACACAATAAAGGATACTACGACGTAGGCTTAAGTATTAGGATAACAATTACCCATATATTATAATAACATGACGCACAATAAGAATATTACGACGTAGAAATAAACATCTACATGTAATGGGGAGTATCAATACACCTGGGCGGTAAAATGTTAGGCCTAATCGATATGAAGAATAATAATAGGAGAATTAAAAACATCTATTACTTTAACCTTCGGAAATCGGAGATGAACGAACTCAACGATACATTGTAAACCTACACTGACTATATAAGGGGCCCTGGAGAGGACTCTTGCAGACGTGATTTACCAGAGTTAGCGCAAGCACCTTCACGTCAGTTTACACCAGAAATCTATCATTTGGACTTAGAATATTTTCAATTAATTTAATAAACGGCACTTATAAATATTTCGACTCTTTTTATTTCGACACGACCTGTACTTTCGACGATTAGTTGCTGGCCCACTACAAACGGTACACTTACACAACTTACATACGCCGTCATTACTGGATTTTTCATAAAAAGTTCAAAGAACGCTTTTAACTCTTGACGCTATTGTAAATCGATAAATATATATTAAAATAATCAACAAATCACACTCAAAAAGCGCATAGACGGCACCACAGCACGAAAAACTAAAAAAGTTGTGAAAAACGTGATAACTGATAAGAGATAATTGATCAAAATGTCGAATTATCGAATAGACAATTTAAACAGCAGCACAGCGCTATAACAGCGAAGGTGACAGTTAGGAGACTTCGAAGTTCGAGTGATGTGTTTACAATGTTATCAACCTCGAGGCTTGCGATATCTCACGTACCTATCTCAATATCACGTGTCTGTGAAGGAGCTAAGAAGGCGGAAACATTGTGGTGGCGTTTCAACTCGACAATCGTTTAGTACTTTAATATAAAAGATCAGATAGGATCAACGATTCGATTCAATTTTCACAAAAATGGATCGTTTCACATAAAAGATCGGATCAAACATTCGATTCGATTTTCTCAAAAATAAATCGATCTTTTAAAAGATCGGGTCCTGGAGATTGATTCAAAAGATATATTAAAAGTTTAAAATGTAAATCATGATAGAATTAAAACATCCATTCAAGAAATTCACTCAGCTTAACTGAATTAGTTTTGTTATTTAAACATATACATTAAACCGTAATACTTTATATTAAATATAGCATTAATATACACCATGGAATGTGCGACATTTATTCTTTATTTTAGTTAGACATTTATGTTTTATACTTAGCTGCAATATTCTCAGCTATCAAAGTCAAGGCATTAGCTTTTTTTTCTTAAGCCACAGTTTTCCTTTCCAAAAGCAAGAGTTTTTGTATAATAATTAGGGTTATAATAATTAACCTTCAATGTTGTTCTTTCTGAACTAATTGAAGCTAAGGAACGCGATGCTTCCACTGTATGGGAAAGAATATTTTTCTTTTTTCCAAAATTCTTTCTAGAATTGTTCCTAATAAAAATTATAATATAAATATAATATAAATAGAGAATAGATCAGTTCCCTCTAATATTAACACATAATTTGTTTTGCTAAGTGTTAATTTGCTATGCTTTATTTATGTAAACATTATATTAATTATAAGATATATTTATAATTCACAATACAAAACACACCTGATTGGAGACTCTTGGAAGTGGACAGATGAATAATAATTAGATGGCATATCATTTTTAATTTCAGTGACTTCATCAAGACCACTAAAACAGCTAAATTCAAATTCCAAAGCTACTATTATAAGCTAAAAATCATTATATTTAGTAACCACTTATATAATATTAATTTACCAAAAAGTTAATTTAAATAACCAACTTACTTATTTAACAGTTTTTCAACATTATCCCTACCCAAATCATTTGAAGAAACCTGTTGGATATTGCCATCTATATACATACTATCATTTTGGTTGTCAACATTATCAGTTGTATCTTCAGTCAATCTTAAGAATAAAGATAATAAATGGACAAACTATATACCCAGTTTACTTCTTACCTAAACTACTTAATATCAATGGACCTATGACTAATATGAATAATAAATAAATGTTAATTAATATTTGTATAGTATATACATCAAAATTTTAGTATAAATATTGTATATAATTATAATTGACAACTATGAAAATGTAGGTGAATATTTTAAAACCAACAACAATAATATAATATATGAATCTATTATAAGCAAACTGCATTTGTTAGCAAAATAATTTCAGACAATTACAATATTTTTATGACAAATTTTTATAATACTTACTAATCTATAATATTTACTAATAGCCAAAATAGGTGAAAATACTTTTTTATATTTCTGTTAAAATATAACTTACAGAATATTTGTTTTTAAAAAACTCATATACGCTGGACTTAAAGTAACTGACTCGACCACAGTGGGACCCAAAACATCAAACATTTTTTTCTCCAACTCACTCAGTTCACTGTAATCTACCCCACCACCACTTGTCTTATTTTGTTCCTTCCTTATAATACCAGCTTTCCCTTTTGTATTTGTTTTTAAATCACACCATGTCTGAAAAATATATAACAGGTTATCTACACAAAATATAGGTACATAAATAATAATGTATAAATAATAACAATTATGATTAATAAGTAATATTTTAATTTATCACAGCCATTTTATTTATATTTACGGTAAAAATTGATAATATATAATCGATAATTATTAAAATAATATCTTTTTTCCATTATAAGTATTTACCTTTCTCCATTGGATCCATGATTTATTGATCCAGCCTCACTATTCAACATATTTGTAATATTTTCCCATAATTTTTTACGCTGTTTTACAGTAGATTATATAATGTTTTTCCCTGGACCAGATCCGGATGACTATAAAATCTACCAACATATTTTTTTGTTTGACCTTACTAAATTTTCTCTCACAGTCTGCATTGGGCATGTAGAATGGACATAACTAACAACACAAATTCAGGAAGAACTAAAAACATCTTCACATCATTTTCATCTTTATAATGATAAAGCTAAAACAAATAAACAAATATGCTTAAATAATGTATTGTATATTTACATAATTTTAACAATTTTTATACTTGATGCCAAAATTTATCAGGTTCAATTGTCTCGGTTATTTCAGCTGGAATATAATTAATTAAGTCACGTAGACGTCTCCATTCATCATCTAGTTTTTGAAGATTTGAATAGCTGAATCTGCTCATCTATGCAGTAATGAAATTAGTGTCATAAGGGAAGGTGTAGTATCTCCTTCGTTATGTGAAAGTGCTCTACATGGATCAAGTACAGGGAGGTTAGATAAAATAGGTTATTGAAGTCGTTTTATTTCTTTACACGCTATCATTAGGACATTTTGATATCTTTGTTGAAAATCATTTAGATTAGGATTTAGGGTCTACTGATATTCTAGATCTATCCAATTGTTTCATTGCTCTGATACCTAAATACATCTGTAAAACAATAACAAAAATAAAACTTTATGAAATAAAAATAAAATTTAATAAATACATTTCATATACAAACCTGTTTTAATGGAAGAAAATTATTTTTTTCTAATGGATTTAAACCTCTCAAATCGGTTTTACATACATAATCTCTTTTCATATAAATTAATAACAAATCTTTATAGGTCGTTGACATTTTTTGATGTAAATAAATAACCACAACTTTAGATGATTGGAAATATTCATTCATTTCTGTGAATTTTGGTAGAATCTAAAAAGTATACTTTAATGTAACAATCATTTAATTCAGATGTATATGCCCAGCTGCTCTCAAATGTTCACTTAGCCATTTATCATGAAAGAAAAGTCTTAACGCATCCCGCTGTTCCACAATACTTTCAACGATAGCAATAAGAGACAACCAACGAGTTTGACTAGGATGCAATATTTTGTGAACATCAATATCAAGAAATTTTTAAAATTGAGCTAGTTGTGCTTGTCTTTTTAAACTACTTTTCATAAAATTATAAATGTCACGAGCAAGGTCTTCAGTCTTCCGTGGCAATTGTTTACAAGCTTCACTTGCACATAAGTGCAAAAAGTGGCAAATGCATTTCATTATGAAAATATTTGGACATAAAATTTAAAATCGTGACGCTACAGAGTTATGTTTATCCATCATAGTACTGCAACCATCAGAACCAAATCCAACAATATTTTCTACATTTATATTTTTTTGATGAAATGTTTGAATAATTTTATTAAATACATTTTCAGCAGTAGCTTCTTCCTCTACTCCTTGAGCATCATGTTCACTAAATATTTGACAAAGTTCCCAGAAATTACTAACAATGCCACAGCTTTCTTTGTCATACAACCATACCATTATACAGGCAGTTTTTACACTAGAAATGTCAGTAAATTCGTTCATTAGAATAAAAAAATTTAGCACACTGAAGTTTTTTAATAAGATTTTCTTTTTCGTGGACACCAATAACATTATTGACGATACACTTTGTTTTAGTACGCTTTAATGAAAGTGCTTGGGCTATGTTAGAATCTAGGAATCAACGGGCTAAAATTGGAGTTAGATGATCCATACCTGCAAAGAGCATATCGTGAGCTGCAACATAGCTACAAATTAGTAATTCGGCATCTTTTACTTTGTCACCCAACGGATCCACTCGCGATTTATCTATAAACGTTTGTAAGGCGTTTTGAGTTTTGGGTTTTGCATTACTCACCATAAGTTTATGTTATATCCACTTGCATGATTTTTTTAACTAATATATCAGCTCTAAAATCTTTATTGCACATTGAACATTTAGCTCGATATACATCATCAATAACTGGTTTTAGCCAATATTTAAATTGTGAGCTGAAACACCATTCGGGTCTAAATGTTTGATCACGATAACCCTGCTTCTTCGATTTTAGTATATCACCACCTCGTTGCAATCTTTTCTTCTTTAGAGTCAAATTTGAAGATCCTGCTGTTATATGACTGTCATTGTCTTCGTCGCTAGTTAATGCCATGGTAGGTATAAAATCTCGTGTCAGTTTACCATTCAGTAGCCAATATGTCAAACAACCAATTAAAAACAGTAGTCAGTAAGTACAGTTAGAATAATTTTAATTGAACTTTTTAGCTAAAATAAATATAACAAAACGATGACGCTCCTCTATAACATAAAATTTAATATTTATGATAGTGTGGTGGCGCCACAATCTTGAATAGCATGATCTAGTTGTAGTGGGCCAGCAACTGGTAGTCAAAATTACAGATCGTGTCGAAATACTTCTAAATGTCGTTTATTAAAGTAATTGAAAATATTCTATATTCAAATGACAGATTTTAGGTGTAGACTGACGTGAAGATGCTTGCGCTAACTCTGGTAAATGACGTCTGCAGGAGTCCTCTCTAGGGCCCCATTATATAGTCAGTGTCCCCCGACCTACTACCCATGTATCCTCTGGCCTATTTCTAAGTGCGTCATTTGTTCTCACGCTATTACGCATTTCAGGACGCACGTGCGATGATTAATCTATATATAACATTCAGTGATGCTTGCCCACCCGCCTGTAGTCAGCCTCACTCGGATTCTCAGAACTCGAGATTAATTTAAAATCATATTTCAATTATAGGCTTACAATGTATCGTTGAGTTCGTTCATCTCTAATTTCCGAAGGTTAAAGTAATAGATGTTTTTAATTCTTCTATTATTATTCTTCATATCGATTAGGCCTAACATTTTACCGCCCAGGTGTATTGATACTCCCCATTACATGTGGATGTTTATTTCTACGTCGTAATATTATTATTGTGCGTCATGTTATTATAATATATGGGTAATTGTTATCCTAATACTTAAGCCTACGTCGTAGTATCCTTTATTGTGTACTATATTATTGGTATAGGACATCAGAGCATGTAGCATAACATTAATAAGTGATAGTGATAAAGTGAATTTCGCAAATATAAAATGTACCACAGTTACCTATAAAAGGGTAATAAGTCTTTGTTGGATAGAAACATAATACCATATTTTGGTTCTCTATGAGATAAAAAACTAAAATTTGATTTTGATTTGAATTTAATTATGGTACTTTCTGCGTATCATAAAATATATTATGTTACATATTACAATATGTAAAAAAAAGTTATGAATACCATAATAATGGTATATTTGACAAGGCTGCAGACACCATAACAACATTAGCACACCAATTATCTTCTCACACTAACAATAGATAGCGCTATCGCGCTCCATTTGGCTACCACAATTTTACATATTTTAATACAATACACACATAATTGAATCAACAATCAACCTCATCAATATTAAAAGAATGAATTAGGCACACAAGAATCATATTAACTTACTAATTACTATTAAATCAATCATAAGTAATTATCTTTTTCTATACAATATAAATCCAATATAATACATGGCCCCTATCTTTCCCATAAGTACCGGTCGATACCATTTGTATCAACACCAGTTTTACCTTCCTACGCTTCCTGGAGCTAGAGACACGGTAAGGTCACTACACCGAATAGCGGCAACACCAAAATATGCGGGTTGCAATACGTTATTCGTTCTATCAAACCTATGACGGCTTTCTAGCAATATTCATATAACAATTCATTATCATTTATTTTCTGTTTCCGGCAACGTATCATAACATACGATGCAATACGGAACAACAACTTTCTCAATAGCATCTTCCCTCGATCGTGGTGTCTGGCAATTTTGTATGTACGGGTTGCAATACGGACATTTACGAATAGTGTTTTTACCATTTCCCCTCATATTAATTATAAAATTATGGTTTTGTACACGTCATTAAATATATTTAATATAGATATTTTAATGATATTTACAATACTTGATACCTTGTACATAATTGTCAGCGGGATCGGTAAACACTTCGACGACACGCGCCATGGGCCATTGAATAGAAGGTGTTCCAGTTTCACGTAGTATAACTAAATCGCCGACAGCCAAATCATCTTGAGATTTGCGCCATTTGGTTCGTTGTTGTAGATTATTCAGATAAGTATTTGACCACTGTTTTCAATAAGGCCCGATGTCATCTTCAGGAACAGCTAACAGTGGAGTCCAATAATGAAGTGGCCTAGTGTCAATACAGTACCGTCATCAAGTGCACACAACGGTCGACTATTTAATATAGCTTCTATTTGACAACATATTGTATTAAGTTCTAAAGATAAATACAATGTTTCCCATGTTTTTGTAGAGAATGACTTTAGTACTGTTTATATTAGCCTCCCATAAACCACCATGATGTGGGGATGCTGGTGGGTTGAAATGCCAATTTATGTTAATAGATACCAATAAATGTCCAGTGTTATTTGAAATGATATAGATAGCAGGTGCATAGGCACGTTAAGAGCTGTCGGGAAATCTATGTAAGATGCAACCTTGTTGGTAATCTAAGATTTTTCCAACATGGCGTGGGATTTCAAATTGCTGTAAATGTTTGTATGATGTTCGATGAACAATTCACTGTTCAAGTAGTTGGTTTGGTACAGGATCTCCCTCTCCCAGTCTGCCACATTTGCTGCATGAGTATCTTGGCGACTATTATAATTGGTGCTAGCCATCTACATGGGTCATAAGTGCGTGAAATTTTACCTAATAACTCACATTTAGTAATGCGTTTCAAACATGATATACGTTTTACTTTAAATGAAAAGGTATCTCTTGTAATGTTCTATGAAACTCCTAACACAGATACACTGTTTTGATCAGGCATTGAAATTTGCAACGTTTGGTGTTCAACTGGAATTAGCATCATTGATTTCGTTACATCCTGACATAACTCCATCAACGTAGAAGTCATTCTCAAGTATTGTGGATCCTTCTGAATAATCTTTTTGTTCATACCAAGTGAGTTGAGCTAGTGTGCGGAGAGCATGAAACGGTGAAGTTATTAAACCATAGGTGACAGTTTTCAGCTTAAATTGTTTTATTGGTTTTGATGGGTGATTTCGCCACACAATGCCTTGATAAAATTGATTATCGGAGTGTATATTAATTTGTCGAAACATTCGACGTATGTCAGCAGTGTAAACATATTTATGCATTCGAAATCTAGTAATAATTCTTACTTTGTCTCGTTGTAGCTTATGACCTCGACGTAACATATCGTTTAATGATTTTTAATCACAAATAAGAGCAGATCCATCAAACACAACTCTCAATTTGGTAGTGACGCTTGAGGGACGTGAAACATGATGATGAGGTAGAAAGATGACCGGACTGTCTTCAGTGGGTTGTACAAATTCCAAATGGTTCTGTTGAAGATAGTCAAACATGAACTCACGATACTGGTTGTACACAGATGGATTTCGAAGAAGAGACCTCTCCACCTGTGTGAGTCTTCATACATCGACGTCATATGAACTGTTCACTGAATGTGGAGTCTCTTTAAACAGCAATCGAACAACATAACGTCCTTTTTCATTTCGTTTAAATGTTTTAAGAAAGTGGTCTTCACAGAGTTGATCTTCCTTTGACATAATTGTCACTCTAGGCACTCCTTCAATATTCCAGAAATTTTCAATTTGTTTCTCATTTTGCTGATACGTGGTACAACAGGTGATGACATTTTTAGTGATATGTGCGAGATCATTTTTTATGATGTTGTTACTGTAACCCGCCACAATCCAACCAAACCTTGAATTTTGTAGTATAGGAGTACCCTTTGGTTCAACATGTTTGCCATCTTGTAGAATGTCATAAAAGAGTTCAGCTCCTATGAGCATATCAATTTTTCCTGTTAAATGGAAGTAGGGTCGGCCAACTTTATGCCTTGTAAATGATGCCAGTTTGTCGACAGGTAAGTCAACACTAATACGCGGTGTTACCAAGCCAGTAATTTGATACTGCTTATGGTTTAGGCGTGACGTTACCGTGAACTTGGCCATCTCGGTAACAGTCGTCTCTACTGAAGAAATACCGTTGACGATCACACGTGTTTTTATTCTGTTAATACCTAGTTCTGTTATCTAAGACGATGTAACAAAATGCGATTGTGATCCAGAATCTAATAGTGCTCGGCATAACACTGTTTGGCCATTCTTGCCAATCACATGTACTAATACTGTTGATAGTATGACGTTCTGAGATTTGGTAGGTATACCGCTCCTAGATGAGACATCATACTTTGAAAACCATGCTCCTTCACCTGGTCACTTGAAGTATTTTCACTCTCTGGTGTACTGACCTTTCTTATGCCCAAATATAATAGTGTATGGTGTTTTAAACCACAGTTTTTACAAATCTTTTCATTTGTGCACTGATTCGCACCATGTGTTGTGCGCAAACAATAATGGTTAGGTTACTATTATAATATAATAGTTAAAAAAGATTAAAAAATTGGTAAATACTTGAATAATATTTTCTTAATATAATCAAGGCGGGTTAACTGGGCACTTTCATATTTTGTCTTAAATAATTTTTTTTTCTCATACTATCATCCGTCTGTTTTTAATTACATGAATACTTCGTTGTTCAATATAATTTTGTTTTTGTACATTTTTTAAAACATCTATAAATTGGAATATATTTGGGTGTGCTGAGTAAAACATACTGTTAAACTTTGAGTGGAAAGTTTCACAACTATTCGTAATTCAAATTAAAGAACATGAATACATTTCCCACACAGAAGGCGGGAAGTCACAATCAGGCTTTATGTATGTAATTTATATATAATAGGAAAATTGCTGTACTTTTTCATTTCAGGTTCTAACTTAACATAATAATTTAAAATATATTAAGAATTGTTGATAAAAGTTATTGGATCATTAATATTGGAATGTCTTCAAGTTCCATAAAATTGGCTAATCCAGTATAATAAATTTTAGTATTAACTATAATTTTCTTATTTGCAGATTTTAACTGCCTTGAAGATAGGTTATTGTTATTGACCTTGGATACTACCAAAGAACATTTGTAAGTGGTTCTGCCTACGTTTGTGCATAGGAATAAAGTTCAAGCAATTTATATTGATATATTTCGATTTTAGATCTATTAAAGAGTTAAAACTTATCAAAATCGTAAAAACCAGTACTTTTTTGAGATTGAAATAATAATTGGTCATTTTATATTATTAAACTATTAATATAGTAAAATATAATTTCATAAAAGAATACATTTCTACAAAGTGTTGTATACAAACAGCACTTTTAATACTGTGTGACATTAATGTCTTGATTTAAAAAAGTAAAAAAAAAACCTTGATTATTTTAATGAAATGTGGCTTCCTATGGTTAGGTTATGAATTTTTTATGGAAATATAGAGGAATCCATGAAATTCATAGATAAGGAATTTTCCTTAAATATCAATAAAACTTTAGAAATCCTTTAAACACCTTAATATTTCCACAAAAAAGCTTATTTCCGCATATATTTCTAATGTTCATAGCAATGCAATTGATAACATTTTGTAAGCTGTAACTAATAAGGAAATTGCGCGGTAGTTTGATAAAATACTAGTGTTTACTTTTTTGAATATTGGGCAGATTAAAATATTATCAAAGGTTAATATGGATTTTTAAGAGATAAGATTGTAATTTATGGATAATTGAGCAACAATTATGACTCAAGAGGCAGAATAATAGATGAATCAAATAAAAGCGGCGTGGAAACAGATGAATGTAGTTCATTAAAAGTTGTTTAACTGATGCTATGGAATTCTTCTGAAAATGGAGAAACATCACTTTCCTATGAAGTATTTTGTTTTTCTGAAGTATATTCATCTAATTTCTGGTCATTTTTATTTGAATCTACAATTTTTCTATCTATTAGTCATAAACTATGCCATTGAATTCTTCTAATTCTAGAGAATCTTCAATATCCCCTGAAGAATTTGGATTTTCCAAAATATATTCATCTTTATCCTGGTCATTTTATTTGATTCTTCAATATTTCTAAAATTTAATTATAACTTATAATATTGAATTCTTCTAATTCGAGAGAAACATCATTTTTCCAGGTAAATTTTATTTGCTTCTTCTATTTTTCTACCTCTTAATTATAACGGATGTTATTGTATTCTTCTAATTCTACGGAATCTTCTTTATCCTTGCATGAGTTTGGATGTTTCGAAGTAAATTCATCTGTTTCCTGGTCCTGTTAAATGATTCTTCTATTTATCAATCTATAAGTTATAACCAATACTAATGAATTCTTTAATAATAGAGAATCTCCAATTTCCTGTGTGAATTTGGATTTTCCGAAGTATATTTATATGTTTACTTGTCATTTTATTTGGTTCTTCAATATTTCTAAAATTTAATTATAACTTATACTATTGAATTCTTCTAATTTGGGAGTACATCATTTTCCTAAAAAGGATTTGTAGTTTTCAAACTATATTTTTTGGTTACCTGGTCATTGTATTTGATTTCCAATTTTTCCACCATTCTTATTATAACTAATATCATTGAATTCTTCTAATTCAGGAGAAACATTATTTTTCTGTGATACTTTTGAATTTTCCAAAATATATTAATTTGTTTCCTGGTCGTCTTTATTTGATTCTTCTACTATTCTACCTTTTATTTATAACGGATGTTTCCTGTTCATTTTTATATGATTCTTATATTGTTCTATCAATGAGTCATTACCTATGCTTTTGAATTCTTCTAATTCTAGAGAATCTTTTATTTCCTGAAAGGGATTTGAATTTTCATAAGTATATTTATATGTTTATGGCTCATTTTAATTAATTCTTCAATAATTCTATCGATTAATTATAACTAATACCATTGAATTCTTCTAATTCAAAAGAATCATTAATTTCCTGAAAAGGATATGAATTTTCAGAAGTAAATAAATTTGTTTTATGGTTATTATTATATGATTCATCTTTATAATTTCTCTTCTATTTAACTGACACTGTTAAATTCTTCTAATTCTAATGAATCATCAATTTCCTATGATGAATTTGGATTTTTCGAAGTAAATTCATTTGTATCCTGGTCATTTTTATTTGATTCTTCTATTGTTCAATCTGTAAGTTCTAACCTACGATATTGAATTCATTAATTTCAGAGATTATTCACTATCCCGTAGAGATTTGGATTATCCAAAGTATGTTGATTTTTTTCCTGATCGTCTTTATTTGATTCTTATATTGTTCTATCGATTAATCATTACCTATGCTTTTGAATTCATCTAATTCTACGGAATCTTATTTTTTCTGGGATGAATTTGGATTTTCCTAAGTAAATTCATTTGTATCCTGGTCATTTTTATTTGATTCTTCTATTATTCTACCTCTTAATTATAACTGATGCTTTTGAATTCTTCTAATTCTAGAGAATCTTTTATATCCTGAAAGGGATTTGAATTTTCATAAGTATATTTGTATGTTTACTGGTCATTTTATTTGATTCTTCAATATTTCTAAAATTGAATTATAACTAATCCCATTGAATTCTTCTAATTCAAATGAATCTTTAATTTCCTGAAAAGGATATGAATTTTCAGAGGTAAATTAATTTGTTTTATGGTTATTATTATATTATTCATCTATATAATTTCTCTCCTATTTAACTGACACTATTAAATTCTTCTTATTCCAATGAATCATCAATTTCCTATGATGAATTTGGATTTTCCGAATTAAATTCATTTGTATCCTGGTCATTTTTATTTGATTCTTCTATTATTCTACCTCTTAATTATAACTGATGCTTTTGAATTCTTCTAATTCTAGAGAATCTTTTATATCCTGAAAGGGATTTGAATTTTTACAAGTAAATTTTTATGTTTATTGGTCATTTTATTTGATTCTTCAATATTTCTAAAATTGAATTATAACTTATACTATTGAATTCTTCTAATTCGAGAGAAACATTAATATTCCAGGTAAATTTTATTTGATTCTTCTATTTTTCTACCTCTTAATTATAACAGATGCTTTTGAATTCTTCTAATTCTTAAGAATCTTTTATTTCCTGAAAGGGATATGAATTTTCATAAGGACATTTATATTTTTACTGCTCATTTTAATTGATTCTTCAATAATTCTATCGATTAATTATAACTAATACCATTGAATTCTTCTAATTCAAAAGAATCATCAATTTCCTATGATGAAATTGGATTTTCCGAAGTAAATTCATTTGTATCCTGGTCATTTTTATTTGATTCTTCTATTGTTCTATCTGTAAGTTCTAACCTACGATATTGAATTCATTAATTTCAGAGATTATTCACTATCCCGTAAAGAATTTGGATTTTCCGAAGTATGTTAATTTTTTTCCTGGTCGTCTTTATTTGATTCTTATATTGTTCTATTCATTAATCATTACCTATGCTTTTGAATTCTTCTAATTCTAGAGAATCTTTTATATCCTGAAAGGGATTTGAATTTTCATAAGTATATTTATATGTTTACTGGTCATTTTATTTGATTCTTCAATATTTCTAAAATTGAATTATAACTTATACTATTGAATTCTTTTAATTCGAGAGATACATCATTATTCCAGGTAAATTTTATTTGATTCTTCTATTTTTCTACCTCTTAATTATAACTGATGCTTTTGAATTCTTCTAATTCTAGAGAATATTTTATATCCTGAAAGGGATTTGAATTTTCATAAGTATATTTATATGTTTACTGGTCATTTTAATTAATTCTTCAATAATTCTATCGATTAATTATAACTAATACCATTGAATTCTTCTAATTCAAAAGAATCATCAATTTCCTATGATGAATTTGGATTTTCCGAAGTAAATTCATTTGTATCCTGGTCATTTTTATTTGATTCTTCTAGTGTTCTATCTGTAAGTTCTAACCTACGATATTGAATTCATTAATTTCAGAGAATATTCACTATCCCGTAGAGATTTGGATTATCCGAAGTATGTTGATTTTTTTCCTGATCGTCTTTATTTGATTCTTATATTGTTCTATCGATTAATCATTACCTATGCTTTTGAATTCATCTAATTCTACGGAATCTTATTTTTCCTGGGATGAATTTGGATTTTCCTAAGTAAATTCATTTGTATCCTGGTCATTTTTATTTGATTCTTCTATTATTCTAC
The DNA here is from genome assembly GCF_003676215.2 of Rhopalosiphum maidis. Classification (NCBI taxonomy): domain Eukaryota; kingdom Metazoa; phylum Arthropoda; class Insecta; order Hemiptera; family Aphididae; genus Rhopalosiphum; species Rhopalosiphum maidis. The sequence goes on along the minus strand of NC_040879.1, from coordinate 40,785,219 downwards.
CTCTTAATTATAACTGATGCTTTTGAATTCTTCTAATTCTAGAGAATCTTTTATATCCTGAAAGGGATTTGAATTTTCATAAGTATATTTGTATGTTTACTGGTCATTTTATTTGATTCTTCAATATTTCTAAAATTGAATTATAACTAATCCCATTGAATTCTTCTAATTCAAATGAATCTTTAATTTCCTGAAAAGGATATGAATTTTCAGAGGTAAATTAATTTGTTTTATGGTTATTATTATATTATTCATCTATATAATTTCTTTCCTATTTAACTGACACTATTAAATTCTTCTTATTCCAATGAATCATCAATTTCCTATGATGAATTTGGATTTTCCGAATTAAATTCATTTGTATCCTGGTCATTTTTATTTGATTCTTCTATTATTCTACCTCTTAATTATAACTGATGCTTTTGAATTCTTCTAATTCTTAAGAATCTTTTATTTCCTGAAAGGGATATGAATTTTCATAAGGACATTTATATTTTTACTGCTCATTTTAATTGATTCTTCAATAATTCTATCGATTAATTATAACTAATACCATTGAATTCTTCTAATTCAAAAGAATCATCAATTTCCTATGATGAAATTGGATTTTCCGAAGTAAATTCATTTGTATCCTGGTCATTTTTATTTGATTCTTCTATTGTTCTATCTGTAAGTTCTAACCTACGATATTGAATTCATTAATTTCAGAGATTATTCACTATCCCGTAAAGAATTTGGATTTTCCGAAGTATGTTAATTTTTTTCCTGGTCGTCTTTATTTGATTCTTATATTGTTCTATTCATTAATCATTACCTATGCTTTTGAATTCTTCTAATTCTAGAGAATCTTTTATATCCTGAAAGGGATTTGAATTTTCATAAGTATATTTATATGTTTACTGGTCATTTTATTTGATTCTTCAATATTTCTAAAATTGAATTATAACTTATACTATTGAATTCTTTTAATTCGAGAGATACATCATTATTCCAGGTAAATTTTATTTGATTCTTCTATTTTTCTACCTCTTAATTATAACAGATGCTTTTGAATTCTTCTAATTCTTAAGAATCTTTTATTTCCTGAAAGGGATATGAATTTTCATAAGTACATTTATATGTTTACTGGTCATTTTAATTAATTCTTCAATAATTCTATCGATTAATTATAACTAATACCATTGAATTCTTCTAATTCGGGAGAAACATCATTTTCCTGGGATAAGTTTGGATTTTCCGAAGTATATTAATTTGTTTCATGGCCAATTTTAGTTGATTCTTCTATTTTCCTAAGAGAATCTTCACTACCCTATGAAGAATTTAAATTTTCAGAAATACTTTAAATTGTTGTCATTTTATACGATTCTTCTATTTTTCCACCTTTAATTATAACTAATCCCATTGAATTCTTCTAATTCAAAAGAATCATTAATTTCCTGAAAAGGATATGAATTTTCAGAAGTAAATAAATTTGTTTTATGGTTATTATTATATGATTCATCTTTATAATTTCTCTTCTATTTAACTGACACTGTTAAATTCTTCTAATTCTAATGAATCATCAATTTCCTATGATGAATTTGGATTTTTCGAAGTAAATTCATTTGTATCCTGGTCATTTTTATTTGATTCTTCTATTGTTCTATCTGTAAGTTCTAACCTACGATATTGAATTCATTAATTTCAGAGATTATTCACTATCCCGTAGAGATTTGGATTATCCAAAGTATGTTGATTTTTTTCCTGATCGTCTTTATTTGATTCTTATATTGTTCTATCGATTAATCATTACCTATGCTTTTGAATTCATCTAATTCTACGGAATCTTATTTTTTCTGGGATGAATTTGGATTTTCCTAAGTAAATTCATTTGTATCCTGGTCATTTTTATTTGATTCTTCTATTATTCTACCTCTTAATTATAACTGATGCTTTTGAATTCTTCTAATTCTAGAGAATCTTTTATATCCTGAAAGGGATTTGAATTTTCATAAGTATATTTGTATGTTTACTGGTCATTTTATTTGATTCTTCAATATTTCTAAAATTGAATTATAACTAATCCCATTGAATTCTTCTAATTCAAATGAATCTTTAATTTCCTGAAAAGGATATGAATTTTCAGAGGTAAATTAATTTGTTTTATGGTTATTATTATATTATTCATCTATATAATTTCTCTCCTATTTAACTGACACTATTAAATTCTTCTTATTCCAATGAATCATCAATTTCCTATGATGAATTTGGATTTTCCGAATTAAATTCATTTGTATCCTGGTCATTTTTATTTGATTCTTCTATTATTCTACCTCTTAATTATAACTGATGCTTTTGAATTCTTCTAATTCTAGAGAATCTTTTATATCCTGAAAGGGATTTGAATTTTTACAAGTAAATTTTTATGTTTATTGGTCATTTTATTTGATTCTTCAATATTTCTAAAATTGAATTATAACTTATACTATTGAATTCTTCTAATTCGAGAGAAACATTAATATTCCAGGTAAATTTTATTTGATTCTTCTATTTTTCTACCTCTTAATTATAACAGATGCTTTTGAATTCTTCTAATTCTTAAGAATCTTTTATTTCCTGAAAGGGATATGAATTTTCATAAGGACATTTATATTTTTACTGCTCATTTTAATTGATTCTTCAATAATTCTATCGATTAATTATAACTAATACCATTGAATTCTTCTAATTCAAAAGAATCATCAATTTCCTATGATGAAATTGGATTTTCCGAAGTAAATTCATTTGTATCCTGGTCATTTTTATTTGATTCTTCTATTGTTCTATCTGTAAGTTCTAACCTACGATATTGAATTCATTAATTTCAGAGATTATTCACTATCCCGTAAAGAATTTGGATTTTCCGAAGTATGTTAATTTTTTTCCTGGTCGTCTTTATTTGATTCTTATATTGTTCTATTCATTAATCATTACCTATGCTTTTGAATTCTTCTAATTCTAGAGAATCTTTTATATCCTGAAAGGGATTTGAATTTTCATAAGTATATTTATATGTTTACTGGTCATTTTATTTGATTCTTCAATATTTCTAAAATTGAATTATAACTTATACTATTGAATTCTTTTAATTCGAGAGATACATCATTATTCCAGGTAAATTTTATTTGATTCTTCTATTTTTCTACCTCTTAATTATAACTGATGCTTTTGAATTCTTCTAATTCTAGAGAATATTTTATATCCTGAAAGGGATTTGAATTTTCATAAGTATATTTATATGTTTACTGGTCATTTTAATTAATTCTTCAATAATTCTATCGATTAATTATAACTAATACCATTGAATTCTTCTAATTCAAAAGAATCATCAATTTCCTATGATGAATTTGGATTTTCCGAAGTAAATTCATTTGTATCCTGGTCATTTTTATTTGATTCTTCTAGTGTTCTATCTGTAAGTTCTAACCTACGATATTGAATTCATTAATTTCAGAGAATATTCACTATCCCGTAGAGATTTGGATTATCCGAAGTATGTTGATTTTTTTCCTGATCGTCTTTATTTGATTCTTATATTGTTCTATCGATTAATCATTACCTATGCTTTTGAATTCATCTAATTCTACGGAATCTTATTTTTCCTGGGATGAATTTGGATTTTCCTAAGTAAATTCATTTGTATCCTGGTCATTTTTATTTGATTCTTCTATTATTCTACCTCTTAATTATAACTGATGCTTTTGAATTCTTCTAATTCTAGAGAATCTTTTATATCCTGAAAGGGATTTGAATTTTCATAAGTATATTTGTATGTTTACTGGTCATTTTATTTGATTCTTCAATATTTCTAAAATTGAATTATAACTAATCCCATTGAATTCTTCTAATTCAAATGAATCTTTAATTTCCTGAAAAGGATATGAATTTTCAGAGGTAAATTAATTTGTTTTATGGTTATTATTATATTATTCATCTATATAATTTCTTTCCTATTTAACTGACACTATTAAATTCTTCTTATTCCAATGAATCATCAATTTCCTATGATGAATTTGGATTTTCCGAATTAAATTCATTTGTATCCTGGTCATTTTTATTTGATTCTTCTATTATTCTACCTCTTAATTATAACTGATGCTTTTGAATTCTTCTAATTCTAGAGAATCTTTTATATCCTGAAAGGGATTTGAATTTTTACAAGTAAATTTTTATGTTTATTGGTCATTTTATTTGATTCTTCAATATTTCTAAAATTGAATTATAACTTATACTATTGAATTCTTCTAATTCGAGAGAAACATTATTATTCCAGGTAAATTTTATTTGATTCTTCTATTTTTCTACCTCTTAATTATAACTGATGCTTTTGAATTCTTCTAATTCTAGAGAATATTTTATATCCTGAAAGGGATTTGAATTTTCATAAGTATATTTATATGTTTACTGGTCATTTTAATTAATTCTTCAATAATTCTATCGATTAATTATAACTAATACCATTGAATTCTTCTAATTCAAAAGAATCATCAATTTCCTATGATGAATTTGGATTTTCCGAAGTAAATTCATTTGTATCCTGGTCATTTTTATTTGATTCTTCTAGTGTTCTATCTGTAAGTTCTAACCTACGATATTGAATTCATTAATTTCAGAGAATATTCACTATCCCGTAGAGATTTGGATTATCCGAAGTATGTTGATTTTTTTCCTGATCGTCTTTATTTGATTCTTATATTGTTCTATCGATTAATCATTACCTATGCTTTTGAATTCATCTAATTCTACGGAATCTTATTTTTCCTGGGATGAATTTGGATTTTCCTAAGTAAATTCATTTGTATCCTGGTCATTTTTATTTGATTCTTCTATTATTCTACCTCTTAATTATAACTGATGCTTTTGAATTCTTCTAATTCTAGAGAATCTTTTATATCCTGAAAGGGATTTGAATTTTCATAAGTATATTTGTATGTTTACTGGTCATTTTATTTGATTCTTCAATATTTCTAAAATTGAATTATAACTAATCCCATTGAATTCTTCTAATTCAAATGAATCTTTAATTTCCTGAAAAGGATATGAATTTTCAGAGGTAAATTAATTTGTTTTATGGTTATTATTATATTATTCATCTATATAATTTCTTTCCTATTTAACTGACACTATTAAATTCTTCTTATTCCAATGAATCATCAATTTCCTATGATGAATTTGGATTTTCCGAATTAAATTCATTTGTATCCTGGTCATTTTTATTTGATTCTTCTATTATTCTACCTCTTAATTATAACTGATGCTTTTGAATTCTTCTAATTCTAGAGAATCTTTTATATCCTGAAAGGGATTTGAATTTTTACAAGTAAATTTTTATGTTTATTGGTCATTTTATTTGATTCTTCAATATTTCTAAAATTGAATTATAACTTATACTATTGAATTCTTCTAATTCGAGAGAAACATTATTATTCCAGGTAAATTTTATTTGATTCTTCTATTTTTCTACCTCTTAATTATAACAGATGCTTTTGAATTCTTCTAATTCTTAAGAATCTTTTATTTCCTGAAAGGGATATGAATTTTCATAAGGACATTTATATTTTTACTGCTCATTTTAATTGATTCTTCAATAATTCTATCGATTAATTATAACTAATACCATTGAATTCTTCTAATTCAAAAGAATCATCAATTTCCTATGATGAAATTGGATTTTCCGAAGTAAATTCATTTGTATCCTGGTCATTTTTATTTGATTCTTCTATTGTTCTATCTGTAAGTTCTAACCTACGATATTGAATTCATTAATTTCAGAGATTATTCACTATCCCGTAAAGAATTTGGATTTTCCGAAGTATGTTAATTTTTTTCCTGGTCGTCTTTATTTGATTCTTATATTGTTCTATTCATTAATCATTACCTATGCTTTTGAATTCTTCTAATTCTAGAGAATCTTTTATATCCTGAAAGGGATTTGAATTTTCATAAGTATATTTATATGTTTACTGGTCATTTTATTTGATTCTTCAATATTTCTAAAATTGAATTATAACTTATACTATTGAATTCTTTTAATTCGAGAGATACATCATTATTCCAGGTAAATTTTATTTGATTCTTCTATTTTTCTACCTCTTAATTATAACAGATGCTTTTGAATTCTTCTAATTCTTAAGAATCTTTTATTTCCTGAAAGGGATATGAATTTTCATAAGTACATTTATATGTTTACTGGTCATTTTAATTAATTCTTCAATAATTCTATCGATTAATTATAACTAATACCATTGAATTCTTCTAATTCGGGAGAAACATCATTTTCCTGGGATAAGTTTGGATTTTCCGAAGTATATTAATTTGTTTCATGGCCAATTTTAGTTGATTCTTCTATTTTCCTAAGAGAATCTTCACTACCCTATGAAGAATTTAAATTTTCAGAAATACTTTAAATTGTTGTCATTTTATACGATTCTTCTATTTTTCCACCTTTAATTATAACTAATCCCATTGAATTCTTCTAATTCAAATGAATCTTTAATTTCCTGAAAAGGATATGAATTTTCAGAGGTAAATTAATTTGTTTTATGGTTATTATTATATTATTCATCTATATAATTTCTCTCCTATTTAACTGACACTATTAAATTCTTCTTATTCTAATGAATCATCAATTTCCTATGATGAATTTGGATTTTCCGAATTAAATTCATTTGTATCCTGGTCATTTTTATTTGATTCTTCTATTTTTCTACCTCTTAATTATAACTGATGCTTTTGAATTCTTCTAATTCTAGAGAATATTTTATATCATGAAAGGGATTTGAATTTTCATAAGTATATTTGTATGTTTACTGGTCATTTTATTTGATTCTTCAATATTTCTAAAATTGAATTATAACTTATACTATTGAATTCGTTTAATTTGAGAGACACACCATTATTCCAGGTAAACTTTATTTGATTCTTCTATTTTTCTACCTCTTAATTATAACTGATGCTTTTGAATTCTTCTAATTCTAGAGAATCTTTTATATCCTGAAAGGGATTTGAATTTTCATAAGTATATTTGTATGTTTACTGGTCATTTTATTTGATTCTTCAATATTTCTAAAATTGAATTATAACTAATCCCATTGAATTCTTCTAATTCAAATGAATCTTTAATTTCCTGAAAAGGATATGAATTTTCAGAGGTAAATTAATTTGTTTTATGGTTATTATTATATTATTCATCTATATAATTTCTTTCCTATTTAACTGACACTATTAAATTCTTCTTATTCCAATGAATCATCAATTTCCTATGATGAATTTGGATTTTCCGAATTAAATTCATTTGTATCCTGGTCATTTTTATTTGATTCTTCTATTATTCTACCTCTTAATTATAACTGATGCTTTTGAATTCTTCTAATTCTAGAGAATCTTTTATATCCTGAAAGGGATTTGAATTTTTACAAGTAAATTTTTATGTTTATTGGTCATTTTATTTGATTCTTCAATATTTCTAAAATTGAATTATAACTTATACTATTGAATTCTTCTAATTCGAGAGAAACATTATTATTCCAGGTAAATTTTATTTGATTCTTCTATTTTTCTACCTCTTAATTATAACAGATGCTTTTGAATTCTTCTAATTCTTAAGAATCTTTTATTTCCTGAAAGGGATATGAATTTTCATAAGGACATTTATATTTTTACTGCTCATTTTAATTGATTCTTCAATAATTCTATCGATTAATTATAACTAATACCATTGAATTCTTCTAATTCAAAAGAATCATCAATTTCCTATGATGAAATTGGATTTTCCGAAGTAAATTCATTTGTATCCTGGTCATTTTTATTTGATTCTTCTATTGTTCTATCTGTAAGTTCTAACCTACGATATTGAATTCATTAATTTCAGAGATTATTCACTATCCCGTAAAGAATTTGGATTTTCCGAAGTATGTTAATTTTTTTCCTGGTCGTCTTTATTTGATTCTTATATTGTTCTATTCATTAATCATTACCTATGCTTTTGAATTCTTCTAATTCTAGAGAATCTTTTATATCCTGAAAGGGATTTGAATTTTCATAAGTATATTTATATGTTTACTGGTCATTTTATTTGATTCTTCAATATTTCTAAAATTGAATTATAACTTATACTATTGAATTCTTTTAATTCGAGAGATACATCATTATTCCAGGTAAATTTTATTTGATTCTTCTATTTTTCTACCTCTTAATTATAACAGATGCTTTTGAATTCTTCTAATTCTTAAGAATCTTTTATTTCCTGAAAGGGATATGAATTTTCATAAGTACATTTATATGTTTACTGGTCATTTTAATTAATTCTTCAATAATTCTATCGATTAATTATAACTAATACCATTGAATTCTTCTAATTCGGGAGAAACATCATTTTCCTGGGATAAGTTTGGATTTTCCGAAGTATATTAATTTGTTTCATGGCCAATTTTAGTTGATTCTTCTATTTTCCTAAGAGAATCTTCACTACCCTATGAAGAATTTAAATTTTCAGAAATACTTTAAATTGTTGTCATTTTATACGATTCTTCTATTTTTCCACCTTTAATTATAACTAATCCCATTGAATTCTTCTAATTCAAATGAATCTTTAATTTCCTGAAAAGGATATGAATTTTCAGAGGTAAATTAATTTGTTTTATGGTTATTATTATATTATTCATCTATATAATTTCTCTCCTATTTAACTGACACTATTAAATTCTTCTTATTCTAATGAATCATCAATTTCCTATGATGAATTTGGATTTTCCGAATTAAATTCATTTGTATCCTGGTCATTTTTATTTGATTCTTCTATTTTTCTACCTCTTAATTATAACTGATGCTTTTGAATTCTTCTAATTCTAGAGAATATTTTATATCATGAAAGGGATTTGAATTTTCATAAGTATATTTGTATGTTTACTGGTCATTTTATTTGATTCTTCAATATTTCTAAAATTGAATTATAACTTATACTATTGAATTCGTTTAATTTGAGAGACACACCATTATTCCAGGTAAACTTTATTTGATTCTTCTATTTTTCTACCTCTTAATTATAACTGATGCTTTTGAATTCTTCTAATTCTAGAGAATCTTTTATATCCTGAAAGGGATTTGAATTTTCATAAGTATATTTGTATGTTTACTGGTCATTTTATTGATTCTTCAATATTTCTAAAATTGAATTATAACTAATCCCATTGAATTCTTCTAATTCAAATGAATCTTTAATTTCCTGAAAAGGATATGAATTTTCAGAGGTAAATTAATTTGTTTTATGGTTATTATTATATTATTCATCTATATAATTTCTTTCCTATTTAACTGACACTATTAAATTCTTCTTATTCCAATGAATCATCAATTTCCTATGATGAATTTGGATTTTCCGAATTAAATTCATTTGTATCCTGGTCATTTTTATTTGATTCTTCTATTATTCTACCTCTTAATTATAACTGATGCTTTTGAATTCTTCTAATTCTAGAGAATCTTTTATATCCTGAAAGGGATTTGAATTTTTACAAGTAAATTTTTATGTTTATTGGTCATTTTATTTGATTCTTCAATATTTCTAAAATTGAATTATAACTTATACTATTGAATTCTTCTAATTCGAGAGAAACATTATTATTCCAGGTAAATTTTATTTGATTCTTCTATTTTTCTACCTCTTAATTATAACAGATGCTTTTGAATTCTTCTAATTCTTAAGAATCTTTTATTTCCTGAAAGGGATATGAATTTTCATAAGGACATTTATATTTTTACTGCTCATTTTAATTGATTCTTCAATAATTCTATCGATTAATTATAACTAATACCATTGAATTCTTCTAATTCAAAAGAATCATCAATTTCCTATGATGAAATTGGATTTTCCGAAGTAAATTCATTTGTATCCTGGTCATTTTTATTTGATTCTTCTATTGTTCTATCTGTAAGTTCTAACCTACGATATTGAATTCATTAATTTCAGAGATTATTCACTATCCCGTAAAGAATTTGGATTTTCCGAAGTATGTTAATTTTTTTCCTGGTCGTCTTTATTTGATTCTTATATTGTTCTATTCATTAATCATTACCTATGCTTTTGAATTCTTCTAATTCTAGAGAATCTTTTATATCCTGAAAGGGATTTGAATTTTCATAAGTATATTTATATGTTTACTGGTCATTTTATTTGATTCTTCAATATTTCTAAAATTGAATTATAACTTATACTATTGAATTCTTTTAATTCGAGAGATACATCATTATTCCAGGTAAATTTTATTTGATTCTTCTATTTTTCTACCTCTTAATTATAACAGATGCTTTTGAATTCTTCTAATTCTTAAGAATCTTTTATTTCCTGAAAGGGATATGAATTTTCATAAGTACATTTATATGTTTACTGGTCATTTTAATTAATTCTTCAATAATTCTATCGATTAATTATAACTAATACCATTGAATTCTTCTAATTCGGGAGAGAAACATCATTTTCCTGGGATAAGTTTGGATTTTCCGAAGTATATTAATTTGTTTCATGGCCAATTTTAGTTGATTCTTCTATTTTCCTAAGAGAATCTTCACTACCCTATGAAGAATTTAAATTTTCAGAAATACTTTAAATTGTTGTCATTTTATACGATTCTTCTATTTTTCCACCTTTAATTATAACTAATCCCATTGAATTCTTCTAATTCAAATGAATCTTTAATTTCCTGAAAAGGATATGAATTTTCAGAGGTAAATTAATTTGTTTTATGGTTATTATTATATTATTCATCTATATAATTTCTCTCCTATTTAACTGACACTATTAAATTCTTCTTATTCTAATGAATCATCAATTTCCTATGATGAATTTGGATTTTCCGAATTAAATTCATTTGTATCCTGGTCATTTTTATTTGATTCTTCTATTTTTCTACCTCTTAATTATAACTGATGCTTTTGAATTCTTCTAATTCTAGAGAATATTTTATATCATGAAAGGGATTTGAATTTTCATAAGTATATTTGTATGTTTACTGGTCATTTTATTTGATTCTTCAATATTTCTAAAATTGAATTATAACTTATACTATTGAATTCGTTTAATTTGAGAGACACACCATTATTCCAGGTAAACTTTATTTGATTCTTCTATTTTTCTACCTCTTAATTATAACTGATGCTTTTGAATTCTTCTAATTCTAGAGAATATTTTATATCCTGAAAGGGATTTGAATTTTCATAAGTATATTTATATGTTTACTGGTCATTTTAATTAATTCTTCAATAATTCTATCGATTAATTATAACTAATACCATTGAATTCTTCTAATTCAAAAGAATCATCAGTTTCCTATGATGAATTTGGATTTTCCGAAGTAAATTCATTTGTATCCTGGTCATTTTTATTTGATTCTTCTATTGTTCTATCTGTAAGTTCTAACCTACGATATTGAATTCATTAATTTCAGAGATTATTCACTATCCCGTAGAGATTTGGATTATCCAAAGTATGTTAATTTTTTTCCTGATCGTCTTTATTTGATTCTTATATTGTTCTATCGATTAATCATTACCTATGCTTTTGAATTCATCTAATTCTACGGAATCTTATTTTTCCTGGGATGAATTTGGATTTTCCTAAGTAAATTCATTTGTATCCTGGTCATTTTTATTTGATTCTTCTATTATTCTACCTCTTAATTATAACTGATGCTTTTGAATTCTTCTCATTGTAGAGAATCTTTTATATCCTGAAAGGGATTTGAATTTTCATAAGTATATTTGTATGTTTACTGGTCATTTTATTTGATTCTTCAATATTTCTAAAATTGAATTATAACTAATCCCATTGAATACTTCTAATTCAAATGAATCTTTAATTTCCTGAAAAGGATATGAATTTTCAGAGGTAAATTAATTTGTTTTATGGTTATTATTATATTATTCATCTATATAATTTCTCTCCTATTTAACTGACACTATTAAATTCTTCTTATTCTAATGAATCATCAATTTCCTATGATGAATTTGGATTTTCCGAATTAAATTCATTTGTATCCTGGTCATTTTTATTTGATTCTTCTATTTTTCTACCTCTTAATTATAACTGATGCTTTTGAATTCTTCTAATTCTAGAGAATATTTTATATTCTGAAAGGGATTTGAATTTTCATAAGTATATTTGTATGTTTACTGGTCATTTTATTTGATTCTTCAATATTTCTAAAATTGAATTATAACTTATACTATTGAATTCGTTTAATTTGAGAGACACATCATTATTCCAGGTAAATTTTATTTGATTCTTCTATTTTTCTACCTCTTAATTATAACTGATGCTTTTGAATTCTTCTAATTCTAGAGAATATTTTATATCCTGAAAGGGATTTGAATTTTCATAAGTATATTTATATGTTTACTGGTCATTTTAATTAATTCTTCAATAATTCTATCGATTAATTATAACTAATACCATTGAATTCTTCTAATTCAAAAGAATCATCAGTTTCCTATGATGAATTTGGATTTTCCGAAGTAAATTCATTTGTATCCTGGTCATTTTTATTTGATTCTTCTAGTGTTCTATCTGTAAGTTCTAACCTACGATATTGAATTCATTAATTTCAGAGAATATTCACTATCCCGTAGAGATTTGGATTATCCGAAGTATGTTGATTTTTTTCCTGATCGTCTTTATTTGATTCTTATATTGTTCTATCGATTAATCATTACCTATGCTTTTGAATTCATCTAATTCTACGGAATCTTATTTTTCCTGGGATGAATTTGGATTTTCCTAAGTAAATTCATTTGTATCCTGGTCATTTTTATTTGATTCTTCTATTATTCTACCTCTTAATTATAACTGATGCTTTTGAATTCTTCTAATTCTAGAGAATCTTTTATATCCTGAAAGGGATTTGAATTTTCATAAGTATATTTGTATGTTTACTGGTCATTTTATTTGATTCTTCAATATTTCTAAAATTGAATTATAACTAATCCCATTGAATTCTTCTAATTCAAATGAATCTTTAATTTCCTGAAAAGGATATGAATTTTCAGAGGTAAATTAATTTGTTTTATGGTTATTATTATATTATTCATCTATATAATTTCTCTCCTATTTAACTGACACTATTAAATTCTTCTTATTCTAATGAATCATCAATTTCCTATGATGAATTTGGATTTTCCTAAGTAAATTCATTTGTATCCTGGTCATTTTTATTTGATTCTTCTATTATTCTACCTCTTAATTATAACTGATGCTTTTGAATTCTTCTAATTCTAGAGAATCTTTTATATCCTGAAAGGGATTTGAATTTTTACAAGTAAATTTTTATGTTTATTGGTCATTTTATTTGATTCTTCAATATTTCTAAAATTGAATTATAACTTATACTATTGAATTCTTCTAATTCGAGAGAAACATTATTATTCCAGGTAAATTTTATTTGATTCTTCTATTTTTCTACCTCTTAATTATAACAGATGCTTTTGAATTCTTCTAATTCTTAAGAATCTTTTATTTCCTGAAAGGGATATGAATTTTCATAAGGACATTTATATTTTTACTGCTCATTTTAATTGATTCTTCAATAATTCTATCGATTAATTATAACTAATACCATTGAATTCTTCTAATTCAAAAGAATCATCAATTTCCTATGATGAAATTGGATTTTCCGAAGTAAATTCATTTGTATCCTGGTCATTTTTATTTGATTCTTCTATTGTTCTATCTGTAAGTTCTAACCTACGATATTGAATTCATTAATTTCAGAGATTATTCACTATCCCGTAAAGAATTTGGATTTTCCGAAGTATGTTAATTTTTTTCCTGGTCGTCTTTATTTGATTCTTATATTGTTCTATTCATTAATCATTACCTATGCTTTTGAATTCTTCTAATTCTAGAGAATCTTTTATATCCTGAAAGGGATTTGAATTTTCATAAGTATATTTATATGTTTACTGGTCATTTTATTTGATTCTTCAATATTTCTAAAATTGAATTATAACTTATACTATTGAATTCTTTTAATTCGAGAGATACATCATTATTCCAGGTAAATTTTATTTGATTCTTCTATTTTTCTACCTCTTAATTATAACAGATGCTTTTGAATTCTTCTAATTCTTAAGAATCTTTTATTTCCTGAAAGGGATATGAATTTTCATAAGTACATTTATATGTTTACTGGTCATTTTAATTAATTCTTCAATAATTCTATCGATTAATTATAACTAATACCATTGAATTCTTCTAATTCGGGAGAAACATCATTTTCCTGGGATAAGTTTGGATTTTCCGAAGTATATTAATTTGTTTCATGGCCAATTTTAGTTGATTCTTCTATTTTCCTAAGAGAATCTTCACTACCCTATGAAGAATTTAAATTTTCAGAAATACTTTAAATTGTTGTCATTTTATACGATTCTTCTATTTTTCCACCTTTAATTATAACTAATCCCATTGAATTCTTCTAATTCAAATGAATCTTTAATTTCCTGAAAAGGATATGAATTTTCAGAGGTAAATTAATTTGTTTTATGGTTATTATTATATTATTCATCTATATAATTTCTCTCCTATTTAACTGACACTATTAAATTCTTCTTATTCTAATGAATCATCAATTTCCTATGATGAATTTGGATTTTCCGAATTAAATTCATTTGTATCCTGGTCATTTTTATTTGATTCTTCTATTTTTCTACCTCTTAATTATAACTGATGCTTTTGAATTCTTCTAATTCTAGAGAATATTTTATATCATGAAAGGGATTTGAATTTTCATAAGTATATTTGTATGTTTACTGGTCATTTTATTTGATTCTTCAATATTTCTAAAATTGAATTATAACTTATACTATTGAATTCGTTTAATTTGAGAGACACACCATTATTCCAGGTAAACTTTATTTGATTCTTCTATTTTTCTACCTCTTAATTATAACTGATGCTTTTGAATTCTTCTAATTCTAGAGAATATTTTATATCCTGAAAGGGATTTGAATTTTCATAAGTATATTTATATGTTTACTGGTCATTTTAATTAATTCTTCAATAATTCTATCGATTAATTATAACTAATACCATTGAATTCTTCTAATTCAAAAGAATCATCAGTTTCCTATGATGAATTTGGATTTTCCGAAGTAAATTCATTTGTATCCTGGTCATTTTTATTTGATTCTTCTATTGTTCTATCTGTAAGTTCTAACCTACGATATTGAATTCATTAATTTCAGAGATTATTCACTATCCCGTAGAGATTTGGATTATCCAAAGTATGTTAATTTTTTTCCTGATCGTCTTTATTTGATTCTTATATTGTTCTATCGATTAATCATTACCTATGCTTTTGAATTCATCTAATTCTACGGAATCTTATTTTTCCTGGGATGAATTTGGATTTTCCTAAGTAAATTCATTTGTATCCTGGTCATTTTTATTTGATTCTTCTATTATTCTACCTCTTAATTATAACTGATGCTTTTGAATTCTTCTCATTGTAGAGAATCTTTTATATCCTGAAAGGGATTTGAATTTTCATAAGTATATTTGTATGTTTACTGGTCATTTTATTTGATTCTTCAATATTTCTAAAATTGAATTATAACTAATCCCATTGAATACTTCTAATTCAAATGAATCTTTAATTTCCTGAAAAGGATATGAATTTTCAGAGGTAAATTAATTTGTTTTATGGTTATTATTATATTATTCATCTATATAATTTCTCTCCTATTTAACTGACACTATTAAATTCTTCTTATTCTAATGAATCATCAATTTCCTATGATGAATTTGGATTTTCCGAATTAAATTCATTTGTATCCTGGTCATTTTTATTTGATTCTTCTATTTTTCTACCTCTTAATTATAACTGATGCTTTTGAATTCTTCTAATTCTAGAGAATATTTTATATTCTGAAAGGGATTTGAATTTTCATAAGTATATTTGTATGTTTACTGGTCATTTTATTTGATTCTTCAATATTTCTAAAATTGAATTATAACTTATACTATTGAATTCGTTTAATTTGAGAGACACATCATTATTCCAGGTAAATTTTATTTGATTCTTCTATTTTTCTACCTCTTAATTATAACTGATGCTTTTGAATTCTTCTAATTCTAGAGAATATTTTATATCCTGAAAGGGATTTGAATTTTCATAAGTATATTTATATGTTTACTGGTCATTTTAATTAATTCTTCAATAATTCTATCGATTAATTATAACTAATACCATTGAATTCTTCTAATTCAAAAGAATCATCAGTTTCCTATGATGAATTTGGATTTTCCGAAGTAAATTCATTTGTATCCTGGTCATTTTTATTTGATTCTTCTAGTGTTCTATCTGTAAGTTCTAACCTACGATATTGAATTCATTAATTTCAGAGAATATTCACTATCCCGTAGAGATTTGGATTATCCGAAGTATGTTGATTTTTTTCCTGATCGTCTTTATTTGATTCTTATATTGTTCTATCGATTAATCATTACCTATGCTTTTGAATTCATCTAATTCTACGGAATCTTATTTTTCCTGGGATGAATTTGGATTTTCCTAAGTAAATTCATTTGTATCCTGGTCATTTTTATTTGATTCTTCTATTATTCTACCTCTTAATTATAACTGATGCTTTTGAATTCTTCTAATTCTAGAGAATCTTTTATATCCTGAAAGGGATTTGAATTTTCATAAGTATATTTGTATGTTTACTGGTCATTTTATTTGATTCTTCAATATTTCTAAAATTGAATTATAACTAATCCCATTGAATTCTTCTAATTCAAATGAATCTTTAATTTCCTGAAAAGGATATGAATTTTCAGAGGTAAATTAATTTGTTTTATGGTTATTATTATATTATTCATCTATATAATTTCTCTCCTATTTAACTGACACTATTAAATTCTTCTTATTCTAATGAATCATCAATTTCCTATGATGAATTTGGATTTTCCTAAGTAAATTCATTTGTATCCTGGTCATTTTTATTTGATTCTTCTATTATTCTACCTCTTAATTATAACTGATGCTTTTGAATTCTTCTAATTCTAGAGAATCTTTTATATCCTGAAAGGGATTTGAATTTTTACAAGTAAATTTTTATGTTTATTGGTCATTTTATTTGATTCTTCAATATTTCTAAAATTGAATTATAACTTATACTATTGAATTCTTCTAATTCGAGAGAAACATTATTATTCCAGGTAAATTTTATTTGATTCTTCTATTTTTCTACCTCTTAATTATAACAGATGCTTTTGAATTCTTCTAATTCTTAAGAATCTTTTATTTCCTGAAAGGGATATGAATTTTCATAAGGACATTTATATTTTTACTGCTCATTTTAATTGATTCTTCAATAATTCTATCGATTAATTATAACTAATACCATTGAATTCTTCTAATTCAAAAGAATCATCAATTTCCTATGATGAAATTGGATTTTCCGAAGTAAATTCATTTGTATCCTGGTCATTTTTATTTGATTCTTCTATTGTTCTATCTGTAAGTTCTAACCTACGATATTGAATTCATTAATTTCAGAGATTATTCACTATCCCGTAAAGAATTTGGATTTTCCGAAGTATGTTAATTTTTTTCCTGGTCGTCTTTATTTGATTCTTATATTGTTCTATTCATTAATCATTACCTATGCTTTTGAATTCTTCTAATTCTAGAGAATCTTTTATATCCTGAAAGGGATTTGAATTTTCATAAGTATATTTATATGTTTACTGGTCATTTTATTTGATTCTTCAATATTTCTAAAATTGAATTATAACTTATACTATTGAATTCTTTTAATTCGAGAGATACTTCATTATTCCAGGTAAATTTTATTTGATTCTTCTATTTTTCTACCTCTTAATTATAACAGATGCTTTTGAATTCTTCTAATTCTTAAGAATCTTTTATTTCCTGAAAGGGATATGAATTTTCATAAGTACATTTATATGTTTACTGGTCATTTTAATTAATTCTTCAATAATTCTATCGATTAATTATAACTAATACCATTGAATTCTTCTAATTCGGGAGAAACATCATTTTCCTGGGATAAGTTTGGATTTTCCGAAGTATATTAATTTGTTTCATGGCCAATTTTAGTTGATTCTTCTATTTTCCTAAGAGAATCTTCACTACCCTATGAAGAATTTAAATTTTCAGAAATACTTTAAATTGTTGTCATTTTATACGATTCTTCTATTTTTCCACCTTTAATTATAACTAATCCCATTGAATTCTTCTAATTCAAATGAATCTTTAATTTCCTGAAAAGGATATGAATTTTCAGAGGTAAATTAATTTGTTTTATGGTTATTATTATATTATTCATCTATATAATTTCTCTCCTATTTAACTGACACTATTAAATTCTTCTTATTCTAATGAATCATCAATTTCCTATGATGAATTTGGATTTTCCGAATTAAATTCATTTGTATCCTGGTCATTTTTATTTGATTCTTCTATTTTTCTACCTCTTAATTATAACTGATGCTTTTGAATTCTTCTAATTCTAGAGAATATTTTATATCATGAAAGGGATTTGAATTTTCATAAGTATATTTGTATGTTTACTGGTCATTTTATTTGATTCTTCAATATTTCTAAAATTGAATTATAACTTATACTATTGAATTCGTTTAATTTGAGAGACACACCATTATTCCAGGTAAACTTTATTTGATTCTTCTATTTTTCTACCTCTTAATTATAACTGATGCTTTTGAATTCTTCTAATTCTAGAGAATATTTTATATCCTGAAAGGGATTTGAATTTTCATAAGTATATTTATATGTTTACTGGTCATTTTAATTAATTCTTCAATAATTCTATCGATTAATTATAACTAATACCATTGAATTCTTCTAATTCAAAAGAATCATCAGTTTCCTATGATGAATTTGGATTTTCCGAAGTAAATTCATTTGTATCCTGGTCATTTTTATTTGATTCTTCTATTGTTCTATCTGTAAGTTCTAACCTACGATATTGAATTCATTAATTTCAGAGATTATTCACTATCCCGTAGAGATTTGGATTATCCAAAGTATGTTAATTTTTTTCCTGATCGTCTTTATTTGATTCTTATATTGTTCTATCGATTAATCATTACCTATGCTTTTGAATTCATCTAATTCTACGGAATCTTATTTTTCCTGGGATGAATTTGGATTTTCCTAAGTAAATTCATTTGTATCCTGGTCATTTTTATTTGATTCTTCTATTATTCTACCTCTTAATTATAACTGATGCTTTTGAATTCTTCTCATTGTAGAGAATCTTTTATATCCTGAAAGGGATTTGAATTTTCATAAGTATATTTGTATGTTTACTGGTCATTTTATTTGATTCTTCAATATTTCTAAAATTGAATTATAACTAATCCCATTGAATACTTCTAATTCAAATGAATCTTTAATTTCCTGAAAAGGATATGAATTTTCAGAGGTAAATTAATTTGTTTTATGGTTATTATTATATTATTCATCTATATAATTTCTCTCCTATTTAACTGACACTATTAAATTCTTCTTATTCTAATGAATCATCAATTTCCTATGATGAATTTGGATTTTCCGAATTAAATTCATTTGTATCCTGGTCATTTTTATTTGATTCTTCTATTTTTCTACCTCTTAATTATAACTGATGCTTTTGAATTCTTCTAATTCTAGAGAATATTTTATATTCTGAAAGGGATTTGAATTTTCATAAGTATATTTGTATGTTTACTGGTCATTTTATTTGATTCTTCAATATTTCTAAAATTGAATTATAACTTATACTATTGAATTCGTTTAATTTGAGAGACACATCATTATTCCAGGTAAATTTTATTTGATTCTTCTATTTTTCTACCTCTTAATTATAACTGATGCTTTTGAATTCTTCTAATTCTAGAGAATATTTTATATCCTGAAAGGGATTTGAATTTTCATAAGTATATTTATATGTTTACTGGTCATTTTAATTAATTCTTCAATAATTCTATCGATTAATTATAACTAATACCATTGAATTCTTCTAATTCAAAAGAATCATCAGTTTCCTATGATGAATTTGGATTTTCCGAAGTAAATTCATTTGTATCCTGGTCATTTTTATTTGATTCTTCTAGTGTTCTATCTGTAAGTTCTAACCTACGATATTGAATTCATTAATTTCAGAGAATATTCACTATCCCGTAGAGATTTGGATTATCCGAAGTATGTTGATTTTTTTCCTGATCGTCTTTATTTGATTCTTATATTGTTCTATCGATTAATCATTACCTATGCTTTTGAATTCATCTAATTCTACGGAATCTTATTTTTCCTGGGATGAATTTGGATTTTCCTAAGTAAATTCATTTGTATCCTGGTCATTTTTATTTGATTCTTCTATTATTCTACCTCTTAATTATAACTGATGCTTTTGAATTCTTCTAATTCTAGAGAATCTTTTATATCCTGAAAGGGATTTGAATTTTCATAAGTATATTTGTATGTTTACTGGTCATTTTATTTGATTCTTCAATATTTCTAAAATTGAATTATAACTAATCCCATTGAATTCTTCTAATTCAAATGAATCTTTAATTTCCTGAAAAGGATATGAATTTTCAGAGGTAAATTAATTTGTTTTATGGTTATTATTATATTATTCATCTATATAATTTCTCTCCTATTTAACTGACACTATTAAATTCTTCTTATTCTAATGAATCATCAATTTCCTATGATGAATTTGGATTTTCCTAAGTAAATTCATTTGTATCCTGGTCATTTTTATTTGATTCTTCTATTATTCTACCTCTTAATTATAACTAATGCTTTTGAATTCTTCTAATTCTAGAGAATCTTTTATATCCTGAAAGGGATTTGAATTTTCATAAGTATATTTATATGTTTACTGGTCATTTTATTTGATTCTTCAATATTTCTAAAATTGAATTATAACTTATACTATTGAATTCGTTTAATTTGAGAGACACATCATTATTCCAGGTAAATTTTATTTGATTCTTCTATTTTTCTACCTCTTAATTATAACTGATGCTTTTGAATTCTTCTAATTCTAGAGAATATTTTATATCCTGAAAGGGATTTGAATTTTCATAAGTATATTTATATGTTTACTGGTCATTTTAATTAATTCTTCAATAATTCTATCGATTAATTATAACTAATACCATTGAATTCTTCTAATTCAAAAGAATCATCAGTTTCCTATGATGAATTTGGATTTTCCGAAGTAAATTCATTTGTATCCTGGTCATTTTTATTTGATTCTTCTAGTGTTCTATCTGTAAGTTCTAACCTACGATATTGAATTCATTAATTTCAGAGAATATTCACTATCCCGTAGAGATTTGGATTATCCGAAGTATGTTGATTTTTTTCCTGATCGTCTTTATTTGATTCTTATATTGTTCTATCGATTAATCATTACCTATGCTTTTGAATTCATCTAATTCTACGGAATCTTATTTTTCCTGGGATGAATTTGGATTTTCCTAAGTAAATTCATTTGTATCCTGGTCATTTTTATTTGATTCTTCTATTATTCTACCTCTTAATTATAACTGATGCTTTTGAATTCTTCTAATTCTAGAGAATCTTTTATATCCTGAAAGGGATTTGAATTTTCATAAGTATATTTGTATGTTTACTGGTCATTTTATTTGATTCTTCAATATTTCTAAAATTGAATTATAACTAATCCCATTGAATTCTTCTAATTCAAATGAATCTTTAATTTCCTGAAAAGGATATGAATTTTCAGAGGTAAATTAATTTGTTTTATGGTTATTATTATATTATTCATCTATATAATTTCTCTCCTATTTAACTGACACTATTAAATTCTTCTTATTCTAATGAATCATCAATTTCCTATGATGAATTTGGATTTTCCTAAGTAAATTCATTTGTATCCTGGTCATTTTTATTTGATTCTTCTATTATTCTACCTCTTAATTATAACTAATGCTTTTGAATTCTTCTAATTCTAGAGAATCTTTTATATCCTGAAAGGGATTTGAATTTTCATAAGTATATTTATATGTTTACTGGTCATTTTATTTGATTCTTCAATATTTCTAAAATTGAATTATAACTTATACTATTGAATTCTTTTAATTCGAGAGATACATCATTATTCCAGGTAAATTTTATTTGTTTCTTCTATTTTTCTACCTCTTAATTATAACAGATGCTTTTGAATGCTTCTAATTCTTAAGAATCTTTTATTTCCTGAAAGGGATATGAATTTTCATAAGTACATTTATATGTTTACTGGTCATTTTAATTAATTCTTCAATAATTCTATCGATTAATTATAACTAATACCATTGAATTCTTCTAATTCGGGAGAAACATCATTTTCCTGGGATAAGTTTGGATTTTCCGAAGTATATTAATTTGTTTCATGGCCAATTTTAGTTGATTCTTCTATTTTCCTAAGAGAATCTTCACTACCCTATGAAGAATTTAAATTTTCAGAAATACTTTAAATTGTTGTCATTTTATACGATTCTTCTATTTTTCCACCTTTAATTATAACTAATCCCATTGAATTCTTCTAATTCAAAAGAATCATTAATTTCCTGAAAAGGATATGAATTTTCAGAAGTAAATAAATTTGTTTTATGGTTATTATTATATGATTCATCTTTATAATTTCTCTTCTATTTAACTGACACTGTTAAATTCTTCTGATTCTAATGAATCATCAATTTCCTATGATGAATTTGGATTTTTCGAAGTAAATTCATTTGTATCCTGGTCATTTTTATTTGATTCTTCTATTGTTCTATCTGTAAGTTCTAACCTACGATATTGAATTCATTAATTTCAGAGATTATTCACTATCCCGTAGAGATTTGGATTATCCAAAGTATGTTGATTTTTTTCCTGATCGTCTTTATTTGATTCTTATATTGTTCTATCGATTAATCATTACCTATGCTTTTGAATTCATCTAATTCTACGGAATCTTATTTTTCCTGGGATGAATTTGGATTTTCCTAAGTAAATTCATTTGTATCCTGGTCATTTTTATTTGATTCTTCTATTATTCTACCTCTTAATTATAACTGATGCTTTTGAATTCTTCTAATTCTAGAGAATCTTTTATATCCTGAAAGGGATTTGAATTTTCATAAGTATATTTGTATGTTTACTGATCATTTTATTTGATTCTTCAATATTTCTAAAATTGAATTATAACTAATCCCATTGAATTCTTCTAATTCAAATGAATCTTTAATTTCCTGAAAAGGATATGAATTTTCAGAGGTAAATTAATTTGTTTTATGGTTATTATTATATTATTCATCTATATAATTTCTCTCCTATTTAACTGACACTATTAAATTCTTCTTATTCTAATGAATCATCAATTTCCTATGATGAATTTGGATTTTCCGAATTAAATTCATTTGTATCCTGGTCATTTTTATTTGATTCTTCTATTTTTCTACCTCTTAATTATAACTGATGCTTTTGAATTCTTCTAATTCTAGAGAATATTTTATATCATGAAAGGGATTTGAATTTTCATAAGTATATTTGTATGTTTACTGGTCATTTTATTTGATTCTTCAATATTTCTAAAATTGAATTATAACTTATACTATTGAATTCGTTTAATTTGAGAGACACATCATTATTCCAGGTAAATTTTATTTGATTCTTCTATTTTTCTACCTCTTAATTATAACTGATGCTTTTGAATTCTTCTAATTCTTAAGAATCTTTTATTTCCTGAAAGGGATATGAATTTTCATAAGGACATTTATATTTTTACTGCTCATTTTAATTGATTCTTCAATAATTCTATCGATTAATTATAACTAATCCCATTGAATTCTTCTAATTCAAAAGAATCATCAATTTCCTATGATGAATTTGGATTTTCCGAAGTAAATTCATTTGTATCCTGGTCATTTTTATTTGATTCTTCTATTGTTCTATCTGTAAGTTCTAACCTACGATATTGAATTCATTAATTTCAGAGAATATTCACTATCCCGTAGAGATTTGGATTATCCGAAGTATGTTAATTTTTTTCCTGATCGTCTTTATTTGATTCTTATATTGTTCTATCGATTAATCATTACCTATGCTTTTGAATTCTTCTAATTCTAGAGAATATTTTATATCCTGAAAGGGATTTGAATTTTCATAAGTATATTTATATGTTTACTGGTCATTTTATTTGATTCTTCAATATTTCTAAAATTGAATTATCACTTATACTATTGAATTCTTTTAATTCGAGAGACACATCATTATTCCAGGTAAATTTTATTTGATTCTTCTATTTTTCTACCTCTTAATTATAACAGATGCTTTTGAATTCTTCTAATTCTTAAGAATCTTTTATTTCCTGAAAGGGATATGAATTTTCATAAGTACATTTATATTTTTACTGCTCATTTTAATTGATTCTTCAATAATTCTATCGATTAATTATAACTAATCCCATTGAATTCTTCTAATTCAAAAGAATCATCAATTTCCTATGATGAATTTGGATTTTCCGAATTAAATTCATTTGTATCCTGGTCATTTTTATTTGATTCTTCTATTGTTCTATCTGTAAGTTCTAACCTACGATATTGAATTCATTAATTTCAGAGATTATTCACTATCCCCTAGAGATTTGGATTATCCAAAGTATGTTGATTTTTTTCCTGATCGTCTTAATTTGATTCTTATATTGTTCTATTCATTAATCATTACCTATGCTTTTGAATTCTTCTAATTCTAGAGAATATTTTATATCCTGAAAGGGATTTGAATTTTCATAAGTACATTTATATGTTTACTGGTCATTTTAATTAATTCTTCAATAATTCTATCGATTAATTATAACTAATACCATTGAATTCTTCTAATTCGGGAGAAACATCATTTTCTTGGGATAAGTTTGGATTTTCCGAAGTAAATTCATTTGTATCCTGGTAATTTTATTTGATTCTTCTATTGTTCTATCTGTAAGTTCTAACCTACGATATTGAATTCATTAATTTCAGAGAATATTCACTATCCCGTAGAGATTTGGATTATCCGAAGTATGTTGATTTTTTTCCTGATCGTCTTTATTTGATTCTTATATTGTTCTATCGATTAATCATTACCTATGCTTTTGAATGCATCTAATTCTACGGAATCTTATTTTTCCTGGGATGAATTTGGATTTTCCTAAGTAAATTCATTTGTATCCTGGTCATTTTTATTTGATTCTTCTATTATTCTACCTCTTAATTATAACTGATGCTTTTGAATTGTTCTAATTCTAGAGAATCTTTTATATCCTGAAAGGGATTCTTACTGGTCATTTTAATTAATTCTTCAATAATTCTATCGATTAATTATAACTAATACCATTGAATTCTTCTAATTCGGGAGAAACATCATTTTCCTGGGATAAGTTTGGATTTTCCGAAGTATATTAATTTGTTTCATGGCCAATTTTAGTTGATTCTTCTATTTTCCTAAGAGAATCTTCACTACCCTATGAAGAATTTAAATTTTCAGAAATACTTTAAATTGTTGTCATTTTATACGATTCTTCTATTTTTCCACCTTTAATAATAACTAATCCCATTGAATTCTTCTAATTCAAAAGAATCATTAATTTCCTGAAAAGGATATGAATTTTCAGAAGTAAATAAATTTGTTTTATGGTTATTATTATATGATTCATCTTTATAATTTCTCTTCTATTTAACTGACACTGTTAAATTCTTCTAATTCTAATGAATCATCAATTTCCTATGATGAATTTGGATTTTTCGAAGTAAATTCATTTGTATCCTGGTCATTTTTATTTGATTCTTCTATTGTTCTATCTGTAAGTTCTAACCTACGATATTGAATTCATTAATTTCAGAGATTATTCACTATCCCGTAGAGATTTGGATTATCCAAAGTATGTTGATTTTTTTCCTGATCGTCTTTATTTGATTCTTATATTGTTCTATCGATTAATCATTACCTATGCTTTTGAATTCTTCTAATTCTAGAGAATATTTTATATCCTGAAAGGGATTTGAATTTTCATAAGTATATTTATATGTTTACTGGTCATTTTATTTGATTCTTCAATATTTCTAAAATTGAATTATCACTTATACTATTGAATTCTTTTAATTCGAGAGACACATCATTATTCCAGGTAAATTTTATTTGATTCTTCTATTTTTCTACCTCTTAATTATAACAGATGCTTTTGAATTCTTCTAATCCTTAAGAATCTTTTATTTCCTGAAAGGGATATGAATTTTCATAAGTACATTTATATTTTTACTGCTCATTTTAATTGATTCTTCAATAATTCTATCGATTAATTATAACTAATCCCATTGAATTCTTCTAATTCAAAAGAATCATCAATTTCCTATGATGAATTTGGATTTTCCGAATTAAATTCATTTGTATCCTGGTCATTTTTATTTGATTCTTCTATTGTTCTATCTGTAAGTTCTAACCTACGATATTGAATTCATTAATTTCAGAGATTATTCACTATCCCGTAGAGATTTGGATTATCCAAAGTATGTTGATTTTTTTCCTGATCGTCTTAATTTGATTCTTATATTGTTCTATTCATTAATCATTACCTATGCTTTTGAATTCTTCTAATTCTAGAGAATATTTTATATCCTGAAAGGGATTTGAATTTTCATAAGTACATTTATATGTTTACTGGTCATTTTAATTAATTCTTCAATAATTCTATCGATTAATTATAACTAATACCATTGAATTCTTCTAATTCGGGAGAAACATCATTTTCTTGGGATAAGTTTGGATTTTCCGAAGTAAATTCATTTGTATCCTGGTCATTTTTATTTGATTCTTCTATTGTTCTATCTGTAAGTTCTAACCTACGATATTGAATTCATTAATTTCAGAGAATATTCACTATCCCGTAGAGATTTGGATTATCCGAAGTATGTTGATTTTTTTCCTGATCGTCTTTATTTGATTCTTATATTGTTCTATCGATTAATCATTACCTATGCTTTTGAATGCATCTAATTCTACGGAATCTTATTTTTCCTGGGATGAATTTGGATTTTCCTAAGTAAATTCATTTGTATCCTGCTCATTTTAATTGATTCTTCTATTATTCTACCTCTTAATTATAACTGATGCTTTTGAATTCTTCTAATTCTAGAGAATCTTTTATATCCTGAAAGGGATTCTTACTGGTCATTTTAATTAATTCTTCAATAATTCTATCGATTAATTATAACTAATACCATTGAATTCTTCTAATTCGGGAGAAACATCATTTTCCTGGGATAAGTTTGGATTTTCCGAAGTATATTAATTTGTTTCATGGCCAATTTTAGTTGATTCTTCTATTTTCCTAAGAGAATCTTCACTACCCTATGTAGAATTTGAATTTTCAGAAATACTTTAAATTGTTGTCATTTTATACGATTCTTCTATTTTTCCACCTTTAATTATAACTAATCCCATTGAATTCTTCTAATTCAAAAGAATCATTAATTTCCTGAAAAGGATATGAATTTTCAGAGGTAAATAAATTTGTTTTATGGTTATTATTATATGATTCATCTTTATAATTTCTCTTCTATTTAACTGACACTGTTAAATTCTTCTAATTCTAATGAATCATCAATTTCCTATGATGAATTTGGATTTTTCGAAGTAAATTCATTTGTATCCTGGTCATTTTTATTTGATTCTTCTATTGTTCTATCTGTAAGTTCTAACCTACGATATTGAATTCATTAATTTCAGAGATTATTCACTATCCCGTAGAGATTTGGATTATCCAAAGTATGTTGATTTTTTTCCTGATCGTCTTTATTTGATTCTTATATTGTTCTATCGATTAATCATTACCTATGCTTTTGAATTCTTCTAATTCTAGAGAATATTTTATATCCTGAAAGGGATTTGAATTTTCATAAGTATATTTATATGTTTACTGGTCATTTTATTTGATTCTTCAATATTTCTAAAATTGAATTATCACTTATACTATTGAATTCTTTTAATTCGAGAGACACATCATTATTCCAGGTAAATTTTATTTGATTCTTCTATTTTTCTACCTCTTAATTATAACAGATGCTTTTGAATTCTTCTAATCCTTAAGAATCTTTTATTTCCTGAAAGGGATATGAATTTTCATAAGTACATTTATATTTTTACTGCTCATTTTAATTGATTCTTCAATAATTCTATCGATTAATTATAACTAATCCCGTTGAATTCTTCTAATTCGGGAGAAACATCATTTTCCTGGGATGAGTTTGGATTTTCCGAAGTATATTAATTTGTTTCATGGTCAATTTTAGTTGATTCTTCTATTTTACTAAGAGAATCTTCACTTCCCTTTGATGAATTTGAATTTTCAGAAATACTTTTAAATGTTGTCATTTTATACGATTCTTCTATTTTTTCACTTTTTAATTATAACTAATCCCATTGAATTCTTCTATTCAAATGAATCTTTAATTTCCTGAAAAGAATATGAATTTTCAGAGATAAATTAATTTGTTTTATGGTTATTATTATATTATTCATCTTTATAATTTCTCTTCTATTTAACTGACACTATTAAATTCTTCTAATTCTAATGAATCATCAATTTCCTATGATGAATTTGGATTTTCCGAAGTATATTAATTTGTTTCCTGGTCGTCTTTATCTGTTGCTTCTATTTGTATACCTTTTAATTATAACAGATGCTATTGTATTTTTCTTATTCTACGGAATTTTATTTTTCCTGGGATGAATTTGGATTTTCCTAAGTAAATTCTTTTGTTTCCTGGTCAATTTTATATGATTCTTTTATTATTCTTTCTTTTTGTCATATTTTATTCTATTGAATTGTTTTAGTTGTAAAGGATCTTTAATTTCCTTAAAAGGATTTGAATTTTCAGAAGAATAATTATATATTTCCTGATTATTTCATTTGATACTTCTATTTGTCTACCTTTCATTTATAACTGATGCCATTGTATTCTTCTAATTCTACGTAATGTTCACTTTCCTGGGATGAATTTGGATTTTTTGAAGTGTTCTCATCTGTTTTCTGGTCGTCTTTATTTGAGACTTTTACTATTCTAACTTTTATAGATAACTGATGTTTCCTGGTCATTTTAATATGATTCTTCTATTTTTCTATCAATTAGTCATCATTTATGCTATTGAATTGTTCCAAGTCTAGGGAATCTTCACTTTCCCGCGAAGAAATTTTTTTTTTCCAAAATATATTCATTTATATACTGGTCATTCTTATTTGATTCTCCTATTTTCCTAAGAGAATCTTCACTTTTCTTTGAAGAATTTAAATTTTCAGCAATATATTTGTATGTTGTCATTTTATTTGATTCTTCTGTTTTTCCACCTTTTAATTATAACTAATCCCATTGAATTCTTTTATACTAGAGAATCTTCAATTTTCCGAAAAGTATTTGAATTGTCAGAAGTATATTTATCTGTTTCCTGTTCGTTTAAATTGATTCTTCTATTTTTCTATCAATTAGTCATAACTTATGCTATTGAATTTTTCTAGTTCTAGATAATCTTCACTTTCATGAAATCGATTTGAATTTTCATAAGTATATAAATTTTTTTCCTGGTCTAATTTTTTTATTCTTCTATTTTTCTTCCTCTTCATTTTAACTGATACTTTTGAATTCTTGTAATTCTAGAGAATCTTCAATTTCTTGTGATGAATTTGCATTTTCCGAAGTATATTTATCTTTTTCCTGGTTTATTTTATTTTATATTTCTATTTTTTACCTTATAATATTATTATCTTAACAATATTATTGATTATAATAAATAAATATAAAAACCATAACAATGTAAATGAGTGCTCAAGTAATAACTTAAATGTTGTTTTACATTTTTATCAGATTTAAATTTTTTTTTTAGTTTGTATTGATTTTATGTTATCCCAAATATAAGTTGTGATCTTCTCCTCACTATTGACTGACGTCAACAACAAACAACATTAAAGTCGAAAAAATCATAGTCAATGACATAGACGAATGAGGTAAAACTTCTAGTCCTTTATTTTGTTTTTCTGAATTGTATTCACAGATTACCATATTGTTGTTATGGCGTTTAATGGGAAAAATGGTTTTTAAGTAATTTTAAGGATTTATTATGGCATTATTTGGAAGGTCAATGACTTATTAAAAAATTAATTGATTTTTGAGGATTATAACGGCTATTTTATTGAAATATGAAGGTTTTTAATGTATTTCTAATGTTTTATTGATACTTAAGGAGCATTCCTTATAAATCTATGAATTTCTCTTTATTTCCGTAAAAAAGAAGTAAAAATTGCTAAAAATTGTATAACCCTGAATTTTTATTATAATTCTATAAAAAAAAAAACCGTTAATATCTTCAAGAATCCTAAATCATCTTTAAAAATCCTTTACATTTCTCTATAATTCTATAAAAATCCGTTAACATCGTTTAAACCTATAATTCCTTGAGTAAGCCGTAAAAATATTTTAAATTCTTTGACAATCCAAAATAAAGCTTAAAAAACCATTGAATTTTTCATGAATCATTGAATTTTCTAATAATTCCATATAAATTCTTTAAAATTACTTAAAAATTATCGATATTTTCTATTAAAAGCCATTGATGTTATTCAATTCTTCCAATTCTACAGAAACTTCAGTTTCCTCTAAAGTATTTGGTTTCTTTTTGGTCTTCACTTTCCTTTGAAGAATTTGAATTTTCAGAAATATATTTATATGTTGTCATTTTATTTGATTCTTCTATTTTTCCACCTTTTAATTATAACTAATACTATTCAATTGTTCTAGTTCTAGAGAATCTTCAATTTTCTGTAAATGATTTGAATTTCCGAAGTATATTCATCTGTTTCCTTGTCGTTTTAATTTGATGCTTCTATTTTCCTACCTCTTAGTCATAACTGTTTCTATTGAATTCTTCCGTTTCTAGAGAATCTACACTTTCCAGTTGTTGGATTTTCTAAAGTATATTTATCTGTTTCCTAGTCGTTTTTATTTGATTGTTCTATTTTTGTACCTCTTAATTATAACGGATGCTATTGAATTCTTATAATTCTAGAGAATTTTTACTTTCCC
This sequence comes from Rhopalosiphum maidis, assembly GCF_003676215.2. Classification (NCBI taxonomy): domain Eukaryota; kingdom Metazoa; phylum Arthropoda; class Insecta; order Hemiptera; family Aphididae; genus Rhopalosiphum; species Rhopalosiphum maidis. The sequence continues at coordinate 40,754,078 of NC_040879.1, read as the reverse complement.
GTGAAGATTTTGGTTTTTTCAAAGTACATTTATCTGTTTACAATTTGTTTTTATTTGCTTCATCTATTTTTATTTTTACTCCCCGAGTCATGACTGATGCTTAAAATCCATAAATTTCAATCCAATTCCTCAAAATGCTCCTTAAGTATCAATTAAACAATAGAAATCCATTTAACACCTATATATTTCAATAAAAAAAGTCGTTATAATCCTTAGAAATCCATTAAATTTTTTATAAATCATTGAATTTCCTAATAATGTCATAATAAGTCCTTAAAATCCCTTAAAAATCCTCCATATTTCCATAAAAAAGCCTTAACAACGATATGGAAATCGGTGAATATACTTCAGAAAAACCAAATACATCACTGAAAGTCTTTACCACATTCGGCTATTCCATTGCTTTCGATATAGATGATTTTTCCGACTAAAATGTTGTTTGTTGATGATTTCAGCCAACAGTGAGCAGAAGATCTCAACTTATATTTGGAATTATATTTAGTCAATACAACCAAAAAAAGAAATTTAAAATCTGATAAAAATATAAAAAAATAATTAAGCCATTACTTGAGCACTTATTTACTTTAATTATTGTTATGTTTTTTATATTTGTTTATTATAAACATTATATCTAAGTATGAAATAATAAGTTTTGTTTTACTTTATATAAAATAACCAGACGATCTCAATTTGTATTTGAAATTACATTTAGTTAATACAACCTAAAAAATTAATTTTAAGTCTAATTAAAATATAAGAATAATTAAATTTAAAGATAATTAAACAGTTACTTATTGTATTTTATGAAGCCTGCCGGCTGCTACTCGAAATTGTTTTATTATCGCTGTCTCCTAAGATATACATACATATTTTATTATTTTTATTTTAATATATTGCCAACCAGATAGTTTGTTTTGTCTTTAAGTATCTATCAAGTATTTAGCAACTAAGATTGTCCACTAATACTATGATCACTTTAAACATGTACAGTGACATATAGAAATTATTTTACAGTGCAATTATTAATTAATACATATAATATACATATACAAGTACCTTAAATAAATAATACAAAATATAATGTATAAACATTTTAGATCTTTTCAAATCCCTTACCTCAAATGTTTGCCTGCGTTTGATCCAGTTGTCAATCAAAATTTATATATCTAAATCTTAATCACAAAAACATTTGAATAAATCATACATTACATCAACACAGAAATTGTGAGTTTTATGAACCATTCACTTGATTTAAGAATTTTTTCATAAAAATTTCTCCGACAATTGAAAATCATAGTCAATAGCCGATGAAAAAAAAAAATACTAACAAATTGTATCCAACCGTAAAACTAGTAGTGCAAAAATTTTATAAAATCATTATTATTATTGGTTAATCCCTAATTAAATTTGTGAATTTTAATTGATGAAGTAATAAATATATTATTATGATGATCTAAACAATTATTAGCTTTTAATTTTTAAATAGAATCTCAAAAATTAAATTGTTATCCTAATATGTTAGTTCTTTAATCTTATATACCAATGTACATCTATGTATGTATTATTACAATTTAGTTTGTAACATATATATATATATATATATATATATCAGATATCCATTATTTATAATACTGTAATTACATGCAACATACATATCATTACTCAATTTACGATTTATTTCACATAAAACAATAAGCAAGTATAATTTTAAATGATGATATACTTATATGGTATTATATCAAACATAAAATACATGTATAATATAATTGATTTTACATTATCTACAATTATTTCAATAATGAAAAAACATGTAAATTAATCAGAAAAATTGAAAAAAAAAATGATTTCATTTAAAAATCCATGATTTAAATATAATGATGAATTTATGTTAATAATTACACTTTTTTAAAGGTTGCCACATAAACATTTATCTTGAATAATATGTAAAATTAATAAAAAAATAATAAATAAATAACAAAATATTTTTATCAAGTATTTGTTTATAGAGAATTGTTTTATGTCTACTAAAATTATAATATATTATCTCAAATCTAAAACGATTAAAACTTCACAAAAGATTACATATTATATTGAAAATGTATTATATAATATTTATTATAATAATTATGCAGACTTTTTCTAAAATATAATTAATTTGTTTATAATAATATATAGTATAAGACAAGAATGAGAATAAAAAAATAAGTTAACATAGATTCCTAAAAATAATTGAGTAGGTATGAATACAAACAATTTTTCAAAAAAATGTATAATTAAGTAATGAAAGAGTTAAACCAACAAAAAAAAGTTATAAATATACAATATAAGCAATTACATTTATAAAATAAGAATTAATTTTAAATGTATATATATTCAATATAGATAACAAATTAGAAAATTTGAAAATTTGCCATCCACTACAGTTTGTATTATGGTTCTTTTAACATTTATTTTCAAAGCGTTAAAATATTGACTGAGGAACACTGCTGCAATTTTACTATGAATAATTATTATAATAGGTAGAAATTGGTCATAAAAGTAGTAGTATTATTTCATTAATGATGTTCTAATCTTATGTAAAAAAAAGAACACATTAAAAATATATAATTTTATAATAATCGGGTTAACAAATTAATATTTAAAATATTAAGACAACTCAAGATTTTGAAATATAAATGAAATTACAATACATAGTCTATTTCAAATAAAAATATACTGATCACCTAACCAATTTTTATTTGACAGCTCTATTTGTTAATAAGCTTTAACCGCATAGTTTGTGGGTGAAGGGATTAGGGTCATGAGCAATGCACAAACCAATATACTCTTATTTGGAATAGACTGTAATTTTATTTTTTAAATCATTAGCATTTAATATTATATTTCTATAATGTATTTAAATGATACAATAACTCTAGTTAAACCTCAATCAATTGTTATTCTAAATAAAATTTACTTTGTACAAATTGTTTTTACAGTCATTGATTAGTTATTATTACTTATAATACTTATAAGGCTTGGAACATTTATTTATTTAATAATAACACATATTTATTGATTTATTGATAATTATTATCTTAATAAACCACTTAAGTATTTTAACCATTTAATACACTTTATGAAACATATCAATATGTTTTCAATAAATTATATTATTTTGTATTATATTATTTAAGTTATTAGTTAATTATCTCTCGTCTTCTAATATGTATAACATATTAAATGTATTTAACATTAACATTGACTGTATATAATATAACAATATTTACTTTTTACATACATATAAAATGATTACTGTTTCATATACATTGTACAATGTATTAAGATTATTCTTAAAACACCGACTAATCTGATTCATTAACACTATGTTGAGAAAAAATATCACTAATTTCTTCTTCTTCGTCATCTTCTGCTTCACTTTCACCAAAATTTGATTCATTTGAATTTTCTAAAAATTAAATATTAAAAATTATTTTTATTTTTAATATGATAATTTTTATTTTTATTAAAATATAATTTTTTTAAAGTGCATCAGTGATATATATATATATTTGTAGAAGTATTGTGAAACAGGTTTAAGTTATTGAGGTGTAATATATAATGCATAATAAATGGTCATTTAATTCCAAAACCCTTTGGAAAGCTATATTAGTATAATAAATATGTCTTATATGGTTATTTTAAATGTTTACTTTGAAAAACAATAATTTTGCTACCCAAATAACGTGTGTGTGTGTTAAATATTTCTGAAATTTAAACGATAATACCTAACTATTTTACACAATAGATAAGCTTCTTAATCATACTAAAATAAATGTTAACTGGTAAAAGCTGAACCACAGAAAATATGATATTAATTTATTGTTAAATCTATTCTATTCTACTTTCCTGTATATTAGATTCTTTTCTATTTTTAATTTATGCTTTTCACTTTATTTTTTTGTAATTTAGTAGGATAAAATCAAAAATATACAAAAATCAATTTCAAGTAGACTTGAAAATAAATTTAAAACTATTTCCAACAGTTTTGAAAATTAAACAATTATTTTAATAGATACTATTACAATATTATTTGGAAATTAAACCATAAAAAGGTACATAAACAGATAGGTACCTACTATTGAATGATTTGAAAATATTCTCAACAAAAATAGTTATTTGCAGTCATTAAATTAATTAAATTACAACTTATTTAATATCTGCTAAGATCAAAAAAACCAATTAAATTATATTATAAATTTAATATAGTTACTAATAAATAACTACAGAATAATAATGAATGGTGAATACATTATATTTTTAATATTAAATAATTTAATAATATTAATAATTAACTAAACGTTGATAATGTTTATAACAAATTAATTCTGTGTGATTAAATTTATAATTATTAGTGATAATAGTTTATCAAACGTATTATATTTTATTGACTATAAAACTATTATACATTTTAAAAATAATATAAGCATCATAGTTTTATTTCAACTATAAACAATATTAAATAAATTTGTATACAAATATTCCAAAACATCACCATGTCACCACCCATAAATCCTATAAACCTGGTTATACTTTAACACTGTATTTATACACTTAAGGTAAAAACAACATATGCATATGAACATATGTTCTATTAACAAATAAATATAATTATTATTGCAATATGTATGCTTAAAAGCATTTTACAATTTAAATTATTTACTAATACATCATTGTCCAAAAATAAGACTGTTTATATGAATTAAAATCTTTATATATTAATATATTTCCACTACATACACATATAACACTCTCATTTATATGTATACACAAGAAACATACAAACCCACTATCACTTATTTAGCATAATTTGTGATATTATTTACCATTGACATTTTGAGATTGTAATAAATCATCAGCAGGCCATGAAAACTTGTTATTATCAACAATTGCAGACTTATCTTTAGAAAGAGTAAAGTTTTGTTCACCTATATTTTAAAATATATATATTATTAATTAAATTTAACAATACATTTATTATATAGAATAATAAAAATACCAGCAATATCAGGGGTAGACGCATCAAGCATTGGTTGTAATATTCGTCTTCGTGCATTGATAAACCAATTATTTACTTGTAACAATGTTAAATTAGTCTGTGCGGCAATAATTTTTTTTTCATCTTCTGTTGGATAAGGATGCTGAAAATTAATATCTTTTATTTATTGAAATGTTTTTTATAAATCATAATTTATTACAATAAGTATTTTCTGAAATGTATATGGCATGGTATTAATATAGATAAAGATAAATAATACAAATTATAATAATAATAATCATATAATAGGGTTATTAGGTATATAGAGAAACTACCTTATATTACACTGTATTAAAAGTAATAATATTTTTATATTAACATATTATTTTCCCTTACAATTAAATGTTGAAAAAGCCAAGAGCGCATTACACTTGTAGCCTGTTTAGGGAGAATTCCTCTTTTTTGTTGCCTTTTCTTTTTACTCCCAAAGTAGTCATCTTCTTCATCACAAGAGCCACCACTAGTAGCTGATAAGGAACCTAAAATATATAAAATATATGTATTAATACAAAAACAGTAATTAATATAATTAATATATTATCAACACTTAATTATATACATTAACCTAAGCTAAAAATATTCCTACAATTAACTGCTGCAAACCATGTAATACTAATATATATTAAATAATATTTGTTTATAACTAATATACTTTTAATTCAAACATTTAGCAAAGGAAAATTTTTGTTTAAATAATTATTTCATTTCTTAAAAGTGAAAAAAATTCTTTTTACATTTTTCATGATAAACATTTGTATTCTTGAAATATTTCATTACTTAATTATGTTTATCATCTATAAACAAGAATATTAATTAATGATTAAAAATATTGATAAAATATAATTGATAAAAATATTAAAATACATTTTATACAACTGTTAATTGTATTAAAAAAATAAAATAAAATTAATGTAGAAGTAATACTCAGAGATTAATAAAATATAAAAATATGTAACAATTCATACTTCAATAAATGTTTTTAAGTATATATAAATAATAAATTATTACCTACCATGTAAAATAGAAACATTATTCTGTAATACATTTGTACCAATTGCTGATAATGGTGTTTTTTCTAAAGAAGAGTTTTGAAGTGTAGATTTAGTGACTGTCAAATCAAGTTGGGAAACATCTGAGACTTGAGATACATCTTTCATTTCTACGGATGTGGAGGATGGTATATTTGATAAAAGACAGGTTATGTTTTTTAAATCCATTATTGTTTTTGGTTTTATAGCATCGTTGTCTCCAGACTGCCGCACAGAAACTCCTGAAGAGGATATCACCTGTCAAACATCATTATAAACCTAAACCTAATGTACCATAATAAACTAATAAATAAAATAAATAACACTAATTATAGATAATAAACATATATATCACAAACAGATGTGATGTACATTGATTTTGTATGGATAACTTTTAATAATGCATTTTTTATACCTCAACCAAAACTAACTAGTACGGTTATTGACTTAACTAAATATTTATTCAATGATTCAATTAAACTGAATTTCAATTCAAATTTCTATGTGTGTTTACTAAGAATATATTGAATGATAGACAAACTTATGATCGAAATATTTTTAAAAACATTTAAAATACCATCATTTATGAATATTATTTGAAACATTAATTTTTTAAGAAATTATTTTAAATGTTTCTAATTGATAATCAATCAATCAATCAATCAAATTGATTTTCATGGATCAAAATACATCAAAAAAATTCTGCTTCAGAATATGAAATTAAAAAAGTATTTTATCATAAATATAAGAAGTTTTTAAATAATTTAAACAATAAAAAATATTAAACATCAAATAAATGTGTGTGTGCGTGTGTGTGTGGGTGGGTGTGTGTGGGTGTATGTGTTTAATAGGTGTTTTATATCAACTGCAAATTATGTAAAAACATATGTTCAAAATCATATGAAAATTTTGAAATAATGAGCGTTGTTCTATAAAAGAATTGCCCATATAATACTACTATCACTGATCTTAAAATTAACAAATAAGCAGCACAACAAAAATGTTAAAACTAGTTAATTGCAGTCAATAATGAAATACCCTACCATTGTGTTAATTGGATGAGAGGTTGCTGTAACAGAAATCTTACCCTTATCAGCATAGTGATTGAACAGATGCATTGTAATAAAATAACCAATAAATTATGGTTTGGCAGGGTGGTAGACACATTTTTATAAGCCACGGCTTATCTGTACATTTTTAAGTCAATGATATTAAATGTATATAACAACTATATTTACCTGACTATGGTGTGGAGAATGGCATAATGGAGAATTGCTATTACTTGAGTTACCACTGCTATTATTTTCTATGTAACCCGATGTGTAATCAGAACGTAATAAATTTTCACTTTGCATTTTAATTTTTAGACATGTTATGTATCTACTACAAAAATCTTTGCACAATTCTTGAACTTTTTCTAGTTCCAATAAATGTATTCGTAATACTTGAATAGCTTTAATCATCTGAAAAAAAAATAACTTTTAAGTAATGTTTAACCATTACTATAAATATTACTATAATAATCTGAGATTATTTAAAAAAAATCTAATGAAATTTTACACATACCTACTCACATTGGAAATCATACATTAATCTATCACAGTATTGAATAGGGAATAAGGGTATGAATAGGGTATTTACGACCTTAAAAATGCTAAAAAAAAATGCATCCAAAAATTTCAAAGACTTTAAAGCAATCAAATATAATGTTATAAAATATGCGAAAAGTAAAATTATTCAATGTTTATTCAAAATATAATTTATGATGATATTACATAATATATTATTTGATAATTTACTAATAACTAATATTTTTTAATAATAAAACAAAATTGTTGTTATTATATATGTGCCATACAATGTATACGAGTTGAATAAAAATTTGTAAAAACATGAATCTGTTTTTGTTAGAAACGAAAGTGAATTTATAACTAAAAATGCCTGAACATTCAAGACTGTGTGAAATACAATTTAATATAACTACATCTACATTATATAGAATGGATTTATTATTTGAACGAGCATGACTAAAAGTAAAAAAAATTACAAACATCCTAGCCTTAATTATGAGCCAGTAAGCAAATATACCGAATGGCACTAGACTTAAGAGTAATATGTAATATAAAATATGGAAAATGGACTATGGATCTACCGCACATGTCAAACATCTTACATTATTTAAAAAATATATTTAATAAAATAAAAGTATAAAGTTGAATAATATATTTTTCTCGTGCTATTATTAGTGAATTTTAAGAGTACTAAATACAGGGAGCTCCACACAGATTATGGTTATGAGTAGTAAAAATAAAATGTTTTTGTCACTTAGTGTATAATAGAACCTAATACAAAAGTTATTGTTCAATTTATAAAACTAAATCATACTACATTTTAAAAGCATATAATTAAACTGTTTTGAAAATAAATATAGATACATTTATTTTTATTATTGATAAAAATAAGTATTAACTAAAATTAAACTTAATGTGGTATGAAGCTTAACATTAATTTTAAAAATAAATGTACCTATTGATAACTATACATTTTAATTTAAGACAATTTAATACACATACCAATCCGTCGATTTCTGTATCATTAATTAAAAATGGTTTTCTATCTCTTTCTTGATGTTGAACAAATGCTTGTATATCCATATTAAAACTTTCAGAATTTGAAATTGCTGCTGACTGAGTGGCTTGTTCACATCTTTCAAAAAGTAATGCTAGTAAAGGAAAAAGTGGATGCCTGAAAAACAATAATATTAGAAAACAGAAATATACAGATAATTATAACCGAAAAATTACTTATAAACAGCTCGTTTATCAGCTTCAAATATTGCTTGATCTGTTTGTTGAATATTATTATTGGCGATAGCCGTTAAATTAGATGTTACACTATCTGAGTATGAAACCATTATTAAGCTTTACATTTGTTTTCTTTTTCCATTATTATAAATTGAAAACCTACAAATTAAATAAAAAGTACATAAATACATTATTCAAGTATAAAATTGTCTATAAGTTATTCTTATTTAAACCCCTATAATGAAGATTAATCATGATCGCTCTTTTATTTTAAGCTATGTATTATAGAATGCACAAGTACCTAATGACTAATAAGTAAAATGTATAAAACACTAATGTGCCCACATGATTATATAACATGTAAATAACTTAAAATTGGCACAAAATAATAGAATATGAGACAGTGTTTTGTTTTTTTAATACATGAACAAAAAATATCCATTGACATTAATTAAAAATTACTTGAAATAGTTAAATATTACATTTTTAATAACATTCAAAGAAAATGTATTTTATAGAAAACAGTTGAACAAAATATTAACGCTAATTGTTTTCGAATTTGACTTTATGAACAGTTGCATAAAATAATTTATGCAAATTTATATTTTATATGTACTTACAGTAAGTTCAGTAAGTTTTACCTACAATTATATAGGTATGAAGAATAAACACTTTTTAGTTACACAACATATTTTTCACATTATTATAATAATATATTGTATGTTTCATGTATTTGTTTATGTAATTTTTATGTAAATAAATAATACATTAATACATTATTTTGAATTTGAAATAATATTTACCTTCTTACATAGAATTGTGAAAAAATAATCAATAATCATTTATCATATTTTAAAAATTTAAAAGCTCAACAAAGAATTTATTATATATTACTAAGTACTATACATATATAATATATTTATTTCATAACATTCCCAAGACTCCAAGGATATAAAAAATATCATCAGAATAATTGTAAGTATACATATAATAACTGTTATCGAATTTAATCCTCTTCCATTTGTATTATGTTGGTTGGCAGAAAAAGATTGCAATGAAAATATTTACTTTAACTTAAAATCAAAAATGGTATATCAAGACGTTTTCCAAGAAACATATGAAAGAAAAACATAATTTGAAAATAACCATAACACAAACAGTTCATTTTTAACATTAATTTTTAGAATAAAATAAAATTATAACTTTAATTTTATATTAAACTATAAGATAAAATACGAAATAAAATACCAGACTGGAATTTTAATCTCAATAGAAGAATAAATAAACTATTAAGTTTAAAGTGTGATTTAGAAAAAAATATTTTTCAATTAGATATGTTATTTTCAATTACTTGACAATTTTAAAATAAATATATCAAATAAATGTGATCAAAAATAAAGTATTTAACAGTTTGTTATTAATAATTATGATGTATTACAACTTTTATCATAAAATATGTTAAAATTATTTTACTAACTTAAAATAAAGACTTGAACCCAAACAAACGTTATTTAAACAAATTTATTGAAAGAATAATGTATAAATTAAGTACGTAAACTCATTGATAATATGTGATATTTTTTAGTTTACTACTTATTTTACCCATACATTTCTTTTTGATAAAGCATAATATGGTACATTTTTAAAAAAATATAATAAACAACTATAAGTGGTAGAAAAAAATAGTAAAATATTTGTATTTAGAGGTATGTGGACAAATTTTATTTAAAGACCTCCAATCTACGGTTTAAACTAAAAAGTATATAATCATAAAATATCGCAAAAAATAGGCTTTGAAATTAATAGTTTTTAACATCCAAACTTTAAAAATAAGTGAAAAAGTGTTTTCTCCGATGATATTGTGAGAATGTTTTTAAATTTGGCAAAAGCTTAAATTTGTCATACTATTTAAGAAGTATTCTGTAACGATAATAACTTTTACTCAAATGAGAACCATTTTTTTTTTTTTGTACTTCACACTATTATGCTGATTTTGCACTCATAAATTTAAATAATGTGGCCCTTAAAAATTCTAACAATTAAAATTTTAATAGATAAATACATTAAAATAAAAAATGGAGGTGAATCGTGCTTGATGAACAACATTACATATAACGTATGTATAAATAAATATGTAAATTTATGTTTATTACAGAATATTTGCATGATATTTATTTTAACTAATACATATCGTATACTGACATGACGCCAATTCGTTACTCTGCTAACCTACTCGAGAGTGGATGACAGGTAATAGCACTAGTCAGCTATAACAATTGTCTTGAACTCAGTCAGTGAATACATGGGTAGTCCTAACCAAAAACAGTCGTGTTCTCGACAACACATTAAGTTTGTTCTACGTGTCGAGACCACAACACACACGGCGAATTATTACGATCACCGCACCGCACCGTACGGGGACCACCGCAGTAGATACAACAGACCGGTGGACCATGTCGCATACTTACGGGCTACAGTCGTCTACAGTTGTCGGTGGACATCAACACGACAGCGGAAGTGCTCGGAGCCTGTTGGGCATGCGGTCGGACGGACGGACGGACGGACGTCGCCGGATCCGGCGAACTGGGCGCACGCACGTTCACCGGGCGAAACGCCGTCGGACGAACGATGTGCCGGCAAGACGGAGATCGCGCGACGGCGGCGGCGACGCGTTACGCGCGTGCATGTGGAACGGCAACAATAACAATAATTACATCAATAATACCGTCATAGTCGTCGTCGTCGTCGTCGTCGCGCGTTAACGATGATAAAAATAATAATAATAATAATAATAACAACAACACCGACGACCGGACGACATGTACGTCGGACGCCGAGAGAGAGACGGAGAGATAAGGGATCCGCTAACGCTGGTTTTTTTTTATTATCATCGTCGCCGCGAACCGCGATGTCGACGGGTAGAGCAGTGTGTTGTATAGTTCGGAGCGTCGTCGCGGCGAGCGCTCGGGTATTTATCTCTTTTTCCCCCTTTTTCTCCCTTGAAACGATAACGATAAATAATAAAAAAAAAAAAAAAAAATAATAAAAATACCCGACGACGGAAAACAGTGTACACCGCCGAAGGTCGCCCGCCCGTCCGCTTACTCGCTCCCGCTACTCGCCGCCATCCCATCCACCAGCTTCTGAGTTCTGACGACACGCACTCCGCTCCGGTCGTTCAGCCGCGCGCAGACGTAATACGTTCGGCAATACAAATAATACAATTTGAGTGGTGCGCGTACCGGTGTAGTCGCGGCCGGCGGGTGGGTGACGGCCAGCGCGGTCCGACACTCCGACGGCGATTAAAGGGATCGAGCGCGCGCGCGCCGGCGACGGGGAGATGATGATCGTGTCCGGGACGACCCTTTTTGCTTAAACAACGACCATTTCGCTTCGTCCGCAGTGTTCTTCGCTGCTGCTCAAACGGAAAAACAGAAATATGCGATTTTCGCTCGCACCCCGCCCACTCACCGCCCGTCGTATTGTGTCTCGGCGTTTCGCCGCGCAAACTGCCGAAACCTCCTCGCCGGTTCGTTTTCCCTCGTAGCATTATTACTGTTGCTACTGATTATTGTTGTTTGGTACGAACGAAAGTTTCGTATAAAGTAATACGATTTCTAACATTACGCATAACACTATACGTGTGTATTTATTTTTATCCATTTAGGCGCAGATCTAGTCGAATTTTAGGTAGTCATTTGTTTTTCTTTAAAACCTGTATTTAAATGGACGGATTTGCAAAAAATTGAAATGCATCGGGACGAGTGATTTAAAAATATGATATGTTTTATTAATTCGTTTTCTCCTCTCTCATTTTGATAGACTTGTGACTGTCCGTGACTTCCACAGTTCCACGAGTATAATTAAAATGAACTGTTTTTTGATGAAAATCAATAAAAAAAACAAATACAATTTGTATTTGTTTAAAATGTTGTATAGATACCTATTACAATTATATCTATTTTATTAATATTATCACTGATTATATATATATAGTTGAGTGTTGACTTTATATAATCAATGATATTATTTATAATTATATCTTAATCTTTAAACTTTTATCTTTTATATTGTGTTGATTAATAACGTTATGGATGACGAACGTAGCTCGTATGTGCGAAAAGATAATGTGATAGCCGGTCGGTAAGCTTATAGGACGGTACATTAATTAATTAAACGATTAAGCATCGTGCCGGTGAGATAGGTCCACCGTTAACGAACGTTAAAAATGGACGTATCATACTGTATGATTCATACTCTCTCAAACACACTGTAAGGAACTCACCCAAACGCTCCAAACACTCGCTTTTGTTAAGCGAGTAAAAAGATAATTCGCTCAACCCTATTACGCTCCATTTATACGCTCTGTGAACAAATCCACAGAACTCCACACCCAAGCAATTAATGTTTTAAGCATTTGTGTTCTTTATTTTATAAGTAAACATTACAAATATGACCCTGTGATATGGAGTTATGAGATATAAATTAGCTTAACTTAACCTATTCAAAATTTCCTAGTGACCGGTCACTATAGTATTCTGGTCGACATAATAAGAAATATTGATTCCAAAAATTAAAATAATAATTATCAGTTACCTTTAGGTACCAATCTACCACCATAGTCTATAGGCCTATAGCTTGGTTACTAGTTGATTATGAACTATGATAAATTGTTGTAAATTAAAAATAGCCTAAGATGATCAAAGGCGTACACAAACACAATAGTCAATAATAACTAATAAGTATAAGAATGATAAGGATTTAAAAAATTATTGTGATCAGTTAAAAAGAAGAACAAAGTATATTACTTGGTAGTTAATACCTGTATAGTTATTAGTTATTATTTTATTAGTTAAATAATATTTATTATAATATTGGCCAGTTCTTTCAAAAAAATTTTTTTTTATAAATCCAATTTTCGTGCAATTAGTTGAAAGTGGGTGCGCAAATAAATAAGTGTAAGCTCCCAGGTCATAAAAAATGTCCCGTGTATATAAGTCGGTTACCAACATTAGCTAAGCTAGGTACAAATAGGGTGTGGCTAGGGGGGCTTAGCCCCCTTAGAATTGCTATAGCCCACCCAAAAACTAATGATTTAATTACATAATACATTAGGACGTTGAATTATGTGGCCATGTGGATAGGAAACTAAGCTTTAGAACACATAAATGTCTAACTTCTATAGTGTATTGGTTTTTTGGAATTATTCGGTAGTTTTTAATACATCCAGAAAAAGCTACGTAAATATGCACACATGCTGTGGCGTATTTATGAAATGGAGCCTCTGCCCCCTCCCCATCATTTACCATACCTATTAAAGTTATAGTCAAAGTGTTATGAATTTTTCTTTCATAAATTTAACATAAATAAAAATAAACAAAATCCATATTTTTCAAAATCGTGAATACATTTTTTTATATTTACAATTATTTTTGAGCGTGTGCACGTTTTATATTAGAAAAAATGCTTCAATTCTCGAATTCGAAATTTCTAGTAACAACTTCTAGACATCTAAAGGTAATATTTTCAATAGATTTTTGATTATTTAATCGGGAAAAGCATTTAGGAAAACTAAAATTGTTATTATACAAAAATAGTTTTTGGCTTCTAGCTTAAATGGGTGTTGTTTTTTTTGTAATTTATAAATAAACAACCATAGAAATTTGTAATTTTCCCCAAAAATTCATATTGCAATTTATTAAATATGACATCATTTTTTTTTTAATTTAAGTATGATAAAATATTTGTTTTTAGATAAAAATACATACAAAACTTTAATACAGGGTACTTTCTAATTAGTGCTTACAATATTTAAAAAATATCGAGAATATATAAGTACTTACTTGCACTTTATTTCTGTTTATAAGCTTTTAATATTCAAATTTTTACAAAATCATGTAAATTTACAAATTAATATATAATTAATAATGCGTACAATTTTAAATTTAAGCACCTATTTAATAAATATTGAAAATTGATACAAGATTTCTCACAAGGATATTTACAAGAAACTAAAATAAAATGTTTAGTGTAAACGTGTAATCACAAATATTTTTTTTTCAGCGATTGAAGATTAATTTGATCGATAATATTAAGATATTATAAATATTCAAACAAATATATTTTATATATTTACCTGTATAATTAATGAATACCTAACCATATTTATCTTAAATTGATTTTTGTTAAAATAAAAAATATTTTTTGAAGACACTTAAATCATTCAAAATTCAACTATTGTCTACTTAAATTTTTATTTTCTATTCTCAGAGGAATTTTCAGTTTTTATTTTACTTGTTTAAGCTATTTATAAAAATTTGAAATATTTTTTTAGTGTTGATATTTGACTCTGCCAAACCCATGAAAACTTAATACAAAATCCCAAATATCTAAGATGTCTTTGTAACGACTCAAAAATATTGAAATACATAGACGTAATTTTTATTATAATTTCAGTTTAAAGAACAAATTTTGAAAAAAAAATTGATAAATTGATAACAATTATTACGAAGTTAAAAATTTATAAATTGTTTAATTTTATTTTTATAGCTTACAATTGAAAATGTAATACAAGGTACTTCACTAATAATTATTACTGAAAATTGAAATCCAAAAGTTCTTAAAAATTAATCCTCTACCTAAGTAAAACAATTTTTTTTCATAGACTTATAAAAAGGAATGTTTGACAATATTAGATATTTAAATAAACAATAACAGTTATAATTATTTTGTATTAGGTAATTCAAAATTATTTTTTGCAGTGTCCTTAAAAGTTTTACATAGGTATATTAATCATTAAAATATATAGCTATAGATAATATAGCAATACTAGATACATAAATGCATGGCTAGGTAATTAATATTATACAAAGTGATTCATCAAACATGCTCATCCCCTTTTCTTTTTCAATAATGCTGTTATTTAGAATCTGATTTTTAAATCAGATTCTAAATAACACTTTAAATACACTTGACCTGAGTTCGAAATTATTTAGGTTTGTTGTACTATTTATAAGGAGTGTCCTGTGGTATGAAGAGATACTTACAATTTTACTAACTTCTGTTTTTTAAATGACAACCTCCTTTTTTTACTGTAAATGATTTAGCAGGTAATTATTTTCTATTATAAATTTAATTTATATTTATAACACAAACATATAATGATATGGTTATAAATAGTTATAACTTATAATAATAATGGTTATAGGTATAGTTTATTTTATATACCTATTAAAAATTAATTATTAACATAGCCAAATATTAAATATTTACTTATCATAAATACATACCTACTATCTTTAATCTACATGTTGCTTGTTATGTTATCAATAATAATCACAATATCACATATCACTGTGTATCAGTTTCAAAATTTGTGCTTTTAATTTTATAATTTACAATTTGTATTGTAACTGTAGTTTCTTTTAAGTCTTGCAATAATTTGTGAATACATACATAATACATAATATTATTTACTACATACTGGTTAGTAATATCATATCATCTTAACTAAAATTGGTAAGTATAAACATATTTAATCAAACAATTTTATTTTATTAAATCTTACAAAATCATTAAAATTATAATTAGATTGGTAAGAGCTGTAGTTCTAAGAATTAAATCGTAAATATATGAGTTATTTTCTTTACTTGAGGAAAAAATTATGTTTGGCCTCGAACAGTCACTGCTTTTTTTAATCTAAGATAATTTAATGTCTTTATTTTTTTCACTCTATATTAAAATAAACTTATACAACAATTTAATTTGGTTATTAAATTACTATTATTATATGAATTAAATTTATTAAGATTTTTTATTGCTACACCTACATGTTAAAATTGTATATATACTAAACTTCATTTCAAATTAATTAATAAATTGATTTTTATCATTGATTAAATTGATGAGATCATTTTTTAATTGATTATTTTTCGATTTTAATTGAAATGTCATATGCCATTATGTGCGTTAATTGTATAAATTGTTATTTTAGATTTCACAATTTTTATTTGAACATAAAAAATGATAATTATAATATTATAGATAATAAATTAAAAATAACATGTAACGAGGACTATTAACCATGTCAATTATTTATATTAATTAGGTGCTAAATACATTTTAAATTGGTTAAATATTTATTTTTACTTAAAATGTTTTACTGATTACTAGGTATATAATATTAATAATATTATACATATCCACTATTAAAACCTCTGCACAAATACTAATGAAGATTACATCAATTTATTTTTATTCAATTAAAATCCACCAATATTATATTATAATACTATTTTAGATATACAAATAAATCTATTGCAAATTTATAATATCTATATAAATACAGTCTTTATATAAGAGTAAGAGTTCAAATCTAATTTCTACCTTTAACAATAAAATATTTTTATATTGTTAACTAACATTTTCGATTTTTTGATAGGTATTCCAAATAGTCAACAATTACAACATTTTCAGTGCAATATTTTTTTCAACCAACTGTTATGAATAATGATTCTGGTATAATTAGCTTTCAACATTGTAATCATAAGAACATATACTGTATAAACATTCCAACTAATTGTCCTGTTTGCAAAATATGTTTAAAAAATTTGCAGAACATTCCAATCAGGTAAACTATCAAATATTTTTTTCATTCATTACGTTCAAATATCTGTGTAAATGTCTAATGCATGATGCTTGCAATTTCTCATGTTTCCCTTTGATAAATTTAAGTATATTGCAAATCTATGTCTAACATATTTGTATGTAGGCCCCAGGAGTGGTGTGAAACCAATACAATTGCACTATTTGGTACTCTATGTGGGCGCCACTAGCATTATACAGCTTTATATTGAGTTTAAAATGTAAAATGACTAAAATAGTTTTAATATGTTTAGTCTTTAATCTATAATATGTAGTACAAATTTGTATCAATGAGAAACAATTCTCCATGACAAGTTTAAAATAAATACATTTTAAATATTTTAATTTTTTATTTTAAGAGTTCCTTATCCTTTTGTAAGAGCATCTCAGCAACCATGCGCTATTATCGTGAAACCAACTTGTGGGAATTTTTTAAAGTAAGTGTATTTAAAATTTTAGTTATTTAATTTATTTAGAACAATTTAATTTGATATATTCACAATACAAAAAAACCTATCTTACAATTTCACTAGTAACTACCAATTAATGGATGATTTACATATTGGAGTAACAACTTCAAGAGGTACTGTTATATCATATGATTGGAATGGAATCATTGAGGATACAGAAAACTGGCAAGGATGTTTAGTGGTGTTTCAACTAAATGACCATTGTATGGAAACACATTGGGATACTATATTAACAGATATAATAAAAAATGAGTGTTGGAACAGTTCTAGGTTTGTTGATTTTAGATTAAAAATTAATTGAATTATCATTAGTATTAATTTTAAAATAAATAAGGGGAAAGAGTATTTGACAATTTTAATATAGAAACACAATAAAAAAATTACACAAAGTTACCGCCTCTTCTCCCCCCCACACACACACTTGGTCCTATCAGCTTTAGTCTTCAACATTTCATTAAAATAATTGCAAATACATTTTTGGTTGGTTACATTTTTTTTTTGAATATTGTATAATGTTATAATTATAGTTACTTTATTAACAAGATAAATCTGTTCTTTTTTTCAATTGAGAAGAAAGAAAAGAAAATTTACAATACATTTATATTTTTAAAAACAAATACATATATATCATATATATATTATATTATTATATATGTTATGTAATATGTTATATATATATAATATTATTATAAATGTTATATATATATAATATGAATATAAGTATTTAGTATATTATATATAATTAAAAAATATGAGCCAATAGGACATAGCTGAATAAAAAAATAATAAAAAATTGATTTGCAATTAGCCTAACTCAATGAGCAATAAATTTATGGTGGTATTTTGAAGCTAATGAAGACAAAGTGGACGGTCAATTTCATGAAAATTCTTGCTTCTACTCAAAAAAAGAATTGTTAAAATTTCATAACATTTTATATTATTTTGTACTTAAAATTCTATCAAATTTAAAATTTAACTTCACAGGTTTAACAATTTAATATAAGAATCCTATAAAATTGTTTTTATTGATATTAAGTCAAGAAAAAGCCAAAGTTTTATGAATGTTTGAAAATCAAATGTTGATAAAATTTGGTATTTTAATAAAAAATAAAATAAAATACAATTTTATCATAGAAATTAAAAATGTTCTATCATATATGATATATTATATATGTTTCATGTGATACAGTTTATCTCATAAGTTGTTCTTACAGCAATTCAAAACTATTGAAAAAACATGTGTAGTAATATTTTATAAGCAGTGTTTGGTGTTAAAATTATTTACAGCTCACCAAGAATAGGTTTTTTGTTTACAATAATACATCATTGTATCCAATTTAAAACATCCGTTACAGTAATCCACACTCAATACCTACTGTATAGGAGATAATACCGATATGCTCGCCTTTTTTAGTTTTCTTTTCTATGAATGTCAATAAAAAAATTTTTTTTTTCAATTAAAGGTTTCTTATAAGTTTTTAAATTATTAATTAAAAATTATCAAAAATACATAGCCAAAATATTTTATGTTCTATGTTAAAATTATGATTAAATTCCGAAAATTTACAAATTATTTTGTGGTTAAAAATGTATAACAATTTTCTTTTTATATTTAAGATATTAAAATGTATTACAAGATTCCTCATACATTTTTCTATTTATATTAAAATTAAAATTTTCTGTAGAGTTGAATTAATTTTTAATTTAAAAATATTAAATATGCATACTAGGTATGATTTTTATTTATTAGCATTTGAAATTCAAATTTTGATAAAATTCATAATAAAAATGTTTTGTACAATTAATTCAATAATCTTCATAAAGATACATTTTTATAAATACTTAAAAAAACTTTTAATTGAATAACAGTTGCGTTAAACGCTAAACGTTTTATATGTTTTGAAATTATTACACGAATAGTTTTGTATTAAGCCTTCGACTATATTCTTCAACACCAATCTACAAAAATGTTATTCTTTTATGTTTTGATTTTGAAGTATATTATTGGCGTTTTAATGTTGAATATGTTTTGTTAAGTTTAGAAATTCTAGATAATATTTATTATCTTTACATTTTTTGAAAGGTGATTCTAATATTCAAAATAAATGAGTAAAATAGAATTGTTTTGATGTTAAATTTGGTATTTTATGCTGATATGTGATAGTATGATAGAGTAAATACGTACTGGTACAACTTCACTTAGGTAACCATAAGAGCTAAAGATCTTTAAAGTTGTAGGTAAATAGGTAAATCACACCTTTCTAATGCTTGGCCTTAGGGGGGGGGGGAGATAAATTTTATTATATTATTTCATACAAAATGCTACTCTAGATGTCCAAAATTAATTGACTTGGTTTTTTTTTAATGACACTATATTTATTTTAATTTTAATTTTCCTATCATAGAATAAATTATAAACATATAACAAAAAAAAACTCCAGTAGGTATTGATGATTTTGTTTTTTGTTATAATACATTTTTAATGGTTCAAACTTTAAAGTAGTGTTTTGTCTTTTACTCAATAGATACAACGAAGAGGATCACAATTGTTTTTCGTTCATAATAGCTTTTTTGAAACAGTTTAACACCTTCAAATCACCGGTACATCATATCGAAACGAGAGAAGACTTTGCAGAATTATATGTAGCTCCAACTACGATAAAAGCTTATAAATATATTTATCTTTACAGAAAAATAATAGAAAATGGTTTCTATATTTACAGTCAACCGTCGAATGAAATATTGTCTATACAATAAAATTGTATAATAATACAATTACTGTACATATATAAAGTTTTTCTATTTTATGTTTAATATAAATATCATTTCATTTTTGTCATTAAATTCCATTAATTGGAGAATGGATACATTTTATTTTATTTGAAAGTATTGGTCATAAAAATCTCGAGTGCATATCAGAAACGATCTTTAAGGAGTTCAATGTAGACATTATATGAAACACTTCTTCGTCAAAAACACAAATATCCAGCGGATAGTTAAACTAGGTTGAATATTGTGCCAATATAGCAATAATAGAATAATTGGGTTCTAAGTGTTCCAATCCTATCCAATATATTTATACCAGGTTTAATATAATGATTATTTTTGTGTTATAGTATAGGTGACAGGTGTAGTAATAGTAGATAGTAGGTAATAAAAAACATTGATTAATTAAAAACTTAGATTTTTTTTCACGATTATACACTAGTAATTAATTAATAGGGAACTTTATCAAAAGTACAATCATAATATATATCATCATAATTATGACATTATTGACATTTTAATCTAGTAATATGTGTATATGTTTTATAGATACACGTATGTATATATATATATTTAAATATACAAATTGTACAACAGATTTTTTTTAAAAACATTTCGTATACAGTGAGTCGTGTTAAAAAAATAAAAAAAAAAAATAAAAAAAAATATAGGTAGGTAATATTAATAATAATGAGAAGTGCGCGGGGCGATGTTGCGGGGATGATGACTGTAGTGCGAGGGGGTGTAGAGGTTGAGGGTTAATGGATCTTTCACATTTCCCTCGTCATCAATTTTTGGGCTTTTCCGTGGATGTAGTGGTGGTACTGTCAGCGCCGCCATCGGGTGATTCCGAGTTCTCAACTACAGTAAGTTCGGGATATTCAAGCTTAACACCAGGCTCGCAGTCGAACACAGGACAGCAGTCAGGGAAACTGGCTGTCTTGTTGGTCTTTTCAGATAGTTTGCACTTTGGGTTGGACTTGGGGTATGGACCGCAGTCTTCTACCAACTCTAACAGTCTGTCGGTGCCCTCGCCTTGTACGCAAGTGGAACGGCCGCAGAATGGTGATAGCTCCCATGTGTGTCCTGGCTCCACGGTGGCGCATTTAGTTGATGCGAAACACAGTCCGGGAAAATCTGTAAGGGAAGATACACGTATTAAATAATTATCATTATATATAGGTAATGTTATTTACAATGATGGAAAACAATAATGTTTCAATTACAATGTTCAATAAAGTTGTCAGTCTACCTTAACGTTAGGTATTCGTCCAAAACTCACAGTTCCATTTTCGGACAGTACAATTTTTGTAAAGATTTACAATTATAATAACTGGACTTGACTATTTTTAATTTAATATTATATCAAACAAGTAACAACAAAATAATAAATTTTGTCAAACAAAAATTAGTTTTCAATTTGACTAAGGTATTACATTAAAACATTTTATTGCAAATTATTTTATTAGATTTTCATACAAATTTACCAAATAAATGTCGTATAATTATAAAAAATAAAACTTAATCTTAATTTTCGATATATTCATAAAGGCATATTTTACTATCATAATAATTATCATGATTTAGGTATAATATGACTATATTAACTTTATTCGACTAGTGTGATCGGAAATTAAGTATAAAAATTGTCAAGTTCAGTTGTTATATTTATTATATTTATATTAATCAAAAAGGGAAGAGTACAGTTTGAACGAAAAAAGTAACACCCACTACTATACCATTAATGATAATTATTAATTATCAGCTACGATAAACAAACAGACAGATATACTAATTGTATAATGTGTCCTTATAATTTTATCTTATTCGTTTGCTTATTAGTATGCTTTTATAATTCTGTATCAGATGCAGTGTCTATTATTATAATCAGCTACAATTAAAAACATCAATGTTCTTGAGATTTCTATTTTGATTTGCGAATAATCGAACCCGTATCAAAATATGATTTACTATTAATGGAAAGCGGTTACACTTGTGTTCGATTAAGGCCGTACCGCTATTATTGTTTTATGGACAAACGAACCTTCGCGTTGAACTGTGTATCTACTAAACTGGCAATATTTTAGTAACAACCAAACATGGAGAAAATACCGCGGTGAAGTGATGCATTAATCAAATGTATAGATTATACGAAAATAGATAAAAAAAAATTAATAACTATGCATGGGGCAAGGTTAAACGATTAATATCATATAAGGTGTTGAATTTGGATAGTTGCTGTGCAACTATTAAATTCATCTTAAATAAATAGCCTATTCTAAATTAATACTACATTCCAAACAGTGTGCTTGATTTTCCATAAATGTTATCTATTAGGATTTAGGAGTTAAGGCTAAATGCATTTAATTCGATGGATTTAAAATACTTTAACGAACCTCTCAAGACATCTGCTGGTATTAGCCTGCGGTAAATCCTGATCGATCCTTCGGCTTCTGGTGCAGGTGTCGATGATTTTTCGTCAGCTGCAAGTGCAATCGCAGCCACTCCTAACACTACTGCCAAAACGCTCAGTCTGAATTCCATTTTGTTTCGATGGGCAATACTGAAAAGAATAAATATTTATTTCCACTTTTTTTCTTGTAATATTTTGTGACAATAATTCTAGAATATATTTTTTTAGTTGCATTGTCAGAGATAAAAAAAATCTACTAATATAAAATATTAAATTAAACATATATTTTTAAATATGATATACCTAAGTATTTTGCATTTTCGATTACTAGTAAATTAGTAGAATATATAAATGTTAAGATTTTCTAACACTTAAAATAATAACTTTTTGCGGATGACGACACTAATTATTAATATATGCATGGTGCACACACGTCACACATACTACATGAGAAATACCTACGTGGTAGCCAGTATTCGTGTTCTAGGTATTTGAAATTGAATTAGTTATTGAGAGAAAATCTAATAGTCACACCAAAATGTCGTGAACATGAATTGAATTAGTAGCTAGTGGGATAGCTTTAGACTTATAGGTATACCTGTATGGTTATATAAAACATGTATATTCAATTAGCTGGGTGTTACGAATAGAAATCAAAAATCGTAAATAGACATTATGATGAATACAAATATAAAAATTGAAGAGAAAACAAAATATATATTTGTTATCAATATTATTTCCAACCAATAATGTTAAGAAGAATAATAATTCCAATTAACATTATCTATAACTATTTCAGTTATTTCTTGTTATTCATTTATTACTGTTCCTATAGAGCAGGAAGAGTTGATCCTACGACTCCTACGGTTTGGACCATCGTCTTATTCGTCTTAGAATATATGTTGACTGCTGAGACTTCCGAAAATTATACAAGGAAGGTTTAGTTAACTCAATATAACTTTTAATTTACAGATAATAAATATTACATTCATAATAAGATTCTATCAATAGATAATAAGAACAAGGAATTAAAAGAAAAAAAAATCAACTTATTTAAGTAGTTTTTATTGAAGAAATAAGCAATTTAGAAGTTTGAACTGTTTGAAGTAGGTACAGTGCTTTTTTTAACATAAAAATTGTATTAAAATTTATTTGAACTTTTATCATATTGTAATACCTATAAGAACAAATAAATATCAAAAATATTTGTAATTATAGTAACCAAAACTGATAATATAATTTTATTCACCACAGTAAAACTACAAGAAAAATAATTAAACAATTTTAATTTGTTAGAAATTCAACGCAATGATATTTTATTCAACTGAAATATATACCTAGGTAATATACATTTTTACTCAAGTAACTTAGTTATGTTTTAAAACAACTCGTTAAGCTTACATTGTAGTAAAAAGTAATTGGTTAAGTAAAAAGTTGTATGAGAAACAAAAACTTTAAACATTTAAACTAGTTGGACAGCCTTGAACTTAATGATTATACTGCAGTGACATATTATGATGTAATTTGTATCTTTAAGTTTGAGCGTCTGAATGGTTCGAAAATGATAATTTAAAAGTTTAAAATCGACAATAATACCTAAATAGGTAGTCCGTTAATATAGATATAAATTTCAAATATCATATTGATTACTTTTCACTATTACTTATTTGTTAAGTAGATAGAAAATTCTGGCCGTTAACAATCGAAGTTCTGCTAAATTTTAATCTATACCAATACGTCACGTTCGTTTTTGATATAATAAATTAATATAAATAGCATTTGGTAAAATTGATCGAATGCGTTAAAATATAAAACTTATTATAGGATTAATGATCATAGTAGTATACATTTATTTATATGCGTTTAGCGTGTATATATAATATTTTATATTTCTTACCTAGTTCCTGGCTAGTGGCTACCTATGTAAAATAATACCTATGTTGTTAAATATATGCACGCAAGTGTCCTCCGATGATTCGCGAAATATACAGCGTCGATATTATGTACAATATATTTTGCAGTAATGAACGACTACTTTCCCATCATTAATATTTATATATTATTACTATTATTCGCGTAATAATGCGGTGAAAGGTTACAACAATATGCCGAAGTATAGATACAATAATAATAATATTAGTATTTCAAGTGTGTATGTAAACGATGATTCAGGTCTGAGTTGTTAAGCCCGTAAAATACGGTTATTCCGCTTCGATCTGTGTTTATTAGGTACAAATCTCTATGCAATATTGTCTTGAATGATATCTGTCCAAGAACGTTTGTTCGAAAATTATCGTTGTTTGTTGCATTTTATCCATATCATATAGGTACCTATATTGAATTTAAATTGTCTATGAAATATTAAGCACCACATACAATTTTGTAAATCGCCGGTTCATTTAAAAAGTATATTACTATTATACATATTACATACATTGTATAGTTTAAATACTTATAATAAAAAACTACCTATCTTACTACCTAGTCAATACTAGCAAACCCACATCTGGGTAAATAACTACTTATATCTATATTTTAGTGCCTCTTGATACTGGGCCACGCTAATCAATCGGTTCCTATTAAAACAGTAAATTTAACTAGATTTACCAAAACAGATCGGTTTAATACTATAAATATATTATACCATTTATTTGTATGATATATGTATGCACGCGCGTGGGCTTGTACACACATATATACTTAATGTATTCGAATGAATGTGTGTACAACGCTTTCACTTCCAGGAGATAAAATCGAATCACGTCCACTTTCAAGGACTAACTGTATTATGCAACTTCCTTCAAGGTTTCAGTTTCACATTTAAATTAGTGAAATTATCGTCTGTTTCGAACTCGCTCGCTCCCGTTGCCGTATTTCTGCGGTTCACTGATCGTCTTCTCTTTCTGCTGTAGCGAGTTATAGACAAATTGATTTTTTCCCGTATTGGTAGGTATAAACCAAGTTTATTGTAATGTTTTTAACATCTCCGATGTTACGAAATCGACTTGAACAAAATCGTTTTCCGCCCGACCATGTATAATACACCTACCGTTCTGGTTTCACACTCGTTTCGACGCGGTTAAACTAATGACATAAACTATATAATAACAGGTACAACATTGTTTATGTATGATTCTTGACATAAGTTTATGGATAGGTAGGCAGTCAGGCCGGTACTTCTGTTTTGCCCGTAGGTGTGATTTAGATTTTAGATTGCAGTTTGCTGTAGAGAGGGTCCATTTATCCAATATCCGCTTCGAGTGTATTTTTCACTATACTACTTGTACATATTATATAATATGATTAAAATGGTTTTGTATCTTCTTTATAATATAAGTATTTATGTACATTTAATACAGAAAAACCTCGTGAAGTATATTGTAAAATACGTGCTAGAGAATTAGAGAGGATCACAATATTTGCGCCACCTTTTTGAAACATATCGTTATCGCGAATAATCTCGGATACAATAACCTTTACTGCTTATTATAATATATTTTATTGTATAATGAGTAAGTACTGACTGATTGAAGTATATATAATGATATTATACTTTATCGGATCGATGGATCCGTTTTGCTGGGCCGGCTCTATAATATTATCACGTTTCATGGTTCATAATATAGTTGTCTAAAATGATTGTGTCTCGATCCCAATAATGGATATGCGTTAAATTAGAAAGGTCAATTTTATATCGACAAGTCTGTGATGATGACCAACGTGCCGTAATGAATCGACCTATAGTGTGTTAAGTATTCTTTCGCACGCTGTATAAACATATTAGTATATTAAATAGGTATTATATAATATAATATTACTGCCTTATTTTGACGGGCAATAGGAACTACCAAAAATGCAATTAATTTGACGAATATAATAGGCTACAATTTTATTAGAGTTTATTGCATATTATTTTTGACTTAAACATTATCTCAATCCCAATACGTCATCGATTGATTTGATAAAAAATAATAACATAAATTAAAAATTATTATTGATTTTAAAAACTATCTTCCCACATAAAATCTGCATAGTATACTTTTCATCGACATTATTTTTTGGGCAATTTGGAAAAAATTTTAAAACAAGCATAATATCTTATGGATACCATGTATTGTATGCGACCCCTTCGTGCGACGTGATGCGGTATTCGTTGAATTATAATTTGTTAATAGGACCTTTCAGACTGCATTATAACAAATAATAATAACAACAACAACTGTTGTAAATATTTAAATATCTAATGCTCTACTATCGTGCACATATTATGTATACAATATATAATAAACAATATAGTAGGTATATGTATTTACATTGTAGGCGTAAGCCTAAAACGAGTGAGTATAAAATAATATTATAATTAGGTAAATATTGTAATATTGTAGTAGTCCATACAAATATTCGACGATGACTTGTCAAAATGTCCTAGAGAATTTTTGCATTATGACATGATTATGATATATTATACAGAGACAGATTTATTATCGAGGACGAATCGTCGGGGTCGCAGTCGATCAGTCAGCATCGTCGGCGGGCCGTGGCGACGAACGGTTTTTGTAATTTTGATTTCATTATTATTAATTCCGTTCTTCTCGCCCCTTGAGATGCGGCCAAAACGACATTAACTAGAAAATCTGCAGAAAACCGTGTCCGGTTTCTCTTTCTGAACCCGGGCTCAAGAATCGGAACAGTTTCCGGTTCCATTAATCGTTTTATTTACGGTTGGTACGATTTGCGCGCGTTCTAATACCGAATTGCGAATGATATTTTGACGTATAATTAACATATAATACAATAATCGTCAACGCGATGGTAAATTCAAAGGTAAAGTCGGATTCACAGCTACATCGTCTATCGTGTCAAAAGTTCAAAAGTTGAGCTCGGCCCAACTCACAGTAGATCGTAATTAGTCATTAGTGAATGATACCAATGATACCACGATTACAATGGTCAATCAGAATACGACACAAGGGATATGACGACGTAGCTGTGAATCCGGTCGAAGTCGGAAACCGTATCGAGTATACCATGGTATATTATACACATAAAAACGCGCGTTGAACCTTGGTCCAAATCCTATGTATGCCGTGATTATTGCGAAATACGTCATCGTCTCGCCATACTCATTGTTGTTTCGTCGACTGATCATTATTATTACTCATCGTCGCACGCGATGTCGTCTTCGTTACGTATTATGATTTACAGGTAATTAGCGCACGTGTCCGGTCTCCGGCACTCGGCCGAAACCACCGATTTCGATTTTCAGTTTTCACGGCCATTATTGTACGTAATATTTTCATTATTATCATTGGTTATTTTATTATGACATGATTTATCGCTATGGTCGGCGTATTAAAAAAAAACATTGGTGTTCGATATGAATAGATAGATCAGTGGTCGTATTAGGTTTTACCATTTATATACTTTATTGATACATTATACAACGATGCAGTCGGTGGTCGGAGGTTTTCCGATTGTTTTAACACCCCTCCCCCCCCCCGACAGTAAACGCATAATGAAACGAAAATCTCGAAAACATAACCATTTGATTTGTCAATTCGATACGTATGACCTATTGACATTAGGTTATATTAAGGGAGAAAATAGAATAAGGTTAAATAAAAGTGAAAAAAATATTAATTTGTAATAATAACAACAATTTATCAACTTTGAATTGCCAAAATATATTTATTTTTCTCTTGAATATAGGCATACCACTGACTTATTAACACTAATGATAATTATAGTAAAAGTGTAAGACTTTTTTGGTTGTTGTTAGTCAATACTTCATCCCACTGTTTAAAGAATAAATAATTTTTAATCTCATACAACTGTCTATTGAGATTTCTACCGAAGCAAAGGCGTTATTTATTTTGAATTAAAATAGAAAGTGTTTTCCTGAAAAGTGTTTTGTTCGTAGGTGAATTAAATATCGAACAAGTGGTTCACTAATTATGCCCTATTAGTGTTTATTACCATTAGTTGGTTGTACCTCCGAATATAGGTAAATTATACCTATTTATCTGCATACTATCTATTGTTATGAATTCGGCAGGCGTATATTTAACAATTACAGGGCCATTGTAGAATAACTAGAATATAAATGGACTACAAATTAAATTAATAATTAAATTATGTATTCATCTATATTTATGTAAAATAAATAAAGCTGCGAATCGAAATCGTTTATACGGCTATAATTATGTTACATACATTGTCATTTTAAGATATAGATGAAATATGTAACTTAGGCTAAACGCTTTGCCTATTCCATCAAATCCACCAGTAAGAGGTCAAGAGCAATATAACAATTAACAAAATATTATAATATGAAAGATACATAAGCAGTAGCAGAGAAACGTCGAAATCCAATTATCGATTCATTTGATTCATATATTATTTAGACTTATTCTAATTTTAAAATTATTCTAATCATAGAGAATATTTTCCATTAAAATACTAAGCAAAGTTAATTTTATTTAACTACATAATTATATTAGTCTTAAATAAATAACTACCTACAGTAAACATATGGCGTTACACCGTATCATCAAGTAAAAATAATCTATTTAAAATAAGTTTTAATAAAGGTACCTACTGTAGTCGCGCAGACAGTTTATTTGTATGAAATTTCGAAAACGTTGATTTGAATTGAATGGTTATGAAATTTACCTAAATAATAACAATTAACAAGTACATGATAAACAGTAGGTATCACCTTCAAAGTAATCACCTGCAGTAATCATTATTGTTATTTGTTTGTAAAACGCCCTGCTGCTTATTGTTGATTAATGATATTTTAATGTTCCTTTATTCTCAATCAGGATATAATTTAAAAATTGATTGCTAACTATTTCAATTAGGTTAATGCAATAAATATATTATTATAAGTCAATTAATAATAAAAATAAAACCTTGTACATTTGGTTTAACATCGGATAATTATCATTATAATTACCTCATAAGTAAACAAATATTTTACAAAAAAAAAAACACGGTAATTATTATAACACGAGTATTCTACACAACGTCTGACAAGTTTGAAAAGTATAATATTATTATAAATTATAATATGTATAATATTAATCCGTCCTTTTATACTTTTGTTTTTCTTGGGTAAGTTATAAATTATAATAAGATATACCTATCATATCGTTATAAAAATAAATTACATAATATGATAATGTTCATATAGAAATAGATATTATGGTTTAGTTTAATTGAAAAATACATAAATGATTTTATGAGTATTCGACTGTTTTTTTTTTTAAATTGCAGACAATAAATTAAATAAAAATATGAGTTTAATAGTCTATAACATTAGAGGTACAGTTCAATCATTTTCGGGAACAAGATATAACTGATAACAAATATTTGTTATTGTTAACAGCGAAATGCCGGCACTACAAATACGTCAAGGTACCTATGTTTAAATCAATTAATTTTACTATATCGGATGAGTGGTAATATTAATAATTGTATCCGAAATTATGTTTGAATTTAAAAGGTTATTGGTAATATTAGTGTTGACTAGAGTATAATATGACATATTTCACATCACATAATATTCTGAATTAAATATTTACGATGTCTCTCTCTTAGTATTACGCACATTACAGCATCAAAAAAATAATAATTCCAATTTTCTAAACAAATTTTTGTACAATAAAATGTTTACGATCAGCTGCTAAAAATTGATTAATGTATGCTATCGGCAAACATCATATTGGCTTTATGGATTTACAATCATTGAGATAAATAGAAGGTAGGTATAATAATGTTATAAGCTAAAGTATTAACAATTCTAAATCGTAAAGCATTATAATAATAATATAAAAGTGTAATACACACGTTGGGTTTAAACGTGGCTGAGAATGCATTTCAAGAAAAATATATAAAGCACGCCTATAATAAAAGTAATTTTTACTATCATTATCACACGAAAATCTCGAGTATTTCAAATACAGCGATATTACGACTCATAAGTAAAGCTAAAGATGCGTTTTTGTTTTAAAAAATCCACGGATTTATTGTAAAATTATTACCAACACAATTCACAGCTTATTATATATTAATCGCGACGTTTACCTCTCAAATTGCCGGAAAAAAAACTATTTCTTTTTAAATATATATAATGGTATAATATTACAATAATTTCCTTGCGAAAACAGTATGGTTAATGATTGTACCATAAGTTATAGATTATGGGATAAAGTTTATTCATGTTTATATATCTAATATTATTTTAATGTTGAATTTATGCACGGAGAATATCATATGGAAGTCGATTAGATAGACGAAACCATGTTCTACACAATCCTATATGTGATGTATTATAATATGTGATATCAATGGTAGTAAAAATTTCAAATTAATAATTTACTGACGTTAATAAACAATAAATATTAAAATAGTCTTAATAGTAGGTACAGTATACACTAATTATTATATACTTACGTTGACGAGTAGGTGTCTGTTGCCGAGTTATATAGCAGAGCTATATATTTATATGCGTAAGTCGAGTCCGGCGGTGTTGACCGGGCGGAACAGCTTCAAATGATATCTGTATGTAACAGGTACAGGTGTATGGTGTGCAGCGGTTAGTGCTGTTTTAAATGAACCACCTCAAGACCGGGTCTGATTGTTTTATATAGGTACATTCAGGTGGCGGGGTGGTGGTGGTGGTGGGGACGGTCGAAATCGCGGCGGCGGAAGAGGCCGCCTTCGCAGTGCATTATTATTATTAGGTATTATTATCATTGCTAGAGATCGGTAGCGGTGGGGAACTTTGAGACTTCACGTCGGGTTTTATGTAAATAAAAATATTATTTTATTTTTCTTAGAAATTACGAAAAAACTTACTCGCAAATACACGTAGATCAATGTATATACATTTATATAGTTGCAGCTTGCATATGTATCATTTAGTATAGAATTCTTATTAAACCTTTATATATAGGGCTAACTTCAAATTCGTAGTTTTAAGTTTGGTCATAGTAACGTTGTAAACGATATTTTTATTACAGGCAAAGCGAAATGATTATTTTATAATTTTATCAGGTCCTACAGACAAACATTCTTATTCATTTTTATTGATATGCATACAACTCACTAATTTGTTTTGTATTAAGTATTAAGTAAGTTTACCATACCACTGAGTATTAATCGTATATTATTAAACATTTTAATTCTACAAATCAAAGTTAAATAACTTTATTCTTCGTAGCAATTTTTTTGGAAGAATCATACATACGCTTCACGGTAAGTTTAACTTTTTTATTCGTCTAAGATAGTTAACAACGTATTTATTGTTCGTTATTTTTTGAAGAGTTTTTATTGATAGTATTTTGTTTTGTATATATTTTTATTAATTTGATATAATATGTGGTTATTAGAAGGTAATTTCAGTACACGATATTGTATTTGTATTTGCGATTCACCTAATTTTGTCATGTATACATATCGGCTATCACCTATTTGTACATTCGTGTGTTTTTCTTATTATAGTTTTCTCATCGCTGTGCCAACTAGTTGTAGTTACCATTTCGTTTTCTATGCGTATTCATGATTTATTCATTAGTACATCAATTCCAGTTGGCTGGAGCTGCTTGTTTAAATTATGAATTATAATCATTATTATTATGTATTACGTATAGACTTTTCAATGAAATGTAAAGATATTGTTCTATTGCAGTATTGCCGTGTAATATTTTTATTTATTTAATTTTTTTTTGTACATTGTATTTTTACACTTATATGTATATAAACAGCATATATATTATATAGATACCTTGTCCTATATATATTATAAATTTTAATGTATATCATGTATAACTATGCAAATTAATGGAAATAAATATACTGAGTTATTAAATAAAGTAAAGTCAAATTTATAAACCAATTAAATATATATAGATATACATATATTTAACCCAAATTATTTATTATTATTTTTAATGTACTTGTGCTTTAAATAGTAATTATGTGAATTTTAATTTATTAAATAACAATCAACTGTTTTGTTCAATATCCGTCCTAATTAACATTATATAGTGTTTAGACAATAAAATAATTACATATTTATCTCCATTAAATTATTAAATCAAGAAAAATATTTATTATTATTATTTTTATTTTCATTGAAATATTTATGAGAAATTGCGTCATTAAACTAAAAACATTTAATTAATTTTTAATATTTTAACAACGGTTATGGATATTTAAGTATAAATGTGATTTCATCTTAACGTATTATTTTTTTAAATGAATTACAATTTACAATATAGTCACTTAAACTAGTAAAGTTAAAAAATAAAATAATAATGATAACTATCTAGTAGATACTTACCTAAGTTATTAATGGTATTAATGCCCACTTTTATAATATATGGGTACACTAATAAAAAACGGATAAAATATTTTATCATCGGCGATAATCATAATAATATAGCACTGTTACAAAAATTAAATAATAATAAATGTTTTACAATATTATATAATATATTTTTTTTAGCGTTTCAGCGTACTAGGTTCTTTACTTGTTTATTATTTCTAAACCGTACAGAAACTTTTTTTACCCAATTATTTGTCATAGATATTATTGTTATATTATATTATGCTCGGATAGACTTTTGTCATTATTTCGTTTTCAATGGAATTATTAATTATCATATTTTCCAGTTGTGGTATGAACCGAGAAAAAATGTCCAATAACGACCTTGGAGACAATGATTTATTCCCAATTATTTTATGTAGTAGTAACAACTATAAATATGGCATGGTTATTGAACAATCTATATTGTACAAATGACCCAGAATGTACTTAATCCGCATCATTGTTTGTTGTAATTTTTTACAGCTCGTGGTTAATCTATATAATTGCCTGCAATATTTTCGGTGGTAATAGAAAAAAAAACGGTTCTAGGTTTACGATTTTGTTTTCACACGTTTTCGCTAGGTGTGCGTATCGTTTATTCCATTATAGATAGTATTAACAGAATTAAATACAGTCAAAAGTGCGTTGATTATAATTTATAGTTAATACTAGTTCAATATTACTATTACTCTTATGGTCGTTATGAATTATATGACAAAATAAAAAGCTCATATATTATGTATCTGTTCGTAATGTTTATGTAAATAACATAGGTATATCAAATTTCACCCTTGAACTCGAAATACTTAGATATTACGATTATTTTAGATTCTGAACGGAGTGATATGTATAGATTTTCAATGGTATGAGTATTTTTTTTCTTCCTGTCGTCGTCTCATTGGGAAATAACGGTGCTTTGATTTTCAACTTAAGGAGTGATTTCTGGTAGCAAATTGAATCCAGTCGTTACTTTGTGGGTTAAAAATAACCAATAAATAAATAAAAATAAATATGGAAAACGAGAATTTTTACAACAAATTAGTAACCAACTAAAATTAATATTTTTTTTTGTTTAATTCAAAATTGAATAAACTTAGATACTTGAAATTTTCATTGAATGTTTATGTCAGAATATTTTATGTAAATGGTAAAATATTTTTATACTTTTTGAACTATTTAAAAACACTAAAAATTTGAAAAACTTTTGATTTTTTTTTTTACAAATATCGATAAAACAATTATATTAGGCCATAAAGCTTAACAAATTTCATAATTTGATTATTTACCAATTAGAAAAATATCAAAAATACATGGTTGCAATATTTTTTTATAAACATTTAAAGTTATAATTTTGACGAAATTCATTAAACATTATAAGTTTTTGTTTAACTATTTTAATAAATAATAACACTACATAGCACGCTGCTGTCGTTGATCAATAAATTTTCTCCAAACTATAGTCGTTTTAGTTCGCTCGATTCCTTTCCAAAGATATACACATTATGTATAAATGTATAATGCATAAATAAATCATAAACGGAATATACAAAAAATATCTTTTCTTATGTTTTCAATATTGTTTAGTAGAAGGATGTAGAATATGAAAACTTCTGAGGAATACTGGTTAATAAATCATTATGGGGACTTCAGCTCCCCCCTTCACAAATATTTTTCTAATTTTTTCTGACTATATCTATAATAGTTCAATATAACAACACGAGTTAGGTGAATAAACATGTAAGAAATAGAAACATTAAAATAAATCATTTTACAATATTATATAAAAAGATTATCATGATGGATTTTAATATTCGGCCGTAAATTGTTATTACCAGGAACGTTTGCTTACCCTACGCTTTTTACTCTGCAGCTGTTGTTTGATATTATACACTAGCTGGCCTGATCTCAATATTGTGCTCAGTACGGCAACATAATGATGGACAAATGATGCACCACGGGATTTAATGACAGCATTAAAAAAATGTAAGAACTCAATTTTATATTAATGGATTGCAATTATATTACACGAATAATTCTGTTATTTCTATACTTGATAAATATTATTTCAGTAGGTATATTTAGGAATTTTTAGACACAGATATTGTTTTATGGATTATCGCATCGAATTGTGTATATAGAATGCACTAGTCACTACCATAATAGTATAAACTGCAACTCGATGGCTATATAATTTAGTGAACCGGTTGCTGTGTTATGTTGCCCAGTTCTAAAGTCGTTATAATATTATAATATACCCGGTCGAATGATTTATTCACAACCACGAGTGCTGCATTATTATCGGACTTTCTGGTCGCGATCTTTAGTACCTACGGAACAGTGCTGTTATGTACGTATATATCTATATAATATATACTTGTAGCTATATTGTGCATATATCTGTTTAAGTCAAAAGTTGTTTCATGACGGGTCTAAAGAACTGCACGATTATAAAATGTTAGGTAGGTAATTAAATATAATGCTTCTTATTGCTCGTAATAAACGTGACCAATCCTAATATTAATAGGTACGTACATACAAACCAAAAAAAGTATCTACCATAAAACGAGAGGTTATTTGGATCGATACACCGCATGTGATAGGTACCTATATGTACAAATATATATAAATAAATGATTTCTCGTATTGAAATGTATATTATGCGTCTACTTTCTCCTTTAGCTGCAGATATCGTGTTATTTTGAAAGCGACGAATTTAAACTTTTGGCGCTTTTTGAATGCTAACTGTATTAATATCTTAACTCGAAGGGTATCATATTCAATAAAGCCAGAAAAACTAAATTATGTATTTTTTGTTCGTACTGTACGCCTTATGTTAGACTACACATTACCACGAGCCTTCACAGGTCATCAACTATCGCTTTATCAATAATCATAATACAGAAGACTAACTGTTTAGAGTGTTGAATTAGCAAATGTTTTGATGGTTCCAATGTTTATCCAATGGGATAGGTACACTAAATCTACTATTTAAAATAAACCAATTTTTATTTTAGATTATTGTAAGATACAGTTTTAAATTAATATAAGATTTTTCTTTTGGTTTTTTTAGAATTTATTAAAGAAATATTTATATTTTTAGAAGTTAACATATGATTATGAAAAAATAATTTTTACAAAGTTTAAATAAGTAACCAATGAAAATATATAGTATATACCTTATATACTCCATCCCTCTATAGCTCTATACTATAAGTAGTATTATGATTGTTAGCTTTAAAATCTCCATTTGGAATACTCGTAATATAAATGTATTGGAAATCTATTTAATATTTAATTTAATTATCAAGTATGTTGATTAAGAACAGGAGTTGAAGACACGCGCCACACTCGAATTTATTGTCTCCGTCTTACAAATACGTAACGTAGATAATTTAGGTTTAGGTTTAAGTTCACGTTTAGTCGTTTAATTTAATAAGTTTTAATAATATAATTAATTTACCTATAATAACAATTAACAACATTATCTGTTATGTTTGATGGTTTATGTTTTTAATTTTAAAATGAGTTATAAGTAAATAATAAAATATTATAATTATTAAAACATGCGTTTGGAAAGTCAATAGACAATAAGAGAAATCAGAGTCAATAAACATTTGTTTAATAATTCTCGATTTAAATTTTAAGTTTATCAATTTTCAGTATATATTTTGTCATAATTTTTTCTACAAACAAAGATTGTTAGGACTTACATACCTACTTTATATATTTTTTTAAATTAAATAATTTATAAGAACTTAACGCTTTTTTTATTGAAATTTACATACCTACGAGTATACTAACATTTTAGATGCAGAGCGATAATTGTATTAGTTTTTACAAAGCATATGTGTTTTTATTATTATTATTTTGTATGTGTGTGTGACTGCAGACATGTCATTACATTAGAGGAAAAAAATCTTCAATTTTCTATTTAGATTATAGAGGGTAGCAAATTGGGTCTGATTGGTATTTTGGGGGGGAGAAGGGAAGAGTATTAAAGTACATAGTAATAGATAATTTTCAATACCTTTTAAAATGATTGGTAAAAATAAGTGGAAATGGAAATATTTACGCAACAATTGTCCTAAAATTTTTGTAATTTAAGAAGAAATAATCTTAGGGATTTGAAATATTTACCAATTATTTATATTACATACATTGATCACCTTTTCAGTGCATAAGTTCTTGAGCCCAAACATAACATAAGTACTATAAATTTACATTTCCTCTTTTGTCTGGTTTTTGAATTTTGATATTAGAATAAATTTACCTATAATTAAATTAAAACCTAAAATACAATAGGTACCCAACATTATCTATGCTCTATAATTAGTTTTTTTTACTTTTAAATAAAATTATAAGTAATCTTAAATTGTCTGATTATATCAACCTAAATTTATTTTAGAATTAAAATAATTAAATTTAAGTGTTATAGTAGATACATTTAATCTAAATAATCTGATAAGAAAAAAATGGAAGTAACGAAGAACGTAAATTGTTTAATTTATAAATTACGTAAGTATGTGAATAACAAACACAACGAATGAGAATGCATCCTCTTTCAATGACACCGAAATCGATTGTAATTTCCTTACGAATATTCTCGAACGGATGATATAATAATATAATACCATATATATTAAAATGAAGTCACATAGACACCCGTCGCTTGTATATCGCAAAAAAAACCGGTCAGTAAACAATTATTACATAATATTTTTTTTTCATTTGTTGTTTATCATCTGTAGCGCTTAAAAAGATTTGCAATTTGCTCACGTGTTCTTGGTATGTTTATTGTATTGTTATTATCAGTGCGCATTGTATAGGTTCAACTGCGCGCGTCATAAATTGAGTAATATTGTTCAAATAAAATAATAACTGACTCACAGACTCACGTGCAGTACTTGAATATTTGTCTACTAACAAACGGACACCGGGCACCCACATTTGGTTAATTATTTCGGTACATAATACATATTATATTATGTGGTTAGTGAATACCTATAAGCGATTTAAAATGTTTAAGACCATATGTTTAATGTCTGCGTAACGTGCTAATATTATCTTGATAAACCAAATTACAACTACCTACATCATCTTTCGAAATTAAATATAAAATTCACTATTTA
Organism: Rhopalosiphum maidis; assembly: GCF_003676215.2. Taxonomy (NCBI): domain Eukaryota; kingdom Metazoa; phylum Arthropoda; class Insecta; order Hemiptera; family Aphididae; genus Rhopalosiphum; species Rhopalosiphum maidis. The sequence goes on along the minus strand of NC_040879.1, from coordinate 40,715,373 downwards.
TTTCAAATAAATAAACGAGTATAGATTTACGTATTAACACTTATAAATAACTTTATAATTATTTACAAGACTAAAATCTTTAGAAAATACTGGTAGGTACTAAAGACAATTAATTTTTAATACAGGATGTATCTATAACAAATTCTAAATGAAGTACTTAGCTGGGTGTTATCACTGGACATATTGAAAATATTCATTGTTATTGCTTATATATTTATATCTCAATTACTAAATGTAAATACTATTGTATAGATTGTAGTTTACTCTATGAAATAAGGAAAAAAATTAGGCAAATCTGTAAGACATATCCCAATATTAGTAAAATTTAAGAATTTAAAAAGTTTTATAAATGTATAATATAAAATAACTTATTTGTTTTTATTAAACATATAAAATAATATATTTTTATTAGTGGACATACAAATATGGACACTTTATTATGTATAAATATGAAATGAATAACAGTTTAACAGAAAACTAAATTAAATAGTTAAATAGCAAAAAATTGTAGTTATTAATTAGATTTCAGGAGTTTAAAATAATTCGTACCTATTATAGTCATACATTTTAAAAATGATCAATGGTCTTATGCTAAAAACATTATGAACGAAAACTTGAACGAGACAAGAGTCCAAGACCTAATAATAAAAACTATGATGACTTCAAAATCATTCTAAAATAAAATCTATTTTACAGATAATTTTGAAATAATTAAAATCGTTCTAATCAAACGAGCTATAAAACAATAATGCTTGTCAAATATGAAATAGAAACTATTTTTTGGGAGATTAAGAATTTTTTGAGAAGACAAAATGATGGCCCGAACATTATCTGTTATAGGTATAGTGTATGTTGGAATCATTCGCTGTGAATAATTTTATTCAAACATATATTTCTCAGTTCTCATATAATAACTATATATAATATTTTATATATGTATACATTTATTTAGACGGATAGACTTAAAATTATTATTGCACGTTTACACGAACTACGTACGGCTGTCTACAGTTGCAGTCATACAGATAATATATGCCGAGTAATGATGAGAGCTTGTGATAAGTAGGTACAAATATTGTCTGGTAATTATTATTATATTATCATTGCACTCATATCGCAACTGGAAGATCTCGGCGGCAAATTGTTATGTTTGACGTTTTACAAATTGTTCATATAATACATATATTTAGTTGGTGTGGTATACGTAATACTAATAGGTCTACCTATACGTTGTTTTTCATGTTGAGTTTTGCATATTAAACCAATTTTATTGCGATGGCTTTTTTATGAAACATAATTTAGAGTATTTTGGTAGATACTTTTTGAAATAATGCCAACCACTCGAAACGCGTATTTAGGCTGAGCTGAATAGTTAATATTTATAATATGTTCTTACTCGTCGCACGCGCTGCTGCTGCGTTTTCTCTAGTTTTTTCTAGTACACAGTATGCAGTATACATATTGTTATAACCATAAAAACATTTATTTTCTAATGTTTATATATTTTAACTATTTCTAACATTTGGTTTATGTAAGTATGTTAGATATATCCAATTTAATACATTTTTAGACAAGAAATTTATATCACCGTAACCCCTTCTCTCTTGACATATTTAAACTAAGTCCTTGTATATAACTCGACTTGTTCATCTTGGCACTCAAAACTCGGTCGTTATTTTTTTTTAAAAAAAAACAATATATTTTTTAGATTAATATCTTTTTTAATCTTACGGGTTTTTGAGTGCTAAGATGAATTGGACGGGGTTATAACAAAAAAAAAAAAAACCGTTGACATGCATTCAATGCGTGTAATTAATTAATCATTACAATATAAAGTATTACTAAGTTATTACTTATTAATAATTCCAGTTTTTACAGAAACAATCATATAACGGTATAAGATCAGTGCATTTATTTAGTAAGTAAATTGCTTTCTGATTAAAAAAGACTAAAACAGATGGATAGTCTACATTTGCGTACCAGTATTTTACCTTTTTTAATAACTTAGAGTTGCGTTTAAATTATTTTATAAATTAGTTCATTTCTTGATTTTTACTTAATTATTTACTGATTGTTAATGATATAAATATAATTAATAAATATCTAAGTATTAAGAGATCAAATTTAGGATTAAAATATTAATAATAAAAAAAAAATACTTTGACGTTTAAGAGTAAATCAATAAAATTACCATCGAGTTATATCGAATATTGAAAATAATAATTGACATGATATATAACATCAATAATAATGATTTATAGACATATAAAATAGACATAGTTAATCTGGATCTATAAAATGGGACGAACATTACCCCAGTACCCCCACATACGATTTTAATTATTTTTATTTAGATTTTTATTCTATTGTTATTGTTTTTATTGAAATAATATTTTTTATTAAATATTATTTTTCATTTAATCTGTTTTTTTATGTATTCAATTTTGATTTATTAAACATCAATTTTTAAGTGAATACATTTGTAATTATATTCATATTTAAATTTATGTATTCTGTATTTCGATTAGGCGGGTTTAGGGGGGTTAGAATAACGTTAGCTCATCCTCCCACACAAAAATGGATTTTTCTCGTTGAATAATTTGCGTACGAATTTTGGAAATGGGCATATAAATTACGTACTAAATGATGGAATCATAAAAATCACCCTGACGCCATCGGTTCTGGCGGAGGGTGCTGGGGAAACGTTTCTCCAGCACCACCCGGTTTTTTGCTTGTGAGGCGAAAACTATATGCGTACAAATTTTAAAAATGGACATACAAATTCATACTAATTGCATACTAATATTGGTGAAAAAAAAATGAAAATCGTATGTGGGGGTTCTGGGGTAACGTACGTCTGCATCCGAACACGGTACCTAACCTATAGAGTATAGGTTATTTACACGCGTAATTATAAATATTTATATGGGTGTCCGGGACACCGTGTCCCATTATTTGTACTAGTAAAATTGACCACGGAAAAATTAAACAAAGATTATTATCGTGCACGAAAAAGTTAATCGAGGACTATTAAATACAAGAAAATTGAGTAAGCTATAAAAAATATCGTTTTAATTATTTTTAATATCTGACTAAATACACCATTATGTACTACCGTAATTTATTGCATGGTCGAGCTAATCCCCAGCCCCTCTCAAGTAAAGTATAAAAATTCATAATAAATAAAAAAAAATACATGTGACCAATTTTTATGTAGGTTCCTACCTACGACCTACCTATGGAATCATCAAAACATTATATTAATAGATATTGTTCAAAATGTTTTAATTATTTGATACAAAACTTAGGAATTGTTAATTGTTATGTTATATTATTATTTTTTTAAATTTATGAATTATATTTCGGTACTTACATCTAGATTTATATTATTATGATCACAATATTATTTTTATAGTTTTTATTAATCAATTGAATATTTGAATTTATTTTTTGTTGGTAAGTAACTACTAACAAAAATACAGTTGAGTCGCGATTACTTGAAGTTGAAAGGAGATAAAAATTTGCTTCGAGATATGTAACTCAAATTTATATTAATTTATTGTATATGATTTATATTTATTATAGGGGAACAAAAAAAATTCGAGTTCTTAAGTTTTTCGAGTTATCGCGACTCAACTATATTTATTTGTAGTATTTATGAATAGTAGATATGTAATTTATCATTGATATATAAATGTATTTAAGCTATAATTTATAATTATTTTCAATTTAATTTAATATTTGTGTACAGTGTAGTCATTATTATCATTGCGATCAAAATTTATGCGCAACATAATATTGATGGCATCGACGACGTTTACAGTGTTTTTTTTAATAATTTCACTTGCTGGTGGGAAAAGGGGAATTGTCCAAATTTGTTTAGAACTTTTTTTTATGCTTTAAGATTTTACAAGTATTACATATTAGTTTTTATTCATATAACTCCTTATGTATTTAATAAAAATAAAATTTTTGATCAATTAACTTTAACCAAATAACTCTATTTTATATTTTGGAATAATAATCATTGGACCAATAAATACATTATTATTGTATCTATATTGTTATCAATTGACATTTAAAATATTCATATAAATTAAAATATTTGTGTACAAGTTAAATGTTGATGAAGGTTATATACATTTAAGACTTTATAGGATTGAAGGGGGAGAATGTTTCCTTTACACCTCCTCCATAACTATTCACAATTTTCTGTTTAATATAATATATATATACATATATACCGAACGCACTAGAAACATTTTTACTAAATAATATAGCTTATTATATGTAATGTAATCACGGTGTCTGCGCAATACGACATCGTTAAGTTGTCGTAAATATATATAATGTATGATACATGTATAATATTATAAAGTGTAACGTGTTGTAATCGATTTCCGTACGCAAATATATATATGCGTATGTATATTCCGTACCTACATAGTACATATACCCGAGTATTGAACCATCTCAGCCCTAATATTACGATTATTGGTGACACAATATATGTATTAAATTATTTTTGTAGGTAAAAACAAAACAAACACTCTAATCAAGTATATATGATATGAATAATATTATACTCTTCTATATATATATTACTGATGCAGTGAACGGTTAAAATTTAAAATTGGTGGTCATGTATACTCGTAAATTCGTGTTCGAGTACCCATTTTTATATTTTAATAGGTATTTTCAATACATACAAACTCAAACACGTACACGTACACGCACACATATATACACATTACATATATTTACCTATGCACAGTGGCGTAGTCAAGATTTTATAAAGGTAGAGGTAAAGCGGTGAATATTATGTTGAAGTAACGTATGTACAAATAACTTTTAAAAAACTCGAATGACTTTAATTTAAAATTTATTTGTTTCGTAATAATAAATAAGAAAAAAAATACCTACACATTTATAAAAATAAATCCTAAGATTTCAAAAAGAGATGATGAAATCAGTCATATACACTTAAAAAAAGCCCTTGATCTACTTGAAATATGTATTTTAACTATACTATAAAGTATTTTAAAAAAAAAAATGTAAATAATTTATTGATGATCTCGTACCTAATAACAGTAATATCCAACATTTGTTGAAGCTAAAAAAAAATTAAAAAAGAAAATCATAAGACTGATTTGTTTTTAGTTTTAAAAAATTTTTTTAAGATTATTATCATCAAGTACCTGTATGTGTTGTCTCCGTCAAATTAACGCATACTATACCAAAAAATGCGTTTAGCTATTCCAATTTTGTGTATTTAATTTAAAAATTAGATTGAAATTACTATGAAACGAGTAGTTTATAACTGGTTCTTAAATAAATTAAATTTTCCACTGAAATTTTTCTCGAAGAATAAAGCTAGAAGATGTAAATAATAGTATGATATATGTAATTTTTAAAAATTATCAACTTTTATGCTTGGACACTTATACCATAATAATAATTACATAGATTATGAAACACGATTTTACCTGAAGTATCGAGTATAAATTTATTAGCTGGTGGAGCGTACACCCTACGCGAATTGTGTTCCAAAGACAAGTAACATCATATGTTTTTGAACGAATTGTGTCCTAGATGTAATTCGTGTAACATTTTCCCCTACAATTAATTTTCATAAATAATTCCAAAAGTAATATTACTAAAAAATATTACATATTTAAATTTGACTAACAATTTACAATTCAATGTGTTTTTAAAATTTAACATAAAATAATAATACTACATATTATCATAAATCATATATAGTTTATACACATATACATATGTATCATATTTAATTTAATATTTATGAAAAATATATTCGTCGATAAATAATTTATCTAATGAACCTATACGGTACACGTGCCAAAAGTTGCAAAACGTTAGTCAAATTTTAATGGCACTCAAAAAATTTAAATTATTAAAAATTATGTTGCTTATTATAATATTTTGGTTATAAGAAATTCAAAGAAACAATTTGTATACATTTTAAAAATTATAATCACAAACAAATATGTTCACTACTTAATAAAATAATATAATAAATCGTTAACTTTATTTTTATCTTTAGAAAATATAATTTATTTAGGGCACGTAAATAATTTTCAAAATCTTGATTGGAAAAATTTAGCACGACCCAAAAAATAATTATATATTTATAATATTAAATCAGTTTGTATACCACTGAGAAACACTAATAAAAATATGTCTAATAATTCAACTGGGACGACATAATTTGTGTTACCTATTTATTTTAAGATAAGAGTGCAACGCAATTCAAGGGACTAATACGAAATTCGTGTGCACCGAGCTGGTTTCAGGTCTCCTTCTTTTTACCAAATATATATACAGCGAACATCACTGGCCACTGAAACTATATTTGTTGACTTACACTTGTATTTAATATATCTACCTACTAACAATACCATTATAATGGTATATTATATACATAATATTTAGGTCTATATAATAGCCAAAAGAAATATTTTGAATCAACTATAAAATTCATTGTAAAAAACTAGAAATGTAAATTATTACGATTTTAGAAAGATATATATTTTAATTATTCATTTTTTTTTTCGTCAGTTTTATCTTTCGTAATTTTTTCTGGCAGAAGAATGTTTTATCGTATTTATGTATATAATATAATATGCACGTTTATAATTGTATATAGGTATACCTCTACCTTTATCCAAACGTTATTTTACATATTATAATTTATAATTTTAAAGATCGTACGTCAAACTTATTTTTTATGTTCACATTTTATCTATATAATGGAATTTTTTAATCTTACGACAAGTTCGTGTTAATTTAAATTTTGTATTCAAACTTAATTTGTTAGTCGCATGTGTTATTGACTACATACATATTCATATGTTATGACGGTTTGATAGAGACATCGTTTTATTGTGTTACTTATAATTTACATCTAAATATTTATAATTATTCACTCGAAACGAGACGAGTCACGAGTGTCCTCGACATTGTATCCTGCAGTATGACTTTTGCTACAGTATTATATGTGCCCAACAAATTGACAAGGTAGGTGCATAAAAACATAATATTGTTAAGTAAAACGTTTATGAGGTCTACTAAAATACGATTATATAATGTAGTTTAATGTACCTATTGTAGAGATATTTCTAAAAACGATTTACATCGCTTATCGTAAAATTATTTACTTTTAATCTTGATTAATTTAAAAATATATATTAATTTAGATACCAGCAACCACTCTCTAACTTTTTGACTATTTAAATAAGTACCTAAAATTAATAATATAATAAATCTTCTCTCATCGTGTAACTAACACGGGCTGAGGTTTGTGTGTTCACATGAATACCAATATTAATTGTAAGTAAGTTGAAATGGAATAATTGATGTCTTGAATTTTTATTTTGTATCATTTCCACATACAGTTTTCTTCATAGATACCTACACTCTACTCCACGTTAATACTTCATTATCTATATAGATAATCAGTAGGTATAATGAATTTAATGCGACGTGAACATCCCTAGAATATAGTTTAATATGATGTCTTAAGTCCATTACATAATCTCATAATGTCATAGTTAGGTGAAATAATAACGAAATCGTAAAACTTTATTACTAGACACAAAGGAATAAAAGGATTTATTATTTTTTCCTATATTAGATTTTTAAATTGTTACGATATTTCAACACCGGGTATGATAAGGTATAAAATATGTTTATTCATAAATCTAATAATATGCATAATATAATAAAGGTATATTAATGTATTATATATTATATGAGGCGTAGCCGCAGTGGCTTTCAGGGTAAACGTCAATTTCAAAACAGTGTAGTTATAGTATAAGTAGGTAACTTAACGCTACATCCACGGTTAATATTTTATTATTTCTTTGTTGTGGATTACTTAAACTTTGAAGTGCATAATATTAATATATTATGTAGATACATGTACTAATGTATTAAATCTGTATAGATAATAATGGTAAAAGTTAGGTATACTATAATGTATACAGCATACACGTTTTATACCCCGAACGAAAGAAATGGGTTTTCATTATATATTTATGTTAATTTATTATTCATTTACAAGTATAAGTAACCTATATACGAATTACGAGTATTTTATTATACGCAATTATTGTAGGAATTCAATCTGCGGGTTTACCGATACACATATATTTTGTTTTGATCTATATAATATATTTTGTTCAAGATCCTATATGTTCAAGATCCACGGCCATCTGCATATTTTCCCGATTGGCGATTAATTAAATAGTATTAAAAGGGGTTTAAATATGGGTAAATCTAGCAGAGGTAAATCTAGCACAGGTCTGCCAAAAATTAATGAGATCACCGATACGGCAATACACGTCTTAAATCTGATATCGAGTCATTATTTATTATTATTTTATATATACATACAAAATATATTATTATATTGAGATTTTGAGTGGTTTTATTTCTGTTGGTTTTTTGTTATGTCACATGAGGTAGTAGGTTGTAGTTAATTGCTGCAAAAAAATAGATTTAAAATTGATGAAATTAGATTTTATAAGTAATAAGCACCTAAAGCTCTAATAATGATAGCCTATATTCTTGTTATTTCATAGTCCGTTTCAATCGTATATTGATATATTATGATACTTTACCATAAAAACTTTTATTGAAATATTCTTGCAGAATCTAAAATAAATAACAAAATTTCTTTAATACTTAATAAAATTAATTTCTACTATTATTTACAATTGATTTTTACACTTTATTTTGCTTTAATATATTATATAATACATAGTTTATTTATTTGAATTTATCTGATGCCTGATGGTATTCTAGCACTCATGTACCAAGAATTTACACGTATTGTGTATATGAACGATTTTTAAAGCTATAAATAATCCTCCGTTATAACGTACGAAGCCCCCTTATTATTTAAGGAGTAAGAACTCGATAATCTTAAGTTAATGCATCTTCATAGGATAAATGGCATTTTGATTTATTTAATAAAAATGATGGTAGACTGAAAATCATAAATTTGGGATTTTGTCCATATCCTACCTCTATAGAAAGATACTGAAATATTATTTTTATTATAAAACATGGTTTAACAATGTTATTCAGAGCCTCAGAGGTTATAATAACTATTCCGTAGAAGTCATTACTCGTCGTACCTATATAATAATATTGCGCTAAAATTACAGCTTAATATATTGCATATAAATGAACGAGTAGGTACGAATGCACTATGTATTGCTCAACTTCAAAAGTAAACATGTAAGAAAACATAAGAAATTATTTCACGTATATTCTTCATACACGAGATGTGTTAGATTTGTAAAAAGAGATTTATTCGATAACGATTCGACGTGTCTATTGTGTGTATTTATATTGTGAAATAATGTAGTACTGTATACATATTACACATGCGAATTATAAAGGTTCACCGCGCGGTGCACAAGTAATAACACCTAATGAATAATGATGATTGTTATCTAACATTATTATATTACCACATTTTACAAAAATCAACTAATAAGGTACACATCGTATTAATAATACTGTCTACGTAGCTATTAACTATACAGTGACAACAATATTTAAGCTGAGTTACACGGGAAATCCGAAAACATTCGCTCGACATAATTATATTTTTAAATATTCATTAAAGTAGGTTTGAGTACTTACAGTAGATACCTATATACCATATACGCAGTGAACGTATATCGAAAAATATATCAATCTCTGTTAACAAACAGTAATTTATGGTTTATGCAATGTTTTTAGAAATTTTGACAGTACTAAAATACTGAATAATAATATAATATATTTAATACATTATGCTACAGCTGCACTCAGAAGTTTTTATTTTTAAACGTTTTTATACGGTATGTTAAAATAATATTTAAGGTTGAATTTTTTGTTTCTAAAACGTTATTAGTTCTTACTGCACGATAAATAATATTATAGTTTCAGGAATCAGAAAGAGTAGAGACGGACTATTTGTACATTGTAATTATAGTAGCCACGTTGAATGTACTTATACGATACATAATAATTATAATTATAATTTATTATGTAGACACTTTACATTCAATATTCGCATTTAATATTTATAAATATATAGTGTTACACATATAGTATAACAAATTTATTTGAATACTCGTTGTTATTTTAAATGTAATTAGGTAATATTATTCGAGTAAAATAATTTACATTTATTTTAGATTATCTTTATATTTTACTTAAAAATGTATATTTTCATGATATAATAGATAATAAGCAAATTCGACGAAAGTATAGTCATTATTAAAATAATACGAAGTGACACGATCAGAGATATTGACTTGGTGGATTTTCTTTGTATAGGCAATACATTTTTTTAATTTTGATTCTGTATTAATGTTTCGTTATTATTTGTTTCAATAATACGAGTACATTTGTAAAATCTACTTCACTTTTAACCCTTCGTCAGTGTGTTGAAGTTTATAAATAACCCACTTAATTAAAAAAAAAGTATAATTATATAAAAAATACAAAGACACAATTATTCAATGGTGAAATTTGTTACAGTAAAGTATTTTCTTATTTCACTCATTTAGGTGCATTGTAATTATAATGATTGTAATAAATGTGTGTGGTTTTTTTTTTAATAAAGTCACAGAAAATATACAATATACTTTCTTATTCTTAATAGGTATTTGTATTGGTATACTTATAGTATTTTAAATACTTTAAAAAAAGTATTCTCTACAACAAAACGTTTATATATACATTATACATTATATACATACTCAGTTCTTTCTTAACGTAAAATGACCTCGTCAAAACTGTTCTTCAAAATTTTTTTTTTATTTTGTTTAAAATTCACTCAGACGAAAACGCTGTTGTTGTGTTGGACACTCTGTATATATTCGGGCAGTTCCCCTCTGCGGGAGACCTTAACGCGTCACTTCGCCAATAGCACCTATACATATATAGACGTTATTATTATAATACATATACATATATACAAATAACCTTGTCAAAGCGAAGAAAGCGAAAACACTCGATCGTTTAAAAAATTAAAACTACACAATAGTCGAGTGCACATATACACAATCTAGTAAACGCATATAGTAATATAGCACATATGTACATACTTAAAAATGGTGTTCACCAAGTGGGCTGTCCAGACGCTGGTGAAATATAATTATTTTTTCTTCCTATAGAATCGAAATTAGGAATATTTCATATGTATATAGTATACTTAATTTATCACTTGCCTAACTACTAGGTATTTTATAAAACGCCTAAGGTAGACTTTGTATTATTTTTTTTTAAAACTCCAATTTTTACAATTTCATTAGACATCTGGAAGTTGAGACGATATATATTCTTTGGATACTGTATTTGAACATTTAAATACGTATAGGTATACCTAATGATTTTAAACTGAAAATCGAAAAAAAATCTTAACGATTTATTAAAAATATAATTCATTATTAATAATTTATTACTTCTATGGGCATGTCATAATGTTTTTATATAGGTTCTCATAGTTTTTATTTTATCTTATGAAAATGTTGTATCTAAAAAAATAATATTTATATTTTTTGGGTATGGTATTTGAGTTTATATCCATTTTTTTTAAAACGCGTTCCGGTAAAATAAATTTATTTTTTAATGTTATCATTGGGGACAAATTCAAATGAAAAATCCCCACGAAATTTAGTATACAAATAAGATCGAGGATTAAGCTTTTATTTTAATTATTTCATAAACATATTTGAAATTTTGAAATCCTTTTTTTGCAAACGTATTTCAAATGTTTATAAATATTTGATATAAGTATGCGTATATTTGGTATTAAAATATTAACGACCACTCGTTCCGTGGGGGATCACGTAGGTGGTGCTTAAAACCAAATCCCTACGCGAAATTATAACAACAACAAAAAAAAAAAAAAAGCGTTTGTCCCGTCGGTGTAAAACAGGAGCCGAACAATAAATAAATGGCGAGCGCGGCCGGCACAAAAGTCCCACGTGTATTTATTTCGCGGGAGACGAAAAAAATTGCGTAAAAAATTTATGACGTTCTTCGAAACGAGCGCCTACGCCACGCCGTAGCCCGAGAAAACCCGTGACCGACAAAAAAAAAAAAAAAAAAAAAACAAACAAAGCGTAACGAATCGAGGTAATAGCAAAACGCATTGAGCGTATTACAATCACACGAATAGCTGATGACGAATCGTATAATATACACGAGCTGTAATAATAACAATATTATTAATATTATTATTATAATCGTGTTATATGAGTGTGGGCGGTGTGAGATTATACCATATAAATAATACTAATAAGTGGCGGTTGACGGTCTTGTGGGTATATTTGTGCCCTATATTCTTAAAGTAATGGTTTGGCGAGTATCAACACGAGTATAAAAACTAGTCATACCTACCTATATATTTAATGTTAATTCCAGATGCTTTTTGTACTGCACATTAAGACTATATAATATTATATTACCATTTGCCAATATATTATTATTATTAATAGTGTCATTACCCCCAGATCATACTGCAATAGTTCGGTTTTCTTTCTTTTTTTCCAAATAATTGAACTAAGTGATCCGCGGGTGGGAATTGTTTTCGCATTGCTTCTACCCAGGTTCAATTTGTTTATCGTTTGTTCTATATTAATAACGATTACAGCTTTTTAATTTTTCTCAAAATCGATTTACTTGAAAAAGCCTTACCCGAAAGAGCCGCGTCAATAATAATATTTAAAACAATTCTACATACGTACGTATAGCAAGTTAATATATTTTGTTTACATCAATTTGTAGCCTTCGTGTCACTTTGGTCCAGCACTTTATTCAGACTTTTGAGTTATAACTGACAATTATATTTAATATAATATGGCAATTATACTTATTGGTGCGGATAAAATTTGTTAAATTATATGTAAAATTATATATATTATAATATAATTATCTATATTATACATATAATATGCAGTTATTTTTATTTTTTATTTCGATATATACTTTTTGACTCATTTTTCTTTGGTCTATTTTAATTTATGTAGAACAATTTCACTTATATGAAACAATTGTTTAAGTGTCCCCCTTTTTCTAAATTAATTTTAATATACTCACAGACAAGGGGTCCAAATATAAATTTAAATAGGTAATAAGTTTGTCCTAAGTCGTGAACTTGTAAATTAATTACAATATACCTGCGCATGCGTATTTTAGATTCTAAGCGGAATGATCAATATATTGATATTACAAACGATGTGTGTTTTTTTTAGTATTTGTCAAGCACATTTTATAGTAGAAAAATTCTTTAATTTTCAATTTCAATCACGATAGTAAGGTGAATCTAGATGGTACTTTTAGGACGTCAAAATTGAAAATACACAATACTCTTTAAATGACTGAGAAAAAAATAAGAAAAAAACGAAAATATTCACGCAAAACTATAGTTTTTGGTAAAATCGATTTACTTATCTTGTTAAAAACGAATAACAATAGATACTTGAGATTTTTTACGATTATCATGAATTATGGTAGTTTTAATTTAATATGCTTTTCAAGGAGGTATACTTGCATGGTTTACGTCTAAGGCGCCTCAAAGTTATTTAAGTATATTTAGGTACCTAATAGTTTTAAACTGAAAATCGAAAAACAATTTTTTTTAGCTGCAACATATTGTTTACGCACATTCAATATTTTTACCTGAAAATCTTAGACTTGCTTGCACATAATGAAACCAGTCGCTTATCTAAAAACGTACCACAATGACACATTTACACACATGTATAAATCGTCACAGACTTCAGTACAAATTATCAAATATTTTTTTTTGCGTAACAAACATACATATACTTACATACAAATTGTACAAACACTACACAATATATGCTTTCAAATTATGGGAAATGAAACGAATTTCATCAATTTTTATGCTGATTTTGAAAAAGCAGCGCATAATGCAGTGATGCACGTTTTTCCTAAATAAAACATTTTTGGCTGCGTCTTTAATTTAGGACAAAATTGGATCAGACAAATACAATAAGATAAAATATTATTATCTGAATACTTAGAAGATTAGAAAATTGGAAAATGGATGAAGTATTTTTATGGTTCAAGTTATTTACCGCCAAATGAAGTTTCAAATGGCTTTATAGATCATACGTCGATAGCATCCAATACAGTTAGTTTCATATTACAGATTATATTTTAGAAAATTATATTGACTCTAACAGCAATTTTCCACCAATCTTATGGCCTTGTGAACCAAATTGTAATCCCAAAACGACAAATAGCGCAGAAAGTTTCCATAAACATAATAATAGCCAATTTTATACACCCCACCCACACATACATATTGTGTGTAATTGAGTTGTGTGTTTTTGCGCAATTGAGTTATAAAAAAGGTAAACGTGCGCAAACAAGTTGAAGCAGCCTTTTTTTAATGTACCTATTTGCTAAAAATATAATTTTTAGTTATTTATTATTAATAATTTATTACCTCTATGGTCATGTCATATATATAATAAGTCTATTGATTTTATTTTACAAAAATGTCATATCTAAAAAAAATTGTAATCGATTATTAGGAGAATGAAAGGGGTGCGGGCAAAGACATGGTTTTGCCTAGAGCGCCAATATTTGTAGCGCCGGCGCCGCGTATACCTGTTATATTGGTAATTCGTTTATTTTTATAGTTTTTTAATTTCCCACTCTTTACACAGCTGTAATATTATTTAATATTTAATCCATAGTACTTGTTACTTACTACGATCGATTAGTCTATTTAGTTATTTTAAACAACCTAGCAGTTATTATTATTTTTTTTTGAATTGACTGCAGATATTATATGCAAATAAACTGAATAAATCACACATATGATTTAATATAAGCAATTAAAGAAATGTTAGGCCATCGTACAACATATTCTATAATCGCTTTTAAGCAGTAAATAAAGAAATTTTTTATACTATTTCTTAATGTTTTAGTTATTTATTTTGTAAATCATAAATGCTAAAGAATATAATAAATACCAATATTTATACTCAAATTTAAAATTAAATAATCCTCGAGTCCAAAATATAAATAAATAATTGCAAACTCTACGGGTTTTAAACTACATATATAGGTAATATTATATGCATTCACATTCATTACCTAAGTAGGCATATTCAATTATTTCATAAATTACTTTCCAAGTGATTATTACTTATTTTAATACTTAATGCAGCTCTTTTTAATTTTTCTTAACTTATTAAATTAAGTTGATGACATTTTTTAAGTTTAATTAATTTGTTCAAAATGTTTTATAGTTTAATTTACAAGTTAATTGAATTTCGTCTTTAATACACGAACGTTGAATAGAAAATACTGTTTACTAAAAACCTAATATTGCAAACTTTTTTAGCTTACTGTAATATATTCGTAATAAATTATTTATTATTTATAATTTATATTTTATAATCACGATTAATAATTATTATATTAGATTTGAATAAAAAGTTGTGGATAAAGATTTTTTTTATTGTTGTTTCAAATAATATTCAGATTAATTCAATTAATATTTTTTTTTTATTACACCACAAGCTTCAATGGACTCTAATCATTCAGAATTATGAGTGTATTTTTTTTTTAAAGCACAATATTATTATCAATTAGATAGATATTACATATCATAACATAATAATTTAATACCTACATGACATTTCGTTATGAGATTATACATGGAATAAAATAAAATTCAAAATTGCTGATATCGTTATAACAAGAATGACGGAGGTGACAAAAAAATTGACTATATTAATAATAATTTACATTAGATAAGTTAAAAACATTATAAGTAGGGTCAAACCTGAAATAATATAGCTTGTATATCAAGATACTCTGAAGGAATATATAATAATAATATATATATATATATATATATAACCATAGATAAAAAGAGCAAGAGGAGAGGAGGATTTAATTTTCAGAACCTACTTCGAGGTAAGAACTGAACAATCATTCAGAGATTTAAAGGTATTTTTTTTGTCTTTATTTGTTCCGATTATTTTCATTCGTAATATATTATTTTAACTTAATGTACCCAGTAATTAATTATCTTACAATTATAAATAACATTTATGACGATTATTTTATAACTCTCAGTTTGTTCACCTGTCACGGGCCATACTGACTTAGATATCGAAAGTATTTTACAAAGTATATAGTTAGGTTGTATCAAAAATCTGGTAGCTCTTCATGATCTCATCAAAATATTTATCACCGAAAGCAATCACGGGAATCGCAATTAATTTGTAATAATATAATATTTTGCAGTGTAAATAAATTATACTATACGTAGGTATACCGTATATTGATATAGTCGTAATACAATTATTCAACTGAATCGGTAGGTTTTTTTTGTATTTTTCGAATCAAATTATATATAATTAATCATAATTCATAATCTTTTTCTTTTTAATATGCCTATACGTATTTATAATATAATTTATGTACATTAAAATAAAGTACTGCAGTAGTCTGCATTATGATAATATAATATATTATAGTGTGTTTATATTATATACTGCATTACTGCAATAATATAAGAATACTAATTTCAACACTCATAAAAAGTTATCGTGTTGTAACTTTTTTTTTTAATTTCAGTAACAACAACTTTTGAGGACTGAAGTGTTTCGTGTTAAATGTCTTAGATTTTTGTCAGCAAATGTTTGTCAAAATTTTAACATAGTTTAGTCTATCAAATATAAAATCGAATGTCTATAAATAGTTCAAAAATAGTCAAAATATTTTGAAAACTATACTTGTCTAAAATAATAAAATGCTAATGTTGAAAAAATATATAATGAAAAAAATTATTTGTATAAATATTATATTATATTATGATTATTCACTTTTCTTACAGACAACACTTCTGAAGTTGAAGATTAATGCGTTTTTCCTTCTATAAAAAGTGTCTTTAAATACATACTTATTATTTAAACTCAAATCGCTTCGCTGAAAATTTAGTATATGAACTTTTTTGAAAAAACATTTTTCCCGAACGCGTTTTAAATAAAATGGTAAAATACAAAAGTATTAAAATAATGTGCAAATTGCATGTCCTAAAGATCAATAAAAGTTCAAAATTGAAGCTTTTGTACTAATTTAATGCGTTTGACCATGCATTTTATAAAATACCTATTTCGTGTTAAGTAAACTGTAAATTAAGTATAATTTATAAGATGTTCACAATTTCAAATCTATTATAAAAAAATTATATTTCATTAGCGTCTGTGTCTATTTGATAAATACTGTTCTGTGCCTTGTGGTGCTTACAGAATTTGTATTTATCACATAAATAAGTAGGTACGTGTCATATATCTTTAGTAAGCCTGTTCAAGTTTGTGTGTAAGCTGGACTATTGTGTAAGTACTGTTTTAATTTTTTAAACGATTGAGCGTTCTTGCTTTCTTCGCTTTGACAAGGCTATTTGTATGTTGTATATCTATAGAATATATATCAAAATAGTAACGTGTATATATGTATACCAGGTATGAAGTAGTGGCGCGTTAAGGTCTCTCACAAAGGGAAACTGCCCGAGTATATACATTGTAAACAGTGTGCCCAACACAATAGTATCGTTTTCGTAAATTTGAGATCAAATTAAAAAATAATTTATGATGAATTAATTAACATGTAGTCAGAACAAACACACACACACACACACATATATAAATACAAACAATAAAAGCGGATGCGGACATTATTGTGGATAAAACTTTTTTTTTAAATTATACTTAAAATACTAGTACCTATACTCTGATAGAATTTCAGGAACGTATATTTTCTATGTTTTTATTAAAAGAGCACATTAAAAAATACAATCATCACAAACTTTTATAACCACTATAACCACTGTAATCACATAACAGTATGTGAGTAAGATTCGAATAATAATTAATATATTAAGTAGGTATAGTCTAAAAAAAACACATAATCATTGTAAGATCAATAGAAACCTACATTCATCAGTCCGTTCAGAATCTACAACCCAAACTCATCATTATAATACGTGCAAACCCCTTAACGGGCCATAACATGCAAGCACCATAGAACGCGATACGGACTCGAGTTTCAAATAATGAACAAAAGAAACGTCGCTAAAAATATACCCTTTCGCAGACGGTCTGCCGACTACCACACTTCACCGTACGCCTGTAGTAGTGGTCGACATAACTTTCGACTAAAAAGGAACCGCTCCACGGTTATATTATTTACGTGAATAATCCACCGCACCGGCTTAACTCTAAAACTACTTCCTAAATACGATTAATAATTATTATTTCAAAGAAAAGTTGAATGTTGTAGTGAAAGTGTTTATAATTCAAACCGGGCGGTTGCGCATAATATATACATGTATACATTATACGTACCCAATCTATGTAGCATAATCACGTGGGGATAATATAAAACAACACAAACAGATACTGTATCTGTATCTGTATCTCTGTGTGTGTGTGCGTGTGCGTGTAGCGAATGGTCTAACAGATTTCTGGTTGTTTTCCGTTCCACAATTCGACAAAAGGAAAACCATCATCATCATCATCATCATCATCGCCGTGGCCGCGCAACCGGTCACATTTCAATCACGTAACAATATTACTATGTTACTATTCTTTTTATTTACAATTATTGTTATTTGCAATTTCACTTGTTTTTTGACTAAAATAAATTAAACATTACCGCCGACAAACCTTCTACATTGTATAACATAGCTTAATGATATATAATATACCCGTACGATATACTACTTTACTATATTTCTATACGAAACTTCGTTGTGCAAACGCCTATTGTGCATGCGTGTATGCAGTATGCGTATATTCAAACGTTGCAAATGAACAAAACTGTTGGAAACGAATAATAGACATGCAACACACACACACGTATGATGCACCAGCCATGTGTATAATATTATATTCTATTATGTATGGCACATTTTATTTTTATTTTAAACCCACTGTGTATAATTAAAACTATACATTATACTGTAGGTATATACTAGCGAATTAGTATGGAAATTGTCATTTTTATATATTTATGTCATACGTTCATATCGTATTGCTATAGAAAGTACAAGCGGATGTGTCGTTTGGCGTTTTACGGGGAAGGGGTGTTATAACAAAAACACGAGCCGTGGGTGATTTTACCTTCACACCACAAAGGCCACGGCTAAAAAACAAACTCTGCCAAAATTATTATAAGCAGTAGGTATCTATTTATTTATTTTTATGGTAATTTAATAGTTTTGAGATGCTGTCAGAGCACTATTATTTGTGTTTTCTCTCTCTCACCCACACGCAACATAGCTAATATGCGCTCAGCAGAACCAACCTTGTGTTGTTATCTTAGTGTGAGAGTGAATTCGACCTAATATAAAAATTACAGTGAGCTAACGATTAAAAAGTTAACGGTTGTTAACTGACTTATTTTTGGTTAACATTTATATTATATGAGGTGGAAATATGTCTGCTACGATGATGTATATTGTATATTTCTATATCTACCGTAAAGTAAAATTAGCGAATATTTTATGTTGTCACTTTTTAAGCAGTCTATGTAGACATACTATTTCTAATGAATTAATTATTGACATCATTTGATAAATTAAATTGGCCAACGAGTGATACCTTTCTATTTCCGCCAAAATAATATTGATCGTTGTAACACGGTCCGTTTTTTTTTTTTTTTTTGACATAAATATAAAAGGTTAGATTTTCCGGTTCCGCAAAATGAGTTTGGACATTAATGATTTTAATTTTAGGGAATGTATTTATGTTCCAAGTAATACAATTAGTCGATGGCAATACCTACTATAAGTATAAAAGTGCTTTGAAACGTATATATAATTATTATTAATCGTAATTCGTAAGTACGATAAACTATATCTAGCAAAAAAATCTTTAAAAAAATACATTTTAGTGGAAACAATAATCGAACTCTTTTCATTTTTGGTTAAAAAGCCATGTCCGTTAAACTATGACTACATAGGTAACTCAAGTATTATTTTTGACTTTATATGTAGCAATGTTGGAATTTCGCATGCCAATTATTCCAAATTCACAATATTTATTAATATACCTAAACATAATTATAGTTCATGTCTTTCAATTTTCCCGACTTATCACTTTAAAAAAATATATATAACTATTTAGAACTTAATTTATTATACTTATTAGGTAGGTAACTAAACATCCTTATTTTTATTTAAGATTGAAAGAGTATTGAAACGGTTTTGTCCCGCTGAGCCAAATTTTTATCATTGCAGAAAAGTTACGTCTATAATAGTAACTGTTTGCTACTTACTGTTATAGAAGGAGGGCACGAGACTTTTGAAAATCTCCAAAGGGGGCGTAAAATAGAAGAGATTGGGAACCACTAATATAGCAATGTGATGGCCCTCGGACGGAATATATTGCGAAGGCCCCAAATACATAAACAGGACAATACATTTCTGTTATTAAAAAATATATAATTTTTACATCTTTAAATTTATAGAAAACGATAACAATATTCGCTATATAATAATGACATTTATATTATGGTCTCTACCAAAATCAGTAAAACCTTGTGTAGGTATATAGGTACTTTTAACTTTGTAACGTGTAACATATAAACATTCACTTGCCGTTGTAGGTACTACGTCAGAACATAATAATAATGATTGTAGATATTCCCGATAATTGGTTTTGAAATAGAATTCTGAATTCGTCGTTGACCGTCATAATATTACTATGGTTTTTTAATATATAATTCCCGGTATGAGTCCTTGCCTCCGTGTATGTATACTTAGAAACGTATTCGATAATATGTTGTCCACCGTGCACGGTGATAGCGAACGGCACAAAAACCTCTAAATTCTATAACCTCTCATTTATTTGAAATTTAAATGTATATGACATTATGACATACGTTACTACAATAAAATATAAAAATAGGTACCTAATATTTAAATTTTATAAAAATAAAAGTTCCCTATTACAAAATACATTTAAGTATGATGTGTAAATTAAAATTAAATATATTTTTCTATATTTAATGTATTTACCCTTCAATTACAAAACTGTGAGAGCCCTTGGGCTGCAGTCTATTCATCCTCCGCTAAAATCCAGCTATGAGCCTATATATTATACTTAATGTATTATGATCATATAGACCAAACTTATATTTGAAACAGTGTAAATATCAATAGGTATCTACATTTGGTTTTAATTATTTGATAAAAACAAAATGCTTTATAACAAAATAAATATAGAATAGTTAAATAATTTTCACTTAACGTATGTAACAAACGTAAAAACTATATAAACAATAAATAAATACTTAACAAGTGTGCCACATATACAGCTATACTCGTAAAATGCTCTGTAGTATAAAAAAAGTACATTATAGTAATAATAGTGATAACATATTTAAATATCTACTAAGAGATTCGTCATAGTACGGTAGTATTAGGTCACCTACTATCAATTCAATTTTTTCACTTGGGCACATAAAGACTAATAATATATAGTCACAATTATTCATCTGTTAGAAATACTTTTTTTTTTTAAATACAATTATATTTTAATATAATTTGACGAGATTGAGAAATAACGTTTTTGATAAAAACTTAATTACGTTATACTATATGTGTTGTGTTTTAATTTCCGTTGATTAGGTAAGTCTAGTCTACGCATTTTATAGTACTATTACGAGAAATCCGGCGATTCATCTGGGCGCAAAATGTTTAATGAATCCGGATTACACATCACTACATCAGCAGGTACGCATTTTGTTCATTATATAATTACATTATAAGCATAATAAAATCACGACTACAATATATTATTTTCTGCTTCTTATAATCCTATAATAGTTGGGTATTATTGCATAGAACTTTCTACATCGACGCGTAAACGATTAAAAATAATAATAGTTACATATTGTAATCGACAAAACTATATTTCGTGTAATCTTAGGTATCCATATAGATTAACCGGTTATATATATTATGTATATATATATATATATATATGTGTGTATGTATATGTGCATGCATAATTGTTTACACATATTATAAAACATTGTCTACGATGTATGTAAAATATTCTTACCCATTACACTACGCAATGATACATATATATTACCATTTGACCTTTATCACAGAATAATAAACTCAAATTCAATATCCATAAGAACATATTAACAGTATATTACAGCAATAGGAGTACAGGTCTATAATCTAATCAGCCCGATCAGCAATGAGAAGGGTCATCTGTAGTTTGCACTTCCTGAAATGTTGTATCGAAACCTCTAGATTTTGTTAGGTGTCAAGTAAATATTTTAATGACACTCCTCTTATTTTGACCAAGTATTCAAAAAATATAAAATTGAAATATTTTTAAAGCTTATTTATTTTTTTATTCAGCTCAATTATTGGTAATTACTTGAAACTCGAAAGAAAGCACTAATGAATATTCATTCAAATTTTATTTTACAGTGTAAGCTATATAATTACAGTGTATACTGTGAATCAAATGGAATCGTATATACCCTAAAATCTATATTTTATTACTTATAGGTACCTTATGCGAGGAGTAGAGGTAGACACTTATAAATCCATAGTGGTGGATTTACCATTTTGGTGCGTATATAGCATTTTTAATCTTAAATTAACCAATTGGTTTTCGCTAAAATTTCCTAAAAGTAAAATATTTTTAAGGGTGTTGTAGCATATCTAACAAAAAATGTACAAAGAACTTACCGAATACTTTAATGTGTGTATTAATCTATACGAGTAAATTCTTATATAATAAAATACCTGCATTTTTATTACATTCAAAAAATATTTTTACTAAGTATCTGTCTACCTATTTATTTACAGTCTGTTATATCATAAGTGCTAACTAACTATATTTACCTATGCGCTATACTTATGAAAACATTTGCAGTAAAGTATGTTAAGAGATAAATCGAAATCTTGTCTTAAGTCCACTCACTCAAGGCTCGCTTATCACGTTCATAACGATGACACTTGAAAATCCACAGCCGTATGGTTATATTGACCAATACATCACATATGCACGTTATAATTATAATATAATATATTATATGAATTTGTATATTATTGTATATTTATGTATCACGTATATATTATTTTTACAATCTAATGCATTATATTATTACAGCTTATTTAAAATAGGCATGTATATAATATGAATATATAAGTTGTAGGTAAGGAATAATGAATATTTTTGGGTCACGTGCATAAATGTTGTGATCAAAGCTTAAAAAAAAATTCATATGCCATTAATATAACTATATACACAATAAAAGAAATTTTACCGGATGATTAGGGAGTTGAAATAAATATGTTCAATCATCAGTGGTATAGTTATCGCAGAGCCAATAGAGGCAATTAAAGAGTATGATTTCTATTGTTTTAGGAGCGAATAAAATATTTTTTCTCTAAGTGCTTTTATGAATAGTTACCCCTCTGTCATTTAAAAAATATTAACTATAAACCTTTGTTTATTATCTTACTTTTAATTGACAACTGAACTTTCCTACCAGTGAATACAATATTAGTACTACATCACGTTTTCATATTATTTTGTTCTTATTTATCATAGAATTTTTTTTTATAATATCAGGTGTGTATTTTATTATTAGTTTTATTAAAATACAAGCTTCACTAGCTTTTCAATAATCTATCAATGTATCTATTGTATATTATATTATTAAATTTATATTATAGAGTACTTTATTAATTGTGAGCAACGATCTCATCCGAAATATCCCCCATTATATACAGGTGATCCATTTTTAACTTGCCTAGCTTAGGTTAGTTAGATTACTTTCCTTGTTAATTTGTGTTTATATCTTAAAAAAATTTTCTAACGTAATTTGAAATGTTTGAAGTAGGTAGATAATATTATAATTGCTGCAATTATGATTACACAAATAAGTAAATTATTTATTTATTAAATACTAATTTTTAACTGTGGGTATTTATTTTTTTTTTAATACCACATAATTTAATATCATCAAACACAGGATACTTTTCTAAAAATGTTGATGTAAGTACTTATTAATATTTGATATTAAATAAAACATACATTGTTTTTATTTAATAAGCTCTTTTTATTTAGTTCAGTGGAGTATTTACTATCTGTTCATATAAAATAAACATCTATTCTGATACTCGCGTATTAAGTTTTATTTTGAAGTGAAAACTCTATAATTTAGTTTATTTTATATTAATTCAAAAACTATAGCTATAAAGCTACATTGTATACATTTTTTTCAAAAACACAAAAGTTGACTTATTAAATAATAAATTAGTGCAGTCTATTATTTAACGCTTCACTTTTTATAAATACACTTATCATATATGCATGGTGCAAGTCTTGCCAGTTTATGGGTTTTTGCATTACATCACTATATCACGTATTAATATAATATATTATGTATAGTATGTCTATATGTAATTAAACGAGTATAAACGACATATTACATTATTACCCATTCTCGTTTATATTACTTATTTAATATATACGCGTTTATAACGACACCAGATTTGAGAAAGGTTATTTCCTATAATTAATTATGCGTCTAGTCCACTCTAGTCCACTCGTCATAAGGAATTCCCTGAATAATAAAAATGTAATAAATCTGCGTGGCTCACATATAAGGTGATTCTTTTATCGCTGAACAATAATAGTTTTCTAGTAAAACTCGAAATTTAAAAAAATTGTATTTACGTATAGTAAAATGATTTTGAGAGGAAGATTATTTTTTTTTAAGTTTTTTTTTTAAGTAAATTTTAATTTAATTTTTTGAAGCAGATTAACTGTGAAGTACCTTTGTTCTCTTTTCCGTTAAACCAAATGTTAAATACTTAAACCTATTCGTTTTAGCTTAAAGCTTTAATATACTGGTGCAATAAATATTCAATTTTGATTTAACGAAATTTTCAGAAATATTTTCAGTTTCGGAGTTTGAAATAAAAATTGTGATATCCTATTATATAACAAAAATTTGCATATATTATAAAACAATTAATAAAATATTATTTCATGTAATATTTCTAATTGTTTTTTAACAGTATTAATATAAAGTTAATACATAGATG
The DNA here is from genome assembly GCF_003676215.2 of Rhopalosiphum maidis. Classification (NCBI taxonomy): domain Eukaryota; kingdom Metazoa; phylum Arthropoda; class Insecta; order Hemiptera; family Aphididae; genus Rhopalosiphum; species Rhopalosiphum maidis. Next base: position 40,690,205 of record NC_040879.1, on the reverse strand, counting down.
TACAGTAGATCGGTATAAATAGGATCGTCGTATAAATATAATTTAAAATTAATCTAAATACTTTAATAACGCCATTGTGTACAGTTAATAATTATATAAAATATAACGATAACTTTTAAGTCATCATAAATAATATTTTATGAATTATAATAAAATAATTGTTTTTTGTTTCCTACAATTTTATTAAAATTTGAAGATGAAATATCTATAGTATAAAATGATGCAACTGTATGTATTTTGAGATTTTTATTTTTCTATTAAAATAACTTATGTGGAACCTTAACTTAAATTTCTGAACCTATACTAATTAAAATTTAAGATCTTACACATTTCTAATTAGAAAATATTATTAAACATATTACATATGTATTTTTAATATATTTAATTTGATGTAAGAACTTATGAAGAATCTTGCTATAAGTTTTTAAATTGTATGATTAGCCATAAGCATTCATGTCAATATTGTATACACCACAAAACCAAAAAAACTAATTAATTTCTAATGCTTAAAAATTTTTTTAAATTAATCTATATTAATTAACATAGAAATTTAAATATCAAGTGCAAAATTTAAGTATCTATATTTATTTATTTTTATATTATAACAAGGAACAAATCGTTTTTATCATTAAGTGCAGGTTTTAAATCCCGTATTTGTTTACCTTTGTTATTATTAAAAGTAGTGATAATTTTTTTTTCTTTTGGTCACTCAAAGTATCAACTATAACCACTTTGTTACGAGAAATCACGATCATTATTGAAGAGTGATGCTTTTCTTCTACTATAAAAAGTGTCTGACAGTTCGGATTCCTGAGTTAGACAATCCAAAATTAAATGAACAAATATTTAAAACTACTTTATTAACACTAATTTAAAAGCACTTAAAGCAGAATAAGTATAAGACAAAACTTTTTTATATTTATATATCAATCATATTCAACTAATACCCGTCTGTCTGGCAAATAAATGATCGGCACTATAATAGGTAGGTAAAATCTACCTACCAATATGATATATTATTAAAATAATATGTATGTATACATTTATATTATGTTCAATGTACATTATGTTAAGTGGTGAACCATTTTATTATAATGTACCTTTTTCTCCTATTCAAGTATTTTATTTCACATCACATTAAAATATTTATGTATAGGTACTTGTACTGCTGTACCATACGTCTTCAAAACTAATCATAACATTTAATAATATTTATTATGAGTCATAATGGATTTTGATACATATTAACACGTGTTGAATAGTTTATAAATATTATTAAATTTGAATAGTTTTATTTCCTTATAAACAATATTATTTACATAAAGTTCTGATCTATTCGAAAAATATACTAATATTTTGTAAGTTAATTGTATTTATTGCAAATACTTACAAATTAGTTTTTTAGATATTGAAAATATATCATTAAGATATATACAAAAAAATGAGTGATAATATTAGAAATTGGCTTGCAAAATCTAAAAACCAATATGGTATTATTTGTAATCAATTTGCATATTATATAATAAACACAAAATAAGACTATAATTAGTGTAGCAATTTTAGTTTATAGTGAAATTAATTGAAAGCTTTCGGTATCATCATACTTTTGAATAGTCACTTTTACTTTTTTTTTTATTGCGATTCTAGTTTCTTTTTGCATGTCAAATATTTTTTCGCCAGTCTTCTTATCGTCACTTTCATCTACATTATTATTTTTGACTTATTTCTTTATCAGAGAACGCTCCAAAGTAGATAAACAATCAAAATACAATTTTCAATATTTTCATCATCTATGAATCTGAATAAATTATATTATATAATCTACCTGGTTCTTGTTCTTTTTAGTCAGTCTAGATTTCTACTAAAACAGCTTTTAGAAAAAAATCAAGAAATAGCAGTTAGTGAAACTTTTATAATACGAAGTCTCAATTTCAAGTTTAGAACGTCGTGTAAAATTTCTTTGGTCATTTTAATAATATTAACATAAAGCATAGTAAATAGGTAGGTATATTAATATATTCTCCACGGCCAATTATATAAAGTGCGGCACATAGGCGCAACTAGAGCTCTATTTCTGGGTAGGCTAAATTTTAATGATATCAGTGACCCGTAGGGGGTTTTGCCCCTACACCACTAGTATTGATTATTAACACTAACATTTATATTTATATTGCTTAGAAGTCCTTACCTGTAGTCGTTAATAGTTGCTTTTAAAGTAAAACGTTGTCACTTACAGACTAGCTACCTAAATAAATTTGAATAAGAATATAAATATACAGTTCATAGCTATTAATATAATATTTTTATTAGTTTGTTACAAAGCTTTTAAACCTAATTCAATTAATATAATATTCTTCATCTGTCATTTTTGTCGCCGGAAAGTGTGACTAACCGCCCTTACAGTAATAACTATGAACGGGAGGGAATCGTGTAGGAATCATTTTATCAACGTCTTATAAATTAAAACTATTAAATATGTGCTTATACTATGTTCTGTGTATTATTTTGTAAACTATTATATGTTATCTGTATTATAATAATAATTATATTATATATGTTTCTTTTGTAAATCCACCTTTGTAAAATTGCCCTTAATTTAATAATAAATAAACAAATGATAAATACAATAACATATTACACATTACTGATAATAATATATTGGATTCGAGAATTATATTACGTTCAAAAACTGGGTGGGCTAAGCCGCCCATGTCCCTCTCCCCTAGTTATTTAAAAATTATATACCATAACTATGGTATGGCGAAACAAACAGTGCAGTTTTAAAAAGCTATTAAAAAAAATTAAGTAACTTACAGAAATGAGGTTTATTTTATTTTATTCGGTACATCATGTCATTTTAAAAATTAAGTTTTGAAAATGACATCAGAAAGAGGATACAACAATACATTGTTGAAGGCGATTTTTGAATTTTTCGGCCGCATTTTTGCATATATAGACGGGTATTATGGTGATTTCTTCCCAAATTCGATCTTTGAGTTTTTTATCCAAGGTGAGGCTGACGTTTAAAAACATTTGCTTTTCCGATAGTCCCGCAGAAAAAAGTCGCAAATGCTCAAATTGAATGAGCGCGTGGACCATCTTTTCATCAGGTCATCAAACTTCAAAAATCACCTTCAACAATGTATTGCTGCTACTGGGAGGAGGCAGATCATTATCTTTCTAATGTAATTTTCAAAACTTAATGTATAAAACGGCATGATGTAATAAAATAAAATAAACATCTTTTTTATAAGTTACGTAGTTTTTTTTAATAGTTTTTCAAAACCACACTATTTATTTCTTTGCATTCTGTACATAGGTATAACAATTGTTCAACGATGGTTCATATACCATAACAAAATATATTTTTAATATAGGTGTATAGACACAACATTATATATTATAATCGATATTTCCTTAATCGTTTAAATGGATTTCAATAAAAAATAAATGTTACCTACATGCAACACGCAATATATGTCACTATCGCGAAGAGAGGCATCTATGAGTTTTTTCCTAGTTTATCGGGAGTTGTGTCGGTGTTAAACTTTCACGAAGATGAGTAACAAATTTATTTAATTTTGTCACATACGATTTGCTATAGTTTATTTTTGTCAAATGGTAGAGCAGCATATAAGACAGAAAATTGTTCTGAAAAAGATTGGAAATTGAATATAGAAGCAGATATAGTTTAATAAAAGTACTTTTCGGTAAAATTGAGGAAAATAAAATATGGTAATATAATGGTAAATAAAAATTATATATCATATAATACACTTAAGAGCGGAAAAAAATAGCTTGCGATTTCAGAATAGTAAGTTAATAAATCGTATACATTTTGAACTTTTACAGCTTATATAATATATATTATATAGCATTTTATTTATTTTAATTAAAACGGCATATTATGCACTTCAATGGTAATTTTGGAATATCTATACTTAAATACTTACTTAAATTTAAAAAAAATCAAATTATGCATCATTGTAAAATCAATATATAAGTATTACTTGCTTCTCTCAAAATTATAAATATTTTATAAATTATGTAAAAAAAAATTTAACATTTTCACATAATATACAATAATAGGTGGGTATCTAATTGTAATCAGCGGTTGAAAGTAGGTATGTAAAATGTAGGTATAAAAATATAAAATTGGAAAGTAGGAAAACATTGAAAACAGATTTTACGCGATACAATAATAATCTAAATAAAAAAAACTAAAAATGTGCATTAGCTATAACAGTTATAATTATTATAACAGCTGTGATTGTTTATTGCAAAGCAGGCGTATTGTATAGGCAAATTCAGTGTACACTTCGAGTTAACTAATTGTATTATATTATTATTATAATATTATGCTCATAATGGTAGATATATATTTTGATATATTATGCTAACCAACGGTAAATGCATGCGAATATACACAAATGAGATTTAAAATTAACAGACTATTATTAATATGCTAATTAGTAATAAAAATGTTGTTTTATTTGAATACTTATCGTTTGAATTTTAATTTAGATAGATCAAAAATTTGAAAAGTCATCTGCATAAATAATGCACAGTAAAAAAGAAGGTAAATACTGTTTGGAAAAAAAATTTATATCAAACTAATAATTTATAATAGTGTAGAAAATTAAAGTATATGAAAACAATTTTATTGTATTTAAATATATACTTAAAATTTCGAAAGTCAGAATTTAATAAATAATGTATGATCACGTTATAACAAATCGCGAGTGAGTATATGTTATTATTATAAATTAACTTATAACTTATAATATTATCAGTACTTGAACTGAGAAAGGCGCGAGGGGATGGAGTCCCTTTTCTTTTTAAAAATATTAGTGCGTACACCTCTGCTAGCTAAGACACTTAAATATTCAGGAACGCACACGTTTTTCACACTTTTTCATCTCCTATTGCTTTCCCAATTCAAGCACTGAATATTATTATAGCCGTTACGGTTGAAAATGAAATCGGGCTTTACAGTTTACGCGACTATGATCGGATACTGTAACGTTGCAGCTGGTAACAAATTCGCTGACTAATAGGATTATAGGTGTTAAGTACCTACCTACCACGGTTATCAGATAACCGTATAGTGGTACCTGTTAATTGTCGTAAATTACCGGACATTATAGCACGAAGTGATCAACCGTACAGGTCATTGTTTTATTCAAGTCGTGTAACGCAGCACTATTATTGCAGCCTATAAACGTTATACCACCTATATCTATCTATGTAGGCTATTATTATACTGACAAAATATCGACTACACAATGTCGAGCGCCATTGCCGTGTCCATTTCGAATTACACAGCGACTAGCTATATGTATACTGTGTAAACCTAAACAGGCTAAACAAGCACGTCCAGTGGCGCAACCAGGGTTTTTTGATGTGGTTGTTTCCATCAGACTAGAGAACGCGTAACACATAGATGCTGTATAAAAAAAAAGTTATTGTATAGGTATTTATTTAAAATTGTTACAAAATGTCACGTACCTATATGGCTATACCTAAATGATCCTCATTACAAAATTAATCTTTCCGAACTGTATTTGCACGTTTAAGTAAATTAAAATTAAGAACGCGAAGAAAATATAAATTTAGTTGAATTTTTATTTGGTCTATAATGTTGTAGGTACAAGTTACCTACAACAGAAAAGCTCTTACAATTGTTTCCATAACTATAACAGTTATTGAGATATAAAAGTATATCACTCAAATTAGTAATTACTTACAGTCATATCCATCAACGTGTTAACAAAATAATACTGGAAGGCTTGATAATATCTATAGTTTAATAAGATATATATATCATATAGTAAATAAAATCCAATCGTTGTTATTTTGAGTTATTTTTGTATAGTTACTTTTCATGATGATATCATCCGTAGTAATTGTAATTCCTGGTAGTTTTTTTCAAAACTGCAAAACCATTTAAATTATACATGTTAACATCGAGTTTCAGAAATAATTTTTAGATATTTTTAAGTTAGGAAAAAATGAAAATAGTTAAAAATGCATAAACATAAGACCACAAATCAATATTAGTTATAACATTATTGGAAATATTAATTATATCATTAACAGTATCCAATTAAAAAAAATTGTTTCGGCTCACAATATATGAAACGTGATGATGCTAAATATACGTATTAACTTAGGCTAAAAATATTGTTGATTTATCAAACATATTGACTAAATAAAATATAATAGGTACTACGTACCTTCTATAAATTTAGTGTTAACTTTTTTTTATTTTTTGGATAATTTATTAAAATCCATTGAAAAAAGTATTTAAAATCCTTGGATAATTTCTTTGTGTATTATAAATGTATATTTTTTTAATTGGTTAATTTGGCTGCAATTCTATCAGTCTATGAAATTTTATTTTGCAGATTACTCTTGCGGTGCGCGGTGTTTATAACCTCGCAGGCTTCCTGATACAAAGTAAACAGTATTTTAATTTTCGGTTTTTGATATATAGGTATAATAATTAGTCTAACTAAATACCTGTGATTGATGCAATTCGTTAATGACGCACGGACCGCGGCAGTTAATTCTGTGATTCATTCTATAAAATAAAAAATATGAGTAACTATAATAGTACTATATCGATTAGATGTCGCGAGAAAAAATTGATTATCATTTATCAGTTCTTTAAACTCGTTGATTATTTTAGTACCTAATAATTATTTTACTCGAGGTATTTATTATAATGCATAAACGAAACTCAAACAAATAATAGTTGGACGCTGGTACATAGTAAATACTAGAAATATATAGAGTAATTGTCAACTTTTAGCTACATTTTATATGAATTGTATTAATGTTATTTATTTATTTAATTAAAGCACGGAGTTATCTAGTTATTTAAAGATATAGACGGTATTGTTTAATAGGTTAATAATTAGAATATTTGTATAACAGTAAAATAATTTTGATTATTTAAGCGATAAATCACCTAACTAAAATACATTTCACAGTTTGAATTGCAGAATAAATTAAAGCCTATTTTTTTTTATATATATTTAAATTTTATCTAAAAACGATTAAGTAGTTACACTTGTACATATTTTTGTGGTATGAATTGTACCTAAGCCCGAATTAAGAGGTGACAGAAATAAGGGGCTATGGCCCCGGACCCACAACGGATATCAAAGAATATAGTGGGCTCCTGGCGAATAGTATGTTTTTTTTGTATTTTTGTATTTAAAAAAGTAAGAAATACATTTATAAATAAATTTTTTTTGTCTGAAATATTTTTATTTATGAGCCCCTAAAATTGTTGGCTGACACTGAATTGAGTCCCGCAAATACTTTTGGGTTATCGGAGTTGAGTCCGGCCAATATTGTTAGGTGGTTTGAGTTGAGTCCCTTCGGCCTATTATTGATATATATTGATTGGTTACATTCTTTTTAATAATAATAATGTTAATAATTAAATAGTGGCTGGTAAAAATTTAAATGATACAGATTTTAAAATGTCAAATCTCCAAATTTGCTTATTTATATATTTGTTTGTCTGCCCTAATAAAAATTTTTCTTTTTCTAATGTTTTCTTACATGGCCTTTCTACTTTGTTTCTTAATTTTATATATATTTATCAGACTGTATTTCCAGAAGAGATTGTCCGCAAGAATAAAAATATTTGGATGTCCCGAATAAAAAAATTTTAGTACAGGTAGTTATGACATATTATCCATATGGACTCAATTCAAAGATATTAAGATAATAAACTAGACTCAATTCAAACACATAAAAGTAGCATGGACTCAATTCAATATCACCTAAATTGGCTAAATTGTTTAGCCCAGGGCCCAAAATTATCTTAATGCTTGTTTGACTGTAGGTACCGAACGGCAGGCATACCTATAGCGAAATGTATGATTATTTTCGTTGTATAAGCTATTTTTATTATTATGTCTAATGGCTAAATAGTGTCAAAACAGTTATTTCGGCACTGTCTGATGCGTCTATTTGTGGTGTATAGGTACTATAGTGTATTGTGTTTACTGTAAACTGCTTACACTGCTTTACTGTACATACCTACTTACTCGTATATTAACAGTGTCACGGTGTTTTGATTGGGAAACAATTTGAAGAGTAATGCAAAAGCGTAGTGAAGTTGTGTTTAGTTGGTTCCTGAAGTTTTAAATAACAATTTAACTCGTCGGAGATACGCGCCAATTCCTCCCCCACTATAACATTTTTTAACAAAACAATTATTTTTATTTCTTCTGTTCTTCATGATAAAAAAAAAAAATATATAGAAATATTCTTAAAGTTAAGCATTTACTCGTACCTATACATTTATCATTTATCTATATCCATAAATATTTGTGTAAAAAGTTTTGAAGATTTCATATTAGACAATATAACTTAAATTTCATAATTTGCCAATTTTTATCCTACTCTTAAATACCAAGTAGATATAAGTAGATACCTACATCGGCTATATCGTATATGACCCGACTTTCCCCAAGAAAAAAATTACATACCGATTTTAGTTGCAATGTGGTACCTCAGTTCAAGGGCTAATCGGCTTCGATGTACCTCATTTTGAAATCATGTAAGAAGTATACAGAGAAAACTAAGACAATTAATATGATAAATAGATGCCATCTAGACAACCATTAATTTATATATATACATACAAACCCATATTGATTCATTTACTGATCGCTACTTTTTAAAAACCGATAAAACGTACGAATTTGAAATTTGGAATAGTGGTTCCTCGATACAGTTTTTTTAAGAACATTTTTTTAAATAATTATTATATAATTAAAACCATACCAAATTATTATTGTACATTAAACTAAATATTTTGACGTTTGCTGTACTAATAAATACTACCTTAAGAAAGCTGGGCATTGACTAATGAAAAAATTAAAGTTAAGTTACGTTTTTATAACGAGTTAAATTATTTTCTAAGATGTTAATATGCAGTTAGTCATCAGTTAATTTAATATTATAGACACTTTTAGACATGTTAAATTAATTGTAGGTAGACTTAATATAACCACAATACCACATGGATTTAATTTATTTTTATTTTTTAGAAAAAAAATGAAATAGAAATATTATATTTTTTTAATATCATAATATTATGTACTTATTATAAGCAGTAAACATTATAAATTATCCATTGTGTTGAATGCACTATTTTTCGATTTCAATTGCAGCGATAATAATATAATGATATAGATACCAACATTTAAGACAAATTCTTTTTAAAATCTATACCTACAGTCTATAAAAAATAAAAATAAATTAAAATCGATTTTTTAGAATGGCTTTTTTAAAATATTTTGATCAGTGCTAGCAAAGTAAAAATAAAAACATAAAATACATTCTTACAGCTTAAGAAAATGATCACACACAATAAAAAAAATAAAAAAAAAAAACACACACATTATAGTAAAATATTCAACGCTCAGAATCTAATATATGGTTAGCAAAATTTTTTTACTATGAGATTGTATTTTTAAATTTTATCTTAATTACAACAATACAATAGAACAATAACAAATCACAAAATAAATTATTATAATGTATAATATACAAAAACTCAGTTTGGTGGGGAGCTTTAGGGATAATTATCTCCCAGATAACTTTCCCACTTGTGGACTAATTGAAAAAATAAAGGTTTTAGAACCTTGACTTTTTTTTTATTGAACAATGATACCACTATATAACACACATTTCTACAAATAACATTTTTTTAAGGAATTATTGAAGTGTAATTAGTAATTAGCAATTAACATTAATATTAATATTATGGTTTATATTATCATGGAAATAATTAAGACTTATCAATTATTTTGGGTACAATTTAGAATGATGTTTTACTTTTTTTTAAATTTAAAACTGTTTTGTAGAAACATTTGAAGAAAATTTGTAAATTTATTCCTACTAGAATGCGGGCGATAGATCGATTTTAAATCTGAACTAGTTGAGTTATAAATTAATAAGTGTTATAAAGTGTAATATTTATTAAATGAAAAAATTCTAAAATAATAAACAATTTCATAACCTTCTCCATAAAAAATATAATTAACATTTTCATTACATAACAATAATAATAATAATTTGTAGCTGATACAAAAAACACTATTTGTTAATTTTTACTTCATTATCATAAAAAAATGTAATTATTTTAATTAATTAAAACAATGTGAAATTGTATGATTTATTTCAAACACATTTACATAGTACTCTAAAAATTCGAATTAGAGCAAAACATAAATTTTTCTATGCAGATTTTTATTTTACAAAGATTTGATGGTGCGTTTTGATTCAGACATACATACTAACACAATGAAATTAAAATAAATATACTAAATTAAATTTAAATATTACATTTTCATTTACAAATAAAATAAAATTATGTGATGTACACACAAATATAAGTTAAATAAAAATCTATATATTTTTACAGAATATTTCATATTATATAATAAAATAAATAACATGATAAAATCTTCTAAGTTACTGAATAATAATAAAAAAAAAAAAAACAAAATATAATAAAAATAATAACAATTTTACTTTGTTTGATACTATTCATTGAAATAGTTTTTTTTAGTATTTGGATCAGTCATCATATATTACTTTCTAAATATATATACATTATACATATTACATACCAAAATAATATTTGAGTATAAAAGAATAATTGATAAAAAAAATGTAATAGTTCTAGTTATCATTAAGGAGATTCAAATTATATTGTTAATAGTTACATAAACTACAACTGTATTATCCAATACAAATTAATATTTTTCAATTATTTAACTGTATTTTAATATATAAGTTATGAATCAGTGTTTTGAAATCTATATAATAATATATTGTACAACTACTATACATTATTTAATTGGTGTTTAATGTCATATAATAAATATCAGTATACATTGTGTATTACATTCATTTTTATATGAATAAAATAACAAAATAGTTCTACATAATATATGGAAAATAAAAATAAAATAAGAAAGTAAAACATGATTATTAATTAAATCAATGAGCCTACAAAAGTATATTTTATTTTAATTATCAACTATATACAATTTATAATTGTACATTTTTAATTCATAATAAATTTTATATTTGAAGATATGTTGTTTTAAGTGAAATATTTAATACTATACTTATGTTTTATGACTAAAAAAATATTATATCATCTGTAATGATGAATAAAAAATTAGGTTTATCTTACTTTTATCTACTATATAATTGTAAACAAAAATATTAAAAATTAATTATTAAATTAAGTTATAAATAATTTTTCTTTAAATAAAAACATTTTTAATGGTTAAATCAGTTAAAACAAATATTTTAATCGAGGCACTATTTTCTATTAAAATGTATTTTTACCTTTTAATTTATTCTAATCAAATACACATATTTTCTCTTTATTATGGTTGTGTATAAATAAAATTCAAAAAGTTAAAAATATTATATTTCATAACTTTCTATAAAACAATATTGAGCAAATAATAATTATTTTATTATTATAAAAAAAAAACATACTTTAATATACTTTTTAATGTTAAAAAAGGTAGTTAAAATTTAAAAATGATTCATAACATTTGAATAAAAAAAATGTGGTTAAATAATAAAAAAAATAAAAGTTTTAAGACCACTAATCCATGTACTAATATGTTTGTATTAAATGATTTTCTATGATTTTATAAAAATAAAATAATATCTATAATTATCTAATGTGATTGTGAGTGAAATAAAAAAAAAAAATATTTTTTAAAAGTACATAAAATATTAATATGCATAGCTTAAGTTAATACATAGGTAAAAAAATATGGTAAAATTCTCAATAATTCTTTATATGTTTGCTATATGAAAGAAATTGCTTTTAAATAAAATGTATTATTTAATACCTAAGAGCATACAACTACTTAATGTAAACAATAAATTAATGATTTGTATCACTAAGCTTGTATTATTTTAAACTGAAAATGATAAAATAGATCAATCAAAGTAAATTTTAATTCTAGTATAATATCACAAAGTTTTTACGTTTAAGGCTTTTGGTCTATTTCGCCTTTTGAACCAATTGAATATTAGCTGAACAATAATGGGCCAACCAATTAAGACCACCATCTGGCATAAATTATAATATGGAGCTTGAGAATGATTTTGTTCTCTTGTTTTTATCTGAAATAAATTTTAAATTATTACTCAATATTGTTTAAGTGCATTTAATTACAGAATACAATGCATTTTTATATTACCTCTTCTAATTTCAGTTCTATTTTAACAACTCTATTTGTTATAACATCCAGATCATACTTCATAGAGGACACTGTATTTCTTATTTGTAATTTGAATTCATCCAAAACTATATAAAGCAAATAATATTATAAATGTGTTATTATAAAATTATAATTTAATACAATGTACTAACAGTCATTTGCACATTTTAACTGTATCATACTATCCCCATTTTGTTGAGATACTGGAATGTAATTGTTGGACACAAAATCTTCAATATAGTCACTAGAACTTAAATATTGATTAACATTTTGAACATTGATCAAACGCTCTTCACTTGACTGAAATTAATTACACAATAATGTATCATTAGTTATTAATGTAGGACTAAAAAGTTATAGAAACTATAATAAACAAACACCAAAGTGTTAAGTAATAAAAAAAAATATGGAAAACGTAATTAAAAAAAATCAAATACAATTTTACATAATTGACATAATTTATATTAAAAATTAAAACTATTTTGACATTAAAGGGTCCAATACCAATTTTTCAATTTTTGCAATTTTATAAAATTTGAAAATTATATTTAATATTTTTGTTTCCATCTTAATACAACACTTTTCTGATAATCTACTGATCAATACTTATTTAGAGAAAAGGTGTTAGTACCATTTATGCAAAAATGACTTTACAGAAAACATTTTGAAGCTTTATAGAATTGTAGATTTAGCTTGATTGAAAATGTTTTAAGATTGAAAGTCCTATTGTTATTAAATATCACAATATGAAGACCAATAAAATAAAATAATTTTTGTAAAACAGAGACAATACATGTATAATTGACAAAACTTCTTAATATTCGAGTAAAAAAATCAACTATATTTAAAGTTATATCTGACTTTAGTCATGGAATGTATAGTGTCATATTATAATAAAATTGTTATTATGATTTATGTTACACACAATATAAAATGTAGTTATATTTTAAATTAATTACTTTTAAAAATTTTTTTATGTGAATACTTCTATTCATATCTTATTGGAGTATTTAATATTGTCTTATTAAAGATATATAAACATATTTTATATTTATTATCCCAAACCTCAGATAATAACAAGTATTAAAATATCTATATGAGATAATCTTAAATTTGAAACAGGTGAGATGTATTACTATTTTAATCTACAAGTCTTTATTAAATTCTACTTTAGATATATCTGCTTTTCCTTCATAGCAATTCCAACTTAACCTAATTGGAGGAACTACAGATATATAAATTCTTGATCAAATAACAGGGACTTGTTGACTTGAACAACTGGTTTAGATTATTATATGACGTATAAAATGTAAAATTGTATTTGACTAAAAAAAAGAAAAGTACTTATGCAATGCTGACCAAATTGTTTACTTCTAATACATCATGAAAACATTCTTCATCTATTTCTGTATCTACTATATCTTGATGTTCATTTATTGATGAAACTATGCTGCAGCTATTTTTTTCTGTAAAAAAATAATAGTACATACTTATAACAATTTTACAGGACAAAATATTATAAGATCATAAGGTATATTAATGCTTTAAGGTATTATAAAAAATATAATTATCTCAATAATAATAGCAGTATTACTAGAGATGTATTTCAAATTTTTATTTTTTTAGTTAAGTTTGCTTTTAATTGAGTATTATTTCCATTATAAATTTAGTTGTATTTAATAAAAAAATAAAAATGATCTATTATATTGTGGTATGTACAAAATTTAAATAAAATAAAATATTTTTTTTTTTAAATCATTAAATTACTCAATATTTTGCTATACAAGACTGTAGCTCTGTATAGCCCTAGGGTAAATATAGGACGTCACCAACAACTCCAACTAATAATAATATTACATGGTAATATCATATTGTACATAATGCATTCCTTTATTTGAATGAATATTCTTGGTATTAACCTACATTTATAATCACTATTATTTTTATTTTCATAAAATCTAAATGAACATAAAATTAAAATACCTACCTATTAAATTGCCTCGTTCTATTGGACCAACCACCATTTCTAAGTCATCAATGGAAACTGATTCATAAAACGAATCCAAGCTAGACACAAAATCAGCTACAGGATTTGTATAAGCCATAGTTTCTACAATCTGCAAATTTAAATATAATACAATAAATTAAATAAATAATTAACAACACAACATTTCTGTAAAGCCAGTATATTATACAATTATCAATTATGCTTATTGAAATTGCAGATAAAAGTTGTTATAATTAACAATTTATTAATTTTTTTGTAAGTATAATTTTTAACTATAATAAATCACACATAATTTACATAATGTTTATATATATATAAGTTTAATTAATATAATTTAATTTAATTTAACTAGAAAATTAGTAAATTATATATTTATATATTATTTTATATCTGTTATTAAATTATTATTATTATTATAGAAAATTAGAAACCTTGAAAAAAAATTATCTATGATTGATTGAGTGATTAACATTAGTTAGTACTTTGGGATTCTAAATATGATACATAAAGGATATATCATTAGATAATTCATACAATAGGTATCTAAAATAGAACAATAATATTAAATAAACTGTATTACATTAAATATATTTATATTAATTAATTAATTAATTCTCAATAGTTACCTTTTTTAACTCATCTACATATTCTTGCATTGCATTTTCTTTTGACATGTCACCTAAATTATACCAAGCTTGCCATTTTGCTCGATTAACCACATCCCAAAAGCTGGGTTTGGGCTGATTGTTAGGTCCTATTGTTGCTTGCTTGAAGTATGCATAAAACCGAAGCAGAAGTTCCTTGGATGGTTGGTATGCTCCTAAAAATGGTTTGTAATAATTTGATGTTAATAATGTAAATTATACCAAAGTAGTTTTGAGAACTGCTCCAACAAATATTTAACAGTAAGAAACAAATATTGACCAATTGAGTCACACTTAATACTTATTGAAACAAAGATATTTAAATGAATATAGATCTACTAGAAGAATTTTAAAAAAAAAAACCTAAAAGGAGAATAAGAATAGCATAGGGATATTGAAGCATCAATGTTGCAATCTATTGTCACAAATCATAAGTGAAATAAACTCTAATGTCTCTAAAAAAGAATTTATGTGGTACAACAACGGTAATAAATGTATTATCAACAAGTTTAACTACGAATAATTTAGTGTTAACATTAATAACACATAATTCATTAACAACTTGAATTAATAAAATTAATCATCCTCTAGTTATTAAACTCCAAACGATATAATTCTATTTACGGTAATGTTAGATTTTAACAAATTTGCAATCCTATTTTAATGATACTATGAAATAATCTACAAGAGTCGAAATCTTAAAGGATAAAATACATTAAATTGTTCTTAACAAGTGGGTAAAATTTCATGATTTTAACTTGTCATTAGTATCGTGGTGAGCTATAAAATGAAATTTTTATATCACTCAAAACATCTCAGTATTTAGCCCACTCAATATTGGCATACTATTTATATTATCATATATATACTCTATTTATAGAATGTTATTATGTACTCGTATATAAATAAAGAATTAGAAAAATTAGAAAAAATAATTTTAAAGAAAATAATGTTTGAAGTATCTTTTATAAAATAAATACTTACAATACTGTTATACTGTTATTTTTAATTTGTATTGTTTGAAATATTCATAATATTAAAAAATAGTAAAACACTTTGTATAAAAAAAAATATATAATTTGGTGTTGATTTCTTTATGTTATGATCATTACATAATACATTATAATGTATAAAGTGAATAAACAATGAAGTGAGTGCAATACTCATTCAATACCAATGGTGGGATGTTGCACAGAGACATCGTCAATGGGTTAAGCAAAAGAAAAAACTGAGTAAATAGAAACAAAAAGAAACAAAACATAAAGCTGTGAAATAAAAAAGCAGAAAATAAAATTAAAAAAACAACAAAGAAATGAAAATAAAATTGAAATTTAATACTCAGATAGTGTACAATTTAAGTTAGTATTTCAAATACATGAATTTGAATTTATTCAATGCAGGCATAAAACCGAAACTCTGAGAGATAATATTTTAATCAAATCAGAAAAATAGTAACAAAAAAAATGTATTTTTAATTATGCAGCAATATTTTTAAATTTAATACATAAGACTATTTTTGAAATACAATGCTTTGAATGTATAGAAAAATAAACAGGTAGGTACAATTAATTTAATTCCTATGGAAAATAATGCATCATTGATTAGAAGATCAATTAGAAGACATAATTGGAAAACTGTTTTTTTCCTGAATTTAAAATATTGGTAGATAATTAAAATATGTTTTCCGGGTGTGATTGATGATTTTTAAAAATAAGGAATTATTTTTTAATACATTTTTAAGTTTTTTTTAAAATTAAATTATGCTATAATTTATATTATTATTATTATTATTATATTAGTTATTATGTTTACTTTTAAATGTATATTTTTATTAGAACATTTATAAAACTAAGCATTATATACGAATGATTTTAATAAAGGAAGTTATTTTCAACAATTTATTATTATAAAATAATTTTACTGAGGAAGTTAAATTACGTACAATTGTAATTAAGTATTTATTATGTTATAATCTTTATATTATGTAAAGAATAAACATTTTACAAAATCCTTAAGAGAGGACACTACCTATGAATGCGTTGTTTCTGGCTTATAAATGTTTAACATAACAAACGTGCGTTCATTAGAATCAATTTTGTATTGTAAATTTGAATACACAAGTGTATTGACCTATTATTTAAGTTAAAGGTGTAGGAATATTTTTGTGGCTTTTTTTAAGTTTTAAGCTAGAGATGAGAATTTTTAATTTGTAATAATTTACATAGTTATATCTTGCTTAAAAATTAAAATATCAAAAAAAGTTAACCCTTAAGCGCAGATAATTTTCTTACCTTTAAGTTTAAAAATAGGTCAATACATTTTAATACAAAAATTAACAACACATAATTGAATTCTGAAGTGTTAATTTGCTATACTATACATTTATAAGACGGAGACAACACAACCATAGGTAACACACATTTTAAACAAGTCAGCAGCAATTAAAATATTTGCATATTACCAATTGGTCAAAGGTGAATGTAAATAAACCAAAATTTCAATAAGCTTTTCATAACAATAGAAATTAATATTATTGAATAAATGTATAATATATTCTAATAGTTAAACTATAAATAAAAATTAAGTAATTTTTTTAATTAGAAAACAAAAATGGCATAAAATAATATACAGTATATTGTATTCTATAATTTTATCATAATATTGTATGTTATTACTAATTATTTAATGTTGTTTTCTTTTACTTTCCATTTCATTGAATTAAATAACATCAAATATTTTAAAGGCTTTAGTTAGATCTAGTTTTGAGTATGGTCCATCATTAGGAGCCCTTAACTTGAATTTGGAATGCAAGCACAATGAATTCAAAAACATTTCCTGAATTAATTAATTCCAATAATATTTAATACTGGCATTTAATTTTTACAAGATAAATTATTGTCAAAACATATAAAATATGTGACATCATGTCTTGTATGGCGTGGTGGATAGATTCTAATAAGTACCTATTTTTCATATACTATACTTTTCTTTGAAATCTATTTTTATTTTTTTTTATTTACCAGTCGGATGTAATTTAAGTATATGTTTTTAAAATTGGCTTCTATTAAAAAACTATTATTATTATTAAAATATTTCAAACAAAGATCATAACTTTATTTAAAATTAATGATAGGTTTTCAAAGTTTTTGTTTATACTTGCAGCACAACAATTTCAATCAATAAAAATAAAATAAAAATTGAAAAAAAATAATTAATAAATAAGAATTATACTTGATATTTTATTTACTCATGTAAATTAAATTCGTACTTAATCAGTGATACAAACATCTTAAAAATATAGTCGAGCAATATACATTTCTAAGGCATTTCATGATTAATTAAACAATTATACTAGGTACCTTGTATATTAGGTATTTAATTTTATATTATGATTTTAACCTAATTTAAAACAGAAAAAATTGAATTAAAATTGTTCATACACTTGTGTAACTTATGTATATATGTACACATATATTAATTGATATCTGATATACTTTGAACACACAAAATTATATACAATTGTTTTATTCAAAGTAGTAATGAAAATATATACCTAGATAATTTTTAAAATTACTAATTACTAATTAGTCACCCAAACATTTTTGTTTGCTGGTTTGTAGAACCATAGATATTACACTTTTATAGTTTCAATATTAGTTTTACTGTAATCAATATAATAAATGAAAAAAATGTAGGTTTTTATATTTAACTATGTCTAGAGCATTAAATAAATATTTAATCATTCCTCTTCAAAAAAAAAAAAATAATAATAAAAATACTGACTTGCCTACCTACCTATTGCAATTTAATTAAGTTTTTAGCTAGATAAGATTTCTAATCAAAGCATTGTGTGATCAAGCCTCTCATTTAACTTTTATAAACAGTGACTGTTATTCCGTGATTTATGTACTGCTTAAAAATCGGGTTAATAATAATAATAAATAAATTAATAGGTGGTTTCTGATGGTACCCATAAGTATTCTTAGCAATACAAATAGCATATTAACACAATCATATTCAATTTAATTGCGCTTGATTGTATAACACTCACCATTTTTTGGTAAACTCCTGATGACGTTTATGGCCGCAGTAAACTTTTCTTGTGTGGACATCACTGCTACTCATGTGGACGGGAACACAAAAATTCTAGTTATGCACGGACGTTATTGTTATAAAAGAGTACCTAACAATGAATATGAACAACTAACTGACCAATCAATCCTGAAATATGAACATTGAACAGTCTATTTTCTTTTCATTTTATGATAATTATTATTACAGTTCGACGATAATAATAATATGTTAATCACTTTTGAATCGGATTTAAACGAAACGACGTCGGAAGAGCATATAGGCCGATCAAGGGCACCATTCGCGTTTGGTGCATTAATTGAATTATACATTTCATTATAATTGATGAAAATAATAAAACATTTCTCTAAAACATATTACGGAAATCGGCGATAACAATAAATCATGATAATATTAATACTTTAATAGTAATAATAATACCTGATGTTAATGCGCATTACTGATTGATAAAAATACAACTGAAAATGTGATAATAACGGATCTATGACGATTTTGACGATGACGATAATGATAATATTAATTTTTATCGTCGTCATCATTCAAGGTTTAAACTAAGTATCTATAAAACATCATCGTCCACAAGCGCTGTATATTTTTTTAAAATTCATCCATAATTAAAATGTGAAATTTAATAACGATGCCTGAGGGGCACAAAAATCGCAATACCTGAGTATTAGGCAACATATCTGTTTGCGCCTTATCGTCCATCCATTATCACTGTTACTTTTTTTTTCGTTATTTAAAATTTTGATTTAAATAATTTTTTTTGACAATGATTTTATTTTCGAATCCAATTTGTTTCTTTTTGTTAGATTGAATTTCGTGTCGATTCTTATTGTACATATTTCTAAAATTCTTGTTTTTAGGCTTTAGCGTTTGTATGCTATATATATTACGCATATTAGACGGACAGTCGACGTAGAGGAAAGAAATCTGTTGATCTTTTTGGTGGAAACGTACCTACATGAAGTTAGGTGCATAAAGTTATGTGGCAGCCGGCAGGTACCCGTTGTTTTCCATACATTTTGTGATAGAGATCTTGTATTTTAGGTTGTATTGCATTAGATTTCGGGAGCGCATATAATTATTGAAAATAATATTTATGTGTAATTTTAAAATTACAATGTAGGTATGTATTTTAAACTTTCCAATGGGGATCGTGATTCTATTTTTTTTTCAAAGTGATTTCTTTATAAACTTTAAGATATAAAAATATCTCAGATATTTTTATCATTTCAAACAGTTAAAAGTATCGAAAAATTATGGCTTCAGACACAGAAGAAGTTGAACAATGCTTTTAAGAGATAAATTTAATGAAGTAGCTCATTATATTAAGAATGCATAGCCAGGGTTAAATTTTTAAAATGTTTCTATTACATGTAGTTGTGTAAGCAATATTTGCAGTATCATCAAAAAAGAAAATTACCGTAGGTTAAAAAGTTTCAAAAACATCTGTTTGAAAAATAAAGTTTTCCATTTTTACCCCTTCTACTCCTAATTTCGCAAAACCCATTCTTAGCGGATTATCTACCTAGGTACTTACCAAATTTCAGCTTCTCAGATCAAATAGTTTTCAAGATTTCGCGTTAAATCCAAAATATCACTCTCTTTTATATTAATAATATAAATATATATAATATATATATTTAAATAATAATAATATATAAAATGCAACATTTTTGGGAAAATTATAATTATTTACTGTAACACTAAAAGTAAAATAAATGATTTTAATAATACATTATTATAAAGATTTAATTTTAATATGGATGTGGGTTGAATTGTCTTTACATAAGTATTAAGACTATTGTAAAATGTACAACGCACGTCTATTATGCATCCTCTATTTAAATTATTTAAGTCGTAACTTATAGAAAATTATAAAAATAGTATTATACTATTATACGTATTTATTTATTTATAATTTTTGAGCGTATGAAAAGTGCTTATTAATTATAGTTTTTCGATCATACATTATACTTAAGGCGTTTTGCAGAAGTAAACTCTCTTTTAGTTCAATACAGCCAATATTTGTTAATAACCTAAATTCAAAAAAAGGCAATTTAAGAGGCGGGGATGGTTACAAAAGCTAACACATAATAGACGCAAGTATCATGACAATATATAATTTTAAAAAAGTACTACGTTTTTTAGTAATTATTAGTATATTTTTTTAGTAACAATTTAATTACGACTACAAATAGTAAACATGCAACATAATAATATATAGTGCGTGTTTTACAACGTACCAAAAATACAGGCTCAAGTATTACTTGTCATCGTAAATTAAAATACACATTTCATCAATATATAAATATATAATATACCTATCATATATACATACACACACGTCTATATATACATATATATATATGTGTGTATGTGTATGTATGTATGTATAATATATACATTATACATATATTTAACAGGGGGTCCTAGATGTACCAGTTACAATGTTTGTTACTTGAAAATACCAAGAACATCGTGGGACACTCCGTATAATATTGTATAAATAAATATATATATTTATGTATACGTGTATAATATAATATATTTTTTAAATTATAATATGTCCAACAAACAACAAATATTTATTAATTAATTTGTACAAATAAAAACAATAGTTATATATCTAAAATAAAATATCGAGTTCTATATATATATATATATATATATAAGTATTAATAATATAATATCGCGGTTATTAACATTTTACGGCATACCACAAATGAATAAAACTATATAGCTAAGTGGTCTAAGTATGCCTATTATTTATAATTATATTTTTTTTTTCGATTGAGCTAAAATAATGTAACGGGCAAAGCCAATTATAATATGTAGCTATTATACCTACTACTGCAGTATATAGGTATATAATATAATTATATGCCTGTAATACATCAGCCAAATTCTCAGTGCTCTTAATTCTTATAAAGTTTAAAAACGAAATGACAACACTCGTAATTTAGTCATGAGTTTAATTTAACTGTGACGAACGGTAACTACGGTGCCGTGTTTAAAAAGAGGAGAAAGCTTCTTAAGAATCGAGGTGCAAAGTTTTATGAGCAGAAAAATTTTCAAGTAATTTTAATTAGTTTTAAAGTAATTCTTTGTTGTGTTTTTAAAAATGATAAGAAATCTACTAGATTCATGAAAAAAATAATATATTTTCATATCCTACAATATGTTTTCAAAATATAGTTCGGATATTATATTATAATATGCGTATAAACATAAATATTATTTCATCGTCAACTATATATAAGTTAAGAATGTGGCTATTTATAAATAAATCAATTTATAACGGTATGTTTGTTTGGTATATTGCCATGTTAAATAAATAATAAAGAGTGGCACCATAAAATCTTCCCCCGGATAGTACAATAACACAGCACCGAACTATTATAATATTATTATTAGTACACTAATACACAATTCATTTTTGTTCAGAAAAAGACTGAAATTGATAAAAATAACAGTAGTGAATGATCATAACTATATGTATATCGTCTAATTTAATTTAAAAAAAAAATCGAAAGTGAGATAGAAAGAGAAAATAACAATTGATACGTGAGTGAACACAATAAATACCTACACGACACATACATAACATATAGTGTGTGTTTCTATGATTCTATGTAATTATTCAATAATAACGTTATTAATATATGTAATTCAATTTTAAATATGATGAAATTAATAATCTTAATGAAATTCGAACATACACAAAGGCGTACTATTTAATAATGCAAAATGGCAAAATATTAAGTATAATAATATAATATAGGCGACGACTATGTTTGCAAAGGAAAATTACTTGCGTAGTTATATTATAGTATGTCATTATATCGTATAAAGGAAGTATAAAATATATATAAACATAGGTACCCGTGGTCAGTTGTCGAAGTAACTTAGAATAACAAGGGTATGTACACATACCTTTTATAAATACCTATGACTATATATATAATAGATATATCTATTATATGTAGTGATCGAATATAGGAGATGATATTTTCTCTTGAGAATCATGTTGTTCGGGGGAGGATTTAAGTGTCTGCACTCATTATTTCGAAAAGTCTTGTTTTTTTCATAATTCTATGTAACAACGTTTTTCAAAAAAAATATGTTTTATAAGTTATTTAGGGTATCAAAGACAAGGCCACAGTTATTATTATTATTATTATTATTGCTTCTTATATCGATCACTACTTTACATATGAATATATAATAATATGTAAGTTTTATATATTATTATAAAGTTTTCTCATACAACAAATAAAATAATTATATAGACTAATGCGTTTAAACCACATTTGTTACACTCAATCGGTGATTGAAGGCACTTAAAACAATGGACTAAAATATAATATTAGTACATACTAAGAATTATTGTTATATTGTAAAATTTTATATTACGCCTAACTGCTGTAGTGTGATCTGTGCAAGTGTACTATTGCTTTATTATTTGTATGAATAATTATTATTGTACGTTATAATAATATGTAGTATAATATTATAATATGTCTTATGATATCAGATATACCTACATAATATAATAATTTATTAGGCCAGTTATTCAAAAATAATTCTATGGTATTTAACTTTTACTTATATTTTGTGTAGCATTATTAAATAATAATAATAATAATAATATAACGTAATATAATTTATACTGGATATCAATTTGAACAAGAGTAATATAAAATTAGATATTATTTATAATGAAGTTTATAGAAAATGAATTATTAAAGAATAAAAATGAGAATTAATAAAAATAATAAAATGATTCAATAAAAATACTTAAATGTGAAATGTTAAATTGAATTAATAACATACCATCTTGCAATTTATAGTAGATAATTAAAATTAATCATATAAATAAATGTATTCAGACAAATGACTTGTATGTTTCCAACTAGTTCATTAATAGTCGTCACGTTATTGGAGTCCATCACTGTACTTAATAAGCTATAACATATCATCAATTGCTTTTTTTTCAACCGGTTAACTTTCCAAAAATATCAGTGCGGTAGGTTTTGGTTCCAAATTCGATTTCTTTGCTTCAACTACAAGGAACTCAATTTCGGATTTATCAGTTTGTGCAAAAGATTCTGCGATGAGCCTAGCTACTTCTTGATGAGGCATTCCTGAAAAAAATAAAAAATACACGTTAATAGTAAAGCTAACTTTAATTGTTTATTTATATTTCATTCACACATTACATAGTGTTACTTAATATTATTTTGGAATTTACCAAAGTAGGTATACTCACCTTCTACTTTTTGACCGTCGACTTCTAAAATCAACTGACCGACTTCAAGACCACCAGCTTCGTATGCAGCCCCATTTTCCTAAAATTATAAATTGATTATACCTTCAACCTTGAAACATATTATTAAGAGAAAAAATATTTTAATGATTCAACATAAAATCATTAAAATATGGTTGTAAAATGTTCTATGAATTAAACTCATTTAAAAGTGTATGGTGTTTTCGTAACATTTTATTTTAGTTAACAAATATTAGTGTACTAAACGTATTACATTAATAATCCACAGTAGTATGATTATTAATTAAATACTATGTATGTATATAATATCAGTTAAGATAACGAAAATAATTTAATGTTTTAAAATATTTGAAAATTGAAAACATCATCTTTATAAAATGTAAAATTTTGGTATATATTATATATATTTAGTATTTACGTCCATGTTTTAGCTTTTAGCCATAAACTAATTATTTATAATTACTAAGTAACAAACATTATTATGCACTTAAATAGGTACTTAATAAATTACCATATGAAAAGTATATTTCTAATGAATAATATATATATTTCGAAAATTTTAAAGTTTCAACATTATGTGTCGTGTTCTGTCTTGTAAAAGTATTAAGGTATTGATACTAGTACTTGAATATAAAAGTATTAAAAATACTTTTAAAATATTATTATAAAAATGTATTTAATAAATACTTACAAGGTATTTAAATACAACAAGTATTTCTTTTAAATTGTATTATACTGTATTATATATAATATATGTATATCGTATATCAGTATAGTTACCTATTATGTTACAACTTTTTTTTTTAACAATAATTATTTAATATACAATCTGTAATTATTATTTTACAATAAGCGTATGTGATGGAAATAACATGGTTTGAGGGACAGGAGATAAAAAGTTCGAGGCACTTAAAGGTAAAAGTCTGTTTTTAAAATGTCAGTAAGAGAGAATGGGATTGGATACTAAAGAAAGGAAAGGAAGCTTAATAATTTTAATTTAGCAGGTCACGACACCAGGTACGTTTAAACATTTTTGTCAATTTTTTATAAAAAATAATTAATAAAATAGACGTATTGTAATTAATAATTTTGTTGAAAATAATTTTCAAAAGTATTCAGGATACTTAAAAAATACTTTAAAAAAATTGTATTTAGAATACCATAAAAATACTAAAAAAAGTATTTAAGTACAAGTATTCAAATATACTTGTATTCAAATACCTTTTAAAACTGGTCTTGTTTCATAACTATAGGAGTGTGAAATAATATATACTAATAGTATACATACTATAGTATATAGGTAAATAGATATTTCTAAACTTAATAAATATTTAAGAACCTAAAGATTAAAAATATTGTTATATTTAGAACGATAAATATCATTAATTTGTTGAGATCAATTAAAAATTATTGTACCCTGGGGCTTAATCGATCCTTAATCCAAGCTTGATAAGGATAGATAAAGTGCTTATTGGTCGTTATTTTTAATTATAAATTCTTATTTCATCACTGCCATCATTGCATGTTGCTTTTTTTTTTGTTAAAAATAATTGATTACATAGGTAGACATAATAGTTAGTCATATAAGTTAAAATAATACTGATAATTGTGTTTTAGTGCCTAATGCCTATAGAATTAATAATTACCAAACGTTAACATTTATACAATATAATTAATAAAAAGATTTACTTTCTGGGTGAAATTTTATTATAAAGGCCTTGAAAACAATGGATCAACAATTATAAGAATCGTAAATACCAGAATAATTGAAATAACCGTGTTTTTAGTTTTATGGTCAACTATGTAGAAAACTTAATCTAACCGAACTACAAATGAGTTGAAAACATTTGATACTTATATATTCATATAATAATATATATTTGATTAATAAACATAAAAAAAAATAGATTCTTACTGACAAAATCGGGAACAATAAAATATACCATTCGTGACAAAAATATGTACGAATAATATTACAATTGTCAGTTGAGCCAAATTAACAGCTACCATAACCACTAGAAAACTATCGGTATAGTAATGATAAATTTAATTTTAATTAATGAAATACATACAATAATAAAGTAATAAGTACGAATAAGAGAATTTCATGATTGATAAATTTGTTTACCTCAACGATACTTTTTATTGATTTAAATTTGAAACAATAATAAATTGTCGTATAAAACATTTGAAAAACGATCTTCAGTTATAATTTTATAAAGGCCAGGTTTGAGGTTATGAGTAAGTTAACCTTTATTGATTACTTATATATATTGTATAATATTCTTATATATTTTAAAGTTGTTGATCATATCAAGTATTATTTACAAAAAAACCAAAACTATGAATACAGGTTATCCACAAAGTTATCGACATATTTAATATTCGAATAAGATATTAAAATATCAATATCTAAATATTTAAGCCCAGTTAAAATTTAAATGAATATAATTATTACTGCCTACATTGAAATAAGTTAAATACCTGATATCTTTTAATATATAATGGTTAAACATATTTTTAATTTCAGTAGACTAAACTAAAAATTTGAATAATAAATAATGATCCTACATTTATGGTAATTTAAATATTTAAATATTTTTTAATATTTTATCAAAATTAAATAATAATATTACCTACTGTAAATATTAATAAACTTAGTTGAAATTCAAACGATTATTGCTTTCACAAATATTTTGTTAAATAATGAAAATTGAATGATTTATAAAATCCTAGTATAATATTATAATTCTAAAATATTATATTTTAAACTATTAACCGAAAAATACAATAGATGAAAATTTTAATTAGATTATACTAGGTAACACAACATTTTCCTTCAGCAGCTACCAATTATTGTTGTAAGATCACATAGCTAGGTATGTATTTTGACTTCTTCGTTTTATTTCAAATCTAAAATCTGTATTTAGTTCTAGGCTTATAATTATACTTACATGTATATTTATTATCCTAGGAAGTAGATGTTTTGTATTGATTCCACCTTCAATTGCGATCCCGAGCAATGGTTTGATCTTTTTAACAATTATACGAAGATTGCCTTGTTGATCTAACATTATCTTTAAATTAAAAAAATAAATAAATTAAAAAATTGAGTCTAAAAGTAAAGATATGAAAATGTATATATTAAAAAAATATATGATACGAGTACACGTTTCTGTAAATAGAGATAGTATCTATTATTATAATACTGTCGTATTCATTTATACAGTATATTATTTTGATTTTAAAATGACTTAAACTAAATACTAGCTGTCTGAATAATGCTAATTATAACATTTTTTTTACTATATTAATTTACTATATATATATATATATATATATATATCAATAAGTATGAATTCAAATTATCAATGTTTTAATTCAGCTTTACAATTGTATTTATTTATTATCAGTCAAATTCTGAACAAATTATGAGTTGAAGCATTTAAAACTATTTGTCAGTCATTCGATTTACTCTTCAAAAAAACATGTATTATTTTTAAAGGCCAATTTTTAAAGAAACTATATTTGTGAAAAACCTTTGATTACTTATTTTAACATTAATTATTTGTAGTAAAATTTTTAAAATATTCTGTCCCTCTGAGGTATTTATAGAAATTTTAAATTTACAATTCTTTAAAGTTTATTTTATATAAATAAGGATAAAACAATGTTTGCTTGATCGGAAAGATTGGAAATTTTGTAAGTTATTATAAGAATTTGAAATTATTAAAGAAGAGTATGTATAATTTTTTTAAGCATTTGAAGTTCGAATTTGAATAAAATTAAATATTTAAATGAAAATAATAATTTTTGTTTTTATATTAAAAATAATATTTTTGTGGATTTGAAATATTTATGTATATTTTAATTGACTATATTATATACTTAAATTTTCACCAAATGTTTATATTAATTAGTATTTTTTATACTTAACATAGTTTTTAATGTATTTTGATTATTTTGGAATATTTATTTTTTTTTGTATGTAAATACACACGATAAGTAATCGAAAAAATGCTTCAATTTTCAACTTTGAGGATAGCTTTGAATAGAAAATTGGATCTAGTCTGTACTTTCAAGAAGTCAAAATAATTTTCAGTACTTTTTTTTATAATTTGAGAAAACAAAAAAATAAGGAAATACAAGAATTTTTACACTAATTCTTTTTTTTTTTTAAATAAACTCCATTTTGTTTTTTTTTTGTGTCATCACTCCAAAATAAATAACCGTTGATACTGGAAATTGTTTACCAAATGATTATATTATAATTTTATATTTACGAAATTTTAAATGTATTTCGACAAATAAAAAATATAAAAAATTATTTCCTGTGTAAAAATGTCCGAGCATTTCATGAAATATTCCACATAATGTAAATATTTTACATATGTAAAAATATTTGAAATACATAGGCATAATTTATTTTTATAAGCATTTGGAGTTTAAGTTTGACAAAAAATTTCAAAGTCACGAGAAATTTGCTAATCTCTTTGTAGTTAAAAATGTGTAAAATTTGCAATTTTTACAATTTTGGCTTCAAAATATAATACAAAGTTTCTTATAAGTGATTCAGATTGAAACCAAAAGTCTAAAAAATATGTGAGTTAATAAAACCGGGACATAACAATGAGAATTGAGATCGAATGCCCAGCTAGAAAACTTATACAAAAAGGAAAATATTGTGCAATTTATTAAAAGTATAAGAATGCAATGGGCTGGACATGCATGGCGAGCAAACGGATAGCTAATAAAAGAAATAATGACTTGGATATTAGCGGGGAAGAGACCAAGGGGAAGACCACGATGAAGATGGATAGACAGCATAAATGAGATATGGAATGTGGTAACCCAAGAAGGTGGGGTAAGTTATAGCGTATTGACAGAGAGAAATGGGAGGAGGTAGTTTTGGTGGTTAAGATCCTCCTCAATGGACCATAAAGCTGAATTAAAAAAAAAAAAAATTTTTATAGATATATTAAGTTCAAATTTGAATGAAATTACATAATTATAAACTATGAATAACGATATACATTATTTTTTTATAATTCAAAAATATTATAACCGTTAACATAACATTTTTATGTATATTATTATATTTTATACATACAATGATATCTTCAAATAAATTTTTTCGGTAAAAACTATGTTAATTTATCGTGTTACTAACAGCAAAATAAATTATTTTACCTAATAGCAATATCAAAAAATATAACATGAAATATTTGACTATCTTCGCTTAGAATTGTTTTTCATAATTAATATTATATACCATTGTATTCAAATTTAAGATATCTGTTACAATAGCCCAGTTGACACCTACCACACCCATTTTCCACCTCTTATTTTTATTTATAATGTTGATAAAAGTGATCAAAAAGTTTAAAAAATGTATTCAAGATCCTCCCCCACCTATAGTCATTTAAAAATATTAAAAATACATAGGTTTTATAGATTTTTAGTTGTTCAAATATTCAATATTGGAATAATATTTCATATAAACAGTATATCTTTAACATAAAATGCATTATAATTATAAAATTGTAAATTTTAATTTTTAATAATTCAGACTTAATGTAGTGAGTAATAGCAATTAAAATATATAGTCGAGTTACCTGAGATTCGTTTTGTATATTATTGGAACATGATGACTCTATAAAACCACTTTCTCTTCGATAACTTCCATCCTCATCGAGCAGTTCATTTTTACCATCGTACGACCGTCCGTGTTTGTTTGATAATTGCTTTAAAAAATGTTTTTGTTTCATTAATAATTATAATTTATTAAGATATCATTGACTAGCCTTGATAATATTTATACATCGGGACAATCACGCATAAATGGTATTACACCACTTTTTGTTTGTCTCGATATTAAAACAAAAATAACATAAAATTACATTATAGCTAGTCCACCGACCGCCTTAGATTTTTATTTTTAATTGCCGTTATAACAGAAATATTGTATTATCATATCTTGAAAAATTAATATTGGCAATACCTATAACACTTTGTTTTTCTTGTTATATCTTGTCAATTTGGTGTTTTTTTTTGTTACACTCCAATATAAACATTATTATTTGATGTTTGTTGATGTTAGGTATTACTTAATATTTAAAAAAAATTGTATTACTCGATGTACCTATATATTTTTATTTTTTAAGTTAAAAGATACCCATGTTTAATTACACATACTCGTATTATCTATAATTGTATCATAAGTAATACAAATGTCTTTACATATATAATATATAAAGAAACATAAGATTCATTCTTTTTTTTTATTATAGGATATTTGTTTAGTAACAAAATATTTATATTTTACCAAGTTTTAGTAATTACTAGGTAAGTATATTATTATTATTGATTGTTTAAGATTGAAAAAAATATTATTAAAATTGCACACATTAAATTATTGAAATAAGGTACATATTATGTTGAAAGATACCTTATATGTTTAAATAATTACTGGTTAAACATATTCTTAATTTGAGATGAGTGATGACATAACTAAAAATGTGATGTGTAAATGTATAAATGTGAATAATAAAATAAATAATGAATCTATGAATCAAATTTGATTTGTGTAAGACCATACAATTATAGCAACAACTACTCATGCTTAATATAAGCACTGTTATATTTGTTAATTCTGAAGGTTTACTAAGCAAAAGAAATACTGAAAATAGTTCTGAAATTTTAAAAACTAAATAAATAACTCCAAAATATTATATTTATTTATTTACCTACTACCTACTACATGATATTACGATTATTACGATTATATACAATTTATTATTTTAAGTGGTGGGTATATAATCCACTAGTGTTTGTACTTTTTGTACAATATTATGATAGACGGGCGGGTAGAAAATAATTTGTGAATCAAACAAAATTTCAACTGTGGCATTTATAGAAACCATTGTCGATATATGAGAAAATCTATTATCATCTAAATACTTCAAATTTAGTAGCTCATTAATTTTTTATTCTATTAATTTATTAAATTTTTGTTTTCATACAATCCAGAATTGTAAATGGTGGCCGAAATAAAAGCCGCTAAAGTTAAAGTATAAAATGTCATAATTTTTCTCACACTTAGAATTAATCAAAAAATAAATATTAATTTCATACTTTATGTTATTAAAAATTTGAATTTTAATAACTCCAACATTTTTTTATCTATTAAAATTGACAAAAAAAATTAATTTGTTGAATTTATTGGCCATTTCATCAAATACTTAACTTATAATAAATATTTGAATTTATACATAATCAATACATGCTCTCACATAATTTTATGAATATTAATAGTTATGTTGAAACTTATTGTAGCCTGTAGGAATATTGTATTCAAATTCTAAGCCATGTATTCACTTTTTTTTTTAGTGATAATTTAGTGGCTACTATACATGCCACAGTTATCTTAATCATTACTTTAAAATTAAAGTATGCGCATAAAGACTTAAGCAATCATATATTTTTACTTATTTAATAGTTTTAATTGTTTTAAAACTTCCGGAGAAGATACGAAGCGCAAAATGTAGGAGTTTGATTTGAGCTTCTATTTATAAGGGCTGCAATAAAAGATAAGTATATTATTTTGGTCTTAGACATATGTTATAGAAAAATAATACTTACTTCATGGACCCTGCTTATTTAAAATAAAAACTAAATTAATATGAAGTTTAAAAAGCCATATTTTATTTATTATAAAATAAATATATCGATAATTAAGAAAATATATATTCGTGATAAAGTGAGTAAATTAATAAAAGCCATTTAAGTATTTTAACTCTGAAGTGCACTTACAGGGTATTTACAAAAATTATTTACCTATGTTATTTTGGAATATGGTCTTAAGTAGCTGAAACACTAAAGGATTATAAGACATGCCGAATTTTGAATTTGAAGGTTTTTATATGAAAAGTTTGTTAGGTATAGATAGATAAGGAATATAAATTGAAACTACAGTTCTTTAGAAGCTCTAAAATGAATTATAGATCAACTAAATAAAACATATAAACACAGAGCAGTAAACAAGATAATATAAGGTAAAATTCTAGTTAAAGATGAAAATAGAAGACGGTGTTCCAAAACTAAAGAAAAACATATCTAACTACTTGGTTCACATACAAAAACTAAATGGAACTGAAACATCAACTGAAACTTACTAGAGAACTTCCATAGTACCAGGATTTCAATTTTTGGGTCCATCCCCCTAAGTGGGATCGCAGTCCCTCCAAGTATCCACTCTGAAAGCATCAGCAACGTTATTTGCGTAAAATTTAAAAAATACCTATAATTAAGTAGCAATACAACTGTACGTAATTAATTTACATATTTTATAATTTATTTAAATAATTTTTTTTTGTCGAATTCGTATACTAAATAAAAAATATATTTTCAATTAAATTGTACTGCAATAAATAAAAAAGAATGCGCTACTCAAGACCAATTTAACCAGTGAAAATATAAAATGACAACTGTTTTATTTTAACAAAGTAGGTGTGAATCCATACCTATGGTAATTAATTTTGTTATCATATAACTGAATATTAAATATAATTTTCATTAATTTTAAGTGATAAAATGTGAATCTAATTGATAGAAATAACGATATATACTTAGTGTAAGTTGTTAATGTTGATAGGAAAGTAGGGATACTTTAGGTTAAGTGCACTTCCACACAATATACTGTATAGTATTTACTTAATTAAAGCTATAATCAATTTTTTTTTTTTATTAACTAACTACCTACAGTATAATATACTTGAGTTTGTATGCACTATAACAAGATAACAACGAAGACTAAGAATTAATATTTAAAAAAAAAGTGTACCTAGGTAAATATCAAAATGACTAAATATTATTGATAGATTTATTATGTTATTACCTATAAAATATTATATTATAGTACGTCAAAATACATATATATATATGATAAATATATTTATACAAATATATTTATACATACAAATATTGATATACATTTATATTGAATACGAATAAATATTGATTAAGTATAATTAAAACTTAGAATTTAATATTTTCCAAAAACATGTACCTAGTTAATTAATTTAAATTTTATAATCTATAAAAATATCACTTATTTAGATACTTATACATTTTTTTTATATGAGTAGGTAGATATTTTCATTTTTTTATAAAAACAATTTGTAGATGAGTAGATTATGATAATAGATATATTTATTATTAATACGCGTTTTTTATTTATGACTTTTAAATTGTTTAAACTTTATATCTTATGACTACTAAAAATGTCTATTGTGGTTAAAGAACTTTATCAATAAATAATATTATACATATTATTGAGTACATTTTTTTATTATTTTTTTTATAATATTAAATTATGATATTTCAGTCATTTTAATAATTTAGAATAATTATTAATGAATTTAATTGTTAAAATAATAATAATTAAATTTCCCTAGATCAGTGATACCCGATTAAGTAAAATTATTTTGGACTGAATTTTTTACAACCTAGTTAAGAATAAAACTAAATATTATTTTAAACAAATATTGTCTTAATTATTCAATTATAATATTAAATACATGATGATATCCATGATATTTCAACTATTACTCACTTAAGTGAATATAGTATATTCATATGATATTATTGTTTGTGCTCAAATTGAAAAAATGATTGGAATGGAGCTCTATTAAGTAGGTGCTTATATAAAAAAAACCACTAAAAAGAGATTTACAGCACATTAATATGATACCTCCAGTTATTACTTTAATATTTATAAATACGTACAATATATTTTGTAAATCTTAATACATAAATATTATAAATTATAAAAGTATCTAGTAAAACAGTAATATTGGTTAATATAACTGCGGTAGTATTTAAAATATTTGCCATGGATTGGTCTATAATTCAGGAGATTTGAAATTAATTAATGCAAAACAAAAAAAGGTCATAAATAACGAAATATCAATATTTAGAAGATGAATCTAATAAATAGTAGTATAAATACTTAGTATTGAGCTCTACAAAACTCCAGGTATTTACAAGAAGCAAAACAAATGAATTCAAATTAAGTTTATAATTTAAAAAACTTTATTCAATATTTTAACTTTGAAAATATTTTAATTAAAATGATATATTTATACGATTGATTAATATTGATTGTAAACAATGGCAGATATCATAGAGCGCTAATATTTTAAATTTTATTTATTTTTTACCTAGTTGATATTTAATTTATGTAATATAATAACTATGTTTTT
Source organism: Rhopalosiphum maidis (assembly GCF_003676215.2). Taxonomy (NCBI): domain Eukaryota; kingdom Metazoa; phylum Arthropoda; class Insecta; order Hemiptera; family Aphididae; genus Rhopalosiphum; species Rhopalosiphum maidis. The sequence goes on along the minus strand of NC_040879.1, from coordinate 40,655,619 downwards.
TTTTATATATATTGGAGTAGATAATATTTAAATAATATTATATTGGTCAATTTTTAAGTACACGTGCATCTTATTAAGGTTGACACAGTTTAAATTACTCATACAATATTTTTTAGGTATAATATATGGCAAAATTGCACAGCTTCAGTGTTGTTATTCATAATATATAGTTTTTAAGATTCTTACTATTGAATTGCTTTTGAGTTTTGAGTTCAATCAGGTCACAGTCAAATAGATATCTCTAAATTATATTAGATATATCGTGCATATATTTTACGATGCAAAGATTTTTTTTTAAATAGAAAATCATTAAAAGTTAATTCTGATTAAATACACAAGTATATCGTGTTAACATAAATTTAAATTTAAATTTATTTTATTATTTTTGACATAATACTTTTTTTAACGATAAACTATTACAAGAAAATTATTTCACATATTAATGGCGTTTTTTTACATCGTAATAATATTCCATAACTAAGAATTTAATAAACTAGGTTTTAAACATATTTTTTTGGTGTTAATTTTTATTTGGTTGTTTTGAATTAATTAAGTACCTAGATAGGTACATGTAATACAAATTATGGAATCTACTCGTTTTGTATGTAACACCGGTAAAGTTATCTACTTGAAATTTAACTAAAATTATACATTCAATAATAATTATATCTTAACTTATAATATTCACTACTTATTCAACAAAATAATTGGAAAATTTGAAAATTAAAGATGGGTCAATTGACGTCATGTCAAATAGTCAAACACATCCTGTGCATTCACTGATTACCAGTTACCACTACTCTTTCTTTAATATTGTCTTTCAAAAATACATGTGCATCTTTAAATCGAATTCCATATTTTTGCTCAATTTACCTTCATAAGATTTAAATTGTTTGAATATGCGCACTTATTATCAGATTGATAAAATATTCACTGTGTTAGATCAAACACTTTTCATTGGTCTGAATGAATTATTGTACCTTTTTAATTTCTTTTGATATAATTTGAATAAGTGTACATATTAGATTTATATGTATTTTATCAATAATGAAAATCATTGCTCTACGATCTTATCAGTGAGACAACATAGGTCTAGGGTTATTGAATACGTTAACCGTAATTTCGATTATTATTGTCATATTGAAAATATACTGTAAGTTGATTCACCAATCATGCTATCCCCATTTTATCCATTAATTATGCATTTATTTAAATTCTGATTTTTTTTCAAGTTTAAAAACCATAATTGGCAAAAACTAATCTTTTATAATACATAATATTATAAAAATATAAATAACTCTTTCAATCACAAAACTAACACAGTCATACATATATCTAACATATAAAAGTACTAATTAAATATTATATTATTTAAATCGTTTAAATCAACTACCTATCAACCTATTATCATGTTATTTATCTTAAATTTACATTTTTTATATTGTGCATATCCATTCTTTGTCCTTATTATATTCTATGTATAAAATATTGTTAATGCACTTTTATATTTTTTTTATGAAGATAGCATACTAAAGAGTTGGTGAATAAATGATGAACAATTAACAGACCCAAGTGAATTATCAACAATTTACAATTGAAAAATACTGTTTATTATTATTATTATTATAAGTGGATTAATCAGAAGAAATTTAAAAACTAGGTCTATATAATATCATAATTATTCGTAAAATTAATTATTATTAATTTAAAATAAAAATTTTTAATATTTTTATGGGTAATTGCAAAAGTAGGTAATAACTAATAAGTATATCAATACATATATAAATATAATAATATATAATAAATGATGATCGAAAAATAGTTATGTTCTAAATGAAATGTTGTCATTTTTTAGTATAGAATTTTCTAAGTAAAACAACTAATTTATCCTTAATAAATAATTAAATCTAATACATAGTGTGTATAATTTTGATTAAATTTGGGTTTTCATGCATACTAGAATGTTTTATGACAATCATAAATAGTAATTTAGTATAGTAATAATAAAAAATACATCATCACTTAAATATATTATAACAGCGTTAATAAAGTAATGTTTTTTTTTAGGTTTTAACGAAGTGGCTCATTTTTACAACAAAACCGACCCTGTGATATATTTTTATTAGCAGTTGGAATGTTGTGATGGTTCCGCTGGAAAACGAAGAGAATATTACTAAGGTAATAATGTTACAATAGGATATATGGATAGGTACCTAAAATATAAATATAATTCTATAAAACTAATAACATGCTTTTACTGTAAATTTTTAACATTAATTATTTTCCAAGACATTGTTGTATTAAAACTACAATATTTTCAAGATTAAAACAACATAGGTATATTTTAACCAAATTAAATAGATTGATATTATAATTTTATATTGCATGAAAAATGAAAGTTAAATTATTTTTGATGCATCACTTTGACTTTACAACATGTACCAAGTGCCTATATTATTTAATATATAATTTTAAATCGTGTTTATTTAAATGTATTTAAATAAAATGCACTACACAAATATATTTTGATAGATACCTATATTAACCTATATTAAATTAATAGGTTCATAGATGATAAAGGTTTTAGAAAGATGAATAATACGTAGTTTTGTGTTACTAAATATATTAAACGATATCTATCTAGTGAATTATTCAAAAAGTAACTTTTATTGCAGTGTAACACCAAAATCTAAAAATTTTATTTCAAGTTAAAAGGTTTAAAACTATTTTGCGCGATTAAACATTTATATTCAAGTTATTCTGTAAAATATTTATACATTCGGGCATAAACGGAATTTATAGGTACATAAGTTTATCGATGGTTGAATTTCTAATGTTAATAAATTAATAATTTTATGATTTTGTACTTTACCGATGACCTAGTCATATTAGATTCATCATAAATGCCTGAATTTCGATGCGTATAACCAACATCAATCAAATCGTTATGATATTTTCTTGGTAAAAGCTCAGTTTCCAAGTCACCGTAATCCTAAATAAAGAATTATAAGGATCAAAGGAATCTATAACGGTAGTCATTATAACATAATATTGTTACTTACTTGATGGCTAAATTCAAATTCTTCAACTTCCATATCTCTATGAGATTGTTCGTCAGTTTTCATAGGAGAATGTTTTCCCTCAGATTTTCTATCATTACTAAAAATGAAACAATAGCAAAGTTATAATATTTTAACAAAATAAAGATTGGTATTCAAATACCTATATAGGTTTTTGTATTGTTTACAATATAATAATTTATCGTTGACGCAAAAGCTACTATAAGACATGAAAATTAACGAATATATTATTTATTTGTAAATATAATATACATATAATGATGAGTAAAAATGTATTTCGCATAAAATAAGCATGACAAAAGGTTCTACAAGTTTTGTTTAGTTATAAAGTTATTAAACCTATATAGTACCTATTTAAATAATTTTTCTAAAATTGTATTTTAATAGTTATTACTTATTAGGTATTCAAATAGTTAATTAATAGAAATAGTATATCTAACACGAGTTCAATTTTTTAAATAAAAAACTGAAACCCTTTGTATTTAAAAATATAAAAAGTAAATACCATGAATGTTTTAGATAAATGTAAGTAAAAATAATGTAATCTAAAAATATTTTCAATTTAAAAATACTACTATATTGTTGGATGACCAATGAATGAGATAATTATACAAATACAATATGAAATACAAAAGTGAAATAATACTATATGATCTTTAAAATACTAAATCAAAATTAAAACATAAAAAAAAGTTTTAATACATTTTGATTGTTATGTATTATGTAAGCTATGTACCTACATTATATTATTTCCTACCAAAAGAATATATTGTGTTGTAATATTTAGTATTTTTAATCTAACCAAAATTTCGTTTATAATACTTCTCCATTCCAAGTTTTAGACATTTTAAATATAATAATGTTATTTATATAAAAACTTGGTTTATTTCCAACTATTATAGTATAAGCCACAAAATAACTTGCCTCGTTTAGTAATAATTTGTAGATAATGTGAGTAAATAAATTGTAATTTTTAATAATTATCTTTAAAAAGGTAATATTATATTAACTTAATACAGAGTATAAGAATTTTTCACGTAATAATTATTACCTAGTCCTATAATTTGAATTTGAATACTCGGTAGTCCCAATATCCATCCCAGAATTTTCATTAGGAAAATCAAATCCTTTACTTTGACCTCCAGGTATATTTGAATTAAAACCATCAAGTTTCTGAAATATATAAGTATGCAATAGAATAGGCATTTTTCCCTTTAAGTTAGGCTTATTATAATTTGTAATGACATTCTTACTCGGGAGTGTGTTTTTCTGGATTCCCGTCCTCTTCTATATACCAATTGATCAAAACGGTCTCGATCTGAGGGACCTATTAGTTCGCGCAATTCCGTCAACAGCGTAAACTAAAAAACCAGACCGTTATTAATGCAATAGCTCCACTTGCAATAGCTCATGTAGTAGAGACCAATTTAAACTCAAATAACAATACAAATATGATTGCAATTCAAAATAATGAATGTCATATTTGTATGTGTTTAAATTGTTTCATTTTGCTTTTTTACTTTAATCTATTTTAATGTTTTTCTATTATAGAATGCTTTTTATAATAATGGCAATCATTGATTTTTGTTCACCTTATCAGTTGTATTGAGCAATTCGAAAAGTATAGTTATAAATGCGTCAATAGACATTCGAGAACACGAATACTCGTCCAAATAATACCGCAAAGTATTAAATTCATTTTTCGTCAGCAAAATTCGAGCTTTTTCCTCTACCATTTGAGATGCAGCAGATGTCCCTAACTTCAAAGCACCGTCTGCACTAAAATTAATATTGCCAAGTTAGGAAATATATGTTTGAGTTATTTTTTTTTTTGTTATTAATACGAGTATATAAAATATGATATTTTTTAGAATTGGAATTAAAAAACCATATACATTTTTCGAACTAATAATTTACCTAATAATTACCGTGAATTTTTAAAATAATTATTTTTTGTAATGTGCTATAGAATATATTTATACCTAAGTTTTATATTATAATTAAAAGTTTTATCAACATTCAATACTTAATTGTGTTTTTTTTAAATGTGTTTGGTGATTATTATTTAGTGTTTCTAATCCTAATTTACATACAATTAAAATAATATAAATAAATATTAAATATGTAAGTACGACATTACTTGAATATAACAAAAAAATTTACCTAATTCTTTACTTATTTATAAAATAAGTTGGAACGGTATAGTCAACATTTCACACATTATAATATACCGCATGCTTTGATAATTCTATATAAAATCCATAATACTAATACGACCATTATGTTCAATCTTAACATTTTTTTAGTGACATGAACCTTGTTTTTCTATGCATAGGTACAATCACGAATATTATATAATTAGCATTGATAACTATTTAGTTTACCTACTTAGGTTTTCGATTATTTTGTTAAATAAACTATATTTTAAGGTCTCACGTAGCTATAATTTTTATTATTATTGACATTTTATATTTTTAACATTAACCTAATATCAAAAAATTTAATACCTACTGATATCACAAATGACCACAAATAATAAATTATGTAATTATATAAGTACCTAACTTATTTATTTTTAAAATATGATTATTTGTGTATGTCTATATTTATATTTAGATATGATCGGTATAATATCTATAGACATTTCAGTAATAATTTAGTTTTATTAAATATCTTTGAAATAAACAAAGTTAATGTATTCAACGGCAGGATTACTTTTTAATAATAGTATGTTCGGTTATGTAATTCAAATTATGTATCTGTATGCATCATTAAAAATATAATATAATATCAACATGAATATTATAATTTCTATACAATATTTAAGAAGTACTATTAACTCATTACAAACTAATATTAAAATTAGAAGTATCTATATTTAAAATGTGTAAGCTAACGAGTATTACAAATTGTTTTTAACTAATTCAATATGTCTAATTAAACTTATTAATAGCCATCTATTCACTATTAATTGAAGCTTTTATATGAAGAAGTATAATAAAAGTTTTTCCTAAAATACATAAAAAAAAAAATTAAACTACACAAATTACATAAGAGATTATAAATTATATGATTATTACAATTAAAATGTAATTAATATTATAATAATGGTCTTACTTGTCTAAGGAATGGTTCCAATTTGTATCTGGATTATATGTTGTACAAGAATGAGGAACTTTACCTACGTCTCTTACGGTAAGTGTCATTTGCTTTTGAAATTTTAATTGATTTACTGCTTCATCATGCGACAAATTCAAAAAAGATTGACCATTTACTTCCAAAATTTGATCGCCAATCTAAAAATAATTATTTCAAATATGAATTAGAACCAAATTATTTTAATAATAAGTTGATTCATTACCATAAGTCCAGATCTATCTGCAACAGACTCTTTATCGATACCAGTTATAAAAATACCTAAATTATACTCAGTTCCACCCCTTATCATCAAACCAAGACTCTGTCCGGGTTCAATAACCAATTCAACCTTAAACCATTTTTATTATAAAAAATATATGTAAATTAATTTTAAACCTTATATGATTACGCTTACTTTTCTTATTTTATCTTTGGATGAACGAGTATAGGACCATTTTGAGTATGGAGAAATGGGTTTGGCATATTCTAAAGGAGGTGAGACTGGTTGACCCTTCCGATTAATCCATGAATACGTCCTGGTCAATCCCCACGTATCGTCTTGGTTAGTGTTCTCATCGTCGTCCTTTTTGTGCATGGTGGGCATTGATTGAGGTGGCGATGGACATTTTACAGTCATTGTAATTTGACGATATGATTTAAAAATCTGAGTAAAAAAAAAAAAAAATTAAGGAAAATATTTCTTATCAATAATTTGAGTCTAAATACTTTTAATGCTTCTTCGTGTGATATAGTTGAAAATGGCCTGCCATTTACTTCTAAAATTGAATCTCCAGGCTTAAGACCAACACTCTCGGCTATACTTCCTTCTTCTACCCGTGATATATACACTCCGACATCTATTTAAATAAGTATAATTATATTACGACATATTAATTTATTAATATCATGAAAATACGGTATACTTTTATGGAATTCGACCAACCATAATAATAAAATACATTTAATAACAGTTCTCAATTATTCTTAACTAAGTTAATTATAGTTGTAATAATTATATAATATAATATGGTAGAATACTTTTAATACGTTTAAAAAAATGTAATTTCCTGTTATTCAAATAAAAAAAAAAACATAATCTGTTGGCCAAGGTTTTCAGTTAAGTCTTCTGATATAATTATAACTTTACTGTGTATGGTATTTTATAGTTTATCAATATACGATATTATTATACATATATTGAATTACATGAATGAGAAAATAATGTACAATCAATAAAATATTTTTAAGTAATTTGCACATGTCTATGTGTCTATGTAGCTAATTATTGATTCTATATATTTGTCAAGTATGAAGAATGAAATGTATAAGAATTTTGCTTTAATATTATTTACAAAATATTTTAATGTCAAATAATAGGTATATAGATATAATATATACATATATAAATTAGAACTACCTGTACAAAAATATAGCATTTGTATCTTATAAAAAGCCATAATTGATTAATCGAATAATCAATGAAAATGCATCATACTTATTACTTTGTACTTATAAGTACAATAAAGATAATAAGTAGGGCTCGGATTTATATGTATTTATGAAACCAAAATATGTATTTACGTTAGTAAAATATGTACATAAAAATGTGCTAAAAAAATCAAAATATGTATTTTACTAATATGATTTATTTATTAATATTTAATTATATAATATATCCTTATGAGATTCTAATGAAACAAATTATATTTAAATAGTAAAATTATTTAAAAAAAGGTGTTACAAATTATAAAATATAAATAAAAAAAGCTTAAAAAAAAAAAATAAAAATGTTAATTATCTTGATTACAATTTATGTTAACAGCAATTTTGAAATTTTGAAATTCAAAAGATCTTCGATTTAGTCGTAAAATTGCCTTATACTGTCTAAATAATCTTTCGGCTTCCACTGATGTTATTGGGCTATATTGCATTTTGATTATGTCTGAAGGAGTAAGTTATATCTACCGTAGATTAAGTTCAATAATTGGTATTATTTTGTTACTATGTTGTACTTTTGGAAATTTTTTGTATTGAAAAATACTATCGTACATAATTAATAATTATTAAAAAAATCGTAACTGAACAAATTATCAAAATATATAGGAAAAAATGGAATTATTGAAAAATATGTAAAAACATGTACTTATGGCCAAATATGTAAAAATATGTAAAATAAAATGTAGTTAATTTCATTGGAAATCCCTTGAAACGAATTTATCACTCACTTAAATGAATTTATCAAGTTACAGTAAAAATATGTATTTACATATAAATCCAAGCCCATATAAAAAATGAAAAAAAAAAAACTAAGGAATGACATTAGTAATATTTAACAGTTTTTTTTTGTCCTGGAGTCAAGATACACAATGAAAATGAAGAATTTAAAAGACAACATATTACATATAATTATAAGGCAGGTAGTACTTAACATCTAAACGCTTTCAAGTGAAACGGATTATATATTGTTTAAAAAAAATGAAGAATTTATGCTAGGTTTTTAATAATTATAATAGTAATTTAATCTGTAACCAATACAACTATTTATATAAATAAAAAAATATTTGATTTTCGTGAGCTTAAACATTATTCATGTGTAGTCACCCTATAACAGCATACAAATACACCTATATACCTATAAAGGTATCTCTATAGAGGTGGAAAACTAAAAAAGCTAAATAAACACCCTTTAAGTCTCAATAAATTTATTGATATAATTTTTATTGAAGTAAAGTAGTAGTATCAGTTAAATAGTATCTGATATTATTCATTAGAAAATTGCATTTGCTATGGCAATATTTTTTCGTGGTATTACTACACGCATTCTGCATGATGCAGACATACATTTTATAGAATGAGCGCGCATAAATATTTATATAAAAATAATCTGGAGATATGTAAAGTATGAACAAAATACGTGGTGGATATTGTTATCTGGAAATTGAGAATAATAAATTGTGATGACAACTAGATATATGTATAATTGATGAATGAAAAAATCTAACACATAGATAATATGTTTCGAAAATGGCATATTTTTATATTTTATAATATTCCACAAAAACATTCTCGAAACAATACAAATTAATATAAGAACCATTAGGAAACATAAAAGATCTTAAAAATAAGATAATGTTTCAATTTTTAACTAAACTTAGATATTTACTTTCTTCAAATTGAAAAAATAGTCTAATAAATTATATATAGTTACATAGACATTTTATGTAATAAATAATATTTAAATAGTTAACATATTATATTTTATACATTATAACTATGACTAATTTCTAACGAATATTAAGTTATTAAAACTAACATTTTTGTATATAAATTTATGCTTGTAGAGTTGTAGACAAATTACAGAAATAAAATATTTTTGCTAGGTAAAAAACCTTATAAAATGAATACATATTTGTCCATGAGTTATTATATTAACTTTAAATTATTAAAGATTAAAGAAATTATATAAAGAACAATTTTTTTATAAACATTTTAAGTTAACATTTTGACCAAAATCATAAATGTTCAAAGTCCAAATATCTTTGTAGTTAAAAATATACAAAATATTGATATCAAATTTGATACAGTTTTTGATAAGTATTCATACTAAAAATTTAAAAATATTTTATCACAGTTTTATTCTATATACATTTGAAAAAAATATAAATATAAATATAAATATTTAAACAAATCAATTTTATTTACTTCGTTGTAATTTAAATACATTATTTGTAGGTTGAAACTTTTAACATATAGTATTATATTTTATATACTAATTAACATTTTCCAATACAGTGTTGAGCAAAAATTAATTTAACCCAGTGTATTTCTATTAGTAAAATAAACTATCTACTTTAATAGCAATATAAATATATTTTAAAATATACTTAGTAATATAGGCTGTTAGACCATAATCGTTCGGAATCAAATTTTATATTAAATGATTTATCATTGAATTAAAATGTAACACATACATTTATACAATAAAATCAATATCTCATCCTCAATGACGAGATACTATTCAAAACCTGCTGTTCAGCATAAGGTTACCTACTTTTTCCTTTTATATTTTAACACTTAAGCTTGAACTATTAATACAAGATTATTCGTAAGTTTTTATATACTGATATAAAAAAAAAAGTTAGTTTACATTTTTAGGCTATATAAATATTTAATGAGTAAGTAATTGAATATTCAAACGTAGAATTTTAATTCATGGTTTCTTATTGGTATTACTTATAGCAATTAAGATTATTGAAAATAAATAATAATCATAATTTTTTTTTTTATAAGTATTTGAAGTTAAAATTTTGACATCTTTTTCAATATGAAAATTTCAAAATTTATTTTATAGATAAAAATGTATAATTTTTTTGTTTAAATATTTAAGCTTTAAGCCTTGACAATATTTTAATATAAGGTTTTTTATTAGTTGTTCTTATACTATTTTAAAAATATCTAAAATAAAAAATAAACTGAACTTTTTTATCGGCATTTTAAGTTCTTATTTTGACAAAATGTAATAACATATAAAATAAAAATAACAATTTTAGTTCTATGCTGTAATTCAAAAAATATTAAACCTAAGGATTTAAAACTTTTTGTTATTACATAGTATGGATAATGATCTGTTATTATTTTCGGTTACATAATAACATTTTCAAAATATTTAGATTGATTGAGCTATATAGAAGTATGTAACGCTAAAAAATTATTCATTATATATAAGGTTCCTTGCAAATGAGTCGTATCTACAACAATTAAAAAGTATCAAAAATATAAAGTTACAAATTTTTTTTGTAAGCGTTTAAATTTAAAAACTTTATGAAATTTGTTAAAATTATTAATTATTTTTGAGACATATAAGCTGATAGATTGTCTCAGCTTAAAATTGGTTTTTATCGTATAGGTATAAGTACAACGATTTTTATTGTAATATATTTCAAATTTAACTAGGAATTTACAAATCTATTTCAGTTATCCGCTCATGATGAGATGGTGGTACTCTCAACACCTACTATACAGCAGAGCGACTTCCCTAGTTTTTACTTTTGATCCCATTCTTAACTTATTAACAACTATAAATCTATTTTTCTACCAGAAACTATCTCCAGTTCTAAAGATTAAAGCATTTAAATTAGATTTAACGCTGATTTTAGACATAGAAAAATCACACATAATAGAATTCATCATTCAGCTCGGAATCTAAACATATTATAACCGTCAAAATCATTATGAAATTTATTGTTCATTGACATAATAACTCAAAATAAAATTCGGAAGTATATACATATTACAAATCGCTTTTGTTAAAAGCGAGAATTAAAAGTGAAAATAAAAAAATTATATAACAAACCCTGGTGGTCATCTTTTTGGCTAAAATAAAAAAATTAATACTTGAAATAATTTAAGATTTAAATTTATTCCGACTTTTCAGTAGCTATCACAGAAAATAGATATTCTGGCTTACTTTTTAAAAGAAAAATCAATGAGTTAAAAATAATTTTACTTACTTGATTCGTCTGCACCACCTTTAACACAAATACCAAATCCTTGATTGGATGGACTTCCTGAAGTTGCGTTTGGCCTTGACATTGATATCGTACGTACTGTAAGATTATCATTATGTATTGTGGATGATGTGTTGTTGTGCGGTTGCGATGTGTTTGAACCATGAGGTGGAGGTGATTGTGGTTTAGCACTAGACACGTGATACGAAGAAGATGCACTGTAATTGGGTGCTGCAAACATTTTAAGAACTTGTTCCGGAGAAATAGGCCTCTTTTTCCCAGAACTTCCACGTGAACTGGCATTATTAGAACGATTACTATTGCTACCAGTGCCTGTGTGACAAAACAAACGCGTGACGTACATTTGTAGGACAGAACAACTAAGTAGGTAACACTAAAAATCACAATACCTATTTATATGAAAAAAGCATGTTATACCTATATTATATATATATTTATTATTATTAACTTAATAGCGTTTATTTTTTAAATACCAAATTAATTTAGACCTTGTTTTCAACAGGGTTGAACAATTTTTAATATATTATACAGTTGTTTGTTCTTGTTAAACTTATGATTAATAAACTTATTCACCCATTGAACACAAACTGGCTGGTCCTGATTTGCACGTATACACGTTGAAAACAATATGTCTTTTCAACTCACTATACTGATTAATATATAGGCCATAGGGTCAATGTGCATACATTTCTACATTTTAAGTCCATTTTTCACATTTATTTTGAATACTAATATCACATCAAAAAGTATTTAAGTTCTTGAAAATATTTTTACATGATTTTCTAATACCAAAGAATAATTAAAAAATAAAAATCTATTTTTATCATTATTAATTTTCATGTTTTAGATTTTGAACGGAGTGATGAATGTATTGATTTTACAATGATGTGTATTTTTTCTTATTTTTATTTTTAGATTCTGAACGGAGTAATGAATGTATTGATTTTACAATGATATGTGTGTTTTTTTTTTAATTTTATTATTTTTTTTTTGTGTCTGTCATCACGTTTAGGAGTAGTAATAATGCTTCAATTTTTGACTTCAGCCCCTTTTTGAATAGGAAAATTCATCTAGTTGGTACTTTAGGGGGTCAAAAGTAAAATGTCCATTAGTTTTCAAAAACGTCGGCAAAAAACCTGAAAAAATAACGGAAAAACGGGAATTTTTACGTATAACCACTTTTTGACAAAATCGATTTTTTAATTTTGCTGTAACTAAAAAACGAATCATTGTAAATATTTGAAATTTTTACCAAATAATTATATTATAGTTACCTATTTACGATTAAATTTTCAAAATATTTTGACCTTTTTTAAGCTACTTATAAACAATTGAAAATTTCGACTTTTCTAAGTTTTTTTTCTTCAAATGTCGATAAAAAAAATTTGGCTATCCAAAAATTCTTTAAAATTTAATACAAGGTTTATTATAAGTTGTATTTATCGTAGTAAAATAAAATCAAAAATCGTTAGTCACAATTTTTGTTTATAAGCATTTAAAGTTCAAATGTTTACGAAATATATCAAAATCACGAAAATTTGCAAGGAATTTTGAAGTTGAAAGTACATAACATTTTTGTGATTTATACTTAAAGTTCAAAAATCCAATACAAGGTTATCCATAAGTTTTCCTTCAAGTAACTGTAAAAAAAAATTCCAGCGTCAATATAGAAAACAATTTATGAGCGTATGAAATTTAATTTTTTACGAAATCACGTAAAATAACGATATATTACAATTTAAATATAGGTTATAACTAATAATATAATATATCCAACTAATTATCATTAACTGACAAATCATCTCCGTTCAGAATCGTTTTTTGTATACAATTATACCCGTCATTGCATTCAAATTTAACACACCCATTATAGTGACCAGTGGCCTTCTCTCCATCTCTACTATACAGCAAAGCAATACCCACTTGTCTGCATTTATTTTTTGTGTCTGTCATCACGTATTGGAGTAGTATTAGTGCTTTGATTTTTGACTTCAGCCTCTCTCTGAAAAGGAACTTGAATCTAGTTGGTACTTTGGGGGGTCAAAAGTAAAACATTTCCAGTAGTTTTCTAAAGCGTCAGGAAATACCCTGAAAAAGTAACAAAAAAAACGGAAATTTTTACGAATAACAACTACTTTTCGACATAGTCGATGTTTTGATTTTGCTGTAACTCAAAAACAAATCATTATAAATACTTGAAATTTTCATCAAATATTTATTTTAGCGTTATCTAATTACGATTAAATTTTCAAAATATTTAGAATTTTTTTAAACTATTTATAGGTCATTGAAATTTTCGATTTTTCTAAATTTTTTTTCTTGAAATGTCGATAAAAAATATTTGGCTTTTCAAAAAATCTTTAAAATTTAATACAAGATTTATTAGTTTATTATTTATAAGTTGTTCTTGTTGTAGTAAAAAAAAATCAAAAATAACTAGTCACAATTTTTGTTTATAAGCATTAAAAGTTCAAATATTTACAAAATATGTTAAAATTGCGAAAATTTGCAAGAAATTTTGAAGTTGAAAATTCATAAAATGTTTGTGATTTATATCTAAGGTTGTAAAACCCAACACAAAATTTTTCATAACTTTTTCTTCAAATAATCGTAAAAAAAAAATTCCAACATCAATATAGAAAACAATTTATGAGCGTATGAAATTTATTTTTTTACGAAATCGAGTAAAACAACGATATATTACAATTTAAATATAGGTAATAATATAATATATCCTACTAATTATTCTAGACTTACAAATCATCTCCGTTCAGAATCGTTTTTCGTATACAATGATACCTGTCATTGCATTCAAATTTAACACATCCATTATAGTGACCTACTCCATTTTTACTATACAGCAGAACGATATCCACTTGACTACCTTTTTTCTTTATAAATAACAACATATTATATTTTAAATACATTATAATAAAAAGAAATGAATATAAGTTTAATTTTTCTATAGCAATGAATATATATATAAGTCTTTTTATTCTTAGACTTTTCACTATGTTGACTAATTGAATAAATGGACTCAAATACTCTCACCCTACAATAAGTTCAATAAGCGGCAATTACTGTACATATACTATAAATAAGTACTATTTATTTATCTGCGTTCATCAATACAATAAATTAAGAAATAATTGTTATTAGCTCTATATAAGTATATAACCATTGTCTAAATCTAAGATTATTGATTATTTATTATTATTACTTGTTATTTTATTTAGAGGGGTTTTTTTTTACTATTATTAGTGCACAAACCGAACAGTCATACTTCATGCTTCTATCTATTATAAAAGCAAAAAGCTGTTTTCTATATTATGGTCCATAGAAAAATAATTTTTAATTTCTTGTTTAGCTAATTGTTAAATGAATTATACAAAATACTAATCTAAATAAAAATATATTGTAGCCATTTAAAATAGCATTCTATTTAATATTTCAATGAACCATAAATATTAATTTATACTTCGTATAATATTATTAATACTAATATTTTAGATTCACTTCGATTGAATATCTTGAATTTTTAGTTCGCTGTGTATGTTATTAGGTCTTAACACTGAAAATGCAATACCATTTTAGTATTTTCAATACTTTTTTTTTTTTGTGAGGATTTGTACTAAAACTACCTTAAACTGTTAATCAGGGCTGTACAAGTTTTATTAAATAATATAACTAAATATAAGTATAACAGATATTTTGATAAAATTGATCTAAATACAAATTTTATGTTACTTTGAGAAATATGTATATCTATCCGTGGATATCTAAAAATAAACCCATTAAAAATTTCCCTCACACTTTTTGTAAAAATAGTATATTTTGAACAAATTATATAGGACATGGGTGATAAATTATTTAGGTATATATAAGAAATATATCTCAACCATTATTACTATATTTATTTCATTAATTGGTCAATAGTTTTTCATTTATATCATTCTTAACAGTAAGCATTATATTAATATTGCTTCATATTGGATAAGAACATGATACTATTTATCATAAGATAGGATCATATAACCAAAATACCGTACTCCTGATCGCGTAGTTAACTAATCATATCATAAATTATATAAAATATTATTCACAATTAAAATTTTGGTTTATACTATTGATATTTTTTAATTGTACTATATGTTTATTATTAGTACTCTATAGAAACTTTAAGACTAAAAACTTATAAATGTCAGTATCAAATATTATATGTTGAATGTTCGTATTATCAACAATAAGACAAATTTTATTGTTTGTATTCCTTTGGAATACTATTAACGTTTATTATCTAATATCTTAATATGGTTAAATGTTGATAAACTGATATATATCAAAATATTGACGAACTCTAGGTAAGTAAAATATTAAAAACGTGTTTAATACGTTTATTTTGTATAGCTATAAATACTTTATATACGTATTTTTAAAAGATTATTATGTTATTATGATTTATGACATATACTTTTTTTAAATCCAAAATCAACGAAACTTTATGAAGTTATGTAGGAAAACTTATATAATTATGTTCTCAAATAAAAAATAAAAAATAAAATTTAAAATTTTATCATATGAATATTGAACAAAGTGTACGTAGTTTTAAATAAATATTTGTACAGAATTTGTTATTAAGAAAAAAATTATTTAAATTCAGGTTATAAGTTACTTTTAAAAAAATGCATTTAAATATAAAACCAATATCTCAGATGGTGATACCTCCGGAAAAATATCTTCAGTCAAATCTCTAGTAAATTACATCTTCAAAAGAATATATGTCCTATACGAAATATCTAAAAATATTAGGAATTTTATTTAAATGCTTATTTAGTATCTGCGACCACTTGGCAGCGAACCATTGTATTGCTGGCGTATCGATTATCGGTTCGTTATCGTCAAATTACCCAGCGATTAAGAAAACGAATACCATTGCCTAAGGCTCTGAGAATAAGATCTTTAAATGGTGTTTAATTTTTATTTTACATCAGTCACAACAACAAATAATAATAAACAAATTATAAGAAAACGTATAGACAGCATATTAAAAAAAATTTCTTTAAAGAAAAAAAAATACAATGCCTACGATGAACGATTACTAACAATAGTTAAACAGTATAACAATAAAAACGCCTAGAAAGTATTTAAAACCAATTGCACACAATATACAATTTTAAACTATTAAATATTTTTTTATACAATTATGAGCAGGTTAGTTGAAACTTAAACGACTTTATTCATTTATTTATTGTATAACTAATTTATTTTCTATTTTTAAAAAAAAATTTCCAGATATGTATTTTTTAGAAATATTTTCCGGAGATATTTTGTTCTGAAACCAACTCAGATATGTATTTAAGTTAAAGTTAAAACTTGGTTATTTTTTAAATCTGCTATTAATATTGTGTAAAGAAATTTTAATTTATATTAATTTAATCTATAATAATTTAATATCATAATTATAACTAGTAAACTTTGGGTACATTTGTTTTGTGATAACTGCTTCACTATTTTTACTTTATATTACTGATATTATCTTTAATAATATGTATTAGAAACGAATAAAAAATCTAATGGACCATTATATTGACTCACAAACAATGACTTAAAAATCATCATTTATATTTTCGTATTCATGCAACTATATATACCAGATTCGTGATCTGAACATTAAATAATAAATCGTTAAAAACTATAACATTTTTTACAACACTATAAATATATAACTAAAAATATAAAAATAATTTTAAAAATATTTGTCATGCAATTTAAAACAAAAATCTAATCTATTGTAATTAAACATGTAAGCTATATCTCCCTTCAAGTCTTTTTAAACATGCAAAGTTCACGTATTATTTTATTTAAAATGTAAATGTGTTTTGTTATATGGATTTTGAAAATAATCAAGAATTTTTATATTCAATTTAAATCCAATAAATATTAGAAATTAACTTCAACTAAATGTGTTTACCGAACAAAAATACATAGTTTAAAGTTCATTATAGTTTTCTTGATTTAATTTTAGAATCCAAAATGTATATAACAACTAATTATCATAATTACCTGGGTGATTTGGTCCAGATACGCCAGCTGATGACTCCCTTAGATATGTTGCTCTAGGGGGTGGAGGCGGTGGTGAGGCGGCTGGGGGCTTTTCGAGTATGGTATAAGATGTACCTGGTGGAGAATAATACAGGCCAGTTCGTATTTTATTTACACCACCTTTATTTCGACCATAATGTCCCATGACATCTTCAGCTTCAGCTGCTCTGCCACCGCTTCCGCCGCTTCCACTGCCGCCTCCTGTTCTGTTGAACGGCAATGGCAATAATCGGTGACCGGTACGTTGTCCTGACGGCGGGACGGATCCACTGCTCCCAGGACTTCGACCCCATCCTCCAAGCATCATTTTTCCATTACACAAAACACTTGTAAATATGATTCGGTTCGCCAAAATACCTAAAAATAAATTAAAAATTGTAACATTGAAAAAATACAAAATAATATACAACCAAGGATCACTGCTTTTTTCTTCAATATAATACGGCTATTAAAAATCTGATATTTGGAATTTTGAAATAAACTTTAAGACCATATTTTTACATTCTTGACATTTTTTTACTGTTTAAGGAGTATTTTGCAAAGATACAAATTTCTGTTTTCAAATTAAAATCTTCCTTTTATATCATAAATTATTTAGTAAATCATTTTCTTGAACATTTTGTTATACCTAATTCAAAATTTGAACAAGTACTTTAGTTTTAGATCCGTAAATTTAAAAGATATAAGGGGCTATAATATAGCCTATGTTGACTTGAAAATATTAATAATAAGTAATATTAATCTACAATATTTATAATTTGTAAAAATATTCCAAGAATAATAATTAATAAGCACTAGATCTAATATTACAATTATTTTATATTTTTGTGAAACAACTTTTAAGTACTAATATCTTAAGTATGCACATTTTAATAACTACTTTAAACAATATAATACTTAACCACTAGGTGCTATTTATTAACATTTACCATTTATATAGGAATAAATATTAGAATCTATATTCTATAACAAGTATAATATGTATAAATGTATAATTAAATAATATCAAAATGTAGTCATAAAAATGTAATTTGTCTGGTCATCATAACCTACTCGTATATTTTCCTATTTCTTAAATAAATATAGTAGGTACATTATTTTTAAAAGTTCCAATGCATTGTAATGACTGATGACAGTTTTATTTTTATGTATCCTAGTAAATATTTTACAGAAATTAGTGCAGTCTGATAATTTGTATTTAAACAATATTAATACTCACAGAATTATTAAACATTTGATTAATTACGAAAAGGTGATGTATGAACAAGCGGTCATCAATTAACGTCTTCACACTTGTCATTAAACCATGTAATAAATCATATAAAAAAAAATGAACTAGATATTAACTTAATACGTATTAAATTAAACAACTAAAAATAAATAGCTGTAATGATTTTTCTATTGATAATTGAAAACCAAAAGAGCATAAAAATGTGACAGTAATATATATATATATATATATATATATATATATATATATATATATATTATATATTTTATTCACTATAAAATCGCACGTTTATTCTACATGACTTCATTTTGAAGAATTAAATAGTATACTATAAAATACAATTATCACCAATACATATCATGGATCATACGAGTAATAAAGATAATTTTGGGTAAATTACTCTACCGTGTACCTACTATTAAATTTAAATTTAAAGTACAATTGGCAAAATAATTAGAAAAATTCGGGATATATATTTTACAATGTAATCAAAATTTCTGTACAAAAATGTGTTTTGCTTAAAAATTCCATAATTATTTTGCTAAAATTCTTTAATACAAAATCTTACAAAATATGACGTGTATTTATAAATACATAACTTAACAATTAAATTAAAATAAACCAACTTGAAAAATGTATAATTTTAAAAGTATTACTATGAAAATGTTTAACTAATTAGAAAGTTTGTTTCTTATTCGTTCAACTTAAGTTCTTCTATGTTTCTCGTAAATAATTTTCAGTCAAATAAATAATTTAAATTCAAAAGACAGCCATCGGAGTTTCACTTTACCTTGAAATACTATATTCACGCACCTTGTGCTTTAAAAGTTTAAATATATGTTTATACTTTATTTTTAATTGGTTTTTTAATATAATCAATTTGCAAGATTGCTTATATTAATAAACTCATTAAAAATGTTCAAGTACTCTATAGCATTCCACACTCATGATTTTATATAAAAATATAGTAAAAATAAATATGTAAATTAAATATAAAAATATTATACAAACATAATTAATAGTAATTAATAAATAATTAATTAGTAAAACAAATAATTATAACTCATAATGGTGGCAATTAATTATTTAAGAAAAAATATATCTGTTTATTTTTACAAATAGTTTATAATCTATAATCTACACATTTACATTTTTTAATAACATTTATCATATTTAATGATAAATAAAATGTATAAAATGATGTGTATTTAATTATAAAATGTTAATCGGTGTAGTAGCTTAAATATTTTTAATTGGAAGCAACAAAAAAAAACTCCCTGTAGGATCTTATTTCCTTAATTATTAATTACTAATATAATAGATGTTTTACTTATGTTAGAATGCGAATCGTATTATTTGTAATTCCTTGGTTTTATATATAATTTATATATTGCATGATAGGTATGTGTAAATAAATAGTTGAAATAAAAAAAATTTCATGAAATAATCATAAGATATAAAAAAATCATTTAAAAGTTAAATAGGAATTTAAAATTTATGATTTTAGTAATTGGTATGCATGAAACTTAAGCCTACTTAATATTATATATTTTTTTAATTTTATAAAAATATTATGAAACGTATACATAGTAATAAATTATGTTATATAAAGTATAATATTATAAATTGGTATAAATAAATTCATATAATGACTACTAATGCAATACGTAATTTATAAGTAAAAATGTCTTATCTAAAACCATTCTGTATGATGTATTTAAAAAATATTGAATTATTTTTTTCAATATATATAGGTATATGTAAACTATATAATAGATATTAATTTATGATTTTATAATATATTTGTTAGAAAATAAATAAACGGTAATAATTATAATCAGGTTAATAAAAGAATAAATACCAACAATTAGCTTCGACATGTTTTGAATTGAGTGTACAACTGGTAACTAGTGGATATCTTTGGCTTAGTTGGAAAAATGTCTAAATTAATTCAATGGTAAATATGTGATCAAACAACAGTGTTTATCTTTGCATAATGTCAAGACGTGTTTTTGCGTTGTAAAATAATATAATAATATATTGTATGTTAAAATAAGATACCTCGAAAATGCATACGCAACAAAAGTGTAGCTAAATAGTCTATGTAAGACGCCGTGAGTGATTATAAAATAAAATGAACAAAAATAAAACCAGACGTCTAAGAAACTAAAAACACCTGAAAATAAACCCAATATTAAAAATCTAAAAATAATGATAAAAAAAGATAAAATTAAATTGAAAGTATACACTAAATATGTATATCCATTTTGTTCCGTAGTTATTAGAATTGTGCATTAATTAGTATATATTTAATAAAAATAAAATAATATCAAATTTAATTTTAAAATAATATTAAATTTGTTCAAATATCGCCTGACAATTAATTAAATAAATATTTGAATAGATTTATAATAGTAGGTATGTGTTACAATATGACAAAATGTTCGTATAATAATTTGTCAAAAAAAATAAAAATTTGTTTATATCTAAAGATTTAGATTGACATACAATGATGAGAATACCAATACGATAACTTTGATCGTGTTGGGCGTTTGCTTTATTTTAATTAATCCAAAATAGATTAGCATGGTGTATTATTATTAGAGCTAGAAATATAATTCCTTTAAATTCCTTTAAAAATCCCTAATAACTATGCCCAAAAATTAAATTCTTTTATGCTTTAAAAATAAACCTATAATAATAATAATTTGTTAATATACATTTAAATAGATGTATAATTGCATTACGAAAATGATTCAGTGCATTCATTTACATTTTTGTTTATTTTTAAAAATATTCTTATATTCATATGTTACTCAAAAACAATTTTATTTATTTACTATAATTAATATAATATAAAATAATATATATATTTAATATATATTAAAATAATATTACTTTATTTTCTAGTAAATTTTTCATCAGAAAATAAATATAAATTAGAGATATTTTAGGAAAATGAAATTTCAGGCAGTATATGAGTATATAATTACGGTCATTGGCGTAACTTGGGGTAGAAATCGATTAGATGAAAACACTCAATTGTTCTCTCAGTAAATTATCTAAAGGTCAATAACACCCCCCTGCTAGATAACACCTAAAATCACGGTCATATTAAATCCGATATTTTCAGGATTCTTAAGATATATATTAATAATAGTTTTGGATTTATTGTATTCATTATTACTGATTGATATTGGTATATATGCTTAATTTTGAAGAACTTGAAAGTATTATAAAGGTTACAGCCCCTACGTTAATTTTTCACTAAGTATTCAATTGAATATTAATATTTAATATTTATTTTACAGACACAAATTTATTTTCAAAAAATGTTGATTTTATTTTTCAGTCTTATTTATATGAAACTTTTAATAATTGTATTATAAAATTAATAAGTGTTTTCTACCTACTGGATAATGAATAATGATAAATGAAAAATAAATAATTAATTTTATGACGATGTTATTAAGTTAATTTTTTTTAATAGGTCTTAAATTTATATAGTTAAATAGATTAAAGTCTAACCAATCATAAAATGATAATATTATAGTGTACAATGTACATATATATATAAGTATTAACAAATGTTTGATATTTTTAATATTTTTAAAATTTTTGAATAGATTTTATTAAAAAATATATTTTTGATTTATTATACTTGAAAAACAAAATACTAAAAAAATGTTTGGGTTTATTTACTTTTTATATACATGCTGAATTCTGTAAAGATTTATCTGTTAACTTTGTTTTCTAATTCAATTAAAAAAAAATACTTATTGGAAAATATTATATAAATATCAATAGTCTATAAGTTAACTGGCAATAAAATTGTGTATGTAAAACACTACGTCAAGCGTATGTGACTATTATAAAATTATCATTACTATTATTACTAATAGCAATATAATTATGACGATAAAACACAATAATAATATATAAAATAATTATACTACATTATAATATAATATCCAAATATTATATTTCATTACCTATCCTACCTTTTACACATAATCCTTGCTTGAGTGCTAGACTACAAGTAACGATTTTTAGGTACGATACAAATAAATTGGAATTACGTGATTGTTAAAAACCATGAATTTTAATCCACGATCATTTTGCATGGTACGCTCGTGGCCCGTGGGTACCACACAAAATTATCATGCATGGTATACATGCCTCTATCCATACATCATACTATTATAATGTTGGATAAAGATCACTGATGTCTGATATGATTATAAATTATTATCAATTACAATAAAAAATATAATAGTTTAATATCGTAATTATAAGGTTTCAAACTCATTATATTTTCGTTTTTTTTTATTATTATTATTACTTAATACTTATTAGATTTACTTTTTGATAAACAATAAATTCAATGCATAGCTTTATGCGAATGAACTAAAAAAGTTTTTAGTGCATATTCTATAGGGCTATCTAAAGATTAATACTAATTTAAGTAATAATATAATTAAAAAATATATTTCGATTTGAAATTTTAATTTATTGTAGTCATGGCATATGAGTTCATGACCATAAATATTAATACTATGAAGACCATTTTATTTTTTAATACAGCTGCATATATATTGTATAAACCGATTGTAAGCGATAAGAATATCATATTAATATTGTATACGATTTTAAAATGTAAGACATACAAATTCAAGTATATCGAACATATTAGGTACATATTTTTTTAGTTTTTTAAATGCCTATTCCATAAAAATGATCTAAACATTTGTCATTGTACTCACCAAACAGAATGATTCACGTAGTTGCAGACAGAGGACATGATACACGGTACCAGTCTGTCAGGGTGTAGTCGGTGAAAGAGTGACGCCGCCGAGTTCTGATCTCGTCCTGTCGCGTCGTCGTCGTCGTCGTCGTCGCCGCCGCCGCTGCCGCCGCCGCTATTAAAGGTTTTCGCACGCGGTACGGTCGCCGGTGAAAATTACGATAAAAACACACGGGGTGATTTAGCGCGCGTCGTTCGATCGTCCAAACATAATATAATATGTACTACGATGTTAAAATGGATGACGTCGACGTGACAACGCGGTTTTGAACTGCATACAAAAGCGGCGCTCGATATGACGTCAGATTCTTATTATTATTATTTTACAACAGTAAGTATTATCATACTGATCGAGTTTACTCACCTTGTAGGCGCGGCTACATGCGAAATTGCTTGTTTGAGAAACGCGTGTGAGAACGACGAAAAGTAAACAAATATACGTACGTCAATTTGGATAAATTATACATTTATAAATAACCGTAATAATCACGTATAAATTATTCGTCTTTCGCGACGACGACAATGACAACGTTAGTATTACAGTATAATATATGAACGCGAGTGTACGAATGGATATGCGTTATATGAACGTACTTTTTTCCGAAAGAAAATTCCGTTTTTTTGCCTTGATTCAGTTTTGTTTTGTTTTGTTTTTTTTATTTTTTGTGGGTCGCCCCGTTCGCTTTCATTGATTAAAAGTCGAATGACTCCGGAGCGACACCTAGTATTGATTCGGTCAACTATAACGCCGTCGCCGCCACCGCAGTGATATAATATTATATATATATACGAAGGCGTTTTAGTCGTCCCCAGAGGTCCTGTGGAGATAGTTGGTCGGTACTAGAAAGTCTGAGTTATATATTTATATGCTTATGAAATAAATGCGCGCATGCGAACACACACTATATTATGTATACAATTATAAATTATATAATCGCACATGGGCAAAATATACGCACTATACTTTTCGCATTTAAAATAAAAAGTATAATATATTTTAATATACATGATAAACTTAATTATAGCAGCCTCTTGAAAATTAATTGGTGTAGTAGTCCTTCACAAAGAAAGAAAAAATAACATATCATAAGACTTTTAATAAAATAGCAAATAATTTTATTATTACACAAAGCAGCTATTTAAGGGATTTTTAATACACTCTTAATGGCCTAGAAAAAATATAAACATTTAAATATTTTATAAAATATTTTCTAAAAATGTGTTATTTATTTAAATGTGTATGTTCATTTCTGATATTTAATAAAATTAAATCTCTGGAACTTGTGAACTTCTATATTTTTTTTATTTTATTATCTGTACTGTGCAATTAATTGTTATTATAATTAACAAAATCTCATTAATTTGCATTCTGGTACAGCATACATACATTTCAAGAAAAAAATATGGCATGTTTAAAATATAAGTTGAAACTAATGAATCAATTGATAAAAAAAACCCGTTGTACAATACAGTTTTTAAAATTATGATTTGACTAAGAATAAATAAGTAATAACTATTTTTAAATTATGGAACATGAAAATTTGACTACTCGGACACTTAATAAATTAATGACATAAAATAAATTTCCGCTAGTAACTAGTATAGGTATTAAACTAACTAAATAAACAGATATCAACATTTTTCGAATAAAAAATTTAAATTTAAGTTAAAATTACGAGTATATGTACTATCCTTTTTAATATAATTTACAATATATTTAAATATTGATAATCTATATACTATCAATATCTTAAATTTTATAGGTATTAGCTAATAATTCGGTCATAAAAATCTTTATCATTACAAATAAATAAAAATAAAATTATATAAATACCTGTTTGATTTATTAAACGTATTTAAAATATTTAAAATACTTTTTATAGCATATTGAAATGTAAAATACAAAATGTATTTTAAATACTACCTATTTGTGCAGTATATTAACTTGAAAAAACATACCTAAAACAAACATCAATAAAAATTGCAAAGATATATTTTGTTATTTTTATATGTGCATTAATGATATAATGAAAGATATGCGCATAATATTGTACGAATGATGTCGATGTGTTCTTGTCTATTTACAATACGAAGTTTACGTTCAAATTATTCAATATTGTATTATTAAATAATTCCTTTTATTCTCTTTTCACTTTGTAATAGAAATGCCTACTTATATTATTCCTCCTTTTTGTTATATATATATATATATATATATATATATCATGTAATATATTGTATATTTACTGCATGGTCGTGCGAATATTAAAGAGACAAGGGTCCTCATGACTTTCAGTTTTTAGTTCGAAAAATTATCATTTTATCCCAACAACAGGACGTTATGTTGCTTCAATTTCAATAAAAATTTAGAAAACAGTTTTGGATTCCTCACAAAGTATTGTTTACAATAAATATTATTCAAAATATACTAGAAAATCAACGAAACATATTTAAATTTTAATTTATTATCATATTTAAAAAAAAACCAAAAGAATTTTTACATTTGAAATATAAAATAATGATTATTAACAATATTTTTTAAGTGTTTTGAATTCTGATCGTTTATTCAACCGTAGATAATTACTATTTATAAAATGATTTGTACCTAGGCCAATATTTTATTCTTTGATAAGCACAGTCAGTACAGAACTATATTATAATGCGCTCGCTTAGAGAATTTTACAAATAAACGACCTGTATAATACATAACATACATATAAACTATATATAGGGCATTAAAATAATGTATGTATATAATGGTAACCAATCGTAATCGGAAATTAATATTAGAAACATTTTGAAATGAGTGACGGCGGTATAACAACCGAAATAATATTATTTATTATACACGCGATATAAACCTTCGTTTGAACATTATAGGAAACACGCCGCCGAAGCGACGTCGCGCCGTCGCGCATGGTCGTCGTCGACGGTTCGGCGTGGCTTATTTCCAATGGTGTGTCGGTACGACAGGCGCAGGGTCGGTATATAGAGTAGTACCTCTCCTAAATCGTATTATTGGATGTGGAAAACAAATATTACTTTCTGTGTAAACATGCATTATGTAGTGAAAAAACACTCTCGCTGCGTTGACATTTCCCGAGCGGGAGCTTTATAGGAAAGGATTGATCTATCCGTTTTTAGGTCAGAGTCCGTTTGATATTATTATAACTACAACTCAGAGTAAATTTTATCGATACAATATAAAATATTACCACTATTGTATGTATATAATATAACTATAATACAGTTACGGTAATCGAAAGCCAAAGCTATATATTGCATTATATTATAAAAAATATTATAACGTATAGGTACACAATTGTAAAATGTATCTAATATAATATGTAGTTTAAATAAATACGCATTAATGCATTAAAATAGGCATTCGATATTTACGTACATATGATGTTAAAGTATATACAGAAAAAACATCATATGCTTTACGCAGTTATTATACTAGTTTTCCTCAGAGTTTTTTAATTTAACAATATACAAATAATATAATGTGTAAATACAATAAGTTCTTATTTATAAATAACATTCGTAAATATGTACATAAAAATTATTAAATTAAAAGTTTGTATAATTCTTTAAGAAACCAGGAATCTCTGAATAATATTAGTAAGTTACGTAGTAAATCTCACCTCGCCGTTTATATTCCTCGAAAGCATCGCATCGAGCCAAATACAATCAAGGCTCATTTTAACACAGCATCACACTATAATTCTATGTTTTATAATACGTACACCTTTATTATATATTAGACTAAATTAGTGTTAAATAATAAGCTCTCAAAAACCGTCACGAGAAAACAGTTGATAATAAACCTAAATTAGTAGACAGAATTCCCTCACATAGTCACATTGCACTATAATATTATGCACACTTAGGCGTGAAAACGAAAAAAAAATCTAAAAACGGTTCGATTGAGCATAGGACTCAGAGAAAACGGCCGCTGCTTTCGTAAGACAAATTCACGGAAATTAATCGTAATTACCCGTTTACCACGAACACCGCGATAAACAATAATATACGTAGCAAGCGATGTTTTTATTTATTGACATGTTTATTACGGTAATCTAATCATACAGATTTTTAGAACTTTGCTAGATTTGGCCAATAATTAATGTTTCTATCTTTCTGACACGTCTATTACAATTTAGTTCTATTATCAACAGTCCTTTGTACTCTGGAAATTGAAGTAAACACAGTATACTGATGACGAGCAGATAAAGCAAGCACATTAATCTTGTTTTGTACTTCGTGTCATGTCATATGTTCTTGTTATTTTCAATTTTCATAATATTATCAAACATTTAGTTACCAGTTACGTTTGGTTATGAAAGAATCATGTGAAATTACCTTTGGGTACATACTACATATGGTATTAAAAAAATTGCCAGTATTTTCCATTGGTCATCATCATTCATCGACATTAACTATTTTCGCGTCACCGTCCGCAAATGTAAATAATATAATGTGATATACACGATCTTTCAATTGCGAGTGAAAAAAATGGCAAGGATCGCGTAAAACCAATATAATCCCCCCCTCCCATTTTGTCACACCGAATTTGAAAGACTATCTGTATCAGGCGCGTAACCACTATCCAGAAATTTCAAAGTCCTTCTTTTTAACACCCCCGGGGTATTATTCAAAATTAATTAACAAAATTATACACATACAATTAATAACTTTACGTATAATTTATTGTACAAACGTATTATAAGTGAATAGATAATGGTTTATGAGAAAAAATTTAAATATTATTATTATTAATAAAAAAAAATGTAAATCTATGAGTATGCCATGGCTGAAGGGGGGGAGGTGTTACTACACCTGTAACACCCCCTCTGGCTACGCGCCTGAGATATTATTCTTTAATGGTGTGCAACAAAATTTCTGCAATCAAATTTTGGATCACATTTTAATTTCGGTTTAAGAAAACGTATTAACCAACTAAACACTCGTTTTTTGAGAATTAGGTACCAGCCATCAAATCAATTTAACATATACACCATCTCAAAGTCATAAGTTTAAAATGTATTGAAATAATTTTTTGTGGACAGTACTTGATATTATAATTATTATAAGTTACCTTCATAATTGTTCAATCTTAAGAGGAGTTAAGACTGTCAGGTGTCAGTATTATATTCTAGCAATTTAAAAGCCTAATATTAAGTATGTAAGTATAATATAAGTATAATTTTCATGTAATAATATTAATTTATTTGTCAATCATTAATTTAGTTTACAACAATGGTAAATAAAATAAAAATTAATATTGTTGTCTCGTTTGATATTATAAGATCATATTACAGAAATATATAGTTTCTCTTTATACACTAAAAAAAAGGTAAGAATATTTATTGAAATTAATAAAAAATACTTTCAAAAATATAAATGCAAATTGAATTATATTTTTGAAATATTGATAATGAGTAAGTAAAAAATAGACTTAAGGGCTCAAAGCTCTAAAAAAGACACAAACATCAAACATGTGTTCTTTTTGTATAACTGTATTACTTCCACATTAATGTAATCTGATCCTTTAAACAATAAAAAAAAAAATAATTTTTTGGTGAAGAACAATGAAAAAATTAAAATAGTTGTCTTTTAAAAAATAGAATTTTTGGAGATAGATTCTGGATAATTTTTCTTTAAAACGGTAGTCTATAATATATATACATATATATAATCTATACATAATTGATATAAGTACGTGTACAAATGTTTTACTATTATATAATAATACATTTTAGTAGCTTATTTAGAAAGAGAAACTTACCTTTCACACGTGCACTGATTGTAGGGCTATTTTTCTTACATGTAATATAATATATACCTATGATATGATAATATTATGTATGATGTATTGAGACACGATTTTGTTCTGACTGTAAGTTATAGGCCCTTAAGCATGTATGCTCTCTGGAATATATATTTGGCCTTGGCCTCTTCTACAATGTGTATGCGCTTTACAAAACTGCCACAATTCAAAAAAAAAACAAGAAGAAACGTGCCGATTTTTTTAACGAATACTGTACTATATTCTGCTATAGCTAAATATATCAGGAGCGGTCGAACAGTCGATCCCCTTTGTTAGAACTTGTTATTATTTTTTTAATATATATAGTTAGTTACGTACATATTTTGGATAAATCTGTTCGTGTGAAATGTTATTTTCTTCCATGAAAGTTATAAAATTTGATACCAGCTACCGAGTTATTTTTTCTAATAGAGCTGGCCGGGTCTTCGTTTAGAAGTCACCGACTATTCCTCAGATTTTGATTAACAATGGATATGTAATAATACGCTTCTACGCCAACAATATAATGTTAATTAATTTAAAAATTTAACGTGAATTATTCGTTTTTGTATAACTATATTTTAATTGTATTGCCTATTTGCTTATTTATATAAGTATGTTTATTATAAATATTAGTTATAAAGAATTTTAAATGAAAAAAATAATTTTTTTTACTTGAGTCTATCTTTAGAGGAAAAACATATTTTCAGGTAATAAATCCTAATTAAAAGAAATTTTTGTATTACTATTTAAATAATAGCTACGAAACTACAAAAGGATATGTAAGATTTAATATATATATTACCACTGCGCACATTCGCTTAAATAGTAATATATACGTCATAAACGATAGAAAATAATAAATATAAAATATAGTATATATACAAGACTTAAATTATATTATCTCATCAATAATAATGTCTTGTAAGTTATTTATTAGTATTTTTTCAGGTTATTTCGGTAAAAAATGATTAATATAGTATATTAGTATTTAGATGTTGGTTATAAATACTTTTTTTAATCAGTTTGTCCAACGTTTGTGAGATTAAAATAACGATTAAACAACAAAACGCAAATTCAAAGCCCAATATAAATCTCTTATAATTAATTTTAATAGACATACCATATATTTTTATAAATTACTAATAGTCTATACTAGGATTTTTATGCTAAAGAATCCCATATTGTTCATATTTTATATAATGCTATATAACAATTTTTTTACTCAAACGAGTCAATCTATAAAAAATATTGGTATGTATGCAAACATGTTTTCTTCGTCGCATATAAATACGCGCTCTAACAAAAAAAAGAAAAATATTTGTTCACGTCATTTATATTTATATATATATACCAAAACATTACACATATAGTATACTAATAATGTTAATATATTACATTATATTGACACATATGGTATTCTACCCACATCAAAAAGTCTATTTCGGATTAAAATATTAAATGCACGTTTAAAATGGAAAAGACGTTTTTCCAAACAAAATTATAAATTGACTTATCTCTGACGTCGATCATTTGTTTTTATACATATTCATATACTGCTAGTAAACGTACCTCTATATACCTACATAATATAACATATTAACTTGCATAATATATTATACACTACCTGCGCACGCGTTTAATCCTTATACCTAGCTGTGTATATTATGAGATGGAAATAGGAAACAACGTTCACATTTACATGATAATATTGTTATTGTGTTTACATTTTCTGTATAATATATAGATAGTAGCGGAGAGTAGCTGGCTGCAGCGAATAAGATGGCGCTTCCGTACTTTATTACTTTATTACTTTAATAATTATTTAACTTCTATGTTACTGGGCTGCTCTTTTAAATATATATAACACAACGACGGCGTCGATGTAATCGAATCTATATTATGTACCTAAGTATTATAACGTACAATACAAGTATACTGAGTAGTGGGTGCTACGTAATTTTATATTTCTATGACGTATAGACATGCATATGGTATATTTTTTTTGACTGGTCACAGAGTAATAAAATAATATAATATCCATAGATTAGGTTAACCTGAACTATTCTAATCGTACTGTTTTTTTTTTATTATTTGAGGCATTTTTTATTTCAAAGATATATCATGTACATAGTGCATAATATTATTAGTGATATTATATATACCTAACCCATAAGGTAATGTGCTAAGTACGACGTGTGCGTGTTAAATTCTGACTGAGCGATGAATGTATTATTATTTTACAATAATGTTTTTTCAACTTGAACTTTTTATTAAACATTTATATTAGCATTTTCTAAACTTGATATAATTTTCAAAATATTTTAACTCTTTTAGTGTTATGAATTTGTAATATACCTAATATGGTCATTTAAAATTCATAAAAATAACAATTTTAATATTAATTCCTAAGGTTTGAAAAATTAATAAACAGTTTCATATAAATTTTGCTTACTAGAGTAATAAAAAAAAAGTTGAGTATAATTAGTAATTACACTTACATATTTATAAGCGTCTGAAATTTAAATTACAACAAATTTAGATATTTACGCGTAAAATCACGATTTATCATCACATAATTTTAGTTTTTTAAAATAATTCAAAGAGTATTTTATCTTAAAAATTTTAATTATCTATTCCATTGTTACATAACTTATGATTTTATATACATAATACAATTTTCAAATATTTAAACTCATTTTAAGCTACAATTTATAGGAATTTGAATTTTTTCTCTTTTATTTTTAATAAAAGCGGTTATAATATTTAGGTCTGATAAAAAAGCATTTTAAAATTTACGACCAAGCTTGAAAATTTAGTACAAGATTTCTCATTACTTGCATAATTTTGTTTTAGACATTTTAAGTTCAAATTTCAACAAAATTGGATGTTTAAATTAAAAATAATGGTTTTAGATATTTATAGTTGCACCTAAAAAATATTCGTAGGGATGTAATACTTGTCATTATAATAATAATAATAATAATAATAACTTTATTGCATTTAAGAAAAAAATTTACATACATTATACAAGTAAAAAAAAAAATTTTAATGATTGTCTCCAAAAGCCTATGCTTGTGGAGGAGACAACAGTTCTAATTTTAAGGTGTGTTTACAATTTGAAGACAACTACTAATTCTTATCAAAAATTATAACTTAAATTTATACAAATAAAAGTAATAATTAAACAATAAATTATAAGACAGACACAATATTTAAGCTCAGCACAAATGTATGGATGTTGGTTTTATAAACAAGTTTTAATTTTATACTTAATATACTTTTTATAATGTTTATAATCATTATAAAATAAAAATTGTTTAATAGGTATATCGTACTTCATGCATAAATGTATACCTATATTAAAGGGATCTTTTTTCCCAAATTCCGTATTATATTTATTTAATTTAAAAACATTGTATCTATTTTGACGAATAAAATAATTATGGTTAAAACTGACACTTTCAAATTTATAAAAATATAGATTTGTTAGTACTTCTTTTGCATGAGACTTCTCCAAATTCAATAGATCATAAGTATTATATAGTATATCAATATTCGAATGAAAGGGTTTCTTAAAAGCTATTCTTAGTAATGAGTTTATAGTAGTTCTAAGAAAACCTAAATATTTATCGAAGGTACCACCCACACACAAATTCCGTATGTATATACTAACTGTGCAATTGCACAGAAAACCATTTTAATATTGTTAGGTGATAAAATATTATTTAATGTTTTGAATCTACCAAACATACTTCTTAATTTTTTAATCACTGAGTCAATATGAAAATTCCATTTTAAAAAATTATCAATCATGACCCCCATATACTTCACTGATTCTACACCTCTTACACTTATATAGTTACAATTAGAAGTACCTATCAAATTTGTCTCTTGACATGAGTCATCATGTATTTTAATGGGTTCATAAATATCAAGACTTTTAACTTTTGATATGGGAAAGGGGATAAAACATGTTTTATTAAAATTTATTTCAAGTGAGTTTGCATCAAACCAATTTTTAATAGACGACATAATTTTTGCTGCTTTACTCATTAAATTAAATTTATTTAAATCATGAATCAGGGTCGTAGTGTCATCAGCAAAACAGAAAATAGAGCATTCAAGATCCGAATTAAGAAGGTCATTTATGAATACAATAAACAATAATGGCCCTAAGACCGTACCTGATCGCCTTGATATTACAAATCGCGAATTGATAATAGCGAAAATCAAACATATTTAGTACAATAAAAATTGGATAAAAATAGTTTATAAATAAGATTAAATTGCATTCATTATAATTATAATATCGTTAAGTTCTAATTATAAATATTTATAGTAGTAATAATAATAATTTTGAATTATTAAAATATTATTTAGTTAATTTATTTTTTCACGGCACACAAAACCGAACGAAAATATTAAGTTAAATAATACAAAGCTACACTACATTTACGCACTGTCGAACTACAATTTTATTATATTGTGTCAGCTCAAATATAATACGATTGACAATCTTATCTCGGTATATTTCCAATATTAAAATAGTTATAACAGTAATTAAGATAACATATTGACGATAACCCGATACGTCCGTGGTTACTAGATATATATTAATTGCGCCAGAAATTACAGGTAAAAATAAGTTTTATCAAGTATTTAAGTTTTAGTTTTATATGTGTTATAGTATTTGAAAAAGAAATTATAAAAAATCTGTAGTTTTACTATTATGCATAATCGCTTTTTTTTAAATTCACTATTTTTATTTTCGCTATTATCAATTCGCAATTTTTACATTCGCGATTAATTGTTTCGCTATTTCGGCCTAGACTCACTACCTATGTATACCACTGACTGTAATATATAAAAATAGTTTATTTTGCTCTAAGATATCACCTTAAATAGTTTTACCTTTTACTCGTGTAAAAAATATAAGACACGCATTTACTTTGTATTTATCGTGTTAATATCGTATTTTTGTAGAATGTAG
Organism: Rhopalosiphum maidis; assembly: GCF_003676215.2. Lineage (NCBI taxonomy): Eukaryota > Metazoa > Arthropoda > Insecta > Hemiptera > Aphididae > Rhopalosiphum > Rhopalosiphum maidis. The sequence goes on along the minus strand of NC_040879.1, from coordinate 40,620,931 downwards.
ATCTATATCATATAAAACCAGTGTATCTTGGTATATTTTTTTTAGCATTTTATCAATCTTTTTGGTTAAGCCGATAACCCTGTGTGAGCTATGTTTTGTAAAAATATAATACTATTCCTTATTAATAAGTATGATGACTGACGAAAAAATCTGGATTTGTTTTTATAAAATGCCAGTAATGGTTTTAGACTATAGATCTGCTTGACACTTTCATTTGAAACACTCCTCTCCATCGCTGCAAAAATAAAAACAACATAATAAAACCATTATGTTAAATAAACATTATTTGCTATATATTTTCTTAGAATCTAAAACCGTTTTTAACAATGAAAGGAGAATGGTATGTAGTTTATCGATTATTTTCATTTAAAACACGCAGGTCTGACAACTAAATATATATTCGTACGAATAATACATTGATAACAATTATTCACGAAAAAGCTAATTGCTGATTCTATAATATACCTAATTAGTCAATGACGAATGTAGTCTATAAATATTAATATTAAAATAATAAGGTGATTTAATATTAATGATAGTTATTATTATTACTTACTTACGCGTGTACTAATAATTTTTTAAACACTTACATATTGTCTTTATGTTAACTATTCTTTATATTATATGTAATAATTAAATTATAATAATAATAAAAAAGATATAATTATGGTTTATTTTTGTTTTGCTTGTATAATGATGAAGAATGAATATTAAAATATAAATAAGTACGCACCACATAAGTATAAACTATTTTAGCACAGATAATGTTCACAGCAATAAGTGATTTTTTAATTAAGAAATATTGGAACCTAAATGCATTTGGGTCGATTACCAAATAAACTAATAAGGCAACCACCCAAAAATAAATATATTATATATAATATGTATGTGTGTGTAAATATGTAGGTATAAATATATCTAAATTATTAGCCCAAAAAATCTAATAAAATATTCCGAATATTAATCGCCGTAGTTGCATTTTGCAAGTTTGTTTATAATTATAACCTTTATAACACAAAAAACAAATATACTACATTAAAAATAATCTGGTTGAATACTTAATATACCAAATGATTAATGATAAATAAATAATTGTAAACTTTGATAATACCAATTAGATATTGAGAGTCATCTTGATTAGGTATAATGGTGACGGACAAACAGAACTTCCTGGATGGACTAGTTATAATTTATAGGCTATAGAACACATTAATATAATTAATCCGATAAAATTATTTATGTAAAAAGTAAAAACCAACTATAGGTATAGACGGTATAGTATATAATGTTATATACTAGTATACTACAATGTTTACAGAATAAATAATTGTTCAATTTATAATATTGTGTTTAGAGCCTAAACTTTAGGCATTCAAATTATACATTTGTATATATGCATAGTGCATACCTATATCTTACTCATAAGCACAATTTGAAGGAACCAGGGTGGCTTAACTGTCCTTATTTTTTTAATTAATTTATTCAAAATCCATATTGAATAGTTAGTAACTAAGAAACAAAAGAGAAAAAAATTAATTATGATATTTTATAATCAACATTTTGTTTACAAAAATGTTGTCTAATAATGAATATCAACAGAATATTTAACCAATTAATATTATAAATTGTTAATGTCAATAAAATGATACACTATTGTATAATAGCAAGAGATACCGGATCTGATAATGTTAGTTGAAAAAACTGTTTGACACGTTTAATATCGAACTTTGATTTAGAGGAAACAAAATTAATTTTAGATATTAAAATATTTCCAAATGTAGGTATATACTTTTTTGTTTTTATCTCTGACTATTTCGGTTTCTTGTAAGTTATAATACATGTAATAGATCTTTCTCAGATATAAGAAAGATAAAAATTTGGTTACGCTCAAATATTAAATAGGTTTTTTAATATGTATCTTATTTATATAGAAAAAGACATTTCTATATCCTAAAAATAAAAACATTAAATAAATATGTTGTCTAATCATCGTCAATTGTAATTGAATCGCCGTTGGATGAAACTTTTATGATTTTAGCTCATGACTTATTTAAAATATAAAATATGGTATAAAAATAAATACATAAACACATATGATGTTCTTTCATTTAAATTTAATAATAAGACAATTTACTCTAATATTAAAGCTAATAACGCAAAATTGGTTCTAATGAATGAAAATAATCCATATTGTACAGTTTTTAAGATGGTGATAAGTGATAACTAGGGTTGTTAATTTGTAGGGAAGTGCATTTTTTTTGGTGACTGTGAAACATAGCTTTGTAAGTACATCATTTAAATTATGTAACAACAAATCCATTTATGAAACATTTATTTTATATTTTTTTTGCTTTTTAAGTCATTTTCTAGTATTTTTAATTAAATTCCGTCAATTAACATCTTTGAAAATCTTTTTTTGTTTTACACAGTTTGTATATAGGCACGTCAAATTTATAATTTCAACTTCAAAATCAAAATTTAAATTGAATTAACTTTTTATATATTTTTTTTATTAATTAATACATTTTTATACATATAATATACTAATATCAGTATAAAAATTAAATTAAAAACCATTTTAAGTGCATATTATACTACATTTTGGCATTTTAAATGCACTATTTTATTGCATTTTTTATTTATTTTAAGTGCATTAAATTCACAGCCCTAGTGATAACCTACATCTAGGTGTGACATCCTTTTAAAATAACTGTTGGATATGTACTTTTTTTTATAAGATAAGTACTCATATTAACAAAGTATTGCAATGTATTATGCATGAATGCATAGGCGGCGGGCGGTTGCTAAAGGGTTCTTAGAATCTCAAATATTTTGTTAGCATCTCCAAATAACAGGATTAAATATTATGTTCTTATACTAGAATATTAATTTCTACAACACGATAAATAAAAATTGGACATAGACAAGCATGAAATATTAAAAAAAAGTTTTAACAATTAAGTCAGTTAAAAATTGAAGATATTTAAACATTTTCTACTGAAGACAGGATAGTTGCTTTAATTTAGATAATTAGGTACTTATTAATAATCTTCTATTTAAGTAGGTAATTTATTATTATTGAAAATATTGTGAATGAGCGAATAGAGTAATTAGTATTTTGCGTATTAGTATGATTATAGCAATTACAAAATGAAAGGTATAGTCGCACCTATTATATGAGTATATCAGTATTATTGATAATATTAATATACACTATACAGAATGAAAATACAATTTTGAAAATATTGTAATTAATTAATATCTTTAAGCGATTCCTAAAAGAATTATTAATCACTGAAAACAAAAATCAAATTTAGTTAAAAGTCCTTCGTAGATAATTGATAGATTATTAATGATAAAAAAATCAATTTGTATATTAATAAAAATTAAAAATTTTGGATTTAGATCTTTAATATGGTTTTTGTTCAAAAAGGGGATCAAAAAAAGCATTTAAATCAAAATCTTTTATGGGTGGGTTTTAAAATGGTTTTAAACATATAATTTTTATATTATATAATTATTGTATCTACATTGATAACTCCAAAATTCTACATAGCAACTAAATATGTGGCTGTATGCTATAAATACTCAAATGCGCGCTTAATATAAACACTCCCAATTAAGGGGTGGGACACGTCACTGAGGCTTAAATTAAATGTAAGGGCCTATATTTCATTTATAAGTACTTTTTATAGTACAAAATATTAAATTTTAGAAAAAACTAAAGAAAAAATATATATTATAGATAATACTATAATATTATAGTTTACGTTTATGTGAAAATACTAAAAAAGTATGTACCCATTTATATCATCTAGTATTATTTTTTCACCGAAGATGATAAAAACCTCAATCATAAATATTTTCATCATTGCAGAAATCATAGATATCATTTTGGCAATTTTATTAGTATAAATGTAACCAATAACCACTAATATGATTGGTTACTAACCAAATTATTACCTACTTATCTTGTATATTATATAAACTCATACCTATTCGAGAAGGCATTTAGTATTTACTAAAAAATAATAAATAGTTGTAACAAAGTATTTTATTAAAATATAAGATATTTATAGGCGTATGTATAATATAATAGATAGATAGATACACATATAGAAATATGTTTAAATAATGTTAGTCATATAAATTTAAATGTAAATGTCTACTTATGCATTGCGAATATTGGTATAATTTTCATAAAAAGATCCTTTATTATTTCGACATTTTAATCTCTAACCTTACCTTAAATGGCCTACGTTTAAAGTTGTAATATTATATTTTATACGTTTAAAATGGTCGTTTTATATAGATCTCAAAATAATATTTCAAACAAAAATTCATATTTTCCGATTAGTAAGTTCTTAAAAGTTAATAGTAACAGACTGCGCATCGCCTAGTCTATTTTATACAATATAACAAAGTACAAATATATGTAGTACTTACTCATCTCCCCTTTTAAAGTTCCCTCTTCTGCGATCCCCGATTTAGCCGCCGGAAGCTCATATGGAACGCCTGGCAGTCCAAATGGTCCTTCTACTATCCCCTCTCAGCTTTACTACCTGGCACAAAAGCATTATTTCCACCTCTATTTTATTTCGTTTACGGGATATCGTGTTACGCAGACTCATTTTAGCGTATCCTATTACCAACTTTGACTTACTATTACCATAATTAAAATTGAAGTTTAAATTTGGTGCTTTGGTGGATATATTATTATACTAATATTATGTGGTAAATAAAACAATACATCATTAATAATAATAATATAATGATGGATAATTTTATAATTTTATTTATTGTTTTCTTTAATATATATAGATATAAGTCTTAAAATATAATATTACAAATACTGCGTGTGGAAAATAACAAACATAATACAATAAATTAGTAATTATTATTTAATAATAGATTTATGGTCCAAATACTCAGAATGAGTAATATATAAATATTTTAATAGTATTCGGTATTCATTACCTAGCAATATGCATAGATAATACTTTTTTTTTATCTAGAAAATCAAATAAAAACAGAATAAGTTAAAATAAAATTTACAATACATTTTGAATAATTTACCCCAATAATATTATAGCTTAAGGTGGGGAAAATGAGTTACTTGATTACAAACTTAAAAGAAATAGATAAAAGAAAAAACTGAAGATATAACTTTAATTACTATAAGATTAATTTTCTAAAAGTAAAGCTATGACTAAAAGTCTACAAATTAAGATTTTCTATTAAGTAGTTAAATATAATTTATACTTTATAATGAATAAAAGAATGAATTATATTTTATCAGTAGCTGGTTGATTTCCAAAGGTAAATTCTTCCAATCGGAGAAAACGATTTAAAAATAAGTAATAATCCGTGATGGAAAAAAGAATCGTATAAAAAAAACATCTTTTACTCTGCCAAATTACATAAAATTAAACACACCCTCGATAACTTGAATGTCTTCATCGAAATACCTAGACAATTTGAAGTAATTATAACAAGACTCAGAATTAGATACCTTAAAATTTCTCACAGTTCACAGAAAAACCAACAATATTTACAGTCTGTGGAATCCAAGTCACCATCTAACATTTAACAATTACCGAACACCAAAATACCATAGCATAGCACAAGTAGGTACAAACTCCAGTCTTTCCAAATCAATACTTGAAATACCTACTACATAATTATCCTCATTTCTCAGTCAATCCTCAATTTTATAATAGTTCTTTGCCTTCAAACTTCAAATCAAAATCTGAAAAACCTTTATTCACAGAATATATCTGATGTAATAGTTAATATTTTAAATGTAAATTTATAAGTTTATGAAAATCTTTTGTACGCCCAATGACTTATGCTACCAGGGGGTTTTTAACAATAAAATAAAAAAGCCAAACAAACAGCAAAACAAATATCAAGTCAATATTAATACAATTTATATATATAAGTCTGAAAAATGGTAAGGAAAATATTGATTTTTCAAAAATATTCCTCTTAATATACAATTTAAGAATGTTCATTAGGTACTAGCTGAAAATTGTTAAAAAGGAATTTAACGCACAAACACATAAATTGTTTTCACCGTAAATTTTGATAATAGGTCAATAATATACAACAGTATGACTAAGAACAAAAAATTAGGTTTTCTGAATGGAAATGTAATATATTGTATTTTGTTAGACAGAAAAATCACACGGCACATGGACATCATATCTTCGTGTCTATAATAATACCACATAAGTATGTGTTTTAAACGTTAATACGGCACTGTTCCAATTAATCAATTAGTCGAATAGTGTTCTGACACGTCTTTGATTGCAGGCCCGAAAAGTTTATTTTTAAAATATGCTATTCCCATTTATTATGACTGTATACTAATTTACAAGAACAAGAACCGTTCACTGAATCGCATCCATAATATAAGTATAAATAATGTATAGTCGTATATAAATACATGCAAATTAATCTTCTCTGCTACTATAATGAGAATAAAGGGAAGAAAGTGAATGTAGAGCTTAAGCCCTTAGTCTCGTGCTTTTTATTTAGATTGGTAAATTACACATTATATAAGTACAAATACTATCAAAGTATGTATTTAAAATATCCTCCAAACCAAGAATTATAAATCATAATATTAATAAAATTGTTTTCATAACATTGCATAAAAACTGTTATTTTTTTTGACATGTTAAAATTTTTATTTATCTCAAAAACACAATTATTCGATATCCCTTTACGTAATATGTAGTCATGTAGGTATAATCGCATCGTTAAGAGGACATTATACCTGCATGTCTTGTCTCTGTCTTACAAATGTAGATCATAGCAAATTTGCGTTCTGCAGAACACATTTTGTGATGTTAGTTTTAATATTAGAGCCAATTTACCTATTATCAAATTTAAAGGTAAGAATGTGTCTAGTGCGTTGCACTTTTGTCTTTTGCCTATAATCATTTATATTTATGCCAGGTGATCCATTTAAATTAAGACATTTATTATTTAAAAAACTATCAGATTATAAAATACCACATTTCCATAATAAAATATAAATTTTACTATTTTTGATCATTAAAATGTATACGTTTTTACTTTTTAATCTGCATATTAAGTTATAACTTATACGCAAAGCTCGGAACTTAAAACATTTGCTAATTTTTATACATTGACTTAAAATGTAGCGGAGTGCTATGGAAATGTATGTCATGTTAAAACAAGTTTAATTATAAAATCTGAAAGTGCTTTTTTTTGCTTTTGTCGACAATTTTTTTAAAAATATGTTTATTTCCAGTTTTTCTACTTTTTATGGTTTTTTCAGAAAATCTATGAACAATAAAGCAAAATGTCTCGAAAGTGAAGTTTGATTTTTTAGTTAGAAACTTTTCCTAATCATTTTGTTTCAATATTTTTTGTAGTCTTTAATTATATTATTTTTAGCACAATTACAAATTATGTCTAGTTTCTACTTTATCGTGTAAAATGAAAGTTTTTTTTATTAAATATTTTTGCTCAAATTCAAGTTTTTTAAATGCTTATTTGAGTGCTTATAATGATAAGTATAAGTTATAAGTTATAAGTTATATAAGTTTTTTGAAAACTTTTTTTCTGAAATAATAAATGTTTTAAGATATGATAGATTTCAGTAAAATATAATAATCAAAAAAGATACTGTGATAAAGCATACAATATTCTTATAATGTGCAATTTAGAGGGTGCAAAATGTTGTTTTGTCAAAGATACAATTAAGACTAGCAATGACATTTGTCACAGATATTTTATTCAAAAAAATTAAACTAAGTTAAAACATATATATTTTCCAAAATGTATCTATTATTTAATTAATAAAATAAAATTGTTATCAATACGGTTTTATAGCTAATATTTTGTCAAATGAAAGACAATAAAGAATATATAACTCATCTGACAGCACATCCTTCGCCCAACTACCAACAAGATATATCTGATTTAACAAAAAATAATTATCACATACTTTTAGTAATTAGTAATTAAATAGATATTTATCAACATTAAATACAACTGAAACCAAGGATGTAGATATTAGAACAACATTAGTATGTTGAAAAACAATATTCTATTCATGACAACTTGACACTTAATCTATAAAATATCTTTAATAAGTCAATAAAAAAATATTATTTATTATTTTAGATATTTAATATTTATATGACACTAGATTAATTTTTGTTAGTGTATTTTTATCTTGTGGTAAAAATATATAATAAAATCATAAATCCTAATTCCTAATTTTGAATAGAAATTAACTCAATGGTGAATAGATGATCATTATATTAAAACGATTTTCATTAAAATGTATTATCCTTGGCTTAATATTATGTTGGTAGTTTCACACTAAGTATTAAATATTAATTTAAAGCATTTCGATTTATAAATTTTCAATGGAAATCATGTATAAATTTCGATAATTCTTTATTTTAATGTGAATGCTTTTAAATTTTCAACTCAACTTACTATCACTAACCTCAATTTCACACAACGAGTAATGGTATTATTTAACTTCTACAAGTTTAAAATTCTGTACGGATTACATCAACATTTAATAACTACAAAAATACGTTATTTGTAATATGGATAAAAAAATTTTATTTTGTGAAAAAATTTCTTATCTACGTTCAATTATATATATAAATATTTAAAAAGACATAGTTCATATCTAAGTATGTTGTATAGTATAATTGTGTATAGTTCTTATGATGATAAGCGTTTAATTAAAAAACATTATGTTCAATAAATTAAAAAATACTATGCGAAATCGTAATCAATTTATAACAATAAAAAAATTAACAATTACGAAAAATTAATTAATATTAATTATAATAATAATAATACTATATAAAAAAAACACGGGAATAACAGAAATAGTATGCATCTACCCAGAAATAAATAATATACTAAATTGGGAAATGTTTCATAATGAGATTTAATTATAATATAAATATTTATTTTTCATAGTCAGCATGTAATACAAATTGAAGACATGTTTTATGTAAAACTAAAATAAGTTTTAATTTATAAAAATTATTAGGTAGATAGTTAATTTACTAAGAGTACGTCTTATATATTTTTGAATTTTTCATAACAATATTAAAATAACACTGCTTTTATTAAGACTAAAAATAAATTAATTTTTATACAAAAATAGAATAAGCACATATTTATTTATAAATTTAAAACAATAAATTTTTATCTCATGTTAATTATTTTGCTGGTGCAAATCATATAAAAGTTTACTTTTAAGTTATACAATAAAAATATGTAAATACTAGTTACAATACTGGAATGTTTCTTTCACTTAATAGTATTTTTTTTTTTAATTTAGGAATATTTTTTTAAAATGTATTTATGATAAGTGATCTTAAATTAGTTTTAGTTTAACAAGTTTGATATCACATAAATTAGTTGCTCTTAATTTCTTTAGCTGCAGTAATACATATAAATTAGTTTTGGGAATTAGTAGAAACAAATTACTATAAAATTATTACATTTTCACCATATTATAAACATTAACAAATAATATGTAACAAAATTATTAATCAGAATTAAATAGCTGCAGGTTGGACATAGTTAGCTGGTAGCATACCAGATTCGCCTGTTCTTTGTACAACACCTGTCATCCAACCATCATCTATAGCGGCACAATTGACAATTAAATCTCCATCAGTAAATGAAACTTCATCCAAATCTTGAGCTTCATAATCATACATAGCTCGGTAAACTCTCTATAAATAAAATAAATTCAATTATTGTTGTAAAAGTATCGGTTAAAAAAATAATAAATACACACCCCGAGGTTATAGTTTTGACTTTCAGAATTATTAGTATACTTAACACCACCATATGACGGTTGCTTTTTAATAGGATCGTAGTCAGCTATTGAACCAATGTGATTGTTGTATGCATTGTTAACTGTAAATTATCATATTATATTAATATATCATATTTTAATGAGTTATTAAATTACTACATTTTATATTTTTATATTATCATAAAAGTAATACATTATTAATAATACAGAAATACATATCATGGTACATGATAATATTTATATTTAAAAAAATATTAAAATACTTAAATAACATCAACTTGTCAATGATAATATTTTATAAGTATATAATGTAAGATATTGAATAATATATTATTTTTAAATTTTATATTTATTATAACTTACTTAAATCTCCACTATCAGATGAATAAATTAAAGTAGAAGATTGACGATTTAAACATGCAGGAATTTTAGTAGAAGTGTCTTCTACTCTAGTATGGTGCTGTGTATTTTCAACTTTCTGAGGCGCATATCTAGTGTTTCCACTATTATAACTCTGCTGTACTTTATTTTGTTTAATAGTATTACTATGATCAATATCTTGAATTGTTTTGTTCGCAATAACATTTTTTTCTATTTAATTTGAATAAATAATAGTATTATAATTTAAATTAACTAAATAACTTATATTTTATTTTATTACTTAGTGGTTCATTATTATTTGCTGCATTGTTCCCATTCGATAAATGTCTACGTTGTTCCATCTCTGCTTTTTTCAGAAAATCTCCATGGTACTCGGCATTACTAAATTAAAATAAAATTATTAGAATGATTAAGATTAACTAAATTCATAACTTAAACTACCTACATTACCTTATGTTTTTTGAATTAGCTTTTATTCTCAATGTTTCTGGGTCATCTGCAACTTGTGTTAGTTTTCCTTTAGTCTTTTCAAACTCAGCATGATATTGGGCCTATACAATATACAATTTATAGATAATATAGTCCTTTTAAATATTTTATTGTAAATAAAATAAACACTTCAATATGCATTATTATATAAATAGAAATCAAGCAGTTCTACAATCTCAAAAAAAAAAAAAAAACAAAAAAAATAGACATGTTTAACCATTCAAAAACAAATAAATTAAAAGGCCGTAACATCCGCATGTATTGTCTCCATCTTACAAGTACATAACATAGCAAATTTATGCTCAGTAGATCACGTTTAGCTTAGCTCCGTTAGTTTAAAAATTAGAGTGAATCAACCTATTATGAAACTTGATGGTAAGATCATCTATTTGTATGTTGGTTTTTTACGATTATTAAGTTTTTAAGTGAGTTATGAGCATTTTTAATTTAGGCTATGTTATATACGCATAACTTGCTAAAAAATTGAACTATCATAAAAAACCAACATACAAAAACAGATAATTTTCTTACCATCAAGTTTCATAATAGGTCAATTCACTCTAATTTTTAAATTGACGGAGCTAAACGTTATCTGCTGAGTGTAAATTTGCTGTTACGTACTTGTAAGACGGAGACAACACATGCAGGTGTGACACCCTCTTAATAAGAATACAAATCATATTTATCACAACTAAATTAATTAATTAACTAATATTATTAGATAATTATTTTTAATAGTACTATTACTCAATTAATTTAAATAAAACATATCAATATGTTACTTGAACTACATTATTTTTTGTAGACAACTAATTTTAAATTACTTACAGCAATTTATCTATCCATAAGGATGGCATGAAATATTTGTTTTCATAAAATAATGATTGATTGATTTTTTCAATAACTCAAATTAAAAATCTTTTATGTTTAAGTATACTTAGTACTTACATTTGATTGTAATCTTGTATTTTCAGCAATTCTTTTTAACTCCGGAGTTTCAGCTACAGTTGTATGTTTTGCTTTTGGAATATGTCTGAAATATGTTTTGCAATTTATTAATTAGTAATATGGAAAAAATACATTAGACATAAAGTCAATAGTAATGGATACAAGCAGGATAAAATTATCCTCCTATCCTTATAAGTCAATTTTCAAAAATAAAATCCAATGAATTTTTAATTTTAATACTGTAGTAGTTTTTAAATATTGTTTATTTTAACAAGTAGATATTTTTAAATTTTATTCAAATTTAAGAGTTATGTAAGAAGCCAGTAGGTACTAAATATTAATGATAAATACATTTATTATATTATTTACCAATTTAAAATTATCAATGAAACAGCATTAAATGGAATTTTTTTTTCAAGTAAGGCAAAAATAAACCCATGTCTTTGTATTGAACATTATTATATCTTAATAGTTTAAAAAATTGTCCCTCTCTTGAATCACTTTTAAATCTGCTACTAGCAGTCAACATAATAAAATTATAAAAAACTGTTATAAATTATAATTCTTAAACTCCTTTTACAATAAATGATTTCACAATATTTTTTATTTTTTTTTTATTCACACTAGTCTAATTTCAAAGATGTTAATAAAGAATTGTGTGGGGACACTGAAGAATATATTTTGTTCTAAATTTAAAATATTTAGTTATCAAATCATTTACTTTGTAATTATTAAGTTTTAAGTTTATTTTTTTTTTTTTGTTTTAGTTATTAATTTTTAGTGTTTGAATCTCATAAAACATTTAATCATGTTTGCTTTTTAATTTATTTGTCTCATAAAACAATAAGATATTTACATATTGTTATATACTTATATAATATATATATATGTTTATTTAGTTCAATGATTAAACAGTTTTAACTAGACTAAATGTTCACTATATAATACTTATAAAACAATATTAATAAAAATTATAAAAACATATTATGCAAGAAATAAATAACCCATAAATAAATTGATAGGTAGTATTATATTACTGTTATTAAGATAAGTGTGAATAAGACAATGGAGCATAATATGATATCTTTATGACTAAAAAAATAACAGTCTTCAGTTGTAGCTATTATTTATACAATTACAAACGTGGTTGTATAATATGTCATGTGATTATATACCTTTAGTTGTTTTTATTTCAATTCTTACTATAAAAGGTAAAAAATTGATTTATTAAAACCACAGATGGAGAATTATTAAGTAAGTTTTAAATTAAAAAACCTATAAAACGTAATATATGAACACATTTTAATCATTTAAGGTTCATTTTTTTCAAAAAATTTTCTACTTTTTATGATTATAGTTTTTTTTTAACAATAAACAATAATCATTAATTTCAAAGTTTTTATCAACTAATGTTGATATTCAGCGGCAAAAAACTTTAATTAACTTAATTTAATGAACAACAGTATTTTTTGCAATTCTAGACTTCAATGGCATCAGAAAATATAATTTTTACTATGAATAACAGTCCTAAATAGTAAAAAAATGAATTTTAAACATTTTGTACATTTTAAGAAGACGTCATATCCGCATGTGTTGTCTCTGACTAACGAATGTAAGGCATAGCAAATTAAACTTTAGCAAATTTAATTTTATGTTGTTAGCTTTAATACTAGTTAATTTACGTATTATCACACTTAAAGGTAACAATATTATCTGGACGTCTCATAGGTTTTTATTGATATCTTAATTTTTAAGTGAGTTATAGTTATGTAAAATATTAAAACTTTAAAATGCTCGTAACTTGCTTAAAAATTAAAATATCAATATAAGCCTATGAGATGACCTAGATAATATTATTACCTTTAAGTTGATAATAGATAAATTGACTCTAATATTAAAGCTAACAGCATAAAATTGAAATCTGTTGAACGCAAATTTGCTATGCCTTACATTCGTGAGACAGAGACATCACATGCGGGTATGATGTCCTCTTAAACAAAAAATGTTGCTAAAAATTAAATTTTGAGAAAACATAAGTAAATGCATTTATCAAAAATGTATTATTGTATCAAATACAATAAACATGAATATATTACACAAGTTCACACAATATTCCAAACCTAACACATATCTATTTAGTGTATCAATCATTTACAACTACTGAAATAAGAGTACTAATTAATCACATTTATTTTTTATATCAAACTCTTATATTAATTTGCCTATACAAATACAATATACATTAAATAAAGAACTTAATGTTAAACAATTTAGTTAATCATTATATTTTATAAATTAATAAAACTATTTAAATATTTATAAATTAAAATGATGTTGTTTTTCTGATAATTGTTTTAACCTTTAATTATTTGTTTTAAACATTATAAATATGTTAAAACCAAAGTAATTTGCTTCGTTGAACAATATTTATTTCAAATTCTTATAAAACTACACTTTTAGTTATAATTTTAATGAGAAATGACATATCAAGTCCAGTTGACAGTTTTGTACAAAGAATTTAGGTCTTAACATCAAAAATGAAGAATAAGTTTAAAATATAAGTATAACCATAACATGCTTATAGTATATTAAAGTTCTTAAAATTTGTTAAATTAGTGATTTGCATCAACCTAGGTATTAAATAAAATTAATTTTATGCAATTTATATTATTATATTAAAATATTAATATTATATACTTTTAACTGGACCTTCAGTGTTAGGTTCATTCAATAATTTTTTTACTCTGTATATATGTAATGTTATTTTGTTATGCATAATGTAATATTATTTTATTGCTTAAAACATTTTTTTATTACAGATAAAATAAAAACAAATTAATATAGTATACATAAAGACTGGCTGGTGTTATCTCTCATGAAAAATATCAATAATTAAATATAACTAATTTTAATATTAATTGTATACCTAATTGGACTATAAACTTTATCTATTATTGTTTAATTGTTTTATAGTCCTTTTGAACTATCTATAGTTTTATGATAATCTAATATTATGTTTTATGATAATGTATTATATTAATAATTTCAATATTTTATTGTAACTCTACCTTAGTTAGCAGTCTACAAATAAAGGGGTTTATGATAATTTAGAATAAAAACTAAAAAGCATTAAGTACTTACGCTTCACAGTATGGCTCTTTATTGAATCCCTTGTAATTTCTCATGTTTAATGTCATGCCACAGGACTGGCATTTAAAACATTGTTTATGCCAAGCCTATTAATAAAATTAAAATAAGAAAATTAAAATCAAAAATATTTTCTAAGTCTGCACACTAATGCGTATACAAGACTTCGTGGAAGAGCAAAAAGTAGTGGGTTGTTGAGAATGAAACAAATGTACCTTGTCGAGACATTTTAGCTCTTCAATAGGATAAACGATTTTCTCGCATCTGGCACACTTTTTGTTCATCTTCAAACCGTCGTCAAAAATACGACACAACAGCACAGTGGCACACTTTTAAGACGATATTATAATAGTCGTAGGTGTAGTAGATAGAAGATGAATATATGAACATACACTGCCACACTAACGGCGTAAGACAACAAAACTGGATTGATTCGATTTTCTCGTTTTCAAAATCCTGTACAGCGAACGAAAATGGTATTAAAAAGAAAAATTAAATACATAAATATACATGTGTAGGTAAAACACGTCAAACGCGAAAGACGAAATCGGGTCCCGAGCAAAATCAGTAGGATAGAATAATTTACTCACCAGACGAAAAATTCGAAACGAAATATTCGATTCTCTTATGCGCGACAAACACCGCTTTTTGATTTCGTTTGTTCTGCGCCCGATTACAACTGTTGAATCGAGAGCGGAATACCTATTACCTACACGGCAATAACAATAATAATAATATTGATAATGGAACGGTTCGCCTACAGTGTCTGTACAATAGCGATGGACCAATATCGTTGTTATTATTATAGATATAGTTTAATAACGATGATAATAATATTAATAAAATAAATACGATTTTCCCTTTCACTTCTCTCTTACGCGTTGTGCCCGATGATCTCATCCGAGCAAACGTCTGGGGAAGGAGGGTGGTGGCGGTGACTACAGCGGCGGAGTCGGCGGCGACACATTATTGTGTACACATCAAAATGATCAAATAGCAAATACCTAAGCACGGGCCGCCGCCCGCCGACGCCCTACGACCGCAATGTAGCCGCAGTCAGTACGGGGCCGGTGCGACCAAGGTATGCTCGTTGTCGTATAGAAACGCGACCCGATTGGTGAGATTGACGGCGGCGGCCGAGGAGAAACGGTGTCGACCGAATCGTCTGAAACAAAATAATAATAATAATAATAATAATATGCCCACCGCCTGGACCCGATTTGTCTATAGAATAATAAATTATGTTATGTACCTACTCCGCGTATAATCCACTGCCCACCGAGTCCCCCCGACGACAACGTCAAACATTTTTATGTCAATGATATGCCATTGATAAAATGGCATTCTATTCTTAAGCGGTCACATTATGTATTAATAAGTAGGGTATGAATGTTGTTGCATTTGCAGCTTTTCCATTGTTCGAATTTGATGCTAAGTAAGTTTTATATTCGTTTCACACAAATATGAATTAAAATTTTATTTAGTGCAATTTTCGACATGTTTTCAACTTAATTGTAGTTTTGTTTGTTATTAATAACCTGAATACAATATGTATATTTGTATAATATTTTTGTTCTAATAATAAATATATAATCTTAATAATTATAAACGACCATACCTAACATACTACATTTACAATAGCTTACATGCCACGTGATGATGTTAAAATGGTTTTAAAACCATGGGTAGATACTATCTAATAATATTGTATTCTTACTGATAAATAGAATAACTCAAACCATTTGCAGTATGAAAGCGAGTGTCTGCAACAATAAATGGAAGTCGTCGTGTAGAATGAGATCCAAATTTACGTTTTAAAGTTTTAGTTACCTACTTAACTATCACGATTAAAGAATAATAAACATAGATAGGTACCTACATCTTTTTATACTATTTTTTTTTAATCTTTAATCCGTGCTATTTATATATATATATACATCATATATGTTGTGAAAGTCTACACATTTTTAATAAGTGAATTTGATTGAATACTTATCACTTTATCAGTAGCCTAAGGCTCGGAAGTTGTTGCATTTGCATGTTTTTTTTTTACTACCTACTTATTAGATTTATTGCTTAGTAAATAGTGAACTAGTAATAAATTCCAAATCTGAGACACTACAAACAAAATATCAAAAATGTATAGTGCATGTTTTTGCATAGGTATAAAATGATTTTCAGATTTTAGAGCACATTTCCTAAGAAGATGTAGTACCCGTATTGTTGTCTCTGTCTTACACACGTATACGAAATGTCAAAATTTCGTTCACCAGTTTTAAAAGCGTGCTGTTAATATTGATGTTAAAGTGAATTGGCCTATTATAAAACTTATAGATAAAATTAATGCCTAGGGCCCCAATTAGCCTTTTATAGATATTATTATTTTTAATTTTTTAAGTAAGTTATGAATTTATGATCATTTTAAAATGTACAATTTTAAAAAGAAACTAGTTTATTTTAAAATTGTATTTATTTATAGATACTATAAACCTATTTTTACTGTTTTACAGTATTTACAAAAAAATAAAATGTTATATAATTATTTACTTTGTGATATAGACTGCTAGACCTCTCCGCTCAGAATTGTTTTTTATATATAATGATATATTATTAAATTTAAATTTAACATACCTATAATAGTGACCCACTCAACACCCAATGTACAGCAAAACGGTACCTACTTACCTTTTTTAATATTCATTTATATTTCCATATTTTTTGTTAAAATTACCAATCACTTTATATTTATAAAGTTATAAGTTATAACTCTATAAATAACGAATATAAATTATTTTCCTACACTTAAAATACTATCCTCTTAACTATATTTTAGTTGGAATTAGTTGCTTTCTATAGGTACATTGGTATATTTTGCATTAAAAATTTGGTAATTTGCATTTTTATATTCCTTCAAAGTTTAGACCTATTTTACTTTATACCAAATTATATTATATTATAAAATTCTGCATATCGACATAATATGTATGCACCGACATTTGATTAGATATTTTGCTTTATAATTATAATTAATGAAATGATTTATTTATGTGGTATGGCTTTAGATTTAAATCTCAACTATACGTAGCCACATAGGTATGTACAATGTTCGAATGTATACATATAGGTATAGAAATATTTGATTGGTAATCAATAAATATTGTTTTAATTTATTATAGTTCATAAGCAATCAATAATAGACCATAACAATATGAAACATAATATAAATCTTTTGCATAATGTTATTTAGGTACTTAATATTAAATAATAATCACATTTCTTAAGAGTGACTTTAAATTTTGATTTAAAGCGTTATTATTTTATAGATATTCAGATATTCGTATTTTATTGGGTGTAATAAACAATATGTATAACACATACCTATTATAATTTATAAGAAGTTCTATCAAGCTATTTAAATTTGACTTAAATCATTTTTTATTATGCTCCTTAAATTATTAAAAATATGCGATAATACAATATTATTGTGGCATATTACAACTTTTCAAGTCTTAACATTCTTAATCATCGATGTAAAATACTATACAATTTTAACCTTAAGTAATTAGTTACAAAGTCTCAATTTTAATTTTGTACAGATGCATTAAAAATATTAAATTGGAATGATGTGACTGATGAGATAGTTTTCTTATTGAAAAACCTACATTTCAATAATATTGAACATTTAAACATTTTACCGAATCGAGCGTACATTATTTCTGCTAATAATTAAATTATCAGTTATAAAAAAAAGTAAAATGTTTTGATTTTCCTTTTCGAAAAATAAATTCCTTCCAAAATTATCATTGGAGGACCAATAGTCATAATAAAGACCAGATTTATATAAATTTTAAATTTTAAAACATACATGCAAATGCACTTAATAAGTTTCAAATATGCACATAAAAAGCTCAAAATATGTAATATAATTTTTAATTAGTACAGCTAGATATTTATATATTATAAAATTATAAAATTAAAACATTAATGATGGAAAAAAATAAACTACAATATTATATATACAATATATTTTACGATTGAGATAAAAAATAGACAATTTATTCGTTATTGGAACAACAATAAGTAACAACTAACAATAGTATGTCAATCCATTTTCTAAGTGATGGTAATTTTGAACTTGAACACTCAGGCATTGTAAAGTAATTAACACAAGCAATGTTATATAAATTGAACACATTTTTTTAATACGTTAACTATTGCCGAATATACACTTTGAACTACAGTCGTCAGTGTGTTAGTCCGTGTTTTGTAGTTTTGACTAATGACAATAAGTCGATAATGTTAGGCAAAATATATAAAATAAAAATATTCGATGTGAAAATCAGTATGCAATGAATTAGGTATACCTATTTACCAACTAATAAGTAATAATGATCTACGGAAACGTAATATTATATTTTTTTAAATATTTTCAATTTTTGTGTTGTGCCCAAATTTATCAATAATAATTATATAAAAAAATATAAAACTAAATTAAAACATTTTCATGTATACGTAATATACAAAAACACAAGTTTTTATAGAAAATATAAACTTGTACCAAAAATATGCAAAATAAAAATGTATAATATCATATATGATATAGATATGATTGATGAAAATCCATTTACTGCATGTAATTGGTTTTAAAAATATGAACATGCATTATATGCAAAATCCGGTATTTAGTCATAATTCTATCAACAATATATAGGTAAACGGGTAGGACGACTGATAATCCATAATTTGATTACGCCATGTTTAAATAACAATACAATTAATAAAACGTGTCTAACGACTATGCAATATTGCAATATATTATCCGAAAGTATTCAAACTAATGTATTTATAAAATAAACAATTCTAAATTAAATATCCATAAGCCAAAAAGAATAAAATATAAACCGATTAATATTAACTTGTCATATATAATTAGTAAGAACAAAATTTGAAACTAAAACTATTATCCGTGTAAAACTTTTGAAAACACCAAACAGTGGTATGTAAAAAACTAAAAATTATTGTAAATAATTATAATTATAATAATAACATTATTATAAGACTTTAAACGACTTTACGACTATAGATGTATATAGATAAGACGAAATTAAATAAATAGATAAAAACATGTAATAAATTATAAATAACAATATTTGGTGATCGATGAGAACCATCTTCTCGCGGTGGTCCCCGAGTAATTTTAAATGGTTCTCTAAATATAATTTTGGTAAAATTAATATGATGAAATGAATAACTCCTACATAATTGTATATATAAATTATGAACCCATACCAAACAGGGGCTCAGAAAATATTCTAGAAGTAGGTAGTCTATTTAAGTCATTTATTATATACTCATGTGTAGTTTAAGTATATAACATATACTTAATAGTTAATATATACTCTAAGGTCTGTATATACTATATATTTCATTATCAATGTCAATATTCATTATCCTATTATAACTCACTCAATATAATATTAATATAAGCTTATATAATAGTACCTACTATATTACCGTTTACAATTATAGTCAAGGCTGGTACTTACGCTCTATTAGTATACCTAATGGTCTATAATATTATACAAAGGTACATACTGTTTCAATTGAAAAAAATATTTGAGTATTATAAATACCTACCTTCCCATCCACATTAACTCTAAAAATTATATAATGTATAGCTTCACTAATCAAATAATAACAATATAGCATAATAAACCTTATAAATTTAGTTAATCAATAATTTATTTTTATAAATACCTTTAATACCTATCTATATCTAATAAAGTTAATTATATTTTAATATTATTATCACTATCTATATACGGCACTTCTCACTTAAAATGTATAATATATTCCCACGAATTTTCTCAGTTAAATTGAACGTGCTGCCTATATAGTACTCTCCGGTGTCTTTATAACAAAACAAAGCTTTTATATCTTAATAGATAGTTATAGATATATATTTTTGACTGGTCAGGGATAAATTTAAGTCAGGTTAACCCTATCCCCATAACTACGTCACTCGTTTTTAAATGGATGTCAATAATGAAATGTTTGTGGAAACTTGAATTTTTCTAAATAAATAATATTTGTTATCAAAATTAAAAACTGGACCATTGCTAAAAAAAAAAAATTTCACATACACACATATATATATATGTATGTATATATTGTTATTTATATTCATTGATCTTAATTTAATATACTTCCATATTATAATTTGTTTTATAAACGAGAACAATAACATTGTTTTGGCCATATATATGTAATATTATCTGTATATCCTCTAAATTCAATGTCGAAAATTTTGCTAGTAATAAATGTGTCATTTTCATATTTATTCCACTATTCTGACTATATTCCCTTTGGCATACACACTGATGCTATCACCTGTTTCTATACTTCGGAAAAACTTAACCTATAGGTATGTATAGGTACATACTACATTATATAAATATCAAATACAATTAAAGTAAACTAGAATTTACTGTGAACACTACTCACTAGGCACTCATATATCATGTCAAAATGTGATATATTAATTATTTAACAATGCCATAATAATAAATAACAATATAGTAATAAACGAGTATGTACCTACCTACCTATTACAAATTATAATTGAAAACTATTTTTGTCGATACGTCGTAAAATTATAGGAATTTAGAAATTTATTATATAATGTACCTATAATATATAGGTATTAGGTAGGTTATTGGACCTTTGGACATTGTCCAAATTATAATATGGTATTTGAATCATATTATATCCTACAGCGTGTCTACATATTAGATTACTATAATATATTAATTGTAAACTTTATCACGAAATAACTAGTCAAATGAATAATACTTAACTGTATAGTTGAAGAATCTCGAGAGCTTAAATAATAGATACATATAATTATCATAATTCATAATAATAAATTTAAAATTATAGATGCATTACATAAATTATTATTAATGAATTAGGGACAATTAGTCAAAAATGTCATCAAAAGATAGTTCATTGCAAATAGTTCGTCAATTACACTTTGTGTCAAAGTACTTTTTATCGATAATTAAAATATTTAATTAAATAAAGTATTTATTTATTGTTCTAAAATTAAATTATATTATTAGATTTAAGTGAAAAAAAAAATGTTTTTATTAATAAAAATTGTTTACGTCAATAAGTTTCATATAAAAGTATACATTTTAAATTAATATAGTATAATTGTTTCCTGTGATCATATAATTACAAATCAAGCTACTTGTTTAAAAAAAAAATACAATTACACCGTACCTATACTCGTATTAGAAAACAAAGAATAGTTTTCAATTGTTATCTATTGAATATGAACTCTAATGTGGAATTAAATAACAAACCAAATATAAGTTTTATTTAACCAACTGCAGTATTTTTGATAAATTATGGATTTTACCAAATACCTAAACTTTTTTACGAATTAGCTTTTTTGATGAACTGTCCGGGTACGGTTATTGATACAATAGATTGGAAAATATAAATATACACCTGTTAATACTAAACACTTTTACAAAATAAATAATGATAGTTTTTAAAGTTATAACTAAATTGCACACATTTTAGACTGACGCAGGTGAACATATAAATGATAGTAGACTTATCCATAAAGAGAGCAACTCCATGACAGTGTAGTTAAAAATTATACTGTCGACGGATAGCTCTCTTGATAGTTTAAGTCTTGGTTGTTCGTTGTTCGACGATCGGATGGACTGCAAATAAGGTTGTGGCTGGCAATAGTCTGTAACACACTGGTATTGTATATGTAGCTGTTTTTAAATCGTTCCCACTGTAGGCATACGTTAGAAGAACAATTTATTATTTTACTTCAATCAATGACGAGTGTCAGACGTCAATAATTATTGTAAACTACCACCTTATACAAAGTACATACAACCATAAAAGCTATAATACGAGTTAAGTAATTCAATCAGCTTCAGATTTTAAATGCAGGCATTCCTATATGTACTCCAATATAAATTATAGAAAAGTCTAGACATAATTGTATTTCAAAAACCCCACCTTATGGCTTATACCTATAATGTATCTATCTATATATATGTGCATGTATTTATTTACTACTATAGCTATACTATACACTATATAATGATATTTAAAGTAAATTATGTGAAATAAAATTATGCCCCATAGTGATTATAACGCTTGTAAAGTGCATAGACCATAGTAGTATTCATAAAATGGCACTTAATTACTCAAGTCTATTATTGGATAAGATACAAATCAATTGGAAAAATGACAAGTTCCAAGACCGACAAAACTTCTTCGGAATAAAATTCGAATATTTAAGTTTAAATTGGATTTGTACCTAAACTCTTGTAAAATCATTTATGTACGTGTTCACAGTCCCAGACTTGACAAGCTTCTCATCTTTGAATAGGTAATTAATGTTAATTATATACGCATTATATTTAAACATATTATATGCATAAAATTATTGTATATATAATATACATTTACATAATTATAAAACAATTATATGTGTGTACACATAATATATCATTATTATATAGCTACAATAATAATGCATAGACATTTAAAATTAAACCGGCAAAAATTGTTTATTGGATGTAGATAAACAGAAAATTTCAAAAATAAAATAAAGATTGTTTATGAAAATTAGTAAATATCATACGAAATAGGTACTTAATGTAATATCGAATATTTATAAGGTTTTTATCGTCGCAGTTCGTTTTACAACGGGCGTTAAAAGTTTATAATTATTGACACATCGAATCAAAGAGGCCTGATAAAAATACCTATTTAAAATGAATAAGTGTCATACTCAAATACTTAAAGATTATATAACACAATTATAGTACTTATTTATTAAACTGTGATATTAGCCACCCTATCCGTTGTAAATCCATAAATATACACATGTGATATCGTGTAGTGAATAAGCTATTTAGGTTATCTGTAGCCTGCAGGGACGTGTGCAGTGCTTAACTTAAATAATAAAGATTAAATATTAATGATAAGCAATTGAACGTGCTGATTAGGTACTTGCTTATAAACTAAATGTTTGTATAAGCCGTCAAGACAATGTCCTTGTACCTACTTTCAAGTCAAGTAACTGTAATAAAAGCTATAACAACACAAAATTGGTTTTTCTGAACTTAAATGTGACATATTATACGTTGACAAGACATAAACAACTCATGTTTCGGGTGTAAATATTTTTTTTTAAATTTCTCTTATTATTACAAAAAAAATTATATTATTATAAATTATGGTTGTATACTATTAACTCACAGGTATGCCATTTGGCTGTAGAAGAACATTTTAATTTATACGCGTAATATCACATTTATTACAAAGTAATAGCAGTTCATAAGTATACTAATATCGCTCATTATTTATAAAATATGAAATCGATTAATTACAATAATATCAAGTATGCAAAACATTTTTTTCAAGAGATGGCTAAATATTTCACTGGTCATTTAACAGCGTAGTTAAAAAATGTGTGTCTGTACGTGTGTCGAAAAGCACGATTTGAGTTTGTTACAAATACATATATATATAAACATTATTATAAGTGTAGAAAATACACGTAGCTTTGTAATGAATATTATGTTCTTATTTTTCAACTCAGGAACTAGTTCAAATATTGATGATAAAACAATGCCCGTTCACGTTGTAAATTTTACAATTTCGTCAATGAATTGTAAGTCTACAAAACAATATACAATTATTTTGATTTATATATAAGTATAAAGTTCTTATAAAACTATAATAAAATTAAAAATATAGATTTATAATCGTACATTATATCAAATTTGGTATGAACAGCTGCAAATAATAATAATATAATTATAATATGTTTAGTTGATAACTCTATAATCAGTACATAGGAAATCAAATAGGATCCTAATATTTTTACTTAATAAATAGGTATGTGGTGAAAAAATAAAAATTAAAAATTAACTCATAGTTAACATATAATGTTAAGATTAACTGTATGTCTGTATATAATATATAGTGTAATCTTTAAGCTTAAGCTAATATAAAAATTATTAAGTATCTTATAAATATTTTTATACATTTTACAAACTCATAGTTATTTTAATACATATACGCAATTTCTGTGGGTATATTTTGTATTTAACATTCTAAAAACAATTATAATAACTCCAAACTTCTATGAAACTTAGACTTTATCAACTAATTTTCTTAGATATAAGTGATATCACATTACCGGTGTATTTAACAAGCTAAAATTGAATGATTATTTAATAAATTTATAAATTACGTGTTGGAATGCGAATATGTATTGAATATTTAAACATATGCGAATAAATAATATACATTTTATTTTATGCAACTATGAAAACAAACAAGCTAGTACGAGTATTGTGATAAATGTGATAAATAAACTATAATAAATAATGATAATATAGTATTTTTTTTAGATATTTAGTGGAAGTTTAAATATATTTATATTATAACGATGAGCATTTTTTTGATTATTTATTTTGTCTGTCATCATTCTCGGAGCAGCTCAAATACCCACATTAATTTTTAACTTTGATGGTGGCAACTGGTAGCATGTTGATTGTTTTGGTACTTTGATAGATAAATAATTAAAAACTCTTAGTACTTTTAAAAATAAAAACAAAATTAGTAAACAATTACGCAACATCAGTTTTTGATTCAACATTGATTTTGTTGTAAATTAGAATTGTTTAAATTTAAAAATGAACAGTCAACTAAAAAGATTTGAATTTTTTATAATTATACAATATTTATATTAACTAAATACAATCTTCATAATAATTTAGCTCTTTTTTTCCTACTTAAGAACATTTGAAAGTTTTGGCCTTTTGTACACCTTTATATGAATTTTGTTTTTAATATAAAATATAGAAAATACGACATAATAACAATTTATTTAACCTAACAATTTATTATTATTATTATTCAAAAATATTAATTTTAGAGAATTCGAAACATTCCACTATTAATTAAATCATCCATCTTATGTAAGGTAATTAAAATTATCATTAATTCTAAGCTATTTATAGACATTTTAAATTTTAAATTTTAAAGTGTTATGTTCTATCATTAATATTGAAAAAGTTATAAAATGCCCTATATAATTTGTATCATTTTTATTGTTATTTAAAAATATTGGTAAATACACGGGCACATTTTTATTTTTATGTGAAGATTTTGAAATTTTGATAAAATTCACAAATTATTTTGTAGATAAAAATCAAAAAATATATTGGGTAATTTAAAAAGTTGCATAAATAAATTTTTAAAATTTAATATAATGTTCTTCATAAGTTTAAATAGGTAAACTTTTAGATAAGTATTATATTATTATCTTTTACTATACAGTATACGCAATGAAACTTTCTAAATATTGGATTTATTTTAAGCAAATAGCTTTTACACAAGCCAATCTATGCCAGTAATATAAACCTCAATTCAGAACCGTTTTTCGTATACATTGATTATTATTTATTATTATTGTTATTAATAATTATAATAATAATAATGATAAAAAAATGGTTTTCATATCATGACGAAAATTTCAAAAATGTTACCTGTATTCTGGAACTTTTACATTATAAGGTATCACAAAAGAAAATAACGATATTATATTGCTTGATTATATTTTTAAATTAGGTTTGTATTTTTTCCTTATTATACCAAGAATATTAAAATTTAACTATAATATTTTATATTTCTTATTTAGATGAATTTAATAAATATAAATTATGATACATGATCACAATATTTTTAAACAATAAACACTTTGCCTTTTTTAAAATGTATTTTCCATATTAAACATTTAATTTTAATTTAATAAAATAAGTCATTATAATAAACAATATTCCAAAAAAATTTTCAAAATCTATAGATAAATCAAGTACAGTATAATAATGGTTTTGGATAGGTATACTAGGTACTACCTATTACTTATATAATGAATATAGACACAATAAGTAACACTAGTAACAGTATACAATGCAAAATTAATGAAATGTGGTATCTTTTAAAATATTGAAAATGATGTTTTGAGGACTAATGTGCACATTGTGTCTCTAAAACATGAAAAAGAGATTTATAATATGATTTATTTGAAGGGGGTCATCTATTATGTGTGAAAATAGAATAAATAGAATAAATAGATATAATATTTATAGACTAAAATAAAGATATATATATATATATATATATATATATACGAATGTAAATCGTTAAACCTTAAACATCATCTAATAGCTTAAATCTCGTTAATTACAAATGTATATTTATGTATATTAATCTATTATTTACTATATCTACATTATTTTATATAACAGTATAACTATAAATTCTTTTTAAAATTGTTCGAAATTTGAATGAAACGAAAAGTCAAATATAACTATAATGCGTATAATATATATGTATAAGACTAACAATAAGAGCTATTATTATTTTTAATTTAATATGTATTATATAGTACCTATTGGTTTGTCCATAAAAATATACATGTACAATGCACATTGTTATTATACCAATAGTCTATAGTCTATTAGTCTATAATAATAAATGTATACAGTTCTCAATCAAGATTTCTGTTTTATTTGATCGATTTTAGTTTTTGTTTGAATAATTCTAAATATTATTGTTATATTATTCAATACAAAATGGTTACAATAAAATTTTTAACAAAAATAAAATAAATATCTACACTCGGGATCGAACGTTTGAAAGTAGAATGTATAAAGGGACCGCTACACCAGTCACCAAATTTTATTTTTTCTGACTACATATTTCCCAAATAATATAGGAACAAAGATATTTCGTATTTCCACGATTACGACTCTCTGGTTCAGTTTAGGGCGAAGGCACCTATTGTATATTTTGTAAAGAAGAATATTATATTTTATAATGATATATTTTTTATAAATAAAAGCATGTTTTTATTTAAAATAATTTCGATTATTTTTAACCATCAATAACTTGTTTAAAAATGTAAATATTAAAAATCTATCCGGTCAAAGCTCAGGAAATATTATTCTTTATAAAATATATAATATGTACCTTTGCCCTAAACTGAACCAGAGAGTTGTAATCGTGGAAATGCGGAATATGTTTGTTTTTATATTATGTGGAAAGAGAAAAAAAATGTTGGTGTGGCGGCCCCTAAGATTTATTTAATGCATGGTCATATTATTTAATAATGAAATGATAGATAAGTATGGTTTCGTTATTTTGATAAAAAAAGATATTTTTACAATCTTGGATAAAAACTTTAACTTTTTTTCTGATATTTTATTATAAAATAAATTATCAACATACCTACTTTGAATCCAATTGAACAATCAAAGATATTCAACTTCCATTTAACATAAGAAAAAATTATAAATAATAATAATTTCTAATAAAAATATAAATAATGGTAAAAACTTTAAAAACACCTTTTTCGTTCTAAATAATTTAATTTCTTCATTTATGATCAATTAATATAGAGCCATACGAAATGAAATTTAATTTGTCATATTACACAATTATATTCCACGTAGGTACACATGTACCTAACCTCTTCGTATACCGAATAACTTATTACAACGAAAAACTGTCAGAACCACAAATGAAAATGAAATGAACCGTTTTCATAATTTACTGGGGCAGTTATAACAGCTTGCAGTAAAAAAAAAAATCATACCACGCCCATTTTTATTTTTTTCGGCCTGTAAGGTTTGGTGCCACACATGACTATGATCCACCTACCTTCAAAAGTATTATAACACAGTACATATATAAATATTTAACTTACTGTATGTGTGTGCGTTTACCGTTTACCTTAATAGCATATAAATATCGGTTGAGTACATGGTATATTTTTTAAAGATATTCCAAAATGCACATATATAATTTATTTTTAAACATTGTCAATGTTTTAAGAGATTTTCAGTGATTCATATCATAAAATTAAAGTATACTAAATTTACACGTTATTCAATAAGTTATAATCATATTTTTATTTGGGAGTTAAATCCCAATCTATTTCAAAAGATCTTTATAGTTGTCTATTTGTCTTTAATCATTTTAAAATATCGAGGTCAATTGTGTATTTATTAATAGCCTTAGAAAATATCTATATAGTTATGAAAGTTACAAAATGAAGTAATTGGGTTATATTGGGATATTTTATACACATTATGTGTTTTCCTGTACCTAATCATAGAGTTATAATTGTTAAGTAAACAAAATAATTTCTCTAAAATAATAACCGATTTTATTCAATTTAGTACAAATTGAATAAATATTAAAAACTATATCAATTCATTTAATATAAAATATAAAAACAATTTATAACAAAAAATTATCAAAAAAATTTAAAAAAATATAAGAAAAAATATTAGTATTTCTAAAAGTATTTAAAATGCTAGGATATAATTTATATATAGTTATCGAATACTATTTTCAAAAAGTATTAAAATATTTATTCTACATACTTACAAATACTATTTTAAACTATTTTAATTATTTATCATACATTAACAGAAACCATTATTGAAATTATTTATTACTTTACAAAAAAAACTGTACCTAATTATTAAAATTTGTTGATATTTCATGAAAATAAATAATTTTATTATGACACGTAGGTATATTCGTATTGATAATAATAATTATATAACAAACAAATAACTTGATTGTATGTTTACCAACAAAAACATATTACATAGTTAAATCATTTATATACAAACGCATTTATCGTGATTTATATTACTATATTAAATAACTAAAACTAAATAAGTGTTCAAAAATGTTATTTTCATTTTAATGAAACAATATTGTTAATAAAATAACTAATCTCAATTAGGACATAAATAAACTTGTATATTTTTTATTTAAGTGTCCCCAATATAACTTAATCTAAAATGTAACTGTACACTCATACACGATTTATACACAAAATAATAAAATTATAAATTGTTTTAAAATACAATTTTAGCCAATTTCTGTATACCTCAAAACTAAGATATAAACCTGAAAATATCTGAAATATCCAACATTTTTGGAGTTTATTTACACGATTTTAATAGATAATAATGATATTTTTGATGACATATTTATTGTGTATATTATATAAGTGTCTAAGCATTGTAAACGTATATTTACATTCTTTATACCAAAATTCGTATAACAAATCACTATTAACATTTGATTTTTAGAATAATGAGCTTTTGAACATGATTTAGTGGCTAATGATGTATATTAATAAATTTTAGTGAACTATTAAATTAATAAATTTTGTTCGCTCCTGATAAGTATGGATTAATATACAATATAATATTAGATATAATTTCTTAAGTTTTTACTTTTTTGAATAACAACATACTTTTTAAATTTCATATTCCTAAATAAAGTATATTTCTAAGTATTACGATACAAAAATCAATTATTATTAAAACATTTTAAGTATTTATTGTGACTACTCCAGACCCCAGTCATACTTCCTAAAATGTTGATCCACTACTTCGTTCGCCTAAATTTGATTTTTACTGTATCAAGATACATAAAAATGTATATTGTTTTTTAATAAATAAAAAAAAACGTAAAAACCATACGATAAATAATACTACATAATAGTGTTTCAATTGTCTATCTTGTTTAGTAGGTACCCTATACTTTTTTTGGGGGGAAATTTAAATGTTATTTTACTCTTACCTGCACATGCCAATAAAAATGTAATGTCAACACGAGTTGTTATTATTTTTCATAATTATATTATGTCTTATGAACATTGAATATGTTCACGCTTTTATATATTATATTATAATATTGTTTATTGACATCAATGAAAACTATTAACTACAGCTATCCGCGGTGAAATAGAAGTTCCTTGTCGAATGTCGGCTAAAATAAATAATTATATTGGTATACCTACCGCATGTTTAAGTACAATAATGTATATTATATATATACATAAATTAATTATATATGAGTAGATATTATATGAAACGTTATGTATAAATATTGTTTAATTGAACAAGTGTTTGAAAACACATTTCAAAACTATATGTATCTTCCGCAGAGCTATATAGTGTATGTAACAGGGAAATCTGTATTTAACTAAAATATATTATGCATATTCGTACCCCTCTTTACGCAATTTTAACTAAATCTTAAATAAAAATAGTATAAAATACTGGGCTGAATTTAGATATGCCAAGATCACCGTACCCATAAGTTAAGTCTTTCATTCAAAGATATTTTTAACATATTTTTTTATCAAAAAGTAGTTATTCGAGTAGTGTTTATAATTTATTATAACATGTTAATTTAAAGTTGTGATAGCCATAAGCCCATAACATATTCTATTAAAAAAAGGTTAGGTATGATGAAAAATTATTATTGTTGTTTAAGCCATGACGAAAATATTTATTTAAAATTTATAAATTAAAAAAATATAATTTTACCAACAATAATGAAACAGTAGTGGTTTTATTAGTCATATTCTTTTAATATTTTGAATTAAAATAATTATAAATGTATAAGACATCAGACGGCTTTACGTATATACTTGAAGTGCTGTGTTATGTTCAGTGGTTTAATATACGATAGTTGAGATAAAAATAAAACTTTTGTTTAACACTTTTAATACTTGACGAAAATTATTATCGATTGATTTTAATTAAATTAACAGTAGAAAAATATTAAATATAAATTAAAAAGCTCATCTACAGCGTAATAAAAATTCCATAGAACATTTTGCCTAACCCAATTTTGAAAACCCGAGCAGCGATAAACGACAGAGATCGACGATCGTGAACATTTTAACTACCCTAACTGATATTATCGTAAATTCAATATAGATTTTTTATTTCTCTTTGAAAATAAACACAACAGTCGACAACTTAAATCTATTCCTAAATATTAGGTACACATTATCACTAGTTTTTTGGTTTTTTGTAACTGGCAAATGCGACGTGAAAGTTATTCCGATAAACCAAAAAGTAAACACGTTCAATATTTTAACAACATATATGTAGGTATATATTAAAGCTCATCTTAAAGAATATTTCTTAATTATTATGATTATTCATCATAGACAAATATTATAATATTTAAATCTTGATCGTTATCCTGAATATTTAATGTTTCTTAGGATTTATTATATGAATAAACTTAATATCTAATCGATATAAGTATTAGTCCATGCATAAACAATAAATGGCTAATGTGTTAGTTAACTATTATAAATAATCATTAGTTATGATGGATTGTGCAGTTTACAATGTACCTACATCATTACTATATTTTTCGATTTTAGTGAGAGCATTAAAGATGTTCAATCAACGAAACATAGACCAAAAATTATTTAGAAATTATGTATGAACATAAATATGTAAAACAATTTTACCATAAAAAGCCATAATATATATTGAATTAATATTGTTAAATATTCAAAAAATTATACATGCTGATGGATACAACATTATAAATATATTATAAAAATGTTTAATATTTTATGTTTTATATATTAAAACATAAAACTACCTAAGTAACATGTAATAAAAGTATACTTTTGTTCATATTAAATATTGATACGGTCGCTGATAACTATCAATACTATATACATTATTCAATATTTACTATAAATTTTAGTAATAAATATAAAATACTTAAATGAGTTAAATGAAACCATCTATTTAAACTGCAGCAGGGCTGTGAATTGAATACACTAAAACTTTAAAATCAGTATATGCATAAATATGTTCAAAAAACTAAATTTAATGATATTAATGAATAACTATATAAAATATTTAAATACACAACTCTATATTTAAAAAAAAAAAAAATAAAAAAAACCACTTTTATAAGAAAATTACATAATTTTAATCGTTATTTCTGTTACCTATCTTAGTATGAAAAACATAAGTACTTATATTATTATACTTGAAGAAAATATATGCTGTTACATAAAGATAATATGAAATATGCGAAAGCCTAAAACATTCGATATGAAACATGAGCAAAATATAATTTTGTATAATACTAGTATCTAGTAGTGTTATAGTAGATAGATACAGGTACCTACCAAATATGTAAAACTAATTTTGATCAAATTGTATTATTCTTCTATAAATACTAAATTACTTATAGAAGCATACTAATGCATTTGAATCACTGCCCTGGCTAATTAGCTATAGTAGTTGTTTTGTACTTAACTTATAATTTTTTTTATATATATATATATAATATATACCTATATAATTTTGCGGAATGTGGATAGAAGCAAAACTAAAAACGACAAACGACCAAGTAGTTTGTTGCATAATGATATTAACAATAAGAGTCGGTTTAGAATAGCCGTTATGAAATCTTATTGTATACCTCGCTACTATTTTTTAAAATGTATATAGGTAGGTGCATACTAATTACTAATATGTATTATTATGCATCGTTGTGCGTTAAGGATAAAACAAGAAATGAGTGAACTGTTTAGAATTTAGTCAGAATAAATATATATATATAGTTCATTAAAGTCTATTGTCGTTGTTAATTGTTAAAATATATTTTTAAGCGTATCGTATTCACAATTGTCTCATATTGTCAACGAACTCCCTTTGTCAACAGAATGTTTGTAATGAAAAAGACTCGCTCCCCTCATCGTCATAATTAAACAGTTATAATGTGACTATGTGTCCATAACATAATATATAGTCTCCACAAAACTTTTAGACGTACATTTGTTCATGTTTGTGTTATTGTTATCCTTGCTGGAATAATATTTTCATACGTATATACATTATACATAAATTGTTAAAGGAATTTTCTACACAGTACAAACTTCATTTAAATGCGTAAATGCTGATCAAATAACTTTAGTATCTAATACACATATTATTATGTATGCCTATAATGCTGGTGACAAATAACAATAACAGAAATGTGCTCAAGCCATTAAATTATACAAAATAAAATAATAATGATAACAATGGGTGTGTATGTTTAAATTTGTGAATAAAATGTCATTAACCATTTGAAATAAGCTACTACCTATAATTAAATATAAGTGTTGAATAGATAGGTCAGTGTTATAGGACATAATAACAAGCATTTTATGTAAATTTAGTAATTATTACTGAATACTGATAAATAACACTAAAAATACCTACCTATAGTAAACATAAAATATTGTAATATGATGAATAAGACTGAGATTTCATTCCAGTCTGCAGTTGAAAGTGATCATTTTGACACAAATTTGTATCATGTTTTGTTAAATAAATAAACTGAATTGTTTGGAATTTTTGATTTTCAAGAGTTTTATTATATAGTGTTTTAGAGTGTAAACAAATACCAGTTACTACCGAAAAGTCATTACGAGAACATCGAGAACTATAACTTAAGTTATAAATATTTATGACATTTTACCACTTTGTCACAATTTGTAAAAAGCTACGATTATCGATTACATATTGTTATTGTTGTTGTGTCTTCAATTATTTTTAATTTTCATTATAGAGTATAGTAGCAGTATACCTGTAATAAAAAAGTAATATTGATCCAATCAACTATATTGGTTGTTACTTATTATTAAAGTCACTTGATGCTATTATATTGAATAACAATAAAAACAAATGCAGTTAAGTAAAATTATTTTTCTATCTTTCTATTACATCAACATCGTGATTGGTGACACTGCAAATGTGGAATATAACATACGATAGTTCTAAAAATAATGTCTTATATTATTAACAAAGAAAATAGTGGGTTTATTTTTTTATATGGTAGGTAGTCATATAATGTTTCAATAGGATATAATAATGGTCTCGCATAAATACACAATGATGATATAATATATCATATAATATTATATCTTCTATTAAATTAGTTATTTTATATTTCCCGTATATTTCTTTATTTAAAATCCATTAAATTAACTACATAAACAATGGGAGGTAAAATATAAATTAATTGAA
Source organism: Rhopalosiphum maidis (assembly GCF_003676215.2). Classification (NCBI taxonomy): domain Eukaryota; kingdom Metazoa; phylum Arthropoda; class Insecta; order Hemiptera; family Aphididae; genus Rhopalosiphum; species Rhopalosiphum maidis. The sequence goes on along the minus strand of NC_040879.1, from coordinate 40,586,149 downwards.
TTACTTACTTATCTACTGATTGTTTGAAAACACACATTATACGGATCATATACAAAGTGATTCTTTTATCAAACAACACTCATTATTTCAAAAAGTATTAATATTTTTGAAAATATTTTTTCACATAATTTCAAATTTTTTTTAAAAAAACAACGTTTTTATTAAAAAATTATATTTTTAAATATTTTTTATCCTCATAATTTTTTAAGTTTTTTACTTTTTTGAATAACAACATAGGTTATTAATTTCATATTCCAAAGCAGAATAATTTTTTGAGTATTTTGGTAAATATAAATCGAATTCAGGGTGAGTAGCTTATGAATTATACTTATTTAAAGTTTAGACAAGCGGAGTAGTAGACAAACATTTTGCAGGGTAACCACGTACCACTCCACTCTGCGCAACTAAACTTTAAATACATATAACTCATAAACTACTCACCCTAAATTCGATTTTTATGTATCAAAATACTCAAAAAATTATTCTGCTTTGGAATCTATGTTGTCATTCAAAAAAGTAAAAAACTGAAAAAATTATGAGGATAAAAAATATTTAAAAATATAATTTTTTAATAAAAACGTTGTTTTTTTAAAAAATTTGAAACTATGTGAAAAAATATTTTCAAAAACATTAATACTTTTTGAAATAATGAGTATTGTTTGATAAAAGAATCACCCTGTATACTTTGCGCCAAAACAACCCCCATAATACATATATATATATATTATGTAATTCGCGCCACTTTGAAAAGTAGTAGTTTGTGCCACATAAAATTAAATAAAAAGACATATATAATATGCGTCAACTTATACCTTCAAAAGTTGTAATTTACGCCATTATTCGTCTTATTCAAATTTTAATTTGTGCACTAAACAGTTTTTTTACAGATTAACATATTTTATTTTAATCATTGATCAATCAAGTTCATTTTAATAGTTACATTTCTAGAAAACTATTAAAAATTATTTAAAAAATGATAAATAATTACAATTCCAGTTATTAAAAAAACATATAAGAATCAGTCATATTGTAATTATATAACTAAATGTATATAATTATATTAACAATTTAAATTAAAAGTGCGGCGCAGATTACATATTGTATTTCATATAACCGTATCGTTTTCTGTCGTGGCATAAATTATCAAAATTAATTTTTAGTTATAGCGCAAAATACATGTTATATTTTTATATTTTGGCGCAAATTACATGAAATGTACTTATTGGTACAAAGGTAAACTTTTATATTATATCAAATATGTATTTTTCAATTGTAATAATCTAGATAAATACAATTTATGATTAACCTTATACTCAATTTTCAAGCTATTTTATCGAGCATATATAACGATTACTTTTATCAACATTTATAAAAATAAAAAAAATAATAAGTAAAAATTTAAAATGTTTATAAATAGCTCAAAAAATATTTTGAAAATTGTACCATGCTTAGAAAATGCTAATACAATAGAACCTCAATTAATCGTCAGTCTTGCAGGAACCAGAGTCTTGATGGATAATCAAAAAGGCAGTATAATTATGAATAACTGACTTTTCAGTAAAAAGATACGGCCAAAATCGCAATACACTGTTTTTATCTCACCTATATAATGTATATATCACTAATCTAGTTGATATTGCCGGAAAATTTCGGACAAACCCATTCGCATATAATGCGATAAGATTTTACTTCAACGCGCGAGAAGTAGTAAATCGAGGTTCTACTGTATTTAGTGAACATTTAAGTACCCGGAGTTATTTGTGTATTCCTTATTTATTTTTTAAGTTTTTTCAATCGCTAAGAAAAGTACGGAAAATATTATGTTTCATATAAACGAATTATCATTCAAGTCAGTTGTAATCACCAATAGAAACAATAAATAATAATAAAATTAAAAGAAATCTAGGAATCTAGCCCTCCTTAACTTAGAGGACTAGTTATGCCTATGATTATAATGACATTTTTTTCCGAAACAAAATTTCTGAACAATAAATTATATTAGTAATGCATGTATCTGGTTTTAAATTTTTAGTTCTAATATTATAAACGGAACTTGAAAAAATATATCACACTTTTAAACTGTTTTCTTTGAAAATCTAAAACAACATATTATACATAAAAATACAACAAACGACAAGGGATAAATTAATAAAAATATAATAAACAATGAAATATTCACAAGATAATCAAAATTGAAAATTTATATAACTGTCAATTAAATAACTTAATAAATGATTCAACCATAAATTCCAAATTTAATTAATAATCAAAAGATATCTTGTTGAAACAATTGAAACCAAATTGTACTCAAAACCAAGAATCGATTTATTCAGACGTGTTGATAAAAAAAAAAATAGTAACTTATTATGTAGTTAAAATTATGTTGTGGAGTTAATATAAATGGTATTTTGACACAACGTTTAGAATTAATTTTTTTTTATAATACAACAAATGACGACAGTTTTCACAAGCTGTAAAAGCTATAAAAGAAAAAAACATAGAACTCACAATCTTATATAATTAATAATTTACAAAAACCATTAAAATAGGAGTGATTGAGAGAGGTGAAATAAAAAATATACCAATTTAAATTTTATTTTGATATTTTATATTTACATGTAAAATTTTTCTCAGCACCTAAAATGACTAGTTATTTTGTCAAATTAAACATTAAAATACTTTCATATTCTTTAATTTGGTATTTATTTATCACCTATACACCAAATACTAATCACAAATACTCAACGATTTTATATAGAAAATTAGAAATTTTTAGCTATAAGCTTATAACTAAGATAATAAATAAAATAAATATTATTTAAATTATTTTAACTAACTATAAATTTGCTTCTTTTGCTTACTAAAAAAAAAAATTATTAACATACAAAAATTATTAGAATATTACTATATTTTTTCTTATCAAAAAACTATTTTTGATATCATGTAAAATAATAAAACAAATTAATAATAGATATGAAATGTATGTATTTGTCTTTACCTATATGCAATTTAATTGATAAAATAAGATCGATTTTGTTCCATTAATTATCATTTAAAACCGTAGTACATAAGTGAAAATGCAATACTAAGTATTCCTCGCAAGACGTTCTTATAGAAATTCAAAACTAAGTATTAAAAATGAATATCTAAGCACATTATAGGTATAGACATTTGAAATTAATTTTTTGACAATTATGTAAACGGGAAATAGCAATTTTCTCTCGAACGGTCTCAGGTATTTTGTTATAAGACAAGGGAAATATCTAAGAAACTTAAAACATGCTTCAATTAATATTCTATACACAATAACATTTTAGATACCAAATGGTCCTATCACACCATGCAACGTCAATATTTTATTAAGTTATTACAAATAAAAAATATTATTATACTATACGTGAGTATTTTTACAAAAATTAGATCGGCCTACTTTATTAATTATTACTAAAAAAAAAAATATACTAATTTTCAATTAAAATTAGCCAAAAAGAAAGGACGTTACTAGGTAGGTTACTAGTATATAATATGTATATTTATCATATTTATTATATATTTATGTACAATTAAAATGTATTTTATAATTTGATGAAGAAAATTAGGATAAGTTCATACATATATAATGTAATTTGTCTTTTAACATTTTTCAAACGCTTGGGAAAATCAATAGGTACGATCTGTGTGACTGTGTTCCATTAAATACAACTATAAAAAATATACTAGTATTTCGTTTTATTATAAATCTTAACTTAATATTATTTTAGCTGAAAAATTTTTCTGGACCACCTTGAAACGCTGCTGTCTAAAATAATAACTAATAACAATACGCAACTCTAGCTAGTACTTTATAAACATAACATAATATATTATTATACTAATGAGACCTAATATAAATAATCTTAATGAAACAAATATATTTTCCGCGTCACGTCAGTTAACCAGTAATGCATAACGAACAATATGAATGTGTGTCATTATTTAGGATATTCAAAAAAAAATGTCATAGGAACTTACATTTTGAATATTCATTTCTCATTATGTATAAGCCAGAAACAAATACTAAACAATTAAGTATTGAAACGTCTAAGCATTACATGATATGTATATATATATATATGTGTGTGTATAAAGGTATCTGTGTATATATTACATTATATACATGTGAATAGATTTTTGTATGAATTTAGAAACTGTTTTTTGTTTCAATTATACATGGAACGAAACCACCAGAGAATTTTACCAAGAGAATAGATCATTATTATAATTAACCTGGGCATTTTAAAAATATGTGAATTTTAATTACGCTAAATATTAACTTTCGTTTAAGCCATACACTAAGTCTCAAGGTATAAAGTTTGTGGACTCAGTTGGTTTAAACTAAGCCAAACATATATTTTACCATAATTATAAAGTAGTCAAGAAATAACGATAAGTGTACGAGTTATTTTAATAAATAATAATATGTATAATATTATTACAGTGGTTGAACTATTGAAGAATATCAGATTTAGTTATGTAAAATTGTTAAAATATAAGTATCAAACAGACTTAGATCGTATTAAATTTGAAGAAAGGAGATTGAGTTCAGTTCATTATACCTATCATACATTTAAAGTAACAATAATAAAAATATTTATATCACTATACTCGTATCTACTGCCTACACTTCATAATATTTTTTAATAAATTATTGATGTTATTATATATATAAATATAAATATTCTTTACAATATTTAGGGTCTGCTGGCTTTATTAGTTATTAAATGTTGTCCTGAAAATAGGACATATGAGAAATTAGGAAAACCAACCCAATTCAATTGACATGTAGGTAAATATTGACAAAGCGTAACTGTCATGTCCATAGTCCATATGACCATATTTTATATTTGTATAGTGTTTAAAAATAAATTTCACACTTTCCTAAATACATAATACATAATATCAACGTTTATAGATATTTTTTACAAGCTTATAGATCAATTAATTAAATCATAATGATATAATTGATATATTTATTACTGTCACCAAGTGTAATTATTATAAGTGTGTATTCGTATAAACGAATTAGCTTAATTAATAATTAATTAAGTTATTAATTTACCAGAGAGGTTTCAGGTTACCATCGCTGGATGATTTCCCTCATCATATGCTTCATGCGTTATTTTTTATTACGTATGTGTTATGTCAGTCATCTTGTTTACTTATTGTGTTATCTAATGACTAATACAGATTATACATTTTTCAAATAATAATAATAATAAGTTGTTAATTAATTAATATTTAATTATTTAACTAATTTATAATTAATTTAATTAATTCATGTTGTATCACTTCGTCTTATAATATGAAAAACGGGAAACATCTTTTTGATTATTTATCTATTTACCTATGTCGTGAGTTCGCGACTATAACTTTCATCCGGGTGTTCGCTTATTATACCTAATAATAAAAAAATAATATTTAAAAACTTCGATTCAAAGCTAAGTGCTAACAATGAAAAAACTGAATAAATCGCTCTGTTGTATATTATAGTCTTTAAGTGTATCTATTTTGATATTTAGTCACTTTAATGGATTTGTTTAATTTGAACTAAATTATAAAGTATTAAAAACAATTCTGAGCGGAAACGGTGTTTCAACCCTCCATTCATTATAAGGATTTATTATAATTTATTTGTGTTAATGATATTTTTCTTTCCAAAATTAGATTCTAAATTTATACTTTACTCAGAATTTTAAAGTTTGTTCTATAAGATCTTGAATAACAAACAAACAGAATACCAAAATATTTTTCGCTGAATCTTTCAAGTCTAATAAAAAATTTACTACGGATTGACTTCAGAATTAATATTTATACAAATATAGGTATATAGATTATAGAAACTTATCAACAGGAACTAAATACCTACGTTTATAAATTATTTATTATTTTGGAGCACATAAACACAGTTAACTTATCAGTTTTAATTATATGTAAGTAAAACATGAGAGTCAAAACAAAATACATGTAAAAAATTGAATAGGTACCTTTAATTTAAAATTTAATAATATAATATTTTTGTCAAATCTCAGCTATAATTACAGCCATAACACGTATATAGGTATTAATACTATAATGTACTATAATAAGAAAACAAATTTTCACGATAAAAAAAGAGAACCTTCATAAATATAAAACTTACCTGATGTTATTATTATTAATTACAAATTTTGTTTTTATTTATTAAAAATTAAAAAAATTGTTTAACCCCAAATTTTTTGTAAGGCAATAAAGATAAGTATTGAACGAAGAAAAAGATTAAAGTTTGTCTATTAAAAATAAACTTAAGCCTATGTAAAAACCGCCGGTAGAACGCGTTTGCCAGTAGACCGCATATTTTATGACAGCCGAAAAAAAGCACCGGGCAAGTGTCAAAATAGACTTTTACGCCGAATGATAACTGATAACTGATAACTCACAAACATGGTAATCGTCTTCATCACATGTTATAGTGACCGATTACCATGCTATTACGAATTTCCAATGAAACGGTTTTCACTCAATCACCTCGAAGGTGGCTTCTGCACACCGAAATCGAGTTACACCGACAGCTAGTAATCACTAACCGTTATAGAATAACTTGTAATCACGGATATGGTTGCACAACGAGCACGGATATGACGGCTCTGAATGTTCCCAATCAAGAATGAATAGAAAGTCACGTCATACTAGCGCTCTCTATAGCCTCTATTATTGTTATTAGTACTACTCAATGTAGTCTGTGGTAATATGGTACAAGATTTCTATAATAATGACTGTAGAGGGCACTAGTAGTACGCGACTTTTTGTCAGATTTGATAAGAACATTCTGCGCCGCCCAACGTCGTTATCCAATATAGGCCGTCGTGCAACCACGGTATCTGTATCCGTGCTTGTAATAAGATTACGGAAATCATTTATAAGAATATGACACGTTATTTATATGTGTTTTTATATTTTCTGTGACAAACTAAAATTGTGTTGGTTACACTGTAACGTTAGCATTTCGTCAAGGAAATGTTTGTTAACATTTGTAATGTCATTTGAACCACGTCTAGACAATTGTAGCGTGTCTTCAAATTTTATTTTGCCTTCGCACCTCGGAAATAAAAAACAAGGTAAGATTTTAGAAATTTTATATTGTATTAAAAACTCAATTTCAAGTACTTTATGTGAAATATATTGTTTTTTCAGAAAAGATGTCGGCTAAAACGACTACTATTAAGAAAAGGGTGAGTAAATTATGCACCAAGCATGTTTTCTATTTCACTATTAAAAACTTGAATAACTTAGTTGTTTCAATAATATCTTACAACACATCGTTTTTTATTAAAATTTTTGAAAAAAATGACATCGATACATTAGGTACTTGAAACATTTTTGATAAAATAATCACTGCATGTATAGTCTGTTCAAAATGAGATCGTTACGGGCAGCCAAATACTGCGCATGGGCGTGTCTTTGTTCCACAGCAGCGGTCCGATGCACCGCCGCCAACAAGAGCGTTACATTATTTTAGTAACGACTCCCGAGAAGTTCTAATAATTTAAAATGTACAGTGAGCATGACACACGCACGCGCATCTACCTAGCAGACCAAAAGCACGAGCGACCGAAGCGTTCCGAGAGAACACGACAAGTTGAATCAACAAGTTGCCTGCGCGCCGCCGTCGAAATCGGGTCGACGCCGTGTACCGATTTCATTTTGAATAGACTATAAATCTTAATAAAGAAATTTGAAATTGTACATTTAGTGTATTAATTATTTTCACTTATCTATATTAAAGGTTAAAATATTATTGCTTATTAGAGACCAATATCTGCTGGTATGATTAGTTTTAAAACAACCCATTGGTTTTGTCATTTTTTCCCCTGTGGCCATCCTGGTTACTTCTTAACTTTATTTAATAATTAAAAACACATTTAAATTTGACAGGATATTTTTTTATATCTATACCTACCATGGACGTAGGTAGGAAATATTTTCGGAGGAGATTTGGATTAGGTCTGTATTAATATTATAAAACATTAAAATGAAATATGAATTATTTATCTTTAATTTCGGAGGGTGTTTGAACACCCAAAACACCCCTTACCTACGCCTATGATATCTACTATTGAAATAGTATAAATGTTCATTTTAGTGTTAGGTAAAATAAATGTAAAGATAAATTAAAAGACGGTTGATGAAAAAAAAATTGGTAATTTTTGCTTTGAAACTTAATATATTCTCCATATTTTTCTGATTCAATAAACTTCAAATTGTTGAATTCAATAAGATGTCTAAAACCAATTGTATGGTGAAATCAATTTTTCCTATAAAATAATAAAACAAAATAGTCTGATAGAATAGACAAAATGCTTATCACTAGACTGGTACAATACCTGTATGTAAAATTTATCAGTTTTTATAATATTAGTTTTGTCTTTTTTTTAGTTTGTGTCGGATGGTATGTTACGTGCAGAACTCAATGAGTTCTTGTCACGAGAACTTGCTGAAGATGGTTATTCCGGCGTTGATATCCGTGTTGCTCCATCGCGCACAGAAATTATTGTTTCTGCAACACGTACCCAAAACGTATTGGGTGATAAGGGACGCCGTATTCGTGAACTTACATCACTCATCCAAAAACGTTTCAACTTCAAAGATAAAGAAGTTGAACTTTTCGTTGAGAAAGTAGCACAACGTGGGTTGTGTGCTATTGCCCAAGCAGAGTCATTACGATACAAGTTGGTTGGGGGTTTAGCTATCAGGAGAGCATGTTATGGTGTATTGAGATTCATAATGGAAAATGGAGCTAAGGGATGTGAAATCGTAGTGGCTGGTAAATTAAAAGGTCAACGTGCCAATTCCATGAAATTCGTTGATGGACATATGATTCATAGTGGTGACCCATGCAATGATTATGTCAATGAGGCTACTAAACACGTTTTGTTAAGACAAGGTAATTTTTGTAAACGTTAATATTATTTTTGTGAAAATTATTAATAACTAATAATTGAATATATGTATTTTTTAGGAGTTTTGGGTATCAAGGTAAAAATTATGTTGCCATGGGACAAAACAGGTAAACTTGGCCCAAAGAAGCCTTTGCCAGATAATGTCAGCGTTAATAAACCCAAGGAAGAAATTCTACCCATAGCGCCAACCAGTGATATTAAATCTACACCCGAAGTAGCAGTACCTGCTATTCCAGTTGTACCTGTTGATGGTTGAAATGACTGTATAAAATAAACGAAAGTGTTTTTTAAACAAGTCTTGATTCTATTTTATTTGTAGTTATCAACTTTTTAGTAGGTACCTATCAAAAGTTGATGGGTGGGCAGCAATAACGTGCAATGTAGCAATTTCTTAATTTTACGTGATCAATTAAAACAAAAATGTTTTGCCGTATTGTATTTTGTATACCGGTTTCTAAGTTTGTACACGATGATTGTGTACGATAAAAACATTCTGAGAATTTTTCGATTCTTAAAATATATCGAGATTACTTCATAGCACGTTATTCTCGTCCACCCTTCAGTTATTATTTTTTTTAAGTAGGAAGTTATGTAGTAGTTTGCTATTACCTTTTTCACAAAGAGTAGGTATAGCAATTGTCTAGAGCAAGATTTTTTTATTTTTTTATTCGTGGAATCTTTTTTATGTCCACTTTTATCATAAAACCTCTATTTTGGTTATTTAATTTCAATAGTTTTAATGTAACAAATTATCTAAGGTTTTTTTACAACAAAAATAGCATTTCTTTAATTCGAAAAATTCAGAATTAATCAATAGTCCTAAAATAAGAATAGATATAAAAGGACTTAAAATTTTAATAAGATGATGAAAATTGGTTTTTTATTATTACAACTGATATACTTACTATTAGTCTTAGTTGATATTAGTTAAATTTTCATCTCAGGTTTGGCATGAGTTGAAAACCTTGTTTTACAAATTAAACGTATATAAATATATTATAATACAAAGGCGTGATGAACGACATTTATCTTATGCAATTGCTTAGCCCTAGAAATTTATGTTAGACTTCAAAATTAAAATTTCTGTGGATGATTAATAATTAATTAACATAGAATTTTTTTTAATTTAAAATTTTGATGGCCTATGTTCTTTAATGAAAATTCTAAACTACCATACAGTTTTAGATTATATATTATGTTGTAAAGGGTATAGTGGGTGGGCTATTGTACTTTGCTTAGGGCTCGAAATATGCTTGCCACACCACTGATATAATATATGAATCACTAATTGTAGAAAAGGAGCAAGTCCAATTTTGAACGAAATTGAGTCATCGTTGGATTTATATTTCTCTACCTAGGATACAAATTTTGTGTAAAAACGGGACTAGTATGTACATAAAGCAATATATGTAACACTCCACGTCTCCACACATAATATATGATCAATAGCTGCGTGTCAGTATAGTGGTGTCGAATATAATATAGTATATAAAATAAATAAAAACTATTTACTATGTATATTTTGAGCAGTGGCAGATTATACTAATTATAGTATATTTGTAAAGCCTAACATCAAATCCTAAATATTGTGCTTATAAAATTAAATACATCATACATATTATAAAATATGAAAATCCCTCCCCCCTGTAAAAAAAAATCTTAGATTCTCCACTGACTAAAAACGGGAATTTATTATCACAATATCACCACTACCAAGTTGTTTTCTTACAAAAAAATTAACTTCACAAAATAACATATAGCAATTGTATATCCCATTATGATAGTTAGAATACAAATTGAATTGAATTTCTTCATATTTCTGGTGGAGAAACCATTTTTATTGAATTATTTATTCAGAATAAATAAATACCAAAAATAACTGATTTGGAGAAAGTAACTGCTAATTAAAATTCTTTTTAATTTCCAATACAATTATTACAATATGCAATATTAATATTCTGAATTGGACAGATGAACTCTTTGAATAATATTGATAATAAACCTATTTTTGAATAATAACAAAATAATGATATTAATTAGTTGAGTACTGGTTTTGCGTAAAAATTCAAATTTTCTTTCTCCTAATAACAAGAAAAGTATCAAGAATTTAACTTTTAACTCCCCCCCCTCCCCAACAACAACCAATTAGATCTACGGTTATGATAATACTATCATTGATGATAGTACATACTTCTTAATTTCTATAATATTTATAGTGATACTAAATTTAAAGACACATAAACAAATGAGTAATTTTACCAACAATATTAGACAAACACATAAAATAACAATTATTTATTTAATTATTTAATGGGAATAATATCCAATAGTCAATAAAACAGTAAGACAAAATATACAATAACTGCACAGTAGTTAGCAATTAAATAATACAAAAATAAAAACAAAACAAATGTATTAAAGTAAAAAGTAGAATCTTGATAATCCGACAGATATCAGACCACGCTACTGCCAGAATAACAAAAACGGCAGATTAATAAGGTTTCACAAAAAAACACATTACTTATTGAAAAATTAAAAAATGAATAACCTTATTTTTCAACGTTAACTGAAAAAAAATAAAATATCTAATAGGTTTATTCGGATTTAATCTGTTATTACTTAGTTATATCCATGGTAGATTATAGTCTATTATAATCTACCGTGGTTTTATCTAACGTTTTATTGTTTTTCATAGTAAAATAATAGATGGTAGTAATAATAATGAAAGCCTAATACTAATAATAATAATTAGATTAATAAGAAAAATTTAAGAGACTTTAAAGATTATTTAAGAATAGGGTAGTACCTACCAAAATTAGTAGTTTGAAATGGAACAAAAGAAGAATTGGATTTATTGGAATGAAATGAAACTCATGAAACATTAATTAGGAAAAGGAAAAAAGGAAAATCTACACGTCCATTATTTAATTTAAGCATAAATACCAAATTAGCTTTTATTTTTCTATCTAAATTCTAACTTATCCATTATTGGACTATAATCATATGTAATGAACATTTTTAAAATGAAAGCTGCCAAAGAACAAAAACACTTCTGAACTTTAAAAAGATTTAGCCAGCGTCAAGGGGTCTCAGAAAATATACAAACTATACGGCCATTTTATACGATTGCCAATTTGCATGTTCTTAGCTGATACTTTCATTATCACCAATAATTGTATACATAAAAATACAAAAATTTTGCAGAAATGCTGAAATTAATGTTATTTTATCAACATGTCCTTAATACTTGTTTTATTATAAATGATAGCGATTGTTTATGATTTTATATACAACACATTTTAAAGTTTAAAGCTAGCAATTATTTATTTTTTTTTATTTTGAACAAAATTTAACATATTAAACATATTTTATTAAATTATTTCATTTTTAGTTCAGAACTTGTTTTTCCTAATGTCCTAGGTACTTTTTTATTAGTGGAGTCTTCAAGTTCTCTATCTTGATAGTAATGAGGAGCTACTTCACGTAGCCATTTACTATCAATCTCTGTAACTTGTCTCATATATTCTTTAGTTGTTAATACCAACTCATGGTATAGAACCCATCTCGGAAGCTCTTCAAATAAACTGCTATTTGGATGAATAATAACAGTTTGATTATGTTTAACAGTGCGATAACTACCTTTTGATAGTCTTGCAATGTGATAAAAATAACCAGCAGTTATGGCCTATAATAAATAAATAATAATATTTATGTATAAAAGAAATATTCATAAATTTCTTACATAATTTAAAAAAAATAATATTCGCATACTTTTCGAATATTAACAGTTTCGGTTGGATTTGAAACTATCTCCATTTCAACACGTTGCATTAATCCAACTAATTGATCTCTAACATCTCGAGCTCTGCGCATTGATCTATGTTGAATATAATTTTCATAACACCAATTTGTACTAAAATCTGTATTAGCCCATTGGTTATAAATGTTTAATAAAGCTAAATGATCACCACCTTGTTGAAAAAAATTTTTTCGAGCTGTATCAGCTAAAATTAATTTATCTTTGGGTCTATAAAATATAGCACTATTTACATTTAACATTGCTGCTATGGAAGCAATTTCTTCTGAACATTTATATCTGAAATTAAAAAATAAATAATAATTTATTCTTTGTTTGATAGAATGTTTCAAAGTGAGCACTTTAAATTAAAATTGTTTTTTTTTTTACTTAAATGCATTTAAAGTAGTATTAAAATAATAATATAAATATAAAAATTCTAACTTCTCAGAAGCCAAAAGCATTTTTGCCATCATTGGGTCTAATGGGAATTCAGCCATACGACGTCCTAATTTGGTTAATTCACCCTTGTGATTCAATGCGCCCAATGCATAAAGTTGTTCCAATGCGAGTACCTTTAAAATTTTTTTTTTTTTTAAATAAAATTAGATATCATAAATAACATTAACTTACCAGTGTTTCATGTGGAGGGGGATCTAAGAAATCAAAATGTATCAAGTCATGAATACCAAGAGCTTTCAACATCAACACAGCATTACCCAAATTAATTCTTTGAATTTCTGGAACTGTATTGTCTTCAAGTTCACTTTTATAAGCCCATGAAGTATATAAACGAAAACATTTACCAGCAGCTACTCGACCAGCTCTCCCAGCTCTTTGATTAGCACTTGCCTAAACGTTAACATAAAAAAATATGAATAAATTCAAACCCTTCTTTAAAAATAATTTACCTTTGATATTGGTACAACTATTAAAGATTCCATGCCTGTACGTGAATTGAAATTATTTTGTTTACAAAAACCTGGGTCAATAACATAAATAATATTATCTATTGTTAAAGAAGTTTCTGCTATATTGGTGGCCAAAACAACCTAAAGCATAATTCATAATATTATTATTAAACAAATCAATTAACTTCCAATAAAAATAAATAGATAAGCATTAAAAATTACTTTTCTAGCATTGGGAGGTGTAGGCTCAAAAATTTTGGCTTGCATCTCGGTAGGTAGATTACTATAAACTGGTAGTAAAATCAGTTCTTTGATTTGAGAACCAAGCCTGCGGACTCGCTCCTGCAATAATTCATGGCAAGTCTCAATCTCTTCCTGGCCAGTTAAAAAGACTAATATATCTCCAAGTGGTTGTGTTACATGTATCTGTAATATAGACACAACACATGCGTCAATATAATCAGCCTCAGGCGCTTTTGTGTAATAAATATCTACAGGGAAACGTCTTCCTATACAGACATAAAAAAATAGATTTAGTATCTACACACATAAATTATAAAATGTAAATAATGTTTACCAGGTATTCTAAATATAGGAGCATCATCAAAGAATTCAGAAAACTTCTGAGCATCTAAAGTGGCACTTGATATTAATAATTTCAAATCTGGTCTAAATCTTATAACATCCTTTACTAATCCAAATAAAATATCAGTGTGAAGGGTACGTTCATGAGCTTCATCTACAATCATCACACTGTAAGACTGTAAATCTGGTTCAGACAAAAACTCTCTATGCAATGTTCCATCAGTCATGTATTTTATTATAGTACGCTCTGAAGTACAATCTTCAAAACGTATACTGTAACCAACCTAAAAATTGTATCAAGTGTCAATTATATATTAATATTAATATGTATTTCTTTTTCAAGCATAATTAGATTGTTTACTTCATTTCCAAGTTTAACCGACATTTCCTCAGCTACACGAGCTGCAACTGACATAGCAGCTACTCTTCTAGGTTGAGTACATCCAATTATTTTGTTATTTTCTGTGAAACCAGCTTCATGTAGATATTGTGGAATTTGTGTTGTCTTACCAGAACCAGTTTCACCTTCTATGATGAGTATCTAAATAAAATAACACAATTTATATTATAAAACTTAATTTAACTAAGTTATAATTTAAACAAAATTATTACTTGATGATCTTTAATAGCTCTTATCAGATCTTTTTTGAATTTATATATAGGTAAACTCTTTTTTGTCTCTTCTATACTGAGTTTTTTCTTTTGTTTTTCAGTAATTTCAGACTTTTCCTTGTTAAATTAAAAAAAAATATTAATTATAAATTATTTTGTCAAAAGGTATGAACATACCTCATCTGTGCCAGGCAAATTTGCAGTTTGAATAAACTCTATTTGATTATCAATCAATAATTCATACTGTTCTTTTTCTTGTCTTTTAGCACCAAATTTATAAACAGCAGAAGACATTTGTTCTTCTTCCCATTTTTGTTGTTCAGTAATTGGTGCTTTATCCACTTCCATTTCATACTCCATTTGGTCATCTTTGATATCTTGAGGCATCCGATAACGTTGAACATTTTCAAGTTCTCTAGCTTTTTCATGTTCTTTTGCAAGACTTAATAACTTCTTTTTGTGTTCACGATCAAAAATTTCACGTTGCGATAAACTAAATAAGAATAATTAATTTAACAGCATATTTTACAATCCATACCATATTAAATTATAGCAAAAACTTACTCTTCTTTATCAAATAAATATTCATCGTCTAAGATATCGGCTTCAAGTTCGGTAACCTTATCATCTTTTCTTTTTTCAAGGTATTTACGACGAGACTCAATACGAAGTCGTGGAATAACCATTTCTTTCTCACGTTCATTTTCTAATTTTAATCGCTTTGCTGCTTCTTCATAAGCTTTTTTATCTAAGTAATTAATAAACCATAAGGATCATAATATTTATTAAGTAATTAGATATTATTATATCTGGATTATTATATATTATATACAGTATATATTATACATTGGGTTAAGAAGTTAAGTCGAAAATGGTTTGTATATACAACATATACCATATTTTTTTTTTATTTTTTTACATTTATTAAATGTATTATATTCTATTATAATAATAATTTATTTAAATTCAATTGTGTACATTTTTACCAAATTTTTATTATTATCACTAGTTAATTGTTAAATACAAAAATGTATTAATTGTATTATAATTATTAAATTTAAAATAAGCACTTATCAAAATTAAATAAACATATATTTATAAATGATTTTTTTAATTTAAATAACCATACAAGTTACATGATTAATATTTTATACTCTCATTCTTTTTTTTATATTTTAATTTCTTATTTTTTTAATTTTTGTATTTCAGAATTTATTTAAAATTGAATTAATATAGCAGTTTGTTTGTATGTATTTAAAATAACACTATTTATTTTATATTTTAAATAAATTGATACTTAAAAATTAAATTTTTAAATTTCATAAATGTATATTATGTATAAAGCATAGATTAATTTTAAAAATTAAAAAAATTATGCAATGTACTTAGACTCAACTAGTGTTCTATTTGTAAATAATCTCAAAGGTTAATATTCCAATTCAAATGCACATATCTTGTAAATATCAATTAATCTATCATGAATTGAAGCTCATACTTATTCTTTAGTAGGTTATGATGTGAAAAATTAAATGCAAGATTTCATTTCAAACATATATTTTATGTTCTAAAAGAACAATTCAGTTATTTTATATATATATAGCGAGAGCGAGAGAGTATTTAAAATTGTAAGTTCTTTTTTCATTTTTTAGTTCTCAAACAACATTTTCTTAACTTTCTAAAATACCACTGAATTTTTCCAAAAGCGCGAATGAAACATTTTTCTATATTCTATGTTCTTGTTATTTTTATATATTTTTAAGTTTTATTGAATATATTTGTTCATGTTTATGCTGAAAGTCAAATTTTAATGGCAGTGGTATAGGATTGAAACTAAAAAACCTTTGTAATCTAACAGTAAATATTTATTCTCCATCCAAAATCTGGAAAGGGCTATTATCAAAATCAGATTACCTAATAAACACATCAATATTTTTTGACTACAACATAAAATACTTGCTTTTAGACTAGCCTGGATTGACTTACAATATATTATTGAAATGCACAAATAAAATGTATTAAATATGGGATAAGTAAACCTCCAATGCATAAATCATTATTTTCGTAATTTTTTTAATAGTTTAATTTGTGTTATTGACTTTCAATAAACTTTATTACTATTTACAAGACTTACCTGATCGAGGAATAGCAATATTACGAGTTCTGTCTTTGTCTTTTTTTTTAAGCCTTTCGGCAAACTTATCTCGTTCTCTGCGATCCTCATCACTGTCACTAGAAGCCATCGTAAATCTAAATATTTAACAAAAATAAGTTAAAGCTAAACAAATTGTTTAGTAAAAAATTAAAATTTAAAACGTACGATAATGTAATGTTTATTGTTTACAGTTTATACTGATAACTTCGGGCCGTTCGGCAGACAAAATTGTTATCTTATTTTTTATCAGGGTAAACACCATAACAGTGATAGATAACATTGATAACGCGCGCACAGTTATTCTATTCAAAATTATTATATTCTATCGATAAAAACGTTTATAGTATATTATAATATAATTATTTAATAATTAGTATTTCCTAATGGCTAATACTAGAAATACTTATTCTGTTTACAATTTTAAGGTTGATTAACTGTTACAGTGAAATAACATAATATTTATTAATATTTAAAATAAAAATAAATGTTTGACTTGCTGCAAATTTTATTTTAATAACCAGAGAACTCGCTTCACTGCTGTATAGTAAATGTTGAGTGGATATCTTATAGTCATGACGAAGTTGACATCCTCCCCGCCATGAACGTATTTGAATATTACAGGTACAAATAATTCAATGTATTTTTGAAAATGTTATGTATTCACAATATTTCAGTAGGTATAAACGACAACAACACTAATTTTAAGACGGTTACTATGTATGTTCAAGATCTTCAATGTAATGATAGTTCTATTATTAAAACAGATCTATGCATAATACATTACCCCATCGCACAACTGCTTTACTAAATATTAAAATATTTTTACAATTATTTGCAACATACCGGTTACTTACAATACCTGAATGTATATTTTCAACAGTGAAACAATTAAAAACGTAACTTTGGTCAACCATATTAAAAATTACTTTTCTCTTTTTAACCTGTATAAGTATCAAACTATTACAAAAATAGAAAAAAATTAATTTAACTTAGTAAAAAATCAATAATTTTTTTAAATTTTACCATTTTTAAATCTTAATAAATAAAATAGTAATATACTAATAGGTCATACAATAAAAAAATAATAATATATTAATGTATATATTAAAATTAATTCATATTATAGTACATTCATACTATGATCATTAATGAAATCCATTAAAATAATTAAATTATATTAATGTATTATTTTACCTATCCAAAGTGATATAAGTAGTCAACATTTTTAATTTTTTTTTTTTTAACATAACCAAATTCATTGTTAGAGTATAATTAATTACATAATATAAAATATAAAATATTAATTACTTAATAGTAAAAATAAAATATTTAATCAAATCATTATTTTATTTTCCTATATTAGTTGACAAATGACAATATTATAATATATCAATATTTCAAGTAAAAGTTTAATATAAACATATTGTTATTTAAATTTTTCTTAGTGTAACTTGTGTAAAGATATTTTAACTATTTGAAGTAAAAAAGAGTGTACTTTAACAGTTTAAAAACTGTTAAGAGAATATTTTAAGGTTTTTTTTTTTATAACACATTAAAATCATATTTTTAACTTTTGAAAACCAAAAAATGCATTCTTTAATTATAATTATAAAACAAATTTATATAAATAATGTCAAAAAAATAATATGTATATATATTTATATTTACAATATAGTAGTGTTACCTATATTATATTACTATTCCTAATGAATTTACTTGTATTATAATAAAAATTTATTTCTTATTAAGTATCTACTATTTACTTATAAGCTATACATATATAACATATTAATGGTGATTCATCAGTGGCATAATTTCAGTTTTTGTTTGACTAGGTCAACTACTCACTGATTTGCCAACTCAACATTTTTCCCACACAGATTCACATAGGATAGTTCCATAGTAGGTGAGGGATGGGGTACATTTTCAGGTATATGAATGTCACACACATGATTTTGAAGTATTAAATATAAACAATTTTGTCAAATATTTATTAGACTTAGAAAGTCAAATAGAATAATTGAATAATGTGTAAATAAATAACAAATAGACAATAGGTAATAGGTGCCTACCTTTTAATACTGATTTACAAGTAATTAGTAGTATTTACAGTCACATAAATACTAAACATTTTGATTAATAATATAATATACTTCTTTAAAAAATACAACAAAAAAATGAACAATAAATCTTTATTAAAATATCAATATTCAATATTATGATTTATGACAATGGCTTTAATAGTGAAAAATAAAAGTTCTTATAATTTTTAAATGTGCCGACTTAAGGTTGATGTAAATGTTAGACTAGGCCCTAAATTAGTCACTAGGGCAAATGCCCAAGTTCCCCCCCCCCCAAATGACACCACTGTGATACATAAGTTGTACATATTTTAATTGCTTGTGTTAAATTTAAGTTGTGCCCAATATATCTACATGTATTGTCTCCATTTTTTAATAATTTTTGTACAATTCAATATTTTTTGTTTTCATTATTTGTATATGGTTATAATTTAGTAAAATAGTAATCATTAGGAGTGAAAACTTAATTATTCAGGAGGTATGTTTATTGTATTAACAATAATTTTTATTTGGAATAATTTATAAAAAAAAATTTAACATTGATGATTTACCATTTGTATAAACCGTGTATAAACACATAAATCAACTTTATTAATTCTCTGATCAAGTTATTAGTATGTCTAAATAATATTTTACAATAAATAATTCATTGTTATTATATGTGGTTTTTGTTTAGTGAATACTGAAAAATTAAATTGTGTTTGTGAAACTTTATAAATAAGTAATATTTTTATAAAAATAGTGGGTTTTTTTGCTTTGAAAATGAAATCTCTTCAATGAGATATTTGTATTTTCATGTACAAATAAATTTGCTTGAAATATTAAAATGAAAGGGAACTATTACTAGTAAAGAATATTTACAAAAAAAAATGGATTATATATGGAGGAGCAGGGCCTATTAAAAGAACACCTACATCAAAAATTTTGCAAAAAGATTTATAGAGAATTTTAATTAAGACCAGTTAAATAATTATCTATCTAAAATGTATAAAACGAGGTTACCAAACATAATTATCAATTCAAAAATAAAATTATAAATGTAATAATTATAAAAATGTACAAAAAAATTAATGTAAGTAGCATGCATCCTATTACATAATGAGTACCTTATATATTGTTAAATTATACTTGTTAAATAACATATAACTCAGAGCAGAGATGGATAAGTAAGTAGTTACACAATCATAAAAAAATTTGTACCTTATAGACAAGTAGGCAACTAATTAAACTAAAATTTGTCTATCTTTAGTTATGTTAGATGCATGGTACTTTGACAATTCATAACTAGTCACATCTTACAAGTTATTGCTATAGTGATACAATTTAAAAACTTAAGTATTTTTTTGTATAATGATTTTATAATAAATATAGTATGAAAAATGTATGTAAAAACAAATTATATATTATGTAATAAAAAATGAAAACATGAGTAAATAAAAAAATACAATTTATGTATAATTAAATCTAAATCTGGATCTTGATTGCAATGAATACTATATATATACCTACTTGTATACTATACTCTTTTAGCACAGGTTTGTACTGTCTAAAAGAACACTAGACTCCAACATATGCAATGGGTGCAAATTCCATAATTGCAATGTCCAAAGAAGGGAGCTCAGCCTGCAATAATATCCTATTTATTCCGCAATGGATATCTCTAACTGATTAATTTTAGGTAATTTAAACCAGGATTTTTATTTAATATGTGGCATTTTATTTTTAGCTATCACTCTCGATTGCTTTTGTAGGTATTTTTCATATCTATTTTATAGCTTCTTCTAAAAGTCTTAAAATTTGGACTTAAGTATTTAGTAATATTTTGTGTTCCTAGTTGTTTTATTGTATCCTTAAAAACTCCAAAATTGATAGATATAAAAATTAAATTATTTTTTATATCATCTTTGCTTAATAGCTTTCTTGTTTTTTAAATAAAAACTGTTGAAGTAGGATCATTAACATAAACTATTTTTCTTTCAAACTTTCATCGATAGTATTTAACACAGCTATAGAAACTAGCTGTGGTATTTAATGAAATACTGATTGATAAAAATGATTATGTGTATTTTTGACAATCGTTTATCTGAGTTATAACTATTATAAGACTTGATACCAAACACGTAATTCGTATGGTATGATTAGTATGATTTTGTATGAACTTAAGTAGTTAGGTAGATACTTAAATTGGCTAAATTAGATTTCATGATTGGTACTATTTTGTACAAGTATTTTAAGAAACACAAAACTTCAAACTTTCACAAAATTACGATAAGTTTATGTTTATATAGTTGATAAATACAATGGTACAATATCGAAATTGAGTGAATACCCATTTATGAAAAAAATGAAATTATTGAGAACAATGAGAAGGAACTATGTAATATAGATAAACGTAAAGTAGATACGACACAAATCATTTGAAATCACTTGTCAAAATTAAATTATTTAATCAGTAAAAATACATATTTACATAATAATTGATTATTATAAATCAAAGTCCTATTGATTCTATTTACTAGTATTTAGTTTTCATTAGACATATAAAACTTTTGAGTTATGGCATACACAGAGTGTGCATATAGTATATATCTAACTGTAAGGATTTACTCATTGCAATAGGTACCTATCTACTGAAATAATGGAGATATCATAGTTATATTTTTTTTAAAGACTTACGAGGACTAGAACAACAAGTAATTCATATTTTAATTTAATTTAATGTTTTGGTAAAAAAGTTATAAGAATAATTTTTTATTTAAAAATTTTCAAAAAATTCGAAAAAAGCCATTGTGTAGTTGATATTTCTGAAAATGTTGACATTTCAAGATTTTATTTTTGATAGAATCGTGATTTTTAATATTTTTTTAGGTTTGAGAATATTTTTGTATTATTATACGGGCACGAGCCCGCGGGCCACATGCTTAATAACACTGTCACTTGCAGTACCTATTAAATAATTCATAAGTTTTCTCAAAACTAGAAAAAATATTAAAAATCGCGATTCTAATAAAAATAAAATCTTGAAATGTCAAAATGTTCAAAAATATACTCTATAAAATGAAAATAATTAAACAAAAATTATTCTTTTAACTTGTTTACCAAAACATAAAATTAAATTAAAATGTGAATTACTTGTAGTTCTAGCCCCTGTGAGTCTTATAAAAAAACATAACTAAATCCTCACCGGACACTGTACATGAATATTATTTATGTAATAGTATAAGTAATAGTCAGTATGGAGTATATGGACTGAAGTCTATGCCCTATGGTATGATATAATAACCGCGCGCCTTATAAACACGAACGTTCGTGTCTCTAGACCAACGGTTCTCAAACTTTCTTAACATAGGAGCCTTTATTTAAGTAGAAGTTTCTCGTGGAGCCTCCAAGAAAATTTTTATCTGTCCGTGTTCTGAGTAAATCTTTTGTGATATCATTAACGGAGCCCTTGGTAAGCCATTGCGGAGCACAGTTTGGGAACCGCTGCTCTAGACAGAACACAGCATACAATAACATATCAAAATGATAACGACATTATCACGACTTAATCAAATTTCGAAATTTTTCACATACCCAAGTTATGTGACTCGCGCGTAGAATGCGACAATACGATTTATTATGAATTTTCAATTCAATAATTAATGTGAGCTGTAACATGAATGAATATCTACTATGATATTATATTGTCTAAAAGTCCATCGATTTTGATTTTAACAACAAAGTTATGCATTAATCAGTTATTGATGCTTAATTATTAAAATATCGTATGTATTAACTGTAATGATTAATGTCGTATGAAATACTAGTACTAAAATGCATTTACAGTTGTTAGAAAATCTACGTAAGTATAAAGCAAACGTTCAGTTATTTGGTTTAATAAAATATATATTGTTTTATCTCTTTGTTTGATTATTAGTTCCATATGTGTATCACAAACTAAGATATACTATATCTTAGTTTGTGATGTGTATTATGATCAAATAGTTTGATTTGATAAAACAGTTATATATATTTTATTAATTTGTACTCTTATAAAAATATTGTACGAGTGTATTACAATTATTGTTGAAGTAGAGAATGTTGTTTTAAATTTATTTAACTATTACAGTTGAAAAATCTAAATAATTGATAATAAATAAAAACAACTGTATGTAATCTGAAAAAAAAATGCAACAAGCTGTAATAATATAACATTCATATTTGTTTTAGATTTGGATTTTCAAGTTGCAATTCTAAATAAAGAAAGCTGGAAACTTTAATATTTTCTTTTATTGTTTTATACTATATAAGTGCCTTAAATCTCATCTTATTTTTTTTGTTAAAATAATTTAAAATGTTTTGCTGGCCATATTTGAAAAGAAATTTAATTTTTCGTGTCATATTTTTACTACTTATATCATTGGTAATTATGTACAATTTGAATTTTCTCTGTAATATTGATCAATTCATAAATTCATCACAAAAACATTTAATTTCTTGTTATTTTGAAGAAAAACAAGATAATTCTTTACTTGAATTAAATCCTGAAGAAGTAACAAAGAATAGTATTTTCTTTGTTGAAACATCATGCAACCATAAAAACGGAATTAATTTAAGTCTGAGACAAGGCTGTGCTATAGAATCTGCAGCAAAATTAAATCCTAATTTAAATATATTTGTATTATTTGTCGCTCCTAGTTATATAAACAATGATTCTGATATTATTAATAGATTTAAAATGTATAAAAATGTTAATTTAAGGCATATAAATTTTGTAAAATATTCTTATAATACTCCATTGCAAGACTTTGTGACCTCAAACACTATATCCACTAGTCAATGGCCAGTTTCTCATGCAAGTGACTTACTAAGATTCTTAACATTGTGGAAATTTGGAGGGACTTATTTGGACTTAGATGTAGTACTTATGAAGTAAATATATTATTTTGTTTTAAATATATAATATTACTAGGTGTTTTAGTGATATAAACATAATTTAACTATATATTTATTGTTTAGATCTTTAGAGGGCCTATCAAATTTTGCAAGTATTGAATCAAACACATCAGTTGCCTCACTTGTATTGAATTTTGATGTTGATAAAATAGGAAGAGCCGTTGCAAATACTTCAATTAATGATTTTGCTTCTAATTATTGTAGTAATAATTGGGGATATAATGGTCCTGGTGTTATTACTAGAACACTTGAAAAAATATGTAATACAAATTTGGTGAGTACATAAAAAAAAAAATCAATATATTCTTAAATTAAGTTATGTATTTTAATTTTATGATGTGATTTAAAACTGATTTATGGTATCTATAGGTTAATGATTATAGTTATATTGTTTTCTAAGCAGTAATAGAAGATTTATAGTTGAAATTCTACTTCTTCACTAATCTCAATATTTTTATGGCATCATATATCCATACATAATTTATATCCTACAATTATTAAAATTATAATTCCTATGAACAATTATTACTTTTTATTGTATAGTTTTACTTTGACACTTGAGCTAGTATAAATAGAATACATAATAAATTCTTAAATAAATGTTGTTTTTCTATTTAAATGGAAGTAAAGCTTTGTTTGCAAAATCAATACTCATTGTACATTAAAAGCAAATAAATTAAACATCCTTAACTTATTAATTATTTTATATTGTTGAATGCTAATAAATTATGAAATTTCTATGTGACTAAATATGTTATTTATGCAACTTATAGATAAGAATGTTATGCTATTATAAGCTGTTTTAGTGTTTAAACACAAATTTTATTAATTTCTTATTTTAATTAATGATTATTCTCTTCAAATTTCAATATTATCAAATTCTTCAGTCAAATTTTAATTCGATTGAACAAATACCAAAATGTAAAGCAAATAAAATCCAAGTAAACGGATTTAATTTATTTAAGTTCAATTAAAGTACTAAAACACCTTTGTAGTTCTGTTGATTTGAAATTCACACTTCAAATATTTTATCCTAATGTTAATTACTGTAAAATAAAATATTATAACAAAGATTTCAATTACATTATTTAACTTAAATATAACTTTTAATTTTACAGATAACTGATATGAATAAACAAAAATGCAAAGGATTTACAGTGTTAGGGACAAAAGCATTTTGCCCAATAAGTTGGACTGATTGGCAACTATATTTTAATACAAACACTAGCGATGAAGTAATGGATAAGCTTAAAGAAAGCATTGGCATTCATGTATGGAACAAACATAGTAAACATGCTGTTATTAATATAGGTTCACAACAGCCTTATGGCTTAGTTGCACAAAAATATTGTCCAATTAATTTTTCTTTGGCAAAGTATGTATTTTAACAAATTTGTAACAGTAACTGAACAAAGAATCTCTAAATTTTAATTTTTGATACTAAGTCATTAAGATCAAAAGAATGCAGGCTCGTGCCAACAATTTAATAACTTTGTTAAACACTGTAATTCTGTAATACCTGTACAAAGTTAATATAATATCTTGATTTGGTAAATAAAAATATAAATTTTATGTTCTATTTTTACCTTTAACAACTTAACAACATATATTTACTATACATTTTTATAAATACTGTAAGATTGAAAATTATTTGTGGTTTGGTTTATAATTTAACCTATTATACAATATATCTTTGACTTTCTGGGACCATTAAAATCGAGTGTTCAAGAATAGTCGCATAAAATACAATCTTAAGGAATTATTTAATGAAATCCAAAAATAATGTAACTAAATCAATAAAAATATAAATTAAACTATACTTCACTTATGTTTAAAATTGACCCAAGCAGCTGACTTGATGTGTGCATGAACCTCTTGGCATAATTTTGTGCATTTTGTGCAGGCTATTAATAATTGATTAAAAAGGAAATACAGTTATATGTAATTTGTCCATCTCCAGCATTAACTGGTTGCTTCTAAATGTTTAATAATTATAGGATTTCTTACACAATTATGCAATATTTAATTCAAATATTAATACATTTTAAAGTTTTTGGAATAATATTATATTCAGGGCCGGATTTATGGGACGGCTGAGTGGGCTGCAGCCCAGGGGCCCCAACAATTTTTTGATATTTAAATTAGGATATGGGAAAAATATTATGATGATATTACTTATACTATATAGTTATTATCGATTTAATTGTTTTTATAATTATTTATTATTAAATAAATAGTTAATTGTTACCATAGAACACTGTTCTATGTTGTTACTACTATTAAATATGATAATAAATGTTATTTAATAAGTAAAAAAAATATATTTCCTTGTTTATGTATAAGGGACCCCATAATGCATTCCGCCCAGGGGCCACCACATACCTAAATCCATCCCTGATTATATTGTTTATTGAACTTTTCATTTGTTATTTTATTCTCTTTTTCCACATTTTGTCTTAATGTCTTGAATATATGTATTCAATTGGATTCTTTTGAGTATATAAATAAAAGTATAAATATTTTTATGTAAATAAAATAAAATCTATTCAGTTTTGATTATGAAAAATACTAATATCATCTATGATTACTATTGTTATTTTCCATTTATTTAGTAACCAATAAATTAGAAATGCATGATAATTTCCACCTTTTAGTTAAATAATATTAGTTTTCGACATAACACCAAATAATCATAGATCATGACTAACTATGTAGAAAATAAAGAGATCATTAGGTTATTAAAATATTCATTATTCATTTTATAATCCATTTATTACACTATATTAACATATATATGTCAAACTACAAAAGCACAATTAATTTATTGGAAGAATAACTTGATCTTACATTAAATCAATATGTTATGAGACTAATACACATTAACATTGAAATTAATATGAATGATTCTCTAGTTATTTTGCCTTGAATGTGTATAATCTTGGAAATGCAATTAGTGTTATTGTAATTTTTTGTTGGACAAGTTATCAACAATTTTATTGGTCAATTGTGGTAATATTTTAATGTATTTTGTAAAACATTGTGACGTACATCCTTCTGCTTCTTTTATGTATTTATTCATCTAAAAAAAAAAATAATAATTTATAAAATAAAATAAGACAATTTACAGTTTATAAATACATTTTATTAACTAGGTATTATATTTTTAATAAAAATAAATTAAGTAAAATATAAATACAAATTAAAATTATAGAAAAAAATTAAATTTAAAACTTAAGCAGTCCTAATATTCATTTTATTAATAATGTAAATATAATTAATTTTTAGTACACCTGATATAAGGTCATGATTAATAAATAAATAGAAAAGTTAATAAATTGTTGCTTACCATTGTAAGCATGAATGACAAATTCAGTTATTATTTACCATAACCATAAATTAATTTGGAAATTTATTTTATGCATGAGCCACATAAAAATTAAAAATGTGTCAAAACTACATAGAAATAATATTGTCTACAAATAACATTAAAAAATATTTTTGTTTCATAAAAATATAGAGAATATATTTTGCCTATTTTAAAAGTTAAATGACTAGTAGGTTTAATTTTAATACTATAAAATGTACTTTTTATACTACTCATCTCATATATAATACTTTTTTTGTCTTGTCTAAATAATATAAATAATATGATAATTTGTCAGAGATGAATAATCATGAAATGTAATAACATAATATATTTAGGGATATCTTTAAAAAGTGATAATACTTGATATAGTTATATTATTAACGTATACAACTATAAAACATTGATAAATTAAAATAAATGAAAAATTTTTAAATTAAACATTATGAGATCTCCTGCATTTTAAAACCAAAAAAAATTAAGATTAAGGCTATAAATAATACTAAATTTCATACGAAAAATTGTATAGATAGAACATAAAAAAATTAGATAACTCAGTAAAATAGTAAATAAGTTGTAAAATAATAAATGTAAATATTATAAACATGAAATTTATTTAATGATTTAAACTATATTAATCAAACAAACCTCATTTTCGCTTCGATTTCTGTCACTGGGCATTTTATCCATAATAGTATCACTACAATCTTGTACACAACGTTGTATTCTATTCTAAAATAAAAATAAGCACAATAAATATTTTTAAAAATGTAGGTTGATGAAAAAATGCTGTTTAATTAAATTTAATTAGAAACAATTTTAGAAATTTAATATTAAAAATATAAATAAGAAGCTAAATATACAAAACACTAATGACTAACAGAATAAAATTAAGTTATTGCTATCATTGATTTGTTATAAAATATAAAATCAATAATAAAAATTAAACAGTTGTTTTGCAAAAATAAAATTTGATTTAAACTCAAGGTTGGAATTTATTATACAGTACAGTATAAAATACTATTTATATAAAACTACTTAGTTTCATAAATTTTACATTGAATGAAATTATTCAAATTTTTGTTTTTATTATAGCTGCATATAACATAATAATAACAACTACAGGTATAATTTATGAATTATAGATGTATTAACTATTAACAAGTGATAACCAAAAACACAATTTTATATCATTATACAAGATATACATTAAATACCTAGTTTTATAGTAAATGATATTTTATATATTTACAAGAATTGAATTCACCAAGATAGATTTAAATTGTTGTATTAATTAATTTAAGTAATTTTTAGCTTTGATGTATAGCTGAGAATATAGTTTTTATTCAAACATTTATTAAATTATGTTTAATTAAAATAACAATTCAATATCAGGCACTCATTACATAAAAAAAAATTTTAAGTTATAAACAAAGTTGATGAATGTAAAATTATATAGTACTTAATGAATCTATGAAGTAATAATAATTAAAATAGAAACAATTTTATGTTTTAGTTGTTATATAGTTTTATATATTTTAATCTTTTTCTATGCATGTATTAAAAATCCTGCTTAAATCTGTTGCATTCAAATTATAAAGAGAGAACAATACATACCTGCCACTTGCTAAATTCATTTTGAACATAGTTGCGAGCAGCTGCTACTTCCTTTGAGCAATTTTCATTACATACTTCCAATGATTCAATATTTTTTGAAGGGTCTTTACAGCATTCAATAGCACATTGATGCATTTGAATCTGTGAAAATAAAATACTTATCATTACCATATACACATTCATACAATTTTAGATTATAATATTAAAATATTATAAAAGATTAATACAACAGAATGACATCCATTTCCTAAAGATATACATTTTTTCAATACCGCTAATTCATAAAACAGAACAATAAAATAAAATGAAAATATAAAACAACTAAGTAATATAATACATTTTACTACGAAAGATCAACATTTAAGTATGTGGTCATTAATTAGTAGATACCATCTGCTAATATTACTTTTAAATGTGTTAAAGAATTGCGTAAAATAATTATAATAAATCTTATTATAATGATACACTGTAAAAACAATACCAAAAAATGTATAGTGGTGTTGATAGTCCACCAGCCAAAATTGTAGATAATGTATGATCATCAACAACTGGAACATTAAGTCAATTGTATACTAGCATTTAGATGTAATGAAGAGATCTTATATTTATAACACATTTATATTCAATTAGTTTAATATTAGTTAATTTAATTTTACCAACCATATTAAATAATTAATGCCCATTATCCTAAAGCAAATGAAAGAAGAGTTTTTACACAAATTAACTTAATTTAAAGTACATAAACAATCACATATAACATAGTAATAGTATTACTACTTCATATTTATTAAAGTATTAAATTAGATTGTATTCTAATAAAACAATAATTAAAAATAATTTACTTGCAAAGTCCTTAAACATTTTCTATCTATATCATTTAATACATCATATACTGCACTCTGCATACGACGTTGTTCTTCTTCCATTTTGGTAATGATTCTGAAAAATAAAATTTTAAAAGTAACATATAAATCTATATATTTATATATGCTATCATATTTTATAATTTAATTCATGGTATCATTATCTAAAGGTTTGAACAATCATGTGGAAGATAATAAGAAAGGAAATATATTTTATGGAAGTATATCATTTGAGTTAAAATATAAGTTACGAATAATCAAGTAAATTAATTTAACACAACTTTTTTTTTTTTATTGCAAATAATTATTTTAGTAAGTATTTTATGTAATAATATATATCTATCATATATAATAATACAAATTTTAAATCCTTATAAAGTGTTTATTTAAAATTTGGATAATGATAATATTATATCATGTTTATTTATATATCGATATAAATGATAAAATATATATCTCTATACGCATAAAAGAAGTCGACTCTTTGGGTTGTCAAAACCAAATCACTTATTTAAAATCATTAAGCTATTGATGGTTATGTACTGAAATAATTAGTATAAGAAATATATTTTAATTTAAAAAAGAAGTGTATTTCATGTATATGCAAATTATAAAACAAATTAATAAAATAACTGCTTGAATGAAGAAGTACAGTATTGTATGCATTTGGTATCAAATATGTGCAAGATTCAAACTTATTACTTACAGTTAACAGATTTTTTTAGCATAGTGGTTCCCAAACAATAGTTCACAGACTCATTTCAAGTAGTATGCTGTATCAAATTTTTTATGTTTATACATTTTCAATTAATATTTAAAGAAATAAGTTATAGAGGGAGAAAGTAAAACTTAATAGTGATCTGTGGACAATTTACATATTGGTCTATGCTTAGTGTTGAGTTGGAAATATAGAAATCACTGATTTAACATGATGAACTTCTGCTACGTTTTAACACATATTTAAGTATCTTTATAGGTTAGGTTATTAATTACCCAAATAATTTCTTAATAGACCTCAATTATTAAGATTTAATAATATGATGGCAGCAGGTTAATATTTGGCTGGGCCATATAAATAAAAATAGTGAAATCACCTATGACCATAAAGTGCTATTTTATGACATTAGTATTTCAACCATTTGCTAGTTTTAAGTATTATAAAATATATCACTTAAGTCTCGAAATGAACAATTAAAAGATTTCATTATACATTTAAGAGAATAACGTGTTAGATAGTAAATTACTATATTGTTAAAACAAAATCATTTTGGGGTTGACATACACAGTTACACGTAAAAGGAATAAATTGAGAATTAAATTAACTTTTAAACTTACGTAGATGGTCAAATAAATCGGTCGCAGAAAAACCTTCACGGCACAGCTATCGAAAGGAAAATCTAGACAAAAACAATCGTAAGCATTAAATAAAATTCTGTGCGTAGAACTTGATGCAGTCAATTGTCAATGCAAACGCTGAGTACCATACCGGCCGGCAAATAATGTAATATCTAGATCGGCTTCAGAGTTTAGTTTTGTGGTAAACTCGCCACTATCTTTCGACTGATCACTTATCACCAATTAATTTTTATCACGTTTTACAGTGTTTTGAGATAAAATATTTAAATACACTTTGTGGTTTCACCGATTGTACTTTTATCTATATTTTACTTTCTTGATTTTTAATCAAGTAAGTACGGCGATTGAAATGAAAAAATTAAAATTTTTAAAACTTCAAGAATTTTTGTTAAATAGGAAAATGATAAAAATGTAACTCAGTTGTAATGAGTTATGAGTTGGTGGATAATTAAGCTAGTTTTAACATAAAATATTAGTGAAAGAGATCCGATATCACACCCAAGCGGTATACCAATTTGAATCCACAAAAACGGCGTGAACCGTCCCAAAATTTATATTTATTAACTTTTCTCTAAAACTATTATAGATAAAAAGTTGGTTGATAGCTTATTAAAAAAGAATTATCAAGTAGATATAAAATATAAAATTAAAAATTTTAAAAAAAAATTATTTTATTTTTCACACTTAAAAAAATACTTATTTTTAGCTAGATTTTCATTTAGCGTGGTAGATTGCTGAAACTGGAGAACGGATTTTGTTATTTGAGGTCTTGTTAGATTTATATTGGCTAGGAGAAATGCTGTGAAGATTTTCAGAACTTTATCTTCAATTGTTAACTCACTACAAAGCTATAAAGCTGAAAAACATAAAAAAACGCCAAATAAAATGTGTTTAGATTTTTTTTTTTGAAGCTCTGCAGTGAATTAACTATAAAATATAAAGTTATGAAAGACTGAAAATTTTCACTCCACTTCTTCTAGCCAATGTAAATCTAATAAGTAATAAGACTCCAAACAACAAAATCCACTCTCCGGTTTCAGAGATCTATATCACTAGATGTTTAGATGAAAATGAAAATAAAATACATTATACAATACACATACTATATACATATTGCATAGATACAATTAATAAATTTCTAAAAATTGAAAATCAAGAAAGTTTACATGCTGATCTTTGACTTAGCAAGCTGTTTTTTTTACATAAATATGAGATTGATTTTACCTGTAAAAAAACGAAAAATTCTACTGGTTTTAACTTTTATGTCACTTATATTTTACTTAGGCAAATATTTGATCTTTTTATTATTATCATGTAGATTATGGTATTAATATATAACATTTGTAAAGTTGATTTTTGTTCTGATAAATTGTATAATTTATCCTTAATATAATTTTTAATACTTAGACTAATGAGTAATTTTAAGCTAATAAAAAAAGTTAATAAAAATTTGTTTCCTTGGTCAAAATATTTTATATTAAATGAATGTTTACTGTTTACTATCATTTATTCGCAATGTACACTAATGGTAGGATAAAATTTATGTAAAAAATTGAATATTAATTTATTTAACTTCAAAAGTGCTAAGGAATTTAAATTTTTCTTATATAAAATAGACTTTAGTAATATTTGAACAAATGTTTATAGTTGTTTAAATTTTTTATTACTTATTTGTAATTCTGTCACTAATATTTTTTTTTCGTTTTTAATTTGCTATGACATAATAACATGTATACCTAACTTATAAACTAAGCTCTACTCTCCCAATACAAATTATGCTTATAGGGAGTATTGTATATTGTTTATTTGTCCGAATTTTTATGTGTATTATGTACCTATATTTGCAAAAATAAATATTATTTTAATTATTATTATATATTATAATAAATTACTATCATAATAATTCATCTAATGTTTATTTTTTTAAATTTGTAAGTTACAAGTTGTAACTAACATGAAATTAGTAATAAGGACTTAGGTATTTTTAGTTGATTTAACAGTAATATTTTTTTCTTATCCAAACAAGTAGGTAGCAAGGTAATTATTTCTTGAAGATGGTTTAAAATAAATATGTAATGACTAATGAGATATAGGTTTTGAATTTTAAAGAATTAATTCACAATTTTCAGTAATATTCAGTTAATATTCAAGACAGTCTTTATACGGTAGTGAATAATTACAATTAACATTTGGTAAATACCTAAGTTATTTTGTATAATCTAATTGTAACACTAATAGGTACATATAATTAATTTTTTTACCATTCAGATTATTATAGTAATAAAAACCAATAAATCTATTATTTATTCATAAAATGACTACTGTCCGTCATCTGACGTGCATTGATGGAAAAAATATACGTTCAGTACATCACTTTTTTATGGTAAGTGTATATCTTTAAGAACATTGCATTATAACATACAAAGTGATTGTTTCAAAATAGTAATAACTAATAAGTAATAACATATGTATTGATAGACTACGTTAATAAATAAATAAATGTTAATTTGTTATATAGGTACCTATCTAAGTTAATTCAAAATACTTTTCGCTTAATTTACTGCACAATTTAAAATATGTATAGGTATATCTTAAACCGTGATTTAAACATAGGAGTGGTTGTCAACATTACATTATCTATGTATCTACGAGACTACGAATAGGTAGTAAGTAGTAACTACTTATTGGTTTTTGAATAAAATTAATTTAGTATTTCTTCTTATACTCTTTCCAGCCTGTTGTGCTGTTTCACAGAGTGTGATTATGCATTCATAATGTTGCATAATATTCTATAATAAGTCTAATCAATTAAATTCTATGATTATCAATGATATCCTAGGTAAATATAATGTCGGTCAACTATATTTTAGAGTCAAAATATTGATGAATCCAGGTCTATTTCATTCTCATTAGTAATAATAATTAATAATTATGTTTTTAAATTTGTATTTGTTTATAAATGATATATCACTTATTATGTCACATATATAATTGTATTACTCAATTAACATTTTTGCAAAAATTATATAATAAGAACATAATATAATAATACTAATAAAGTTCTACACTAAAAAATAGGTTTAGTAAAAAGTCAAAAATCATAAAAACAAAAAATGTAACCCATTTATGCGAATGTAAATGTTAGCTAATAAGTAATAAGTAATAACCCAATTGTTGAAGTCTTTATCCTATTATTAAAAATAATAAATGTTTTAATTTCAATCCTAATTCCTAAACTTATTTCGCGCTTATTGTTATCGATAACAACCATTGAACTTGACATGATATTATTAGTTATCATATAGAGTTCAATGATAACAACAAGATATAAATTGTAAGCATGCGCAACTGTGCCAAGTTCGCTTAATTAGTATGTTGGCTTCAAACATATTTATAGTCGGTAGGTAATTCTCTATCCATTGTATATGATTTAAACATTATAAACTGTAAACAATACTATAATTATTATCGCGTCGTAATTTTTTTGTTATTAAAATTTAATATTTATTGTATTTTGAAAGAATACTATCACCGTAAAACTTCGACCTTTGAATTATTGATAACAATGGCTCCATGTTATCTTCTCGTAGCAATATACATATTTCTCTTCTCGTTTGTTACATTTTATTATCAGTAAATAATTCGATATTTATTCTGTTAACTTAATTTTTATTTTGTACTTAAATTGTAAACTAGTTTGGTATTTCATGTTGTAACGACGATCTAATTATCAAAATACAATAATATTTATTCTCAAATTTGTGATGGATATACTGCTACTGTTTTTGGTTGATGAATTTAACCAGGTAAGGTCAACTGGCTAGTTTTTTAAGTACATACTTTCTTCTTTTGTTTTCGAATCTCAACAACAGTGCCCTTAGAATTCAACCCAAATCATTAGTTTCTTAAAATTATTAAACAAAAAAATAAACCAAATATAAAACTTGTTATATTATTTATTTTTATAATAGGTGGAATGTCTTTCGTTAAGTATAATTTTATTTTAATACCGTTGACTAGAAATGATTAATTAATTATAGTTTAACTTTAAATACCTATATTGTAAGTAATGCCATCAATTGGACAAACAAAATGGACCAATGTATGTAAAATAAAATGTTTAGGTTAACTTTATATACACTCCTTAGTAAAAAGTATCCATATAATACATTTTTATATCAGTCAATTTGTCCGATAACAATCACCAAATAGCAATAATTTGGTACAAGTCAGTTACATCTTTGTCAAATGTATTGCACAACTAACAATGAAAGGTAATTAAAAAATAATTATATTATTTATACTATTTTCGTGTGGATACAACATACAATGTTCTGCATAATATTAATGATAAGATATAGAATTCAAATTTAATAATGCTAACCAAACAATGATTTTGTTTCTACTAGTTCCCGATAGTTGCATAGTGTTTTGTTTTTTATTAAGTAAATATAGTAGATAGATTAAGAGATCTTCTTTGTTGTTGATTTAAAATTATTTTTAATTAGTTATTTAACAATGTTTACGTTTAGATTTTACTGTAGTAATTACAAGTAGCTAGTATTAAACATTTATTACTAGTAACATAAAAAATTTCAATAATTTAATATTTATTATTATAAGACCAATTGTTTTTAATTTAGTGAAAGAAATGCATGCATTTTTATTTAAATTAAATTTTTACTGGCTATCCTTTTCCTTTATTATAAGTTTTAATACATTCATACATTTATGGTATTTATATATTTAATGTTATACATGGTATACACATATAATTATTAGCATAAATATTAATAAGTATTAATATTCATTGTAATATATTAAGCATTTTATTAGTCTTATAAGTGTAAAATACACATTGTGTGTGTCTATATATTATTTAACTATTGTTTTTAACTTTTGTGTTAACTACTTTATTGACATAGTCAACTTAATTTATTTTACACTTTGGATTATTTGATATAATTAAAAAAAAACTTTTCTCTGATACCAGAAACAAAAATAAGTTATGACTTATGAATATTTGCTAAATCAAATGTTCTTATTCTTATGTATTGATAATTCAATCATAATTTACATTTAAACTATTTTCAAAGGCATTTTTAAAAATGGTTTAATATGTAGTATTATGTGTAACAAACGTATATATATTTTTTTGTAAATAAAATAATGTATTTGGCAATATTATGTTTCAGAAGAGGAGTTAAAAATTAACATCTATAACATTTTTGGAACAATGTTTATAGTAATATGTAAATTTTGAATTAAAAATATTTCGTTTTTGAAAATTGTGTATACTAAGCACTATGGCTACTGTTGAAGAAATTGATGAAGCTGAACAACTTAGATTCTTAGCATTAAAATCTATGGTGAGGAGGTCTAGCAAAAAGAATACTAATAATACTGATACTGATGATCAAGATATATTATTACTAAGAGCAGCTGCGTTAAAGACAATTAATAATAAAAGTTCACAAGGTAATAAAGATGAAAAAATTGTTAACAATCAATTAATTAATGAAAAAAAAAGAAGCATAAGTAGCCAGGTGTCTCCATTAGTAAATAAAAAAAACATCAAACTGACTGATATGAAAAATAATAATTTGGTAAACAATGTTACTAACAATACTAATACAGGAAATATTACAAGAGTTTCGAAACATCATCTTGAACAAGTATTTAAAAATAAACATAAACTCGAAACAAACATTGAATCCCAAAGTAAGTCTGAAGTCATCAATAATAAAGATGATATAAAAAAAATTATAAGGAATGGTAGTATTCAACTTTCAAACTTGGATTCCGAAAAATTCAATGAAACTATGATATTGCATATAACGTTTAGCTCATCAGAAAGTGATGATTCGTCCAGTGAAAGTGATGTAGCTCAAAATAAGGTATGTTAAATATGAAATAAGCTGAAAACATATCAATGTTTCTAAATATTTTTAAGGTATCAATACCAAAAAAGAATATCAACAATGGTGCATTAAGATCACCAGCTCCAACATTAAATGTGGATCATCATGTTAAGGCTACTGACACTAAATCATTAGAAGATAATAAGTATGAATCGTAAATTTTATACTAAACATAATTTTACTTAAGTATCTATTATCTATATTCACAATTTCTATATGCATTTGTTAAAATTAATACCCCTATACATATTATTGAAAGTCTTATTTATTATGTTATGTTCTAATGTTATTGCTGATTGAAGATCCGTGTATTCCTACATTAGTGCAGGTTTATGGATTTTAACATTAAATAGCATTCTAACATAAGTTATTATGTTAATGTGTTATATTATAGCTTAAAATTTTCCAACAAGTAAATATAATTTAATTTTTTAATATTAGTTATATATTTAAATTTCAATAGTCTAGGGTTATTAAATCCATTTAGCATTTATTTGGTTAGCCAACCAATTTTATTTATAGTAGTACTTTTGAAAGAATTTTGTATTTATAATGAGTTTAATTTGTACTAATTTTTTATTATTATTATTATTATTATTTATATTAGAAAAATAAAAAAATATGCTTTTGATAATTATCAATAATATACACACATTTAAGTTATTCTAAAAAAATAATTCCAGTAATATTACACATTATCTAATTTTTATATTAATGTACTGAAGATGTGTCTTTTATTAAAACTTCTTTTTCTTTAGTACTCTTGGTTTTAGTTTAGTCCAAGTATTTTAAAAATGTGTTGTTTCATTTAGCTACAGTACAATAATTATAACAGTTCAACAGTGTATGCTAAAAGTTGATCGATTTCATCAAAATAATATTTAGTTTTATTTGCATGGAAAAAGCAATAGTTTTAAGTATTTTCCGATACAACAGTAGGCAACTTTTATCAATTTTTTAAGGTTTTTATTTATTAAAATGTGTTAGAAAAATAAACCAAAATCCTCATTCTTTAATCAATTATTTTACACTTCATTTTTTTGAAATTTGTAATGTTATAAAATGATATCTATTATTGCGATAAATCAATATTATAGGTACATATGTGTTTTTAGAAGATTTACTAATTTACTAAGTGCTACAAACTAAAAGTACTATTTATCTTTAATTTAAATTAAATCTTACTATTTAAAAAATATAAATATATAATAAATAAATAAACAACTATTTTTAATTGTGTAAAAAAAATTGCACTTTTTAATGTAGTTTCTATGCACAAAAAACTCATGTACTAATATAAACAGGAATTGCAATGAATATTAAAAATGAAAGGGAAGGGTTTACTGCAAAAAAAAAAATATTCTAGGTGAATTATTGCATTTTATTCCCCATTATCTAAAGACTAATGTAAAAATTTAAATAAAATCAAGGCATATAAAAATTGTAAAACTAATTTTTCTATTTTTTTAGTACTTATTATTATTACAATATTATTTTAAGAATTAATATTGGTGTTTTGTTTTAATAACACATACCATACTAATATTTAAGTTCTACAGTTCCAGTTTGTGTTGGTGGCTTAAGTATTAGAATGAATTGATCCATTATGAAACTTAAAGCTAAGAATTTATTTGTGTTTTCTCATTGGCTTTTACAATATTTTTATTTTAAGTGATTTATTAGTATGTTAGATTTAATAATGTCCATAGCTCTTTAAAAAATAAAATATTGTAAGAAACCAATGGCAGAAGATAGATAATGTTATTACCTTTAAATTTAATAATAGGTCGATTAATTCATTCTAATATTTAAGCTAATAATACAAAACTAGAATTACTGAACCTAAATATTGGTGTGTTTTACATTAGTAAAAAGGTACACATGCTAGTTTGACATCTCCTTAAATCAGTTTATGTGAAATATTAATATATTGTTTGTAAATAATAATTGATATTGTTTATATAAATTATGTCATAACATAAAACAGTTCTAGACTAAGTTCAAACTAAGGTTTATATTAGGTGTATATTATTGCCAACATATCTAATAAAGTTAAGGAAATTTGATTAGATTAAATTAGATTTGCCACGTATGCATTATCTTTATAATATAAATAACTATTAACCGTTTTTAGAAATAAATTTTAGCATAATAATACAAAAATACATTGATAATATTGAGTATTAACATATTATACACACTTTAAATAAAGGATATCAGTAATATTTTATACTATATCATCAGATTACAGTAATATATAATCGTTTAAATTCACTTTTCTTTTCAGATTAAAAATGAATAATTGTATGCAACAAATATGTGGACTTATGAGACATTGTGAATCAGAAATTGAAAAACGTAATCAACAAGTGGAAATATTATTACAAGCATATGAAAAATACCAAAACTATAGTGAGTCATTGCGTTCCATACTTCACTCAATGAAAACGGTTCGTGATGAATTGTCATTATATAGTTCTGCTGAACATTAGTATTATTGGAGCCTAAGTTCAAAGTCTTACTAAATAAAAAAAAGCATTATTTAATTGTTATTATTTGTGTTTGGTTTGTTTGGTATTTTAAAATATACTACTTGTTATTAATTTATTATCCAATTATATACAAATTGTGTATGGCTGGGTATTATGTTTAGCAATATTCATTTATATTTATTGTAAATGGCTATGATGTAATAAAAAATGTATAGTTCTCAAGTTATGAATTTTATTGTTAATGTCATAAGTGTATTTTATTCAAAGTAAGGTTAGAATTTCAAATATTCAAAATAATCAAAATATTGTAACTAATATATTAAATAAATATTGAGTATCCAAATTTTAAATGCCTTTGTCTATTAATAAACAGCATTAGTCAAATTATTTTAGTACCTATGATTTATTTTTTCTATTATTAATCTAAAGATTAAATATAAAAATAAATGAAAACAACAAATACTTACCAATGAATAATGTAGTTTGTCAATTGCACTGAATTTCGGACATTGCCTGTATGATATACACATATCGCGCTGGTTAGCCCATATTATTATAAAACTGTCTCAATTAATTTAAATTTTATAATTTTAGTTTATATACATAGTATAGTTAAATTAACTTATATAGTTAAAATTTATCTTTTCTTTTTATGTAATTTATAATTTATTGATACCGGAGTCATACGTTACAAAAATTATCAAATTGTATGGTCGTAGCAACTTGAATTAAATGTCATTGAAATGTCTAGAGTAACAATTTTTGAAAACTAAAAACTAAATAAAACTGGCAATCCAACACATAAAATCAGATATTCATATTTATCAAAATCTAATTAAACCAATCTAACCAAATAAATTTATAAATTACTAATTAACTAAATGATCAACATGGCTTATCTATAAGTTATAAAATAAACGGTAATATTATATAAAAATATATATTTTTAGGAATCGATTGGTGCAATCAACATACAACAAAATATTATATCTTAATATCAACTGGTACAATTGATATATGCGTTGCAATACATACCATTCCTCAACTATTTATTTAAATCATAAATAAAAAAAAAAAACTATAAATATAAAATCATTATACAGTTACCTGAATCTGTTTGAATTTATTGCATCATATTAATAATTATCATTAACAATAATGAGAAATTATGTATTCTTTAGATACATTTATAAGCATACCAGATGAGTTGTCTCGGGTCGTTAGAGCAATTAAAAACTAGATAAATCATATTAACTTTTAACACGAGTCTCAATGTATTGCCATATTTTATTGTATAGTGGGCAGCTATCAAAATTCTTTTATTTTGAAAATATATATACCTATATTTGATATTATATGTAAATATCTAACAAAAACTATAGCTTCCTATAATTTATACTTAATCTTAATTTTTCTTGTATAGCTGGTTTAATTTTTAAGCCATCTTTTCTTAAAAATCTTTTTTTTTCACAAGGATCAAGATCAAAATGTCATAGAAACATAAAAGCTCAAACATAATAAACCAGGTCACCACTGTGCTGAAAAACACTTGTTGTGCAAATTTTACCTAATGTTGCATCTCTGTCCAGTTGTTAATTAGTCCATTATTAATATATAAAAGACAAGTAATTAATGACCTTAACTTTATGTTAAGGTGTTAGAATTAAATTTGAATCATAATTTCTTATTAAAACTAAGGAACACAGCTAGCAAAGTGTACATGCATTTACATAACAAAATAATTAATCTTGATTTTTTTTTAATAATTTTATTATTATACATACCTATACAATTTTATTTATTTGAAGGCATATTTTACCATATATAGTGTAAATATTAGTTCAAAATGAGTCAGAGAAACTTTAGTAATATTTTTAAAAAGTTCAAATTGAACATACATTTTAAAGCTACTTCTTTATATATGTATTCATAAACTACTCAAGTACTAAGTATATAATTACTAACTAAAATATATAATATTTATCAACTATTAAGCACTCATAAATAGTTGACTATTTTTACTTAATATAATTTAGTCACTCTATTAACAGCTTTGATATAAATGTTGCATCATTTTTTATCTAGCTTCTAAAATTAAAAGAAATATTTTCATGAATAATGAAGATAATGGCTAATATGAAAATAGCCATTTGGTCATTTTAATAGATTACAATAATAATAATAAAAAATAAAATGGACATTAAAACATTTTGACAGGTTTTTAAAATAGGAACAGAAAGATACACAATACATTATTATAAAGGATATCAATTATATTTTTGATTACTACAAAAATTACACAAAAGATTAACTTACTGGATTACGGTTTACTTAATAGAGCAATACATTAAAGGACAACTGAAGGGTAATCTAAATAGTAAATAAATACATTACTATAACATAATAAATTAGATGTAGTATATTATGCATTGATTTATATGTATAATATTAATGTTTTAAATTATACAAAAATTTTATTTTGAGATTATTAATGTTATTTTATGTAAAGAGTAATTTTTATAAAAATTACAGTTATTATATATTATTTTATTACTTTATTTGTACAATTAGAGCTCTAATAGTTAAAATAAGATCGATCCCCAGGACTAGAAAATTTAACAATTACATATGTTATATTACTTAAATGAGCAGATTGAAAATGTATATTATAAATGTAGATAATATTAAATTTCTTTATTAAAAATATAAAAATGTATATATAATATATGGAAAGCCAATGAGAAAAAAATGTTGCTTTTTTTATTCTTACATACAGTATGTTTCAATAATTGATTGTATCTATTTAATGTAAATACAATAAAGATGTAAAATCAAAACTTTTTGACATGAAATATTATTATTAACATACAAAGCTTAAGAATAACATTACAGTTTAATATAGTTTATATACATATTAATATCATTTGATTTTTTTTTTAATAATCGTAATAATTTAGAGTAAAATAATTTTGATCTTAAAAATTAACTGATAAATATTTAATACTCCTTAATCAAAATGATAAAATAATATGTATATTTATTTATAGTACTTACTAATTTAAAAAACATAATCAAAATAAAATATTGTTGATTTAGAATAATAATTTCATGACTTATTATTTAAAATGATAGTTAAAAATATAGTAATTACTAAGTTAAATACAAATTTTAAAAATGCTTATTACTGGGGATGTATTTTTTTTTCTTTTTCTTACAAGAACAAGACTTAAAATTTTAACATGGCTTCAATACAGTACAATTTGTGAATTATTTAAATCTATTGATTTTTATAGTATAAATCATAATAAAATTATTTAATAGAATCCATTTATGATAGTTTAATATTAATAAAATTAATAAACATTGCATGGTAGTCTTGTTCTTGATGAACTCCGTGTTATAATTTTCGTTGCACTGTAAATAATTACTTTAATGTAAAATTTAAAATGAGCAAGTATTTAGGAAAAATTAAAATTTTTAACTGTAACAATTTAAGAAATTATTATGGCATGAGAATATTTGATTCTATACTTACTATAAGTACTTATATTTTATATATATATAAATATATATAAAGGTAATTGATAGCAAGTTGTATAGTTAATAGTTATGGGAATATGAATTAATCATTTGAATATTATGATATTTTACTTGAGAATATTAGACATAAGATAGTATAAATAGAAAAATTATTAAAGCAAACAGTATTCTAAACTAGTTAGTTGTTTATCTGAATAAGTTTATGTAAATGTAACATAAATATAATATATTAAAAGAAGTTGATTTAAGTAGTATCACATCTGTCTTTTATTATCATAATTGAAAGTGTGTATCCACTTACATTTT
The DNA here is from genome assembly GCF_003676215.2 of Rhopalosiphum maidis. Classification (NCBI taxonomy): domain Eukaryota; kingdom Metazoa; phylum Arthropoda; class Insecta; order Hemiptera; family Aphididae; genus Rhopalosiphum; species Rhopalosiphum maidis. Next base: position 40,542,643 of record NC_040879.1, on the reverse strand, counting down.
TTTAATAACCATGGGCAACTAAATGATCTCCAAGTTTTTCAACTACCAAAGCAGCCTGTTGTGGTTGAACCGGATCTTCATATAATGATACAACAATAGCTGCAAATTAAAAAAAAAAGGTAATGAATAACGATTAACTAAAGTCTATTCAAAATGAGATGATGACTCGGCAGCGACCAGTTTTGATTAGCCGCCCAAGCGCACAACTTGGCCGCCGAGTCATCATCTCATTTTGAATAGACTATAATAATAAATATATTATACAATTAATATTGAAAAATGGAAAAATAACAATACAATTAATTTAAAATGTCATTTTAATATTTAATAATTTTGTCAATAGTAAGAAAAGTTATGAAAAATACAAACTAAAAGAGCTTTCCTACATTCCTTGAATAAATAAATATTTTTTCATATTGTTTAATATTATTTGAAAAGATGACTACTAATTTAAGTAATAATATAAATATCTATGAAAACATAGGTAAGAATGACCACTGTAATAGACATTAGGATAATTAAGCAAACATTATAAATTTGTAGCAGGTACAATGGGAACAATGAAAATCGCTAAGGAAAAATAATCATCAAGAAAGTTTATTCACCAAAAAAATATATATATATGGTGTAAAGTATGGATAAAACCATTCTAAAGTGTCCCTGTTTCCAGTGATAAAAAAAAAAAAAAAGTAATATACCTATCTATAAGTTAATTCATATATTTTAATGATTTTTAAAATTTTAAAATTTTGAATACAACAATTATAAAAATTATAACTTACTTTGTTGTGTCTTCACACAATGAGCTCCAACTTTTCCTTGTTTAGCTCTTATAACTTTGTCAGTGCCTGATAAATAAATATAACGAACACTTGCCAATGTAATGCCTGAAGACGTTAATGTATCCTGATTTTCAAAGCCCAGAGCAATTTTACTCAATTCCTCTTTTGATACCTATAGAAATAAATAATTAACTTGAATAATCAAAACAATTATTAGCATTTTAACATTTATTAAACAGGTCTTGAAATAAAAAAAAATAAAAAGATAAATATTACCTAATTGTAAATACTATATATATTTTTATGTTGATTAGTAGTCATAACTCATAAATGCCTTAACTTTAATAAGATGGTTACTTTATTTAAGAAAAAAATTAAATTAAATTAAAATGCATAAATATTAAATGATCTATTAAATATTATCAACAGGCAATAATGATAAAAAAATAAAGGTGATCACTAAGAAACACAAATTTTATTTCTCAAATAAACAGTATGAGAACTCCTTAAATTCATTGTAACAATTCTGAACAGTTTGACAAAAACCGCGTGCACTATAATGTTTTTAAAATGTGTCGATAGTCTTTATACAATATTGAAGAAGTTTCTATTCTTCTCAAATAAATCCGAGTTACAGAAAATATAATATATCATATGAAATAAGTCTAATAAACACATATAACATTATATTCAGTCTCCTCAATAGTAGTATGAACAAAACTAAATGACAGCGATAGGTTTGAAAAAGATGTGCTAGTTGACAAAAACTAATGAAATCAATGCACACCTGGATAAAAGATATTAACTTGAAAACCACTGTATCACTCTGAAGACTGTACACACTGCAACGGTTATGATTTTACCAATACCACCACTGTCACAGTGTATAAGCCTTTAATCACAGCACAGTGGCAGCATAAAAGTTAACTTTTGAGACACAGAAATCAAGATTTAATAAGGCGGGTGGTGATTAGGTGCCTCGGAATTTGAAAGTGGGTAGTAAGATATTCATTATTAATAATTTATGTGAGTACGTATAACTGTATAAGTATCTTATGTTGTTTTAGTACGGTCATAGGGTGGACGTCAAAAAAAAAATAATGTGCGTCAAAAGATGTAATAGCTCGGGCCGCCACTGTGGCGATGGGCACACGGTTAACCTATAACTACTGTTTATACTCACGTCGAATCCATCGGACTTGGCCCACACGTTGCCATCGTGACCGGCGATCGCGGCTTTGGTGACGCACCTGGACGCCAGTAAATGTTTGTCGACGTAATCTTGCCAGGACGACATGTTGAAGAAATCAGGGGCGGTTGCTTGTGCGTTGTTTGCTAATGTGTGCGCGATTTGGCGGGGGCTGTGGCCGGAAAACGCGTGGTCGCCGGTGGTGCGAAAAGTGTGCGGAAAAGAAGACGGTCGGGAAAGGAGAAATGAAATAAATAGGACAGAAACGAGAAATGGGTAGTCTCGCACCGGACGGTGATGGCAGTGTCGGTGTGGTGATGCGTCCGTGTGAGTGTGTCGGTGCGTGTACGCGTCTGTGTGCGTCTGTGTGACGTGTATTTGCGTGTGTACGTGCGTGTATGCTCAAGTTGGCCCGTCTGCGCGTGCGTCGGCTATCGTCGCGTCGCGTTCGTGTGCGTGCGAGCGACACCCGGCGTATAAATTATGTACATTATACATAAAAAAGATTATTATTGGATGACGGGCGGAAAAAATACAACGATGTACATTGTCCTACACATCGCGTCATCGGTGCGTACCGGTGCGCGCACCGCATCGACACCGCCGTTTTTACCTCCACGTAAATGCGACTTGTGGCGCCCAAAATCAAACGCTCGACCTACTGGCGACTGTGCTATACCTATGGGCTATAAGGTATCGTTTAATGGCTTTATACTTGAATATATGTCTATTAACATTTAGAACGGTCTATAAGAACGCAACATTTGCAACTCGCAAATATTGATTCCGTCTTAAATACGTACACCGTTAGCAAAATTGTGTTCGGTAACAGAGGCGAAGCCAGGATTTTTTTATGGGGAGGACTAAATAATTTTAACTTGAGTTATTGAAAATCAAAAATAGCAACAAAACAGAAATACTGATTAGTAACATATTAACGTTGATTTGCCGTTAACGTATTTACTATTTCAAATAATTAAAATTTTTAAGACAATTTCCATATTTAATTTAAAAAGGGTGAGCAAGTGGACATCGCTCTGCTGTATAGTATAGATGAAGAGTAGGTAATTTGAATGCAATGACAAGTATCATTGTATACCAAAAACGATTCTGAATGAAGATGATTTGTCAGTCTAGAATAATTAGTAGGATGCATTATCATTACCTAAATTTAACCTAAATTTAAATTGTAATATACGTATCGTTATTTTACGCGATTTTGTAGCAAATTAAATTTCCTATGCTTAAAAATATTTTTCTTTATTATCACAGGAGTTTTTTTACAATAATTTGAAGAAAATGTTATGAAGAACCTTGTATTGGGTTTTTTAACCTTAGATATAAATCACAAAAATATTATGAATTTTCAACTTAAAAATTCCTTGCAAATTTTTACGATTTTTGACATTTTTCGTTAACATTTGAACTCTAAATGCTTATAAACAAAAATTGTGACTAACGATTTTTGGTTTTTTTTTTATTACGATAAGTACAACTTATAATAAATTTTCTATTAAATTTTAAAGATCTTTTGGAATGCTAAATTTTTTTATCGGTATTTAAAAAAAATAAAACTTAGAAAAATTGAAAATTTCAATTGTTTATGAATAGCTTAAAAAAGTCAAAATATTTTAAAAATTTTATCGTAAATAGATAACATTAATACAAAGACTTGGTAAAAATTTCAAATATTTACAATATTTTGTTTTTGTTATATCAACAAAAGGTCGAAAACTAATTATGCGTAAAAATTCCCATTTTTCCGTTACTTACTTAGGGTTTCTCCTGTCGCGTTTGAAAACTTCTACATTTGACCCCCAAAGCACTAACTAGATGAATTTTACTTTTCAAAGAGAAGCTGAAGTCAATAATCAAAGCATTATTTCTACACCAAAACGTAATGACAGACACGAAAAAAAAAATAAAAACATAAATCATTATAAAATAAATACATTCTTCACACCGTTCAAAATCTAATATTTCAAAACAATATAAAATACAGTCAATGGGGGGGGGGCTATAGCCCCTTTAGCTTCTCCCCTTGGCTACGCCACTACGGTATAACTCCAATTGTGTCTATTATAACCGATTATGAGCGGGGACATGAAAATGATTGTGTCGATTGTGAAATTTGTCAATTTATATTACCAACTATATTTTAGGTATATCGTAGATATATGATAAATTTAAGATTATCATTTCATCAACATTTAAACTTTAAATATTAATTTAAAAAAATGAGCATTTAAATTATAAATACTAAAATACCTATAAATTATTTACCTTTTTGGTTTAAATACAAACTACTAATGAGGAACTTAGTATTAAATTGTCAATAAACTTTATTAATACGAATTGAACATTCTATATATTTTTAACTACAAAATAATTTGATAAACTTTGTCAAAATTTGAATTTCAAATAACTCTTAAAAAAAATCGTGCCTTTTATGTATCTTTACTATTTTTAAATATTTATAAAAACAACTTATGAGTGATCTTGAACTATATTTTCAAGCTTTTTAATCAAGGCTAACATTTTTTATCAAAACTTTAAAAATTTTAACATTTCAATTGCCTATAATTAGTTAAAAATTAGTCTTAAATACAGAGAAACCTCTGAATAGTGGACGCTTTTGGTTACCGAAATTACGTCCATTATTTGGAGGTGTTCGATATTCAAAGGAGATACATTTTTCAAATTCATAATGTATTAATGTGTAAAAGGAAAAACAATGCACTACATCGGTGCTTCTCAAAGTGTGGGCTGTGAAATATTTATTTTATTTAAAATATTTTCGGTTATTTAGTTATTAAATAAAGTCTATAAAATCTAATGTTAGATAACTATTATTTAATGTTAATTAAATGTTTATTATATCGGGAACACGGGAACGTTTATCTCATATTAGAGTCATTAGGATTAGACATTAGACTAGGTATCGCAAATTATAATAACTTTAATAATGTAAAGCCGTAGTAGTACAGTCGTACAGTCGTGTTTCTTTGCTTGATACCATGCGTTTTGTACATTTTAGTATATAGTTAAGAAAAAATAGTTATTGATTTTGATTTAGGAGGTCTTGACGATTTTACATTAAATTTAGGGAGGCTCAAGACAAAAAGTTTGAGAAGCACTGCACTACATAGATTAAATTAAATTGTTATTTAATTATTTAATGTTTTTATTAATTTATAATATAATAAATTTATTATTTGAATAATATATATTTAATCAAATATAAAAGAGAATGAAAAAATAAATACATATATAGGTAAATGCAATTTAATGTGTGAGGAAAAAATCGGTTTTGAACGAATTTGTTATCCGTTGTACCTACTAGTTTAAGTGATTTTAATGTCGTTGTTTATAGTCGTTATTATTAAATTTAAATGAGCGTTCGTTATTCAGAGGTTATCCCATTAAAAAGAAGAGAAAATATTCCCGTTCCACAAAAAACGTTGGCTATTAGGAAGCTGTTATAAATCAATGCATAATATGCATAACATTTATTATATAAAAGTATTATATTCTTAACATTGGAATGTTTAAAGTTTTTACAATTAATATACTCGTGACACTAAAATCCTATAATAATAAAATATTATTTTATTGAGCGAGTATCTGATTTTTACCTGTTAGTTTTTCAGACGCTCGTACTAATATTTGCGAAATTATAATCGACTTTTTTTGTAATTATATTTGTATTGTGAGCAAAATTATTATAATGGAACCTTTATAAAAATATTGATGAATTTTTAAAACTATATTCAATTTTTAACTATGAAAAAATTGAAGACTCGTTTTTCTAAAAATTCTAATATCAGACGCTTTTATAGCGGTAGGTGCGCTCGACTTTTTTTTTTAAATTCTACTATTAAAAAAACGTAAAGAACCTAGATCCTAGATACCTAGTGGCTAGTTGTATTACATTTTCAATCTTTTGAAATTTATAGGAAAAAACTAACATTAATAGAAAAGTTTAAACTCTATAAATACCTCAAAATATTCAATTTATTGTAAAGAAAAAATAATATAATATATATAAAATGGGAACATAAACGTTTTTGAAAATTTCAAATATATATATGGTTATTTATTTTTGAATTAGCTACAACATAATAACAAAATTCACATGGAAAAATATCCTATTTTTCGAACTTTATTTTAGTTTTCCATTTTATATTCATCAGGCTTGATGACCGATTTTAATTTTCGTGTAGTAGATACTAAGTCCTACATTGTGAATTTAATATTTTAATAGTTTCATAATTATACTTGGTTGCATAGGAGTGCACAGACTCTAAAAGCCGGTAGTGCCCAATGCCCATATTTATGATCGGCCTTCTGATGTCTGATTATCGTTTTATAATCTCCTTTTCTTGCATAGTATTATATAATTTTAAATACTTAAAATACTTTATACTAAACAGTTACTAGTAAATTAAAATAAAGTATAATTATCTAACAAATATAATAATTATAAATTATATAGCTAGAAATCATAAATATATTTATGTATTTAGAGAAACATTCGTTTATTAACCATATTAATTTTTTTAACCAAAAATGATTGTACTGATGAACACCCCGAATATGTTTTGGCTGAAAAATTTAGTATTTTACAAATGTAGCTACCGATTTAATTACATCACTAAATAACTGTAAAAATACCTACAATTGCACTACAAACTTCGACAATAATTCACAAAACAAGGTTTGCTTTAATAAATTCGACCTAATCACTCATAATGAAATTTTTGGAGCTATTTCTAAATTAAAAAACGGATCTTCACCCGGTCTTGATAAGATATCCTCTGATTTACTAAAAAAACATAGTTTAACATTTTGTATACCATTAAGCCATATTTTTAATCTATGCATATCACAAAATAAAGTACCAGATGCCTTTAAAGTAGCTATAATAACCCTCATACATAAGAAAGGTCCTATCTCAGCTCTCGAAAATTTTCGTCCGATATCAGTTATTTCAAACATAGCTAAAACATTTGATTAAATCATAAAAACAAAACTAAGAAAACAGAGGGTAAAAATAAACAGTACTATTTCTAATGAAAATATTATAAAATGCGATGTACCTCAAGGTACTACACTATCTCCGGCTCTCTTTAACATCCATTTAAACGATATAAATTATATATATTGATATATATTTTAAGTTAAATAACAAAATAGTGTGTTATGCAGATGACACCGTACTGATCTGTATTGGTTGTTCTTGGAATGAAATATTCCAAAACATTGAAATCGATCTTAAATCTATCCATAATTGGTTGAGCGATAACAGTTTATTTCTAAATCTCAATAAATCAACTATCTTATTCCACTCACTGTCTGAACAAATTTAACCACCTATTCACAATATAAAAATCTACGAATCCAACTGTAATACATTGGAAAGTTATGATTGTAACTCGGTCAGCATTGTCAAAAACTGTAAGTATTTAGGCATAGAAATGTGCTCTGATATGAAATTGATGAACCAGATTACATCCGTCACAAATAAACTAAAAAAAAATGATATACATAATGAAAGAATTACGTGAATTATTGCCTCTCAAAGACATCATCAGAACTATATACCTAACATTATTCGAGTCAATAGTATCGTATGGCATAATCAGATGGGGCGGTGCCTATGACAATGCCCTTCTACCGTTGCAGAAATGCCAAAACACTATACTCAGGGTTGCAAACAAAAAAAATTGTAAATACCAAACCGAAAAAATATTCGAAGACTTTAATGTCCTCAATATAGAACTCTTATGCCTAAAAACAATCACCATACATCTGAAAAAACATAATAAATTGGATTCTATAAACTTTGGGGTCAACACCAGATATACAGCTAGTAAATTTTCCTTAAATTGGCCCTCAAAAACTAGTTGCCAAAAAGTTTACTGTTTTTTGGGAAAACAGATACTTACTTGATGCCCAATGATATGGTTAACTTACCGCTACCCATCTTTAAAAACAGAATTAACCACTGACTACGATATGAATATGTGTGTAAAACTTAAAATTGTATGTAACATAATAATTTAAAGCTTGTAATATTACTGGAATTATTTATGTGATTTATTTATGAAAAACTCCTTATTTGTCTTTTAAAAATGTAACATATACCTTAAAACAATAAGAATTATTTGTAATTTAAGATAACCCATGGGCCTCCACACGAGTTTTTCTCAGTAAGACCCATTAATCTTTCGATATTAATTTAAATAAAATAAAAATATTATTGAATTCATATATTACTACATTTAAATCTACCTTCGATACCATTTCTTGTTCTGTGAAATGCAGTAATAATGACTCTAAACGTTTATGACCCATTGTAATGCATAATTTGTTTTTTACTAGGGTTAATTTTGAAAAAACGCGTTCACACGTAGTTATGATTGTAAACATTTTTTAAGTTTTAGAAACATAATAGTATAGACTGTGGAATTTCCCGTGTTTTTTCAACCAATGAAAAAAACTAATAACAATTTTTTTTACCTATTCATAAAAACAGATTTACTAAGCACCATTTAGTTGCATAATATTTTGATAATTTTTAGAAATTTTAGTTTAGTAAATAAATCTTCCTCTGAAACCTTAGAAAATGTTAACAACATTTTTGTAGCATTTTGAGTTATATTCATATTTAACATGCATACCATAGCATCAATCAAGAAAAATTTATCCTGCTTAAATCTTAAATTAATCATGATGAATTATTCATTTTTTTTTAAATTCGCTTTAAAAAAATTATTTAAAATTAATTGAATTTAATTATTTAGGTAGATTCATGCTTCAGCCCATGAAAAATCACTTGCGCTGGGCACGCTTGGCATGCCTATGCTTGGTTGCTATAATAATAATACAATACAATAATACATAATAACAATACAATATTACAATTTAAACATTTTTGATTTTCATTAATTATAGAAATAAGTAGTCTTTTAACTTTTGAGATGGATATTACTGTATTTTTTTTTTAAATATATATAGGTAATTTTATTTTGATTGATTTCTATAATTTTATTATTTTTCATTGGATTTTAAAATAAAGTAGATATCCAAATTTAAAAAAAAAAGATTTATATTATGTTCAATGTAAGTAAAAACGTTTAAATATCAAATTTTGTTAAAATCATATTGAACTTTAATTATCTAAAAAAAAACTAATTGTCCAAACTGTGTATTGAATATTTATAGGTTACTGTAAGAAAATTGAAAATGTTATTAATTAATAACTATAAAATAATTTTAAAATTTTCACAGTATTTTCTATTTAATCTCTAAACAATTATAATAATCATGGTATGTAACTTTTTGATATTTTTAAATGTCTGTAATTACAATTTATAAGCAAAAAAAAAACTAAAAATGTAAGATACATGTCAAATAATTAGAAATAGCTTGTGTCAGAATATTTTTTTAATAATTTTTCTAAAATGACTATATAAATATTTGGTGAAAACTACAAGATAGTTCACACTTACTCATTTTGATTTACAACAAAAAACAAAATTGATTTAGTAAAAAATATTCTTTTTTTACATTTCTTTATTATTTTGAAAAGAGGACATTTGACATTTCCTAATGAAATAAAATCCTTTTAATACACAATTACTCTTTTTATCATAGTTTATATCAACAACACTGAGAAGTAATATTATTACATTAATATTTTTATTAACTAATTAGATATTAGTTATTACCAAGTGACACCCAACATCAGTGTAGTTTTTATCAATTAAGTATTATAAGATTATAATCTCTAAATAAATTAATAATTCAATTTATGAACAATCTTATCCATTTATTAAAAATAGTCAAGCACAATGTAAATAAATCGTTTAATTTAAACAATAGGGAGTTGTATATAATTGATAAATGTTATTACTTATAAAATATATAAATATATTTTTTATAACATTATATTTTATTAATTATAGATAAGTACAATAGATTTTATAATACATTATGCCCAATCATGAAACATTATTTCAAATTTTAATTAAAACAAATTAGTATTCAATTTTTCAATAAGTGATAATATCTTTAATTTAAAATCAAAATTTTAATTTAAATTCACAAGTTTAATTTTATAGTTATCTATAATCTTCAACAATTTTTATGTCAAAAATGATTCAATTATTAAAAATCATTAAACTGTTCTTATTACATTTAATAACATTATTAATTAATCTTACAATACATTATCTTAATAAATCAATGAAATAATAAATGAGTAAATGTAAAATAATATATTTTAATTTTTAAAATATGGTAATAATTATAATACACGGATAAAGAAAAAAAATCAACAGTTAATAATAAAAAGTTATGGTAAATAGAAAAAAAGTAAGAAATATGAAATAATTATTCTAAATGTTCAAAAGTTTGCAAATCTCAATTGTTGCAAAGAAGTCAGAGTCAAAACACTTTTGACATTTAGAGCCAATACTCCATGTAGGCCGCGTCGAAGGTAACACCATGGTCTTCTTGTCAACTTTAGATATTGTGTATCTCTTTTTCAAAGTATCCATCATGAATTTTAAGTCTACTATAGCAGATGGAATTTTTTTGATGTACTGCAACAAATGAAATAACAGTAACAATATAAAATAAAAATTATAGGCAAATTTTTGAGTGGGGAATTTTCAGATGACATTTTTCTATGTTTTATATAAGGTAAGTATAATTATAGTAATGAAATATTTCTAAAAACAAAAGCCGCTCTGTTTATTCCAGTATTTATGTGTATTTTTATAATCTAGTGCTAGTAAAATAGTTAATCAAATTCCATAATAATTTATCATGGTTAAGTAGAAATTAATCTTAAACAATTTTATTTCATGATATAATAGAGCATCAAATTATTAAATTTTTGATATTTAAGTTGAAAATGTGTTGTGAAAAGAAGATAAATATTAAAAAGTAATAAAATAGTAATATTTTGTTATTACATCATAATATCTTAGATTACTATAGCAACTCACACTTGTAACACAGTAAACTTTTGTTCAATAGAAACAATTTTGAGATTTTAGCTTAAGCACTAATGTGAATTGGCCTATTACTAAACTTAAAGCTAAGAAATTTATCTATGACTTTGTTGGTTTTTTATGATGTTTAAATTTGAAAAAGAAATATGAGCATTTTAAATTGAACAATTTTTATATTTATAGCTCACATAAACGTTTTAAGATTGTGTAAAAACCAACATTATTTAAACAATGATCTTAACTTTAAGTTTGATACTTAATTAATTCTGAGAGTAGCTAAAAGCATCAATGTATAGGTTCTACTAACGCAAATTTGTTATATTCCTTCTGGGAAAAAACAAATAATCAAAATCCTCTAAATATTATAGTGAAATTAATCTATTATAAAATTTAAAAGTAAGAATATTGAAAGCAAATGATTTTAAAATTGTTAATGGTAGCATTCACATAAAAAAAACTAAGATTTCCTAAATAATATTATTAATTTAAGTTTTTTAATTGATAAATTTATAATAGTATTAAACAGAAAAAAAAACATTAACTGGATTAATTATAACATACAATTTGCTGTGTTACGAGTTGGTAAGACAAAGAATGCAGATGAAGTTTCCTTTTAAATAAAATAAAACTAGAAATACTAACAATTTTCTTTTCCGGGTCTTGTAGAGCTATCCAGAGCCAAGTAGCGATTGAACAATACAATTTTTTGGCACTGATTTTTCCACAACACGTTTTCATCATTTTGATCAGGTCTTTGACCATGTCAGCATTCACGGTTCTCTACAATAATATAATTTTGATATATTTTAGCAATGTCTTAAATATAAAAACAAATATTATACAAAATTAGAGACTTACTGATTATAATATCCGTATTAATAATGATTTACAATAAAAAAAAATATAGATAACTGTTAAAGGACTCACCACCCAGATGTGCCAAGAGGTTTCGTGATACTTAAGTAGATTTGTTAACACGCGGATGGCTGGTTCCCTTGCTTCAAGACTAGGCTGAGACTGATTGGAATAATGCAAAAAGTGAAACATGTAGTCAACAATCGTACCTTCTGATGTCTTCAAACATAATTCTTTGGATAAGGTTGTACATGTATCTAAAAACAAAGTATTACATAGAGAAAAACTATAAATATAACATATTGAAAAAGATAAAAGAAATATTGAATTATTTGTAATAGATTTAATTTAGAAGACTAAGCAACTATATGTAATATAATTAATTTAATTATTCTAAACAAAGAAAATTCTGCATAAAACATAAATCGAAAAATACTTATTTCTTCTTTAAATTTAAATGTTTCTAAAATGAAAATTAATAACAACCTTAATCTGTATAATAAGTAATAAATAATAATAAACTTGTGGCGCAATTGTACACTCAACTGCGGAAACGCTCTGAGTGTACGTATTGGCCGGTGTTGCTAGCTCCCGGATGGGTGACCATCCGAGATTTTAGTGACAAATACTTGCAACACATACAAAAAAAAAAAACGTGTTTCAACCTACCGTTCCTCCCCTCTACAAATGAATAAAAAACCATTCAATGGCCTTTGTTGCAGCAGATTAATTAATAAAAAAAAAAAATAATATAATAATAATGAACTTAATATTGAGTACATAAATATTATATAATATTTAATTAATTAATTATTATGTGTAATCCAAAATGGTATTTCTTTATATGGTTACAGTATTAGGATAACGTTTATAACATAGGTTTAATATATAGTTTATATTTTTATATAAGCCATAATTTTGATTTTTTATCAGTTTAATAGTATGTTATAGTAAATATACATTACCTAAATTCCAGAAAACCGTAGTAAGTTCCCGATAGGAATATTCATTTCTTTTTTGCTTGTTTAATACATCAACCACGTCATTGTGTCGTTTGCCTAACGTGAGAGCACCTTTTTTAGGAATTCTAATGGTTTCTCGTCTACACTGATACCTCTTTCTTACAGTATAACCTCTCCATATAGCCTGTTAAATAATTTAATCCATATTTATTTCCATAGATAATCTGTATTCAGTTGTTAAATTGTAAGATAGTTTGAATTGTTAATTTACCTGTATCAAAGTTGCAGCTCGCACAAGTTTTTGAATATGTAATTCTTCCTTGATCTTGGGTAATTTCTTTCTTACCATAAATCCCCTGACCATAGCTTGTATTCTTGATGCCGCAACATTCTTTTTCTGTAAACGTTTACGGTTTAACATTACGTTCCTGATCCAAATTTGTAACTGAACGGCAGCTCGCATTTTCATTTTCAACTCAAATAGGAACGCATGGCCAGCTAACAACCGTTTGCACTGAATATGTTTAAATCTTATAGTATACAATACTTGTAATGTTTGGAAAGAATAGAATTTTTTTTTCAAAGAAAAATGTGATATGCATGACAAGCAAAAAAGAAAGTAATACCCAATTACTAAGAAAAAGAGGTATGATGCGAGCTGCCGCCAAGCTGAATACAGAATGAAAAATTATTTCAAAAATAAAATATCAAAAACTTACCTCTAAAGTTTCAAGCGCTAGTCTACGTTCAACTTCCATATTATCTTTTAACTGAAGCCAACGTTTACGCGCCAAATATCCTCTAACATGAGTTTGCAATATGATTGTGGACTTTTTCAGAAGCTCATATCGCTGTTTTTGCACCAACATGGCTTTACGTGCTCTGTAATGTCTTTGTAATGTGATTGTACTACATTTTAATAATAAATATTCACGTTCTGCCGATTTCATGGCAACAATGGCTCGATATCTGGCTTGGAGGTTCATCACAGACTGTCTCAATTTTATATATCTTACGCGATCTGGGGTGGGTAGCAAGCATAGGCGTAGGAACTTCTTTATTGTATTACTAGCAGCAATTAAACGTTTCTTATTAGTTTCTAATTCACATTTAGTCTCTGGCCATTTTTTGAGCACCAAATGTCGTCTGAAGAATGCTTGCAGTTGAATAATCTTTGTTCTGGTATCTTTATAAATGCGTTTTTGTTGTCTCATAGCCACATTAGCCCTAAACCTTCTTTGAATCATAATAGCATTATTACGCAATATCTGATACTGTTTAACTTGTCTATTAGCTCTGAATCTACTTTGAATAATAATTATAGCTCTTTTAAGCTCGAGAAATCTTAAACGGTTCTTATTAACTGGAAGATTTTTCCTCAAAGCTCTTTTAATTATATTACTACAATTAATCAAATATTGACGTTTTTTTACCAACTCATTTCGTAAAGATAGCCATTGCTTTCTTACTATATATCCTCTTGCCAAACTTTGTAGTTTAAGTGTTATAGCTTTGAGTTTTAGATATTGCTGTCTTTGCATTTTCATTTCTTTCAAAGCACGGAATCGGTTTTGTACAATAATGACAGATCTTTTTAAATCGAGAAATTTAATACGGTCTTCTGTTAATGGAAGATTATTTCTTAGAACCCTTTTAATTATATTACTACAATTAATCAAATATTGACGTTTTATTACCAACTCATTTCGTAAAGATGGCCATTGCTTTCTTACTATATATCCTCTTGCCAAACTTTGCAGTTTAAGTGTTATAGCTTTAAGTTTTAGATATTGCTGTCTTTGCATTTTCATTTCTTTCAAAGCACGGAATCGGTTTTGTACAATAATGACAGATCTTTTTAAATCGAGAAATTTAATACGGTCTTCTGTTAATGGAAGATTATTTCTTAGAACCCTTTTAATTATATTACTACAATTAATCAAATATTGACGTTTTATTACCAACTCATTTCGTAAAGATGGCCATTGCTTTCTTACTATATATCCTCTGGCCAAACTTTGTAGTTTAAGTGTTATAGCTTTAAGTTTTAGATATTGCTGTCTTTGCATTTTCATTTCTTTCAAAGCACGGAATCGGTTTTGTACAATAATGACAGATCTTTTTAAATCGAGAAATTGAATACGGTCTTCTGTTAATGGAAGATTACTCCTAAGCGTTCTCTTAATAATATTACTACAGATGATTAAACGCGTTCTATTAGCTTGTAATTCAGCATGTAATACAGACCATTGTTTTCGCACAATATAACCTCGAGTAACAGCTTGCAACTTAAGTGCACACATTTTAAGTTTTAAATAGTCTTCTTTTTGTTTAACCATGGCTTGTTTTGCTCTAAATTTTTGTTGTATGACTATTGCACTTTTCTTTAAGTTAATAAATGCTTTCAACTGTACTTTCATCAAATTATTTGCCCTAAATCTTCTTTGAACAGCCAATGTTACCTGTATTAATTTTTTATAATACAATTCGTCTTCAGTTGGTGGTAAATTCTTTCTTAGAGATCGTTTGATTATATTTATGGCATTAATTCGATTTATCTTTTCTATTATAAGGGAATCTTTTATTTGTGACCAGTTTTTTCTTATTATAAAACCCCGATACATTTTTTGAATTAGTATAGCTGATTCTTTAGCTTTTATATATTGTTGTCGATATCTTTTCATTGCAATTTTTGATCTAAATTTTCTTTGCACAAATACAGTAGTTCTTCTTAAAATTATATATTGTTTTCGGTCTTCAGTTAAAAGCTTAAGTTTATCTTGTAAATATTGTTTGATTTTAGTGGACGCCAGATGTAACTTTTCACGGTTTGCAATCAATTCAACTTGCTGATAAGGCCAATGTTTTCTGGTTAAATAACCACGGACAGTAGCTTGTATTTTAGTAGCAGCTAAGTGTCGTTTAAAAATGTGTTTAGCTCTAATCCTTTTTATAATTACTAAATTGAGGTTATTGTTTCGCCACCAACGTTGAATTGTTACTGCTGCTTTATTGTACCGAGGAGTTAAATACTTATAAATTAATTGCCAGAATAGCGATAACATTTTTTCTCTGTGACCATTTACAATGTCACGAGTGCTTATATTTCCCTCAATACTAATATGTTCGGATATCCTTGTTAATGCTAAATTAACGTTATGAATTTTCTGTAATTTCGATATAGCAGGAAGTCTTAGTTTCTGCGACAGTGATTCTCCTTTGAACAAGATTTCTACGACTCTAGTGATTCTAGTGCCATCCCTAAGATCATTTAATGATTTAACAGCATAATTAACTTCATCCAAATGGGTTTGTTTATGGGTCAAGTTGTAGCCAATACTACGTAGCCGACGATTTATATCACCATTTGCTGTTACCATGTCAGCACAAAATCCCATCAAGAAATCATGGCTACTCTGTAAATAAAAGAAATAATGGCTTTGTGTAATAAGAGGTTATGTTAAATACATTATTAATACACTCACTTTATAAGGGGAATCTATTTTAAAAAGACATGGATTATGTCTAATCAATTGCTGTTCTTTAGCACGATCCAAAAAATATACAAGCATAAATATTTTTCTCAAGATAAATTTTTTCATGGCAATCTGCAATATGAAACATATTTTTTTTTTCAAAAAATAATAAATTAAATATCAAACATTTTGATTTACATTGTATGTGGGAAGGTTCACTTGAAGAACAGAAGCTTTGGTGAACTTTTGTTTAATATAATCATTATTAAACAAATTTTTACGTATAAACCATCCAAGACCATTTATGTCATGTGATCCAGAATTTATGTGAATTATTTGACCATACACTGCTTCCAAACCAATTCGTAACCACAGCGGATTGTAGCATTTTAACAGATCCGTAATTTTTTTCTTTAAATCTAATAAAATATATAATTATTAACTATACAGATAATTTTAAAGTGAAAAAAATCTTACTTAAATCCAAATGTATTTGACGATCATCTCGAACTGTTATAAAATCTTTTTCTATAGATATGGTCAATTTTGATAAAACAGTTGCAACATTTGTAGATGTAATAAGATTTGTAGTTGCTTTTCGTAATGCGCTCCACTGTTGTGGAGACTGTTTGTATAATTGAGATACAAAAAGATCTTTTTGAGTAGCAAATTGCATAGGTTTATTTCTATGGCTTTTTTTAGATGCTTCTTCCCAAGCTACTGCTGCTTGCTCCAAATCATTTACTTGTTCTTCATCTGCTAATTTATCAGTAGGCATAAGCAGTGCATTTAACCATCGAATCATATCAGATTCTTGGCGATCCAACCATTCAGATTCATAATATTGAGACCTAAAATTTCAAATATACACTATAAATTCATTTCCACAATCAATAACATACTTTTAAATATACATAAATAATATTAATATTAATTAAATTAAATTAAATACATATTACTAAAATAAATCAAAATAAATTATGCTTTAACATACATTTTTAAAAAAGGATCTTCAGCATTATTGTGATATACAAGTTCTGGATTTGCTAAGCATTTGAGATATTGATCACATTTATCCAACTTTGGAGTTCTCAAACGTTTAGTCCGTGGACTAAGAATGCCTAAAAAAAATAAGTGTTTGTTTATTCATCTTTCATAATAATACACTATTTATATCATTTAATAAATGTATAAGAATGTATTTAATACGTTATATGTAATAATTACTTACTGTATTGTTTCAATCTATTTTTTGAGATCATTGATGATTTGGGACTACATTTGTAATAAGGAGAATTTTTAATAACAAATGATGGTCTTTTGGGCTTAGTATTGCTCGAAATAATTCCTAAAATAAGAAAAAAAATTATAATTGAATTAGTATTGAATAATTTTGTAAATTTACTTGTATGATGCATTGGTGTCCGAGTAGTAGACTGTTCATGATTTTGTAATATATTGAAAGATTGTTCAACTTTTAGAGGCAAAGCAGATTTGTTTGGATTGATATTTTTAGTAAAAGTTGTATCATCAATATTAAATTTATTTTCTGGTATTTCTTCAAATTTCTCACAAAGATTTACTGATATTCTAGTTGGTTTTCTATTATCAGGAGTGTAGATCTTAGCTGCAGTTGAAGCATCTATTGGCTTAAATGGTGATGTGTTGAATGAAGTGTTTTCATCAGCTATATTAAGACTAATACATTTTTTTGTGGTACTGAATGGAGATAATAAGTTTTCAGTACTTTTTAATGGAGTCAAAAAGAAGTCATTAAATGGAGAATTAGCACTAATTAATTTATTGAGTGATTCATCTAGTGAATCTTCAGTCATTATGTCATAATTTGCACTTTGAGTATTTAAGGGATTGTTGAACGTGGTACTTTGGTAATTTTTATCTGAATGTTTAAGACTATATTCAGAACTGGTGAAGATTTGGTCTTGACTAACTATATTGTTTTCCAAATTTGGTATATTTTCTTTCTCTCCAATTGAATAGGTTTGCCGTCTCATAGGTGACTCTAAAGCTACAGCGCTAATAGGTTCAGATATTTTTGTAGCATTATCAACTAAAATAACTCTTTCTGTTGCACAATTAATAAATCTTGTTTTATCCAAGATTATTTTGTTCTGACCACTATTAAATCTTTTTTTAGCCACATTTATATTTTTAGACTTTGCAAATGTTACTGAAGCACCCTGAAAAATATTCTCTATAAATTAAACTAATAAAATATTGAGTAAATGAAATAAAAAACAAATATTAAGACCAAAACCAAGAAGTACAGATAAAAATCTTAGCTTACTTTTAGTTTCTTCTGTAAAGGATCAATACAATTTCCAAAAATAACAAAATCATATTTTCGGTTGTTATCTACTTGTTCTATTCTGATTAATTTTCGCATATTTCCATGTACAGATGGTTGCCAGGTAATTGATATCTTACGTTGTGAATTTGGTTGTAGGGTGAATTCATAAACATCAAAATATATACCATCATTTGAAGAAGGTAAAATAAACTGTAAAAATTAAATTTAAATTAAATCAATAAGAAAAAAAAATTAATTATGTAAATAATTCAAAAGGAATTATTAACCTGTCTAGGTTTGTCAAACAAGTTAACAACTGTTAAAAATCTAATGGCTGTTTCTTTAATTTTTATGTTTGAGAATTCTACTTGAGTCTGCTTTTGAAATGGTGCTAATACCATACAATAGTCAAGTACTGTATTGGCTTCATCTTCGTGTTTTGATTTAAATTTCACGGGAGGTGAAAATTCAGTCTGAAAGTAATTAAACAAATAACAATTTAGTTATGTAATTTTATTAGCAGATTTTTAATTTTTTAATATTATACTTCACTTCATACAAAAATAATTATACAAGTATGTACAAATTCTAAATTTCTTTTGGTAATTAAAATTAAATATAAACTTTAAATGTTATATTAGTCTTTAATTGCTATACTTAATAGTAATAAATATCATCTGCACTTTTAAGTTTTGTAAGAGTAGTAAAAAATGTGGACAATTTGTTTTCAATACAGTTTACAAAAAAAAATTTGATTTTTTTTTTAATAATTGAGAATATTAAGTAAACAGTCAAATTAAATTAATTATTTTTATTTACAATTTTAAATAAAGCAAAATAATCTAAGGTAAATTAACGAATTGCAATATATTTGTGTTTTATTTTTATAACTATTATTATTTATTTTAGTTTGTAATGCTATTGCATATATATACATATTAAAGCATATGTAAATATTCATTGATTATTTTCACATACTTGTCATACATTGAAAAAATTGAGGATTAAAAATTAAAGTATGACTGTAAATTACATAAAAAATTATACTACGAGACTAGAAAAAAAATCAATAGTTTAATATTTACACTGACCAAATTTTTAGTGCATTTAATAATATAAAGTGTCAATGAGGCTGCATCTGAGTTGGGTCCAAAAAAAATTAGTTATAAATTTTGTACAAATTGGGACCGGGTGAATCGAATTGGGTTTGTGAAAAATATTTATCTTAATATAGTACTATAAAATACGAATTAATGGAAATTTGTTAAAAAGGACTTTAGTAACAAATTTGGTCAATAAGGTTTTATGATAAATAATTTATCTTTTTATGTAAATACGTTGTTTTAAGTTAAAAAGGCTTTTCGCCATATCATATTGCCTGCATGAGAAATTATTTTAAAATACTTATTATTTGTTAAAAAGCACCTATGTCTATGAAATAGGTACCTTTTAACAAACACTTAGTAGTCACAATGTATTTAATAAAGTATTAAATAAGAACTTAAAAATGAAATTACTGTTTCTAAAAATAAGTTAAATGAAAGTGTACTAGCCATTACTTTTGATTATTGTTCCAATATTTTACTTCCCAAATTAGCAGTTCAAGAATTATATTACATGTGAAAATTAACTGTCAATGTCTTTTCTTTTCATGTCAAACAAAATAAAGCATCCTACTATATTTTTCATGAGGGTTAAGTCAAGAAAAGCCCAGATAAGGTAAGTATACTCTTTTTTATGGGACTATAAACAAAATATATCTAATGATATAACAAAAGTTCATTTATACTCTGATAATTGTCTGGGTTATAATAAAAATCATACTTTGGCTAGGTTTTGCTTGATTTAAGTATTCAACTGATACTAAACATTTAAAAAAAATTGTTCATTTTTTTCCAATAAGAAGTCACCTTGCAATAGAGATTCTTCTATAATCAAACTAAAATATTAAGAAACCATGATAGAATTTACAGCATTTATCAATAAACAGAATTTATAATTACAAAAAAAATGCACTGTGAATGAAATTAAATTTTCTGAAGATCAAGTATTAAATTTTGGGAAATGGTGTTCTACCTTTTATAAACAAGATTGTAGTTTACTTGAAACAAAACTATCTAAAAGAAACGAGAAGCAAGATTTTTCAATTTCTACTTTTAATCAGTTAATGTATGGCAGTAATTTGTTAGGATGCTCTTCTTTTTATATTTATAGAACAAAATTGTTTTTATTTTTTTTTGTAAGTCATTTATTTTATTTTCACTGTTATATACTTGGTTGGATATAATAAATAAAAATTAACTATATTATTTTTAAATAAAAGTGTTATATTATTTGTTAGGTAATTAAAAATGATAAGAATTTGTTAAAAGGGACCTGTGTTGCACTGAATTCAAAATCAAAATTTTGATGCTTAATCTGATTAAGCAAATGTATAAAGAGAAAAATAATTTTTTATTTCTCCTGAAAAATTTGTTAAAATGTACAATGTACATAATATTATGGTCTTTTTAACAAATTTCCATTCAAATATAATATGGATTCTGTACTTTCCTCAGGAGAAAATAATATTATAGGTATCTTAGTACCTACACTGATTATATCAATAATATGTATTCAATTTCCATACAATATATTAGGCAGGTTACTTAATATCATGAACAGTGAAAAACGCAAGTATATAAATGTTATTGACAGTCCTAAGTCTGTAAAAATGTGAAGGAAAATAGTTTTTTTTCTAGAACTGGTGTAGTAAACGATAAAAAAAACTAAAAATAACACAAAACATATTTGAATAGATTAGAAATTAATAAAGTAAATAGGTACAATAATAAAGCTAGATAATGCAATAAAACGATTAGCCACTAATACTAATAGTATTTGAAAATTTTTAACGTTACTAATAGTATACTATTATGTTACTATTCAAAATAAGAAACACAGTCAGCGGTCGACTACTGCACATGGGTGTGGCTTAACAACATAGCAGGCATACAATAGGTTAGGACAAACGGGTACCCGCGGGTGTTGTCTGACCGCCGCTTGATGTAAACTGGTCGTTGCCGGCTGTGTGTTGCTTAAGATACACAATATTTAAGTAGTTGTTAATTTTATAAATATAGCTTATTATTTTTTTTAAATTCTATAAATGTTTTGATAATATAGGTATATTTATTTTTGTGTTTCAGATTTATATAGAATTTGATGATAGGTAAATTTGTCGTTTATTTCTTATTAAAAAATCTTTGTATATACATACTCTATAAATATTAACTGAAAATATTTTCACAAACATTAAAATTTCAACCATTTAAGTAATATACTAAAAATAAATATTATTTACATAGGCATTCATATTTGTGTTATTTAGCAATAGCTGACCAAAAAAATGGTAAGACAAGATTTATTTTATGATACATATTCCTTAAATAACATAGTATAGAAGTTATAGAAAATTATAAGTATTGAAATTATAGATCTTATATTCAAAGGATAGGTTCTATGAATCAAAATTGGATTTGATGACAATTTAAACTAAAACATGTATTATTTATTATATCTTTCATTGCATTTATAGATCAATCTTTCAGTCACTTATTAGCGTCAACATTTCGGCTTATAGACTTATAGTGCATAGTCTTAGAAAAATTAGCAAAAGTGATCAAAGAGGGTTGGCAAAATCTAAGCACCTTAGCTTTTATTATATTTTCAAGTTTTATTAATTAGTATTTTATTTATAAGAACTTATAAAAAATATATTTAGTTTAAATATGGTTAATAAATAATAATTGATAATTGTTTTTGTTTATAATAGAATTATTATTATCATATACTCATAAAACATTTAATGATCTATAGTAGCAGGGGTATCCAACTCGCGGCCTGCGGTAGATTTTGATGCGGCCCTCACTTCAATTTAAAAACCATGAATTAATTGTATATAATATATTAATATTATGAGAACAAATTTATTTTAAAAATATAAAATTATAAAACATCAAATAAACTGTAAGGGTCGATGCACATATCCGTGTTTTTACTGTTGCGGCATTTTATGTATTTCCCTGTGTTGGTCAAATACAACCCCAAGAATAGCGAGAAATATGCTTCTTTGATTTTAATTTTAATTAATGAATTTGAAGCCCGTTTTCAAGATTTTTGTAAGAATAATCAACTCTGCTATTTTCACAACACCATTTTTGGTTGTTATTACAGCCGTGGAAACTAAATTTCAAATGGAATTCATTGAGTTGCAATCAGATGTTCAACTCAAAGAAAAATTCAATCACTCATCTTTATTATTAGATTTTTATAAATTATATCTACCCAAAGAAACATATCCAGTCCTTCATAACCATGCTTTATTCATGTACTTGCTTTTCAACAGTATCTACATTTGCAAACAATTGTTTTCAAGAATGAAAAACACAAAGAGTAAGAATCGGTCCACTATATCAGACAAGCGCCTTGAAAGTTGTTTAAGGATTGCCACAACTTAAATCGATCCAGATTCATTACTTTCACAAAAAAAGCAATTTCAAATTTCATATTAAATAACTTTTTTAAACTAAAACTTTTTTATAAATAAATATATTTTTCTGTGTACTTATAATTAAATATTAATATTTGTATAAATATTTCTGCTTATTATTCGCTATTGTAAAATTATAAAAAAATGTATAGTTGTATTATAAAATATAATTTAATCATTAAATTTGAATGTATTATTATTAATAAAAAGTATGTGGTTGGACACCCCTGATCTATAGTTTTAAAATTTCAAGGATGTTATGACTTTTTTAAAAATGAAAATATAATAACTTAGACTAAAAAATGTAAAACTAAAATACATAAATCACCCCTGTAAAGTCAAATAGAATCCATGATAGGAATATGTTAGTGGTAGTAGTAAATATATAACAATATGAATATTGCATATATATATAAATTAGTTTGTGTTTGTGCATTAGTTACTTGAGTAGTAGTTACCCTCTACTTCAACTCGCAACTCATAAAAGGCAAGGCTGGTCAATGGTAAAATGACATTAGATATCTTAGTATAATATAAAAACTATTTTTTCATTAAGGATTAACCCATGGATACATGCTGGGATTAAGAGGAAAATTTTATCAACTTCTCGTGAGATTTAAGGTTGAATAAGTCCTAGACTGTACCTGCTGAATTTTAAACTTGCTGTATTAAAGGAATAAAATTAAATAATAATACCTAACACTACTTGGGTTAGATTAGGAACCTATGTAATCAGTAGTGTATTAAAGGGTATACATAGGTAAACTTTGTAAAATTACTGAGCACAAATCAGAATACTCACAACAAATTGAGACATCTCGACTGTCACTGTATACGAATCTTAAAAACGAACGGAATCAAACTTTAGAAGGATAATGAGTAGACCTTGGTAGGTACGTTATCTCACGACTGGGTGACTGATCGTTCTACATCACAAAACCAGTAAGACTAAAAATATTAATAGAAAATGATTTATATCATAACGAAACGTCGCGATTCGAAGCCGTCGTTACTTTACCGAGCGTTTGTTGTACGAATATAAATGAAAACGGTAAGAAATCAAAATCATAATTGTCCCGAGCTACTGAAGAAAACCGTTAAATTTCCGCCGTTGTAGTTTTGTAGTTACTTGTTGTTGTCGCCGAGAGAGAGGCGGAGTCATTGTCCAATAACCGTTCCGCGCAGTTCTCCGCTCCAAGATTGTATGCTACAAACGAAACTGATAGGATGACGCAGTGTCGCCAACATGCTTTGCTATGTTGGGTTTCCTCGTCCCGGTCGTTTTATCACAAGCAGATGATTCGTGATAACAGGACAATTGATACTCTGACAACAATGCGCATCATATAATCACATAAAATACTTAGATGGACATAAATATTCACGATATAAATTTGTAAATTATGTAATGTATATATTTGTTGTGGTTTGTGCACTCACTATCTCAAGACTTAAGTCTATAGCGATTGCGAATATTCAGTACTCAATAGTCGTAAGATCCCTCGCTATCCACAGCTCATTCGTAAGAGGTATGCATTGTTTGTAAACAATATAATAGGTATAATACATCTAATTTTTTTATAATACACTCGTTTACCTCGTAGGTTAGGTAATGAACTATTGCCTTAAGTTCATGATTATAAGGTAGTACTATTAGGATTCTGATTGTCTAAAGGACTTATTTAAACGTCAAAATCTGCCTGTTTGACCAAGTGATAACACACAACTGATTGTAATCAATCGCATCAATAATGTTCAAAAAAGAGTTCCGAATCAAATCGAGTGCTCCACTAAAAGGCGCCGATCAGTAAATGCTCTTATTTTTAATGAAAATAAAGTTGTTTTTGTATTATTATAATTTATATTTGTATTATGATTTTAGAAAGAAACTGAAGTCAACAATTTGTAAATGTTTTAACTTAACCAATGAAACACTGGATGAATTTTTAAATCATAAGCAATTGTCACTGTTGAAAGTTATTACCTATACTAATGATATAATCAAAATTTATTGTGCTCAAGAAGTTGCGTTAGTTTTCGATCATAAAGGAAAATATTATCCTACATTATTTATGGTTTGGTCATTTCCTCACATTGTCCCCAGATTAATATTACATGAGGATTTGAAATCCAAAATCAATGATTCAGCACAACTAAGTATAAAAGATATAACTTCTATAAATAATGATCATCTACTAATTCAGTTGCCTGTTGATCAGTGTGTGAGTATATGTACAAACTCTTGTGAAAAAATTATTGCTATTGGATACTTGATTATTGATGGCAATACTATAAAAAACCACGAAAAAAACAAAGATATATGTTTGAAAGTATTACATTACCACAAAGATGAACTTTTTAAATCCAACATGATAAACATTATCCCTGATGTAATTTTAATGATGGAGCGTTCTTTTAAAAATGCTCCTGAAGTAAAAGATGATTTACCTAATCAGTTAGAAGATAACCGAACTGTTATTGAAAAAATGGATGAATTGCTAATGACATGTTCTTTAAAAGCATTAAAATATTGTATTACAAAAGAAATGTTGCCAATTTTAGCTAGTACATTTTATAAGAAATATGTTATGTCATTTTGTCCTGAAGGAATAGAACTTGATATTAAAAAAACTAGTTTCAAAAAGTTATCGACATTTTTACAGTTATTGGATGTAGAACATATAATAAAATTTAATGTTGGTAGTAATGGTATTGCTGAAATAACCCAGGTCATTCATAGTAATAGCAAATTTCAAGAAATAAATATGGAAGAAAATCCTGATTTGAAAGAAAATAATGATCAATATACAACTCCAGTAAAAGAAATTTATATAGTGACACCAGGATTACAACCTATATTCTCTGAATTTCTTTGTCGGTTTGTTAATTTACTTTAAAACTATCAATTAATAATATTATTAATGAACTTAAATATAACATTTTTGTAGGAAAGGAGATGAATTACCATTATCATCTATTCGAAGATATGTTACTGAGTATATTAAAAAATATGAATTGCAAGATAAAGCGGATCCTTCGTATGTATTTCTTTCATTTTTATTACTTAAGTTGAAGATAATTTAAATAATTGTTTTCCTAAATTTTAAGTGTTTTTTATTAATTATTTTAATACATGGAGTTAATATTAACATAATATTTTAGTTTATATATATATATATAAATATTCTAAAATATAAGACTACAATCAATTTGCAGTATATTTCAAAAGACCAGAAAAAATTATGTTATATTGAGGGTTAGTTAGTTAATATATATCATGATATTTTCAAGAAAATTACAATTTTATTCATTTTACTGAGCTTCATTATACTTCATGTTGACTATATATACATATATATTACATTTAAATAGTTAAATACATAGGTTTATTTTGAAAATTTATATTTTTGAATATAGAATTAAAAATACAAACATGTAATGTAATTAATAGTACCAACACTAAACCTCATTGAACTTTATTATTTTATAAATACAATAGTGATAGTTTAATTCAAATATGCCACTTACTGCTGACAGTATTCTTAGGGCCCAATGAAATTTTCTTTTCTAATGCATAGTTTTAGATAATACTTACAGGCTATAAGCTGTGAAGTTTTAAATATATTGATGTATAAATATAAATTGTATAGTCGTTTAAATTATAAGTGTTCAGAGTGTATAGTATTCTTATTTACATGTAATAGGTATGTAGGTGTTGTTTTCATATCTAGTAATCAAATAATTTTCAATAGTACGAATATATGAACTCGAGTATTTTGTGTAAATAAATTAATTCGGTATAGCAAATATTATTTTTAGTGTTTTATAAAAATCTTCTATCTTATAATAGATATTATGCTATTAATATAAAATTTAAATAATTTAAATGATGTATTTCCTTATTTTCAATGCCTTCTTGTTTTTTTTTTCGGATCCAGCTTATTTAGATTAAATAGTGATTCTTATTACTTGTTTTGTTTTAGGATAGTGAATACAAATGATGTCTTAAAAAAAATACTATCTCAAAGAAAAGATAAATCTTCAATAACCTTTAAGGACTTAATTGAAGAAGTGACAAAACTAATGCATCGGACTGAAATATCAGTCTTAAATACAGATACCAAAAAAAATTTAAAGAAAAAAATTAATAATATCGAAATGACTGTCAATAATCGAAGTGGAAACAAAAAGGTTTGTTTATCAGCATATTAAAATTAAACTGTGATTCATTAAACATTTTCATTTTATAACTTGCATAATAATTTCAGGTAACTCTAGTTAATAATTTAGAGCTATATGGTGTCGATGTTTTAAAATTTAGTAAAGAATGTCAACATGGTGTAGCTGCCAGTACAACTATCAATGATATTCCAAATGCACAAAATAGACAAGTCCAAATTCAAGGCTCTCAAGTTCCTTTTGTGTATAAATTATTAACAGGCAAGTATATATTTTAACTGTATAAAATATATAATAGTGACAATTAGCCATTTGCACATAAAAAAAAACTCAAGTTTTTAACTTAAATAAGTACATTAGAAACTTGTTAATCCAAACTAATTAGTGTTCTGCGTTATCCAAATAAATTAAAATTAAAATTAAAAAATGAGCCAAGGTACATATTTCAATATTTTATTTAGTAAAAAAAATATGATTTAAGAAATATAAAGGTTAAAGGTAATTGATATAAGATATCATAAAACACAGTATTAGGCCCCTTAAAATACTAAGCATTATATGCATTTATAGTTTAATGGGTTCCATTTCTATGGAACTTGTTTTTATGTTTATGTTAGTCTACAGCACTAATTGTCTTCATGAAATATTATTTCTGATTATTTTTCTGCGATATCTGGATTAATAAGGTTTTACTGTAATAAATTATTTATATATTTTTTAAATCACATATAATAAAATAAATAAAATTTATACATTTTTTTGTTATCAAAACATTATATAACATATGATACATTAAAATGAGCATCTCACACTTGCTTCTCGCAGTTTAAATATAGACCTTTCACTTTTCTACTTCTCTACTAAATGGCTCAATAGCTTTTGTGTTTCTTCATACTTCTCTGGAACCATTCTGTATTAATGTCCACTCAGTTTACTTCATATAGCAATAATTAGCCTACATATAGTTTGGCATTATGCTAATTCTATAAATTTAATTTTTAACCCAATTCTGTGGTTCTAACTTGTAAAATTAGTAATTTAGCTCAATATTTTATTTAGTTAATTTACCATATAATTTATTTTATTGCATAGTAATAAATTATTATCTACCCATATATTTAAAATAATTCTTATTATTGATATTTTAAATTATCATTAATTTACAAATTATGATTGAAAATCAACTACAAACTTTTCACCAAAAAAACTTCATAAATAATGATCAAAGTAGTTTTGATATCAATTATTTTTGCTAACAAAAATGAATTTAAAAGATTTTTTTCTAATTAAAATATCAAATTTAATTATTTTTTTTAATTAAATAATTATACATTCGATAGTTAGGTTTAATTTTATTTTATAAAATAACAATTTAGTTTAAATTATTTTATAATCTAATAAGATTGCTAAAAACAAAAAGATGACTTCAACTTAATTACTTAACTTTTTTTCAAAAAATAAAAGCAATAAACAGAATAAAATGATTATTTTTTAATATTATAAGAAGATTAAAACTGAAAAATCTACTTTTCTTTTAACTAGTTTAAAAATAAAAGTTAAATTTTCAGAAAATTGAATTTAAAACATTTAAATCACTAAAATTTTTTTAATGTTTTAATCATTTTTTGTAAAGATTTGTCAGTTTATTTATTGTCTATAATACTTATATGACTTATTGTAATTAAAATAAAACTTTACTAGCCTAGTTCTAAATTGTGAATTATTTAAAACAAAAAATACACAATTTATCAATAAAACAAGAAGTTTTCAAACGGTGACATGAAATAAATTTAATTATTTACAATTATTACTATTATTATCAATATTTAATTCTGCTACAAAATAATAAAAAGACGGTTATACATTTATTGCTAAATTAATAACAACTACAATTTTGGCACATTAAAATTATTATAATATTTTACGTATTTATCATTTTTAACACTATTGGTTTAATCCATTAGTTATATATATATATTAGTTATAGGTATAAGTAAGCAAAAAAAATAAAAAGATAAAAACTTTGAATTCTTTTTCATCATTTAACTTTCTTAGTATTATCTAAGAGTTTTTGCTGCTATCACTATCTCCCTTTACTTCTCTCAATCTTGAAATAATTTTCTCCATTCTTGTACTCCTATTTTATCAAGATCTTTTTTGACCACATCTTAACATCTTTTTCTAGGACAATTTTTAGGTCTTTTACCTATTGGGTTCAATTTGGGACTGCTATACTAATATCATCCTCTCATTTCCACATTATATGTCCAAGTGGTTCTATACTTTATCCTCTAATGAAGTTGAAGATGATGACTTATGTTATTTCCATTTCTTCTGGTAGTCCTTCATTAAATTTTCTTAAAAAAAAATAAATGCATTTGGAAACAGCTGGAGTAGAGATTGGTCAAAACCATAAGCATGAATCTAGATTTATAGATGATTTAAATAATTTAGAAACCTCCATAGAAAATACTATAAGAGCGATTATTAAGTTATATAGAATTTAAGATATTATTGAAAATCAATACCAAAAAACAATAAATTTATGAATTATAGACTAATAAATCAACAATTTAGTTTATAAAATAATAATTCACTTCTTTAAAATTAAAGTTTTAAAAATTTAAGCTATATTTGTGAGGTCATTAAAAGAAATTTGCAAAGATCTAAAAAATATAAAAGTTACACATTTAAAGTAGATACCTTATGTGTTCAATTTTTATATCGTAAAAATTGTAATAATAAATATGTAAGTTCTAAGTTTTTCAAAATATAGAACTATCTGTTCTTGAGTTAATCTGATAACTGTTTAATACATTTAATTATCTCTTTTAATTAAGTTTATATTTTTTTCAGATCAATATAAAATTCCTGTCAAATTTATAAGAGGACATGAAAATTATATCAAAAAACAAAAAAAATAGTTTTTTTTTTGAACTAAATAAAAAAAAAAATTAAAAAAAATTGTTTTCTTTTATACTTCTAAAGCTATAAAATTATGTATTAACTACTGTATTTAAATTTATATTCTTATAGAATGATTATATTATTATTATGATCTCTTTAATTTTTATAAATTGATAAGATATGAGAATAGAAATGTTTTATTTTTAATGATTATATAATGGTTATATAAATTTATTGCTGAATGATACAAACATATTTGTTACCTTTCATTTATATTTTAATATTAATATTTTCAAAAATAATCAAATTCCCTACATATATTAAGTGCAAAACATAAAGATTTTTCTTGTTATAAAAATTATTAATTATTCCTAACACATAACACTAAAGTTTACTAAATCTAGTGGCATATTCATAGTGGGGATATTCCCACCCCAGACGCTTTGTTTTTAAGAATAACTAATTTAAAACTACAATAGCTCAACAATTACAATATATGACAAGAAAATTGTATAGCTCTTAGTTAAAAGATAACACTGATAAAATCTACAACGTACGACTCTTGTTATTATTTTTAACTAAAACTTTTTACAAAAATAAGCCATATGAACGTAGTATAGACTAGTAATGAATGAAAACATAACATTATTTATTCTGTGGTATAAGGTATTAACTATTTTTTGAATATTATATTACTTTAAACCACGGACTAAGATATCTTAGTCTGTGCTGTAAACCTTGAGCAACAGTACAACACCAATGTCTATTATAATCATTATAGTAAAACGAGTAATAATTATGAAATTCTACTAATTTAAATACTTAATAGGAAAGCTTGAATGGACTTACGATGATCAGAGCATCGGGGACATTAAGTTGAACTCCGATTACATACTGGATATTTTTTGGAAAAAAACAAAAAGGAAAATTGACTTGATATTATAATTTATGAAAAATATATTTAATTTAATTTAATTGTTTACTTTATTGTCTTTGATAACCATTATTATACCATTAACCTCATTTAATTTATAATAATAAATTAATATAATATTGTGGTCTATGAGATTTAATGTTCAAGAGTGGTGCGGGGGGGGCATGACCCCACTAGAACGATAGTATAAACTTTTATCTCAATCCTACCCCAGAACAAACACCAAATTATGCCACTGATTAATTCTGACCAAAAAACTATTTCAGGAGTATTATAATAATTGCTTTATCTGATTTAAGTTAATGTTTCTCAATATAATTACAATTGTTTTTAAATTATTTATTTTGAAGATATCATTATAGAAAATACAGTGACACATTTAGAAAATTCAATAAAGCCAATTAAATATTTAAATAATCAATACCTCAAAAATAGTTTCTTATGAACTATAATGTTTAGTTTATACTAAGGTCTGCTGTTATAAAATTATTGCGTAAAATGAAAATTATTAACTTTGAAAGTATTGAAAATCAATATAAATTTAATATTTTTCAAAATCCACATGGTAAATT
Organism: Rhopalosiphum maidis; assembly: GCF_003676215.2. NCBI lineage: Eukaryota > Metazoa > Arthropoda > Insecta > Hemiptera > Aphididae > Rhopalosiphum > Rhopalosiphum maidis. The sequence goes on along the minus strand of NC_040879.1, from coordinate 40,510,922 downwards.
TGATAAGTTGATATATATAGCATGTGTTTGTTAAATGTCTGTTGTAATTTGTTTTATTTTTCATGACAGCTATATGTTTAATTAAATAAATTAAAGTTAAGTATTATAAACTTAAAATGCTTAAAATAACAAAAATTATGATAATGTATTTTTAATAATTATAAATAAATATAAGAACAACTTATATGTCATAAAATATTTTTTTATTAATATTTATAAAACAAGAATCATAAATTAAAAAGTCTTTAAAATAATACAATAAGTCAAAATGTTTTGAAAATTATACTAAGTTATATTAATTTATTATACTAAATTGTTTTAGCTAATACTAGCAATCTAGCATATAGTATTATAGCTGAAGAAATAATTATTATGTTGGTGAAAATCTGTTGTAGTAAAAATTTTAATTTCAAAGAGTCATAAAAAATTAATTCGACTATGCGGTAAATATTAATTTTTTTGTAAAGGTGACAAAGCTTAAAAACTCGGATTAAATGTTCAAATATTAGACATAAACAGAACTTTTTAATGAATTTCTAACTATAAAATAATTCGTATTTTTGAGATTTCGTTAAATTTCTAAAAATGCTTACACATAAATATTATGACCATACATTATTTATAATTTGGAAACAAACTATTTATTAAGTACTTAAAGAATCTTGTATTAAATTTTCAAGTATCTTGTCCCATTCATAATTTTTTATCAATATTTATAAAAAAAAAATAAAAATTCGTGTCTTTCCTTAGTTTTTTGTTTGTTTTTCTTAATTATTTTGAAAAATATTGGGAATTTTTAACTCTAACCCCTTTAACGTACTTACTAGATCTAATTTTCTACCCAAAACCAGTTTCAAACTTTAAAATCTAAGTATTTTTTCGTTTACTTTTCGTGTATACAGATACAAAAAGAACGCATATCATAGTAAAATCAATTGTTTATCGCTTCGTTCAGAAATTAAAATGACCTAAAATAATAAAATAATAATAATGCCCAAAAAAATTCATCGTTAAAATTGTAGTATTTGAAACAGTTGAAACACATTTGTATCTTGGAAAGTATCATGTTAAGCATTCCAAAAAAAAGGTGTAAATGCATCGAAATCCTAACCATTTTAATAAAAAAAGTTTTAAATTTCTATAAGCACAACTTAGTATAACCTAGTACCTACTACATTTTCAAACTGTTTTACTTACAAATAAAAATTGTATCATTCACAAATTGAACAAAAAAAATTAGGATAAATCTCTAAAATGTCAATATAAATATTTATTGAGTAATACATGTTAGTTAAAATGTATTCATTTTTTAACTTAACATTTCTCATTATTCCCTGTGTCTGCATCTTGAAAAGTACTAGGTTTTTTGTATTTAAGTACCAACTAAATCCGATTTTCTACTAGAAACCACTCTTGAAAGTAGAGGATCAAAGTTTTTTTCTCTTATAAATTGTTCACAATTCACGAACAAAAAAAATAAAATACACATTATTATTAAACCATCATTAAATCGAGATCTATTTTACATATCCGATTCCGATATTATTCATAATATTCAAAACTATTCAAAATAATATAGCAAAGTTTGCGTGATATAAAATAATGTATACTATTTGAAAAATTAGGGCCCCAACTTATTATAATGTGACAATTGATCTTTTTATTGCCTGTCATATAACAGGGTGAGCTTTTTTAAGAACGTAATTAAAAGATTATACCTTAAAGTAGAATTTTTAAAGGGGAAATTTACATCGGTTTGATCTAGTAAATTTGTAGTATATTAGATAGTAGATATTGTTATCTTCCTTTTTTTTTTTTTTTTTTCGATGTTTTAATCTCGTACTTTATAACCAATTTAACTGGATACCTTATAATTACTTATTTTATCTCTAGGACCTATGCTTCGCCTTTCACTGAAATTAATATAATAATATTACATAGATTACTATTATTATCTATTATTATAAATTATAAATTTTATAATAGAATAGATGACATTCGACTTTTTACAATGGTAGATTATTATTTTAATAAATTTATTCAGTATATATAATAAGCCTAACTAAAATAACACAAGTAGGTACTAACATTAAAAAAAAATCCATTTTATATTATAGTGTATAAGTATTATAAGTTGTAAATTTATTATTCTACAATATAAATCATTTGTAAATTATAACAATTAACAGGTAGGCATTGGTGTATAAGTATTAAGTGTATACTGTCCACTGTTCAGTGTATCTAACTGCGTGCAGTATTATATATTATATTTCTAGTTAACTTACGTAGGTATTTTAGTTTACATTTTATGTTATATATTTTATTTATATGTTACGTCTTATAGTTATAATACTACTAATATTAGCTGATCCTGTACGTCGTTGCCCGTGACAAATTAAATGCCCACGGGATTCATACTTTTGTGAACTTGGCTAATGTAAACTGCACAGATGTTTACCACAGTTATTTAGGTTATTTGACTAAATATAAAAGAAACAGGTCTAAAATTATATTTAAATATCCAATTGTATAATAATTAGATACTTTATATTCTCAAACTTATAAAAACCATACATATATAAGAAAAATACCGTTCTGTTGAATGAACAATTGTTAGTGTCGAATAGGTAATAAATGTAAGTACCAATTAAATTTGAATTCAATAATGGGAAAAACGAAAAACTATTTTGAACAAAGATGACCTAATATTTCATGATAAGTTAATTAATATTGCTATTATACATTAGAGTAATCGATTTTACTTAGTTAACTACAATTAGTATTATTTGATTTAATTTTTGCCCAAAACATCGAATTTCATTTAATAGTATAAGTATATATTTATACCAAATTACACTAATGTTATAAGCTTTTGAAAAAAATATCATCTTTTTTGCCTTTGGGCGCTATCATCCGTAACCGTCACTGTCCTAACCCAACCTTTTCGATCTTGATCAGTAATAATTGCAGTTCCTACTTTGCAATCTTGTTACCGTAAATCGTAATAGGTAGGTACCCATAGTGACGAACGTTCTGTTACTATTGACATACAAAGTTTTGTTTCTAAAAACCATAAGTCCATAAGCATTTGTCTATGAATATCAATATCCATATATCCTCAATAGGTACTTTTTGCGTTAAGAAGTTAATTTACAGCAAACTATAAGTAATAAGTAATAACAGATAAAACAAATACTTTATTTTTAATCTTCAGTGGCTATTTTCACATTCGATTATTTTGTTTTTAACAGACGCTTTAAACTTCAAAGAAAACCTATAAAAATTACTGTTCCTTTCTGTAATGATAGAGAAAGAATAATAGTAAGTTGATTGGGGACTATTATATATTTCTAAATTATTACTTGCTAAATAATTATATTTTAATGATATTACCTCTCTGCTTCCTGTGTCGACTTGCTTGTTGAAATCGTGGTTCGCGTTCAAGATGTAATATGAGGTGATCGATTTATATTTTGAAATAATTAGACCTTTTTTCTTTGAATCACAATTGTAATTTTATTTAACTTATTTTTAACACTTTTTAATATATATATTTTAATCAATTATAAACTTATTATTATGTCTTATTGTATGAACGATCTGCGTAGTCTCTTACACTCGCTTTTGACCATCCGCACAATAAGATGATAAAGACTCCCCAATCTTAGCGACTACTAGTCCCCTTATATATCTAATTCTTTTACATATAAGAGTGTGTGCGTGTGTATATGTACATATGTGTGAGTTTTATCTTATATTTAAAGCTATCAATTATTATAATTATTATAAATATGTTATTACTATAATTATTATATATTATTGTATTTTATTGAATATTACTTATCATACAATTAAAAATTTAAGATATATGATGGCTAAGTGCACATCATTACATCCACCCTAGCCTTTTTTTTGATGCGTCCTCGCATAAGAATGTAAGCATATTAGTAGAAAAAATTTATACAGTGAAGATTACAAATTATATACTGTAATTTTTTTTTTTTTTTTTTTTTTTTTTTATTACATTTAGAACATTAATATAACTTATATTAATATTATATGAGTTAATATGAAATTATGATAATAATAAAAATTATAATTGTAGTTATTGTAATTATATATATATATATATACAAGATAAAATGGTACTATATTAATATTACAAATGACAATGCATACATGTTTTCAAAATAATAATGAATATACAATATAACTAGGAAATAATTACATTTTTTTATATTGTGACCTGGTAATTATGTTCAATGTTGACTATATTTTTTTTTTTTTTTTTTTTGAAATTATATTGCATATGACTGTTAAATTGGATTTTGAAATATTTTAATATGTATTCATATAGATAATTTTCTGATATTTGGGTATAAACTTTTTTGCTTTGAGTTTGTGATTGATTTATTGACTTTGTCTCGTGAGTTGGGATTTCGATTTAAAGTCAGTAGTGGTTGATTTTGTTGCTTTTTCTGTTGTTGTTGTTGATTTTGATTTGCGTTGTGCATAATGAAATGAGTAATGCTTGTAAATACTCCTGCTACTAATTTTATGCTTAATCCAAAAGTTTGGTATAAAAGAGAAATGTTAAGTCCTGTGTTAATGCAGGTTAGAATTATTTTCCATATAAAGAATATTCCTAATAATCCGGAAATAAATTCACCAAAAATGGTAAACCACCCCCACATTTTTCTTAGTTTATTGTCAACCATATTACTAATGGTGTTTTCGTCAATTAACGTGTTTAGATTTATCCTGTGATCCATTATTGTGAAACCCATGGTTTGTCTTGCTAAATTTTTTTGCGATGCTTCTATTTCTTGAGGTAGTATTAAATATTGTTGAAAATTTTTCATAGTGTCATAATTATAAATTCCTGCTGTCATTAGATTTTCCATACTTTTGTATGTCCATGTCCATTTCGTGGAAGGCTTAAGAGTCTGTGGTTTTTTTATTTCTCTAATATTTTGCGATGTAGTATACCATTCTCCATCAAGTAAAAATGCAGGTGGTAAAAAGTGATTACAATCTAATTCTGTGCCAAATTTTTGTAGGGTTCTTGTTTTAGGAGCCATGAAGTATGATTTATTATTGTAAATAACTGGTAATTCATCATAACATATTGCATTTTTTTTTGATGATATTTCCACTTCTACTGGTTTACATTTTAGTAGATAAATGATTTCCCCAGCCTTTAAGGCCGTATAACCGGGTCCTTCGCCCATATGGTATGCGAATTCGGATAAACTGTATGTGGCTAATGATAGTTTGTGTAACAGCACTTTACGTTCTAATTCGCATTGTTTTTGTATTAGATCTGTGTATAAAGTTGTTATCGATGCTTTGAAACGGTTGTCAATGTATACCAATTTAGTATTTATATAAGCCACTAAATCTATGTTTTGTGGATGTATGTCTTTGTTTTTAAAATAATTAAAAAATAATGAATCTGTAATTATGGTTAATTGAGAATGATCAGTTTGTATAGCTGGTATATTACATATATATGTTGATCTTATGTGTTGTAACGCAAAAACGATTTGGTCCGATTCCACTAGGTATGTTCGAGTGGTTTTGTCATTGTTCGAAGTTATTAATGAAACAGGTCCGTCATATAAAATAATGAACTCATGAGTTTCACAATCATAAGTATTTGCGTTCCACACTACCTCTCCTTTATAAATATCCAAACCGTATTGGTCGGATAATTTTAAGGTTGAACCAGTTGGGAGAGTTAACGTATTTTGTTTGTGGTTTACTATGGCTAATCCTTCGGTAAGAGTGATTTTATAATTAGCTTGAACTATAACCTCTTGCCATGTGCCTTTCTCAGATGAAAATGTAGAGCCTTTGCAGTTACCATGTCTATCTACAAAACCGGCTACTGTAACGGATGATAATATAGTCTCGTTAACTTTTAAACCTGTAATTATTCCTCCGTTTGGTAGATGGTATGTTAGTCTCTGGTGTAATTCAGAGCACCGGGCACTGCCTAATTCAGTTATTTCTGTAAAAAAACCATTTTCTACCATTTGGGCATCTTCTAGAATTGAACACCTACTTATAAAATAGTTTATTATTATTGAGCATGTTTTATAAGGTATTTGGTAGGTATCTGTTTTTTGTAGAAGTTGAATTCGTTGAATTGATTGGGTGTGGATTTCTGATGGTGGTTCACATGGCTCCACAGACAAGCTATTAAATGCTGTTATGTTGAGCTTGGGTCCATTACAGTCATATGCAATAAATCCATGTACCATGTGTAATTGTAAGACGATGAGGAGAGGTGTGAAGTTCATTATGAATATGTTGAAAGTTAACTAGCTATAGTATGCTTGTCTTACAATCTTATAAATGTATAATATAAAATACAATGGCTGCTAAAACAAACATAATATAATGTAAATAGTTTTAAAGTTAAAACTAATATTATTATTATTTATTTTATTATTAACCCCTTTTCTTTTTGTGTAATAATTATTTATTATTTCTGCGTTTTCTTCTTTTTTTTTTATATTATTCAAATCATGTTTTTATTTAATTATAATATGATTATTAAATTGTTCTGTATAATTGTATGATCTTATTATTTATAATTTATTTGTTATATATTTATTTAAAAAGATTAGTTTATTTTTTTTGTTAAATAATATCTGATATTTAATTTATTATTATTTATTCGTGATAATTAATTATTAATGTTTTCTCTTGAGTGATATGGTTTAAGACGCCTAACGTGGATTATATCTTCAGTTACTTTATTATCTAAAATAAGTTCGACTTTATAATTTAGGTCATTGATTTTTTCTAAGATTTTAAAAGGACCTCTATATTTTGGACCTAATTTTGGAGATTTCCCTACTTCTGAAAATGGAAATTTAATAAGAACTAAATTTCCCGGATTAAAGCTTATTATTTGATGTGATTTGTCGTGATATTTTTTTTGGTTTTGTTGAGCTATTGAAACTATACTGGGGATTCTATTACGTATTTCATTTAATTCAATTAATGACTTTTTTATATCGTATGGTAGATTATCTGGAATTAATTTATTGTCAATTGGAAAGTATGGTTCGAAACCATGCATTAAATAAAAAGGACTATATTTTGTACTAGTTTGTGGGGTAGCGTTATAACTTAGTGTTACGTATGGTAAATAGTATGACCATCTAGATTGATTATTATTTTCTATGTAATTTTTCAGTGAAGTAGAAAGCACACCATTAATTTTTTCGACCAGCCCCTGTGATTGGGGGGAGTAACTTGTAGATAAAACTTGTTTTATACCTAAATTGTTACATATATCTTCCACGAGTTTATTTTTGAAATGAGTACCTCTATCGGAAGAAAATATTTTAAAACATCCCCAATGGGATATTATTTGAATCATAAATTTAACTGTCGATTCGGCAGAAGCTGAAGCGACAGCTTTGGTAAATATGAACTTAGTATTATTACATGCGGCCACTAATATGTATTTTTTTTTATTACTAGTGGTTAAAGGACCTAAATAATCAAATGTTACTCTGTCTAATGGTCTATTTGATAATTGTATAGGTTGTAATTGACCTATTGGTTTGCCTTCTGATTTTTTATTTATTTGGCACTTATGGCACGTTTTTATAAAATTAGTGGTGTCTTTAACCAAATTTTCCCAATAATATTTATTTTGTATTTTATGAATTGTTCTTGTTATACCGGTATGACCTCCCGTAGGTGATTCGTGATATGATTGTTTTTAGAGCATATTTCACATTTTTTTGTATTTATTTTATTGTTTGAAAAAGATTGGCGATTATTTTTAAAATTATTGTACATATTAGAATTGTTATTTTGAACTTGAGGGTTTATAATATTTTCTATGTCGGTTTTAAATTTATTGTTGTTTTCATTAAGCAGATTTATTTTTTCATTTATTTCGTTTGAGATTTGATTTAGTTTATGAGTGATTATATCAGTTTTTATTTCGGAAGGAGATTGATTTATTTCGCCCGTTACCATAAATTCTACCATTTCATATTTTCTTATATTGTCTTTTAATAATTTTAGTGTTGAATTATCTAATATTCCAATGTATCTAGTAATATTTGGTTTAAGACCGTTCATTATATGTCTAGTTATTTCTTGTTGAGCCATTTCAGAATCTATACGTCTACAAAGTGATTCGATTTCATTAATGAATGTCATAGGTAGTTCATCATCTAATTGCTTTCTTTTTTCGAGTAATAATCGAAGCATATCTTTATGAGCAATGTGTTCGAATTCATTTCGAAGTTGTTTTTCTAAATCAGCCCATTTATTGAAATTTTGATTTTCGATGTTTTCATAAAAAGTTAGTGCTGGGCCCTCTAAAAATGCAGGTATGAATTGTAATTTTTCTTGTTCGGACCAGCCATTAATGGAAGCTGCTCTTTGATATTTTTTTAAAAATGCATCTATACTATCAGATGAAGAATCGGAAAATATGTCAGGTTTGAAATAAAGTTTTTTACTCTCCATTTTGTTCGTTTTGGTTTGATAATTTTCATTTATTGTCACAAAATCGTCCGGGCAAGATTCACCGTTTAAATATTTTAATAATCTATTCTTAAGTTCTGCAACTGTTCCTACACTATTTAAATTTCTTTTATTTAATTCTAAAATTAATTGAGGTTTATTAACTTTGTTTATTTCATTTGGCAGTGAAATAAAAATTGGTTCTTCTATTTCATTTTCCTGATTATTATTATTTTGTGACATTTGTTTAAAAAAATATGTTCGTTTTATTTGTAATTTAATATTTGTATTATTATTTCGGGGATTTTTAAACGCGGTAAGAGCCACTAGTTGGGCGCCACTTTGTAATGATAGAGAAAGAATAATAGTAAGTTGATTGGGGACTATTATATATTTCTAAATTATTACTTGCTAAATAATTATATTTTAATGATATTACCTCTCTGCTTCCTGTGTCGACTTGCTTGTTGAAATCGTGGTTCGCGTTCAAGATGTAATATGAGGTGATCGATTTATATTTTGAAATAATTAGACCTTTTTTCTTTGAATCACAATTGTAATTTTATTTAACTTATTTTTAACACTTTTTAATATATATATTTTAATCAATTATAAACTTATTATTATGTCTTATTGTATGAACGATCTGCGTAGTCTCTTACACTCGCTTTTGACCATCCGCACAATAAGATGATAAAGACTCCCCAATCTTAGCGACTACTAGTCCCCTTATATATCTAATTCTTTTACATATAAGAGTGTGTGCGTGTGTATATGTACATATGTGTGAGTTTTATCTTATATTTAAAGCTATCAATTATTATAATTATTATAAATATGTTATTACTATAATTATTATATATTATTGTATTTTATTGAATATTACTTATCATACAATTAAAAATTTAAGATATATGATGGCTAAGTGCACATCATTACATTTCTTTTCGTTATTTTAAGAACTCAATAATGTTTCTTTTTACATCACGCATCTAATATCCAACAGTCCCTAGGATCACAACCGTATAGTGGTGGCATATTATAATTTATAAATAAGTTTCATAGGTTTTCTATTTCGACATTCGTAGTTGAGCGTAATAGAATATAAAATTAAATAAAACAATAATAAATATACCAACAATACGGAAAATTCACGATTTTTAGGTACTATAATATATTATAGTATTTATCCAATTTATCTATTATAGGACCTATAATTGGTTTTTAGAACTGCCCATTTTAATTTAGAACTATCCGTTAGCATAAGCTTTGCAGTGAATTAATCTATTATCAAAGTTTAAAATAAAAATGATTTTAATTTTTAAGTAAAAAACAAGTATGTAAAGTATTAAAAATTTAAAATGCTTTTATCTAGTCTCATTCGTCTCAAAATTAAAATATCGAAAAAATGCCAAAGCTTAATCACTCATAATAACGTTCTTACCTAAACTTCAATAATTTATCAATTCAATCTAATGGGTCTTGGATGTGGCGTCCTTTATAAAGATACATATATCTTGAATCGTGAATTTTGTTATAATCATGGAGTCCTAATGGCTAATAGTCCTATATTATGATATGTTAAAAACTTAATTTTCTTGTGCTCCAATAGAATTTGTTGAATTTTCTTAGTCAGCATTATAGATTAATATAGATATTATTTTATAAATTGTATAGATTTATTTAATTTTCTAATTAAATTATATTATATAATGCGTATTTATGAATTAATGAAAGCGACAGTCGCGAATCCAAAGGGGGCAAAGGATAATAGCCCCTCCCCACGGAGATTGGCGAATTTTTGAATGTCTGTTATCGGAAACAAAATTAATATAAATTAATTAATATATAAATGATAAAACACATTATATTGTTAATTGTGTTCCGGCCGTATACGTTTTTATCAGTTGTCATCAAAATGATAGTCTGTTTATTCTGACCGATCACAAATTTATAAAATATTGTAGGTATTTTATTAATTAAAATAATAATTTAGTTGACATACGATACGATACGCATACTGCGTCATTCACTGGCCACTGGTCACCTTTGACTGTCGATCATTAACGTTAAAAGCTAAACGTGTGTGGTTGTTTTGTATTTGCAAAATCAAAAAGACAAAATGATTTTATTGAATTTGTTCGGTTGTTTTTTTTTTTTTTATCTATCATAGGTTTTATATTTATTATTAATTATTATATATCATGTACAATTCATTTATCCTTATTAATTATTTATTTTACTAAATTAATTGTATTGATAAATTAGAATTTGAATGATAATATTTATTTATTAGTTTATTTACACGCATATTTATCAAACTTTAGCTGAAATTTTAACCAAGATGCCTCACCTCGTAAATATGTTCTGAATCCACGCTTGGGAAGTGTCAAAAATCAAATGTATTAATAATATGTATAAAAAATTATATTATTTGATTATTTAAAACATTAAATATTTAGGTACATGATACTTAATAGAATGTAAGACGTTAGTTTATTTTTTAAAGTTAAAACTTAAACATAAACATTTTTTTGAATGAATAATCGCCAAAATTGTGTAGAAATAAAAAGTAGGTTAAGTTTTATTTGTTTTTAATTAATATATTTATTTTTATTGAACATGGTATAAAATAAATTTAAAAAAATTCTACAGTTTTAAAGTAACCAACCCTAGTCTCATCAAAATCGGAAAATGTTATCGTGTCTAGAAAATTCGTGAACATTTCAAATAGTTACTTAGTAGTTAGTACTCATTTTTTAAGTATAGGTACAACAAAAAAGGGGTTTTGTAAATATTTCCATTTTTCAATAATTCTTTTATTTTTTTTGTTCTCTTGATTATTTTAAAAAGTATTTGAAATTTTTTTACGTTTGGCCCTATCCCGAAGTACAAAGTAAATTTATATTAGATTTGTTTCCATAAACCACTTTCAATATTAAAGATTGAAGCATTTTATCCGCTTTAAAAAGACAATTGATATAAGTTTACCTATACATAATATTGTAAAACCAATAATACATGTCAATAACAGCCATGTACATTTATCGCTTCGCTCAGTATCTAATTATTGTCAAAATTAACTAAAAAAAAAAAACTTCCGGTAAAACGTGTTCTTAATACAGTCTGATTATCTTTTGGTTCATCATTTCCTACAATTCAATGTACCTACCCATGTGACCGTATACATGTGCGTGCCACACACGTCAGTACGTCGCACTGTGGCGGCGACAGTACTATCACTCAAATAGAACACGAAATCAATAAATAATAATAATAATAAAAAAAAAAATTACGTATGGTAGGTCGGTAGGTAAGTACTATAATAGAGCCAGCTGCAGCTGCAGGTGGCTGGATTAGGTACCTCTAAGTGTGTATGATATGTATGAAACATATAACATAATATTTAGTATCGTGACGCGGCCGTTCGCCGTCAGGTAGATAGAGTACCTATAACCAGTAACCGGAGTCGAGCGTGCTACGCGACTACAACAATACAACAACGCTGCAGCAATAAGGTAGGGCGGACCGCGGACGGGCACCTGTTCTCGCCGGCCGCGTATGGCGTATTGCTGTTGGTACGTGTTATTATTATCGTCATCGTCATCATCACCATCATCATCGTCATTAATCATTATCGTCATCGTCATCATCGTCATCGTACTTACTCGGGGGAGCTGTACAGGTGTAGGTATAGGCATACACACACACACACACACACACACAGACACACACACACAGACACACACACACACACTCCGACGACGACGGTCGCGAGCGGCTTTCACAACCGCTGCAACAGCGCGCACACGCGCACGCACACGCCGACGGCCGACGTTTCGCGTTTCGCGTTTTTGTGTTTTCTCCGCCGCCGCTGTGCGTGTTTCTCTTTTCCCGTGTCAGTACAGTCGCCGAATCCGTCGGAATCTCTCGCGTTGTACACCATCCGTATAGTTACTCTGTGCATTCGTCTTCGTTGCCGATAGTTTGTAGGTAAGGTAACAATTTGTTTTACCAGTATCGTATTATATACGAAGAGAGTTCCGCGCTATTATTATTATTGTTATTATTCCAACTCGTGGCGCGCGTATCGATCGTTATTATTCATCGACGGACGACGGTCGATGTAATATCGTAATAGTATTATTCATTGCGTACACATTATATTGTAGGTAGAGCCAGCCAGATAGGCATTATATAGTTACCATAAACAATACGGCCGCCCGCACTCTCTCTCCGTCCATCTCTTTCGCCCATTCGCGCCGTCCGTCTGCTCGGGGAGGACAGACGATGAAAAATAATAAAAAATAATATCTCTAGTATCCTCATCGCAAACGGTATACTAAATTATAGTGTTGCAAATTGTTTACCGCAGTCGTCGGGGAAATTCGTGGACCGAAAAGACTTGAGGCGACATCGCACATCATCATCATCATCATCAACGGCGTAACGACGACAACGAATTTCCACTGCAAAAATACATGTATAATAGTAGAAACTGTCTGCTACTTTCGAGGCGTGTGTCTTTGCAGTAGATCTATAGATCCAGATTTATAGATATTTTATATCAGTTCACACATGTTTGTCTCATCGCCGCTGCTGGTCGTCGCTATCGAGGTACGTAAAACTTGCGATTCCGTCGAATTCGTCAGTGTGGATTTAATGGTTTTTTAAGCACTAGTTTATAATGTCAGACGTTGTAGACGAACTTATTATATATCTATATAAGTTGTTATAGGTACTTAAATAAATTCCAAATAGCAAATAAAAATGTTAGATTCGTTTTTGTTGTGTAGGTATTGTAATATAAATCATGTGCGCAAATCGGTTAGAGGTGTATGCAGGTGTAGTCAACGTATTTCGACGTATTATTCATAAAGATTTCTGTGTTATTTCTTAAACGAAAATCGTATAATTATTATTTAAATTAGGTATCCAAAGTATAATCAATAAAATAATTTATAAATATAATATTATAGGGACAGTTGGACAAATATACAGATAGGGACTAGGTAGAAACCATAGGTATAATATCCGTTTCGATAGAATGCGTATGCTGTACGACGGAAATTTCTGCAACAACAGTATCGCAGCAGTATTCCTTTCACTGGATTATGCCAGTACACGATCATGTATTTTATATATATGTATTTATATTCGCTGAGATTAGACGTAACTACAATGTAACAGGTGTAAGACTCATTATTATTAATCTGGTAGGTAGTATTATAGGTACATCCTAGCCATATTACCTATTAATATTGGTACTATACACGTATGGGATGAAAACTCCATTGAGCTAAATCAAATTGCTTATCACTTGTATTACCCGCAAAATCGAGATAAGTAAAAAATATTGTATTCATTTTATAATATAAAAATAATAAAAACGTGCAAACAAATATGCGTACATATGCTCGTTTTCCGTACTATTTATCGCAAAAACCTGCTCGGAGACTTCAACGGAGTTATTATTATTTAATATGCGTGTCTGCTCGGCGTCACTTCGAAATTTCAACGATTCGGCTGTTCAATTCTAGTTCAAGAGAGGTTATTGAATATTGTATATTATGGTGTCCCAGATTTAATATAAACATATTATTTATTTATATGTAATACGTTACTTAACCGTTGACGTACTGCACTGGCCAATAATCGATTTTTATCTATGCGGAATGATCAAAATTAATTTGGGTGTACGCAATATGTTATACAGGTACTTGCATATAAACAAAGAACCAACTATAATACATATATTATATATTTAACGTACACATTGCGATTATTTATGCGAAAACGTGACATAGGACCTAATGACACGGATTGCATAGTAAATATCTAATCGTAACTATACGCCTTTACCTAATACGCATTTTATTGCAGTTATCATTAATTAATACTATATGTTCTAAATATATATAATATATATATGTATATATTGTATTATAATCCAACTGAATATGGCCGTATAATGTAATATTGTATTCACGCATTCAGGTTACGATGTATATATTATATAGGTATGCATTATGTCGTGGTGAAAAACGTTCTGGAATGTCAAAACGATCCGCGCACATATAGGTGTGGCATTTTGATGACCTTCGGTATCCATTATTATGTTGTTATTTAGTCATTTCGCAGCATAGTAATAATAATTTTAATAATACGCCACAATATTTAATATTTATTGTTCGATATTATGTATTTAGGTACGTATCTTAAGTCTGTTATATAGGTAGGCACTCGTTGCAATGTATAATGTTTATCCATTGTGGGTATAGCCAATATAAGAGATGTGAACGGTATATCACAAGAACAGCTGTAACTATTATATATAAAATATAAATAAATATAGGTACTTAAAGTATATAATAATTATAAAATAGTTTTATTAATGTAATCACAAAACTACCTATTTTTTTTAAAAACATTTTGTTTTCTAGTTTCTTCGGTAGAAAGGTTTTGACATAAATAATTTAAATACGTGCAGTTCCAAAACAATAGTTTAAATGTATTTAGGTAAATTAAACTAATATGATCTAGCGAAAAATTCTTTTTGATAATTATTTGTCCAATTTTAGTTTTAACATATCATTTTTTATGGATCTGAGACCTGAGTTGTTTTGGGCCCTATATTATCCTATTAAGTATACAGTATGAAGATTATTTGCGTAGTTACATATGCGTATGGCGACGTATAATTTCGTCACGAAATAAGAATAAATTTAATAACCATTCGTCGATATGCTACATATAACATATTCGTATATTTGTTATAATATGTTAAAGTATATAGGTATGTTTAAATTTAAATGTATGATAATATACACTAAATCCAAATAGCCCTAGGATGTAGATAAATAAATATCCTACTCGGCCGGGTGAATGTGAATGTGTTTTTATGCTGTATGAGTTCATTATCATATTATCCCACAGTATGTCGAGGATAAAATGGAAATGTTTATCAAGCTGTACAGTGTACATGATATATTATTGGTATATGGTAAAGCGTGAAAAGTTCTATATAATTATGATGTTCACTTCGTTCTCGCGCTTTATTGACGAATGCTAGGTTTGGGTTATTGAATTAATGAATAGATGAATTAAACTATTTAATTGCATTATATTTCACAAAAGTGTGCCTGTATAAAGTAGACATAACACGCAAGACATTTTTTAGAAATTTCGTGTTAGGGACTAATAGCTACAAATACTAATTAAAACAAAAATTTCGATTTATATGATTAATTAGTATTATATTACAGTATATATACCTGACTATATACATTTAAATATTTAATAACAATTAAGGGATGCGAATTGCAAACAACGATATTGTAAATGTGGCTTGCTCCATTCCACTATAATTTGATGGAAGCTACCCTTTTCACTCATTTCAATGATTCCATATAAGTTCAATTTAATAATACAACAATTATAAATATAAGGCTAAGCAACTGATCATACAGGTTAAAAAGTGATACATATAAAGTCATATATATATATATTGCACTTGTTGCATATACATTTAGTATTAATTGAAAACTTATTTAAATCAATATCTAATAGATATTAGCTGAATTTAATCAGTTTTAAATTTTATGACCTTAATTATATAGTGTATACTAACATTAACACGGGTATTTCACTCATGTATAAAGTCTACTTTAATCACATGACGTGTAAACTAATAAAAGAAATTTGATCGAAAATCGAAACTTACCTATCATATTTATACATATTTTACTCTCAATATTTCATACTAATGAATAATAATTTATAAAGTCATAATTCATAAGTACTTATGTATAGTTCCTATGTTCTTAATTTTTAAACTTTCTTATTCACGATTTATCACATTATTTTCAACAATTTTTAGTAGGTATATTATTTTAAAGGTAATTTGATTTACGAATTTACGATTATTATTCACTAATCATTATTAATTGCTATTATTGCATTTTTAGATAACTAACTATTATGATATAATGTAAAATTATAATTAACTTGTAATTTAAAATTTGAAGTGAAAACATAAGAAATTTAATTTTAATTACAAATATAGGAGGGTAAATAATTAGATAAAAAAAAATAAGACGACTGAGTTGTTAATTATTTTAATTAAATAATTTTTTTAAATATAAGTTATGTAAGATAAAAAATAATAATAATTGATTGTTGAGATAAGAAAATAAACACAAAAAATTTACTTCCTACGTCGTACTTTTGCAGCATGATAAATTATTTAATATTTTAGTTAAATGGTAGATGATTTAAAGTAATAACTATTTTTTTCATTGGTTGGTTTCAGTGTTTAAGAAAAAAACATCTGAGTGTACAATTATTATATTATTATAATAATATAAATACATTTAACAATTTTTAAATATATTTAGGCCCTCAAAAATTAATCAATTAAATACAATTGAAAATGAAAGTTAATTTTTAAAAACGTATAATATAGTATATTATTATTAATTATTAATCAATAGATACATATTCAAAAACAAAATCCAAGAGCTGAAAAGTTGTTGGGTGGGAAGATTAATAAATTCCGATAAAAAAAAAAACACTTTTACGATAACGATTTCTCTTTATGATTTACTGTAGACTCGAATTTTCAGTTTTCGTCAATAACGTTCGTCCACAACTTTCAACTAATTTCATACTAATTGAATACTGCAGAGGGCTAAAATATTAGATAAGCTATGTACTATATAGTTATGTTATTATATTATCATGAAATATGTTAAAATATTACTACTACATGTGTAATATTATATGTATCATCTGAAGAACAATACGTAAATATTAAAAACATATATGTAACTGGATACAAATTACAAATCATATGCAAATACTACAAATAACATTAATAAATTGTAAGTGTAACTTCCATGTTATAACTCAAACTATCCATTTAAAAAACAATGACACATTTTATACCTTCTATAATTAATTGTTATAAAATAATCTTTCACAAGTAGGTATGTATTAGAATCTTATTAGTTTCTGTAAATTTAACCTAAACTAAATGTTAAGTAAATCGTACTTTAGTTGGTGGTTGTACTTACTCGATTAAATGCAATGCAATGATAATGACCTCTGATTTAATAGTACGACCGCACAGGAATTTGTTGGCAACGCATTCAGAAAAAAAATATTATAATGGCACAACACTGCATAAGAATACAAGAGAGTTAATGTATTCCAACAAATAGTTTAACTATTATGTTGCATATACCAGTGAGTTAAAAAAAAATTATCACGTTAATTTGTTTCAACGGATTCACGTTGAAATTTTAATACCTGCAGTTATATGCCTATAAGACCATTTGTAGTATCGAAAATTCTTGAAAATAAAAACGCCATTAACGAAAAAAAAAAAAAATAACTAAGTATGTGCCTATATTTGTAATAAAGTAATGAAAAAAACAAACGTATACCTTATCTATTTATTAATTTAATTAATATCTAATTCTATAAAAAATCAAACAGACAGATTTTATTCTCATGTCTATATTAAAAAGGTACATCTAACTATTATAAATGAATGTTAAGAAAATTAATTTATGTAAGCACATGTAGCCATATGTTTTAAATAAATATTTAATTTTTAACATGTAATTTATAACTTGTGTAATTTTTAAATATTTATGTTATTTTAAAATAAAGCATGTTTTTATACCTACCTATATGTATAATATAGTTTTTATATTCACCTCTTGAAGTAAAACTACTTATATTACATTACGACGTCTGTGAACCGTCGCATACTTTTTAAATTTTATTCATAACACTGTCATTTAACAAAATATTGTGACTACCGTTATTTTATATTTTATCAATCAATATTCAGTTGCATGCCTGTTTTAAATCTGTACGTGACAAATGCGAACTAATCCGTGAAGAACATTTATTAGCATCTGTTATCTTATTTTCTGTTCGCTACATTTCCATCAACTCAAAACAACTGCATAAGTCTATAACGACGTAGAGTACAAATAATTATTAAAAATGTTGTTTACAATGATTACATGCTCGTTCGTTGTTTCATTTTTGTTTTTATGAATGAAAACATAATGAATAATTAATGAATGAAAAATATTTAACCAATTTAATTTAAATTATAACGCGTGTGATAAGTATTATATTTTGATGTTAGTATTTTTTTATTTGTAATAAATAATAATATAATATCATAAAATAATTAGGTATTGCATAGGTGTAAAATATGTTATCATTCTCTAAAATATATATACATTTCTATATGAATATAAAATAATAATTTATATATACATTATTATTTTGTTTATTATGATTTGTATTTTAAAATGAGCTTTATATAGCATGGACTATTTTACAGAAAATATATTATTTACATATTTTGTACCCGAGATTTTGAAAGAAAATAGCATTTCAAAATATTATCATAAACTAGTAGGTAGGTATGCAGACGTATAATACGTAGATAACCTGCATGGCACAGCGGCCAACTGGTTATATACTTCAGATATAAAAATATGTATTCCAGGTCTAGAGTTGAACCGTGTCAAGCATAGCTACATTCCGGATGGGTGACGATAGTAAACGGCATGCCAATTACACATTCTCTTAGATATACGATTACGATAGTTAGGTATAATAGCATTAATGGGCGTTGGAATACTAAATAGTAAATACCTACATACCTATGCAATTGAAGAAAAAAAAATGAACGTTTTTATTAATGAAAAACGTATCTATACATCGATATGACTGTACCGGGTATTTCAATTTTAAAACACTGAATTTATAAACGTTTGTGCCGAAATAGATAATGGATGTATATTGTATAAAACCTATAATTCAGTATTCAAAGAAACCTACGAGTACTATACAATCTTAAAGAAAGTGAAAGAATCAGATACTATCGTAGGTATTAAAGAATTATTATTGCAGTTGCAGTTAAATGTATAATTGTTAATAGTTAATGACTAATATGACGAATTGTTTTAAGCAATAAACAAGGCCAGCTGTCTGAATTATGCGAAATTAGTTTCCTCAGATGTCGGTGTCTTACGAAAAAGAAAATAAATAATTTAAAGTAGTATAGAACTATAGAACTACCTATATAAGGTATAGCTGATAATTTTATTTAAAAGATGAAAGGATCTATATTGGTTATTAAATAATTATACCTTATAACATTTATGTAGTATCTACAAATATTTTATTTGATTCGAATTTTTAAATAAAATTTTGTTTTTAAACCAGCCTAAAATATTTTATTTATATAATAATAATATATTTTATTTATTAATATTTTTAATAGCCATGTAAACGATTATTATTTATTTATAAATCTAAAATATATTATAAACTTTGTTTATCGGAAAATAATATAATTATTGTTAATTTGTTTATTGATCTTTTTTTTTTAATAAACAGCCGTTTAGAATAATATTAATCTATTTAAGAAAAAAATAATTTAAATATATTTAAAAATAATTTTTTATTTTATATATCCTTATACATGGGTATTTAGTATTATCGAAATTATAGTGAAGGTAATATAATTTCTTCCGTATTACTTCAACTCGAAAATCGAAATAACAGTCTCCTATTCTAAATCGCAGGAGGATAAATATCGGGATTTGGAAATATTATTGGTCTGGGATTACACAATAATATAATATTATGTGGATTCTATGTTATTGTAAATTATATTAGGTACCTATTGTAAAGTCTAAATTACTCTTTTACGATTTTTTTTTTTAAAGATTAAATTTGATATTTTATTACATACCTAGTAATTTAAGTATGTTACTATTGTAGTGCATACTTATATATTTGTAATTCTGATAATAGGTTGATCTTATTTGTCTGATCTTAGTTATTACTTATTAGTTATTACCACAATAGCCACCATCATTACATTGTTTTATTTTATATAAGAAAATTTATATAACCGTACATTATAGGAACCTGTAGTATGATTTCACTTGCATAAATCTGAACTGTAGGTACAAAAAATTGACTACTTTGAGTATCATATTTGATGTTCAATTTCAATCTTCCTACCCTTACTGCCCATCCAATTTTACTCAAATAGTCAAACTTATCAATTGTATCTTATGTTTAAAATTGCTTCTCAATTAAGTTTTTCTCCTTTAAGTTTTGCAAATTATAGATTAAATGATAAAGGGAATATTATATTATTTATATCATTCAGTAGTTAAAATCTTAAGTTTGAATAATAATTATATTTATAAGTCATTTATAATTTTAACTTTAAACTAAAAATAATGGTTAAATAGATTTGTTAATTTGTATTGGGCCTAAATTTATAACAATTAATAAATATTAAGACATATTTGTGTACAATATACACGTTAATTTGTTATCAGTTGTTATAAATTATAACTAAGTAGATACTTCTAAACATTTTAAAAACATATGTAAAAAAAAGAAAATATAGCACTTAGCCATATAAGTACAATCTAATAATTTATAATTTGGATAATTGTACTTATGTAGACTATTTATATTTGTGTACAGTTGCCTACAGACTACAATGAATTATTTAAAAAGCGATTTAAAACATTATAAAATACAAAATATTTAGTTAAGATGTACAATATATTGATTTTTATAGATAAAAAAGTAAAAGATACATTTTCTAAAAATATTTTCCCCCTGTATTATATTTAAGAAATTGTAAAAATATTATAATCTAGACTATGTTTATAAAATTATAATATTACATTTTGCGAACAGTATATAAATAATATTATTAAAATTAATTTAAACATAATAATTTAATTTTTTTTAGTTATATTGTAATAAATACATATTTAATTTGTATGTTTTTATTTTAGGCTTAGATGTTGCCTCAATTTACTGCCTTAAGAAATGCCTGGATTGAAAGATATGTCGATGCAACAACCAGGAAATAATAGTAAAAGGTATATTTCAAAATATTGTAATATGTAATTCTAAAAAATATCAAAATTTAATTATATTTATATTACAGAGAGCTAAACGAAAAACCAATAATGCCTTACCATCGAAACAGCGTCAATTCAAATGGGTATTCAACAGGTAATAAACAATCATATTATTCATTTAAAAATTAAGTATTTAGACCACTTGAATTAATCATTTTTGTTTAAATTTTTAAGATGGAGGCCAACAAAGTATGGCTGGTGAGGAGAGGAACAGCGATGAAAATAATTCAGCTCCAACTTATGTAATCGAACATTTAGCCACATTTACGGTTTCAAAAAGTACTGGTATAGTTTACCCAGCTGATGGCATGAGGAGACTATTGCATCTTGAAAAATCAAACGGTATTTGGTCACAAAAAATGCAACTGCGTCTTGATCAATCTTGGGTTTTGATAATGGATTTTGAAACAGGTGTAAGTAAAAACACATAGATGTCTACAAAATATATTTATATTATTTTTTTTAAATAAATCACTATATTTCTGTTTAGGTTGTAATGGAACGATTTCCAATTTCATTAGTAAAAGAACCAACTGCTTTTACTAGTAACGATCCAATGGAAATTTATAACAATATTCTAGTATTTGTAGTTGGTCAAGTTGATTCACGATCAGAGATGCACATATTTCAAGTAAGAAATAATAAATTATGGATTTAATAAGTTTTACATATTTCATAGCAATTTTATAGAAAAAAATATTACTATTTAGGTAATACTTATTATACTATCCACAATATATACACCATTATAACAATAGTTTTTTTTTAAGAATAATTTTCTATGTTATGTATAACACTAGAAATGAAATTATTGGAAGTAATTTGAACTAAAATTTTACCAAAAGAATATTTATTATTCTTCAACTATTATTGTTTATAATTTAAACTTATATTTTTAAACTGATAATAAATAATAACTAATAGTTTTTAATTTGTTCATACATGTATCAAAAATTAAAAATAACAAATATAAGACTTTTATTCTTGCATTTATAAGTTAATTAAGCAATACCAAATTATCAATAGATCATTACCATTTATCATTGTTTTTATTTGGAAAATGATTACCTATAGGGTTATATTATCGGAGTTGAAAATAAATTGATCATATTATACAATATCAGTTTTTTTTTAAATTTTTGACCATGGTATGTTGTAGAGTCAAAGTGTACCAGCTCAAGAATTAGTTGACGATCTAAAGCTTCTGAGGTCTGGAAAAGGAATTAATAGAAAGACAAGACATGTACCACCGCCTCCCCCAACACCACCACCAAATCCACCATCAAACGGTGTCAGTGTGCGAGAACAAGTGTCTGTTTTTAATGCTGTTGCTCATCGTTAGTGTTTTTTTTTTTAAATATTTTTCTAGTATGTAAATAAATTGAAGTTAGTAGCTGTAATTCAAAAAATAATTCAGATATTGTAGTGTAAATGTAATAAACAAGTAATAGCCTATCTTTTACAATAGTCTAAAATTAGAAAAAGTTAAAAGTTTCTTTTGTTAATTCAAAATTCAAACGATTTCAAAATTGTTTTTTTCTCCATATTGCAAATAAATAACTCTATAAAATGGCTATTTTCAAAAAAAACTTCATTTTATATTACATTGAAAAAACTGCACTACAATATCTGTATTATTTTTCAAATTACAGCTTTTGACTTTCTAATTAATTTACATACTGCTATAAAACTTAATAAATTTAAGATAGTTTTTTATTATCTAGTAAAATTTATGTATTATTATTAAATGTTCCCTATTTGATTAATGATTAGTTTTAATTAAATATATGTAAAATACTTTGAGATATAATTATTTAATATTTTAGATTCTGATAATATCACTCGAGTTGATGATGAAACAAGTTCGACTTCTAGTGAAAAATATGAGAGAGATGTTATAGTACTGAATCACTGCTTCGATGATATTGAGAAATTCATTGCAAGGTTACAACATGCTGCTGCTGCATCTCGAGAACTAGAACGCCGGAGAAGGTAATTTTATTAGTATTATTAATCTATATTTTTCGATATGTAATCTTACTAATTATAGTTTTATTTTATAAAAGGAACCGTAAATCTAAAAAGAAGGACATAGGTGATGGAATGCTTACAATGAGAGCTAAACCACCTCCAGAAATTGAGTTTATTGATATCTTTCAAAAATTCAAACTGTCATTTAATCTTTTGGTAAATGCATGATAATAATAAAGATGAAAAAAATCTTGCATTTATATATTTGAAAATCAACTATTATTAGTAATTGTTACTTTTTAGGCTAAACTAAAAGCTCATATTCATGACCCAAATGCTCCAGAACTTGTACATTTTTTATTCACTCCATTGGCATTGATTGTTGATGCTTCTCACGACACTCAATATAAACCAAACATTCCATCTAGAGTTGTATCACCTTTACTCACAAGGGATGCAATTAATCTTTTGATGAACTGTGTAACCAGTAAAGAAACAGAACTATGGCATTCTTTAGGCGATGCTTGGCTTATACCAAGGTATTTTTAATATTTTAAAATACCTATTATATTATGTTTTCATAATATTATAATAATTATTTCATTGTGACATTATTAAAATATTTTACAATCTTATAATTAATTATAAAAATCATTTTTGACAGAGAACAATGGAAAGGCTATGCGGCTCCTTACCATCCAATTTTTATGGATGGGTGGTCGCCAGAATATCCGATTCCAGTTTCTGATGATCATTTAACTAACGTTCCAACTACCGGTGCAATTGAATCAAAAAAATCAAGAGAAGAAATTAAAAACTCAAATCCTGAGGTAAATTTATAACAAATTATTTAAGAAAATAAATTTTAATTTAATTATTGTTTATTTATATTCAAACTATGATAATTTTTAGGGAGAATTACGTGACACTTTATATCACCATCGTGATCGAGAACATGCTGGGATTGGCGATGATAGTAGTGACTATTTTGAATATGAACACGAACAGTCAGCTATGATGGGCATTAGACCACAGTATACGTTTAACACTAGTGGTAATTATTCTGGTCATCATCAAGAGCAATTTGGACCAGATGATAGGTAAGTTAGATTGTTAATTTTTAGAGAAATTGTAATAGTTAAATAATATTCAATCAAAAGTTGTTGGTTATTCAAGGAAAGTCAGTAGTTTTTGATGGGATCATATATTGGGGTAACTAGGTTAAGGCTAGGCTTCATCTAATATTTTTATAACCCCCTCCCCTAAATATATGTTGAATAACAATAATAAGTCACAATTTTTTTTTTTTATAAAACATATTGGCTAAGAAAAAGTATGCCGTAAGACTGTTTTTTTTTTAAATTTGATTATTATCAATATAATATAATAAGCGATGTTGTTATTTATTCAAGAATCACAATAAATTGGAAATATATAATTCAAGACACAATTTTTATTAAAATACAATTTTAATTTATTGATTAAATATATATATATGTATTAATGTACATTCATATTTATTATAAACCACTTATAAATAATATATTAACTTATAGTATAAGGCAAAAGGATATACCAAAAATGTTCACACAGAAAGAATATGATTAATAAAAAAAAAGAATGCCATCCCCCCAAAAAAAAAATGTTACAAAACAAATCTATTTGTGCCTATAGCCGAGAGTCCATTATTTATTTATGTAAAATTCAAGAAACCAAAATATTTTAAATAAATAGGTAGGTTCATAGTAAAATTGATTAAAGTAAATTGTAGTTAATTATTTTAAATAATTGTTTCCCTACATGAGTATGTCAGCGTAGTAATTATTATCTCTCTAACCCACGCGCAATATAACAAATTTTACATTCAGAATAATGCTAATTGATTATAACCATATTAATTTCTTAAATAAGAGTGAAATGACCTCTTAAAAATTATTTTAAAGATAAGTTCACTATTTAGGAGATCTTATAATTGTTTTATTATATTTTAATTTTAAAGCAAGTTATGAATTTTTTAAGATGTATAAACAATTTACAATTTTAAAATACTCATAACTCGCTTTAAAATTAAAATATAATAAAATACTTATAAGATGTCCTAAATAGTAAACTTATCTTTAAAATGTATACAAGAAAATTTCACTCTAATTTGAGAAATGAATATGGTTAGTCATTATTGTGAATGTAAAATGTTCTATGTTGCGCAAGGGTCAAAAGGAGAAAACAAATACTACACTGATATCCTCTTAAAAAAGAGAAAAATTTACTACTGGATAATAGTTAATAACTATTAAATGCATTTAAGTTGTTCCTTGAATAAATGCCTTTTATCTGTCACTATTGAGATAAGATATTTTTTCAGAGATGATTCACACAGTTTGGAAGGCGAGTCTGAACCTGATTTTAATACACTATCACTTCATAGTCCACCAAGAATGGATAAAGAACGTGCAGATAATATGGCGGCACGCAGTGACATATCTGCTGATTCGATTGAGCGTAATAATGCAAATGGACCGGGAAGTGAGAGATTTGAAAGAGCTCAAGCTAGATGGTTAGAAGACATGCGGGCTCGAGGTGTGAAAATAGTCCAAGTAACTTATCCTAGAACAGCAAATAATGATAAGGAACTATCTGTTGTACGCGGTGAATTGTTAGAAGTAAGTTCAATATAATAAATATTAACTTATTAACATTTAACCAAGAAATTGTTTGTAAAAAATAAGCGTGTTGTAGTTTGTATCATATTATTAATACAGAATATATGTAAGTATGAAAAAATCAAACAATATAGATTCTGCACAGAAAATATTGTTCACGTGAAACAATTTTTACAAAAAATTTAAAAGTGTGTTGCATTCTTTTTTACGTTTTAAGAATATCAATATAAGATAAAAATATATTTTCTACTTAAAACAATTTCCTTTTATCTAATGTTGATTGTATTAAATATTCATGTAAGTTCTACTTTTTCATTAACTTTAGATTTTGGACGATAGTAGAAAATGGTGGAAAGCCCGAAATAACCGTTCACAAGTGGCTCATGTACCTCATACCATTGTTACACCATTTAATCCAATGCTGGACTCAAATGATATATTTACAAATCCAGTGTATGCTAAAGGGTATGATAAAAGATCAGCTTCGCAATCACAAAATTACACACAAGTAAGTAACTTTTGTTGCTCAAAAATGTTATAAATACCTGTTATAATACCTTATGAATATTGTGTTTGCATAAATTACAATTACATATCGCTATGATTCATGATAACTTGTTAACATTTGATTTATATCTTGATAAGTATAGGTATATTTGTTCATAAACAGGGTTGGAACTTAATGCGCTAAAAAATAATGAAATATGTGCATATACAATAAAAAAAAGCTTAAATATGCAATATTATAATGTAGTACAATATGCAGTTATTTTTTTTAAATATGTATTTATACAGGAATAAACTTAAAAAATGACTAATTATTAAAAAAATAATATATTTGACTAATTTCAGTTAATTGTTCTGATAAATAATTTTACAAACTTACATTGACATTTTAAAATACATTTTTTGTATTTATTATGTACTAATTTATTTCTAAATATTTCTGTTTTATTGGATGGTTTAATTTAATGAATCTGGTTACTAAACACTGTTCAGCCATAACTCATAATAAATATAATATTAAATTAATTTGTTAATGAAAAAAAATTGAATGACACAATGATCATTGTGTAAAATACACTAGGTACCAGATATTACATTACTTACTTGCAATGTCCAAATTAATCAATTATATAAAAAAAAGATTCATCTATATTTTTCATGCTAAGTTGTATAATTAATCTTTGAGCTTTGTTAAGCTGACTTAGCATATATTTAATGTTTGTATTAGTTTACTGACATATTTTAGAGTAAGTATTGTATACAATCTTGTATCAAGGGTAGAGGCCTCAAAACATGACATTGCTTTTGACTAAAGAAGAAAAAAAATTAAAAAAATGTAGGCATACATTTTTTTTTTTTTTGTACATTTTTCAATTATTCAATTCTACAACCGTTTGTCGTATACACAGCAATAAAATAAAGAGCCCCCCATACATATACTATACTGTTAAATTGAAATCAATTATCAGTATAGCATAATTCAAAATATAGATGATACAATGATGTGTAGCGGCTCTTTATTTTAAAATTCTTTATATTAATGATTTACTAATATAATATGTATTAATATGCTTAATATCTTTAAATATACAAATTCATGAAAACTTGGCTAAATATGCAAAAATATGCAACATCAATTGTTGTATTTAAATTGCACTTACTAAATGAAACTAATATGTATTGAATCAGATTTTTAATATGCAGCTTCCTAAGAAATATGCAAATGCATAAAGTTTTGATCACTGTTAATAAATATTACCCATAATATGTACTTATTAAAATTTAAGTAAGTACACATTATTTATAGAAAAGTTCAGTTTTATTAATTTACAATTAATTATGATTTATAGTCTTGGTTCATGATCTATATTTAAAGTTTTTATATTTAGTCTATAGAGATATCTTTATGTAATATATATATATATATATATATATCATAGTTCTTAAATTGGTATACTAATCATCTTTTATTAATTTTCTTTAAATTCGTTTCAGTATTATTTACCAACATTGTACGATTTCTGTACACCAATAATAATTTCCAGATTTAATTAGTTTTTGAAATATGTATGTTTAGAGCTTCTTGGTTTAGGAATTTCATAGTTTGAAATAATATAAATATAAGATACTTTATATTAATAAATTATTTGTTGTAACTATATAATTAATATTTCTTTATAGGAGTCTATAAAGAGTGAATTTGTTGATCAAAGCATGAGTTCTGATCCATCCAGAAGTACTTCTGTACAACCACCAGTTCCAGCACCGGCTGATTGGGTACGAAAAGAACGAATTGGTAAAAAAGGAGAATTCCGTTATTTTTAATAAAAAGAAAAATATTTACATCAATAAACCTTGATTGACATAATCTATATTATATTTTTATTTTAAAGGATCATTTTTTTTGTTTTTATTTGTTATCAAATTTGTTTTATGAATATACATCATATTGCAAGTTCTAGTTGTTAAGACATTTTGATGATTTTTAAAATTGTTGAGTTTATGTTTTTAATCAATTTTGTTGTCTCATATACATTTATATTATTCTTAATAATTAATCTATTAAATCATTTTCATTTTTTTGGTACTTTACATTTTAAATACAAAAATTGTATCATAGCATTATAGGGGTTTGATTTTCTTTTTAATCTGGAAAATACATAAAAAATATATTTATTGACTTAATTATATTGTAATAGGAAAAATTATTTTAGTATTGAAAATGTAAAAAGCATTATGTGTATCATTTTATTGTCCTACAACATTTTATGTAAATAAATAACGTACATTTTTTTTAAACATAGTCTATAACGTATTATAACATATTTAATTAATTCATTAAACAATATTATTATTCAAATATTAAAATTATTACCTATAACAATAATATAATAAAATGTAATTTAATCATTTTTTACTAATTTTATTTTAAAGCCAATTAAAATTGATTGAAAATCATTAAATTTTGTATAATATGATTTTTTACATTTATTTCTGACATATTTTATATACCTACTTTTGTCATTTAGTTTTGGGTATTTAAATACTTCTTTTATATACATTTAAATACAATTTTAAGTCTAATTAAGTTGTTAAAGAAAGCACATAAATTAATAATATTTCATTATTAAAACTTAATATATAATAATATTATATAATATTTACAACTGTAAACATACAATGTAGGCATCAATATGTTAGCGAATTATTTTATTATTAATATGCCTACAAAACATTAAATATTTTCGTTTAATATTTAACATTAAAAATGTATAAAATAAATAAATAAACATGATTATTATTTTAGTATCCAATTGTACCTACTTAACTTTATCATAGTGAATTATATACATAATATTGTTATTAGAACAAATTCAAATGTTTTATTTTTGTTATGTATACGTATGTTATATATATAAACTTTTTATATTATTTTTAATTTAAATATTATATATATTTCAAAATATATCAACAGGTAACCTATATATTAAATGTGTATTTTATATTTTTATATTATATGTAGGTCATGGTTATAATAAAAATTATGTAAAATTAGAAAATTAAGCATTTTTAACATTGCATGAAAAAAATATTGAAAAATTTATTTTGTCATTTACGTTTATTGAACCAATCACATGAAAATAATTCAATATTGTTTTTTTTTTTATATAAAAAATACCAAAGAGATTAATATAACTTGTACAATGAAGTAATAAATGTCATGGTCTTCTTATTATTTATTAGATTTCTTTTACTAGTGTCATTACTTCATCACTTTCCTGTAACTTGGTATTCTTAACACAATAATACATATCTAAATTAGTAAGGCAGATGAGCACTTAATTTTTTTTAGGTATAACTTTATATTTACAACTTGCCAATTAATTGTTCTGGTCTCCTGTATAAACAATTTTTTAAAGTTCTATTTAAATGTATATTCAGTGTACTTATAGACAACATTTAACATTTAAATATTGTATGTATAATAAAAAATTGCTTACAAATATAAACCCTTTATTTCTGTCAATTTGTAAGGTTTTACTTTTTATAAACAAAATGTTTAGTTCTTTTATTCTTAACTTCCTACAGTCACTTCATTTTGGAAACAAAAAATATTTATATTATATTTTATTATTTTGAAGTACTTACTTACAATACTACCTTGATAGTTAAAATTGAAAATATAGAATCAACACTTAATTTATTATCATTTATCATTTGTATAACTAATTTATGTTTTAATAATATTTCTTGATAGTTGCTACACAAGATAGTGGGAAAATAAGTCGAAGAAAAATTACCATAAAAAAAAAAAATATATCTAGTAAGTCTTTGGAGTCTGGAGAAAATTTAAACTGAATTAAGTATGATTCATGAACATTAGAAGTGTTTTTTCTATTTACAGTATTTGTATTAATGGTTTAAAAAATATCTTTAAATAATCTTTGTTTATTTTTTAAAAAATTGTTTAAATTCAATTGTATTATCTGCAAAATGTGAGCATAAGATTTATTTTTGTTTACATTTTCATCTTTTTTTATTATTTATTTTTATCATACATAGACAATTTTAATAAAAACATTTGATGAAAAATTCAAATATCTATAATATGGTCATTTGTTTTTGAGAAGCATAAAGAAAGTAAATTCTAAAGTTCTAGCTTATCATTAGTTTTTTTTTCGATTATTTTGAAAAAAACTAGACATTTCGGCCTCTCCTACCAGCTAAATCCAATTTCCTACTAGAAGACATTGCCAGAGTTGAAAATTGAATCATTTTTTCTACATATAAATGTGAACACATATAAAAAACATCTATTTAAAATCAATACATTCATTGCACTGTGCCACTGCCAATACCATATTTAAAAGAACGTGCTCAATCGTAATCCCTACTAAAATTGTATTGTTGTAAACAAAGCGAGTTGAAATTCCCAAAAATTATCTGTTCCAAAGAGAATACCCAGACTACCGACCATTTTCATCAGATATCACTGTGTATTGCCCACTACAATAACAAGTCGGTCATTGGATGCAATGCGTAGAAAATGGTTAGGTAGGTATTTTCTTTTTGAACCGATGAGTTTATTTCAAATCTAAATATACACTTGTTATCTCCACCGAAAATTATGAAAGTTTCAATAGGTAATTAATGTGATTTCGTTAGATTTTTCAAATAATAGCTTTGGACTGTAAGTCACTCAATGGAGAACAAAGAAAAACGAGTAAAGCAATTTCGCCATTGATCGTTTGATTGAACTTGGTTTGTATAGCACAAATATTACCGATGCTATTGTATAGATGTCTAGAAGATACTTGGAGATTTTTTGATCTGCTTTGTTTGTCAAATTTTATCAATTTATGTTCAGTAGAGTGCAGCGCCGTTCAAATAATTTAAGCCCGCCGTATAATGTATAAAAATAAAATATATATTTATAAATGCTTATTCAACATTCTAAATGTAGTTTGAATGCGGTTTCAAAGTTGATGACATAAACAAATATTTAATTGGACTTTATGGTAACATAGATAAGAATTACATGTACACATCAAAAAGTGTTACCTAAGTTTTTTTAATTTTTTTTATTAGTGGACTACCTAATAATATATTTTCTTTATTGTTTTTCGTAATTTATATAATTGTTACTGGTTTTTATCTTTTTTTTTTTGGCAAAATATTTTTTGAACCACAACTATATTCAATTTCTAATCCATAAAAATTACATTTGACAAGTTTTTATACTACTTTAAATAGTGTTTTTTAAAAAGATTATAAATCTGATTAATGATCACTGTGATCTTATTATTCACATTTGTATAAGTTCACTTACACTATATCAAGGAAAAACATCCTGCCACTTTCTATTTACGTAGTGCCAGTACTTAGAATATAAACAATTCAAAATAAATTTTTGAACAATAAATAAGGCGTACAAATATAAAATTTATTTTTCATTTGTTATTGTGTGAATAAAATAAAGTTGTTATTACAATTTATGATGTAACTTAGAAATGTATTGTATACAAATGAATTACATATTTTATTTTAACTATTTAAACTATCCTATGGTTTATTATAGTATTAAACTATTATATTATATTGTCTATACTCTATAGTACATCTTCACAAGTATATATAATAATAATTTTGTTTAAAATAGGTATAGGTAAATAACATAAATATTAAACAAAAAAATTGTATTAAAAAAAACATGCATATGTGGTAAGTATATTTTTGGACAATAAAATATTGGTACATGTAAAATACTATAGCATTAATCATACCAATGCAATTTGGCTTTCAAAATGGAAATTTATTCCATTAAGAACATTTGTAAACTTATAAATTATTAATAAATTGTGTGTGTGTGTGTGTGTGTGTGTAACAATAATTCTATAATACGAATGAAAAGCTTTAATCAACAGGTCAAACATTTCTTCACAAAGGTTTTTTTTGGTTTTTCCATTACAAACTTTACTAAGTTATCAATATGTGATGCTGTTTTATAAGATAATAATTTAGTTTATAGAGTTAACAAGTATATTTCACGGTAAATTTATATTAATAATACAATTTATTTAATGACAGCTATACAATTCAGTTTATATTTATAAAAATGAAAAGAATTAATCTTATTATATTATTTTTAGGTATTTTAAACAAACTTTACAACAAAAATAACTTAAAAAAAAAAATCAGTAGAAAACAAAGCATTTTTTTTTTTTAATTTTGACTAGTTTTCTATACATATTAATTTTTTCTCAATAATTAGAATGAACAAAATTATGTGTATTTTATTTACTAAAATGTGTATACAATAAATTAGGTAACTAATAAATAAACAATAATTATTAAGTATTTTATTCTATAAAAAATAATATTGATTTAAGGGGGACTGAATTTATTTTAAATAGTTATTAAAAAAAAAATAATGTAATTCTCCTTAAAACACGGAGTGGAAAATAATAATCACAATAAAGCAGAAACCTAACCTACTTTGTTAACTTTTACAATTGAAATAGTCAGAAAAACGACCAAAAATAATATCATTCATATATAGCGTCTACATAACTACATCTATACTTTTAATCAGACTTCAAAAGATTAAAACAAAATTCGTTTTTTATAAGACAGTCAATACTGACGTACAATAATTAAATTTTGGCACAATTTACTGACAAAGAGTAGATAAGGGATAGAAAATATAAAAAAATACAAAATTTGATTGAGCAAAATCAACATTTTAATGTTTTTTACTCAATGATTTGCCAATCATTATTTAAAAAATTTAAACTTACAAAACTCCAAATAGAAATAAACAGTTTATTAAATAATTGTTTTAACGATAAACTTGAAAACCAACAATTTAATAAATGTTTAGAATAAACGTAGGTAGTTCTATGAAATTAAAATATATAGCTGTAATTAGCTTAGCTTTATACACCTGAAATTTAAATGAAAATAGTTAGAAATTTTAAGCATTGAAAAATCAATAAACAATATAAAAAGGCACTGTTATATTTAAATATATTTACTTACTCTAAAATAAGTATAAATTAATTATATGGAACTTGTAAGGATTTTTCAAATCATCCCGATAAATAGGAAAATAATAATAATAAATATAAATTAGGCCATACATATAAGACTAGTAAATAAAGACATTAAACATAATGGTAAATTTATACAATGGACCGTTAGGGAACAATTATAAATAGGTAGTGAAATTAAAATTAAGTTTTACCAATTTAGATGTAAATATATATATAGTGTAGCTTGGAAGTTTGTAAATGTTATACGTAGAGTTTGTAAATATGGGAGGTTACCAAATATTCTGAAAAAACTATACATATATACATATTTTTTAAATGTTTAAACATTATGCAAGAATGCCATACATTGATACGTTCTAAAAAGAAATAGAAGCCTTCGGTTAAGACCTCTATACAATAAATAATAATAAATATATATTTCTTTTACAAATGTTGTTATATTAAGATCATTATCATAAACAACTAAAATGCATAATAAACCAGTCATTAAATTCTTTGATTTAATTTTAGTTTACTTTAATTTAATAAGGTTTTATCAATTTAATATATGTTTTTTTAATGCTTTATCCATTTGAAAGAACCTTTTAATTCTTAATATTTGTAGCCATTCTCTAAGTGTCTCCAGTCTTCTATCTCTAATTTAGAAAACGTATTAAGTTAATTTCTACTATGTGTATCATAAACCAAATATGTGTTTATCATGCATTTTTTTTTAATATGAATATTAAATTTAAAAAAATTTGTTTTAATACATGGTATAAAACAGTCTTAATAAATATTTATTAACATTTAAAACATCTAATACAATTCTCAACTACATTTTTTTTTTAATTATTGACTAGTATTAAACTAAAATACACATTAATGTATAATGTTATTATAATTCTAAGATGTTACATAATAAATCAGTAGTGTTAGACATAAATGGGTGTATAAATATGGTGCAACATAAAACTAAATCTAGATTGTGCAATAATTAAAAGTACTAAAATACATAAGTTTTAAGGATCAATTAAGTGTGTTTTGATGTTGCCATAATGTTTATTTTAAGTATTTAATTATTTATTGTTGTTTGTTCATCGCAAATGTAAATTAAATAAATAATTTTTTTATCCATTAACATTATAAATTGACAGGATTAATAAATATGAAAATGTTAAATTATGGCACTACAATTTCTGATTTGTATTTTAATCTATAAATGTTGTATAATATAGGAACCTCGAGGGTCTAAACATAAAATTTTGAACTGTAATAATAATAAAACTAAAAATCTAAATATAAAACTGTAATTACAATAAATATATTATGGTTCATACATGCAATGTTTTTTTTATTTAAAAAAAATTATAATCGATATTGTAAGAATAACAACTTAATAATTTAAGATTTTAGTTAAATGAACCATAGATTAAATAACACTATACACTCAACGTCCATGCAATAATTGAATGCTTAATATTTTAATTTGAATTTGACTCACTAGTGACACATGGAGACAAGAGATGATTAAATAATTATTTCTCACTGATGCCTGCCACCATGCATTACTATTGAGCAAAACCTAAATTAAAATAATGAGCAATAAATTATTGTATTAAGGTTGTGTATTTATAATCTTATTTAATCTATGTATGAACTAATAATCAATATTAATTAACTTTAAATTTAATTGATTTTAATTTATATGTTATTTAATATTGTTAAAAATGATAAGCACATTAATTTCTATAATATTTAACTACATTTCTCTGACTGAATAAAAAACAAAATGGATCTAATTTGAATTTTGAAAATAAAATTTAAATTTTTTGCAAAATAATTGTCACGATCAATTTTTCACTTTTGATAATTGTCATGAAACTAATTAAAAAAAAAAAAACAACAATTCATATAAGATTTGATCAATTTAAAATAATAAATATAATTTTAGGATTTAAGGGAAACAATTAAAAATGGGTTGATCAATTTGAAATAATTATTCAGACAATTTTAAGCTTATAACAAAATCAAAATATAACTATATAATTATTATTTAAACAAATTGATAAAAAATTTAATTTGACTGAAAATTTGAAGTAAAAAAAAAAATATATTAGAAATATTGAGTGATTTTTTATCATTGATATAAAAAAATTAAGTATCATCATACAGAAATAATTATTTTAATAGATTTAGTTACTTTCTTTTAAAAAATTAAAAAAAATTGTATAGTTGTGTATTTTGATTAAATATTCATTGGGCCTATAATTTAACAAAGGAAAATAATATGCTAATGATTATTTTATCATTTATTATCTAAATAACATACTGAAAAAATAGTATACTATTAGAATTTAAAACAAGTTAGAATAAACTACTATCAATATTATATTTTATAACTATTGATACTATTTAAACTATATATTTTAATAGAATAAATATTTTGTAGGTATTCTTTTAGTTTTATTATTGCAATGTAATATGTACAATAACACTGATATACTAATAATAAATACAATTGATAAAAAATAATAATAATTGGTTAAATCAGGGTTTGTCTCATATTAAAAACAACTGAAATGTTATGATAATTAAATGGTTGATGTATATGATGTATATTAAAAAAGTAGGTAGATTAAATCATTTCAAATTGAGTATTTAAAAATGATAAAGAGAAATATGTTGGTGTGTTATATGTTATTGTTTATTAAAATTAAGTAGGTTATAAACGTCAAAAAGTAAAATGATGTTTGAAAAAATGTTTATTTTCTTATTAAAAAAAATTGTATTTTGTTTATAGAATGATAGTATAAGTACAATATTTTTAGAAGTTAGAGTATTGAATAAATTAAATGCAATAGCAGTATGGAAAAATAATAAATGCTTTCCAGGCGGCCTTTATTAGTGCTTTTAAATTTTGGAAGAATTATAATATTACATATAAATGTATACCATAAGAAAATATTTGAAAATTCAAGTCCAAGGTACATTTTACATAAATTAATAGTAACTGAAATACAACTTATGAATATTAAATACACTTAATAATTTTAATTTAATTGTGCAAAATAATTGTATATTTTTTGTTTTAAATGTATATACTTAAGTAGTAATAATAGCTTTTGATAACTAGTAAAGAAATATTTGAAAACTGAATTAAATCGTGTTTTTTATAAATACCCAATTGTCTTACAATATTATTTTTATTATTAAGAATAATTAGATATGTGGAGTTTACAATAATAGTTTTTAATTGTTTAAAATATTTATGGAAGAAAAATAATAAATTTTAATTTAAATAGGCTATTGATAGGGGTTATACATGGAAAACAGTAACCATTAAACTTTAGTGTAGACATAATATTATATTAATATATGGTCTCAACAAATAATAATAATAATAATTTAATAAATTAATTGTGTGAAATTTTATTCAAAACAATTTGTTAGATTTACTCAAGAAAATGAAATAATGACCACAATTTAAATAAATTATTACAACATACTTAAATGTCAATATTAATTAACTGAATGGGTAAAATTGTATAAATGATTGTGAATTTGCTTTTAAAATATTGAATTCATAGTAAAATTTACATAATATAGAAATATAAGAAATATTTGCTTATGATAATCAATTATACATTGGCAACTACAGAAGGTAATAAGATTCTTGAGTGTTATTATGTTTATCCAACTATATTCATACCTTATCTAAATATTTCAAATAAAATATTATAATAATTAGGTATTATAAATTTTAGTATAAATACAAAAAATTAAAAAAATATATAAGCCACCATATCAACATTTTTGTTAAGATGTAGGCTGATTCATTTAACACAAAATTTATTATTTAAAAAAAAAATGTTTTGAAAATAATTCTTTTACATATTATAAGTTGTTAAGAAACTACATTTTTGGAAACAATTATATTCTTTACTATTTTTTTATCATTATCAATTCTAGGCTTTTATTTTTATTTTAAAGCATTATTTGGAGAATTTCCGTCTACAAAAATCAAATTTCAGATAAGTAGTTCATTATTTATAATACTTTTAAGTATTTAAAGTTTAGATGAATGAAGAAACTTTGTAGGGTACCTCTGGTACCATCCTGCCTCGCTCATTTAAACTTAAATATCCATCTCATAAATGACTTGTCAAATATTCAATTTTTATACATTCAATTACTTCAAAAATTATTCTACTTTGGATTAAAAATTTAACAGCCCATGTTGTATTATAATAAGTATTTCAATAAAAGATAACAAATAGAAAAATATTGTTTTTTAACAACTTAAAACTTTGTAAGTAAAAATTATTTTCAAAAACTTAATAGTGACTTGAGTTAAATGTATGCACCTTTATACATAAAAATATAAGAAAAATTCATGAAAAAGGCCGCCATAGAAAAATGTTTTCCT
Source organism: Rhopalosiphum maidis (assembly GCF_003676215.2). NCBI lineage: Eukaryota > Metazoa > Arthropoda > Insecta > Hemiptera > Aphididae > Rhopalosiphum > Rhopalosiphum maidis. The sequence goes on along the minus strand of NC_040879.1, from coordinate 40,472,833 downwards.
ATACAGTATATTGAGGTATAAATTGTTTACACATGTAATTATATTAGTCTATACAATTATCAGGATTAGTTTAACAAAAACATAAAAATAAATTATTTATTTACAAACACAAAAATTATTTATAAGAACATACACAATAATACCAAATTGATCACAAACATTTAATAGTATAATTCTGTCATATAAAAAATAAAATAAAAAAAGATTTGGAAGTTCATTGGATCGATAATATAATCTACTAAGCATTAAACAAACAAGATTTAAATTAAATAGTTGATTGACAAGACTATTTTTTTTCAAGCCCAAGATGTGTGAATAAGATATATTACAATAGCTATCTTGGATTCAAGTACCAAATGTTTGAAGACTAATAAAATAATATGAAAATTCAATAATGAACCATTAGAACAGTATTATTATTATAAACAGTTTACATAAAAAAAAAGTTATTTATCTATCAAATGCATAATATTACTTAAATTAATTGAAACCTTGTATAACAAACCAATAATTTTGACAATTCAAAACAATAACAGCAATGACAGAAAAGGGTATTTTAATAGTTGAAAGATTTTAATGGAAAAATAACCTACACATCAGAAGATAAATTTAGTCAACATAAAAACAAAATTTAAGTAATAATGAGATGATCAATACTTTGAATGAAGAAGGTATTTGTGAAATGTTTTATAGATACTTTGTGTTAAATTATAGTATTAGAATAGTCATTAATATTAATATTTTTGGCGTAGTTTGTATCAAGAAGCTTGCAAATATATAGGTAAATCAGTATATATCAGTTATATTGCAATTATAAACTAAAAATAGTATGTTATTTTCAAAAATTGTATACTAACAAAATGTTGATGATAATTAACTTTTATAATTTACTATTATAATTATTAATTTATGTGAATTTTAATAAATATTTACTTCATTTCTTATATTACTAAAATTGTTTGTATTTTAAATTCAGATAAATTAACAGAAGGTTAGTTATAACATAAATGTACTAATCAATTTAAACATACAATTTAAAAAAAAAAATTGAGGATACTAAAAGACTTAGATAATGTACCAAAACGGTTATTGAGTAATTAGTCAAACTACTTAACAACTACTTTTATACTACATACTGGTTCATAAATTACGATTGAGAAATTAATACTCCATTTTGTTTATTTGGTGAAAGAGCATTTCCATTAGGTAAAGTTAGTGAATTGTGACTACCATTTGCCACATTATTTATACTGGTAATAGAACTTGATGGTAATACATTAAAACAGCTTCCTCCAGACATAAGTTCCAAAGCTCGATATAATAATAAATAATTTTCCTGTTAACAATAAATAAAATAATAGTATACTTAAATATAATGGCTTTTAAAATTTAACTTACTATATCCTTCCAAATGCCTGGTCTTTGATTATGATAAAGTTTAGCATATAATGAAATATCGCCTACATTTTCATGTTGTAGTTGTTTACCAATAGTTGTTAAACAACAAAATATTGCTGCTTCTGTTCCACCAAATCTATAATAAAGTTAAACTTAAATAAGCTAATTACATTTAAAAATTTTACTTATTAATTACAGTATCAAGTGAATATTTTGAATTCCAAAATTTAAAAAATTTAAAATAATTATCTTGAATTGTAAAATAAAAGAATAATAAATATAACCTTTAAATATTAAGAATTAACAATATGATTACATTTGTATTTTAATACTTAATTATTTTAAGTATCATTAAAAGTAAGCTAATATCATCTGTATATTATTAATATTGACACTTTTTATAGTATGCTTTATTATAATATACTGTAAATTAGTATGTTTTAGAGTAACATTAAATAGAATAAATACTTTTATAAATGTTGCTATCAATAGCATGCTACTATTTACTTATAAATTATTATACAACTGAAAATATAAAATATAATAATATGTTCAAATTCCTAATGGTATTTTGTATTACTACTATTTTATATTTGTATACATTTAAGACATAGAAATACTCACTTATCTACTACAACAATAGGGCCATTTTGGTATTCTAAATGCCACATTTGTACAATTTCTAATAATTTAATCAACGAAGATAATTCTCTGACAGAATATTTACTGTGAATTAATCTAACTGGAAGCATAAAATCATCTTGTACAGATTGAATGACAAGATCTCTTGTTTCATAATCATCTCCTATTTTGTCTTCTTGAACACTTTTAACTTTAAAATTATCACTATCTAATGTTGTATCCGAGTCCACAGGCCAAAATTTAACAAGTGATTCCTATATGTTAAAAATAAAAATATATTTTTTAGTTAGTTTTAGATTATTAAAGTAAATATAACAAACCGTGTCTTCACTCATATCAGTTAATATTACTACAGTCTGTGCATTGTGATCCCAAAGCATTTGCCAAAAATCTAAAACTGTATTTTGAAGAGGATGTTGTGTGACAATAAATTCTCCTAGACGTTTAAACCCTGAAAATATATACAATGTCATATTAAGGTTGTATAATTTTATATTAGAAATATTTGTTATGATCATAATTTATATTGAAATTTATAATTTTTTTTATACATGTGACTGTGAGTAGGCCCAAAGGCCTAGTTAGGTTATTAGTTTAGAATTTGGTTTTATACACCTGTATGTTTCTACCATGCCTGGTTTAAAAGATAACTATATTTTTTTTTAACGCTATAAGAGAGAAACACCATCAAAAATTATCTTTATAAATTATAATTCATATCTAAAATAAATATTTGAATAATAAAAAAAATTTAAGCATTTTGACTACTACGAATTATTAATTATACCTTTATAAACTATCATGGTAAAGGTCAAACATATACCTATAAACATATATTATATGAATTTTTTGAGTTAATTTTAATAAAATTTAGGGTTTATGCACATAAACAGAGAAAACTAACATAACATAAAACATTAAATACTTTTGTAAGCTTATTAAAATTAATGCCAACCAAAGTAGTTAATAAATACATTAATATACCCAATTTAAAAATCAGATTTATTCAATATTTAATTATTTTAGTAGCATGTAAAATACTTACCAATTATCCATGATGCATTAATGTAATCACTTCCCTCAATCCCAGGTTTAGGTGTCAAGTGTACTCGAGAATTTTCTACAGGAACAAATTCTTGAGATCTATTTTTATTTCGATTAAAGGGTTTATTTGCAGAAAGTAACAAATATTCTTGTGGTACAAATGAAGTTATCATCTAGAAAATAATAAATAATATTTATTTAACATAATTAAAAAAATAAATATTTTATGTTATTCATACCTTATAATGTTTTTCAAAATCTGAGGCAAATGATGTAATTTTACAATCGTTTATATCTGTTTGAAGATAACTTGCTAGGGTTTTTCTATTAATACTAGAATACATACAATTTATTGCTTCTAATAAAGCGTCATGGATAAATATATATTGTTCTTCAGTTTGGACTAAAAAATTCCTTTGCTGTCTAATGTGTTTTAAGAAATCAAATATATTCACTTCTTTTTCACTTTTAATTTGCTTTAACATAGTATCTAATACAATATATGTACCAGTTCTACCAACACCAGCACTACAAAACAAATTATATTATCATTGTTCATTAGTATTTTAACTAGAAATTAAATTTAAAAAATATTTATTTAATAACATACCTGCAATGAACAACAATAGGACCAGCGTCAGGTGGATTGGCTCCAGCTGATTTATCCACAAAACTTAAAATTGGCAAAGGATGATCTGGCGTACCATGATCAGGCCAGTTAGTATAATGATATTGATATATAGTTCTACCTAGTGGCATATTTTTTTTCTTTTTAGCCTAAAAACATTACATTTTAAAACATCTATTATTTTGAAAATACTTATCATAATATATTACTCGTGTATGATGCACTTGAAATGTACGAACAGTATACATAGCCATAAGTTCTTCTTTTAATAATTTAACTTGAATGAAACCATATGTTTCTATACCTTCATTTGGCCAGTATAAATCACACTTTCTCTATTAAAAAATAAATAAACAGTAAGTCTATTAATTTTTTTTGTAATTTATTTGACTTTTTTGACAAATTAAAAGTATTTTAATCAAAAGATATTTAATCAAGAATTAAAATGAAATAATCTTGTATAATTATCTATATACTAATATGTTATATTATTAACTATGTACTAAAAAACTATTAACTATTACAGTATGAAATAATAAAGAATTTATAGGCAATATGCTATTATTAATGAAAAAAATATAAGTTAATTTTAAATTTTATAATTGTTTTGTAATAGCACCCTCTAGAATAAAATATTTTAGTAAAGATGTTGATATAAATTAAATAAACTGAATTCCTATTTAAACAGTTATTATTCATATTGCTAATATTAATATATTTATTTATATCTTTACAAAGTTTAAATTTAAATAGTATATTACCTACTTGTGTATTTTTCTAAAAAAATACATTAACTATTTAGAAGTAAATATGCAAAATAACACATTAAATAATATATTATATTTTTTCTATATAAAATCATGTTTTCTTTAAGAAATTTGTAAGCAAGACACATGAGCAAAAAAGTTTATTTGAATGATAAAATAAAAATATTTTGCTTCTATTGTATGTTAAAAGCACAATAGAAAAAAGGGTATTTTATAAAATATAGAATATATTTCCCGATGTGGATATAGAAAGTAGAAATTATTACATAGCACACATTCTTTATAGTGATCAAAATCTAATATATAAAATTTCTAATGTAAAATATGAAGAAATGTTATTTAAGTATTATAGCAGGAGGGTAAAACTGAATAAAATTTTGATTTTATTTTAAGATTACAAATTATTAAAAGAATTATTTATTTTTAAGTATGATTAGAAGCTGAACTTGAGAATTTTGAGAGCTTTACTGACAACCTCAATTGATCTATTTAAAACTGATATAAAAATTAAAGTTAAACAATTACATAATATTTTTAATAAGTAGAAATTAAATTTGGAAGTTCTAGTTATTTATAAAGGAATAAATTTCAAGAAATTTTTATCACAATATATAAGTTGACTTTGGTTAAAAAACACTCGTAGAATATAAAGAAAAAACATGTAAAATAATAAATTAAGTTAATAATTAAAATAATTAAGTATTTGTAAAAATGAAAAATAATTTTATTTGCAAATTTTAATAATACTGATTCTTGAAATATATTACCCGACCACGTTCTACTAAATTTGTTATCATTACAATAACGTGAACATGTTGTTCCCACATCATTTGCCAAAAATCAATAATTGTTGATGGTAATGGTCCTTGTGTGCCAATGTATGCATTAGCTTTTTCAAAACCATCAATATAGTTAGCATTTATATAATCAGAATGACTTCCAGGCATATTATTAATATGAAGTTTAACTCTGCTATGATCGTCTGTAAATAACAATGTTATAGAAGTTATTGATTATAATATTTAAAGCAAATAAAAAAAGAACATAAGTTAGTTAAAATAGCATAAATTTGTATTAGCTAATTTTTAATTAAAATCCATTTTGTATAAGATTATACATATTTCCTATGTATACTTATATTTAGGTGTAATCCTAAATCAAGGGTACTCCTGACAAAATTAAGTTAAATTACTAACTAATAAATGGTCCAGAGCTAGTGTTCAAAAATTAAAATTCTACTCAATTAAGATCTATATACTATGCTCATCCATTTGACCCATATACTATTAAGCTAAAATGTATTATTAATTGAAAATTAAACTTGTTCAAAAGGGCTCATTATCTTCTTAAAATATAATGAAATACTAATGTAATATTTTTACTATGCTAACATTAACCAGATAATATTAAAACCAAGGCTACACAATCACACTAGCTAAAATGCATGGCTTATGTTAACATTTTATACCTATATCAGATCATATGAGAATAAAGTGCTTAATGTCAACAAAAATTAATATATCAACAGAAATATGTAATAAAACACTAAAAAAAATTCAATCAAAATTTTCAGTCATTTTAAAATACTATAGTATGAAAATAAATATATAATATACTTTGAATAAAATTATAAAATATTTTAAATTCTTTAATCTGGTAATATTATACATTTCTATACAAGAATAATTAAAATTTATTTGTTGGCCTACTGTCTTAGATCAACTATGCACTCTATTATCAATATTTTTAAACTTTCAGTACAAAATATATTCATAAATAACAGTAGCATGATGAATTATAATTTATTAACTTACAAGGAACTATGTTAAGATATCGATTTTTTGTTTTATTTTCTGGTAGTTGTGATGACTCAGTTGAAAAATCAAAATTCATGGACTCTTCTTGAATTATTTCATATTCTTTGCTAAAACCAATATCTCCATCAACATGCAAATTAGCTACATGCTTAGCAAAACCATCCACTGTCACAACATGAGATTCTTGTTTGTGCTTCCACCAATCAGAATTTGGTAATGTTGGTACAGTATGTGACACAAATGGTGGATCCTCCAGATAATAATAAGCAGCATGAAAGTATACCCTACACACAGGATGGCATCTATAGTACAAAACATTTATTTTATGTGTTACATGTAAAGAATCACACATATTGTTAGCTATGGTGATAAAAAGGATAAAGTATAAGATATTATATTGTAATGTTTAAACATATATATTTATATATAAAACAAAAAAATACTTACTGCCAAAATAATACAACAGCCACGATGAAAAGTAATCCCAATACGCAACATAAGCCAATTAAAAGAGATTTTGTATTTTCAATTAAATTATGATTATTTTTCAAAGTACTATCATTATCACAATCTTTATGTAAATAGACTGAACGAGGCTCTGAAGCTTTACCTTCAATTACATCTTTTCCAAGGTAACTATTTGTTACTCCATTTATTTTTAATTCATACATAGTATTACCTGTTAAGTTTTGAACAACATACTGAAAATGCTAAAAAATTATAGTAATCCACAATTAGTCAAATCAAATATTATGTTACGACACTATTCTTAATACTTTACATACATTTAAATTGTTACTGTCTTTTGGTAATGAATAGTTTAATTTTTTAACAAAATCAGTGTCATAAGAAACATATATAATATATTCATCTACTGATCTATAAAATAATTGAGGTTTAGTCCATTGTAAGAAAATAGATGTGCCGTTAGTTCCTGGTACACATGTAGCATTTACAATAATTGGTGGACCTGGACCATCAACATCAGTATATTGCATTATTGTATCTGAAGATTCACTTTTTATATGATTTCCACATTTGGCCACAACGTGTACTTGGTACTCAGTAAAAGGTTCTAGAAATATGTAAGTAAAAATCCAAGTAAATAAAAAAAAAAATAGAATTAAGTAACAGTAAAATATATATTATTTAAAATGTTTTGTAGTACCATTATTATATTATATTTTTAATATTATGGAAATTCAATACTTCAAGAAAATGTTAAATAATATGTTTTAGAAAATAACCATCAAAATTAACAAATTTAATTAAAATTCTAACAATATGTTGAACTTTATAATTAAAATGGAAATTTAGTTAATAATAATAGTAAATAAGTATTAGACTAGAGACTTGTCTTAAATTAAAAGATTGTAATAATAAACTAATGCTTTATTTTTTGAATAACGATAGGAAAATAATTTTTACTTAGTAATATATTTCATTTAATTTCTAAACTAATGGCTAAATTTTGGCCTTTTTTACTCAAAAATGTTTTTTTTTTTATATTTTGTTTTAAATTATATTGCCTCTAATGGGTATGCTGCATTACCACTGATATAAATTAAATGTTTGTCAGGAATAAAATAATTAAAAGGATGCAATGTGCATGAGCTGTCTCTGTTTTATGTTATTAGCTTAAATATTTGAATGAATTATTCTATTATCTTAGTTAAAGGTAAGAAAATTATCTGTGATAAAGTGTTTGATTTTTTTTGATAATTTAACTTTTTAAAGTATAATAAATATTTAAGTTAAAAATGCTCAGATCTAGTTTTAAAATTAAAATATCAAATAAAGCTAATGCCACAGATAATATTTTAACCTTTAATATTGATAATAGGTAACTCTAATATTAAAGCTAACAACACATAATTGATTTTATTGAATACAAAATCACTGTTTTATGTTAATATAAGACAAAGACAAAATAGGTAGGTATAACATCCTTTTATGAGGACGTTATACCCACATGTGTTGTCTCTGTCTTACTAATGTAGATCATAGCAAATTTTTGTTCTGCAGAACACATTTTGTGATGTTAGATTTAATAATAGAGTCAATTTACCTGTTATCAAACTTAAAGATAATGCATCTCATAGACTTTTATTAGTATTTTAATTTTTAAGCGAGTTACAATCATTTCAAAGTTTTAATATTTTACATAACCATAACTCACTTAAAAATTTAAGATATTAATAAAAGTGAATGAGACGCCCTAGATACTATTCTTACCTTAAAAATTTGAGCAAATTTACTCAAAAATTTGCTATGATAGAAATTAGTAAGACAGAGACAACACCTGCGGGTATAACGTCCTCTTAAGCATTTATTAAAAAACCTATACTATCTATAGCAGTGGTCAGAAACCCGTGGGCCGCCGCTATCGTAAACAGCCTGCTTTAAATTTTAAAATGACGAAATTTCTCTTTTTATATATTTCATTATTTTAAAGTTATAAGCAGTATTTTTTTTTCATAGTAAATAATTTAAGAATATAAAATTTTTATTTTGGTCCGGCTCATGAACTTTTTAATTTGTGAATGTGGCCAAGAATATTGCCAACCACTGATCATGGATCAAAATTTTTTTATAAAATTTGTATCAACTGTCGTTTTTCTGCTTATTTTGTTGTTGAATATTTTATTGTTTTAATATGCCAAAAGTTAAAAATATGTCACAGAATTCATGGAAAATATATTTTAAATCAATGGATTGATTTTATATTGTACAATTTATGACGTCAAAGTATTAATTGACAAAAAATTCCAAACACAGTAACAAGTCAGAATCCATAAACATAAAAATGCTTTATTAAAAATCAAAAACAATAAAAAAAAGTAAGACTTTCATTTATCAATAATAATAATTCTATTGTTAATCTTAATTTAAATTAAGATATTTTGGTCCTAATATCGATAAATATTTTATAAAATGAAGGAAAATTAATTAATAATTTATAGGCTAATATTTTCGATATAAATTGTTGCATATCATAACATTTGTAAAGAAGTACTAGCAAACTATAAAAATGTAGACTAGTAAAAATCTGAAATGAATAAAACGTTTTTAAAATATTCTAAGAGAATTACAATTTAAAAAAAAAGAGTATCCAGGATTTGCTAATATCAGTAAATACATGTTGAGATACATAAATTTATGCCTTAAAATACTATTGTACAAATTTCAATGAATTGAAATCTATAAGTGGAGAATTTAAAGAACAATTTAAATGTATGATAGTGACTAAATCTTTTTGAAATTGTATTGATACAAAATTATCTAATGTGTATTGTACCTAATTATGGATTTTTGCTTGACACAAATAAAAAACTAGAAATATGAGGTAACAAATAATATATTCTTTATAAAACATGTTGTAAGACTAAAATATAATAATTATTATTAATTCCTATATTAAGTCAGCTAAATTAATTTTACAATAAGATATGTTATTATATTACTATCACTATTACTTTAAATAACTGTTGATTTTAATAAAGATGGAAAATAATTTATACTTTAATTTTGCTAAATACATTATGCATCAATGATTTTAGTTTATTATAAACTAAAGAAATGAAAGATGGGGATGAAAGTAATGAAAGATGTTTCAGAATTAAATAACATAAAATGCTGAAGATTGAATAATATTCAACAAGTAATAAGTTTAACTAATTAATTAAATCGTAGAAGAATACAAAATTAACATTTTCGATTATAAATAAAAATTAATGTATTCAAAATATTACAAAAAATGATTTATACTTACTGAGATCTACAATTGTATATATGTGTGTATATGTCAATAATTTTGCATATGTGTTATTGTCATATGAATAATAAAGATTGTAATTGGTTATTCCATCCTCACCATCTTTTGGTGCGAGCCATGTTACTGTTATTGATCGACTGGTTACATTAGTAACAGTTAAATTTTGTGGTTTGCTTTTGGTTACTGTAATAATAAAATATATATACAATTGTAGTTGATTATAAGCTATTGAGTAAATAATAAAGTATTTAATAATAGATTTTAAAAATACAAATACAATATTTTCATTGATAAAATTATAATTAAAAATACTAATATATACTAATATAACAGTACCTAATAACAAGTAATAATTTATAATTTTTATATAACAAAAGTATATAGGTAATAGACATAATCAATTTAACTCAAAATAAGCACTTAATATCTTTCTATCATTTTAAATTAGATATTAACTTATTAAATATTGATTTTTTAATCTGAAAATTATCATTTGTATTAGATTTGATGAATAATTTAATATACAATTATTCAAACCCAATCAATATTTATAATTATTATAATTTGAATTATAATAATTGAATATATAGTTGGTACTACTTACTACCTAAATATCCACTCATACTTGCCTACCAAGCAAATGGGCTAATGCAAGTTGTACTATCAAAAATTAAGTCTATATTTAGATGTCACTGACATTTTTTTTGTTAATGGTGAGTTATACATATAATATAATTGTATTTTCTACATGAATATTTATAATAATAATCAATGATGTATTAAGTATTAAAGTGTTATTATGTAAGTATATTATTAAATATTAATATTAATCATTTATTTGTAAATTAAAATTAAAAATCTCGCTAAAAATGTAAGTAGAGGTAGTTCTAACTTCTGACACATGCTTAATACAAATGTATCAGTCACTATTTTATTAATATTATTAAAAATCTGGTAATTAAATTTAATAAATAAGCTAAAGCTTCATATAGATTGAATTTGCGTTTATTTATTTATTAGTAGTATAGATGCATTAGAATTTATATTTTATTATACAATATAATAACAGATTGGATGAGAAAAAAAATAAAATTGATAAAACACATTACTAATCATGTGACAACAAAAGACATATTATATGACCACTGTAAAAACTTTTATAAAAAAAAAATAAATATTTATTCAAGTTCTAAAATACAAAAAATGAAAATAAAACATATTATATATATGTGCATATTAATTTTAAATGGTTAAAATACAAATCTACTGATAATTAGATGTCATCAACATACAAGAATGAAAACAATTTAAGAATTGTCATTTTTTTTGTTTATAAAAATGATTTATTTTACTTTATGGTGAAATTCTAAGAGTATGTATTATATATTTGACTTATTTACTGTCGCCACTACCAAAAGGTCATTCTCTAAATTGAAATTAATTAAAAACTGTCTCCAAAAGATTAGGTTACAAGGAAGATTAACTGATATAAGTTAACTTAATACCTATTAAAGATCAAGAACAAATGAATTAGATCTTGACAAATTAAAAAATAACTTTGCAAATATGAAATATAGAAAGAAAAACTTTTTAAAATGAAACTGCTGTATAATATATATTAATGTAATATTGTGCCAAGATTGGAAAAAATTAATATACTGTCATAAATTATTTAATTTATAGTATTATCTGTTCATTTGTGGTCGGAGAAGAGGGTTAAAAATATAATGCACTTAACATAATTGGGAGCCATAATTTTGTTTTACATAAAGCCGACCAAAAATAAGTCGCGGAACTGTATCCTATACAATAACATAAGAATAACACTTAGTTAACCAAAACAAAAAAAAAGAATTTTTTTGAAAAATGTTAGTACTTATTCTCTAAAAGGATCAACACAACATAACTTAAAAAATTGATTTTAGTATTTAGATTTAATATGGACAATAATATTGTAAGGTTTTGAGTTTAAAAAGAGAAAATAGAGCATATGATATTCTAGTAAAATATGGAAATAAATCAGTTGTTTGGTTAGACTTTATTTAGATCCAACTTATTTTAATGCAATGCCAAATGAATGAAAAAATATACAATGTGAAAATATTTTAAACAATATTATGTTTTACTATTTTTTTATTTTTTTGTAAAAACAAAAATGTTTTTAACCCATTATATTAATTACTATTATAAATATACTATATTATTTTACCAAATAATAATTTAATAATTTTTATTACATATATATCATGTCTATTTTATGTTTTAGTATTAGTCTCTAATTCCATCACAAACGATGAATTATAAGTTATATAACTTAATATATTAATGAATAATGGTATGTTATGTGTAGGTATCAATTGGAACATTAAATAGAAATCTTTTAACAAGCAATAAAAATACCTACTACACCAATATAGTACCTATTTAAAGTGACATATTTAGGTCAGGGACTAGGCTATAGGAATTCTAAGGTATTTCCTAGTTGACGGACCACAGGACCTATATTATTACATCAAACATTTTTTTTTTTTTTTTTTAGATTTAAATTATATTTATGATGAAAATTATTTGATAATTAGACTTAAAATACAAAAACAGTTCTATAGCATCAAACTCTTTCTAGCATTTCAATTTAATTTCTGTCTTTAAGGGGACCTCAACTACTACAGGGCCTAAGGCAGAGGTTTTTGACCCGTGGCTCGCCTTGTCATAATGTGCGGCCCGCAATCCCATTTGAAATTTAGCATATATCTTGTATATTTCAATACATAAAAATAATTTAAAAAAAAAATGTTTATCTATACATGTTTTAATAATAATAATAGTTTGTAATTGAAAATTAAATCATAAAAATTGTAATGATAAAAACTGAATTTTTTGTATAATATATATGTTTTTACTACAAATGCGGCCCACAAGATTTTTAAAATATAATACATGGCTCGCTGCATAAAAAGGTTAAAGACCCCTGGCCTAGGGCAATCCAGTTTCATGAAAATTTTAACTACAGTATATAATTATGTATCATGATCATGCACAAATACTTTTTTAACGTGTTATATGGATGATTTAATATTTCAAACTTAATAGACTTATATCGAGCAATTTTTAAATAAGTAAATCAGTGGTATATGAACTAAAAAAAAATATTTAAAAAATATATACTAAATATGAGTTGGATATAATTCTATTGCTTACTAAAATATTATAAAAATGTATTATTATAACTAAATATTTGAAAATAAGGTAGGTACTATATTATATTGTGTTATTTAAGATGGCATGAATAGTTTTTTTAAGCTTCAGAAAATATGAGTATCCGTTAATTGGCCTTTATTTGTTTATTGATACAGGAGGTCCCTCCAAATACTACAATAAGTAATCACCATTTTAAGTTGCCATGGTTACAATTTAATACTTAAACTGATGCAGCAAACCTCATTAAATTGATACATATACATGTTGCTTTGTTAAGAAAATTACATAGGTATTCTAAGAGAGTGGAGTTAGATAAAAGTACTCATAACTCATACGAGTGCATACACTTCCATAGAATTACTAAGCAAAATCAATAAACTGTTATTGTAGCCTGGTTAATATACAAACAGACAAAACGTATGAGCCACCAGTTTGCGAGTGTAACAGAACACTGTTCACACAAATTATAAAGGGCAATAAAGTCGAAAGTGGATGTTGGTGTGGAATATAGACAGTAGTGGACTTACCCTGTGGATCGCAGCTGGTGATGTTTTGGGCGGTTGCGCGTCCGACGCAAACGTACAGGCAATTGGGACACGAGAACAAGACGAAGCCCAGACACCATGTTGCTATCCACATCTCCCGGACGGTATGTGTGTACAATATGTGCGGGCGTTCACGACGCGGCGTGGCGTACCGTCACGATGGCACCGTCGTTGTTGCACTGCCTTTTTGATTTTGGTAACGGTGGCGCGTTCATCGCATCCGCCGATTAACGACCGACTGAAGGCACGGCGCGGGCGAGCACGTCATTATTCCTATTGCAGTAGTCGTACGACACACGACGCGGTCCGCGCAGCGCAGACGACGATGACGACGGGTCGGCAATCTGATGCATCAAGGAAACCGGGCGACGCGCGCTTATAACTATTACTATTTAATATTTATTATTACTACTGTTATTTACGATTTACGGGGCCAATGGCCATGCAGTAGTAATCGTTGGCGAACGTAGAAGTTTATAATCGTAGACAAATAATATTATACCGTTCATATAATATTATAATATTATTATTATAGTTACAAACACCGTCGTACACCGCCTCAGTGTTTACGACGATAGCTTATCAGTTTATCAAGTATCAACGCCATCGCCGACGATGCCGCGGACCGAGGTAACTGCGTCGGCGCGACGGGCAACGGTGGTTTTTATACAATCGCACCGCACACTGCAATCGCAAATATATACCATATATTGTTATTATATTATCACGTATATACATATAGTGCCGGTTGCCGCTATTAGATTGAGCGTATTTCAGCCATTTCAGGCACGGCTGAGCTCACGCTGGACGGACGTACATTTTGCTAGTGCAAGTACACTCAGACACAAGGGTCGAATTCAAACCGCCTTTCTTTCTTTTTTTTTTTTATTATAATATGGACACACGGGCGTCCAACAGTGTGACCAGAACAAGCTCAATACGCGAGGTCGGTGTATAAACAAAGTAGGTTTCAAGCAAACTTCAATCATCGCCTTTGAGACAGTTTGAGTAGGCGATGTAGTTCGATGAGGGAACTAATCGAGCATTACCGGTTTTTTTTTTTTCTTACATCAGATAATATTCAGATTTATAAAATTGCGATCATAACTCATCATAACACATCATTTAAAAAGTTAAAAATAAGATTACTCAGATCCATGTATAGATGCGCAAGGGTTTGTCGTTTTAAATGTTGATGGCTACAAGTTCATTTATACAGTACTAGGTAGGTACTCATTGATAAAATGTCAGTTAATAATATTATTATTGTGAAAAACTAAACCTATAGGTATATTATTCTTGCATTGTGTTTAATTTAAATAATCAAATTGCTTACCAATCAAATATTTATCATTTTACCAATATTATTATTCATTTGTTCCTATAAAATTTGTATAAGTAATAAGTTTAATTCATCATCTTGGTTACTAGTTTAATACCGAATGTATGACTACCTACTGTGCATTGAATAAGTAATTATCGGCGTACAATTCGGGCTGTAGACGACTTACTGAAGACATGAAGTAGGTAATAATATTAATTTTATACTTATAAACTACATTCGTGAAACAAAATGTTGTACAGCACAAAAACTTTACAGCATACTTATGCGGGTGGTTGCAATGCAATGTATAAAAACTTTAAATTTACTGGGGAAAAAGATTGCATTAAAATTTAAAATATATGGTTTTTAATGTTTTTATGCATTTAAATTCATGAAAAAATATCTTTGTATGATAATTGCATCATTCTCATTTGATTTTCCCATTTAAAACTACTTTTAAAAGGAAGTTAAAATAACGATCAGTATGGCACTATTTAAGATTTAGTTTTATTAAATTCTGATTCTATACATTTTTTTTTAAAATTCTAACCGGAGTAATTAATACATTAATTTTACAATGATAAATGTGTTTCTATTTTTTTATTATTGTGTAATAATAGAAGAAATTTTAATAGGACAATTTTACGTAAAACCAGTTTTTGACTTAACCGATTTCAATTTGTTATATAATCTAATAAATAACCGTAGATACATGATTAAAATTTAAAATATTTTGACACTTTTTAAACTACGCCTATTTATATATAATATTTGAATTATTTTTTTTAAATGCTGGTAAAAATTCTTGAGAATGTAATATTGTAATACAACACTTCATTATAGTATTTCTACCGACAAGACTACAACGGCTACAACAAACAAAAAAGTTAACTTGAATATCGTACATTTCTTATAAATAACTGTTTGAAGTTAAAATATTTGTTTAATGATATTGCCGATATTGGATTTTCAGACCTTTAATAACTTATTTCTCTTAAAACGCGCGATTATAGATATTTTATTGAAATTCCTAAATAAAAAATCGCAAATACTTGCAATTTTCACTAAGTATTTATATTATTGTTTTCTATATAATATGATAACATTTGAAAATTATAAGCTTGACATTTTTTAAATGTTTTATTAAAGAACTTGAAAATGTAATACAAGATTTCTTAAAAAAATTATTATTACTATTTAAAAGTACAAAAGTACAATTTTTTTTTAAGTATTTAAAATTAAAATATTAATAATATTTGTCAAAATCACGAAAATTTACAAATTATTTTTTTAGTTAACAATTTATGTTGAATTTTTATGATACGACTTTAGAATGTAATATAATGTAATAATTAATACTGAAACCTAAGACTATAAAAATATAATACTACAATTTTTTTTATGGACATTTTACGAGATTATACATTGTAATTCAAAAACAATTAACCGCAGAGACTTCGATTGTGTGTGTTGAATTTTCATCAAATATTTATATCATTCCTACATATGGTATAATTTTCTAAATGCGTTGACTTTTTTTTAGCCATTCAATTGTGGTACAGAAATACCTATGTTGCGCTTAAAAATATTATACGAGATCCTTTAAAAGTTGTATTTTTATAACTGTATACAATTATTAAAAATACAAAATACAATATCTACTATATATGCATTTGAAGTTCAAATTTCGACAAAATTCGTCAACGATATCAGTCACGAATGTTTAGTTGAAAAATGTTTAATTTTATAGCTTAAGTTCAAAAATTTAATCCAATGTTGCTCATAAGTAGTTCATACTAGACCCAAAAAATTTAAAAATATGTATTTGAACACAATTATTTTATAGACATTTGAAATTCAAATTTGGTCTAAATTAGGTACATAATTAATCGACGAATAATAATGTTAATTATTTTGTTATTATTCAAAAATTTTATTTTATGTTATTATTATAATTATAATATTATGATATTTTCGTTTGTTAATTTTCAAAATAAATAGATTAATTTTAAGATATTACCACTCATTTATACTATAATTCATACTGTTTTATGGTAAAATGGTATTGTCGTCGTACAGACTCAAAATTTAATAACATTAATATGATATGGTAATATGGTATAAATATTATGTATTATATTATTTATATTATAACAGTTAAATATTAATAATATAAACATTAAACAATGCAATATTTTCGGAAAAAATGGATCAAGCATAGTAACACAATAATAGTAAAATAAACTACTTTATTATAACTTTATAAAAATACATATCGTGAATATACTTAGTCATATAGTCTGATGGACTGTCTCGGGTGTCTCCGCTCAAAATCGTTTGTCATATAGGTACAATGATATATCATTGAATTAAAATTTAACACGCCTATAGGTTATAATAGTGACCCAAAAATTACTGTGTATTCTGATTATTCTGTGAATTATAAAGTGATTCTCAGAATAACACTCTTATGTTTTTCAAAACATATTAATATTTGGGAATTTTTTTATATATCATAATTATTATTATAGTGACAGTTTAATTTCTTTATTTTTTTTATACATTTAGACAGTGGCGCCGAACTCATATGTCTTGTGAAACAATTGTTTCACTTCTTAAATGTGTAAGTGATGGATAGGTAGGTATAGGTGAGTTCTAGGTATTAATGCGTTAATGGGTTAATAAAGTTAAATAAGGTGTTATATACACATATATTATAATTGATGCCTAATGCGTGAAACATATAGAAGTAGAAGTCAAATAGACAAAACTTTTTTATTTCACTTCATAAAATAAGTTCGAGTTCAGCGTCACTGCACTTAGATATTAATCTTATAGATTTTACAGTTTATCTATTTTTTTAGGGTTATTGGTAATTTGGACGCGAGTACGTAATATTGTATATTCCGATAATGTACAGTATTTACAATAGTACATTATACATTTTTAAATTCAGACAAAGTAAATTATTTTGTTTTATAATAAAAAAAAAAACAAAACGAATAAGCATTTTGGAAACGGCTGGAACCAACTTTTTCTCAAGATTTATTTCTAAATTTTTTAACTCGATAATATTTTTAAAGTGCACAATACTATCTCAATACATAACGGGTATATTCATTAGTTTAAAATGTTTATATAAACAAGTAAAAATAATGACAAATTGGTGTTTTAGTCACGAGCATATAAAAAAAAAAACAATTGCCATTTATTTTTAGTGAGAAACTACTACACCAAAAATGGTTACACATAAACATTATTATTATAATATATCATATATGATAACCTATAGCTTTAACTCTGTCAATCCGGTCCATAATTCATACATCCAAGATTTTGTATTAGCAGGCATCAGTGTATGTTTACCGATATTTCATTGGAGAACGAAATTATATACGTTACACTGTTAGACTTTAGTCCACATGCCATTTAATTAAATAAGTGTGATCATTCATTTTAGTGTTGTTAATCCTCTTCCACTTACATGATCGTTATCATGGGTATTTTCTTGGGTCTTGCTGAATAATAAGCACATTGAATAAAAATTAAATTAATAAAGTCTGACTGTTTTTTTATGTATATAATATAACCAAATCATAATTGTTTTTGTATTTCATTTACCGTAGTTAATTAAATTCTATTGATACCGCCAGTATTTGTTATATTACCATTTAAATCAGTGGTTATCAAATTGTTTATTCTGTAGGGCCGTTACCTAACCTTTTTTTTCACTATTCACCTAGATAGTGAAACATTTAAAAAAACCAACGTAAAGTTTTTTTTTGTTCATAACTTGAGTATTAAAATTTGAATTGTTTATTTATTTATTAGATTTTGAGCAGTAGGTAGAGCGATGCATATGTGACGTGAACTGCAATGAATTCAATTATTGTTTGTTGTTCTCCGCTAAAATTGGTGTTGTGTATAAGAATTGAGAACTGATGTAGATAAAGCGCCAAATATAAAATTGAGTGTATAATATATGTTAGATTTTATTAGATCGAGATACTTATACTAATTACGCAATCTATCATTTGTAAATTCGGTGGTCGTCGTCACGGACGTGGTTAAGAGGGAGTCACACCCGCATGTGTTGTCTCTGTCTTACAAGTCTGTAACATAGCAAATTTACGCTCAGCAGATCACGTTTAACCCCGTCAGTTTAAAAGTTAGAGTGAATCGACCTATTATGAAACTTGATGGTAAGAAAATTATCTGTGTTTGTATGTTGATTTTTTACGATAGTTCAATTTTTTAGCAAGTTATGCGAATATACTTTAGCGTAAATTAAAAATGCTCATAACTCACTTAAAAACTTAATAATCGTAAAAAACCAACATACAAACACAGATAATGTTCTTATTACCAGCAAGTTTCAGAATAGGTCGATTCACTCTAATTTTTAAGCTAACGGAGCTAAATGTGATCTGTTGAGCATAAATTTGTCATATTACGTACTTGTAAGACGAAGACAACACATGCACGTGTTGCGACCTCTTAATCGTGGCCTTTTTTGCCGGTCGTACGCGTACAAATGGGTCGGTCACCCATCCCACCTCTCCTATGAACGGATAAGGCGTGAGAATCGAAAGAGTCGCGTTGGTTGTTCCAAAGTGGCGGTTAATAGGAACGAGCGATATAGTGATACGCTTCAATGCTTGTACTTTTGACTGCTACGGACCACATCATATGAACATATCAAAGAATTGGTACTATGCGTAATTATCAGCGTACTATTCGGGCTGTAGACGAATAATATTATTATAAAAAACTATAACTATATATACTTATTACTTACATTTTGTTTAAGTTAAAATAATTAAATAATCAAATAGCTTACCCCTTACCAATAAAACAGTTACCATTTTACCAATTATTATTTTATTAATCATGTTTTCCTATAATATTTAAATAACTAGTTTAATTTACCATTTTGATCACAGGTTTGATACAAGGAATGTATAACTACTGTACATTGAAGAAGAAATTTTCAGCGTAAAAATCGAGTTGTACATGACTTACTGAAGACATGAGGTAGGTAACAATGTACTTTTGTACTTAAAAATCACATTCACATATAAAAATTGTACAGCATAAACTGTGTATTTTTAATTTTTTACAACGTTATACTGCATTGTGTGAAATAATCGTTGTGATAAGTTAAGTAATATTACATGTATGTGAATCAACACTATTTTTAGGTAATTATAATAATATAATGTGTGTGCACGAATTGCTACTGTGTCTATTAGTCTTTTTATATTTATATTAGTTCTGTTTTCTACTGTGCGCAAATCGCTGTTGTGTGAATTTATTATTTTTCAGTATTTATTTAAAGGAAAAGTTAAAAACTTAAATGTTTTAAGTTTTTTTTAAAGCTACAAAAAGCCTTTATGGTCCATAGACAAAAAAAAATTATTTAAAGCGTGTGCGAGTTTTTTTCTTATATCTGACCAGTTAGCGTTCCGTCCGGTTATGAGTATATTTAATTATCATCTGTAATCAGCACACATGGTTGAAAATGTATTACAGTAAAAACACTCTATGACGAAAGAAATCTCCTTGGTCCCTTCAAATTCGTTATAGAGAGTTTTCACTGTATATTTTACTACAACTACAATACTCGAGTTGCTTTAAGTTACCCAATATTTTAGTAAAACAATATTTATAGTAGGTATTACCTATCTAATAATATAATATTACTTATTATTTATTTGGTAATTAATTGTAAATTGTTATATAGAAACATAGTTACTATATCAACGTGTAAATGTGTTGTTACCATTATTGTTTATAGTTTATTGATATTGTGCACAAACATAATATAATATACATTATAAGTATGTCGTATAGGCACTCGCTACTCACTATAGTGAGTATAGCTTAC
This sequence comes from Rhopalosiphum maidis, assembly GCF_003676215.2. Taxonomy (NCBI): domain Eukaryota; kingdom Metazoa; phylum Arthropoda; class Insecta; order Hemiptera; family Aphididae; genus Rhopalosiphum; species Rhopalosiphum maidis. The sequence continues at coordinate 40,451,808 of NC_040879.1, read as the reverse complement.
TAGTATTTTCCCGGCGATCCTAACCTGCACTGATTGAGCTATACACACCACTACGGCACTACATAATATAATCTATATAACTTTATAAGTATATCCAAATACTCAACGGTTAATGCAAAATAAACTATATGATAAACATCAAACATTTGAAATATTTTGGTGGTCACAGGCGCGTACATATTATTATTTTTGTTCCCCGTCTCTACATTTATATTCTAAATATTTATCATATTATCAGTGATTACTTTGGATTTTGAACTTATATTATATATTATATAATATTATTTGATATATGTAATAAAAAAGTATATTAGGTAATTGGTAATTGTTTTAATATCATTACATATATTTTGTACCTAATATATACACGAGGATGAGATAGGTATCATAAGTACCTATAATGTATTGTAGGTATAATACATCGATACTTCATAAAAAGTACTCCAAATATTTTTCAAATACTTTTTTTTAGTAGATTTAGATTTCAATAGCAAAAATATTTTTTTTTCAATTCAGTGTTTATAAGTGAACATTGTCCAATATATTTATTTTGAAGTATATTCAAATTATAATATTATATGATTCATTTAAATAATACAACAGTGGGTAACTTTTTTAGTAAAACCTAATAAAGGAACATTATACTAAAAAAAAAAAACTATTAATTAATAATTATTATTATTATAAAAAGTAGTACAATAATCAACTACTTTAAGGCAATAGCCAAGTTGCTGTGGCTTAAATAATAATAATAATTACAAATTCAACGCTTCAAATTGGAAATAACATTACCCACTAAAAATAGTATAAAGCAAAATAATATATTACTATAAAATATTTTGAATAGAAATATACACAGATTATAGATGGTTATATGGTTATATACAAGCGCAAAAGCAATTTATATGACAGAAGAAGTAATGAAATTATTTTTAGTGTGAATAAAAAATTATTTCAAAAACTGTATTACGAATATTTGTAAAAAGTATTCAAAATACTGTATTGAATACTCTAAAAAAAAAGTATTCAAAAAGTATTCGAAATACTACTCAAGTCTGAGTCTATACTTCTATAGGTCTTATTTGTTGGATTAATATTATATAGTGTATTATTTATTTTATATGATTTAGAATACAAGTTATTATTTTAGTTATAGTATAAAAGTTTTGTACAATTTGTAAATCTTATACATACTATCCTAATACAATAATTTTCATTAATATAATAATTTTATCAATACATGGTATTTGTTAATGTAATTAGTATATTACAATTGAACGTAATACTGTTGACTTTTGAGTTTTGATAATAAATACATTAGTCAGTTTTTGAACTGTAGCTATTGCCTCTGCTTGATGTCAGCTTCAATTTTACTACACGAAACCACTTTTTCATAGGATCTCGTAATAAACAGACTACAGAGACGAATTTAGGGAGAGGGGTGGGTAAGGGATCATTGGCGATTGATCCCAGGTGCCAAATTTTGGGAGAACATCAGGCGTCAGAATAACAGAATTTTAATACATTGTAAAATGTTATTTTATATTATTTTTACGACAAATGTTATATTCTATCATAATTCATAATCTGCAAATAGCTTACAAATATCTTTCCTTCTCACCTATCCAAGACATCTTTGTCACATGCATATGATTTTTGCCCACGACAGTAGTTTTCTTTTTTTTACGAAACCTATACAAATGTATTTTTCGTGAGCGAGTATGAGTACATAATTATATTGTGAATTGTTTTCACTTTTTGTTATTAATTTATTATCGGTATATATATTTTACTCTTTAATATGTCGTATGCTTTTTATTACAGTATTTTGATCAGAATAAGGTAAATATTTGTATTTTGATAAATCAGGATACAAACCTAACCAAAAAATGATCAAGATAAAAATAAAATTAATAGTAAATGAAAAAAAGGGAGAAATACATTTTGAAATTCAAGATATCTTAAGAATATTTTAAACAAAAATACTTCAAATTCACGTAGACAATTAAAATTTATTTTAAAATTTTACTTGATTAAGTTACCTCAATATATTTGTATTGAAAATATTTTTATTTTTTAATAACCAACCCATATCATAGTTAACAATTATTTATAAAAGAGGGCTTTTAAGGAACAGTAGGTACTTTAGGACGCCAAAAAACTAGATACTTCTCTAACTTATAACGTAATATTAGTCTAGTAGGTATTATAAAATATTTAAAATTATATTTATTCTCAAGTGACAAGTTGTTATTAATTTGTCAATCAAACCTCTTAAAAATACGATTTTGTGTCGTTTACTTTAGGTTTTAGTCTAAGAAGTCTAAGTAAAAAAAATAGTAAATAATAAAATAAATAAAGTAATAGTAATATAGTATATTATTATTTAGTTAAAAAAATCGATCTGGTTTCATAAACCGAGGACTCCGACCAAACGGAGTTTAGAGTACCAGGGGCGCACGGACAATAGTCACTCATCATTCTCAGTCTAGGTTAGGTATTGTGCGATGGCGGTGTCACGGTTATAGCAACAGCACCGCGGCGGCAGCTGTGGCAGTAGGCACTATAGACTCAGTATAGAGTAGTTTGTAAATACAGCAATCACAATTTATAATCGCAGTATGCGTTCCTGTTACATATACCATTCTGATTATTTCAAGTACTTATCATTTTTTTAATAATATTAACCTAACCCCTAACGTCTAATGTTTAATGTTAATATAATAATAATGTGTATATTGTTTTCAGTGTTTCCATATCGCGAGCATTCGAACTAAACCAAGCCGTTTCGCGACTGACTTAGCTATTAATTATTAAATACTATTAATTTTACTTTTTTCTACATTTTCTTTATAGCTATATTTTAGCCAAAAAACAACCAATTTTTGTTTTTAAATTCTATGTAGAGGACGGATGTGTTGATTTTACAATGATGTGTTTAGTTGTGTATATGTTTACGCGATAAGAAATCAATAGAATGCTTGATTTATAACATTAAGGGTGGTTTTGGATAGTAAATAGGTTCTTGTTTTTGATTAGGTATAGTCATTATATTTTTTTATAAGCGTTCAAAGTTAAGAATTTTGACAAAATTCGTCAAAATCTTGAAAATTTACAAATTATTTTAGTAAGAATTGTATTAACATTTTTCTTTTGTATCTAACATTTTAAAATGTAATATAACTAATAGTAGATTCTTCATTAATTTTAGTGTCTATATAACAAAAATAAAAAAATTACTAGAATAATCATGTATTTTTTATGGTTGTTGGAACTTTGGAAGATATAATATATATTATATGTATTGGAATATATGTTATTGTACTAAATAAATACTGATAATATAATAAATGCAATGTTTTCGGCAAAAATTAAATCAACTTACCGTAATATTCATAGTAAAATAAACCTAGGCTAACAGATCGTTTCTGCTAACCTAACCTAACCTTTTATCATATTCAATGATACATCATTGAATTCAAATTTAATACATCCATTACAATAACCCACTTGACATCTAATATTCAGCAGAGTGCTGTTCATTTCCCAACCTTTTTATAAATAAAATTATGAAAAATTATACATGAATGTGTTAGCGGTAATGTATGTAATACGTTATTTTATTAAATAACTAGTTATTCTATAAAATTCATAAATATACTTGTTAATACATAAATTACACTGTTTTACTAGTTAATATATAAAACACCGATTGGATTTTCGCTAATGTATGAAATTTATATATAATTAGGTAGATGACTGGGACTGGATTAGATAACAATAACATACAAGATTTGTTACCGTTGTCGTTTTATTCATAAAAATAATAATCTAACGTCCCAGATATAGATGTTTGTCTTCGAAAGGCATCCGAATCCCAATCACTTGGTAATGGTCAAGGGTTTTTCAAACGCACATGCCAACAAAAGTGCGCTATAAAACGGTGCATATGTTTAAAAAATAATTTACTTTGTAACTCTAAATGCCATCCAAAAAGTTTCTGTACTAATAAATAAATTGTAAATTGTAAAATAAATAATAATTTAATAATCATAACTATAATAATACATTTTTTATTTTAATTTGTAATTTGTTTAATATTTTAATAATTATTCTAATAAATTAACGTGAAATAAATTTATATATTTTTTTTTTATAATAATGTAAGGCATTTAACTTATACTAAAATTTGATTTTTTTTTTTTTTGTAATTTGTAATTTGATTAAAATGTTTATTCAATAAAAGTTTTAAATACATTAACTAAACCCTCATTATTAGCTTATAAAATATCTAGTTAGTATGTAGAATAACTAGTTGAAGTATGTATTTATGAATTCATTCAATGTATTAACTGAAAGTACCCGTAATTCTATATAACAACTAATAGTTATTTTATAGAATTATAGAATTTCATACATTAACGCTAATAAATACATATATATCTTGGATTAAGATCATATTTCATAAAATGTTAATAATTTATTTTGTGCGTTATGTTAAGATTTTAATATATTATATTATTATTTAGTAATATAATATAATATACGGATATATGTCAAATGATAACATTAGATTTTTTTTAAGAATTTAATATAGAATAGTCAAGTAGCTTGTTGAATTATATTAAATATTATATACCATAAAAATCTATCATGTATTTTTATTTATTATAATATTGAAGAGTGGATGTAATAAAAGGTGACAAGTCTTTCATATTATTATATATACCTATAAATAAATAAAAATAAACAATAGTTTTATAAAACCTGTTAAATATAAATAGATTTAAAATTTAGATGGCAACTAGTTACTAATAACTTAAATTTTTAAATTTACTATATTTTAATACTATTTAAAGCGCATAATTCAATACAATTTTTAAATGCATATTAAAGCACTAAACAATTTTAGTGTTATAACTTCCTATCTTCTCTCAAATTTTCAATCCTCATCAGTTTGGGTCAGGTGATAAAATTGTATAGGTACTACTAGATAATTCGTAAATTTTTGTAACTTTTATGAATTTTGTAATAATTTAAACTATAAATGCTTAAAAAAATCGTGACTTTATATATATTTGACATTTTCAATTTGATGTATGAAAAATGTACGGTTTCTCATACATGTATTAAATTTTCAAAGATTTTTACTTTTCTGTTAAACACATGCAAATAATACTTCATTTTTGAAAGTAATAATATATGATTTTTTTTTTCTATCACATATCTCGTCTTCAGATATCACTGATACACTATATGTATGCCATATAATATCACATTAAGATGGCTTTAAAAGTATTAATAATATAAATCTACCCGTACTATTTACAATTTTTAAATAATACAATTATTTATGAAACATTTAATATATGAATATAATGACATAAGTATATATTTATATACAATTAAGTATACGCATATTGATATTATTATAATAGTAAAAGATTAAAACAAAAAAAATTTGGAATGCATGCCAATGATTTAAATAATTGTTGATGTCGGCATCCGTGGGAAAACACAATATTAACCGATGTCCGATAATCTACTCTGTTGGGTCCTATTACTGATCCTGCGAGGAATATTCTTCTATAATTCCCTCTTCATTTTCGCCAAATTCATATTCTTCGGCCATATCCTCATTCTTCATTTCCTGTTGGGCTAGCCACAACTTTATTTCTCCGTCCATCTCGTCGAAGTTATACGGGAAAAACTTAATAGCATCGTCAATGCCCACTTCCTGATCCGGGCTTACATATATCGGCCCTAAGTCAACGAACCGCAACAGGCTCTTTTCCTTATCGTCCTTGAGCACAGACAACACTAATTTGGCATCTTTGCTATACAAAAAATATCATGTATGTACTAATTATACTATATTTACAGATAAAATTTAAAAAAAAATTGTTAAAACAACTATTAAACCATTGATGCACGCGCTATAAAAAAAAAAAGTTTAGTAAAAATTTCATTTAATAATGTGATAAGAATTAGTGTGTCTCTCTTCGTTTAATCACATCAACAACTTATGACGTGAAACATCTAATGGCGCGATACGGTAGTGAGACCGACTGTGGCCTGGCGACGCTCCACTCGTGGCTCGTCAGCTCAATTCGCCGAAGCTCGGCAAAAAATTTATAATAATAATAATTAAAAAACAAAAATAATAATAATAATTTTCAACGTTATTACAAAAAGAAAATTGTTGATGTTTCACATCTGCCAGGCGTCCCGCGACGGCTCAGTTTTGATATTTTTCCAATTAATGTTTTTAAATTTGAATTTTATATTATAAGAATCATCCACTATTATAATTCAAAGTAGTTTTTGATAAGAAGATATTTATTTATTATTGTGTATCATATACATTCTAGAATCGAGATAGCTAATTTATAGATTTATTTATTTACTCATGTAATTATAATATTTTTTAAGTTTAATTACTTGTATCCATTAAACAATCAAATACTTTATAGGTAAGTTTTAAAATTTAAATCAAAGTACAGGTAAGCATGATTCCGTGTTATTTCAAACTACATACGTTTCTCCATACGCAATAATATCATATATATATAATAATGTATTAATGTCACATACAGCAATTAATACATAATATAAACTTTATAGTATATAACAAAAGCTTCCTCCTTATCCTCTAGTGCAGTGGTCGGAAACCCGAGAGCCCGCACCGCTATTGTAATGGATCCATTTTAAATTTTAAACGAAGACATTTTTTTTATACATTTCATTATTTTAAAGTTTTAGATAATACTTTTTTTTCATAGTATATAATTTAAGAGTACAAAATTTCTATTTTTGTCCGGCATGCAAACTCTTTTTAATTCGTGAATGTGGCCCGAGGTCCAAAAAGGTTGCTGACCACTTCTCTAATAGAATACGAACAGCCTACAAAATCATCATAAAAATTAATTTCTTCAAAATAAAATAATTGATACTACTATGAGGCTCATTTCAAAAATAATTATTCCTTTAGACATTAATTTACCAAGCCTAAACCAACCTCCTTCCTAGACGATACTGCTCACACAGGTGTCTGTCATTTACGTTAGGGGTTCCTTCACATCACATCCACTTTCTAAATTCCAAACTGATTATGTACAGCAGTGGTTCCCAAACTTTTTTCTTTACCGCACACTTCAAAAAAAAAAATAAAAATCCTACAGTCATTCAATACAAAAAGTATTGTTACAAAAGTATGCAATGAAAAATTAAATTAATTTATAAATAAGTATATGTTTTACCATAAAATTGTATAATATATAATTGTATAGGTAAAAATAATGAGATAATAATGATTATAATAATAATGTGTCCTAATGAGATAGATGTGACTGGTGTTTTGCTAGAAGTTGATTGATGTTAGGTTCGATTTTCGTAAGAAGCAAACAATGTAGTAATATACATAATATTGTTGAAAACAATTGCAACTGTCACCGTCCCTCTTTTTCAATGAAATGCCCCCAAATTATACTTGTAACTTCCATTGCCTCTTTGGAGAGAACTAATGCCCCTAAGGGAGTGATATCATCCACTTTGGGAAACGCTGATGTACAGCTATGTGTAGTAACTATAATAGTCAAAACATACCTATTTAAATGACCGCTATTTACTATTTTCTTAAAAATAATATATTTTTTAACCAATTTAATCTTTTTTTTAATACTTTTAGTTACAAGTTTACAACTTAATTGTCCGAGACTCCGAGGTAATATAAATTCTAAATATATTCAAAAACGATTCCGGACCATAAGTCCTGAAAAAAATGTACTCGTACATAATGTAACAAGTAAAAAATGTCATCTCATTTCCAATATCTCCTATAAAACTGCTTAACTTGTAAACAAATCCTAATACCTACTTTTTATTTATAAACTTCCTCGCTATAGACTCAGATAATTCCTCCATTCTACTCTCAATATATTGCCAGCTTCTGTTTAATAAATATAATCCAAATCATTACATTCTCATATTTACTTTCTATAAATACTACAAAAATTCAATTTCAGCATGGGAATCAAGGTTAGGGAATCAATGTTTGCAACCTCACACATTCAACTTGATTCTTCATTTATACATTGGTACACTTTTATTACAAAAACTTTGCGTTGGCTTTCTATGGTAAAGATTAAAATATATCTTTAACGAATGCTATTATAATATTCTTGTGCAAATGTACCCTAGCACATAACAGAAACGAATTTTGTACCAAAAATATACAATAAATTACGGCAAAAAAGATTCTCTCCGGAAGGATATAAACAACTTCTTCGTACATGAAATCCCTTAACTATTTTACGGAATACCAATGAAAATTTTATGTATTCTGAATTCTGATGAGAATATATTTACAAACAGCAAACAACTTCACTGATATATTCCAACCACATGATACCATACTAGGTATTTCTGAATAAAATAATATATTTGTGTCTAATTATCTCAATGCACGATGTTTGCAAAAATTCAAACAATGCTAGATACGCACTTATAATCGAAAACCCTCCAAGCTACAGGGTGCTATATTTAAAACACCCTTTTACAATCAGCTTAACATAATGGTTTTTAGTATTTTTTTTCCCGTGATGTGTAGCTAGAATTGTTTTTACAGACGCTTAAACTTAAATGTTTAAAAGTGTACAAATCCTTTAATCCTATAATCAAAGGAATAACGTCAAAAAATATTTCCGGTAATCCCAGAAAAAGATTAAAAAGATAGTGGTGCCAAGAGCCATTAGGAGGCTAATTTAATTATTTTTTTTTTACAAAATTACTAAAAGTAATTTTTATTTGACGAATTTAAATTTTGCCAATTTTTAGTAGAAAAATTATTACTATAATATAATATATAATTGATAATTATAAATTTAACTATTGCGTTCATTTGTTAAAAATTGAACGTCTACCAATATTTTATATGGGTATGTCTTACAGCGATACGGGTTAGTACAAAAAATGCACGTACTCGTAATTGTTTTGCAATATCTAACACCAAAACAAAATTCCTATCAATTTTATATTGTTATGATTTAATTTATACAATTGTTCAAGAAAAAAGTAGAGGAAAAAATATTTAATTTTAAGTATAATTAATTTGTAAATTGCGAGAAATGATATTAAAAACAATTTTATTTTCAGTAAAAAGTATCTTTTTTGTATATAAGATAATATAACAAATTTTATACTCAGATATATTTTATAAAAATTAGAGGAGAGATAGGAGAAAAAATCGGAAAATTAAAAAGTGCCTATAAGTGGGAAATATCTAAATACGCCATTTGATTTCAGAATCTGGGCAAAATTTCGATAGCGATTAAACATTTTTATAGAATTAATTTATAATACTATAGGCTTGTATTGTTTCAATTTTAATTGCTATACATATTTAATAGTATACTATGGTACATTATAAAATAATAATATAAGGTACCTACCCAACCTTGTCCATACCATATGTATCCAACAATTCAGGGTTTTTACACAATAGTTTGGGATTTTCGGGATCAACGCTACGGAAAAACCCGTAGTACACGACTGTTTTTTCCAGATCTTCGATGATTTGTAACACAGAATTAGATTTGTTGATATCGAATATGACAAGGTACTGCAAAAAAATAATAATAATGAATAAAAATGGTTCTGTCATGTGTATTTAAAATAAATCTCTAACCTGTGGTAAAGGTGGCTGAGGAGCGACGTATCCATTATTTTGGCAAAATTTGTGAAATAAAATGGTAAGCGCTGAAGCTTTACTCAACGGATTTCTGGGTGTGTATACCGATGGTATTTTTTGTCCGTTTTGATTTACTATCGAATGTATATCTGCAAGCCTACAAAATAATAATAATTTATTTACAGAGATAAAATTTAATTTTACATAATATAAATAATAAGTAACAGATTTATGGATACCTATAATAGTATTTGATTTTACAAATTTATGAATTTACAAAACATTAATTACAATAATTTAATATTGATAATCAATAATAACAATAGTAATAATTAGGGTTAAGATGTTAATGATTTCACATATTTTTTTTAAATTGTCCAATAGCTTCCATTTTTAAATAGAAATGTGTTTCATGATATTTATAATTAAAATATCAAAATTTTGTTTTACATATGATTGCATATTTTACCATTTTTTATTTATGAGTGCATTATTTGTGTTTTTTCTGTTTTTAGGTGTATATTTGATGGTTTTTGATACAAAATTCTGAAAATATCCTAATTTTATATTTTATTAATCGAATCTGTAGTAAATTTAATTATTTGTATTTTTCAAATTATCATTTATTTATTGTTGAGAATTTAATATAGTTATATGAAGTAAAAGTATCTACTTATATTTATATATACGTAGTACTAGCACCAAATAGATGAAGATAAAAGACAATAGTTAATAAAACGAGCACATAAAAGTAGTACCGACCCAATTTGTTTATATTCTATTAATAATTAAATTTGTCTCTACATATGTATTTATAGCATTTTTTTATCCACATATTTTTATTTTTTAATAAAGATATAAGTAAATAAGATTTATTAATTGTTATTTAGTGCATAAACATCCTAACCCTAGTAGTAATAATAATAATAATAATAATAAGAAGAAGAAGAAAGAAAAAAATAATTATTTAGAATTTAATTATTTTTAATTTATTTTACTTCATATTTTTAAAATCAAAAATATCAATATTCAAACTATTTTTCATAGACATTAAAATATTAACGGAAGAATAATTAATTACTGTTTTTTGCTTATAATATATTATATTAGAAACTTGAATAATAATAATAATAAATAATATTTGTTATAAATGTATAATAAATATGTGCTGTGTGTACAAAAATTGTAAATTGTTTGTAAGATACGTCACTTGTTTTTATATTTTTTAACAAGTGTACCAAAAATGTTGTTTGATATGTTATCTCAGTTAGTGACTCTATTTATCAAACGATCATTTAACTTTTTCAATTTGTGTTCAGAATGTAAAAATCTCAAAGAACTAAATTATTAAAATATTTACAAGACTTGGAATATAATATTTATTTAAATTAATCTAAAACAATTCTGAACATATTACTAACAAAAAATATTTGTGATTATATAGAAATACAATTTACAACTTTCATTGCAAAAATTTGCAACTCTCCTTCCAAATAATTTAAAACTCATTTTACGCCTATGATGGATATTGTATATAATAGTATTATGTTATCGCCTATCTGCAATGATTTTAATTAAAAACTATCAAAAATTACTAGGCAATAATAAAATGTACTGTTTTATGGATAAAAATTCTGAATTGTTATTATCTCCCAGTTATTTTCGATATAATGTCTAATATTTACGTGAGAATGATAGACTTTTTGTAAATCGTGATACTAAGGTGCCGTGTCACCGACCGCCGTGATACTAATAAGATTTCTAATATTAACTAAGCGTTATGATGTTCGTTAGACAATGTAATTAGATGGTTATAGGAATAATAATCTTACTTAATTTATATAATTATAAATTAGTTAATTATTATTCAAAACTATCTCCACATAAGTAGCAAACTACTATGACATTTTGAGTTAAATGTTTAATTATTAGCTCAACTGGCTTTAAATTTAATGTTACAATGACACTTTTAAACTCCCCGTGGTCAGTGGCGTGGTGAACGACGTTTGTCTAATGCAATTGCATAGCCCTAGACATTTATGTTGAGCTTCAAAATTAAAATTTGTATGGATAAATGATAGTTAATTAACATAGAAAGTTTTGTATTAAATTGTTGATAGTCTATGTCCTTTAATGAAAATTATAAATTACCATACAGTTTTAGATTATATAAAAATTTGTAAGGGACATAAAATATAATGGGTGGGTCATAGTTTACTTTGTTTAGGGCTCGAATTATACTTGCCACACCACGGACCGTGATCCGGCGATACTACTAAACCAAACCTATAGCCTATACCGTTACTTTTGCAAAGAGTTATGTATTTATATAGTTTAATATTTTTATCTAACCAAATTAATAATACATGTAAATATAGACACAGGATAATACAGTTGAGTCCTTATTTTATAAAATCGATAATTGTATTGAAATTTGAATTGTTCATAAGACTTACTATACAAAATACAACATTATCTACAATAGTTAAAACGATATATTTACATAACTTCTAGGCAATGTTTATAATTACCTATTGCAATTTCTATTAAACTTTATAGTTTATGGTAATGTTCTAAACAACAATTATAATCATTGCAAGTTATTAATTCGAAGCATTTTAAACATTCCCTGTACACTGGTTCCCCCCAAACTGGGGGGCGTGTACACGTTGCTGAGGAGGCGAAAGCATTTATTACGAAACTGTCCAAAGAAAAGTTTTGTCAGCATTATCATTAATTATTAATTTCATTATGTATTTTTTTATTAATATTATTAATATTTTATACTAATTTATTACTATAATATTTCATCTTAATTGATTGTTACATTTTATTATTTACTATTATTTATATTTTATAATTATCTTCATCAATAAAAAAGTAATCATTCCGAATTTTGTATAGTTTATTTTTAAAGTACACAAAAAAATGGTGATCGATTTTTTCAATTTATAGGAGGAGGCGCGAGATTATTGAAAATCTACAAAGGGGACGTAAAATAGAAGAGGTCGGGAACCACTGTTCTAGTAAAATGAAAATTTTGGATATTTTTCGCATTATCATTACTGTCAGTAACAGTAACATAATAAATAAGTAAATTATTCATATTATACATCTAATATGGGTTGTAGTGTAAACATTATGGGAACTTCTGCTATAAAGTGTATATGAAATATTATACGAATTGCAAAACTATGTTAACATAAAATACACATAATACACGATTTTTACACATATTACCATTTTAGTCTTTAAAGATATCAAAATTTTCTTTTTTTTAATTCAAGTTTTATAAATTAGTAAATTTAAATTGAATGTTTAATAATTTTATATTATTTAAATTTAATGTTTATAATTATATTTATGTAATTTTAATCTTGTATAAATTCTACGTTAACAGTAAACACATTATATCGTCACACATACGTGGTAGGTATAGGTACATACATAGATACAGGCCCTGATTTACTCAAGTGCTAATGGAACACTTGCACTTGACCCCCAATTTATTGGGGCCCCCGGGCTTCGTAAGTTGTAGAAAATTGTTTTTTTAAATTAATTCCACAAACATTTTTTTTTTAAATGTAATAAACTGTCAATGTTTAGAGTTCAGTATATTTTTATCATTAAATTGTCAGTTGAATTTTGATTATTTTTGTCATTCCACATCCCAATGTTAATCAGTTACCATCACAAGATATTAAAATAATAATAATCAAAAATTGTTTGAACATCGGAGATATTTGATACCTAATGATTAATTTAAACATTTTTATGATAAAAGGTTATAAAAATAGAAATGGTAGAAATTGGTCATTTTTTATTTCATTTTAATTAAATTAAATAAATTGTTAAATTAATAATTTTTTTTCAATTTGTATTAATTTACGGAAAAATGAAAATTAATTATTTTAATTTAAATTTATATAATAAAATCCTTTAGTATTTTTAATATTTTAATATAGTATAATTTTGTTATGTTATTTAATTAATATTATCTTTTCATTGTTCTTAAGAAGACGTTATACCTGCATGTGTTGTCTCTGTCTTACTTATGTAGATCATAGTAAATTTTTAGTTAGTTTAGGAACTTACGAATTTGGACCAGGGTTTAATGGGCTTCCATCACCGTAAATTATCTTACTCAACTTCAGCTCTATTTCTCCCATTATGTCGATGGGTACAGGTTTTTCGTTATCGGTAGCCGCTTCTTCGGTAGCAGTATCGTGTTTGACAGTAGGCATTGACAACATTACAGAATACACATTTTTACTTAAAAGTTCATCGATCAATTCTAGCGGAAAACTTTCCAAAAACTCTTTTTCCGTAAAAAACAACTAAAATGGAAGAATGTAATGTAATTATTTATATATAATTGCCAAATTTTTAATCGATCTATCTAGATTACCCAGTCATGTACAAAAATTAGAACTTTCATTCTGTAAATTGTAAATTCATACAACATGTTAATAGTACACTTTATACTATTTATAGCGTAGGTACCTATCACTTAATTCGAAAATTTAAATAAGCTAATAGTATAATATGCTAATAACAAATTTTTTTAAATAACTGTATTTTTAACTTTTTAATAATTTATTTATTTAATCATTAATAATATTACAACAATTTTTTTAAAACCTTTTAGTTTTGTAATTAACAATAATGTATAAAGTAGTTAGTTATCATAATCCAATAACAAGTTAGATGTTGGTTGTTTTATACTATAAAAATAACTTAAGGACTTTAACTGCTAAATATCAACTTAAGATTATTAAAAACCGTGGGATGTTTCAGGTTTCCAATTCAAATTGTTCGAGCACGAGAGTGACACATTAAGTACTGATAAAAAAAATAATAGATTTACCTACCATGTGGTACTCACCTAAGCAGGGGCGGATCTAGCCCAAGATAACGGGGGGGGGGCGATTTTTAAAGTGCAAACATGATATCTATGATATCTTACGAAATACGTACGAATAATGAACCATGAAGTAATTATGCGCCTAAGCTGTTTTTTAATATTAAATTACGGCATTTTTCGAAATTTATAATATAATCAATAAATATACTAATAATTATTACATAATTCAACATTTACATATATATATATATATCAAGCAAATATCAATGTAAATTATCTACACGAGTCATTGAGTACAACACATTCGGATATATTATGTAGAAATATTTAGAAGAATATTCTTAGCATTTTTATTATTATTTGATTGAAATATTTAACGTATTGAGGAATATTTTCGACTATTATTTTATCAGATTTTTTTCTCCTAATTATTCCTAGGATATTTACTTTTTTGATCAAACTTAATGATTTTTCAACTTTATCGATTATTTTTACAGACTACTGTCCCGACTAATCAAATTCAAAATATATTAATAATTACCTCGTACAAACTATCTTCTGTCAATTTCACTTCTTTTGCTTCAATAACGATAAGTTCCTCATACTTACTAGCACACGAATTGGCCACTTCACAAACCCTTTTTTTTATCATCACAGGTTCAGGGGGTTCATCGTGTTCTTCAGCGTCATCTTCCAATGGTTTTTCTACCATAATGTATTGAACTGTGTGAGGGAAAAACATGACGCACGTTTGCATTTGGATTTTATACGAAAATTCATTCAAAGATCGTTCTCTCACTTTCATCATTCTTTTATCTGAAACCATGAAGTACGAATTTATAAGTTCTGTAAAATTGCTAAGCCCATTTGTATAATTTCACGATGTAAGGAAAAATGTATGATATTAAACCTACGACTAACGAATTAAACTATATTAGTATTAAACTAATAGTATAAATATATTAATAATTATTCAGTGTAGTTATTATATAATACTTGAATCTATACTATAAACAAATTATGCATGGATTAACATTATTTAATTCATTATGATGATTATATAGACAAGCTGAGTAGGTTTGCAATATTATTATTAACTTACACTACTACTGGATATTATGGCAAGTAAAGGCATTTTGAAAAACATTAATTATGCTTAAAAACTAACAAAAAGTTATGTATCTATTACCAAAAGTCAAAACATACAAACCTCTAAGTTTTTTTTCTTTCCTTGTTTTCTGTTTTCGGTAGTTTTCAATTTCAATTAATTTTTTTTGTTCCTCATCAGTTACTCTACTCATTGGTATCTTAATTTATAACAATTTAATATTTGGATATTTTTCAACGCTTATGATGGTATCTATGCACAAAAATATGAATTCCATATTGAATACTCACAAACTCTTTTTGAATTTCTCCATTCTTGTATTTAGTATACTGTTCCAACTCTTCCAATATTAATCGTATTAATCTGGGAGCATCAATACCGATAAAAACATTAACCAATTTCCCGTCCTTTTTTACAATTAATGAAAAATTAATATTTACAGTTAACGTTAGTATATTGATAATGAAATATATTTTATTCATTATTAATAATCAATATAGATACTTACAAAAAAAAACATCCAATGGGGTTCACTTTTCTGTCGAAACCTTTTTAACACATTTATGTCATCAGATTTTGCCTAAAATTGTATATTCACAATTAAACGAAGTCTTTATTTACTATGAGTTACTTATTTATAATAAGTATATAATAAAAAAGGTGGGCTAGTATACCGTTCTGCTATACCTAAGTCTAAATGTCGATTGGGTCACTGTTAATAGATGTATTAAATTTGAACTTAATGATACAATATCACTGTATAAGAAAAACGATTATTAGAGAAAACCGTCTGTCAACATATATCACTAAGTATATTTCATGATATTATTATTAAAGTAATTTATTTTATTATTAGTAATACGGTAGGTTGATTTAATTTTTTTCCGAAAACTGTATATAATTATATTATTAGTATTTAATTATTATAATATATATTTATGTCATATTATATTACTGATATTAACTTTTTAGTCAATACTAACAACTAACTAATCGTAAAACAGTGTGAATAGGTTCATGATATAAATTGATGTTATACTACTATAAAGCTATCTACAAATTAATCTACATAGTTTTAAAATTGTATTGTGTATAGTACAATTCATGAAATACGTAAAAGTGTCATACCCCCGCGAATAATGTTTTTAAATTATAACAAAAAATAAAAACCATTATTATTAATTTATATATAGGTTAAACATAAAATTTCGATAAAATTTGAATTTAAAATATCTATAAAAAAAAAATTGTGCTTACATAATTATACATCAATAATAATTGAAAAAATAATCGAAAAAATTTAAAGCTTTTAAGTATAGCTCTAAATAATCAAAATATCTTGAAAATTTACCATACAATGATAATATTATTTATTATATATTTATATAATTTTCAAACCTTAGATATAAAAAGAAAAATGTTATGAATTTCTAACTACAAAATAATTTACAAATTTTTGAGATTTTACGAATTTCATTAAAAATCAAACTTAAATTTTTATAAAAAAATTTGGTTAATATGTATTTTTAATTATTTTTAATAGACATTTTATGAGAAATTATGTATATTCAAGAATTTTAACCCAGATAAAAAAAAATAAGATAAATAAATTAAAATGTCTATATTTCTATAAATGGCTCAAAAAAGGTTAAAATACTCAGAATATTACACCATATGTGGGAGATTCTGGCATAAACATAATTTGTTGAAAATTATAAATGTCTATATGGTTGTTTGCTTTTGAGTTATGCCAAAAAGACAAAATTGATTTTATTAAATACCAAGTTCAAACCAGATCTAATTTGTTACCAGAAATTTGCCTCAAAGTTGAAGATTCGATATATATAATATTGTAATATATTTTATATTTAATTTACTAATTGTATTTATCGTAAGTAAATCTTAGATTTTAATGAAAAATGTACTTTAACAAATATTTTCAATCGAGTATACATTTAATATGCACACTTACATATATTTAGAAATAAAAATGATAGAAACAATACTACCAATAAACAATGGTTTAATATGTACTTTACCTTCGATTGGTATTAACCAACATAACATTTTTATAAGATACTATGTATTTATAGAATCAAAATTCAAAATGCTTAACTTATTAGGTAATCTATAGAAATTATCGTTTTATTCAATTTAAATTATGTTTTGACTTTTGATATAAGTATATTTCAATTGTTCGTAGAGTTATTACAAAATTGAACAAGATTATAGGTATGCAATATTTACTATGGCATAATTTAGATTTTCGTTTCCTGATTCCAATTTGATTTTTCTTAAATATGAAATCATTGCTACACAAGGGCCGCACCATTCTGCATAGACGTCAATAACTAAAATAACATATAATTAATGATGTAATCACTAATTAAACATAAACTATTTTATTATTTTTATACTAATATAATTTTTTTTTTACCTAACATTCCCGGTTTTCCCATAACTCTTGCCCAATCATCATTATTATTGATTTCTTCTTGAAGAACTGCTAACGCACCTCTTTTAGCCATTCGTTCGGATGTCTTACTTTGATTATTCTGTGTATTACATTTTAGTATTTCAAAATATATTAGGTTAAAAGTTTAAACTAAAAACTATTTTAATCCAGTGTATAATTTTTCAATTAAAACATTAATAATAACATTTTGCTTTGATTATTTTTTAGTTTTTATACACTAATATACATTTTTAATTTACCTCATGACCTTACATTTACCTATGTAAGATATCTATTAAGGTTTTCATGTGTATGAATTTACCTACTTTACATACTTACCAAAGCTTATTTGCATTTTTTAGTTGGCTTTTCATTATTACGAGTATTTTTGTATTTAAAATTAACATTTAAATGTTTCACTGATATTTATATACATTTTAAATTAAAAAATATGCAATAAATATGCAATTAAATTAACATTTAGTCATTTTATTCTTTAAACATGATTAAATTCGTTCTAGTCATATAATACGTCTATTTACTATTGTATTTAAATAACAATAATAATTTCATCACTTCATATTAGTATCTATATTCTATTACATTTAATTATATGAGGAATGGATCCTTACAGATATTACTTCTTGTAGGTAGAGATATTAAATTTAGGAAATTTAATTTTTGAAAAATCCTAGAAATTTCTGAATTTTAAATATAACCAAAATTGTATTCATTGGTAATTTTTATTATAATTCTGTAATATTTTTTATTAAATTTGGAAATATATTTCATTAGTTTGATTTTCTTAATCATAAATAATATAAACCTAATATCAATAAACAATATTTGTTTTGATATTTTAATTTTTTTAAATAAACTATATTTTTAATTTATTAATTAATTAATAAAATATATACAAACAATGAACACAAAGAATTATTAAAAGATTATATTAAAATAATTTAATTTTTTTCTAGAAATTTCCTTTATCTTAAAATATATAATCACTACCTATAAGACGTAGGTACTACATGGTAGCGTATTATAATTTATAATATTTTATGGTACATGTTTACATACTATTATAAGATTAAACTTTATGGTTAATTAAAATGATTTAATTCATTGTTTTGTTAAATTATTTATGAACGCAATAAATTAAATTTAAATTTATTTGGATATAAATGTAAATTATTTTAATTTAGTTTTTAAAATATTATATAGTTGTTTATAAAAAATCAATACTGTAATAAATATATTTAATGTAAATTTTTTAAAATTAGACAGTTTAAAAAATATACTAAAATGTAAAAAATTCCTATCAGATATATTTGTATATTATTATTATTATTATTATTTTGTCTCGTAATAAATATTGTTGTTGATAGTTGATACCAAGTATTGAGTATTGACATACCTAAGATATTATAATTTAAATAATATAATAGTATGTATAACATTTTCATCACTTTACATACTGTTTTTTGAAGCATTTTCAATAGTATAATATTTTACTTCGGTTTTAAACAAATAATTGAATTCTTAACCACTATTACACTTATTTGGTACTATAGTACTGAGCAGTAAATACAACGATCGTTAAACACGTGCTGTGTGTCTATTTATACAAGGACGTTCAAAATCACCTACTGTTTGCTAACCTCGCTTTGTGACATACCAAAAGTTTATATTGGTACTAATGGAAATTTCAGAGAATAGATATTTAATGATTAAAATGATATGGTATAAATTAAAAGTGTGCGTAGGAAAATCTGGAAAGTTATAAAATGCAAATGACGCGTGTAGCGGAAATTAACAGCGCTTTAATGAACATAACGATTTTTTAAAGCCGATAAAATACAAACTCATCAAATTATACTGGTCTTTTCCTGCGGGAAGAATAATACCCTCCAATTTTGGCATAAGTATTTGTTTATTATAATTATATATTATACGCCTTATAGCTAATAATTGATATTTTTCAAAGTAGTGGGCACGAGGCACATATAACCAAATATTAGAGTCTATAGACACAGTATAGCTCTGCACGTTTCACAAAATGGCTATTAATCGAAATACGGTATCGTTGAGGATTAACCAGATTAATTGGGCTGGATTTTTCGTACTACCGTATGGGGGTAGGATATGGAAACTGTCATACTAATAAATTCATAATTATTTAAATATTTTTATTAATTATTCATATTAAATAGCTGTACAATGCAGATGAATTCGGAACAAAAAAGTTGTACTTAAAATAATTTCATTTTTGTTTTGCACAATTGAGCGATACACTAAAATATATATGCTAAAAAACCATTCGCAAGATATAGCTACATCAAATAATCGAAATACTGTAGTAGTACTACGTAAATAAACCAAAGTATTGTATGAGAGGTGTGACGAGTTATAATTTCCAGTTTTAGGGTAGTTACTAGTTAATTATTCTTGATTGAGCTTATCGAGTGATGCTAGGAAGAGACAAGTAAATAAGTTATTACTCATACAATACTTTGGTTTATTTACGTAATACTACTACAGTATTTCGATTATTTGATGTAACTATACCGTATGTATATGTATAGAACATACTAAATGTGTAACGTTTAAGCCAATTTTACTTAATTTTAAGATAAATAATAGTAATTTCATTTGGAAATAATTAGAGAAGTGGACAAATGGATGAATGATGTTTCTAATTTGGCAGATTGGCGCTAAACCAGCACGCGTTAGGTACCGCATCGCGGTATGTGTAGATTACATACTTTCAAAATCAACCTTTCAGCGTATACTGCGATATGCATAAACGGCAATGAATTAAAATTTATTAATTATATAGATAGTAATGCGAAAATGATGCAATTTTTGACTGATAAATAGCGAACACGTATACACACATGCGTGCATCACTAATTAGTCAGCAAATATAAAGAATTGCACGAGCACACGCTAATCATAGAAATATTCATTACTATAGCTATGATTTCTTTGCATTAGCATATTTTTTTCTTTAGTCTAAAAATGTATTTGAAAAAAAATTTGTAAAATCATATTTATCTAATGGAGATCTACAATTATTTCTTTATTTTCATGTATAAACAATTTATGTTATGCTATAGTATGGTCGGTCAAATAGATAATATATTATCTTAGGTTTGTGGATTATGGTTATTACTAATTAATTGTTAGTACGACGCATGTTTACCGAGTAGATATACAATTTTATATTTTGTGCGTAACATTTATATATTGATGAATATCTGAGGTTAAAAGTGAAAGAGGTAAATTATGACAATTTTTTGAAGAAATTCCTAGTAAAATTTTCAAAATAATTGTAAAATACAATATTTACTGTATATTTTTGTATTTTTTATTATTCATAAATGCTAGCCTTAGATCAAAGAAACTAAGATAATACTTATTTATATTCTATAACAAATATTTTATAGTAAATAGAAAATAATAATAATTCATAAACACACTACCTAGATATTTTTTTTTATTATTATTGTTATAATGATCAGCTATTCAGCTGTATTAACATGCAAACTATTTTTAAAACGCACTACATACGATCTTTAACTTGCGTGGTATTAATATCAATTGTTCAATGAGAAATTTAAAAATGTATGATAGTAAATTATGGTAATTAGCTTTAGCATTTCGGATAAGATGTTGAGAACCACTGTTTTGACGTTATCGCGCCGCCCAGGCGCTAGTCGGTATACTGATGCCATGTTATCTGACGACGACTATAATAAATTACTATTTGGCTATGTTAAATTTAATGCAATAAAAATTATTATATTTATGTTTCTAAAAATTTTTCGGCTAGTCTGTCCTTGACAATATATTTGGTGTACGTCCATTTTCCTGGATAGCTTTTCCTGCGTATTTTTTACTCGTTAGCCGAATGACCTAACTAGAACCCTCAAACCTCAGTCCAATGTATTTGAGTACCCTATTGGCTATTTACGTCTATGGAATTATTGAAGTACCTACTCGTCGAGATAGTTATTTGTTTACTATTGTTACGATAATTAGTAGCGAAAACTTCCATAATTTTATCTCAGAACGTGATAGTCGCGTATTCAATATAATTATCCTATACAAAGTGATGTCTGCGTGAACAACGTTTTTTTACTATACTATTACTATGTAATACCTCGCACCGTTGTCGACGATAGATTAAAATTCGTAATTTTCACATTATTTCTTTACACATGGTAGAGGGTATAATATTAGTATTAGCTATTAGTATTGAAAAGATATAGCCTACGCCCTACACAACCTATAGTCTACACGTCACCGAAAACAATACTGAGTGGTTATATAATTATATTGTACCTAAATGTTTAGTAGTTACTATGTATAAACGATGATTAATACTTACTATAAATTATTGAAATAATAACAGGAACTTATAACATTAAAAGTGATGCGAACACAGACCACTAGTTTCTATGCTTTTACTTAGATTTTCACGATAATGAAATAAAAAAATAACGTGTCGACAGTTTAATATTACTCGAGACGTCTCCTCTGTCTTATATATTGTTTCCATGGATACGAAGGCGACGATATTTGCCGCATGTTTAAATGTATTAACAACACCTATATGTATAATACAAAAACACTAATACGGAGTGGCATATAATGACCAATCACTAAACATATAATATTATAATTAATCAATAATAAGTTTAAACATGATTTACTATAGACTTTCAACCATGATTTGTTTATTAAATTTTAGAAAACCATTAAATGAATAATTTTTTTAAGTAACTTGGCCCTATACACATTACACCCATTATACACACATGGTATTATGATGCCAAATTAATTTAAAATTGGTGAAGAAAGACCTAAAATATATGTACTTAACCTAACTCCCATGAATGGAAATGGAAAACAATAAGTGCTTAGGAGCTTTTTAAGTTCACCAAATATTAATGTATTATGCTTTAAGTAATATTTTTTGTTATAACTGTTAATTAGCTATTATCTAAGTGTTAATATAGTAAACATTATACAGCTAAACAACTATTTATACCTTGTGGCTTGTGATATAATAAAATTAATGTGACGTAAAAACATGACAGAATATCAATAGATAATTCAAAAACGCTACAATTCCTCTGTCTACTCTGAATATTAAAAATATCAAAAAGTATAAATAGAAAATTTATTTAAAAGAATAGAGAAGAATTATCTTATTCTAATTGTTTTGTGATATTTTTAATACCATGACTACAAGTCAACAAATTAAAAATATAATAAGTATATTTATTATATTGATATACGTATAATTATAAATACGTGTCTATTTAATTAATTAGATTAAACGCATCTATTACAATGTTATTATATAATTTAATAAGTAGAAATAAATTAATATACCTATTTAATACAAAATTATATTAATTTTTGTAGTAGATCAAAGCTTAGTGAGCGTGGTCTCTACATCTTACGACTTACATGTATGTTAAACATTTTAGCTTCACTAGTTCACTACTCGTTTGCACAATGCATACCATATTGGTGAAGTGTGCAGTGTGTTTAAAACTAAAAAAAAACATTTTAGCCACTAAGGTTAAAGTTGACATTATGCGAGTTACACCACAACCAAATTACACTTAAACCGAGTTCCGCTTAGACTTAGTTATACTGTAAGTGCCCTGCAACCTGATTTGATTTACACCGATGGTAACTAGCGACTGATAATTAGACACTCAATTACAGTTCTTAACTTATAATTACTCTACGTTATTTAACCGAAAAAATAAATCAGATTTGATAATACGCCATAACCAGTGCTCAAAATAGACCGGGACAAACTTACAAAGACGGTATTCAATAATGCCATAACACATTTTTACCATACATATAGAAGAAATGTATGTATCATACTTATTTTGTTGATAATTTAAAGAGAATCCTATTTATTCATTTGTACAGATTAATTGTTTTTTTGTTTTTATATTTTGTACTCATAAAAAATTAAACATTATTAAATACCTATTTATATCAAAATAATAAAAACGCCATGGTACAGATATAGTTCTCTTCTATTTAATGTGAAAATTTAGAAAGTCTACTTTAAATAATAATATACTTGTGATTTTGACAATTTTTTCCCACGCGAAACGAATTTTCTATATAATTTTCTTGTTGCTCATCAACTATTATTGTTACTAACATGGAGCCACTTTTAAAATATTTAGAATTAGTATTCATAATATATATATATATATATATATATGTACATAAGATTAAAAGTTTTAATTCTTCTCAAATACGTATACAAATTTCATGTATTAAACTCCTTAAATAGCGAGTGTTGGCATTTTCATAACGGTAAGAATATTATCTGTTCTTTTTGATATATTTTATGATGTTTTAAATATTAAGCGAATTATTATAATTTCTAATTGTTTATATTGTACATAATCATATCATAAGTCACAACTCCTTTAAAAATTAAAATATCGTAAAAGAACCAACAAGAGAACACAAATAATAATTTTACCTTTAAATCTTATGACAGGTTAAATATTAATAATTTCACACTAGCAGTCTTAATTGCAAAATGTAATATGTCAAATAAATTATTTGAAAATTTAAAATTTTATGTGGACACGAAAACACAGTAGCATAAACACATTAAATTATAATGTAATCAATTGTAAATACTACAACCAATTATCTTTTAACTAATTAATTATAACTAATGGCCTATGCAGAACGGTTACTTACTTTTCCCTTTTTTTCATTTAACCGTTTTCGATATACCTACATAATAGATCTATGTTTCCCTAATAATGATATAACTGCATTATTTTTAATTTATTTTTATTGCTTTATAATTTCCAAATAAATAATTACAATTTTTATAGGTATTTAAATTTATTCATAAATCAAAAAATTCTTAATCTTATCAATTTAAAACGAAAAAATTTAATAATTAGATAGTAAGAAAAAAGTGATTTACAATAATATCTTATTCCTTTAGTTAATATTATGTCAATTGTCCTTGATAACAATTTTTTGAAGGCGAAAGAAAATAAAACTTTTATATTTTTCTAATTTATAATAATTTTTAGGAAGACATATTAATAGTTGAAAAATATGCACGGTAATACATAATTTCTGAATTGGAAATGCCATAGCGGCGGCATCTTTATAATATATAATATGTTACATATGATTACTTGAACAATTGTGTAGAACTACCAGCTTCCACGGGGATTTTTTCGGTCAATAGGTTATGACCAAGAAGAGTGAATTGATTCTTCATTATTGTATAATAGTTATAACTTTATAAGTTATAGCTTACAACATAAGTAACGTTTACGTAAAGATAAAATTGGCATAAACATTTTTTGATTTTCTTAAATACGTGAGTAATTTATACGTTATGAATTCATGTATTCTACACGAGTTTACTATGCTTACCATATTAGTTCATTAAGTGTGTGCTGTGTATTATTATTATTATTTATTTATTTCCTATTATAATAATATATAATATTGACCGTGGAAAACACTTCCTCACGTCATCACAACTACTTCTAACTCTTCCACCACTGTCACGGCCGATGTCAGATAAAGTGCAGTGCGGGGTACCTACCTATGTATTACAAAACGGGGTCGGAAATCCATTCGTCACGGAAACGGTTTGCCTTATTAGGTATCATCCACCATCGACATCGATCTTACTTATGGCAACTACGAATATAGGTACACGTGTTACATTGTCATACATATAGTACACAATATATATATATTGTGTATACGGGAGGGGCAGCTATGACGCTTTCCCGTCTTCTTATACGACAGTGTCGTATTAGGCTATCGAAAATCATGGCCCACTCTGTATGCCCACGAGTCACGCATAATGCATTAAACTCAATAGATAGGTACTATAATATGTACAATGCAGTTTCATAATGTGTATGCGTCTATGTTCACAAGTGTAAAATATAGCCGACGTAATATTATTATTATATATCACACGGGACGATGATATTATAACTTACATTTGCCTAAATCGCCTACAGAGCGATTTGTTAATTGTTTATATAGGCAACAAAACAAATTTGCAATGTAAATTGTTGTATTTTGGTATAATTTAAAGTAGATAATATGCATAGATAATAAACTATAACTACAATTTTATAAAAAAAAAACTTTATTTTTTATCGCAGTGCCTTAAGTAGGTTTTTAAATTATTGTTAATGACAAACTATAGTTTAATAGCATAATCAGAAGCAGAATACATTTATAATCTTATTCATCCAATATTCTATAAATTAAAATTATAGAAAGAAACATAAGAAAAGTAGTCTACTTTTGAAATTAAAAAATATGGATGTCATTAAAAATCAATTGAAAATAAAATAATTTGTTATTATATATAATATATTTTATCATATAGGATATAATATGTAGGTTATATATAAACTATAAAAATTAATCACTTGTAAGAATTATGAGGATTGCTATCACTGAACTATTTCACTCTTCTAATTAATTTACTTTATCTTATTATATATTTGTTCTATTTTCTGTTTCTTATTAATTATCACATATATTTCTATGTTAATATTTCATGTACCTAAATGTTTCTTAGGCTTCCAGTCCGTAATTTCAATAAATAAATAAAAATCGACATGTAAAATAAGACAAGTGTAACCTATGGATCACTCGGTACACTCGGTATATCACTCGTATTTATGTATAGGTACAACGCGTAGTTGTCAGACTTATTTTCCTATTAGTGTCGGTAGGCAATAGCCGTAGCCACGCGTTCGGATCGTCGTTTTTCTAAACGCGTAAAAAAAATGCTTATAAATAATAAAAAGAAGAAGAAGTGTTATAATAATATTATAAAGATATAATGGTACCTAACCTAGTGCTAGTAGTGCTAGTATTAGTATAGTAACAGATCTTACTACACGCGCACGATAGTGATACGGTTATAACTTATGAATATTATATTTTTATTCTCTCGCAGAGGGTTGGCGACGACGAATACAACGGAAAAGTGTCAGGTGATGCCATCGCAGTAATATTATATTATCATTATATTTTATTAATGTTTTAGCCGTCGTCGTGCGGAATCCATACAACAGCGCAAGCACGGGCTGCCACCGTGTGTGTGATTCGCTTTTTTATCGTCGTTATTACCATTGTTATTATTTAAATTCGTTTTCCTAACTGAAGACACCGCCGGGTGAATATTAAAATCGTTTTCTACCGCGAACGTAATGGTCTTTCCCCAAGTAGTCGCATCGTCCCCACGTCACTATTGCAGAGATAAGCTGGGTAAGTAGGTATAAACAAACTATAATATTATTAATTAGATTTAAATGATGTGTTACTGCGACATAAGACAGTAATACATTAATAAATAGATACTTTGGTAGATATCATGATTGTCATTTCAGGATCTAATGTGAGTGGAAAAAAAATAAATAACCAATAATAATCAACTATGATCAGAGCCACTCACAAAATAGAAACTATTAGATTTAAAAATGACCGAGGAGACGGGGAAGTCGTTCTGTTGTATAATGGTGTCGAATGTTAAAATAGTTTACTGAAATAGAAGTGTTAAGTTTTAATTTAGAACAATAATACGGTTTTTGATGGATAGTTTATTTTTTTCTACCAACTCAAAACGAAGCTTTATCAGCTATAACTGTGATTAATATTTTGTAGAATAAATGTAACATCATTTTATTTTACTTTTTTGGGCTAATTTACTGTTTTATGCTTTTTATAATTTTTAAACTTTAATCAATGTATCAGATATATATACGTATCTATATACTAATTAAATAAAAAATATATACTTATAGTATTTTTGATTTTCAATCTCTGAAGAAAATTGAAATCAAGTATAAACAAAACAATGGTATGTACCATGTATAGTATATTTTAGATTAAAAACCATTTATTGGTATATAGACGTCGGTTTTTTTATAACATTGTTTAAATACTATTCCTAATTATTTAAGGAGCTTTGATTAAAGATTAACTATTAATAATTACAATTCAAAATAATATTAGTAATCTTTATTGTTAATTAAAAAATATGTTAATACGTAAAAAAAAGAATAATGTATTCAATTTTTGAAAAAAGCGACCTCTGTGTTATTTATAAAAATTAAATTTTTATTAACATTTTTTATAATTCTTAAAACTACGCTACTAAATCGTATGCTAACTAATATCTACGTGGTTTTCATTTAATTTTGATAAAAAAATTTTTTAAACATATTTAAAAAATGTAATAAAGAAGATTATCATATATAAATATTTGAAAAAAAATTGAAACATACTATTAATCACTGTAAAAAAACACATTTAAATACATTGATTTTCCGTGAAAATACTATAAGGGTGATGATATTGTAATCTTTGAATACGAGTAGTTTTAAAAATTATTGAATTGTGTTTAATTACGAAGTTAATGTAATTATTACTATGTTCTAACTAATAATTGTGTATAAATGATGAGATAATAATATTATATTTTCCAATATTATACACTCGCGCGTATACCTTAATTTTCAATGATTTTTGCTGCCTACACGTTGACTTGATGAATTGTATAAATTAGAAAAATTATTCTCTTGTGAATGTTCTAATCTGGATTAGATATCAATATAATTTACAAAAATTGCAATTCAACACACAAAACACGTTACATGAATACGGTCATTCAACCGTAGCTATGTTTATAACAAAGCGTGACGTGTGTTCTCAAACATTTACTTATATAGATTATAATATTATTTAACGTTTATACCATGATACCTTATGGGATTATGTGAAGCCATACCATAACACTACTCATTGGAGCAGTAAAAAGCTGAAAAGGTGTTATAAATATTGGATATAAAGATATAAATATATCCATAAAGATTTATCGATGGTTTCTCTTTCTTTTTTATTCAATAATAATTTAAAATAAAGCATTTAAAATCCTATGAAAATATATACCTAATATTACCTATAAATCTAAAAACAAATAAATATGTTTACAATAAAATCAGCCATATTTAGACTAGTGAGCTACAGAACTCTATCCAAAATTGACTTTAAAATAAATATAATATACAATGATATACCATTACTGTTATAACATGCAAATGATCCAGTGGATCAATCTATTTTAATGGGGGTATAAAAAATAGAATAGTATGTCATGAATAAATAGGTTTATAGAGTTTGAAATTCATTGAAATGATAAATCATTCATCATTGCAATTCGTGATTAATTATAGTAGTATTTACAATATTTAACACGTTTAACCTGACATGCTGCCTTTTTAATATTTATTATTCCAACTCCCAGCCCGGTTAACATTTTATAAGCGTTCCTTTGGTTGTGATTTTAAATGAATGAGTACCGACTATACGGACTATATTGTACAGTTTCTGCGTTCAGTTATTTTTAAAATATGTTACGACTTTAAAAGTATTGAAAGGTGTATTTTAATTACTTAAGTATTTGCATTATTAAATTTGAGAGTATTATTGTTAAAGAAACAAATCAACACACAGAAAAACACTGATGGCGTTATATCCCAAATTAAAAAGAAAAAAAAGTCTTAAAAAAGTTTAAAAAAAACGTAGGAATTCAACCTGCTATATAGGAGTATAGGTGTGAGTTTACCCGATTACCCGATCATTAGATTTGAGTCATTATAATGATTTTGTTAAACTTGAATTTTATGATTAAAAATATTATAATAATATTATATAAAATATTACAATGAAGTATAAATCTGAGAAACCTGGAATTATTTATGACGATATTTTAAATTTGAGGTATTTATATTATTATTAATAATTTATTCATCTACCAACTTAAAATGAATCAAAATATTTTGAAACAATTTCTTCGTGTATGGTATAAATAATAGCACATAGATTATACGTAAGTACATTATATGGTAAAAAGTTTCAATTCTCTACAAATTTAATTTTTGGTTTTAATATGACAAAAAAATTGAATTTGAAATGTCTATAATTGCATAGGTATTTATGTGAGATGTTTTTGTTTTAAGAAGAAAAACTTATGAGAAATTTTGTATTTCATTTTCAAACCTTATAGACATTAAAATTATATACATTTTTAAAAATAAAATAATTTGCAAATGGCCGTAATGGTTTCTACGATTTTTATGAAAAAAATCTCGGCTTTCTACAAACATAATAGTTACAGTTGTGTTATTTACAAATATACAAATATAATTAATTAAAACAATAAAATTGCATTAAAATTACGAATTATGTCAACACTTATTACTCATATGTTTATAAAAAAAAATTGTGCCTATATTGTGTATTTTCTTTTTTTTTAAAATTGCTATAAGAATGATGTGTATATAGTATATAATATTTACTATATTATATAAAATGTTAAACGTTTATTGATCAAGCTTAAACATTTTTATCAACACTTAAAAAAAAACTAAAATATTTAATATTTTCAAATTCCTTTAAATGGCTTAAAACTAATCAAATATTATTCATATTTGTCAAAATATGAATTTTGTAGGTACGTTTACAAACATTTTATGAAATAGATTTTGATATTTTATAATTACTACTAAAATAACTTGAGAAACTAAGTATTATTTTTATAATTTTGTTTACAAAAAAAAATAAATAATTAAATACTAAAAGTTCATATATTTTAAAATAAAATTTAAAGGAAAAATAATTGGAACATTATTGTAAATCGATAATCTAACGATGGATTAATTATTATATTAATTTTATTATACTACGTTATCTTGATTTTCATGTTTTTGAATATGAACTTAATTGAATGATGTGATAAAAACATTAAGACAAATTAATAATAATTTTTTTATTTATTATTAAAATATTAAGAGTTTATTTATTAAGAGTTTATTAAGTACTTCAGGAGTTACAGAATATTTAGTTTCACGAGATATACCATTGGAATATTTTTTTGAATTGTGAAAAAAAAAATTATTTAGATAACTTTATTTAATATTTTTATCTAGAAAAATTTCGTCAAAATCACAAAATGATGCAAATATTTTTTATAGTTGGAAATTTATAAGATTTTTCTTTTTATATCTAATAGATTTGAAAATTGAATACATGATGATTTCTTTGGTTTTTATTAAAATTAATGCTAATTGTAAAAAAAGGTACCGTATTTAAAATCAATATAAAAAAAACACATAATGAAATAAAATTATTAATATTATAATTATCTCAGATTGGCAGATTAGCTATTCGTTTATATATTGATATATCATTAAAATATTGAATTAAAATTTAACACATCCATAATCACAGTGATTCACTCCGCTCTTGATGTCGACACCTATACAGTAGAACAGAACGGTATCCGCTTGTCCATCTTCTTTTAATTATAATCTTGTTTTAAAAGTTGATTTGTTTATCTGCGCGCTTAATATATTTTAAATTCACAATAATAGTACTATTGATTTGCAGTGTTATTTTTCTGAGATATTATTTTACTAAAGAAACACATTTTAAATTTGTATACTTTGATGATAATTGAATATTTTTGAATATTTTCAAAAAAATACCAGAAGCATATTAGTAGATTTTTTTTAAATAAACATTAAATTATTTCCAATTTTTTCGCACATAAAAATCTATCAGAGCCTAATTTTATGTCTCAAGTAAATAAACTTTACAAAGAATTAACTGTATTAACCAATTAGCCGACTGCCGAAAAAAAAATTTCAAATATAAAATATTGTTTAAGTCCAGAGTAACTACTATAAATAATAATAATATTAAAAACGAATCGTGAAACACCGATACACATCGTATTGCAGACTTTAACACCAACACATAGCGCTCTCTAGACGATTAATATATTAACTATATATTATAATAAGCACATTGTTTTAAACAAAATATGTTTAAAAAATAAAATTAATAAGCGATAAAATATTAATAATTATTTTTTTTAATAATAATAACAAGGTATCAAATTTATTAATTATTAATATGTAGTTTAATATGATAAATACAATTCGTCCACGACAATCAATTTTACGTATTATACTATTTATACTTGTAAAATCTTACAGATATACTGTTAATGTTGATTACTAATTTAGTGTTTTTTTTAAAGTAAAAATATATTGTTACACTCTCTCGTCATGCACAGTTAGATATATTATATTAAAATTATTATAATTATATAAGCCGTTATAATATAATTATATTGGAAAGCACACATTAGTTATTTATGTTTATTGTTTAATGTTTAATCAAATGCGGATTTATATGTATTTAATACAAAAAAAATGGCTAAGTGGGTTTCAATCTGCTTTACAGTAAAACATCACTGTGATAGATGCGTTAAATTTTAAATCGTAAATTTCCAATTGTAACTTGTAAGTATATACAAAGCATGATTCAGAGCAGAGATAATGCGGACTATAATTTTAATAAGTATTTATTTTACCGTTGGTAATACAGTACCTAGGTTAAATTAATTTTGATTGAAAATATATTTATAAAAATATAACAACAAATTAATAATTAAAATAATTAAAAATATTATTATATATTTATTTTTTAACATCAATATAACTATTATTGTAATATAAATTAAATTCATTTATAAAAAGCATTCAAATAATTATTATACATTCATAATACTCGTATATGTAAATAGTGTAATGATTAGAGTTGACATTTGTTTGCATTTACATATTGTTATTGGTTGGTCAAAAAAATACTTAGTTTATACCAACATCTGTTTCATAATCTAACGATTCTGTTAACAAAATATTTAAGTTTGCATATTTGTATTTCCAGAGCATATTTTTGGTTTAGCATTTTCTAATTTTTTAGAAGTTATTTATGATTTTGTACAATTTCTAAGACATTTTCTATTTAATGAATCGAGAATCTCAAAATCGTTGTTCAAGATTTACGAGTATAAATATCAGGATTCAGTAGGTCAGCTGATATTTCGTATACTAGGTAATATACTCGTGTTTTAGACAAAAATGTAACTGTTTTACTCATATTTCATACAAATTGTTCAATGCAAAATATCATTGAGTAAAAATTAAAATGTCGTTGATTATCATTCAAATGTGTTTATTTTTTATAATTATTTATTAAATACATCAAATACTTTTATTTGGGTTTTAGATAAAGAGAAATTCATATACACCGAAATATTATACCCTTGTTTATCAATAATAAAGTCATTTGTATTTTGTAGTATAATATTATATAAATCATTTCTTAATTTAAAATACAATATTAAAATCTATTTTTTTTTTTTTTTTTTTAATCATATTTTAAAAGAACACCCATTTTGGTAATTTTTAGATACAACTACATACATATTTAATAGGTTTTTACGAAATAGAATTGTCGGCCTAGTTGTGATTCATCATTAATGCATATTCACTAACCACATAGATATGAAATGCATTTGCACATATTGCTAGTATAGTATAGTACAGTATAATATGTAATCCATTCATTTCCGCCAACTTGTTACACATCATATACCCTTTTAAATGTTTCCGCCGAAAATTCTCAGCGATTTTTGTGAACCACTAAATATGTTCATGTAGGTTGATTATTATTTTATTAAAGCTGTAATATGTAAATTATTATTTATAAAAATATGTTTATTTAAATACAACTTATTTGCATTTTATGTACATTTTTTAAATAATAGTCACGAATGAAGTTTCTAAAATTCGCTTTTAAATATTAAAATAATGTGTAATAAACTAATAAACAATTATTTTTTGATTTTTACGACAATAGAACATATATTTTTTTTGTATATATGTATATTAATTCCAGAATAAGAGTAAGTTACTTTAATAAAATAAACATAACATAATTACTTAATGAGAATGTTATAAGAAAACTTTATTAGTTTTTCAGTCTAAGCGTAAAAAAAAATTCTTCCGGAAAGCCGAATTAATTTTTTATGAGCATTTGTTCAAATGATATATATTCGCAAAATAATTATTTCTCCTCGAACAATTTTTGATATTTTATTGTATTTCAAAAACAATAATTATACCAATAGATACAGGGAATTTTTATCAAATGTTTATATTATTGTTTTTTTTTTATACGATAAAATTTTCAAAATTGTTTAACTCTTATTTTTAATTATTATAATAAGTATGAGAAATTTAAGTTTTTTTGTTATAAATGTCGATCAAAAATTATTTGCTTGGTCCAATTTGATGAAAATTAAATACAATATATCACAACAGTTATTCTTAGATATTACATTATAACGTATAAAAATATTAAAGATACATTGGCACAATTTTTTTAAAATTAATTTTGATGAAATTTGTCAGTTATAAAAA
The DNA here is from genome assembly GCF_003676215.2 of Rhopalosiphum maidis. Classification (NCBI taxonomy): domain Eukaryota; kingdom Metazoa; phylum Arthropoda; class Insecta; order Hemiptera; family Aphididae; genus Rhopalosiphum; species Rhopalosiphum maidis. Next base: position 40,417,296 of record NC_040879.1, on the reverse strand, counting down.
ATTGAAAATTATTTTGTAGTTAACAATTCATGGAACCTTTGTTTTTGTATCTAAGTATTTAAAATGTAATATAAGATTCTTCATAAGTGGTTCATATTAAAACTATAAAATCCAAAAAATGTACAATGACTACAATGATAATTATTTTTTGTAGACATTTCTACGTTCAATTTAAACGAAATTAATTATTTAAACAATATATAAATATATGTTAATTATTTTGTTATAATTTGAAAACATTATTAGTGAAAACTTAATTTTTTTTATGTATTTTATATTATCATGAATTTTGCTAGGTAATATTTCCGGAAAAATTATATCATCTTATTATAACACTAAAAATAAATCAATAACTTTAAGCTATATCAAATAAAAATATCATCTGGAGATATAGGCGGTTTCCACTCAGAATCGTTTTTTGTATACAATAATATATCATTGATTTCAAGTCTAACATATCTATAATATAGTGTCCCACTCAACGCTCAATGTATAGCAAAGCGGTATCCACTTAATAATAATAAATGTATTTCAATTTCATTTCACAAATATACATTGATAATAAAAATAAATTATGCCTGTATATTTTGAATTTTTTACAAAACAGTTATGAAAACAACTCATGTGGGATCTTGTACTAAATTTAACCGAGCAAGAAATATTTTTAACGATATTTATACAAATAAAAAAATAAAAAAATTTTCAAATATCAAATATCTATAAATAATTCCAAAAGAGTTGTATATATAATAATAATATTATAAATATATATATATATACATAATGATCATATAACACATTTGATAAAAATTTAAAGTACCTTCGGTTATTCCTTTTCGAGTTAAAAAAAATTAAATTAATTTTGTTGAAAACTGAAATTTTGTTATTAATTATTGTTTTTCTACATTTTTTTATTTTGTTTTTCCATTTTAATTATTATGAAAAATACTGGGCAATGGACATTTTTAATTTTACCGTAAATAATATTCAAACTAGATTTAATTTTCAGCAGAGACCACCCTCAAAATTAAAACAAAAATTATTTTTTGTCTATTTTCTTGTATACATTCACAAAAAATACAAAGGACTGTAGAATCAATACATAGGTACATCATCACTCCGCTCAAAATCTAAAATTAATGTAATGATTAAATGAATATAACAAATATATGAAAAAAATGAAGCAACAAAAAAAATTTACAGAAGATCGTGTAGATATTAACGTGTAATTAATTGTTGACAAAATCGAATGATAAATCAATTGGTTTTTAAAGATTAAAAATTTAATTTTGAATATTTACAATTAATTTCATGTAGATAATGGGAGATATATGACACTGTAAACGGAAAATTACTGGATTCTATAAATCACGCGACGTGTATAAAATGTATCCGTAGGAACGATTTGGAAATCGTTAATATGTCAGATCTCTGATTCTATTCGATTCCGTTACGTTGAATTCTATTGAAGACCAAGCTATCCATACTAGTACGGTAGTACACTACTACACTAGTTCTAATTTATAAATATACCTAAAAATAAATTGTTTTCGTTCGTTTACGCATGTGACAACCCAATAGCATATCATATCGAACAAAATAATTAGGCCAAATAGGAATAATAAACGAAATTGTACCGAACTAGCCTTAAAATGGTACGAATTTTATCGAAGAATATGTTTGTAAACCGTTAAAAGCCCGTTCAAACCGTTCAAAGCGTAATAATATAGTCGTCTAATAAAACTCTATACGCGGTAGACCCACCTCAATCCTTTCTCTCGGCTGCGGGCGCGCGAGACCGAAACCCGCGTGCGCATCGCGTTCAGAGCCCAGAGAGAAACGATCAGCATTCAGTGGCGGACGCACGGATCCCGCCAAACCGGCTGCGTCGGTCAACTCTACGGACAAGTCCTGTTCGGACGCGGCGGGGAGCGGCGCGGTGCTCGTCTGCCGCGCTCGTTTTCACCGGTTTCTTCATTTGCCGCCCCGTCCCACACGCGGTCACCACCGGAGCGCAAAGCACACACACACACACACGCACACGCACACGCACAACCGGTGACGACGACTCAACTACGTATACGTGGTGTGCACACGCACGCACCCCGGTACGCGCACGGTCGCTTTTCGGTTCGGTTATTATTCAACGCCGCCGCCGTCGCCGTCGCGTCCGGGCGCAAGTCCGACCGTAGGTAGAAACCAGAAGGTAGTCGGTGCACGTTCGCCGTGGCGTGCATATCGTATACGCCGCCGCAAGTGTTGTCCGTCTTCGAGTGTCGTACAACAACTTGGACCGACCGACCGACGTTTCGGCGCGTCCCGGTTCGATATTATATAGTAAAATAATAAGATAAATATTCGTTTGTGCGCAGTCCTAGTGACGTCGTGTGCGTGATAATGGTGTTCTTCGTCAGGAACAAGTCGGACCGACGCGAGTTGTTGGCCAGTATGGCCAGCGTCGATCACGTCTCGTCGCACAAGGTCCACGATAACGGTATTGTTTTTAAACGGAAAAATATGTACAGATATATTTTGTATCCGCCGTCCCATAAATAAGAAGCGGCGTTTAGAGGGCTATAGGATCCTTACAGCAGCTCCGTGCAAATTACATTTAGAAAATTATATTATTTTTAAAGTTTCGTGATTTCCAATTGTTTTCTAGATCCCGGGGGGGGGTAGGTAGATATTCACATAGGTACGTTTTTTTCATCACACCATACAATTACAAACCTGGTCCGTATGTAGATCAATGTGTATTTTTTAAATGAATTGTAGGTATCATATACTTATTTTTATTTTCACTTATTCAAGAAAATTTAAATTTTTATGATAGGAACTTTTGAGGCGTCGTCCAACCATAAACATTTTGAAATGTATAAAAAAAATTATATTATTTCTTCAACGAAAGTCGAAAATGTATCATCGTATAACGTACAAAATCTATTAAACGTGGGTGTTTGAAATTTATTATAATCTTATGTATTACTATGACGGACGACTATATATTATATTATATAGTCGTATCGAACGTTATTTTTTTCGTAGGTACAAAATTAAAATAACCTTTTTTTATAATATAATTATTGTATTTTAATTTGCAAATTTCGTTGTTAATTTTTTTATTTCTTATTTTAACACATAATATTATCTCACTGGTTTTATATGGTACATAATTATTTCCTAATTATCATCAATAAAATACAAGTAATACATACGACTATACGAGAATATGGCAATATTTCTTTTAGTCTTGTATGTCCTGTATGTGTCAGTTTTAAACGTTCATAATCCTAAAACATGCATTGATAAAAATTAATATTTTTTTCGGTCCCTACTACAAAAGGCCGTCAAATCATTACCAACATCATCATCATAATGATTCGTACTATATAATTATTATATTTAGTTTATAAATCGCCGAATTTGTATACTCGTTTATAGTAGAATAAATAATCATATTTTGTTGACGACTTGGTTTAACTGTCACTTAATTCTCTATCCACAATTAACAATCTTCATATTATTCCATTTACGTAAGCATTATACTTATACATATACGAATATAACTAATGGTTCATAACCGTTTTATACACTATACAGCTATAGTAGAAGGTAGAACTTATCTAAATACAAATATTGTTTCGTAACGTCATATAACTATGGTTATTACTTATTATTCTTGTACAAACATTATTTTCAAATGACGACAATTACTTACAGAATACAGATATGAGTATAACTTAAGTGTTTCTATGTGCATTTAACTCGGGTGTTATATATGTCACTATAAATTAAATTTATAATATAAAATTTTAGGCACTATTGTTAGTAGTGTGTATTGTAATTACACTGTTACAGATTTTGTATTTTTTTAATTTTTATAAATCATTTCCGTTCATTTTTTTTTCGTAGTTTTGATAAATTTATCTTAAAATACAGTAACAAATAACAATACAACATATTCATAAAAATTATGAAAAGAAACTTTTTTGACTATTGTTGTAAGGATATTTTACGTTTTTTAAAATTACATTATACGATAAATAACTGAAGACACAGAATTGAAACTGTTTAGTAGCTATTAGTTATTACTAAATTATTTATCAAATCAATATTATTAATATATGTATTAAAAACAGTATATTTAATATTTGAGAGTGATGTTTAATTTAAGATAAAATATATCAACCATGAACTAATATTTATATATTTATTTATTTATCTTAGTTAATGGTTCTATATAGCTATATATAGCTTTCTGGAATTGTTTATAATTTAAAGTTAACATAAAATTATAAGATTACGAGTACCTACACTATATACAGTAGGCATTATAGTCTACTAGAATTTAAATTTTAACTAGGAGTACAATATTTTAAATATTTTAGAACATGGTTTACAAGATTAATAAAAGGATATGCATGTATGTTAATGAAGGTAGTTATTTTTGTAAACTATTATTTATTGTAAAAGTACGTTGTTTACCATAACGTGTTTACTAATTGGAGTATTTTTTTTTTTTTTTGAACTAATATTTAGTAAACATCTCTATCTTAAACCATTTTATCAAAAAAATCTAATTTTTAAATCAGCCGTTTCACTGCCCCACTTATTAGTTCGTATACTTAATTTGAGTTCCTAATTAGGGCTTAGAAAAATATTCATATCGACTATCGACTGTAACAATAAAACATTTTTTTGACTTTATGAAAGATAATTATTATTATTGACAGTTATCATCTACGTAAAAAATATGTATACTTGTGATATTATTTCACAATTCACTATTATAATATAATATGCATATAAGTATACTATCATTTAAAATAATTTATGGATACATACTATGTAATCATTAATTTTAAAATGTTTGTATTTTGTTTGATATAGCTGCATTTCAACATGTTCGTGATAACATGGACGAAATCAATTATCATGTAAAGGCTAAAGAGACTGATATAATATTTTTGAAAACTTTAATGGATAATCCCACCGTTGAGTCATTAATTAAGGTAAGTTTAATTTATTGATATTATGAAAAATAAAATATGATATGATTATACTTAGATGATGGGAGTTGAATGATGATAGAAATAACAAGAGTATCTTGTACCTATTATTACGTAGAGTATTATCTACATATTACAATTTATAGGTAAAATATACGTAGAATGTTTTACATACAGTTTTAAATTTATTTTTTTAATTATAATTATATGAACTTTTAGTAATGAGTATGTATAAAAGCAGGCACGTACACAAAAAAAAATTTCGGGGGGGTTTACAAAATTTAGCAATACAAATTGTGCCGCAACATAATAGAACAATTTTTTCCTTGTTAATCGAAAATATTGCCTGTATAAAAGATATGTTAACAATTAAATGTTCATGTACCTATATAGAGTATTTAGTTTAGTATACTTTAGTAAAGTCACGTGTATTTTTTATGACAGATTAAATTTTAAATATTAATGATATTAGATATTTAAACCTAAAGTAACAATTTATCTTTAAACATTTTTTTTTTATTTCGTAAGAACTTAAAACATTTCACTGTCAAATTATTTCTACACGATACAATTTTTAAGTAATTTAAAGACATTTTAAATTATAAAATTATTTAAAATTTTTTTATAAAAAATTGGTAATATTATACATTATTATGCAAAGTAAACATACATTTTTCTCGTGGCAATTTAAAAATATCAATAAGCACAATTGTCTTTTAACATATAAATTAGACCAATCGACTAATCTACTTAATAACAAGTTACTCTCAAAATTTACTATATATCAACTTCTCTGGTATTTTTTTTTATTCCAAACAATATAATTTAGTAGTGAATTTATTCTGTTTGTAGAACGTACTGCGGTATCATATTGTATTTATTTGTCTTGAGAAACTTTAAAGGTCATTTGTTTTATTTATTGATATTATAAAAACGTGACTACAATTATATTCTATATAGTTATAATTATTTCTTATTAACGTTGTATGTTTATATCATATTGTAATTTTGTATAGATAACTATAATGATTAAAATCGTGTGAATAATAATATTTATGACCAATCTGGATTTCATGTACATATATTGCGAAACATTGATAGGTAGATACTTATATAATTTAAATAATATTTTAATTATTCATAAATGTTCAAATATTTTTTTTGTTATCTCATAGATTGTTCACGAAGTTACTTCTTGATAGTTTACTACAATTTACACTAATAATAGCCAATATATAAAGATAATAATATGTACGTGTTATAACTTATTGGTTTTAACTTATATCTAATAATATAATTTAGTTTTTAAGATATTAATATTTAGATTAAAAACAATATAGGTAGCAAAATGTCAATATAATCATCATAATTATTTTAAATACCTAAACACAATTTGGCATATTTTATATCTTATATATCAAATAAACCATTTAATATATTATTTATATAGGTGCATAATGTATATAATATGTGCTTACAGCTTACATGAGTGATTATATCCAACGTACATGTTCTCACTCCCCAAATTTGAATTTTTAAAATTAGAATTCCTAAAATTTCTAAAATTATAACTTATTTTAGCACACATCTTCATTTGTAATAAAAGAAAATATATAAAATACTTTTATATTAATCGTACATCCCTGTGATTTTAATCAAATTACACATGCGCTTGTACAATTCACATATTTTCTTAACAATTATTAGTAACTAGTACCTACGTACATGTCAACATGTCTATGTTCATAAAAAAATTTCTTGAACGAAATATTATAAACACAATGTCTTGCAAATTAAAATTAAAATAATATACTTAGACAGTGGATGAATAATATATAAGTTAATTTTTCGCAGTACAATTTGGCCAAAACTTACAATCTTGGAATTTATTAATTGACTAGAAACTCTAGAAACTTTTTATTGAATGTATTTAAGATGCTTTTAAAAAAAGACTGTTTGATTTCCAATATCATACTATTCAAGCAAAAACTCATTTAAAAAAAACCGTTACATTTACGATATACCCATTCTTAATTACTTTAAGTCGAGTCTTAAGTATTATAAGCATTAATCATGCTTACTAGTTTTGCGTAAAAATTCTCGTTTTTCCTTAACTTTTTTGTATATTTTTTTAACTATACTTTGTAAAATAATAGGCATATTTAATTCTAACCTCTAACAATTACAAGCTAGATCCAATTTGCTGACCATCATAAAAAAACACACACATCATTGTAAAATCAATACATTCATCGCTCCACTCATAATTTAAAATTTATTTCCATTACATAAACAAAAAACTTTCTATTTTCGTTTCTTCTAAAACTAATCATACTTGCCAATATTATAATTTTTTGAATGCGTCCTATTTTACATTAGCAGATACCAATCTGAGGCATCACTCACTGAATTTCAAATATATATTATTTATTACAATGTATTCCTTGTCGACTTTTATTAAGGTACTAGGCGTTGTGGGTATACATTATTGGAGGAAAAGGCTAACTTTAAATTATTTGTAATAAACTGACATAAAAAACAATTTTGAAGTTTGAAAATTTATAATTTATAGTGCATATAAATACATATTTTCGATTTTTTTTCTACAAATTTTAAAACAGCTTAAAATATTTACTCGAAAAATAATTTTTGACGTAATTAAAAAAAACAATATTCATTAGAAACGGTTCACGCGCATAATATATTTATCTCTGTACGAAACATAGGAACGTTTTCACAATAAAATAAAAATGGAAAGAGTACTAAATATCGATTTGTTTGATACTGTCTTATCGAAACAAAAAGCATTATGTAAAAAATATTTTTAAAAATTTGAATTATTTTGTTTAAGGCAAAACTAATTATGAGTATTATTTTGTACAATAATTTTTTTAGTATAAAATATAGGTAATTTTTAAAAATAAATAAATTACTCGTATCAGTTAAAAAATATCCTAATAAGTTTATATTTATAAATGTATAGTATAAGAACACTACAGTTTGAATACAACTTAACAATTTTAATTCAATGATAAATGGTATACGAAAAATCATTTTGAGCAGAGAGACAGTCAGTCCCACACAGGCAGCCTATATTTTAAGCATTTTTTATTGTATATTTTATATGGGGATAATTCAAAATGTTACAAATCTAGATTTTATTTTTTCGCTTTAAAATATATAGAATTTTTTATACAGTTAATTTTCGATGTAATTTCAACGGTTTGTTTGATTTATTACGGCTAAAGCATTTTTTCATTTGAAGAATAATGAAAATCACAATTTATGTTGATAGTACCTATACTGTAAGGTGGAAGTTTTAGACCTTTTCCCCAATCTACAAGCCACACGTATACTATTGTCTATTTGACTGTTTGCTATCCGTTGCATCACGGAAAATAGTGAATCAAGAATATGATGGTTTTACGGGTTCTTAGAGTACATTTATACTGATTTTATTTTATAATTTTATTTATAAAGATGAGTTCTAATACAACTAAATTAGGTTAACAAGGTTGTAATGAGAAACTGCAACACGAAATCGGTCAGAAAAAAAAGTTGTACTCAATCCAAAAACATTTCTGTTAAAACACTTAATTGTTAAACCAATACATTCCTCTGTCTGATCTGAATCTATGAATCCGGGACTTAACTTTTAGGTATTAATGGTATTATGTTGTATGTTCACCTTATATAATTCGGGATACAACTTAAATACAGTTTCAATATCAATACTCATTTTAACCATTTTAAAAGAATTATTATAATTGTTGTGCGTAGATTTTAACAACCGATTTTATATACCAATTGTAATTAACTTTGACCTATCTGTAAAATATTTGATATTGTTTATGTCATTAATATTTTCCCATAAATAAGTAATTAGAAAACATTTATTTTAACATTAATATTTTTCAAACAAGTCAAACAATATAATCATGATTTCATATTTTGTTATTAGGATTTTTTCTATAAAATAGTTAAATCTATAAGAGTCTTCGTTGTATTGATGATCTATCTGAGTTTAAACTCAGTGAGGCCTAGTAATCTTTACTGATATTAATAAAAAAAAAAAAAATAATAGGATGATGAACTTAGATACTTGTCCCCGTGTTTTTGAAAATGCATGTCACATGTATTTACTATGTACATAAAGTATCTACTTTCAAAACTAGCAATTGAAATATAATATACAAAGAAACCATATGCATAAATAATAAAACAAGAAAAACATAGTTGCGAGAATAATTGGATACACAATATGAGACTACTTGAACTTGTTTCAACCTGTACTACGAAATATATTATATAGTCTGCAGTTGTATCAGTTATCAAGTTTTTCTACGATTTGACTCAAATATTTATTCACATTAATAGACGAGTTTCTTTTTTTTTACAAATCTGATATTGCTGTGTTAACTGTTAGGTATATAATGCTTTAATAGACGATTAATAACTTAATGATAAGTTTTATTAGTTATAATGTGGGTATAAATTCTTATTTTCTTATTATGTACACATATATTTTACTGTATAGTCTATGGTAGTTTATTGTATTTAATAATGTATGAGTTATTTAATAATAATATTAAAGATTTTCTTTACTCAAATGTGAATTAAAAGTAAAATGCTATGAAGTAAGTAGGCATCAAATGAAAGTTCGTATTTTCATTCAGTTTTATATATGTGATGACATACTTGCATATTATACATAAGTTTATATTTTAAAACTCTGAGTGGCGGAGAAAGTTTTTCTTGGATAAATATCTTAGGTATAATGTTCACTCATGCAACAACACATTGTTTGTTAACTGTAAAATGTATAGTGTACGCTGTACATATTGTAATGTGTTAATGTTACATGCAATGTATTTACTATTTTTAAAAATTATTATTTGTGTTTGAAGACTCTTTTTATAGTACAAAAATGTCTTCGATTTTTAACTTCAAGGAGTAGTTTCAGGTTTCAGTTGGTATTAAATTGGATCCAGTTGGAATTTTGAAGGATCAAATGTAAAAATTCTTTATACTAAATTTTACGAGATTCCTCAAGATCACGAGAATATGTGAACTATTTAATATTTATAGTACTCATTTAAAAATTCATCAACATTTTAATATTAAAACCTATATATAAATAAAATGTTTGAAAAATCAACACAATATTCCCCGTACATAAGTGCATTTATTTAATTTTTTATTATTCCTATTAAATGAGCTTAGATATTTTTCGTTAATGTATAGAGTAATTTGTTTTGTTAGTAACACGATCAATAATACATTTTGACATAAATACTCCATCTAAAATGTGCCTGGAGGAAATTAATTAGAAAAAATTTCTGTACGTCTGTACCGATACCTATACTCGATAGCCAGTAGCCACCACGTTTTAATTATTTTTGCTTAAAATAGCCATACAATTGTATTACCTATATAACAGCTTCCTTATAGTTTCTACAATACTAGAATAGATTATTTTAAAAACGTACAATTAATTAATGTTTGTACATGATTAATAATAATTGATATAACTGGTTAGAATTTTGTTAATACCACTTTCTTACATAATAATCATAAGTGTACTAAAAACTATTAACATTTTATTTATCAACGAATTTATCTACTTTCCTATCCACGAGGTCACGGATAATTTGATTTTGGAAAAATAAGTTGGATGTTTAAGCATATCAATAGCAGCAATGCGGTTGTTGCCAATAAAAACCTAGTATCAGTTTCTTATTAAACACTTTTAGTATTTTGTTTACTTTAAACGTTGGTGTATTAATATATGTAAGATGTACCTACCAGATACTTAAATAAAATTGTTATTAACAAAAACTTTACCTTGTACATTTCTTATTTAATATGCATACTTTTTAAAAAGTTGCGATCTCAATATTAAAATTAATTTAATCATAAATGAAAGAACACCGAATCAGATATTATGCAGATAGTTTTTTTAACTATATTTTGTCTTAAGGCAGTAAAATTATTGACTTACCTACTTGGTAATATGAAATATTCTAAAACTTTATTTTTCAAACTTCAAAACTATATCGAAAGTTGATAACTACTATAATATGTTAAAGCCTGTTTCATACGAAGGTAGCTAGTATGCTAACTGAAATCAATGGAACAACCAGTGGGAGGGGGTTAAGGGGTTATACCCCCCTGAAATTTCTCCGAGGCCTAGTATAATAACCTATATACTTATCTTATGTACATATTTTAATGTATAATGTAACCCCCTCCCCCATTCGATATGTTTTTCTAGTTGCGCCACTAGCTGAAATACTGTTTTATAGATGTTTTCTGTTTTCCTACGGGTGAAATATAAAAGATGTAATAATATACACTATATGTATATTACTGTTTGTGATGAATTGATTATTTACTTACAGGCGCAGTAGGCACTAGCATCCGAAAATTCGAGAATTTTACTTTCTATACGGTTTTATATTTTGTGTGTATCCGTGTATATTGACTGAAAAAATTGTTTTAAATTTATTTTGTAATAATTATAATTTATGAACTATTATATTAGCGGTTAACCACAGCAGAGATATATGTCAACGTAGATAGTAGATGCTACCTATAGTTGTTTATAGAGTTTATTTTCGATTTTTTCCGATTATCTACTCAATTAGTGTTAACTTATGATATATTTATAAATTTATAATTATCGACATAATTTGTATTTACCCGAAAATGTATGGCGATATCTTTATATCGAAGTTTAACATTGATGTATAATTTACCTGTTACCAATTATTTAAGTTAATTAAAAAATTATGAAACAAAACTATTAAAATTAGTAATTTTTAATCTATATGCATACATATACATGTGTATTCTTATAATAATTTATTTAAGTACTATTGTATGCTATAATATGAATATTATTATTACGCGTGTTACACCTTTATACAATACGTTCGTCAATAAGCGATAAGAAACAAATATAAAATATTATTTAAGTTATCTTTATACATAGATAAAAGAACAGGAATTTTTTTATGTTCCAATTCTGTGACAACACTACTTACCTTTTTTCCAATTTTAATTTCATAGATTTGTTTTAATACTCTCCTGGGTGTCACCGCGTCGCCCTATTTTTTATTATTATTTTTGTCTGATAGAGATTTTGTCTTAGATATAAATTAAAACTATGAATGTGATATACCAAGAAGTTTTGACTTCAGTCATTTTAAAATTGAGTGACTCAGTATAGAATCATTTGTAAATATCATAAATAAAGTTAAATTATAAAAATTATTCTATATGATGGTTATGTTTTAAATGGTTTAATTATAATAAAAAAACCAATGTATTTACTTCTATACGAATCGATTATTTAACACGTGAGCGAAGCCAAGTTATTCAATAACATATAATAATATCATTAAGAACGTGTTAATTATTTTCGCTAAAAGCTTATTGACAATCATTTTCTATTAGTTTATGAGTATTTTAGTGCATTAAATTTATTTTTACGTAGGTACTTAAAGTATTTTTTTAGCGATTTCTTTTTATTTTGATAATTTTTTTTGAATATCGATAAATAAACAAGCATTACCCAACATCAAGACTGAAATTCGGACAACACGCACGAAGCGTCATTTATTGAATAAATATTTAGTACCAACTAATATTAATAAAAATAATATATTATTATCTTACTTTCAATGCTACAAGTGGTTGCAAAATGGTAAATACGCCCCATACAAGACTACGCTGTACTTATATTAACATAATAATATATTCTCATTCCAGTATACCACCATATGATATATCCATCATTTGCACACTTTTTTACCAACATAATTTGTATAGGCTGTTATTATTCAATATTTACAGCTGATTATATATTATAACAATAATATTATACTGTATAAACATCTTATTACATAAAATGTAAATATCGTTTTACATAAAACCTACATAGGTAATTACTAATTGTAAATTATAATTTAATTAAATAAAATAAAATTATACATAAACGGAGATTTTTACTAGTTTTTTAATCTGTGTTTATAATATAGATAATTTTGGTATTTATATGTTTATATCGTAATGGTATAAATGTATAATTTACGTTAAATAGGCTCATTTTACGTTTACGATACGTACCTTTGTATTCCTATATATAATATAATATATGCAATCGTAACTTTTCGTTATAAAACTACGTTGATTATTGGTTGGTTGATCTCACATTGATGATTAGCTACTTATTTGATATTTACGATAAATAATAAATGTATATTATATAGTATATACATATGTCTGCAGTATTCGTATATTTTTGGTGATAATGTTAAAATTATGTTTTTTTAACGTAGATCATAAATAGATTTGTATTATTTTATATGAAGTTATAGGACATGGGTAGAATATTTGCGCGGCGGAAGCAATGCGAAAGCAGATCCCGCGGCGTTGTCGGTTATGACGGAAAAAAAGGTATAATATTTTAAAATTTGATTATTAAAAATCCGAATATATCTACTTACTTTATATTTAATAATTTGTTGCTATCATTATAGTATGTAGGTACTAGGTAATAGCATTGATTTTAAAATCAATGGTAATAGGTACAATCGCCGGAATTGAACGAAACAGTTAAATATCTACTCTAAATTATAGGTACATATACTATACGTATTATAATCTATAAGCCGGTTAAATGTAGTATAGACAAATTAGACATTAGTAATAATGTTCATAATATATTTAGAACAGTGGTTGGCAACCGGTGGCCCGCTTTAAATTTTTAGAACGGTGACATTTTTTTTATATATTTAATCATTTTAAAGTTTTAAGCAGTATTTTTTTCCATAGTAAATAGTTTAAAAATATAACAATTTTATTTTTGTTCGGCCCGCGAACTCTTTTTAATTCGTGAATGTGGGGCCGAGAGTTCAAAAAGGTTGCCGATCACTGGTTTAGAACATGAAGAATAGTTAGGAACACCTACCTTTTAAAATTTTAAACAAAATACATAATTTACAATATATACTATATTTTAACTAAAAACATATGAATATTAAACGTTCGTTCATATATTTATTTATGTATAATTGTTTAGTGTTTACTGGGCTATTATACTGCTGTTGTGAGAATGAGAAACGAAAGTTAAAGGTGTGTTCAAGTGTAAACATTGAAAAGCGTTTTAGAAATATTACACGACATACATGATACCTACAACTCGTATAATACATAGATATTAGGTGTATACTCGCGTATATATAATCTCTCAAAGTTTAACCCAAAAGTTGAGAAGTTCAAGAGAACATTTTACTCTCTCTATATAACCCTCAGTCCACGATTAAATGGATATGAAATATGGATATAGTATGATTAGTTTATGATATGTAGGTACCTAATACCTAATATATGTATCTACTATGAAGGTGTATGAGTTTAGTGTTTAAACATGTTATACACGCGTAGTTTGCTGTATAACATGGTTGTCATTCGTCGATATGGAATTATTGTAATATTATGGTACACCTATATTGTTGTCAGAGCAGTGAGCACGTACACAATGCGTAAAAAATGATGATCATACCAAGAATGAAAAGACAAAAAGAAAATTTGACGACGCGTACCTGCAGGCTTCAGTTGTGACTTGTATGCTGTTGGGTTCGAAACGTGAACGACCGAAGTAAAAGAATCTCCGTTTGGAGACCCTGAATAATATTTTAATCATTATGTTATTATTATTACAACTACCTGTACACATACCTATTATTATTATACACGATCACATACAAGTATACAACAGGTGTGGATAGGAAGAGCGGGCGGCGAACCTGTAGTTGAGAATAATTCTTAATGTTTTCAACTGGAATCCGTTAAGAAACGAAAACCACCTGTATGTGCGCCGTCGTCTCGGCAAGCGTGTATGAACGTGTAGGTCGTGTTTGAGACAAAAAAATAAATAGCATTTAGGTAGGAGGCACGCACCACCGTCGTCTACCACTACTCCCGTCTCCGAAACTCGGCCCGTCTCTCCGCTCGTTCGTTTTATTTATTGTTTTCTCTGTCGTAACTCATAATGCGGTATTCTGAAATGCAGACGGCAGTCAGTGTATCAATGGTTCGCACGATCGTCCGTGTACGCGTTCCCGCTAACTACAAATTACAGTGAACCAATATTTTGTGTAGTTTTTCACTCAAAACAAAAAAACAGAAAAATTGATAACCGCGAACCGCTTGACTGTAATTTTGTTGCATAGTAATTACTAATTAGGTACTAATAAATAGTTATCGTCAATCATTAAAACAATCGTTAACATCATTTTTTCGCATTGACCCAAGGACGGAATTACAAAAATAATGACAATTATTATTTATTTATAATATAATATTATATATATTTACGTTATCGTATTCGCGATATTTTCATTACTCATTAGTCACGTAAATTGTGACGTTGGTCATCGGGGAAGAGAGGTACGCGTGGGCAGCATATTATTATAATATTATAATATTATAATATTATACGCTGTCGGCTGTCCTACCTAGTGCGCGTGCGCGTGTCAGTGCACGCCCGTCAACGGAACGCGTAGTGTTACGAGTCGTCGCCGACGACCGTTGTGCTTGGGCAGTGTGTGCCGCGTACGTGTACGAATCAGGTGTGTATACGAGTTTTTTTCGTCCTCTGCTGATGGAATTTGGAGAGTCCGTAAACAGGTAATGATTGTGTATTATATTATTATATTGTATTTGGTTTATTCTGTCTCGTCCCTGCCGTTCGAGTTTATTTCATTTTGTAGTAACCGATAACAAGATTTTCATGTTATTATACGTAAGACAAGCCAACAGCGTACTCATTTTTTAGGTTCCTCTCCCCTCTCATCCACATGACCCCACCCCGCTACGCTCGCTTCATTTACCCGGTACAATTAGGTACATCGAAAAGACTTTATTTAATTTTCTTATAACCGATCGTAAACAATTAATATCATATTACGTTATCGAGCTACAAAACCAATTACAGTGGCGCCCAAAATGTCAGCGATTCTGGCGAAGTAGCGAATACAATATTATTATTACCAGTTATCTATTGTTCATACGATCCACAACAAATCGCCAAACAATTTCTACCTATGCAGTTTTCTTTGCGTGAAACTCGTTTTAGTAGTTAGACGATGTTACACATACGCATTTTGTATTCAATAGATGCATGATCATTAAACATTTGAAAACATTATATCGCCTTGAAAAACGTTGAAATCTCTACGAAACCACGTATACGTGACCTAGAGTCTATTGGCTAACGCCTACATAATTAGTATGCACTATGCACATGAGTTGCAAATAGCATATGCCTAATACTATTATCATTTCTATGGGTATACTTAAGAACTTTTAAGTCTTAACTTCTTAAGTATATGGAAGTACTAGATTAAGCACCTACAACTCTACAAGTATATTATATAGTATTAGGAAATATGTCGAATTTGATTTTCAGGCGTAACACTGCCTCGCACCGATGAAGCTTTGACCAATCAGAAATACGCCCTGTTCATTTTTTTAATTAATCGTTCTAAACTTATAAAAACCGACTGAGTTAATGTGATAAACTTATGAATTAAAAAAAAATGGTGGCATTAACATGTTTTGTGAGTAGCATAATAAATACTTAACAAGTATATATTATATACCTATTTATCTGTAGTCAGTGTTTGGTTTACACCTGTTCGTCACCAGCGTCACCTCCGTTGCTATACTATATATCGATGTTGTAAACTTGTAGACAATTTCTGGTTTTGTATACATCAAAAATCGTCGTCGTCACTACGCGCAAACTCGAAGTAATGCCTCTCTTTCAGAATGAGTACCTGCTTACTTTTAGACAAGGTGCGGTAGGGCAAGACATTGACATGTCCAGCAGTAGTTTTTTTGTTGTTTACGGAGACCTAAACGCGTCGTTTGATAGCATTTTGTCGTTATCTGTTGTGACTGCTTTAAAAGGACGTCGTATCTGCATGTATCGACTGCGTCTTACTAACTCATAATATATTTAAAATAATAAATAAAGTATCAATAATTATACTCTATTATTTTTGATACTAAAGTAAATCGACCTAATCTATTATCAAATTTAAAATCAAGTATAGTTAGTAGTACTTGTAGTAGTAAGAAAATAATTGTCTTATTGAACACATTTTTTTAAGTAAATTATAACATTTTTAAATACATAAATGCCCTAGATAATACTCTTACCTTTAAATCCAAGAAATCACTTTAATAAAATAACAAAATAAAATAGATTGTTTTTAGTAAAATTTTCTATTTTATGCTTTAGTATATGATAGGAGTTAACACCTATGAATACGACGTCTTCTTAGCGTAAAATAACGTAAAATATAAAATTAAACGTGGGGTAAAATAAAATATTAACAAGCAAAAAATCAC
This sequence comes from Rhopalosiphum maidis, assembly GCF_003676215.2. NCBI lineage: Eukaryota > Metazoa > Arthropoda > Insecta > Hemiptera > Aphididae > Rhopalosiphum > Rhopalosiphum maidis. Next base: position 40,399,864 of record NC_040879.1, on the reverse strand, counting down.
AAATATTTAGAGAAAAAAAAGACTTCTTATTAGTTATTTCTATAATAGATTATTGATTGTTATGGTATTCTAATTTAAGATAAAAAAAATAATACAAATTTGATCTTGTTTTTTTGGTAATAAAAACCGGACTAAAAATTATTATAATTTATGAGTAATTTCTAGGTTTTTACTACACTGATACAAGTATACGTATACTTACGTTTATTATTCAATGTTACCTGTTACTCGTATGTGATTATTCGATGACTAATCATTATATTATAAACTAACAATTTCAAGACAATATTCTAAAGGCTCGTACATTTAACAGTTATTATTTCAATGTATTGTTAACGAGACAGTATAGTCGTGTATTCGTGTTCTTAAACATAATAGTCCTTGTTATCTTTTTTTTTTAACGAATTAATTTTATGTTTTTCATATTAATATGAATACACGTGAGTCATTCAATCATATATCATCACATATATTATAGTATAATGATACAATTTATACATCTATTATTATGAGTTATGACATTTATATAGTCTCAGTTTGATATTTTTTCTTCAAACACGACGTTTTACAAGGTTCTGCGAAATTGTCACGCAGTTGCGTTCCATTTTTCTCCCCACTTCTTTCACGGATCGAAATTAACTCGTCGAATTATTTTGTTCATTATGTACATGGGTGTGTCGTCTATATAATAATATATTAACTTCGAGATCGCGGTCCACCGTTACTTACCAGACATAGGTTAATAAATAATAATGTACATTAATTTTACTTAGGCAATTTTTTCGTAAACACCCATTTATATCAATAGTCAATAATTATTGCTCTTAAAGATCGTATGAAAAACTATACAATGCTTACAAAGTTGCAATTACAAATTTATTCATCGATTCTTTGTCAATATTCTAAAGACAAATTATACAATATTGTGTTTAAAATGTTTGGATATTCGAAACAAATTATATGGAACTACTAACAGATGTAGTTTGAATCACAGCCTGTACAAATGAGTGTATAGAAACATATACTAGCTAAGCGATAAGCATGTACTAATATAATATATTTGATACAGTATGAAAAATTGTGTTTTGAACTATTATTACAATTAATAACTACAGTACTTCTACGCTGTTTATACGGTATATATGTTTGGTATTTGGCGTATATAATAATTGCAATAATTGCAGTTACCTATTGATAATTTGAAAATTGATGATAAATGAGAACAAACCATCTCATCTCTGACCACTAATTAATAATTATAATTGTATGTCGTTGTTCTACTTGCAGTGATTGTATCAACATGACAATATGTTATGAATTATGACTTATGACTCATATAGTCGTGCGTGTAGTCAGTACAGTTTGCATGTATAGTATTGTATGTTTACAACTTTTGAGTTGTTTATGTGCTATTTAATTTTGTTGTATTGATTTCATATACCTAATGTGAATATTATATAAAGTATGCCAAAAACTTCTTTTACATGTTTTGTGGATATATAAATTCCATTCATATTACCATGGAAACACTAACGTCATATTATTGTATAATTGATAATTTACTTCGAAGAAAATACTATATAAATAGTTCTCTTACCTACTATAATAAGACTATAAAAAATATTATCGTTCTTTCTTCAAATTATTTCATCATTGTTGAAATATAAACATAATAATTATTATTCTTGAAAACCATGTGGAAAATTAATGTCACTACTCGTTTTGTTGTACAGGTTCATAACTCTTTGGAGGAATACGAAACGTGTGTACCAGTAGCCAACAATTCAAAGCAAACTTTGATCGAATTGTGCCATCACTGTACGTCATCAAAACATCCAGTGGCCAAAGATTTACTATCAATAATTACCAAATTACATTTTAAGGTCAGTTTTGTTTATAACAAAAATTTGTGTTAATTTTTTTTTTTAATAGGTAATTTAATTTAATGTTTAGGCCCTTTTAGAAGTACATGATAAAATAGCAATAAAGAGACTGAAGAAAACATTAGATACCTCTGATTTACCTCCAACTCCTCCCTCACCGCCACAACAACAGAACGGAACTAAAATGTCTACCCAAACATACAAAGTAATTGGATTGCGAAAAAAACCAGACGAACCATTGGTGAGTATTAAGCTACATATAATTGTTTTGTCAGTGTGTCCCACGCAGAATGTATAAGTAGATTAACAAATTCAACATTCATAGTAATAAATTGTAAATGTTAAATTTAATTTGATTCATTTAGTCAAATTTAAAAATATTATTTTTTGTTATTTAATTATTATTGGCTTAAAATAGATACTTATATGCCTAAATGTTTTCACTTCAATCCATGTAAATCCTGTAAATAAATAGATGTTTTTAATATTCTTTATTACCTATATCCCACATTGACAAAAAAATATTACTATGCAATTATCATTATAGCTATAATGGGGGTTAAGAATAAGAATAAGGTACTAATATGTATCTCTAAAGCCCACAGTTTTGGTTTTACATTATATGTTTATAATCGAATAAGTGAGATACAAGTAGGAGGAGCAAATTTGTAACTTAATATGTTACTTCTTCTTAGTTATAAACTTATGTTATATTGACATATGTTTTTAAAAATAATTTATACATTTTATACAATAGAAAAAAAAAATAAAATGCAAATCTCTTTATATAGGGTTTAACTGTTGAACAAGACGAAAATGGAAATCTCATAGTAGCAAGAATATTAGCTGGAGGTACAATTGATAAACAAGGGTTGTTGAAAAAAGGTGATGTCATACTAGAAGTAAATGGTGAAAGAGTTGAAAGCCCTGAAGATTTATTAAATGAAGTTAGCCGTAGCAAAGATACATTGCAATTTCGAATCGCTCCAGGATTTTTCCATAAAAATACAATTCAAACACAGCAAGTGAGTTTAATAATGATTCACATTATTTGTTAGTACTAATTACTAATTGTAATTTTGTTTTTGTATAATTGTTTAGTGTTATATGCGAGCATTGTTTGATTATGACCCTATGGAAGACACATTAATTCCTTGCAAAGAAATTGGTTTAACATTTAAACATGGAGATATTCTCCAGGTTAGTTCTTAACATGTATATTTATAAAAGCTCTATAATATTTAATATATTTTATGTAATAATTATTTTTAGAAATCTAAATGGTTGTTATATTTTTTATGCATGCATACAGGTTCTGGATCAGAAAGATCCCAACTGGTGGCAAGCAAAAAAAGTGGGCGATAATGAACTTCCTGGGTTAATACCATCCCAAGAATTGGAGGAAAGAAGAAAAGCTTTTGTAGCTCCAGAAGCAGACTATGTTCATAAAACTAGTATTTGTGGAACTAGGGTAAATACATTTTAATTTCAATAGTATAGAGATAAAGTATAAAATATATAATATTTATTTGATCTATATACTTACCTATTACCTATGTCTGATTCAAGACAATATAAAAATCAACAAAATTCCAAACTGTAATCTATGTGTTAGTAGATATCTATTACTGCATAATATGGTTTTTGAATTTTAATATTAGGTTCATCATAAGTTATGTTCAAATAATAATAATAATTTATCTTGTAATAAAATTATAAAAATTATTTTAGATTTCTAAAAAAAAGTGTAAGAAAATGTATCAATCAAAATGGAATGGTGAATTTGATAAAGCAGAATTGATATTGTATGAAGAAGTTACAAAAATGCCTCCTTTTAAGAGACGTACTTTGGCAATAATCGGTACAACTGGCGTGGGAAGACGAACACTTAAAGGTCGACTAATAAACAGTGATCCTCAAAGATTTGCAGGAGTTATACCATGTAAATACAGTTTTTAAACAAATTTTTCCTCTGCCTATGATTTGATCAATATGGTATCATTTAACTATAAAAGTTGTTGAAATGGTTTCATATTAGTTGTATGTCTATATTTTAATCATATTTATAGATACAACACGACCTCAAAGAGAATTAGAAGAAAATGGTCAAAATTATTGGTTTATTGATCGCGATCAGATGGAACATGATATTAGAGAGCATAAATTTCTGGAATATGGTGAAAATGGTGGCAATTTATATGGCACAAACTTGGATTCCATCCGTGATGTCATCAATCAAGGGAAAATGTGTGTTTTGGACTGCAGTCCAGTGGTATGCATAGTTTATATTCTTAATTTACTTAATGTAACTTAACATTAATGAAATTTAAGTAATTTATAGCTATAATTATATTTAATTTTTATTAAAACAATGTTTTAGGCTTTAAAAATGCTTCACAATTCTTCAGAATTTATGCCATACGTAATTTTCATTGCAGCACCTGGTGTTGAGGTAATGAAAAGCCTGTATGATTATTCGAGGAACATGGGGTATTCTAGTCGTACATTGACAGTAAGTAGAAAATTAGAATACATCAATATTGTATGTAGTACCTATATATTATTTTTATTTTATTAATTTAGTTTGATCGCCAAAGTTCCATTAGATATAGTTCTAGAAGAGCCCGTACATTAGAATCGCTTGCGTCGATTTATGAGGTAACTATTATTTAAATCAATAAACCAGAATTAAATTAGATTAAAGAATAATTTTAAGGTAGACTAGTCAAATCTTCTTTTTATAAAGTTGTTTTTAATATTTTATTATTTTGTAGTTATGGTAAGGTGTAGCATTAAAAAAAAAACTATTTTATAGTTTAGTTTGAAACAAACTGAATTATATTTATTTTTAGTGTACAGGGCCAGATTTAGAAGGTAAACTGGGCACTTATCTCGGAAGTTTTGGATGGGGAAGCCAAATTACCAAATAACAGTGGCATATTAGAGGGGGGCTGAATTATGAGAATGTGCTAATTTTATACTTTGTCATGGGTAATTAATATGCTAGATCCGGATACCCGGCATTGTTAGTGTAACACTACCTCATGATCTAAAATTAAACACTTAATACTGTTGATTATAAATTCTAATACAATTTGTTAAATATAGATAATAATAATAATAATAATAATAACAATAATACTATGATTTATATATTTTAAAATTCACTTTTGAAATTTAATAATTTAATAATATAATTATTCCTACAGATTTTAGCTATCCAATTATGGTACTGTTTATTATTTAAATAATTGTGTGCACCAAACTTTTGAACTTTCATAAGTACATTTATGTAATATTATATTTTATTATATTTAGTGGTACTAATACATTTTTAATTCAATTTAAATCTTTAAAATGGTAAAATAATTAAATAAATTTTATTGGTCAATTATTTGATTTATTGACTGCATATTACCATAATCTCATTAGTTTAAATAGTTTGATAGTATATAGTTTAAATCATAGACAAATATTGATATAATTAAATATGTACTATACATGTTATACATTGAATATTAAAACGCATTTTGCTTCATTGTTAGCTAAAATTTGAATACCATATTCCTAGTGTTATGTTTAGCCTATGAAACTCCCAATAATTCACCAAAGTACTTGTTTGGGACATGTGTTGAAATAATTAAATATTTAAAACAAATTCACTGGAAAAATAATTAACATTTGTGTTAAAAAAAAAAATATTTATTAAATAAAAAAATTAATTTTTTTTAAACATCTATTTAAATGTTTTAGGAGGATGACGTAAAGAAATCATTGGAAGAAAGTGCTTGTTTACAACGTATGTATGAAAAGTACATAGACCTAGTTATAGTTAACGAAGATTTTGATATGACATTCCGTAAAGTTGTTGAAGCCTTGGAAATTATATCTAACGAACATCAATGGGTACCTGTTAATTGGGTATATTAAGATTAAAAAAAGATTTAATCCCCATTACTTTTAAACTAGTTGATAGAATACATCTTAAATGATTAGCCTTTTTCATACTTTTATCACAAAAAACCATACAATTGTAAGTTTAAAAAAATATATAACTTTTAGACTATAATATAAAGATTATAATAGGATCTATGTTAAATAAGTTTTTATTATAAATTATGTATAAAATTGGATTTACTAATTAATTTGCTTACTTGGTTATTGTTCAGTTCCTACAAATAATAATAACATTAATTTATTATTATTGTGAATATGTACTCCGTCCTTTTTTTTTTTTACTTATTATTGTTGACAATTTTTTTTTATATAAACATATTGAGAATATTTATAATAAATTAATAACATACACATGCAATAGGTAAGTTAAATTTATCATATATTTTAATTTAATCAATTGTACAATTCACTTTTGCATGGTTATAATAATAATTAAATTGGTAACTAATTGGCAATATATAAAATATTATATTTCACTATTTACAAAATATCTTATAAGATTGATTTAAAAGCCAATATTAGTTTAAAATAGTATAATTAATTTACTACACATTTTAAATTATGCACATATCTGATTTAGTAAAAAAAAATTGGTTGTCATTTTAATTGCAAATTCTATAAATTGAATGCATATCTGATTTTTTTTTTAACTGACCTCATTTTTTTTGCAAAATAAAACTATAACTACCAAAACATCTATCAAGTACTTTCTAATTAAAAAGTAGAGTATAGTGCGCTTTTAAAATTGTATAAGCTTATAAGTTAGGAAGTTTAAAGTGGATAATGATTAGGATAGAAAAAAAAATGATTCATGATAACTTTTTCAGTTCAATAATTCTAAATTTAATTAGTGATTTCTTATAGTTTAAACATGGGATTATTTCTAATTTTGTGATGTCTTAATACCAATTAAGTACTGGTAATAGATATCAGTATAAATAAAAAATAAACATCTGATGACTTATTTACTAGAAAAGAATTCAATTTTTTTATTTTTCATATAAAACTAAATTATAATTTAAGGATTAATTATATTACCAATAAACCTATTTATTTTTTCTTGTAGGTTACAAATAATTAAAACAATTTATTATTTTTTTTTTTTTTAAAGAAAATATTAGAACTGAATATTGTGTTCATTAAAAATTATAATTACTAATTATATTTTTATATTGTATTGTTATGATAATGTGTATATATTTCATCAATTTTATTTATTTTATTTATTATTTTTTTTTTTATTAACAAACACATGTACATGTACATTGATAATTTGCCATTTAACTCAGCTTTGCACTATTGCTATTTCATATTGAGTGTTATAAATGTAATGATTTAAATATTATTTTTCACAAGTGTAATGTTTTACTCATAAACTTACACGCATTATATCAATTTGAATAGTGTAATATAAATATTGTGCAATCTTCAAGTATAGCAATAAAATATTTTTATATATTATTTGCATTAGACATTATCTTCACTGATTTAATATGTAATAATATTGTAGACTATAGTTTTATGACATATCATACCATTATAAGTATTATAATAGGTAGGTAATAACTGCAACCATAAGGCATACCTACCTATTGATTTATGTAGTAACATACCTTTATATATTGTTAAAAAAGTACTATTTATGGAATAAAACAAATTGAATTAGTTTACTATATTTTGTATTATGTACATCCCGTCCAACATTGTAATCTCATACTTTTATTTATTATATTTTTAATAAAGACATTTATGTGTTGTTTAATTTTTCAATAAATTGGGCTACCCTATATGTATTTTATTTATTTTAGTCTAATGTATTTGCAGTACCATTGTTGCAAGCTGCTTAGTACTCAATCAATTAAATAGTACTTATTAAAAACTACTTGATAACAAGTTGGAAGAGCATATTGCAGTAAACAAATAATTTATTATTAATAATTATATTTAAAAATAAAAATCACTTCAGAAGGCATAAAATAAAATGTAGTTCTAATGATCAAATAAAATATTCTAAGTAGTAAGTACATATAATATATATATATATCATAGGCGTGCACAGGGGGGATGCCAAGTTTGCCATGGCATCCCCTCTGGGTCTACGGAGCCAGCTTGGTTTTTGGTTTTTACTTTTTAGTTAGAAGAATTTATAAACGTTTTTATTTATAAAAACTTTAACAGAAGATTAAAACTATAATAAAAGTATTACATAAATTAAATTCATATTAATTTAATAATAATAGTTATAATGTTATATTGACTATTATTTTGAGAACTTTGTAGTTATGTAATACATGTTTTAAAAATAAATTCTGATTCATGTTTTTTTGAAGGGAGATAAAAATTGAGTTATTTTTAAATATATTGGCATCCCTTGCAAAAAAAAGTCTGGCACACCTATGATAATAATGCCACTAGAATATTACAAATCCTGTGTTTTCAGATGAATATTAGGCATTGATAAAATGTGTAATTTACTATTTAATGGGTGACTTACCGGGAAATAATGATAATTATTGATAAGTATAGATAAAAAAAACTAAAATTTAAATTTATGTATGAATAATTATCTATTACACTAATATTGATCACAATTTTTTTTATAAACAAAACAATTAAAACATTATACAATATTAGTTTAAGTTAAAAATTGTAATTGAATAAACAAAATACTATGGTAGTCCCTTGCTAACTTTTCAAAATTTATTATTTTCTGTAAGTCTGATGCACTATTAGAAACGCGACTTGGTTGATGGCAAACACATTACGTACAATACATATACGCTGATATCATTAAAAAGACTTCATATCTTTAAATAGCTTTAAAATAATTAACATTAAGGAAAATCAGAAATTTTTATGCAAAACTAATTTTTTACAAAGTTGATTTTGTTTTTTTTTTCAACCAAATGTCATTATTATAATTTTTTTTTTTATTATCATTTTCTATTTACAATTTAATTTTCAAAATATTCCATTATATAGTAAAATAATACAAGATTTATCAGAAGTAGTTCATATGAAACTAAAAAATCTAAAAAATATATTTGAACATTCATATTTTATTTTTTTTAGACAATTTAAGTTTAAATTTGAATGAAATTACTGATTTAAACAATAAACATGTTTATTTTTTATTTTTATTTAATCTTCAAAGAGATAAAGAACCCCTCCTGAACATATTTGTTGTTAATTATTATTTTTGTTATAATTTAAAAATATTATTTGTGTGAACTTAATACTTTTAAGTATATTATATTATTATGAATTTTAATACGTAATGACATTTTTGATTTATTTTAAATTATTATCGATTTTTGTTTCACGGTATTTACTATTTACATAAAGATAATATAAAATTTTAAATTATAAGAGTTGATATATTAAAGTAAAAATATTTATTATTATAATAATTAAATACTATTAATATAATAAATTACTTTAATAACTCAAAAAAAAATATACCTATCATGAAATATACTTATGGATATAGACTGACCAGTGACCGACTGTCTCTGCTATGTGCCCACTTTATTATAAATATAATTGTGCAGGTGGCTGTGTGTAAAAAAAAAGCGGAGTGTTCCTGCAATGTGCACACACATGTCAACAATGTACTACACGACTATTAATTATTTTTGACAATTTTGGTACATTTTATTGTACACAATTGTAAATTCTAGTAAAATGTATTCCATTTCTGTTTTATAATAATTTCATTAAATTTTAAGGTATTCATGAATACTATTCCAAAGAGAAAGAAATTATTTTAAATTATATACCATTTTCGTTTAAATAAAATTATTTTTTTTAAATGTTAATATTTATAGGTATTTTTGATTGAAAGTTTAATATTAATTTATTAAAATATTTAAAATGTCCAAACTTCCAAATTTCAATCACAAAGAAGATTGATTATATAAATAGTTATCCATAAGACAAGACAATAATTTATTATTATTAATATTTATTTAATTAATTTTGTCACAACTTCAGATATCTGTTAGGTAATAAAAGTATTTATATGATTCAAGAAAGAGCGATTAAAAAATTAAAATCAATTTAAATGTTTTTTTGTTTATATTTTAATTACCTATTTAATAATTACTATTTATATAAATGAGTACCTACTATACTAACTTCTGTTTCAGTAATTTAGTAGTTCAGTACACAATGTTAGACTGAGATAGTACTGTTTCCGTATTGGTTCTCGTATAGAATTAGATATTTTAAAAGGCTTTGATTTGGTTAGCGCGCTTGAATTTGAAATGCTACTCTGGTCATGTTGGTTTCCGCTATTCACAGTAAGATAGGTAGTTAATATACATGTTTTGTAAATTCTATTTTAAAAACTATGTCTGCTTTATATCAAATAATTATTTAAATAATTGATTGATTTTAAAATTTAATTTGATTATAAGTTATAATTTATTATTGAACAAGTGTTGATGATAAATAAAAATTACTTTCACCAAAAATTCGAGTGAAAAATTCTAACATGAATTGACAAGTGATACAGCTGTGCAGTGATTACTTACGGTGACAATCTACAAAATATTATAAAAGTAATGAGTTAAAACAAATTTAATTAACTACAGACCAATCAGCTTACTAAATGTATTTTCCAAGATATTTTAAAATGCAATCAAAACCAGACTTTTAAAATACTTAGAAAAAAACAACTTGCTACCTGCTTGAGGACAATATGGTTTCAGAAAGAAATTAGGAGGTACTGATGTATTGGCACATCTTGTTAGTGAAATATACAATAACTTAAACTAAAAAGACTATCGGAATTTTTTTGGACCTAAGTAAAGCCTTTGACAATGTATCTCATTCTATTTTACTAAATAGTTTACAATCATTTTGCATTATTGGGACAGCTTTTCAAATTTTTAAATCATACCTACTTAGAACAAATAACACAATACACAAAAGGTAGAATATATAACACAGCAGTTTGTTTTCTCTCTCTAGTCCTCGCGCGACATAGAAAAAACGGATTTACGCAGTCTGCGTAGAACTCGCTCAACTTTGGTTCTAGAGTAAATATACCTATTATAAAATTAAATTTTGACAATATTTCTGAGTACAAGACGATAAATTTTTTTAAAAAAATTAAAATTTTGAAAAGTTAAAGGTTATCTAAAAATGTTGTAATATATAGCTATTTCCAATCGATATTAATCGAATTATTCGTGGACTTAAAATTATGTATTTTATATTATTATGAATTTTATTGTACGAAATTACATTTTTAATTAATTTTAAAATATTTAATATTTATTTTATACTATAAACCTATTTATATACTGTTTTACTTTTTACTGTTACCGTAGGTAGGTAATACTGAAGTCTAAAAGTAAAATAAATTAAGTATTAGACTCAAACTCTCTTATATAACGTGCCCGTACTGATGCCATATTTTCTAAAATTGTCTTCAGTTAAGTATATTCTAATTTGAACAAATTGTATAACAAGTTCTATACTTGAAATTTCTTTTTGTCGAGATGTGAATTTCGACTGTACTACAATAATTACAATCATTGTTATAGGAAATTATATAGGTTTTAGGTAAATGCATCTATTTCGAGTTAAAAATTTAATAGATTTGTGTAGCGTACATATTACATAAATAGTATCTAGGAAGTACGGACTGCACGTTTGAGTCAAAAATATAATGTTATGTATACGTAAGTACAATGTAATTTTTAAATCATAAATATTGATTGAAATATTTCTCTTTGATCTGTATTTTCCATGCAAACTGTGAAAGTAGTTAAAAATTCGCACTTTTTGTAATGAAAGTCTGTGTAAATTAAATCAATGTCAACCATAAATAAAACACTGTAGATAGGTAGGTAATACTGAAGTCTGAAAGTTAAATAAATTAGGTACTAGACTTAAACCCTCCTGTAAAACGTGCCCGTACTGATGCCATACTTGCTAAAATTGTCTTCAGTTATATTCTAATATGAACAAATTGTATAACAAGTTCTGTACATTTTGTCGAGATGTGAATTTCAACTGTATTACAATAATTACAATAATTGTTATAAGCAATCAATAATTATGTAGGTTTTGGGTAAATTGAAATTTGATTTCAATATTATATATCAATGTTCATTTGTATATGAAAAAAAATTATTCATGGTGATATAAATTTGTGTGTAATTATTACGAATTTTACTGAACGCAATGACATTTTTAATTCATTTTAAAATATTTAATATAAATAATCATTTAAATATTAAATATTTATTTTATACTATGAACTTATTTTTACTGTTTTACTGTTATTGTAAGTAGTCATATGTATATATATATATTCAAAATTTGTTCCAAATCAAAATATTGGGAAAATAAAACATTTATCTATGAATAAACCATTAGTTAAATATTTTAGTGTTACATGTATATTAATAGTGGCGTAGCGTGGGTTTCAGCTTAGTGTATGCATAAAATTTAACTTGAAACATACACTGACACAATGTTCTACGTGTTTGTTAATTTATATTACGTAAGTACATAACACAATATTATATTTAATAAACAAACAAGAATAATTCGATGGACGACAACTGGCGATAGCGTATGCAAAATAAGTTATGCATACACAAATGACAAAAACACGACCACGAGCATTCTGTGTTTTGTTATTAATATTATCGATAAGAAATATAAATAGCTGTCGCTGAATGTCTGTACCCGTATGCAATCGCCAACGTGCATAATGAACATGATAGGTACTAACCATTAGATATAGCGGACTATAGCGCGGCGCGGCCGTAGGTTGCGGATTAATCAATCCTAATGAACTTAGAAGAAAATTCACAAAATATTATATTATGAAATAATAAATTAATACAATCAACATTTTTTTTATAAATATATAACATTATTAATACAAAAAAAATTATTTTTTCAATTTGTGAAGTGTATGCTGTGCATACACAGCATACGCACACGCTACGCCACTGTATATTATAGTTGAAATGGAAGGCAACCGATCAAATATCATTAGAAAGTTACAATTTAAGATTTAATTGTCGGTATAGATTTGAAACAGACTTTCTTCAAATAGTTTAATTGTGTATGTGCACCATAAACGTATTAGTCGTACAATTTTCCAAGTATCGTTTATTTTCTACAATAAGGAACGTACAATTTTTGTGTCTTGATTTATCTTCATAAAAAATTATTGATATAATTGTTTTAGAAGACTTGAATGTTCGAAAAATAAAAAATTATATTAGCTTTCTTAAGTTCTAAACACTGCGTGCATGTATCTATGCAGGATTGGACTAGCTCATACAAATGGTTCGGGAAATAATTTTTTAGCCAGCCCCTGCTCTTGTTATTATTATAATTTTACAAAAACAAAGGCCCCTGCAGTGCTTATTACCGGCCCCAAATAGTCTACTGCAGCCCCCATAGGCTAATTTTCATTGTGGCCCACTAGGAAATATCCCTGTGGCCCGATGGCCTAGGGTAATCCTTTATGTATGATGTATTTGTAATGATATTGTTTATATAGAGTAATTGTATTATGTATAGTTTTTAAAGATTAGAATAATTTAGTAAGTAATTTAAGAACTGTTCTTAATTTAGCAGAATTAATTTTTTTTACACATTTACGCTGTTTATATCATATTAATTATCCAATATAACTGACTCACTTTTATCGACAAAGAACCTTTTTCCTTGAAATAGCTTGGATATTATTTTAGTTGAACTCTCACATGCTCTGAGATAAGTTCATCACGTTTCCTTTTTAAAAATTCATCAATTATTGTCGCATAAAAGTACCATAACCACCCCAACGTGATTATAATATGTGTTGAAACTTCTTAACTCACATAAGTAATAAAGTAAATCATTTTTTACTTAGTTTTACGTATGCTTTATAAATTATAGTTAAGTTATTCGAACAAACCTATATTACCTATCAGACATCAGTCTATGTACCTTCATTATTTTTGCGAGGTCCTTTTGGAGGGCCAACTTTTAATTTTCAATAAGCAGCAATTTGTTTTCCTTTTCTTCACTAAACACGAACTTTAATATACAAAATATGCAAAAGAAAGAACAAACAAGACTTAATGAAAATGTTAAGATATTATAGGTATACAAACAATAGTCCTCTGCAGTTCGTGACTGATCAGTGCTCAGTGTTCATGAATGATTGCTCATCGATCTTCAATTTAAATTATTAATATTATCTATTATTTTACGTAAACATAAACAGCAGTATACACATGGTATGTATATATTATATCATGTATAGTATATACATATAAAGTCTATAACTGGATACGTACATCCAGATGGATCGACAGTCGACATTATCTTAGTCGATCGTGGTATCGGCGGCATTCCGAAATTTCTTGAACTGTGTCAATTTTCATAAACATGTTTTATTATCTTGATTTGTATTAGTAGTTGACTAAGTATTCACAAAGTATAATAACAATAAATTCCATCACACGCTATCGGTTCTTCACGAAAAAAATTCAATAGTTGTACTATATTATATTATAAAAAATGTATAATTGCAGAAATCTTATTGGGTTCAATAATGACCGTTTTAAGGAGTTTAATATAGGCAATTTTTCTAAGTTCTTACGAGTGGGTGGTGTAAACGTATGCGTTGTAGTAAGTGATCAAAGTAGTACTAGCTAACGCCGCGTGTACTTTGTTGCCTGTACAAAATGCATTCATGTAATTCATACGTATTTATACATGTTAATAATATCTCGTAAATACACTACAGGAATATTAATTGTACCTAGATACTGTTGCTTTTTATTTTTGTCTAAAAGTATCAATATATTGCCAATTATATTATAACATAATTATCCGATACAATTTCTAAAAATATATTTTATCTTGTCGTGAAGTTTCTGTTGTATTTTTTTTAATTCAATATTAAAATAATAAAATAAATATCAATACAATTTTAAAATTCTGAATAAATAAAAAAAATTCAATATTTATCCAATTACAATGATTATACTGATTAAAGTATTTAGTGAAAGCTGATTATAGTATATCAGTATATGTATAACATGATTATATGAAAAAAATATATAGCAAGTCATTTTCGGATAAATAAAAGATATTGAGTGCCCACGCCATTGTGTAGGTCACTGTTATAAATATATTATAATATTAAAAATATAATATTATTATAATATATAATTTATTAATTTGAACTCAATGATAAACCAGTGCATACGAAATCCATTTTAAGGATATTTTATAATTTATTTATATTACTATAATTACTATTACAATTAATTAATTTATTAGTATATTATACGGTATTTTAAACTAATTTTATTATGTTTTAACTACCTACATTGTTAATTATTTTAATATTATAATTATATGCATATATTAATTATATCAGCTTAAGTCAAAGTTGATACTGCGTAAAAAGTGTTATAGAACAACGGGAATAAGTTAGTGGTATATAAATAACATAAAATTAGTCATAAAATACTTTGAAAATTACATTGTATATTGTGTATAGACTACAGAATATAATACAAAAAAATAAAAAGGTTCGAGATGACGATTAATACTTTTTGTTAAATGGCAACAAAATAACAATCGTTATGTTTTGTTTAAATTTTCATTTTCATCAATATTTTAAATTTAAAGTTTAAATGTCTATCAATTAAAATGTTGCATAAATATTTTGTATTATATTTATTTTTTTAACAAATTTTTAAGCTTTTTTTTATCAACAGTTATAGAAACAAAATTCAGAATTTTAAAACACCTTTAAATAACTTAAAACTACCTAGTCTATTTAATATTTTGGAAATTTGTAATACGTAGAGAATTATAATATTCAACTATTCAAGTAATAGTATTTTTTGAATAAAAATTAAATCATAAAAACAGTTTGAAGATAAATTGTTATTACTTATTTTATTACACATTTAAATATTATCCAACGTCATCAAAATTTGAACTACAAACGTTCATGAATAGGTAATTGATGTGACTTAAAATTATGTTATAGTTCGGAGAATTTCATTAAAATTTAAAGTTTAAATAATTTAAAAAATTCAGAAAGGACTTTCGATTTTTTTTAAATTGTTTTAAATGACAACTATGAGTACCTTTATGCTAAATGTTTAATTTTTTTATTTACAATTAAAAATAGTATCAATTGATCACACATCAATTGAAAATAACTAAAAGAGTAGAATTTGTCAAATTTTTATAAATTGCACTAAAAGAAACTATATATTCACAATATTTTTTAATTATTGTAAGAGCATTTATTATGAAAAATACTATATTACATTTTAATGTACATACTTGTCAGGGCTGTATTTAAAAATTTGGCGCCTCCGGGCATATTATTTATGCCATCCACCCTCCACCTCCCTCCAAAAAAAAATACGGGCTTGGTACTCCTATTCCTGCTCATAAATAAAAATATTAAAAATATATGTTTATATAAATTAAATTTCAAATCTTTATGGTTTTTTTTTTGAATTATTAACAATTCATTCTATTTTTACTAGTATTTTTAAGTTTATATTTTTTTTTTACTAAATGTTGTACCAAGAACCACCTTCAATGTTGAAAATTCAGGAATTTTTCTGTTTTAAAAGGCGATAACCAAAGAATGTATTTATATGCACAAAAAATCCTCAAAATATGCACTTGAAATTTTATCATAAAATAAAATAAAATATTTTATTAAATTAATTTTAAAAAGATATTTCGCAATCGTCATCTTCACTAAGTTTTTTTTTCATCAATAGTATTCTTTATCTTTAATCTATGTATACATTTACAACCGATTGTAATTGTATCGATATTATATGGCTGTGGATGTGAAAATATAAGATGAAACAAGTTTATGTGCTATAGATAAAAATATGCACTATATAACTACTAATACGCATTAAATATTCTAAATATGGCAGACTTTGAAATATGTAAAATACAATTAGTATTATTTTAATAAAAATGATCTAAATCTGAGATAATTCTCATAATACCTTTTGCATATAAATCTGTTCTAAATAAATAAATAAATAAATCTGTATCGTCAAACATTTTTGATTTCCTTTGTAAACTGCATTTAAAAATGAATAAATTCATAACTCCGCTTAGAATCCTAAACATTTGGATATGAGGTTTTAGGTCACGGTAGAACTACTGAACTACTTAGTACCGACCATAAACCAATATTATATCTCTAGAATCAATAAAATGTAAGAGTTATTACTTATTAGTTATTAACCTATAATACCATTATATATTATGATGATGTCTATAACAATTCGCTAATATTGAACTGGATTCGGATTCGTCCTTAAAAATCCCATAAAAAGGTACGAATTGCCTAGATATTACTTTTGTACGATGCGAAATTAATTTTAAATAAGCACTTTTATTTCAAAAGCATTATTTTAATATATTTTTTTTTGTTGTTCTAATTTGTATGCAAAATGCAAAAATAATATATTATAAATTTAAAATAATTTAAATTAAAAGAAAAGAACGTACTGTAATTTAGATAATATAAATTATAACATTATTATAATTTATAGATGTTCAGAGTTTATGACTTGTGACTCATATAAATCATGGTCATTTCTCTAGAAGGTTTTTGACCTCAAAAATAAAAAGGTCAATTATATTTTCCTTTAAATATTAATTGTAATAATAAATATTTAATAGTTGTTTTATCGTTATTATTTATATTTTGGATTTGTTAATGTTTTTATTTATTGATTGATTAAAGGTTCTATATAATTAGTTCATAAATTTGATTAGTTATATAAAGCTAGAAAACATTATTTCTACTCACAAATCACTCAGAATCAATACCTATAAATTGTTATGATTAATTCTTATTTTGATCATTCTAATTTAATTGTAATACAATTTTCGACATAATTTAATGAAATCTCAAATCTGTACTTTTGGTTATTAAATCTTTGTATTATATATTATATATAAAAGAAGAACAGGTGTCCTTTATGTTCCAATTTTGTGACGAAAATATTTAAATTTTTTCCAATTTTTTGACAGAGATGTTTCAAATACTCTTCTGAGTATCAACCACATCGCTGGATTTTTCATTTTTTTTTTTGTCCGAGAGGAGGGATAGGGGTTTTGTATTTAAAGGTTACGGTTTTTTAGAGTGTTATTTAAATAATTTAACGATCTTTTTCACAAGGGTGTACTAAATGAGTCTATGAGTAAATCACTCTTGTTAATTTTATTTGTCATTTCAGTTATAAATATCATGAATTAAGTTAAATTATAAAAAATATTATGTATTACATGACTAGGCTTTAAAAAGTTTAATTATAATAAAAAAACCAATTTATATACGAATCGATTATTTAATACACGAGCGAAGCCGGGTTATTCAGCTAGTATAATATAAAATACAAAATAGTACTTGAAATTATTTTATAAAAACTGAATCTTTTAAACATATATGTAATATAACTTTTATGTTCACTTTTTAATTATGATGTATAATTAAAACATAGTATCAAATATCAATAAACATTATTAGCTTGCTGCTTGCTATTCAAATTATTATTTTACTATTGAATGAAAATATATGACAGTGACAAATAATACAGTTAAGCATTTGGCTAATTATAAATAATTAAAAAAATTATCTAGAAGAATATAACATCTAAATTAATAGAATATTGATAATATATGCAATAAAAATAAATATTAATAAATGAAAAAGCTATTTTGTATACTTCTATCTTATTTATAATCATGATGTTAATGACGTTAACCAAGTCTCAGTTAATGCATATTGAATACTAGCTATTAGTCATGACAACAATATAACTAATAAGCTATAAACTATTTATTGTTATACTTTTACTGAATGTTGTTTGTCTGAGGTAATTTTTACCCAGAGCCCAGAGGTAAACCGAATTCAATAATAAAAAAAAACAATATCATAATTTGTGTTTACTAATTGCTTTTTTTATGCTTATTATTTTAATATTACACATAATAGAAATATATCATTGTTTAATTTTAAATTCTAAATTGTAAACTATTCAATTTATTATTCCAACGTAAATTACCTCTTCGTTTTAATATACTATACATGATAGATATATAATATGGGATATAGATACTTAAAATATTACGTGAATAGCGTATTAGTACCATTATAGAGTTACACTGGTAATCAGGTTGAACTAATAGTACATTATTGGTAGTAGGTATAGGCTATATATACCTTATCTTTTTTTTTTTTTGTAAAGAAATGTATTGCAAAAATAATTTTCAATAATTTTGATAATTCTGTTTGTTTAAAAATTGATATTTCTATAAAATAATCGATATTGGGGAAGTACAGGGATCTGGAATTATACTTAAAGTATCACTTTAAAATACAAGAGTCAGGAAGTTTTCGGGGGGCATCAAATTTTAATGTAAGTACACACTTATACAAAAAAGTAAAAGTGTAATCTAAACAATAAAATAAATATAATTAAAAACCTCATTTAACTTACCAGGAGAAACAAAAATAATTAAAAAAATAAATTTCGTGTTTGCGGATCAGATAAACTTTGTCTCAAGTCCGACATTTGGTAACTCCTGGGTTAGTGTCTATTATCTAGACTCTAAAATAAAACAATTTTGTGACATAATTATTAATAATGTCTTAAAAAATCGTTAGTTAATTGATAATATAATATTATAGTTTTATATTTTTTTAAATGTTGGAAATTATTATTTCGCTAGTTTTATTACCTATTATAAAATGAACAATACCAAATTTGTCGATGTCAAACCACTTTCAGATTTCGAAAGTAAAACCCGTTTACTACTATATGGATGAAGCCTGGTCTTGATTATGAGTGTATGGACCACTGCAGCGGGAGGTCATCGCATGCAATGAAATATTTTGTCCCTCCTGCAGTGGTCAGAACACTTGGAAGGTATATACTATATATACTCCAGGAGAAACGAAACAACAATAAATAAACACATGGCGTAAACGTGTAACTTGTAAAAGGATCCTTTACTTGTTTATAAATATAATTGCTAGTGTTTAGTAAATATATCGTTATTTAAAAACAAATCTCACTCTGTCAGGGTTCTTGTAACGCTGTTGTAATTTTTATTTATACACAATATAATAATAAAATAGTCACATGGTATGCGAGCATATTATATAGGACATAGGTACTTACACGAGTTTAAATAACTCAATTGGTTCCCATATTTGCTGTCGGTTAGTTTCGTGCTAAAAAAAAATTTTAATTATATTACTATAATAACATCATGTTTTCTAATGGTATGTCATATTATCTTAAACGTATCTACATGCTGAATGTATATTATTACACGGGTAATGGAAAATAATTTACTCGAGTTAGTTAAATAAAGTCAACTATAAATCTTAAGAATTTTAATTTATAATAGTTAACAAATAGCATACAATATTGAAGTTTACTTCTTTTAAAGAAACAACTTTAAATTGTTTTTAATAATACATCAACTATTCTGTCTAACGTCCCAGACTTTCAACGTATTATTATTAAAATTAATTAAGTTAGTTAAGTCGAGATTATTAAAAATATAGTTGTAACGAGAGTAGTTCACACTTGTTTTTAACTAGGCTTAGTTTCTTATTACGTATAATATAATATAGTCATAACTCATAACGCATGCTGTTGTATAGGTACCCACGTGCGCTTTGCGCGTATGTTTGTTTCGTCGCTATCGTAAAAAAAAATCGTCGTGGGTAACACAATATCGAAAAATGACTAGACGTAAGAATGCGAAAGTCTTCAAGACGCTTCCGAGAATATGCCTACATTATATTACGAGAGCGTTTATAAATTATACAGACAGAAAGCAGTCATAAAACGCCAGCGGCCATGTGGTCTCAACACCGGGATGTACCTTTAAATAATTATTTAATATTATATGTAAAAAATATACTATATACGATATACTTACCTACCTAATAGAGAAACAAACGAAAATTCAAAACAGACAAGTGAATGAGACACGTACGCTTCATGTGTAAAGTGTACTTGTACAAGTAATATAATACGTTATTTATGTAGTCATGTAGGTATATACCTAATAGATATATCAAGCGCTACCGCCGAAACACGAATTCCACAATGATGACTGTTATCGTGGTATCGTCAAATTTCCAATATACTAATATAACAGTAAAATATATTAAGTAGGTAATACATAACAACACGATATATAGCTATTTAATGCCGAATTATCATGTATGCATGATTTGGTTAATTGAGACTGCAGTTGGGAAACTTATTTTTATTCTATTACAGTGAACGCCGTTTTTAAGACTCACTTTGGGACCGGCACATAATGAGTCTTATAACCGAATAAATCTTATAGGCGAAGTGGGAAAAAAAATGTAATTACATATTTATGAATTTAATTTTAATATACTTTAATACAATATATCGTATATAATAGTATATATTACATATCTATTATTGAATACATTTAAAAATAGGTATTGATAAAAAAATTATTAGATTTTAATAAAAAAATTATAAAAGATGTATGATGTATTTATTATTTATGAAAAAAATTTGTTATTTTGATTTATTTTGAGTATAAATATTCAATAACGATAATTACGAAAAAAGTGGAATGTGATAAAATTTGTTGTATATACAAAACATTAAAAAGCACGAATTAAAACCAGAAATAAATCAAAAAAAATTAAAAATTAAATTTAAATTTAACATGTATAAATTCTCAATCACTAAAAAAATATGCAATTTTTATGATTTAGACAAATTTTGTGAGGTTAAAAAAATTGCGAGTGTATATTTTCAATGTTCTTCGATTATTGCAGTAACAAAATAGAAGGAACGTTGTATTAAATTATAATAATTTTTACTCACGAACAAAAATATTTATGTATGATGAAATGTATCTATAAAAAAAAAAAAATGTAAATTATTCATAAATAGTACAAAAAGTGCTAA
Source organism: Rhopalosiphum maidis (assembly GCF_003676215.2). NCBI lineage: Eukaryota > Metazoa > Arthropoda > Insecta > Hemiptera > Aphididae > Rhopalosiphum > Rhopalosiphum maidis. Next base: position 40,378,017 of record NC_040879.1, on the reverse strand, counting down.
AATTATTTGACATTACCTATATCATGTCTAGTAATAATCTAGTTATTGTTATAATACTAAGCTGTAAATCAAAAAATCTTAATTGTAGAAATTTCCAACTTGTCATCATATTATACGTTTACGTACATAATTGTTTTTTTAATAAATTATGGCTAATTTTAAGCTATTTATTTTAGATATACCGTTCGTCAGTATTATTACCTTATAAAGTTTTAAATTATTATTTTATAACTATAATATATGACAGCTTGACAGAATATTATATAATAGTTCATAATATTAATATAATATGCTATATTTTAGGCGAATCGCAGACAAAAAAAGTCCGGATTCAGTTTTTATAGTTGGACAAAAAGTCCGAATACATAATATATTTTATATAATTAATTTTTATTATATAGGTATACCTAGTATATATATACTATTTTTATTAATTTTAATTTTTTATTTTAGTTTAGTTGACGTGTTTATAAATAAAATTAATTGTTTGTTGAAATGTATTTCAAGTATGTATAAAGAATAAATAATAATACTTGATAGTTAAAATTAAATTAATATTATAAATTAAGTTACAAATAAATTTTGATATTGTTGTTCCCAAGATATCGTGTGACTGTATGTTATTTTTAAATAAATATATATCTACGTACCTATTAAAATTAATAATCAATTATATAATTAAAAATAGTAGAGATGGAGAGTACACTCTAATGGATGTGTTAAATTTGAATGAAATGACAGGTATCATACGAAAAACGATTTTGAACGAAGATGATTTGTCAGTCTAAAATATTTAAATTGTCTGCAAATAGCTTAAAAAAATATATTTTGACAATTTAATCGTAAATAGATTACGCGAATATAAACATCTGGTGAAAATTTCAAGTATTTACAATGATTCGTTTTTGAGTTACAGCAAAATAAAAAAAATCAATTTTGTCAAAAACTGATTATGCGTAAAAATTTCTATTTTTTCGTCACTTTTTTTAGGGTTTTTCTTGATGCTTTTGAAAACAACTGAACATTTTTTACTTTTGATCCTTCCAAAGTACTAACTAGATGAATTTTCCTTTTCAAAGAGAGGCTGAAGTCAAAAATCAAAGCATTATTTATACTCCAAATCGTGATGTCAGACAAAAAAAAAACATACATCATTGTAAAATCAATACATACTTCACTTCGTTCAGAATCTAAAATATAATAATATAATATGTGTATAATGTGTATAATATATAATGTCTACAATCATTTTAAAATTTTTAAATTTTTAAAATAAATATTAATTATATAGGTACAAAATATTTTGTACTTTTTGTCCAATTTTTTATAAAACGGACTTTTTGAACGATTACCGTTTTAGGCAAAAATGATTTCAATATACCTACTTCACCTACATGTATTAGAGAAATAAATTTCTGATAGACTAGTAATAATAATATAAAGAATTTATAAATTTTATTATTCTTAGAAATATAGAATGCCATTTATAGTTGCTGGCCTGAAATCATTGAATTAAATTTTAACACATCCATTATCAGTAGTAGAGGTAATTCGAAATATACCATACAGCAAAGCTGCTGAGGCTGAGAGATTTTGGTTTGGGATTGAAATCAAAAATGTAGGTACATTCGTAATGTTATATCTTATCTGTTACGAAATTATTGTTGTTATTTCAAAGTAGAGATGTTTTTTACTCGCCACTTGGGTATTTTAAAATATTACCTAACCCTCCATCAATAATTGTACTAGATTTCCATATCCGCAAATGTATCATGTGCGTAGATTTAATATGTTAGAGAGAGAAAACGAAGTGCGTGTACGGCATCCTATTAATCCGGCTTAAACGGGATGTGGTCAACAATAATGTAACGGCCGATGACTAGACTTGCCATATACGTCATTGTTAAACATTTTGTCTTTTTTATATTTCTAGAGAAAAAACAATATTTTCTTTTAATAAATAATAAAATAATAATATAATAATGATTTTCTAACGAAATTTATTTTAAAATTGTTTTTCCGGCCCGATGACGATAATTTATTATTAATTGACTAATACGTTTATTGTTCCCTTGCAACAAAATTTGATATCATTTAACTCTAATTGATAATTTTGTCAGTTACTCATTTCGAATTAAGAAATATATCCGAGTTAGTGTTTGCTTTACAAACGTATGTCGTAGAATACTGACCAGTGACCATTGTGTATAGTATGGTACCAATTGTATAGTTACGAAAAAACACGTATTGCGTTAAAACTGGTGGTCGACCGTGAAAGAGTGCCAATGATTTATCTAATAAAAATTATACAAAAAACGTTTGAGCAAAATGAAATGTGGCAAACCTATACGGAAATGAGCTTAGCAAGATGTTGTAGGTACTATTAATAATTAAATAATATATACCGGAGACCTACGGGCTACAATGTATTACGGTGAAACTCCGGGAATCACGCACACATCACCACGATAATTATCGTATTATTTATTATTTCTTATAAAACAGCATACGCGTAGGCAGGTAGGTATAACATTGCAATGACGATATTTTCGTATCGTCATCCGTGCCGTGTATTCAGGCCATGCCGGGTTTTGAAAACCATCGAGATGACGTAGCGCCCGCCGCCGTCGAGCACGATAAAACGTGTGTGCTGTGTGGTTCACCATGAATCAGACACGCGATGACTCATGCACATACTATTATTATTATTATTATTATTATTAATAATATTAAGGGGATTGGAAGCGGTGATTTTCCGTCTCTGTCGGTCGCACGCGTGGCGATATTATACGAATACCGTTTAAACGTGGCTCATTTTTTGAGATAATATTCTGATTTCTGAAAACGGATTTGAATACGTACAAATCCTATAGATCTATAGTGTTTGAAAGTCTGTTTCTGATCGACTCGCCTACGTCGTCGATCTCTTTGAACATCGCCGAAGAGAATTGGAAAAATCGGAACGTAACAATATTTGTCATATGCAATTATTTTTGGTAAGCTCGAGGCGATAAAATCGAAAACGTGAGTTAGTCAACCTCATGTGCAGGTAAACTTCACGACAAATCCAAACGTGTTTTCAGAATCATTATCGCCCGATAGATCGTTCGGTCATCGGCGTGTTGGAAATAGAACACGTCCAACCATAATAAATTCGTATTATAATATTATTATACGTCGTATTACGCATCATATGCAACAGACGGAGACGGCATATTATCATCATCTCGGCATACATCGCTTTAGTCGCGACGTTAAAGTGTGCGCATAGTCCACACGGCGGCGGCGACTACTCCTCCGCCCCCCGCCGCACCGCACCGGAATCGTGTCCGCCTCTCCTGGCTGGCAGTACACGCACGCACACACGATCGCATACCACGGACGTCGGACCGCACAGTCGAGCAGTGAGCACTCTGACCGCCGTCGCGCAAAGTACACGTCGTCACTCGTCACCAGCAGCACTGAGGCGCGCCTCATTTCCGCCTTGCCGTCACCAACTGCGATACCTACCATAACAGTAATCGTCTTGGCTGGTTCGACGTGTAGTACCGATAGCGAAAAATCGTTATGCCGTTCGGGCTCTGATCGTGAACCGTCGTCACCGTCGTCACCATCGTCATCGTCGTTATTGCCGAAATCGTCAGTCGTTTTTGACCGCAGTAAATCCGTGTTGGACGTCCTCCACCCGCCCCCGAGTGTACGGTTAGTGCCGAAAAATGTCTAAGGTCTCCAACTACGTCAAGGCGCTCAACGGCGGTGCGAACGTCACCGCCGCCGACGATGAGCTTAAGGAACAATTTTCCAAGGTAACTGGCAAACGACCTATATCTATCTATCTATTATAATACTTGTTTCTCTGCTCGAATCCCATACATTATATTTTATTTAATATCATTATTTATGTTGCGCCCGACGGTGTGGTGCTCAAACTATAATAATTTTATTTGTCACCCGTTGGTGTACCTATTGATATCTTATCCGTGGGGGCTACACATTTATCGACCGTTTATTATGGGCATATTATTTTAGGTGGTATATTGTTATTTGTTACTACTTGCTTTTGGTTTCTGATTATTATAATTGTCAAGTAATTATTGATTATAATTTTGTTTAATATTTCATTTGGCGCTATGTATTCATTGGTGTTTTACTATGAAATACTATCAATAGCAATAAATAATAATACTTTTATGGTTCTATTTGACATTATATGCTAATGGTAGGTACTAGGTTTAAATGCAAATGTTACAACTGAGTGGGCAGTACACTGACCATTAGTCAATAATATGCTGATAAGTATTTTTTGTGTTTCTGATAAAGAATAATTTTCTAAATTGATAGTATTAATTTATATATATATTATTTACCAGTGTTTCTTAACATTTTTACACTAACAATTGCTTAAATAAAAATTTTTAGTGACCCCTAAAATTATATTTTATACACAAGTATAGATTAGGTACCATATAATATTTCATATTATGCTACAATATTGACACTCGAATTTAAAATATTGTAATGGTAGAGTTGACATGAATATTATTATATTGTGAAATGTAATTTGCAATTAATTATGACTGCTTTATAATTACATGTAAATATAAATTAATTTTGTTTAAATTACATTACTCAAGATTAATGGGGTATTCATGTTTAATTATATAAGCTATAAACTGATAAAATAAAATTTAATTAAGTTCTATTAAGAATAATTATTTAATATATAGTATATATGTAAGTGTTCACTGTAAAATTATCATAATAGTATATGTTATCTTTCTTTTGTATGAGTCATTAAAATAAATAATATATCAACATATGAAATAAGTATTAATAATTGATTTATGAGCCAAAGTAAAACATTCTTGTCCCATTATAAAAAATGGCTAATGACTAGGGTTTAATTTCAATGCAAAATGCAGTTTTTATGGGTGCTCTTGCTCTAAGACAATGTATTCTAATAATACAATTTGATTAATATGATATATAAATCATAGCAAAAATCCAAAGAATAAAATACACTTAGGAAAGATTGGTTTTGCTAAACGCGAAACTATTATGTCATGTGTGGATCGTAGAGAAAAAGTAGAGTACTTACAGCCCTCTTCTTATGATAAATTAATTCTACTTTAGAAAAAAAAAATAGTTGACATTGTTGAATCACGTACATAATACATTATAACAAATACACAAATTCGTATAATTCTAGGCTCTATAGTCTATATATTAGTGTACTCCAGCACTTGGTGTTTTATTTGAATTATGAAGTTTTAAAAATTTGTATTTCCATTTTTGTATTTTTTACTTTTTAAATATTTATTTAAGAAGACACTATCCCTGCACATGTGCCTCTATCTTATATACAAACAATATTGACCATTTTCATTCAGCAGAATTCATTTTGTGATGTTAGTTTTAATATTACAGTATATTTACCTAGGTATTATCAAATTTAAAGGTAAAAATATTATCTAGGAAATGTCATATTTTTTTATTAATATTATCATTTTAAAGTTGTAATATTTTACATAGCTATAACTTTAAAATTATAATAGCAATAAAAGCATATGATCATTTATAATATTATTACATTTAAATTTAATGATAGGTAAATTCACTTTAATATTAAAGCTAACATCACAAAATGTGTTCTGCTGAATGCAAATTTGGTATGATATACGTTAGTAAGACAGAACCAACACATGTGGGCATAATGTCCTCTTAATATTAATTAATCATAGTATAAGAGATTTCAACTTTAAATAAACGTGATGATCCATTATGTTATAGTGGTTATTTGTACATATTTACTTAATAAAAACTTTTTAACAATAAATATTAAATGTTTTTGTTTTCCCTCTTTAAAAGCTATGCTTGTATTAAATAGAGAATTTGATTACATTAAATTATGGTAAGAGAGATAATAATAATCAATAGATAATATAGTAATAATAGAGTTCATAAATTAAAACAATTACAAAATTTATAATTTATTTAGCATTATATTATAGACCAGGGGTGGACAACTGGCGGTCTGCAATACATTTTCAAATTACACCATACAATTTCAAAGTCGTCTATATTCTTATGCTACTTTCATGCTAAATTAAAATGTATATTTTGAATGACCTTTTTTTTTGCTCTCTGTACTCTGGCCCACTTAATTTTAATTTTCTAAAAATTGGCCCTTTAATAACTTTCAGTTGCCCATTCCTGTTATAGACTATAGTACAGTATTATATTATTCTACATTTCCTCCATGAGACTTTTTACCAGGGTGTATTTTTATTTGGAATTTTTTTTTCATTTGTAGACTTCACATCTTTTTTTTTATTTATTACCTTAATAGTTACTACAGTAATGAAATTTATATTTTTTGCAAAAAGTTATTTCCAATTTTTTCGTTATTATTTTTTATGTACATTAATTTAGCCAAAACTTTTTTTTGGCTATTTTTAATGTAGTTGTTGGTTGTTTTAAGGAAATTTTAATCTAATTTCTGGCAATTGAATTTTTTAGAGTTTGAAAAAATACATTTTTTATGGTATGTTATATTATACTACTAAACTGGTAGTATTTAACATTAAATTTTCTAAATATTTAAATTTGTGTTTAGTAATTTTGAGCTTTCATCTTAAATAAATTTACTGTGTTATAAAAAATTATATCCTTTAATATCTTAGTAGAAGTGTCAAAATAATTTTAATATTAATTAATATTCAGAATAATAAAATTCTGAATATAGACATTTACCATCCATAACTCAATTACTTATATTCATATAACTTATTATTAATACCTTGTTATGGGTATTATATATTTATATTCTTTAATTATTGAATAATGTTACTCACACGTGTTTATCACCATTTTACTAAAATCTTATGTTTAGAAGAATTTGTTTTATTATATTTTTAATTATTAGAGTTAATTAAACTATATTCAAATTTAAATATAAAAATATTACCCAGGTCCCTATTCAGTATTTTAATTTTAAAGTAAATAATGATTGAACATTTTTGTAAATGTCTAATCTTTAAATTGTATAGTATGTCAATGCCATTCTATTTACCAATGACATGTATGAGAACCTTAGAAGCCTAAGAAAGTAGCTAACTGGTTTGATAGCAGTCATTAATTGTCTAAACAATTGCAATGTTTTATTTTGAAATTTAAAAATCATAAACAAGTATAAAATATTGTTAGCACTTTAGTTAGTGATTCGTACTTGTTTACCCGTAACTGGTGTAACCCATATAATCGGCTAAATTCTGAATTTCTAGCATCTCTTAATTTTTCTTTAAGAATACTCATTTTTAATTTTACAAATTTAAGACTTAATTTACTAAATCATTTATAATATTATCCACAGTTTTAAACATTAAGCTAGCATATTTTTTTTACATGGTTAAAATAATTTAATTGTTAAGTTTAATTAATAATCTAATACATATATTTTATATAACCATTTAAAAAATGATCAAACTAACAATAATATTTATTTTATTGCCATGATCAGATATGTTTTGAAAATTATAAATAAACATTTTTCTTTTATTATATAATTATACTGTAATATTTCAACAAAACATCAAAGAATCTTTTAATAGGACTTTTTTTATATTTGATATTCAAAATTTTAATTTAAAATTATTTATATTGACATAGATAAAAATTTGTTTAAAGTATTAAATAATAAAAAAAATCTATTGAAATTTGAGTTGCTGCTTCGAGTGATGCATTCAATTCCCGAAAACTTCTTAAGATAGACCTAACTTTAGAATAATTGATTTAAAAAAATGGGTTGTATTTTTTTCTCACTTGTTCACACAGTTGCGGCCGGAGATATTATGATGCCCCTTGCAAATTTTTAAAAAGCACCCTTACAAATATAGCTTTTTTAATATTTTTATTGTTTTTTCACAATTTATTATTGTAGATAAATGTATTATTATTACACACTGTTATTATTTAAAAAAAATTTTAATTATATAAAAAGTCATGAGTTTTTACAATTTTTTGAGCACCTTCAAATGTGTTTCAACCGCCTGGTTTGTCCGTGTCTTTTGCACATACATCTTTACATTGCACAATTAAGTGATTTTTAGGATTTTAAATAACTTATTACAAATCTAGAATCTGTTTTGAAATACAATACAAATTTAAACAAAAATATTTTTATTTAAATTCTGGTTTTGTTTAAAAAAAAATATAGGTATTGTTAGAACCAAGTATTACATTTAAGATTACATTTTATATTAATTTTAAATATTAGAACGATTTTACAATCATTCTAAATTTTTGTTATTTATAATTTTGAAAATTCTAGGAAAATCAATAATTAAGTATTATAAAATTCTTAACTTTTTAATTAAAAGAAAAAAATTTATCTTGAATAAATAAAACATTTTTTTTTTTAGATTGATAAAAATGGAGATGGAACAATTGATCTTTCAGAATTACAAGAAGCTTTAGATTTATGTGGTTTTAAGCTACCTGCATGGAAAGTTCGAAAAATGATTGAAGATTATGATGGCAAAAGAACGGAAACAAAAGGAAAACTTGTGTTTTCAGAATTTAAAAAGGTTGAGTATTTTACTTACGAACCTAACTATTAAATAAAAAAATTTATTAGCATTATACATATATATGATTTTTAGTTATGTTCAGACTTAAAAGCAGGAGAAGTTGCTAGCTCATTTAAACAAGTTGTTTCTAAAAAAGAAAACTTAGAAACATTAGGTGGAATGTCTGATGCATCAAGTGAAGGAACAACACATTCTGTACGATTAGAAGAACAGCTTGCATTTTCTGATTGGATCAATAGTAATTTGAGTAATGATCCTGACTTAAAGCATTTGCTTCCGATAGAATGTGAAGGGAAAAATTTGTATGAAAAAGTCATAGATGGAATATTACTCTGGTAAGCATATGTTTATCTTAAACTTAACACTAACAATATTATATCATTTTTAATAATGATTCTATACATATATTACGATAAACATCATAATTATTTAATATTTTGTCTTTTTTTTTAGCAAAGTTATCAATCATTCTTGTCCTGATACAATTGACGAAAGAGCAATTAATAAAGAAACAACCAAAAGCAACCTTACTGTTTACAAAAAATTAGAAAATTTAACATTAGCACTAGTTTCCAGTCAATCTATTGGCTGTAATATTGTCAATATTGATGCTCATGATCTTGCTAAAGGAAAACCACATTTAGTCCTTGGTTTACTTTGGCAAATTATTAGGGTAAATATATTTTTGGCAATATACCAATTTAAAACAATAAATGTAATTTAATAATTCTATTTAAATTATTTAGATAGGATTGTTTAATCAAATTACTCTTGAAAACTGTCCTGGGTTAGCTACATTGTTACAAGATGGAGAAAAAATTGAAGAGCTTATTAAACTATCACCAGAAGCTATACTTCTTCGATGGGTTAATTACCACTTGAATCGTGCTGGAGTTTCAAGGTATAATATAATATTTAGTTTGTGAAGAATAAATTATTTTAAAATGTTCTGTTAATTCTAGACAATGCCATAACTTCCAAAATGATATAACTGATTCAGAAATATACACATACCTTATGAAGCAAATTGCACCACTTGATTCTGATGTTGATATGTCTGCACTTATGGTAATTACCAATAATATAATTATTTCATCTCCTGAGAATTTAGGAATGAATAAAAGTGTTTAAGAAATATGTTTTTTTATTAAACAACATTTAAAATACAAAAATTATAACCATAAGTTTTTAAAATCAAAATTGAGTGCAGTTTTGTTATTATGTTGTAGTTTTGACTAATTAAATATCATTATAGTTAGAATATTTCTTATTAATTTAAGTAATTAACCCTTTGTTCAATAAATATATATTTTGGCTTTATTAATATGTTTTTAACAGTGTTTCATTTTTAATGACTATTTTGATTTGTTGATAAATATAATTTAATTAAATGTATTGTCTGTCTATTAAGGAACCGGATTTGAACAAAAGAGCAGATATAATGTTACAGCAAGCAGCTAAGTTAGGGTGTCGTAGTTTTGTAACACCTGTTGATGTCGTGAATGGTGTATACAAATTAAATCTTGCATTTGTTGCTAATTTGTTTAACAATCATCCAGGATTGGATAAACCTGAAGGAGAAATAGCAGGATTAGAATCGATTGAAGAAACAAGAGAAGAAAAAAGTTAGTTTTTAATTTCTTTATAAGATTTATACTTGAAATTCAGGTTTATTTTCACTATTCATTTTAATATTATGCATTGATTTTTCTAATTTTTATTATAGCTTACAGAAATTGGATGAATTCTATGGGCGTTGCACCTCATGTTAATTGGCTTTATTCAGATTTAGCAGATGGTCTCATCATTTTTCAATTGTATGATATTATTAAACCAGGAATTGTAAATTGGTCTAAAGTACACAGGTAAAAATATAAACTTATCTCTAAATTTTAAAATAAAATTAATGTTATTCATCTATTATTCAACTTTAAGTTTAGAACATTGGTTATTTTATGATATTCTAATTTTGATGCAACTTTGAGTTTATAAAAGATTATAAAAAATGTTCATGTATTGCTGAAAAATTTTAATACAGTTAAAATGAACTCCAGAGGATTGAATTTTTTTCGTTATAACGGAAATTTTGTTGTAACGAAAATTCGAATAAGCTCTTTATAAGCCTGGTTTTCGGCAGGGGACTTTTATGACTTTTGTTATAACGGGATTTTTCGTTGTAATGGGAATTTACTGTATTTTATAAAACCAATGAATAAATCAATGTGTATTAACATTTGATGATAAATCAATTTACTCTAATACTAATGCTAACAATACAAGGTTGATTCTAAAACAAATAATGCACTATAAAATCCTTTTAATTTATTTTTGTATAATTAGAAAATAATATAAAAATAAAAATCTTTTATATTATAGAAAATTTTCTAAGCTACGAAAATTCATGGAAAAGTTGGAAAATTGCAATTATGCTGTTGAGTTGGGTCGTCAGCTAAAGTTTTCATTAGTTGGCATTGCAGGACAAGATTTAAATGATGGAAATGCAACTCTTACATTAGGTTAGTTCAATCAATCAATTAATTTTGGTATAGTAGAAATGAGCCAATGTCATAAATATTATGACTTATTTACTTTAGCCAATATGTCATAATTTAAAATTTTTAGTTCAATAATCATATCTGCTAAGGACAATACAATTAGAAACTACATTTGATTGTTGTCTATTTTTGATTTTTGTTGTATTATAAGTAAAAAATATTAAACTAATAGTTAAGTAAAATGATATGTATACTATTGATTAAAAAATTACATTTGTTTTTTATTATAGCTTTAATTTGGCAACTAATGAGAGCATATACTTTATCTGTCTTAACTCAACTTGCCAAAACTGGAAGTCCCATGATTGAAAAAGAAATTGTTACCTGGGTTAACAATAAGTTACAAAATGCCAATAAATCTTCAACTCTGAAAGGATTTCAAGATCATGCATTATCTGATGGCCGAATTGTTATTGATTTAATTGATGCAATAAAACCAGGCACTATTAATTATGATATAGTTAAAGAAGGTGGCGATGCTGAGGTAATATTTCTAATAAAAATAATTATCAAACAATTGATTCTTGGACATTTCAATACCTGATTACTACTAAATTGAATTATTATTTTAGGATAATTTAGCAAATGCTAAGTATGCAATATCAATGGCAAGAAAGACAGGTGCTAGAGTGTATGCTTTACCAGAAGATATCACGGAAGTAAAACCTAAAATGGTAATGACACTCTTTGCATGTCTTATGGCTATTGATTATGTTCCTTACATGGACGTTACTGGAAAATCAGACTCGTAACCAAATTATGTATTAATATTATTCTTAGAAATTATCAACATTTACAGTTTTATATACCTTATTTATTTATATATAAATATTTGTAAATTATTTTATATTGAACAATATTTTTTTTAATTTTGGAAATTTACAGCATTTAAACATAATATGTTGACTGTCGATAAGTTTGATGTACAATACAATTTTTATAAATTAATTAAAATTTTTGTAATAGGTATTAAGCATGTTTAAATCAACTTTTATTTTCCAAATATTTTGTATATTTGTTAAAAACGAACACTTGGCAACATTTGTTACCAATTTTTTATATTTTGATTACTAATATAACATAAGATAGTAACTTTTAGTCTTCAATCATTCTTATTTCGGCTATTAAATATTAAAACAAGTTTATTAAAGCTGAAATTAGTTGTAGAAGACTGACTTACCAATTAATATTTATGTATTTGCATATAAGTATATTACAATAAAAAATATTTTTAATGGGTGGTTAATAATAATTACTTCAAAATTCAAATATTGTTGTCATAATATGTATTTATATTGTATTACAACTTAAAATTATTATTAATTTATTTTATTTTTATATTTTATAGTTTATTAATTATTACTAACATAAATAAATGTGTACTTAAAATGCTAAGGTTAATTTTCTTTAATTTTTTGGTATTTTATTGTTTATACGTTTTTTTTTTTTAAAATTTTATTTTATTGAAATGATTTATTTATTTTATTATTATTGTGATTGCTAAAATAAAATTATATAAGTAATATTTGAATGTTATATCCAGTACCCTTAAACTCTTTTTAAGGTTTAATCCACTTAATTGGTCACTTAAAATAACCTTTTTTTTTATTCTATACTGGGTCTTCCAAACTTTATATGATGATAAATTTCACTATAAAATATTTCAATTAGGAAAAAATGATTTTAAATCGTATTATCTAGATGAATTTTTTATTTATAAAAAAAGTATAAAAAAAGTATAATAATTGTAATATATTTTTTTTATTTATTAATTAAAGGGGTTTTTAAAATATAATCAGAAACCTATATTTTTAAAATATGCTCAGTTTTTTTTTTTTAATGTATTTTGACTTGTCATTTATAGGTTAATAGTTAATGAAGCTTTTGACATTTGAATTTTATAAAATTTCAAGTTAGCAATACCTAATAATAGTATACATTTAAGTTTTTGTTAATTGTAGAGTATTAATATAGATCATTTTATGTGCTATCGAAATCAAATTATTTAAATTAATCACATATTATATTATGTCATGTAATTATATTCTAATTTAATTCATAACCCTGTGATTATTGTGATTATAGGTAAGTACCTATAACTTATACTGCATTATTTTGTCAATACTTTACTACTACAGTATATCAATATTTTTTTTACTTTTTCACACTTTACAAGGTACTTTTTATTTATTTTAAATAATATAGCTAAATATATGATTTATTCAAATAATGAATTAAACTGTGATTTTTAATGGACCAAAGTGCCCTATGCCACAATCTACCTAAATAATTATATACATTCAATTTTAGATAATTATTTAAAAGCAAAAAAAATTGAATATTTTCTTATAATTAATTTAGATTTAAGCAGGATAAATTTGTACTAATATTTGAATATTAATATTCATAGTTACTTTACTTATACACCATAAGTTAACGATCAAGTATTAAAATTAATTAAAGTACATGGTTTTATTTTAGATACATCATACATGTATAGGTGGTTCTAGTCGGTTAAAAATAAAATGGTTTTTAGACTCTTATTGGCAGAGACAAGATTGTGGGACTTTGAATGGTTTGGTTTTAATATTTAATTCTATGAAAATAAAAACATTTCTTAACATAACCTCTAGAGAACCGTTGGAACACTTATTCAAAGTTCAAATTTTTGAAAATGTTATAATATTACCATTTTTAAAAAAGGTTGTTCAATAATATGATTCATATGTACTAAAGAAATATGTATTTCTGAAAAATTCCTCGGCAGTTTTCTAGAAGAGATGTTAATAAATGTTAGGTATTTTACAGAATTAAAATCGCACTAGTCTTACAATTTTGACATAACTGAGGTATATTTCTACTCGAAAAGTGATGGAATAGGTTTTCTCTTTTCTATGCTCGCATTCATTAACATGTACCTGTGACATGATTTGCCTAATTCCTACTCCTTAGAAAACGACCGATTGAATCCCCCGTATATTAACGTTTGTTTCATTAGATATAGTATTTACCTATACATTAATACATTAATAATGTGTATCGTGCTCGAGTCATTAGTACATCATTTTTAAAGGTTATAGGTACAAATTATATTATCATATAATAAACATCCTCTATACTAATTTTTTTAAAGTGCCTATACAATATAATATATGTATATATATTTTTTAATTAAATATTTAACAGACAACAGTACAAATAAAATAATAAAAATATTCTTATTATTTGATATTTACTGACAAACCATAAATATGTATAGATATTAATAATTATTAATTACACTAATACAATATAATTCATAAGTTTAATTTAACCGGTATACACGTACACGTACTTATATGTACTCATTTAAGTCTTTTAGCAATGAAATAAATTAATAGTAAGATTATTTTTGATAATGTCAAGTGCAGAAGCTTCGTAAAATAATTTTTTTTTTTTGGGTAAAAGGGTAAAAGATTAATTTTGTTGGTATATATTGTGTGATATCTAGAGCAATTTTTTGGAATAAATTTTAATATTTTATTTTGTATTTATTTTAACGAATCTTTAATTGTTTCATAACAATCAATGAATTAATAAAATAAAATGTGTAACTTTTTACCAAATTATTAATGAATTACAATTTAAATTACAACCATACACAAATAAACTATGAAAAAATTAAAACATCATTCAATAAAATTGTATGTTTGTAAATGTAGTTATCTTTCTCTTAATATTTTTTCTTTATTTGGGAGTACTTCAGCATTGATTATAGAATAGACTATTCTATGATCAATGACGTAAGTATATTTATGAATTGGCATTTATTTAATTGAGTCTAAATCAAGGAACCATATTCATTCACAAATCACAATACTTCTTTAAAATCGTGCATCAGGAATTGACATTGAAAAATTGGCTTCTGAAAATCAATGCCAATCATCACATTCAGTGGTGCTGTCAAGGGGGGTGGGCTAAAGTGGCTATATCCCCCCCCCTTTGCAGTATTTTTATATTTTTTTGAAATATTAGATTCTGAAGGAAATGAGGAGAGTATTGATTTTACAATGACGTATTTTTTTTTATTGTGTCTACCATCACGTTTTGAAGTAGAAATAATGTTTTGATTTTTGACTTCGACTCCTCTGTGAAAAAGAAAATTAATATAGTTGATACTTAGGGGTCAACGGTAAAAAATTTACTATAGTTTTCAAAAGCGTCAGGAAAAACCTTAAAAGCGTAACGGAAAAATAGGAATTTTTACACATAATCAGGTTTTGACAAAATCGTTTTTTTTTTTTATTTTGCTGTAACTCAAAAACGAATCGTCGTATACACTTGAAATTTTCACCAAATGTTGATATTAGTGTTGTCTATTTACGATTAAAGTTTCAAAATATTTTGACCTTTTTTAAGCTATATATGTATAGAAAATAGAAATTTTCGATTTTTCTAAGTTTTTATTTTTGGAATGACTAAAAAAAATTGGCTTTTCTAAAATCTTTAAAATTTAATACAAGGTTTATTAGTTGTACTTATCGTATTAAAAAAAAAAAAAATTGTTAGTCACAGTTTTTAATATAAATATTTAAAGTTCAAATTTTTACAAAATATATCAATATCGTGAAAATTTGCAAGGAATTTTTAAGTTAAAAATTCGTAAAATTTTTGTGATTTGTACCTAAGGTTAAAAAACTTAATACAAGGTTATCCATAAGTTTTCCTTCAAGTAACTGTAAAAATAATTCTAGCGTCAATACAGAAAAAAATTTATAAGCGTGTGAAATTTATTTTTATGAAATCGAGTAAAATAACGATATATTATAATTTATATATACCTAGTAATAATATAATATATCCTACTAATTATCCTAAACTGATAAATCATCTCCTTTAAGAATCGTTTTTTGTATACAATGATACCTGTCATGGCATTCAAGTGTAACACATAATATCCATTATAGTGACCTACTCTTCATATCTATTATACAGCAGAGCGATACCCACTTTCCCACCCTTTTTGAATTTAAATATGGAAATTGTCTTTCAAATTTTAATTATTTAAAATACTCTTTATAATAAAACTCTTTACAACGAAAAACTCTATGATATAACGTCAAAATTATATAATAATGGTTGGTTTGCTTTATATCCCATTAGTCAATTTATTGTCTGAGACGTATGGTCACTCTCAATAATGAAATAATATTTTATGTTGTATAACACAATTTACCTGTTATTGTATTATACATTTATAAAAGTAATCGTCAAAAATGCCGAAATTTCTAAGAACGATTACATTCTTTCATTATCTACTTTTAATATCGTAATAAAACCGTTATTATCGATATCGAATATATTATTCATTTTAATTATTATCGATGTAATTTCTAACAAAAATTTTATTTTTTTTAAACCCTCTCTATTACGAAAATTCTCTTTAACGAAAGAAATCTCTTTGTCCCTTCCTATTCGTTATAAAGAGTTTTCACTGTAGTAAATACGTTAACGGAAAATCAACGTTAATATGTTATCAGTATTTTTGTTTTGATGTTGTTTTGGATTTTCAATAACTCAAGTTAAAATTATTTAACCTCCTCATAAAAAATCCTGGCTTCGCCTTTGATCACATTAATTAGGTATCTAAATTCTAAGTATAAGTAACCTAATCATCATAATTATTTGTTAATATTAATCTGTAATATAATAATTTGTGCATTGTTTAATATGTTATACCTAGAAATAAAATAAAATATAAATAATAAAATTTCGTTTGGCGACTCCCAGAGTCCAGTGTTTTTATAAAATTGTAAATTGGCCCACCAACTACAAAGGTTAGACCACCCTGATTTACAACAAGCTATATACATACAACGCCGCAACTAGGGGAGGGGACGGGGGCGCTCAGCACCACCAAGGGGCCTCAGTTTATAGTAAATTGGGACTCCGAAATATATAGAATTCTTAAATGTAAATTTGAAAGTAGGCAGTAAATAATAAAAGCTATAACGTAAATAAAATTATTGATGATATTGCTAATTAAAAAGCAAGTAAAACAATATTCGTAAGTAAATGTTATTTTGTAGAACGTATTTAAAATTTTAATTATACATAGGTGTGTATAATAGTTTTATATGATATAATAGTTTTTTATAGTGACGATGTGAGTCTCGTGAATTTACATTGTAAAATTTTACCGATAAGGTAAACTTACCAAAAAAAAAATGTACAATTTACATTTTTTTATCGTTCAAAAAGTTGAGTAACCATTTTTTTTATTTTTTTATCAAGATATTAGGATTATAGTTTATAATAAAAATCAGGATTTTTATAAAGTGATAATGACCGATAAAATGTTTTTTATTTGTTATACTTTATTAATTATTTCTATACTTAAACAAAGAATAGAAAACTATAATAATTAATTGTTATTTTTAATAAAGGGGTTAAATACTAATGCTTTATTTCATAATTGTCTCGCCTTCTTTACATAATATTGTGAAAAATTCAATAGATACCTACACTATAAATTGAATTTCAATAAAAATTTACCAATTTTACCGGTAAAATTACTCTGTTAAATACAAAAAACTTTTTTTATGGAAAATCCACATCACAGGCTGATATCTAGGTGCTTTTATTAATGAATATTCAATATATTATACAGATATTAAACAGGGGCCCCATAACATTTTTGGGCCGTAGCCATTTTCCTCCACTGTCCATTTTCCTTCAAAAAAAAAAAAAAAGGTTGGTTTCCATTTTCCTCCACATTGTTTTTGACTAAAATTATGTCTATTTTCTTTCAATATTTTAGTCAGTGTTGTAGTGTCGTGTTCCGTATTATAAAGATAGAGTATGGCTAGGATCACATTTTGCGCGTATCTGTTGATTAAATTCTGGACGCTTAATTTCTAGGTATGTAATAAAGAAAAATAATTATTCATGACATTTATGTCTAATTATTATTTTCTTTAAACAAGTATTCATGCGTTGCTGGAATGTCCTATAATTATAAAAAATATAATATTATGTACTGTAGTGGTTATACTATATTTTATATCTTATAAAGTTAAAATATTTTACATATTGTCTGGTTGCGTTATCACCAACCACTTACTATTATCTATTTTATATCATTATTTTATTTATTGATTGATGCATCTTTATCGACGTACGCATTTTATTATTATATTCATTCTCTCTTTAACTATACCCGCCAAGCTCAGCGTGTACGGTACTACGGTGTATTATTATATTATAATTATCAGGGCTCGAGACTTATAGCACTTAAAATCATTAAAATAAGCACATAAAAAGCGTTTTACAACATCATTATAAGCACTCAAATAAGCATTTAAAAAACTTAAATTTGAGCAAAAAAATTTTTAAATGTTAAAATAGGTGTGGACATGATTTGAAACTGTACAAAAAATAATATAATTAAAGATTACAAAAAATATTGAAACAAAATGATTAAGAAAAGTTTCTAACTAAAAAATAAAAAAATTAAAAAATCTTTATAGATATTGTTCAATAATTATTACGATACACAATTCGCGTATTCAACTTCGACCAGCTTTCAACGGTCTCCCCTCCCTTAGACCACCAGGACCAGTTGCACGACATATGTACGTACGTACGGTGTTGAACGCGAGAGAGTTGTTCCGTAATCGCCGCTCGAGTTGGTGATCGCGGTGTGTGACGCGCGTCACGTAAAAGGCCCCCGTGTTTTTAACTTGTGTGTGTGCTGTACTTGTGCCGCCGCAAGTTGGCCGTTGCATACTTTTCCCGAGTGTACGACCGTTTTCGTCGCTCTTTGGTGCTGTCCTTCACGGTTATACGAGTTGTCCCGTGTGTTCGATCTAATTTGTCGGTGATGTATATAAATATGTCCCGTCGCTGTTCCGTGCCGTCGTGTCGTCTGCCGTCGCTATTACGTGCCGCCGTGCCCCATTATTTCGTCGTTGTAACGCGCCGTCATCTTTGTGCGTTTCTAACATGCTTTTCGTGGGCGTCATTCCCAGTCGACAAATACATAATATTAAATCTATCTGTGCGTCTTACCGTCGTACGTATCGACGTCGTTAGCGTGGTGTTCCTGTCATCGATCATCGGTGTGCTACATCTTCACCAGGCAGATCAACCATAGTGGACCCGGTGATAAATCTTTTATTTTGTATTATTTCATTTGTAATATTGCCTTTTCGGCGTTTGATAATTGTGTAATTAATCTAATTATTTACTATTATTTATTAATATTTTCAACCCCTTGAGCGCCCGTCCCATATTATTGTAGTTATTTTATTGCATTTTGCATCCGTGTAATAGTACGGTGGTACTGATTTGGCCCGTCATTAACGTATAACACTTATTGTCTTTATATATATATATATATAAATGGTTACCCGTCCTTCCCAGGTCACGTCGAAATTTATTATTATTATTGAGATATTGTCTGGGTATTATTCTTTTTTATATAGTCTTTTTTTTTGTCACCATCAAAGGTCAACCGCCATCTCCGTAAGAACCTTGTGGTACAGATATTATAAAAACAACTAAGCTTCACTTTCGAGATATTTTGTCTTATTGTTTATAGATTTTTCGAGGGATTTTCTGAAAAAACTATAAAAAGTAGAAAAACTGACGAAAAAGCAAAAATAATTAGAACAATAGGAAATAAGCATCTTTATTAAAAAATTGTTGAAAAAAGCAAAAAAAACACTTTCAAATTTCATAATTGAACGTGTTGTAACATGACATTGTACACTTTCATAGCACTCAGCTACATTTTAAATCAATCCATAAAAATAAGCAAATGCCTTAAGTCCCGAGCCCTTATAACTATACTTGAAATATTAAATTTGTTCTTTTATTTTTAATTTAACATTTTGACAACGAATGACGATTTTATTATTTTGTTTATTGGAGGAAAATGGACAGTAAAGGAAAACGGTATCTCGTTTTTCGAGAAAAATGGACTTGCCCCATTTTTTGCACCAGGGCCCAACAAAACTGTAAAAACCTAGTTATAACACTGTATATACATACCTACGCTTGTAGTTTGTTGCATACGACAAAATCTCAGTATAGACATGTTTATAATATATCAGTGTACATACTACGCCATTATTAGAATGAAAATACCAAGCTATAAGCAAAGAAAAATATAAAAATTCTCTTCGTGGTATTAGGTTTAGAGTATTCAGAGTAAGTATAACATAGGTAGATGTACTCGATAATGGATGTGTTACGTGTTTAGTAAAATCCCTAATACCTATACATTAGTCTAAAAAAGTTTAAAAATTGTTAAAAATTAATAATTACAATAGAATATAAATTTAACGACTGAAGGTTTTTTGAAAAAAATTCATTAAAAAGAAATGATATATTTACGAAATGTATGCAAGTAATAATAATATATAATACGTATATTAATAAAAATAAATAGAATACATTTAAGTTATATTAATAGTATGTAAATTATACATTAAAAAAAAAAAAAAAATAGCTTATAGATATCCAGCCGTTGAACAACTGTTGTGCCAATCTAACCATGAAAATGCTCGCAATTATAATAAGTTTGATCGACAAGTATCTATTTCATAAAAATATAACAATAAAATAGTTTTTAAATTTGCTTTAAAAAAGTAACACAAAATCAATTCGTTGAAAAAAATGTTTTTGAATGAAAATGTTATGATTCAATAATATATTTCCTTACATAATTTCGTTAAATAAAGGTTTCACTGTAATAATAATATAGTCAATAGCTAATAGCTTCGGCTTTTCGTTTCCAACTTCAATTTTTTTTTTTTTGGTAAGAAATTAAATCTAGCTGGTACTTTGAGAAGTAAAATAGTAATAATTAAAAAATGCCAGTACTTTTTAAAAAATTAGTAGAGAAAAAGGTTTTTACAAAAAAAAAATTTAAATTTAAATTTGATAAAATTGATTTACTAACATGATTTAAAAACGAATAACCGTAGGTATTTATAGATACCTATTTAAAATTTTTACAAATGTTTCTAGTTTCTATTAGTATTTTCGATATAGAGTATCATTTTCTAACTATATTGACGACTTGAGCTATTTAGATATTCCCATACATGTTTTTTTACACAAAAATCTTAATTAAATTTAAAAAATACAACGCAGGTGAATTCGATACAAACTCTACAACTGAGTGGTTTTCTATAATTTCTCTCGTTTTAAACATATACAATGTAAATATTTTTCTAAGGTACCAGTTTGTCCTAGATTTTTTTTACTACAACAAGAATCTTTTACAGTAGACATCTAAACTAATTCTAAAGCTAATTTACTTGTTGCATCCAAAGAAATTTACATTTTCATTTTCTTAATTTCCAAATAGTCACAACTTTAAAGTGTTTAATTAAATTCAATCGAATTTATAATACCCGTATATCCGTGATTCTTAAGTATCAAGTAAATATTGATAAAATTAATAGGTTTTCGATTATGATTATCGTTATTATATAAGTATGTACATAGACGTACATACATAGTACATATATTGTATTTCAATAATTTTTGTTTATTTAAATCGAACAATTGGAGTTATAAGCCAAAATTCAACTTAAACGACTTAGACTTATCGAGATAATCGAATTATCGAGAAAATTTATCACACATATCATATTATAATGAAATGCGGGAATGGAATTCCTTCGAATTATCGAAAATTGGACTTATAGAGGGGTTCCACTGTATATACAAGAATATAATTTACCGAGCTTCGGTATTTCACGTTTATATGTTCTGAGGTTTTAACCGTACTCGTTATTTTCTTGTTTCCTATCCAATATCCATTCACTATTATATTTAAAAATTTTAATATTAGCTATTTACATTTAAAAATGGAATTCGTTACGTAAGGTTTCAGAGCAAATAGTAAAATTGTGCATTGTAACAACGGATATTTTTACAAAATTAAATGTACAAGATCCAATTCACAATCATTATACAATGTATACAAACAGACTGTTCTGCAACCGGTATTATATACTACATTTTATTATACTTGTCTTAATACATTTTTTTAGTGAATTGGATAATATCTATTTTATTTCTTGAATTAGGAGGTTGAAGGATTTAGTAAATTTCTCAAAAATTTTAAAAGAACAGTAGTGTGAAAAAAATCTGTTTTACTTTCTGGAAATAAAAAATACATTATATTTAATATTTTTAAAATTGTAATAAAATATTTTTATAAGGTTCTAAAAAAAATAACATGTACTATTATTTAATTTAAGCACTATAGCCTTATAGGTATTATAAATTTACACATTTTATACAATATATATAAATAATGATTGTTTTTTTAAGCTATGAATCAAATTAGTTGAAATTATAACATGAATAAAAAAAATTTTATATAAAATTTAAAAATATTATCATAAATATTTTAATTTACTTTAAATTAGTTGTTTTTAATGAGTACAATTTTATAAAAATGAAAATATTTATAGGTAATATGTATAATAATAGTTACACTAATTTAATTGTTTAATATGTTTTTTATGTAATAAATATGATAATTTGTGGTAAAAGTCTTGAACATTGGCTTAACAAACTGTATTATCAATTTCTTAAAGGTCTTATTGTTGGAAATTTATTACACGAAAAGCGTCCTCACCCACATGGTCCAGATATGGACTACTTGGCGCTAGTTCAAGTAAAAAAAAATATTTTAAAAAGGTGTGCAGTGGAATGTACTCCACATAGAGACGTTTTTGAAGAAGAAACGTCAAGGTAACAATATTTTCTTTTCAAAACCATAAAGTGAAAGCAGTATTTTTCATTCTGGCCAATTGCTGTACACATACTTTTTTCATTTGTCTCAATCATACATAACTCTTTAGAGTACGGGGCCTAGAAAATCGGCTAGAATTTTCCTTTAAGGACTTTTTTAAGGACTATAGAAAGAACTAGAGCGGCAGCCCAACTAAAAATACCTGGTGATCTTGTTGAATATGCAGGTAATTTGGTAGATCCTCGCTACAGCAATATTTTCAGAATAGGAAATGGTCGAGCCATGTTCAGAGGCTTTGTCATGGGTGGTCCTGATGCTGGATCAGCAGTAGTATTTATTTCACCATCATTAGAAAAGTAATTAAATTTAACTGTTTTATCGAGAACATGCATTTAGATTAGGATAACCTACTCCTTTGTATATTAAACATAAATCAACATTTTAAGCCTTTTTACTTTTGCTCAAGAACTATACATAGACGCCACGTTTAAAAGTAGGCCACTTACTCCACCAACCGAACAGTTATTAATCATTATGGCCATGTACATGGACCAGGTAAATTTTGTTTAGACTATTTATATATATATATATAATGCTATATAGTATTCAATTATACCAACTTATACGAACTACAACTAACTTATAAACTATATAACTATTTTATTTATTTTAATAGGCATTTCCAATGGCATATGCGTTGATGACGCGTAGAACCGAGATGGCTTATAGAAGTGTGTTGGACCATATTAGAATGTGTATTCCAGAAATATTTTCAAAATAAAAAATGTATTTGTTTTTACTAAGCGAGTTAGTAATTTTGAAAATAATCTTAGAAAAATGTATTAAATTACTTGTCTAGTAGGTACATACTTTTTTTTTAATTACCCCAACATTTTTAAATATTATAATTTATGTATAAATCATATACATAATTGTTTAGTGTTCTACTAAAGTAGCCATATGATATATACTCCATTTTCTAGTTAATGATATTAATTAAAATATTTCGATTCATAATATCAATATAGAAACCTTGCTTAAAGTCTAACAAGATTATGGGAAAAGATATGTTAGACTCCAGCAAAGACCCGTTCAAAGAGCTTGTCGTCGGGCTTATTCAGCTGGATCGAAAAATTAATTCAGCCTGTGAACGGCTGACTCAGGGCCGAATTTCGACAAGGGAATTCCCTTTGTATACTAGGCATTTAGCTTATGACGTAGGTATGAAATATCCCTGTAAAGAAATAAAGAAAATAATTTATTATTAAATTAATAAAAATATGAAAAAATTAATATTTTGGGAGCATATACTTACAAAATAATTTTTTTTTAGAACGAAGACACGATAATAGAATTAATGTAATTGTTCCAGCGCAAATTGTAGAAACCATTGAAAGTTAGTCAATAAAAAAATAACTAAAATAATATTTGTCTTGGTAATGAAAAAACACATGCGTGCTTGCCTTGTGGGCACAAGTGTTTGTGTTCAGACTGTGTAGATCAAATATCTAACCGATGTCCAATCTGCAACAGTCTGATCATAAACATTGTCCGTATATATGACTATAGTCCGGCTCACGAAAAGTGTTTTTTTTTAAATTATAAGGGTGACAAAGTGGAGATAATTCTGAAATTGGAGAAATTTTAATGAAAAAACAAAACACTATTTACTTTGTATAATAATCTATCTAGTAATTAATTTTCTTATAAAGAATTAAAAAATAAATAAACAGTAATAATATTTAAATTTAAATGTATAAGTGATGAATGCATTATTTAACAAACTGGTATATTGCTTAAAATATATTTGATATTTTACAATAATAACTATTTGAATAATTTGTAACAATTTTAGTATTTAAGTTAAGATTACAAAAGTGCCAGGATAATATATATTATATCTACATAAATGATGTAATTTTTTACATAACATACAAATACAATTAGTTAAAAATTAGTGGTATGACACATAGGTATAGTATGAAATTAAAAAATAAATATTTTGGTAAGAAACTGTTTTTCCAACACAAATTATTTTTTTTCATATTTATTTAAGTTGAAGTTAGTAATAACTATATATATTCAATAACATAAATTAAATACAGAATTTTTAATAATCAAATTTTCAAATTTAGAAGACAAGATTAGTGGATGCAGACTACAACTTTTTGTTTGCTGATGTTGGGTGTCAGGGAAGGATCTCAGATGGAGGCGTGTTAAAGAATAGTATCCTATATGAAAAATTAGAAAACTATGAACTTGGCATACCAAATCCCCAACTATTACCTGCAAGAAATAGGCCAGTACCTTACGTGTTTGTCGCGGATGGTGCATTTGGATTACACGATAATATAATGAAACCCTATCCTGGGTTCAAGAAAAAGGTTCAGTAAAAAGGGTGTTCAACTATAGACTTTCCCGAGCTCGACGTGTTGTGGAAAATGTGTTTGGCATTTTGTCGGCGAAATTTAGAGTATTAAGAAAACCATTGCTCTTACAACCTGATAAAGCCGAAAAAATAGTTATAGCATGTTGCTATATGCATAATTATTTAAGAAAAAAATCTACATCTACTAATATATACACACCAAATGGAGTATTTGACCATGAACAAGGTGGGCAAATAATACCAGGAAATTGAAGAAGAGAAGGCCAGCCATCATCTTTACTACCACTACAAAGAGTGGGTCGAAAATCTTCACAAACCAGTCAGTCAATTAGGGACGAATTCGCAAATTACTTTCACACAAATGGTCGAGTAGCTTGGCAGGATCAATTTTAAAACAACGAATAAAAAAAAAAAAAAAATGTTAATTTTTCTTATATTATTACAACTTAAATACATTATTTATATTAAATTAATTAATCTACCTAATTTTGTTCTAAATTAAATACTATGTATGCCAATAACTGACTGTAGTTGTTCAGCGACCATATGACCACACGGACCGTTGAATAGCATATAAATTATAATAAATTACAACTACCAAAATATATCGAAAAAAATAAATATAATAATAAAATAATATATTAGTATATAATATGTATAATGAAAAAAATGAGCAGGTGAGTACTGGTTGCTGTATAATAAAGTAATAACTTACTTCAATTGTATTTTTAGTTGGCCTAGGTTGATACTTGGTGTGCAAAAATTGCAAGGCATTGCATCCATTCCTGAAATTTTTGAATTTAGTTTTTGGCGCTCTCGACGATAGGAATTCAAAACTGAATTCATTTTTTTTTAAGGACTTCGCCATTAATGTTGAAAAATGAAGCTATCTCATCCCATGCATCTTTTTTTTTATTATTTAATTTATAAAATTTATCATTAGGATCCCACAAAACTGGATATTTTTATATTCATTTATTAGGTTTATAATTTGATCGTCTGTGAAGTCCATTTTTTTCGAAAAAAAAGCAACACCACGAACTACACTGTGCACTACACAACAACAAAGTGACAACTAATAATGTCATTTTATAAAATATTATTTTAAATTATTTTGTATTGCTAATGTGCAAACAGTACATGAAAACATGAAAAATCCCGTCCAATAGTCGTTATAAATATCTTTGATATACCGCTTTTATCGCAATCATGAAATACGCGTGTGTGCACTGTGTGTACTATTTGTAAACACGTCCACATCATCTCTGTTTTTCGTGTTTGTGATGAATTTGCGTGTGCTGTATTTCATGTTTGCATACTATGTGGACGCGCCTTACCACGTTGTCGTCGTGTGTCGACCAAAAACCCTAGGTTTTTTGATCTACTGTGCGTTTGTCGATCGCAGTGTGTGCCGTAGGCCGACGGCGTTATGATTATTATTATATATTTGCGTCGATCGCCGATCTTTTATTTGTATATTATTATTGTGTGTGCAGGAGTGATTCGCTGACATCACCCGTCGCATGCTAATTGCACGTGCTCGCATTTTTCGTGTGCGTCGATTACACATCGCGGCGTTATAACGCGTCTTGCGAGAGGTCAGCGACCTTTCCACTGCCCAGCTGTTTACACTACGTGTATTTTTGGAGACATCTCGGAAATCGTCGTGGGATCCCGACGTCAACAAACTGTGATCAGCGGTATCGTTAAACTATTATATTTGTATTCATTTTACATATTTCACACCTGTTGTGCCTTTTATTTTATTTCATATTATTGTATATCGTCTTGTGGATATTATTATTATAAAATAGTATAACTATTATTATTATTGCAATCGTTCGAAGAGACGTCTTCGGCGTTGTAACGTATCATATTGTTTGTTGACATATCAATTAATTATTATATACTCTTTGTACCACAATCTTTTTATCATCATTTTGCTCCCACACATTTCGCGAGTCGCTCAGCAAACTGCTCAAGCAAGTGCTGACGGCGCAAACAATTTAAAAATATCCTATATTTCAAGTTTAATAATAAGTGATTATGTAGTCAAATATGAAAAATAAATTAATTTGAGTTTGTGGAAAATTGATTTGTTGTACTTTTCCATAAATAATCAAGTATTATGAATTATAATAAGCTCTGCTTTGTTAAATAATTTGTATTAGGCGTGTTTTGGCGGAGTTAACTGTTTAGTAAATAAGTTAATGATTCGAGATTCGAGAATGCAGTTAGAAAACGTTTACGGGAATGTCAATTTTAACATTTTGTTTACTGAAATATTTGATAACACTTAGGTATTATAGAAATATCGGCGTATATAAATTTAAAATTTCTAAAATCAACCTATTACTAGTTAGTCAGCTTTATTAAATTATAGTATATTAGTATACTAATACTGAATTTTTTAGTTTAATAATCATTAGTTACACTTGTGCAAAAGTGTTTTGACCATGAGTTTCTCACGGAATAAATTGTCCCTGTTTTTACTGATGATGAATGACACTTTAGAGTCTGATGATATTGTTACTAGCAATATAGTCACAATAAAACCTAAATGTCACTTATCAAATGCTCATGTATTTTTTTTCCACATCTGAAGTTACTTACAGCTCATTTTCTTTTAGAAAATCATTTAAAATAGTAAAACATTCGTAATTTTGTTGATCAACACATTCAATCCAGAAAAATCAGAAAAATCATTACAAGTTTGTTTTCAAGTGAAGTCATTTTGTTATTTAATGTAAATTTAGTCGTGGTTCTTCTCTGTAAGTTTTGCAGATTACCTTGAGTTTATCGAGTATATCGGCCAAGTAAGCCAACTTCATTAACCATTGCTTATAGTGCAGTAGTTTATTTAACAAGCGTACTAACGGATGCAGAAACGGGTTGTTTGGTGAAGAATATCTTAAGTTCGTTTCGCAATTCAAATAGCCTTAATAAAATTCTTCTTGATAACCATCTCACTTACGTGTGAAGAAAAAGTGATTGATGCTGACTTCCTATATCTTTGCACATTTTTTTAAAAAGCCTTGACTGGAGTGGACGTGATTTAACGTAGTTCATAATTTGTACGGCTTGATCGAGGATTGTCTTAAGCTCGTACGACATTTTCATCGTGACAAGGGCATGGTGATGTAAAACGCAGTGACGGCTACTACATTTAGATGCAACACCCTTGATTCTTGTTACAGTGCCTTTTATTTTAACAATCATAGCTACTGCTCCGTCATTGCACACATCAATTCATTTGTCCCATTCTTTAAGGTGCCTACTCGTGTAACTATCAATAACTTTAAAAATTTCTTCTCCAGTTGTGTTAATTTCTAAAGGTGCACAGAGAAACATATCTTCTTCAATAGATCCTCTGTAGGGGTATCTGACAAAAACAAGCAGTATCGATAGCCCGGCAACATCTGTACTTTCTTCTAATTGTATTGCAAACATCTTGCTATTCTTCAATCTACAAATCTATTCATCTTGAACGTGGTCTGAATTTTTATGAATTCGATCCGATTTGACGTTGTTGGGACACTGAACTGCCGTAACTTTCTTCGCTGAGTGCGCAGCTAATAATTTCTGTCATACACGGTTTTATTAAATTCTCTGCAATTGTGTGTGGTTTACCAGCATAAGCTATTCTGTAACATAACAGGAATGATGCTTCTGTGGCGTTTTCATTATCTGTTTTCACATATTTGTGTTAAGCAGCCACACCAGTTTTTTGTACTTCTTTGCGTCTTTCAAAAAAGCAAAACAAACAGTAAACCATAGATATAAATACTTTGTTGATTTTACCTCTAATAATATATAGCTGTTGGAACTGTGGAGGCGCAAGTGCGTAATTCCCATCCATATAGCATGCATTAACTTCACTTAAGTGTTGTAGACAAGCGTCAATAGAAAATATTATAATTCTTTCATCAGAATAAATACTATTATCATGCAGTAAGAACCGATGACCGATGGAAAAAGAGGTACAGGTGCTATACATGTATTAAAAAAAAAGTATCTGTAATAAATAGGTATTAGTATTCACATTATATTTTTAATTGAGATTAATAAAACGTATATACTTATGAGCTCAATAGGATCGAATAATGGCTCATCATTCTCGATATCAAACAGTATATTTCGTTGTACATTTGCAACTATTAAAGTATTTATTACTATATATATATATAAGTAATTATTTAAAGTATATGATTGTATAAGACCTATTTAATATAAATTGAATATATTAAATTTATTAATTTTCAGTAAAACCAATATACTTGCTTTAAAGGAATACCAATACATTTAATATTAATGGTATGTTAGGATTATATAGTATATAGTATATACCCAACACCCATTAAAAAATACTAATTATATTACAATTTCTATATACTTAATGGTTGATAATATAGGTAGATGGGTTAGTAGAAATCTAAATATTAATAGGTAATTAAAAATGTAAGTACTTGGTATTTCTGGCACTGCTTTATATAATTGTATTCTTACTTATCTTTGGTTGTCCATATTTTCTATATATTTATAATATTTATCAATTATAATAAGGTGTCTATTATTATTTAGTATTTAATTGTTAAAACCTCTGCAGCAACATTTTTAAACTCTATTTCCTCAATTTCATCATATTAATGTACTTCAATAACTTTTCTTGCAACATTGTTTTCTGGCTATATAAAATTGTACATATTTTTATCAATCATTAGTATTTATTATTTAATATTAGATTATTATAATTACTTCTACGGCATCATCTTCATTATCTGTTTTATTATTTTCAACTTGATAAACTGATCTTACTATAAAATAAGTAAACATAAATTGATTCAAACATATGTAGTTTTAAGGAAAGGTAAAGTGAGTTAATTTATACCATTTTGAATGCTCAACTCCTAATGTCGTTGGCGTATTTCATATACTGCCATCGAATATGAGCATAGTTCTAAAAACTGCCTCAATGTAATTAGATGAAATCATATTCCTTTGTTGCTCTACGTATTCTGACTCTATTTCCCAAGAATATAACACTGAGTTTTATAGTTGGTTGTAATCCATTTGATAGCTGATCAACTATATTGTAGTAATTTTCACTTAAATGGCTGTTGTTCTGAAAACATTTCTCATTTAGTAAGTTATTAATTTAATAAATACTGATACTGACTCAAAAATACCCATAGGTTAGGATGAGAGACAGCAAATTTCAATTGCAAATATTTGTGGAAGAACTCAACATTATTATTTGTCCTTATTGGACATCTAGTCACAGATAATGTGAGTACTCCAACACGTAGAATCCAAAATCTATGACAATTAGGTTAGATTAATAAATATAAAATAATATATCTCTTAACTTAAATAAGGTAATATCACTTAAGTACATTCTGCAATAATCAAAAACCCTGTCAAAATGTATGTTTTTTTGCTTGCTAACCAAATAATCCAATTAAATCCATGTTCAATGTCGATAGCTGGTAAAAGTGAAAGGATTAATAGCAATCTTAAGCATTTAAGTACTGATTCATTAGTATTGGGATTTAAATACCCCAATTTCTTCATTTTTCACTACACTGCCTATTTATTAATCAAATTGTAGTACGAAATACAAATAACTTTGTTAAAAATAGTACAAATAAATTAAATGTATGTATATAAACTGTGACTACATATATCTATTTTATATAATTTGTATATTAACCCATTAAGTCTGGAATTTTTTTTTACCTTCTTTTTAAGATAAGTTCCGTAACCATATGGTAACACTAGGAGCATATACTACCCATTTTAAAATCATCATATCTTTTTTTCAAATAAATATCGTTATAGTAGGTATACAATTTCAATAATCAATTATTATTGACGAAATCAATTGTATTATTTTAATTATGATTACTTAAATATAATTATAATTATAAATATTACATTAAAACTGAATAGTTGTAAACAAATTTATTTTTTATGGAAGTTAATGAAACAATCGATACATAGTCCAACGTCACATTTGACACACATTGTCCGTCCTACTGATTTACAGCCATCTTTTGCACACCTCCTTTTTTTCTTCTCTTGAGTATATGAAACTAAGTGGTCCATACGATCATATCTACTATCATCGGAAATACGACTATCGGATGATGACAGAGATCTTGAAAGTCCCTGCACCTATTCGAGGTATCCCATATCTTTGTAAATATGTTTAAACTAATTCACGGCGGAAATCCAGCTGGGTATTAGTATATAATCTATTGTATATTATTTAATCATGTAATTTTAATTTTTATGCATATTAAAGCTACTTATTTATAATAAAACGATGATTTTCGAAATGTAAATGGTAATTTGAAGCGTAAACAGCACATGTCTACAACCTTAAAGTCCTTCAGATACCTACAGTTTAATTATATTTCTTTAAGTGATTGTAGAAACATGTATACCATGTCTTAAACTATATTATTCTATAACATAAATTTGTAATTCAATTTTTTTCAAATATATTAAGTTTTTTGTGTTTCCTGAAAAATTTTAAAACTTGGACATGTGTCCTTTCTGCGTTTAGCGATTCAAATGTATAATAAACATGTTATAGGAAACATTGTTTTAAATGATATTGATGAACAACTTGACTAGGTATGATGACATACAAAGTATTATTGATTTATATAATTAACAAAATAAATTACATTATTATATATAAATGAAAATAAAATATTAAAACTAATAAAAAAAAAACATATTATTTATAAGATAATTCTTAATTGATATACTTTAATTAAATTAGAAATATTAATATTTTTCATATTGGAACATAATAATGATTTATATGCCAATACAACATTTTAGTTAAAGTATAAAGTAAATTAACAACATTATACCACTAAAATTAAAAAAAGAAAATAATTTAATCATATAAAATAATACATATAATTTTAGTACCAGATCAATTGCCAAATATTCAACACCAGCGAGTAGAAACATTTACAGTTTTACCTGGTGTAAGGTTAAATTCAATGGCATTTATGGACAATTTGAACTATAGATATTATAAAAATGGTGCAAGGAACAATAAAACGTGAGTTAGTCTAATAATTAAGATATTTTTTGTAACCTAACAGATGTTATCAACACGAATTATAAATTTAAATAAATAGTTTAAGAATTATAAATGATTCATTGCTTATATTTTTTTATATTATATTATAATATTAATTATTTTATTATTATAGATATTTAGTGTGTGAAAATCAGAAAAATGTTGCTGTACATTGTCCGTGCACAGCTTGGGTCATAAGTACAGAAATTAAAAATGGTAATGGTATCATCACTACTAGGCTTCCACAAAATCATTTACCTACAAATGTTGATATTTCTATGGTGCATTTAAGGAGGTCAATTTATACGTATGTTCTATATAATATACAGATACAGAAAAAATGTCTCTAATGACCTCATCCAGAACCGCAGCGACTGTCGTACGCTGCACACGTCCGTCGACCGCCGCTCTCGCATACTATCGTTATCGCTTATCGCGTCATTAAAATTAATGAGTACTAACTCGAACCTTATTATTCAGTTTAATTATTACCGTTTGTCGTTTATCTTTCATACGCGCTAAAATAAAACAAAACCCAACCCGTCACCGCTGTCGCCAAACCAGCCGTAGGCCGCGACCTACAATTCCCACTCCACCATGCATCGGAATAACTAGGACACAAATAAACTTAAAAGCAAACCGAAATTATCTCCGTTAACTATCACAAAAGTTATCTCTCACAAAATGCAGGGCGTAACTCCTCTGTCAGCCACCTCAGATAACGACCAAGAATGGAATATTGTTGATAATTACAAACGCATTAGGTCACCTAATAATATTACCTCGCCTCATCCAAAAAAATCAAATGAGCCGACAAATTTCTCCTCACCAAACCGCTATTCTCCACTTGACACCAACACAGATAATATGGATCTTGAAGCTGACACTGAAATCAACGAGTCACCTCCACTACCACCAATCTTCTTAATATCTTCGATCAACTTCATCACCCTGTGTAAAAACTTGGAACAAATAACCAAAACCGAGGGCTTCCTCTGCAAATCCAACTCAAAAAAAATATAAAAATAAACCTGCACTCAGCCAGTTCCTACCGTGCTACTATATCATTATTCAATGAGAACAAACTCGAATACCACACATACCAGACACATGAAGAAAAATCTTACAGAGTCTTCATTAGGAATCTTCATCATACAATCCCCACAGACTTCATTAAAGAAGAAATAGAAAAACGAGGTTTTCTGGTTAAAAATGTCACTAACATCCTAAAATCCCAATCAAAAGAGCCCCTCCCTTTATTCTTTGTAGACCTTAACCCGTCTCCAAACAATCAAGATATCTTTGAAATAAAGGACATATGCTTCACAAAAGTAAAAGTTGAAGCCCCACACATCAGACGTGACTTAGTCCAATGCCATCGCTGTCAACAGTATGGCCACACCAAATCATACTGCAACCATCTGCCTAAATGCGTCCGATGTGGTGAAAACCTTACTTCTGACCAATGTTCCAAATCCAGAGACCTTGCAAAACGCGCACTTTGCAGTAAGGCCCATCCGGCAAACTACAGAGGATGCACTGTCCACAAGGACCTCCAACGTTTCCGCAAAAAACAACAACTGAACACCATCTCAAGAGCTACATTAATAAACACCGACTCACCTCAAGCCCAACGCAACAGCCAGCTTTCTCCAGCAACATCGCATCTCAATAATGCTCTCACAAGTACGGTAATAGAACCCAGCGACACCCAGCACTTATCATTCTCACAAGCGGTTAAAGGTAATAAATAAAAAAAGCTAAATCTAAACCACATAAATGACCCACCCTCCGACCAACCATTAACAAGCCAACTAACAACATTCATTTCTGAATTCAAAACTCTAATTTCCCCTCTCATAACACTTCTCACTCCCTTATTAACCCTCCTCACATTTCTAATAAACAAACTAAGTTCCAACAATGCAAACTAAACTCAACCTAAAAGTACTCCAATGGAACGCAAACGGTATAACCCAACATAAACTAGAACTTCAAGCTATCCTAACTGAACATAATATAGATATAGCCATGATTTCTGAATCACACCTAACCCCAACCAAAAATATTAAAATTCTCGGATACAAAGCGTACCAAAGTAACCACCCGGACAACTCGGCTCCCGCTGGCTCGGTGATACTAGTAAGAAATAGCTTAATTCACTCGCCATTTCCTCAAATCAGTGAAACCTATCTTCAAGCATCCAGCATACTTGTATCCTTAAATAAATACACCAATCTGATATTCTCATCTACCTACTGCCCTCCCGGTCCGAAAATTTCTACAGATAACTTTATTAACTTCTTTAAAATACTAGGGAAATATTTTATCGTCGCTGGTGATCTCAATGCGAAACACTCGCCGTGGGGCTGTTTTGCAACCAACACTAGGGGCAGAACCCTCCTTCGTGCATTAGATAACTCTAACATAAAAATTCTACCACCCCCTCTGCCCACACACTGGCCCTCCCACCAGAACAGGTACCCTGATATCCTCGATATCTTCATAGCAAAAGTTCCAAGTAACTATACTCTTAACGTCTCCAATATAAATGATTTATCATCCGACCATTCACCAATCATTCTCGAATTCAAATCGCTTCCTTCAAATAATCTTGTAAAAAATCCCCAATTACCTGGAAAAATCGATTGGCCCATTTTCCAAACAACCATTGAAACCCGCACACAGCTCAATCCCTCTCTAAAATCAAACGAAGACATTGATGCCACAATCCTTAAGCTCACAACTGATATACATGAATGCTTACAATTAGCAACAACTCCCAGCTCAACACACACTTCCAATTACCCTCTCCCGAATCATATCAAATACCTCATCCGCGAAAAACGTAAAGCAAGATCTCGCTGGCAAAGACACAAGTACCCGCCCGATAAACTTATTTATAATCAACTAAAAAACAAATAGAGTAAAGCACTTCTTCAACACAGCTCCTCCACCTATAATAAATATATCCAAAATCTAACAAAACTCTCGCAAAACTCCTCACTCTGGAGGGCAACAAAAAAAATTTTAAAAACTCAATCAACTCCTTCTCCTTTGCGCAATGAAGACAACTCGTGGGCTATTTCCGATATAGATAAAGCAAATTTATTCGGCGAATACTTATCAAAAATCTTTACATCCCATGATATAATTTTAAACAACAACCAAAATCTAATTATCAATCAATCACTGAACGCTGCTCTACCTGTTTCTCTTCCAGCCAAACCTACTAGTCCAGGTGAAATCGACTTTATAATAAAAAAAACTCCATAAAAAAAAGCTCCGGGTTATGATCAGATTTCAAATATAACTGCCAAAAACTTACCAAAAAAAGTAATTATCTTATTATCTTACATTTATAATGCAATGTTCCGCCTATCATACTACCCACTAACCTGGAAATTTTCTGAAATAATACTTATCCTTAAACCAAATAAACCTCCCGAATCAGTAACCTCTTACCGCCCTATCAGTCTTCTTCCAACTTAATCCAAAGTGTTCGAAAAAATCCTACTTAAAAGGCTTCTCCCTTTGGCTACCGAAGCAAAAATTATTCCAGATACGCAATTTGGCTTCAAGCCAAACCATTCCACCATTCACCAATTGCATCGCGTAGTTGATACCATTTCCTCGTCTTTAGAAAAAAAACAATTTTGTGCAACCACTTTTCTGGACGTATCTCAAGCGTTTAACAGGGTCTGGCACGATGGTCTCATGTTTAAACTAAAAAAATTTCTCCCGGCGCTTTACTTTCTACTAATTAAGTCCTACCTGAGCGACCGAACCTTCGCTGTACGCCAGAATTCGAGCTACTCGAACTATTTTAATATTTTAGCCGGAGTTCCTCAAGGCAGCGACATCGCTCCCTTCCTATACAACGTATTTACTCATGACATACCTAAAACATCATTTACCGAACTCGGTACCTACGCTGATGATACTGCAATCGTGGCTTCTCATGAAAATCCTACTACAGCTTCCAAAATGATTCAAAGACACCTTAACATAATCTATCAATGGACAAGGCGATGGAAAATCAAAATAAATGAATCTAAGTCCTCCTTCATTACATTTACGTTAAAAAGAGAAACATGCCCACAAGTTACAATAAACAATATTTTAATCCCTGTTTGCTCCGAGGTAAAATACTTAGGCCTTATATTAGATAATAAACTAACTTGGAATTCCCATATTAAAAACAAACGTAAAGCCTTAAACGCCCGTCTTCATATATTAAGGCCTCTCCTGCGGTCTAAAATGAACATTAATAACAAATTATTAATTTATAAGTCTCTACTTAAACCACTATGGAAATACGGTATCCAGTTATGGGGAACCGCAAAACCCTCCAACACCAAAAAAATTCAAGCCTTTCAATCCATCTGCCTCCGCCTACTTTCCTC
This sequence comes from Rhopalosiphum maidis, assembly GCF_003676215.2. Taxonomy (NCBI): domain Eukaryota; kingdom Metazoa; phylum Arthropoda; class Insecta; order Hemiptera; family Aphididae; genus Rhopalosiphum; species Rhopalosiphum maidis. The sequence continues at coordinate 40,341,219 of NC_040879.1, read as the reverse complement.
TGCACCCTGGTACATAACGATTAATAATCTTCACAAAGATCTTAAAGTACAAACTTTAAATCAAATTGCCAAAATGTACTATGTTAGATTTCACAATAAACTTCAGTCACACTCAAACCCCTTGATTATTAAACTATCAACAAAAACTTTACCCGATAACCCTCAACGAAGGTTAAAAAGAAAATGGTGCAGGGACCTTTTATCCTATAAAAAAAAAAAAAAAACCAATATTAACAGACAGTAAATAAATTTATCACGTGCTGGGTGTTACCACTGGGTAATTCCCCAAAATCAGAATATTCATTGTTGCTTGTTGTATTCTTTTATCTCATCTAATTAATGTGCATATTTGTTGTATAGATTGTAGATTGTCTAATTACTCAATAAAAAAAAAAAAAAAAAAAATGAGCTCATGATCACAATTTGGACACTTGCTATCTTAAAATATACAGGGATGTCCATGTCCTCCATGACATTCAAATATTGACAATATTATATTGTAGATTTGTAGGTATAGTTACAATAAAAATTAGCAATACTACACGATATACGCAGTAGTATAGGAGAATATGGCGACAAATATAGAACGACAACGCTATAGAATTTTTAAAAACTAAAGGTAAAAATCATTAAACCTTACGATTTAATTAGATACCTACTATATATATTTACAATTAGTTTATTTACATTATTTAAATGGTTCTCATTTAGTAGGTACATTATTGCACCCCGTCAAATATTTAAAAAATTGAATTCAAACATAATGTAATAACAATAATACCTTATTTTATTATATTTTGTATTACCTATAACATTTTAGTGATGTGCATTTTACATAAAAATTTTTTTTGGTAATTGACCGAGTAAATTTACTAAATTTAAGGTAAAATTGGTAAATTTTTCTATTAAAATTCAATTTATTTATAGTGTATCTAATAATTTTTTCCAGAGGTGGAAAACGTTTTTAAAAAAACGTTATTAAGCAAAAAAAACAACGGTAAAACAATAACGAAATTAAAAACGTAAAAAATATATTTTAGGTAAATGGTGCTTATATGGAGAAGAATGGTTGTTTTTATTAGATGACAATGGTCCAGATACAAATGTTAGAAAAACGATGAAGTACTTCGAAAGTTCTGTACAATAGTTGATAGTCTGGCTCTTCTTCCCTTGGATGAAGTTAAAAATAACATGGCGTATTTAAAACAAAATATATCATATGGAGCAGAAGATTTTTTTGATATATTTTGAAACAACCTATGTTAATGGTTCTTTTAAACGAATAGGTACTAACGAGTTAAAAATTCGTTTTCGAAGGATTCCTCCTATTTATTATTGGTATATCCATCACCAAGTATATTTTTATGGTTATTCTATAGAAAAAAAAAACAAATTCTCAATATATATAATAATATAATATAATAGATTTACATTTTATATAATTTTTTTTGATTTTGTTTATTACAATCCCTTAATAATATATATCGACATGTTAGTATCTGAATAAATATATGTATTACTTATATTAAATTTGTGAACATAAATATATCGTGTAGGATAAACCAATAGTAAAATGGACCTTTATTACTACTAGTGCTGTACGTGTGTGGTGAAAATATGAACTACTGAACCGTAACACAAATCTGACGGAGTGATTGGCCGGCGATAGCTAACCTGTATAGTGTACATCTTAAACCGTGATGAACAGTCACCTATTGAAGATGAAGATTTTCAGTCATTTTGTTGGAGACGTTATTTTATACGTATGGCAGTCAGCTATTTAGTATTTTTATATATCTGGTTTGGCTATTGGTCGGCGCGTCGTCGTGTTATATAGTGCTTTCTATAGAAAGACGTTCAGAAAGCCATGACGTAAAACAAGAAGCACGTTTTTATTATTGTATTGCAATACTTGTTGTCACTGTTGCCGTTTTCTACTTAAAAAATTACCAGTGTGGGTGTACATCGACTGCGTGATCAGAGTTCAGTTAGTTCTTGTGGTTATGACCACAGCGCCGATCCAGCTTTGAATACGACCAGCTACGGTCTCTTTGGTGCGAAACTCCTCCATATTCGAACGAGCTCCGTTATTATGAATCAGTAGATTGGCGAGAAAAGGTCAGTAGTTTTCTTCTCCAATTCCTTACGGACTTACGATACCTTTTATACATTATTAATTGTATAGTAAAACACAGCTGTTATTGAATTTATTTGTTATATTGCATTTGTTGTTTTTTATATTATTTTATAACATTCTTGTATATTGTCAATTTCTTTATTATTTAATTATTGTGGTAATCCCTCCTTTCTCATCAGTGCACGAGTCATCGCCGTCCATAAGCCAAACAAGGTAAGTCCGGCGTTGGCGAAACACACATTACTTCGTGCCCCTTCCTCGCCCGCAATGGTGTTTTTATTCAGTGTCTAGCTCTCCCATGTCAACGGCGACTAGGGCATTTGGCACACCAGTTCTCCGTGCGACCTTTGTGGAAACACGACTTGTTTATCGCCTAATTTTCGCGTTCGTGATTGTTATTGTTTAACTTAACTAAATCGGTGTGCACCGTAGCCCGTCTTGTGTCTGTTAGCAGTTCGTTTCTATTTAATGTTTATCCGCCACCTTTCGATACAATACGTCTCGGTGTGACCAAAACACACGCGTCACGTGGAATCTATTAAAAAAAAACCCCATAAATACATTATTCGTTTTTATTATGATTTATATAAAAACCTCTCTGGTCCGCCACTCCGGTTGATCCGACCATAGTATTATTGACATGAATAATTTAATAATACATTTGTATTTTCCAATTTATAGTAGATATATTAAATTGAATGCTAGTTTAATATTTCCTTTATTAGGGTTCTGTTTATTCTGATAATCCGACCTCTTTCGTGTCCCGACCACACACCAGTCCTGAAGGTGACGGATAGAGAGGTTCTACTGTATCATAAAACAAATTAACATATGTTACTTATTATAAAATATACAAGTTTAGCTGCAATTTATATTTAACATTGTCATTTATCATTTGTACCTACATAATTAAAAAAAAAAAAAATTATGGGTAAAAAATATAAAATAATTGTCATTTGTATATAATTAAAAAAAATGTTAAATAATTTTAAAAATGTACCAAATGTGAACAAATTAAAAATAACCTAGTACCATTGTTTTCTAATGTTATAGCTAACTACCATTTGAAAATCTAATTTACTTATCTCATATTTTGTAATTTGTACACATAAACTTTTTGAGCAGCTTTCAGTTATTGTTTTGTACCAAGTTTTGTACTTACATAATCTCCTACATTATATAATGCCAATTGTCTTGGTCTGCAGCAACTACTATTTTAATTTTTTTGATTAAATTCCAAATTGTAGGAGCACAGAACAGTAATAGTAATTGATAATAGAACTTTTAAAAGCGGTTATTTCAACCCTTTGTGTTATTGTTGGTGTGATGTCCACCTTTTAATGTTAATTCATGTACATTCCACGTAAACGATGGAAATATGAGAGGAATTTTACGCAAATGCAAGGATGAAGCAGTTCTTATTCGGCATTCGACTACAAGTTTCATTTATATAATAAAAACAAAAGGTCTTCCGCATGAGATGGTATATTTTCTATTAAGCACGTCATTCCATCTGGCACTTTATCCAGAAGCAGAAAAGCTAAACTGGCAATCATACCACAAAACTTTCTTAAGTCACCATCTTGTTTGTAAATGGTTGCCAAACCAAGTTTTTGTAATTTTCAATGAGCCGACTGACATAAATGACAAAAATACCCATTTATTATATTAATGTGGTTTCCTAAAATATTTTTAACGGAATTTATTACAGCTAATTTAAAATCTAATCTTGGAGCTGTATGGGTTTTACATTAATTTATTATAATATAATAAATTGACCGAATGGGCAAAACAACCAATTTGTCAATAATTCATTTCACGTACTGCTGCTGTGATATTTGGAGCATTATCGATAACTATAACTTCAATTTTATAGTTAATGTTCCTATCAACTGTAACTTTTTTAAGATAATTGGCCAGATTTATTGACGTATGGCTTTGGTAAAAATTCTTCGCATGAGAGACAAATTGAACTAAGCGTGCCATTGTAATCTATGAAGTGAGCTGTTACAGCTAAGTAGCTTTTATTGTTTATTTAGGTCCAACTATCAGTTGTCAAAGAAATATCAGTCGAGAGAGAGTTGACCATGTCGGGTCGTTGTTTCCCGTAGTGGCGGTTGATAAAGTGCAGACAGGTCGCTGCGGTGACTGTACTTTGTACTGGCAACTGTTGCGTACCGTGTCATACTCCTCCTCCAAACCCACCACACCGGGTATACTTGTACCGGTGTCGTGGCATCGTGAGGTGTAGGTTTGCTTGCACCACCACTTGCGGTGGGATCGCGTCCCTAGTTTCCCGTTATGGCCAGTTGGGTGACGTGGCCGGAGTGAAAAACGGGTTGTCGTATGTCATCTCCGGCATTCCCTCCAACGACAAACCGGGAGCGGTTAGCCAGGCGTCCTCTGAAGAGTCTACCGAGTTCGCATCCTGACCGGGCCGCTTCTGGCTGGTGGACGGTACTTGCTCCTTGAGTTTTTCACTCTTGGGCACAGGTTGGTCCACCTCCATCGCCGCCGGTGGTCCGCTGACGGCCTTCAGGTCCGAGGTCGGCTTCGGGTGCTTTGCTAGCTGCGATTGCTGGCTTGCAGCAAGCCTCCTGATCTTCCTGATCTTCCTCTTCTCCTTCAGCTGTTGGAACTTACCTCCGGCGTGGAGGCTCCCCGTGACGTCCCGGGTACCCTTGTTTAATCTTCCGATATTACTTACTAAATTAGTTTGAAATATCAATAATATATAAATAAATAAATAATATAATAATTTTAAACAAATAATCAATATTTTCAATTACGGTAAATAATATATAAATAAAAAAAAATATCTATAACCTATTAATTCCTATTTTATAATCGTTTTCTCAAATTGAAGTAAATTTTTTTTAAAAATGTGTCCACTCGAATCTGATTGGTATTTAACCGTTCACATAATGTTTTTAATCTTTTTTGAACGTTTCTCGATTTTATTTCATAATCTTCTTGATATCTTTTTTTTTAATCCTTATTCTGCTAATTTTCTATGAGTACTCTGGCATAGATGATAGAAACAACCATTTATTATTAAATGTTTCCCTAATCCTTTTTTCGCTACATTGTTTATAGCTTTTTCAAAATTTATTTTTTTGTTTAATGGATCTGGAAAAAGATTGTTCTTTTCACAGACTGATAGGATAGCATTAAACATTATTTCATAAATACTTTGATTTTTTTTTCAAGTAAATAGAAAAAAACAGTAAAAAATTCATTATATTTTTTAATTCTTATAATGTAAAGTTGCGAAAAATGTTTCGGGGCTAATCCAAAATATCTGCATACCAGGTATTTGCACATGCTAAACAGCTTGTTTTATTTTATTTTTATCAGTGTTTATTTTTATTTTGTACTTAATACAACTGTATTAAATTCGTTTTAATTTAAAACTTGAAATTCTTATGTAAATTATAATTAAAATTAAAATACCCATTAAGTACAATTAATTTTATCTATTTAATTTTTTGTATCTACTTATTAATTTAATGAAAAATGAATACCTACATACTTTATGTTTTTAAATCTTTTAAATTATCAGGTACTTATGGAAAACTTTTGAGTTCTTTGATTTTGGTTAGGATTTTTTTATTCATTTTTCTATGGGAAGTTTTTTAAGAATACTTTCTGCTTTCAGAGCATGGAACTTAGTAATGAGTTTCAAATTTCATTTGGATCAGTTCAAACCATATTGACGACTGATTTAGACATGAGAAGAGTTGCAGCCAAATTTGTACCAAAACTGCTCTCAGGTGAGCAAAAAGAAAATCGAAAACAGATCGCCACTGATTTGCTAGAGTGTTCCGAATCTGATCATTTTTTTTTAAAATCAATTATAACTGGTGACGAGACTTGGGTATATGGCTACGATCCAGAAACAAAGGTACAATCTTCGCAGTGGAAGACACCTGATTCACCACGACCCAAAAAAGCTCGTCAAGTTCGGAGTCAAGTGAAGGTCATGTTGACCGTTTTTTTTGACTACCATCATCTTCTTCATCATGAGTATGCTCCTAAAGGACAGACTATAACAAAGGAGTACTACATTGATGTTCTTCGCCGTTTACGAGACGCTGTACGAAGAAAAAGACCCGAGTTTAAAGAGTCTGGTAGTTGGAAATTGCATCACGATAATGCACCAGCCCATTCAGCCCATGTTGTGCAGCAGTTTTTGGCTAAACATGGTATCCCAGTTGTTTCTCAACCCCCCTATTCACCAGACCTAGCTCCATGTGATTTTTTTTTATTCCCAAAAATAAAAATGGCGCTTAAGGGTAAACGTTTTCAAGATGTAGATGAAATAAAACAAAATGCGACGGAGCGGCTACGAGGAGTTTCTAAAAATGACTTCCACAGGTGTTTTCAAAAATGGCAGGAACGTTGGAGAACATGTATGGACTCAGAAGGAGCATACTTTGAAGGAGATTGAATGTAAATAACTTTATCTAATATATTTTTTTTTTTTTTTAACAGTCTCGATACTTTTTGATTAGACCTCGTATATATCCTACTAATATCTTAACTGACAAGTCATCTCCGTTCAGAATCGTTTTTTTGTATTCAATGATACCTGTCATTTTATTCAAATTTAACATATCCATTATAGTGACTTACTGTCCATTTACTATACAGCAGAGCGATACCCACTTGCCCACCTTTTTTCAATTATCTCAAATACCCGGGTCACATGGCAAAAAACTATAACTGAGTTCAGGATAACGGTGTATTATCTTTTTTATTCCAAATAAGTTCTCCTCTGGCAATGTGAGGTAATGTTAAGGTACTCCAGAATTTATGCATAAAGTATAAATTCTTAGTTGTCGTTTGTAGAACACATCACCAGGTATATGTGGCAAAAGTAAATTTTGTTGATAATCAAAAGTTAATACTTCTAATTTGTTTATTATCCTTTGCTTCTATTGTTTTTTTGTTCAATATCAGCATAAAAAACATCAGCCTTCATAATATGTAACTGTTTCAGTTTCATAATTTTTCTTTGTCTTTACATCAACTGCTGTATTTATAAAAACTTTATATTTAATTTAAATTTATATTTGTGGTCTCTCACAAGTTTGGCATGTATCTTAACAAGGATATTAGTATTCATGTGATATTAGACGACATTGTAAATATAATGTTTAGTAGCTGAATTGTATTATAACAATATATATTATTTAATCATACATTCATACTTATAGTCTGTTTCTGTATGTATACTATCCTAAACCGCAGAACCAAAAATGTATAAATTCGGTTATCGCAATTCTTGAGAAGAGATTTGCCATTCGATATTTTTGATTGGGTAAATCTACAAATTGGTACTGACTTTCAAACTGCAATGCAGTAAGGAGAGTTTTACCTAAAATAATGCTGACTGATTGGATTTTGGTTTCATTTTAGTCAGGTTTGTATATTATATCCTGCAAAATTACATTTTAAATTTAACTTCCATTATTGTGGTTTTATATTTTATATTTATTTGATTATAGATTATTTTACGATTTATTCAGATTCATAACATCGTTCTGTTAATTTGCAATAATAGTAATATCAGTACTGTTATTAGAATGATGATTTTAATGCTTGAAACATTTTAAAATCTGGAAAATAAATAAAAAAATAAATTCAGATCTTCCTACGATTTCCACATTCTTGGAGGTTTCGTGGATATACAAGAATTGACAAGTAATACGGATGTATCTGTACGTCTTTGAAGATATTTTTAAATATATTTTTATTCAGACCAATAATTGTAATAATATTCTGTTATTATTGGCAAAGGTATTAATTATATTACAGTGTCCGTGTCAATTTGAGTATCATTTTTGCACGAAAGTACCATTACACTTTCAAGCCAAAAAATGTAGGGGTAGCAGCTGCTATTCTAGAATCTTCTAGTGTGCGCCAATGCATGTAATCTGATAAATAACATAATAATATACAAAAACAATAGCATAAGTCTGTCAACAAGGTACCAAAGGTTCATACTATAAGTAGAACCCTCTTTTGATACTACGGGCAGAATGCTCCTGTCATCTAAGCCTGCCTTATTACAGTCTATATTCCAACTTAACAAACAAGTAGCCATTTCTACTAAGGTCTTCGCTACTTTTTGTTATACTCTTATAATATTGTCTATTACTTTTAAAAGTATGCCTCGGAAGACGAAAGGTACAGACAGTAGGAAGATCAACAAAAGAAAGTAGAGTTCATGAGCATGGCCATAATAAAAGAAAAGTACCATTATCTATTGACAATCCGAGGCAGGTAGAACACTAAGTAGTGGCTATCCTATGGTAAAGGTGTTATGAACTAATTTATAGGAACTAAACCAATTATCAAGTGTAACTTTATAATTTTGTGTCTTGGTACATTTTCAACAAGAATTTTTACGATATCACCACTTATACCGAGTTCTGGCTTATTGTATTATTTCCCTATAAATTTGAAAATCATACATAATAACTTTAAATCCCCATTTTTGGAACTTATTTTTATTATACTGTTTTAAATTACTATGCCTTTTGAATGGAATTATAAATTCATCAATTGAATTAAATTCTTTGGGTTCTGAAAATGAACAATTTTTACGAAATGTGGCGATAAAAGGTCGTATTTTGAACAACTTATCATAATTTACATGATTATGTGACAAAACATTAGCAAAACTTTTTCAATCTGACCAATTCATGCGATATATAAGCATTTTTACAATACCAGAATATGTACGAACACCATTACATTTTTCCATTTCTAATATCGCTGAATTAACTGAAAAGCTTGTTTTTTGGGTAGATTATATATACATTTTTAAAATAATTATAGGGAGTTAAACATAAATAACTAACCCGTGGTGAAACCGAAAAAATGGTAATTCTGGTTTACTGGATAACTCAGAATTAACTAATCAAAACTTCAACTCCTACTTAGTGAAACCGTCAATTATTAACAATAATAAAATAAAATTTGTAATAATAAATTTTGCTATATGGTATGGTTCTAGAAATATGCAACTAGCCACATCAAGTTTTATTGACATCAAGGAAGTGAATAAGATAAAAGAAATGTCTTTAAGAGAAATTGTATTTTTAACTGGAGGTCGAGGTTTTTTTAGCTGTAAAGGCAAATGTCAAACTAAAAAAAGTGCTTGTTTTAAAGATAATTTAAAATGTAAATTTCGCTGCCATAATTCACAAGCTAGTTTAAATACCTATTTGTACCTATATGATTTTTTAGGAATAATATACCTACAAAATTTTTTTTTTTAATTTTTGCTACATGGATATCCAAATGACGGGACAGGTTCCGTTGATGACGGGTTAGGTATCAATTTCACGAAAAATAATCCATATTGTGTAATTACGTGAAGTGGAGAAATTGCGGTTCCATTTCGTGAATCGTTCAATAACGTGATATGGATGCGACATATATATATAGTACTTGATAGGTAAGACCTTGTCACACCTATAAACTGTACAAATAAAAAAATAATATAATATGTATTATTTGCAATTCAGAAAAAATTACTACTAAAGAACAAAAATACATGTAATAAACCTTAATACAAATTAAAGTGAATCCCCCATAGTACCGGATTCGCTTATGTAGAATATAATATAACCTTCATGTTCAAATCTCCTAAAACCAGCATTTTCTCCACCGAAATACAAGCCTTAGAAAACGCAATCTCACATTCGGCGACGTTAGTGTCGAAGAAATATTCATTATTAGTGACTCTCTCGGTGCACTCCTTGTTCTTAAAAACCCGTACCCCAAAAATGAAATCATACAAACCATTCAAGAAATGATATCTTACTTGAGAAAAAAATGTAATTTCTATGGGTCCCCTCGTAAATTGGCATAATAGGCAACGAACGAAGCAATAACATAAACTAACTCAATAATAACTAATAAAATTCCAAGATGCTTTCATAATAATTCGTGGTTTAACTAAATGGTTAGAAGATTCCAAACACAAATAAGCTGAAAAATATCAAAACATCGATTGTCCTGTTGAAATCCTCCTCTCCCTTATCAAGGCATGAACTGGTGGTTATCACAAGGACCAGGATAGGACACACCCGTCTAACACACTTAAACCTCATTACAAAAGAAGACTACCCGATCTGTGATAGACAACTGACTATAAAACATATCATACTAGATTAATAAACCTATTGAAATAATGAAATTCGAACCTATTAAAGAAGTACTTACAGAGAAAAACTAGGAAAATATTTTCACGTTTTTCAAGGACATGGGTTTATTAAAGTTACTCAAAGTTAATTGCTACTATTAATTCCTTTAAAATGTCCAACATGATGTAGAAATAAAATAACCTTAAAACTGTGTTAAAATTGTATGATTATTTGAGTATAATTTTCAGGATAATAACCTGTTTTCGAAGTTTTTTAACCTAAAAAAAAAAAATTAAAGCACAAATTTAATATAATATATATATTATTTATAAATATACTTTTTTAGTTTCATTGTAATAAGTGCTGGTAATAAGTTTGTGTATATTATACTATACCTATAATCATGTTTTTTGTAGCATGTTTCAACCAGTTCTTAACCGATAAAATAATTTCAGCTTCGGTAAACAGGAATTAATTTAAGAACAATTTCTGTGATGAATGAAAAATATTTTAACACAATTTTATAATTTTATACATTTTTTTATAATGACTCAATTAAACTGAAAACATATAAAAAATACCTAAATTACAAGCTTATAGATAAAATAATACATATTTCATAAATTTAATTTTATTGAGAAATACATTTTATTTACCCAGAATTATTTAACAGCAACAAATTTGAAGAAAATTTTTTTTTCTTCTTAACCCACTATTTAATGGCTAATTTGTTAGGAAATATTCTTCTTAGAATTAATTTATTGACCTCGTATACTTTTGTTCCTCCTATTCTACTTAAAGTTCTCGTCTGAATGAAAAAACATAAATTAAATGATTACAAAACTTGCAAGTAGTAGTGCATCCGAAGCTAGTTTTAATAATATTAAAACAGAATAATTAAAGAGTTACCATGTCGACTAGATGATTTTATTCACAATAATTTAGATTCTTCAAACAGGGCAATGATTTTGCATGAAGATAATGAATTAGAATCTGGTAAAAGCCAATGCAATATAGATGAAAATATAGGCGGTCTGATGAAAGAAAATAATGAAAAATTTGGATGAAAAACAATTAGTGACAATTGTATAGCTTCCCAAGATACATTAATAACATTCGATGACAACAGCTTACACAAGGTTGTATTTGAGAGAATAAATGATGATGAAATAATAGCAACAGAAAATTGACGTGGAAAAAGAGAGTTAAAATCAATAAAGCAAAAAAAAAAAATCATATTTCTCAAACGTTTTGAACGCTTTAGATGTAGACCTAAATTCTCAGGTAAATAAAAAGTCTTTAGGTATGATTTTAAATGGTAGTTCGAAAAAAATGAAATGCAAAATTATAAATAAAAATAAAATTGAATTTCTAAATACAGGGTGTTCTGGTTCAACTATTTGCTAGTGCTATAACAGATAGTACCTATTCAATATGGAAATTTATATTTTTGATGAATACAAATCAGGACTCTTCTTCGAACTTCTCCGATGTTTTACAAAAAACGGTGTAACTAACAAAGTACTTGTATATGACTTGAGAGCTAAAATTTTATACCACATATCACCACATAATGAACTTTTACGCTCAATTGCACGAGTTGGCTGTCACTATCATAAAAAATAAATGATAAATAAAGTATTGAATGATGTAAATATAGCCGATGAAATTCATAAATGCTCTAATAAACATTGTCAACGGCTGATGAAAACAGTACCAGTTACATGTATTCCGTAATCATATTATTCTAATGATTTTGGGGATTTACAAGAACATATTGATCGTACAATTTTAAGCAAATTATCCGCAAAATTATGGTATACTGAAAAGTAAAGTAAGTGGTTTTAAAATTTTGCAACAATTCACTACCAGGTCAATCATTTTTTTTTGATTTGCTAAAAAACTGGTTGTCCACAAAAATTGAAAATAAGTCTACAAAATAACGTAAATAATAAAATTTAAGAAATTTCAAATAAACATGCTGTCGAAATGATGATGCTATTTCTGAGTATGATGAACTATTCTGTAATTGAAAATGTCAGTCGGTTAAGATTTAATTAAGAGGAAGAATATGTGGAGAAGAAAGCTTTAAAGATTAAACAGTAACCATTAAGGCCAATCTCTGCCAAGCGTTTGTGATACGTCGATAAAAACACAGGTACAGTAGTTTTTTCCATTGAGAGTGATATATTGCATTGACAATTCTATGGGCTTGATCAATGGTATTATGTAAGGATCTGACGTAACCTAACCCAAATAGACGACCTTTAAGTGATAACAACCCACGAGTTTTTGAAAATTTGAAAAATATTTGTACAACTTTTGAAAGTGATGTAAAAATAAATAAAAAAAATAGCATTCCACCCTATTTTGAAGGGTTTGTATGGACTATTACTTCACTATAAAAAATTTATGAATTTGAAAAATTAAAAATGTATTTAAATACTGGAAAAAATTCTTTTTTTATTATGACAAACCGATTAACACAAGACCAACTAGAACGTTTTTTCTCTATAATGCGCCAAAAAAACGGTTACAATAAAAATCTAACTGCTCGAACATTTCGATGTTGTTTTGGGACCATTTGTACATATAGCTTAATGAAATGTTCAGAAAAATTCAATTGTGAACATAATGATGATGAATTTTTAAATGTAGATGTTCTGAAAGATATTCAAATAGAAACAAATTTAAACGAAGACGATACGACCAAAATAAATGACGAAATTATTAATATAAATACAGTAACTGAAGTAATAAGTTATCTTTCTATAAGCCCTATATCAAAATCAAGTCCTGTTATGAATTTAAATCAATTATTAGAAAATTGTTCTATTGTGTATTTAGCTGGATATATAGCTAGCGATGTACAGAAATGTGAAGAATTATTAATTCTAACACCACAATATCTTCAAGATAAAAATCAATTACTTTTATTACATAAATCATACGGTGATGGTAAAAATATTGAAGTGCTTAAAAATCATTTTAATGACATTAAACATGAGAAAAAAATGTTATCTCAATTAATGGACAAAACCAAAACTGTTGATAACAACGACGTACTTACTAAAGCCCAATCATGCTTTGAACACTATATTTATATGATAGAATTATTGTACAAAGTTAAAATTTATAATGAATGTAATTGGATAAATTGTGATTTACACAACAAAGCAATTCAACATGTGGCAAAATTGCGGATTTTACAACACAATTAAATTCTATAATTTATAAAATTATGAATAATGTATGTACTCATTTTTACTTTGTAATTAATTATAATTTGTATATAAAAACAACGATAAGATACATTTAAGTATTCAATGTAAATTTGGCAAGTATTATACAATAATTATTAAATTATTCCTCATCTGCGATAAAAAAAAAACAACGTAAGTATACTTCCTACTGTTCCAAATTTTAATCTGTTATCAAATTAAATTACACGAATTTAAATTTTTGTGTGTATATTTTTAGTAAATTGTAATAATTTCCTTATTTATAATATCTCACAATTTTCAGTCGTACCGGTTATCTTTAACTGAAATATAGGTATTTTACAATGTTAATAGTGAGAGTATATATTATTTAAATATTTAATATACTCATTAATTGGCATAATCACTCCAAGAACTCATCTGAGATCACTCCGTACTTTATCTACATCAGGTATTTTAACTCTAACAGACTTTCCAATATTTCCTTGACAACATTTTTTTTCGGACACTTCCGTAATTTTTTTTGGCTTGAATTGTCAAGTTATTTATTTAATCTTTCCTATTTTGGTTAATTGATGTTTGTCTTGTTTATGTTTGTTTTCAAATATTTGTTCTTCATATTCTTCTTTTTCTACTTTACAAATTACTTCATTTTCGTTTTTGTTAGAAAAGACGTTTTGACTTTAAGACAACCAGAAGTTCTTCTTCGGTTTTTAATTTTGCAATCATATTTGCAGGTAATAAATAAACCGTTAAATCGACTTTAGGAGGTGTACCAAACATCGCTTCATATCGTGAATGTTTTGTTTATATGCTACTACGACTTTTATATGATTGGTATTTTGGTATACTGTTAAGTGTTAATAGTTCATCACCTTCTACAATATGTTAACTCCCAGCTGCATATAATAAATCAAGTACCTCATATTGGTCTTCAGTTGGTGACTTTTTAAACTTCATATTTTTAATATACTTATTGCTTATACTATCTTGTGCAAGAAAATTAGTACTTATATTTGATTTTATTTCAGTATGTACTAGGAGAGCTTTATATGCAGCTTCAAATTGAGTTACTGTCGGATTATTATTGAAGCCTCCTTAGCTCTTAAAGCAGAAAATAACATCTTCAGATAGTCTTGGCTAAACTTGTAGCTTAAAATAAATTTAAAATAACCACCATTAATAAGAACATTAGTTAAATTTATTAAAGATTTAAGGCATAATATTAATCCTTCAAATCCTGTACTTCTATTTAATTGCATTAATAAATTAATAACTTTTACCAGTATCAGGTACCACTTTGGATTCAAAAGATCCTTATTTATTGTGAAACTCTTTAAACTGTTTTGGTGGACTATGTACATGTATAGTTGGAATAGCAGTTTCTTTTAATTTCCTTTTACACCGAGGAGAATAATTTAGAAGAGTTTCTAGTATAGGCTTCACGTAGCAATCATTCTCAAAGTGGGCGGAACAAATCCTAGCTAAAATGTATAAAATTTCATTTTGTACGGTTTTTAATTTTATTTTTTTATGTGTGTTTTGTAAATATGTATTAATATTTTTGTTAGTTATAACAAATGAATTAATTATTTTGTACTTATTATGAAGCTTGTAATTTTTGATTATTAAACTTTTACCTATAGATTTTTATAATACATATCTTCTAAGTTCTAATAATGTAATAAAAATCTTTCAATGTACAGTATGTTGATCATTATATGCGTTATGCAGTCAGTATTATTTACATAACTCATGGTGGCATACTTATCAGACTGTACATTTATATTAGGTTTACCAGCAACTATAACCTATAGGTTTGAAAAATAAGATTTCTTGGAAACCTATGAAACCTATATTGTGAACCAAAATTAGAGGTCTCTTTGGAAGGGCGAGGCACGTTTGGGCCAGGGACATTTAGGTGACTAATAAAAATGCAACCTGTTTGGACCATGATTTTGTGAATCCATTTGGGCCAATTTTTTTTAGTACATTTTAAATAAAGTACTTCTAATTAATTACTAGAAAGCCCGATTATGCCCGTTTCACATGGACGCGTATCGTACGCTAGCGCTTTTATTTTACATTGGTTAAGTTCATACACGCCGTATCGGCGAGTAAAACGTGCCATCGTCGGAGTAATAAGATGTTCAGTTAAACTGTGTAAACTAATTTGTAATTTGTAGACTATGTACAGAACAAAATTATTTATAATTGATAACTGACCAAAAACCCACAGTTATATTATTATATTATACATACGTATAATACAAATATACAATAAATAATAGATATCTGTTACAAAACAGCCTTATCGGCCGGTGCGATAATACCTACTAATTGGCAATATTGCAGTTATTCAGTTTTACATTATTATCAAAAATTTAAAACACTGTTCTACGTATGCACAATGGTGACATCGAGGCCCTGTTTCTATAGCTCATACCATACTAGGTTAGTATTAGTATTTTCAATTTTGGTTAGTGCACTCTTAATATTCGTGTAGTCAAAATGGATATCCAAATCGAAAATGTTTTCCAAACAAAACGAGGTAATACGTGTATAACTATTGATAATTTTAAACTCAGTAAATGTAATATTTTAATGAATAGTAATATTCGTTTTCGGTGTACAAATCGTTCGTGCAACGTGACTATTATTGTTAATGATAAGCTAAATGAAATAATTGAAACCAAAAATCTTCCTCACAATCATCCTCCTTTAAAAGATAATTCTATCAAATTGGACATCATTAGAACAGCTATAAAAAGAAAAGGGACAGAAGACCTGAATAATAAACCAAACAAAATTATTACCCCGCGCGACTAAATGTGAAAAAAAAACCGTGCGACCGATTGAAGGTTAATCATCATAATTTAAGTTAATAATAATTGTTGACAACGGAAGTCAGTAGACTAGTAATTTTCAAGATTTGGCCTATAAAAATCCTTTGCCGGTTGTATTACCATGGAATAAATTAAGATTTGTTCTATTATAGAACAAATCTTAAATTAGTTCTATATAGAACGAATTATTGCTGTCATACCTAAGTATTTAGCCATAAACTGATTAGTATATGTTAGATAATCCACAGATATATACAATAATTAGATAGCTAACTGATTATATCTGACGCACTATGAACAAGAAGCCGAAAACCATATGCGTGGTAGTCACAATGTTTTGATTTGTTATCAGTTTATCACTTCAAATTTATTATCATTATTGTTATTGTGTATTGTTTTCATATTTTATAATATAAATATTATCCTTATGACTAAATCCAAACACATTTATGTATTTAATTAATAATTAATATAAAAAAAACTTGAGTAATTGAATAAGTATTTAATTCAAAATGCCGATTACCTGTTCAGCTCATCGATGTACAAATCGAGCAAAATCGGGATCAAATATTCATTTTTTTAGGTGAGTTTGTTTTATACTTCATACTTACTAGTCATTCAGATATCTAAAAAGTAGAAAGTTATTTAGGTATCTACCTATATATTTTAATCCTAATGTTTTTAGATTTCCTCTAAATGATGATAAAAAATTATAACTTTGGTTGAAAGCTATTGGTCGCAAAGGATTTGCACCAAATTCTGGAAGTCGTTTATGTAGTGATCATTTTAAACGATGAGACTTTTATGAAAATCCCGGAGGAAGTTATAAATTAACTTTAGAAACTGATGCTATACCATCAGTTTTTCAACTTTCAGTTCATTATACATTATTGCCTACTAAACTTTTTTCCAGCGAACCACAAGAAAAAAAATGTAATACCTACAATTTTTGAAAAATTTATAAGTTAACCAACATTAATAGCCAAATTATTTATATTTTTGTAGATGTATTAAGTAAAGATTTAGCAATAAAACTTAGTACTAGATGTATCCCAGATGACGTTGAGATCTTAAATGATTCCTGTTTATCAACCCCGGCAAAATTGCCATCTTTAAAACACCATATAAACGTAGTTTTAATCAATCAACTTTACCATCTCCTAAAAGAACTCCAACCCGGTACAAAAGAAAAATTAAATTATTACAACAAAAAGTTCGACGGCAAAATAAAACCATAAAAACATTAAAAGACTTTTTGAAAAATGTAAGAAATCAAGGTATGTTATCAGCAGAATATGAAGATATTATTATGCTTGATAAATTTGGTGGAATGTCAGCAGAAATTTTTAAGCATGAATTAAAAAATATTGGACGCAAATTTAAAGGCCACCGCTGTAGCACAGGCATTAAAGAGTTTGCACTTACTCTTCACTATTATTCTCCAAAGGCTTATGCATTTTATCGATTAGATTTTTGCTTGCTTTAAAATTTTATAATGCTTTACAAAAATGTAAGCTGTTGTTGTATTTGACTATATTTATATTGTATTCTTTTAGGTCAATCTTCAGTTTACTACATGTATCGGCTATTAGAAACTGGACATCCTCTGTCAACGGAGAACCTGGATTTTTGTAAGAAGTGTTGACCTGTCTTGATCAATTACCAAAAGATGATAAAGACTGTAATTTAGTTTTAGATGCAATGGCTATCAAAAAACAAATGATTTGGACAAAAAAGCTAATCATTATGTGGGTTTTTCTGATTATGGTAGTCAATTGAATTTAGAAGGTAATAATATACTAGCTACTGAAGTACTTGTGTTCATGTTGGTAATTTTAAAAGGAAAATGGAAATGTCCCATTGGATATTTTTTCAAAACAAAATTAATGCTGTCACCCAAGTTGAATTGATAAAATTTGCTTTGTTATTTGCATATACTGCTGGTTTGAGAGTTTGGGGCATAACCTGTGATGGTGTTTTCACAAATTTTTCTTCTATGAAAATATTGGGCTGTAAATTTCAAGATATATCATCATATACCGAGTTAAGAAGTTGGATAGATCATCCTATTTCCAATGAGAAAGTATTCTTTGTACCAGACCCTTGTCACGTGTTAAAATTGGCCCGTAATACATTAGGTAACTGTTGCTTGCCACTCATATTGATTGACCTCTTGATAATTTTTTATCAGAAAAGTTTTTTGGAAAATCAATTCTGTATTGTCTTGTTGTACCGCTAGCTAATACACCATGTTCTAATAAATCAGCCATCAATTTAGGAAAGGAGAAATAATTATCAAAATAAACAAAATAATTTTTTCCGACCAAATCTAGCACCAAGTCATTGAAAACTCGAGCACACAAATTCGTTTCTACTATGTTATTAGTTTTACTGGTGTAAATGTCAAATATAAATCATAGCTAAATGCATCAGCCCTTGTCCATATTTTATTGTCTTTTGTTGGTTTGTTGGGCATAATATATTGTTTTATACTCGACCTTCTTTTAAATACTACCATCGACTCATCGATTGGTTAGATACTCATAGTGTTATAGCAAAATTTGAATGTTGCCGTTAGAATGGGTCTTTTTTTAAATAGTTTGTGAAAACCGAGTTCATTACGGGATTTTGTAAGTGAATTATCATTTAAGTGCAATTTAGACAAATATCATAAAAATTTATTTACTGGCATTTTGGAAGATATACGTGCTTCAAAGGGTTAAAGTCTGAATGCCGGTAATTATTTGAATACTCTCATAATATAGTTTTTGACGAATGATGATCTACACATAAATAAATAAATATATTTTTATATATTTATATTTTCATGAATTTAAGTTTATCCCCGGTTTAAATGTGCCGATTAACGTATTAAAAAGTAGAACGATGGAAGCTAATTTGTTGTATAGTAGATTTAGAGTGCTCTTTATTATTAAGATAAAGTTTAAACGTGAAAATGTGTGCGGTCAGGTAAAAATTTAAATGGTGAAACACATAAACAGTGTATATTATACACTTTACACAATTATATGCTTATATAATATAAATCCGTCTGAGAACATGATCAATTATAATAAGTTCAATGGACACATACCTTCGTCAATAGTCAAACTTTGACCGGTTTGATAGGACTCAACTGTTTTTTTATTTATTAAATCAATATAAGGACGAATTTTAAATAAATTATCATGATTTTTTTTACCTCTTGAGTTATAATTCGCATTATTTTTCAAATGCAACATTAGAAAAATCGATGAGAAACGATCTCTAGTCATCAGCTTTGAGGCAAATGTGCTGTGAATAAATGGATGCTTCGATCAAAAGTCTTTGATATGTAGTTTTGGTACTATAGACATATGAAAAATAATTGAAAAAAACTATACATTTCAGTTATATTTACCGGTTTCCATTTATGTTTAATTTGGTTTCAGCATATTTTTTCGTCGAAGAGATCGAATAATTGAGTATGAGTACCTATTAGTTTCTTTTTTTATTAATTTAATTAAACTATTTGGGAAAAAAATACTAAAAAACTATTTCAGCTGATTTACCAAGTACTTCTTCTGAGACACCCGACCTTGACGTAAATACATGTTTTTAGAATTCAGGATTTACTTTTTCCCATTCGAATATAACAGGTCATATACTTTCAAATGAATGTCGTTCTACAACTCATCATTTGTCAAAAAAGGTTCATTATTACCAGGATTTTGTACAAAACATTCATGTTGAGTTTCTTCTACATCATAGTGCCGTAGTGCTGATAATATAGAATAGTATCACAGAGACGTGTATAGATAATAGTGACCTCACGGATAAGGATCAGACAAAAGTGTTTCCTGTGAAGAGACATTCGTGTCGTATTGCCACAAAATTAATGTTAACTATACAAATGTCATGGAAAAAATATGATTTTATTCGGCAGTCGAAAAGAGTGTCGAAAGTAATTTATTAGATTCGATAGTTGGTTAAGAATATGATTGATCGAAAATTTGAGATCGAACTATATTTTACGATTATCACATTCGGTACATTTGAGAATAGACTCCCTGTTCTAGAACTAACTTCATATAATAAGTGAGAAAACTCAGAATTTCCTAACAGAGCGTCTCTCTTATCTTCCTATTGTATAATACAAATATCTTTTGTTTACTAATGAATAGATTTTCCTTTTTCAATTTAACGATTATATATTTAGGGATTTATTTATGGTTTATTCATTAAGTTCCTCTGACTTACGTTTGTTTTCTAACAATTATTGATAGATGCACACTATTATAATAATAATTGTCCATGAATAGTGATCAACCTTTATTGAATAACCAATTCATAAATTTATGAACAACAAATTCTATATGATTAAAATTATAAGATACATAATGATCTTGTCCAAAATAAAACCTCAGGGATAGGTCAATAATTAACACATATAATTTTATACTATACTATGTCACTTATTCGTAATGAAATAAACAGCCAAGAATACAAGGAGCATAGTCATCAAAATCGTCAATTTCAAATGTTAAAGACAGTTGTGCTTCAGCCAACTGTAAATCGAATATTCGAACAATGTGATTTTAGAGCTTTGTAAGTACAACTTAATACTTATACATTTACTTTTCACTATAATTATAATTCAAAATTCAAAAATAATAATAAATATTTTTATTACATTTTATTCCTATTCTTGTATTGATGGTACTCATTATATTATTTTAATTAAATAACTTATGAATTACAAATTATATAACGTCAGCATTTAACGAAGTAGTAACTTTGTTAAAAAAAAATTAATTATTTTAACCAATTTAAATCAAAACACTTTATTTATATACCCTGTTAAGGTTAAGAGTGCCCAAACTCGCGCATGCATACTGAGCCGTCGTCAACTTTTAGACCCCTCGGACGAGATCAGATGCCCTGTGATTGGTCGGAATTTACGACCGCCGTCGTTGATTGTCGGAATCACAATGTATAAACATGCGTCGGCACACCAAAGCGCTCTCCGTAGCAAAACATGCGCGAACAGAAATGGTTTTCGTCCGAGCGACTGGGCACTCTTAACCTGAACAGGGTATAGTATAAGTATTGTCCAATAAGCTCAATTAAAGCCGAAAAACAGTAAATTATAGAAAATAATGAATTTAGTCAACTTAGGGAAACGAAGTTATACATATAAAAAAAACAACTAAGTATCCAAAAATATCATGAATGTACTAATACTATTTTATTCAGTTTTTGTGTACACCATTGATTTTAAACCATGTTTTGATATAATTGGGTGTATTTTTTTTAACAAAAACTATAAAACACCACCAGCAGGTGCGCTCCACCATCGGTATTAGTGTCGTAACCGTCGCGACACACAACATAATATTATTTAAGTAAATAAATAAGCAATTGATAAAATTGATAAAAGTAATTACTAACATTATTATAATATAATATTAAAGAAAATATGTCCGAGGACGAACCGCAAATGAACGCGGAGCCGAGTGCAGCAGAACTTAACGATGTCACTACGCAACCAGTTCGGGACTTCGTATACCGGTACTACATGACACTGGCCGGCGTACCCCACGACGCCTGGCGGTTTTATACAATCGGTGCTCGGTATACACACGTAGATGGTTGCGGGCCTGAGGAAGCGCGCGACCCGGGACCGGCCGTCGGCCAGTACCAAATCCATTTGAACATCACGCATCAACGGTTTACTGAATGCCAGTTCCTCATACGATCGATCAATGAGCAACCGGTGGCGAACGGCCGTGTCCATGTGCTGGTCACCGGCGATACGTCACGTAGCAAGCAACCGGCTGACTCATTCGTCCAGTCTTTCGTACTCGAGTACATGCGCGAGATCAACCAGTATGCCGTCACTAATTCCATACTCAAGGTATATACGTCATCGCCGCCTCTGCCGCTATCGCCTCCACCGCCACCACCGCCCCAGTTCTTGTCCGGATAAACCAATGAAGAGACACTCCAGCACCACACAACTCTAACACATTTTAAAATGACTGTATAACAAGCCCCTTATTGACATAATGTATTATGATTGTTCATTATTATATTATATTAAATGATCATTAGGGACGACAGCTAATAATTAATAATAAAATAGTTATAATATTATTGTATCGTTTCGTTCTCGAAACCCCCTGTAGCTTGCAAGTCGCGCGTCTATGCTGCAATATCCTGAAGTCTTAAACTGTGTTAGCTAATTTCTATATAGTTGGGTAACATATTTTTTTTAAATTAAAAACATGAAAATAAACATTTTTTTTTTTTGAAATGTTTATATAATAGTGTGTTGTTAATATTTATAAACACAAAAATACGGCGTTGTACGTTAATATTGTTCAAATAGTTGGGATAAATGAAATAGAATATCTGAGATTCATGAACCAGTAAGTAAAACCATTTATAAAATGGAATTCATGAAAATAATGAAAATATTTATGTAGATGAATGTGAATTTTTATCATAAGTATGATGATTTTAAAATGAAGATGGGCGCAATTAGAGGGGGCTTGGTCCCCTAGTTTTTAAACGATTATACTTGAAGCTTATTATCATTATTGATACCATTTAATTACAACTAACAACATAATTTATTGATGTTTATTTATAACACGTCTATTTCAGCGTATCAGTTATAATTCCCAATAGATATAGTATTTATTTTTAGATTTATGCTCAAAGGACAAGAAAATACCAATTACAGTGAAGGTTATAGTTTATAATCATTGGCGTAGCGTGTGCGTATGATATGTATGCACAGCATAGGTAAACTTCACAAATTGAAAGAATATTTTTTTTTATATTAAATAATGTTTTATTTTTATAATATAATCGATAATAATAGACGTAAAAAATACCATCAAATCGCGTAGGTATAATGAGAGTTTTATATAATTTGTATAATTTTTACAAAGAATGCTCTAATTGTATTTATTTATTCAAAAAACAGCTCTATGAAGTGTCCATGTTTTTAAAAACTTATTTAAACATAACTCATTCAACTGTTATTTCTGTGACAAAAATAAAAAATGTAATGGTGAAATAACATAGCTAAAATAACAAGCGATTAGCCTTCCCAAATTTTTGCGGAAATGATATCGAACAGTTACCGAAGTGTATTATTATGTATTATATGAATTTATAATTAAATTTCATCATGGATTATGAAAAAATTAATTAAATTAATACCTGTCATACTGAATTGTATATGACAGTAATTCGAAGTACTTAGAAAGAACAAATATGGAAAGGAATTTCAGATTGTGTATTATCATAAAAATTGTATACTGTAAATCAGCAATTCTAGTTAGTCGCTTTAATTACTCGAAGGGGTTTAGGACGAGAAATGGATTTACTTGTTTAAATAATTATTTATAATTTACATTAAAGATTATTTACTGTGAAGACTATTATTGGTAGTTTTTATAATTATAAGATTAGGAAATTAGAGAGAATTAGAAAAATAAATATTTTCTGTTTATTACCTAAAAGGTGGTCAATTGATATTTTATTTTTCCTCTTTCTCTACTAATCATCAATTATTCTAACCATTTTTTTCAATTGCTTGAAACTCCATCTCTATCTTTGATGACTAAACTATGCTCAAACTTAACATATATAATAAAATTATAACACATTACTGTGGTTCTGTGTAACCACTAACCCTAGATTCTAGAGCCTAGACTATATTAGATGTGTGTAGAAAAATAAATACCTTACCTAACCTTTTTTTATCTATTAATGTATTCTTATGACATTTTGACATATCACAACATAAATAAGTAGAAGGTTATTAAAATGCAAATAAATTGTGTATTGTATAATACATTTTGATAACCATTTATTATAGGACAGACAATGCATTTTTAATATTCGATGATCATTTATATGATACAGACACTGTGATGCGCTAGTGTAGAAATTATGAAATACCAAACACACTAGTGTAATCATTAGTTAATGATGCAACCGGTTGGTAACATTATTTTTTTTTGCATTGGCTAAAAAAATATTTGTCAATTTTGATTTAAAATAATGTAATATCCATACCTGTTTCAAAGGTTTCAGGTGACCCATTAACTTGATTGAAGTTCACTATGGATGCTGTTTTAGGAGTCGCTATTTTGTATTAGTATGAATACAACAGTTGAAACTTTTAATGCACTACCTAGTGATTAAATTAATATTTTCTTCGTCGCCAATTTGTTAAGTATTATTACTATAAATAACAACATAAACGTGTTTTATAGACCTTTATTATTAACAGCATAAATCGTAATGATTAACACTGTAATTTTACTCGATAATAATCGATGAACAGTCCCCACCGATCGTAATATGATACTGCTGATTATATATAAATACTATACGTGTAATGTAATGTAATACAAATGCTGAATATGCAACTGTTAAGTTATCTAATAGTCAAAACAAAGTAATTAATATTTCATTTTAATTATTATTAATCATCAATTTCGCACTCGTCTTTCTTGCATTTCTTCATTGATTTCATTAGAGAATGATCGATTACCATATTACTCCAGGTTCCATAACTAAATTTACTACTGCGTCTAAATGAAAAAAATCCGTCGGTAAAGTTTTTAAACGCCTGTGCATTCATATTATTTTTTAATTTGAGCATATTCTGCAGATATAAATAAGCAGATTTTGCATACAAAAAATATCCAGAAGCGTGGAAAAAAAGAAGCATTTTTTTTTTTATAGCATTCAACTGCCCATCCCAATTTCTACTGAATGTTTATAACAATATGATAATGTACCAAATATGCACCTAATATATTTTTACACTGTTAGTTGAAAAATTTTTAAAATACATAGTCTTAATTTGTTTTTTATAAACATCTAAAATTCGAATTTTGAAAAAATATGTGAAAAAAGACAAAATTGTGAATATTATATTTTTGAGTTGGAAATTCATAAAAAAGTTTCTTTTTGAGTCGAAGATTATAAAATGTAATACAAGATTTCTCTTAAATGTATCTACTTTTATCAACAAAAAAAAATGTCTACCGGAAAATCAAATTAAATTATTCTGAGTGTTTGAAGTTGAAATTTAATGTAATTATTTATTTGTTTTATTTACTATAATTAGGGTGAGTGGTGTTCTACTGGAGAACCTCATAACAAAGCACTGTTACTTAATGATAACTAAAAAGAAGTAAATGAAAGGATATTGATGTTTGCAACACATGAAGGACTTGTAAATTTAACAAATTCTTTGAGATGGTATATGAATGGAAACTTTGTTTTGGCTCCAAAACTTTTTAGTCAACTGTTTGTTATACGTTTTTTGACAGCATTATACATTCTCTTACAGAATAAAACGTTGACAACTTATCGGCAAATGCTCACTACGCTTTTAAAAAAATATGAAGAACAACATTTATTGCCTTAGCCTGTGGTAGTACATGTTGATTTTGAACGTGCAGTAATCACTACTATAACGCATGTTCTTGGAAAACATGTACGTATTCAAGGTTGTTTCTACCATTTAACTCAATCGACCAATCGGAAAGTACAAGAGTTAGAGCCACACAATATATACAGAGGAGATCAAAACTTAATCGAATTTTGTGGAAAAAAGGATGGTTTGCAATTTTTACCCGTCGGCGATGTCAAAGATGATATGGAATATTTAAATAAACATTGTTCCTGAGGAGGCTGAAACTTTTCAAAGTATTTTGATACAACATACGTTTATGACAAGAACAATTGATATATAAATTAAAGTAATAGAATAATCTTAAGATATTGCCCACTTATTTTTCCACTAAATTTATAGAACGTACACTATTGATGAAGAACGTATAAATAATTCAACCGAAGGATGGAATCATATATTTAGTAAATTAGAAAGACAAACACATCCAACATGATCATTCACATTCTAAATAAGGTTCGAAGTGGTAGCTGATCTAAAGCTAATCTAAATTGAACTAGAAGTACCACAACGGAAACTACAAAAAAAAAGGTGGGCAAGTGGGTATCGCTCTGCTGTATATTAGAAATGGAGAGTAGGTCACTGGTCACTATAATGGATGTGTTAAATTTGAATGCAATGACAGGTATCATTGTACACGAAAAACGTTTCTGAACGGAGAGGATTTTTCAGTCAATGATAATTATTAGTCTATGATAATTAGTAGGATATATTATATTATTACCTATATCTAAATTGTATACTATATCGTTATTTTACGTGATTCTGTAAAAAATTAAATTTCATACGCTCATAAAATTTTTCTATATTCACGCTGGAATCTTTTTTTACAGTTAAAAAATAAAGAAATATAAAAAAACACAAATCATTGTAGAATCAATACATCCATTACTCCGTTCAGAATCTAAAATATCTGAAGATTATGATAATGGAACGCGATATTGAAAACTTTTTAACTACCATCTGTTATATAATAAAAATAAAATAATAATTTATATAATAGTTATCGATAAAAGATTTATTTTTTTTTTTGCTTTATTCAACTGATCAAATTATGAATCTAATTTTTTAAAACGTATAACTTACCCAGAGTTTTTGTCTAACTTTTTGCTCGCACTTGAGCTGTTTTCCTAATTTAATTATTAATAATAGTTTTAAATTGTTTTGATTTGTTCCTGTATTTAATTTATTTTATATTATATATTAGTTATATGGTATAAGTACTTGAGTAAGATTATATTAATATATTATGTTTAATTAGTGTTATATTTGTAGAAAAAAGATTCATATTTTACAAGTACCTATATTATATTAACGACAGTAACATGTCGACTGGTGACACGATTGAGGTTAGGTACAACTCAAATGTTCATGGAATCAACACTAAAACACTACAGTTCCTCCAAACTTAATTAAAGAATATTTTATTATATAAAATACATTATGAAATATTAATTTTAACAATTAAAATAAAATAAAAGAACAAAATATAGATAAACAAGAATCTTGTTAATTAAGTAGACGCCATACCCGCATCTGATGTCTCTGTCTTACTAACGTACATCATAACAAATTTTCGTTCAGTAGAATACATTTTGTGACGTTAGCTTTAATAATAGAGTAAATTTACCTATTATAAAATTTGAAGGTACGAATATTATCTAGACAATGACATATGATTTTAATGATATTATCATTTTAAAGTGAGTTATGAAAATTTTAAAGTTGTTATATTTTACATAGCTTTAACTCACTTTAAAATGATAATTAATAGGAGATAGTTTCTGTGTTATAACTGCTTGTACCCATTCATAAACTCTTAACTCCTATTACTTCTGTAGCAATTTTTATTTTTACCCAAACTTTTTTCATAGTTAACTTGAGCAAAAGGCGTTAACCTATCATACGATAAAGAACATCCAATATACATTTGAGCAGGACTAAGACTAGTAGTACAGTGTTTAGTGCTATTATAAGACAAAATAAATGTCAATACTCTAGTGTTTATACTATCTTTATAATTGCTTCTAGAAATTTACTTTTCTTTTAGATAATTTTTAAATATCTTACTAAAATTTCTGCTGCAACATTTGTTGATGGATTACACGGAGCAGTTTTAATGTAAAAAACACCACTGTTCTTCAGAAGTCATTCAAACTCTACATAACACAAAGAAGGCCCATTATCAGATATCAATTTTACAGGTATACCCCAAGTCGCAAATTATTCTCTTAATACCATAATAGTAGAATTAGATGTTACAGTTTTAAGTTCTCCATTAAAAAACAGCGTACCTTACTTAAGTATTAGTGATAAGTTATGTTTATTAATTATAAAACATAAAGTTTCACATAATTGATGAAATAGTTTACTAAGTTTATTGAAATATGAAGGTTTAGATGTTCCCAAATATATAAGAACGATAATAAAAACGCCTATAAGCCATGAAATTATTGAAAATTCTGGCAGCTCGTACATTAGGGTCTTAGAAATATGTATATTCCTTTATTAATCAGATAAAATGCTCAACTATATATTTTATATACCATCCCGTGTTTTGAATATTGGAATTAATATGGATGGACTACCAATCTCCAAAAGTTCAAGAAGCCAGTCTTTAAGCTCCCTTTTCAGCAAATTAGTGGCACCATGCAATTGTATACCATATTCACCTAATACTTAAATTACTATTTACTTTGATGATAATTCAAATTTTTATCTATCCATGTTTTTTTATATATTTAAAATAGTAGTTCAAAAATGCTAATATAATACATAAAAATATTACATAATATGTACCAGTATATTATGTATTATGTGTACTGTAAGTATAGGGACGTCTAAAATAAATCACACTTAGGTTTTGCATAGTGGTTAAAGTAATAAGATATTTGCAAATTCAAAGCGTAGTTTTGATATGCGATTAAGTATATTAAAATATGAATGTTCTCTAAAATTATTGCAAATGTCTGACTATGGGCTAAGGATTAAAACCGTATTACTATTTACTAAGTTTTTCATAAATACTTGAAAACAAAAAGTCGTACAACACAGTTTTTTTTTATACAGTTTAAGTTAACATTTTGACAAACATAGATATTTTAACGAAAAATTACTTACTCAATATTTTACCTCAATTATTGTAATTTAAAAATGTTATTTGTGCATACTTTTAAACTTTTAAGTTAAAAACTTTTGAATTATAATATTAAATTTTATGTATATAATAACATTTTAAAATGCAATATTTTTGGCAAACAATAATTCAACTTATTATATTACTTTTAGTAAAATAAATTACTTAAGTGGCAATATAAATTTATCATAAAATATACTTAGACATTTATATATGTTGACTTAACTGTTTTCGCTCAGATTCGTTTACTGTATTACAGCGTGACTTACTCTTCAATGATGAGGTACATTCAATATCTCTACTGTATAGCTGATTATAGTACCTATATTCAAAAAAATCATTACCTACTTTCCCTTTTTCACTTTTAGTATACTTACCTACTTCTATATCTTCTAATAAAGTAAATATCAATATATCATTAATTGTGTAGGTACTAGAAATTAACCCAAATGTTACATTTACACATTAAATATATGTTCCTAAAAATGTTCAAAAAAAAAAAATAAACAGGGTTCGTATCACTTTTCTCAAAAACTAAAAATTTTCTTTTTGAAATACAATTTAATATAACTAGATAGCAGATGCTTAAAAGAAATCGAACAATCAGTCTTATTTTAAAAGAGAGAAATTGTGATTATTGATTAAACAAAGGATGGGTTAAGACTTAAGATACCTATTAAGTATTTAATTCACACAATGTTTATTCTGGCTTGGTTTTAAAACATCTAAAAGTAAAATAAAAATAAATTATTCTAAAATGTTTAAAATGTTTCTACACTGGCATCAGAATAAAAAATATGTAAAAAAAACAAAATATAACAATATGTTCTATTAAGTTCTGATTTATTAAATATCACATACAAAATTTAATTTTTATTTGATTCATTAAAAGTTTTTAATAACACAAATACTTTTTGCTTTTTAGTATTGGACATTTTTATAGTACTGTCTTAATATTATTATCACAATAAACAGAATAATACGTCCATATCTAATTTTATTCTCGCTAGACAAAGTTTATGATAAATGTTTGTAAATACTCACTACAAAATAAATAAAATAACTATCTTGTTTATTTCCGAAAATTTTTATTTTGAATTGTAGAAAATTTTTACAAAAGATGAAATCTAAAATAGTATTATGCCGATTTGCAACAAATACTTCAAATAAAATAGCTAATCAATCTTTAAATAATTTCGTAATTTGGTCCCATAATCCAAGTGGTTTTATAGAACCCGTTTTATTATTGTGCCCACGATTAACAAGAATTAAAGAAAAAGGATTAATGCCTGCCAACACTGGAACATCGGTTTTGGATGTTGACTTAACGTTTGATACTGAGCGTCTGCGCCTTTTTTGAATGTGTTCGATTTCCAATGATTGATGTAACCTATTTTTATCTATAGTTGTTGTGGTTGTGTTTGCAGCATCTTCATTTTCATACATAGCCGACTGCGAATTATAGAGGGACATAACTGAACCACGTCCGCCAACTCTAGCAAATGCGTAAGGTAGGGCATGTCGTTGTTCCCTTTTTGAGTATAAAAAAAAAAAAACAATACTGATAAAATAATTAATAAAAAAGGCAAAATAATATTACTATTATAGTACAAAAACATTTTTATCTTTCTGTAATAAAATAAAAGTGAGCAAATAATATTTCTTATTTTATTTATAACTATATTTAAACACTATGGTATTATTTTTTTTCTAGTATGTTAAGTTTGGTTGCTACTCAGTACTATATTATATTCTACAACAATACTATTTATATTATATACAATTGATTAGGCGTTTTTGCTATGAGACTAACCTTTTAGTTTTATTCTGAACCGCTGTACTCAATGCGGAAGAGCCACCAAATTGGTTAAGTCGATTTCCAAAATGTTGAAGGAAGTCTCCTTCAACAGAGATGGCTATTGACTCCATTGACTCAGTGGTTGTCGTATCAGGCAGAGATGATGTTACCAACGTGTTGAGTCTGGTCTTGTTAAACAATAACAACACGGATCCTTTGTTATACTCAGGAATCTTCATCTTTGGACGAGAAAGCATGTTTAACAGGCCATCACACGAAGTGTTCTCGCTAACCGCCATCCGAAATGTAGTGGCGTTTTCGATGCCTGTCTTGTACAACTGCGATGAATAAAAATAATATTAACTGATATTATTTAAGTAAGTTCAAATTAGAGAAAAGCACGTTTTTAGTCAAATAGACTAATTCTATCGTTGAATTGGAAAATGGGATAATCAATCTGATTATTAAATCATATTAAATTAAAATTAAATATACTTACAGCACATCTGTGATCTGGGTTTCCCGCCTTGTTAGCATCTGCTTCATATAACCGTATATACCTCATACGTCCCTCTTTTGTGTCTTCTGTTGGCGAGGGTAATTTTCCCATGCAGTAAAAATTAAAATATTCCATTCCTAAATAATGTGCACACGACGATTAAAAAAATTATAAGTTATTTTAAGAGAGTTATAACCATAAATAAGATATATTTATTACTAATTAAATCGTGTATTTAAATTAGCAGAGTAACCTCAATAATATTATAAATTTAATTTAACCTGATGGTATCGTTTTATTAATAGAAAACAAAATTCATAATAAGTTAAAAGATATATATTTCCAAATTATATTCATTTTTTTTTTAATTTAACATACACTTTACACTATAGTTGTGTTTTGTAGTTTATATTTTTTGATTAATATTGTCATAAATGTTTTATGTTTTGCTCCTTGTAACTTGTCTCTTTTATATTTGCCTAAATAACTTGCACCATGTAGTTATTATCTCTATACTCTATTGCCAATAGGCATTTATAAATAAATAATAACACTTTATAGACACAAATTATTTTAGTTTTATGTGAAATTAGTCTATAAATACATTTTTAACTACGTGATTATTATTTCTTTTTTTTATATACAATAAAGAGCGGCACTATCAAGTATGATATTGAATTTTTTAGCTATATTTAACTGTCATATAATATATTATAATTTACGGAGAATGTGGTACATTAAAGCATTGATTATCCGCACTAATTGTGATCTAGGGGTGCGGATAATCAAATTAAATTAAAAATAATTTACCGTTTGTATGACGTACATGATACATTTGAGTGAACAGCAGTCGATAATAAAATAATTTCGCATTTCATAATTTATACACGAATACACGATAAAACCAAATTAAATTAAATTAAACACAAAATAAATTTGTACAACAATTTTGTGGTGCGGATAATCAACGCTCTATTGTATATTGGAAAATTTGATATTGCCTAAGTAATATAAATTGTTAATTAATTAACTCGCGTTACTACGAGTTTTGTTGTTATTAAACAGGAAAAGTTTTCCTAATAACGGTCACAGTGCAGAATCCTGTATTTTACCAAAATTATTATTTGTTATACGTACCCTGGTAATGGCAACTTTGGTTGCTATACTCTACACTACCAAACCACAGTCTTAATGATTGTTGTGAGACCGAGTTCAGAGAATAATTGTAGCTGATGTAGGCACAGCCACTTATTAGAGACTTGACCGAATCTATCATGGTTACTTGATATTCCGCAGATTCAAGTGACGGGCAACTATCATAGATTGGTGGAGCAACTGTAATACATAATAAATAAAGAAATTCAGTTCATTTCATTTTTATGATAGATTAAGTAGGAGTGTCGCTAGAAAAATTATTTGTAAAAAAAATTGGTTACTCAAAATATTTGTGTAATTAATTAAAAATAGCTAACTATAATTTAAATTTATGGAAAAGGGTAAGTAATTGTGATGATGGGTGTTGTAGTAAATATTGATCTAAAAATCATATAACCTAAAAATAATTCCAGCAAAAATAAATATAATTCTTAATATATTCAAATAATTATTGTATGATGCAAAATTGTATTTTGAAAAGCCTAAATTAATGGTCTATTTATTCACATGTAAAGTCATGGTATACATCCTTGTTATAATATAATATTTATAGTACGGTTAAGTATTATAAATTAACAGTATACATTTATTTTAGAAAAGATTTTCTTTTCGCGTCTTATATTGCACTGTGTAAAAATGAATTTTGAAATCGTTATTGAAAACGGAAAAATCAATTAATATTATATATTTATATAATGATTATAAATTTTATAATAAAGCGTATGTTAAATACTTATTTTTCTATAAATGGCAATGTGTTAATAAAAAGTGTACCGGAAAAATATATGTTGATCGTGACATTAAGACAAACGTAAAAGATGGAAGCTTACATAACCACAAAGATGAACCCGAATCTGTTAGAAACAAAAAAATATTTTCAAATCAATTAAAACGAAAATGAGAAGATAAATAGAAAGACCAGTAAAAATCATTAACAAAGAAATCCAAAAATATTCTGAACAATCAAAATTATTTAGTGATACTGATGTAAATAATATAGATAATATATCAATGTTTGTACCAGTCTCGTCGATCTTCTTATTCAACGTTATCAAAAAACAAGTCATTGAAGTAATGAAAAATCGGAAGATTACAACAAAAGGAAATGAAGATTTTTTTACTCGATGTAGAAACAATATTTTATTTTACTCTATAATTTCAAATTTGAAATGACTGTTCATGTGACAAAATATTTATATATGGTACATTTTATAGTTGCTCTAAATATTTTTATCTACTATTAACTATCCATATTTAGACGTTAATTGGTTTGTACTCGGACGATCCCAAACCACTCCGACCTTATCTCCTTTATTGAGATCGATTTCTGAGCATAACATTAACAACCGTATCACTTGTTTGTACCTCCACCAACTTCATAGCCTTCGCAGGTAGAGTCTCCTTCTTGCTTAAAACTGTCATACTATGTCGTTTTGACGCCTCGCATGGTACTTCGGTGTCATGAAATGAAAATTGCATATCGTAAGCAAACAGCAGTTGTTCGTTAGTCTTGACAAAAGTGACATTATTGCAATCCGTGAAAGTCCGTCCCACAATGACGTCATAATGTTGGACCGAATCTTCGACAACCACTATTGATATCATTTCATTAACGTCGTCGATACTCACCACTGCTTGTGTTTATCCATAACTTGCCACAGATTGTGAGTTACCATACACCCACATTTTAATCTTTGCGGGTTGTACACACAAGTTAAAATGTTCCGCGACAGACCTTCGCATGATAGTATATGCACTTCCCGTATAGATTAACCCAATAATTGGCTCTCTGTGATCATTTATTCGTACATTCTTAACATAATACTTAAGGTTGTTATTTACTTGTGTAGTGATTAAGCTAACATCCGGGATACTCGTTTGGCAGTACTTGCGAGTATGTCCCTCCTTTTTACAGTTCGTACACATGAGAGGTTTACGTGGAAGATTGCAATCCCGCGCTATATGTCCCACCTTTTGGTAATCGGAACACCAAGGTTCAGTGGACGTACGTAGGACATCATACCTTGGCGCACTTTCAGTTATCGAACCTTTTTTTGTAGCCGTCACATCACTCCTTTTGTTTTGAGTTACGGTCATGAACTGTTCGTTCCGACTTGATTCAATTTCGTAGTACATACGAATATCTGTCAACATCTCCGCTTCACCTGTACGTCCGTTGCTTAACAATGCAACTGACATCTCACGGGAAGACAAACCAACACATAACATTTTTTTTGTCTCCAACGTTGACAATTTCAGTCGACGACACATGCGAATTTTATCATGAAAGTACGCAAATACAGTTTCATCTGGTTGCTGTAGTCGTTCACTCATTTTTTTCTACGTTTCCGTGATACTTTCTTGACTTGTGAACGTCGCTTCAAAGACTGTCCTAAACTTTTCAAATGAATCTAGTTCCAACATATAGCTCAGGTACCAGTTACGTGCTGCACCCTCAAGACGTGACCGACCCGCCTCCAACGTGCTCATATCCGGCCATTTATTCAACATGGCCGCAGTTTTCAGCGCATTTAACCATTCCGCTGCTAAATCAGTGTCTCCAGTCTCGCCATCGAACATAGGTATGGTCTGTATATGGTACGATGATAATGATGGTACTGATACTTCGGTTTTCTTTTCCTCCAACAATTTTTTAACAATTACGTCCATTTGTTGCTCACGTAGCCGGTTCTGCTCCAGTAACGCACGTACGAGTGCATTAACGTCAAAAGAGTTCGGGAAATCGGAATTGTTATTTTCCGGTTCCATCTTGACAACTCACGTACGGGTGGGCATCCACCAGATAACAAAATAATTAATATACACAAAAGGAAAAGAGAAAAATAAAAATTAACTACGCACACTACATTCGTGAAATAATATTATAATTCGTTATAAGTGTACGAAATTACGATATCAACTGTCAACAATCAGTGACAACAGCCCACCGGTGACAACGATGTCGTTGCTGTGGTACGAGTGTTCGCTGAACCGTATACAAAGTGTATATCTTACTAACGACAGTTGTCTCACTAACGACAGTTGACCGGCAAAACGATATGTTAGGTTAGGTTACATAAAGTCTCAAAGAGAGAAAAAAAATCCCACTATTAAACCTCCAAAACAAAACTCGACACAAGATTCACAAACATAAAAGGCACGGTTTCATCCCACTTCTGAATTGTTATAATAAAAGTAACTCATAGGTTTAATTTGATAGATATTTATTAACACAATAATTACTCATAAAAAAAATGACCAACGACACAGTGTCAAACAATAGACCACCCGAGTCGTTCGCACAATGTAGACTTACTGTCCTTCTACCATGCCAATCATATCTCATTATTGATAACATATTGAAATTAGTTTTTAGTAAAGTTTTTTGTACACCCATAAAGAATATGATATATGGTTGGACTCATTTATATATGTATACTAATAGGTATATTATATAGATATGGTATGTATAGACTGAATTTCTAAATTTAAACGATGATTAAAATGTTTGTAGATTGTTGTTCATTTTTTTTTATTGACAATTAAAAAAAAAAAATATCGAACAATTTTTCGATTTTTTTAGTAACAATTACATTCATTTTACTACCAGAAAAAATATTAAAGTAGAAAATCTAACCATTTTTAGTGCTTCGAAAAGTGATGAAACACCACAAAAAAGCCATTTCGTCGCAAACACAATACATTCATCAAAATACTACGTTTAAAATCAAAATTGTAAAAATGTTTTCATAAATAATAACAAAAAAAAATTATAATTATATTCTAACAAAAAATGAAATTAAAATTGCTAAAATTAATATATGTACTCACCTCTTGGCAAAGTATTTTCCTTGGCCCCGCCACTGGTAATAGTGATGATGGTTATTATCAGTACAACAATTATTGACGTCATGGTGTAGACTTTTAGTAAATGTAGGTCAAGAAAATGAAAATAATAATATCAGTAAACAAATGGCGTGAATAAAATTAAATATTTGGATTTGGTTTAAAGAAACGTGTTTGGAAGACTGGTGTACTAGTGAACAAAGTAAAATGGTCAATGGAATGCGCACTGATCGTGATGTACCCTCCGCAATACATTTTATAAACCACTTCGATAGTGGTAGTAGCGGTAGATGTTTTCCCCCACCATCTGCTTTTAGAAATAACGTCACAGGCTTACAACAATTGGCCCTCCGCTCGCCAAACAATAATATTATGTGTGAAGAATGTGTACCCGCACGCACACGTTCGCTGCTCAACGCGTGATGTAGAAATTCAGACGACGACGCATTTTGTAAAACACAGCGGCAAGCCGTTATTATTTAAGCCATAAACTGTTTATGGAACGTTAAAACAAAATTCCGATAAAAACCTTTACCAACATAATATTATTACTATTATTAAATAATAATTATAACTTGGCTATATAAATAATATAAATTATACAATTTATTATAATAATAAAGATAACCTATAAACTAGAATTTATAGTATTAAAATTAATTAACTTAGTAACACTTCTAAGCTCTCCTGAGCACCTCCCTCCCCTATACGTCCACATAAACAATAGTCTGAATTTGCTACAATATTAGCTTGAAAGTTTATTATGCTTCTTTATTATTAACGTTAACATTGGAATTATAAAATCGAGTGGTAAATTTCATACACTATATGTTGTGTGTTATTGATATTTTAGAAAGTATACATTCGATTCTCGCCGTCCACGGAATATGAAAAATATTTTTTCTATTATCAAATCATGTTGATATTATATTATAGAAATCAATTTGTTTAATATTATTCTTATATGACCGGAAACAGGTGTGAATCTCAAATAGCTATTTCAGTGGGTGTGGAAAACAACGAAAAAAAAAAATAATGAAGAAGTCAAAATGGGAATTTGGATAAACTACAGAGACATGGTCAGGTAATCTAGACCAGGAGTCACCAACTGGCGGGTTGTTCAGGGTTGCCAGATTCTCAAACAGGTATTCTCGTACTGTTGTTATCAAATTCTCGTATTTTCAACGAAATTCACTTATCACTAAAAAAAATCTATTATTAATAATTTGTTATTATTTTTTTTAAGCAATAAATCTGGTGATAATTAATAATTATATAGTGCAACTTATTTGCTAAGAACATGTACAATCAAAAAATGTCTAATTTATTTACATTGTTAATAAGGAAATTTCAAAATTGTTTATAAACAAAACAAAAAAAGTTTAATCCACTCTCCTGAAAAATAGCACTTTTTGAATTGTGTCGTTTTTCTTCCGGATGGGCGATTTGTTGTGATGGTAGTTACTTTGGTCCTCTTCATTTTTAAATTTTTAGCTATGTTTGAATTAGGAAAACAACTTTTCAAAACATCAACAAGGTGGTCTGCAGCTAAAAATGCTATTTTATGTTCGGCAATAAACGCTGTTAGTTTGATCTCTGCCGACTTAACTTGAACATCAAACTTCGAGTCAGTTTTAGTTGTAGTAAAATATGCTACTGTTTTACATGGTTTTTTTTTTACTTCCTTACAAGCTACGATTTTCCTGTGACTATTCCCTTTACCGTGCGACTTTGTTCGTCAACTCAGCGACCATTGTACAATTGCATAACTTACACTTTGCTTTAAAGGGATCGTCATTAACAGGACACAACCATTTTTTTAACTCGTCAACATTAAGCCATTCTGGCCGAAACTTCTGTGCCCTGTGTTTTATTGTTTTTTTAACTGTTAATTTGGCCGGTGTTAAATAAATATCTTCTTCTTCGCTACACATA
Organism: Rhopalosiphum maidis; assembly: GCF_003676215.2. NCBI lineage: Eukaryota > Metazoa > Arthropoda > Insecta > Hemiptera > Aphididae > Rhopalosiphum > Rhopalosiphum maidis. The sequence continues at coordinate 40,303,003 of NC_040879.1, read as the reverse complement.
TTTTAAATTAATGATACTATGCCAATTGACAATTACAGAAGACACTTAAGCAGACGAACAAAATATTCAATTACAAGTAGGTTAAGAGTGGTAGATAAAGACAACAGTTATCAGACTAATAAATAGCTCGATGCTCGGAAGTCACTTTTTACTAGTAACTAGTAAGGGGGAGTAATATGGTGTAAACCGAATTACGAACCAGGCATGTTAATAATAGAACGTATTTTCTCGTGCACAATATTATTCACTATACCCGTGGACCGTGGTAACTAATAGGTAACCCAAAACGGTAAGTTATGATTATCTATCTTTTTAATTATAGATAATACCATGCAGTTCGTGTCCAGACACCGTAGTGGTCACACGTATTCCGCAATACGTTTTAACAGCTCTCGATAGCAGTGAGTTAAATAGCAATTACGACGTGAAATCACTATTCGGTAAAGTATACCTATATCTTAGCACAAAGTCTTTCCCAATTACAGTATCGTGAACCAAACCCGCGCCTACGGGCGATAAGCCCGCTATCGTCCACACTAATAGCCCCACACACCGATCATTATGAACTCTTCATCTAGGCATGGGCCTGCTAAATTATCAACTTCCAGCACGCAAACCAACAAAAATAAATCAATTTCGAATATAAATGTAAACCGCATACAGAGCGTTTCAAATCAATCCAACACTTCAAATGAAGTTTTTTTGGACAATGAAAATGACGAAAATGACGATTTTCAAATAGCCAAAAACAAGTCAAAACGAAACCTCTCTTCAACCAATTCAACTGAAAAAGCCGAGATAAAGAAACCTAAGCCTGCCTTTGTTAGCACAAATAGATATAATTCTCTTCATAATTATGACATTGAAAATTCTGCTGAAACGTCCGATACGCCAAAAATCAACTCAAATAATTCCGATGTTCAAATCAATCACTCTCCGTTACCCCCCCCCCCCCCCAATATTCATACGCAATGTTATTGATTTCATCGAACTACGTAATCATTTAATAAAACTGATTGGTTCTCAAAACTTCAGTTTCAAATCATCAGCTAATAATCTAAAAATTAGCACCATCAACTCCGACTCATACAGAGAGGTCATTAAATATTTAAAACAAGGTAAAGCCGAATACCATTCATACCAAGCCAGTGAAAATAAAGCTTTTCGTATTGTTATCCGCAATTTACACCCCTCAACTCCAACTTCTAAAGTTGGCGTCTCTATTGAAGAAATCGGCTACTCAGTCCGTCAAGTCACAAATATTATTCACAAAACTACCAAACGTCCTCTTCCAATATTTGTTGTTGACCTCGAACCTGCTCAAATCAACAACGAGATATTCAAACTAACATCATTACTTCACACCAAAATAACGGTCGAAGAGCCCCATAAAAAAAGAGAAATCATTAAATGCTCCAACTGTCAGGAGTACGGCCACTCCAAAAGTTATTGTGCTCATCCTCCCAGACGTGTTCGCTGCGCCGATTTCCACCCTACCCAACAGTGTACAAAATCAAAAGATACACCTGCTACCTGTGTCTTGTGCAGAGGTGAGCACACAGCAAATCACCGCGGCTTTTCAGTCCATAAAAGCTTACAACGTTTCAGTCTAAAGTCAAACTCAAATTCTAAAAATTATGTGAACTATAATACCAAAGTAAACAAGCAGGGGATTCAATCTAGTGAAAGGACACTTTCCATCATGAGTATTTAAAAGTTTAAATTTTTTGTCAAAAATATCATTCTTATATATTTTGATTAATTTTTTGATGGTGTTTAACAGATTATTGAGTGTTGACTTGTCAGAAGGTTGAAAACTACTAACGTATAGTATTAATTTTCTTATTATTATAAATATATGAATTATAATACATTATATTTAAAAAAAAACAGTGTTTAAGAATTAATAATTTTTCCAGCTTGTTGTTATATTCTGCCTTTAGCACCTATTATATATTTTCCAATTGAAAATAATTTGATTTCCTCATCTGAAGCAGATTAGTAGAGCTGTTTCGATTTTCTTATAGAATCTGTGAAAAATATATAAACAATTTATTAATTATTTTTTCTATTGAAATATAAATAATAAAATAAAAATAAACATATCATGTCATAGATATATATTTATATTAATAATTTCTAAATAATAAAAATAAACAAGTTATTATCAAGTGGTATACGACTTAATTACATTTGCTACTTTAGATGGTAATTTGGTTAGGTTAAGATATTATTTATTTAACCCTTCTCCGCATTTTGATTATATTTTATCTTGATGATACTTAATAATTATTATTGAGTAATTAACAAGATTATTTTTTTAGAATTGACCCATTTATTTTCTCTGCATATTATTTGTGTTTATGTATAATATATGGAAATATAAATATTCATAAAAATCATCTATTTTTCATTTAAGATCTAAACATCTGATTCATATAAGTAATAATTTTAAAAGTATTCTATGAAAATAGGTACCTAAATTTTGAAAACCGTTACTCTTTTGTAACATTTAATCAATCTATCATTATGATAGATATAATAATTTAAGTTAATAAAAATCGTATTGGAAATACATTTTTTATAAGATATGTGTATTAGGGTGGTCCTTAATGTATAAATGATGATTTTTTTTTTTTAATTTTTGATCGGGCTACCCATGGAATTTGTTAAAAACCATAAAAAAATGAATTGTGTAAAGTTTCGTAATAATTGGTTTACCCTAAGGCGTGCCTCAAGAGGGTTGAATTTAAAATAAGGGTGCTTTTTGATTTTTTTTAAATTTTAGCCTAAAATATTTAAGATAGGCAAAAAAATACAATAACAAAATATTTTTTAAATTCTATATCCTATAAAAGTTGTTACTTGTACTTTTTTCAATCAACTACTCATTCGCCCACAAAATAACAAATACTCGTTTTTATTATATAATAATGTATTATTTAATAATAAAAATAACGCGTTGCCTATATTTAACATTTTTTACATACATAAACACAATACATAATGAATTAATGAATAATAATTTATAATTTAATATAATATTTGAATTTATGTAAATCAAGTTAAACATCGCAATTAAATATAAAACATACTTACAAAATACCAGACATAAATTACATAATTAAATATCATTTTTTAGTGTATTTTTTTTAGCATCAGGAAATCTTTTCCGGTAATCATATATGGTCTGAATTAAAAATTGTTTTTGGTCCTAGTTTTTAGTGATTAAATTATTGAAATCACTGATCAATTTTACTCCTCGTTCTGCTGCGTCGTTTACAACTTTTAAGTTGGTAAATTTATTAAGACCTTGTATGAAATGCTGATTGTTATTCCATAATTCAGGATCTTTATTTAAAAAATCGGTTTTAATATTAAACCGATAAAATAATTTTAATGATGAGCTGTTGATAAAATCACTAATACATTTAAATTTCAATGAGTTTAAGTTTTTGATATCAATGATGAAACGATTAACATTATTTTCACCGGTGTCAATTATTGTATTTAGTGCTTTTACCATTTTTTTCTTTTCTAATAAAGGAACATTTATATCGAAAAAAGCAAGTGCTGCTGTTTCAGGACTTAAGTACCACAGATGTCCACACATTTTTTTTAATGCGACAAAGGAAACTTTTTGATCAATATTTTCATATTCAATTAAACTCTGAACAAACATGAGATCTTGATATGGCGCTTGAATTGCTATATGAGCTCCAAACCAACTTTTTATGTAAATAGAAATAATAAAAATGCATGTTTCTTGACATGCCTTTTGTTGACGTGTTGACATTTTAAATTGGTTTCGAAATATGAGTATTTTTAGGCAATATATTGCCTTGGCCATCCACCTAGCATGATGGGAAGCACCTGGAATACGAAATAATATTCCACGATGTGGAGTTCCTCCGAGAAAAATAATCGTAAGTTCTAGTAGTTCCCTGTAGTCTTCACGAAATTGTTTTTTTTTTGAATGATCAAGAGCAAACTGAAGTATATCATTTTTTGTGTGTGATAAAGCCGTACAAACACTACTATCTTCAATGCCTGGATTATAATTATTAGTATTTAATTTGCTCCAGTATTCTTGAAATTTTTTAAAAAGTGGAATATTAGGCCCTGATGTAATGCCAAATTTTTCTTCAAATACACACCTCAATACTAATTCATAGATATGATGACGGCACATAAGATATAACATATCTTTTTTGAGACGTTGCTCTAATAAGACACACGCACCATTCAAACGACTAGTATTAGATGCTGTAGTATCACAACAAACTGCAACAACTGAATCACTAATCCCCCAATCAATTAATAACTGAAAAACGTTTTCAGCCTGTTCTTCTCCAGTTCCAGCCGATAACTTAGGAACCCCTAGAAGTTTCTCGCGTCCTTCACATGAAATTAGCACTAGCAGTCTTTCCACTAAATCTTTACCAGTTAATGAAGGTAACATTTTTTCATCCCAATGTACAACAGATTCTTTAAATAAATCATTATTAAAACTTGAGCGTAGTTGTTCTGCTCGCAGTTTTCGTACTTTTTCACGAACCCGGTGAATCGACGAACGATTTATTACTAAATCATCAACATTATGTCCTAATGCCTGAGCCGTGGCCATTAATATATGAGTTGCATCTCTGTCACTTACCTTGCATCTATCTAATACAGTTACAAGTTTATCGTTGATAAATTGTGTTCTTCCTCGTTTATTAGTTGTAGTTGTTTCATAAGATTCTTCACAAATTTCCATAACAATAGAGTTGGTTGTATCTTGTATATTTTGGCTCCACGTACAGTCTTCAGACAAACTTACTTCCGTATCACTTGTAGAATATAGTTCCACAGATTTAACTAAAACAGTATTTGTTTATTATATTAGCTATAATTGAAAGTACCTATCTTCAACAAATTACAAAAATAGTAAAATAAGAAATACTTACAAATAGATTTCATTTTGCTTTCATTAAGTTTTCTTTTTTTTTCAGATTCTTCCAATTTTTTAGAGTGTTTAAATTCTCTTTTTTGACTTATCCAATCGACACCCATCAATGCTCCTGGACGACCTTTTTGTCTCTGATTTATTAAAAACTGTTTGTCTATATCAGTAGTCATTATATCTAATGCATCTGCATGAGCAATATCAAAAAGGTCATCAAAACATTGTATAAACTCATTTTCATTTTTAATCTGAGTGTTTGTTCGGCGACTCGAATTTTTCTGCAAACTCCGCCATGTATTATACAACTCTTCTAGCTGTGGTACACAATTACGAATCTCCCTCGTAGGTATTCGAGCTTTTTGCCAAAAAATTAATGTTTCGTCTATCACTAACCGCGCACTTTCACGTACACTTAACTTGACTTCTCGAATGTTAAAAAATAAGACCGATAAAACTTGTTTGTTTGATGGTAACTTACATCCAACAAGTTGATGAGAGCTATTACCAATTAAATAAATACGTTTACGAATATTAACTTTACTTTTCATTTTTAAAATTAAAATTAAAATCAAAGCGACTGTTTGTTAAAGGTGCATTGACAATTATAAACTGATCCATAACAATATAAATGTTATTTATATATAGTAAAAAAAAAATAATATAAATATACAAATAATGTAGCTAAAACCTGTAATGACGTGTCTAATAGACCTGTTAAGACACATATAATATTTGAAAAATACATGTCAACCGTGGTATCCGGCGTGGATGTAATAAAAAAAAAAACGCGTGATCAATGTTGATAATGCAAGTAGGTACGAATAGGCGCAAGTATAGACGTGTTAAAACATGTATACTTAATATCACACAGTTTTGCATTAATTAATTAATGTATATTAATATGAAGCATTTGCATTAACCAGTTTAACATTGGACTATATTTTAAAAGCTATTAAAAAATTTTATGTGGTTATGACGTGGTTAAATTTGTGAACACGAAGTACATTTGTATGAACTAAACATATGAAATATACTAAAAACGATTTTTGTTATTTTGTGGGCGAATGAGTAGTTGATTGAAAAAAGTACAAGTAACAACTTTTATAGGATATAGAATTTAAAAAAAACCAAAAAGCACCCTTATTTTAAATTCAACCCTCTTGAGGCACGCCTTAGGGTTAACCAATTATTACGAAACTTTACACAATTCATTTTTTTATGGTCTTGAACAAATTCCATTGGTAGCCCGACTAAATTAAAAAAAAAAAAAATAAGGACCACCCTAATGTGTATATGTACACATTGTGTATAGGCTTATATTATTTTTAACGCCGATTAAACCTGTTAGTGTTATTCTCAAGTTCATCAAAGTCGAGTTTATTGAGATTATCAACAGTATGAACATTGTATGGATGTGCGAGTTGTAGTACACGAAGTAGATAAATTAGTCGTAACAAAAATGGAAAACTTCGAATTAGTCGCAAGAAACAATAATTTGTTAGAAGTGGAGTTTCTAAAGAAGATGGGTGATGGAAAGGGGATCTAAGTATAAACGATGGTCGGCAGTCTTTTTACGATTATTATCACTGCCAATCCAACTACGACCATCACCACGACTACCATAATTTCAACTACCACTATTCCGACTATCGTCAAACCAACTGCAACAATGCCCACTACTACCATTCCAACGACCATTACCACTTAGGTAATCACAACCATTATCAATGCAACTCCAACAAGGACCACGACAACAACGCCGAAGATTAAGACATCAAAAAAGAAATAAACAACTACAATCTTCATCACCACCTAGTTTACCTCCACCACAGTCACCAATGCCACTACCACCGGCACCGACTGTACAAATCAACCTCATAAATTACCTCATGTAGAACTAGATCCACCACCAATCGCTATTTACTTACCGATAAACTATAGGCTACTCGGAGTTCCACAGGATTATACCCACGCCCTTTGGCTTCAACTTCGCCGTTCAACGTTGTACAATAGTCCTGCTTCGATTAGGCTGTCCACATTCTTAGAGCGGCAAAAACGGGTGCGACAAAAATTGTCAACACAACAATCGCTACTATCGATTTTAAAACCTCGTGGCCGAAAAAAAGAACGGATCCAATTGTATTCAAGTAAATGCGGTTATAATCATAGTATATATAATGATCATACGTACAATTGGAATCCTCGGTCAGCGGTAAATGCCGCATGTAACAGTCAAACTGACATATAACGCGCCATTTAAGTACAAGTACTCAACTCCGCAGACAAAAGTGCAATTGTAAAATGATACCGGTTTATTCGGAGATCTCGGACAGGTTTTAGCATTACCTTATACAAGGTGTACACGGTATATGAGGTATATGATCCAGGCATATGTAGGCGAAGAAGCAGCAGAAAAAGTTACTTATCTACTTTCCAAAGTGACGACAATGGAGATTACGACAACTTTCTAGCCACGGATACTGTGTTGTGTAAGTGAGATAAATTTATTTAACACAAATTACACAATTAACTTTTTAAAAGGTATTGCATATAATTTTAATTTGCAAGTGTAAATATCACACATTTATTTTTGATTTATACACTAAATTATTTTTAGTTATTATTAATCATTATATTATACTCTTTGAAGTTTTTAAAGATATAACTTCATATAATTGTAATTCAAATAAAATAAAATGTTCGATATTTTTGTGATCGCTAATAACTACATTTGCTCATTTTGTTTTCATTACTTTTGTTTCACTATTATGACCGTTGCAGTAATAGTTTTCCTATTTTGATCTGATACCTTAAAAAACATAAACATGAAACTATGAAAAATCATCCATTTATTTGACAAAATTCCGAAAACACATTTTACACATGTTCGTGCACAAGACAAACTATAGTTCAAATTTTTTTTCCTAGAAATTCATTTTTGCGTAGGGTACACGAACGTTTTATATCACAAAATATCCAATTAAATAAAACAAAACAAAATAAGCAAAAAGAAACAAATCTCGAAACGATATGCATACAATATTTAGATTCACAAACTCAAAAAGAAATTTCTGATGAAAAACCAGATAACATCAACACTTTTTTACCCATTCAGTGCCGTAACTAGTATCAGAGACCCAAGTGTAAACAAATATATATTGGCCCCTCTTTCTTGAAATACATAAAAAAAAGTCAGATTGACTTCACACTATGGGAATTTTTTACTCCTTAGGCTGGCAACATACGAGCGTTATTTTACCACGCGACATTTTTACCGCGCCGTACTTTTACGGCGCGTTTTGTTAAAATACATTAAAATGAATAAAGCACAACACACGAGTGTCGCGCCGTAAGATTATGGCGCGACATTTCGAAAACTGCTGCGTGCACCTTGACTATACCGCGCGTTAAAAATAGCGCGCGATGGGTATTTTCTGTTAATAAGCACTAAATTAAATGAGCAGCTTCACATGGGCCGTAATAATCGCGCGGCAGTCGGACAGTTTGTTATTTATCGTTGATTATTGTAGTCGTGATCGTGGTAGTAGCCAAATTACAATGTCAATCGATTTCAACATGTCCTCTACCGATGAAGAAACTCAGATTCTTGATGAGGATATTTTGGATGTTGATCTTTTGATAGCATCAGTAGAGGAGACGCCGTTGCTATGGGATAAGACGTTAGATTCATACTCAGATGGAAACGAGAAGAGAAAATGCTGGAGAGACATAATTTGTATAATGAAACCAGGATTTGAAGAGCTGGATATAAAGGATCAAAAAATTATAGGTAAATTAAAAAAAATTGCTTATTATAGTTTATTAGGTATAGTGATATTTTAAATATTAATCATAAAATATTATGCAGGTATTCCTAATAAAAATACAGAGTAAAATTATTGAACACGAGTTATAACTTATCATAGAATTGTTACTTAATAAATGGTTTTTGAACTAGGTATATTATTTATAGAGCAAAATTATTTGAATAACATTATTTTATTTATTTTTGTTCTAAAATATAATTATTTTATTTATCATGCTGCCAAGGTACCGCTCTAACTGTAGAAAAATAATCAGCAAATGTATTTCTCATATCACTCGCTGATCGTGTGCCACGGTCAGCATATGTAGTGTTTACATCCTCAAATCCATCAATAGAAAGAGTATCTTGAAAATTAATTCCGTTTTTTTCGCGTACATAATTGTGTAGAACGCAACACGCTTTTGTAATATCCACTGCTAATTCAGTTGTAACATTCATTGGTCGATGAAAAATTCTCCATTTATTGGATAGTATTCCAAATGCACATTCGACATACCTTCGCGCACGAGACAAGCGATAATTAAATATACGCTTATTTTTTGTTAAATACCTTCCTCCATAAGGACGTAAAACATGTTGAGAAATGCCAAATGCCTCATCTCCTACAAAAACATAATCTACAATGATATCAGCATTCAATATTGGACAACTTTCAGGAATGTTAAGTTCATTTTTTTGTAGCAGATTCCAAAATGTAGAATTTTCAAAAATCGTCGAGTTTGAATCTTTTCCAAATGATCCTATGTCGACGTATACAAATTTATAGTTAGAATCAACGATTGCTAGCAGGACAATTGAGAAGTAGTGCTTGTAGTTGAAATGTTGACTTCCAGTTCCTGATGGTTTTATAACACGGATCATCTTGGAAAGTAGAATTCCTCAAGTAATTTTTTATCAATTTAAGTTTGGAAAAAAGATCTTTCAGCTGAAGCCACAGTTACAGGAATTGCCAAAAAAATTATAAAGGTTTCATGCGGTATGAAAATTTAATGACGACGAAACACTTATGTTCAGAACATAAGTACTTAAAATTGCACAAACAATAAACTAATATTAAATATCATCTAAAATACTCAAGCTTCCACATACGTAGGTAGTCCAAGTATTCAATATAAAATATTTTAACAAATAAATTTTTAATACAATATATTTTCACAAGGATCACTTTACTATCCAATCTGCTCAACTCATCAAAATTATGCATCTAGTCACCAACCAATAGCGAATAGTGTCTAATCAGAATAATACATTATACATTAAACAATATTATAGTGTCATATATCCTACATCTACACAACATTCGAGTGTTATTTCCCCTTCGCCATCAAACTACGCAAACATCGAATCTCCTGAAGATTTGCAGCCTCATTCACGTTTTGAGCCACAACCTCCCTTTATGGGACGAGTTTCTTACGATTCAACATTAATTTTGTATTAGTAATTATTCTCAGTGTCCACGTTTGAACTTAATTTAAGGAAAGGTTCATGAAATGTTGAATTAATAAAAAGTTTACGTTTTGTTGTTAATTTAAATTCTTACCATAATATCAAATTTTCCCCTATTTCATCAATAGAAATCGAACGTAGTTTATCAAAATATAAGCAGATATGATATTGTTCGATCGTTGCAGACGATTTTTATTTAAAAATTTGATAAAAGTTGTAATTGTCCAATGCAACTCCGATAATGTAGGTAAGAAAATAATTTTAATTTAAAGATTAATAATTATGGAAAAAAGAAAAGTCGAGGAAGCAGGCTGATGAATAAATTAATTATAATACCTTTTTAAAAAATAATTTAATGGACTAATAAATAATTTTTATCCTTTTTTTGTGATTAATATATATTTTTTAAAAACCCTATTTTTAATGCTTTAAATTTCGTGCTCTACTTATTATTTCATTATAGCTAATATAACATCTATATAATTAGTAGTTAATAATAACTAATTTATTTCTAAGTCTTAAATATAACCATGGCATTATTCAAAATCTATTTATTGATATCATAGTGAAGAAACTTATTGCTAGCGCTCTGTGGATTTTTGTTGTACTAGGCAAGAACAAACTTGTATTGAGAATACAATGATGCCAAATGCCTATCGGCGATCATTATTCACTCTTATACGTCCGTGACCGGTTTTTCTTGAACCAGCGACCAAATTAAAACAATTTTTTTTTTTTTTTATTAGAAAAGAGGCTTCAACAACTAAGGTTATTAGCCTTGTAGGTATTACATAGTGAGTGTTACATTAATCTTAAAATATAAAATACGATTTGTAACATATAAATATTTTTGAGTCATATAAAATTTTTACATCGTGTACAATATGTTAATAGTAATGATTTATAGGTTATTTATTATATTAATTTTAGTCAAAAAATTTAAAATTTTTGTGCTGTTGTCTTCATTTAGTGCTTCTTTTAGGTTGTCTAGTATCGATAGTGTGTCTCGTATATGTTGGAATGATGGACAGTCTTGGATGATATGCTGAATGGATAGGTGTTCATGGCATTCATTGCAAATAGGTGGTGGCTCTTTACTTATTAGAAATGAATGTGCCAGAAAAGAAAGTCCAATTCTTAATCTGGTTAGAGCAACTTCTTGTCGTCTACTTAGGTTTTTGGGGATGTGCCACTTTTTGGTACATTTTATAATCTTTTTTAGTTTGTTGTTAGGTGGAACGGAATCCCAGTGGTTTTGCCATACCATGTTTGTTTTTTGTCTAATTGATTGTTTTATATCGTTAACTGGAATTTCGGTGATTGTAGGGAGGACGATCGTTTTGGTTGCTTTATCTGCTGACATGTCGGCCATTTCATTACCAGCAATGCCCATATGTGATGGAACCCACATAAATTTAATTTTTTTTTGTGTCAGGGATAATTTGGGTTTTTTAAGTTCCAGCGGTCGAGTGGAGGGGTTGAAAGTGGTTGTTCAAGGATTTTTATGGAAATTGGCCAGTGGTCGCTGCTGCTATACTCATTAAGTACGTTCCATTCTGTTTTAGGGGCAAAAGAACTATTTGTTATTGTGAGATTTATGGATGAAAAAGAGTTATGGGCTGAATTGTGGCGAGTAGGTTTTCCAGTATTTAACAATATTAACTGTTCATTATCTAGAAATTTTTCCATAATTTTGCCTTTGTGATCCGTGAGATGGGATCCCCAAATTTGATTACGACTGTTGAAGTCACCAAGAAAAATAAATGATTTGGGTAATTGTCGGATGATGTCATTGAAGTCGTTAAGTGTGAAAGTGGTGCTGTCTGGTAGGTAGATGTTACAGATGCATAATGGAGTCTTGAGGCGTACGGAGACGGCTACGACTTCAAGTGGGGATTGGATATGAATTTCGGTGCTTTCAATGAGATTATTTACAAATATAGCTACTCCGCCGCTTGCACGGAGGTGTGTTTGGCGGTTTTGGAAGAATCCGTTATATCCTTTTATGGGAAAAGTGGTGTTAAGTTTTAAATTAGTTTCTTGGAAGCATAGGGCGATTGGTTGGATGAGAGTTTTTGCTCTGTGGATATCGGTATTGTGTTTATGTAAGCCGTTTATATTCCATTGAATAATAGAGTCCATGGTTAAGAAATTAGAAGATTAAGAAATTGCTTGTGTGGTTTTGATATGTTTTTTATAGGCTTATTTAGTTTTGGGTAAAACTTTGTTGAAGGGGTTGAGATTGGAAAAGTAGATTTTGTTATACGTGTTTTGAGTGACTTGTCTTTTGTTTTAGGATGAATATGTTCAATTATGTCCATTAAGGTTGGGATGCTTATGTTTATACTTTCGATAAGTGTGGATGTTCATTGATTTATTGTTGAAATTGTTCAGAATGTATTTAAATTGGATGTATGTGATTGGTAAGGGCGCATTCACAGTGAAGTATTCGATGATTGGATTTAGTTTTTCGTCCAAATTTATATCGAGACTGTTGGACGAATTTGTGCGAGATTGTATTTTTGGTTTCTTGATGGTTTTTTCATTTTTTTTTATCTAAGGTAGATGGTAATAAAGCATTAGGGGAGTCTGGATGTTTAGATGATGAAGAATCAGACATAAGTCTTTTTTGTGTTTCAATTGGCGAGTGGGACAGTGCTTCATCGAGATGGTTTTGAGTTAAAGGGAAAAATTTAGTTTCTTCGAAGTCTTCGGTAAAGTCTGATTTGGTTTGATCAAGGATATCAAGAGTTGGACTTGTCGGAGAACGGATATTTTCAATTAATTCGGTGTAATCTATAGCGTAGTCTTCAGGTTTGTTTGGGTTGGATGGTGAGTTTTTTCTTTGTGTAACATTTATATTTTTGCAATTATTTGAGGTATGTCCGCTAGCTTTGCATAGAAAACAAGTAACTATATCATCGGTGAAAAAGATTCTGAAATGAGATTCGTTTGACGAAATAACTAATGAGTTGGGAAGTTTAGGAATGTCTTCGTGTTTGATGTATACTTGTCTTCGGAAGCTCTTTATGTGCTCGAAACCTTCAATGTTAATACCCGCTTTGAGGTGGCTGATTTGAGAAATGGGATATATGTTTAAGTCGTTTAGTGCGTTTGTGATTGCTTGATTGGATATAGATGGGCATACATTTGATATAATGTATCTTTTTGCCGGGTTTAGCAATCTGCGTATAGTTTAATCATTGATATTTATTGATTGGGTTTTTTGGAATAAATTGTCGAGTATTTGTTTGCTGGCCAGGAAGATGCAAAAACGTAATCTTTTTGTGGTACTCCATCAATAGTGTTAAAGACTAAGGCTTGTTCACGGCTGGGGTTTTTTTCCATGGCGACAGCGGATGCAAAATTTATATTGTTATTATTCGTCTTATTCGATAAAGAGATTATAGATTGGTCGTTAGTGGATACGTCATTAGCGTTTGCGTGTTGCGCGATAGTGTCTACGGTGCGGTTGTTATCGCTAGACGATGTTGTTGAGGCGGAAAGTAGTGACGGGTTCTTGTTTGCGAAGCGTGAGGTAAGATTACTCGTTGAAATAGAGGGAGCACCGATATTGCGGTCGTTGCCTTGCACTACTATGTTTTTGGTTGATTGTTGAGTCGGCGTGGTTTTGTATGATAGTTTATTTGTTTTGTTTTTAGGTGTGGAAATGTTTAAATTTGAGATGCGAATGGATGTGGGGTTTTTGGGCAAAGTGCCCGTGGGGTTTTTATTCATTTCATGAATATAGGCGGTTGGGTGTTATATTAGTTAAAACATATTACCTTTCCGAATGTCGATGTGTTTTCTGTGCTATCAAAAAGCTATAAAAGCGAACAGTACGATAAGAACACGTAATAACGGTCGGCAGTTGGACACGAACTGAATTAAAACAATTACTGTTAAATTATTGTGATTAAAGATATCAAAACACGCAAGTTTTATTTATATTGCAGTATTATAATATTTTTATCTATGTTTCTTATTTATTAATGAGTGAGCGTATGAAATTTTAAACAAGGCAAACTGATAAAATTTCATATTTGTTAAGTACAAAATATGGAAGAATAATAAAACGTGTGGTGTAGAAAACTGTTAACAAGTGTGTGATCCTTTTACATTGTCTGATTCATTATTTGTAAAACAATTTTTGGTTAACAAAGGATTCAACTTGGTACATAATTGAATTATTATCAACATTATAAAGTATAAATACTTTAAAGTTGTTCATAAGTTATTGACTCATGCACAATAGTTAATTAGTTAATTAAAAACCGGTAGCTGTCATGTACAAAATAACAGTAATCTTATATCATAGAATTTTTTCGGTACAATGTTCATATCAGTTACTTGTGTGTCATATTACATAGTATTTCATAACTACCGATATCTGAAAAAATTGTACACGCTTTTAATTAACAAGAAATAAAGAACATGAGTGAAGTTTTCCGCAAACATTTAAGAAGTATTAGTTCATACCTAGTAATCGTACATTATAATATAAATATAATATAGTTCATGATCGGAAATTAAGAAGTTATGAATTCTTGTGTAAGTTAATAGCTACCTAACCTAGCCTAGTGCGATACAATAAATATATTTTAACATGTATGAATAATGTTGAAATATACTCGTCTATTACGTCTATTTAGATGTATGAAAGTAGTAATATCACTTATATTTGAATTAGTGTCTTATTACGCCGTAGAGCGCTGTCGGCGCGTAATTAGTATCGATGGGTAACGTTGAGCTCGCTGCAATCGCCGTTAGTAACAGTGGCGCAACGCTCTAGTCTAGTTTTTCTGTTTCCTAAATACTAATCATTTTGTGGTTGACCGTTGTCCGCTGTGTTCGCTAAATGCGAATTTCATGGCTCACTGGTCTCGGATGATGGTACTGCACAGCGTGTTTACGCTTTACCGAGTCTCATATGCAATGTAATATTTTATATTTTATTAGAGTAACATTGATTATTATAACTAGAATTAATTTTCACAAACTACTTCTAGATTATTGAACATTCAAGAGCATTAAGGTTGTTGTATTAATGCATTTGGTTAAGTACCTGGCTTCTACGTAAAACGGAACTTGCCTATTATTTGTTGTTGGTCGGCAGTGTTAAAAGAAATAATGCAGTATTTTTGAACGAAACAATTTGTGAACAACATTAATACACCGTATTAATGTTGACGTGTCTAAGTAGTATGGTTGAATATCTAAAGATAAATAGCATAATTGTTAATACCTACTTGTAGTAGTTGATTGTAATTGGACATATTTATGTACAATTTGGTACAATAGATTACAAATAAGAATGTCATTTTTATGAATTGGCGTATATCCGTGTAAGACATAATTTTAGTAAGGACATGCCACGGAGCCGCTTATACAGGGTGGTGCAGAGGAAACGCATGTTTTTCAATATTGAATTACTGGGACACAATGGGTTGAAAATAATAAAAACAAGTATTAAATGATAGGATTTTTAATGCCGTTTTTGAAATTACATAGCATGTTTAGGTTTGGAAAATAATGTCTTTGAGATGACGTCCTTCTTGCTGGATACAAATGTGGATCCTCTTCTGAAAATTACGAACGGCTCTCTCCAACATTTCATTCGGCACGGCTTCAATTTCCTGACGAATGGAATTCTTAAGGTCTTCGAGTGTGCGAGGCTTGTTGATGTACACTTTTGATTTTAAATATCCCCACAAAAAGAAGTCACATATCGACAGGTCGGGTGAGCGAGGGGGCCAGTGAACATCGCCAAATCTCGAAATCACATGTCCTGGAAACATTTGTCGAACCACTGCCATGGATGCTCTCGCCGTGTGAGCTGTGGCACCATCCTGCTGAAACCAAATGTCTCTCATGTTCACTTGACGCCTTTCAAGTTCTGGACGAAGGAAGTTGTTTAACATTTCAACGTAGCGAGCTGATGTAACAGTAACTGCAATTATATTTAGCAAAAACGCATTAATGGCGAACGAAATGTCATACTGTTTAACAAATGCAGCACCATGTTATTTATTACCTAGATTATATATGAAAGAATGAAATGTTACCACGACCACGAACCTATTGATCCAAAAAAAAATTTGTGGTAACTATCGCTTATCGTAACCTAAGGATTTAATTTTTTGGTACAATGTTCATATCAGTTACCTGTGTGTCATATTACATGCTATTTCACAACTACCGATTTCTTAGAACATTCAACATGCTATAATATAATATAGTTCTCATAATCGGAAATTAAGGGGTTATGAACTCTTTTAAGTTAATAGTGTAATGTCCCCTCCTCAATATTAATATATTCATTAAATTATGAAAAAAAATCATGTCATATTTTTAGTACAAACATTTATTGATCTGTCTTTGAAATCTTTCTTAGAGAAACCTGTTAATTATTCACAATATTAACTTTCCTAAATAGGTATAATGACATAAATAGAGCGCGGATTTTTAAGCACTACAAAGTATCAAAATATGCCATAAATATTCAGTCAAAATCCTAAAAATATCCAATATAGGAAAAAAATTGGCCAGTAACTTAAAACTATTATAATTCGTAAAGATTACTGACAATAATCCAAAAATATGCAATTGCATAGAAATCCGCCTTATATACAAAAGTAAAATAAGCGTTATAATTACATCGAATTGTTAAATCGTAATGAGTTTATAAATGTTAAGCTTTTGAATATATTTAGTCATTTTTGATATGGAATATGTATTGAGTGTCTACATTTTAATTTTTTGAAAATAATAAGAGTTTCTTAACTAATTTATTTGAATTTAATTTAATGTTTCTAGATGAATAAGTTATTTCATTGAAATTTTCGAAAAATTAACTTGATTAACAATTTAAATGAAGAACATAGTTGTTAGTTATTTAGTTTTAACTTAAAATGGTTTTATGTGGATTTAATGTCCATGAATAGGTTATTCAGTAAAATAATATAATAAATATGATATTTTAAATATATAAATATTAATATAAGTTCATTTTAGTTTATTGTAATTATATTTATTATGTCTTTTCATTACTTATAGCCTATAGGTTGTTGCATTAAGTAAAACTTGGAAAATTAAAGATTTGTTGATTAATTTCTCATTACACTTTTAGTTTTACTTAAATAAATAAATAACTCAAATAAATTTGATTAAGTTTTTCAAAATAATCATACATTATAACATATTAGATAATATGTGTGTTAAAAAATGTTTGTATTTAACATATTTCTGGAATACTGACATTCTCCAATTACCATATGAGTTATTTTTGCTTTTATGTAGTTTTCTAGCTTAAGTTTGAATAAATACTTTTTTGTACATTTTTTAAAATTATAACAGTCCCTAGACATTTCCATACTAGTTTGTAAAAATCACTTGTTAAAATAATAGGTTTTCTTTATCTAGTCGTATAAAACGCTCTTGTTCCACTGATTACAATATATTTTAGTAGTGTGAAAATTCTTTGAAAATGTACAATTTTCTACTTCTTTTTATCTAGCTGTTTTAAGTATAGTAATTCGATCATGAAGAACTAATAAAAGTATGTTCCTTTTGGAATTATAAATTTAGCATCTACTTCCATCATATATATATCTACTCACTCCAATGTGTGTTAATTTTTTTACTATTGCTTTTTTGAATTATAAAAATCATCAGAAACAAAATATTATGGTTACATCAGATATATCTTATTGTAATGATAAAAAACCATTTCAACAAACATGAATCAATTTTACTATAGAGATATAGTGATTACCTGTTTGTCAAAGTAATTTACACGATTATTTTAAATTGATGTATACAATTCTTGTATTTGACCAATTTTTGGAATACCAATAAAACATTTCTACAATACTAATATTTTCTAATTACTACTGGGTTATTTTTGCTTTTATGTAGTTTTCTAGCTTATGTTTGCATTTTTTAAAATATGAAATAAATAAATTAAAATATAATGGATATTCCAGATTTAAATAATTTCATCTCTCAATTAGTTTAAATACTATCATCTAGATAAACTTGTACGAACTCGTCCTGGTACCACCTCATGACTCCATTCACGAGTCTTCCGAAAGTCATTAGACCATTTTTGTGACCGAAAGAGAAAACTTGGAATTGAAGAAGACCTCTACGTATCCCGAAAGCTGTATATTTTCGTGCTTTTTCATGGTGGTACTTGCCAGTATATTTGCTTCGCAAATCAAAAACGCTAAATCTTTTCGCGCCCCACATTTGTCTAACAATTTTCTTTAAATTCGGCATCTGGTACGCATTGGACACGAGTCGTTAAGCTATCTGTAGTCAACATAGAAGCGAAAGAAAAGATCTGTTTTTTTTCTTTGCCGACCTACAGTGGTGAGATACTTAGTTCTACGAGCCCCAGGAGTTCCATATCGTGCATCATATCATCATCGATAGCAGTATGTTTCTGTTGAAGATATGGTTTTAGCGCGATTGATCTTTTATCACAATTTTGAGTTCAATAAGTTGGTACGTCCTACATTTTCATTGAATACTAACAGTATTGTTTAATACTTAGATGAGTTTCGGTGTCATCCTCAAATTCTAATTGTTACTGGTCGGCTAGTAGTGGGTGGTTGAGCTTTTCAGCATGTTGAGTGTTTACGTTCAAATTTGCTTACCCGTGTGAATTGTACACGTTAGGTTAAGTTGATACCATCAGATGCATTGAGGGTTCTCCACTAAACGAATGTTTCTGCATTGATGAACTATCTGCGGACAATAACATTGGTGACCGATCCACCAAAAGTGCTTCAACTGTTTGCTGAGGTCAAAGACAAGGGGTTTCTTACAAAGATTGAAACTTTTCGATTTGGACAGTGAGTTAAATGTCGCTACAACACCGTCCTTAGCCATCCCCACAATTAAACCTGTTCGCTTCGAAGGCATTTTGAAAATTAAAACAATAAAATAAATAAAATTATCGAATAGAAAACCAAATTGGAGGGAAAATATTATTGCAGCGCAATCTACAGTGACTATCGATCGTATAAAAATTAATTAATAATTGACTACTTGTGCGATCTAATTGAGATTTATATAACTATGGTAATTATAATATAATACCGTGGGAGATATGACGAAAACCATTTTAAGAACATTTCGATTATTAGTGTTTCAGCTGTTTCACGGTAAACCGATAGCCGGAGGAACAATTTGCATAGAGGTCGATTTTTTCTCCAAGCGATTCTTCACTAGGACCAGTTTTTCGTTTTTTCAAAAAGTCATTATTTAAAACTTTTATTTTTTAAAGGCCATTTGACGTATACAATGTTCTTTTTTTTTTTTTTTTTTTTTTTATTTATTAAAAGAGAATATATACAATCTGTATTAACTATACAATAAGTAATATGGTTGATTTATTTTATGTACAAAACTGGACGGCTTGATGGAAGGGAGTGTCCAAACAACACTACTTCAATTCTAGACTTTTATTTATGTTTTATTTTTATTTTTATTTTTATTTTTTTTTTTTTATTGGTTGAGGAGGTCCCTGGGCCAATTTCGCTTTAGACGACGTGGAGGGTTATCTGGGAGAGTGACGGATGAGAGATTGGAAATGAGTGGATTAGGGTGGTTTACTGTGTTATTGTGAAATAATTTATAGTAATGGGAGGCTAGGGTGCTTATGTATGGGATATTAAGGTCAGAGTGGAGTGAGAGGTTGCTGACGTACCAGGGTGCGTTTGTGAGGAGACGAAGACAAATTGATTGGAAGGATTGGAATTTTTAGATGTTGGATTTTTTGGAGGTACTCCATAGCTGTATTCCGTAAGTCATTGAAGGGCGGAGAATTTGTTTATAGATTAGGAGTTTTGTGTTGAGTGGAAGATTTGATCTAAGAAGGTGTTTCATTTTGTGGAGTTTAAAGTTGAGTGATTTCCTTTTTGTTTTTATGTGAACTGCCCAAGTGAGTTTACTGTCGAGGTGGACTCCTAGGTAACGGGTGGCTTGTGCTTTGGGAATCGTGTCGTTGTTGATAGTCATGGGGGGACTATGGTCTGGACGTAGAGTAAAGGTTATGTGGGTAGATTTATTTGGATTTATTTTGATTCTCCACAAGTTGAACCAGTTTTGTAGTTCGTTGAGATGGGATTGAAGATTATCAGATGCTATGGTTAGGTCAACATTAGTTGATATTATGCCTGTGTCATCTGCGAAAGTAGCAAGAGTGGTGTTCTCGAAGTGAGGAATGTCGGAGGTAAATATATTGTAAAGAGTAGGTGCTAGAATACTTCCCTGGGGGACGCCTGCTTTTATGTAGTGGATTTGTGAGAGTTCGTCCTCGCAGCGAACGACAAAGGACCGGTTATGAAGGAAAGATTTTATAATTAAAAACAGGGGGGCTGGTAGAAAACGTATTTTATATAGTAGGCCTTCGTGCCAAACACGATCGAACGCCTGAGCTACGTCGAGAAAGACGGCAGTGGAGTACTGTTTGTTTTCGAGAGTTTGTGCAATTATGTCGATTAGTCTGTGAACTTGATGGATAGACGAATGTTTATTTTTGAAACCGAATTGAGTGTGGGGGATTATATTATGGCTTGCTAATATAGGGTTTAATCGCTTTAGTATAATCTTTTCTAGAATTTTTGAGAATGAAGGTAAGAGGCTGATAGGACGGTATGAGGAAGGCAGGTCAGGAGGTTTATCAGGTTATGGAATTAGAATAATTATGGAGTGTTTCCAAGAACGAGGAATGTGGGAGAGACGAAGAATTGAGTTGAGAATGAAAGTTAAGAGAAGAATGGCTTTTTTGGGCAAATGTTTTATAATTCGATTTGTTATGAGGTCGTGACCTGGGGATTTTTTGTTTGATAATTTACTGATAATAAATTGAATTTCGCTGGGTGAGGTATGTTTAGTGGGTAAGGACATAGGAAGGCAATTGGTTAGAGATTTTTCAATGAAGGATGTGTGATCGATGTTGTTGACGTCGGGGTGAGGAGAGAAATTATTTTCTAGAAGAGAGGCAAACAGGTTTGATTTTTCTAAGTTGGTCTTAGCGAAGGATCTGTCAGGATATCTAATTGGTGGTATTACATTTTTTTTATTTAGGATTTTTTTAGTAGCTTTCCTAATAGAATTGTTTGAGTTAGATAGAGAGTGTAAATATCGTTGGTAAGTTTCCGTGTTGTGAATGCGTAAAAGGTTTTTGAGGGAGCACGCAAGATTGTTATAGCGACTTTTGTCACTGGGTAGGTGGGTATGGTGCCATCGGTTTCTAGCTCGGCGTTTTTCAACAAGCAGTTTTGAGAGGTGTTCAGGGAGAAATGTTTTATTGCGGTTGGTGGGCAAGGAGGTTGAAGAGTCAAGCGCGGCGTTTTTTATCAGCGTGGTGAAGGTCGAGACAGCAGAGTCTATCTCTTCAGTAGATTTTAAAGAAATGTTTAGAGATACATTGTTTTCAACGATGTGGGAGAATTTTTTCCAATCGGTTATCCCTGGGGTGAGAGTGGGGAATTTTTTCAGTGAGACCAATTGATTATTTAAAGTTAATAGGATAGGAGTGTGATCAGACGAGAGGTCTGCGAGATTGGCAATATTAAAGTTGATGTTATTAGGAAGAGTATGAATGAAAAAGTCAAGAATGTCGGGGACTCTGTTGGAATGTGATGGCCAATAAGTTCGATCGGGAGGAGATAAGTATTTTAGGTTGTTAGAAAGTAGAGATCTGTGTAGCGAAAGGCCTCTAGTATTGGATACTCTAGATCCCCATAAGTTATGTTTGGAATTGAAGTCACTTCCGGATATAAATGTGTTACCGAGGGATTTGAAGTACTGAGTAAAATCATTGTCGGTTATTTTATTAGCGTGTCCCGGTGTACAGTATACAGATGAGATTGTAGTGGGTACATGGTTTAGTGAAATTGCTATATTTGTAGCTTGAATGGATGGAGTTTGGAATTGTGGAAGTACAGCGTGACTAATGTTTGTTTTTATTATTAATGCAGAACCAGCATGCGCAGTACCATCAGGGTGATCGCAGTGGTATGTTGAGTAACAGGGAATATGAAAATTTGAGTGTGTGGTGAGGTGGGATTCACTTATTAGAAGTATATCTATGTTATTTACAGTAAGAAATGCTTTTAATTCATTTTTTTGTTGCAATAGGCCGTTTGCATTCCAAAGAAGGATGGATATCGGGTGGAGAATAGTTTCGTGATTATTTATCATCTTTAGAAACTATAAGTTTATTGATAACAGTGGTTAATAGAGAGATTAGAGGACAGATTAGGTTTTTTAGTTCTTCGAGAAAAGATGAAAGTTTGAGGGATATGTCTGGATCGGGGGGAGTAAGATTGGTTGGATTGTTTGCGTTTTCGGTGGTGGCTTGGGCGTATGTTTTGGGGAAGTTTGAGGCTGAAATTGAAGTAGCGTTTACAGATGTTGGGTGAACATAATTTGATTGAGGGTTAAAGGTTTTTTTTTGATTGTAGAGTAGATTGAAATTCTTTATGAACTGGGCATCCTCGGTAGTTCGCAGGGTGGTCACCGCTGCAGAGAGCACATTTTGCTGGAAGACTTTGGGATTTTTTGGCATGAAGTGGACAGGTGGTTGGCTCCGCAACGGACGCATTTTGGCGGATGGTTACAATAAGATTTGGTGTGTCCAAACGCTTGACAACGGAGACATTGTATTGTTAAATTGTTGGCTCGAGGTTCTTCGATTTTTATTTTGGTGTAGTACAAAAAACCGATCGAAAATATGTCTTTATTGTTGATGGCTGGCTCCAGGTCAATAAAGAAGAGCGGGAGAGGAAGTTTTGTATTTCGTTGGAGAACATTGGTGATGTTTCTGACTTGATGACCGTGGGCAAGTAATTCATTTTTGATTTCTTCTATTGGTGTAGTGTGGTGGAGATTTCTCAGTATTACCCGATACGCCCTATCTTGTTTCAGTTGGTATGTATGGAAATCTGCTTTGGACTCTTGCAGAAATTTGATAACCAAGCGGTACGAGTCTGCTGAAGTAGTGGAAAGTTTTACGCCATTAGTTGAGCTTTTGCATGAGAAATGTTCACCTTTGATTAACTTTTTGATGGAGTTACAGAAAACATTGAAGTCATTAACTACGCGAATGAATATTGATGGAGGTATATTTCACTATCAAAGTAAGAAAAGTTTTGGGAGGACAGGGGGTTTTTCAATTTTCCCCTCCCATTTAGCATCTTTTTTTCGATCCCCTTCCTTTCAAAAATCATTTATACGTCACTGTTCTAGAACTAGTTACTGCTTTAACCATTGAAGCGCATTTGGACTTTGATCTACAAACGAAGCTGATGGCAAAGAATTTAAATTAATTAATCCATTTGGTGATGAATTACCCGCAAGAGGATTATATCCAGGTCGTCAAAACACTTACCAAGCTCCATGTGCTTGATGGATCAGCTGTGAGTGTGGTAGTAGACCCAAAATCCAATTGTCTTCAATTATTAGAACCATTTAAAGTTTGGGATGGAAAAGATTTGGAAGACCTTATTATACCTATTATTATTATACTTATTAAAGTGAAAGGAAAATTTACTACTGGTCACATTTCTGCAGCCGGTCCCTGATTGAAATATCGAGGTCATAATATATCAAATAATATGTTTTTGACGTAAGTTATTATAACTTTGTTCTTATCAAAATGTACAAAATACAATTATTTTATTTATTATTCTAGTGCAACCAATTTAGATAATAATGAAATGAATAAGGTACAAAACCAATATACTGGAGACTGGGGTGCAGTTCCAGACACAGCCAGAGCATACATAGCTAAAGGTATATTGTGGATAGTATTTGGTGATGAAAATTATGATGAAGGAAGTAGCAGAGAACATGCCGTTTTAAAACCACGTCATTTAGGAGGACATGCGATCATTGTTAAATCTTTTGCCGGTATTCATGAAAACAATTTGAAAAAAAAGGAGTATTAGCCTTGACATTTTCCGATACTAAGGATTATGATAAAGTTCAACCAACTGATAAAGTGTCTTTATTCGGACTTGATCAATTACTTTTGGCATGCCTTTGAAATGCATATTGCGCCATACTTACGGTAGTTGTGACGAGATGTTACTTAATCACACATTCAATTTGTTAAGTCCAGTAGTGCATTAAACCGAATAAAGCAATTAGCTGCTGCTTCTAAATAAAATACTAATTCATTCATGTTAATTTGTATCATTTATTTATATTTATTAACTCGTAGATTATATTTTAAATTAAAACAAAAAAATAACTGCTTTTAGGCAAAGAAATCATTATATTTAGATCCGTTGATACTATTGTTTTATATAGGTATTATAATTGTTAATACATTAAGGGCTAGTTGTACCGTTGCGTGGTTAAACATTGATATCGGCGATCAAATATTAATCCTTGATTAAATGTCTGAGTGTGTATGGTTGGTGATTTGGGTATGATTAGTTAATCACTGATTAAAACACGATATTATTGTTTTTATACAATATTTTCATTATATTTCATTACAGTTGGTACTCATGCATCTTCATGCATGCGGTACTGTATATTTTACCAGAATAATAAATAATAATAATAATAATATAATATTATTTATAAAAATTATAAAAATATTTTACTACAACAGTATAACGTAAATTGCAAATATTTATATAATGGATTCTTCAATGAAACAGAAACGTTCAGCTAACTTCTCAGCAGCTGAATCCGATTTATTAGTGTCACTAGTAAAGAAGCACAAATCTATAATAGAATGCTTAAAAACAGATATTGTAAATTCAAATTAAGAGGATACAATTATTTACTAAAATACTACTTTGTTGTATTTATCTTTCAATATTCTAATCTACTTATTGAATAATAAGTAATAATAATATTCAAACTGTCATTAAAAAACAAAATTATTTTATTTTAATGTTGAATAGAATCAAAAAGGATGCATGGATCATCATTCAGGATGAATATAACTGCCAATCCGTTGTAATACTCGTACGGCATTATTATTAAAAAATAAATATGAAATTATTAACCCTTTTAGACCTGACTTTTTTTTAATCAAAAAATAATTTCTTTTCATTTATATTTTTAAATAGGTAAAAAAATAAAGTTGACAATGTTTTAAATAACTTTATTTATTTTTACTAAGAAAACTGGTAGGGCCACAAAAGTCACCCGTCGGCTTGAATGGAATGAAATATACAAAAAATTTTATTTATTTTTTATTTTATTATTTATTGAAAAAATCTAATATTTTTTTCGATAACTGCAATTTTATTATAATAAATTAAATAAAAACCTTTTACAATATTAAAAGTATACAATTAACTTATTAAACTTCAATATATAAACAAAAAATTAATATAAACCTTAAAAATAAAATAAGATACGACTCTTCTTGAGTAGTTGAATGAATATATTCATAATATTATTTCTTAATATGGAAATCAGCAAAACAATTTCTTCCTGAAGCCAAACACAAGTGTACTTTATACTTTTCGCAAAAAATGTGCGTTCGATGTTTTCGACATTTTGGATGCTTGCATTTTGTTGGATTTTTCAAGTTATCAACACCAGGAAAATTACCCATTGTATCGTATCTTACTATATCGTGAGGTATAGGACTATCAGTTTTTATTTTTTTATTTGTTTGCGGAGATATCTGTGTGCATACATCTTCAGAATTAGATGAACATCTTGAACTCTTATCAGTAGAAGTATTACTAGGTCTGCCTTTTCTTTTTGGAGTTGTTAATTTACTACGACGATTTATATTTTCATTAGCTAACTGCAGCCGAAAATGTAACAAATCTAGGATTTTATTTTTTTAGATGTTTAAATACTTTGCGTCTTTTAGATATTGAATCCAGCAATTGGCCACTACCAAATCAAAAGCATGTACTATAAGTCGTAATGTCCATTTTTTAGATTTTATAAATGTTCTATATGTACTTATAAGTTCATCGATTTTGTCAACGCCACCCATTGATTTGTTATATAAGGTTATAATTTCCGGTCTTTCTATTTCTACATACAACTTATTTTTTTTGTCTCAGCGTTTTATAATTTCAACTTCACTAGACGTAATAAAATTAGATGCTATATTTACTGGTTTATTATCATACCATTTCAACATGCCTAAAGAAAAATTATTGATTTTCTTAGATTTTATTTCGTAAGATGTTCCACGTCCCATTTTAGACATTATTTTATCTGCCAATAGAGGTGGATTTGCAAATCAATTTGTCCTTATTGTACCAGCTGCATAAATTCCTTTTTTATAAAGTCGTTCAAATAATTGAAAGGAAGAAAAAAAATTATCAAAATATAGGAAATGAGAATTTTTTTTTACTCCTTTAGTTAATTGCAATACAGTTGCACCACCGATTCCAAATTGCTTTTGTAAATCAGAATTTATTTCAGTAGATGCACCTTGATATAATAAAAAATCATAAACTGTACCACTTTGTCCTGCAAGTACATATATTTTTATGCCCCAAGGATATGGCTTCCCTTTCATACATTGCTTTACCGAAAGGGTGCCCTTAAATGGCACCATTTGTACATCGACACATAAGTTTCGTTCCATAACTAAACTATTACACTTTTTTTTTATTAAATCATACAAAAGTCGAACTTTTATAAATTTATCTTTGTTATTAATTGAGATA
This sequence comes from Rhopalosiphum maidis, assembly GCF_003676215.2. Taxonomy (NCBI): domain Eukaryota; kingdom Metazoa; phylum Arthropoda; class Insecta; order Hemiptera; family Aphididae; genus Rhopalosiphum; species Rhopalosiphum maidis. The sequence continues at coordinate 40,276,104 of NC_040879.1, read as the reverse complement.
CTGTTATTGTAAATTATGTGTAAATTGGATCTGAGCTGAAAAAAACGATCCCGAGTCATAGTATTTGTTACAATATTAATTCTAAATGTCTCCTCCTAGTACATTCGTATCCGTGGAAATTTTAACGACCCCATTATAATATGAATCGCAATTAGTGATTTTATTTCCATACCGTTTGTTGACTGGAATTGTATTTCCTTTTGAACTGTATATAACGTAGTGTTAAAAGCTATAGTATCGAAAAAATTTTCATGAAAATACTGATAAAAATAATCAATTGGTGAGGGCATAGATGTAGGGTAAACTTCATTTTATAAATCATCTAATTGTAAGTTTAAACTTTGGAAAGGTTCATTGAGCCATTTTATACTTTTTTTTATCAGTAACAGAATAGTTATTTTCATTCAAAATAGTATTATTATCATCATCAGAGATGTTTGGCAAGTCATAGTAGGTAACACTAGCTCTATTAAAAAACAACTAACAATTGGTAAACAATTCAAAAAAATACTTAATACAAACCATTATTTTTTTTTTTTTACTACATTATTTTTTAATATTGTTCTTTTGTAATAGAACCATCTAACAGTGAATCAACAAATAATAATCCATCTACTTCTACAAAAAAATATTGGACAACCTACACACCAGCAGACTTAAAATCTAAGTCATCTTTAACAGCCAGTAGTGCTTCAGCAGCTGGTATTAAGTTTTTAATGTTTTTATTGTATATTTTTGTGGTCTTGTAAAAAGTAATCAAGTGAAAATTATTATAATTTTAAATTTGTAATAGGTAATTATATTATTTTAGATTCTATGCAGAGCAATTAATGTATTTATTTTACAATGATGTGTTTTTATTTAATTTCTGTTTTAAATAGTTATGTACTTAAGTATTCAACATAATAATTTGATTTTTAACTTCAGTAACTTTTCTGGTCGGAATGTAATTTAATACAGATTCCTCTTAAGTCTCCCAAAAGAAAAAGTTATTAAAAAGTTAAATTAACTTTTATTTTAACACATTCATTTCAGTGACTCTTTAGACATCTAATATACAGCAGAGTATAATCAACTTTTATTAGTTTAATGTACACACTTGACCACCTTTTTTTTCACTTGGTATTATTTCTTATATAAATTCAAAAATATATATAACGAGTATATATTAATTTTATTTTTTTAATAGGAATAATATTTAGTTATTTGGTGCATTTACATATTTGGTATTTGTTTTTAGATGGACATGTTACAAAAAATCATAAAGTGTATCAAGACAAAATTATCAGTTGGGCATCTTATCGGGCATCGTTAACACAACATTTATAACTTAAAATAAAACTCATCAAGTTGTCCAATATACGCAACCGATATCGTAAAATGGACCACCTTTACCTTTATTTGGACCTTTTATAAAAACTTAATAGATATAATAACTTTATTCAAATTTATTAAAATGTTTTATTCAGTTAACAAATTAAAAGTCAAACTGAACAAAAAAAAAAAAAAAAACAATAAAATAAAATAGTAGGAACTAATTTTCCAAACTAATCAAAATTTATAATAAATAATAGCAGACCTTGCTTAAAATAAATTTATAATAAAATAAAAATGTAGGTACTTAATTGTTTTCACATTGAATACATAATAAAAACTCATCATTAGGTTGTAAACCCAAACAATCTTAATGGAACCAAACACTACATTGTGGGCACATTATCATGTCCAATTGGTTGTTTTCTCTACATAGTGGACAATACCAATTTTCTTTCACACCAGCCTTTGTTCCTTTTAATGTTGGTATATCTTCTACCTTTTTCTTTTTTGATTTATCATTTTTTTTTGTCAAAAATTTTCCTTTTAGTATTTTATTTTTCAACTTTTTCTTTTTTGATTGTAATGTTATTGATTTTTTTTTTTGTAGCAATTAATGATTTTTCTTGAAATCATTTTTGTAAGGACTACTGGTTAGGACCACAGCTTTTTGAGCACCTCTTCCACTTTTTTTTGATTTAGTATATTGTTGAGTCTTAGGTATAGGAGAAACCTCTAAAAGAACCTTTGTAAATGAATTATTATTTTGCTCAACATCATTTGTAATTGAATCATTAAGTGCATCTTTAGTTTTATCATTATTGACAGTTATACCATTTTCAATCTTAGTTTCTAGTTCCGGAGTAGGACATTTGTTTAATAAGTCAGAAACAATGAATTGATGGTTCTGAAATATGTGTCTATTAACAGGCCAGATACCTGCATTTCTAAATGCATTTTCAGCAATACTTACTGTAGCTGCTCGAGCATATGCTTCCTTAAGTAAACTTGACACATTAAATTATGATATTGTTCTACCATAATTTTGACGCAACCATTTTTCTTGAGCTTGAATATAGTATAACCCTAAGGACTTAAAAAAAGCAACGTCAAGTGGTTGAAGGCGATGGATAGTATATCCATCGCCATAATCTAGGTAACTGAAGCAAGACTATTCCATTTTTTTTAGCAAATAATAAAGCATCTAAATTTTTACTATGTGTAGTATGTCCAACAAATAGTATTACAACTGGATTTTCTTTAGTTAGATTTTACATGCGAATGGAAATGCTTTAGCCAAGTTACAAAAAGCTCAGAGTTAATATAACCAGAGTCTGAAATTTCAACAACACTACCAGATGGAGCACCTATTTCTAATTCTGGGCATTTTCGTTTCCTTTTAAATATAATCATTGGTGGCACATAAAAACCAGATGCATTGACACAGCAAACAATGGTAGTATTGACTCCTCTTTCTCCACTCGTTAAAGCCCCTACTTGTCGTTTACCTTTTAAAGATATCACTTTTTGAGTTTTTTTTTGGACTGTAATGAAACCAGATTCATCGACATTGAAAATAGTGTTTGCATTTATTTTATTTTCATCAAATACTTTTTCAAGAATGTCAAAAAAATCCATAACATTTTTTTATTAAAATCTTAAACTCTGGCCATAGAAGTAGCTTCAGGCTGTCTCAAGCAAAGTTGTGGGTTACGTTTCATGAACCCATAAAACTATTTTTTTTCTTTATTAAAATTATGAATTAATGAAAATTTTTCCGCGATATCGAATGCTAATTTTCTTGTATCATTTATTTTAAAACCAAAAAATGATGACTCTAAATGTAAAAGATGATTTACCAATTGTTGTTCCATATTAGCATCAAATACTGCTGGTCTCCCAAATGATTTGACACGATTGACATACCCATTTTTACCATCAGTATGTCTCTTAAGAGTAGCTTTGGGAACATTGTATATCTGTGCACTTTTGTTCAAACCATAATCACCATTTTTATAGGCAGCAACTGCTAATTGTAGATCTTGTTCAGACTATTGACCGTATGGACCTCTTTTCGGCATTATAACTGTAGGAACAATTTTAAAATGTGAAATCTGTAATAAAATAATGGTCCAAATTAGGCAACAGTTGGTGGTCCAAAATAAACAACTTTATAATATTACGAAAAACTCTTTACTTACTCAACAATGGCAAAGTTTAGTTTTAAACAGTAACATCATTCAAATTTGTACTAAATTGTGAACAAAAATCAAAATAGGTCAAATTCGAGTACATTTAATATTCTTTATGTTATTACTTAGCAAAAATGTATGGAAAATAACATCAAAAACCCGAATTTTGTATAATGTGTTGATAGATCAAGCGATAAATGATAAAAACGTGTTTGTTTACTCCAAAGACGTTATAAGCGTACAGAGAACATATTTTACTAGGTTTGAACCATTTCTTATCATTACGAGGTGAGATAAGCGAGTGGTCCGAAATTACCCGATTCTTCCCTATGTGATCACATTTCTCACGAAACACGTGTCGTACACGTGGTAACTGATTCAATAAATAATAAAAATAAATTCAATTATTCATTTTTCACTGAACCGTGGAAGTAGAAGAAGTTATTTAACTTAATTGTTTGATTAAAATAAATTATAAAAAAAATGAAAAAAACAAAGAAGACTCCATTGGTTGGGTACATCCTATTGCTAGATTGGAAAAGGGAAATTGTCATACCCTATTTCCCGATCTCTTAAAATACGAGTCAAAATTATTTAACTATTTTCACATGTCGAGTAAATCTTTTTTTGAACTACATAATTTAATAAAGTATGACACAAATATGAGAAGGTCTATTTCAACAGATGAATGACTTGCAGTGACGTTAAGGTGACGAAGTTGGTGTGGGAGTGTGAAAACGTTGATGTTGAACATTTTTTTGATGATTTTGTAATCGATGAACGATAAAATACGAACTTTGAAAATTTGGATAAGCCTGTGATATTTGATATGAAAGAGAATATTGATGTAGAGTCCGTGTATAATCATTATACGAAGAATTTGGTTGATTTTGAGATTCGAAATTTGAGCCAACTAAAAAAGAGTTATTCTGTTGTCGAGATTGCTTTGCATTAAAATTGTTTCTATTATCTTAAGTTTCACTTCTATTGTCTTATCCTCAAGTACTTGTTTAAAATAATTTATAAGTGATAACAAAAAAATACGGTTAGGATCATCCATTGAATCTGTCATTTCATTTCACTCTTTTAAGCTTTGTCGTATAGACAAAAACAATAGGCTTTCTAAATCTTTAATTGGTTTTTTTTGCTTTTTAGATCGTCTTAATTGTGTGATTGTGTCTTCACCAGAATTATTCATAATATCATTATCTTCATTATCTGTGGCGGGTTCGGCATCAGTATACTGTTCAGAATCATTGTCATTTAAATTTGATATAGTTTGCTTGTTTCCAAAACAAGATAAAAGAAAAGATAACTGATTATAATAAACATAAGTTTTCCACGATTTACTGCCTGATCCAGATTTCAATGTGAAAAGTAAGTATCATTTCAGAAAATTCTTTATTGTTTTTTTATAACGTTAGTCATAAATTCTACATAACACAGCTGTTTTTTGCTATTAATTAATGAGTATAAAACATGATGTCTTTGTCCAATAAATCTAAACGTGCCTAATTGGAGCGAAAACAATATTGAATATAGATAACACGATGCTAAAACTATCGGTAAAATGTGATTATAACTAAACGTTTCTTATTTGTTATATAACAGGCTTAATTGTTTATTGGCCAGTGCAATATTTGAAGCAATGATATGATACATAAGAAATATATTGTAACTTGGAAACGAGTACACAACAAGAATTTATTAGACAAAAAAATATATTCCATTAAAATAATTAAAATTTATTAGCTACAATTATTTTATAAGAACATATTTTAAGTTTTAAATCAAATTTAAATAAATAATGGACAACGAAAGTGATATATTACATTGCAAAATAGAAAAATTGGAGATTTATATAGATGAACTAGAAACAAGCTTATATGAACATGAAGATACAATTGCTAAATTAGATGATAAGATGTTGGTGGCCATTGAAGCGCTGGATTTAATGAAACTGCAACAGACAGATATGTGCAACGAGTTGGTTAACAAAAATGAAGAACTAATTAATAATTATGAAACGATACACACGCGTTGGTTGTATAACCAAGAAGAAAACGAATGTTTACGGGCTAACAATGAGCAGATACATACTCTGTTGGAAGAACAGAAGATAAAGATAGATGACTTAGAAAATGTAAAATCGACTCAATTAAAAGAAATTAAAAAACTACAAAAGCAACTGTCATCTGTCATGAAAAAGTTTCAGGATAACCAACGACTACTAAAATCAGAACTTAAAGTTAAAGATCAAGAAATAATTTGTATACAAAAGACTTTAGCGGATAAAATTACACAATATGCCGATCTAGAGAAAAAAATGAGTACCGAACAAGACCGTAATGAGTCTTTGCAGTCGTCGATTGGTGAATTAAAAATTAAGTACGATAAAGACGTATGTGCATTGCAGGCAGAGATTACTGGACTACGGGATGAATTAAAACAAACTTTCACTAAATTGGAGAAGGTTGAACATCAATTACAAGAAGCACGAAATGAAACAATTTATCGAACGACCGAGTTCAAGGAAAAAATTCAAGAAACAAGTGATGCTCTATGTAAAGAGAAAAATAAATTGGAAAAAAAATACAGTAAGCTTAAGGCTGAGAACATGTCGTTGGTCTCAAACGTGGCGTGTGTTAATACAAAACTATGTAATTCACAAATGGAAAACAATACTCTCAAATGTCAGCTCATGGAGCAAAAGAAATCGATTAAACTCTTGGAAGCAACGAAATATAGGCTACAACATGAAATGGAAAGAATCAAGAAGAACGAAGAGTTGACAGCAAAAATTGTCATGACAGAACGTGAACAGCATGATCGAGAGCAAAAAATTTCTGAAAAGAAATTAGAATTGAAATCTCAAGAAGAACGTGAACTCAAGGAGTTGAGTAAAAAGCTATCGGAACGAATTATATGTTTGAAAAAAATTAATTATGATTGCGATATGCCCGAAAAATCAAAATGTTGAAAATCGTTAAAACCGTAAGTTTTATATTAATGGGTTACAGGTTATGTAGTATACAGTAGACTTGTCTATGTTGTAGTGATTTTACTATAATCTATATAAGTATTATTTATATTTTAAAAATTCTACTAATATGTATGATATGTACTAACAGTCTGTTCAATCATAAACATATATTAAATGTTAATATTGCATTTAAGTACATTACTAGTTAATAATAATACATTTTACAAAACATATTATGTATAATAAATAAAATCTATTAAAATTAGTTCTAGTTTTTGGAACAATAATACCAATAGAATTATTGAACTTCTTAGTATTATGATTGTGTGCAGATGTTTCAATAATATCTCTGTAATTAATAAATGGGCATATATTTTTAAAATATAATGAATTTAAATTATGAAGATTATTATCTTTGTAGATATTATGACTACAGTATAGATTTGAATTGAAAAATATAAATTTTAATATGAGAATTTATAGAAGTATTTAGCTTATTTATATGTACATTGTAAGAAGATCCCCAAAAGAATAGACCACAACTAATAATACACCTGTTTCTAGTGCAACCATTCGTTTGCGCACTCATTTCTCTTTCCACTTATATAGTAAATAAAGTTAATTTATACATAAATATGTTTTTGGTGTGCTATGTGTTAAAAAATATGTATAATTAATTTTTATCGTAGCGGTCATTTGTTTATATTTATTTTAATTACCTATTTAAATGGTTTACATTGGAAGCGGTTGGCTATTTGTTCCAAGTTATTAATTTGGTCAATTTCTTTATTTGAATACTTTCAGAAATTTTTAATTTATTACTTTTTTTAATTATATATAGATTTAGATTGTGATCTTACAATAAATTCTCATACAACTCTTACTCGCCGTATAAATGATGATTTTAAGAGGACGATCAGTATAAATCATTATATATCTGTATATTTTAAAACATGGGATATAATATACAAATTACTTTTACTATAATACTACATATGATTTACTTAAATTTAAACATTTAATTGTTAATAAATAAACATTACAATTTATAAATATATTTATATTCAATTTTATTGTACCTAATGTAAATTAATAAATAAATATTAATAAATGTATAAAGTATCTTGTATTTAGATACTTTATTTAAGGTATCTTGTCCAGCCCTGATTACATATTCCTATATCCTAAGTAATTCTAATAAAATATTAAACTTTATTACACTTTGGAGTTGTTTTCGTAGAATTAAACCAATAACTATCATTTCTAGAAATTCAAATTCATCGGTGTTGTATATTTGATGGTCCATCGAGAATTTTGTGTAGTGATTACCCATCTTCACCATCATAACATCCTCCGGTGATACATGTCTGTATAACAAAGAACAGTTTATTACATAATATAATTGTATTCAAACAGGTGATAATAATAACGCTCACCTCAGTTTGGTATAAACAAAGTCGTCATATACGCAATTATCTATTTTGTAGAGCAATTTTTGTAATTCATATCTTATGGAGGTCCGATAAGCGACATCCCCATACTGCGTATCCACATCCGATTCATTTCCAATGAGACTTATAAAATTGATGTACCAAATTTAATTTGGCACATAAATAATAATCATGGAGGACTTCATTTACCAAATTATTTCCAATTTCACTATGGCTATAATAAAACATATATAATATATAATAGATATTATAAAGTAATTTACAGTATTAGGAAAAACATTAAGGCTTACAAATTGATATGGTCTTTGGTTGTTGAACTGAAAAACAAATTTTTATTTATAATATTGTGAGCTACTTCACCGGATAATTCTTCCTCATCGAATGTTACGTGAAAATCATTTTAATCAATATGGAATTAATATTTGTATTGAAATAATAATTGTAATTCATTTTTAAGTTAATAAATGAGTATTTAGGTTCATCGTTTTATATGTTATATTCCAAAACTATTTCCAAAAAAACTATTTTTTTAAATATTTTTTATCCTTATAATTTTTTAAGTTTTTTACTTTTTTGAATGACAACATAGAGTTTTAATTTCATATTCCAACGCAGAATAATTTTCTAAGAATTTAGATTTATAAAAATCGTATTTATGGCTAGTAGTTTATGAGTTATAAGTATTTAAAGTTTAGATGAGCGGAATGGAGTGGTACGGGGTTACTTACCACTAATCCGCAATCCGCGTAAGGTATCTTTTACGCTAATTAACGTATAAACGTGTTTTAAAAAATTCCAAAATTCGTGTAAAATCAACCCTTTGACCGATCGTTTTGAAACTTACACAGCTCGTAGCAAGTACGTATAGCGCGATCGACTTGAGACTTAGAACATTACATTACCCACCTCGCCGGCTATAATCCCTGCTAGTTTCATGCATAACAATTTAGTATCTCGTTGTCCAGTAGCGGACGGCTGGAGTATTGCCGATCGCCGCGAAATCACCCGTGAGTTATACAAATCAATCGTATAAAAATTACACAATTTCCGCATTTTTGCGTATCCGAACTAAATGCGGTCCTAATTAGTTAAAAAAATCGAGGTTCTACTGTAATAATATATTATTATGCATGGGTATATCATATTATTGTGTTAACAAGAGGTCCCTTGTCCAATATATAATATGTTGTACGCAATTGAGTGGTTCCTTCTACAATATGTTGTTCGCAAACAAGTTACAGGTTTTAACAGGGAAATTTTAAAATGTGCGCAAACTAGTCGTAGCCGTGCCAAGCTAATGTATATTATGACCAGGGTTCATAATTTCTAGCATTTGCATATATATATATATATATTTTTTTTTTTTTTGAGAGAGAGATCTAGAGATACCTAAGTGAGCTTTAAATTTGTTTCACATAACTAAGAAGCTAAATACGAAATTTGATGTTGCTTATTTTTGCATATTACGGAGAATAAGTGCTATTTTGCTTTATTTTCAATACCGTAGCCTTAAAACATTTTTTCTTAATAACAACAAGTAATTTATATTATTATTTATTAGTAATTAGTTCATGTTAATTATATTTTCTTCTTATAATATTATATAATATTAAAAGAAGAAACTATATATTATAACTGTACGAGTTCAAGCGACATTCGGCGTAGCGAAAATGCACTTCCGAAACTGGCAATCCCATCGATAAGGAAAATAATTTATTTTTTCGCATAATTTAGTATTTTTAGTGCATATTTAAGCGTTTATATGAATATTTTTAGAGTATTTTATTGCTCTTATAACAACCTTTTTTAGAGCTCTAAGTTATGAGCCCTGGTGATAACTGATAAGATATTCCCCAGAATACTAAAAATAAAAAAATGTATGAATAACATTGTTTATATAACTAATATGAATGTTCCATTTGAGTTGATTGTTAATATAAACTCTAAAATATTTTATACCTAGAATTTTCTTTTTTCAAAAAAAATGTATTTTCTATAGATAACAAGATTATATTTAGTATCATCAAAAGTTAAATAATTAATTCTGAAGTGTAAATAGCAAGATTTTTCAATATTAAGTAATAGTATTACAATAATTAAATTAATTATAATAATTATATTAATAGCTATTACCTAGTTAAAATTTAAAAATATAATAAATTAATAAAAATGATGTATACAGCCTCCTCGAAAAGCAGATAATGTTGATTATTATGTTGGTTTATTAATTTAATTTTAATTTAAAAAGTTAAAAATTTTCATTTACCACAATATTTAACAAATTATTTTTTATCTTTCTTACAAAAACAAAAAAAAACAATAATAACCATAATCTTCGTTCACTACTCAGAATCTAAAACGTTGGATAAAACTTATAATTGATCAAAAATGATATACTTCTAATATTTTGTATTGAAACATGAAGCTCAATATTGATTAATTAATTAATATTTAAATTTTAAATTACTAATAATATTTTAATTATGTTTCTATATTACTATTATCGTAATTCTTGATAATACACTTACTTGTAAATGAATTTCAATATCATGATAGGCCATGTATATTTTAACGTATTGTCGTAGGTACATGGTACATTAATATATAAATATGAATTACGAAAGGCACAATTTAAAGTAAACAAATAAGTTATGACAATACATTCATGTGTATAAATAATATAATAATGTAAATGTAAATACAATTATTTTGAAGATTAAAAATAAATATATTGGTAGATTAGGTATTGCATTAAGTTTCCTTTGATTAAGACGGGGAAGAGATTTTCTAATTAAAACGTTTTAATTTTGGTTTCCATTTATTTTTTCATACATCAAACCTGTAATGATTAGTTTTTCTAGTAAGTACATATTTTTTAAATAAATATATAATTTTAATAATTTTATTCACCTTTTGGGGTCCATACACAAAAATAGCAAATAAGTCTGTAAAAAATAACTGTGGTTATATTGTCTTTTAGATTTTTTGCTTAACAGTATTAACTATTAACTACAATGTATGTAGAAACAGACCAAGAGCATTATACAATAATCTATGCACGGTATTGCCCTGTTTCTACATACTTACCTGCTGAACGGCCGATTTTTGGAGTTATTGTTTTCAAAAACACTATAGGATGTTAGTAGAAACATTTAGGAATGCTCCAACCCCATTGTTACAACTCTAAGTCCAAAAATTCGATTTTATATACAGAAGTACGTAAAAATTACGTAAAATTAAATAAAATCATTAAGTGTAATTTTAGCCCCTTGTGACCTACGCTTTTTATCAACTAATCTTATAGAACACGATCCGGATAGTATTTTTGGTCCTGAGGTACAGTGACAAAAAAATCGATATTTAAGGACAAAAAATTTTTCTTGAAATTTTATTAAATATAATAATTCGTCCAACTACCAGTCATAGTAAGTCGAGTTTTGGATTTAGAACTCTGGAAATGGTATGGTCGCATTCAGGGGATCTAAGCTATGTGGGCATTGCATTGAAAAAAATCCTAAGTCTCTAGGACGGCCGTCCGGCAGGTGAGTATGGGATTTACCGCTGGATTGCATAAAAAAAAAACATTTTTTCAGCTTTAAATCCTGGACACCGTAATTCTTAATCATTAATATTCAAACTTTACACCGACTAGCTGATATGTGTACCAATCTATACATATGCTTTTTAGAACTGTGGTACAAAAATTGGAGTTTTGACGACTGTTCTAAGTACAGATACTATACTGGTGTAAATGTGCTCAATACCCCCCCCCCTTCAGAACATATCTGTTTTTCTTTATATGCAATTAAAAGCAAATTTTCCTGACACCAGTAAACTTCATCATTATTTATAAACTCGATGTAATTGCATTCATATTTGCTGTACATAAAAATATAAATATAAATTAAGTATAGCTAGAAATAGATAAATAAACACTTACCCAATTCTGTTTATGTCAAAGGACAAAAGCATATATTTCTGACATTATACATGGCATTTTTAAACCAGGTATAAATGTTAATGTCTTGGCATTTATTAATATAGATTTGTCCATTTTGTGATACGTTTTTTTTAAAAATATATATAGAAAATTGGCGAGATAGTTAATTTGTACTAATTGTATGTAGTAATTTACAGTGTCATTGAATAATTTTAACTAGGGCACTCGATGTAACTAATATTTTAAATATTAAAAAAAAAAAAAAATTACATTCCAAGACATACTATTGTCAAAATTTATAAACTATACAAAATATACAAAAAAAAAATAATCACCCTGTATAATTAATTTTTAAATATATACCCGGTTTCTAACTATAAATTCGATGACATGTACTTATACATGATAGAGTCCACGACTTCCTTATTATATTGTTAGCATTTAAATTTTTAATGTTCCTAAATAATGACTCTGGAAATACACCATTTGAAATTAGGTACTCCTGGAATTGAGGGAAAAAATCATAATCTAATTTGTGGCTTTGAAACTTGTACGCTAAATCCATAGTACATTCTTTGAGCAACCTGTTAAATATTCACTATGTTAACTTTCCTAAATAGATATAATCGACATAAGTAGAGCGCGGATTTTTAAGCACTAATAAAAGTATCAAAATATGTCATACAAAAAAGAGGAAAAACGTAAAAATATGCAAGTAATATGCAAAATAAAATTTGGTCAGTAACTTACAATTATTATGATTCATAAAGATAACTGACATAAATCTAAAAATATAAAATTCTTTAGAAATCTACGCACTAGACATAAATATATTAAGTGTTATAGTGTTATAATTACATCGAATTATTAAATTTTAGTGTGTTTAAAAACTTTGTGCTTTTCACGGTGTTCACAATTTTTTGAACGTAGCTGTTTGATTCAACTTTACTGTACTTCAAATTTGTATTTTGAACAATTATAAATATAGATAGTATCTTGTGATAGGGTTCTCTCTAAATCAAAGTTGTTTGATAATTCCAGTAATTGTTTAATTATTTTATCAGTGTTAAATTTTAAATTATTTTTACACTGTTGAATAAATTATTTCATTGAAATTCAATGATAACTTAACCATATCAATAATTTCTAAAAAAAAAAAATAGAAAAGTGAATGTCCATTTCAGATTCGATCACCACAACAATAAATACATTACCATGATGGCCTTGACTTGGCAAGAAAAAGTTTAATGAATCTATCGAAATAACTCTATTATTGATGCTTAGATGTTTAATCGTCGAAGAGATTAAATCGATCGTTTTCTGTGCAAAAATTAATAAATAAATATTATTATTATTATTTTTTTTTTTTAATTGAATTTAAAATTTAGCCGGAATAAATCATTTCTTTTTTTAATCAGTTTACTGTAGTATGTATCCATATGGTTTGTTAAATTTAATGGATAAATAAACCACATTTTTTACATGTGTACAATACAGTGTCGCTAGTGTCAGCTACACTGTCGACAACTTTTGGCGGATAATTATTAATTGGTAAATTACCTATAAAAAAAAGAATGAAGTACCTATATTTTTTGTCATTTGAAATTAGATAAGTAAAGGTGATGGGGAGCCGGTTGAAATGTCGACAGGTTAATATTCCGACAAATTACAATATGGACAATATGCCCATAAGCTGGTATATTTGAAATATTTTCATAGTGTTGGAACTTGGATTAACACAGAGGTAGTGGCATTTTTATTATTTTCATTTAAAGCTGTAACACTTTTGAATTAATTTAATTTCATGATCTGTATTATTAGTAATTGAATATCAAGGATCAGGTGATATGAAAACATTATTATGAAATGTATATAAATGAATAATGCAAAAATATGTTTACACAGCCAATTGATATTTGTTTATAATTTGATGAAAGTTTGTAATTTTTTGTCTGATATTTACCTAAAGTCTTTAAGGACTTGTCAATCAGCATTTTCAAATAAAAACTCTTTAAAAGTTTATTTTGAGACTACCCCACTATTTGTGGCAACTTTTATGTCATATTCTAATTTAAAAAATTTATCTGTCCATTTTTCTTCAACAGGTGCCTTTGGAATTTTGGATTCTTCGGCCATGCTTCAGTCAACTAATTTAATTGTATACTATTACATTTTTATTGAATAAATGAAAAAAAAAATGAATCAGCCTGTATTATTTGTATGTTATATTTATTATATTGAAAAACATTCGAACTTGGTTAACTCGAAATCGTCGATACCTCAAACTTTAACTCCGGTTCTTAAAATTTCCTATTTAAATAATGTAAAAAAATCTTGTTTAACTCGAAGTTTTGAATTTTATTTAATATTATAAAATTGTGATATTTCCATCGTTTATCTGTAAAATAAGGTTTTTAAAACCTTATTTAAATAATTTTCTAACTTCATTTTTGTTTATACATACATAAATACATATTCATAATTCATAAATATGAATGTATATTTTATAAATTAATCCTAATTTTTAAAAATTATTCAGTCATATTTAATCTATACTACATATAATTATACACTGGTGTTTATTGTTTAATTATATTTTACATTAAAAGTAAAAACTAAGGGGGGTAAAAAATAAAATTAATAAAACCACAATTTGGCAACTTATTACTAAAACATATTATTTTGCAAAATATTCTTAAATATGTATAACTTTATAGTTTATAGACTTAATTTAATTTGGCATAATTATAACAACATTTAATATCCTTGTCCTTACAGAATATAAATATGTAAATGAAGATGCCTTACGTATCAAAATTTTGACGACCCTAGATCCTATTAAACTTTTTCACAATTTTTTTTTTTACTGAGTTGTTCCAAGTACTTCCCTGAGTGGCTAAGTATCCCCGCATCATCCATATTTTAATTTTTTGTTTAAGGGGAGGAGGGGAAGTTTTGTATTTAAATATTGTGGTTTTTCGGCGGGGTATTTAAATAGTTTTATGATTTTTTTTCATTAAGTTGTTAACTTATAACAATTTTAGCATATATTATTATATAAATATTTGCAATCCGGCTAGTAATTTAATAAAAGATTACTCGATTTCAAAAAAAAAAAATTTCATACGCTCATAAATTTTTTCTTTATTGACGCTGCAGTTTTTTTGTACAGTTATTTGAAGACAAGTTATGGAGAATCTCGTGTTAAATTTTAAAGATTTTTGGAAAGCTAATTTTTTTTTTATCGGCATTTCAAGAAAAAAAATTTGAAAATTTAATCGTAAATAGATAATACTAATATAAATATTTTGTGAAGATTTAAAGTATTTACAATGATTTGTTTTTGAGTTACAGCAAAATCAAAAAATCGATTTTGTCGAAAAGTGGTTATGCGTAAAAATGTCCGTTTTTCCGTTACTTTTTAGGGTTTTTCCTGACGCTTTTGAAAACTTCTGGAAATTTTTACTTTTGTGTAATAATGTCTGTGTATTTTTATAGTACGTTCAAATACTTAAAAAGTTTATTGGTAAATATCAATGAGTGAAGTACTGAGGTATAGTGTTCTATAAAATTTAAAATTAAAAAAATCGTAAGAGAATTCGTTGAAAATGTTTTTATGACAGAAATATTTTATTTTGTTTGAAGTAAATATAAATTTTCATAAAAAATATAACGTTCAACAACATATTGGCAGAGAATAACAAAGATTTTAGAATTTATTTCAGAAAAGAGCAATGGTGTTTTTTCAAAGAATAATGGATGGTGGGTAGAACTTCAAAAAACCAATAATATTCATAATGGCACTGAATTAAACATTAATGTAGAAGGTTATGATTTATAACATAAATTATATAGTTTATATGAAATATGCATAAATCACTTCAGTTGACGCGGGGAAATAATTTTCTATGTATAAAAATATATAAGCACCCAATAGAATGAGTTTTAATGAAAGTAACTTGACTAAATAGTCGTAAGTTCATTGTAATATTTAATTTGATGTGTAATTACAATTTGTTTTTTTTATAATCAAATTGTATAAATGCTTTTTTTTCTTTGTTTGATTACTTAAAATGCTTTTTTAAGGATTTATTTTGTTACAAATTCCAAGTCCTTATTAAAAATATTTAGTCTTATATAATAGTATAACAATGTAATAATATTTAAATATCATATTTCTTCATAGTAAAGTAGGTAACATCCTAAGAACTATAATATTTTATTTTAGCAAAAAATATTTATCTCCTTTGGTAATTAGTTACCTATATATTATTTCGGAAATGTTCATATTTTATGTATATAATTATATGAATAACTATAGTTATAAGGTAATCTGAATTTTAAGGTTACTCGAGTGATGAAGAGATAAAGGCCCCCTCAGGTATCACGAGTTGACGAATACAAAGGTGGTCCCCTTCCCCTACCAGGATAAAATATTAATACGCCACTGAGTCAGGCAAATATAGCTGAAGAAATCGATTACGGCGGTGAAGTGAAAGTTTAGTGGAGTGAAAACCAGTGTGTGTACATGTGTGTATGTACGTGTTAGAGAGAGCCTCTTTACGATCACGGCCAGTTTTATCGTCCGCACGATGGCTCGCGTACCGTCACTGTTATGTCTCATCGTGCTGCCACTCATCATTCTATACTCTGTATCTCGTAAGTACCTGCACATTTGTCAAAATTCCCGAAAATAATGTATACATATACACTGTATGTATTATCTGTCTAGAACTTTTATCACATATAAATATATAATATTATAGAAAACGATTTGTCGTACATACATAAATTATATAGATCATTCAATGTAAATTTATGTTTTTACTAAAAAATGGGTATTTTGTGACAACTCAGCATATATATTATTATTATAAAGTGTTCTCTCAAGAGGATCAATTGAAAAAAATACTTCAAAAAATATGTGTGATGATTACTTTAAATACACTTTTGTGTTTTATATTTAAATATAAACTAACCTTCCACTACTATACGAAATAAATCGGTCAATTTCTACGACATAACATCGACCAAACCGTCATGTCGAACATAATATATTTTGGATTGAGGTCATCACCGGTAAACCTGCCACGTTATGTTTTAATTTAATAATAATACACATAAATAATTTTAACATTATATGATTATACACTAAAATATAATCGATTTTGGCCACTATTGTAGAACATAAAATGTTATTTTATTTCAATTTACGGCATATACGAATAGTATATACTTGGTGGGTGCAGTTTCGATGAAAAATAATTTGAAAATAGTTTTTTCAAAATGTTTAATTAAAAAATTATAGACGAGTCGACAAGTTGCAAACGTTAAAGTGTACAAACAGAAAAAAGTCACCGTTTCGCGACAATGCCTCATTTTTAAATTAAATACATTTTAAAGCTTAAGACCTTTACAGAAGAAAGGATAAATAATTATTAAGTATTGAATTTGCAATTTTTGAAAATATTACTATTGCTTTGCTATAACTGAACACTTGTCGACTCATATATGTATTATACAAGATTGAATCTTAATAATCTTATATTTACTTGTTCAAACAATAATTTTTTTTCCATTATTCTCAACAAAAATTATTAAGTTTTTATATTTGTATGTAGCTATACTTTCAGTATCTACTACAAACGCTATTAAACATTATTAATAATTATTTAGTTAAGAGTTTAAGCGTAAGTATAGATGGTACAACAGAGTTCAGGCGTATTTCGTATAGGTAGTCATCGGTAATCGCAACATTACGAAACCAAGTTCGGTCGTATTGAGTTTTGAACAACAATTTAAACAAATTATTACTTTTTTTTTTTAATAACCACGAAACAGATGAAAAAACTTTAGCATAGAGACATAGTTACTATTATAACAACATCATAAAATAATTAATAATTTAGGTATTACAATAATCAGTTAATAATACATAGAAATGGAAAAAGCTATAAAACAATAAGAAAAAACTACGTTTAACGATTAACGACAATAATACCTTTTATGTGTATTTAGTTATCTTTATAAATAGAGCTAACTCTAGGCATAATTTATTCTAAAATATAAAGACATTAAAAACCAAAAGGCAGTGTGATTATTAGTCTTATATTGACCGTGAAATGTAAATGTATAATTAAGTGATTAAACGCTAATTTATTGGTACGTTGTTCCTGATTTTGCATATATTTTTTTTTATATTCTCTTGGGTCATTGCTTTTTTCTACAGCCGTATATTGTTGTTTATTTCCACAAATAATTAAATTAACTGTCAATAATAATTTTATTTTGCTAATTTCGAAACAGTTTCTCGATTTTATTACTTACTCAGAGACGTAAAACCTATCCACTCATTTATTTTTTGTCGAAAATAAGCGATTCCAATGGTTGCAGAATACTTCAAGCCATCTCATTATGTGAGATAATATTATATTATACAAAAGTAAATTTATCTTCTATCCTCAATATTAAAATACGACTATCAATTTTAATTTGTATACCTACATTTTCTTCAAACAAAACATAAGGTCATTGCTGAAAATTAGCAATCAAAATAAATAAACAACCGTCACATTCAACAAACTCTTTACAAATATTAATTATAATATTTACTGACAAAATAAGAAAATGATGATGTATTTATCATACAATGTATAAATTGCAACAATATATTAAGAGAATATTTATTCTCCGGACCTAAACAATATTCACACTATATTATCTTGGAAATTTTTATTATGTGTGACGTATGTCGTTTAAATATTTTTATAAATGTTTTATAGAAGGTAGCGTATAGTCATAGAACATTTTAAGTTCATATAATATTTTTATATATCTGAAAATAAAAAAAATAACAATTTATTTACACGGTGTATGACAAAATAAGTTTTTCTCGTAACGCAAGCGTATGCACGTAAGGCGTATTGTTTGATTGTTTTTATAATGTACTTATGAATATCAGAATTTTCACAAAACGATCAAGACAGAGATTGTTTATGTTTTTGATAAAAAAATATCTAATAATCTTGAGATAAACAATCAGTCATAATATATTATTGCATTACATTTATTATTTATCATTTATATAAAAGTGTTTCATAGACGACTTCATTGACGGCGAGAGTATAATTATTTCTTACAGTATATATTAAAATTATATTTAATAGATGTAGGACAACTAGCTATAATGCTTACATTGTATATTTGTACATGGCTATACATTGTGCGTCTTGACATCCATATTTATAGTGCGTAATATACATGTATCATAATATAAGCCTCATGCATGTATACTAAGTATGTTTATGTGATGTTTTTCCCAGATCAAATTTTAATTACGAACACGAAATAAGTGCCAGATTTTTAAAACGAAAAGAAAGTAATAGATTACTGCATTTACCGCGTATGTACGTTGCACATACATATATGCGGTGCATAAGTCAGATGTCGTAAAACGCTCATTAATATCGTTACGCTTAGTAAGACATGTTAGGCACATTGTTGCGTAATATTATACATTATACAGATTATACATTGTCCAAGAATTCTCATATCATCCTTAGTATCTCCGTAGTAGCTGTTGAAAAAAATTTGATTTTCAATTGTTTTATTTTATTTTTTATTTAACGTTCTATAAAAAAAAAATTGATTTGCTTATTCTAGCTTCCATGCACCAATGACATAAAAATAATTTTGAAGATTTAATTATACTTCTAAGAATGTCAATAGTGTGGTTAGCATTCATTGAACTCTTTGATCTACCTGACCTATTTCACTCGTTGACATAAGAGTTAAGTTATTAATACAATTGAAATAATTCGATACTATGACGCTACTTAATATCTACTCGATTTAGTCGATTCAATTATATTGTTTTTTTTTAACCCGTTTTATAAAAAATAATCATCTTGAAAATTTAAAAAAAAACTAAATTGCATAAAATTTTTTTTAGACATTATTTAGTTTATAATATTGAATAGCAGCGTCATTAAGCAACATTGACCATATGACTTTTTTTTTTAATATATGAAATAAAATGATTCATACGTTGAATAATATAAGTGATAATACTAAATTGTTTGTGTACATGATATTATAAGGTGCCTCTTAGTATATCTACATTCTACAAGTAGGTCATGGATATACATGTAACACCGTGTTATTATAATTATAAAATGTACATATCGATTTGATTTTTAAATCAATAAAAATACGTGTCTCATGTCCCCGAATAAAACAAAAATAGACGGGTACGTCAAATTATGTGAAGTAGAATTCGAAATAATATCTACTTAGTATTGATTAATATTATTTTTATTTTAGAATATTTATCTAGCACGATATATTCATTAACATTGTATATTGTTAATGTATTTATATTATAATTTAATAAACTAGTAATTATATATTTTGATTTAAAGAAAAAAACAAGCTTCAAATGTGTGGTAAATTTAAAAATATGAATTACACATATGTTCTATAATAAATTTATAATACAATTGTGTATTTGCGTGTAAAAGGAATATTATATTATTTTCAAATATAATTTAAATTGGTTTTCAGCATACAGTCACAGTGCTCCTAAAAATTTACTTAATATGTAAATACAATTACATTCTATATGTTTTCTGTATAAGATAGAAAAAAAACGTTTTGTACAATGATTTTGAGTAAAAATCAAAAACATATTAACACTTATTCCCTATAGACGTTTTAAAAACCGAAAAGAAAAAGAAAATATAGGTAAATTATAGGTAGTGAAAATTATTATTTATTTATTTTTACTTGATAAATACCCAGATATAAATGAAATTTTATACAATAACATCAATGGATTAATGGATTATTATTATTAATACAATTAATAATTTATTAACATTTCGGTTATTTATGTTACCTAATAACGTTAATGTTTTAATGTTTTACAGATGTAAACGCAACCATTTTTGTACCCGAAGAAATTCCTTCTTTGTTGTCGGTAGTCTACAGTAATATGCCACCGATTAAAAAAGGTAAAGATCGATAGACAAAATATATAATGTAGAAGTATTATATATAGTTATAATTTAAGTACCAATTTAATAAAAATAAAATAATATCGATTGCTTAATGATTAATAAACAGCAGTCTTGTTAATTTCACTCATATGACATCATGCATAAGACCTATATCTACTAATGAATTATTGAAAAAAAAAAAACTAGATATTTAAACAGAAATCGGGTAAAAATTAATTTATTTTCATTAGACTTATATTAAATAATGCATGTAGTTTAATAACACCAAAAAGTTTATAATTGTTACTGAAATTCCAACAATTTTATCGGAAAATTCAATTACGTACATTAAATTATTAAAGCGATTATTCAAAAAATAAATTTATTTGTAGATATGATAAAAGTATGTTGGATTACTGAGGATGTCAGAATATCATGACTACAGTAAAAATTATTAATGTTATTAGTAATTCTACCTAGGCACCTATAAGGCTATAATACTACTTATAAGTATATTATAATTTTATAAGACTAATGCAGTAATGTGTACTTTTTGTAATTTTGTAGTGGTGTAAGTACAATATAATAAATTTTATTAATTAATGCGTAGCTGAAATTTATAGTTCCAGTAGTTTTTTTTTGATTCATCCAAGCGGATAACAGCTATACACAATTTTGACTTATTAATATTTATGAATTCTTAATTAAAAAAATTATTATTTTACTTATTTTACTATTTTTATAACTTATGTATTAATATATATTTGACATTTTTGTTTAAATTGACTGTAAAAAATATAATTTTACCAAATTTTTTTGAATTAATGTTCAATAAATTGTTTTATTACTTCCATTTAAAACTTCACGAAGGCAACCTCGTTTCAAAGAAAAAAACTCTTCAATTAATTCACATTTAAATAAATGCAACTTTCACTTTAATGTAAGCTAGATAAATTATAAATAATATGATAAATATTTTTTTTTTTTTATTGTTTTTCTTATAAAACGTTTAAAATTAATTCGAAATGCATTTGTTTTGAGAAATTGTCAAGTTTATATTTCTACGTATGTGGTTTTTATTTGTAAAATTACAATTGGGAGTATAAAAACAATTACATAATATCATAGAAATGCATAATAATTATAATGTTCTCTATGATTTTTCGGAACTCACTATAACCATACCAACACATTTTTCTGATGAGTGACTTGACATTTTCATGGACCTATAAATAATTTTGCAGTTTTTTTGTAGGTACGGACTCGAAATTAGGTGTAGGGTTCCGATTGGGTCCGAACGCAGACGTGCAGTTCCAGTTAGAACTCGGGCCGCAGACCAACACGTTGCCGATCGGTGGCAATGCCGCTTCAGCACCCGCAGTTGCGAATAAAAGGCACGCGACTGTAGGACAGGACAGTGACTCAAGCGGTGGAAAGCCAAAGGACTGGCTGAATGCGTGGCGGTTGCAGATGAGCCCTGGATACGTGGCTGACGAAAGCAATAACGTGGTCTCAGGCGAAGTTGCGGGTGGCAGCGTCGGTGACGGGTCCTCGGACGCGGTGGCGCACCTTAGACAGTTGTACAAACCACAACCGATGACCGCGTAGTTGGGACACCACGCTATTAATTAATTATTATTTTAATTTACACTGAATGATATTGATTTTTTTCTATTGCCCTTTTGTTTTGTACATGCAGTTTAGGTTGGTGTTCAGCCAATTTAGGTATTTATTAGTATTGTTAGTGATATTTTTATTGTGTATATATTACGTATGTATATTGGAATTCTAATCGAACGACCGTTTGTAATAAATAATTATTTAAAAAAAAATTATACATGGCGTGATGATAAAAAACTTGGATATCTACTAAATGGGCCTAAAAATACTGACGTCATTGGTTATTCTATTGATTTATTATATAAATCAATAATCCGGCTTTCATAATTTGGCTTTATCGATTGATAAACCATTGTGTAACAACTTGCTAATCGTTTCTTTATGAACTATATTGTAATACTTTCTATACTGTAATCGACATTATTTGGAGTGTAAGGCATTGATCCGAATGCACAAACACATTTAAACGGTCGACGTTTTACCTAACATGCATTATTTGAAGAGCCCCTGACTTCGTGTCGTTCTGCACCGGTTTTGGTCCTAACTGTCGCAAAATACGTAGCTCATTTATGCACATTCATGCATATATTCATGACATATAGCTTAGAAAAATTTTATTCTCAGCCTATACAGAAATGTATAGTATTTTATAAAATAAGATGAAAAATTAGAAAGTTTAGAACCGAATATTTTATTTTTTATTCAATGATGTTTGATTAATTGAAGATTTATCATTTTTTTAGATTGATTTTTATGCTTATTTTAATTGTTTTTAATATCGTATAATTTAATTTTCTTTTATGCTCTCATTTTGATAATTTCAGATCATATCGGTATTACTACACTGTTACCTATATATTTCACAGCAATAACTTGCACAAGATCAATTGAGGTTGTGGAGGTTTTTGTATAGTAGGTTAGGAACGCATAATTCAATTATTATTATTTCAGTGATATTTTTTATAAGTATTAGAAAAAAAAATCTTCCTAAAATAATTAAATAACAACAAATTTAAGCTCCAAAAGAATAGAAAAACAAACTTACGTAAACATTGACTCTTCCATTGAGACCAGCTAGCTGTGTGCAGATATGTGGAACATCATCGCCGATTGAACAGCCAAAATTAATTTATCGTAATCGTGCTTTAAACTGGAAGTATTGAGATATTTTATGAAAATTACTTCAAAAGAATGAAATATGCGAGTACAATACATTATGTATTTATAGGTTCTCTAAAGTACTATCCAACTGTTTATTATTGGCTAATTTTTTTCTCCGTTGAAAATATGACATTTATAAATCGTCTTTAAGAAATAGCGTTGGTCATAGATTATATATAAATATAAGTTAATAAAAGGTCTATGAATAAATCATAATATCTTTTTATATATTTTAGAGAACTCTTTGTAAAATAAGATTTAATATCTTCTAGTTCAACTGTTAGTGCCAAATTGAACCTTAAACTAATAACTAGTCCGTATACGTTTATAGATATAGAAAAATCTATATTATTTCATTTAAATATGGTATACGGATGGTTACGAATTATTTAATCCACGAGGATCATAACCCAATAACATGGTTCAGTACTTCATGCACTTAAAACTATAATAATATGCCCACACAATTCATATATGCATTAAAAATATGTGCTTAATATTGTATTAACTATATTTTTATTGTTAATTTAAAAAAGATAGGCAAGATGGTCATGCTTTGCTATACATTAGGTGTTAAGTGGGTCATTGTATTAAATTCGAATTTAATGATGTAGGTATCATTTTATACGAAGAACGATTCAAAGCAGAGACAGTCTGCCAGCCTATATAACTATGTTCATTTCATAACATGTTTTTTTTTTTTATATATATAGTTATTAGTCATTTATTTTATTTTTAGTATTACGGTAATTTGATTTAGTTTTTTCTAAAAATATTACATTTATTATATTATTATAATAATAACTATTTGTAACATATTCTATCAACTTTTACAACTCATAATTCAATAACATCTCTCTGTAAATACCATAAAACAAAGAAAATAGATTCATCGTATAAATAAATAATACTTTAAAATAAATCGACAAATGTTGTCATTGCATACTTATAATATATTAAATTAATTATAAATAAATGTTAACGTTTTGAGTCCCACGAATCGTGTTTTTTATTTATGTTTCAGTTCTAGAATGATATATACTTATATGAGAAATAGTATTAAATTTTCAAGTATAAGTCATAAAAATTAAAGATTTTAAAAATGTTTACTACTAATATTTTTATTTTGTAATTTTTGTGGTTTTGAAAAAACATTTTAATTTCAAATGCAGGATCTTATTGTGTTAAATTTATAAGAATTTTGACCCATCAATTATTTTTTATTAATATTTAAAGGGGCGGAACTCTTTTCGCCCAAAAATGACCTTCCTCTTTTTACTCACGTCCTCTTTTTGACCAAAAATGAAAAAATAGTTTCCTCTTTTCGCTTACAAATAATTCAATAATTGTATTCTTTTCGCCCACGGTTTCACATTTTACATTTTAGAAACCACTTTCTTAAAATATCTCGACTAACTATATTAATAACAATCAAAATTAATAATTTAAAAAAAATCATATAATAATCAAATAAAAAAATAGAAAAATATATAGGTAATTATTAATAATAATTAACATTACGTAGCTAATACGTACGACATATCTACATAATTTATGTACAGATTTATAATTGATATATATTGTACTTAGATACTTATATCTTTTATTACACAATAATAAAATAAATGATATAATAATCAATAGTGATCACTAGTTCGTTAATATAAAATAATATTTTAGGTATTTGTCATTTATTTTTATGACTTTATTAAAAAAAAGTTATTCGTGGATTTAATTTGTATTTACATTTTTTATATAATTGAATTAAAAAAATTATTAATAATGACCTATATATTTTTCTATTTTTTTATTTGATTATTATATGATTTTTTTAAATTATTAATTTTGATTGTTATTATATTAATAAGACTGACCATATTGGTCAGTCGAGAAATGTTGAGACAGTGGACATGAAAAGTCGTATAAGATATCATTGTCTCGATCAGAAATATTGTGCAAGTGGGAACAGAGGAACTCGCAAGCAGATTGGATATAATATATTAATATGGCTTAAACATAATAGCAAAAAAAAAATTCAAGTACTTTTAAGACCGATAATTGTTAATGGTAATATTATGAAATTTTATATTTTTTTCATATTATTATTTATTTTATTAAATTAAGCGCCAAATGGCTATTGGAACATATCGTTCGTTTGTTTGTTTATATCAAACAAAGTAATAATAATTAACTGTTATTATTTTTAACTTCTGAATTAATACACTTTACTGTAATAGTACCTACTGTATTTTATAACAAGTTCTGTACTTAAAATATGGTTCTGTAATTTTTGTCGAGATGTGAATTTCGACTATATTACAATTGTCATAGACAATTATACAGGTTTTAGGTAAATGCTGAGTTAAAAATGTAATAGATTTGTGTAGCGTGTATCTACATCTACATATCACATAAATCAGTGTTCTCAAACTCAAATTATCTACGGACCATATATTTTTTCAAAAAAAGTTCGCGGGCCAAATTTTAATTTTCCTCTTTTTTACTTATACACTAAAAACTGAAGACAAAGATACATACAAAGTCCATTTATCTAAAATATTCTAAATGACTTAATGTCTTAATTTATTATGAAATTACTTTTATTAAAATTACTATTCTCAAAATTATTCATAAAAATATAAACAAAGTAGTTCTTTATTTCACTTATTATTACCTACTACAAAATCATCACTGTAAAAATATAATGAACATTAACTTAAAAAATTAAAATCTAAAAATATATTGATTATTTATTTGTTTTTATTTTTGAGCTGCACTTGAAACTTGACATCTTTTTTTTTCTACCAAGCTGTCTATATTTGCACAAGAATTTCTTGATGCCAAATGTAAAACAGATTGCAATTTGATATTTGAAATTTGATTGCGACTTTTCGATTTGTTTAATTTCATTAGAGAAAATAATTGTTCATAAACATAAGAGCTTCCAAACATGGATAAAATGCTTATATTCATAAACGCTTGTTTCTTTTCGGGACATATTACTTCCACCGCACTAACTATACATTCTTTAATAAATTCACCGTCAGTAAAAGGTTTTGACGCTCGTGCGATTTTTTCTAATATAACGTAACTACATTTAACCGAATCAATATTTTCTTTTCTTATATTGTCAAACAATTTTGTTTGATGTGAAAGATTTTTTTTTAATTCTTCAAATTTTTCTTCACGTAATTTCCCTACAAATTTATCGTAAATATTACGATGATTTGTGTCATAATGTCTTTTAATGTTGTACTCCTTCATGACAGATACACTTTGTTTACAGATCAAACATTTTGGAAGAGAATTAGTATTAGTAAAAAAGTATGCATAGCACCATTTTTTTTGAAAAGCCCATCTTTCTTGGTCAATTTTACGTTTCATCGGTTTGATATGAGACATTGAAACGAACAAATTAAGCGTATACACTTATATTTAAAATTACTCTAATAGCGACTAGTTACTAGTACAAACAAAACAACACTGGTCACAGTCAAACTGTTACCCACTATTACTGCACCTACACCGAAATACAAATGATATTTATCTTTGTAGATTAGATTAATCGCATTTCAAATACTTTATCGAGTATAATATGAAATTTCTGAACGATAAATCGACGTCAGATAATATTCTATGTATTTATGATGCGTAGAAAAAATTAACATTTTTACAATTTTTCATATATTTTTGTTTAAAATGTATTTTTATTGCGAGCCACATGGAAAGGGTTTGCGGGCCGGATGTGGCTCGCGAGCCGTATGTTTGAGACCACTGACATAAATAGTGTCTACAGACTACACGTTTGAGTCAAGAATATAATTTTTTGTAAGTATAATGTAGTTTTTAAATCATATTTAATAAATCATAAATATTGATTGAAATATTTACTCTTTGATCTGTATTTTCCGCGATGCAAACTTTGAAAGTATTTAAAAATTTGTAATTTTTGTAATGAAAGTCTATGTAAATTAAATCAATATCAACTATAAATAAAACAAATAGTTTGATTTACACACGAAATAAATAATAATGGGTATTTTTGTATTAATTAATAATAATCAAATGGTATGAAAATAAGATTAAGCTATCGATTTTAATTAAAAATTTAACGTAGGTAGATATAAGTATGATTATTCGAATTTCTTTAATACAAAAAAAAAAACATTTTTTCGCAACAGTCCTCCGCTCAGAATCGTCGTTTGTATATGTTATTAAAATCTTACGCACTCGTAGTAGTGAGCAGTGGCCCACTCAAATATTCGACGTATGTTACAGTTTATCATTGAATTCAAATTTTAAAAATGACTACAGATTACAATTATCTATGATCCACGACAAATGTAGTTCCAATAGTAAATACTAAACTACAAACCTTGTATAAATATACAAGTTACATGATACTGAAATTACTAATATTCTACTTTAAAATATAACATAATGAAAGATACCATCAAAAAATTTCAAATAGAAGCAATTTTTATAACAGTGCAATGATAGATTTAAAATTATTTATATCTACCTTAACAGCAGTGTTAAATTACAGAGTAGCACTAAGAAAAAACAATAATCTAAAAGTTTAAAACAATTAAATAATTAAATTTAACGTTTACTAAAATATACGCGATAAGTTCAGTATGAGTCTTATTATTAAAATTCAAAAGTACAAAAATTGTAGAAATCAAGCATTGCAACCGTGTAATACTTATATATATATATAAGTTCTTGGGAAAAATATTTAGTCAGCTACAAAACTCGTATTGCATTTTGTTTGTTGTTCAGGAAATATTCGCCGTGATCTTTATAATTCGTTGGTCCGATTATGAATTTTTGTCGTCAGTATAGTTTTGAGTTCATATCAATTATTTTTTCGTTAAAAAAAGATTTATTTTTATTTCACTTTATATAATAATAAATTAATAAATAATAGTTCAATAATTTGTATATCAATTTAAATATGACATATTTTATTTTTTCAAACGAAATTTTATAATACATATATTGTTAAAATATTTCAAACAACTTTTTGGACAGAGTTAAACGTAAGAACGTAGTAGTATATATTATTTGATTATTTTTTTGTATTTGACTCGACACTGGCTATACGCGTATCAAATGGTTAATGTTATCTCAAAATAGCTAATTTGTGTTCTAATTTCTCAAGCATTCGGATGTTGATACTGAGTATTTTTTATTTTATCGTAAAAAATCCTATAATATGTAATAAATAATAATAATAACTGTTTCACATTATTTATATACAGCCGATAGTATTTCAGTTTTCTTATTAAACTTTAAGCTAATATTGACAATTTATTAATATCATTTGACTTTTCTTTATATATTTGTAATCAATATATTTCAATAGTCTATAATATTATTAATATTAACAAACATTTTGTGTTTTGTAAGCCGATCTGGTAACTAAATTAACTGATGCCCAAAATATGGTGTGTCCCATCAAGGCTCAATTCTTGAAGTAATCATTAAATTTCTTTGTTTTTTTTTTCAATAATAATAATACTATTATTGTAATGAAATTTGAATTATAATATACATATGAAAATGAATAATATTTATAACAAATTTCCAACTAGTACTTATTCCAAATATATAGCATATATTTCATACAGACTTTTGCTCATGACTAATTAAAAAAAAGTATTATATACTGAATTTCAAGTGACTATTAATTTATTCCTTTACAAATTCATCATAGTTCTTTTTTCAGTAATGATATTTTTCTAAAATAATTTTAAGTTTAGATGAGTGGAGTTGATAGTAGACCAACATTTTTTGGGGTATCCCTGTGCTATTTTTTTTCACTCATTCAAAATTATGACTTCAATTTTTACGTATTTAAATTTTAAGTATTCCAAATATGAATGAACTAGTTTCTACTTTTTTGAAATTAAAAATATATGTGCTCGATTAGTAGGTCTGATTACTAAATACTAAAAATACATTTTTTGTCTAATTAAAAACTTAATTAGGTTTTGAAAAATAAAATTATTTTTTTTTAGGAACTCGCTAACGAGTACCTCGATGAAGTCATATTAAAAGTCGATGTTTATGAATGTGAAGATGCTGCAGATGATTATAAGTCTTGTTTTCAACGTTATTACTTGTCATTGTCACGGAGTACAAATTCACTTGGTATCTCTCCAGATGGTGCATCTGCGTAGATAACTTCACCACTGGCCATAGTTATGGAAACCTGATTTCACTAAATATACTTAATTTTATAACAGAACTATCTAAATAAATACTTACTCTGATAGTTGAGTCGCCTTTCAAGTTTAATATATGACTTGTGTTAATGTCTGAAACACCCGTGTTTTTACCAGAAAATGGATTAGGAATATATCGATATACATTGTACATAATTAAACAATTTATTTAAAACAAATTTACAATTTTATTTATTTATTTACTTTTTATTTTTTTTATATATCTTATTGTTAAATATTTTAAAAAAATATGTATAAATAAACATAATATAATATAATATTTATATGGAAATATCAGAATAATGGTCAAATTGCCATACACTGATATAAATATAATTTTAATTTTAATTAAATTAAAACTAATAAACACTGTAAATTAGGCGCAATAGGGTCGAAAATTTGAGAGGGCTAAGTTCCCCCTGATTGCAGCTATAGTCAAAAGATATTTAATGTGACTAATAACTAATAAGTAACAACTTTTTTTATATTTATATATTACTTTAAAGTGAATTCAACAGCCTTTTCAAAGATCACAGTTTCGCCGGTCAAAATAAATTTTTCCCATTTAAAATTAATAGTAAAAACACTCTGATGAGGGTATTCTTCAAATACATTTTTCTTAAATTCAGTGATAAAACTTGCTCCTATTTATATTAAAAACTTACTGATAATGTTTTCTAGAGCTTTGCAGTTTGAGTGGTATTATTGAAAATCTAAAAAAAAATTAAAATACCTTGAAAAATAGGGCTTTTTAATTAGTGAGTTTTGCAATAAGAATTAAGAAATTAGTTGAATGATTAGATATATTATGGTACTATTTTTCAAAATTATAAATGGGCATAGGCCACAGCCAGGTAATTTAGTTAATATTTTATTTCATTATACTTGCAGTGTTTACAGTGAAGTCAGCAATATACTTGAACAATTTAATAATTAGTTAATTATGGCTAATTTTTTAATGTTTATATAATATTTACTTGCAAGTAGGAATGCTTTTAATGAAAGCATCCGCATTATAGCTACCTACAACCAATGGAAATGTGGAAATAGGATCGGCATCAATCTTAGAGTTGTTTTTACATCTGTATAAAATTATTAAAAATTCAGACAATTTTAGTCGTAAATACGCCTCGACTTTTTAAAGAAGTAAGAAACCTTTGGTAATTTCATAATATCATAAAAATGATTAACTTCAAATGGTTATAAAAAATTTAATACAATAATAATAATATACACACACGCACACACAAAAATACCACAATTGTTGCATTTATTTTAGATATTGATTGTCCTGCAAATTGAATTCAAATTTTTCAGTACTATTCATAGTATCTACAAATGTTTACAATAATAGTATCTTGTATCTTTTGGAAAATAAGATACAAGATACTATTTTATAATAACAAATTATTAACGTTTTCATTTGTTTTAATTGCACTTTTCCAAGCCGTTTGTCATTATGTTATTACTTAATAAGTATAGGTATACCTTTGTAGGTATATTATTATTGTTATTTTATTATCTACTTACTCTAATGTCGTAAGTCTATATTTGCAATTTCTAAGCTGTAACAATATAGTTTGGCAGATGGCTTTATAAATAACTGCAGTTGATATGATAATATTATATTTTATCATTATAATAATGCTGAGGTAAATTGACAGCGCCTGATGTGGTCTGTTGTCCAGTCCGTTGCTCCGTCAATTAACTGAAAAAGTGAAAAGGTAATAATATAACAACACGACAAGGTGGCGATAGAAAGATAGATAAAGACAATTGTTAAGTTCTTGTTTAAATAATACACTTAACAATTAATTAAATATATATATATCAATTAAATAATAAGCTGAAATAAGTACCTAAATAATAATAATAATGAAATCAAATTATACAGAACTAGGATATACCGGACGCTGTAGGTTTCCTACGACAAATTAAATAAACTAGAAATAACTTGCATAATAATGTGTAAAATTTACTTGGATTTTAATCACGATAAAAATTATCAAAATCTAGTCATAAAATAATTCGTTATTTCGACCTCCATCTTTCGAGGTTTATTTTATTATTGTTTTGTTGTGATAACTTCAAAGTGTGTTATAATTACAATTATATATATATATGATAATTAACAAATTAAATATTCTAACGTAATGTTTAGAGAACTAATTTAAATTTAACAAAAATTTAGATATTGTTCACACAAAATAATATAATAGCCTAGACGATACCGGCAGCATTATCTGTTGTCGTTATTTTGAACTTTTGACATACTAACTGCAAAATACACACGCGACGTCAGACGGTCGTTTACTTTCGTCACTAGATGACGCTGTCATTTACAATTTAAGTTTAAAATTGATAGCTTTTTACAAGTGATTTCATGTTATGCTTGTTAGTTACGATAAAAATTAATATATATTTATATAACTATCAACCTAACCAATCGCATATCTCAACAATTTTCAAGTGAGTTTATGCTGTAGTCTCTACAATAGTTCTTAACACTTTATGAGTTTGACGGTACAATTTTAAGTTTAAATTTTTATGACCTTTAAACAAACTGTAATATTAGCTTATCTGATTCATTAACACTGAATGATAGTGTTTAAAAATCATAAAAAAAAAAATACGAACAAAAATTGGAATTACAATAATTACATTATAGTATTATATGAGTATAAGTACCAAATATATGTATAATGTTTATAATAGCTTTCTTTCATAATCTACTTAGATTCTAAGCAGAATAATTTTACAATGTTTTTTTTTGTCTATCATTACCTTTTGGGAAAGTAAAAATACTTTAATTTATACATTTTGATTGGTTTATGGTACCAAATTGGATATCGTTGGTACTGAGGAGGTAGGGAATAAAAAATAAAAAATGACCTGAACTTTTCTTAGCAATACAATCAAAGAAAAACGAGAATTTGTACACAGAATCAGTATAATAGCCGTATAGTGTATAGATAATTTATTATTGAATTACAATTTAAAATACAATTAATTATATATTAATATTGTATACATTTATTTTAATTTTGCATAAATCATTACCACACACACACACATACACACATATGACACGTATATATAAATATAATGGTATTCGGAAAAAAAAACCCCAAAATAAAATCATATGCATGTATTGCGTAAAATAATTTTAATTTATTTAAATGTATAGATATCTTATATTTACATATGATTTAATGTTCGGTCTTCAGTTTATATCTTCTAAAACAGTAGTCAGTCACACAAATACATAAAATCACAAATAAAAAATAGTAAGTAGGAACTGTTAAACTGATGACTGATGAGTGATGACCATTAGATGCGTACACGTCGACGTAACAAAAAAGAGTAAATATGATTTCCTTTTCTTACTTTGATATTATAATTTATAATAATACGTGTAACCATATAACTATTAAAGCTTTTGCCGCGATTCACGAGTAATGTGTAGAGCCCAGTCGCTGCTATAGGTCCCTACATATATATATATATGTAAAAACTCTTTACAACGAAAAACTCTATATAACGTAAATATTATATTATAATGGTTGGTTTGATTTATAACCTATTATATGATTCTTATACCCTCTGTATTACGAAAACTCTCTATTACGTAAGAAACTTCTTGGTCCCTTAAAATTCGTCATAGAGAGTTATCAGTGTTTTCCTTGTATATAATATGTGTGTGTGTGTATATGGGTGTATAAATTATAAATATATACCAAGTAGAAGCATAATATATAGATTTCTTAAACGTGCGATTGCCGATTGGGATATTGACCTGAAAAACGTAACTACTATATAATTATTCTTATTTCATCCAAAATTGACAACACACAGCGAGCATGTTGT
Organism: Rhopalosiphum maidis; assembly: GCF_003676215.2. Lineage (NCBI taxonomy): Eukaryota > Metazoa > Arthropoda > Insecta > Hemiptera > Aphididae > Rhopalosiphum > Rhopalosiphum maidis. The sequence continues at coordinate 40,242,350 of NC_040879.1, read as the reverse complement.
ACCAATTGGAATTTATACCTAAATGTACTTTTTGGACAATTATGTTCGTCCGACCAAAATCACTAAACGAAGTTCATGGAAGTATATAATATTTTCTCTGTCTTCATTTTTCACTAAAAATAACGAAAGAGTTTCTTTTATGGCTCGTATACACTGACGTTAGACCTAACCCAAATTTGTTGTCGGGACAAAAGTCCTCCCCCGCTTATAATATATTCTATACAAATGATATAAGCTTATTACTATATAGCAGCGGTCCCCAAACTGGGCACCGTGGTCTACGTAAAATTGGTTATCAATGAGTATTTTTTTTGTTCTGTCTATCGTGTTATTCACAGCAGAGCACCGTGGCTAAATTGAATCCAAAAAAAGGCACCACGGAAAAAAAATTTTGGGAACCGCTACTACATAGGTATTACGTATAAGAACTAAATTATGAATTGGGGGACTACGCCTATCGAAGTTTATTTTTAAAAAATATTTCAGCTGTATACTACTATTACTACGTAGCTTTTAGGTAGGCATTACTGCATTAGTGGTATCACACTATTATTATGATTATTAGTATAATTATGTATTATGTTAGACATTAGTTGTAATTATAATGAATTATAATTCAGTGAATGATGTATACATATGTTTAACCAAACTAACAATATAAAATATTTGTTGTCATAACAAAGCCTATAAGGCTGTTGACTGTAATTGGTCAGGAAAACTGTGAATTTCTAACTTATTTATTTTTGTTTGCACCACACATCAAAATCGTGTTGTGTTTTGCAGCTAAAAACCGTAAAATCTATACATTTATAAACGAGATAAATTTTACTATATATTACACATTTGAATTTTAAAAATATAATTTTTTTAGAAATTAAATAAAAATATTTGTAAAATATATATTTGAAAACATTGCTTTCTTTTGATGATTTAAATGTTTTAAAAATATTGTCATTTTGAAATTGCTGTAAGTGGGGTCTTTGTTTTTTACGGTCATTTAAAAAAGAACAACTATAGCCTATGGATATTCGAAATTTCCACAAAAATGTAATGTTAACATAAATAAAATCTCAATTTCATAAAGTATATTATGTGACTCGCAACATTTCTGCAATCAGTGATTCAATTCTGTACGGTGTTATTAACTCGGCCGTACATGATTTTATATGCGTATCTTGCTAATACGTCGAAAAATAAGGGACCAATGACCTTGTATGTATATATAAAGCCGAAAAATAGTTCGCTGGAAATCACGGAGTCTTATGTCACAAATATGTTTGACTTGTGTAAAGGTACGTTTTCTCTGTAGCGCGCAATTGTCACGACTTCCTACAAAACACACTGGATATCATTACATTATAGTTCAACTGTCGTCCTACGTCAATGTTTTTCTTTTATATTTTTCTTTTATTTATTTTATTTCGACACCCGCAACAAAAATGGTTGTAACCTATCAGTTTTCATGATTTTTCAAGGTGATTATTTAACATTAAAATCACAATTCTAATTTATAATTTTACTTTTCAACTTTTTTTTATTGCGTTTTTGTCATTATCAATCTATTAAAATACTATTTTTTGTATTTTTTGCTTTTTATCAATTTTTATTGCGAATTTACTGAGTTATGACGTTATGTAAAATGTCGTAACTCAAGTTAATTCTGTTTTCGTCTAAAAAATATTAACAAACCATTGAATAAAAGAAAATTGTAATTTTTAATTTTTAATTTTTTAAAACTTTCATATCTCAAGTTATTATATTCAATAAATAGGTTTCGCTAAAAATATTTCAAAAAATGTTAGTATTTACTTCTTAAATAACTGATAGGTACTTAATTTTGGGATTCAGTACCAATAAAACAACTTACATCATTAAAAGTTATAATTTATTATCATAATAATTAGTTTATAATATAAATTAGGTACCAATGTACCATAAAAATTAATCAGATGTGAAAGATAAAAAATGAATGCTAATTCAAAATTTTAAAATAATGAATTAACTGTATAAACACTATTAACTATATTTTCATGCATTTAATCACTTTCAAGACTTGAACTTAGTGATTTACAAAATTCATTGTGTACAGTGGAAATTAGACTCATATAACACAAGGATAGTAAGTCATTTAACTTATGTTTTTCAATGAGAAATGTTTAGTCACAATCACTCATATATAGGACTACACTATACTAGTGAAAATAAAATAGGATCATGTTATACAAACCAAATTGTATTAACATTATGATAGTTATTAAAAATAAATGATATTATGTCCTTATTGTTTTGATAACAGTTTCGTTAAAATATAATTAGTGAAATAAAAATACTACGTCTTTTATGATCGGCAATTAGTTTTGGGAAATTTTATTATTAATATTCTGCAACTTCTTTGGCTTATATTTAGATACGGCTGTTTTCGTAGGAAATTGAGAAAATCACGCTCTATCATGCGTGGTGGCATTATCTTAAAACTGCCAAAACTGAGTTACGACCATTTTCGCTGCGGGTATTTATCCTCAAGGACTAATATATTTATAAGCACGATTTTATGATTAAAATCAGTATAATTAATGGTTATAATATATTTATGTGTAAATGTGTAATATACTTAATACTTATATTAAATGGATGGATTATATTAATTATAATGTATTTGATGAACTTATCGCAAGTATGAAGAAAATATTTTTAAAAGTCCTGCACATAAAGAAGCTTCTGATGTCCATCCACCTTCTTCGCCAATTATTACACGTTGTGGAACACGGTTGAAGGCAAGAATGTGTATTATCGTGAATATTTTAAACCAATATTTTATGTAGGTAGTTAAATAAAAAAAATAATGTTGGAAAAAACAGTGGAAGCCGATTTAGTATTTATTTATTCAAATTATGGAATATTAAAAACAACCATAAAGAGCTTAGAAAAGCAAGGTCTTCCGTTAATTGATTCTATTTTTGAAAATATAAAAAATAGGTTTTTAGAGGTATCTTGAACAAAAGGTGTTGAAATCCATAGTGTAGATGATGGATTTCGGCAGTCATCAAATAAATCCAAAATTATAATTGTAGAAAATATCTCAACGAAAAAAGAAGTAATGATTTATTATTAAATACATCCCGATATCTTCAACGAATGTAGAATGAAGGTTTTCTCGGTTCAAGAATATTTTTGCTGAAAACCGACGTGCATTTTTAGTAGAAAATTTATCCAAGTCTAGTAGACACCTGTAGCTCTCCAGGTAATTTTAAGAAATATTATAAAAATCTACTACATTTATGTAAATTTATTTGCGGGTATGATTTTTTATTTAGATGAGTGAACGTTCAAATACAATACAGTTCAAGTATTTAAACTATTTAATAGATTTTTGTTAAATTTTAATTATTTAATGAACTATATACATTTTTAAACTAAATTAATTTAATTAACATGCATTTTCGTTCACATGTTACAACAGATGTATTCATATTTTAAGTGTATATTTGAATGATAATCAATGCATAAATGCATGCATGCATATTTTGTACATTTTTAGTGTACCTATATATAATTTCGGACCCTAATTATAATCAGTTCTTTATTTTTTAAATTTTAAATTGAATTACTATTTATTTATGTTAAGGGGATGGGGATCGCAGCACACGTATTTTTTTTACTTACGTTTTAGACCAATAAAAGTGGTGGTAAATTACACATGATTCGCTATGCGCGATTTTAATTTTGAATGTATGTAAGAATACTTTGATAAAATATCTAGACTAGACATATAACTTATAATTTCAATTACCAAATTTAAATCTAACATCAATAATAAGTATGTTTAATTTATTACCATCTTTAGTAGTTTTTATAATTATGCAAAAAATAACAAATTTCATTTTCCGTGATGTATTGACATATGCTTGTGCATGTGAAAGTAGCATTTCTACAAAAAAGTAATAACAAATTACATATACTCCCGGTGTGCAATAATCTATATTCTATACTATAGAATTCAGTAATTTACGTATTACATATAGTTATCACAATTTATTGTACGCGTGAAGTTAATTATAAATACCTATCTACTTATCTGAGATGTTGTATGGATGCTAAACGCCAGGTTAGTGAAGTTGAAAATGTAACATCACAACTGTGGTTACTTTGTGATATTCAAATACGACTTCTATCTGTGATGTATATGCTGTTAAACATACTTCGCATAGTACTTAAATAAGTTTATTACAAGAATATAAAATAGTGACTTCTCAATATTATCATAAATGAGCATCATATCGATATTTAAATTCAGTTCATATCGGAGGTGGATTTTTTAAATATTCCTTCCCCGTTGAATATGTATTAAATATATTAACTATTCTCTAATATTTTTATACTTTACCTAAACTTCTCTCCGTTGCAGATAATACATCTTGGTTATACGGCTGTGTAATTAGCTATTAGCTAGGAAACTATTACAGAAAATAAAAGTATAAGTAGGTATTGTACTATTGTATGAAAGGAACAGAAATACTTTATAACTAAATAAAATTTACAAATATAAAAACATTAAAAGCAATTTTTTTTTATTTAAATCAAAAACTGAATAGACAGAATAAGTAAAACATTTTAACATAAATAATAAATTTTTTTAGTAAAAATAGTGTTGTACATAATTAAATTATTTAATAAAACAGATTATTATTTTGTAGTAATGCTTAACTTATTAATTATTAAATTAATTAATTAAGTTATAAAAACAAATTATTAATAAAATAAATGAAAAATAAAATGAGCATACCTATTGAAAATTGGAATATATTCTAGGAATAATAAAAATAATAATAATCCACGTATGCATATGGGTAATGGGTATTGTAAACAAATATAGGAATGATTATACACCACAGATAAGGTATAAATACATTTAATATATTATTATAAAATAAAGTAATTAATTAATTATTACATATGTGTAACAAACTTATAAGTTATAACCACAACCATAGCTTTTGATTCAAAAGTTGGAATAAAAAATTATTTAAACTTTATTTGATTTAATTTGATCTCAAATTGAACAAAAATGTTATTAGTAATTACATAAAATCAGCCAACAGTTTGTTCATACACTGTTTGAGTTATTTGAAATTTAAAAAAAATATATTATTTTTACATACTCTTAAGTCCTAACATAATTTAACCACCTGAATGTTTTTTAATCTGTTTTATAAAACTCTACTTTCGTCGTATAAAATAAAATATTTGTTTTTTTATTTGATCGATCCAACTTATTTTGAATTGTTCTATAATCATAGATTCATAATAATTTGTCATAAGTGGGTTATATTTATAAAAATCATCATAGTTGAGTATTTCATTTTATTAAATGGGATATACATTTTGTTTTTATTACACTTATTTGAAAATATCTATGTTCTATTGTACGATTATATATTGTAATGGATGAGTACTTAGAACTTTTTAAGCTTTTTTTTCAACAAATTGTAGATAACTTTTCAATTTAAATGAACTAAATGAATCGAGAGGACCGTGACTTTTTGCCAAATTGAAAAGATGAATTAAATTATGGTCGTTATAACTAATATATTCCCTATCGTATAGATTAGAATAATCATCAAAAAGTAATATAATGGCCAAATGATTATTAATAAAACAATTTTCGCTTGAAATGAGAAGGCTGATTGATGAGGATGAAAATATATAAAATGGCGGTAGAACTTTTTTTAGTCTAAAAAACTTCGAATGAAACATATTGTGTAAATTTAATAGTATGCAACAATTAATAGTAGTCGTGTGTGTATAACCGGAGCAATGACGTCTACGTATTACGACTCACAAAAAAATAATGAGCGTGCCTCCCAAATGAATGGGTCGATTGCACTACATACTACTCATATTCATTATAGGAACTTGCTTATAAGATTATTATTAGATGTATGATATATAGCTATCAGAAAATAATCGTATTCATCTTTAATTTAGGTATTTGGATTGTTCACTGCTGGATCATACCGAAGGATCAGCAGATATCTTATAACTTATAATGTATTTATGTTACACTGTTAACTATACAGGGTGATTATTTTATCATAAAACACGCATTATTTCAAAAAGTATTCATGTTTTTGAAAACATTTTTTTATATAGTTTTAAGTTGTTAAATAACAACGTTTTTATTTAAAAATAATATTTTTAAATATTTTTTTAAGTTTTTTACTTTTTTAAATAACAACATAGTTTTGATTTCATATTCTAAAGCAGAATAATTTTTTGAGTATTTTGATACATAAAAAACGAATTTAGGGCGAGTAGTTTATGACTTAATGAGTTATACGTATTTGAAGTTTTGACAAGCGGTGTAGTGGACAAACATTTTGCGGGGTAACACCGTACCACTCCACTCCGCGCATCTAAACTTTAAATACTTATACCTCATAAAGTCATATACTACTCGTCCTAAATTTGATTCATATGTATCAAAATACTCAGAAAATAATTTTGCTTTAGAATATGAAATTAAAACACTGTTATGTCATTCAAAAAAGTAAAAAATTTAAAAAAATATAAGGATAAAAAATATTTGAAATATAATTTTTTAATGAAAACGTTGTTTTTTAACAACTTGAAACTATGTAAAAAAAAGGTTTATATGAATACTTTTTGAAATAACGAGTGTTTTATGATAAAAGAATCACCCTGTATATTCTATGACTTTCATAGTGGCATTGCGGAATACTGGAAATCTTAATTCTTAATAATATAGTTTAACCTTATGTCTGTGTAAAACCAGCATAACGTGCTTTGCACTTTGCAGCGTACCCGAGGGCTGTGCAATGTGTAGCCGCTGCTGGGTATAGATGTTAAACTGTAACTTTATTATGACCTCTAAATAATATCTATCAAACATATCAGTGATGAAATACTTATTGAGATGTCACAGATTTTGAACATTATAATTTATAATGTATTTGATACGTAAAAATGTTATTTAACACGTGTATTCGAAATAAGACCTTAACTCATTTTGTACATTTAATTAGACATCGCACTGTAACTTTCTTATGACATTGTAAAATAATACCTCTTAAGGAATTCGAAAAGTATAGAATCGCCCCTCCCCCATTTGCCTTATTTCTGTAAAAAAATTTAACATTTCATATTAAACTACATTTTTGTATAAATTTATTGTAAATATCAAAAGCCAATAATCTATGTTGTTATGGCTTCTAATACAAATATATATATATTTTTTAAACGTCTTAGTTAATGATTTCAATATTATTGTAATTTATTTTATGGGTTAAAATATTTTTTCACATGCATGTGCAATATGTGAATACTTTGCGTTGTTATAATATTAAGTACGCAAACATAATATCTATTAAATTTCTAAATTACTACGTACTGTAACCTTAACAAAACATCTTTCAGTAGTTAAGAAGACGTTATACGTGCATGTGTTGTCTCTGTCTTACTATGTAGATCATAGCAAATTTTGCACAGTGCCAATGGGCTAATGCTAATTTACTACTTACTCAGTAACACAGCACAAATGTACATGTCTTATGAATTACCTAAATATTACTCCTTAAAACATGCTACGCTCCAGCACCCTTAAAAATAAAACTATTAATATTCATTATCAGTTTACCGAAATTGTATTAGTCGTTCACTTTAATTACTTACTTATAGTTACATACCTATGTATCTATTGTTTTATGTATTTACGTAAAATAATATAACATAATATGGTTGTAAATACCTATGCAATTTACTGTCAAAATAAATAGTTGACAGTTGTGTAACTAAATTACCTATCTAAAAAGCCATATTGTAATATTTTATAGCATTGAAATACATTATAAAATATATTATACTTATGAAATAACGTGGAAATGAATTTATTAACGGCAATAATATCTAGATGAAAAACTGAAAAGCTACTTTGAAGTATGATGGAAGATAAAATAGATAAGACTTCAATCACGTTGAAGTCTTGCGAATCGCACAAGTTTTTAATTTAAATTGCTTTGTAGGAGTTTTGTTTTCGAGTAATATAATATCAATTATCTCAAAAATATACCACGGTTAAAGTAGTGTTGGATTGATTTATAAATTTCTCCACTACTAACTAATAATTGGTTTATAATAAAAACGTATTAAATGCGCAGATCCATAGCTGTACGAATGGGTTTTGTGTTTCAATTATATTAATTTGTTTAAACCCAGGATTTGCATTAAAAATATTTTTACTCTATTATCAATAGAAATCTTGTTAAATAGATACCTACTAAGTATTTTAAAATGAAAATATTACTCTTGTAACAGTAATAATATTTTAATTGTTGTGTTCTTATAGTTAATAATAACTAACAGTTTCATGGTTTAAATGATAACGTGTTAAACTAAAAAACTACAATTTTATTGTTATACTGATGAAGTTGAATTTTACATTTCAATTTGAAATAAGTATTTTTTATTCTATACAATTTCAATGTATACAAATTTAAAAAAGGTATAGACAACCAAACATCGCTCTGTTAAACATTAGGTGTCGAATAGGTGACTAATTACTGTATGTTCAATTTAAATTCAATGATACATAGTTTGTATACAAAATCGATTCTAAGCAAAGAAGGTCTGTCAGTCTATATTACTAAGTATATTTTATAATATATTTTTTTGATGTTGCTATTAAAGTCATTTATTTTACTTTTAATATTACGGTAGGTTGATTTATTTTTTTCAAAATATTACATTAATTTTATTATTAGTAATAATATTTAATTATTATAATATAAACAGTGAAACTTCTAAATCCCAGGAACTGTGAGTCGCCAAAATGTTGTCCTTAATTATAGGGAGATGGGAGGTAAAAATAAGGTCCAATTACTGTAATTTGTGGTTACAATGTGGTGGTAAGCACACAACAGTGGTAAATAATTGTTCCTTGCCAGATCAATAAATTGTAAATTCCTTGTGTAAGTCATATGTTCATCTAATATAAGAAGAACTGGATCTTCTGCAGTTGGTTTAGCATGATTAATAAAATGTTGGAATCATTCTGTAAAAATAAATAACACATTGTGGTCGTGGATGTTCTTCGTCTCCGTTCCACGAAAATCCAATTTGCAAATATAAAATATTCAGAACAATATTTTCTGAAAGTTTCTTTTTGTTTTGACTCAAAAGAACTTGTTGAAGGCTAATCGTAATTTAATTTTCTTTTTTTAACTGTTAACACAGATATTATCTCTGTTTCTTCTTGGATTTGAGTCATTGATATTTTGCTTAACCATTTGTCCGTAGTTGTACAAAAGTACAAAAAAAAAAACGAATTTATTTGAGAAAAAGTAATTTAAATATACAACTGCGTACGTGTATCGTATTAAATGTGCTGTGTGTTACTAAAAATAATCAAAAGTTTTGAACACCATGCAGGTACTTATTAATTTATTTCAAATAAATCTGATTGCATCGTTTTGACACAGTCGCTGTAAACTCGTAATCGTCACCATCACAGATGATAAAACTGAATTTGAACATCAACGAAAAATAATAGATGATTAAAAAATGTATTATTTAAAAAAATATATAATCGCGACTCACAGTTTGGGAACCTCTATCCCATCACTTACTAACTATTTATTTTAAATCTAGTCGAGCATGTGTTTTAACCTTGAAAACAACAGTAATATATTGGGCTTATTTATAAAAATTCCCACTTTCCTTATTTATTTTTTTAGTTTTTTCCAACAAAAAAAAACTTGGAAATTTTTAATTTTTAATTTTCTTAAGTACAAACTAGATTTCATTTACTACCAGAAATCACTGCCAACGTTGAAAATCAAAACAGTTTTACTACTTTAAAAGATGATGACACCATTGCTCCGAATGCTCCGTTCATAATAGAAAATTAATTTTGTAGGTTTAAGTATTTAATGTCAAATTAAATTATGATTAAGAATTTGTATACGATTAATATAGGATATTCGGTACAATTGTCATAAGATAGGTCAAGTTTTTAAAAAAAAAAACCAGGTTCAATCTCTTTAATGGTCAATTTTGATTAAATGTTTACAAAGATCCCCTGTAATTTAGTGAACTGGAAAAAAGTGCATTATAAAAAGTAATTTATAGATGATCTTCGATTAAATATTCAAACAGTGTGTTTTTAACATAGTTTAACAGTGTGAAAAGTAAATTATTTTATTAGTTTATTACTATATAATAGTGCTACAATCACCCAATAATACGCGTCAATAATTTTTTGAAATTCCACATAAATTATTGGATATTCTGTCATTTACTGAGAAGGAGAACCGGTTTTATTATAAATAATATATTAATATATTTCAGGTCATACTAACAACTAACACAACGCTCCAACTACGTACAATATTGCCTATTGATTAGTGATTACATACAGTAATTTTTATTATTGCTTAAGAACTTCAACAAAAATACTGTAACACAAAATAATATAATAATATGTACCTATTGTACCTACTTAATATTATTAATGTAAAAACTATTAAATGAGTGATTGCTTCAATATTACTCAGTATAGTGGCGACGTATGCTCAGATTTTTTCAAGGGAATATTGATTTTTGACATCCACAGACAAATCCCTACTACATGAGGATGCTTGTATAATCGTAGACGTATTATTTTTGTGTAATAATTTAAATTCTGAGGTAGAATGCTTTAACTTAAAAAAGGAAGTAATTGTTTCTTGTTGATTTTTTGTGCTATTTTTGGCAATTTTACAACACTGAAATTCAGTGTTCGATTTAAAAAAATAAAATAAAGAGGTTTCCCAAAATAAAAAAAAATTAAGCGTTCTTTACAATGATAAATTTTAACTATTCATATAATTTATCTATGATATATCATATGGTTATTTTGAGTTAAGAGAATGCTAACGCTACGTACAATCACTTTTGTTGTCTCCGTTTTACAAATGTTAACATAGCAAAAACTGTTTTGCGCGGAAAAAACCAAGAAGGATTAATTTCTACCTCAATTTTCAAACAATACGAACTTTTTTCGTACAAGTAATATAAAAAAAAATAATGATATTTCACAAATAGTGTTATCAACTATATTGGATGTCAATTTAGAGTCTTCACTTGCATACTTAACTAACAGTTTATGATATGCAGATATGTTTTACATTTTCAAGACGAAGCTACACAAGTTGGCGAATGTCCTCTTAACTGATTAACAAAGTTAATCAATCAATAATCATAAACTGTAGTTATGATAAATAGATAAAAAATGTTTGACGTATTATATTTAATCACATTATTAATTATATATAAAAAAATTAAATTGAATTTTAATATCTTATTGATTAGGTACACGACATAATAATTACAAAATTACAATATTATTTAAACAAAATAAAACGTTCTGTCCCGCTGTTCTAATGAAAATAATTAGAAGAAGTGCTCTTAAAATATAAAAAAAAATTAAAAAAGCTCCGTCCCCTCTGTAATCCTCTCCTTATTTGAGAATTCCTGAAATTAATTAATAGTTTTTAAGTTCAAGTATTTGCCATCAAAATCAAAATTGAAACATCATATTTTTTTAATATTTTAAATATAACATAGGTTAATATTTAACCCAGTGAAATTCAAATAAAATTCTTGGATACTGTAGACTTAATTTTGCAACGTGTTGTTGAATCTAATAAAATAATTTCACTTTTGCAGTTAAGATAAAAATATTTTGATGGACATAAGGAATGATAATACAAGGGCGTCATTTCAATTTTTTTTTTGGTACGCATAAATATTGAGCTGGGCACTATTTATTTTTTTCCACATATTTAATATTATTGTGATGTGGCCGAGCGGGCCATGTGAATGTGCCTTGCGGGCCAAAATTTACAATTTAGAACTTTAGGTACGCAAATGTATACCCTGCGTACCGCAAATGACGTCCCTATGATAATACCATTAATTTAATGATAATTTTTAAATAGTATAATATTATAAAATCTATAAAATCAGTTATAATACCAATATACGAGTATTAGGCCACTTTTTTAGACCTAACCCGGGAGTGCATAGACATGGAAATATTAAATACCACTCAAAATATGCCATTAAATGGTTCCAGAGTACTTATGTAAGCAGACTTATACACAACTAGACCAATATGTCAAAATAAATTGTATTATATCTATATATATATATATATATATATATGTATATATTATTCTATTTCGTAGTTTTTTGAATATAAAAAATATTTTCTGATACATATTATTACGTTATCATTATGTGAAGCAAATATCAAATTTTAGTCAATTATTATAAAAAAATATTTAGTTTAGTGTACCCTTTTTAATGCAATATCAAATTGTATCATAATAATAATCTGCATTGTTTTCTTGAAAACATTTATTTATATCTGTGGGATTTTAGAATAATTTCCTCTAGAGAGTTGATATTAATTAAATAAATGAAAATTAAAATGAGATAAATACGCATTTATTATTATTGAATAATAAACTTTACTGTTCTTTTTACACCATTTATTTACTATTTATAAACCTAAATCATTTTCGATTCAATTTCATACCAATTTTCACCGTTAAAAAAGTAATACTATGTTATTTACAAACTCTAATATATCTTTGTTTATATCTAACTCAAGTTAATCGCTTATGTAAATTAAAAAAAAAATAGGTCCTACAATTGTACCATTTAGTATATCATATTTTATTGTTAAAAAAATCACAAATATTTCTAATTTTTTTTATTACAGCCCGCAACCTATATTAAACAAATACGATTTAAAACAATACCACAAATTATAACTATACCTACTACTTTTGTCTTTTTCTAATTTCTCCAGCAATATATCGTGTGAAACTTAAGTCAAATGTTTAGCAATGTCCAGAAATATTTCTATACATATTTCTAGATACTTTAACACAAAAATACTATATAAAGCATACATATTCTTAAAATCTAGATTGTCTCTCAATTATGTCGTTTTCATTTATAATGAATTTATTTAGTTGAATTTTCAATAGTTTTTCTATTAATTTGGTTATTATTATTATTGATATTAAAGGATATAGGATATTATAAATTTCTCTTAAATCCTTAGTCTTATGTACTGTAATAATAAATGATTGTTTTGTTTATCTGTAGAAATATAACATTATTAAAACGCAAGTTAACCTGAAATGTAATTGGTTTTATAAAATAATATGATAATTTGTCATTAGGTTTTTTTTTGTCATTTTATCTATTTTATATTTATTTATAATATAATTCAATAAACCGGTCGTCGTCCAAGGTTTTATAGTTTGTTTTTATTTGATGAGTTATAGAAATTTGCATAAAAGTCTTATGTCTATATAATTGTATTTGTTTGTAGCTATTTTCTGATTCATTTTCAAGATTATCAATATCGATTAATAATGTACAGATATACAGTAGTGATATGAGACTAAAATATTACAGAGATTTAATTTTTCAATAATAATTTTTAACATTTAATTTAGATTATATTAGGCTTCTTTATTATTTTCATTATCATTTTTTAATTAAATTAGATATATTATGTAAAAACATATAACCTATCTTCACTGATTTCTTAAACTATTTATGGTTGTTTTGTTTAGTAAAAAATAAAAATGTTAAAAAAATGGTCTAATTTAATGATGCAAAGCTATATAAGAATAAAAATAGAGTTCAGACTTATCTAAATAAATATTTGGTCATGTGTTTTTATATATAGGTAAATAATGTCGATTTATCTAATAACCTTTCTCAGATGTATATGGCTTGTACGTGATTCCTTTTACACTCCCAGTAACACTACTATCCCCAAGTTTGATAACAAATTTATGAAATTCAACGTTTATAAACATAGATATAGTTTTTGCATAAGTGTTTTTACAATTGTTTGCATTTATAAACTTATGTTGTGTATTTGCGTATACTAATCAAACATACATTTAAATAAAAAATAAAATATAAATAACTATATCTATTTTGATTTTTGAGTTAATTTCAGTATATTTACTTTGAAAAATTATATCTTTTATCTAAATTACACACAAGATGTTTTCTATAGTTTTGAAATTATATTAAATTATGGGATTATAATAATTTACATATATAATTAGATAATATAAGAGCTTAAATATAATATGTACTAGTATAACATTTATATGTATATGTAAACAACGAAAATTGGCTATAAATCGAACACATAGTAAAAAATAATAAAACTAGGAAAGCGAGTAAAATAAATAACAAAAACGTTTACAGGGATGACTACTGTAATAATAAATGTTTTTAGGGAGCACTATATTATGGAATAATAAAAATAATAAAAGAGATAAAAATAATAATCATGCCCCCTCGTGCCTTCGATTGATATAATATTCCCTTTGTTCGGCAGACCAGAAAACACACTCGACATAGGACTAATAATTCACTTCGACCTATCAAAGAAATCGAATTGATGAATCGATGTATATGTTTGCTAGTGTTTTTAGTTTTATTTATTGTTTTCCTATTCGTATGCACGCACGCGCAATCATATATACTTGTATGAATAATAACATAACAGAATATTATATTATTATATATTATGATCACCAGTTTGTAATATATTGGACACGTCCTTGAGCCGTCGTCCTTTCTAAATCAAAATCACAGCAGGATTTTAACTTTTATTTTTCAAGTTGGATTTATTGTTCAAATTGTTTTTTTCGTTAAAATACACGTGGCAAACGTAAATTATTTTTTTTTACTCATTTGCGTAAACTTCTACACGGAAATTGATTACCTAACCGAACACTGAGAAAATTATAACATTTTCAAAATGTTCGTTCTAATGAAGATTTTGGTATTTATACAAATCCAGTTCGTGGGCTTCATAATACTTATTGGGTAAAAACAAACTATCTAGGTCAAGACGCACTGTAGTCGAATGTACTTTCGAAGTTTTGGCTAATAAATGGCGTTTTTTATTAAACCAAATTTTTCTGATAATATTATTAAAGCATTTTATATTATTTGTAATTCAAAAGATGGGATATACTAACTATGAAGAAATCGAAGTGCATAATTTAGATGATTTGAAAACATGTAGGAAAAATATAGTGGTATTTAATTTCATCAAACTCTAATAATAATTCTTATATAATAATTATAAGTGAAATATTAATTTCTCTACTAACAAGATGAATAAAACTACAGTATTTGTAGTATTTGTGTATATTTCGCGATATTAAAAAAATAAAAACGATATTTCATAGATGTTCTTAACTATATTATACTTAAATCAATTTGGAGTCTTAACTATCACTATACAGCTTCACTGATTCTCTCCCGCGCAAAACAGCTTTTGTCATGTCTTACATGTGTAAGACGGAGACAACACATGCGGGTGCAGTGTCCTCTTAATAAGGCACGGATTGTTATGTAATAAAAACGTCAAAATATATAAAACATATTTATGTTCTTATTTTTGCTAAAATATGTTTTCAAAAAAATGAAATATTTAATAGAAAAATCGGTATTTTACATTAATTTTAAATTTTACCTATAAATGATCAAAAACAAAAATTAATTTTTATATAGATTTAGCCATAATGCCATATATTGGGTTTATTATACATATTTTTTGAAATTGTAATTAATAATTATTCATTTTATCATTTTCATTGTTGTCTTCTTTGAAACAATTAAATACAACGTACATTGGGAGATTTTTAAATTTAAATATACAGGGGTTAGACCTCAAAATTGACGTTTAGCTGCTGAAGCGTTCAACGTCGATTGAAGAATATGGGGTAATTTCATACTTAATTTATTCATTGACTAATTTTCATTTTTATTCAGAAGAATATCTCTAATAGTGTTAATTTTTTGTAAATCAACATTTTCATTGAGTGCATAGTTTAATTTATTTTTTATTATAACCTCGAATCTTCCTTGAACTTCATTTAATTTGTCTGTTGCATTTTCCACTATCGCAATACTTTCAAATATTATTAGATTTGATATTTCAAATTTTTTTATTACTGTAACCAAAAAAAAAATATATTTGCTGAAATATTATATGCGTGTATAATATACAGAATAATTTGTTGAGTATTTTGGTACATAAAAATCGAATTTAGGGCGAGAAGCTTATGAGTTATACGTATTTAAAGCTTAGACAAGCGGAATAACCTGTACGGGGTTACCCCGCAAAATGTTTGTCCATTACTCCGCTTGTCTAAACTTTAAATACGTATAACTTTTACACTACTCGCCCTAAATTCGATTTTTATGTATCAAAATACTCAGAAATTTATTCTGCTGTGGAATATAAAATTAAAATTTTATGTTGTCTTTCAAAAAATATAAAACTTTAAAAAAATATAAGGATAAAAAGTAATTAAAAATATAATTTTTTTACAAAAATGTTGTTTTTTTAACAACTTGAAACTATGTAAAAAAAATGTTTTTAAAAACATGAATACTTTTTGAAATGATGAGTGTTTTATGATAAAAGAATCACCGTGTATACTCGTATATATACAAAATATGTAAATACTGGTAAAATATTTAAAATATTTATTTACATCAAAATATAAAAAGAATAAAAAGGTCTCATTTTCTTCGAGGTATTAAATAGTCTGAAATTTGCATTCAATAAAATTATGTATTTACATAATATGCCCTATATAAACATACCAAGAAATATACTATAGGTACTGATGTTAATAAATATTATAAAATCTATTTTTTAATCAAAATAAAAAATTAATAAGTGGTTATAAGCTTTGATTGTAGGTAATAAATATATTTTAGATAGACAATGATATGTTATTTTTTTTATTTTACATTTAATAAAAAAATTACATAGATACAATTTATGTTTATAAATGCTAGTAGGTACCTACTAAAAAAACTTACAATTTGATTTCTTAACTATAACACAAAATCTAACTTTCTTAATGATAATAATAGTATATCGAGTACTTCATTTGTTTTTATAATTATATATTTGTATACCGAAAGCAAAAAAGCAAACAAAGTTCGTTAAGTCTATTCTAATGAAAAATTTAGGAACATCATAATGAAAAGTGAATGTAAAATTTGTTTAATAGCTTACCTAATAATCGATAGTGTTCCTTAGATAGTTTTTTACATGTTTTTGTGTTGAAAATGTCCTTTTGGGAGTCAATGTCGAAACAGGTAATAATGTGCATTCAATTTTTAGCAATTTATTAATGTTGAGAAAATGTATTGATTCACATAAAAAAGACTACTTTTTGGAACTACATTGAGCTTAGGAGGTTTAACTTTCCACAACTTTAATTCTGCTAGTGGATTATGAGAATCAGAATCTACTAAAGGGAAATCAAGATTTAATAAACTTTTGAAAGATTCCAGTTCTTCTTTTGATACCGAGAAATAAATAGAAAATAAACATTAAAAATCTGCAAAATAATGAACCATTAGTTTACACAAAATTATATTTAATACAAAAAAGTACAATAAATTACTTAACTTACTTTCAAATATTTTTTTATGATCCAGGAATTTGGACAGCAGTAGTTGCATGCGCGTATGGCCGAAATCTTGACGTTTTGCATTATATGGTTTTTCGATCACCACTGGGGAGCGAAGCAGTGTAATAGTCTTGAAGATTTCTTTGTTGTTTTCTTTAAGATCCAGTTCTACGTGAAACGGTGGTAAAGGGCGATGGTTCTTTTTGATATTAGCCACGCACACCTATAAATATTGAAACTCTGAAAAAATCAATTAATTTAAAGTTTTTATCATTATATTTGTACTTAGCTCGGTGTTTTTGGTTATATATTACATATTTACATTTGTAATATAATAAATAATAACTATGTAGTAGGTATGTATAATATAGGTACATTTTGATTCGAAAACTCAACTATATTTTACAATCTTATCAAGTATGATATTACTTAATTTTACCTAAGGATACTGTCATACTGGATAAATATCAAAAATATTCTTTGAAATATGTAATTACAATTTCTAAAATCAATTAGCTGTCGTTTACTGTAGACAGTTATTGTAAATATAATATTATTATTTAATGTAGATGCAAAATAGGTGAGAATATATTAATGATAAGATAGATAAGTGAAGCGAAATGTGCTGAGGCGACAACACATTTTGTTAAGATTACCGCACGCGCGGGTCTCCGTTATCGCTGAGTGATTCGGCAAGGAAGTAGGCACGACGATCGTGCATTTAATGTGTTTTCAATAATTAGTGTAAATTTTACGTTTGTTTTACACCTGAATAAGTGTTTCTGACCAATAAACCCGAGTCAACATTTTTAATTCAGTCATTTTTACGTTCTTACCTTTGATCGGAACAATGCCGAGACATACGTACTATGTGTCAATGAAGTTCTAATAAAATTAAATAGTACCAAGGTATACGGTATATGTAATCTTTGAGTCATTCCAGCGGATTAGGAACGAATGTAAAAATTGTCAAGCGCATACCATTGTACAACTCACCAGTTAACAGTGTCATTCTAAATTATATTTTAGTATCATTAGCTAGAGGATACAAAAGTAAAGCGCATAGTAGATTTAATTGTGTGTCGCTCTACAGGGTGATACCACATAGCCAATAGGTTGATTAGTGGATAACTTTAAATAAGAATAATTACTGCACTTAGAAATTAAAACAGATTACATTTTAAATGTCTTAATAAATAATAATATATAGCCACATAGGTATTCTAAGTTGAATGATTAAGATAT
The DNA here is from genome assembly GCF_003676215.2 of Rhopalosiphum maidis. Classification (NCBI taxonomy): domain Eukaryota; kingdom Metazoa; phylum Arthropoda; class Insecta; order Hemiptera; family Aphididae; genus Rhopalosiphum; species Rhopalosiphum maidis. Next base: position 40,223,562 of record NC_040879.1, on the reverse strand, counting down.
ATATCAAAAATGTATTATTTCTTACTATAACCACGTTACGAAAATACGAAAAATTCTTGATAAATGACTATACGTATACCTTTTAAAGTTTGACGGTCATGAATAAATAAATAATATTAGCATATGATTTTTAATTTCACCCACCACTTTGAATATTAATTAGGTATGAATGAAAAATAAACATTATCTATTTACCACTACATTTTAGTTTTTATATTTATCGCATAGGTAATACTGTAATAGTAAAAACAATTATCTAACCATTAAAATATATTAAAATAAATATTTAATAATATTATGCTGAATTTTACAATAACATTAATAATAATAAATATTAGTATGTAATTTAATTTGTTATATACAATTTTCGAGAGCTGTCTCAAATATCTCTTAATGAGTAATTACCCAGTGTAATTCGAACAATCCTTGTATATTTCAAATAGGCTGTAAACTCAACTTAAAAATATACTTTGAAACGTATTATTGGATCAAATAAAATTACTTTCACTTTTCAGTTTGGATAATAAATATTTTGATAGGTACGAGTGAAATACTACTACATTGGGCTAATTTTTCTTTTAAGTCTGTGGTGTCCAGAGACAGAAAACAACTCCCTTCCCCTCACCCTCTCACCACTAAAAAAATACACCACTGCATCTATTCCAAACAAAAATTAAATTAGAATTTATAGATTGTAAATAGTTATAAAAAAAATATTAATTTTAAAATGTCACACGCATAAATGATCGGAATAGGAGTATTCAATTACCCTTTTTAAAACTTAAACCACTTGAAAGTTTTCTGTGACTGTGTATAGAATATAAAAACGTTAATTCATTCTTGAAAACGTTAATAATAGCTCTTAAAAGGGTTTTATTAAGCTTATTTTATGGTATTATACTACTTTATATTATAGTTGATCTCGTTTTCGTTCACATATATTTTTTAGTATAATTACTAAAATATATGAGAAAATATTTCTAAATTAAAATATTATTAAAGTACGTAATAACTCTTGATATTTCTTTATCCAATAATTAGACTTAAATTATAAAAAACTTTAATGAATAATAAATCACTTTGAGAATTTTCAGCTTAAGAGAGCTTTTTTATACGGAATAATAAATATGAAAGTATATAGCGGACGATAAAATATTCAACGTTTACATTAGTCGTAAATCGTTCGTCTCTCTACATAAAATTATAGTACATTATAATAACACGTGATATATATACTATATAATATTATAAATTTATAAATACATTTCAGCGGTCAATATAGATCGCTACTGATTCGAAAACAGATATTATTCTGCTTCGCAAAACCAAACGAAAGTATACAAAAGTATAATATAATTAATATTATACTCAAAACACGTATACGTTGCGCGTGTTTAATTAAAAAAAAAAAAAATCTCGTAAACTCTGTAGTGAATACACCAAAAAGAAAATCGTTATAACAACGTAGGGAAAAAACCTAAATAAATAGCAACGTTCCGGTCGTAAGAATACGGAATGATAAAAAAAAAAAAAATGATGTTTAAAAAAGCGTATCAGCCTGTGGCGGCGGTGCGGCGCGGGCGCTCAACGACGAAGACGCGCGTTTTCCTAGGACCGCCACCGCCATATTATAGTCACTAAAAATAAAGTACACCATGCGACGTCATTGCTGCCGTTGCCGTCCCGAAAATTGGGACGTGGTTTTTTGCGCCCATCTGCTGCACGTGGAGTTAACGTACACATTATTTAGTGCGCACATGACAAAGATATTTTTCTAGAAAAACGCGATGTCACGGAGTATTTTTTAACAAGCCAATTTGACAATAGCGAATAATTATTACTGCTGTAAGAGTTGACGAGGGCTACTGCAATATTGTAGATCCAGAGAGCCAGGAACAAAAAGGGAAAAAGGGTATTTCCCCTCTCTCTCTTAATACCGCGTGTAGTATGGTTTTTCCTCTGAACACGATGTAAAAATATATTCATATTTCCACGAAGTTTCTCGGCACGCAATACATGATATTATGTTTATTGTAAACGTATATCACAACAATTTTCGGGATAAAGTTAGGGTTATTTATAGAACCTTACCACTGTTCCGGTAATTGACACGGTATATCAATACCGAGTAATTATACTATCTACTTTCAAAACTACAGATTTATATTTTATAATATAATATTATTAAGTACCATAAATGTACATAAGCAAGTTCGGGAATGCGAGGAGAATAGGAGATGATCTGACAACACAGAGACTCTCGCAAATTGTACCGTACCGGTAAAATGCGTATCCAGGCACTATTTATTATTTAACACTGTCGCGGGGACGGCGGCACCGCTAAGATAACGGCATTTTACCGACGTCGTCACTGCTGCAGTTTGCGAGTACTTTCTGATCCTCAAAACTCATGGCGCCTTTGAGAGAAGATTGTCCGGTTTTCGGAGGAATGAAAAAAACGTTGCTGCACATCGCGCGATATTATGAACGATGAGTTCGTTGCACCGAGCCGCGTGCATACACACACACACACACACGCGCGCGCGCAGAGCAAAGTCGCCGCCGTTCGGTCTTTGGTGCGTACATACTTACGCGGCGGCAAAATCGTGTGTGTGTGTGTGTGTGTGTGTGTGTGCGCGCGCGCTCGCGTAGCAGCAGCAGCCAGCAGGTTTATTAATAGAACGGCGGTCGTCCGGTCGACGGAGACTGCTGCGGCGGCGGCGACTGTTGGAAGGAGAGTTTATTTTTGCGTCCGGTAGCAACCAGCCAGCCAGCCAGCCAGCCAGCCAACCAAGCCAGCCGGCCCAGCCACGCCAGCCGCCTAGAGCAGTCGACGGCCCCGGCCCGGGACACGGCCGCCGCTGGATGCTGTCACACACACACACACACGCGCACACACACACGCACGCACACGTACACGCACGTACACACACACACACAAGCGCGCACGGATCAGAAACCAGCAGCGACGAGACGGCGCGCAACAGCATCGGCCCGAGCCAGCAGTCTGCCGGCAAACATCCGCGAGCGAGCGCGCGTGCACCACGAACCGCACGACGCACACGCGCGTACTCTCCCGTACACGTTATACGCGCGCGAGCGATTGCGGGCGCGCGCGCGCGCGTGTTGGTTTTTCCGCGTTTCCCGCCGTTTTAACTGCCGAACTTCCGCACCGGTTTCGCCGTTGTCAAGTGTGCGCGAATATCACCACACACACACACACACACGCACACACGCACACACACACACACACACACCGCTACTCCGTGTCATCGCCGTTATGAGCGCTACGTGACCGGGGCCACACGATTACCTCCGCCAAAACTAGGAAAGCCCAAATATCATGGTAAGTATTTTCGACGCCGATCGCGTGCGTAACATATAATATTATTTTCTTGACTTTTTCTGAAGGGTTACTGCTAATGTGTCATTGCGGTTGCCGGGTTATAATTTACAATATTATAAGTAGGTAAAAATATTATTATAAAACGAGCGCTATGCTAACTAATTCATTTAAGCATATATTATAACGTTATTGTTGTATTGGGTAATGTACCGTACGACGGTAAGTAAGTAGGTACCTAGATGCCTTTATCCGTGGTTGTAAAAGGACGAGGCGAAAGAAAACGACTAAGTGAATACCTCCCCATGAGCGACCCAGGGGAGGGTGGCGGCGTCCGCGGTCTGCACCGTGTCTTAGTTCGCGCGCCCGCGGGTGGGGAGATGCGTTTGCGTGAGGCGCACGTGCGCGTTCCCCAAAGGGGGGTGGTGGATAGGGGGGCGGGGGCCGGCGCACGCGCTACCGCACGCTCCTCCCCGACGACGGTGTCCGCCCATCGGTGGTCCGGCCGCGTGGTGCTCGGCCGCCGCGTGCGGTGCTTTGCGTATCACACACCGCATCTGCTCCGTGCCGCCGTCGCAGCGAGTCGCTCGCCGCCCGCACACATACCGTCGTCGTCGTCGTCGTCCGTGTGGTATACGCGCCGTCGAACCGCGTGAATTTTATTGCTCCGATTTTTTTTCCTCCCGACGTCTGTCTGCTTATACAATCCAAACGACGACAAATATTATCGTGAAATGACATATTAATCAACCTTTGGGTGCAATGTAAAAAGGTACACACTCTGGTTTCCGTCCTATACCTATACAAATTGTGTATATAATATTATAATATTTTGTTGTTGTATTGCATTTAATACATACGGAGGAACGATTTACGCGCGATCTCGAAAAAACGTAAACAATAACTCTTTATTTTTGAAATCCGTATTCGCGTTTTGGATACATCGCGATTATGTTCATACCGGACTCGCTGCGCAACTACATGATAGAACCGGACGTGTCCAACTATTTGCAGGCACCTTCGTCCAGTCAGGTGTGTGTTCAAAATAATATATATATATAAATATTATTCTTTATTATTATGTTTTTATATTATTATAAATATTTTATATGTTTTTATTATATTTTGTTATGGTTTAACTGCCCAACACCTGTTATATCGCTGTAATAGTTTCAATGTGATCAAATTTAACTACAAATTATATATTAGATAGACAGATAGGTATAATGTTTGAATATGAACCAGTCATGAATATTGCTCCTATTGCTTGTTCGTCTGTAGAAATATAAAGTATAGGCATGTTAGTAGCTTGAACACTAAAATTTCTATACTTTGGTGTTCCGCATCGATTATAATTTGTTGTCCTAGATATTTGTTCATCGAAATTGAACTGCCGTACCGTATATATGTAAAGGGCTGTAACGTGGTCGGGGAATGACCAGTTAAATATAAGATATCCAGGGAGAGTCGTAGGACTCTATAGATATAGTTTCCGTAGCCAGGGGTAGAATGTAGGAATCTTAAATGTAATATGAATAACTAGGGTTCTGTTTCAGGTGTTATTAACTTTTATTACATACTAAATACTTATAAATAATGCTACTCACGGTAATTATCTTCTATACTAAAAATGACCTTAACTTAGTCGTACGGAACCCTGCAATTCTTTATGTCTAAGGTGTACAATCTGACTGACTACCTATGCATTCAGTGGCTTGGCCATAGGCCTTACAAATATATGTGTGTTTGTATGTGTGTGTTAATAATGCATTGGTCAGCAACAGAGTCCGTACGTATACATATAAGTGTCATGTAACACACTTATTTATAATTGTTACAGGGCGAAACAATATTTTTAACTGCATAGCACAACAATTGCGTATTGACATTGGCGCAGGTGTGCTTTTTGGCCGATGTCCCGTACGCATTTTGTTGTATAAGTATATATATATACGCTGATTTAACTCACCCGGCTGTTAGCGAAATCGTATTTTATCAAACGACAGTTGTTGATAGGTCGCACCGAAATAAAAATGTGTCATCAAGAATAATAAACATTTAATGGCGGTATACTCTTTAACTGTAGCTATAGTAAACTCCACATCTGTGCGAACTTTTTTCTTCGTGAAAATCAGTTTCTTTATATTATTTAATATTTATGGCTATGAAAACAATTCGCTGTAATTATTTAAATATTGAAAAAAAATACGATTTTATTGTTATGTAGGTGCTTCTACGTTAGTTACCTAACCTAATTTAATTATAAGTTTTATTAACTATAGCCTATGACTATAGGTACCTAAAATAGTATATAAAGTGTATAACAAAATATACCTATCTATAGGAACTATCATTAAAAACCAAAAGATAAATATTCACATTTTGAAACAGGTAAACAATCGTATTTGTTATATTCTTGTATGTATGACTAAAATAAATATGGACTTATATGGAGCAAATCTAACTGTCACTTGGAGAAAGTTATACTTATGTGGTTAAAATGCCACATGAAAAAAAGTTTGTTATTCAAACATTAAATATTGGTGTCTGTTGATAAAATTAATACTTTTTATATTTATTAATTCGTTAATTGAAGTTGTGTTTTTTATATGTTCATCAAAGTGTTAGGATATTTATGTATATAATTTTTAACTGTAGATATATTATAGTTGTTTTTTTTATTTTCTCACCAGAAAGCCGTTTAGACACTTTCCATAATTTGCTACATATGTATCACCTATACAATATGTAAAACTGTAAAAGCTAGGTGATATAATTCTTATATGCTTATCTAATACATAATTATATTTTTAAACATTCACAAGCTTCTTAATTGGAAATCGATTCCTACATAAAACACAATTTATATATATATAAAGGAGGTACCTATGATTGTGTTTTGAGCTTTGGCTTATAATATTATATTATATTTGTTGTTTATACAGTTTAAACTTAAAACTTTTACAAGCATTTTAGCATTTTTTCAAAGTTAATGTAAAGAATTTAAGTATATTTATAAATTGTAATAATTATACAAAAATCATATATAACTCCCCATTTTACAGAGAAAGTACATTTATTATTATGCCGGTTTGCCCACATGACCATATTATATGTAATACCTACATACGTATAGATAATATAGGTTTAGAATGTTTAGAGATGCCTTTATAAGTAGATATAGATATCCGATTTTTGTCATAAAATAAATAACTATATTAATGTTATCTGAATGTATTGATCAAAATATAATATTGAAATGTTTATTTAAAAGTATCATATTTTTATACTATATAAAAATTATAACCAATTTAAATATATGTATGTCTATATTATATACAATTTTAACTTTTATATTGATGACAAAAACTCAACTTTCGATGCATGAATGTATGGACTATAGTGAGTATTATTATATAATTTTTTAGTCATCACTCATCACATATCTAAAATTACTACTCAGAACTATATACTAGTGACTAGACCATTCATTACCTATATACATACATATATCTAAATAGGTAGGCACAAAAATAAATAGGTAAAAATAATAATAATTATAATAAAAATAGCAGGTAGGTATTATACATTTTATACTTAAACTATATTGAATTAAACAATAATATTTAGCTAATAATATTTATTATAAACCATAAATTATATGTTAATGTATTATAAAGGAAAACTAATTTATGAATTTTAATTTGTATGGTTTTGATGGTTGTGACGGCTATTTTTATTGACAGCATAAATATTAATTCCTTTTTTTTTTTTAAGTATCTTATGAAGGCAAATAGGTAGGTATCAAAATAATAATAATTCAAAATTGATTTGAAAAATAAATTCTACACATGCCATATATATTATAATACTGTGTGTATGTACTGTACGTATGCGTATTATATATTATAATACTGTGTGTACGTACTGTACGTATGCGTATGTGTTTATATTTACTATGTGTATATAATATGAGCGTTCAATTATCATTGTACACCGACAAGACATTATTAATAGAACCTCTTGGGGTTCTCAACAACGACAACGTCGCAGCAGTTTCCCCGGTACAAAATACATACGGCAGTATGACACACTCATACTCATACACATACACACACGTGCGCGCGCGCGCATCACATACTATAATTATAATATATTAATATCATAGTATATAATATATATACCACTACTACCACTTACCTACTGTATAGTTTATAGTTTGCTACTGATGCAGTGTAGGTATATGTTTTATATATGTATCATTTATTATTATGTTTATCATTTGCAGCATATCATCCCGTATTTTTAATGTGAAAATAATAATATATCAATTTCGATAAAATGTTATAACTATAGCTGGTTGAATTTTCCTTAGTAGGGGGTCCCACTACATCGGTAAAGGGGACGTCCAGTGGCGGAGCCTTTTCTCGCGCACGCCCGTTGAGCATATCAAAAGGACCACCCGCGTATACGATTCGTGACCGGAAAAATAATTTTACCACCTCTGCGATTTTATTATGTATACTACCCCTAAGGCTTTTATATGTTGCGTATGTCCTCATAGCAACATAACTATGCCTATCTTGTTACTGTAACTTGTTGTAAAGTATAAAGACTAAAAAACTGAATGTGTGGTAGCTATATTAAGATTTTTGTGAATATATTCTTTGATATTACTGATGAATGTAACTTTTTTATTTATTTCATTTATATCACGTTTGGTGGCGTGGTGTGATACTTAATTCTGCATACTGCAACCCATAATTCTAAAATATTTTGCCGTACTTGGCACAATCTGTATAGGATGTGATGTAGTACATATTATTATACATTATATATATAACTATTCTAAAATCATTTTTATATATATTGTGTACAGCTATATTATTTTACGCGCACTATAAAAAATACAATTAAAACCTTTGTGTGTATATATTAAGTAGGTTTATGGTCTATCACAGTTATTACTCTATAGGCCTTTCAAAGTATATGATTAAATGTTTTTAAATTCATTGCTTTTTTTTGTTTAGAAAATAGTAAGACTCAAATAACTTTATTTTTAAAGTACGTTACTAAAAGGTATAAATAAAATCATACTAGGATTTATTTATAGTTTAATAGTCTTAGTGTCTTACATATAGTTTATAATTTATATATACTTAAATCACTTATAACTACACTCAATATTTAATATTTAAATGTCTTAATTTGTGAATATTTATATCACAGATGAATAAATTAGTTATTAATATAGCTGTAATGCGGATAGCGAAAAATAATTTACGTACTATTATTTTTAATTAATTAATAAATAATAATAAGATAATAATTTAATTTTTGTAATAAAGCATTTATTTCAAATAAAACAATTTAAGTTAGTATCATCGCGATATCCCGAAAATATATATAGGTTTAAATATCAATAAATCGGTTTATTGATAAATGATAACAACAGAGGATTGGCGACTATAGACTATAACAGTTATCCAAGAGTGATCTTTAATACTAATATCCATTGGCTTTGTTTCAGAATTTCGTATAGTATTATTATTATCGGTATTTTTGCTTATTTTTTAATAAATAATACAATTGATTCTTACAAATATAAATACTGGCAGATTAAACACGATTATTGTGAGATGTAGTAAACATTTTAAATTTAAATAGCATTATGATATCTATGATGTATGATTTTGAGTACTATTATATTAATGCTTAGTTGTGCACACAATATTAAATGTTCTATTTAAGTATATATTCCATTTTTTTTTTTTTTTTTTGTAGATTATTGCTTTAGAATATCATAATAATATGTATAAAACATATAATTGTATAAGTCATTTGGAATATAAAATAAATCTCTGAAAGTACTGACCATAACTAGATTCAGTATAATATATCAATGCATTATAGTTATGTAAAACTTTAGTATGTAATTCGTATAAGTTATAACATAATTATAATTCAAAACGTAAACACCGAGTCATAAATATTCAATATACGAATTATTTATTTCTAATAAATGCAACAGTGAACATTTATTTTATACAGTAAAAGTATAATGCACTTAATGGTTTCTGAAAACTATAATCCTTTAACTGGATATTTTTCAGATATCAATCTGTTAAATGCAAGAATAACATTTGCATTTTCACTACCTAATATAGTTATGAGTACTTGATTCATTGATTCGTGCTAAATTATTTCTAACTATAAGATACTCGATCGTTTTTATTTCGTTTTCTTGTAAAATAAAAATAGAATTTTCACATAAAGATTATTTTTATACAAAAATAAATTACCTGAAAATACGTATAAAGAGTATAATGAGCTCTGCAAGTTGATTTCCGTAAATAATTTCTGCACACTACTCTGAATAAATTCAAACGGTTCCTGACTGTCTGCGGGATTAAAATTGATAAAAAAAAAATCAGTTTCTAATGTCGTAAAATATAAGATGTAAGGACATTATTAATTAAAGGATTGCAAAATTTAAAAATTATATTAATGTATTATTATCTTTTACTGTTTTAATTTATATTAAAACAGTAAAAATTGTAATTTTACGCTTTTGCAATATATACCAGTCTTTTACCTATAAAATCATACATACTTAAATAAATAATCAATATTTAATATAATAACACGGCGTAGGATGAAGCCGTCTGAAGCTCTTTACATTTCAGTCTACTTAGTTGTACAGTGAAACCTACTTAATACTAGGTGTGCCTCAGTACACCTCAAAATATTGAATACTTTCAAATAGTGACGTTTTTTTAGAACAAACTACCGACTAAATCTTCAGAATAAATGACACTTTCGATTTTTGAATATTGGATAAAAATACAGCGATTTAGAGTGCCCAGTATTTAGAGGTTTCACTTTATATTATATTATACTGCTAAGTCCTAATTGCTCATATTTTATTTATCATTTAAATAATCATTTTAGTAGCAATTGATCATTTCAGCAAGTAATGTTTTATTTAATTAATATTATTATAATTTATGTACATATAGAATATTTTTAAGTACATTTTTTACGTACTATATATTCTACAAATTATGTACCTACAACATAATATAATTATACAACGGTATAATATAACACTAATTATTATTGTATTCGTATGGTCGTGCAATATTTAGTCCTATAATATACGGTTGATAACTGATAGTGATGAGTATACCTAATCTACGTAAAAACAACTCTTTCGAGTAGATATTAATAAATAATACTAGTAGACTGGTAGGTACACAATTTTGTATAATATGTAATCTACATTAACTCTATTGGAAATACTATCGACAGAAAAAATAACGTCCACCGACACATCTGACGTAGTGGCTGTCCGTCACTGGTGTTAAAAAGTACCTGTTCGACATGCCGTTGGTGAAACGGATATACCGGTCGGGCTCGCGCGAGATCGTCCATCATCGCTGTTACCCCGTCACCGCCGTCAACCCATCACCATGTCACCACGCGTCATTGTCACTGACGACAAAGCCGCTTCGGTCGTAACCGCAGCCGCCGTCGCGTAGCCGCCTCCGGACGTTTATCGCGCGCCCGACATGATTGGCCAACGAACGGACACGAGGGCGTGGCTTGGAACGTGATTGATTTTTTTTCTTTCTATTTTTCACGTCCTCCTCATTCTGTCGCACTCGCACACACGTACCATACCGCCCGCTATCTCCGTCCGCCGCGTTTCGCCTTTTTCCGCGTCTCTTTTCTTCCTATTATTTTTCTTTCATTATCATCGTAATATTATTATTTTCTTTATTATTATTATTATTATTACTACTTTTTCTTTTTTTACACGCACACACACTTATATATAGATAATAATATCATAGCGTTGTCCGTTCAGTATGTATGTGTACGAGTGTCGGAGTGTGGTTATTAACACTACATGTTTTATTATTATACCGCAGTAGTACGTCGGGTATGTGGTAGGTAGGTATACCTAATCTTATATTGTACGTTCTACAATATTCATGCCGGCAGCCTGCTTCTATACGGTAATAAACGATTTGTATACTCGTCGGGGCGCGGACGCGCGCACGCGTGTTTGGTGTCGATGTATCGCGGGCAAGTTATTTTTGTACGGGTGCACGAAACTCACCACTGATAGAATATAACATAAAAAATATTGCATTATTTTATTGCCGTTATTCATTACATTAAACGTCATCGAGTGTCTTGCGTACCGCGTAGTATTTTTTATTTTTTTTTGCGACAAAAAATAATTATCTAAATTTTCAATGTAATGTCAATTTTTTTTCGTGAAACGATTTATCCAATATTTTGAGATCCGTATGATCATATATGACGTATATCTATCAGACGTTAAAATATGTATCAGTGCGGGACTTATCCGCCCGCACTCGGATATCACCACCAATCGTCCAGCTGGCCGTCTCCGTTTTATCCACCACACAAGGTAATAATGAACAATAATGATAATTGATAATAATATATTTATATACATCTACCTACATCGTACAATTTTGCAATTTATTTTTCTACATATCGTGAACCAACTTTAATATAATTTGTCCGAGATTCTTATAATTTTCATGCACCTATATAAATTACAATAACTTGTCACCACACCCACGCGATAGTATATTATATCTTATTATAGATAAGTTCTTTTTGATGACACTATTATATTTCTTAGGTACACCTCATCTATAAAATATATGTTATTTAATATTATATGCATGTCTTGACTTTTTGAGGATGGTAAAAATATTGCAACCATTATTTAACGAATTACAAAAATTCCAAATCCTATGTATATATAATATTTATATTATATAATATTTTCTTACTTTTTAAAATTAAAGTGGTTTGTTATTTTTATCTTTTTCACAAAAAAAAAGTTTGGTATATAGGTACCTACAGAATATTAGATATGATGAATGTTAACCGTTCAAAAAAAAATTATTCAACTTTCATATAATATATATATATATATTCATATTTTCATGATGCTTTCAATATATTATTGTCATTTGTCATTGGTATAATCATAATATAATAATTATAGTATATATATTACCTAACATTGTGAATTTCTATATAGTGTATAAAGTATTGGTAATTGAAAATTTCAAACTCTATAACTATATATATGGTATTTCTTAATTATTGTTATTGCTCTATAATATTGAAATATTTGAAATTACTATGTATAGAATATTTATTAAAAAATATGTATTTATTATATATATATTAATGTTATAATATTAAAGTCATGTGATAATTTGATCAACCAAATAAAAAACAACATTTTCCTATCATAATTATATTATTTAAAGTAATATTACTGCAGTATCTATGCGTGTATCCTTTAATCTAAATACTATAAGATTATTCAATATTTTTAAACTTTCGTGATATATACTTAAACAAATTTATCTATGCGTTTTAGTTAGGTCTTATGACCATTAGAAAGACGGTTAGACGGCATCATATTATCGCTAGTAAAAATAAAAAAAATCAGTTTTTCTTGTTCCTTTAAGTTATACTTTTTAAGAATACCTGTATGTACTATTTGAACATATGCTATTATACTTCTTCATTAATTTATAACTTTAGGTGCAATACGCTAAGTTTATAAATTACTCTATAATTTACTCAATAGGTTTTTAAAAAGAGTATATTTTATGTTTTATTGAATAAAATTTAAAGTAGATATTCTCAGTTTATTTCGTGGAAACAGTTTCAGTAATAAGTTAACTTTCATATAATATGAAAATAATACTATTTAGATTTGTATATTATTTTTATTTAAATGTTTATTATTAAAAATGTTATTATAATACAATAATAGGTACAGACACAGTCAAAATAATTGAAATTAATTCACAAAAAAAAAAACAATACCTACCTAATAATTTAATAATCATTAATAATAAATGTATAATTACCCAGATAGGCATGTATAAATATTTATAATTTATAAATATAAACATGTGATCGAATTCTTTGACGTTTTCATGATTGACGTGTCGCGTATAATCTGTTAAATCATTTTATTGTTTCCTTTTTCATTCACGATAATCGTGTCTGTTTGTTAGGGAATTATAATTAGGTACGTTATTAAGGCAGGAAGCTCTATGAGTCATGACTCTCATGGAGTTTAAAAATATTTTAATAATCGCATATTATGTTCAATGCTTATTCAGTTCATTGTATTCTTTGCAAACCGTGTCCGACCATATTTGTATAATTAAATTATATATTTTTTTTAATTGAGATATCATCATCGAAAAATAGCAGAAATAATTTCAATAAATCAAAACACAGTTTTACCTACTATAACGAGATTACGATATATAGTATATACAGTATACTATACACATAATTGTTTAGTTCATTTTCTTTGTAAAACACTTTATTGTTATGTAATTTTTGTGTACATATATTATACACAACAATAATTTAGGGTTTTTGGCAAAAGCTATAAATGAACCATTGGCGTTCACAGCAGACGATGATTTTGGCATAAAAATTGTGTGGGTTAAGGTTAAGGTCGAAAAATCGGATTTAAGTTGAAAAAATTTCCCTTCAAGTTTCTTTTCATTCGTGGAAGTTGAAGTTTGGTTTTGTTTATTGAAAGTCCAATAGATTCCTCTCCTACAGTTGTACTACAGCTGTAACGTACAATATGCAGGAAGTTAAAAAATATCCAGTTCAGCCATGTGTTTCTTTCGTAAATCGAGTAATACACTGCGTTTTCAATGGACTAGTATGTATCAGACCCTCCGCGGTATGACCTTGACCCGGAATAGTGGGTTTGCAAAGTACTATATGTACGCAGTTGATTGGAACGGTTTCAAAAACGGAAAAAAGGGGTCGGATAATATACCTACACAGTTATACGCGTCTGTAATGCATAGTGGTCGAAAACTAGGGCGGGCGGTAATCTCACATATTGACATATATGATATATAATGAAACTATAACGTTACAACACGCCGCATCATGAATCACAAATCACATTTTAATTTTGAAAATAAATTGTGTACACTTTCCATTGTTTATTAAGAAAAATGTTTTAAGTGCTTTTATAAATATTGCACTTAGGTTTTTTTTTTATTTTATGATAAGTTTCAATGCATGATGGTTATAAAACTGTTAAAAGCTTATACGTATAATATACATACATATTTATGTTGATTATTTTTATATAGAACAAAAAATACATTATTACTTTATGTAATTGTATGACATAATGAAGGCTATTTTAAAAGTATGTTGAAATTGTTTTATAATACAATTTATAAATTCATTTAAACTTATAATTTCAATTATACGAGTAGTTACTTCTATATATTTATATATAATATTATTATATATAATATGTAAATATATGTGTATTTATAAAAGCCTTTTTGCTATTTTGGTCGTATTTATTTATGGTGTGGAAATATAATTAGGCTATAATGTCTCGTATGCACTTCAAACTGTCACTTATAGGTTAACATTACTTTTTTATGTATAATATGCATTAAAGATTTATTATCAGACTGAAGTCTATGAGAATATTTTCTTAGACAAAACAATTTAACCGATATTATAATATATAGGTTCCTATTCTACATTGATTGAATGTGAACTTGTTGTTAAACAAACATCTATGTTGTTCACTCTTTTACGTATTTTTAATTAATTTACTTTAATTAGGTAGATGATTCTATTTTTACTGTGATAATTCACATACATAATTGTAAGGTTATCGCGTGTCTTAAGATGATTCGGTTTATCTTTTTTTCTCACGAGTGTTAAAATAATGTGCAAAATATTCGAACATCTGTTATAAATTAAATAAGCTGTATATTACAGAATTTTTTTTTAATAAGAAAAACGAGTTTAATAATTACAATTCAAATTAATATAAATTATTGAAAATTTTTTGTTGTAACTGTTTCTATTAATTGATGATGCTGTTAAGATTAACAAAATGCCATTGCACGTGTTTTTGCTTATTTTGTATACATATAGTCATTAATCATTCTTTTCAAACCTAATATTAAACAACATATTTTATATCATATATGTACATATATCGATTTACTTTTATTCATACACAATTTGTTTTGTATATTTAACATTATTTAGAAATACATGTTTGATTAAATTTATTTGTGTTAGGTTTAGGTAAGGTTTATCTACTTGTATATCAAGCATATAACTTTTACTTTTGAAATCTTAAGGAAGAGATTATTTTACTAAAAATAAAGTTATTATTTATTGTTTATATTATAGTTTTATTTACCTACTTGAAATTTAAATTAATTATCAATATTAAAACACAACAAAATATTTTATCATTTAAAAAAAATAAGGTCGATTAGTTTAACACTCAATAATCTACGTTTCCATTTAAAAACTGTGATTGTTACGTTATTGAAGACTTTTAAGCGTTCTTCGAAAATTGAATTTTTTGATTGAAAACAATCGAGTAGGTTGAAGATGAAAATAAACGTGTCCTAGTAAATTAAATTGCCACCTACAAGAAATTGTGTACAGACGCAATACAGAAAAAATCATTTATTTTATCATTGTGCATAATAATATTCGATGATTATAAATTTATAAGAATGGAATATGTCTGGACAATAGAATTGCATTTTGTTACCGTCATTGATATATACGACAAGGCGCACAATATTCTGCAATTCTGGTAGTCCGTGGGCGAATTTATAATCATATTATAATATTTTTTTCTCCTATATTTATCAAAAATTAAATCTACACATTTCTCCTTTACAAGTAGTAATTCAAATACAAATGTCCGCAAAGCAATTTTCGTCGTGTCCGGTTCGGCTATTCGGTTACCGAGTTGGAAAAATAAAATAAAATAAGTACCAGACTAAGCGGAATTGTTAAATAAAAAAAAGGCGGAGAAGTTCCACTCGAATTGTAGAGCTATAATAAAATTTACGATCTGGCAAAATTTCAAAAGGACAAAAATATATATATATTTTTTATTTTGTTAGAAAATGTTTTATTTTAGAACGTCAAAACCTTGATGAGGGCGTCGCGATTAGGCAATTTAGGTACCCTCGAGCTTCTGTTCGAAAATAGCACCGGCAGCTTGTATATATACGTGCAGCATACATGTGTATAAATAACGTTTAGAATATAGGCCGTTTTGATGTGTAAAACGCGCTCTCTAAATGAAAACAATATAATATAGCATACATGTAACAGCAGTAATGAAAAGATAATAATTTTAATAAATAATTAATGTCAATGCAATAACGTTATATATAATATTATAAGAAGACTTAGTAATGGAAAATAATTTGTAAAACAATAACAGAGGGTGATATATTCACGACTGTATTAGCACTGCGTGATGTTTGGCACGGTTGTAAAACACATACTGGACCTTAAAAGATTCAGCGATTTGAAGGGCGTTTGGATATAATCCAGTTGGACCGACGTTTTATTGTATTTTATTTTCTCACGACCGTTTTGGCCGGTAAGTCAGCTTTTTCTCGTGAATCGCGACCATCACAGGTAAACGTCTGTGAAGCCAGACCACGTGGCTTTATTTTTTTTCTCAGCATTTTAATATAAGCCATTAACTAGCAGATAATTACATTTTACTATATTTTTTTTTTGTGTATGAATTGGGCTGATATATGCATGCAAATTATGGTTTTGGTCTTATTATTTATTATTATACGAGTATATTACACGATGACTATATTATTACAAATATATTACAGGGTAATGGTATATTTAGGAGATCCGGATATATGACAATTGTACATTACACATGAGCAATTGAGTATAATATATTAATATTATGTCATATCTTCCTGAAACAAGTTCTATATAACACAGTAAATAATAGTAGATATTTATATTTAATCGCAACGATGTACGCATCATGATTCAATTTAAATTTATTGTGTTTTTCTGTACCTATAATATATATGACAACCTTTAAATAAAAAATAACGATTTTAGCTTTTACCTATTGTATGTTGGTGTATAATAGGTATAAATACGGTTTTACACAGCTCAAACGAATTATATATATGTTCGAAGGGCTATAATATATAGAGGGGTTGATAAGTATCAGAAGTTTTATCTTCATTATATATATATATATACATACAGAAACTGTTTCCTAATGGAGTGGACTTCATGAAATTACCTGCAGGGAAGTAAACGTATATCGTAAACGTTCTTTAAAAAAGCCTGTAGCAATTTTTTTTTTATTACATGATGCCATTTTAAAGCCCCGGATTAGAAACAAAATTGAAAACAACACAAATATGTAATTATATTATATATAATAAGGGAACTTAAATATTATATTTTTTAGGTTGTTGTTCGTTACATTTTTCATAAATAGCTTTGTATAACATATATTATAATTTATATTAATACGAGAATAAGGTTCGGATTTGAAAGCAAATGCCTTTTTTAAAATTATATAGAAAGATAATTTTTTGTAAAAATATAGTTTATTTAATACATAGGTATATATTTTACTGGATTTCATTTTGATTTTTTTTTTAGTTTTTTTCTTATGTCTTTTTATGTTTTTTTCTCTCTATGCTCAATTTTTAACGTATTTACTGTAGTACAAATCGAAAAAATCCTGTGAAGACGACGCGTTGTTGATGATAATATATATTGTGTTTAAAATAATATACTACACAGTACCAATATAGCCACATGTGTCATCGTTGCACCGATAGACGACAACTACGAAGTGAACCTCTTGATGGTAAAATGTATATTTGATATACAAGAATATTTTAAATCCAAATCATCTACATTTTTTTAAGATAGTCTCAGTGTGTCAAAATGTATAATTTTACATTTTTTTAACACTCACTTTCTTTATTGGTGTTAAAATAAAATAATAATAATTTTTCCTCAAAATTTGGCCCTTTATTAATTTATACAATATTATTCGATAACTTATTAAAGTTAACAAGAACCACAAATAATTATAGTGTAGGAATAGCAAAATATATATAAATATTAAAAACAAATTATTCTTGTAAAAAGTTTAAAAATATTATACAAGATTCCTCAGAAGTGCGATAACATTAACTATATCAGTATCGATACACCGCAATTATTATGAGATTGCGTGTAACCATGACTGCATATATTAATATAAACATACAATACCATTATAATATGGTACGTACTTACTATATAAGTAATCGACTATTGTGACAATGTTATAATATTATATCGTTCATCCAGAGTCCTGATCACCCTGAACTGCACCACCACACGATTATTCCACTATTACCAGGCCGCGTCTTGCGGAATCATTGTAGTTGTAAATTGATAAAAAGGATCCTTTACTATGTAGGTATATATAAGACTTGTACACGGGGACCCGAATGACATTAGCATTCCGGTCGGGCGAGACTTAATCAAAGGAAGATGCCTATTCTATATATAAATATGTATATTATACAGTATATATTGTTATTATAGAGAATCAGTTGCTCGTTCCTCTGGGACCGTTCAGGTCATGTCCCTTCACGTTTAAACGTTATGTATACCTTTACGTTGGTTAATAGTAGACGCTCGCATGCATGTTAGTTGGACAAGAGTTGATACAATAACAATATATTAATAACGGTTGCGATAACGGAGGAGTAGGAAGTAAGTAGGTTCTCTCGAGAGATTACGTTTGCAGACGAAATTATTGTAAATTGATATGCGTAACCCATTCGGCGGCCCAAGTATATAGCGTTTTGTACACAGTTCCGTATAATTCGATTATTATCGCCGTTATCCGGATTACACTGCTGGGGTCCGTGACATTTTCAGAGGGCTCCAAACCTCCGATATAAGTGATACAACGTTAATGGTACACAAACACACATAGCAATACAGTATACTTACATGCTACTTGAAGCACTTATTTTTGGGTATTCAACTGTGACGAGAGCGCAATCAACGATGATGAATATATATGCATATTTTAGATAATATATTAAAATTTATTACAATAATTATGTTCATATGAACCATAACCTAACAATTATTATGTTATTTTCTTTGTATGGTATATAATTGTTTTTAATAATAATATAGGTACGCTTTATAATAAATATTGCATCTCGAATAAAATGCGTTGGTGTGTGTATTTTATTGAAAAACCGCAGCATAATACGTATTATATTGTTATAGGAACTTTGAGCCTTTTTGCATTTTCAATTTTTATTTTTCTAGATTATGTATTATTTACTGTTTAAAGTGAATTTAGGTTTTAGTCCATAAGCGAAAAATATGACTCATAACATTTAAAAGTACAAAAATAAATATCTCATAAATGCAAATTAATTTAACATAATTAAAATGTATTAATTTTTGAACTTTTACAGTGATATTAAAATGAGTTAAAAATAAAAATAATAATAATTAGAATTTTAGTTATTTTAAATTTAGAAGTATAATGAGTAACCTACCCTAAAATTAAACTTGCAATTTTAAGTCCACAGTTTTTAAGTAGTCCAATTTTGAAATTGTTTAAAATTCGTAAAATATGATACAATAACAGTAAATTTAAACTGAGCTTTATCACAGTTGTTTTTGAAATATAAAAATATTATATAATTGTGAATGAAATATAATGTTCTCAAATTTTAAACTATAACTTAAAGTGCAATGAGTACAATATTGTATCAAGTAATACAATTTTTTTTGCACCTTTATCCTAATACTTATTAAGCATACAAAAGAGTAAAATAAATGCAATATTCGAAGAATGTGATTAGCGTTTTTCTTACTTCGAAACAATAGTATCTAAAAAATCCAATACATTATTCAAAACTAGACATAATTATTTCAAATGTATTTCTTATAGTTTTCGTAGGTAGTAGATACTATAATAAATTTATAATAATATATTATTTATCACTTAAATATTTCTTGATATTATAAAATAAAAAAATAAATATAAGCCTACCACTGGCAACTTTTGAGTTATTTTCAAACTATAAAGATGCATACGAGGATGCATACCTATACATTTTAATAATAATACAATTATGTATATGATATATGATGTATAGGATATAATAAACTTGCATAATACCTATATGTTTAATAATATATTTGTCGGTTGGTGTACTAGAGGCGAGAGACTCATCAGGTTATTTTTATATCATAGACTAAATAATATTTTACCAGTTCATATTTCATAGGAACCTCTGCTGCGACTCGGATGTATTGACTTGCCACGTACGCTGCAGATTTATAGGGCTCGTTTTACGCTTAAAATAGACGGACGCGCACGGGACACGGCAGTGGCTTATTATAGGCCTTCGGTTCAACAGACGGCATTGTTTTACCAACACTGCTGCAGAGCTTAAAATGAGATTATTGTATATTCTAATGATAGTAATAGGTAGTTGTATTGTAGAAAATGTGTCGAAGTAGATTTCAAGCATGTTACAATATCAAAATGTCTTAAGTTAACACGAAGCTTGTTGTCGTCCTAAGATAAAATAATAATTTACTAACAAATATAATATTCTAAATATAACAATAAATATTGTTGAAATTGCAACAGTATTTTTTTATTTTACGAATAAATCAAACGTTGAATTCTCTTATGTATCTAATACTGCGGTTTGAAAAACTACAATCTTTAAATACATACGTACCCGTAAATAGACGTAAATATTGAGTATTACCATGTGTTGTCCAAACAATAATTATACGCATTATATTGATAGTACTACTACTAATAATATAATAATATAGAATATATTATAGTATGGATCATAACGGACTAATTTTTCATACATAATCTTAGTAGCGAATATAAAATCAAATACACGTGTATGGTGTAAATTATTGTTCAACATGCATACATAATAAACGCTTAGATTTCTTTTGTTTTAACTTATATAACTTATAATATTTTTAATTATGATTAAAATGACTTAAGATGACTTATACCTAAATATTATTACGATTTTTGAGTGTATTATACATTTATACTTGAAAAACGATAATAATTCATAATAATTATAATAATAGATACACGAACCATGAATAATTTACACGTATTATATCTAATAATACTATAAATACTTCATTAGACTGTGGAGTTTGTAATTGTATTTATTCGATTTTTTTGCGGATAACTGTTATTGAATTGTATCTAAATTGAAACATATTACGACAGTAGAATATGTTATAAATTACATAGTGATGAATGTTTTGTTATGCGCGTATTATAGAAACGCCATTGTGATCAACAGATTTTCATGTTTGAAAAATGTGTTTCATTCGTATTGTGTCGGAGAACTGCAGCGGCAGCGCAGCAGCTATCCGATCGATTCGTTTCGATAATATCATCGCAAAAATAAGTCGGTCGGAGGGTTAACAAGCGAGGGAAGAGGCGAAAAAAAGGGCAATTAATCTAAGGGGATGTCTAGTTTTTGTATGTGTACGATTGCAAAGGATTTAAGCGTTAGCCTCCGCAGGATTTAAAAGAACCGGCATGACGGACTCATTAATTCTAGTTGTCAGCGACGCGCCGAAGAAACACTATACCGCAGTCGTTGCAGAATAGTTACAAATCTACTAGTAAATGGCGGATAAATGACTGGCGATTTTTCGAAACTCACATACGACGTACGAGACCGTTAATATTGCAGAATGATCTGTGCATCACAGTATTATAGTACAATATTTGCAAGGATATATAAATTATATAAATGCGTAAGTCGACGGCAGCTATCGATTTTTCAGACAATTTTTTTAAAATTACTGCAGTGAGTGCAACATCAGCAGTGTATCGCATCAGTCGCATTCAACTGAATCTTTACGAGCCCTAGCTGTATCCTCTTTAGGGTCATATCATACATGATAAACTATATATATATATTGTACCGCACCCATGAATGCATTTTGCATATTAAGAATTGTTCTCTCGTTTTTTATTTTATATTTCGCTTACTGCTGCAGACGATGTCATTGCAGAATATAAATGGATACTATTTGTATATATATGCGAATACTGTATGCTATTATATGATATATAATATATACATATATATTGTTGTTAATGGTGGACGCATTAAAAATGACTTTATCTGCATTTAAATACAATAAATAATATAAACTTATTAAGTAATCAAAGTAATAAGTTTGATTTGATTCGTACGAATTACAACGATCCGACATATTATATATACTATGTTCCATCTAATAATTTAGTATATATAAGTACATAAAGTGCAACAATTCAGAATTACCCTATTGCTTTTTTTTTTGTTTAATAATATTGGTATTAATCATTTTTAATGTTTAAGCAAAATTCTAATTTATATTGTCATCAACTAAATTCTAATTGTTTTCTCGTTCATGCACTGCAGCTGTAATTTATATGCTCCTTTTCGCGTCAGTACATTTGGTTGCTATTAAGACCCATAACAACGATATTACGTTGAACACAATTTTCTCATATAATGTGTACCATTTAGAGGATCCAATGGACCACTGCGGCGCAAGAGGATGCTTGGGGATAAAAATGAAAAAAGAGAGTCAGTGAGCGCGCGAGCGGGAAATCAGAGCGATGCGATGACGGGTGGAGGGGGGGGGGTGAAAGTATGGGTGGCTAAATAAAACCGCTGTGTTGACCGAAATTTATTGCTGCGTTTTCAAACCAAAGTTTAGGTACTTAAAAAAATATTGAAAAAAAAATATAAAACATCCGACCTAAATACAATAAATTAAATAAATTTAAAAAAAAACACTAGAGGGAAATACTCCGGTGGTTCTCGCGGCATAAGTTTACGCGTCCAATAAATTAAAAAAAATTAAAATTAATTTCAGAAAGATAAAAAACAAAAAGAAAAAAAAACAATGAGCCATTATTGTGAAACGTCGAAACCGTTTTGTCTGTCGCCACCGCCGCCACCGTACAGGCAGGCTTTTTGGACGGTTCGGCGGTCATGTTCGGGCGACCGGCCTGGACAAGAACGACGTGAATTGGTGAAAATATATATATATATAGATATTTATAATATAAAAGGGGTCAACAAACACGAACGGGGATGGCAGTGATGGTGTTTAACGTGTTCGGGCATCAGTTAGTACAACTTTCCGACCCGCGTCTGCGGCGTATATACGAGGGCATATTATTATATTATTGTGTATATGGTCGGTCTTTGGGTCCTTCCATTGTGTTTTCAAACGTTCTGCTGAGAATAATTCACATGGTCTCTGCTGCTGCTACGGTCGCTCCTATACGTGTCATTTACAGTTTTATAAAACAACTAACTGAGGGACGCAGAGCGAATTTCACCTAAAGGACGTTGCGATTGAATTTCTGCGATTGTGCTATTATTATAACAATAATAGTGCTATATACTATATTATTTACATCCAATATCGTTCTTATCGATATATTGGTTATACTTAATCTGTGACTACTAAAATAATAATATTATAACCACAATTAAGATGTGCTTTTATAATATTAATCACATTTACCTACCTACATAATATTTATTAATCAACCGTTACTTATTTTATTTTTATTTTTTTAATGTCTATTTGGCTATTTCAATTACTTGGTGTACGCATAGAGTAATTATTCTTATAATTACTGGAAGAACTTTAAATTATAACGAACTTAAGTGTACGTAACTATATGAGTATATAAGTAAAATATTCAAGTATAATAGATCATTTTCTATACTATAACTTTACAACTTAATAGTATTTTGCTTTGTTTCCACATTGTCGAGTATAGGTAATAATAATACTGCGGCTGTTTCCAATTGGTAAATTTTAAAACAATAATTTATCGTTCAATTATTATTTATTTCCATGTATGAATGATTTGTACAAAGAAAACTACTATTGGTATTTTCCATGTACAAAATTATATTTTGTTTTTATAATAATCTGATAAAAACACATATTTTATTGAATGTCATATAACGCCAATTGTAATATTTTAACCATAAAATATTACTTTTAGAAGGCTGTATTGATTCCTGAGAAATAGAAAAATTATATTTTGTTTGTATTCACTTCAATGATATATGTTAACAAAAATAAATTATAATATCACAAATTACTAAATTATATTTAAGAATTCACATATCGCATTATTATTACGTCATACTACACAGCACATACATGTCATTGGTTCCAATCATAAGTAGTAATACATAATAGGTTATAGGTTAGGTAGGGTACCTATTTCTGAAAAAAAAACGGAAAATTCTGTTGAAAATAAAAAAAATCCAGGTTAATTAGTATACAAGAACAAAAAAAATATTTTGTATAGATACTACGCGTACATTTATAATATAATTATCATATTATACTTGACTGTTAAACTTAAAGAAAACTATTTTTTCTTTTAAAGCTAATTTCGCAAACGCACTAATTGATGTATGTATAATGTAGGTAATATACAAATACACGCACACGATTGAATGACTTTTTCTCACGAAGAGACTTTTTGCATTACACACACTATATAATATGTGCCCGTGATTTTATTTTCCGGATAATAATAAAAGTAAAAATACTCAAAAAGGGGAAAAAACTTATGTTTATCGTGTACGACGTACGGTTGTAGTGAGTGGGGCCCTTGTCCGCACGGCGTACACACGTTATTTACATGCCGGATTTGCGGTGACACGGGTGAGGGGAAATGTTTCAGGAAATTCTCGAATAAAACCAAAACGCGTACTTTGGCGTAAATCGTCGTTATAAGCGGCTGTGTTTGAAAAGGGCAAGGAAATCTACACACACACACACACACACACACAAACTATACACGGACAATATACGGTGCCCTCGTTCACAGATATAGAATTTATGCACAATCGACGGTCGTTCGCGTTGTACATTATATATACACACGCGAGTACCTCCTACGCGATGTCCAAAAGTCGGTACGCGCTCGGACACTCCTTTGCAAACGTCCCTATGCGTGTAATCCGCCGCCACTCGACTCCCGCCGCCGCCGACGTTTCTGCGGCCCGTGCCGTTTAATTAATAGGATCGTTTATTACAATTATATATATACAGGGTAGTGAGTGAGATAGAAAGCGTGTGAGGGAGAGAAATTATAGAGAGGGTGAGAGAGATATAAAAATAGATAAACATCGATCGATAACCATTACTCTCTCCCTTCCGACATTATAATACCATAGGCGTTTCAGACTATACGTTAAATCATATTATGGTTATTACCTATTAGTTATTGACTTAGTGTACATATTTTGTACGCACTTATTTACAGAAATAGAGAGACGCGTATAGTAGGTATAGTAAACGTGGGTCACATTCTGACGACAATTTTCGATTGAATTTTTTGGACGATTTTCTCTTGATTCATCCGGTCGAATGTGTCTTGATGACATCATCATTGAAACACAAGAGTAAAATAAAAATGTCTTTTTATAGTTTATTCACGCCATACATTTAACTTTTGAAATTCGTGTTAGATGAGTACAGTTTTAAGCAGTAAGCAGTGAGGTAGTTTTTTGTATGACGCGTATGCTATATATTGTTACATAGTACAAAAATTATTATGTTACTATATTTGAACTCGTTTCTAAAAATAAGATAAAGTGAATTTGAAAAGTTTCTCTAAATATTATCTACATAATAATAAATTATTATATGCGTGATCTCATAACAAATATATATTGTCTATAATTCTTTATATTATTAACGTTTGGCCAGAAACCGTCTATTCATTTCAAATGTTATAGTGAAATTTAAATTAAGGTTACGCGTTAACTGTGGCAGCTCGTGCCGTTTATCTTGTTTTCATTTACCGTATTTCAGTTTCCAGAACGGTTTATTAGATTTACCAATCAAGAGACACTTGTCACATCTTATCTAGTTGTACGCATCTCCTGTATTGTGTACAGTTAAACGAAACCGAATTCAATTTAAATTTTTAACTGAAGGTATTGGTGTTAACAATAACGGGCAAATTGTATTACTTACGAGTGTTTGCTACACGATAATGTATAAAATATATTTATACGGTTATATTATATTATATTATATTATACGCATTTGAATTTAAGTACTGCACAAACTATACCTATTGTTCATGATGATAAATTATTATAATATTACGTGATATTTACACGTTTGCGCAACAATGCGTAGGTACCTTTACATATAACTGTGATTATAGCTAATATAAAAAAATAAAATTGTTTTCTACGGTATATAACGATAGGTTTTATATATTATATTAATGGTGTCCGTATTAAATGTAATGCAATATAATATACAACTATCGTGTAAGAATATTATTTCAATAAAAAACGAGCGTTCATTAAGAATATTGAAGTAAAAATTGTATAAGGTGCCCGACAAGTTGGTTTGCGTAGTTACATCAGAAAAAAATCTATTAAAAACTTATATATTATGTACTTCAATATATAAACATTACAACGGTAATCGTGCCGTGAAGACTTTATAACCCGCTGGGGTAACGGAATCGGTGGTTAAAAATCCTTATGTAAACGCGGTGCTGAAATCCGCATTGAAAATCCAGGGACGAAAAAAAAAATAACGGAAAAAAAAGATTACGCCGTTATATCCCTTAATTCGCGTTAGCAAGCACGACGCCGAGTACGGCGGTGGCACCCTTCCTCGCGCGTTTGCTGTCGAGAGTTATACGCGTGACGACGGCGCGTATACGTTCCTCTAGATCTTATCTGCGAAAATGTGCATCGGCGGCGGGAACGGAGAACATAAGAAGAAGAAAAAAAAAAAATACGAAAAGGCAATCGCATTAATACGCCAAGTACAAACTACTATTTATTACTATTCGGGCGGGCGAGACGCGACCGAGAATGAGACTGTACGTTATATATAAAAATCGTCTGCGCGCACCCACCCCGGGGGCAGTTGTTTATTGCTCTCCGATATAATAATACGTATGTATACACTAAAACACGTATGTGTCTGTGTGTGCGCGTGTGCGTATGCCAACATGTCGTTCTCTGGCGAAAATCATATGCAAATGGAATATACGCATCCACTTTTAGATCAGCCGCGGTGGAGGTGGTGTTCGAAAAAATAATATAAATGATACGTGCTCGACCTCGCGTCTCTACGATAATAATAATATACGCGTGTGGTTATGATACCCTTTATCTATATATACACGCTATATATAATAAATATAAAACTACCCTCTGTAATTGTTACGCACTCGTCGCCGTGGTCGCCGCAGACACGGCACCCTTCTTGCACCGCGGTGACTGCTGCTGTCGTCCTGTCTCAAATGATAGTCACGTCATTACCGCCCCGGTGCACAGTTGGTTTTGGACAACGTTACACAATATTATTTTTATTGCTGTATATAGTTCATTGTACAATTCCGAGAGACATTATTTTAAAAATCATTCATAAATATTCGAAATAAACTTATGTTTCAAAGTGACTGCCGGAATTTTTAATATACATTTCAATGGTAATTTATTATTTCAGTGTTTCTGCAGAATAAAAAATATAGTATATATAGCAGTTTAAGAACTCAATATTATAGATTATAAGATAATATAATTTAATTAAGTACATTTATTCGATTTCTATACTCATCTGTATTGCTTTATTATGGCATTTAAAAATATTATAAATAAAAAAAAGTAATTTGGAATCAATACTGTGGCGGTGTATAATATTTAGGAATGCCAATTAAAGTCTTTTAAAAAGCGTCTGAATAAAATGTATAAAAACGAAAGTTTTAGCTGAAAACTATTTATTGCATGATTTATATTTAGCTTACATAAATACATATAAATATATTTTAAAAATATTATAATATTTAAATAATTTTCTAATCTTTGCGTTTTTTACTGAGATTCGAAAAAAACATATTTTTCTAATTTACTCATACCGGTCGAACATTTGGAGTTAAAAGAAGTGTGTTTGATTAATCATCTGTGTCAAAGATTTAAATTAAACATAACATAATATTATATACACGCGAAACCCACGCTAAAACAACCTGTCACGTGTGTTTTTTGCATGCGTGCGTGTTATTGGATACTAATTTCTAACGTCGAGTGAGATGGACGTTCTCATAATATTATTAATATATATTATATATAGTACCTAAGTATTATTTTAATAATCTCTTTGTAGTGATAATCGACGCCGCCAACGAATTTATTTAAGCAATATATATTTTTTTTTAATCAAAAGGTTTGCAATACTTAATACTTTTGCTATTTCTTAAAAAAAAATAATAATATTTACGTTATTCGTAAATGTTTACATAATACACAGTATAAGAAAGTGAGGACATTCAAAAAGGAATTATATTTTTAACTAGTGGTGTAAGCATAAAAATTTTCCCCAGATGCAAAAAATTAAAATGTCACTTCATAAAAATATATATTCAGTATTCTTGAAGGGCACTCTTTTTTTGCTGTCTTAAATTGAGAGAGAAGGGAGAGAGAAAGAGACCATCTATGCATTTTAACGTACCATTCAAAATAAAATATTAATACTTAATAACATTTCTTAATGCATACCTAATTATATTTAGCATAATACATTCTTCGAATACAGTATAATATAGTGAAATTGATATGAGATTTTAAACTATAATCATTGTGTATAGATAGATTATCTTTACTCTTTGGTATATTTCGATAAAACTACAATAAAATTTTATGTCGAAATGATATCCCATTTGCGCAGTAAAACTTTTATGGGACTATTATTATTGAATAATCGCATTTAAGATTATCATGTATATCTTTCAAAGCATAAATAAATGTTATCATGAAAAAAATCATATATGTTATAATAATATTATATTCGGGTACATATTTAATTGAAATTGCGTATCAAACTATCAATCTAACGATTTAAGAGCGATATTACATCGTTGTTTCAAATTTAAAAAATACGTTTCATAAATTAAGTTGAAAAATAAATTTAAAATCGTAAACTGATATTGATTAATTGTTCAAATTTTCTTCACGACCCAAGTACTTTGACATTTTGTTTTAAAACAAATCTTATAGAATAGCACATTTTACAAAGCTCAACAAAAAACTTAAACAAAAAAAAAATTTTATTTTGCCAATATTTTCATCCTCTATTTGATATAGATTTTTGAGCATTGGTATGTGATGAATTTTTATTCGTGTATGGATCATTATTAACATAATAGATATTTATGCGCACAAGCGCTAGTATTGTGGCAGTTTCAATATTATAGAAATATGTAATCATTATTATAATTCAATACTAGAAAAATTTAAAATATCAATATTTTTTAATAAAAATAATGTTGTTATTTTATCGGAATATCGAGTACAATATCAATACAATAAAGTATCACTACAGCTGACGGTCCACCAATTTCCGTTGTCGATCGAAAGAGCCAGTAAACTGTATGGTCATCGGTAACACGCGCTAGTTTGTTTACATATACGTGTATGTGTGCGAGTGTGTGTGGGTTCATTCGGTGGTCCAAACTAGTCGCCGAGCGCGGACGTTCCTTGACATTTATCGACAATATGCATTTAATTTTTTTCCTCGTTTTTTTTTTTTACTCACAGTATTATAATATCTACCTATAATACAGTTTGCTCCAAAGCTAGTTCTATGTTTTACAACAACCAAAAAAAAAAATCTTATGGGAGACACACACACCACACACACACACACACACACACACACACACACACACACACACACACACACACACACACACGATACACCACTGTCACCACTACAACTTGACAACCACGCGATCATCGTATTTATATTAGAGGTATAATATGTTAAACGACGTTTGCGGCGCATGCGCATCTTAATTATCTTGAATATAAATAGTTATAATAATACCATATGAGATTATAATATTTTTCGATATATACCAACGCCGTTGCCGAATAAAATGTTTTTTTTACCTTTCTGATTTGCACTTTGGAAGTTTGTACAAAATGTTCAAAATGAGATCGCACACGCGTATGTAGATTGTAGGTGTACCTATATATAATACGCGAGAATATTATAATATGGTTGCCGGTACATTCTTCGGACGATCGACCGCGGTATCATGTTACCCGGTCGTCGCACAGTGATCACCGCGGGGGAATGTGGGTGTCCCGTGTAAAACGTACATAATATAATATCTTGCGATGCCTGTGTGTATGGTGTGTGTATTTTATTATTATTATTTTTTTATTTTTTTTTTTTTACTTTACGAGAGGAGAAAACAAGGTCGACGACCTTATCCCATGTGGCGGTGGTTATGTAATATAGCTCTGATGGATAAGCCTTATTGTATACCACTGCTGCAGCCGCCGCTGCTGCTATAGTCTTACAGCCGTCGTCGTTTTATAAATAGCGAGCGAGAACGCTCGTGCGACATCCAACGGATCATCGCGCGGGCTACGCGTGCAGTGCGCGCTTGTTTAATAGTTCGAATATATCCGATTCCGGTGCCGTAAGTACAGCAGTATGGATTATTAGCTGGTATTATATTTGCACCATCTGCGGCTTTAATTTTATTTTGAAATTTAACTTTAATTATTTAGTCACATATTATAAAATAATTGCTTCAAGTACAAAACCACAAACATTTAAGTATGATTTATGAAGATAATATTTTTCTTATCATAATTTTGAAAGAACAAAATACGATATTATCTATCATCTTTTATCAAAAATAATTAAAAAGAAATTTTTTTAGCCATATTGTTGATTGGTTAACGATCTACCTCAAGATATTTATTAAATGTTATAAAACATTTAAATAATTGCATATACTTAGATTCTAAAAAGTCAAAAATTGAATAAATCCATTACTATAGAAGAAATAGAGTTGAACGTGCTTGGTAATTCACACAACTATATAGCCTATTAATAGGCTGTGCAATGGGGGAAAAGGTACATTTTTGTTTTTTTTTCCTAAAAAAAATTCTATGAATCCGGTCTATTGTAAAATTGTATGTTCATATTTTAATGATGGCAATGATGTTGTATTTTCATTTTCATTTCTATTTTCATTCGCATTGTTGTTATTTTGCAATCGAATTAAGCAATTTCACTCATATTCATAAAATGAATATACTATAGATTTTACTGCATCGCAGCCAACATGTCGCACGTCTTGCAGGTACATTGATAAATTACTCCCCTCATTCTCTCTTTTATGTATGTACGGACATAAAAATATTATTATTATTATAAAATAATATTGTAATATTATTGTCATTTGATGAAAAAAATACGCTGTCGATGGGGCGGCGCAGAGAAATTCCGCAGAATCAGTTTACCGGTTGTAGCCTTCAAACTGGTTAGGTTAGATCTCACACAGATTGGAAAATTAGTATTTGGTCGTTGATATTCAAGAATTCGCGTGAGCGAATGAATACATACGCGAAAACAGTGTGAACAGTGCTCCGGATAGACGACAAATATTATGAAAATATATTGTTACGTTTAGTTTTGTTTAATTGTGTAAGTAGGTACACAATATTATAAACTATAGAGTAAACATTAAAACATTAGTAAGAACATGATTATGTTTACATACATGATGTATTATTATCACAGTAGACTTGAATCAGACATATATAGGCTCTCTATATATAATATATAATATAGAGTAATAACATGGGTCATGTCGTCGTATTGGTTCTTTAGTATAGTACAGTAGTCGGCAACCTTTTTGGACTCTCGGGCCACATTCACGAATTAAAACGATTTCGCGGTGCGGACAAAAATACAAATTTGATATTCTTAAATGAGTTGCTATAAAAAAAAAAATACTGTCTAAAACTTTAAGATAATGAAATATATAAAAAAAAATGTTGTCGTTCTAAAATTTAAAGCAAGCCGTATACAATAGCGGCGTGGGCCGGATGTGGGCCATGGGCCGCCGGTTGCCGACCACTGTTATAGAACATAATATAATGCATTTGGAAAAAACATTTATAACTAAATTTAAATGATATTATGTCGGATAAGACTATTAAATTATATTCTATATGAATATATTATACAAATATAATATAAATATTTATGTTGTAAATAAAACTAAAAAATATGTAGAATTTGATGATATTTACAATTAATATTAATTACCTACTATAATTTTTAAATCATCAGAGTCTGTTACATTATCTTTCAGAACTATGTAGACCTAATATTCTATAAATAGGTACGCAAAGTTAAATAATTAAAAAAATATACTTTCGTTCAAATGTCGTTTTGGATACATCGACATTTTTAAACAGTATTAGCTACTTAATAATAATGTATAGAAAAAATAATGCTTCTCATTTGAATAAGGTTGTGGGACTTATCACTAAAGACACTATTTATTATTTAAAAAGTATAAAAAAATCTAAACATTTTGAAAATAGGGTCATCAGGTAAGCCAAATAATTCCAAAAATATAAATTTGAATGCATTTATTAATTAAGGTAAAAATGAGGGGTCAGCACGATTGAGGTAATCACCCTATATATTATTTACAACGAAAAACAAAAGTGATTGCTGATTATAATGGAATATGCCCGTTCATATATAAAAAGACTTTACAGGCGTACAACGCCGATTTGATGTTTGCGAGCCGAGGCTATCGACTCTACATTAAATTATGTTTACCACGCTCACAACACATGTGTGGGATATTATACTGATGCTAACACACACACATGGGTATAATATATTATGTATATATAGGTGTACGTAATATTATTTTCATA
Source organism: Rhopalosiphum maidis (assembly GCF_003676215.2). Taxonomy (NCBI): domain Eukaryota; kingdom Metazoa; phylum Arthropoda; class Insecta; order Hemiptera; family Aphididae; genus Rhopalosiphum; species Rhopalosiphum maidis. The sequence goes on along the minus strand of NC_040879.1, from coordinate 40,190,463 downwards.
CGCATCGCACATGGTTCAAGTCATTGCGATCTGCGTATGTGTATGCGTGTTTGTTTTTTTTTCTTGACGAACATGTGCGTTTTGTTCAGAGACTGAGTCGAAATAACAACCATCACTACCGAACCACCACCACTAGGACTACAGACCAACAGGACGTCGTGAGTCGTCGCCACCGTGATGCAAGCCGTTCGCGAACGCTTCCTCTAACCCGCCCGACAACTTACTTATTATAAATATGATTACCACGTATAAATATTAAATATTGATACGTATATTGTTGTTGATTCGCTCGATTTCCGTCCCTAAATAATAATTAATAATTTTAAAATAATTACCAATGACTTCGGTCTCATTTATACATGTCAGGATATTATCACATTTATTTGTCATCTCGGAAAAAAAAAATTTATTCTAGAAATCATTATTTTTGAATTATTTTTGTTTTGTTTAATTAATATTTTATTAATGATTTATATAAAAATGTATTATAAAGTTATAACCATAATGGTTTTAGACTTTTGTATAGTTTTCTATTTTATATAACTGATCAACGTTTCGTTTATAATTTAATCAATAAATAAATTATATATTTTAATCATAATCTCATTTATAAAATATCATCTAACACATGATTTAGTAGTTACACCTAGATTGATTTGTATACATCTATTTGTGGAAAAGTTTAGTTGGAACAGATATTATTTTAATGGATCAATGTATAATACTATAAAATAATAGGTATTTACATTAATACACATATGTTTTATACTGACAAGTATCATGTAGAAAATGTTAATAAAATAATTACGATTTGCCGTAATATTATCAGAGAATATAAATTCAAAATATGTCGTCGACACGATTTCAATATGATGTATATGTACGTGTTTTTGTCTAACGATATTGTTTTGCCAATAGCAAAGTGCGCGTTGTTCTCCGGTTGACCCATTATGCGATTTATTTCTCACGGAACTGTCAAGTTATTGTTCAGTCAATAATCGAACTACCGATAAATAGTTAAAATAACGGTTCCCATACTAATAAAACACAGATGTACAAACTACCGGATATAAATATAAACTGGTACATGCGCACAGTATATTAAAATTTGACTAAATATAAGATTTGGAAACAGAATCTAACACTGGTGACGTAGACATTTTGTTTTCTTTTATATACAGCAAATTGCATTATTAGAAAGAAATTATATGTATAGTCTAGATGGAAAAAATACTTTAAGACTTATACTATATACTTAATAGAACCACACGTAGATTATTAACTAATTTAAGAGGACATAGTCACATATAACCCGCATGTGTTGTCTCCGTCTTACGAACGTGCGACATAGCAAATTCTCGTTAACCAGTTTCAATATTGTGCTGTTAGTTTTGATATTAGAGTGAACTGACTTATTATAAAATTTAAAGGTAAGATTATTATCCAGAGCATACGTAGCTTTTTATTGATATTGTTATTTTTAAGTAAGTTATGATCATTTTAAAATATACAGTTTCTAAAAGATCATAACTTACTTAAAAATAATAATATCAAAAAAGGTTACGTGGGGACCTGGATAATAATCTTACCTATGAATTTTATAATAAGTCAGTTCACTCTAATATCAAAACTAACAGCACAATATTGAAACTGATGAACGAACATTTTCAATATAAATAAATAGACGGAGACAACACATGCGGGTACTACGTCCTCTTAATAGGTAACTATTTTACTGATTTTAATTTTTTAAATTGTTATTTATTGCTTGTAATTATAATATTGAGTTACTATTTAATATTTACAGTATACATAATATGATGATTAATTTATTTGTACTTTTGTATCTTTTTATTTCAAAAAAATAGTTAGGTATTAAAATCAAAATAATTGTATTTTATTATTTTATTTATCAGGTATATATAACTTATAACCTATAGGTAGGTAGTCTTTGCCTGCAGTCTGATAGGCATAGCTTAGATTTAGTGTACCATCAACAACTCTATATAGGTAATCGATTAAAGCCGTCCTAGAGAATATTAAAGTTTTCAAAAAATATGATTTTCTAAATAAGATTACCTAAATCTATGAAGTATCGCTGATTGCAGACACGTGACAAATATTATATTTCTATCCAACCTCCTAATTGGTAAAATCTACTTTCCATTACTTCTAACCCTCATACTAATTGTATGTAACTCTGAATTAAAATTTGCGTTACGCTTCCATACTTCAAATTTCTTCAGCAAACTATTTTAATACTCATCAATTATTTAGCTTATGCGGATCGTAAATTTGCACACCCCTCTTTTTCATTCCAACTTGTAAATATTTGTACATTGTACATTTGTGTATACATTGTAATACATTGTATCATTTAATCTGTTATCATTATAGATTCTTAACACCAGTGTTTTTCTGGGTTTGTTCTGTATTTACTAATAAAATAAAATATATTTTAATATGTAATTGAGAAGTGGGTACACAAAAAATCACTTTTTTTACCTATGCTACGTACAATATAATATACCTAGTAATTAACATTATGTAATAATGTAATATATACATTATACAATGGTTATTATGAATAAATGTAACAATTTTTAATTTCATTAATGGAAAGACTTATGCAGTAGACGAATCACTGTAGTAAACAACAGTCTCGTTTGCCGAAACTCGTTTGAAAATCAAAAAAAAAAAATTTGGCAGTTTCCAATTTTAGTGTTTATGTGCGTACGCATGTCGTGCGTATTCTCCAGCATGCATACACATCGATATACCATGCCAATTGCATAAGAAGTCTTGGCCAACCGGGTCACGGCGACGACACGACCACGACCATAGAAGTGTGCGCGTTTGGCAGGCTGTAACGGTCTGGCTGGCACTGGGTCCCGGAGGATCTCGATGTGCGCGATTCCCACTAACCCAGTGCGGTGCGATGCGAATTGGCATCACCTCTTGCTGCACCACGTGCTCAGAACTGTTGCTTAGTGATAACCGAGGTCCGATCGTACATCGTACACTGTACACACTTGTGTATTTATAATACCTAGCCAATAACTGCAGATTTAGGGAAGGATTTCACATTTTCGCGTATACTATTGTCTATATTATAGCAACTAAATAATTAAGTAGTAAAAAAGTGAAATGTAATAATAATATTCGTAATAATAATAACAACAACAATATTATGATTGTGTAACAACAACGGCGATTTAACATCTATCTAAGTCTTTTTTCTCTACCCAACAGGATGAATTTCATCCGTTCATAGAGGCATTGCTGCCCAACGTCAAAGCGTTCTCGTACACGTGGTTCAACCTGCAGGCCGCTAAACGCAAGTATTTCAAAAAACACGAGAAACGGATGTCACTCGAAGAGGAAAGACGGTGCAAGGAAGAGCTGATGGTGAGTTAATCAACTATATTATTATAATATATAATATTATGCTCGAATTTACACAATTCATACACATAAACACACATCACTTGGAACTTATATTTATACTTATAAATTATATTATCATGTATGTGCTGCCGCCACTGCAACGGTTGAACTGCAGGTGGTGGCAGAGGCGTACGCGCAAAAATAAAAATAAAATACGAATCGCCTCGTGTATAAAAAAAAAAAACTATAATAATAAAAGTAAAAATAAAACATTAATATAAACGACGACTCGCGTGATGTACGTTTTATCTGTATATTATGCATAATACACACACACGCGGCGATTTCGAATGTCCCGCGATGTTGACCTGTTCGATTGCCGAGCGGCGGTGGCATTCAGTTCAAGGTCATATATTATTCTCCCGTCCGTTGAGGAGTGGTCGTTGTCGTGTTGACGGTCCACACACTAAACATTACAATATGTATATATTGCACTCATCTTATTATTCCAGACAAAGTTCTTTTAGATACTTGAATCGATTGTGCGTGTAACCATCCCATCACTATCATTACTGTCATCCCTTACATGTATATAGCGGAGTCATATCGTCTCGAAAATACTTGTAGTGAATTTGTAGCCGATATAATAAGAAAAACATAATATGTTATTGTTACGAACGAGTGCGTAAAACTATGATACACGTTTTATTGTTTACGTTAAATAGCGTGTATAGGGGAAAAAACATCTAATATTAAGACAGTGTATTAGCGAGATCACCACTGACGGCTGTAGTTCATAAGCACAATATATTACCCAAACGTAAACTAAAAGCGCGAAAAATTACCTTTTTAACAACTCTTATGCATAAATACATTTTAGTCAAATAGTCATTATTAATTGAACTTTTAAAGTGATATTAAAATGAGTTAAATAATAGTAATTATTATAATTTTTACTTATTTTAAACTTAGAAGTATAATGAGTACTTTAAAATTAAACTTGAAATTTGTGGCTCATAGGTTTTATAAAGTCCAATCTGAAAATTTTTTAAAATTCATAAAATAGATACAATAATATTAAACTTCAACTGAACTTATCACTGTGTTTTTTAAGTAAAAAAATACTATATATATTTGAGAACTAAACATAATGAGCGTCAAATTTTAAACTGTAACTCATAGTGGAACGGGTACAATATTTATTAGGTAATTCAATTTATTTTTGCGCTTTAATTTACTTACTAGTTACTACTAATGTATAAACAGCGCGTTTATATACGAATTCGTAGTTTTGGGCTACTGCAAAATCTTACGATTTACATTTTTGGGTATCACCGCCACTGAATATGCAGGACTTAAGGTTTTCTCTAAAATACCTAGAAGATTTATTAATAATTTAATACAAATAACCACTAAGAAAAAAACCCTAAAATATAATTTTTTTATTCATATCATATATACACACAATACACATATATCATCTGCTTTTCGATTATGAATTATAGTCACAGTTGTACAGATCATTTTGATATTGAATCTATGATAGCCATTATATTACGTCAAAAATCCTTCCTCTGACGATATAAATCTACGGACTGGTTTGAAGGATGTCCAGTGGCGTCCGGTGAACAGTAATAATATTATTGTCATGTGATTAATCGGTACCCCGTCGTTGTAACTATACACATTTATATCCTCGCTTTATGAAGCATGTTTGTACCTATGTACGATAACAATCTAAAACAAAACCCGTCGTTGTGTTTCGATGCAAGTCAAAAAAATCATTGTATTTTGCATTTGCCAATCGAATATTTTCATATATTATACACGAGCAACGAATCAGAACCAAATTATTACCAAGAACATTTTGTGATATTTAATTGGTGCATACGATTTTTTTTAGTTATCTTAAAGCTTTGGGTGGATTGCACTTCAGTAGTATACAAAAAGTTTGACGGGATTCCAAGTTTTATCTTTAATTTTGTGCAAAATTATTCAATGTTCGCCATGTGCACATCCAAAACTCGAAAATGTTTAAGATATACCTAATAAAAACGATATTTCCTATGTCCGAACTCAAATTTTTGAGATCAAAATCATATATTCTGTATGTGCGTGCACTTACTCATCGTGCACATACACACTTACATTAAATCTTATAGAACATCCATCGCGTATAGAATAGCTTACAGGCATAATATTATTTTTATTTTTTTCACCGAAGACGAGATCTCGCACCCATTGCAAAAACAATAATGATAATGACAACAATATTATCTTGTTTTTATTGGACGGGGGAAAAAACAAAAAAAACATCTTCATAAATTAGAACCCACTGACGGTCGTTCGCGTGTGTGCTTCTCGGCGCGCACCGAATCTTTTTCGTTTAATACACACGACACGCATATATATTATTATTGTGTTATAGCATTGAAACGATGCGACGGCGGCCAACTCGTTCACCTCCGTTGGAGTGCATAATATACCTTCGCTTAGTGTCAACCGGATAACGAATGAATCGTATGAATAAAATACGAATAAAATAGTGTAGTAATAATAATAACGATAATGATAATAATAATAAAAATAAACGACCGAGGCACATTTAAGTTAACTTGCGATCGTGTGCATACTATATTATCATCATAATATATAATGTGTGGCCTATCGTCTAACGCGGTTTCCCGTTTCTCTGTGTTAGTATTACCTGCAGTATGACCACCGTGTATGAATACTTTATCGTAATCCTAAATATACAGTAATAATGTAGAAACACGATCGCAGGCAAATTTAGTATTTTATTCTATGCTTCCGTAGTTCTATTTATCTTAAAATTTTAAATGTGACGTAGTACGGGTACCTATTTTGTGAGTGGTCCTGATCACGATCAACTGTAATAGTAAATTGTTATGAATTTCACGGTAAACTAAAATTTCTTCTCCGTTATTTATTTTCGTGTATTGGTACAAACAATATTCTTATTCATATATATTATGATTGTGAGTCGATTGTAATATCTATATCAAAACGAGCGTATTTTTCTTCGTCGTTTCTATATTCTATTGCTCTTCATTACATTGCGAAACATTACGGCATTTTTTTATGTACACATATATATATATATATTATTATTACTTCATTTTATTATAAATATATACTTTACTTATATATTAGATTTTTATTTACAAAAAATAATACGCAATTCGACGACGTGTTTTTGTGTTTTATGATATTACGCTAAAGCGTCTTCTTTTCCGCGCATAGATTGAAGCATATAGGTTTGTTTATTCAAAGGGACTTATCATTTTAGCATTCAGAACATGCAATTCTAAACATAATATCGTTATTGTATATGAACCACATTGATCGATCACGTTATTTACGTATATACTCCTATAGAAATCGTAAATTTGAACAACCCATTCGCGTATATTATAAAAAAAATAATAGGTAGGTACACTCACAATATTTTGTAATAGCAATAACAGAATGATGCATAATGTGTAAATATTTAATAATATGGAGTTGTATGTACACCTTTAGGTCAAAACCATTTTTATGTTAGAAAATATAATGACGTAGTGTTATCTTGGATTTCTGGCGCGGATCCGAGGGGTGGAAGGAGGGACAGCCCCTCATTAATATATTCTAGATCTGCGCCTGTTTGACTGTGGAGTATATTCTCTCAATAATATTTATAATCTTATTCTTCTAAGGAACTACCTCAGGAGCTTTTTGAACACTAATTTAAATAATTTAATTTGTTTATTTTGTCAAATTTATTTGATATTTAAATATCAGATTACGTTGACTCATCCGCCCTATAAAATAGTTAACATTTTAAAAATTGTTTGATTAGTTGATATAAATACAGAGGATAAAAATTGTTTATTTATTTAAAAAATGTGTTAATAAGAGAATAATATAATCTGATTTCATAATATCACACCACTGATACCTATGTATATTTGCTTATTAACCCCGTTTACTTATAGATATAAAATAGTTATAGGTATTGAATAAATATTATGTAACTGATGAAAATATTAATTTGTATTTTAATATAAAAACAATAGTTGGGCCTAGTGGGGGTTACCCCTGAGCTTTTTTAAGTCAATATTTTAGGGCAGTTTAGTTTTTACAACTAATTTGGCTATTTTGATACTAATGATATAACCGTGTACTGCATATTATATAGTTAGTATATGCATACTAACCATATAACTAAGGTTATAAATATAACTTTATATTATAATCAAATTCAATTTAATTGTTAATACAATTGAATAATTTTTACCCCTAGTTTATATGATACAATTTTTTTTAATTTTAAAGATTACGAAAAAAATGTATGAATACTTTATATTTTAAATAGTTATGTAATATCTCGAATTTATAAGTTAGTGGTATCCTGTGATGGATAATCGCTACTGCACTGGTTTAAGCAAAACCACTCCAAAGCTCCTCTCCCACAATCAATTATTTGATACATAAACGAATAAGCACTGTAAATTGTAAGAACCAAGTGGGTAAGCTCTTTGGTATATATATATTTATTTTTATAACTGTACAATCTGTAAGTAATATTTTTTACAATAAGTACAAGTGATTTGAATATTAAATAAAAAACAATCAAATTTAACAGATACGATAATTAAATTAAATACGTATATCATATTGAGGCAGTAATTGTAAGAGAAAAGAAAATTCATTGACGGAATTTCACGGCGTGGATAGTATTAGAGTTTAGTCCTCTAAAAGGTCACAACACCATTTTCGTTTTAAGTACCTTCTGGAGTTACCTGAGATAATGTGAATTGATAGATTTGAAATAAGTGGGTTGCTGTGGTTGGAGAGATAGGAGCGGAGGCGTTTATATAATATTTTGGTTATATTTTGGACTGTTGAAATATTAAGGTCTCTATAGAGGGTATTATTTGAAACATAAAATGGAGCTTTGAGTTCTTTGATATGTTTTCGTTTTTTATGAAGTCATGGTCCTGCAGCTGTAGATATACATAAAATTATATCAATAACTTTACTGTATTCATGACTCACATGTTTTTAAATATATGTGTATTGATTGCGTGCGTATTTTTTCAAATTGTTTACGTGCCGAAATAAGTTGCGTAAAGAAAGTTGTAATACTTTATGGTTGTTGGTAAGTAGTAAGTACACGTATATGAAGAAATGACAGCGTGCAAGATGACTGGTATCCCGGCGGCGTGTCTATTTATGGAAAAAGGTCTTTTATAACTGCAATGCGCGAGCGCGTACGTAAAATTTCTTTGAACTGTTACTTTTTACGGCTTTGGGTTGTTTTTAGAACGGTTATAATGTCGCGCCGGGCTCGCAGGACGGAAACAGACGTAAGTCGCAATGCCTGATGATACAGAAAAGATCGAAGATGATAAATATTTGCCGAGATTAAAGAGTTTGAACGGAGAATACGAGAACACGGTTCTCTCTATTAACCTCTTTTAAAATATTATTAGTTACCATGTAGATGTATACAATATTATTGTGTCATATTTAGCTGAGCGTAGAATAATTATGCATTTGTCTTCTGCCATTGACGCAGTCCACCGTGTGTGTCATTGTGTGTTACATATAGCTACTATAATACTAAAAGTAAAATAAATGACTTCAATAAGTATATCAAAAAGTCATATTACTTGGTGATATATATAGTCTGATAGATTGTTTCTCGTATACAATGATATTTATCATTGAATTAAAATTTAACACACCTATAATAATTACTCACTCGACATCTAATGTAGAGCCTTTTTACTTTTTTTAGCTTAAAATTAACCGTGGTAAATTAAATATAATGACTATATTATTTTTGTTATTAAAATAAAATGTCATCAAAGTTTTAATTACAATTGATTATATTATAAAAAAAAATGACTGTTTTCGATATTTTTGAAATTGTATTAATCTTTTCAATTTTTGTATCAAGTAACATAACATTTTTCTACAAATAAAGAAAAGCTAAAAAAATATAAAATTAAAATTTTCAAAATATTTCAAACAATTGAAATGTTTATAAGATGTTAATATTTGTTATAAGTTTATAATATACATTTTTATTAACGCGTGATTATTATATAAATAGCTTAAAATATTTTAATATACTAAATAAGTACATATATCATAAAAATGTTTAAACTGCAATCATATCTACTGTTATTTTTTTTTTTAATTCAAATTGTTTCTAGTTAAGTACTAAGTAGATAAGTGCTTTAGGTATTTACTTATGTAAGAAATAATTGTGGTTAGATATACCTAAAATATTATATATTTAAATACATTTTAATAATATTAGATCGTTGGTCGTTTAATTATTCCGCAAATATTCATAAATGTCTTAACGAGTGGTTAAAGCATTTATGAATGTGTCAAATTTGTATCATATCTGTTTTATATAACGTGTGATAAGAGTGAATTTCGCTGTGCGCAATGCACTATAGATAATGAAAAAAATAATCATTTTATATGTACCGAGTGCATTCATTATAATACGTATTGATAGACATGGACAGGTACAAACTATTATGTAGACAATTTGTAATGGATATACCTGCATATAATAGTGCATGCCACAACATTTTAAATTTATAAATTTTGCACTTAGGAATTTGGATGTTTTTATTAATGTAAAATACACATTGTTGCATATGTGAAAATCAGCTGTATGTATTATTCATTACACAAGTAGAGTGGATATTGATAATTAGGTAATAATAAAATGATGAACAACATATAGACGCCATAGAAAAATTAGTTGGTAATCAATGTTTGGCTATGTAGGTACGTTTCGGAAGGATTTTGGAGTTCTTTTATGATATCTTAGGAAGTAAAATTTGGTTAAATTTTTTAATTAAGCAAGACATTATAACATACTATTTTACATGTTTATCTATGATCTTCAGTATAATATTTTTTCTCATTTAAAAACTCCTTGTATTTTTAAGTAACCATCCTGTTTATTTATAGCTCCCTATATAATAGTTTATAGTGTTTATACATATACAAGACTCTTGGAACGTATATACATTGTTACATTAAAATATTATATGTTGGTTGATTAATCGTCGGACGGACGGACAAAAGTTGTTAAATGAAAAATAACCGTGTCGCGTTTATTGAAAGTAAAAATATATATACATACAGCACGCGTGCTTATTTTTGCTTCTATATGATACCAAGTACATAGGAAGTTGAAATAATACGCTTGGCCGATGGATGTAGTTGTAGTAGTATATAGTTATAATAATAATATAGAGTCCATGACCTATGGTCGCTCGAGCTCACACACACTCACCACATATGCATATTATTCACCATACATGTTGCACATACACACTAGTCACATTCGCATATTATAATATTTACTGTCATACACGCGGTGCATTGTGCCCTCGGGCGACTATCCAAGGTCCTGAGGCGGTCGGAGACTTGATGAAATTTTTGTACGGCAATAAACGGTTTTTATGTAAACTGTTTATTTATACCTAAGTATATATTGTATATACATGTATGACGTGTAGCAGACGTTTGTGGAATAGTGTGGCCTATTATTGTACACGTAAAATGTGTATTGCATTTGCGGTTTTCGTTTTCGACACATATTTACGGCATTTCCGTGCGTGAGCGTCTCCGGAATTCCGTCCCTACAGATACTGCACAGCAGTTGTTGTCTAGACGGAAAGTATATATTGCGTCCAGACACATCCCGTGCTGCACTTAAATTAATCGCGTGCCGTCGTTGTAGTCGGCGCGGGGGCTGGACTGTCGTGAAAAAAAAATACTGATTGAAGCCACGACTTTGTCACGCCCCGAACACTATTGCCGAAGACCATATAATAAACAACTCTCATCTCGGTCTTGGAACTTTGATTATAATATATATACGTATATGTTTGCTTTCCTCTTACACTCATTTATATTAAAATCAATTGAAATCTCGGTTTTATTTTTGTCTGTCGTCTTCTGTATTTCTCTCTGTCCAAACAAAACCAGCTATACTATTGCAATATATGTACATTTTGAAAGTATATTATTTATTTTTCTTAGTCGAAACATTGCGGTTTTATACAACCATAATTTATTATAATATATAATAATAACACAAGGTTATAGCTATTAAAAGGAAAATGTAATATTTTAACTCGATTTTTATTCCTAATAAAACATTCTCGCCATATAGAAATACATAGGTACACCTGTATAATATATATTATATATATATATACAGCATAATATATTATATATTGTACCGAATGCACGAGCGTTATATAAAAGTATTTTGCATAAAATATATGTGCCTATCTGAAGTGTGTAAAAAAATTATATTATTTTTATTTTAATTATTTTTCCTGTATATATATTATATTATAGTATATTTATAATAAACACATAACCTATGCGTACATTTTTCTGGATTACCCTGCTTGTGACTATATTAATAATTATTATATTATTATATACATGACTATTGAAATCAAACCTCTATGTCCGTTATTCCATATAAAATGCGTACCTATATAGAAATGCGATTTGCATAATTGTCCTGTATGCATTAAATATATAAAAAGGAAACGCGTGGCGCCTTTTAAAATCGTTTTGACACGTCTTAATGTTCCGACACAACTTTTTAGCTTCTAACCAGTTTTTTTTATAGTGCTATTATGGTATAGTTTATACGTATCTCGATAACTAAGTAGTAACTATATATACCTATATAATTTACATGATTAACATAATAGACATACATGTACAATACACACATAATATATATATATACAAAAGTGCGTTTTAATAAGCAAATAAAATTGATTAAGTCTGGTATTTAAAACTGTGTTATGTATATATATAGACGTGATCTGTTGTGTGTGTGTGTGTGTGTATATATAATAATTACTTACGTTTATAATCGTTAAAATATTAACGAAACGTAAGTAAGTACTTATATATTATTATTAATAATGAATTGCGCAGCAGTGTTGATTTAACGGTACATGTGCTGGAGGAAAATACGTCGAAATACGAAAGTGATATATTAAACTCTTGTACCTACACAAGGGGCCATGGGTTTATATGATCGGTTGTAGGAATAATGATTAGTGATTAATACATAAATATAAATATTAAACTATATCGTTTCACAGTTGACGTTCGTACGTTTGATTTTTTCATCAATTTCTATATTCTCTAGATTATTTTAATTTAATTTCATGTTAATTAAAACTCGTTGTTCGCCGCTGCACCGAGTTTGGACGCGCCACGTAATGTTAACTATACAATATACGCGTAGCTTAATTAAAAGCCATGTATGCGTGATCATGTCTTGTCGAAACAAGGGAAATCCAAACCTCCCGACTTGAGTCCACCGCCGCCGCCGCCACATTTGCGTCCGCGATTTATGTCCGACCACGATAAAATGTCGTTCTCCTCTCTCTACACACACACACCACTAACGACCCTAACTTTGAATTCCGCAGCTCTGGTTATATACCGACCAACGACCGACTCGAGTATGGTGTACGCGAAATGATATATTACACTTACGCGTGTACGACGTTTAACTACGTATACACAATCGAGAATTATATATTATATACATAGTATGTGTGTACCACACACGCGCGTGAGCAATATACGAAAGATGCCCGCCTGCAACTTGTATATTATACGTAAGTATACGCGTGTGGTGCGGTTAGCGACGACGAAATATGGTTACACTTAGAGCCGTGCGCGTCATAAGCCAAAACGTAAAAGCGCAACTAATTGTCATCGGAGGGTCGTGTGTCAAACAACCGCCCTCGCAATGTGAAACTATGCTGTATCATGTGTGCAGTATACAGACACACATAGATATGTATAACGTAATGTTTTCGTAAAAATAAAAAAATAATAAACAAATAAATACAACAAGAATGTTTTATTATATACACACATATGTATGTATATATATATACGTTAGTTTTTGTCGTTGCGGGCGGTGCAGGGAAATAACCGTTTTGCGGGTGAAATGACCCAAAGGCGCCTTTACAAACAGCTCGTCTGCGTCTCCTTTCCTCTTTCTCTTTTTTTTTCATTCCCTACCACCCCCGAGACGCTCGAAAAACCTCCGAAATTGCTATCGTGCGAGGAACGACGACGACACAAGAAATATGCCGCCCCGACCATATCCGCCCTGTATACGTATATATGTTGTATAAATGCCGTAGAGGAGTTACATTCTTTACATATATATATGCCCGCGTAGCGTTTCTCTTATTTATACATCTATTCTAGTTTTTAATCTTCCCCTTCAACCACCACAGTCACCCCCTTCTGCCAAGTCTCACGAGTGTGTCGCATTCGTTTGGATTATATGCATTTTGTTTTTGCGCACTATACACCACCACCCTATATACGCACTGCATGCGTGTATAAATTATATGCAATGTAATTCCTCCTCCTCCTCTTCCTACCCTAAGTTTTCTCGTATGTATGTGTATATGTATATAGGGGCGGCTCGCATTAGTAAGAATATAGGACAGGGATCTCCGATGATTTGAGTGCCTATCGGGTGGGCTCTATACTACTTAATTTGAAAAACTCGCAGAAATCTTTACAGATGCGTATATAATAACATAACATTAAATACACTCGTTTTGGCAAAATAAATTATGCTATGTTTATATACGTTTTTAAAAATAATCTAAATTATTCAAGTACTAATATCTCATCGAAGTATATAAAAAACATATGCAGCATAAATATTAGGTCAATTGTATAATGAAGTGTTTACCTATATAATAATTACTGTTATTATTAATCATTAAGGCATTATAGCGATTCACAGTAGTTTTTATACGAAAAAGTAAACTATTTTTTTTTTGTGTAATTTGAAAATTTTAAATTTCAAAGTTTATTTTTTCAACAAAAAATGTATAAGTAGTTTAGGTTCCAATTAGTATTCGTATTATATTCTATAGAATAAAGAATTGGCAGAAGTCAGAACCTACAATTTATATATCTAATGTCCATAATATATTTTGTACATAATTTTAATTAACATTTTAAAATTCATAAATCTATGATCAAATAATATAACTTAAAAATTAACCGTTTGATCTCAATAAACTTCTTAACTTTACAATAGTAAAATAATTTAAGAGTTAATTTGTTTATGGAAATTAAGCCTATATTTTATATGTATATAATATTATGTATGTTGTATTATTATTTATTATATTATATTTATCATGTAGTATCCGACTTTTTTATTATTGAATAATAATCGAATTTAAAGTTATAGTATTACAAAAATAATATGACATTCTCTATCGAAGCGCAAAAGCAAAATTATAATTTAATTAACGCGCAATCGAGTTTAATAATAAATAAGTGCTTAATGTGAAAATCGTTTGGCAAAATATTTAATAATAATTAAATTACTTACTCAGTGATATAATTAATTATTTATAAAAATGAACGCAAACAAACTTTAGTTCATTATAATATGTATATTATATAGTGTTACTTTTACGTGTCACTAATAAAACAGTTAATTATAATTAATATATATAGCATATAATAATATCATAGTTGCATTGATTTACTAATTACACAGTCTATCACAGATATACTAATTTAATCTATCATTATATAGTTAATATGGTTTAACAAGTTTTGATTCTTACGATTTATTTTATGAATTAAAAAAATACTAAAAATATACTACTGTATCACCATAGTATATCGATATTCGATATCGACATTTGTTTTTATTAATCTTGTTTTATAATAATTAATTGTATTCTAGAAAAAAAATTATCTGTAATTTTAATATTTAAATGCTATTATTGCATGCATGAGTGTGTGATGTCCTTCTAAACATCTAAACGAATGCCGTCATATTATGACGATTTGTACGAGTTTCAATACTCGCTAAGTAACAAATATGTATGTATTATCGTTACGCTCGTGTAGCTAATTCGTTAAATATATTGTTTAATTTGAATAATCTGCAACAGACACTAGCGGAGGTCAAAAATTTGAAGTTTCCTTAAAATCGTCACGTTTAAACGATGTTACGCATTGCCGTATTGGCTTTGAGATTATTTAAAGTGTAATATTGAATTGTACTGTATTATAAGTGAAATTATTTGATTGATTACTACTGACAATATAATATTATATTATTTCGCACATTTAATAGATATAAATGATTATGATATAATACGAGTATAACTCATGATTTAAACTATAATTGTAATTATATTTATTATTCCCATGTGCGGGTATAGTTTTTACTATTTTAGGTATCAGTTTGGGTATACCGTATTAATATAAATATTTCATCGATTGATATCACATGCAGTATGTGTCACACTGAAGTTGTCTCGAACTTTGACTGTTATAGTCAAAGAAAAAACCCGATTCCCTTGTACAGAATTTTATCTCGTCATCTCGCACATAAATATTGTACGAAACATCGACAAATCGAATTTTTATCTCCTTGTAACTATATACGGTTTTATAATTATCTCTTCTTGTACGAATAAATGATCATTTGTATTCGAACAATTGGCATTCTGTTTATGTACTTAGTATTCGTGTTAAAAAATGTCGAAACGTAAATTAAAAAAGTTTTAAAAGATCAAGGGAAAAGTTAACGATTGACGTAAGATTATTATGATCGTGGTATGCAAGAGGTAGACCATGTAGTTCTATAGAAAAAGAAAGTTTACGTCTCGCAAGCGATACCTAACCTAATCGGCCGATATAAACTTAACGTTATCAACCGTTTAAAAAAAAAAACTAAATCTTCTACGCGAGCAATCGCGAGGGACGATAGGAAATTCTTTGCTAAAAACTTGTGTAAAACAGTTTCGTCATTTTTTTTTAATAAAATATAACTTTAATAATACGCCTACAAACTGAGTGCACTGTGCGTTTTTAATTTCGACTACGAATTGTAGGTATTTCTATTTTTGTAATAAAAATGTGTTTATGTGAGGTATCGTCGTTTTAAATATATTATCATTATTGATATATATAATATATATATATATATTATACCTATCTATATTATGTATGTTGTGCTTGTAAGTTGTAGTCATCATCATTTGAGTTTATACATAGGTTAAAGTAATATGTGTGTTTATTTCACTCGAATAATAATATAATTGTTCATACTTTGAATAATTGTATAAATAATTTATATACTGTATAATGTATACGTATTGTAATATATAGGTAATACAACTATAAATTAAATAAATCATCTGGTAATTTTTATTCTAAGCATAAAAAAAAACAACGTACAAATGCTTGCATATATCTATACATAATATAGTTATAAAGCAAACATGTAAAACATGTAATTTCGATTATAATAATATATTACAAGGCGGCACGGTGTATATTGGGAAAAAATTGCATACCTCGGGAACTACCTGCAGTTTAATATACGTTATATTATATTTAAACGTTCCTATACAAAGTTAGGTTAGGTATATCGCATACATAATAATACACGTCTATTATGTTACATACCAGTTTTTATTTTTTTCTAACTGCTGGGAAATAATGACAATATTAGCGCATATAATGTAATGGAGTTATCTTGTTACGTAGATACCTACATATACATCATAAATGGCAACTAACGACAAACGGCCTTTGATCTCTGGATATATTTAATATAGAATAAACTAATTAAGTTTATATATTTATTTAATGAAAGAGGAGACGAGAAATCTCTCGGAGTTTTATTATTATTATTATTTCCATATAGATAGTTACATTATTATAATATATCATTGTGATTATATGATATTCTCTTTGTATTTTGCCATTTCAATATTATATAAGTACATTTTATTATACACATCCTTTGAGCGTTGGAGTTACTGAACCTGATATATAATTATGGTTCGTATTGTAAATTGCATATTTGCAAATTTTTTTAACGCACCTATTGTAAAAAAAATTGATTGCGTTGCATCATATTATTATAAAACATTGAGATGTTCAACATCTTCAGCGGATACTGTTCAATCTGGCAATATTGTTCTTTCATTGGCTGTCCAATCAATTTTAACGAAAATATGACCATATTTTGATCCTATCTTTTATCGAAAATTAATGAACAATTGTCACAGAGATGACAGACTCACCCGGCTTCCAATAATGGTTTCAAATCTTATATTTGTACATTTTTTAAATTACTTTCATTTTTACGTTTTGTCGTTTAATTATACTCGTATGACGTATAACGTTACAATACGTTATTCTAAATTTTGTCAATACAGTAATTTATAGTATACATAACATAACATATACAGAAATATTGAAGATTTCATGTAACTACATACTTTGATAATTGGCTTTTCACATTTAATAATATACAAAACCGTGAATTGATACGATTTTGAATTCAATTATCATTATATTATTATATATTCCAAACATTTTGTTGAGAAATCGGTTATTTTTCGGCAATGAATCTATAAACGTGTTTGACAAAACAAGATTGTTCCTGATCGTATACATATCGCTTCATCAGTTTTTGTGCGACGACGTTGTGTTTCTTCTTTATGTATAACCAAAAACCGGTCGTGTGATATTAATAATAATAAAATAAAAATCAAAAGTAATAAAATTTATTTTATTGTGCCATTCAAATGAAAGGGACAATATACTCACATACCTATATTTTATAATATATTAATATAAACTATATGAGTTATTGACAAACTAAATAATAGAGAATTTTATAAACTGTCATTGTCCAAATGTAGGTGTAGTAATAATATAAAAATTATCACATTTTTTAATATTTATTGTAATAAACCGTTAATTATAAACGATGTTTTAACTTTACTGTAAGCGATACTGCGTACTGTTTACGTATATTATACTATTCTAAAGGTTTTGAATTTATCGCTAACAATGATTTATTTTTATTTTTCATCTACGTAAATTGAGATAACTACTTACATATCGATTTTTATTGTAAATTTACAGTTTGATCTTTGACGTAATCAAGTATATTTAGATACCTGATCTAGTATAATTAGTATCTTGTTATAATTTATTTATAACTTTTTGTAATTAATTTTATTAATCATTTCTCTAAAAACCGTAAAATAAACGGTAATTTATAACGGTCATATCGATACACTGTGAATATGGGCAAAAATGTATTATACACGTCGCTGATATAGGAGTTCTACCGGTAGCATCACGTTCTTTAAAAATACCCTTTGTTTAATAAAAAAAACAACTTTATAAATGTTATAAGCTAGTGTTTACACTCCTTGGTATAGTATATTTAATTTGTATCGATACGTCGATGATAGCATTCCATGAAATATAAATATATATGATGATGTACAATACACCGAAGTTATACCATCACTGCCGCAGAAAACCGAGCAGTTTTGTTGAAATCGTTATTAGGTTTAAAGTTACAAACTTTTCACCCGGCTATACGCGCGTATATACACGACTGGCGGCAGTCCAAAATATTTCCAATTGTTTTATATCATTTCGACCAGAATATTATCCTGCAAAGTTAGTTGCTATATGTCGTGTATGTATATCATACATACACACACAAATACACACAAACAGTTGAAGTTGCAGTCGTGTATAACGTGATTACGCGTGTTTAATCCAGCGGTAACGGTCGGTGGGGTGAGTGTACAGAAGGAGTGCTAAAACAAAAACCGGACAACCGGAAAAGAAAATCTTCAACAGGAAACATGAAATTTTGGATTTCGTGTTCATAAATCGGTTTTCTTGTTTTATTTTTGTAACGCACACACAATGTTATTTAACTTTTATCGAAATTTACTTTTGGAAAATATTTTATATTGTATATTACATATACATTTTGCAGTTTTTTAATTTAATTTTACTGCTTTTATTTTTCCGACTAACTATTATGATTGAGGACAAAACCACTATTAAATTTAAATGCAACTTAAATTTATTATAGCATTATCGAATCCTCAAGAAAAAATATTGTACCAAAATGTATTTATATGCAATTAAATATTGAATATTTAACAAATATCTTTTATTACTTAGCGTTTAATTTTAGTTTAAACTATTTAAAGTTTTTAAAAAATTGCATAAATAGTATTATATTAATAATAATATTTTGGTAAGTACTTTATTTATATCGTATACACCGGTCTACGATAATGATATTATTAGTATTATGTATTTAAAACAAATTACGTATATTTCCTAGTTTTAAATTTTAATTATAAAAGCCAAATACAGTAAGTCACATACTATGAAACTATATTTATATAACAGACAAAATATTTGGGTCTACATATTAATTAATCTTTATAGTATTTTTATAATTCAGTCAATTGTTGTATTGCACCTTGACCCGGGCGCAGATCCAGAATAAATTTACGGGGGGGGAGGTAATACCATGTGCGTATTGTATTTTTTTAGCTGCCTAAAACAGACACTTTCAAATTTACCTGTGTAGTAGAGTCTACGAAGGAGAGGCATAGCCACTTGGCACCCCCTTAGATCCAAGTCTGCCCTGACCCTGTATACTTAAGTACTTTTGGGAAAGTAATGCTATCTCAGTTCTTCCTCATTCACCATACATATGTAGTGGTTCAAACAGTAAAATAATAACTTTGTTCTAATGTACTAATGTACTATATAATAAAATACATATACTTGTGAAGTGTATTATGTTAATTTACATGTATAATATAAATAATTGTATGAATTTTGTGATTTTATAGACTATAGAGAGTTGAAAATATATAAAAAAAATATGAAGTATAATTGTATGATTAATGGTAAGGACATTTATATGTTGTCTTGTTTTCACTAGATTATTTAAAAACAAATTTAATTGTTTATTGTTAAAATATTAACATACTATAATGCCTTTAAAATAAGTTACCTAAGCAAATGCTAGTAAGTGTTAGTACTTTAATATTTTTTCATTATATTAGAAACTAAATTTTGAATAAATTTCAAAAGTATTATTAATCAGTTAATCAGTAGATCTGCAAATGCAATATTATAATAAAATATTATATAGATCACGTTGATAGGCAGTAGATATACGTACACGTACACTAGAAAATGCAGAAATATAAATATTTTGAATCGACTCTGTACCTTTTTTTCGGACACTTTTATGTATTAATAAAAAAAAAATATAATACTTTCCTTGAGCTCTTCGCCATGTAGGTTTAGATATAAATTAATACGTGATCATCTGCAGGCATGGGTCAAGGACTGGGTTTAGGACGATAGGAATAAAATCCTGCAATACATATATTTTAAAAATAACTAACTTATTATAATGTTGTTATTATCTTTATAGTTTATTGTGCATATTTATTTAAAAAAAAAATGAATAAAAATGATTATACTTAACATTATGTAACTAATTGATATTACTCCTAAACGATAGAAGTTGTGGTATCATTCATGGATCACACGTATTAAACACAGGGCTTGAAACCGTTTTCAAAACCAATTTCAGAAACCGGTATAAACAGTTTTAAAACCAAAACCGAAACCGGAAAAAATTGGATACCGGTATTAAAGTTAAAACCAAAATAAGAAAAAAATTGGAAACCGTTAAATTTTTTTTTAATTTACGTGTTTTTAAAATTTTAAATACGTAAATTCCATTAATATGTCCGTGAGATTTTGATTAAAATGTTGATAATCATTTCATTATTAGCAAAATTATTAATTGTTTCATTAATAGTAATGAATATATTTATTTAAATTGGTAAGTATTGTTTAATTTTTATTGTCAAGGTTAGGTAACCTAACTTTTTCAACTTTAATTTTATCTAAATTGAAACTGAAACCAAAACCGAAATATGTAAAAACTGGTATACAAAATCGAAACCGAAATTATTTCATTCGGTTTCAAGCCCTGATAAAACGAAAACATAAAATAAATCCGTTATCGCCTGCGTTTGCCCGCAGCAATAAAACATATTATATAGCCGGTAGGTATCTAAGATATATCATAACATGGCGATCCTTCTATTTAAGAATAGGTTGGTTGAACTTAATTTTAATCTCAAATTATTTGAATTGAAACTCAAACTCGAATCTTATTTAAAAATTTTTCTTTAAAATGTATAATAAAATATTACTTAATAGTAGTAAAATAATTAAATAAACCTAGTTGGTATAGGAACTAAAAAATGAACAAAACACTTTACAAAGAAAAAAATTCAAATTTATCTGCTGTCATACATTTTGAACTCAAACAATCTATTCGATCTATTCAAAAACAGTTTATTTGGTCTTTAAATTACTCAAATTTCTTAAGTTCAAAGTGTACACGCGGAAGTTCCATGATTTCAGTGAGAATTTATTCCTAATTTTATTACTTAACACTAAATAGTTATTTTATTAGTAAATGTATGAGTTTTGAAAATATTTCTTAGAAATTATAGAAAAATAAATGCTATTGTAAAATTTTAGTTTTATTGTATTAATATATATGGTTGTTATATTTTTTTTTTATAATCAATATTCTGTAGGTAACAAAATACTTTCTGAAAATTTCGATCCATAAAAATATAGGTACCTACCTAATATTGAATTCAATAATTATAATAAGTATGTTTTAAGTATAGACGACTGGAGATCAATATTTTGTGGGTAAATGTATAATTTTATGATTTTATCATGTAGAAAAAAAATGTTTTATCAAACATATTAAGTTATCTTCAGATAATTAGTTTATAATGATTAAATAATTGTCCCTGTGTATTACAATAATATGATATACTTTTGTTGAATTCCTATTGTTGTTACATACATGCATTTATATGTTGTATATATTATTGTAAATATTATTGTATATCATAATGAAGAAATCGCAAAATACCAAAATCCACCAAAATCTTGCGAATCGTACACAATACTCGATACCATAGCGCGATGCACATAGGTATTATATTATTATGTCAACGTGAGTCGTTCGAGGGAGGAAGAGAGAAAATAAAAATAAAATGAAACCGCTAAGCCGGTGAAGTATAAATTGTATCCACGCCGCGGAAAACGTAATAAAAGCAACTTATGAGGGCCCCGATAGATAAGACCGACGGCCCGTTGTGGTCAAGGAAAACACGGCCGCCGCGCCATTGCTCAATGGTCCGTGCCCGATAATTTAGGTGCCGCGTTGTTTCGGCGGGGTTTGTGTCGCGCGCCCGTTATAACGCTCTCGCGTGCGTTAACGGAAGATATACGGATATTATGTACCTGCAACTGCAGCATCAGCTCGAGGGGTCGGAGTTAATTATGATCACCGTATCGGGTGACCCGCCGTTTATCGCCACCGTTTAAACGCGCACAGGATACGTGTAACCGTATATTATACTTAAACTGTACAACCAGCCGGGCCAAGACTAGACGCGATTACCTTATATATAATATATAAATAAATAAATATTATATTTTATGTATACGATGCAGCATAAACCATACATATTAGTATATATTGATTCACCGAGCATGCTCTTAGGCCTGGCTTTTTCTTTAACATAATACATTTTAAATATTTTAAGCATATTTACGTAAATAATCCCGAAGGATCAAATTATTTTTTAGATACTTAGATATTTTAACACCGTTTAAAGAATGATATGTGGCGATACAATAATACTCTAACTACGTTTTCATCAAGAATCAACCTATTTTACTGTAAAACATTAATGATTTATAAAAATTGGTGATTTTTATGAAAGTTTCTTAGTTGTTAAATTAATATAAACTTAAAAGTTCTTCTAATGCATATTAAGAATACTATAAAGATAGAATATTTCTTAAATTTGGTTTTATATAACTGTAGGTATAAAAATGTAAGTGATATTAATAAAGAATCATATAGTACTTACTATACTTAGTTTAGTTAGAACATTTGAATCACTTTTTAAAATACGTTTTCCATAGACATTTAAATATAATGACGTTTGTCAATATGACTTTTTGGTTTTTATTTCTATTAAAGTTGTATATTTTTCAAAAATTATAAATAGTCACGAAAATAATTTTAAATTATCGAGATATTAGTTCATAATTCCAAAACATTTATTTATTTTTTTGAACATCAAAATTAAAATAAATAATATTTTTGATTTTATGTTATTATTATGAAAATCCTAGATGACTTGGATTTTAAACATGTCCCTATACTTGTGTTAATATTATTAAAGTTTAATTAATGTAATAACCATGTATTTTAATTATAAACCATAAATATTATGCATACCCACCTGTATAATTATATTTTGAACATGTGCAATTAAGTAGATACCAACGCAGGAATTTGTATTTACATGGCTGTGACTTATATTATAGTATATTATTTTTAGTATACATGCTTGTATATTGTTAAATGTTCAACATATTATTATATTTCTTTTTAATTCATCTTATGTCCTGCAGAATTTTGTGATAAAAAATAGTTTTCTTATTTTGTATATGTGTAAGATGACATTTTAAGAGACGTATCACATCGTATCAAAACATAGCAGATTTACTTTTCGTATAGGACCAACGCTGAGCTAAGGCTCTCCCGGGTCGTTTTTATTGTGTAAATTGATATAGTATTTTACTATTATCAATATTTCAATGTCATAAGGTTATTTAAATATTGTATACCAAAGATACAAATTTTGTGTTTAAATATATTTAATCACAAAACGTTCGTACACTGTAATCGTTTATAATATTTGAAAAATATTATAATAATATATAAACAATACGTTGACACTGTAATAGTGTTATTATGATTAAAATATAATGTTGTCGCATGTATAGTGCACCTTGGAGCATAATATAATAATATTATTTACCTAGTTACAATAAACATTAAACATATTCATACAAATATATATGTGCAGTATATATAAATCGTCACGTTTATCAGAGCCCGTCATTTTTGAACTGAATAATCGAAAATGATAAGGACGTATGTAGGTATAGTGCACCGGATTTCTGTTGATGCTTCGCCAAAATCCAGGTTGGAAAACACGAAATTTAACACGGCGCGTGTATAATACCGTTTTATTCTGCCACCGTGATGAATATTTACTTGTTATAGTGATTTAAATTTTTCTTGTTCTTTTCTTTTATGCGCGCACACGTGTGTATGTTTTTTGCATCTGAGACGAGTGCAGTTCCTCTATCTATATTTATCTATTTCTCACATACCTGCCTCTTATTTTTCGAACCAAGCCGCCTATTTTTCCAATTGCACCCTCGGGGACACCAGGATGATTTCATGGAGGGAGAAGAGTGGTGTGCCATAATTCAGGACCACTCGGGTGAAATTCATCGTGTTTCTACCTAACATTTTGGCAATGTTTCAGAAAATTAGGTTCGTTTTAACACTTTTCTCATCAGACAATTTTTTCATCCTTTTTTTGTTGTTGTTGTTTTGAATAAAAAAAAAAGGAAAGTGAAATAAAAACAATTCACGCCAAAAAAAGATGCACAAACACCAATCCTATTTATTTTAAACGACCCGAAAACACTTAAAAGTCGAATCTAATAACAAATGCTGCAAACGAGTTTATTAAATAAAAAAATAAAAAACAATAAAAAGTTATAATGCCCACGTTGTCACTGTAGTAGTCCCTATATGCAAATCAAATGCTATACTATTATTTATTTTACTGATTAGTTACTTAAATCACTGTATATTTAAGATTCATGATCCATGCATGTTCGATAAGCAAATCGTTGTTGTAAATTAAACGTATAATGTGTTTATATATTGACTATAGAAAATCAAACTTTAATACTTTTATACAAAACTTAATAATTATAACTTTAAAAATTGAAGTAGAATTATCAGTCAATGTATTATGTACTTGTAGAACCTGTAATATAATAACGTTTATTTTGTCAGCAAACGTCTATAGCTACAGTTATGACCTACAGGTAATATACTCTGTGACGAGGTGTATATAAAGAAAGTTACCTTTTTATTGACCTAGTTACTTGCTTAAGTTAGCTTGATTAGTTGAAAAGAATGCTCAACTTAATGTAATTGAAAGTATTTTTTTTTAAAAAAAAGCAATTTGAATTAAGTTTTAATTATACAGGCTTTTCATTTTTATCTTTCATAAAAACTTTATTAAAGCTCGTAGTAAAAAAATTAACTTATTTTCATTTTTTGTAATAAATAAATTACGCTACGTTTGCAAATATTTAATTACTATTTTTTATATTATATTTCAAGTTCTTATACTGTTATTGATTTCAACCCTCTACTGTGCTTTACTTATTTTTACTCCCTGGTTACGACGAGAACTAGAGAACGAAATGTTTCATTTTCTGTAGTAGTCACCCATGGTATAATACAATATAATTGTATATGTATATGAGGTATATATTATGCGCGTCTGCGGTAAAAATAATCGTAAGCACGACAACGATGACGATGATCTGAGGCAAGAGAGAATTAAAGAGTATGACAGACGGAGAAAAATAACAATTAAAAGAGGAGATGAGTAAAGATGAAAAAAAATAAAAACAATAATATTAATAAAATCGCACCCCACTAAATAGCGTAATATCGTTATATTATATTATACACCATTATATTGTTATTAGTGCGGCGTTATGGGACCGACTGAGGAATATTATTATGTTTTGCGTGAAAGTCCCGGAGTCGACGGCAGTGGCGGTGCAGTGGCGTGACGGATGAGGACGAGAGCGGGAGCAATATCTTAAAAATTATGACGTCTGAACGGCCGATATTATATTATTATTATGTACGCAGACGTCGTTTGTATTATAATGTCCACCCATATGTGTATGTATATTGTGTACACATAATAATAATACGTTTACACTCATACCACTCAGTTACATGAACGAGTATGCGTTTCCGAATGTTTTCGCCGTATCATATTATCATCATTATAATGGTCACATAATTTTCGGAAACATTATCTCGCGCATAAAAACAACCGCTGCAAAAGCTGCTGTGGGTGATAGTGACGACGAAGCGGGAGCGATCAATGTAGTGTGTAGAGTTATTAGCCCTCAGTTGGGCCCTGTCGCAGTATGTAATATATTATTATTATTATCGTATTATGTATAGCGCGTGGCTCATGTAGAGACCGGAACTCTGCCAGAGATCATACATAATATTATATACGTATACGCGTATTAATATAGATAATAAAACGAAATAAAATAATATGTAAACATTATTGTGTACTACGCGTATATACTATTATATATTATTATGAGCACTATACGCGACGGGAGACGTCTGATGCAGGGTATAAAATGTGCATGCATTGGTCGCGTATGCGCGAACGGCACGCTGCAGCGCGAATGGGACCCGCGCAAACGTATGTATTAAATTGTAGCGTATGCCGTCGCCGCCAAACTTGTGCCAAACGACCGTACAGCGTTCTACACTTGATATTATATGTTCTATTGCCGGCCTGCTAATCTGATGACAATTGTATTAATACTGTAACAATATTATTGTTGTTATTAACATATTATAACGCGATGTAAACGGCAGTGGCATCGATGTTTCGTTTTGGACCGCGTATCCACGTATCCGTGGTTTATAAAAAATAAGTTAAGCTCACAAAGTCCATATCAAAAGCTTTTAATAAATATAGAAAACTGTTGAAATGTCATATGAAAATTTCCTCTCGAATCGTCCACATCGTCAGTTACCATCTGAACGTGGTTCACCCGCATTTGTTGTCTTGTTGACTACGTCTATATGTTTGACACATTCATCATACTTATAATATAATATATTACGATGTATTGATTTAGTATCAATAGTATCATATACAGTGCGTACACATTACTTCACAAAGTATTATAGTTCTTTCGTAATGCATATTGACGGGGTAGAGTGGTTAATATATATTTTTTATATCGTATATCGTAAAATTACCATTATGCTTGCAGCGGTATGATCTCAAACGCATTTCTTTCTAATATTTAACTTCGATATATTTATCCCTTTACATATTATGTATAATATATATAATATAGAATTATAATATATTGTATTTATTAATTAATTAGCTTCAACGAAAGGAAAAAATCAGACAGTTTGCGTGATAATCATTCATCATCGTGTATACAGTTTAATCAAACATATTAAAATTGAAGTATATTATTAATCATACATATCGTATAATTTATTATTATATTATATTTGCGTATACTATTTATATTCCGATATGGATTTTATTTTCAATAATAGCTATGAGCTCCAATTTCCAAACTACACGTTGTACAGTGGAACTAAATGCACACACACACACACACACACACACACACACACACATATATATATATATATATATGATGTTGATGTGTAAGATATATTATAGACACTGCGTGATTCCCGCAAACACACAAATAACCATTTTATAGGTTTGCCAAGAAGTCGTGGATTTCAAGATCGAAGGGTGGACGTACTGCGGTAACGCCACGTACATATAAATATAATTGGAGGTTTCTATTTCGTCGACGCCCGGCAATTGCCGCAGCAAAGCTGAGTGGTTAATAATAATGAATGTGGTTTAGAACGACGACGGCAGTGGTGGCGGTCACACTTCACGACGACTTCATTAGGTCCTTTTGTACAGCCGTATTCTTCCCCTCAACGGGTCGGTGCCAGATTTCTTTCCCGAACTAATTCCGCGACGAGTTTTCGTCCGCACGTCCTCTCCACAATTTCCGCTACCACATCATCACGTGGAAAATTAAAATGAAACGTTCATGGTGCTGCTGCTGTAGAGCCTCACCTCTCCTCTACCCGATTACTCTTTTATTGTGTATACTTTATTTTTATGACGACTATCACCGTCTTAATCGTGAGCTATATATATATATATATATATATATTATATAATTTAAAGATGTACAAAGCTATGTCGTTTGTAAGCAATTATATGTACACATTGATACCTTTTATACCTGTTCGGGCTGTTCGCAATGGACTTTATTTGTACTATATATATATATTATACATATTATGTCTTATCGCTGGTTATGTATATATATATATATACTACTCATGATTTAGTAAACACTCGAACGCGCCATCGGTGTGGCAAACACGGAATTCAGTGGGTTTTCGTTCTTTTATTGCGCGGTAAAACGCCAATCGATCAGAAAGATTACGATAAAACGTCGATTACGTCGTTATAACTTATATGTACCCATTGTACCCACAGGGTTAGTGGAAAGAAACTTCGCAATAACTATATTATATAGGTACTATATCGAGCAATAAATGCAATACAAATACCCAAGCGCTATACGCGATAACGCTTTAAAGAAACATCGCTTTCTGACGGAAAAAATAAACAAATAACATTAATACACATTTGGGTATTTTGGATTTAGTCAAAACGGTTCGAAAAAAAGTGAATGTAACAGTAGCCTTATACTCGTATAATAGAAAATCGGTGGTGATGTGGCATATACATTATAGACGTGCGTTATTTTCAACTAATCACGCGGAGTTATACTATAAAAATGCTACATTATATTTTAAACACGTAACATTATGTTTATGTAAAAAGCCAGTTGCAGATTACATAAATATTTTATTTTTATAGGCTATATCGTCATAGCAGAGCGTATACTTAAACTGCAGAGGACCATTTATTATGGATTCAACCGTAATTTTGACCACAACAATCTTTTATAATCTATAGCGGAACACTTAAGTAAAATTTTTTTCATAGATATTTTGCCGTTTTTAATGCGATGAGTTAAAACAATAAAAACAATATATCCTTGATTTGTAGGTTATTTTTGAAACGTTTAAATCATGATAATAACTTAATTACATATAGATACACGAGGTTCAGCCAGTAATCGCATTATAGTCGTAATTAATACATTCAAATAAGATGAAAAGTTTAATATAAAAATAATAAAAATATATAAATATTATAAATATTATAAATATAATAATTATATTTTACGTTTAAACATTTTAAACGAGTCGAGTAGTTTTCAGTGTGCATTTAACCATCGTCACAGATAGAAAATATACTTTGATTTGGTGTTGGTTAAAAATTCAAAAATATTTCTGTGTTTAATGTTTATCTGTTTAAAAATTCCAGTATACACGTGAATTAAATAGTGGTGGTTAAACTGGTGTCGAGCACTTTACAAAGTGTGAAATTGTTATGTTTGTTCATGTCTGGAATGAGAAAACTTGCTCCGTTTCCATACACCCTGCGAATCACTGATGTATTTTTATAAATATTATTGTAATATTGTTCTATAATAATGTTATAATAATTATAATATAGTACATTAGGTAACTACCTATAAAACTAAATTAAGAAGACAATTATGCATTAAGTTATCAAATTTAGCAATACCTAAGTCTTAGTCATTAAATATTAGTATGCCAATAACAATTATGTATATCAACACAAGAAACTAGGTTAAGCTTTAATTGGTATAGGTGTAAGTAATAAGAGAAAACGGATAAAGGGGTTCTTCAGCGGTAACCGCGCGTTCTATACTCTATTCACCAGAACACTACGGTTTAATAAAGTGTTTGTATTTTAAATAGTATGTGTTTCATTGTTTTTCTGGTGCGTCGAAGTGGACCGGCGTATGCAACAATGTACACAATGCATAACTATTACTATTATAACTATAACGTCATTGTCATTACTCATTATCGTAATGCAATTATCGGGCGTCGCGCTCGGACCATCGTAAATCACGCCGCGCCACGCGGACGCGGTATACATAAAATAATATTACATAGTTTATAACAGATTAACTGAGTCACCAGTTACCTAATAATATAATTAGTAAGCGCAGTGAAAAAGTTATGAAAACCGACGATAGCATTGTTGATCGCGAGAGTCGAGTAGAGTTTTCTCGTGATACACGCAAATAACACTTACTGCTGCAGTGCTGCGGGATAAAAGGTCGGGCGCCCGTAATTAATTTTTCGTCCTGAACACACTCATATACAGACACACACACACACATTGTTATTACAATTATTGTACGCGTTTAGCGCGGGGTGTAGTATGCACGGTCGGGATATTTATCTCCGCCCGGCGCGACGACGACGGCGAGTCTGTTAATCTCTTCCGCACACCAGTCTGACTGCAGTATACACCAGACACCACCTGCTTCTGTGTGCGTATACAAACACACACACAAAACTAATTAACTTAACTCGATAGTTTGCTGTTAAATTAATTAATTAGCACACACCGATAGTCGTTGTCGTCGTCGTCGTCGTCGTTTTTTTTTTTTTTTTTTATAAAGTGTATAGGTTTATATTCACACCAGTCGTAGCGGTAGAGTATACGTACGTACGTATACAACAGCGAGAAGAGGTAGTAGGGGACAGTGGCGTTTAAAAAGTTTTTAATTCGATGTAAGAGTAACATAAATAACGGGCGGCCCGAATAAGAGTTTTAAAATGGTTTTAATTACATTAAAAGGGAAAAACCGAAACGCGCGATATCAATTTTCGTCCGCGAAATCCGCGCACCCGCGCGATAATGGCTGTTAAATAAAATTAAACGGGACCCGACAAAAAATAAAAAATAAAACACAAATGAGAGCGGTTCGATGTTTATTAGCAGACCCTTTCTGGTATGGCTCCTCGGCGGGTGGGTCTATAATTTATATATACTTATATAGGTATATGTAGATATTTCGACAAACGGTTGTCGTCGTTGTCGTCGACGACACCGCCGCCGCCGCCGCTTTGAATAAACTCGATAATTCGATTAAAAACGAGACCCGCGTTCGTATAACAAAATTTATATCCATAGTATATAAATATATTTTAACGTGGATATATAGGATGTGCTTGGGGACTATGTCGCGAGAGAGATAAAAAGGGGTATAGAGTGCGTAAATCAAGGTAACAGCGGCAGTGGCGGGCCGAGGGGTTAATCAGTTGAAACATTTTCCGCCCGCCCTCAACGGCCGAGCGTGGCGTGTCGTACACGTTCGTGGTTTAAATACGCGAATCCGTTGCAATCTTGGTTTTTCTCTCTCTTTCTCACCCTCTGTCCCGTCCACCTATCCATCGATGGTTTATTATATGATACCGTATAGTATCGTTCACTACGTTACATATCATATACCCAAAAATCTTTTTGCCACTGTACTTCTCTTTCACTGTACTAAATTCCATCTTTCGTCCTTTTACATTATCATTTGTGTCTTGTAAGTTGTAAGCATTATTAAAATAATAGTAATTATGTAATATAATATATACGCATTTTATTTATGTTTATTGCAGTCTTTTTTTCGTAAGTAGTGTAACAATCGTTACATCATTATTTATAGTTAATAAACATAATATGTACAATATAGGTAAATATTATAGTAACATATTATATATTATAAACTTTATATATATATATGCTGATTGATCTAGATATTAAGTCCCCCCCGGCTTTGTGCCACATTCAGTATATTGTAAGGTTATGGCCAAAACCGAATATGTACAAGAACGTTAGTTCTCCGCGATGACCATCACGCTCACCGGGACTCCAAGACAGCCCTACATTTTATTAAGCTGTTTTGTAAGTATGAATAAACTTTTATGTATTAACTATTATTAGCCCGATCTTCATTTATTTGTATTATTAAAGATCCTAAATACCTTCTGCTCCCGAGCTCCGGTTAATACAGATTCAAAAGAAACTAACTTCTTCACTGAATCTTTTATATTTAACGGGTCACCCCCGACCACGTTACAGTAGCATAATATGTATATAATTTAATAATTTATAACTCGTATGTCTGCAGTATATAATATAATTTATTAATGACGAATTCTGAGATGAAATATATTAAACAAATATCCGAATATATTGACCAGCTGCGTGAATCTAGCTGTTACATGGTAAAAAAAAAAAATAAAACAATAAACGACAAGTTTATATTTCTGAATTATATATATTTGACCTTGTTACGCCTAGGTTTAAAATGTAGCTATTGATGTTGCTAAAATACACCCAAGTTATGTGAAGTACGGAATACTAAGTATATAATACGAGATTAAAAATTTTGTAATAGTCCAACTGTTTTTTACATTAATTTGTATGTCCTATTAAAGTGATCTTTCCAGAAAGATTAATTGGTAGTCTCTAGATTGTAGAAATTTATAGAAATTTACAGCAATAGATATGTATATCTACTAATTTATATAACACCTATGCATATATTATTATTTCGATAAGAAATCGTCGTTGTAATAGGTAATCAGTTGATCCAGCTACAGCTAGGTTACGCGTATATAATAATTTAGCTGGGCATGTGCCGTATACCCGTATATCACGTTATAATAATATTATTATACCTACATATTTTATACATACTATTTGTTTTATGTAGCTGGCCATAATAAATTGTCTACTGTGTTGCATGGTCTTTCTTCCTGCGGTCATGTAGCAAATATTGTACATTACACATCAATTACCGATATTGCTGTAATTGCGCAAACACACACACACACACACATATATAAATAAGTAATAAAATATTATGTAAACTTGTAAATGCAATGTTTATAAGTGGAATATCTTCAAATGTTGTCTTTGAAGTCATATAAATAGATAATAATTAAAATTTACAATAAATTGTTAGAATTAAATTTTCCCCTAAAATAAATTAAATAAATGTTGATGCACTATTGAAAAACTTTTTTTAAGGATAATGTCATAGTATTATTATAATAATATATAATAATATTGCGATCGATTAATTTACATATGGGAACAAATACAAGAAGACTCGTTTACAAAGAGCTATGCTTATTTCGTTAAAACGAGTAATTTTTTTTTTTTTTTGTGTGCTTAATTTATTCTACACATAAATAATATTATACAGGACGGTTTAAAAATTAGATTAGCTGCAACATATATGCGTGTTCACCAAATTCATTACTCTATAATATAGGTAGTGCATAAATCATCAAAGTGACTATGATGTCCTTCGAATTCTTAAGTTTGTATTATCTTCTTCTATCTTACAGGTGCAGCTGTACCTATAATAATATGTATTTCAATATGATATTTTAGCGTGCGTGATAAGACCGTGAGTACACCGCCCGTGAATTCGCTGTCGTGGTTACTTCCCAGTCATGGGACGAGCTAGAATTTCGCTGGAGTTAGAAGAGAAAATAAAATAAAATAAATGATGATATAATATAGGTATGAAGGAATATGAAAAAAAAAACCCGTACCCGCATGCTACAGCATTTGATTTCGTGATTATGGAAAAATATGCAATACAAAAAATCAACGTGTATAAAAATGAAAATAAATTATATACGTCGCTGTATTTATACAATTTATTATTGGAGTAGGAAAAAAAATGGTAATTTGCATATCCGTTTTCGTTACCGCGCGGATCGTCGATGTCGTTGTACATGTTTATATTTATACGTCGGGTTTAATATAATATTATTATCGTGTATAACGCATATGCATATACAATATACACTGTCGAAACCGCTACAGCCACAACCTCTTAAACAGGGTGACTTGTGTGGAGGTGGGGTATCGTAATATATTATATTATATACCCTCATTGCGTGACATGAGTGCAAAAACTGTTTATCTATAAACCGACCGCTATTGACTAGGTGTATATTTTTGATATTAGTGTTATTAAAAATCACAGATTATAAGTTTATATAATACAATTATTTTTATGTTTAAATAAATCTTTCCACTCGTTAGTGTAATTGTTGAATAGTTTCATCAATCTGCGATTATGTTATTAAAACAATTTAATTTAAATGATTATTTTACATATTTTTACAACAATTACTTATAACTTATAAAAATATATTTTATTAGTTGGTTTTTTTTTTGGGACATTGCATAAAGATAAAAAGATAGAGAGGGAACAGAGAATTTCTATAGTAATTGCGATTTTTTTGTGAAGCTGTGTAATAAAGCGATTGAGAACGCGAATAGGTTATATATGTTGAGAAAAAGATAATATATATTTTTATAGATATTTATGTACTTTATGTTTGTCTTCAATAAACTCAAAAACTGTCTAAAAAATCTAACCAATTTTGATATGGTCTTATGAAAAGGTTGTAGAAATGTAGACTGTACGACGACTTATCCAACTTCTGCTCTTGAAAAGCTAAGTTATAAAAATATAAAATTAATCATGGCGCTTTATATTTAGATTTTACAGCAACGTAAATTTGTTTTTTTTTTTTTTTTGTTAGAATTATCATGATAGAATCATGATAAATTGCACATTACTTGCACAGAAGTATAACTAAATTGTATGACTAATTCAATACTACCAAATAATTTGCCGTAGTAAAAGTTCATTAACATCATAAACAATCCAAAACAGCTAGATAAATTGTTATATCCTAGATTGAAGAAAAATAAAGACATTAATTTATTTTAAATTGTTTATTATATTAAAGTCCAATCTTAATTTATGTATATTTTAGGTTTTTTAAGAGAACACATATTGCAGTGCTTTGAGTGAAATATATATTTATTTGATAATATAATGGATTCTGTACTCTATTTACGACGGTCTGTGGTCGGGTAGTATTCCTTATAGACATTTAAGAGTCGTTGAAGATGAGTTTTTTTTATTGTTTTTACTTGTTAATAAAATTGAAGTACTGTGTGGTATGTAACGTTAGAATGTTTGTCCTGAGTATGTCGTGCGGTACAAACGACTTCGTGGCTTGTCAAAATAAAATAGTATGCTGACGACGTAACCAATATATATATATATATTTATTAGTTTGATCCTGGCATGGTAGTTTTTACTTTTTTTTAATACATTTTTATAATTTTATTATTTACTGATAATTTAAAGTCAGATTTCTTTATGGAATTGTATGTGAGAAATACTAGTTTTTTTAAAAACCATAATTGAAACTCATCTTTTATAATGCTATCTATATATTTATAGTTTATAGGTTACGGTGTTTTCGTGTGTTTTCGCACACTACACTTGGCCAAACGTACGAAACATAAACACTTGGATGAATATGAACACGATTGGTTCGCTCCGATTTCCGGTTTTTGGTTTTTTTCTTTATTGTCTTCTTTATCTTTTTAGTTTTCTGTACCTAGTGGGCACACGTCCAGGCAGAGTCCAGTTCACCGCGGCTGATATACTTTCACTGTATTATTTTTATACAAACATGATATTACTATATTATGGTATTATACATTTATACATATTATAATATCGTAAAACATCACGGAATAGAAATGTGTATATGTATTTATAGAATTTGTGCATCTGCCATGCAGTTTTTATTTCTGGGTAGAGAAGTAGGTATAACTTATATATAACATTATTATCTATAATATTTATAATACGAACAATTAATGTGAATGTTAAATTTACAATATGAGTAATTTGTACATTATATATTTATATTATCATTGTATAATAGATAGAAACCACGATAATATAATCATAGTTGAGAAATATTCTGAAATTCTAAATACTAACTAAAATACAATTTTTTATAAAACGTTTTTAATATTGTTTTCTCAAAATTACTCTTAAAATATATCAAAATTACTGATTATTTTATTATCATTTTCAAATATTGTTCAATAAATAATAATCGAGTTGAATAAGTACTTAAGTGCAATGGTTGTTTGTTGCTCATTTGTTTTCATGTTCTGTAGTAACTTATACAAATATTTGAATATATAGTTAATTAAACCAATGACTAATTTTTTATATTTTATGTACTTTAGGAATGTTCGGAACACTTCGACAATACTATAGTCTATAATCATAAAGTATTTACAGAATATAATTTCTTTTTTATAGATATTTTAATATAAATTTTACACAAATATTTTTAAGCCTACCTAATTATGAGTACCTATATATTGTATGGAACGGCACAATAATATAGATAATAATATTATGACGGGTGGCAGTTATTATCTTTCTATTCAAGGCCCCGAAATAAACTGAACTGACAAACGATGGGTTCGATGGAACGAGTATTGGTTGGCGGGCAGCCCTCGGCGAGAAAAAAGGATTTGTCGAGTCATTATTTAAGATAAAAGAAAATTCCCGAAAAAAAAAACAAAAGTGTGAAGCGCAACGAGCGCTGTATTGTTCTTGCAGATTTGTTGTTTCCTGTAATCCCCGTCCCATTCCCAATGACTTATTATATTTACCATAGCGATTCTCTTGATATAAATATACAGATAACCATTCGCGGGCGTAGATATTTCGTTGTTGCGCGCTCGCGAAATTGCATTTTAATTATATATTAGTGCCCGGAATCGCCATTCTTTTGTACGCCTTTTAGCTGTTATTTAACGACTTTTATTTTTATTAAAAGAAAAAAAGTAAAAAAGAAAGAGACAAGGAAAAATAAAGAAAGAACTTTTTACCCTTCTTTACAAAACACCCCGCCGGGAGCGCGTCGCGGTAGTGTGTGCTGGGGTCGTTGTTTTTTTTCTTCTCGATATACGTATATATATATATACACACACACACACATATATATTCAACCACTACAGTTTTTATATATATATTTCCCCATCCACTTTTCACGCAATTAACTTAACAGTCGAACGACTGGTGCTTTACTTTTCTCGAACATCTTCTCCGCGCGCTCAAATAATTTATTGCTCCTTGTAAAACTCGAAGAAGCAAAAAAATACGAAAAATACTCCAAACCGGGCCCGGACGTACATAAATAAAAAGCATATTTTGTGGGATATCTGTTTTCGATGCGAATTTCTAATTGCCACATCGCGTCGCCGTGTACTATTAGAGAGAATACGACACTACTGTGAATATTGTTATACGACGTGTGTCCAAATAATGTTTTAGACTTTACAGGATATAAATGTATTATAGAGAACACGTCATCGTCCGTACATTATGTTGTCTCGCAAACCTATCTCAGTGTAGGTATATAATAATATATTTATTTAATAACTTATGAGAACCCATTTAGTTTTATTAGTTTTAATATTTTGGTATAATGGTATCGGTATGAGCAACAATTGATCATGATATATAGTAATACATTAGGCCATAGGGAGAATATAGAAGTTGCTTACCGTATTACTCAATTCAGTAACATGCCACACACGCTCCTTAAGCCACATTTTGGTCATATCAGTGGCGGCGCCAGAGACGGGAAAGGTAGGGCCATGGCCCTACTTGTAAATGCCTGGTCCTACCAGTGGCCTCACCACTGGCCTAACCTTATACATACCAAATAATATACTCAGTTTTAATTTTTTGTGGCTCTACCATAAAATGTTTGGTCTCCCAAAAAAATCCTGGCGCCGCCACTGGGACATATGGATAACAACAATATCAGCACAACTTTTGAATTGTGACCAAAAAATACTACATTATATTCGACGTGTTTCGAAATATTATTTTTGAAAAACTGAATAAGAAATAGATTATACCTAACTTAAAATTGTTCTATGAATTATGATATGCGTCTGAGATTACACAAGTGGGTATGACATCCTCTTAACTAGAAGTGCTGAATTGCTTAACACTCTCTTTTCTCCTCTCCCCAGTTTGGTGATAATGTTTTTATTATCTACATTATATAGAACACCTACGCCGTAGTATAAAGTGCAGTACAATAATCGGTTTTTAAATCGATTTCACGATGTAGCAATTGCAGGCATCGAACCGAGATTAATAATTAAATATTACTCGTGTCAAATGCGTGCGGCCGTGGTACATATTTCATTCGAGTGACCGTAGAAACGCGGGCGACTTTGATTGGAATAACAAGACTTATAATAATAATAAAAGAACTGTTTTTTACAATTATTTAGAATATTATGCTACAGCTGAAACCGGTTCGGTTCGTGCCTCATCGACTTGTGTAATATACGCGTACCTACCTTCTTATGCTGTTGTACGCCGCGCGCCGTTTGCAAGTTGCACGCGTATATATATATATATATATATATAGTATACTATATTATTCTATTATACATAGTGACCTTCGATAAAGTCGAAATGCAATATTTATACACATTTTATCCACACACGTAGGTCGTAAATTAGTATTAGCGTCTCCACTATACAGTGAATATAATATTATGTATGTATGTATGTATGTATGTATGTATGTATGTGTGTGTGTGTGTGTGTGTGTGTGTGTGTGTGTGTGTGTGTGTGTGTGTGTGTAGCGTATCAACCACGCCTTCACTGGATGAATTTCTGCATAAGTCGTATACACTATGTATACAGTAATACTAACACGACTTGTGAGCTTTTACAATGTCATTGTGAGGTGTATATATATATTTATGAAGTATTATAGTCAAAATACATACACATGAAGAATCGAGGGTTACAATACATTTTATAGTATGAGTGAAGCTGTACATTTTTAGTATAAAATGCATTTTTTTAAATGTTTATAAAATGTAACTTCCTTAGAAAAAGTTTGAATTGTCGAACAACATATTACATTTTAAATTTGTTAGATTATTTTTTTATATTTTTTTATGGCTTTTCGGTGCATTAAATTAACATCCTTAATAATTAGGGCTGAGCATAGCAACAGCTACATATTTAGGTATTAAAGGTCAACATTTTTCTATGTCTTTCGTTTTGTCACTGATTCTGCAATACGATACACACAAACACACATATATATATTAGTTATTAATTATTGCGCAGTAATAAAATTTGCCATACTATATAAATGTATTACGTGTATAAAATATTCAATAAAAAGAAATTTGGTCGATCAATGATTCGTTATTTTAATTTTGTTGTATTTTAAAACAGCATAATAGGTAGGTATATAACAAATTTAGATGTACAATAAACATGTTCGGTTATACATACGAACATGTTCAGTGTGACCTATTATCTTCTTGAAAAAAAAATAAAAATAAATCATATATATTTACGCGTACTTTTCTACTTCTTTACATTATTATAAATTATAATATACGTAATGACTCTACAACATGACATTTCTATAACTCAACATTATATTCAACTTGTTCTAATACCATATTTTAAGTATAGGTAGGTATGAAAATATATGAGGAAGAAAATTGAGTTTTAACCGAGTGTGATATTGATAAGTCCTAGTTTAAAATCCATTTTCGATCAGTAACGAAATTTTAGTTTTTATCATGTATTTTATATTGTGTCGTAGTTACAATATTTATGATTCATTACGATATTGTGCCTATATTATTACGTATATTATTGCGCAGGTCGGAAACGCTTTTAACGAAAACCGTTGTACATCAACTATCATATAATTTATTAATATATAGAGGTAGATATATAATATACGTTCATTTATTATTATTTTTTTTTTTTACTTTGAACACGATTTTCGAATTAATATAGAGAAACTGTTAAGTTATTTACGCGCGTACGTTATACGCTGCACATATACAGACGATTATATCTCACGACGAATATACGTATATTCAGACGACTGTGAAAGAGCGAGAGAGCCCGGATGTCAAAGACATTGCATATTTATTTAAAACGATCAGATTATGTGTATAGATATAATATATATTATGCTCGCGTCGGGCGTATATGAATCCATTTTTGTACCGTCACGAATCATTATTATATTATTATTATTATTATTATTATTATATTGCGCACGTATGTACGCAATTATTTCATTTTTACACACTATTGTGACGTTTTGTGCATAATATTTATGCGCTTCGATGCGAAGATTATAATATTACAATCTATACGGTACGCGTGTCGCGTATTATAAGACAGCAACGACTACAATGACGATGTTGATAATGATAATAATGGTAATAACGAGAGCTTTCTCGGCGGAGGGATTTATTATTATTGCTAATATTATTATTGTAATGATATGCGCGACCCATCTACGTAAGTACGTACAATAAAATAAAATGATAAACAAACTTGCATATATATATACATATATATTTATGGGATGTACACCGTACAAGTATAAAAATATAATATCATCCTCCGAAAACGAAACCCACACAACATATGTTTCTACCACGCTGTACGCGACGTATGGGTTTTAAAGTTGTACACCTATATTATGCACGCGTTTCTGATTGAATTTAATTTTCCATTGCATTTATTGTGCGTTTTCTGTTTGTATATAAATAATATATTTTACAGGTCTCCTACCTCTTAACATCACCTGCATATTATATGAGTTATACACCTATATAAGCTATATCATTATGGTTGTCGTCGGACACAGAGTCGACGTCATAATAATAATAATAATATCAAAGGAGAATGTGTATTATTAGTAGTATATTATGTATATTATAATATTATATATAGTAGCGTATTTTTATTTATTAATTTATTATAACACGGGCGCCATATAATGTACACCTATACCTGCAGGCTTGCAGTGGTTTGTTATATGCATGCACCTATAACCAGCGTTGACCTTAAGCCACTATTCATATATATATATACTCAATATATATCTGCAATGGTGGCGCCAAGTCATGGAATTACCTACCTATATAAATGAGTTATTTATGCTTTTTTTTTTTTTTACATATTTTGTACTTCTCTCATCTC
The DNA here is from genome assembly GCF_003676215.2 of Rhopalosiphum maidis. Taxonomy (NCBI): domain Eukaryota; kingdom Metazoa; phylum Arthropoda; class Insecta; order Hemiptera; family Aphididae; genus Rhopalosiphum; species Rhopalosiphum maidis. Next base: position 40,149,450 of record NC_040879.1, on the reverse strand, counting down.
AACTTGCAGTGCTCAAATAACTTTGGTAAATTATAACCACAGTGATCATTCGTTATACATTTATCTATTTAATAGGATGTGTAAATATGCTATCTATATTATTTTCTAAATATTTATAAACTCGCTCGCCACGAACTTTTCGTGAAGGTTTGAATAACTATTTAACGTTCTTAACATTACAGTGGTACTTGCTGGTTATTTGACGAAAAATAAATAAATATAAAACACCCTATACTGTTAAATATATATATCGGATGTACATTCAACCAATAACAATCATTTTTTACTTCGGGAAAAAAATGTAGAAAAGCAACATTTGAAACTTTAAATTTGTATTAATATAAATATATGTTATATTATATTATGTAGGTTTGAGTTTCGTGTTGTTCACATTTGCGTTTGAAATTTTTGAATATAATAATACAATAAATGCACTCTATATCTTCGGTTGTTGTTACGTTTTGTCGGCAACGGTCCTCTATGATGGTGTAACATATTATTCTACGTACCTACTCGACGTAAATCAAGTGCTTATATTTAAGGTACGTAACCGTTCAAACACAAGAGGTTAGCTCACGGTTACGTATATTGTGTATATACATTCGACTATCGAGTATATTTATAGAGAGAGAAATATAATGCGAATTTGGGAATATAGTGGGTTTAAGTGTGGCCTCCCGGCGCTTTTTACTTAACCTCCGGCACCGTTGGGAAAAGCCAAAAATCGCGTCGGTCAGACATCTCTGTACACACAAGTCTGCCGTGCGGTGTACATGAAAAGTCATAAATCGTGTACACCCGCTACAAGACGAATGTGTGTATAATGCTCGCTTGTGTGTATATATATATAGTGTAACGGTGAGGGTAGTACCTATAGATAGCTTTGGGTTGTTCGTTTAAGGTCCGCGTTCGGTGCCCAGAATCGATCTCCCGCGGGACCAATTGACGAGACGATTTGGGGAAAAAGTGAAAAATCGCTGGGCGTAAGCAGAATGGAAATATATTATATACCATCAATAAAACAACATCGTTGTGTACTCAGTATAAAAATATATATTATTGTAAGACATGATATTATAACCGGTCATTATACGCGCACGCGTCGAGTTATATCGTTGGAATATAAAGATATATATATATATATATATAAATATATTTTATGACACCTGCGATATAATAATGGTGTAAAACGTAAGTAAAACATGATATTGTATGGTATTTATAAAACATATATTACGGTCAATGATGATGTCCAAACGACAGCGCCATTGGCTATAAAACAAGCTAATCTTATCTGGGCAAATGTTGAATAGAATCAGAATTCTTGAACTATAGTCTATATTTTCGACTACGGTAAAGAATGAAACGTTTTATTACAGATGTTGGGTGAAAAGTGAATTTTTTGGAATGATTTGCTCTTGCCTTTTAAATATATTAAATTAATATTTACATATATGGCTCCTAAGATTTAAAATACAAATTTTGCATGTCATAATATTGTTTAAGGTATCAGTATTGTCTTATGCGTTAAGGCTATGGCGCACCTAGTAAAAATAAATTTATTATTTTTTTTTTTACTAATAAATGGAATATGAGTTTAATTTGTTAGTTTTTTTTTCTAAGTCGTTTAGGAAATAAATATATAATTGTTTTTATTTATGTTCTAACAAAATAAGTACATTAAAAATAAAACATATCTTATATGATTCAAGCAGTGCCGTATCAAGGGGGGGGGGCTATTGGACTTAAGCCCACCCCGGAATCTTTTATTTTAAATAGTATGTGTATATATATGTTTTTCAATTTTTTCCTCTTTTTCTATAAAGTTAAGTATGAATGTTTAAGCCTCCCTCGAGGTACGGCACTGGATCCAAGTAAACGCCAAATTATATTATTAAAAGTTGTAACTGATATCCTGTAATAATGAACTTACGTATTTTATAATTAGTGAACGATTTGTATGATTAGGTACGTTTTATCATTTACCACGTGTTCACATTCATAAAACAATGGACATATATGCCCATATATAATTAAATTGTGATGAAAACAGTGCGACATCATCATAAAATCATGTATGAATATGTTTTATATTGTGTATATTATATTATATGAGTGAACGACCGTTCGTCACTTAGTTAGGTTAAGACTCTCCTTCCTACGCCATGTACCAACTGAAATCACTACCAGTGACAAAGGATAGTAGCGATGTGACCATGATGTGAAGGGCGGGTGGTTATGGATTAAATTATTACTATCGTATCGTATTGATGTAAACATACAATAATAAAGATAATATATAAACAGTTGACGACGCGCATTTCCGCGGTGCTTGTCGAAGGGAATACACAAAAATAAAAAAAAAGGGAAAAATCACGTCGTGTCCGAATCGAATAACAATAATTCCAAACTATATAATATACCGTCGTTCGTATGTAGGAATACAAGTAAAAATATGTACATTGCTAATTTAATAATAAAATAACATCGACGACTGACCGGTCGGACGCGCGGATTGAATAACAAATGCGTGCCGGGTCAGCTTTCTTTTTTTCGTATCTCGTGCTCGAAACATTTCGTTAACTGTCAACAAATCCCTTTTTTTTGACTAGACGACTCGGCGTCGGATCGAATTTGCACATATAGGTATTATATACATGTATATGACCCGGACGGTAGTTTTTTTTCTACCACACAACAAATTCGTTTATCCTCTTTTTATTATTGTATTATCAATTCCTGAGGGGGAAACGCGTGTAATGCTATATATAAACATAAATTGTGCTACGCTCGCTGCAGAAGATCCATTCGTCGCTCAACTGCAATTTGACATTTCGTCCCCGGGTCGCCGACATTTACGATATTGTGCGCTCGGTAATTACTTCGATTACACTCGACCAAAAAGGTTAATTTAAATACCAAAACACGGAACGACGTGGAATGTCGCGACCGCTGTGGCTAAATCCGTTTGCGTGTATATAAATATTGTAACTACATTACTACATATTACGAAAAAATCGTAATATCGACTGTGGTATAATATTATTATTATTAATACTCATATATGACTGTATATATAGTGTGAGCGTTCACTGTTAAATCTGCACGTTTCAAGTTTAACCCCACAAAGAGTGCGTGATAACGGGATTACACAGAAAATATAATTTTAATTATAAAATTATCACCTTGTTACAGGTTTCTAATAAATTGTCGTCAGTGATTGTTATATTTCTATTTGTTATACATATTAGTTCAAAAATATTGTATACACCACCCAAATAATATAAATATTGAAAATAGAAATTATCTCAATATCTTTAAAAATAAAGTATTAAATTGGCTGCAGAAATAACAAAATATAAAAAATGTAATCATTATGACAACCTCTGTATAAAACAAATTTAATAATCGTATTTGGTTTGGAGAGTTTAGCATTGAAAATAATTATTTAATTACATATATTAAATGTATATTTATTTATATTTATTATATATATATATATATATTTATTACGTATATTACGTATTACTATGTTTCAAGTTTCATAAAACGTATATTATATTATTTGAACAAATTAATAATTAATAAATATTATATTAAAGTATGTTATTGTTATATATGAAATCATGACCCCCATATGAATTTTTCCCTTTTATCCTTTAAAATAAATAAAAAACACATACTCATATTATTGTTTTTTTTTTTTAAGGGTCTTGTTTTTTACCACGAAAAAGTCGTAAATTGTTTGCTTTTTAATGTTTATTATACGTAGCGGTGGCGTGACATGTTCGTGAGTTTGTAGGGGAATGATTGTTTTTATTTATAACCCCTCTCCTTTTGTAAAAAATCAGACGGCTGTGAGCCCACAACTTTACTGAACAAGGCATCCCTAATTTGTTACACATCCGTCAAGAGACCAATCCCAAGAGGGGTTATATTTACTATGTACATTAAGGTACCTGACAACAATTTGGTCTAATAGCCAGATAATATAAAAGGGTGTGAAGCTTTTGCTCCCTCTTTGTGGATTTTTATTCCTTCACAAAATCACTCGTGAAATCAGTTGTTCGACGTGTCATTTATAATTTAGCCACCGCCGTCATGTTATCTTAAATCCCATGCGTTTATTGTGTGACAACGTTGTGTTATAAGCTTTTTTTATTCTTGTAGTATTACTGTTGATTTGAGACTTTAATAGAATATACAATCGGCATGTTTAATGTTTTTTAAAAAGCGGTTACTTACGGTTCTTCCATAGTTATACATAAGACATACTTGTTTGTCGAAAACTCAACCGTACTCTTTGCGTAATGGAGCAATCGACTTTAAGATAAAAGCAATGTGAGCTATATTTTTTTAGCGGTAAATCGTTTTTATAGACGGTAAAAATTATTTTACACACCAGAGTAGCATCTATAGTTAAGAGGCATAGTGGTAATCTGATGGCTTTCTCATCACATATATACAACGTGTATGTGTTCGCATAATATGTGATTCAGTAAGTACAAAAAAAAAAAAAACATTAGGACTATATTAGAAATAATTCAGCTATGCATAAAACGAACTATGGAGAATAATTATGAAAAGTATAAACAAAGAATTATGAAACTTTTTACCTATATATTTTATTTTTATACTTACAGTAGTATCAGTATGTTCGTTGGATGGAAATTTTATATTTTTTTAAACTAGCAAGAAAGACGACCGAACATATTATTTTATAGTTGAGGGTGATCATTGATCTCGTCAACTTAAGATTATTATTTTTTGGTGGTTCGGTTAAAATTTAGTTATTATATCTAAATATAAATGTAACATAATATAATATATTATAATCTTATTTAATCTGGATATTTCCGTGGATCCCCAAGATATCACCCCTTTGGAATACTAGTGCTCCAAACTAGAACAGTTTGAGAACTACTGGTCTAATTAAATCTAAACTGTGGTTTGAGCATAAAACGCATTATACGCAATGTATGTATAATAATATTATACAGAATATACGCACGTACGGTCACGCGCGGAAAACGGTGTTCAAACAAAGCGTCGTCTAGACGAGGCGATATTATGATAACAATAATAATAACAACGATAACACTTGGGGTAATCACAGTGATAATATCGTAATCTCATCTTTACGTTCTCGTCAGATTATACGTTTTACTCCATACGCGATAATTATAACAATTATATATACTAGCATGACAATCTGTTTTTTTATTGTTATTATTATTATTATTATTATACACATATTCCTTCTATAGAGACAATTATCAGTTTTTCGGCTTTTTACCATCGGCTGTGGCTAGACTACTTCGTATAATTACGCACGTCAGTAGTCATCGTACCTACGTGTATTACACTTTAGGTAGTTTAATCTTCAAGAGAACGTGCTCGGAGACCGTTGTTGATTAAACTCGCACAATACACAATATAATATATTATTTCATATATGATTATATTATTGTTGACTCGCATAGTTATTGTTATACGTTCAGGTCCTGTTTAAATCTAAATAATACTAAAGGAATATTCGTATTTTTTTTTTTACACAATTGAAAACGAATTGCGCAACAAAAATAGAGTTTTACAACGCCTGCGAGTTACCCATAAATGATTATGAATAATGTGACGGATTGCGTGTGGCAAATATCAAATAATGTTATAACGTGATAACATATCAATAGAAAATAAAAATAGTTTTCCACACCTTACAAAGAAATTTACATTTCTAAACAATAGGTTTTGCACATGCCAATGCACGCATCAACGCGGTGTATTATTTGCGTGGGACATAAAGTATATAGGATGACTAGGGGTAGAGTAATCGGTAAATATACACTTCTGCATTTATATAAGATATGTATAGTGTCATCGCATCAGAGACGGGTTTTGGGCTTAGTATTACCCATGGTTGTTTTTGTGTTCTATGATATTGTATAAGCAGTTCTTCAACTCACTCATCCCCGTTAATCGTAAATCTTGATTACGCCACTAGGTATATGGAACATCCCTACCTATGCTTAAAATTATCTATATTGTCATTTTATTACATAAATCGACGTACGGTCCATATTTCATAGTCTATTGATGAATTCTTATACGATCATTAGGCCAACAGCTTTCCATGTTACACATAATATTACATTAATACGCGATAATACGATATTTTATTATTTTTATAAATTATATTTTATTTATATTATTATTGTGTTGAACGGTGCGTAATACTAATGATAAATAATAATGTATACAGGTGACAGTAGGTCCATATTATAATTACGACATAATAAGCTATACCTATTATCGAATTACGTAATGAATCCTAATCGCGGTATTACGAAATCGTACGCTTCTTCCAAAACTCGTTTTATTATGGTAATATTGTTCACCTGTACGTTTTAAATTTAAATAAGCCATACAGATACAAACATACATAATAGGTTCATGGACATAAACAAACGGATGTGCACGTGCGGGAAGTCAATCGTATGTATAGGTACGTATTATATTTTAGTATATGCGCAAGACCTAGGAGAATACTTGGGGTATCGGATGTGTATGTTAGAGATGTAACATGTACGTACATTTTTTCTAATTACTTGTCAAGAAAATATGTACGTAAATTTACCGTAATTAATTACTCATAAAACAAGTGGATTCTGTTATTTTGGTAAAGTATAGTCTCGAGGACACCCTCGGAAACACTTTTCCTCCGTTATATTGTGGTTACCTACACATTTCTCTCTTTTATAAATGTACAACTACGATATAATATGTGTGCATTATATATGGTTGTTTTACGGTGTTAATAATATACTATAAAAAAAAAAAAAAAAATGGTTAAGTAAGTCGTCATTGCTTTAGAATGTTTTTAACTTTCTATATTGTGTTGGACGTTGGTTTAATACTTCTTTCCAATAAAAGAGGATAAAAAAAAGTTAAATTTATTATGAAAAAATTTAAATATATAAAAAAATTTAAAAAAATGAGTTGTAAAATAATAGGTAAATTTCATCTACTGTTATTATACTATTTACTATTCATTATTATATATATGAGAACGAGAAGCTTTGTTTACCGTTTGAATCGGCTCTATACTTACGATAATAATTTTATATGAAATGGGTATACCATTATTAAGTCAAGTATTACAAGCTTATTATAAACATGTACTTTAATATAAACTAAGGATCAATGAATAAATTAAGCATTATAGAATATTTAAGATACTACTCAGCTAATAAAATAATTTTTCTACTAGGGATTTGAATAATATAATTTCAAATTTATCCATACATACACCTAACGGAACAAATTTAAATTCGTAACCAGGTTCAACATAGTAAATTGTGATAGTAGGTACACATATCAAATATACCAATTTTATTGTAAGAGTTGTGACCCAGCAATAGCCTGTTTAGAAATTAAAAACATGAATTAAATAAATAAAATTATACAAAAATATTTTAAACAGATAAAAAACAATATTTATATTGCTTAAAAAAGTTTCTTCCGATACTTAACACTGGTTTTGTATAGTATTTTAATAGTTACTGGTATTTAAATAATCTTGTCACTATTAAATAATTATATTCAATAACAAATTTTAAATACCATTTTTTAGCATTGGATGTAACAAGGTAATTGTACCTATACAAATGAGACGGTGTCTTCAATTATTTTAGGAATAAATTATTTTTTATTATTCGCTAAAGTTATGTTCAATAAACTTTTGCGAAAAAAAACATAATAATTTTACATTTATTAAACAATTATTTTTTCTTCTATAGTATTCACGCATTTCGATTAAAAACGAGGAATTTCAGTATTTATACTAGATGGATATATTAAAATAAGTGTTCCTACCTATGACAAAATGTAGATGACAGTTGATTGGATTATAAAAAAAAAAAAACGAAGCTGTTTTATAAAGATTATATTTTTATTCTCTCTTCTATACACGAAAACCGGTGAGTTAGACCTTATACATAGACAGTTTGGATATTTATTACACTTTAAATTTTTCAAAAAAAAAAAAAAATTACGCACGGTAGACCTCGCTCCGGCTCAGAACCCTCACCGAATTCGCCGACGGATGCGTTCGCGCACGAAAAGTTACCATCGAAACCGGTATCAGAATTTATTAGAATTCAGCGGTCGACGGCTTATCTATATTTGAAACGATGTAAATATTATTTATGAACCTCATAACGCCCGTAAAAATATTCTAAACCGTATTCTCTGAGCTATAACATTAATCATATATCATTATTATTATTCCATTCAAATTCATATACTTATTATAAGTATAGTCATTGTCCACATTAATAAGCCAAAAAATATTTTTGACATTTGTTACATGGAAAATTAATCTGATCATTCGAAAATTGCTTTTCTGTTAATATCATATTTTAACACTGCATCAACGACCTATTTTGCATCTATTTTATACATATTATATTTAATACGTTTATGATTATGTGCTGCAGTACTGCACGTTAGGCCGGCTGCAACAGAAAATCTCTATGCCGCTAACCCCAAATCATTCAAGTCAGACAGATACTGGTGAACTGGTAGTAAATTACAATATGTAGACGATGATCCATTTAAGTGTTTACACATAATTTTTTGTGTTTTTACTTTTTGATTTGAAAATTCTATTTTTATATACGTTGATGTTATTAAAATTGTTAAAACAACATTTTTAAAATTCCATTTTCTATCATTTTTTAATTTTTATTAAATTGTTATTAAATAATGGTAAGATGTTTCAAAATAATTACACTTGAATGGATCCCTTGTACATAGGATTGTGCTGTGTGTGTGATTTTTTCAATTTGTTCACGGTGTACAAAAAAATCCGAGCTACGTGCAGTAGTATGTAATGTGGACCATGTGCTGAACCTATATTATAATAATATTACAATTTATAAAATATAAATAATAAATCAACCTACGAAAAAACTTCTTTAATATTCTTGGACATGTTAGGTTAGGCTGTTTGAAATAATAATGAAAACAAATTCAAAATACGACCGTATATTATATATTATACCTGTATATATAATATACGTACGAAATATGTAGATATAATATATTTATAAACACAACACGAGTAGTTCTATACAATTTAAATTACAAATTTCTTGATCGTATATATTGTCATATTAAATGTTATTATATTATATGGGTATTTTTATAAAAATTATTTTTTTCAATTTCTAATAGTGTTTTGATGTATTATTTTAATATTAATTTTTATCGATTGCGTACAGTTCTCTGCAGATAATAATACATAATAAACAGTGGAAATGTTTAAAATAATTTAACTTTAATTAAGTTACTTTTTATTTATTTATACAAACAACTATTTAATAGTACAATAATTATACCTAATAAATTATTAGTAATAAGTAATTAATAATTGACTCCTAGTTTTTATATCATTTAATAGATAATAATTTAATGTATTTTCATCGCACTAAGATGATCCTAATAATAAGTATACGGCGTACATATATTATTATTATTTGTATTCAGTAAAATATTGAAGAATAACGTATTTCTGATCATATACTACAATAACTTTGTCGAGCTTATAACTTTAAGTTAAGTAGATTTTAAGTTATAACTTATAAACGTAATTATTATTTGCATTAAAAATAATAAATAGATAATATACGTAATAGTACCTATATCTAAATAACATTTTAAAGTAAAAAATTAATTTAAAATATAAAAATTGTTAGGTAACAAAACTTTCTTAAATTAATATAATTGCGTGTATTATATTTATAAAATTAAATTAAATTAGTTAAAAAAAATTATAATTTTTATAGATTTATAACAACAAAGAATTTAAGACGGTAGTAGCATAAGTATATTTATATTATTAGAATGTAGTTTTATATATTTCATTCAATTACATTATTTTTGTTTGGCCATTGTTATAACTTTTTCGATATCTATTGTGGCACTCATTGTACTATCCATAAGAAAGTATTGGACACGAATTTATATATATTTTGGTTAACTTCGTGACACAAGCAACCTATATTGATGCATTATATAGTTAATGATTCGGTAAAATAATAACTCGCGTTTTACCTATCGTCATAATATGGAGATATAATAATATTTTTGATGGACGCAAGTGACATTCAACCAGATAACTGTGAAACTATAAATAAATAATTTTGTATATAATTATATAATATTATACTCACGTATCCTTTAAACTGTACAGTTACGTGTATATGTTATATATACTAATATACTTACTTGCATCCGTTACCACCGTTATCACAAACCAAAATCGATATTCCGACACAATAAAAAATTATAATATATTATCGATAGTATGTTTCAAACATTGTGCACTCGACTATTGGATATCGGCTATAAATATTAAATATACTATACACGACAATATATTATTATATTATAAATACGCTCACATGCATACACACACACACACATTCACTCACGAATGCACGAAAGCTTAATAAACACGCATAATGCGTGCGTATGAAGGTAATTTTTATTTTACCGCAAAGAAACTTAATGTACCGAAAACTTATCGGGTATATATAGTCGCATATCTATAATAAATATATATATACACATATAAATGTAATATGTATGTATGTATGTACGTTTAATGGATTTCCGCAATTTTTGCATTGTTGCAGAACGAAAAACCCGAGGTAAAACAGAAATGGGCGTCTCGGCTTTTAGGAAAGCTTCGGAAAGACATAACTCAGGAATGCCGGGAGGATTTTGTGCTGAGCATAACTGGCAAAAAACCGGCTATGTGCGTGCTGTCCAATCCCGACCAAAAGGGCAAAATGCGGCGCATCGATTGTCTCCGACAAGCCGATAAGGTATATTCATTTTGGTTGCATCCTACAATATTATTAATATATTATTATATAACACAAAGTATAAGTAAGTATACCGTGTACCGTAAAACAATAACAATACAATTATGCATAACAGTCGGATTCAAGGGATCTGATTGATTTGTTATAATTCAAACATCACGAAAAATGACGTGAACATATACATTTGCAGACGGTTATAATATATTATTATGCTCAACATTTTTAAAATTTTTAATAATTTGTATTTACAGTAGCTTCTTTTATCAGAAAGTTACTGAAATCTACAATATTCATACAATTATAATACAAATTATCACTTAATTATTCTTAAATGGCATAGTATTATAAATAATCTCAGTGTCTTGTATTTAGTATGTTTTTTCAAAGTATAATATATTATTATGTAAGCATACATATAATCTTAATAACATTGCAATTAACAATAAAATGTGTCGAATTGTAAAACAATAAACGCACGTCTTAAATATAATTGATCGTAAATTAAGTACAAAATAAAAAGAAACCTGGAACTTTTTTACGAATCAATTTTGTAAACGGATATAATATACGAATAATAAACTAACCCTTTAAATGAAAATGGTTTCTATTGATTATCAATAACTCTGTTTTATTTTAACAATTTTCTAATTATTAACACATAATATATTATGTTTTTATTTAATTTTTCTATCGCATTAACAAAACGTATCTATATTTTGCATGTGATTTTTCATGTGCTTATTACTCGAATTGATGATAAGGTACTTAGACAATTAAAAATTGTACAATCTTATTACTTTTATCGTATAGTTGATAAATTTCGAAATATGTTTATTTATTAACTTTAATTTTATTGAAGTATGTATTATGTCTTTTTGACTTTTTTCAATATACCTACCATACAATTGTACTAAGATTTATATTTATAATATTTAGGAAAGCTGCGATCAATTTCGTTTTATTTCTTTTTCATATTCAATCAATTTAAGTGCCCTAGAATAAAATGATAATATTATATTTAGAACTTAGTAAGTCATTTAACAGTATAATCAAAATGAAAATATTTTACATAAACATATATAATCAATAGGACATTAAATATTTTTGAAACCAATTAAACATTTTGAAATTAGAATTATTATTTTTACATAAAATCCCAAGTATATAATCTGGAAGCTTAGTGCAATGTGAAACTTGTTTATTGAACGTGATCATTGATATATATTATGAAATAATATATATAATATTATATACTAAAATATTGTTCGTTAAAATCAAAATTAAAAAACAAATTAGGATAATTAGGTACCAAATAGTATTTTATATTAAATTTACTTTTCGTACTAACTATAATATATTATGTATAATGTTCAGGACTCTTGAGTATCTTAAATTTGAAATATTTTTTTAATTTTAATAAATAATAGGCAATCAAATTGACACAATAGGTATATTTGATAAGGTATTACAATTCGATATAAAAAGCTCATTAAAGTTATTGAAAAAGCAACTCTGTTTATGACGCATTCTAAATTTGAAACTAACCGTAGTTCTTTATTTTATCCCCGGAAGCAACGAGAAGCGGTGACCATGACAAATCGGCACAATTATATAGAATGTAAAATCTGGCAACGCATTTATTGTTTATTTATGTTATATAATATAATTATCGTTACACATTTTATAATATAGACACTACGCGCATAGTTTAGTTGTAATTTTTGCGGTGGTAAAGGATATTAATATTAAATATTTAAAAATAAATATTATTAATATTTTAAATGTCAGTACCTATAATAGTACAACCTTACTTACGACGTGAGACACCCTTTCTACAGCCATTCATTAAACTAATATCAATTATATATATATATATATATATATATATAAATTATTTATACGACAATAACTTTACTATTTCTGTTATCCTTAATTACATCTAATATTTTTATTCGTAAAATAATAGTTTATAACATAAAATTTAAAATAAAATCAGTTGTTCTATAAAAATAAATACATACGAGATATTTTATAAAGACTTTTTCCAAAATAAGCTTTATTTTAAGGTACAGTGACTATATTTACTATAAAGTATACCTTTAGTCAATAAAAACCAATTCAAGTATAATATGATTTACATAATATAGTATTTATTATTTGTGTATACACTATAAAGTTTACATTATAAAGTTTGACTAGGTATAGTGTAGGTATCTAACTAAAATAGAATGATTCATGTTATATTATTATAATTATTAAGTACCTATGATTCGTTAAACAAGAATAGCAGTTTTACATTGTTGTAAATGTTTTAATGTTGTCATTAAAATGCGTACTGCAGTGTCCTAATACACACAATTTTATACGTCAGCTCATTGTTTACAATACTGAATAATAATGTAATATCTTTTGCGGGCGAGGTATTGCCAAACATAAGATTAATTTTATATGTTGATACACACATTCATAGTCGTATTTTTATTTCGAATTTTAAGTGTAGTTACATCTTATTATTTGTTTTCATTCTGTAGGTAATTAAAATAAATAAAATAAATGCGTATCCCATGACAAAACCTAAAAAAGGTTTTTGGAATAAAAACTATTCAAAATATAAAATGTATTTAGTGGTACCAATATTAAATTCACAAAATAACAATAGATTACAGATGTATTTAAATATGTTTATATCAAATTTATTTATCAAGTACAGTGTATCATTTATGTCATAATATTAAAGTACCGCAAATTGTATAATGTTTTTACTTTGTTTTAGCGATTATTTGTGACGAAAAATATTTTCTTATTTCGGATTTATTTTTGGTTTTTGAAAACGTTTGATTTGTCGTCAAAATATCCCTGCACCTAATTGACGATTTAATAAAAATATCCATATGCTTTATATATAGGGTAGAAACCGCTCAGATTAAAACCGACGGCAGACTACTACTGCCTTTCCCACATCACGTCGCCTTGTAGGTACCGCCGTATTTTTTTTTATCGTTATTCGTAGTCGACACTTTTTACACATTCAGTTCACGTGCCATGCCATCGCCGCCGCCAACGTGTTCAGTTCTCACAAAAACACACGCTGGACGACCTAGCGAGCACGTCGTTGCCGTCGTCGTCGTCTCAACCGATACCCACGCCGTATTTAAAACATCGTGTTCGGTCTGTTTCCTTCCTCCGTGCGCATGCGACACGTCCTCAGTCATTACACCAGGATGATGACGAAGGAGACAGTGCATTCAAAGTGATTAGGTGAGGGAAGGGGAATATCATTAGAAAAAAGATGTTTCACATTACAATGATATAATTATTCGTTATACGACTACATCGTTACGATCCAACGTAATTGTATTTTATTTTAATGCCCAAGTGATTAAACGCAACTGAAATATTTTTTGCGTTTATGATAAGTTTCAACAAAATATAACGACGAATAAACATTGAAGTTTTATTTAGTTTCCTTGAGCCACACGCATGATTGTTATTCGTTTAGGTTAAGTCAACATTTTTTTCCCTTCGTCAAACCTGTCTTGTCGGTCGGATGGGCATAGTATATAACAAAATTATTATGTATTAATTTTGCAATATTAATTACCTACTCTTATTCGTATTTCTATTTTTTTTTTTTTTGTTCGTATTATTTGAATAAATTATCTTAAACTCGTATACATTTTAATTATTTCAAACCTTTTATAGAAAAATATGTAAATGGCCAATGAATATAAACAAACGTACATTTTCTATTATTTATTTGTTCGGGTGTATATTTTAATATAAAATATGTGATTATTAAATTAAGTGATTATAATGCAATAAATATTCAATAATATGTAATGGAATTCGAATTAATTATGTTTGACAAACTAAATTGAATTTCAAAAATACCAGACCAATACAGATAGTTTTGTTACTTAGTATCAAATTAGTAATATTAATAATATAGAAATAAAATAATAAATAATACTAATGAATAATGATAATAACTCGCCACATCCAAAACCGTTTTTAACTACTGGAAAAGTAGACCTGCGACAGTGACGCACTCGTATAGCCTACCTACTACGCCGTCTGATCATAATTTTAATATTTGAAATGGATTAAAAAAATAACCATACTCGTGAAAAGATAAAAACAGGAACAATATGTCAGGTTCATAAAAATCAGATTCTTTTGCATTACATATTCTGACGCGATAATTTTTAATAATTAAAAATAACTTCTCTATACGATAAATTAATAATGTTCGTTTATATTAATGTCTGTTATTATTTTGATAAAAATATCTGATACTACCCCCGACCTTAATAATTCTAATTAAGTAGTTTTGTATATTATTTAGAACAATAGTTTTAATATAATATAATGTGAGGTTTACCGGTAAATCGCGATATTATTATCAAGTATATTATTATTATAATAATTAACTTCAGCGTATCAACTTGTAAAATGTTCTCAAATGCGTTTCTTAATCCAAGTTTATAACTAGAATTAGTAAGTAACTTGAATTATTCTAAGATTGGTTTAATAACAACCGTTTCATGAGAATGAATCTACTCTAAATTAAATGTATAACCTAATAGAAGTTTATCTTAACATTTTTTTCATTCATTAAGCCATTTATAGTAATTAAAAACATACTATGTACTATTTTTAATTTTTGGATGTACTGTACAATAAATAAAATAATACTCGTGATGGTACTACAAAAACATTCCATAGTGTATGCAGTGAAGTACTTGTGCATCGAATTAGCATTAAGTAAATTAAAACTAATATTACTATTTAAAAAAAAAAAATCAATAAGTTGATTAATTCGAGCGATAGCACTTCGTATCGAGAGTTGTATTAGAACATTTAGAAAATAAATTATTGTTTCTCTCTTCCTCTCTCGTCAGGGGCGCAATTTCAATAAAAAAAACTGAGAGTGCTGAAGCTCCTATCTTTTTTTATAATGTTATCTTAAGGTTATTGATACTTGTTACTATTAAAACCTAAACTAACATGAACAATTTTCTGGTATTAATTTCAAAATTGGGGGTGCTGATCACACCCAAGCCCCCTTCATATTGCGCCTATGCCTTTCATATCATTTTTCAAGCTTCAAATACACCACTGGTTATACATATATAATAATATTATAATATAACACGCTTAAATATTATAATACTTATAATAATAATAACAACATAGTGTAATGTGTGGCACACATTGTGTGCAGGTGCAGAAATTCCGGTCGTAAATCGAATCCGATAGTAATAAATCAGGTGCCCGTACAATAATATATACACTGGTACGTAGGTATATTATAATACGCGTTTGATGTAGATACATCGTCTTCGCCATCATACGCGTCAGATATAGCTTACGTCCTCTTCTGTGCGTTATTTTATTAACCCCGAGTATAGCAAACTACACTGTAACGGAGAGACGTATTATCGAGTAACCCATACCTATACACACTCGTGTACGCATTATAGGTACGTGTAACATGTAACAACTACCCATAATATATTCGAAAAGAAAAAAAACACATATACATAAAAAAACACGTCTCCCGACAACGTGACGTTTTCGGTTTACAATATCATGCCGCCGTTGTAGTAGGTTATACGTCGTAGGAACCAATATATATATATATATAGTGGCACTGCGCGTATGAGCGTTATGTATATTGTTTTGCTTTCGTTGACACGGTATAACGCGTATAAATCAAAAAGACGCTCGTTGCGTGGTCGTCTTCGCGGTGCCTATACTATATGTCGGTCGGTTTCGTTTTTATTAAATTTTTACCAGTTTCTGTTCTACACTGTTGACTGCATAATATTTAGTTCATCGGAAGCTGTATACACCTACGCACACGAGATATATGTAATCGAATATAATATCTGTACGGGTACGACGACTACGACGATGAGTAATACCTATTAAAGCCACTGTTGTTTATCATTATTTTGAGACCCATGAATAACGGCGCGTCGGATGCGAAACAAACGCGGTTTAATTACAATGCAATATAATATAATCCAGTTAGCATACTTGTAACTTGTTACTATAAATATGTACCTAATCTCCATAGTTAGGCGCGTGTGTATGTGTGTGATTTTATTACGTAATCACGTGATTATTTTGAAACTTTTATCTCATTCAATAATGTAGTATAGAATTCGCAATTGTTTGTTCTATGTAATATCAAATTTATGTATTCCGGCACTATGGACTTGCACCAATACAAATCAATTTTAATAAATATTGAAATGAGAAAAATATATGATTATATACCTACTCTACCTTAAATAATATTATTGGTACAATAAAGCAATCTTGCTGCACCACATTATAAATCTCAGCATCGATATTTCGTGAAAAATCGGAAAAATTAGTAATTTTTGAAACATAACTAATAAAATGAATAGGTACACTAAAAAAATGTTCCTATAATACTATTCAACTAGCTACAAATAACACGAAACGAACTGTTGAAGAAAACAATGGTGCTAAAAAATGATTATGGTATATATTTCGTAGATATAACATTATTTAAACCGATTTATATAGCGTTATCCAAATGTGCGATGAAAAAAAAAATATATCGTAAATCTCCGATTAAATACACACGCCAAAGTATTTATACTTATAATATACAGCTAATGCAGCTAACCACCGGATGACAAAACCGAATAACAGCTCTAAAACTATATACTAGCTATAGCTAAACAGCTATATAACACACAGTCAAAAGAAATGTCAATTAAAACCGTGATTTAAATACAACACACTCACTCATATATATATATATATATTTATACATTATTGTCGTCTACTATAAATCTTACTGGCGGAACACATTTTCTGGGTTTGATTGCACTCAATCTTATCCGTCCGATCTCATTATAAAATGTTAATTTTGAATCCGATACTCATTATTGCCGCAATGTTATTGTATTTACGTGTTGCAATAATCAGTTTAAAAATACAATAACTAATTATATAATACATTTTTCAATCTCTGGTCGGCTCGTCTTCTGCCTCTCCGATATCTCCACACTGAAACCAAACAGAGTTCACTAGTCTTATGAACTTATATGTATGTGTGTGTGTGTGTGTGTGTGTGTGTGTGTGTGTGTGTGTGTGTGTGTGTGTGTGTGTGTGTGTGTGTGTGTGTACGCATGTGCCTTCGGGAGAAAGAAATACATCGAAGGTGGCCTGCTAATTTACGAACCAACGAGGTGTCTGTCGCATCCAATTAGCGAAATTTATTGTCCATTACATTTTAGTGTTACACTGATTGTGAAATACAATTTTTATTTCACCGACCCGCAACCGTGTGTACAGTATATAAATATTTATATATATATATATATATATATATTATAATACGAACGGAAATACCGCACGCCGGCCACATCATTATTATTTTTTATTATTCTTTTATTTACGGTACATAAGTGAAATAATATTACAATATTGATGTTCCTGGTAAACTACGCGTGGTTTGGTCGCGATTCGAAATAAAAACCGTATACAGCCAATATCAATAAATATGTATACAGAATGATTCACAAAGCATGACAACCTCCCATTTTATCTTATAACGAATTTATTGAAATTTTTATTTTTTGAACCTGTAAGTATATTTAAAGACTGTATTTTCAATTACTTAAATTTTTATACCATTTAAAGAGAGTTCTACTTTGAATAGCTATACAAACATTTTATTTTAAAATGAGAACTAAATGTTCTTGATGATGTTTTGAAAAGTTTTTATATATCTAAATCAAAATTTTAACAAGAGCAATTTCCGAGTTATTAAATTATATATACCTATTATAGATAATTGTCTTAAAAAATATAAAATATAAAATAGATGTAATATTACGTCCGGTATTTATTAAACTATTACTTAATTATATTATTGATTTTAAAATGTAGCAGATGAATTAATATTAATTACTATAATTTTCAAATTATCGTATCCACTAGTATCCATATTTCCAATCATATTATATCTTTAGTACACAATGTTAAATAATTCAAAAACTACTCGTTTAAATTTAGGATCGGATACATAAATATTGTTTTTAACTTTTTTTTTTTATTTAAAAATTCGGTCTTATAATTAAGTATACTTCAAAATTCAAAAACTTAAAATTAAAAATAATAGTTCATTATTATAAGAAAAATGTGGATAAGTACTCAGCATAACAGGTGATCACTCTATATACGCTTCACATAGGTACCATACTATCTATGGATGAATTATGTAAGTATTAAGTATGACGTTGCAAGTTCGATGTAGCTGTATAGGAAGTAATTTAGAAAATCTGAAATTGAAACTTAACGATTGTGACCACTACCAGCACCGTATATTATTATATAATTGTCCATAGCGTTCGGGTTGTCGTATAAGAATTTATTTAATTTTGCAAAACGTATCGCTCCTGCTGGGTTTTGAGTGTATATATCATGTGTGTGTGTGTGTGTGTGTGTGTGTGTAATATGTATATATTATGTATACACATGTAAAGTTATCATGTTTATATCGTAGGTGTTCCGTATAAAAAAATAGAAAAATACCGTCATACGTTCATAAACGTTCATACTTAATAATATATTTATTTTTATTATAATTTCGCATAACGAAATAAACACAATATTATAATATATTACATCCAACCCATATTCCGCATTTTTCATGGTTGTGATTTTATTTTATTTTCTTGTGTAACTGTACAATTTTAAAATATCGTAAAAATCCATTATATTATACAATAATATTACCTGTTATTTTTTATTTACTACTGTCATATTTATATGAATGTATATTTTCAAAATCATCGATAATATATGAATATTTAGTAATATAGAAATTAGATAGATGCAATATAATTAAAACAATGTAAGAATTAAATTACATGTACACAATTTAATTGTCTTTAAACACTGTTCACAACTATTGTACATCATTATTTGTTACATTTTATAGGTAACCTGATATGCGAAGAACAATACTTACACATTTTCATGTTAAATTGGATGGATATTTTATTAATATGGTGAAATAAAATGATTATTAAATAGTGAATATTAATCAAACATTGAAATCAGTCTCATATCCTTCATATGAGTATGAAGTTTTTTTAATACGATGTTTTATTTCAAACGTGATTTTGAGTTATTGGTAAAATTTCACAAGTCAAATATTTTATAATTATTATAATTTGAAAATGTTGGTTTTAAGAAATTAAGAACCTTATACATCATTATTTTTATAAATGTTAACATTTTTAAACTATAAAGGATTAATTTATTATCATAATATCATTGTTAGAGATTTTAATTTTAATACAAGTATGTTATTTCGGATATGCATAACATATACGTATTATATTTTCTGTCGCTGAAAAGTTTATTTCAGGTATATTTGTTTTTAACTTAATTACCTCCAATTCGTTTCGTTTGTACACGAATTACATTGATACGCACTGTTGAAAACTAAGATTAATGATAATGGCTGGAAATAACTAATAGATATCATAATATAATAATATAAATACAAACGAAGCGTAATATTTTTTCGATGGTTCACAATTCGTGAAAACGTATATTATCTTAATGCCCTCTCCCAAAACATCTACGACTATGAATGCTACTGCTATACACAACAAATATGTATATTTTTTCAAAGTGTATCAACAATTAAACTCTGAATACAAACCGAAAATTATCCGTTTGTGATTTATGTTTCTCTTTCAGCAATGACTTCTGTATATTAATTTTATTTAGGATGTTTATGAAATAGCCTAAGGTGGTAAAAATATATGTATCGATATTTTTTAATCTCTATAAAAAGGATTGCTGTAAATTTTAATTTTAATATTTCAAATTTAGATACTTTTGTTATTCTATGAATAAAAAATAAGCAAACAGTAAAATTATATTTTGACGTACGAACCAAATGTTTAGACTTGATGTATGTATGCGATATTTTTATATAATAATATAATATATGAATAAATATAAAATAAAAATAAAATAAATAATAATAAAGAATTATATGATTGTAGTATAATTTTTTGTTTTGTCTATTATATATACTATACGTAGGTGGTGTCTTATCCGTTTAATCGGTCGTGTATGTTTAGTATTAACACATAACATAGCAATACAGTGATAAATATCGTACTCTTAGTATGTTATATGTTTAAGTAGACAACAGCAATCTTAACCCGTTCTTACCTAAATATGATTTTGTGTATAGACATTATATAATATTTTTATGATTCTGTTAAAACCGACAAATCACCGCGTTTTACAGGTATGGCGGCTAGATCTTGTCATGGTGATACTGTTTAAAGCGATCCCTCTCGAAAGCACAGATGGAGAACGGTTGGAAAAGTCACCGGAATGCACACACCCCAGCCTATGCGTGAATCCTTACCACATCAATGTGTCTGTCCGTGAGTTGGACTTGTACTTAGCCAATTACATCAATAGTCACGGTAAGTGCGTTTTATTTAAATGCAATTTTATGTAATAATAATAACAACAATAATCCAATCAATAACTATTATAATATATTGAATTTTTGGGGATAAAACCATATGAGGTTATATTATGTAGGTGTTACAACTTCGAATATTTTTATCAACTATGGGTGTATCCAGAGACGTATTTAAAGTTTTTACGTCCTAGGTAAAGTTTTTTTGACACTTATTTATTTATTATCCCCTTCGTAAAAAATGTTTTACTGAAACATTTTTGAAAATGTTTATGACTCTTGATTGACGAATAACTGTGGACGATGGATTTACATGTTGTGAACATTACTGCTATCTAAATATCCCTAAGTCCCTTAAACGTTTGTCACTCGAGTAAATGGTACTTCACATTTCCTTTTTAAATACGTTCCTAAGTGTATTTATCATAGTATAAAATTGCGGTAGATAAACCTTATTAATTTAAGGCAGAGAATTATGTATGTTCTAAAAACTATCTAAATATGTCTACTGGTACGCCCTAAATATTACTGAATTAAGTTGGGATAAAAAAATTAATTCTTATGTATAAATATGATGATATCAAAAAGTTTAGTATTAAGTGAAACTTTAAAATGATTATTTTTGAAAAATATTTTCATTGATAGCTATAAATTTAACTATTCTTCAAATCAAAATTAAAATTTTAAAATACCTATACTTAAATTTTTATTTAAGTAATTCTTTATTGTATTTTTTATGATAATTTATTTAAAAAAAAATTAAAAATTAACTCCATCATAAAATACAGGATAATGAAATTTATTTTGAAAAAATCTATTTATTTTTTTTTATCTAACAAATAATAAGATGAATAAGTATATAAATATATCCTTTTACGTTATAAAACATATTAAACATATAACTTTTATGTAGTTCTCTACGTTTATATATATATATATTTACTTACAGAATTATATACAGTTTGTTTTCATGCCAGCTAATACTACAATAACATTAAAAATATTAAATGTATCTACTTTTTACTTCAATTTTCACATCGATCACTATATTTTCATTCATAAGAGTACAAAATATAATATTATATTATAATGTTGGAATAAGATAAGATTTTATTTTATAGAAGTGTAAGCACTAGAAATACTATTGTCCAAAATTATTTTTAGTTAAACTAAACATGGAGAAAGGTAAAAAGTCATCATTAAATTCTGATTGATTATATATGTTACATTCGACGTGATAGTACGGTGTTTCCGAAATATACGAAAAATGTTTTGTTTTTAAAATTTAAATTTCCTAATGTCCCGTTGCCAAGTAAAATTCCACCCAATAATAATTAATATTTAACAATAAATAGACTTTCCATTAAATAAACACATTTTTAAAAATGTTGCCTAAGTATAAATTATACTATGTATTGTATATAATATGTTCTTTGTTGGTATGATTTTTGTAGTTTAGTTCAATTAACATTCGATCCATTATATCGCAACTATTTAAAAATAATATATAGATATGAGTTACCCATTGAAATTATATTAATTAAAAATTGATATTTGTGTTTTGTATTCTATACTAATGCAATGAGACTCATTTCGATTAATCTACAATAGTATTGCAAATATTATACATATGTCATACAATGACAAACTAATAAACTATTGATGTTAAGTCACCGTAATATACCATTACAGGGATTTCGATTTGTTTGTTTTCTACAGCTTTCTCTATAGCATCATGTCGATATACAGGTGCCATTAAATGGTGATAATTTAAATTTTTAAATACTATCTTCCTACTTAATGTATAGTTTCTTTAGAAAATTATTTATACGGGTATGAGATATTATTCAATCTGAAAATATGTATTGTTATAATAAATGTAATTTAGACTGTATAGGAGACGGATAGGTAAAATAACTGTTTCGTATCTTTGTTTCTTTCTAGCTCTCTCTATATATTTTCTTTTTTTTAACTCTTTCGCTATATGTCTGAAACGTGTAGTTTTCGTTAAAGGGTATTATTCCTCGTCCTGCTCTCTCACGCCCACTAAACTGAATCGATGAGAATAATATACCTAAACTGTTGCCAAATGCTTGCGCGAGAACCGCGACCCGCCACAGTCATTGGTATTCGATCAAGCACGTCCTCGTATAGGTATATACGTACATACGTATTTTTATGTATATGTTTATCGGATACGTAATATTTTCTCTGGTTTAAGTATTGGGTCTCACGCGGTCGGCCGATCTGAATACTAACCGACGCCTTGGCCCAAGTCGTACGTATAATTTATAACGATATGTCGTCTCTCACAAGGCTCATAATTAGGGCAAGGACACGCACCTAGAAATGGATGAAATCGCCACCGTTATAAACGGAATAACAATGATATAGTGATGATGATAATAATAGTAATAATAACATATTTTATAATATTATATTATTCTAATGCATTCCGTAGATCCACGACGGCGTGTGAGCGACGTGACTATGGTTGTATATAAATGCGATGCATTATATATTATTAATTCGTCGCCAGTAAAATTTGAATTCAAATTATGTATACGATCGTCGTCCTATACCGGACCGGATCGTGTCGGTGAGAACTGTTATACTGTCTTTACTCATTCCCTATATAGACCTAGTACGCATGTAAGTACGACGGGACAAATACAATTTCAATGTCGCGGACGTTTGGTTGGGCACAATTCGTATTATTATTATTAGTTATTATTAAAGTATTATAGTGATACGTGTGTTTATGCAAGTATTTTATAAGCTTGGTGGTTTTTATTCAGACCAAAGGTCGAGGAGGATATGGTAATATTCAATAGCAGTCGATATTATTGTATTCCTATAATAAAAATGGCCGATTTATCTAATCATCAGCATTAAGCATACTATTATTAACATCATTCACGCCAACATTTGTGTGTGAATTTCAAAAAATTCAATTTAATATAATACTATATGAATAGAGATACAGATAGTATATGATATATACTATAAGTCATATATGTTATTTTATATGGTTATATCACAAGTGTTTGGGTGCGCGCGCACGTATGTGTGTATATGTGACACATGTGTGTGTGTTAGGGGGATGCAGGATGCGACAATTATCATGTGCTTAAAATTCTACTCAGAGGTTAAATTAAAACGATTATGTAAATACGTTATACTTAGTGGTATTTTTATGGACTAACCATAGGTATATATAGTGTATAATATGTAATATATTATTGAACTCCTACAAATGACCAACAAAAGGGCTACAGTTTAGAAAAAACCAAAGCAAATAATGCAGTTGGTTATAAAATAAATTATGATATAAAAAGCCATTCAAAAAATAACCCTAAGTGCATTCTCGTAATGACTTATACACTTTTGTTCCGAACGTATTATATAATAATATTCTTCAGACATCCACGCGGACCTTTAAAAAAAAAACCTTCGCCGTAGGTGTACAACGCTTAGTTTATATATATATATTATTATTTTTTGAGGGGAGAGGTCGATATCATTACGACAAATTCGGGTAAAGGTCGTTTTGGCTGCTTCACTCTAGTGACAATAAAAAACAGAGGGTACTTAGGATTGGCGCGCGGAGCCCTTGAAAACGGTTCCGCCGAAGACACAGCACCACATTATAAAAAAAATATTTTTTCGTTTTCTTTTCTAGTGAAATTTGCATAATATTGTAGGTAATAATAATATTATAATATACGCACATCAAAACGCCTTGAAATCCCATATAATAATGATAATATCATTATCCTGGACCACTAGAGAAAATCTGACCTCAAGATCACCGATTTCAGTCACTGCGATTGCTCTTAACTACCAGTGATATTCCCGTGGTTCGTCACTTAAAAAAAAAAAAAAAATTAGCATTTAATTTACCTATATTTCTATGACATTGTGCATTGACTATGTGCACGTCATGTTCCTAAATCTTTTTTATTCACTTCTCAAATTGTCCCTGATCAACAGTAACTCTAGACAAATCCAACAAATCGTAATGTGTATTTCCCATTTTTCCTCTGTAACAACAACACGCAGCTCTTGATTTCAACGCCTGTCTCCGCATAGCGATAACATCGTAATAATATATAATATTATATATATATAGCCATATTATCATAATAATAATATTATATTGTTACAAAAACAATGCGTACATTTCTGTGTGCGCGCGTGTACAACACGTGTTATAGACGTATACATATATATATATATATATATATATATAGGTATTCACATACGCACACACAAACGTTGCGCTGTGTGGTGAACGCAACGAAATAATTAAAATGAATAAAAAAAAATTATTGAAATTTGTATTCCTGTCTCGGACAAGACGACAATGATGTCTTTATTCATATTATTATATATAAAATAATAATATAAAAGTGCAATCACAATATCATATGGTTGTCACGAACGTTATATCCCACGCCGGTCGTTGACCACATCGGTTAGTATTTTGATAAATTCGTGTGTGACCTTCTGCACGGGACAAAAATATAATATAATATCCGTAATCGAGGCAGGCGCATTGTTTTTGATGATATCGCTATCGTTCGTGTTCAAATCAATTTAACATTTTATACGCTATTATAACGTGAAAATTGTACATCCCCTAGCATTCGTATACTTTAAAGTGTATAATATGTTTTAGATAATAATATGTGGCAAACAAAGTAGGTATGTGGATGTGTGTAAAAAGCCAATTCCCTTATACTAAATATTAAGGTTTGTTCTAGATTAATATTTAATACTTATATCGTACTTGTTCATAAAGCACAATACTAATAATATTATATAGCTAATGTGTGCCTAACCGAAAATTATCATTTCTTCTCCGGGTCCTATGTATAAGCCCGTCCGTGTCCTGCATAATAGTGTAATAAATTCGAAATCTTGATTTCAAACATAATTATTTCAATGGGAACACACTGTATATATAGATATATGTAGCTTATGCTGTTGTAGATAACATCTATAAGGCTGACCGTTTGGATAGAAAAAAATTGTTTCTGTATTCATTTTGTGCAGTGGTTTTTGTATGTTTTTTAATTTTAATTTTTTTGATAACTATTCTTTTTTTATTTTCACACAAACGGAATATCAATATTATCTGCAGGTTGATACATATGAAAAATCCATGACATTTGTTTATGTGTACCTTGTAAAAAAATATATAATTAAATACACACCCTGTACCAAGAGTATATTAGACAATTGAGATTAACGAAAAATCCAAATCCATATGCATTTACCTTCAATACTATGTGTTTATCCCTTCTGTATCTTTTCTGTACGTAAATATTGAAATATTCATACCTCGTATATCTAAATATCTTAATTATTAAATATTCTTAAATTAAACTCTGGATAGACCTAACTTTCAAACTTAAACAAAGTCCAAATATCTCATCCGAATAACTATGTTAAGTTTTTTTTTATGTTTCGAATAAACCACTCGATAACGACTACTCCATACCATTCGTTAAACACATCGCTAAATCCTTATATAGATGATTCCTCCTTAGCCTATCCTACCTATCAAATCTTTTAATTTCTGACTAATCATTCGTAATATCCTAAGTAATCCTAGTCTTAATGAGAAGTTTAAAACGGGAATTGTGTCTTACCTTTTAATTTAATAATAATAAAAAAAAAAAAAAAACCATAAAGTTCTGTCAAAAGATTGGGTAATATATACAAACTATAATATATTAATATACAATACACTAACTACATATTTACGATAGGTACTCGTTTGTGGTTTACGGGTGATGGTTGAAATGTATAACATTAATACACATTATTATTATACGTTCATATATGGGCAATGGACATAAAATATTATATTTTATAAGTGGCGAAACATTTGAATGATAAAAAAAAATAACGTCAAAAACTTGTTTGTGTACAATTATTTGATTTTGAAGCGTCGTTCAGTTACCCATAGCAAATACACACATATACTAACATATATATATATATATATATATATATATATATATATATATCTGTGTATACATTATATACACTTGAACAAGGAATTAGCATAAAATAAAATGTTCGGTTATGTTGTGTTTTTTATTTTTTTTTTTTATCCTTATAGATTATCCTTGGACTATTATACCAGTTTTCCGGAATGTTTATTCAAAAACACATTTATATATTTGTGTGTGTGTGTGTGTGTGTGTAAAGCGATTGGTATATATGCATATAGTATATACACTATACAGGTACTTACAGGGTAGGCCACTGTACAAATTTTCCCGTTTCCCAGCAATGGTGTTTAAAAAAAAACACGAGGGCGCCTGGTCATCTGTGTGCGCGTGTTATTTATGCGTTATCACTTTGTGTGCCATTGTTTTTGTTCTGTATATATATACATAGATATATAGCATTATATTAGGTGTATGATTGCTACCATCGAAAATATATACATATAACTATATAATAAACGTGAAATTGATTACGCTGCAGACGATTCATGCCGTTTGCGCGTGTGAGCACTATAATATCGCGGTTCATAGTAATCCGCACACAATAAATTCTCATATTAAAATTAATAATATAATTTATATTGGTATAGAACATGCGCGTGTATCTATGTAATATTAGATGGGAGCAAAACCGAAACCAGTTTTTGTTTTCGATTCGTTTTTTTTTTCTTACAGAAAGATAACAAAAAAAAAAAAACTAACATCGATATATTTCACAACATACGCGCGGGACGGCGATACATCCGCGAAGATCCAGTTGGGTGGCAAACGTTCGCAAGTACGCGTACACACCCAACTATGTATAGGGTGTCTCGTCGTGTCTGTACTCGTACTGTTCGTCTGTATTAATATTTAAGATATATTACACCCACCAGCTCTCATCTATAATTAAAGACTATAACATCACCCCGTTTGAATACGCTGACTTTTACTACAGTTATGAGTAATAGTAACGATACTCAACTTTTAAAATTATGTTGATTTCGACAATTTTAAATAAACTAACGATTTCAAATACTATTGAGTAGGTATTAAAGAAAAATCCTATTGTAACACTTAAATAACACTATTCATTTTTTATGGAAACTAATGTAATTGAGATGATTTATAAAATGTTATTATATTAAAATACATTATCACGTTGAATGATATGTTTATAGTACCTACATTCATATAATTGTGAATGCATTCAAACCATTCCTTAATTTTCATTTTTTGGAAATATTTTTTAAGATGAAGATGGCTTTTATTTATAAATCGTTTTCGACGCAACCTATTCATTAAGAATACACTAGTGGTTTTAAAATTAAAACCAGTGTTTTAGTGTTCATTATTTTGTCATTGTTTTCAACTTATCATTGCCGTGAATCGCCAAATCATAATTGAACTTTACTACCTCCATAATGTCATTATTGACTAATACGTAAGCGAGCCATATTCATCAGGTATCATAACCAGGATGGTGCGATAACGACTTGTACACACTGATCTCAGTTCCGTTTTGCACGAAAACCGGGGGGGGGGGGGAAAGTGTGCTAAATTAATTGCCTATACAATACTCCTATTTCATCGAATTGTACCACTGATCACATTAATATTGTCTTCGCAATCCATTTCCCAGTGAATACGACGGTGTAACTGCAGATATACGGCAACGCCAACGGTGTTGTTGGGTTTTTTTTTTATTGACCAGCATAACGGACTTTATATAATACAGTACATCCACGCAATGTTGTAAATCACCCTTGGACTTAGTCCTGAGGCCGTTACCGCCAGACCGTTTCCTATAATATTATCTCGGTAATGTGCAACGACACTTATAGCGCGAAACTCAGTGTATATATAATATATCTAGATGTGTGTGTGCGTACTGGGTTAAACTGCAATGTTTACTCGTCTTAATATTTTGTGGATATAAGAAAAACAATCAGTATGGAGCACTCTATTTATAATACTAGGATCGCATGATAATAAATCATTTAATATCTTTATTATTTATTAATTTAAAATACAAAAAAAAAATTATTATAAATTACAATAATATTATGAATATAAATTTAAAGTTATGAAACTATTTTGATGATTGTAATGGAAACTGAAAGACATCTTCAGGAAGGAATGGTTACAATCAATTTTTTTTTGTTTTTTGATCAATTGTATAGTGGAGAGCTCCTTCAGATGAATTAAGTCTTGAGTAAAATTGTTTGAATTTATCTTTGGTTCAAATGTCCAAAAACGATACTCTAGTGTCGTATACAGATGCTTGTTGCGCATGAACCAGGGGGCTTTTAGAGTTATTCTGAGAAATTTATTTTGTTTTGACTGTAGATTTTAAATTTTTTTTTGAGATTTGGTGGACTATAGTGGATATAAGTATAATAAGAGTGATATTATTATTGATGTATATAGTAGTAGTGAGCATTTAACTTGTAGTTTTGAGTTTTAGTTTATTTGTTAGGGTATAATATTTTCATTTTTGTATAGGATTATTATTTTATTTATGTGTATTTTACAGGTTAGTTTTTCATCGAAGAAGACACTGAGGTATTTAATCGAGTGATCTTCAATATTCCAACTCATTGGTTGATTTTTTTATTTGAGCTTAACCTATTTAGGTATTTATATATTAATACATAAAATACACACGGATTCTTCTAAATTTTAACGATATTTTGACAACGTTTACACTTTACACCTTAAATATCTTTTCTTGGCCACCAGAACTACTATTACCACCCCGTACACTTCCTTTGGGTATCGTGGTTCCTGTGCAGTTCACTATATCATCATTTTATATATTATATGCTGTCGATATTATTATATTTATATTTTTTTATTTTATTTTTATTTTTAAACAGTTTAACGAACCGAGATCCTTTATAATATACGCAATTAAACGTGAACATTTAATTTAATAATTTAAATAATACTAATATTGTACTTCTGCGAGTGCAAATATGTATACGTTTTTTCATAATTTCGGTATCGGTGTTTTATTTTTGCTCTTTCCCTCCCTCCACCCGCCTAAAAAATGTCATGATTCACCGCGTCCTAGATTTCATTCGAGATCGCGTTTAAATATATTTCATGTGCTCCGCACCCACGACAGCATCCACCATCCCATATCCATTGTAATTCCTTTCAACTTCTGTGTGTTTACCCGCCCATTCATACACGCGGGTTGTCACTCACTGACGATCCAATTTATATACGTACGATATATTATTATGTACGTGCATACGCGAGTTACACCCCCCGCATGGGTTTCGCTGCAGACAACTCTGATGGCCCGTTTATTTATTACTGTGTTTTATTAGTCAATATAATGTATTACGCTTGCTTTTGGTTTTCATTTATTATTATTATTGTTTTTTTTTTTTTTTTGGTCGCTCAGATAAAAAAAATTATGCTGTGTATCTAAATGTTGTTATTCGAACCGTGCGATATTGCGATCTAATGATATAAGTCGTTTGTGTATGTTCAGAATTGTGAAATTGTCGTTCGCGGATCGGTAATTAGCGAAATTTAAACGTACAAATCGACACAACATCGTATTTTATAATCATTATTTTGTGTGATTATTGTGCGTTTGACCATTCGCGTATAATCGTCATTTATATTCGCAAGTAACAACTGTACAAAACTTCATTATTGTCTCTATTAAGTATGTGATTTTCGCTACAGAATAATAATAATAGTCATCATCTTTGTTTATTATATAGGACAATAAAAACCGATGGAACGTGGATGAGATAGATTTTATTGAACATTTTATATTTCTTATGTAAAAACCATATTATATATTGTGAGGAATACCTAAATCCAATACTAGAAAGTTCTGTACTGACATATTTCTTTAAACGAGATATAACAAGTCTTTGGGAAATACTATATTATTATGTATGGCCGTTGATTAGATAGTAGCAACACAACTAATCTCAGTTTTTACAATATTAAACAGGAGATCTAAAAAATTATTTTGTGTGAAGTAATTCAAGTTAAATACAATTTGACCAAAACGCAAGATGACAGTATTGCTTGTTATCGACGATGTATTAGTATGGTGTGTTCTATAGCTGTACCTATGACATTTCTTTTCTTTCTTATTATAGAAGTTTAGTTGAATTGTTATTATTTACATTTTATGAGCCTTGTGATGATCGACACACTTGAAAGCATTACAGCAGCATTTTAAAATATGAAATTGTTTACATTTTTATAAGAATTTGGAGTTATATATATATATATATATATATATAATACTACCCTATAGTATGCTTAATCTATATGATTTTATGATTCGATATTCATCGCGATTAGCGAGATAACATAATTTTTAATTCTTACTATTCTGCCAATAACGATCCCTATAAAATTAGTATTCGGAAACATCGTCAACAAAATAATGTCTTTATTATTTATTTATTTTTATTTTTATTTTAGTACTAAATATAAGCGACTGGGGTGATTTTGTTTTACATTTTTTTTTCAGAAGTCTTAAGTGGAATATATGACAACAACAATGAAAAAGGTGAGATAATTTGAAAGCATGAGTTTTATCATATAATAATAATATAATATATACTTACATGAATATTAAATAGAAATATATAAATATTCAATGTATTTATAATAATAACGTAAAATAAATTTCAAAACTAACGCGAATATTTCTGCTGGTAGATTTTATCTATGTTTATAATTTCAATCTATTATTAATTTTAGACGTATAAATAATTACCTGAAAAAAACAAATAACTTCGTTTGTATATTTCTATTTTCTATTATCTACTTTATTTATTTTATTAAACATTAGTAAATGTTTTTTTTAATATTTATATATATTTTCTATTTGCATGCAATTTGTTTACAAAGTATGATGATATATTAGTAATAATGATATATCGTTTAAAGGTACTCCGTAAAATATACAAATCCCAAAATACCGAAATTAGGCTTCATATTTTATTTAGACAGAAGGCGCTTTGAATATGCAATACAATGACCCGCTATACGTAATAAATTGTTGTTTAGAAATTTGTATCGGGGACGGCGATATTTTAATATCACAAAACTCTTTAGATTGGGGAATTGTTAAAAAACAATTAAAAAAAATCGTATTTTGAGAACTTTCCCCGTGTGATAATAATTTCTATTCGATGACTTTTCTTGTTAATATACATTTGATGTTAACACTTAATACATTACTGTAATATTGACGGAGTAACGTCGAAACGAAATGAAAAGACAGATCACATTTTATTACGATATCATTGTTTTAAATCAAAAACAATTATCTGGATTGAAATTCCGAGTTATTTCAGTCAAATAGTATCAATATATAATTTAATCAATATCATTCAGGCCAAATAAACTGAAATTTTCGATCAATGTGGTCTTGCGCGAATGGCAATTTATTGTTGTACATGCTTAGGAGCATTGACATTTTGTTAACAACTCGCGTATTTGTTGAATATCGCAACGTCATCTTTAGTATAGGCTATCGACTGTATTTAATAACAATGGTAACAATTACTGAAATGGGTAGATAGGAGTGCCGACAAATTGGTCAAAAATGAATTATATAATTCGTTGTAAATAATTATTCTAATGTTATATTGGATTTATATACAATCAAACGGGATTAACATATTATGGAACATACCGTTATATATATATATATATATTACTCGGATTTATGTACCACTACGATTATACCCCGATTATTACCGCATGAGAGTATAATGTCAAATTCATTATTATTATTATACTTGTAACTATGCAATAAATCATTTAGTATCTGGTCGGGCACGCGAAAACGAGTTACATCTTGATTTACGTCATATTTTCCAGATACGGATTTGTAGGTATATGCGCTATAATAATATATACATTTATTACATTAGGTATACTGTACAATCATAATAATTATTATCAAGGTATGCCTATATAAATACCAATCGCGTGGAGCGTATAATATATTAATATAGAGATATACGCGTATCTAATCGTTGAATGTTAACACGATATAATACTACATTTTATTCGTTTATTATTAATACTATCGCATCCGATGTGATGTATTTATACATAACATATTAAAGCCGTATAAGAATTTTTCTAAAATATATTGATGCTTATCAACATTCCGACTACGTGGGGTACTCGCCGACAATGGAAACCATCGTAAGAAAACATTTTAACGTGTAAACCGTTATTATTAAAATCCATTTTGTCTTTTGGGTATAATACTACTTTTGATATTATACCATTTACGGACATTGTGTTAACTCTAGTTAATCATACTATTTCAGTAGTCCTATAGTCACTCGGGACTAAGGCTTTCAGCCATGACGTATAGTTACTGTAAAAATAATCATTATGACATAATTGGTATAATACTCGTATAATGGTGTCAAAACATACTTTGCTTAAATTATTTTTTTGAAATTATTTCCGATATCGGATGGAACCAAGTCTTCTTTTGAATTCATAAAAATTGTAGGGTTCTGATCTACCTGTACTTTCCAGAACACGTTTTTCTAAAAAAAAATAACAATTTATTTTTATGAAATAAAATAATTTTAATTCATAAAAGTAATCTAGTTACAATATTTCAAAAATGTCAATAGTTCATGTATGAATTAAGTAAAGGTTATTCAAAAAATCAATTTTTTTTCTAGTTAGCCTTACATAATAATATTGCTGTTATTACAGAAAAATAAATATTCACCGCCATCCGGGCGGGTCATAATCACAAATTAATACGATTAAAGCCTATAAAGTATAGGTATATGTGATGGATAAGCGCGGACGTCGCGGAAACATACCTATATAAAAAGGGGACATTTTGTATTGTGAAATGGCCGTACATAAATATTTACGGTCAGTTTGTGTCGGCTATTTCATCGTATTGTCTTATATGTATACATACACACACACATATATATTACCGTGTAGGAGACGCCACGCGTCTTCGGCGGTATAATAAAACACTTTTTTTACAACGACGAGTTGCGAGCGGAAGACGGCTGGTGGGGACATTTATTATGTTGAACGCGTGTGGGAAAAAAAGTAATAATAAATAAATAAAGGACAAAAAAGCAGTTATAATACGCAAAGCTACGTATGTATAGGATACGGACGATGGAGAAAAACAACTGTTTTCCGCAAGATAATTCAACTATATAAACGCGCGCTCGCGTTTGCCGCAAACGCTGTGGCCGGCAGCAGCAGAAGACGACTACGACGATAATAATGCCAAAGAATCGCGCAGGGACGTGCGCGCTGGCCCGACGAGGTCCGACGAGACCGGAACTTCCAGCATCCGACGACGACGACGACGACGACGGCTACTAGAGAGGCAGCTAGCGGATGTAGAGGCATTGTCGCGTGTTTGTGTGTATGTGGGTACCCTATCCTCTTCCATATCTATATGTATGTGTATGTGTTAGTGTATATATATATATGCATATATATATATAACACTACGCGATGACGCCGCCGCCGCCGAGGGGTGTCAAATGGTCAAACTGGCACCGGATACAAGACCTTTTTATACGCCCCATCCGGTCGGCGTCGTCGTCGGTTCCGGCCGGCCGGCCAGGCAGAGCCGTCCTCCCGGTTGCGACGTATATAATACAAGTGAGAGAGTGTGGGTGTACATCACCCGTGCGACTTGTATATATATACTTGAAAACTTACTTTTATGGACTTTTGCTGTCGTTGTCGTTGATGTCGGTTTTTTTCCTGTCGTGTTTTTGTTGGTTTTATCCTCACTGCAGTCGTCTGCGAATATTGCCCCCCCCCTCCTCGCAAAAACTAACGGACCACGGTGAATTTTTATTTTCCTCTTATAGTTTTTGATCATCTTTGTGTGGGAGAGTACACTCACAATTTCGATCTTAATTGTTATGCTCAATATGTCATTATAGGTATTGATAAGTACCTAAACTATGGTTTCAGGCCTACAAGTAAATCGTCCTATGATAATCAAATAACCTAGGTGGTGGCTTGGCCTCAACATTTTATAATACTTTAAGAACACGCATTATACTTATATTATTATATTTTATTAGGACTTAATCACAGTCTATCGTGCATTTTATTCTAGTTTTGGATTGTACCTTTCATAAATCATCCTACTATACCATTCAATAGAGCTGTTAACTGTATTAACAAATATTGAAATATGTTCTCCTTTCTCCACTTGTAATGTAGTTTTCTTTTCGTCAATTCCTTAAATTCTCTAATTTAAACTCTTCTAAATCACAGACCGTATTAAAACAATATATTATATTAATCAATTTCTTATTTAACCTAGTAGTTGAAACGCCTGTGATAATTAATGTTAAAATTTCATAAAATATATAATATATATATATATATATATATTGGTATATAATTTATAAGACGCGTCCATCCCCAATCACTATATTTCACAGCTTATTATTCGAAGTTGATAAAAAAAAGTATATTCGTTTTTCTCAGTATACATGCAATAAAAGAATTCAAAAACGGCTTCTATCAAAATAGATTTCAATATGGATGGTATATTAAATTATACTGCAGTAGTTTTATGTACGGCGATACGGCACATCAAACGACAAGCATTACTTTCGGTACGGTTTACTGCGTCGGATTTCAAGAGAATGTGGTACAAAAATATATATTTATAGCCAACATCGATGGAGCGCTAACCATATATCAACCGCATATATATTATACTCCATCGACGGCTAACTCACACCGGCTAATAAACACTAAATGTGTGGTGTTTTTGATTTTTGTAGAATTGTTGTGTTGATTGTCTGTCCCATGTACTTATTGTATTCGTTGTATTGCATTGATAATACATTTGTTGTTCCGTATTCGGGACACCCAATGGATACATGTATTTGAAATGAAAATAAAACAATTTCGGAACAGCTTCTATACGATTTTGAAGCGGAAAGTTTGATTTTATTCCACAACTCGCGTAGCATATATTATATCAGAATTATTATCACGAGCAAATATTAATGATTCTAGTATTCCATGATTCACGGATGAATTAATGTGTCGTACATCCCCTCTCAAGCTTTTTTGTCTATTAGTTTATCATGATTTATTGTTATAATTAATTTTTGAAATATTTTTAATTTCTCATAGTATAAGTTTAGTTGAAATATATGATAAAATATTAAAAGCATGTTTACCATTATTCTCCGCGATTTACGACAATATGTTGCTCTAATAACTTATTAGTAATAACTACGTATAATATTCAAATTTATCTTATACACGACTAATTATGTATTATTATAATTAACTTTAGGGTTTACTCCTTCCCGTTATTTATAGCTTTATTTAACATAGCAAGTTTTACATTCAGCATAATCTAATGTATTAGTATTCTAGACATAAAATGTATTGTTTGATACTTTAGAAAGATACAACATAATATGCGCTAAAGACATTCTCTTATAAAACATATTCATAAATATAATTATATATTATATTATATTTTATTACAAGCAATTTAGAACTATTGTGTGGAAAAAATAAGTTTAAACCTTTAGTTTTTGATCCCTTTTTATTTTTGATTTTATTAACAGAAGCATTAAATATTTAAATGTTAAAAATTGTTTAATAATTGGAAAAAGAGTAATATATTATTCATTATTTTATATTTGCGCGCGTTTATATTTATGTGTTTGCCGTTTAATTAGAAACGTAAAAACCAATAAATGAAGATCCTATTTATAAAGAATAATGGTAACTGTTCAAAAATAGTTTACAAAAGTTCCTGTCTCCATTCCAATTGAAATAATTATTATTAGTAAACAAGATTTGTCCCCTTACAGCTTACGCTCCAGTTAGTTGAGTGTATATACGAAGGTGGTATATGATGCGTGCAGAGGTTTGAGGGGCACGCGAGTGATGATACTTAACCTCATTTTGCTTGCATGATTTCGACATTCCGTTTATTTATGTATTGGAACACTTGAAAAGGAAAACCACTTGTATACTTTCATTGTTTGTTAAGTTTTAGAATTTTGGTACTAATAATTTTATTCGAGTAATTCACAAAATAAATATATATATATATATATGATAATTTATAAAAGAAAAATGTTGATAAATTTTTATTAATGAAATATTAGTGTATTAGTATATTTTATACATTATTACACAGATTTAAGTGCCGTGGTGGAATCATTTTCTTATTATCAAAGATTTAAACTCGTTTTACGTTTAACATTAATTTTAATTATCATTTATACATAGTAAAAAATACTAAAAATATAATAATAATGAATTTAACATGAAACACAATCAGCAGACTCATTAATTCACGTAAAATTTAACGTATTAATACAATAGCATAAATAATAGACAAGCTCTGATCTTATATACATTATACGTTTGTGCCAAAGCTCAGGTACTATATTATTATATAATAATATAATATGTATGTATAAACTTGTATGTGATTTATCGCTTATTGTTATACACATAATTTATTGTAAGTAATTATTAATTATTTGGTATTACATGTAGTGATATCAAAGAATATAATATAATGTCTGTATATACCAACAAATTGTCGACAGCTTTTAAGATCGTGTTGCTTGTAAAAATCTGAAAATTTCCGTTTTTATATTATATAATAAAGTGACGTCAGTGCAGTTCAAAAAGGTCGTATCTCACAATAATACAATAATGGTTTGTTGAATATAAACGATGCTGAAAAAGGCTAAAAAATAAAACTCCTAGCAAGCGCATAGTAAACGCCGGATCTGCCGATGGTATTTCCGATCTTCTCCCTATTCGATATTTTGTCTAACATATACATTATACATACATTAAATTGTTCTTCTGGTCGATTCGCCCTCTCTAGCGCGTCTAAAAACATCTTTATACATATGTCGTACGAACTACCCACTGATTTGACTTTTTTTTTTATGTGTAAAAATAATATTATAATATACTGATGAATCGTAAGATGCTAAAAACTAAAAGTAATTATTATAACTTATGATGTAGGTACATAGTAACATAAATATTATTTTTGTGGTTTTGAAAACAATAGTCGATGGGAATTGGTTCTATCAGGAAAAAAATATTTACATAAAAAATAAAAATAAAACAAATCTAATGTAATAGTAACACGCGTATCAAGTTCAAAATCTAAAACAGAAAACGATAATACTCCTATAAATAATATAATGAAAAATATTACAGTATTTTTTGGTATGCCCGCCAAATTGATTAATTGCAAAGATCTATCTCTAAGTATGTGACACGGCGTACAGTATCAACTAATTATGTTTTGGAAATTTTTCACGCCGATGGAAGTCCTCTCCTCGTTACACACACTTAGGATATACGAAGAATACGCCTTTGTATATTGGCCACACATAATGAAAAAAAAAAACGGACATATTTTTTTCTTTTTACCGAATCTTTTTCATTACTTAGCATGACGGAAAATTTACGACCCATGAATGTGGTACATATACGCCGCGTTGATATTGTAATATGACTTTTCTTTACGTAAATTCATTTTTTTCACCCTCTCTTTCCTTTTTCTCTGCATGCGATCTATACATAATATGTGTATTATATGTGTATACGTGCAGCGCGACATTCGCTAATTGAAGGAAAAGTTTTCGAATTTAAAACGTGATTTGTGTGAACTCGTACACATAATAGGTACCTATATATGCGAACGAGGGTCCTCAGTATCGGTAATATCGACAATATAATAATATCGCCGCCACTAAAAAAAATACGCGTGGCATGTGATATACTGGTATACATGCGTTTTCTCTTATTAGCTGCACCGCGTAGGCCGTCGGTTTAACGGGTTTTTTCTTTTCTTTTCCCCCTCACTCTTTCTTTCGTCGGGGTTTCATTTAATGTTTTTTATTACGACGACGGTCTCCTCTGGTGCTAACTTAGCGGTGGCATAAACAATCTCTGCGGAGTAAGAGAGAAAAAGTCGATACCATGAATCACAGCAGCGGCGCCGTCGGGGAGCTGCTGCAGCTGCAGCGGGAGATTGAAAAAACGGCCATATACACCACGTGTGTGTTTTACAGTTATTATTATTATTATTACTATTATTGTTTTTGTTGTCAGTTGGACGAATAATTATCGTACCGCGCCGACTTACATAAATGTCCTACGAACGCGACGATTTCGAGTTATTAAAATATATTTATGATATTATGCGTGTTTCACGATAATGTATGGTATATATTATATGCATTATATTTTCCTGGGATCGTCTCGCGTGAAAACCACCGCGACTTACCCGCGATTTTAATCTGTAAATTATTGTGTACGTGCTAGTCATCGCGGAAGATATGGCTAAATTTTCCATATGAGTTCCGTTTCCGAACGAACGAACATTTAAATATACATTATATAGTGTACTGGGCCACGCGGGTGCGTATATACATATATATTATCCACGCATGGAATATAAGCGACGTGTTGGTATATAACATAATAATATATAGAGTGAGAAGCGATTCTCGCGCATTGTTTGACGTCGCGCCCTTTATTTTTTTTTTTTACACGCTCGCGCATATAAATGCATTTCTTTTACAGCCCAAGACGAGCGCACAACGGTATACCTATATTTATATCATATGTTATGTGCTTGGATATGTGTAAATAGGATACGACGATCGGCCGACGACGACGACACGCTTATAATATGCGTATAAGAAAAACCCTATAATTCATTCAATGCTCTCTATATCGATTCGCACGCGCAAACAACACTGCTGCACGAGCGCAATTTTATTATCTCTCTCGGCGTTTAAACGAGAAGCGAAAAAAAAAAACGAAGAAAAAGGTGTCGGACCAAATGGGATAGAATAAACTTACGCGCGTACGGCATCAGCGGCGTGGTGAAGGGGACACACCACACGTCGTTGCTCTTTTGTGTCCCTATCGCGTTGCACCGATGGTTTCTCTGTACATAATAATATAGTACTACATTTTATATTTTACATGGAGGACGACCACAATGCTAACATTACTACTAAGAGTATCGTCGTCCACGCGTCTGTAAGAAATAGATTCAAGATTTCAAACCTAGTTTGAACGCACGGCAAACTCTGCAGTCGTCCACTGCTGTCTAAAATTAAAAACAGTAAATGAACTTGTACAAAGCCATTATAAAAAATTCCGTTCCAAGTCTATTGTTAGTAACATGTCTTTCTACTCGCTACCTCAAAACATCTACCGACGTCGTAAAATAAATTAGTCCAGAATCATGCTATCATAAAAGTCTAGTCAAACTTGTATTATGAAGCTCTGTTAACTGAATTTTCACATGCTTCACGTTTATTGTACTAAATCCTAATAACAATGTGTTAAATGTTATGTGTTGACGTGTTGTTCCAATCTTACAAATACATAACATAACAAATTTTATAAGATTTTGTTTTATTCGGTTATTCATAGTGTTACAGTGAATTGACCTATTATTACATTTAAAGGTTAGAAATATTATCTAACGCAACTGAAAAAGAAATTTAGGAATTTAAAATGATCAAAATTTGATTCAATACTAAAATATCGGTAAATTCACTCTAGTATTAAAAATCAGGTTGGTAATAAAGTCCTCTTAACAGATTTTAATATATAAATGTATATTAATGTTTGTTTAAAAAAAGGTCTATATTCGTGCATATGTGCGACATTAGGTTAACCTCCAACATTTTATTATTTCTAAAAGCGTTTTTCGACGTGCGCCATTCAAAAATTTTGTAATTAAGCGCGAAAAATCGTTCAGCACCGCATACGTTGTCATTTAATTATCCAACCCGATGATTTTTATTATGAAAGATCATCACGATGAGTATATAAACACATGTTTTTTTTTTTTATAAAACAACGTTTGTCATAATACAAACTATAGGACTTATCTTTATAAATGGATTATATTTTATTAACATAACTTGCCTAATATAACTTATAATCTATCTGTGAAAATGTTGAGTTAAAAAAAAATAAAAATGATTTATTTTAAGTTTAATTTAATCTTCTTCGTCCTCAACACGTTTATATTTATTATAACTATGTGTGATTCGTTAAAAAAAAAAAATAATAACATTTACAAAATATGTATATATCCATTTCTTGACCATCTCCCGATTCCATAAATAATCCCACTATGAGAATGTATACACATTACATTGTGTATATGGTCTGTCGTTCCGCTTATATTCAGAATTCGTAGTTCTGCAGTTCCGAAAATAGTAAAGGGACGTAAATATATTAAGTAATTAAAAGACGCGCGCGATAAAATACGTAATAAACTTATTAAATTATTAGTATTATTATTATTTTAATTTTATATAATAGACATTTTACTCACTCGCGGGGACGTCAAGAAGTAATTTATTCAAACGAAATTTGACGGTTCATATACAATTTTATAAACTCCAATTTAATATAATGCGTGTTTTACGTTTATCAAATACACTCGAGTGTGCTGACCGGATATTTCCTTGATCTTGTTCCAAAAATCTTTGCGGTGTATAACCTCGATTACGTCGTTCCCGAACATTCTAAAATAGTAATATTATTATTATTTTTATACAAACCAACCCGTTCATTATATAAGTAGGTATGTATCAATACAATATTATGCGAATGGCGAATCCTATATAGACTATTTTTTTGTTTCATGATTCACATCTGTTTTGTCATGAACAAATGAATCATGATCGTATATACGCGTATTAGACCAATCGAATGCAAAGTGTCACGAACGTTTGAATAGAATTTGATTTATGAAAGGCGGAAAAATCGAGTACATCATAATAATATTCATTTACGCATCAACATATGTGATTTTGATGTACTAGTAAATAATTATGCGTAATAACATGTGATCAGCCTATATTTCCCCGTGCGCCAAAGATATAATAGTATTGTTGTCGTATTATTTAGAAATTGATCGGGTTGCACAGCTACTCTATTATTTATTAGTTATAATTGTTATAAATAATTACAGGAAAATTCGCGATTTGTGATCATAGAAATACTAGGCTTCGTGATTCCTTTTGCCTACCATAGTAATAATTTTTCTAAGACTATATCTTTAATAAAACGATATCCGTAGCGATTAACAATTCTTCGTAAACCTATAATTTTTCAATATTAATTCAAATTTACTATTATTGAATAATAATAATTGTATTGTTCAAAGAAGCATCATACGTACGTAATTTAAGTGTAAAGTTTAATGTAGCGTATATAAAACCAGACTAGTACATAAATATAATTAAATAAACATTTTTGTCTTTTATTATAACAAGTTCTTCGTGCTAAATTATGTCTTAGTTATATTAATATTGAACTAAAAATGTTTCTTAAATATTTTACAACATAATAATAATAACAATAATTATTAGTTGTAGGTTTCTGAGATGCTCGAAAGTTATAGGATGCACACAAAGCATTTTTTTTTATTAATTATTAAAAT
This sequence comes from Rhopalosiphum maidis, assembly GCF_003676215.2. Classification (NCBI taxonomy): domain Eukaryota; kingdom Metazoa; phylum Arthropoda; class Insecta; order Hemiptera; family Aphididae; genus Rhopalosiphum; species Rhopalosiphum maidis. Next base: position 40,106,541 of record NC_040879.1, on the reverse strand, counting down.
TTATTTTTTTTAAAGCTATGTTGGAACTTGGAAAGTTTAAAATAATATATATTTTGATATGTTTGTCTCGAGAGATAAATATACAATAAATCGAATGAAAAAGAAATATAATTACAAAACAATTTCAACGTTACTTTAATAAGTCCTATTGTATGACAGACTTGAATCCGATAATGTTTTAGAATTAAGATTAGAGTAATAAAATTATTTAAAATATACAATATACATGCATATGCTTTCCCAACTTTAAATCCACAAAAACAATTTATTATTAATATAATATGCATAATATGTATGTACAATAGACATAATAAGATTTATTTTTCACACATACAGAAAAATAAAACAACGAAATATCTAAAAATTTGCCCATATAATGTTTCTAATTTATTTATCGCCCCCAAGTTATTCAATACGTCTAATATAAAATATTATACATAAAAAAATTAAAATCGTAGTATAATACCTAGATACAAAATATTGTTGCCAGGTTCGCGTTAAAAATCATCTTATGCAAGTGGTTATGGTTACCTAAGGCTACGTCTCCCCTTTTATATTACGTGCTGATTACAAAACACAGAAGGAGTAGAGGGTAAAAGAAAAGAAAAAAAGAACTAATAACAAGTATACAGATACGGAGAGGGAAATTATATACGAATCGAGATTTATGCCTGGCATATAAGCTATGTATATTGCATATACGCACGGCAATAACGTATAAAATGTTATGCGCAGTCGTGGTACGTCTAGAAAGTTTGGAGCCCCTAAATTTGCTGTGGGGATCACCGCAACGACGATTAGAGATTAACTTAATGTACGTACACGCTTATATATACCACGCGCGCTGTTAAGTGTTATCGTCGCAGCGCTTTATCGTGTATAACCTAGCCTACATGTATATATATATATGTATACATATCACTTGGTTAAGTATTGTGTCATCATCATAGTACCTTATCGCGTATATATATGTGTGTGTGTGTATATGTGTGTGTTCGCGTCCCACACCTACAAAATACTAAATTTCTAATCGCTTCTATGGCTAAAATAGAAAACTTACACCTAACTATCAGAATACTTTACAGAAATTAGTAGTTTTTGAAATATTTATATAAATTAGCTCTGTTTACTCTACAGATTTTTTTTAGAAATACGAAGACAAGTATTTTGTATTAGGGTAATAACTGTACTTGAAGCTCTTGTTTGACACAGTATAGACAAATGCTGTGAGATATTTTGTATTTTGTATTTTTTCATACCGAACGATTATGTATCTAATTATTTCGATAATTATTGTCATCTATTTGAGTTTCGTATGTAATATACAGCAGTCAGTGGATGAATATTGAGAACATTTTAATATGGTTTTTATACGATACTAGTATATTTCCGCAGTAATTCTATGCAATAGCTAGGTAAGAGGTATATATGTGGATCAAAAATATATAACTATAATGGTTGTGGTACTTATATATTATAATATTATGATCATGATTCGTGGGCAACTAGTAGTAGTCAATTTTAAATTACATATATATATATCCTTTTCCATCGTTTTTTATCAAAAATAAAATGTTTCTTTGAAATATCGATCGCGCCTGATTTTTAATCGAATAACACAAGAATCGAATCGTATTAAAGTGAATTGCTTTATTTTTTTTTAACTGAATCTTTTTATTCCCTGATTCCATGTGCCCGTAAATTATTATGCCCAGAAACGTTTTGGTCGCATCGTAGTTTTTAAAAGCAAATGCGTCACGTGCGTATAATGTATTATCGTACGTGTATTTCAATTGAAATGTCAGTCTATAAAATATGTACATTTTTTTAATTTCGTTTTTACATCATTGGATTAGCCATGAATTATAATACACGTAGCCATGTTTTCCTTTTTGTTATTACGATACAAAACTATCATAAAATTTTAATTATAATTAATTATTTATTCGTGTTATATTTTATAATATAATAAATAATATACTCAATAAATCGCGTATGTGGACATTTTGAAGAGACGGGTCTGGAAAATTCGAATTAAAATAAAAATTCCACGATTCTTAAATACGATACACCTATAAATTGATTTCGGAATTTCCACCATAGCGACTGCGATGCGTATAGATATCCCTCAGAAACTACTATCTATACTTATATATTACTATTGCATGGCCCGTAAGTGTAGGTAATATATACGTTTATAATAAACAATAATATATATTATTACGTGTGCAACGCGCATGCGCTTTCAAGGAGAAGAGATTACGCTGGCACATTATAATATATTATTATTTTATTATAAAAAACACGGTATCCTCCTCCTTATCCGAATAAAAAGGAGCAAAAGGATATATAAGAGGAGTTGATTTCCATATAAATCAACGGGAGACATCCGTTAGTGTATATGCGTAATAATATATATTATACGCACTCACACATGTACACGCGTGCGTACGAGAGGCGTGAAGTCGGCGGCGATCGTTTAGTGCTCGCGAGATGCAAATTCTCAGGCGAAAATCGTATCCAACGGGTCGTTATGGACCATTTCCCTTTGGGACGTCCCCTCCGATATCGTCTAAATACTAAACTTTGATTTTGTGCGTGTAGGTGCTTATTTTTTTTTATTTTTTTCACGCTAACTTCTGTCACCGCTCTTATTTTACGGTAAATATGTTATGCGTTATGCACGAGTGTATACGCAAATAATAATGTAGTAATATAATATTCTGATAAATTAAATTACTTAATTTACCAAAAATAGTCTATTCTAAAGTTTTTTTTTAAAGAGACATAAAATAATTAAATTAAATACAAGGTTCCACAAGGTTCCTCTTACAGAAATGCATTGAAAAATATCAAAAATACATTATGAATCAAATGAATCAATTCCCTGAGACTCAGCTCGGATCAGAATCAAAAATCTTAATTGAAGTAATAATTTAAAGCATTTATATAAAAATTCAACTTTTTTTAAACAACTACTCATTACTCGCATTAAATGGAATGGAAATGTAGTTTTTTTAAAGAAGTATCGCAATGTATTATTATATTGTCATACTCACGAGTATTGAAATTGACAAAATAAATTGAACGACAGACGCATTAAAAAAAAAACACACAAAAGTAAAAATTACATTTACTTACTATACTTACCAATAATGTATAAATGTTAACGTGTTAGAAATTTTAACTTTGTTGTATTAAACTCCAAAATAACGATTTCGTTATAATTAAATATAATAAGTTTATACAACATAGGAAATAAATAGGTGTAATTAATTTTATTTTTTATCAGCATTTAAAATGTACTTTATAAACTTAATAATATGTCAAACAATTTTAATTTTAATGTTCTCGTTTAATCCTGATAATTATTTAATATATAGGTACAAATATAGCCAGTTAGGTAGCATAAAATTAAAATTATGATATAATATAATATAAATATAATCATATTTTACTATACATTTAAATTATTAAAATTGGAATTATGAATTGAACGCACTAACAATTTAAAAAAAGCATGAAATATATATTAAAAATTCCAAAATATGAAAAATAGACTTTTCATACTAATACTGGATTGGTAAGTGGACGATTCTATATTTCTTCTTAGTATAAATAATATATATACTTTAAAAACTCAACTAAAAGAGCTTCATCGCAAACAAATTATGGATTTGAATAAAAAAAAACAATAATTAACTTTAATATAAATAAATAATGTAATATTTAAAAATATATTGTTTCTTAATTTACCTGTGTGCAATACGCACCAATCGAACGCGCACTACCCTTTGACTGCGATTTCCCACTTCTTAACCATAGCCGTTATAATCGTTTTCATTATATAATACTTACGAACATTATGTACCGGTGATGTACATCGCATACATTATTTAGTTTTCGGAGCACGTCGTAGTCGAACGATAGCGGATGTTAAACGGTAGAATCACCAGGCACCGGCACATAGAGTACCTATATCATATGATGAAATAATGATATATATTGTACATCGGCGTTGAACCAACGAGCACAATAATAAAAGGGAAAATTCTAAAAAAAAAGGGAGAAAACGCATTCTTTCGTACATCCAACGACGTGAATATACGTGTTTATAGCACCGATGTCCTGCTATAAATACGTAAACATATAAATCTGCACCCATCAACAGGGATACCTATAATAATTTTATTTTATTATTATTATTATTATTGTAACCATTGACCCGGTTATTGTTTATGTTACGTAATATTTTGTGTTGCGGCGTATGTTATATTATATACATGTATGTATATTTACACCCTTCTTGCACGTACGTGTTAACACCCCCGCCTGATCCCGAAATGTGCGTTTTATTTCTCTTCCATTCAATAATAATAATATTATATCCACGTGCAGTTAATGATTTAGGTATGTATAGGTACTTAGATTAGGTACCAAATAAATATCCGTCCATAAAACAGATAACGTTCGACTATTCCAGAAAGTAAAAATCAATTATGGTGTTATTATCGTATGATATATTACATTATATTGGTTTATGTCCCATTCACCTGCTGCTGCAGACACTGGAAAAAGAAAAACACCAAGAAGGGCCCGCAGGGTATAAAACTTTTATAGGTTACAAATTATTATATTTTTTTACCATAATGATTTTCTAGTTTATCCCTGGAAGTTTGCATTTTACGTAAAGTTTGGAATAAATGTTTCATTTGGCGCGTGCTCGCGTGGGTACAGTAGACGGTTCATAATATTAAACTGTGCTTGCTATCTTTTTGAGCCTCGTGTCTTTGATCTAACATAAAAATTATTACTATGTTTACATGTCTATAGTATACATCCCAAAAATTAAAAATTTTACTTTTCATAAAATACATGATTATCAACAGTGATAATAAGTAAACATAAACCAGCAAAAAACATAGAACTTAACAGTTTATTAATTTATTTTTTTTTAGAATTGTTTAAGTATATATTTTAAAATTTTAAATTAAAATGCATTACGATTTTTAAAGAACAATACAATAATTGTCGCCTTTATGTTACCTAATGGCTTAACATGGTATTCAAAATAAGTTTACATGGCTGAGTGGTGTTGACTGACCAGCCATCGGACATTTAAATATTCTAAAAATAGGTAAAACAAAAATAATAATTAAAACCATAAGGCAATAGCAGATATTAAAATCAAAATAATAATTAATAATTATCAGTAGACTTATAGATAGGGTAAGTATATATTAAGTATTGATATTGACACAGACTGAAGTAATGTTAGGCAGTAATCTATTCGTGAAGAGATTTTTAGTGAGATTTAAGTATGAAATACAACAAAATCAACCGTATCTACTGGAAAGAGTAATAGGTATTTTTTTTTATGAATCAAATGATTCATTTAAAGTAAGACACACTTTATTTCAAAAACTATTAAAATAAATTAATATGAGTCGTTAATAAACCATCACATTTTTCTAAAAAAATAAAATATTTTTTACTGATCTAAATATTGTATAGTGTATACGTAACAATAGTATTTTAATGTTTTTCATTTTGATAAATATGGTAATAATATAAGTTCTTAATAGTTTATACTATTCATCCGTTGATTTTTGAAGAAATTAAATAATTTAATGATATGATTCATGTCCATCGTATGGTGTGGATGTAGTAGTTTATTAATTAATATCTAATATATTTGAAGTACTTTTAATGTTTTTTATTAGAATTTTCGAGAATTTTGTACTATTGTATACATATAATATACTGTTATCGAATAGTAGTCAGATGAAATAAAAACCTAACACGCGTGTTGTTTGTATTTTTATTAATATATACTCGCGATAACCATAATAAATAGTGTTCAACTGCGGTCTGCATCACGTCGTTTAATATCTATCAACACTAGGCATTTATATGCGACTAAGGGTAACCACCAGTATTATATAATTGTATAAATATTAGAATAAACGTGTTTAGAGACGGTTTTTAAATCTAATACCATCCATCCCATCCACAAAAGTAATTTTCCGGTATACGGCGGAAGGCATATGAAATATTGGTAACCGAATTGAGTTGATTTGTTTTTACTAAAGTGATTTTGTTAAAATAATTATTGGTACGTATATGTATGATTGAATTATTAATCCATTCGATTAGTTCTTTCCCATACTATATATATATATATATTTGATATACAGTTTTGGCGTTGTAAAATACCTACATATCATTAAAAAAAAAAATCATAATCAAAGCGTTAATAATTTAATACAAAACTTTATATCATAAATGATGTACGAGTATAATACTATAATGTATATTATACTTGATTCAAATATCTGTTTGTCCTCCGACTTAAACAAACTTGTGTATAATATGTAAAGACATGAAGCATTCTCGTAATTATTATATGTGTATTATACACATATAACACATTATATGTTACAACTATTATACATACGTAAAATGTAATATATCATTTTATATAGGTTCCGTATTCGTCGACTATTGGAAAACACTTAAATAACATGATATACGTAACTATATATAATAATATTATAAACGTCTATATTTGTTTAGGTAATTTATCAAGTTCGAATACGCTACAGTGAATATATAAAAATGCAGATACCACGTTTATAGTTTATGTCGATGATATCTGCAACGCATATTATATATATATATATATATATATAATAATAATAATAATAATACACGTTCTGCAGTCCTCTGCAGAGAAACGTTCTCGTTCCGACGATCGCTTAAAACCGCAACAGCGGCGGCGTCACGCCGCAATCGCGTGTACCCGCGGTAAACTAACACATAGCAATATACACATTCACATCATTATACGGTTCGCCCCCTTTACGAATCCGCATACTATAATGTAATTAATTTTTTACGTCCGTTTTCTCAGCATCGTTTATAATGTATGATAGCGTGTGTGTGTGTGTGTGTGTGTGTGTGTGTGTGTGTGACTCGGGCCCGTTCGTAAATAGGATTTAATCTGATCTTTCCGGTGGCAGCGTCTTATCCATAGTATACATATTATGTGTATATTGTTTATTATATACGTACTAGGGTTAGTTCTTCAAAATTCAACGGGCGTCTAGGCCGTTAAACCGTCGCTGCTGTCGTTTTCGGTCGTAGGACTTTCAGATGTCCAACGTACTTTCTTTCCGCTTTCAAAAATATAATTTTTATAATACATCCACCCGCCTTATAGCACTCATTGCGCTGACGCGTATCGGCTATATTTGTGATTGCGTAAACGTGGGAGGATGGCGGGTAAAATAAAGTCAAATTAAAAAAAGATTGTTATATAGTTGTCATTCGGAGATATTATAATAGGTATCTACATTTTTTTCATTTCACACACGTTTTATTTTGTTCAACGGTTGTTTTCATTTTTTTTTTCTGGTTTGTTGCAGGCTATTCGCACAACCCCTATAACGGTGTGGTATGCAACGATAACATTTTAGCGACCGGAGTTTTTTCGTCCAAAGAACTTTGGAGACTTTCCAAAGGTAGGGAACCACAAAAATAATAATAATAATAATATAGGTACAACAGTCGTAGGAGAGGGTTATACGCCCGTGGCCTTATATATTTAATATATAATATATTATACTCCTTAGTCACTATTATAATATACAGGCACACACCTATAATATAATAATAATACTAGCTATATATTATATATACACTACACACATTGAGCTAAAAATAAAAATGAGCAACGCGTATCTTCTTCTACTTTGTCCACACGATTTTCCTTTAAGCGTTATTCCGACAAGGAGTAAAAAAAAACACAAGACATACATAATACCTGCACTGTCATCATTGTCGTCATAAAATTATACGACAAGAATGGGTTGTCGCCGCACCAATTTATTATAAATACCTATATTGTTATAATATAACTCGAATAATCGACAATATTATGATGTACAATGACGCATTTTATATTTTAATCGGCACGTTGCGTGGTGTACAATTCAATCGGTATTGAGAACAATAAATGTGTATTGCATTTACGCCTGATCGTATCTGCAGACGAAATAATGTCCGTTCAGATGGTGACATGAAAACTTAACAAAACAAATTGTCGGCTGCTGTATAACGGTGGAACGCAATAATAATAATATATTCTAATATTGTTACTTATTCATGCACGAGCCAAAAAGAAGTAAACATAATTTATAATATAATAATATTATGATGACTTCATTAACCACGTACTCGGCCAGATCGGGTTGTCAATGCTAAAACTACCAAACGTTATCAATACAATCATAAAATTAAATAAAACTTTCAATAACTAACCGTCAGTTATTATATAGTGATGGTCATAAGCTGACGATGCTTCGTTCTCGCCGTATGTGAATGCACACACGCGTTTCAGTCGCCCTCGGACTCTATTAATATAATATCGATTAATATATTAATATATACACGTGCGGCATATTATTATTATTATTATTATTATTATTATTATTACTAGTATACATCAATTACTAGCACATGGCGCTCGTAAAAATATAACGCCACTCATAAATCCGGTAGTTTTGATGAAAATAAAAAAATCACGAAAACCGACCTAGAACTCAAAGCGCGTTGCAACTATATAGCACTATATAGCATATAGTGGGCGAGTTTCGTGGTGTGGAGTTTTTATCTATAAAACAATCATAGGTCGTCGAATTGGAAATTTTAGGCAAAACACACATATTACATTGATATGATTAATTTGAAATGTGTACGAATATTCGTGGACTTATATTAAATGATAAATTTTCAAATAATAAATCATTCTATTTTTCTCGAAATGTATACTAAATTTATAACTCATACATGCATGCCTTCGACATGTTAAATAATAATTCATATTTCACGGTTGAAAAAATGCATTTAAACTTTGAACCATATGCGTTTCGAGATATGTATTTTTGCTTGTGATTCCAGAATCGTAAAACGTAAAAAATACGTTATTAAAAGTCTTGTTTTCTATGTAGTATAAATGATATATATTAGTAGCCTGACTTGCACAGTATATTGTGTTATTACAGCGATTTCTGAAGAAAGAAAATATTTATTTGGATTAATATATTAGGACGATATTATTTGCGGAACTAACTTGAAACGATTGAACAAAGTCGTATTTATATAGCTTATAACAATAATATGAATAATAAAATGTATAGTCGTCGGAATTAAAAAAACGTCTTATTGCAAATATAGTATGACAATTGTGCCGAAGAAACATGCTGTAGGCATAGGAATCAACGTCTACTAAATGATCGTCCTTTAAATAGTTAGGTTAGGTTTTAATTGTTTCAAATTTCAATATTATGTTGTTGATTATATTCATATCAAAAGAATACTAAAAATTGTCAAAGTTTAATTATATTTTAACTATATTTCAGTACGAAGATCAAATCGATAAATTATTATTATTATTATTATTATTATTATAATTAGCCACAACAGATATTTAAACATATTAGAGAGGTCAGGTTAGGTTAGGTTTTAAACATATTAAAGATAATATTTTTTTGGATAATATCTCACTTATTTTACTCGTTACCTTTATAACTTTAGATTAAACTATATCTTTGCGCGTATATTAAAACATTTTGCACAGTGCGCGGCTGCAAATTATATATATATATATCAATTTCTCGTAGTAATATATATATATATATACTCTATGTGTGTGTGTCTTAACGCGTGGTCCCCACCGCCTGCAGTCCACCCGCAACATATACCACCCTCGGCCGCGTGCGAGCTCTGCCACCGCCACTGTATAGGAAGATCGCCTGTTTCAAAGTCGTAAGTCATCCATTGGTATCCGCAACATTTGCTGGCACACAACATTGCCCATTTTAAGGATTAGACCAAGGAGAGACGGCACGCACACACATGCGCATGTATATGTATAATATTATCCACGAGTAAAGGGGTGACGTATCATTTTCCGCGCGTACACACGTGCGACCGAATTGTTTGGATGAAAAACCCGATAATTGTCTGCGTTTTGTATATAATAGTGTAATAATATAGTTTATAATATACTCGTCAATGGGGTATACCTCAAAATATATGACGATCGCCGTCCCGATGACATAGAGATTTGAGAGGGATTGAAATTGCGATTTACGAGACCACAGAGAGAGTGGAGGAGAGAGTGTGCGAATGATTCGATGTTCGCCTGGTTTCACGGTTAATTCCTATAATGGTCAACCCGCACAACCACCCCAAGCTCGACGAATTTGAGCTCGCCGTCGTCTTCGGGCGCGTGCAACTTAAACCTATCGTATTTTTACCGTGTTATCGTTTTCGACAAATATATAAAATAAACTAACGGATTATACACAGTAATATCGACTTTAGATATATATATACTTATATATAATATATCATATTATAGCACTATGATGTGTAAGTTTATATCACGGTATTGAATATTATACAATACAATAATTCGTTTGTTTTAAACAAAATCTCTAATTTATTAGATATGTCAAACGATTTGCCATTTGTATTTAATAATACAAAAAACACAAGCATTATAATACCTTTATTACACATCGCGTGATATGAATCTCGTAAATCAATATAATCTAAACATTCTAAACTATAAGGACAGAAATTAATTGCATTATAAATTTAGTAGTTTAACCTTTAATCGTAACAGTATAATATACATAACATTACATTTTTGTTATACATATTATTTTGCGTTTTGATAATGCAATATAGAATATAATATATGTATTTTAACATTGATATTATATTTTTAGTATACCAATATTGCGTACATATTTTTAAAGTGATTCTCTAAAATTATCTTTTACAGCGTCTATAATTCAGAATCCAAACGGTATGCCACCCATGAACATTATCAAAATCGAAAACCCAGGGTATTATTGCAGCAGCTTCACCCCGCCAGGCGACCACTCATCTATCATGGCATCTGGCAGTTACAGTAAGTTTAATGTGATATGATATTTTATAAGATATTTATATCCTTTATCTACTAATTTCGTATTTTTTCGCGATCACAGTATGTTAATATTAAACAATTTAAAATTGATACTATAATAAGATAGTAATATATGGTAAAATAATATATTAGCTAGGGTACCACGACATATCTAAAATCTTCGGAATAATATCTTATAACAAAAATGTGTTGAAACGAAATATTTTTTAACTTATCTTTTTTTTAAATCTTTTTTGTTGTATTTCATTTAAAAAATTGAAATCTTTTTATTTGTTATAACCGATAACATTATACAAGAAAATTATGTGTCGTAGAAAATGATTTCTCCGTCATCATTAGACAGTAAGTGTGCCATTCACATGTATGCCCTCATACATACATATATACATACTTATATATTGTAATTTCTAACTATTCGTTTAGCGTGTATTTCTATCCGGTAAAAGTGCAGCTCTATTTATCTCGCGAAAATTGAATGCGTCGGGTACACAAATGTCGATAATGTAGGTATAAACGTGTGATTTAGGAAAAAAAGTAGGTATATTATATTATAGTGAGATGCGTATATCCTAGCCGTCGCGTTTCCACGTACTTTTCCCACGTCCTAATGTATAAGTATAATTATGTAATATATTAAGCGCGTGACACGATAGCTGACGACGTGTTTATCATACGCGTGTATCGATCCGGTGTATTGCGGTTGGATCGTCCGTGGCGGCGGGAATCTGTATCTATATTATAATATAGGTATTAAGATGTGTGTGTAGATATATCTATATAAAGTGTGCATATACCGCGGTTAAGTCGGAATGATTATTATCTCGCGCGACCAATAGGTATAATAGTTATATCGTCTGCGTCCGTGTATATTATACAATAATAATGCGCTGTGGTGTGAAAAAAAAAGGAAAAAAGTGTTTTCAAGATGAAGGATAAATGAACGAGTTCTTCGCATTGTTCGCGATTTCCCTTATTAGGTATCAAAATGGACGATACGCGAAAGCGACCATTTATACAATATATCATATAGGTTCGGTACCGTTACATATATAGAATATACTATATTTTATTATGCTGCGCGCATTATTCGCATTACCCTATACCTTGGCAATATTATCTTGTTCGCAATAAATTAACTAGTTGGCTATTAGAACTAGGTGAGTATAATAATAAGATAAATACATACTATATATTATTATACCATTCAACTCACATTTTACACATTAATTCAACAAAAAAAAAAAAAAAAACCTTATTCTACAATATTTATTACAATTTGCTATCCATGGATAAGACGAAGTTTTATTTGGTCCTTCCTGATATGTTTAAGATTCCTGAAACAGTCGAAACATTTATTGTTAAATTAAACATATTACACAATAATGAATAAATATAAATATTTTTAAAATTATTACTGTATAATCTATACTAAGATAGAAGATGATGCTATATATAGTATAATGAAAAAAGTAGGATTATAAACATTTTTGTTTGTACAACTATATTAAATTAATCATTATCATCCAATTGTTTATTTTACGCATTTCATATTGGCAAGTTGCATATTTAGGAAGAAAGTAATCGGATCAGCTTACCCAAATGCAAAGTTTCGAAATTACATTGGGGTGACAATTTTTTTTTTTAATCAATTCAAATTTATAACATTATTTCACATCACTTTGGTATTTGACACTTTACAGATTTATTGAAACAGCCGACTATCGCTAATAATATTGTTCAATAAAATTGTCTGATTTTATATAACGAAACCTAACCACATAATTTGTGTTTAATACGTCATATTATTTTTAACATAACTAACAAGATATTATAATGTTAATAATTATATTATTTTCGATGTGGAGAAATGTGGCAATGATTTTATTGTTTTTATTAGTAAATATATTGTATATTTCTGAATACACTACTATTTGCAAAAACAGAATAAATGTATTGTGGTTCCACGAATCGCAATTGTCTGCTGTTGAGTCGGTATGTCACTGTTGCCTATATATTATATGTAGCGACCGTTAATGGAAATGGTATGTTTCCGTATTGAACATGGCGTATACGTTCTGAGCGATATTAAATTAGAAAGTCACGCATGTACTCGGGCAGTCAGGCAGTAGGGTGAACAAATAATTCTATTAGGTATAGAGATTATAACTTAGTACTTAGTTTATCTACGTCTATATAGAGTAATTGGTTATATTATAGTTTCTATTAAAACTTAATAGACGTTAAAGATTGGCAAGAAAACTTATAAGAGTTCTTTGTGTATTATGTATAACATATTATGTAACAGTATACTATTCGTTGCGAGTAGTATGCATACATATGTCATATGTATATATCAATTTTTGATAAAAGTAATCTTTCATTTTTTTCCTTTAGGCCCGATGTCGATCCAGAGGACACAAAGCCCGTTAAACGAGCCCAGAATCAAACGAATGCGGAGAATGAGCTCTGCGGAAGATACAGAAATCGATTTAGGCGGCCAAAGGGATAAATCCAGTTCGGAGATCACATATTATGGCCAAAGTCCAGCATCCCTATCTAGTCAAACCAGTTGGCACTCTGACATCGATCATGGTACATTTTTATATTCATTTTTTTTTTTTTTAACAGAAAACCTATCAATACTAACATGAATGCATATTAATTTGCGCTGTACTCTTGTACATATAGTACATTTTAACAAATATAATTTAATTCTGTGTTTATTTTTTATTAAAAATATCCTCGCACTCATAGAAATTATTAAAAAAAAAAAAAAATGAAAGTTGCATAATAATATGTACGACACAGTGATACCTAATTGAAAACAAATTTAACTAATATTTTAATAACTTAGTCAAGTTTATTTTTATTAACTTTAAACTTTTAGTGTTAATTACACTGTTGTTAATAATAATTTGCTATAATATAGCTTAAAATCTTGACGTTGACTCAACTTGATTAACACGAGTTAATTTTCTCATCAATTTTACCACATTTGAATAATTTATATTGAACTCATAATACCACAAACACGTATATAGGTATTCCTGGCCAACACTCAGGAAGCATAGCATCCTTAGCGTCTGCCAACTATTACGGTTCGGCGACATCGGGACCAGAACAACACAGTCCAGCCAAGTACCCAGAGAATGGGCATGATACGCTTTCGGACTTCGTCACATTTGTGTGTCAAGAAGCGGAGAGCTCTCAAGGCGCACAGGTATGTAATATCACAACGTATAAAAATAATATTATGTACTTATTATTATTATAATATATCATGTAATTATTGTACCTCAAAATATTAACGTTATATATATATATATATATATATATATATATATATAAAATCGTTCAATACCCAATTTTAAATATTAAATTACAAGACTACCAAAATAGCAAAACATTGAACAAACATATATTATATATATTTTAAACTACCTAAAACGCGCTTGTGCATCAATGAACAACTTTCCATTTTTTATATATATTTTTTTAACAGTAATTTAACTCAGTTATTGTATATTATGCGTCTAAAGTTGCGTGTTTCCTCAATAATCTATGTGACTTATCAATATAATTTAAATGTTTACTTTCGACAATAATTTATAAGAAAATTCCAATTTAATGGCATACGATTTCTTATAGATTGCTATTTCAAAAGACTACATTGAAATATATTGATTTTCCATAGAACTAATTATAATTCTACAAAATTTTTCAAACACGATGTATACTATAATTTTAAATATATATATATTTAAACTTTTAACACTTACCTTTAAATTATTGGCTAATTATATATTAATTATCATGATTGACATGATTGACATTAGTAATATAAAAAAAAATTCCAGCAATTCATTGTATATTTGGTTTGTTATAGTTTAAATAAAAACATTTTCCATCGCACTTTTTATCATACTTATATGTTTATAATATATTTACATTTACATACATAGTTAATTTAGTTGAATTATTCTTCTCCCCTCATTTTACTTGTTGAGTTTCGTTTGTATAATATTTTTCATATTTTTTTACGATTTGCAAATTATATTAATGGTGATAGTAAATAATAATGTATACCTAATTGGAATTAAATTCCAATTCCATAAATAAAACTAATATAATACATGTTTGTTATATGAAATTGCCCCTCTTATGAATGTCATATATATATTACCGTTAGTCATGTATAATATTATGTACATAATGTAGCGAGTGTATTATATTGATTTCACCTAATAATAATTATTAATTACCGTTTACTGTTTTTTTTATGTCCCACGTAGGGATGGGCCTATGGAAATCAGGTTTTACATTAATTTATACATATTTATAAATATATATTATACAGGAAAAATATTTAAAAATTTAAACTTTACGTTAACACTCGGGTATAATGCCAATTCTGACACCGTTTGTCGTAAAATTTTAGAATACATTGTATAATATATAGAATTTATCATATTATGTGTAGTCTACAATTGTATACTATTTCCCATGATTTTTACTAATTTGCATCGTTTTGTTTTCTCTATTGCATTGTAGGCGGGACCCACGCGGAGTCCTAAAATGGCACAATATTATCCGAGCACCATGCTACCACCTCCCCCTCCACCGCCTATGGCGCGGCCAGTAGCTATCATTCGATCTACAGGTAAGTTTCAATACGAGTTACAATTAAATCACTAATAGGTACTATAATATGTAGAATTCCGAACAAGCGCCAACCAATCAGTTATGTTATACTAAAGTTTGTTCGAGGTCGAGTGTGTGCGTTTATAATAATTATGATATGATATACAGTGCTATGAATTGAATGAATGTATTTGTATGTTTTTTTTTGCACAGCTTATAAGAAGTTAGATTCGGTTAAATTGGGGAAAAAAATTGTTTTTTCTTATATATAGTTCAAGTACGATATTTTGCATACGTTTGTATATTTTTGAGTTAAATGCTTGTTTTTATGATTTTTTCCTAGTATTTATATTTTTTCGGTCATTCGATGAAACTATTATGTTATTAGTCAGGTATTTATCTTAAATTGTTATCGGATAATAAAATCATCATTATACTGATATTTATTAACCCGTGATACATTTATAGATTTGTAATCCTAGATAAAATAGGTCTATTTTATTAGAAAAAAGTACATATATAAATAATTTAAAATTTATTGATTTTTATCATCGTTTTTATTAAGACATTGTTTGGCATACTTTAGAATTTTTAATATATATTTCGGAAATTTTCAGTGTATATTTTAAAAGGTATTTTGATTATTTTTAATGCATAAATACATGCTTATTTTAAAATGTATGCTTAAATTTTTTTAGTGCATTCAATTCATAACCCCTGATGATATATTGTAATTTGGATACCTATAAAAAAAAAGCTTAAATCTAAGTGGAGTAGTAAATTAGCATTTTGTGGGGTCACCCGTTACTCTCACTCCACTCACCTATACTTTAAATACTTAAACAATTTATGAGTTTGAATTTTGAATCTTATGTATTGAAATACTCGGTTATCGGAGTATTCTGTTTCATAATATGAAAATAAAAATGTATCTTGTTATTTAAAAAAGTAAAATACTTAACCGATTACTAAAAAATATAATTTTTTAAAAAAACAGTTTTATTTTGACTAGAGATTATAAAAAAAAAACAATTTTTAAATCGTTATAATATACTTTGAAATAATGAGTGTTATTCGATAAAACAATCGTCTTGTTTTCTCATGTTATTCTCATGCGATTGATTAATCAAGGACCTAAAAAAATATCAAAAACCACAAACAGCACAATGTATATCGAGAAATATGATATTGGTTTTCTCGGGTTAAAATAAAATGTACAATTTTTAGTACAAGTCCCGAATTATGGCTTATAGCAACTTGTAAATAGATTAACTAATAATACAAACATGTTATTCATACTTGGATAGAATCTAGACACTCTTAATTATATGTAAGAACTACTGTCAGATGAATATACAATACATTTTTATCTATTGTTAAAAAAAGTTAATTTTACATAGTCTTATAATGTAAATTATAATTATAAGTGTTATGTATAATAATGTCATATACGCTAATCACTTCGTAGAACACGAATAAAACTGAAACACACATAATTTAAAATATAAGCACTTTACCTTGGTATTCTGTACAGCGACTGCTGAAGAAGCCCTTTTTGTCTTCTCTTATTTCTTACACACCTATTATCATATCTTTATCTTTAAATTATGATTATTATTGGCTAACAAATATTTAATGACTATGACTTATTGCTAAATTTGGTTACTTATTACATGATTATAATTGTTTTTTTAATTTATTTGTATACATATCTTTTGTAAAAAATACAACAGTAGATACTACAGCATTCGTATTAATATTCTTGAAAATTATCATATAATCTATGTTAATTTTGTAGTGCATCTGAAACGTAAAAGAATAAGTAGAATAGTTATGTTTCAAAGGTCGCCTGAAATCTCGCACTCAGCAATCGATTTCGCGAACATGGCACATTGCCATATTAACCGCACACTACATTGCACACGCATGTATTATACAGCATGGATAGGCCTTTTTTCGCGTCCTATTTTTCTTACCTTTAAGCTCCGTACTCGATCAATAATGTACACATATCCTATTATTATGTAATAATAATATTTGCACAACACAAACAATACATTAAAATGCGTACAATAGTACTATGTTTATTAAATACAGTTTAGTTTTATTTTATCACTGAACAGTAAACAGTAAGTTTATCGGTCATTTCATGTATTTTTAAAAACCATTTTTGTATTTGTTTTTTTTTTCGTTTTATTATTTGAAGTTATAAAAAAATACTGTTTTGAGTTTAACTGCAGTGATACAAAAAATAATGTTGCATTAAAATTCTCAGAAAAATAGTCTGATTCGGAATATGAATACAATAAATTAATATTCCATTTGAAAAAGTAAAAAAAAAAACCTTAAACAATTATATCAATAAATAAAATGTTATATTGCGGTGACTTAAATTGTACATTGTAATTTATTCAAATTTTGATTTTTGGAATTTTTTTTATATACTAGACCATATTTTCAAATTCTTAAGATTTTTAATACTATTTAAGGAGAGTCAAGTGACGATATAATCTTCTGTTTTTATATCCTTAGTATTATACAATTTAAATAATTCAAAACTGCTCGTTTGAATTTTGATTTTACATCAACATTTTCAGATAGATTATCAGCTAAATAATTAACTATATAAAAATGGAATTTTCATTTAAAAACAGAAGTTTTTGTATCCACAGAATAGTCTTTTAAGTAATTTAAAAAAATCTCGAGAATTTGTAAACATGATATTTAAGTATATTTAAAAATTCCAAAATTATATTTTGAATAGTTGCATCATTGAAAAAGAAATGAGGCGAGTATACTTGGTGAATCGTCCTACATAGAGAACGAGTACTAGGAATAACCTACTTACAAGAAATAGGTGATATTTTGCAGATACTAATAAATTATTAGTTTATTTATTAGCAATTGCATATATGTATTGGAATAAGCTTTTTGAAATCTGATGAACATTGTCCCCGATTTAGATCATTCTTATTAAAATAACTCTTATTTTGTTTTGCATATTCTGCATATTTCAACGTTTTTACCTATTAAATGCATATTGAATACATATTTGTAGTTTTATAGTGCATATTATTATTTATAACACATATATTCGTTTTTCGTCGTATTGTCATGTTCACAGCCACATAATATACGTTTGAACACATTAAGGAACTTATTCTGATCATCCAATGCAATAAATTAAAATAAGAATTCAATTTTTGTTTTCTGTTTTTATTAAGAGGACGTTATGGTTATACCCGCATATTATGTTGTCTTTGTCTTAATAATGTAGATCATAGCAAATTTTCGTTCAGCAGAACACATTTTGTGATGTTAACTTTAATATTAGAGTAAATTTACCTATTATCAAGTTTAAAGTTAAAAATATTTGGGGCATCAAATAGGATTTTATTGATATCTTAATTTTCAAGTGAGTTATGTTTATGTAAAATATTAATACTTAAAAAATGCTCATAACTCGCTTAAAAATTAAGATACCAATAAAAGCCTAGAGTTACCCTAGATAATATTCTTATCTTTAAATTTGATAATAGGTAAATTTACTCTAATATTAAAGCTAACATCACACTATTTGTTCTACTGAACAAAAATTTGCTATGATCTACATTAGTAAGACAGAGACAACACATGCGGGTATAACGCGTCCTCTTAATATGAGCTAATACTTTATAGATCGATATTGAAGATACAAAATGTTAAATGGCGACAAAGACGACAAAATACTTTAAAAGCTTTTTTAAACTTTTTTAATACCGTATTAATTAATAAATATTTTTACATAATTTTACATAATACATTTACGTATTAATATATTTTACATATTTTTATATGATTTGAAAGAAAATTTTAAGTGCATATTTAAAGATAAATACATATTTTATAACATATTACAACATTTTTAGAAGCATATTTTGAGGATTTTTGTGCATATAAATTCGGTCCCTAACTAATAATCAATGTGTGTACAACAATAATATTATTGTAAATAATAATAATATAAATTACACTTATTAACAATTGACGTTCGACACACGCGTGGTTGCAGGTGAGCTGACCATTGCTCCGTCTAACTCGCCACCGACTTCCAACACGCCACCGATGGGCGGCGGAGGTGGCGGTGATGGATCGCCGGGTGGCGGAAGAGATTCCGATCAAAGTCCGCCGCCGATGAGTGGTCAACTATCCGAGTCACAGCTGTCCGGCGGCGGCCGGAGCGTGGTGACCGGCGGCAGCCCGTTTACCGTGTCTACCAACCGCGATTACCATTTCTCGCACATACAACACGGCCAGGTACCGTATACGTTCAACTTGCCAGCTCACGATTACAACCCGTCAAATTATTAACGTTTTTATTTTTCTCTTACCATTTTTTTTTTTTTTTTTTTTGATTTGTTTGTTTGTTTGTTAGTTTGTTTTTTTTTTGTCCGTTTGTTTTTGCGCAATAACAACAATGTTTTTCATAAATATATGACCTAACACATTTCCCCACCCCCTTCATCCTGTGCCTGTGACGTATATATTATTTTCATACACATATACGGTTAAGTACACTATGCTTGTCGTTTTTTATTTTGTTATGATTTCCATAACAAACTATATTTTATCTCAATCAACTCGCATTTATCACCAGTCATCGGTAATCACATATTATTATTGTCATAGCCGGAAATCCCGTATACAAGTATACTAAGGATGGTCTGACTGTCCGAGCCATGTACAAGTAATATGATAAATACCCACCATACTTTGACCAAAATTAAATTATTTTTCTCGGACCTAATGATTTACGTAGTTTTGGAACTTTTTTCGTATTCAAATACGACGGGTACGATACCGCATTTCAACGGCCTGTTCACGATCCATTATACAATTATACAAATGCACACGCCACATATTCTGTATCGTGTGTTTATGTAAATAATATATACGTCGAGTAACCACCAATATAATAATAATATATTATACAGACACCACCCGGAAAAGTGCGTCCCATTTGTACATTCGAGCTTTGCTTAGCCGGCAGTATTATCGCGTTTTATAGTTTGTTGTTGTTGTTATTGTTGTTGTTTTTTTTATCGTTTTTTTATTTGTTTTTACCGCACACGGTCCCGAATACCGTCTGTTTATATACATATATAATATATACTTACGTCTGTAAAGATTGTGTTTTGATATTAATTATATCCATCAAAAATGTAAATTTTCTTACATCCGTTTGCGTTTTCGCCGCGTGTTGATATATTGTAACAAACGCGTTAGCCCCCCTATATATATATAATAATAAAAATAATAATAATTAAGATGCATAATTTACACGCAGTTTAGTAACTTTCATTTTTTCGTTATTTTTGTGTTTTATATTATAAATAATATTATTATCGTGTATAACTTTTGTATAATCATCGTTAGAATAAACTGTTTTGGTACTTAAAGTACATACTACAACTGTATTGCAACTATATAAATAAAATTAATAATTATTATGTAATATTGTATATCTGTAAAACGTTTAAACGTCATAAACGCTATATAGGTTAATATACGAATGGACCACGAGGTTCATAAAATACTAAAATGTGCCATTCTATTATGTTTTAATGTATTATAACGACGTTTACTAAAGTGAATCAATAAATGTAAATTTGAGTGTACATAATATACTAAAGTGCAATAAAATACCCATTGTAGAGAGATGCAGTTATTAAATTAGGTATAATACTTATACGTAGTACCTATATATTATTATATAAACCTATGTGTTATTATTATTTTTATTAATTATTATTATTGTAATATATTTTATAAGAATTATTATACAGTTATTATTATTGTCAGTGCATTATTAGTTGTGTGTGTGTCTAACCTAATACATAGACGACATTGTGAATATGTTTATATTAATATTATATAGATTTTCGACCATGACTTATATTATGATATATGTATAGGCGTAACTACATCGCTGTTACTGCCTTATATATTATAATTATTATTGTATTATTAAATTTCCATCTGTAGCGTTTACATAGGTAATGAACAAAATTAAACATCAGTTGTTTTGAAATTAAACGTTCATCGCGACGAATACGTTTGTTAGAATAAATAATTTATACAGTAAGAACTGATTATTAAAACTTCCATATTATGTTCAATTAGTTCATGTAAATTATCTGCAAAGAAAAAATATTTTTAAAAAAAACGTAAAATTCGTAAGCATTCGATATCATTCAGTTTTTAATGCATTTGATGTAGGTACTATAATATCATACCT
Organism: Rhopalosiphum maidis; assembly: GCF_003676215.2. NCBI lineage: Eukaryota > Metazoa > Arthropoda > Insecta > Hemiptera > Aphididae > Rhopalosiphum > Rhopalosiphum maidis. The sequence continues at coordinate 40,084,621 of NC_040879.1, read as the reverse complement.
TGCTGATTTTAATACAATTATATTAAACGTGAAACGATTATTAGTCGAACTTTGAAGACATTATTTTTGTATACATTTTCTCAGTTTTCTCTGCAGTAATTGGTAATGTGTTTAGCCGGTTTAATTACACGAATAAATCTTTTAACGTTTTGCGTAATAATATAATATAATACTTAACTTTAAAATAAATTTTGTTATTTATTCTTTAAATTGGAATTTTTTTTTACAAATGTGTATTAAAATAATTAATTTTTAACTAAAAAATTTACCTCTCACGGAATAATTTTTCTCAATATTGCAGTTTTAAAATAATGTTATTTTTAATTTTTTAATATATTTTATTATTCATTACAAGTTACAACATTTAAAAAATAAACGTTTCACAACAGTGAAATCTTCTTCTTCTTCTATAATATTATCGTGTCTTCTCGTTCGTTCGATTTATCTTGCAAATTAATTCCAATCCAAAAAATTTAAATACGAAAGATATAAAAAAGAAAAAATTAGATATCTTACAAACATGAACCAGAAATTCCAGTTTACTAAAATAATATGACTATAATATAAACTACGTAGGTATACAACGACACTGCATCGTACGTATTTCTCTCATATATGACTTGGAATATTGATCAAGTGATATTTTGCATACCTACAATGCCGCGTATATATATATATATATATATATTATTATTATTATACTTATTATACCCACGAAATCACTTGCATCGCTAGAATGCAGTACAAATTTAATTTCAACACCAATTTAAAATAAAATTCGGTCGTCTGACATTTCATTCATTGTGCAATTGAATAATTACAATTATATTACGCGTTAAATACTCGGAGAATATACCTAACCATAAAATATTTGGCAGATAACTCAAAATTCTAGACAAAAAAGAAAATATCAAAAAAATTGTCTTTCCAATTCTTGGGGTGTTGATAAAGGTTTTCGTCTGGTTTGAAATTGTTTTGAAACGTTTTCGTGTCGCATTTGGACTTAGTAATAGTCGACCTCAGTATCGTGCATTGTGGAGGTACATATATCATATATGCATGTATACGGCGGAAAATGAAGAGCCGGAACAAACTTCGTGGGCGTTTTCACCGATATATTTTTTTTTATATTCATCGTTTACGTGCCAAGGACGGCGTTCCGTCGGCAGTAGGTCGCGCTTGGAAAATTGCATGCAATAATATAATATATCTACATTATTTTATATGAGCTATACTCGTATATTCTATATTCTATAAATAAGAACGATAATATAACGATGCTATTCTAAAAAATATAGATAATGATTTATAGTGTATCTTTATTTCATATGCACTGTGCAAAATACATTAAAGATACAAAAATATAAATAAATATTTTAAATATAAGTATGGTTTACATTCTATAAATATATCGAGTTCGACACGTGTAATGTATACTACATTAGATTGTGCTAGAATAGAATGAAGTGACAAAAAAATTAAAAAGCCCAGTCGAAAATCAAACCCCCCGTACTTAAAATATTTTATTTTAGGTATAATATTATTAAAATATTTACAATACAAACCGATCATCGTATAATAACATATACTATTTTGTACTTCATAGACTACTACTTCATAACTGCACGTACACGTAGGTACGTATGTGTAATTATACAATATATTCGATACAATAGTTTTACTATCAATTACTGAATTGCGCACACAAGCGAGCCGAAAACTTACCGCCCATCCCACTCGATCAATCGTCGTGTCTATGTAACTATTGAAATTGTTAATTTTTCCTTTATTCTTTCTATGTTATACGATTCAACTGCATCCAGTAACTAAATAATGTGCAATAATAATGTGTATATATATATGTTTATACACTTTAGAAGATAAAGTTGAGTGATACTATTATTTTTTCTTTATTCTTTCCGTAGTATCTAATATTATTTAAAATACACTATATTAATATATAATTATGATATGTATTATGTTTTGTTATTGTTTCTGTTTGTTAATAGATGTTTGTGTTACGTAATAATTCATTTGTCTTACGCATTGTAATTGTACAAGATAAATAATCGATTAATTAAAAACCAGAAATTTAACCGTTTTAGTGATTATGTTACAATTATGTCAACAATATGTCGGTGATTATATTATTGTTCTGATGAAAATAAACCACACATATATTTATATATATAAATATAATATAGTTAGAGTGTAATTATTGTATAATAGTGCGTTCACTTATGTTTTAATATGCTAATAAGTTTTTGTTTATTCTTTTTATATATATTATATTATTATTATTTTGTAAAACCAATACGTTTTCAACTACCAAAGTATATATATATATATATATATAAATACTAAATATTTCTTTTTGTATAACTATGTGTAGTAGAAAATAGAATCTGTTTTGTGATATTGAAACTCCTTGTATTGTACATATACATACATATTATATATACGCATAAAAATGACGTGTTTTATTGCCTCGTCCACATGGCTGCGGAACTAGTCGGTGATACCGATTTTGATATTTACGATCATTTCATTTATAGCAAAAAAAAAAATACCGTCGCGATATAATGAGATATTACACGCCTGCCCATGATCGCGGACAATTATTATACAATTGTACTCACACGTACGTACGTTGTATTGCGGCAGTAGCGTCGACGTCTATATCTCCTGTTTCATTGCGCGCTGAGGATAATCGTTAGTCTTCGTGTCAGCACTTGGCGGAAACTGTGCCAAGAAGTCACCGAGATGTAAAAATAACATAATATAATAATTTAAAATTTGTTTTTTTTCGTGAATATTTGTTTAAAACGGGTCTTAATGTTAATACTACAATATTATTGTCCAATAATGTACCCATTACACGGCGATTTTGTGTGTCCGTCTTTGTGTGTGTGTTTCTTAACCAATAATAATACACGCATACTCATCTGCAGCTTTAATATTGCTGCAACTAATGGTTTACTTTTTTGCCTTTCTTTTTTAATTCTTTTTCAGCATTGTAATACTAACGCCATGCGTACAGTACCCACAAACAGTAGATCAAAAAATAATAATCAAGAGGATGTTTTTGACAAAAAATGCATGTAGAGATACTAAAAAGTATCTGATTACGTCCCTAAAATAATCAAATATCACATTATAGAATGGGTTAATAATTGTATTATTCAATAAAAATATAAACTATACATTTTTAACAGTATACGTAGCTATTACCTAATAACTTATAATAACCAGTTTTAATAATTAAATTTTATTTATTTTTAATTTGTATGCATATTAGTTTTACTCCTATAAGGTTTTTAAAATGTTCTTTGATATCTTAAATATGAAATTTGAAAAATCTATAGAATTTACAAAAAATAATCTATAAATATCGAATATAAAAATATTTAAAAAAAAAAATGTTTATTCTGAAAAAAATCCTAAATTTACAATTTAATACTACTGATTTTACATCATACATTCAGTGTCAGATCTAGGGGAACAAGTGGGTATCCCTGTCCCTGGCGCTCTTAAGTATGTAAAAAATATTAATCCCCGTAGCTAATACTGTGTAAGGGTGTTACATTTTTATTAGCCCCGGGCGTCAAATGTCCTAGATCTAGCGCTGCATACAATATGGATTATAATTTGGTCTGAAGAAATGTGTACGACTAAAAGAAAAAAATATGTGAAATTCATAGACACCTTAACTGATATGAATACATCAAAGAGTATCTTACATCTAATAGGCATTGGTTTTGTTTTTATCACAAAACTATCGGACAATGTGAATCAATATTTTATATAAATACATACTGTTTGCGCTTTACTGGGTCACTAAGCATCATTATATTCTGAGGTTAATACTAACCTACGTGAAACATCCAAAAACACTGATGCTCCTTCACGACGTCCCAACGTAGTACAGACACCAGACTCCTAGTCGACCCAATTTGAATAAGACATTTGTAGGTTGATACAGTAATTTAAATATGGTTTATTAGTTTATTGGTTTTTTGGCATAAATGATTTAATCATGACGGTAGGTACACCTACCTATACTATATAGTTTTACGATTGTTGACACAGCGTGCCAACAATAAAAATGTTTACCCTCCACCTGATGTAATTGTGTATAGTCTTTCGCAGATTAGGTGAGGATAATTCAATCTATATTTACGCGAAAAAGCCGCTGCAGTTTTATGGTTCTCTTAAAGTTCAATATTTAGAGAAACTGTGAATAAATGATCGATTGTTGAAAATTTGTTTTAAGACTCGCGTATTTTTGTTTTTTTTTTCTGAGAAAATCATTCTTGAATCAATTTTAATTTAAACACTTTTATGGGAATTCTGACAAATATAATATCTACAATTGACAGAAATTGAGTATCTACTAGCTACTATCGACCTCATTATACAATCGATTCGGCTGTAGTAAGTTAATATATTTTAATGTAGAACACATGACATTGCATTTAAATGTGTACATCTAAAGTATTAGTCAATCATCAATAAAATAACGATTGTCGATATAATTTCCGATATTTCTGAGTCACCGAAATCATCTGTGTAATGATAACCATGTAGATAATATTGTATATTTACCATATTATCATTATTTTCGACAAACGTTCCAGATTTATCTTAATACAACGGTCTCGGTTAATACTACCTTGTCTCAAGTCGCACGTGTCAAATGACTAATAATTAAAAAATAAAATAAAAACACTTTGTAATGGTAACGGCAACACTTTTTATGCACTTTTTTGTCTACAGATTTTAACGATCGGACCTGCAACCTAACCAATTACGCCGACTGTGTGATAGTGTGCGCAATGTGCATAACGTATTTAATAGGGGCCGAGAAGTTGTTGCACCTAAACTGTATTTCATCTATAGTTAAAGAAAAATAAATCACGCTTAAGTACATAAAATCGCATCTCATTACGGTTATTTTACATGAAAAAAGAAACTTCAACGACTTTTCTGCCCCATATCGAATAATACATTAAACATTTTTATTACCGCATTGCGGTGTATGACATCTTCTTCTATTGTTTTATACTGTTATATTATCATCATTGTTCTATACATGTATGTTGTGTGTGTGTGTATATTACACAATAGTTGTTCAGCTATTCGAACATTGGCACCGTGAACACGGTAACCGGAGTGATAAGCCCCACCAACCTGAGCCTGCTATCCAACCCGGGCGGCAGTCCATCGTCGTCTTCGGGCGGTGGCAACGGCGGCGGCAGTAGGTCTCGTGGACACTCACAGACGACGTTGCCGCGTTGGAATACGCAGTGTTCGTCCGGACCGCCATTCATCACACTTGACGAGGACTACATGATGACGCCACTGATGTCCGGCAATGGCGGACAAGGCAATGGTGCCACACTGATTGACGATGGCAAGTATATTTAAGTATATTGTATATAATATATTACGCTAATAAGATGACAGAGGACAGTGCTCATGTATAAAGGTGGACATTAACAGTTAATGTATTACTATAGGTATCTAGTAAAAAATCAAAGTTATTTCCAAAGGTTAATTCATTCATATTTTTTAATTTCACATGTATTTAAAATACTAAAGTATTCATTTTAATAACTTATATTTTTTCAATTTAATTGAAAAAATAATATGTCAAGTTTATATTTATATATTTTGGGTGTTCCTTTTATCATACACAACACTAATTATTTCAAAATGTATAAATGTTTTTGAAAAAAATATCCTAAAGTATAATATGATATTATAATGGAAATATTCTCTTAGTCGATTGTTATAATAGGCAACAAGTATTAAAACTTTATCATATTAAGAATTTGGCGTCTAGCAGTTAAAGGACAAAAAAAAATGGGGAAAATAAAATCTAACCATTTCAATCGAGACAAAATAAACAGTTATGATGACAACTCACTACTTAGTAGTACCTACATAATATCGAAGAAATTGTGGGCCATCCTACGTTTCATTGATTATTGATATTAGATTATTATTCAACTTAAACATAGCCCACTGGAATTAAAATATAAACCGATCAAAAAATGCGGAATTCTCCCACCTTCTTATGCGCATGGCTCAACGATATTCAATTTGTTATGATTATACACATATTTGTTGTAGAATTATTGTATTTTGATCCTTATATTTACACTTGGGAGTGGACTTATTTTAATAAAATTGAACACTGATTTAATTAATAAATTTAAATGGAACCAAGAAAATTGCGTCAACAATAACTTACGACTTGATATGATTATATAGATATAATGTCAAAATCTTCATATTATGTTAATATATTAAGTACTGTGTGTACATTATTTTGTATAGTTTTTATAATTCGCATTTTAATCATTTAAACCTATGCTCTTTCACGTATTCAGACAGAAATACTTAATGTACAAACTATAATTTAATCGTATTTTGTACGTTTTACAGACAGATATTTTAATAGTGTAGTTCACCAGACGGACGGTATGGATAGGATGGACACAAGTGAATCTCAACACATCCAATCGTCGAATTCAGGTGGTCGGAACACCCCGAACTCGGTTGACGGACAAGACAACATAAGCAAACCGCAGACGTAGCCAATACATTTATGGAAATCGAATATTCGTATTATATAATATAGGCAATTCATTCTAGTTAATTATATTATAATTATTATTATTATTATTATTATTATTATTATTATTATTATTATTACTACTATTATGGACATTTTCATACGTGTAAAATAAATATCTTATATTACAATTTAAATAAATTTAAAATAAAAGAAAACCGAACGAACAACTTTATTGTTGTTGATATAGTCAATAAGGATAATTTATAAAATAAAGTGTATTGCTTTACTGTTTTTATAAGTCACGAATACAGTTATATTAATTAAATCCATTGTTTTTTAACTAGGCTATATGAAGTTTGTTTTATTTCAACAGTTGAATCCGATTAATATATTTATACGGAAATAGCTGATATGAATTAAGATGTATATTAATATTGTATTTGCTTGGAGTAAAATTATTTTTTAGTTATTAAAACTCCAAGTAAAATGCAATAAACTATTTTTATTAACAAAATAAATTATATATATATATATATATATAATATACTTTACACTAAGATTTTAAAATGTATAAGCGCATTGGTATTTAATTTTTCTCTTTAATCAATTATCCACATTCGATAAAAAAAAATGTGTGTTCAGTAGTTACAATTTTTAATGTTAGCAATTAGCTATAATATAGAGTATAGTGTATATAATACAATAGTAAGTGGAGTATATTTTGTCAATTTTAAAAATAACTGCGAATTTTTTTATTTTTGATTTTAAGCAGAGTAATGAAGCAGAGTATAATGATGATTAATTGATTTTACAATGATGTGCAATGTTTTTTTTAATTATTTATTTAGTGTATAGTGTATGTACAATTACCTTTTAGATCAGTGAAAATACTCCAATCTCCAACTTCAATATCTTTTATGATAGGAAAGTAAATCTATTAGGTTCGTTAAGAAAAAAATCTTAGTACTTTTCTTAATAATTGAAAACACTAAAAATAAAATTAGATAAGTATGTTACAGTGATGTATGTACGAGTATTAAATTTTAACCCAATTATATATCATTACGAGAAACGATTCTGAGTGGAGACAATCTTTCACTATCACCTACATTATTAAGTTACATTTTTTGATATCACTGTTAAAGTAATTTATTGAACTATTCGTAATATAGTAAGTTAAATTAATTTTTGTCTAAGACATTAGATTTGAAAATGTCATTATGTGTATAAAAAATAATAAAATAATTACATACGTAAAAGTTCTGTCCCCAAGAACAATGTTCCTTTTTAAACTATACAAATATAATTAATATCGTTTTTATAGTTAAATTATACAATTTGGCCCAAATTTGATCTTAGAATATAATTAATATTCTAAATGAGAGGTTTCAATTCAAAATGGACTTTTTCCATTTTTTAACAAAATCGAGTTAGGTATTAATTCTAATAGAAATAATGGCGGGAAATCGAATGGCGAGGTTAATTTTTGGCTAATCTCACTTATTCCCATTCCCTATGAAATAGTTGATTGAAAATCGAGTTTTTCTGCAAAACGTTCCTTTTCTAGGTGTATGTTTGAATCAAAATGATTTATTTTCAATTTCCTGCAAAATTCACTTTTTCCTCATATGTCAGCATAGGAGAAACAAATTTTTCATAGCAAAATATGCTATTTCCTTAATTTCTGAGCAAAACGTTCCTTTTCCATTTTTTATCAAAAAGTTCTTTTTCCTTTATAGTTATAATATATGTTTAATATTTTGATTATGGATTTTTTTCAAAACGAACTTATTTTATATTGTAATCATCTCATAAACAAAAAAAAAAGTTATTAAATTTTTAATAATTAAAATATAAATTTGTACGCAGGGAAATTAAATATTTTTAATTTATATTTAAAAAAATGTTTACATATCATTCCGAACTTCAATAGAACTATAGAAATCATAGATAACAAGTTCAGTTTTTGAGGGAAAATTGTGGTGGCCTATCCATCTCTATTGTGATCAATAACAAAAATAAAAAACCATTAAAAAATAAAAAAAATATTGTGAACATTTATTTACGTTAAATTAGTGTATATTAGTAATAATTAATTACTCTTAATATTACAATACAATATTATCAATATTATTATGAAAAGAATACGGGCCATAAAACTATTGGAGGCAGCAAAATCAGTAAGTTGTTTTTATCTACATAGCTCAAAATATTATTATTATTTTTAATAAAGTAAGTACTTAAAGCCATTTCTTTAATATGTTAGGGACTACAGCGTAAACGATTATCATATGATAGATCTATTAAAGGAAACCTTTCTAATGTCCACGATGATAAAACAGATTATATTATACCAAAGGCTGATCATCCAAGTAATGTAAATTGTTTGTGGATAATATGATAAAGGCATTATTTTAAAGTAATTCACTTTAATTCACATAAAACTGTTGATTAGTCATTTTTTATAAAATATTTATTTTATTTATCCAAATACATAATGTATATAATTTAGTGTGTATGTTTATATTTTAAATCTTACATCAGTATATCATAAAAGGAAGCTAATTTATTATTTTTAACATGAAATGTCCATTCTTATCAATTTAATTAATTTATTTAGGATAAAGTACGCAGTTGGTTACAGTCAGTTGATTTCAACAGTGTACCAGAATAAAATATTTCTAATGTTCATGTTAATAGAACAGAGCCTGTTTATCCAAATAATGTGAGTTGTTCATGAATATCCTAAAGATATAATATTTAAGTAAATTTTATTATTCTGCAAAACTGTTGCTTTATCTTTTTTTATTAAATATATACATATTTTATCTTATAAGAACTACCATAAACAGACATAATACATAAGATCAACTACTTATCTATTAATATATTATTAAAGAATGTTAAATAGAAGTAAAAATATTTTATAACATAACTAAATAGGATATTATTTTGATGCTGACAGATATTTTTTATTTATTTGTATTTTATTCATAATTATTGATAATAATATTATTAATAATTATTTCAAACCCTGAATAAAATATAAATTTTGAAACCGAGAAATTTTTTTTCGTTTTTTATTTGGATTTTGGATATTGGTATTTATTTTTTTCGATTTTGATTTCGATTTCGGATACTGGTATTTATTTATTTTTCGATTTCGGGTTTATTTTGATTACCGGAATTGATTGCCACTGATTTTAAATATTGAACTATTTCACTGTACGGTTAAGTGGTAGTGCCACAAATCATTTCATGATAAAGCCATTAAAACTTCAACAATAGATTATATTATGAGTTAATACAATATTAATAATTTGATATTATTCTAAGATTTCTTTGAATAAATCCAACACGTTTTTTCTACGTTATACCTAAGTTATAATATAGATTTATAAATGTAAAATTTCTAATTAAACGTAAAGGAACTACAATATTCACAAAAAATAACAAATTAATTAAATTTACTTTTATTTTTATTTCCGAAATAATATTTTATTTGACGTTTATAAATTGATAATTGATATTTGATATATTATCTACCAACCTATCACAATGTAATACCTATCATACATGATGTATAATATTATTTTATAGTTTATATATCCTGTTTATTTATAAAATGAATTATCAAAGTACTTTAATGTTATGCCTATATACAATTTATATAGGTATAACGTATAACATAATATTATACATTTATATTTTATTTATTGTCTATTACGTCTTAATAGTTTTTACTAGTTATTAGTTGTTATTGAGTATAGAATGATGTTGTAATCTAATTATCCGTATTTTCTATACTTATACGTTGTAGTGTATTTCCATCGGAATTCTGAAAAATCGGTCGACCAACAGTTAGCCATTTGATAAAAAATTTGGAAAAAATTGAAATTGTATGTTTTATTAATCATTAATAATTTTTTCGTTTTTGGTTTCAAGTGTCGGTATTTATTTTTTCCGATTTTTAACGGTTTTAACCGGTATTCAAGTTGGTATCCAATATCGGTTTTAAGCCCTTATTTTAACCTTCATAATTAATAATTAGTAATGTTTTTATTTTGTTTCTAAAGGATTTACTGGATTTTTATTCTATGGAAATGATTATTATTGACAATGATGTACTTTACTTTACTTTACTTCCCTTTCAGTCCAGTGAATTTCTCTTAGATACTAACCAGCATATTAAGATAAAATCAATAGATGTTAAAAATAAATCTAATTCAAGTATTACACATGGGAATGTAGTAGTTTTTCCTCCTAGCAGTGATGAGTCAATAACACCAATTGATACATACGAAACAGTAGTAATGATTCCATCTAATAATAATGAATCCAAAATATTAAATGTTGACAATTTATTATGTAATGACCCCGAATATACAGAAAATATTGAAGTCACTGAAGGAGGTAAAAAAACTAAAAAACTTAATAAAAGAAAAAAATAAACTCCCTTCAACTTTTACTATCGAATGTAACCACAAAAATATCAGTAAACCTTTTTGTAAAATTTCAGAAATCAATTATAGCTGTATTCAACGTTTTAAAACAAACCTGTGTAATTTAGAGTCAAAAATTGATCAAGATAATTTTTTGATTTCAATGATGTTTATTGTTTATAAATAAACCTTTGAGATCTGATCGTCGCAAAACTCAGTCCATAAAAGAAAGAAATTCTGTTAAATACTTTATACCTACTTTATACTGTAGATGAAAAAATACCTTTATGTGCTGAGATTTTTAAATCTATTACATAAATTTCTAGAAGGCGCTTAAATCTCCTTGTAGAACATTTTATTCACAATTTAGCTAGTCTAAAAGAAAGACGTGGAGGAAATTGTTCAAATCATAAAAATGAAGATTTTGTACTATCAATTACTGAACATATTCATAAATTTAAAGCAAAAAAGTGTCATTACTTAAGAGCTGACACAGGGCGTTATTACCTTCAGCCTGGGTTGAATACCAAATTAATGTATAATCACTGGAAAACTGAAATGATAAACAATAACAAGAAAATTGCATCATACAGCAAATATTATTTTATATTTACTAACAAATTTAATTTGGGATTTGGACATCCACATCTATGATTTAAGCCACATCTACAAGCTCTTCCAAGCTTACCTAGCCTTACCCGAGTCTTAACAAATCGTATAAATGACAAAAATATAGACCCCACAGCTGAGTATTGGCAATATCCGTTAAAAAAGAATAGTCGTAAAGTCAAGCACTGTAATTTATGTATGGATACCATGGCGTTGCGAAAAACAAATTTTGTGGAACGATAAATTTAACAAATTTGTTGGGTATTGTGATTTTGGAGGGGAGTTACGATTAGAAGGGTTGGATGTTCCTACTACAGAAGCATTAGTTTTCATGTTAGTAAGCCTAAATTGGAGATAGAAATTACCAATTTCCATTGAGTAGTTTTAAAATAATAACAAAGGTAGAAGAGTTGCTATTAATTTTATTAATTTTAACTAACAATTTAAAAACTCTTAATATTTCTAAGTTAGATGAAAAAATTATACATTACTATAATAATAAATTTTGTCTATACTTTGTTCAAAATAACATCGTAACTCGGTGGCCAACTTGTACACATGGGCGTGGCTTTACTACACAGCAGGCATACAGATAGTCGACTCGGTGAGGTTGACAAACTGGTGTTGTTTGACCCCCACTCGACGAAAACTGGTCGCCGCCGAGTCACGATATCATTTTGAATAGAGTATAGATCAAACTATATTTAAAAAATTAAATTGCACTAATCATAGGCGTGCGCACGGTGGGCTCCGGGTGTACCTGGGCACCCCCCGACATGAAATTGGGGGCCTAAAATTTAAGTCCTGTATAGCATATATATGGGTCCATATTTTAACTAATGTTACTAGAATAAAAATGGTATTTTTTCTAAAATGTGTTTTGGGATAAAAAAAATAATACAACGTAAAATATTTTAAATTTGTGTGGTAAAACGTATTACGATTATCAGTGGCGGATCCAGAGGGAGGCGATTGCCTCACTCAATTATTCCAGCTCTCACATTTATTGTTTGTTCGATGTTCCTCATTTAATGTCGATTCGTGCACATTCCATATCTGTGGTGGATAGAACGCTTTAATTCGACGATTTTTATACATTCTCTCGCATCATTTTTTTTTGTACGTACGCGTGACGTATGTACAATCAAAGTACTCCAGTAACTCATTAGCTTCTAGCGGAACAACAATTTTTAAAAAGTTCATACCTCTATTAATTTTGTGTATTGGTAAAAAAGCTAGTCCATCTAACATCCCGCAAAAATGACTAAAACTTTCGTTATTTGTGTATAAATTCTGTAACCCTAAATTTTTCGGTATGTGTTTTGACACAGGTGTTAAAAACATCTTTTATTTCTAATTTAAATCCAATTATTTCACGAACAGTCTGGATAGTCACTTGCTCAAAATCAATTAATAACACTTTTGGATCAGGAAAAAAATTACGTTCAGCACATTTTTCATATAAAATACTAAACATTTTTTTGTAAGTACCTTTTGTTTTTCTTTATAATAAACAATAAACAGCTGTAATAAATACATCTCTTTTTTTTACTCTTATAACATATAGTTGTAAAAATATTCAGGACTTAATGAAAAGTTTCCATCACAAAACCAATTATCAGCATCAGTGATATATTGCAAACCATCATCCAAAGAAAAAATAATTATTCGTTCATCAAAATCAGGTCCACTATTGTACAATAAAAAGCATTCATTTTTATTTAATGTCCAATCACAATTTATACTTAGTTCTGATGGATTTTGAGATTTTTTTTGATACATTCGACCTTTACAATTATGCAATGTTCTTTTTACAGTATTTTCTTTTGGCAAATTATGGACAACTTCCGCAAAAACCTGAGGTGTGTTTGTTGACATTTTAAATCGGTTTTTCATTTCTTCCTTTGCTGTTTTAACAATGCCGATATGTAGATCACCAGCATGAGAATGCTCTACATCTAAGCTTGGATTTTTTAAATCTGTATATATATTATAAATATAGATATTTACCTCTGTAGTTAATATACCAGGATATATTTTCGAAGACTTCTAGGAACATTTTCATCTTAATGTTTTTATTAGTTTATACTAGATTGTATATGCAAATTCACCAAAAATATTTTTTTTAACATCTTTTATTAATTTTACACTATTCATTGTTATAAAAGTATGTACACTATTACTGTTAACACTGCTATGACACGCGGTTGATTACTAGTGCTATATATCGTAAATATACTAGGTAAGTGTTGTAGTTATGCTACTTGTTAGTTGTATATGGAAATACCCCTAGGCCCTAATTGAGATATCATTGTGTATAATTAATCTCAATAGTAAGTACATTTGAGTATACACTAGCGATTAAAACATATTATTTGAAAAAAATAACTAAGCTCAATAAAACATTTTTTTTAAGAACTAATTTTATTTTAATTTAATAATTAATTTATATTTAAATAATTTTTTCTTGGACTTTTTCCTAATATCCAACCAGATATAGTATGGAGAGTAGCAGCAGAATAAAGGAATTGATTGAGAGAAGTTGGTTGAAATCGGTCTCAATGACCGAGAAACCCCCCCAAAAAAAGTCTATAATTCACTCGAAATTTGCACTGATATGCATTTATATTTAATTTAAAGGTCTATAATAAATTGAACTTCAATTAAAAACGGACATAGTAGTCAGTGAACATCTCCACAATCTTATAAGCGTAACCCAAATGTTATTAAGGCGATACAATTATTTCCTGTATTTAAAAGATCATCTTATATATAAATATATCATATTATGGTATTATTTCCTTATTTTCCTAAATATTTCCCAGTCATGACTTTAAAAACTTGGTAAAAAGGTTCAATAATATTCTTGAGCGAAGAAGAAAAGCAATTTTAAAATATTTAGGTGAAAGCGAAAGGTTATGTTTGGATGAACGAGGTTTTATCATAATATATTGGTGTTAATAGAAGAGGACAAAAGACACCCCCAATGTTTTCCTATTAGAATATGGAATTGACATTTATTAGTTGAAAAAGATATTCGACGCACAAATAATGCAGTCGAAGACTGGCATGTTTCAATTTATTTTTAAATTCATCTCATTTATTTAGATTTTTATAAACGCATTAAAATAGAAAATAATAACCTTTAAAGTTGAACAGTGACTGGAATAATAGCATTACTAAAAAAAGGATTCCACGGTTTGTATTAAAAAATTAACCTCTACAGTCTACATTTAACCTTAATACTACTAATATTTACAATTATTTGCGGTGGATATTTGTTAATTTTTAGTAGTAAATTAAATAAGATTCATATTTAAAAATAAAACATGATGTGTCAAATTCATACACATCATCAGACCTTTGGGTTGCGTTAGTTTTCTTCTGCTCCATAGTTGTAAGCTAAAGAGTCTAAATTACTCAGATTTAAGTATTGGGAAAGTATGTCGACTACCTATACTTCGTTTCACGAGAGAAGGAACTCATTTTCAACGGACAGACGGCGATAGCACAAAAGCTAAAATTCCCTCCCATTTCTTCTAGCTGGCGACGGCGAGCAACTCTGATTCGTCATGATTATTGTTATACAGAGTAATATATTGTTTTTCTACGACTGTTGTTTGATTATATTTCATTAAAATGTATAATTTAAAGTTAAAATACATTTGAGCTACAAGTAAAAAAAATAAAATAGATGGATATATTATTCTCTAATTCTTTAATGAAACAGTGAGACATTGACACTCAGTCAATTACTGATAATTCGAATCGAAAAGAATTTAATAGTTAAATAAATAAGTAAAAAGTATTTCATTTATGATTAGTACCTATAATGAAACAATAGTATCATAAATAATATAATTGGAGTTTGTGCAAAAACTATTTTGAATATAAAAACTATTGCAATAAATACTAATAAACATAATTTATAAATTATAGTATACAATTTTTTTTTTAATGCAGTTATAACATAATTATTATTATATATTTTTCAGGTTTAGTTGTAGTAAAAATTGTAGAAATATTTTGAAGATAATTGTGTAAACAATAAGCTTCCTTGATATGTTCTGCTGTAGGTAATATTTTACATTAAACTCTATAGGCCAAAATAAGACTCGCCACTTTTGTGCTAAAAATAATGAAGGACATAATAGATCATAATATAAAACGTATATTATGAATCTCAAATAATTCTATAACTTCAAGAGATAGGTGGCTAGCTAAGTTATCGCCAATCAATACTTTTAGGCCTTTTAAGTTCTTAACAAACGGAATAAATAATGTCATGAACTAGTCTTCAAAAATATTCATGTCGAACCAACCACTGATATTCCTATTAAACCTAGCATCCTTTATGTCCCCTTCAACCCACGTGGGATACAAATGAAGTGATTTGTAGACAGTATAAGGAGGAATATCTCTCCACTAGCTGAAACACAAAATATAACTTAGGTGCTAGTTTTGGACGAATTTTAAATAATTTCACCGTTCTACCATATCAATTTAAGAAATTTTGAACAATTATTTGAATGCTAGTAGTACTGAGAGGAAAGCCCCTCAGCCCCATGAGACTCAGCGCATTTAATTAACCAACTGGTCAAGTAGTTTTCATCAACTTCAAAAAGAACTCCGGTTGACCACCTGGTTTATTTTTAGGTTTGCCGTGTTTTTTTAAATAATCACACCAAGTGCTTTTTGAAACTCCGTATTTTTTATATTATTCTCAGTCTTTGATTTATTATATTTAATAACAACCTTTTCTAAAACAGTAGTATCATAATTTTGGTAGGAACGTCCACCTTATTTTTTTTTATATTTTCCCGTATCCAAAATCAAACTACTTTTAATTTTTTTGAATTTAAAAATTGTTTAAAAATCAGAAAACACAAGTACACAATTAGGAACGTAGTAGTCCAATTCTTAATATGCAGGTTTATAACCGATTAACAAAAAATAATGAATTGAGGTTATATTATATTATTTCTATAATGTACACAAGTTTTGGTAACACCGCGTTATCACCACTTTACTGGTCGATCCGCCCGATCGACGTACCACATTTTTTACGTGAATTTTGCCTTTTATTTTTTACCAATTATTTGAATTATATTCCTTTTATATTTTTATCTGTACACGACTTTTGTGAATTTTATATAACCATGTACATATCGACGTGAAGCAGCGATCGCGTCTCCCAATCTGCGCCGTACACACTAAATTGTCCCGCGAAGGCTACGACGCCAATCGCGACGTAAAGCTCGATCTCCTTGCTCACGACGTTCGACCGAGCCACAACTCGACAAGTCTGACTTGAAACCGCGACGTTCAACGCACATCATCCACGTGGGTTTATGACCACGAACACGCGCATCGACGCGCAACGGTCACGTTACATTTCCCGCGATATAACAACGAACAAGCACTTTAATTCGAATCACGATTCGACCCGACCTCGTGATACGAACTTTAACGACTTGCACCTCTGTGCATTCGCTCAATATTACGACCCCGAACTCGCGTGCACCTCTACGCTTATACTGCACGCCTGAGCATCTAGCACCCGACGAAACAGCTAAGGCCGCGCGCACATTGTATACGAATTTGTTTCGTACGAAAACGTACGAATACTGGTCGTACGAATTGATTGCGCACACTGAATACGTTTTTTTCCGTAAAATAATCAGTGTTCCGGCGATATCGCAATCGTGACGTCCTTAGAACGCAATGAATAATTTCTACCTTCAAGATAATTCTCTTCTAATCCTGGAGACGGCTGCGTCGTCGTCATTATCGTAGAACCGAATGGGTACTGGGAAATATATTTAAAAAGAAATGAATTCGGTGAATTTCATCATATTATGGAAGACTTATATAATGACCACATACTGTTTCATGGCTATTTACGCATGAAGAAAGAAACTTTTGAATATATTTAAACTTTATACGACCTAACCTGACAAAATTCAGTAACTTTCGCGACACAATATCTCCTGAGGAACGATTAATAGTAACTTTGAGGTAAGAAAATAATATATTTAATTATAAAAATAAAAAATTCAACAGTTAAATTTTTTTTTAATAATTATCATATGATTTTTATTGATAAGACCTCCTCATTAAAAGCAAAACATATACATATAAATTAACTAATTATTATTGTTTGGGTTGAATTGCGTGACGTAGCGAGTAAGATCATCTTCTGGCAATTTTTGAAAAACTCTGTATTGACTCGAATCACTAGAATTATCATATAATCCCACCGATGTTATAGAATGTTGTTCATCCATAAGAACTTGCTGTAATTTTGCTCGTACCATTAGTTTACGATGTTTAGAGATATCTTTTAAAAATGGTGAAGGCTCATTAGAAACTGAGCATCAGCACTTTTTTGAAAGCATTTCAACTTCTCTTCTTCAATTTGCAATAGTCTTGTATCAATATCATCTGGCTGACTCCTTTTAATTTTTTTTTTTAATGGAGATTTAAATGTTTTCTTTGGAGTTTGTTCGTCATTTACTTCCGGCGATTGACAGTGGGATGACGAAGCCGTATAGTTTGAACTTGTACTTGTTTGTGTCAATAACTTCTCATCAGATATGTCACTGTTATCGGGAACGCTACTTTTAAGATCCCTTCGAGACATTGTACTTCGAAGAAACAACAGATTCTTAAAATAAGGCCATCTGGAGTCAGTTTCTGAAACAGCTGCTTGACCAGATTTTTTGCTGTTGACTTTTTTAAGTTCTTTCCCGAAAGTGTCTCGTAATCCTCGCCACTTTTTTTTTAGCTTATCAACTGAAATAAAAAATACATACTTGTAAAATCAATACATTCCTCGTGGTCCATTTCCCCAGCCTCCAAATTCGAATTTTCTAATTTTTTCCCAGCCCTTCACTCAGAATCTAAAATGTTTATTATTTCAGGTTTTTAGCCACAGGTTCATCGTTCAGAGCTCTTGCATATTCATTTAGGATTTCAGACAATACCATTGGTTGTATTACACATGAAACATGTAAAGCTATTTGGGAAAATCTTTCTGCCATTCATATGAAGTTTCCATCAAGCGAAGATATGGACAATATTACTAATGATTTTTGGACCAAATGGGGATTTCCTAATTGCTCTGGTAGCATTGATGGTAAACATATACGAATTAACGCACCAATGCATTCTGGCAGCATGTTCCGTAATTATAAGTGCTTTTTCTCAATTGTATTGCAAGCTGTTGTGGATGCAAACTATAGATTTCTTGCTATAGATGTGGGAGCCTATGGTAAAGAGAGTGACGGTGGAATATTTTCGCATTCAAATCTTTCACAACAATTGAAAAATGGTGCTCTTAACGCAAACCAAGAAAAAGTATTACCTGGAAGTAACATAGCTTTGCCTCACTTCTTAGTTGGTGATGAGGCTTACCGTTAAAAACATATCTAATGCGCCCTTATCCGCAAACAAATTTGGGCCCAGAAGAAGAAATATTTAACAAACGCTTAACAAATGCAAGGCAAGTTGTTAAGTGTGCCTTTGGTATTTTGAGTAGCAAGTGGCGATTGTTATTAAAAGCAATTGAGGTAAATCCCGACCGTGCGGATGTCATAATAAAGTGTATATGTTTACTTCATAATATTATAATTGATAAGGGAGGTATTCATGATTTATCTACGGAAATACGACGACCACTAAATGAGAACAGAAATAGATTTATGACTGCAGGAGAGAATAGAAGCGCATCGAGAGCTCGCTATGTCAGGGAAACACTTAAAAACTATTTTTATCAAAATAGGTACATTTAATAATTAATTATCATATACTCCATCTGTTTATCATAAATCAACGTAATAATTTGTAACAACGTAATAAACAATATATTTTAATAAATTGTATAGTATTTAGTAAAATCTAATAAATTAGTATTATCTAATATTAAAAGATTTAGTATTAAATAAATTTAATAAATTGTATTTACCAGGTATTTCCATTTCTTCGGATATTTCTCGCCATGCCTTGTGATGAAGGTCACGTAAGTGATACCTTGAATCGCTTTGATCCCACAAACACATATGTTGGTAAATTAAATTAATAAATTTTTCGTTATCCATTTTATTAAATTTATTAATTTATCCATTGCCGGCGTACGAACGTTAATGAAATCCGGACAAGTTCGGATTGTTTTCGTACGTCAAAGTTACACGTACGTATACGTACGAACAAATAGCACCCAGTCTGCGCGCTCACATAGTATTTGATAGGTCGGGATCGTTCGTGCGTGTACGTACAAGTTCGTACGAAAACGCATTCAATGTGCGCGCGGCCTAACACTGTACGCTCAGTCACCCGCGTGACAAAGTATGTCACTTTTTCTATTACGACAAATAGAATACTTTCTGGCGCACACGCGTTTGACGATTTCAAATCAGTGTTCAATTATTTCGCCTTGATGCCTGTGCTTCCTTAATACCTTCTCTTACGGAGTTGAGACGTATTCAACATTATGGCGGTAATTTTATTGGTCGGTTGGCAAACTTGCGCCACAATCGCGGCATCAAAACACTTGTGCGCCAAATTGGTGACCTTAAAAATTCTACAGCGCTACGGTAGGCATCCAGATTGCGGATACTCGTATTCTTTTCACGTCTCCGAGACCGTTACTACGACGTCGCCCGTAGTAACCTACTCCACCACCAAAACCACGTGCTGAAATAACGACGCCGTTTTCTTCCACGATGGAAAATTAGCTATTTCAACGATGGGTCCACTTTCTCGACAACCGATCCAGCAACACCGCAGGCCTCACGTTGGTGGATCGACGCGCTGGCAAATTAGGTCTTTGACCTCCGGGTAGAAGTTCATCGACTGAACGACGCAGCCCACGCCGAGTCTAAGCCCAAAATCCTCGACATGCGCCAATTTTGCTATTACAACTAGCAGAATAATTGCGTTCCGTACACTGTCAAAGAGATTATATATTGTTTCCAACTATTTAAATGTACCTCCATGGAAAAAAGCGCCAAAAATTCAAATTTTGTCCGAAGTCATCTTTACTCCGTACCTCGAGATAACGCATAAGGCGGCTGACCGAAACTCGTTGTTTTTCGCGCACGAGCGTCTCCTTTCACAAAAAAATCTCAAGACGAAACAAGTCGCTCGCTATCGGAACTAATCGGTTAGGTTGTTGTATGTATTCTCTAGTGGTATAGTGGGAGAAATGTGACCTCTAAACGATGGAGCGCGAGCCGTATGCGTTTTCTCGTTGTACGGAGTATAATATGTCCGAAGTGACCCAATTCTACGGTAACGTCACGATATGGGCGCTCGCAGGAAATTTATCAGGGAGGGGTATAATAAAATCAAACAACTTAAAGTACTAAAGTTTGTTCATTGCAAACAACAAAATTTTTTAAGAGTTATATGCTATTTAGTAGTTATTAAATAAAAACTGAAGTCTTCGTGGTTGTTATATTGCAAACCTTGTTATTAACTGTTCAATTAAATTTTTTCTTATATTAATTGTTTCACGATGAACACTTAACATACATAGTCCATTTCATGAGAGTTGGCAAAAACCCTGGCTTTATTAAAAAAACTCAACCCGGTTAAGTTTTTTCAAATAAAACCCCGAAAAACCCTAAAACCCGGTGGGTTTTATTGTAAAAGTAATAATGGGCGGTTTTATCGGATTTTTTCTAAAAAAACCCATTCTAGAAAATCATAATTTTTTTCCATGTATTAGCTGCACTGTTTGATGATTTTTTCCTTTGTTAAGAACCCCTGAATACTGTTAGTTATATTATTCTATAGTTCTTGCAGTATAAGTATAAATGTATAAATGTATTAATATTGTAAACTAATACGTGTGTGCCCCTCAGCATACGACTGGCCAAAGGAATCCGCTGAATAAACCCTTTTTGAACGGACAACCAACTCGTATGCGGGGCTCGCACACATAGCAGTTAGTGTTAGTGTTACAACAGACCATTACAGACCATTTCAGAGTATTTACATATAATTAAACGTTATCACAATTAAATAAAGAATATTATTTTTAGCCAAAGTAATTTAAACTCGTGTTATTTATTTGTGTGGAATCGCTAAGTGCGCGTCCATAACATTTTTGGTGGCAGCGGTGGGATCCGGCTATTAGTCAGTATCCGTTACCACGAGTAAAATAAATTACGCCATCATTTTATTCTCGTATAATTGTGTGATCGTTTAATTATCAACAACTTCAAAACATTAAAAGGCTCGCCAGAATATTCACAAACTACAGAACATCTACGGAATATTTCAAGTAATATAATTCAATATCATATATAACGTTAAGCGTCGTATTAAACGGCCGCCGCCCGAATAGCCGTCGATACATCATCGCTCGTAGCTGGTGCCACCGCACCGCGCCGCGGACACGAACAACTGGTTGCGTGTGGAGGTAACGCTCTCTAGTAGTGCAAACGAGAGTTACCGCGATTCAAGCGCCACACAGTGACTAACAGACATTCGATCGAGCCACCGTGAAGGAAGTAGGTCGTGACCGTGAAATCACCGCCGCCGCGAAGAAATCGGGTCGTGACCGTGAAATCGCTGCCGTCATAGTGTACGCGCCGCCGTAATAGAGTACGCGCCGCCGCTGACGTAAATAAACAAAACTCATTGGTCCCCGCGCCAGCAGTTTCGGGGCGGAGAACTTCGAATCTGAACATTGCAGTCGAAAAGGATAGTCGTCATTTATAGAGGAGTACGCGATCAATCAACCTCAATTTCCGGAACATTTCAACATCGAACACAATCATCTCCACAATAATGGACAGGATGTTAGTAAATATACATCAATCTTCGTGAGTTAAAATATATTTTTTTTTCTTATATATATAACATAGTACTATGAATTGTTAGACTATAATTATTACAATTACTATTATATTAATTGTGTTGTCTTGCTTTGCCTGTGAGTAGTGATTGCCTATTTGTAACTGCTATCCTATTGTTTATTAGCCAAAAAAAAAAGAAAAGAAAGGGGGGTTAATGAATAATTCTGAGGACAAAAATAATTCATTAGAGGAACATAACGTTTCAACTACTGACAGTCTTCAGCCCCCTATCCCAACTTCACGGACTAGTTTACCTGTTAGATATTCAAACCTCCGGGACCCTACTTCTGAGCGGGAAGTCGCTGATATTACGGTAGATCATTTGCTTGTTAGGAAAACAGATTTATCGATAGCCACAAATAATCTATTAGTTAACGTATCTAATGAACTACAAAAAGTAGATAAGAGTATAAATAACGTCGTCACAAAGACAACCATTTTGGACACAAAACATTCCGAACATACAGAAAATCCAGCACAAAAAGAAAATTCAGAACAACAAGAACTAGAGAAGAGGTACTCAATAAATCGAATTGATTGGACAGAAGATCTAATTAAACTCGATCCATCGAACATGGCAAACGAAACGGAAAACCAACAAGAAGAGACCGTACAAAACGCTAATGCGGGAACTCTGACTATCACAGAAGATCAACTATTACAGATCATTAACCAAAAGGTACAAGAGGCACTCAGGATACGAAATGTCCCTCAGGCAGTAGAGGCGATGTCCAGCAACCAGATAGGACTACAAGACGCAATCAGGCTATTGCTAAAATCACTTGATGGGGAGAACACAGAGCAAGTAGAAGTATTCCTGGAGAAATGTGATTTTGCTGTATCTAGTACGGTGCCTACAGCTATTCCACGATTGGTACAAGCAATTCAAACCAGATTAACGGGAAAGGCCAGACAGGTAGTAAAATATCAGAACTTTGAGTCTTGGAAAGAATTAAGGGATCTTCTAAAATCAAATTTAGAACCACAAAGAACTACTCAACACCTGTATCAGCCTTTATATGCTACAAAACAAAAAACAGGAATGGATATATTAACTTATTCCAAGGAAAAAGAGGCTCTTCAAAATACAATTATTGAACAAGAAACAATGGGATGTACAATAGAAGTAGCACAAGCACTCGAGAGAACAATAAAAAGACAAGCCCTACAGGTATTTATTGAAGGTTTAGGAGATTTAAAAAATTATATAAAAGCCAGACATCCAGATTCTCTTTTTAACGCTATTCAAGCGGCTCGGGAAGAAGAGATAGTAAGGAAATCATCAGAGGAATCCAAAAAATTATATTAGCCAGCAGCGACCTCAAAAACCCAGCCAGAAGTATGTAATGTTTGCAAAAAACCTGGGCATTAGGCACGAGATTGCCGATATGCAAAAGCAGACAATAAAAAAACCAAACAGAATACTACTCCAGCACCAGTTGCTACAGTTAGCACGATGACCTGCCAGTATTGTAAGAAGCCTGGGCATACGAAAGAGGTGTGCCGAAAATTGAAGTACGTACAATCAAAAAGAAATGATTAAGACAATAAACAGGCGGAAAACTTCCAACCACCGGGCCCTTTCGGCGGAAGCCCGGTAGGGAACATCAAAAGCGTCGTGATATCTTTTGCAGAGCATACCCAATAATTTCTAAATTGACAGATCATCACTTAACATGCAGAACATTTCAGACCATCAATCCGAACGTAAAATTCCTAGTCGATTCCGGGAGTGATTTAAATTTGATCAAAATTAGTACACTCAGAGACGAAGTGATAGTATATGAAGAAATTATCTATCATTTAAAGGGCATTAGCGAGCAACTAGTAAAGACCATGGGGTACACTACTATCGGGATACAAATTGGAAATCGCACTTACCTACAGAATTTCAGGTAATACATCCAGGTTTCCTGATACCCCATGATGGAATTCTCGGAAAACCTTTTATAACTGGGAACCAGACTATTATAAATTATCAGACGAACGAACTTACTCTACCCACAGATGACGAAATTATCTCTGCACATGACACACGCACCATAATTCCAGCACGTACTGAAATTCTGGTAGCTATTCCAGCCCCGGATTTTCATGAAGGGGAAACGCTTTTAGTCTCTGCACAGACTATTGGTGAGGTGTTAATGTGTAGTAATACCGTTAATAATGTATGAGACGGGTGTATACTAGTGACTGTCATGAACCCCAGAGAAGAAGCGTTCGAATTGACCACTTCACACATAAATAAATTTAATATAAAAAAATTTAGCACAGCCATGGTACATACGCTGATCAGCCAAACAGAAATTTCATACGAAAGTAGCAGGATAATCAAACTGAGAAGTGTCCTGCGAACCGAGCAGTTAAATTCAGAAGAACAAGAATCTCTCATCTCTATTTGTGAACAATATACAGACATTTTTCATTTAGAAGAAGATAAACTAACAAATACATAAGCGGTTTATCACAAAATAAATATACCAACGGTAACTCAGCCGATAAATGAACGCCCATATAGACTTCCCTTCAAACACAAGCAAGAAATAAACAAACAAGTGAAACAATGGGAGGAAGATGGGATAAAAACACCTAGTAAGAGCCCCTGGAATGCGCCCTTGCTAGTTGTCCCTAAAAAACCAGACCGTCACGGTGTAGTCCAAAAGCGAATATGTGTTGATTTTAGGAAACTCAACCATATATCCAGTGGAGACGCATATCCACTTCCGAACATAACAGATATATTGGACCAATTAGGGAAATCTAGATATTACACTATTTTAGATTTGGCCCAAGGTTATCACCAAGTAAAGATGCATCCAGATCATAAGGAAAGGACAGCATTTTCCACCGAACAAGGACACTTTGAATTCCAACGTGTTCCATTCGGATTAAAAGGAGCACCCGCCACATTCCAAAGACTGATGAATACAGTTTTAACGGGGTTAAATGGGTTAAAAACATTTGTATATCTAGACGATATCATAATATATGCTCGAGATATCCCAGATCATTCGAAAAAACTTCAAGAAGCCTTTGAAAGATTAAGGCAGTTAAACCTGAAACTTCAACCAACAAAATGCGGATTCATGAGGAAAGAAGTAAATTATTTAGGACATGTAATTACGGACCAGGGAGTGCGCCCAGATTCACAGAAAATTCAATGTGTAATGGACTACCCGATCCCAAAGAATAACAAGGATATAAAATCCTTCCTTGGCTTATCGGGATACTACAGAAGATTCATACCTGATTATGGAAAAATTTCGAAACCACTCACTTCCTTATTGAAAAAGGACGTGGAGTTTAAGTGGTCCGATTTATGTCAAAAGGCTTTTGAAGATTTAAAAAATGCCCTCACTAATGAACCTGTGTTGCAATACCCCGATTTTAACAAAGCATTCAACCTCACATGTGACGCTAGCAATTACGCAATAGGATGTGTGTTATCGCAAGGCCCAATTGGAAAGGATCTACCAATCGCATATGCTTCCTGAACATTGAATAAGGCAGAGCAGAACTATAGCACGACAGAAAAGGAATTATGCGCAATAATTTGGGGAGTTAAACAATTTCGACCCTATTTACTGGGCCAAGAGTTCAACATTATCACTGATTACCGAGCTTTAACTTGGCTTTTCAATGTCAAGGATCCTGGGTCACGATTAACCCGATGGAGGCTTAAGCTAGAAGAATACTAGTATCAGATTCAATATAAGCCAGGATGTAACAATACAAATGCCGATGCATTGAGCAGAATCAGAGTCACAACTAGAGCACAAACATTGAGAAACGAACAAATCCCAGAATCTTCAGAGAGTACAGAATCTACAGAAAATCCGAAACCTACAAATAATACAGAATCTACAGAAAGTCCAAAACCTACAAATATTACAGAATCTTCCGATAATCCAGAAGTTACAGACAGTTTAGAATCATCAAATAATACAGAATTGTATCAAACATTTTTAAATTCAGATGACTCACCTACGTCCAATGTTACTGAGATGGTAGGCGACATCTTTGGTACGTCATTCGACACTTCTCTGGCGCACTGTATTTCCGCAGATCTCAAAATGTCTAGAGGTATAGCCCTCCAATTTAGACGAAGATTTGGGCAAATACAGCAACTACGCCGACAAGAAAAATCACTTGAAAATGTTATATTTTTACGTGTAGAAGATCGAAAAATTTTCTATTTAATAACGAAGTTACATAGTTGGCAGAAACCAACCTATCAGTCAATATTTAATTGTTTACAAAGACTTAAGTTACTTTGTGAAGAAAAACAAATCACTAAGCTTGCTTGTCCTAGAATAGGATGTAGATTGGATGGACTCAAATGGGAGGAAATCCATAAAATGCTTCGTTACATTTTTAAAAATTCTACAATCTATGTAAGCGTCTATACTAAGGAGGAATTATCCGAAGATGAGAAACTCCAATTAATATCTGAATTCCATGATACACCACTAGGAGGTCATCAAGGAGTAACTAGGACTTTTAATAGAATATATGCCCAGTGTCACTGGAAGGGGATGAGGAAACAAATCCGAGATTTTATTAAGAAATGTCCTATTTGTCAAAAAAATAAAATAGGTAATAAAACATTGAAAGAGCCCATGGTGATCACAACTACTTCTAGCAGACCATTCGAGAAGATATTTTTGGACGTAGTAGGACCTTTACCAAGATCGCATAAAGGGAATTCTTTTGTCCTGACGCTACTAGATGATTTAACGAAATTCGCGTGGGCAGCCCCAATGAAAAACCACGAAGCCAATACGGTAGGGCATCATTTTGTGACGCAGTTCGTGTGTTTGCATGGTCTACCACAGAGCCTTGTAACCGATTGTGGTACAGAATTTCTAAACAAAGTTTTCAAGGAGGTCTGCAATCTTCTTAAGATAAAGCAGATTTCGACAACACCGTACCACCCTCAGAGTAATGGTTCTCTGGAGAGAAGTCACCGTACTCTGGGAGAATATCTGCGCAATTTTATTGACAAAGATCCATTGAATGGGGATACAAAAATTCCATATGCGATGTTCTGTCACAATTCCACAATACATTCA
Source organism: Rhopalosiphum maidis (assembly GCF_003676215.2). NCBI lineage: Eukaryota > Metazoa > Arthropoda > Insecta > Hemiptera > Aphididae > Rhopalosiphum > Rhopalosiphum maidis. The sequence goes on along the minus strand of NC_040879.1, from coordinate 40,057,050 downwards.
GCAACTAAATATCAGCCTTACGAATTGGTATACGGAAATCCTGTTACAATCCCTTCATCCTTATTAAAAGAACCAGAACCTCGATATAACTATGAGGATTACCAGTTTGAAATCAAGAAGCAATTGCAAGAATCACATGCGATAGCTAAAAAGCATTTGACTGAAGCAAAACATAAATCAAAAGCTCAATATGACAAAGATGCCAATAACAGAATCTTTGAGGTAGGACAGAAGGTTCTGCTACAAAACAAAACCCCAAACAATAAATTAACTCCAAAATGGTTAGGCCCTTTTGAAGTCTTAGAAGTTGACCCTATCAATAAAAACGTAACAATAAAGAAAAAGACAAAGAGGCAAAAGATTCATCCGAACCTATTAAAAGCATTCTATGAATGATACTAATGATAACCCATCACTGTTTTACAGAAAATTGAAAATGAATAATTCAATAACAATCGTTGGATACCTGCTTGTCACCTCAATACTCTTACAAACAAAGAGGACGGAATGTCAGAATTTCCCCCCCGTGGATGTAGCTGCAATTACACATTTCAACAACACGGAAGGACTTTATTACAAATTTCTAGGCAAACTAAAAGTTACAGACTCCGACTGGAAGCTAATAAATTTTCTTAATCTAGAATCTTACACAACGAGATACGTAGCGTTATCCAGATTTTATAATACTACATCTCAACTCGGTAGTGAAATACGTCAGAAAATCGAAAATCCAGAAAATACGCAAAGCTGCCGACAGTTTGCACAAGCAACTGTTCCATACCTACATGAAATTGATCAAAATCACCAAAATATTTTATCAACTATAGGAGACAATGATCAATCTAAAAGTAGAACCCGTTGTGGACTTAGTAACGCCGTTAGTCGGGTGGCCAACATACTATTCGGTAAAGCTGAGAACATTGATTTCGGATTTATCTTCAACAAAATAACTCAATTAGTGAAAAGTAAGGTAAAAGATATCAATTAAGCATCGGAGCAAACTCGAATCATTGAATTGACAACCAATGAAAATAATAGCAAATTAAATCAGATATTAACGAACCAGTAAAAAATTGAACAGAACATTCAGCTACTAAGCGAACAAGCTAAGAAAAACGCAAAGGACATTGATCAAATAAAGATCAGAACAATGCTATTAGAACAGACTCTCTTCTTCGAAGTCCTACTTAACCAATACGCATATGAGACACAAAATCTTTTGGCAATAATTGATTCTGCCCTATATGGGAAATTACACACCAGTGTATTACACACCCAGCGTTGGTTAACAGAACTTCGTGAAATTAAGGCAAACATCCCAATAGGGACGAATTTCCCACTTGAGATTAAAACAGAATCTATTTCTGATTTCATAAAAATTTCGGAAATAACAATTTGTCATAAAGGTCACCTTATATTTGTAACAAAAATTCCGCTAATAAAAACCATTGATTTAAATGCCTATAAAGTAATTCCCTTACCTATTATATACGACAGCCAGAGCCTTATCTTAATTTACCCTAGTATGGAAATTATAGCAACTAGTTATGATACGCAAAAGTTTTTCTCGTTGACAAATAAAGAATGGAAATGTGCAGGGAGGTGCAATCATATACACTATGTAAAAATAGTCAACCGATCCATCATAAATCTAAGTCAATCATATGCGAAATTTCACTCATGTCAAAACCACAGAACTTTCCCGATACTTGTAATATAAAATTTGTGACAACAAATGCATCTGTGTGGATCCGACTACTTCAGTCAAATTCTTGGTTATTCTATACACAATCTGATATAATAACAATATACTGTGAAAATCCAACCAGAACATTTACTTTTGAGATTTATGGTGTAGGTCGATTGACTATTATCACAGCATGCATCATACCCACGGATAAAACATTATTACCACCCTCTAATTACATAAGAGCAAACACTTATGCTGATTTAGTTCCAGAAAATTCTAAATTTAATGTCAAACACTCTTTTATAAAATTGTTAAATTCACTAATACCCCAAAGTATTATAAATGTACAGATCATAAAAGATCTCACCGAATTCACACACAGCTTGCAAGAATTAAATACTTTAGAGAAACTACCCTCAGAACCTCCAAGTTGTATAATGATAGATGTAGACACAGTAATATTATATATATTTATTAGTTGTCTCATTATATTAAATACTTTCATTATATTCAAAGTTAGAAAGAATAATACGAAAATGTACAAGCCGGATCTTGCAGAAACCGAGCTTTCAGAAAATAATTGAACATTTAAGTTAATTTATGTAAAGGAAAATGGGAACTATTAAGCCCCCATGTTCCATTTAAGGGTAGGGGTGTTAAGAACCCCTGAATACTGTTAGTTATATTATTCTATAGTTCTTGCAGTATAAGTATAAATGTATTAATATTGTAAACTAATACGTGTGTGCCCCTCTGCATACGACTGACCTAAGGAATCCGCTGAATAAACCCTTTTTGAACGGACAACCAGCTCGTATGCGGGGCTCGCACACGTAGCAGTTAGTGTTAGTGTTACAACAGACCATTACAAACCATTTCAGAGTATTTACATATAATTAAACGTTATCACAATTAAATAAAGAATATTATTTTGAGCAAAAGTAATTTAAACTCGTGTTATTTATTTGTGTGGAATCGCTAAGTGCGCGTCCATAACACCTTATTGTGTTATCTTTATACTTGCCCCGCCAAAAACTATATGACAATAATATATTAGATATTGGCTTTCCAATTTTTTCTCAATTGTTAATTGTTATTGACGTTGTTAAGTTTTTTGTTTTGTTGTATGTTGTTTACTTGTTATTAAAGTATTAAACTGTTAATTTATTACTCATGCCACCAGTTCTTGGTAGTGGTCGTAAAGCCGGATGGTAACATGCGGAGTTTGAGTCTATATTTATTAATGGTGTTCAGTTTAGGTGTTAGTTTTAATATAGTATTCTATATTAAATTTGTAGTACCAATTGGCTATTAAACTTCCATGATTGGCATATTATTCAAGATAATATAAAATACTGGTAAGCTAACATATAAGTTATATACTGATTTACAATATTAAACCCATAAATATGTATATAATTAAAAGTTAAATATTATATTTTTACTGGAGTTGATTCGGCGATGGAGACGGATGGCGAAGGGTGGAGGGAAGTTGTTGGCAGGAAAGCAACTGCAGCTCCGCACAGTGGAAGAGCAATGGGCCTTCCTATACCTTTGAGGACTGGGGCGAAGTTCAGGGCTAAGCCTCCGGCGGTTTTAGTCAAGGTGACTGCCGGCTCGTCGTACGCTGACACCGTTCGTGCAGTAAGGAATAACAGCGAGGTGAACTTGGTTGAGCTGGGAGCTCAGGTTACTGGCATGCGCAAAACCAGGGATGGGCACTTGCTGGTTGAGTTAGCCAAAGGTGCGGGATCTGTAGTAGAAGCCCAGAAATTGTCGTCGGCCATAGCCACCAGGTTGGGTGATGCGGTTGGAGGAGTGTCACAGCTTAGCCAGTTTACTGTTGTTGAGATTGTTGACCTCGACGCAGTGACGACTGAGGGTGAGGTTCTTTCGGCATTGCGGGCGGCAATACCCGGATCCGAAGACGACCAAGCTGCAAATTGCGAACGACAGGCAGTTCAAATCACTGGCCTTTGGTCCACCAGGTCCGGCCAGCAAATTGCTACCGCCAGAATGACTAGAGCTTCTGCCGCTATTGTAACTCGCGTCCCTATTGGATGGACAATGTGCCGCGTTCGTCCTAGGCGTCCTGAACCCAAAAAGTGCTTTAGATGTCACGGATTCGGTCATCGGAGTGATAATTGCTCCGAGCCCGACTTATCGTTGAATTGCAGACGCTGTGGAGAACCAGGACACGAACTTAAAGACTGTTTGGCGGACAAGGACCGATGTGTTGCATGTGAGAGAGCAGGCATTGAACGTTTTGAACATAAGCCAGGTTCAGGTATGTGCAAAGCCAGGAAGGAGGCGCTCAAGTTACTTGCTGGGCACAATTCGCAAGCGCAGTCTTGGCGGGAAGCCAGCGGAGATGGATCACGCTCGAAGCAATGATTCACTGCTTGCAAATCAACCTCCACACCGACTGGGCTGCCCAACAGCTACTTTCCCGAACCGTGCTGAACATGGACATTGGCCTCCTCATCCTCAGTGAGCACAACAGATCCCCATGTAACCACTCCAGCTGGGCATCTAGTTCTGACGGGAGATGCTCAATAACACTGACCACCATTGCGGGCATTGTGGCGGAGGAGACTGGTTCTGGCCCGGGCTTTGCATGGCTCCGATTTGGGAATGTTAGAGCATTCAGCTGCTACTGGACCCCCAACGACGACTCTGCTGAGGACCGCCTGAATGCCTTTAAGGGATTCCTGGATGGTCTTGACCAAGCTATACGACAGGGGGAAAGAGAGAATGAAACTCTCCTGGTTGCTGGTGACTTTAATGCTAAGTCCACGTACTGGGGCTCTAGTGTAGATGATAGTAAAGGAGAAGCTCTTGAATCCTTTGCCGCAAGTCTTGGACTCTGGACCAACAACGTCGGAAGCCACCCTACCTTCCAGAGAGGGGCGTCTTCTTCGGTCATTGATGTAACCTTCTCGGGCCCGGGCCCCTACGAGGTAGTGGACTGGGAGGTCCTCGATGACTATTCCGGTAGCGACCACAACTACATCACATTCAACCTCATTCCCTACTCGCGAACACTTAACGATAACGTACCCATGGGACGGGGTGTACATCTAGGATGGGCCACACGTAAGCTCGATCATGCTGCGCTCTCTCAAAAGTTGGATGAGGGACCACCGGTTTTGGAGGAGCCTGCCTCGGTGGATAACGCAGCAGAGGTTCTCAACAACTATCTGGTTAATGCCTGCGATTCTTGTATGCCCAGAAGAGTCTACGGAGCCCACAAACGGAAAGCAGTTCATTGGTGGAACCATGAGATTGCCGATCTTAGAGCCAAATGCATAAGGAATAGGCGCATATATCTCAAAGTGGTTAAGAGACAAGGCCCTGATGGCAGTACAGCGGAAAAAATTGCCTTCAAAGAGGCACGCAAGGCTTTACGCGTTTCCATACGTAAGTCACAGAAGCTTAGCTGGGCTGCTCTTTGCGCATCGGTAGATAACGATCCCTGGGGTGTGCCATACAGAATTGTTTCGGGGCGGCTGGGCAGACAGCCACCAGGTTTAGCTGCAATAGGACGCGAAAAAGAGATTGCTGATCACCTATTTCCCACTATGCCAATTATCAATTGGCGACGTGTGCCGATGGATAGCCAAGTAGATCCTAGCTTTCCAACCACCACTGCCGAAGGTTACAACTTAAATCATGGTAATGAGTGCCCACCTTTCACCACAGAGGAGTCCAGGCTAACAGTCTCACGACTGTCAAGGGGTAAAGCGACCGGGCTGGATGAGATTCCTAATGAGATGCTTTCGCTGATTGCCAATAGGTCCCCCGATATATTTGTTAAAATGTACAATAGATGTTTAAGCGAGTCAGTTTTTCCTGTTAGGTGGAAAAGGGTCAGACTCCTACTTCTTCATAAAGGACCGGACAAGCCAGTATCTAATCCATCTAGCTTTCGGCCTCTCTGCATGCTAGACACCACTGGGAAATTATTTGAGAGGATCCTCCTACTCAGTTTGGCTTCCGAAGGGGTTGTTCCACCGAGGACGCCATCAATAAGGTTCTTGACCTGGTTAAGTGGGCCAATCATGGACCCTCAAGAAATCAGGAACTATGCGTCCTAGTGGCACTCGACGTTCAGAATGCCTTCAACTCTGCGCCATGGAAGCACGTGGATGAGGCTCTTCGACGCAGAGGAGTCCCCCGATACCTCCTAAAAATTTTACGGTCATACATGGTGGATCGTACAATTACCATTAGAACACCCGATGGGAACAGCATTGACAGACCGGTCACAGGGGGTGTTCCGCAGGGGTCGGTCCTCGGCCCCACATTGTGGAATGTATTCTATGATGACATTCTCAGGATGGACGTTCCGGAGGGGGTTCAGCTTGTCGGCTTCGCAGATGACCTAGCCCTACTCGCAGTCGGAGAGACTTCAGACACCCTGGAAGAGGTGGTCAACTCCACATTAGACGCTATTGATGGCTGGATGGGCGCTCACGGACTTCAACTAGCACGGCACAAGACAGAGGCCATCATGCTGACTAAGAAGTGGGCGTATCGGGATCCGGTGTTCGTTGTAGGGGGTCACACAGTTCCTTTGTTAAGGAAATTGCGATACCTGGGACTCCATCTGGACTCACACCTTACATTCAGTGGACACTTCACTACTGTTTCGGGGAAGGCGTCCCAGGCAGCGCTGGCTATAGGACGGCTCATGCCCAACCTTGGAGGACCCTCACAGGCTAAGAGAACGCTGCTAATGTCTGTGGTGAACAGCAGGCTGCTGTACGCCTGTCCAACGTGGGCGGAAAGAGCATGCAAGTACGCTATCTGTCGAAACCTTATGATCCGGGCACAGAGGATTGCGGCTCTCAGAGTCACGAGGGCGTACCGCACAGTCTCGGCTGAGGCAGCCTTATTCCTGGCGGGAACTCCTCCGGGTGATCTTCTTGCTTTGGAACGCAAAAGAGTCCGAAGTAAACTTGACGACCCGGACAGAGCTGATTCAAAGGATGAAATCCGGAGAGCAGAGCGAGACATCTTGCTTGCTGCCTGGTCGAACAGATGGAGTCGGGGCGTTAGAGGCGCCTGGACGCGCACGATTCTTCCGGAACTGATAAGATAGACGAAAAGATGCCCCAAAGACCTCACGTTTCATGTAACGCAGGCTCTTACTGGACACGGGTGTTTCAGGTACTACCTACACAGGATGAAGCGCGCCCCTGATGCGGCTTGCCTGTACTGCCAACACCCTGAGGACACTGCGGAACACACGATATTTGATTGTGCTTACTGGGATCCGCTTCGGCTGCCAGTGAAGATGTTTGTTGGTAACCGAAATATAACTCCGGGAGACGTCCAGGATTTGCTGTGCGGCCCCTCTGATGTCCCGTTCAGCGAGAACGACCGGCTACGGGCTGCCTCCCAACGTGCCACTCAGTCCTTTTATGACTTGGTTGACAACATTTTAAGCTGCAAGGAGCGTGATGAAAGGGTAGCTGAGGCCGAACGAAGAGCGAATGCAGTGGCAGCCGCTCCAACTGACTGACTTTATTATTTATTGTATCGCATTGTTTTGCATTGTATTGTACTTATTGTATTAATGTTTATTTTTAAGGTGAAGCAACCATAATTAGTTATGTGTTAAGAATGTGCATGCATTAACGTTTTTATTAAACATTAATAAACGATGGCAGCAGAGGAGTAGTAGTGTTCACACAGATCCTCCTCTGCTGTCGGTTCAAACGGAAAAAAAAAAAAATATTATATTTTTAGTGAATAGTTGTTACAATATGACGAGTGACAGCAATGATACAGACAGAGAACAACACGCCATTGCAAAACCGAAGAAAAAGGTCTTACAAACATACATTTTGTGATAGCTAGTTAAAATTATCAGAATTTATACCCTGGTTGGCAGAAAGTAAAAAAGGATTTTTTTTTATTACTGTAAAGTTTGTCAAGAAGATCATTCTGGAGGTATTTCTGCTGTCCATAAACATTCTTATTCTAATAAACACATCAAAGCTTTAAAATCAATCAAAAATCTTCAATCGATAAATCAAGCAATTCAAAGTAGTCGTGCTGTGAATATTCAGAATCAAAGTAAAGAAGTAGCAATCAGGGTTAGCATGTTTATAACAGAACACATTTCTTTAAGAACATCGTATCATTTAATTCAACTGTTAAGTTTTATATCCGGATACTGAAAGTATTACATCATTAACTTGGAATCGTACTAAGGCTACCAGCATTGTAACTAATGTGATTGGGAAGTATCAATTTGAAGAAGTATTAAAAAGAATGACGGTTCAGAAATTCTCATTATTAATAGATGAATCATCTGATAAAGGTTCAACTAAATATTTGGATATAGTCACACGTATGGTATATAATATTAGTTTAATAGTAAAAGATGAAATTGTTTCCTCAATACCTGTTTTTAATGCAACAGCCCAAAACATTTTTGATGTATTAATACATTTTTTTTATAAAAAAATGTGTGAATTTTCTGAGTTTCAAAGTTTTATTAAAGCAAAACCTAATAAACTGTTACAACCAAATCAAACAAGATGGTTATCTCTTTTTTCTTGTGTTAAAAGAATAATTGACCAATATTCAGCGGTTGAACTTTATTTTCATGAACAACATCTTATAGATAAAAAAGCATATCCAATTTACTCTCCAAATTATCTAATCCTTTAAATAAACTAAATTTATATTTTTTAGAATATAGTTTACCGATTTTAAATAATTTGACTTTGGAATTCCAATCGGTAAAACTTAAGATACATACTATTTATTTTAAAACGGAATCTGCATTTAAAACTATTTTAGAATGTTATATTGATGAAAATTATTTAAGAAATAATGATATATCTGTAGTACAATATAGAAACCCAGCTAATCCATGTAATTTATATTATATAACTTATTTATATACTATCTATATTACTATGCTAATGCATTCTACATATTTAGTACATGTATATTATTGTATCGTTTTATCTTGTTTATGTACATTAATTGTCGAGCCGTAATAGTTTGTACTAATGGCTAAATACAAAAAAAAAATATTTTTTTACAAATTAACAAACGTAAGGTTTTGAATAAAAAATGTACACAATCTAAATATGTAACACATGTACACACAATATAAACACTTACATTGTGTAAGTATATAAAAATATTATAAATTAATTAAGTAAAGTATTACATAAAATTATTATTTTAAAACTCAAAATAATCAATAACATTATTTGTATAAAATTGTATTTAAAAGTATTAGGTATACTATTTATATTAAATTATTATTTTGAGACGAGTACCAGCATGAAGTAATAAATATCGATTTTAAGTTTTCGAATTATTGCAAGAAAATCCAATATTTGTCGATAACTCATCGATGTACATTATAATGGATTACTTACGATTAACAGTAGATATTTTTATACGCGTAAAATCTACAAATTGTAGAATATGCAACATTTATACAACTATAAAGAAATATGCATTTTCGTTCAAATATGCAAAAATATGGAAAAAAAAAACTAACCATAGAATCTACACATTACAAAACGTCGACATTTATAATCAAAATTATAGAATATAGGTAAATTATGGAATAATATGCATTAGCATATAAATCCGGGCCCCAGTTATGAGTATGAAAAATATAAAATATCACAAAAAACCAACGAGGGTTGTAGTTTGGTCCGCGACAACGGACGTCCACGCGTGACGTTATTTTTGCGTGTAAATCTTGCGACCGCAAGTATCACATCTATCAACTGGATCAACGCCCGCGTCGTCCAATTTGGATCACCTCCATATCATCGTCGACCTCCGCACGCACATAAATGGTGTCATCGACCTTATCGTCAAAATCGACGATAGTGCGAGGGTCGCAATAAACGCCCGTAGTCTCCAAGGTTTATATATCATACTCCATAAACCTGTGGTGGGCCACATAAGACTCTGTGCACGGGCGCAGAGTGACATCTGGTTGTTCGCCTCAACTGACTCAAGTCAAAAACTTTGCGCAGTCCCATTTTATTATGTGGTCCCATCCCATCGTCGTGTTATCATCGAACTACCCGGTTATCAGATCATACACACGATATCATTTGTTATTGTTTATTATTCGTCACCATATTCCACGTACTATTTGTTTTATTTTGTCGTCTCCGACGTACATTAAATATATTATTATTCGATTTGTCGCAGCCGATCGTATGTGATCGTGCTTATTTTACTAACCCTAGTTTAAGCTATTTTTTTGCAGAACGCGTGCAATAAATCGTTTTGTACATTGTTATATATATATATATATGTATATATATATATATTAGGGTGTTCCTTAGCACAGATGATGAGAAAAAATATCATAAAATGTTTGGTCTCACCCCCTAATATTGTGCCTATATGTATCAAAATGAACTACAAAAAGTTTTGGTTCGATCAGATAAGGTTAACCCGTGCCGACTTATGATTTAAGTTTGAACTTACTACATTTTTCAATATTTACGAAAATTTTCGAAATTTTCGTAAATATTTCGTTATATATCGATATTTTTAATACTACATATTTTAAAGTAAATTAAATTTGCTATAACTTTTATTTTATTACATTTTTTCATATCTCCAATGGTTCGTGAAGTATTTCAACTTGACTCCAAAAAACCACAATTTAGGTATTTTTTCATAATTATGAATTATTGTGCGGGCTAAAATAATTTTTACAAAACTCCCATATTTTCTATAAAGTTATTTTATGTATTTTTGCCTTCATATTATCGCTGGTAATATAACAATCACAATACAAGTATAATGTTCACAATAATAATATATTAATCTAATCTCTTTCACCTGATTATTTCTCTATATTTCCGTACATAAAAATTAAATATCAATAGATTAGATAGTACCTATTCGTATGGTTAATTATTTTGATATTACGTTTTAATAGCAAGATAAGTCTGGTTCTTATTTTGGTACAATTGTACCTTATTATTAATGTTAGTTTGATCGTAATATCTGTTTAGTGAAGATCTAACATTTACCGTCGTTTGTCGTTGTATGATTTCAAATTGATCCCGTTTTTTATTATTATAAATAAAAAAATGTCAAAAAAACTGAGAAGTGATCATCAAATATTTTTAATCGGGTCTGAAGAGACACAAATTCATGGTTCTAAGGTTCCATCAAACGGTCAAATGCTTTCAGTATTCTTTTACAATATGCGAACTGTTAACCTTGTTGTTAGGGAAAGTGCAGCGTTGGCTGTGCGTGAATGTTGTATTTTTTGGGAAAAAGCAAGGATTCCTATTCGAGCGATTCAACATTGCATTGACAAATTAATTAATTTATATAATGAATGGCGCAGTCTCCAAAAAAATTCTACAAAAGTAGGTGAGTCATATAGATTAAAAGAATACGATTTTAAAAATAAATTAAATTTGTTGTTCGATATTGCTCATTCCGATGCTTTAAAATTTATAAAAATTGACGTTGATAGACAATTTTTATTGAACCAACGTTTGCCCGGACGTCCAGGATGTCTCTTAGGTAAAGATATTACAGGAACAGTAAAAGAAAATAGGAACGTTCAACGAAAGTTGAATGAATCAAATAGAAAAGATAATTATAATAAAGATCGTCCCTCAACTTCGTCATTAAATTTTATTCAATTTGATAGTACTTCAGAAAATGAGAGTCCAGAAAGTAGTGATTCATCAGAATTAGAGATGAATATTTCACTAGAAATAGAAAAAAAAAAATGCCGAGGAAAAATTAATTTTATTACACCAAAACTAGCCGGAGCTTTAGATAGGTGCCAGTTAAGCATACGGGATGCAGTATATGTTCTTCAAGCTACTTTAGAAGCCTTAAATTTTAATGTTGAGGAATATGTTATAAATAAAACTTCTATACATAGGTGTCGAGAAATATATCGTCGCGAGAGCAGTGAACTAATTAAATTACGATTTAAAGAATCTGCACCTAATTACGTGGTTGTACATTGGGATGGGAAATTATTACCAGACACTAAAATGAGAAATACAACTGTAGAACGACTACAAATTGTGATAACAAGTACGAATATCGAGCATATTATAAATGTTCCGCAGGCTACAGCTGTGTGTAATGCATTACAAGAATGGGGATTATGTGATATTGTTCAGGCATTGTGTTGTGATACAACTGCATCCAATACAGGACGCTTAAATGGAGCATGTATTTTAATTGAACAAAAACTCGGTAAAGACCTATTATATCTTCCTTGTAGGCATCATATTTATGAGCTAATTTTGAGATCTGTTTTTTAAATAAAAATACCAGAAGTTACATCAAGCCCAGCCATTCCATTATTTAAAAATTTTCAAAAACAATGGCATAAATTAGATATTAACAAATATAACATTGGAATTGAAGATCAGGCATGTGGTGCTGCTTTAGAAAATGTGAAAGAAGATATTCTGAATTTTGTTAAAAGTAAATTAGAAACTAAACGTCCTCGTGGAGATTATCGTGAATTTTTGGAGTTAATATTTATTTTTATTGGCGGTAATTTGGAAAATAAAATTAAAATGCATCCTCCCGGAGCCATGCATCAAGCCCTGTGGATAGGCACGAGCAATTTATTGTTTAAAAATATTTTTGTTTAGAAGCCAATACAATATTTCCGACTTAACAAAAAAAGCAATCGGTGAAATTTGTGTTTTTATTATTAAATTTTACATCAAAGCTTGGTTTACTTGTCCATTACAATAAGTTCCCAAATCAAGACTTACAATTTATAAAAGATATGAAATTATATGAAGTATTTGATAGAGAAATATCTAGAGTATCAATTCAAAAATTATGCAACCATTTGTGGTATTTAACTGAAGAGGCTGCTGCATTATCTTTCTTTGATGATTCTATACCACTAGAGGTAAAGCGTCAGATGGTAAAAGCCTTAAAAAAAAAAGCGACAAAATATCCAGCCAAACGATTGATAATTAAACCAAACCAAATAGATGATAAATTTATTGGTAAGTAAATAAACATTAAGTTTAAAAAATATATTGAATACGTTTAATAATTCATAAAATAAAAAATAAGCAATTAATTATATTTAATATTATAATTTTTATAGATAAAAATATTGACACATTTATAACAGAAGAAAGCTTAAAACTATTTTCCCGATTGACATTGATAACATTGATAACGGATTCTTAAAACATGATCCGACTTCCTGGGAATCTAGTGAAAGTTACATAAATGGTAAAAAAATTATTAATTCATTAAAAATAGTTAACGGTACTACAGAGAGAGCCGTTAAGTTGATGGAAGAATACAATTCTACACTCACATTAGATGAAGAACAAAAACAATTTATACTAAAATGTGTACAAGAACATCGGAAAATTTATCCAGATTGTAAAAAAAGCACCTTACAACAACACACACAAATGCATACACTTGCTCGCCGGCTTCTTGTGCAGCCCTCTCGCACAGTTAGATAATAGGTCAATTCACTCTAATATCAAAATTAAAAGCACACTATTGAAATTGGTAAACGAAAATTCACCATGTCGTAAGTGTGCAAGACGAAGACAACACATGTGGGTGTAACGTACTCTTAATCAGAGACGATAAAAGTCAAATGTTTTCATCTTATATACATAATTTTTTCAGAAAATGTTTATACTTCAAAAAAGCATTCATTTTAATATGAACATTAACATTTTTTGACGAATGAGCGGTTTCAGCAAGTAAAAGATTTATTTGGGTACACCAATTATGTAACATAAGATAGTATTATTTTACCAATCAAATCAATGATCCCCTGAATTAGTAGAACATTGTATTTAGACATTTTAAATTATATTTACCACCAAGATATTAGTCTCTACTTAATGTAAGTTGATGATTAATAAGTACGTACAGATTCTGTACAAATTTGGGGCGATCAAAACGGAATATTTTTAAGAAAAGTCGTGTTGAGCATTTTATAATGTAGCCAACTATGAAACTTATTATTTGTTTTCCAATTGAATTACAACTAAATTTTACATTCAATTGTCTATCGGACACATGATTTACTATATTATCTATCACGACGTTTTGACTAATTTAAATATTAGTAAAAGTTTTAAATACTCTGCAAATAAATTAGATCCAAAATATTTTTTATAGTTATTCTTGTTGAATGACTTAGCATTCGATTATTTAATAATAACGTCTTCTATACTGAAGAAAATATCATATATTTAGGATCCGTCTGAAATCCTGTTGAATTCAAATAGGTTAGAGTCAATGTAACATGATTTACAGTGTATTTTGGAATTTGAAATTAAATCTTCAGCTAAATAAAATATAAATAGAGAAGTTTCTTTTTTAATTATCATAAATGATTTTTTTTATAAATTAAGTAAATAATGAATCATCAATTTGTAGTGTTTTAAATTTAAGGTCATTTTCCAATGGGATAATGGGCGTTAAGCACTGACTGCGGACTAAGATATAATGAACTGGACAAGACACCCATATTACCAGGCCGCCAAATGTTTAGTAGAGTCTTGTTAGGTGGCGGGGGGGGGGGAGCAATTATGTATCTAGCGCTACCTATATTATTCGTTATTTTTACCTTCTTGTTTTGAAGTGATAATTACAACAATTTCGATGTCACAATTATTGTAGTACCATTTATGGTGATACAATTATTATTACAATAACGTTATAGGTGTTATATAATAATTCATAGTTTAAAAATTAATTGCAAAGCAAAACAGACAAATTTAAATTTAACATACGAGTTTACTTATTTATGATCTATAGTGCCTATTTAATATGTTCTCCAATTGATACCGAATAATTTGTATGCCACAATAATTGTTAATTAACACTGAAGACAACGTTGTTGATACAGATTGTCCAATTCCGTTGTTTTAATTATTTATTCTTATTTTTAGTAATAACTTAATATTATCCTCAATGAAATAACCCACACTGTTATATTATAATAACATTTGTCGTTATATTATTCTTATATGTGAACATTTTGAGTTTTTCAATTTTAACCGTACAACTATTATAATCATTATAATATTTTCGTATTGTTTCTAAATGTTATTCGTCAAAATTATGATATAAAAATCATGTTTCATAGTTTAAATGAAATCTCAAAAAGGTTTATAATAAGCAGGTAAATTGATATTGTCATTTTAAAAACAATGGTATAAAAATCATGTCAGATACCTAGGTACTTTAAACGGTGTATCAGTTAGGCTTTTGTACCCATATGATAGTTTATCATAAGCAGGTAAAATGGTATTGTTACTTTAACGGACAATATTTCAAAACTAGAAAATTAATATTTAAAATGTTGTTACGAATACCTTTTAAGAGATGCGGAGAATCATAAAAGTGAACAACCTTGATTCGTTCTACACCACAATCGATTTCATAAAACTTGTCAGTGTAATATTCATTTTGGCGCAAATAGAACGCTTTTGTTTCATTGATTAGTACATTAATAGCAGCTGTGTTTGTAGTACCTTGATCACATAAAGTTGGTACCAGCAACTCGAAGGCCATTCGAATGCACTGCCTTTTAGTAGGTACCTTTAGTTTTAATTTGATTCGCCAAGTCGTATCGTTTTGTTGAGCTTTCACAAAAAGTACGTACATGAAATAGGTTGTTTGAATTTTTTTTCGTTATACCTTTTTTATCATCAATACCAAGCTATAATCATCAAAACGTTGGATACGGTCTAATCCATTATCCTCGAATCCAACAGTGCAGCCAACGTTGTCATCGTACTATAACTGTGGTCCTAGGCCCACTTCATCAAATACAATATTTTTTTTTTCTTTGAAAGATTTTACATTCTCTGTTAAAACATTGAAAAGAGGTTTGTCTAATCCGATGCTTATGGAAACTTGGGATATAGCAATGTTGATGCGGTCTTGCGTGGCGATAATATAAAAAGAATTTATTGTTTTTTGGGAAAAGTCAAGAATACCAAAAAAATTAGATTGTCATATGTAAACTAAAAATAAAAAAACAAAAAGACAAATAAATTAATTTAAAAAATCTTTAGATGACATTTTTGACATTGTTGATGCTGTTGCTTTATATCTTGTGTCAGTTTTGGAAGACAAACAATTTTTAATGGCCCATTGATAGAAAAGTAAACGGGGTGGTATATGATTTCAATTGACAAAAAAATTGTGTACAACATAAAAACGTACAGCACTTAGAAAATAAAAGTAAGAAACTAGGTAAAAAAACAAAGTGTGAAAAGTTGTCGAATTCAAATTTTTTAGAAGAACTAAATACATACAAGTGAAACTGAAATAAGTTCTAGGGCCCGCACTATTATGACTTTTTGTCTCCCCAGAGAGCTAGTAGTACCATCGCACGCCGTCTATGTTATTTTAATGATATAAAAATACTACTCAAATAAAATTTCTCGGGTACGCACTAAGTACAATAAATTGTAAGCATATTCCGGCCTGTGTAATAATTGAATAGTAGAGCTGATGAAAATGCTCCACAAGTTGGCCATTATCACTGATTATAGGCGACATTTAATGTACGATGAATTGTAGTAAATAACATTATAATATCATAAAAAATGTTAAACTTTTATTTGTGTAAATTAAAATGTGGTTTACGTCAGACAATTATTCATATCTAAATAACCTCATTTAGTACCCAAATGTTTGGCTTGCCGAGAGATAATTATACAAATTATACCATTTAAATGAGACATTATTAGAATTAATGTAAATATATTATATTACATATATTATTATTATTATTATTATTATCAATGCCAAGTATAATTATTATTCAAAAGGTAAACCGTAGAAATTTGGTATATGCTCCGGACGAATGCGTTTAGTATCACACTTTGGTTTTTGGCATGGTGTTTCTGTAAAATAAACGAATAATAATAGTCAAATTAGGTATGTTCACAATTTAACAATAAAACTCAATATTATAAATCAAGTTGGGGCACATACCGTGCAATTGTAAACATCAAATAAATGGCCACATGTAGATTTTATTATATCGATTAGAATGAGAAAACATTAATTAGCATTATTTATTTTATAAGATATCAACGTTTGTCAGTTATACCGGATAGATTTTTCGAAAAATGTAAACTTATTAAAATATAGTAAAATAACCGTGTACATTTGGTATTAAACAAGTACAATGAGTTCTACTAAATAATATGGATCAATGGTTTATAAAATTAGCCGTTTATTGGAGTGTTCTAATCTTATATAACTTTATAAACCCGATTTCATTTTCGAACTAAACACTAATCGGTGTATGTGTCGTGCGCAAACAGTTGGAGATGTGTAGAATAAAATGTGCACAAAATACGGTTTCAGTTTCAGGCTGATATGAAAAATTACAAGACATTCACAATTCTAATCTAAAATTGATAGTTTTTTTTCCCCGTTTTAAAATATGTATTCTTAATGATATTTTAATCACCCATACGTATAAATGTATAAAGATAAAGGTATTTGTGGAATGCTACCGATTAATAGAATCAAAACGACCTACCTGTTCCAATGTGATCACATTATCGGAACTCACTGTAAAATGAAAATTAAGACGGATTTTGCAATTTGGTTAGAGAAATATTTTATTTATACACCGACAGACTAAACACAAAACATTTACCTAATTAATATTATTTTCTATCTTGTCTACATTCATGTATCAATGTAACCAAGTTTAACATTTATCCATTTCATGTGTTAATGGAAACGATATTTACCAATAACTGTGACTTCAGCTGTACCAATTGTGTTCCGAGCTTTACATGTGTACTTTCCGTATCGATCATAATCAATTTCGTTAAAATTTAAAGACGAAAAGGTAAGCTGGTGTTCAGTGGTCTTTTCCATAATTCTGAATCTTAAAAATAACCCACATTAAATGTCGACGTAACAATACAAACGTTTTCAAAGTACCTAGTCAAACGGTTTAGTATACCTTTTGTTGTTATCGCCGATTAGTATAACTCCATTATATAGCCAATCAATTTTCGGAGCTGGATAAGCTTCTACAAGACATTGGACATCCATGTCTTGCTTCAAAGGATCACTGTGAGTATACATAATTTTCGAAGCCGTTATGACTGGGGCAAATTCTACACGAAAGTCGACAATGTGCCGTACACCTTCGCCAACACTATTCACCGCATCGCAGAGATAAATTCCACGGTCATCTTTTGTTACGTTACGAAAGTGTAAGACATTACCTCTGGAAAAACGAAATTTTTATTTATTTACGTAAATAATTAATCTGTATATTCAATTAAAAAAAATTTCGCTTATCCTTCTCCGTTGAGATACCTATAAAACTGTCCTCCCGTAGTTAAAATTCCATTATATTGTCGACTCCAGGAAACCCTTGGTTCAGGAAATCCGTCAGCATAACATTCTAGTCTCGACGGTAGACCTTCTCTCGCGATCATTATGGTGGAAGACGAAGACAATTTTAAAATGACCGGAGACCGATTGACTTCTAACTGAACATCTGCAGATGTATTGGTGTCGCCGTCGACATCATCACACATCACTACACAGCGATATAAAGCTACATCGTTATTATGTATATTCGTAATCTGGAAAATAAATCATTTCCAAAATTCGTTAGAAAAAAATAAATCATGTCGATAGCGCTAGGTTTAAAAATATATATATATATATATCTAACTACGTACCTTAAATGTTCGACTACTGCTTTCGGTTCCAATGAAAACTCCTAATGAAAATCTTGAATCTCTAACAATAAGATTATTACCAATTGATAGAACAACAGTTTTAGTAGGATCTTCTTTCTCAAATTTAAGCCATGCGACAGGAAATCTGCTAGCATTGAAAACTGAACAATTCATTTCTATAGTTCCACCGATATCTTTTACAGCTGTTTGTGTACTCTGGGGATGGGCTAAAATTTAAATTTAAATTTTAGAATTTATTATTTGATTTTCAACATCATTATTTATAATATATTTTAATAACTAAGCTATACCCATTATAATGTATTAAATAGGCATAATAAAGTTTAAAAGCATTGTTACATACATTTAATGTTGAAAATCAAACACGTTATGACACGTACGTATGTTGATTATTTTGTATTCCATAAGTATGATTTCCAAGTAGAAATTCAAACATAAATTTGTTAAAAAGTAACGTCTTTGTAACTAATTACATTACACAGTAACAAATAAACAATAAAAACTTATTCGTTTTGTATTTAAGTAACGATAAAGTACCTAATCTATAATATTTTATTTTGTAAGTTTTTGTACGTACGGCAGTCACTAGGTATTGTAAAATTATTCAACTGAAAACAGACATTCACTCTAATTAGTCTTAAAATTACCTAGTTGATAAATAGTCGTAAGATAACAAACGATGAGCTTAAAGTAATTCCCCCGAGATACTGTCATAGAAATGAAATGCTTGTTTTTAAAATAGTTAACCGTACATAAACGGGTAAGATTCATGTGCAGTAAACTGCACATTAAATAATATTACTTTCAAGCTATACAAATTATAAAAAGCGAAGTTTCTTTTTTATTTATCATAAATGGTTTATTTTCTATAAATTAAGTAAATAATGATTCATCGATTAAACGTGTTTGAAATTTTAGGTGTTCAAATTCGCAGCCACCGGTTATACTGGTTACCTTAATAATATTAATCATAAACATTAAAACATTGGTTTTCACACCGGTGTTATGTACAACAGTATATAAAATCAAGGCCACTTGGATACTATGAGTGCAAATTAATGTACCTAAAGAATGCCGGGCTCAATTTACTAAGCCTATTCTTCACTGAATACGCAAATTGCGATCGACCAACGCGAATAGTTATTTCAACATAATGGATACCTAAGATTTGATTTTCAGATATAAAATAATTTAATTGATTACAAATCAGACAATTTCAGTAGAACAATTTTTCAAGTGACACATTCCACAATAAGCTTCTTCTTTTTTTTTTAACAAATAGCCGTTTCCAATAGTTGGCATAATAATTAATGACGCATTTTGTACCTAATCATTGATCGAGTGCGAAGTTTTTACTTCTGAAGTCGTCCGTAACTTAGAAGATATGAATTAATTAGAAAAAACCCGATAAAGCACATTAAATGATAATATTATTGTTTATTGTTATATTGTTACTTGCGAACCTTACGATCATTATTATTCTCGGTTATCTTAAACAAAATAATTACATATAAATCAATTATCATTTACCTATCTACCAACCTACAAGGAAATCAATAGTTTTATAATATTTTAACACTACCCGTTAAATTTCTTATATCTAATATACCAACTTACGCAGTACCCAGCTACGTCTTTAAAAATACAGCAACAAATTTTTCACACCCGTACAGATAAACATGTGGTAATTTTGGTTTATGATTAATATATTTTACATTTATACTAACTATTCAGACGTACTCACCGTGGTGGATGAATATAACGACGAAGAAAACTCCGTAAACAGTCTTCATCTCGTGTCCTTTACGTGAACCGGTGGGCGGAGAAGAGAACAATAAACTGTTATTCGAATGAACGAGATAAAATTTTGAAAAAAGATTCGAAAGTAGTCTTGCGCGGTTATGCCAAATCACTGTTGCAAAGCTACAAGAATTTCGATGGGTTAATGGGCGTTAAGCACTGACTGCGGACTAAGATATAATGAACTGGACAAGACACCCATATTACCAGGCCGCCAAATGTTTAGTAGAGTCTTGTTAGGTGGCGGGGGGGGGAGCAATTATGTATCTAGCGCTACCTATATTATTCGTTATTTTTACCTTCTTGTTTTGAAGTGATAATTACAACAATTTCGATGTCACAATTATTGTAGTACCATTTATGGTGATACAATTATTATTACAATAACGTTATAGGTGTTATATAATAATTCATAGTTTAAAAATTAATTGCAAAGCAAAACAGACAAATTTAAATTTAACATACGAGTTTACTTATTTATGATCTATAGTGCCTATTTAATATGTTCTCCAATTGATACCGAATAATTTGTATGCCACAATAATTGTTAATTAACACTGAAGACAACGTTGTTGATACAGATTGTCCAATTCCGTTGTTTTAATTATTTATTCTTATTTTTAGTAATAACTTAATATTATCCTCAATGAAATAACCCACACTGTTATATTATAATAACATTTGTCGTTATATTATTCTTATATGTGAACATTTTGAGTTTTTCAATTTTAACCGTACAACTATTATAATCATTATAATATTTTCGTATTGTTTCTAAATGTTATTCGTCAAAGTTATGATATAAAAATCATGTTTCATAGTTTAAATGAAATCTCAAAAAGGTTTATAATAAACAGGTAAATTGATATTGTCATTTTAAAAACAATGGTATAAAAATCATGTCAGATACCTAGGTACTTTAAACGGTGTATCAGTTAGGCTTTTGTACCCATATGATAGTTTATCATAAGCAGGTAAAATGGTATTGTTACTTTAACGGACAATATTTCAAAACTAGAAAATTAATATTTAAAATGTTGTTACGAATACCTTTTAAGAGATGCGGAGAATCATAAAAGTGAACAACCTTGATTCGTTCTACACCACAATCGATTTCATAAAACTTGTCAGTGTAATATTCATTTTGGCGCAAATAGAACGCTTTTGTTTCATTGATTAGTACATTAATAGCAGCTGTGTTTGTAGTACCTTGATCACATAAAGTTGGTACCAGCAACTCGAAGGCCATTCGAATGCACTGCCTTTTAGTAGGTACCTTTAGTTTTAATTTGATTCGCCAAGTCGTATCGTTTTGTTGAGCTTTCACAAAAAGTACGTACATGAAATAGGTTGTTTGAATTTTTTTTCGTTATACCTTTTTATCATCAATACCAAGCTATAATCATCAAAACGTTGGATACGGTCTAATCCATTATCCTCGAATCCAACAGTGCAGCCAACGTTGTCATCGTACTATAACTGTGGTCCTAGGCCCACTTCATCAAATACAATATTTTTTTTTTCTTTGAAAGATTTTACATTCTCTGTTAAAACATTGAAAAGAGGTTTGTCTAATCCGATGCTTATGGAAACTTGGGATATAGCAATGTTGATGCGGTCTTGCGTGGCGATAATATAAAAAGAATTTATTGTTTTTTGGGAAAAGTCAAGAATACCAAAAAAATTAGATTGTCATATGTAAACTAAAAATAAAAAAACAAAAAGACAAATAAATTAATTTAAAAAATCTTTAGATGACATTTTTGACATTGTTGATGCTGTTGCTTTATATCTTGTGTCAGTTTTGGAAGACAAACAATTTTTAATGGCCCATTGATAGAAAAGTAAACGGGGTGGTATATGATTTCAATTGACAAAAAAATTGTGTACAACATAAAAACGTACAGCACTTAGAAAATAAAAGTAAGAAACTAGGTAAAAAAACAAAGTGTGAAAAGTTGTCGAATTCAAATTTTTTAGAAGAACTAAATACATACAAGTGAAACTGAAATAAGTTCTAGGGCCCGCACTATTATGACTTTTTGTCTCCCCAGAGAGCTAGTAGTACCATCGCACGCCGTCTATGTTATTTTAATGATATAAAAATACTACTCAAATAAAATTTCTCGGGTACGCACTAAGTACAATAAATTGTAAGCATATTCCGGCCTGTGTAATAATTGAATAGTAGAGCTGATGAAAATGCTCCACAAGTTGGCCATTATCACTGATTATAGGCGACATTTAATGTACGATGAATTGTAGTAAATAACATTATAATATCATAAAAAATGTTAAACTTTTATTTGTGTAAATTAAAATGTGGTTTACGTCAGACAATTATTCATATCTAAATAACCTCATTTAGTACCCAAATGTTTGGCTTGCCGAGAGATAATTATACAAATTATACCATTTAAATGAGACATTATTAGAATTAATGTAAATATATTATATTACATATATTATTATTATTATTATTATTATCAATGCCAAGTATAATTATTATTCAAAAGGTAAACCGTAGAAATTTGGTATATGCTCCGGACGAATGCGTTTAGTATCACACTTTGGTTTTTGGCATGGTGTTTCTGTAAAATAAACGAATAATAATAGTCAAATTAGGTATGTTCACAATTTAACAATAAAACTCAATATTATAAATCAAGTTGGGGCACATACCGTGCAATTGTAAACATCAAATAAATGGCCACATGTAGATTTTATTATATCGATTAGAATGAGAAAACATTAATTAGCATTATTTATTTTATAAGATATCAACGTTTGTCAGTTATACCGGATAGATTTTTCGAAAAATGTAAACTTATTAAAATATAGTAAAATAACCGTGTACATTTGGTATTAAACAAGTACAATGAGTTCTACTAAATAATATGGATCAATGGTTTATAAAATTAGCCGTTTATTGGAGTGTTCTAATCTTATATAACTTTATAAACCCGATTTCATTTTCGAACTAAACACTAATCGGTGTATGTGTCGTGCGCAAACAGTTGGAGATGTGTAGAATAAAATGTGCACAAAATACGGTTTCAGTTTCAGGCTGATATGAAAAATTACAAGACATTCACAATTCTAATCTAAAATTGATAGTTTTTTTTCCCCGTTTTAAAATATGTATTCTTAATGATATTTTAATCACCCATACGTATAAATGTATAAAGATAAAGGTATTTGTGGAATGCTACCGATTAATAGAATCAAAACGACCTACCTGTTCCAATGTGATCACATTATCGGAACTCACTGTAAAATGAAAATTAAGACGGATTTTGCAATTTGGTTAGAGAAATATTTTATTTATACACCGACAGACTAAACACAAAACATTTACCTAATTAATATTATTTTCTATCTTGTCTACATTCATGTATCAATGTAACCAAGTTTAACATTTATCCATTTCATGTGTTAATGGAAACGATATTTACCAATAACTGTGACTTCAGCTGTACCAATTGTGTTCCGAGCTTTACATGTGTACTTTCCGTATCGATCATAATCAATTTCGTTAAAATTTAAAGACGAAAAGGTAAGCTGGTGTTCAGTGGTCTTTTCCATAATTCTGAATCTTAAAAATAACCCACATTAAATGTCGACGTAACAATACAAACGTTTTCAAAGTACCTAGTCAAACGGTTTAGTATACCTTTTGTTGTTATCGCCGATTAGTATAACTCCATTATATAGCCAATCAATTTTCGGAGCTGGATAAGCTTCTACAAGACATTGGACATCCATGTCTTGCTTCAAAGGATCACTGTGAGTATACATAATTTTCGAAGCCGTTATGACTGGGGCAAATTCTACACGAAAGTCGACAATGTGCCGTACACCTTCGCCAACACTATTCACCGCATCGCAGAGATAAATTCCACGGTCATCTTTTGTTACGTTACGAAAGTGTAAGACATTACCTCTGGAAAAACGAAATTTTTATTTATTTACGTAAATAATTAATCTGTATATTCAATTAAAAAAAATTTCGCTTATCCTTCTCCGTTGAGATACCTATAAAACTGTCCTCCCGTAGTTAAAATTCCATTATATTGTCGACTCCAGGAAACCCTTGGTTCAGGAAATCCGTCAGCATAACATTCTAGTCTCGACGGTAGACCTTCTCTCGCGATCATTATGGTGGAAGACGAAGACAATTTTAAAATGACCGGAGACCGATTGACTTCTAACTGAACATCTGCAGATGTATTGGTGTCGCCGTCGACATCATCACACATCACTACACAGCGATATAAAGCTACATCGTTATTATGTATATTCGTAATCTGGAAAATAAATCATTTCCAAAATTCGTTAGAAAAAATAAATCATGTCGATAGCGCTAGGTTTAAAAATATATATATATATATATCTAACTACGTACCTTAAATGTTCGACTACTGCTTTCGGTTCCAATGAAAACTCCTAATGAAAATCTTGAATCTCTAACAATAAGATTATTACCAATTGATAGAACAACAGTTTTAGTAGGATCTTCTTTCTCAAATTTAAGCCATGCGACAGGAAATCTGCTAGCATTGAAAACTGAACAATTCATTTCTATAGTTCCACCGATATCTTTTACAGCTGTTTGTGTACTCTGGGGATGGGCTAAAATTTAAATTTAAATTTTAGAATTTATTATTTGATTTTCAACATCATTATTTATAATATATTTTAATAACTAAGCTATACCCATTATAATGTATTAAATAGGCATAATAAAGTTTAAAAGCATTGTTACATACATTTAATGTTGAAAATCAAACACGTTATGACACGTACGTATGTTGATTATTTTGTATTCCATAAGTATGATTTCCAAGTAGAAATTCAAACATAAATTTGTTAAAAAGTAACGTCTTTGTAACTAATTACATTACACAGTAACAAATAAACAATAAAAACTTATTCGTTTTGTATTTAAGTAACGATAAAGTACCTAATCTATAATATTTTATTTTGTAAGTTTTTGTACGTACGGCAGTCACTAGGTATTGTAAAATTATTCAACTGAAAACAGACATTCACTCTAATTAGTCTTAAAATTACCTAGTTGATAAATAGTCGTAAGATAACAAACGATGAGCTTAAAGTAATTCCCCCGAGATACTGTCATAGAAATGAAATGCTTGTTTTTAAAATAGTTAACCGTACATAAACGGGTAAGATTCATGTGCAGTAAACTGCACATTAAATAATATTACTTTCAAGCTATACAAATTATAAAAAGCGAAGTTTCTTTTTTATTTATCATAAATGGTTTATTTTCTATAAATTAAGTAAATAATGATTCATCGATTAAACGTGTTTGAAATTTTAGGTGTTCAAATTCGCAGCCACCGGTTATACTGGTTACCTTAATAATATTAATCATAAACATTAAAACATTGGTTTTCACACCGGTGTTATGTACAACAGTATATAAAATCAAGGCCACTTGGATACTATGAGTGCAAATTAATGTACCTAAAGAATGCCGGGCTCAATTTACTAAGCCTATTCTTCACTGAATACGCAAATTGCGATCGACCAACGCGAATAGTTATTTCAACATAATGGATACCTAAGATTTGATTTTCAGATATAAAATAATTTAATTGATTACAAATCAGACAATTTCAGTAGAACAATTTTTCAAGTGACACATTCCACAATAAGCTTCTTCTTTTTTTTTTAACAAATAGCCGTTTCCAATAGTTGGCATAATAATTAATGACGCATTTTGTACCTAATCATTGATCGAGTGCGAAGTTTTTACTTCTGAAGTCGTCCGTAACTTAGAAGATATGAATTAATTAGAAAAAACCCGATAAAGCACATTAAATGATAATATTATTGTTTATTGTTATATTGTTACTTGCGAACCTTACGATCATTATTATTCTCGGTTATCTTAAACAAAATAATTACATATAAATCAATTATCATTTACCTATCTACCAACCTACAAGGAAATCAATAGTTTTATAATATTTTAACACTACCCGTTAAATTTCTTATATCTAATATAC
This sequence comes from Rhopalosiphum maidis, assembly GCF_003676215.2. Classification (NCBI taxonomy): domain Eukaryota; kingdom Metazoa; phylum Arthropoda; class Insecta; order Hemiptera; family Aphididae; genus Rhopalosiphum; species Rhopalosiphum maidis. The sequence goes on along the minus strand of NC_040879.1, from coordinate 40,030,780 downwards.
CAACTTACGCAGTACCCAGCTACGTCTTTAAAAATACAGCAACAAATTTTTCACACCCGTACAGATAAACATGTGGTAATTTTGGTTTATGATTAATATATTTTACATTTATACTAACTATTCAGACGTACTCACCGTGGTGGATGAATATAACGACGAAGAAAACTCCGTAAACAGTCTTCATCTCGTGTCCTTTACGTGAACCGGTGGGCGGAGAAGAGAACAATAAACTGTTATTCGAATGAACGAGATAAAATTTTGAAAAAAGATTCGAAAGTAGTCTTGCGCGGTTATGCCAAATCACTGTTGCAAAGCTACAAGAATTTCGATGGGTTAATGGGCGTTAAGCACTGACTGCGGACTAAGATATAATGAACTGGACAAGACACCCATATTACCAGGCCGCCAAATGTTTAGTAGAGTCTTGTTAGGTGGCGGGGGGGGGGAGCAATTATGTATCTAGCGCTACCTATATTATTCGTTATTTTTACCTTCTTGTTTTGAAGTGATAATTACAACAATTTCGATGTCACAATTATTGTAGTACCATTTATGGTGATACAATTATTATTACAATAACGTTATAGGTGTTATATAATAATTCATAGTTTAAAAATTAATTGCAAAGCAAAACAGACAAATTTAAATTTAACATACGAGTTTACTTATTTATGATCTATAGTGCCTATTTAATATGTTCTCCAATTGATACCGAATAATTTGTATGCCACAATAATTGTTAATTAACACTGAAGACAACGTTGTTGATACAGATTGTCCAATTCCGTTGTTTTAATTATTTATTCTTATTTTTAGTAATAACTTAATATTATCCTCAATGAAATAACCCACACTGTTATATTATAATAACATTTGTCGTTATATTATTCTTATATGTGAACATTTTGAGTTTTTCAATTTTAACCGTACAACTATTATAATCATTATAATATTTTCGTATTGTTTCTAAATGTTATTCGTCAAATTATGATATAAAAATCATGTTTCATAGTTTAAATGAAATCTCAAAAAGGTTTATAATAAACAGGTAAATTGATATTGTCATTTTAAAAACAATGGTATAAAAATCATGTCAGATACCTAGGTACTTTAAACGGTGTATCAGTTAGGCTTTTGTACCCATATGATAGTTTATCATAAGCAGGTAAAATGGTATTGTTACTTTAACGGACAATATTTCAAAACTAGAAAATTAATATTTAAAATGTTGTTACGAATACCTTTTAAGAGATGCGGAGAATCATAAAAGTGAACAACCTTGATTCGTTCTACACCACAATCGATTTCATAAAACTTGTCAGTGTAATATTCATTTTGGCGCAAATAGAACGCTTTTGTTTCATTGATTAGTACATTAATAGCAGCTGTGTTTGTAGTACCTTGATCACATAAAGTTGGTACCAGCAACTCGAAGGCCATTCGAATGCACTGCCTTTTAGTAGGTACCTTTAGTTTTAATTTGATTCGCCAAGTCGTATCGTTTTGTTGAGCTTTCACAAAAAGTACGTACATGAAATAGGTTGTTTGAATTTTTTTTCGTTATACCTTTTATCATCAATACCAAGCTATAATCATCAAAACGTTGGATACGGTCTAATCCATTATCCTCGAATCCAACAGTGCAGCCAACGTTGTCATCGTACTATAACTGTGGTCCTAGGCCCACTTCATCAAATACAATATTTTTTTTTTCTTTGAAAGATTTTACATTCTCTGTTAAAACATTGAAAAGAGGTTTGTCTAATCCGATGCTTATGGAAACTTGGGATATAGCAATGTTGATGCGGTCTTGCGTGGCGATAATATAAAAAGAATTTATTGTTTTTTGGGAAAAGTCAAGAATACCAAAAAATTAGATTGTCATATGTAAACTAAAAATAAAAAACAAAAAGACAAATAAATTAATTTAAAAAATCTTTAGATGACATTTTTGACATTGTTGATGCTGTTGCTTTATATCTTGTGTCAGTTTTGGAAGACAAACAATTTTTAATGGCCCATTGATAGAAAAGTAAACGGGGTGGTATATGATTTCAATTGACAAAAAAATTGTGTACAACATAAAAACGTACAGCACTTAGAAAATAAAAGTAAGAAACTAGGTAAAAAAACAAAGTGTGAAAAGTTGTCGAATTCAAATTTTTTAGAAGAACTAAATACATACAAGTGAAACTGAAATAAGTTCTAGGGCCCGCACTATTATGACTTTTTGTCTCCCCAGAGAGCTAGTAGTACCATCGCACGCCGTCTATGTTATTTTAATGATATAAAAATACTACTCAAATAAAATTTCTCGGGTACGCACTAAGTACAATAAATTGTAAGCATATTCCGGCCTGTGTAATAATTGAATAGTAGAGCTGATGAAAATGCTCCACAAGTTGGCCATTATCACTGATTATAGGCGACATTTAATGTACGATGAATTGTAGTAAATAACATTATAATATCATAAAAATGTTAAACTTTTATTTGTGTAAATTAAAATGTGGTTTACGTCAGACAATTATTCATATCTAAATAACCTCATTAGTACCCAAATGTTTGGCTTGCCGAGAGATAATTATACAAATTATACCATTTAAATGAGACATTATTAGAATTAATGTAAATATATTATATTACATATATTATTATTATTATTATTATTATCAATGCCAAGTATAATTATTATTCAAAAGGTAAACCGTAGAAATTTGGTATATGCTCCGGACGAATGCGTTTAGTATCACACTTTGGTTTTTGGCATGGTGTTTCTGTAAAATAAACGAATAATAATAGTCAAATTAGGTATGTTCACAATTTAACAATAAAACTCAATATTATAAATCAAGTTGGGGCACATACCGTGCAATTGTAAACATCAAATAAATGGCCACATGTAGATTTTATTATATCGATTAGAATGAGAAAACATTAATTAGCATTATTTATTTTATAAGATATCAACGTTTGTCAGTTATACCGGATAGATTTTTCGAAAAATGTAAACTTATTAAAATATAGTAAAATAACCGTGTACATTTGGTATTAAACAAGTACAATGAGTTCTACTAAATAATATGGATCAATGGTTTATAAAATTAGCCGTTTATTGGAGTGTTCTAATCTTATATAACTTTATAAACCCGATTTCATTTTCGAACTAAACACTAATCGGTGTATGTGTCGTGCGCAAACAGTTGGAGATGTGTAGAATAAAATGTGCACAAAATACGGTTTCAGTTTCAGGCTGATATGAAAAATTACAAGACATTCACAATTCTAATCTAAAATTGATAGTTTTTTTTCCCCGTTTTAAAATATGTATTCTTAATGATATTTTAATCACCCATACGTATAAATGTATAAAGATAAAGGTATTTGTGGAATGCTACCGATTAATAGAATCAAAACGACCTACCTGTTCCAATGTGATCACATTATCGGAACTCACTGTAAAATGAAAATTAAGACGGATTTTGCAATTTGGTTAGAGAAATATTTTATTTATACACCGACAGACTAAACACAAAACATTTACCTAATTAATATTATTTTCTATCTTGTCTACATTCATGTATCAATGTAACCAAGTTTAACATTTATCCATTTCATGTGTTAATGGAAACGATATTTACCAATAACTGTGACTTCAGCTGTACCAATTGTGTTCCGAGCTTTACATGTGTACTTTCCGTATCGATCATAATCAATTTCGTTAAAATTTAAAGACGAAAAGGTAAGCTGGTGTTCAGTGGTCTTTTCCATAATTCTGAATCTTAAAAATAACCCACATTAAATGTCGACGTAACAATACAAACGTTTTCAAAGTACCTAGTCAAACGGTTTAGTATACCTTTTGTTGTTATCGCCGATTAGTATAACTCCATTATATAGCCAATCAATTTTCGGAGCTGGATAAGCTTCTACAAGACATTGGACATCCATGTCTTGCTTCAAAGGATCACTGTGAGTATACATAATTTTCGAAGCCGTTATGACTGGGGCAAATTCTACACGAAAGTCGACAATGTGCCGTACACCTTCGCCAACACTATTCACCGCATCGCAGAGATAAATTCCACGGTCATCTTTTGTTACGTTACGAAAGTGTAAGACATTACCTCTGGAAAAACGAAATTTTTATTTATTTACGTAAATAATTAATCTGTATATTCAATTAAAAAAATTTCGCTTATCCTTCTCCGTTGAGATACCTATAAAACTGTCCTCCCGTAGTTAAAATTCCATTATATTGTCGACTCCAGGAAACCCTTGGTTCAGGAAATCCGTCAGCATAACATTCTAGTCTCGACGGTAGACCTTCTCTCGCGATCATTATGGTGGAAGACGAAGACAATTTTAAAATGACCGGAGACCGATTGACTTCTAACTGAACATCTGCAGATGTATTGGTGTCGCCGTCGACATCATCACACATCACTACACAGCGATATAAAGCTACATCGTTATTATGTATATTCGTAATCTGGAAATAAATCATTTCCAAATTCGTTAGAAAAAAATAAATCATGTCGATAGCGCTAGGTTTAAAAATATATATATATATATATCTAACTACGTACCTTAAATGTTCGACTACTGCTTTCGGTTCCAATGAAAACTCCTAATGAAAATCTTGAATCTCTAACAATAAGATTATTACCAATTGATAGAACAACAGTTTTAGTAGGATCTTCTTTCTCAAATTTAAGCCATGCGACAGGAAATCTGCTAGCATTGAAAACTGAACAATTCATTTCTATAGTTCCACCGATATCTTTTACAGCTGTTTGTGTACTCTGGGGATGGGCTAAAATTTAAATTTAAATTTTAGAATTTATTATTTGATTTTCAACATCATTATTTATAATATATTTTAATAACTAAGCTATACCCATTATAATGTATTAAATAGGCATAATAAAGTTTAAAAGCATTGTTACATACATTTAATGTTGAAAATCAAACACGTTATGACACGTACGTATGTTGATTATTTTGTATTCCATAAGTATGATTCCAAGTAGAAATTCAAACATAAATTTGTTAAAAGTAACGTCTTTTGTAACTAATTAATTACACAGTAACAAATAAACAATAAAAACTTATTCGTTTTGTATTTAAGTAACGATAAAGTACCTAATCTATAATATTTTATTTGTAAGTTTTTGTACGTACGGCAGTCACTAGGTATTGTAAAATTATTCAACTGAAAACAGACATTCACTCTAATTAGTCTTAAAATTACCTAGTTGATAAATAGTCGTAAGATAACAAACGATGAGCTTAAAGTAATTCCCCCGAGATACTGTCATAGAAATGAAATGCTTGTTTTTAAAATAGTTAACCGTACATAAACGGGTAAGATTCATGTGCAGTAAACTGCACATTAAATAATATTACTTTCAAGCTATACAAATTATAAAAAGCGAAGTTTCTTTTTTATTTATCATAAATGGTTTATTTTCTATAAATTAAGTAAATAATGATTCATCGATTAAACGTGTTTTGAAATTTTAGGTGTTCAAATTCGCAGCC